>NW_023416284.1:50122501-52622501 GCF_014176215.1 Rousettus aegyptiacus
TGCATCTGGATGAGATCATGTGACTACTTCTTATCAATGGGAGTGGAAATGACATGTATCATTTCCAGGAGAGGCCTTTAAAAATCTCCTAAAAGATCTTTATTCTCTCAATATTTGATGAAGTACAGAGAATCTGGTGAAGGACTCTGAGGCCTTCATTAGAAAATCACAGTGTTGAAATAAAAGGAGCCTGGGTCTATGAATTACTGTTTGAACAGCAATCTGCCAAAAGGTATGAAATATATCTTTTGCATTATGTTTAGCTACTGAGATTTTGGGACTTTTCATTATAACCAGTACTCTATGCTTACTAATACACTGCCCTTATTATATACTGTTAATATATTGGAAATTAAAAAGTTAATGAGCTTTTCAGATGAAGAAGGACTGAAGGACATTGTAGGCATATACAATACCATGTACCAACAGACAGAGTCACAAAAAGTAGTAGAATATTCAGAGAACAGTGACCATCAGTGAATGGTGGAAGGTTATCCTTCAGGAATGTAAAATGGACCTTTAGAGAAATTTCAGAAAATGGGACAGGAAGTTAGATGCATTTTAGAGGAATTTAAATGCTAAAATGGAAATGAAAACCAGGAACAAAGTTTTTTTAAAAGAGAAAAAATGTCAATGATATGAGCAGGTCTTGCTTCCTCTACTTTCGTTCCTTCCCTCCCTTTACTCTGTCTTTTTCTTTTTTCTTTCATCCAGGGAGATTACTCCTGACACTAGAGTTAATGGTCTTAAAGTGAGAAAGACTAGGTGGCTGGGAAGTTGGTTGGAATACCACTGAAGCAGTTCAGAAAGTGTTATGATTAGGGTTTGTGTATAGCAAGGAATTTGGCTTTGTCCAATGAGATGTCTGGCCTTTGTCCCCAGTTCCTGGAAGGCAATCCCTAAATCTTTGGATTTTCTGATTCATATGAGTATCCTTGTTTTTAATGATAGGCCCCCTGGACCACACCTGATAGCTTACTCTAAAGAGAGGAATCAAGATGAGGATAGCCACACCCTATAGTTTGAGGGTAGAGACTGGCTATATCAGAAAGCCAAACCATGTAATTTAGGGTAAGAGTTTGGGATCTTGCAATAACAGTCAACCTAGATACTGAGTTTAGTTTAATAACCAGGCTATTTTTTAAGTTCAACATGGGCAATGGCCCATCTATCATGCTTAAATAATAAAGCCTCAGGTAAGCTTCCAGAGTTGACATTACTCTGTGTTTATCGTCACACATTGATGCTAGTAGAGTACCATATCCTGGGGACAACAGAACGTTTCCAGACTCTGTTCTGTGTATCTTTTTATTTGGCTAATTTTTCGTATCTGTTTAGTGTAATAATTATAATCATGAGCATAATAGGTTTCAGTAAGTTCTATGAGTCTCTTTATTAAATTATTAAATCTGAGGGTGGCTTTGTGAAACCTTTGCACTTCAAGTTGGTGTCAGAAGTGAAGATCATCTAATATGGACTCTTCTTTCTAACTTTGTAGTTAAATCTTAACTATTTCTAATTGGAGTTAGATGCCTTGGGTAAATGTGGAAATATGGAAGATGACTAACTCCAGGTACCTTGGGTTAGAGATAGGAAATAAATTTGATATTTTGAGTCATTTGTAGTTGTAATGTTAGTGGAACACTTTCTCCCTACTCTTCTAAATAATCCTGGCTTCTTTTTACTGTCCCTTATTGCTGCCCAGGGAAGTGGCGTAGGTAACCTAAATACCTTGGGGAAAAAACAGGGCCTGTCTCTCAAACAATTGTATCTTTCCTTTTTCTCTTTCAATACAGAATCCCAAAGCAGTTAAATTTTACTGGGCTGGCAGCAACGGAAGAGGGTGATTAACAGATCTAATGTAGTAAGTAGTCTGACTACTTCTGAGATTTATTTATTATTAGAAAGCCCATTGGTGCTACACATTTAAGCTTGCATTAATTATTAATAAAGTTATAAATTGATTTCTATCTTTTGAATTTGTCCATTTCTCAATTTACCCAGAATTTAAGCAAGGTAAATGGAATTAAATATTACTCCTCCTTCCTGCCATCCAAAATTTCAATAACTAGAAGTAAATACTTGAGGAACAATTTTCTTAATGAAAAAGAATATAGGATAGATTAGCAATATCTGCACAGTTAGATGGCAAGTTTCCACTCGCATCTGTACCAGCTATTATTTGAACCTATTCACTATCATCCACTAAGATAGTTGTAATAAAGATGTACAAGTTTGTAAAAATATTTTTGAAATTAGAATTAACATAATTTGAAAGCTATCAGGTTTCAGAAAAGAGGAAGGGGACTTTATAGCTTGAGAGATTGGGATATGGTAAAATAATAAATTTCCTTATGAATTTTGGAAGATGATGACTTCACTTACAAACATATTAATTTAAGGTTGTGTATATGACATGTATATGGACTGTAACCTAGACACCTAGAGAATATAGCTGTTGACCAAGACTAAGAAACCTATATTGATTCCCTTAATTTTTAGAAATCTATACTTTCACATTCCTTTTGCATTTAAGCAAAGAGTGATTTTGACATCACTCCTAAATTAGAAGAAACATATAGAGGTTGCTTGTATTTAGATACTAGGCATGCTTTTAAGTAATTTTTTCTATCCATGATACAGTACATTAGCTCTATTAAAACCTTGTATCATTGCAACAATGTCAGCAAAGTAATGGACTACGAGTCTCCAGCACTTGCCGCCACACTCAAAAATAACTTTATAAGAGCTAAGGATTCCAGGTGAGAGATTACAGCAACTGAGTGGTGCATAAAAATAAGAAAAGAAGCATTGAAGAGGGAATAAAGGACAATCTCACATTATCCATGTCATGCCTCCCCAAAGTCCATGCAGCCTCATACTGAGGAAGACACCCTTTCTGTGAGGGAAAGAAAGTAAAATAAGGAACAGATTTTGCTCTCGACCCCAGCATGAGGCCCTCCCCAGTGAACCCCTGCATCAGGCCTGTCCCTGTGGACTCAGGACCCAGGGCGTGCCCATGGACCAAGACATCAAGCCCACCTCAGTGCCACGCCAGCCCCAGCAGACTCAGGCTCAATATCTTCCTCTGCACTAGTTGGTCCCTGTGGACCTAGTCACTAAGTTTGGTTCTTTAGACCTAGTTATAGCATTCACCCCAGAGGTCTCTGTGCCAGATTGGTACACATGGACCCAGTATCCAGGTCCAACCATATGGACACCTGTCCCAGGTCTGCCACAGCAAACTCAGGCTAAATGTCTCTCTTTGGATCCAAGCATCAGATCTGCCCCAGTGGATCTGGCCTATAGACCTACTGCCATGGACCCAGGCACCAGATCGTCCCGCCCATGGACCCAACAAGATGGCTCTCTTAGAATTCCTGGTTGGGCTGAATGGTGAAGAGTTTTTTCTGCCAAAGACAGTCAATGAAGACTTAAAAGAGGTACCTACTTCTTCAAATATGCAGACACCAATGCAAAGCCACAAGAATTAAGAATAGTCATGGAAACATGATACCACCAAAGGAACAATGAACTGCCATACAAAAATTCAAACTAATCATTTTGAAGAAGCAAAGTGAATTACAAGAGAACACAAGTAGGCAATGAAACAAGTTTTTCCAACTGCAATGGTATGAAACTTGAAATCAATAATAGGAAGAGAATTAGAAATTCATAAATATATGAAAAATTAAACAACATGATCCTGAACAACTGAAGCCCCAAAGAAGAAATCAAAAGGGAAATCAAAAATATCTTGAGACAAATGTAAATAAAAATACAATATACCAAAATTTATGGGATGCAGCAAAAGCAGTTCTAAGAGAGAAACAATAAATATCTATATTAAGAATAAAATACTAAGAAAAAATTTTTAACTAAAGAGGCAAAATACCTGTACACTGAAAACTATAAGAAACTGATAAAAGAAATTGATGAAGATAATTGAAAGATATTCCAGATTCATAAACTGAAAAAATAATATTGTTAAAATATCCATGCTATCCAAAGATATTTATAGATTTGATGCAATCCCTATTAAAATCCAATGCCATTTTTCACAGAAATAGAAAAAAAAACTGTCATAAAACTCATATGGAACCACAAAAGACCCTAAATAGCCAAAGCAATCTTGAGCAAAAATGCAAATCTGGAGGCATCACATTACCTGATTTCAAAATAAACTACAAAGCTAGAATAATCAAAGCATCATGGTATTTACATAAAACTAGATATATGTACCAGTGAAATGAAATATAGAACCCTTGTACACTGTTGGTGGGAATGTAAATTGGCACAGCCACTGTGAAAAAGAGTATAGAGGTTCCACAAAAAAATTGAAAATAGAATTACTATATATCTAGCAATTCCACTCCTGGTTGTATATTCAAAGGAAATTAAATAAGCATCTTAAAGAGAATCTGCACTTCTATGTTTATTGCAGCATCATTCTCAATAGCTAAGAACTAATTGTCCATTGGCAGATGAGTAAAAAAAAAATATTGTAAATATATATATATGATGTAATTTTATCAGCCTTAAAATATAAGGAAATCCTATCATTTGCAAGAACTTCAATGAACCTGGAGGATGATATGCTAAGAGAAGTAAGACAGGCACAAAAAGACAAATACTGTATGATCTCATTGATATGTGAAATCTATAAAAGTTGAATTCATAGCAACGGAATATTTATGGTGGTATATCCCTGAATAGCATGGTAGAGGAAGTTGAGAGATGTTAGTCAATGGATAAAAATTGCAGTTACATAAGAAGAATAAGTTTAGATATCTAATGCACAGTGGGATGACTATGTTAATAATATTGTATTAATACTAAAAATATTCTAAGAAAGTAGATTTCAGGTGCTCTCATTACAAAATTGATGGTAACTATGTAAGAAAATGATAGGTTAATAAGCTTGACTATAGTAATCAAACCATCATGTTACACATGTAAAATATATATAATTTTAATAAAAGATATACACAAATTAGATGAAAATGTTTTTTAAAATACTGTATCTGTATAATTTTAGTGTCAGTTCAGAGAAAGTAAAACAGTATGGCCAAAAACTATTTTTTGTTTATATCCAAGTTTCCTTGAGTAAGATTCAGCAAGGCACCAGGCAACAAATCATGCTGAGAGATAATAAATATAAAACTTGAATGATTTGAAAGATAGTAATAAAGGACTCTTAAACTTGATAAAATCAATTTTTCTATTAAAAAAATAAAGTAGTATTACTCACCTGGGGCAATGCGCAACCCAAGATTTTTTTTCACTTCTTGATCTTTAATAGACTGAAAGAAAGTATTAGAAAACTCAGGGAAAAACTAATCAAGTGTTTGCTGGAAAACTAACTCAGGGAACACATGCTATTCACTAAGGCCTCTAGTAAACCATTAGTCACTTCAAAGTACTTCGAATTGTGTCATATTTTTTTTTATCTAGACATAAAACCAGTGTGTACTTCTAATTTTAATATGCTGATTATCGCGACTAAGCCCTGTGCACAGCAAAGGAAGAGTAAAAAGAAATATCAGGTTTTACATAATCTATAATTTTATGTTAGAGGATCTCAGGCAGGGGAATAAATAAAACAATACTTAAGGGGATTGAGATATATAAAAAAATGAATGCAATTTATATGTCTTTATTTACTATTAAGACCCTCCGATTTTAAGATCCATATCATCAGCAAAAATAACTCTTGTTCTACTGGGGTAGGGTTTTTCTGGAAGAAATTGTTGAGCAGGCAGTTTGGAAAAGGAAGCATGTCCCAAAAAGCTTTGAAATAACAGCTAACATGTAAATATAGTACTTAATTATGTGCCTTTCTCTGTCCTAGGTATGCTAAAAATAAACAAATTTAACACTAAAGAAGCCCATATGATTATCCCATTTAATAGAACTGAGTCAAAAAATGTTTTAATAACTTGCCTAAAGTCATGTAGCTAGTGTATTATTCAGGGTTCTCCCCAAAAAACCAGAACCAATAGCGTGTGTGTGTGTGTGTGTGTGTGTGTGTGTGTGTGTGCAATTGCAAACGTGTTGGTTCACATTAATGTGGGAACTGACAAGTCCAAAATCTGCAAGGCAAGATGAGACACTGGAGAAACAGGGAAGAGCTGATGTTGTAGCATAAGTCCATATGCAATCTAAAGGCTGCATTCACTCTTCCTTGGAGGATCTCAGTCTTCTTCTCTTAAAGCCTTCAACTAATTAGATGAAGTCCGCCTATACTATGGAGAGTAATTTACTTTAGTCAAAGTTTACCAATTTAAATACTAATTTCATCTAGGTATGGTGCGTTGGCCAATTGACACACAAAATTAATCATTACATCTAAGTAGGAGTCAGAATATAAACCCAAATAGTCCTCACTGAAACTTTAAAAAGTTTCATTTGAGAAGATTAGTTAAAATGGTGACAAAAAAGATATTTAGTTCAAATAAAAATTCGTGAAGTGTTTCTGAGCTGAATTTTACTTCCTTTTCACAATCCATTCTTCTAGAAATCTTTTATTTTTATCTTCTCTTTTTGAGTTAATGCTACCAAAGAGTCAATTTACAATAGATGAAAGCCAACCATTTCAAAATGATTTTGTTTTCATTATATGATAGCATAGATTTGGAGTCAGTCTAGATTTCTACCTTAGGTTCTCCAAATACCAATGGCATGCCTGTATAACTCCAGGCAAGATAGCAATTCTTAATCTCAGATTTTTTTAAATATGTAAAATAGTGTAATAATAACTACCTCATACAAAAGTTTTTAAATTTAAGTGAAAAAAGTCAAATAAAGACTAATTCAGTATGTGTCATTCAAATAAGCACCCAGTAAATGATAGTTGTCTTTCCCTGAAGCATACACAATTTCCAAAATTATTTCTAAACTCAAAAGAAACAATTTCTATTGATGGAATTTTTAATGACAGCAATTGAAGGAGATACTTTAGAGAAAGGTCTGGTTTTTTTTCAGTCATTTCCCCCCATTTATTTATGTATTTATTTATCCATTTTTCTACCATTATCTACCTTAGAAATCATTTATATAGATGATTTTTTAATTATTATAAATGATTTCATATATGAACATTGTGCTGGAAAGGCCTATAAAGTATATATTATTTTATTTGGCAAGTCGACAAATATAAATTGATTATATACTATGTGCCAGGCACAGTATATGTCCATGTTCAATAGCCTTTAGAATGAGTTTTTATTCTAATTTACCAAAAAAATAAATATTTTATCTATATCAGAGATGTGAAAAATAGTAAAGTTGGTTAGAACCCATGACTATCTGTGCTCAATGGCTTCGCTTTTCCCAACATGTAATTAACTTCTAGTGGCACTAAAATAATCTACATAAATCCAGCCCTAGAGAAATGACACCAGAACTGAGGGGGTCAAAAATGTTGCTGGCCCAGTCAGTTCTCACTCAAACTATTTATTATTTTCTCATTTATTGATGAGCTTCTTCATTGTTAGTGGTAATATAATGATACCGTTTATTTGCCAGCATACCAATATTAGATATATTCTGAACACAAATTGAGCTCATTTTAAACAGCAGCACTGCTGTGATAAGAGTAAAAATAATTGTTATTACATGATGCACTAGCCATGAAGATTAATGAAATAAATCTCTCAACTGCCCAGCTTATTAATATTGAAGAACTCATATATGAACAGATGGACCAGATTTGGCAGGTTTTCTCTACAATCTTTAAAAAAATATATCCTGACAGGATTTGTGCAACCCTGCCATATTCCATTTCAGCCAGACTTGTTTTAGCTAATCAAGCTTTCCAAAAACTTAAAAGTGTTACTCAGAACTTGAAGCAAACAGAATATTTTTATAGTACAAATGCTATGCAAGCCAGTGGTCACATGGTCTGTGTACATACTTCAGACTGGCACACCATACTTCAAACACAGGCAAGAGCATGGTTCAATACTAATTGCTCTCAGTTTTGTGGTTTAAGCCAAATCATAATCATAAATCCAATGGAATAACATTTCCATTATATTATGTACAATATATATGATCCTAGTCATTGGTACTTAAAATTTACTACTCTTGGTAACTACTCTTGATCTACTCAGTAGGAAGGTATAACAAATAATGCGGTACCAAAGAAGCCTTGGATACATTATAGGGGCTCTTAAACTGTCCTCTCTCATACTCTAAGAATAATTATTTTTTATTCAGTGTAAGAGTAATACACCATGTGTTTGGCAAAGCAATTTAAATATATTATCCCATTTAATCCCCAGAACAACACTGAAATATTGGCATTTCTATCCCTATGTTACAGATTAGGATACCAAAGCTTAAGAAGACTAAGTAACTCACCAATACTAAATAACGCTTGGTAGAGCCAGGATTTGGGCTTATTTTATCCAACTCAAAGTCCAACTCTTATCTACTAAGCCATATTGTCTTTATAAGAACTAGGAAAAATTAAAGGTAGAAATAGATAAAAACTAATGTTTATAATGTCTGATGCCATCTACTAGTATCTGTGGTAGATACTTTACAGATACCCTGTTATAATGTACAACCATAAAAGTAAGCAGTATTATCTTTATTACATAGTCCTTAAAATTAAATTTCAGATAAACGAAGTAATGTATATTAGAGAATGCAGTTAATAGAGGATGAGAACAGAATCCAAACCATGTCAATTATCTTCTTAACATTGGAGTCTCTTTATGGACCAACTAGTTATCTAAAACTAAGCCAAAAACTGGAGATAGGTACTTTTGACATCACCCTCTGCCCTACTACTCACAATCAAATAAAACCTAAATGCTGCCAATTTTACCTTCTGAATAAGTACAGGCCACTTTCTCTTCTCCAAATCTTCATTCACTGTTCTATTTTAAGATCTCCTTATCTTTGACCATTAAAGTTCTATTTGTCAACAGTACGGCTAATATTTATTGAACTTATTTTTCATAAATGCTGTCAAACTATTACAGACCCACACTTTTCAAAACAAACACACACACAAGCAAGCAAATAACCTCATTCTTTGAGGTTATGACATCTTTTGAAACCATACTCCCCCTTTCTAGGTTGCCAACATCTTCTGACCTTACAGTTGCTTTCATTATTTATTGTTTGGACACATGACCTCAGTATCTTTCTATCACAATAATCGAATAATCTTGGGTAACTTCTACATTCATAACAAAGTTTATCTATTGCTCTAGCCTCTCAGTTGATCTACTGAACATTTAAACTTAAATATCATGGTCCGAAATTTCAAAATTTTACCCTCTAGTAAATGGAATAGTTTTATACAACCATATCCTAATATATATATATATATATATATATGTATGTATGTATATGTATGTATATGTATATGTATATATATATCCTAATATGTACATATTAGTTATCTAAAACTAAATACTATATATATATATCTAAAACTAAATACTATATATATATCTATCTAAAACTAAAACTATATATATACACATATATAATATGTACATATTAGGATATATATACACATATACATATACATATACATATATATATATATATATATATATATATATATATATATATATAATCAGATAAAAGTTCCAAACTGCTATTGCTGTTTTTGAGAAGAAAAAACTTCTGGATGGGAAGTCAGTTGGGCATCATGGGGCTTACAAGGTTTGTTCTGGGTTTTCCTTAAAGTGTAGTCAGGATGGAAGTATAGAGAACCTGAAAAGTTGGAATGACTCTCTCCTATTAAGTACCCTTTTAAAAGCACTAACAAATTTTGTTTTCTTAAATCAAAATATAAAATGAACAGCAAATTTGGGCTGTTGCAGAACACAAGATCCAAGATTATATTAATCAATTAATATATCAGTTCATTATCAATTACTGCTGATACTTAACTGATATCAATATAATTATGATTATGTATTAATAGCAATTGTATATTAATAGTATTTAATTTATAATATAATTTTTTATATGTCTGTCTTTTCTTTTAGTCATTCTACTATATGAGGATAAGCTCTCTTTACCACTGGAGGGAGATGATCATAGAAGGTAATCCATAGATATTTCTTGGATGAATGAATGAGTGATTAGGTAAACAAAGCTGACCATGTTTTCTTCCCTTGACTATTGGGAAGTTGATTTAACATTAAAAAAAACTATGGGGACCTTGGAAAGGAAGGTGGGATTTAAATCATTGGGATTTAAAAGCGATTAAAAGAAATCTCAATTAATAAAACTATTTCAGAGCTTTGAATGTCTTTTTAAGGATAATATTTTTTTATTTTCATAACAATGATATGAGCTCATGGAGATTGATCCTCTTCCTTGAACATAAAAAAGAAAAAGAAAGCAAATGGAAAAAAAATAAAGTCTATCATCAAGAAGTTAAGAAGAAGAACACAGAGAATTATAGTTACACAAAATAGATGACAAAAATTACTTATATATCTCTCCTAAATGAATTCTCCATTTCACACAATGCTATCTAGAGTATCAAGTGACTGCAAAAGATGGGGTGTTGTAAATTACTCAGCGGTCATTTCCATTGACTAACTTCAGATTCAGGAGTTGAAACGTTCTAGTTGCTTTCGATACATGAAAAGAAAAATTTGCCATACATTTGGCTGAGATTCACTTGGAAAATCTACAACAATAATAAGCATGTCAGACTTGTTTGGAACCCTTATTAGGGATGTTTGGTGCCTACATATCAAAAAGCATTCAACGAAGGAGTCCTTTGCTTGGGTTACTAGGTGTATACCTTGTAAAGAACAGCACAGGGACCCACTAAAATTGGTAATTAGATACGGCATCTGAGCAGGTAATCATCTGCAGGGGGCTATTCTAAGTATAATTCATCTGTGTGCAACAGGAGTCCAGGTCACCCTTTCATTCCTATAATTAGGTAGAAAATTTAAAAGATCACATTACTTTAACTTTATACAAATCAGTGCCATATGGTTAAAATATATAACTTTTTTATTAGAATTATTTTATATTTTCAAATATTCTTAGAAAATATTTTATTTTATGTGTGTGTGTGTGTGTGTGTGTGTGTGTGTGTGTGTGTGTGTATTTAACCAATCAAAAATTTTTGACATTAGGTTGGATATTCTATTTTATTTTTTACTATAAAAACTATTCTGAGAATCTTTTTATATAAAAGGTTTAACAAAATTCTGATTATTTATTTAAAGTCCTTAGAGTCTCAAAGAGTATGTTGTAAACAAAATTTTCACAGGACTTTTCTGAGGAATGGAAGAGAGTTTTATTCTGATATGATTTGTAAATCAGAGAACACTGCCTTTGGCATGAACCTAAGACATGTCCTGAGGTGGAAAAAATAAAGCAAGTGATTTAAAAGTGAGAGTTGCAAGGAGCTGATGATCAAAGGAATGGGTCGCTAGGGAAATGAGTTTATAAATTTATACCATTCATTTTCTGATTGTTTAGGACAACTTGACATTCAAGTGTCAAGCTAACTCAGGTCAGTAAGTGGGGTTGTGAGATATGGAAAATGGGTGATTTTGTTTTACTTATACTCAGCAGATAAGGTCACAGAATATGGCCAACTGTTAGAGTCATAAGACATGAATAGCAGAGGAGTCACAAAGCATGGGTTAATGCTTCAGTATCCCTTGGAATCTGCAAAATAAACCAGTAAAACAAATTGTGTTGAAATGAAGAATGCAGGGAATATGATTTGTTAGGGAGAGTCAGAGTTCAAACTGCAAAATGTCCTAGTCACTGGAGGAAGGTCAGAAACCAAATCACAGAAGGGTCCGGATATTTGGTCACAGAATTATGATATCAAAATTCTCATTGTACATGTAAGTCTACTGATGTGTGTTGCCAAATTGCTTTTAGAGAGGATATACTTAAACTGTGGAATGGAAAAATGTTCTTTAAACTACATGAATACCTTCATTGGGCACTACTTTTCTAAAAAACAAATGGTTTTTGCCTGATTGAAAAAAAACAAGTTTTCATTCTATTTTAAAGTACAATTTAAACTGCTTAGATTTATATCGTACCATAATTATTAGCAATTTTTATATAATCTTTTATAAATGACTTAACCTTGTCCATTTTTTAATCAAGTTGGTTGTTTTCGTCATTGTTGTGTATGTGTCTGTGTTATTGATTTTTAAGATCTTATTTATTAAAAAATACAACTATATGATTAGTTTGTTACATACACAATCATAGCTTATCATTTTAAGATGTACTTTAAAATACTGAATTTCAACTAGATAAATATAATGACAAATTCCTAAAGAATGGTGCAAACAGTGAAATTTATCATTATTTGGTTAACTAATTCACTGTGAATAACTCATCCATAAGGTTGAAATACCATATATTTCCTTGTTTTGGGCATAAGAATCACTTATAGTAGTCATAAACAGTGATCAAATTAGTTAAATAATTACTAGTCTCCATTACAGAAGCTTCCAAAATCTTATTTTAAAAGAGGCCACATAACTAAAGAAAAAAGTATTTAGGTCTCAATGACTAATTTGTAATCAAATTTTATGAGATGGTTAAAAAACAACAACAAAAAAAAATGAAGTAGATATTAGATAGTACATGGTACATTTGCTCTATAAGAGACAATATAAATGAATCACTTCTAGGACTAGACCGTAAATTTTTCTCAGACAAAACTCTCTACCTTAAATGACTTCATTTTCATTACATTATGCTTTCTTTAAAATTTCCTGCATGCTTATCTAAGAAAAAATCTTTAATTAAAAAAATTATACTCATGAACCTGTATAAAAATAAAAATAAGAAATACAAAAATAATTAAATAATACATAACATACATATATGAATATATATAAGCTTAGAATTATACTATTGCAATATTTTATTCTTTGCTCCTATCCCTACTTTCTGACTAATAAGTTGGAGACTTTAGTGCTAGCCTTACATGACCTTCTTACTTTATTCTCCCTACTAGCTATCAAATCCTAATGTCTCTATCTCCTTAAACATTCCCTAAGCTTTATTTAGTTCTTCTCAAGCTTCTTGTTGACAAACTGAGTTGTTTAGGCCACTTTTTCTGCCTAGGTTTCTTCTACAACTTCCAAACTCGATTCCCTCCTTCTGATTTGAGCGTTCTCAAGTAGATAGAATACCTACGTTTCAATAAGCATCGTCTTCTCAAACAATTCTAATAAGGCTGACTTTTTTGTAAAACCTCGTTGTAGTCTTCCCTGACCTTAGGATAAAATCCAAACATTGTGAAGTGATTATAAGAGCATCGAGTTCTTATCCAGCTTTCTCCAGCATAATTTTGCCCAATGTGTTTTCTTGTACTTTACATCCCAAACATAAGAGGATCTTTTGTTTCTTCAAATGGCCATTGTTTTTCTTATCTGGGTTCTTCCAAAACTTTAAAAATTAAATTAAATCACATTAAATTAGATTAAATTAAATTAAATATTGAATTAAATTAAATTAAATTAAAGATCCTGAAAAAGTAATTTGAACATAAATTGTTTATTTGGGAGGTGATGAGCCAGTTCCAGTTATGTGTACAAACTCTAGCTATTCTCACCTGAATGGAAAGGAGCTAGAGATTTTATCCATCACTTTTCCTCCTCATTTTGTGAGCTGCTCACAGGGCTCCCTGGAAAATCTGGTTTCTCCTGAGTGTGGCCCAAATCAGAGCCAGCATAGACATTAAGCAGTGTCTGTAGACCATGATACTTTTACAGGCTTCTAAAGTAAGTTTTAAGTTCTTTTAAACTCATAATAAAAAATGAATATAACACAGTATGAATTATACTTGTTTTTCTACCAACACAGTCATAAAATATACTGTTTAATATTCTTCTATAGAGAAAGGGGCCTATGAAGGTCAGTTAGCCTAGGGTCTACAGAAGTCACAATGTGGCCCTAGGCTAAATATGCTTCTGCAGCCAAAAGGCCTTCAGGCAGAAAAGCATGGATGCAAAAGTAGGACATTACAGCATCTGCTGCAGAGTATTCGCAAGTGTTAAAATATTTGTTCTTTGTGAAACACTCTGTGTCATTTGCTGCACACCCTGCCTCTGCAACAGTTTCCTGCTATAAACACATACACTCTCACAAATGCTTCCGATAAATTCTATTAATTCGCCCATTACAAACTGAAAAGTCACCACATCTCAGAAGCATTCTCTGATCCCTATGTCTGGATTAGATGCAGTTTATAAGTACTTTGAGATCTCCTTATGTTTCCTCTATCACCATGCTTTTGACATGGGTATTTCATCTTTACTTGCCTTCTTCCCCTGTACTAGATGATATATCCTATGAAGGTAGGATCCATTTTTGCACATACTTGCACCATGCAAGCACAGTGACTAGTAAATTGTAGGTAGTCAATGACTATCAGATAAGTTAAACTGACTAGTAGTAATGAACTTATTCTTAAATTGTTGAGTTTGACATCAGGCTTGTTTAAGGAGAGTGTACTGGATTGTGCTATATCAAGTTGGCTGAGGCTGGGCATTGTTCCAGAATCATTCTCTCTCGACACTTCTAGGTTAGAGTTAGCCAAAAGAAAAGTGCATGATATTTGGCAGAAGGGAAGCAGAAATTATTATTCTCGAAAGGTTGTCACAATCAGCGAAAGTAACAGACAGACAGAAATGCCCAGTTATTCCTCATTTTCCTCTGTTTTATATTCAGCTTATCTTCCTGACTTCTGGCCATGTTATCAACAGTGGATTCAAGTCTTCCATTGAGGGCTTGGCTGTGAATCTGCAACAATGATGGCTACACATAAGTAATAGCTTCTCCAGAGATGTCAGTTTCAATAGAATTTTGTGGGAGATCTCTCTTCACAGTGCCTCTCTGGTATCCAAAGCCAGTTGGCTTTTTTTTTTTTTTCCTGTAAGCATCAACTTGCATTAGCCATAGTGGTTATTGGCCATTTCTCTGATTCTCCTGCTCTTAATTTCCAGATCTCCATTGCTCCATTTTTTCCATATTTGTTATGTCAAATTCCTTTAATAAATCCGTGTTCCCATAAAACGTATAATGGATTTGTTTTTACCACCAGAACTCTGATAGAGGCAGTACAGTATTTAATTGCATGGATGTACCATAAGATGTTAAACTACACCCATATTATTATATATTTAGTTGGTTCTCACCTTTTTTACTTAACACTGTGATAAAGACTCTTACTTATAAATATTTAACATCTATGCATATTTTTCAGTGTTGATTTTAAGGGAGGTAAGACCCTTACTTATCATGTGTCTTATCTTTTGGTGAACATTCTTGAAAAGGAATTGGAAGAATTGTTTGTTATATTTTAACCAATGTCTGTGTAATCCAATGTCATTGTGAACATTTTCTATCAGCTTTGGCCATAGCACAGTAGCGAGAGAACTAAATAATAAGTGCCAGGCATTCCCTCAATCCAAAGTGAGATACTAAAGCACTGTTGTTGGACCTAGTAAGAATGTAATAAAAAATGATTTTATCATGGGCATGGACAATGGACTAGTGGTCACCAGAGGGTAGTGGGGAGGGGGAAGGGGTAGGCAAATGGGGAAGAGAAAGAAAATAAAAGAAAAAAAATATATAAATTATTTCTTCAATTAAAAATAATAAATTAATTTTTTAAAAGATTTTTATGACACTTAATTTTGTATTAGAAATATAAAAAAAGTTGAGATTGAAGAGTCCTGACCTAAACAGTGTTTTTTAGATAATTTTTTTCTTTCAGCTTCCTTGGTGCAATGAAGAATGTGAGGGGTTTCAAGGTATTATTTAGGCAGTCTTTCATCCACTTCTAGTCTAGAGAAAAGACCTTTCAGAGGGCCACATAAAAAAAAAGATTTATATTTACTACTTGCACTCTTTTAAAGGAAAAGGCGATGGGCAGGAAAGCTAAAATTAATAATAATTAGCCCATATCCAAAAGACTAGGATAACAACCTGGGGCTGATACTATTACTAGTAGCAGAGGGAGGAAAAACAGCTCCATTAGAAAGAAGATGTGCATGGAAGACATAAGTAAAACTGATGAACCAGATATGAGTGGCTTTGTAGGACGCCAACCAGGAATCATATTTAAAGAAACACTTTGCAAGAAAGTCATTTAGGGGTATGATAGGGCGCTAACAGAAAGGGTATGCAAAGGACTGAGGTTGGAATAAAAAGTGAGCCAGAGAAAATCTAGCTTCGCAGAAATTTCAGTTGGATGTTCCCAATGAGAAAATCTCTGAGAAACACACACAAGAATTTATTAAAGAAAAAGTCACCTTTCAAATCCATTATTTGCAGTATGTACCAATGTCATATCATATATGTACTAGTAAAATAAGACCCTGTTTAGACTCTTGTATAATCTCCTCTATCCTATTCACAGCTATAAAACTAGAGGATTGGAAGTCACAGCTAGAGAATGGGACAGAGGTATGCAGAAAAGGTATATCAACTAAAAAGAGGAAAAATAAAAGTTGAGTAGGCCTTTCCTCCACCATTATAGGTTCCCTAGATTTAAGCTATACCAAGCTGGGGGAGGTGAGAAGATACAACTTCAAAAAATGTTCAGAGATTTTTTTGTTGTTGTTTATTTATTTTTTTATTAAACTCTGTTAGCTATTCTAACAGCAAAACTGTAACTGTTCATTCAGCTAAAGTGCTCAAAATAAATTTAAAGGATAAGAATGACCAAAAATTTGTGGCTGACTTAAATTCCACCCAAGATGCAAAGAAAAATAAATCCACAGGTTTAGATTTCAAAAGAAAAATCCTTCCTATTTGAGCCCTTTAGAATCCTCTACTTTCAACATAATGGTTACAGTTGATTTTAGTTAAAAAGAAAAAAAAAACATAAAGCCTGATGATTAGCTCTACATATACAAAAAGATCACATTGTTCTTTAAGCTATTAAAAAAATAATAGAATTCACCAAAAAAAGAAACAAGAAGCACAGTACCATACGTATCATATGAAAAAATTATACTTTAAAATAATTGTTTTATTTTGCTTTTAAATATACAATAATACCCTTTTAAATTCACGAATATTTTTCCTGAAGGCTGTCTATGATAATTTGGCCATGTAATCTCTCAGCAAAGAAATTAATCTCTACTCTCACCTATACACTAATAATAAAGAATGTGAGCTTTGTTATGACAGCATAATATAAATATTCAGTGATGTTGTGTGGTTCAGATTAAAAATAATATAATCAATATTATTGTTGTACACTGACAAAGAGAAATTTTGCTTCTGTTTTAGAAAAAAATATATTTAATGACCATCAACATAACGTGCCAAAAGCCATGCATTTCAAAATGAAATACTTATCTGTTCCTTGACAAAGAAAATGGCTATTACCTATGAGGAAATGTACTGTACGTGGAGGGCATCATAAATTTTTACCAAAACCCTATTTATAAATAGAAAATACTGTTGGACACATAAAGAAGTACAAAGAGTATTGGTCATAGAAGCTATTGGACTGAAATGCTAATTTACTTACATAGCAGCTGCTGGTCTTGAGGGACAAGTCATTTAATCTTTTTCTATATAGCACCTTATCAGAAAAACAAAATCAAAAACAAAAAGTGGTTAAAACATACTTAGAGATTGCTTTAGAATTAAAAAAAAAAATTACTTGACATCTTATTCCTCTTTACTCCCATTGAAGTACTATTATTTTCTATATTTTACTGATTGTAAAAATAGATTTTATATAGGTTTAGTGATTTTTCTAAAGCCACATAGAGAGTAGAGTTACAGTCAGGTATTCTAAACTTCTGATTATTTATCTTTGCATAACAACATCACCTCCCTACCTCTATTGCAGAATTCAACAGTTTACAAGAACAAATGTTTTGTTATCTCTAGTTAGTGTACTGACTGTATTGACTGTCAGCAGCTGTTCCACATAGGTGTCAGTGTTTCAATCATCTGGAGCATGTTTAGGCTGAAATATTCAAGATGGCTCTCCTATATTGCAGAGCCGATGCTGTCTATTGAGTGGACATTCAGCTTGGGCTGTAAAATAGAATGTCTGCATTTTGTTTCTGAACACGGCCTAGGCTTCTGGTAATGTGGTTGATTTCCAAGAGGAAAATTTGCAAAAGCAAGAGTTCCCAAAGACCAAGAAGGAAACTACAAGGCTTTTTATGATCCAGCTTTGGAAGTCAAGCAATGTCACTTCCACTACATTTTATGGTTACAGAGGACCATCCTAGACGTAGTGTGGAAGGGAACACAAGGGCACAAATCCTTGGAACTTGAGGTAACACAGGTGGAGGGCAAGCTGAGAGACTACCTTCCACATTGACTATAAAGCCATTACATCAGATTAATTTGGGGTCATAGCATCTGCTCCAATTATTTCAAACAGTAGTTAGTAAATATCAAATAGAAAAACAATGTCTCACTAGAGCAGAATTATTTGTGTTTATCTACTATAATCCTAGAGCACTCTGACATATAAAATGTTCATAGGAATCTAAAGTAAATTATCTGTTTGTATGCCTTTCTATTCTCCTAATTGAAAATTTCTTATATCTAAAATAGAGGGTAAGAACATAAATTTCAAAATTACTTTTACCTATGTTAAAATCCTTTCTCCTCCAATTACTAGCTGTTTAACTTTGACATAGTAATGGATAATGTTACAGAAATTCAATACACTTGTTAGTAAAATACAGTAATGCTAAATGATTATAAATTATCTACTTCTCCGTTGGTTGTAAGGATTAAGTAATAGTGCTTTGAGAATTATTACTATGATGGCTAATAGGTAGTAAGTTGTTAAATATGTGGTAGCTATTTCTATTATATCCAGAAAACAATTAAATGTAACAAATATAATTTTTACACTATAAACTTAGGGAGCTGTAAGAGAAACTATTTTCTCTGTATGTAATGGAATTTGATTTATATTTTTAAGACTCTATTCTACAAGGGGTAGTTTTATCTCAGTTGATGCGAGGAAATTTCAGTAAATTTATGCTCTTCTCATCTTTCCCTAAAGCAAAGTATAAGACCGTGGAGTGAACAAGGGAATCTCAGATAACCTTGAGAATACTGGAGAGCAGAGAAATCTATGCTATATATTTCCAACTAGATTTGACAAAATGGAAGATGCCCAACATTTTTGGCTCCCTAGTCATGTTGCATCTGGACCATTTGGTTACCACTAACCTAATGATGTCAGATTTATTTGTAAACACCAAGTATTTCCCATGTGCTAGAGAGGAGTAAGGAAGTAACTGAAAAAATAAACTGGACTGGGAATGGCCCTGTGATTAGGTTGAGGGGTTGTAACAATTATGAAACCCAAAGGAAGGTATTTTAGCATATGACAACATAATTATGCCACTGGAGGCTAGAGGGCCCTCTTCTACCCATCCTTCACTGACTCCTTGAGCTCCCCAGAACCAAAAATACAGTCATGAGAAATACAATGCTAAGGTAAGATACTAAATTGATGAAGATTACAATTCTTCTCCTCATTGCAATAAGACTTCAAAAAAACAATTTTAATTATGGAGAACATAACATTTTTTCTGCCTGAATTTCTTGCTTAGACTTTATCAGTTGTATATGGAACCAAAGTAATGAAATTACAAAAAATTTCCCACATTCTTTAACAGAGAGAGTCATAGTTCTGATATCAGATATAGAAACCCTATCACAGCCTAACATAAAATCATTTAAAGAGTCACTCTCATTGTTAGATAAATTAGCTTATGGATATAGTTGAGAATGTACTAAATTGAACATGATCAATACTTTCATGTGTGATCTTATCAAAATCTATGTTGTTTCAAAATGTAGTTGTTTTGTTTTGTGATAGACTGATTGAATTATCAAAAATAGAAAAGAATGATAGAGTGTCAGTCAGCATAAGTAGACAATACTCATGCACAAGATATCAAAACTTCTTAGAGTCTACAGAGATCTCCCTGGCAATTGCTCAAAAGGCCATTTCCAAATATGAAGGACAGCAAAATTCACTCTTAATGAGTTTTCATTTCTCCTGCTATGGCATGGGACTTAAAATCTCAAAACAATTGAGCCACTGTGACTTAATATATCATTTTCTCTTGTTTCCCACATAGCATAGTGTTGCATTTATATAGTGCCATGTCAAACTTTATAAATCAACCTCTGAGACAGAGGATAAACAGTCACATTAAAAAAAAAAAACAAACATGTAGACAAATGCTTGAGCTCACAAGTCACAGCTCACTGAGCAGCCTTTCCAAAAGCATCTACCTCAGCGCTTGTCAGCAACTTGCCCAGAACATGCTGCTTTTTGCATCTTTCCTTTCACCAAACTCACCCAGGCTGATGACATGCGATCAAAGCTTCAGAAACAAATCAATGAATGCCTCACTTTCTAAGGTCTTTGTTCTTGTCTGGTGATTAGTGACAATGGATCCAGCACCTTAAGAATAGTGTGGCATGGCCAAACCATATGTGATTTTTTGTTTCATTGCTCACCGAACAAGATCTAGCATGATATTTCCAAGTCACTATAAAGAGTATTTTGTTGGAATCTTGTGAAAAACTGCACACTTTCAGTTATTTCATAATTAGTTTTCAGGAAATGGCGGAAGAAAATGTTGACCTGCTCCTGCAAATATAAAATCACCATGTAAACTTCTGACTTGATGTGGAAACAACACTGTTACTAACAAACCTGGCGCACAGTGGGAGAAAATGTGCTGCACAGATGAATTCACACGATGTTATGCCACTGAGATAAAATAAAGCCCTCTTTGATTAAAATTTCAGGATTCACAAAAGGAACCCCTTTCTCATATTTGCCATCACCCTCTTTATGTTCCTTAATGATCAATGGATACTCTGTACCTTAGAACTAGTTTCTGAGAAGTCAGACATAATTCTTATCTTTGCTCTTCTGTAGGTGAGTTTTTTTTTTTCCTCCTTTGTTTTTTATTCAGTTTTTCTTTACCTTTGATTTTTTTTTTTATAGTTTGAATATGATGTGCCAAGGTATAGTTTTGAGGGATTATTTACCCAGCTTGGTATTCTCTGAACTTCCTGGATCAGTGGCTTGGTGCCTGACATTAATTTGGAAAAATTCTCAGTCATTATTGTTTTGAATTTTTTTCTGTTCTTTTCCCTCTTTCCTCTTTTTCTGGCATTCCTATTACACATGTTATGCCTTTTGTATTTGTCCCACAGTCCTTGAATATTCTATTCATTTTTTTTTTATCTTTGCTTTTCAGTTTTGAAGAATTCTATTGAGATATTTAACCTGGCAGTTCCTAAAAATCTTAACATATATGTAAACTGTGTAGTGAGTATATTCGATTTATCCTATATTATAGATTCAAAACTTTTTTAAACAATAAAAATCTCAAGTAGATAGCTCGTAGGTGAAAGTTACAGTCAAAATTTAGGGTTTTCTTTTTTTTCCTTTTTTAATAAGACCAGGTAAGCTATAATCTGAACATAATGGTACTGTAGCCAGGCTCCATAGTTTCTGACTAAGGGTGTCATATTATACAAGTACACTGTATATCACCCAGCACTTTCAAATAAAACTCACTTTAGCTACTAAGAAAGTAATGAAGATTTGATGGTTATAATGAATTCTTGAATCCTGAGTGAGTTACTGAATGGATACAGGCTTTTCAATTAAATCTTTTTGCAAGATGGTACAGAGAGAGCATTCACTCGCTAAGTATGAATTATATTTTTAGCACCTACGAATTATTTTTCTATTTCAGTGTCGGATATGTTTTCAAGCTAATATTATCAACGTTTTTACCTTTCTGTTTCATTGCAATGTAAAATACAACTTTAATAAAAGTATCTAAAATAAGTCTTTAATATAAAAAAACAATTAATATAAAATAATATCATAACAAGTGTGTGATTAAAAAGGTTGTATTCAAACAATGACTACAATAAAGTTTCTAAAGAGAACTAGTTTGTCCTTTCTCTTACCGACCACTGATTTCTTGTGATTACTAGGAATGATTTCTTTGGTTTTAATGATAACCCTTTACTTTAAGAAGTGAGGATTTCCCACAGAAAATAACCATGTGACATGGGTACATATCTGGATTAAGGTACAATTTTAAAAATCATCACCTAAACTAAAATTTATTTTCAGGTTCTTTGCTATTTGCCATCCTGGTCTAGAAACAATTCACAACTTTAATTTTTCAACTATTTGTCCATTAATTTATTCAACAAATATTTATTAAATACATAGTGTCTGCCAAACCCTATAATGGCGTAAATCAAATACATGTGGCAATAGACTTGTAAAGCTTAAAATATAGTGATAAATTCATGTATGAAGTAATTAAAATTTTGATGAGTAATGTGAAATATATCCACAGAATATCATAGGAGAATATACCAAGATATAGGACTCAAAGGAGACAGGAAATAATGTTTTCCTGGAAAAACATAATAGTAGCAATAAGGTTAGAAAGAAGTAGACAGATGGGAGATTTGAGATATAATTAGGAAATAAAATTGTTTAAACTTGACTGGGTATTTTAGAATGGATGCAGAGCAGGAGAGAAAAAATATGGATTAAGTTTTTGTCACTAGGGAATCACAGGCTGAGGAACAAATGTGATGGCAAATGGTATAAGTCCACATCTGTATCTGCCATGTCTGAGATACTTGAGGTGTCTCAGATGGATATTTGGAACTGAGATAACTGGAAGATATTTGTATATTCAAGCCTAAAGTATAAGACAGATTCTGGACTGCAGATAGAATTTTGGAGTCACCACTATGGAAATTAATACCATGAGATTGGATAATTTCACTGATGGAGAGTGTATAGAACAAGATATTCTCAGAAAAAAAAAAAAAGGCAAAATCTTGAGTGCGCAAATTTCAAGCAGAGAAAGAGGAAGCTTCACAGGAGGTATGAAAATGCACTAAGAAATACGGGACTCCTGAAAATCCAGCAAAAAGTGTGTTCTAGGAAGAGGAGATCAGTCACTTTCATCAAATGCCAATAGGAAAATAGGATAGGGAATGCCTTGTAGCCATTAGACATGACGACGGAAAATACTGCTGACATGGGAGAAAGTTGTTTAAGTGATAAAGGCAGAAGTAAGATTGCTCTAGATCATGGAGTTGGAAATATCAGCCAGATTCATCTTCAAAGGATACACATTATATTAATCATTCTTTCGCTTTAAAAATGTGGTAACTTTCCATTACACATGAAATAAAATAGTATCTCTTTATCATAGCTTCTCCAAACTCATACCAAACCACTGTCTTGTACTTAAAATGATTCTCACTAATCTCTTTACATCCCTATAAAACAAAAAACTTTTTACTATGTTAAGATCTTTGCAATTTCTTTTCCTTCCCTTGAAAGAAAAGGTTTCTGCACTATTATTTCAGAGTTTACCTTATTGATTTTAAAACAGCTCTTTATATCTAATATATCTTTATTATATGACTATAGTACATCTCCAAGTATATTTTTTTAGTATCTACATTATATTTGCAAAATGCAAACTCTAAAACCTTTCAGCCACTCATGGAAAAATAAGAAAAAAACATATCCTGCCAATTTGCAAAAACTCATTTGCTCAGGGCAAAATATTGTCTTTTAAATACATAAGTGAGACCATAAAAGGTCAACTTACAAATTCCCAATGGGTTTTCTTCATAACTGAAAAAAAATCTTACCACAGGCCAAAAGGCCTTTATTATCTATCCTCTTCCTATTTCTCTCAATTCACTTTGTACCACTTTTTCTCTTGCTTGTTCCACTCCAACCACAATGACTTTCTCTCAGTTCTTAAAATACCCTGAGCTCACTTCTGTATTTGCCTTCGAATTTAATGTTCCTTACTAACTTCTTGGTCACTCAAGCCTCAGATCAAAAAACACCTCTTCAAATGCTACTCTTCCATGAGGTCAAGGGCTTTGTTTTGTTCACCACTGTAGTCTGAGTATTTGCATAGTGTTGGGGTTTCCAATTTTTTTTCTTGAATGAATGAATTAATAGATGAAAGAAGAAAGTATCTGAGGGAGTTGTGTATTACAAGAAAGGATTTTTGGTGGTTTGTTTTTTAATAAAGTAAGAGATGTTTGAGCATTTTCAGTGCTATTGGGAAGCACCCTATATATACGAAGACAGGTTAAATACATAAAAGAGAGAATAAAATCTGGAAGATTTAAAACACAACACTATTCTCTACAATAATCTACACTTTCTATTTCATATAAGTTACTCATACTTGCTTTAAGATGATAATTTTTCAAGCCCTGTGCTAACAATTTCAAGACAACAATTGCAGTTTTGAAATATACTATTCTTGGGAGGAAAAGAAATCAAGAAAAACCAGTGCTTGAAAATGAGGTCAGTAAGAAAGACAATTTCACAATCCTTCACTCTCACTAATATATGTCATTCAGCATGAGGCAAATGGAACTAAGGCAATACCATCGAAAGTCCAGAGAAAATTATTTCTCCAAATTCCAAGAGATAAAAGATGGAGGTATATTTCCTTTGTTGACTTTCCATACTTCTCACATCAGAACATTTTCAACAGCCTCTTGACTATGCCTAAAGCTAAATTGTATTTTCTAAAGACCACAAATGACCCCAAGATTTCTTCAAGAAACACTCATTTATTTATCTCTCACTCTGTTTCATCAACTGTGGTCAGGATTGAAAAAGAGTAGTTAAAAAGATAAAATTTATTATTTATCTCAGAAACATAAATGCGATAGAATAAGAAGATGTAAAGGAGAACTGATTTTTTAGAAGGTAATAAAAAGGAAGAGTTGGTTTCCACACTTAGACAATTATAGTAACTTCTCAGATGGTTGACTAATTTTTCTTTCTTTCTTTTTACTCCATAAACCCAGAATTAGTCTCCTAAAACATAAATTGAATCAAAGTAACAGATTTCCAATGCCTAAACATTTCTTTGATTTATCAGGATTGATTTTATTCGTGGCTTCCAAGACTCTTCCTTCTTTCTCAGCTTTATCTACCCCCAACTGCATCTAGGCATGGTAAACTACTTACATTATTTGAAATAAACCACACACTCATGCCTCTGGGACTTTTTGCATACATTTTCATTTCCTGAAAATCCTAGAATACCTAGACTAATATCTCTACCTCCACTCTCATCCAACATTTTAGCAGGCCTTTCCTTTAATGAATCCTATTGCACACTGAAATCACACTGAAATAATCACATTTTACCTTAATTGTTAGTAGACTTCCCTGAAGAAGCATTGTATTATGGTGGATTTGGGAGAAAAACAAACAGTTATAAAGTGATTCCACTAAGTATTAGATGGAAATTTTTGAGCAAATTATATAGACTTTCTCCATTTCCCTATCTGAGTAGTAGGATTAATAATCATGAAGTCATTAATTTGATGCACTAATTTGTCACAGAACATGGCATATAATAAGGCATGTAATAATTCAATTTATATTAGTCCCTGTTCTTTATTCCCCATTGATATGCAAGCTCTTAGAGAACAGTGACTCTGCCATATGTTTTTCCGTATTCCAACACTTGACATAGCATTGGAACATCACAGTTCTCAATAAACGTTATCGGGTAGTGAATTAATTGTGATTGCTACAACCATGTGGTGAGGCACTGAAATTTTTTAAGATGTTGTCATGACAGGCTGCAAAATATATTTGCTTCATTATACATTTAGTATCTCAAAATAGAGATTTCACATTTATTTTCACTACTTGTAAATAACTTTCCTTATGATTTATATGATTTATTCTAAACACATGATACTTTTTCCCCCTGAAGGACTCTTAAACAAGATTAAACCACACCATATGAGACAAGATAAATATCTTAATTTTAGGGCCAGTATGTTATAAACAATAAAGAAATGTAATTTAAAAATTATATATGCATTACATATATTATATATAAAATTACATAGAAAATTATTTCTTTATATATTGTTTAGAATTAAACAATTTCTTTGTAGTGTCTTTAGGAAGTATATCATTATGCCTATTTTACGGACTACTTAAAGCAATATTATCAACCAATGTGTAAAGGAAAGAATATTAGTATTAATGAGAAAACAGTGCAGTCTATTTCTTATCAAGACTTAGACAATCTGGGTTCTAGATGCAAACTGGCTGCATTCCTATTCTGTGACTCTAAGCAAGTCTCCAAGGCTCCTCCTTACTATCTTTAACAAAGTAGTGAGACTAACAACTCTTTCCTTGGCTATCACGTGTCTTATTATTAGACCCAAATGTAATAATAAAAGTAAATACAATTTGAGTCTTCTAAAAAGTGTACAAATTTAAAGGACTCTAAATGCTAATAAAAGTGTAGCAATTCAGAGGTACATATGTATTTATTTATAGAACTATTCTTACTAATAATGAAAGCATGTTAGAAAAAAATAATCATTAATGAGTACTTTGGCTATGCTTGATTTTTTAAGGTATGTTTTTGAACAGGCTAGAGAATACTGTTTTTAAAAAAGCAAACAAGCTGTAGAATAGTGTTTTGTTTTGTTGTGTTTTGTTTTGTTTAATGATAAGTGGCTCTATATTAAATGAAATAAGAAAGAAGTGTACTTATAAAGAGATTGTCATTCTTTATAAGTACACTTATAAAGTTTTAAATGGTGAGTTTTAAATGGTGTGTAGTTTTATCCTCTATTTCTCTGATATGTGTGTGTAGAATGTATGTGAATGTATTTATTCATTCTAACAAATAAACATGCAAAGCTAATGGAAATATACAGGGTAACACAAGAGGCACATTATATTTTATAAGAAGAGGTAAAACAAAAATATCTCTGTCTGAAATACATACATTCCTTGTTATTTATGTACTTATTTATTATTTATTTATTTATTTATTTAATTTTAAAGAGACAGAGTTTGTTGTTTTATAAACTCTTTCAGTTTTATTTATCTGAAATTGTCTTTATTCCTCCTTTCCTCTTAATAGTTAGTTTTACTGGGTACAGAATTCTTTGTTAACTGTTATTTTCTCTCATCAGAGTGAAGAGATTATTCCAGTCTTTTCTGACTTCCATTATGGCTATTAAAATCAGCTTTTAGTCTAATTATTATGTCTATGCAAGCAATCAGTCTAATTATTGCCCCTATACAAGTAATCCATCTGTTGTTTGTGGTTGATTTTTATATCTTTTCTTTGATTTTTGGTATACAGTAGGTTCAGTATATTTCTATTGGTTGACAGCAGAAATTCTCATGCTGTAAATAATATAATTTTGTTTTTTTCTTTTTATATTAACTCTCTATTTTAAAAAACCTTTTCTCATTGATTTGACAAGAACATTAGGTGTGTGGTTATTCACGTGCAAATATTGTTCACTTTTTTGACATAACTGTAGATTTATGAGAAAATGCAAAAAAATATATATGTATATGTCCAGGTACCTTTCACACAGCTTCTCTTAATATTACCTTATGTTTGAAAAAGTTTCTTAATGATTTAAAAGTTTTACATTCTAGTTTTATTTTTTAGTTGTATACCTAAATTTATTTTTATATTTTTTCTAATGCAATCTAAAGTTATTTACCATCTTTTGTCTTTTACGAACAAAATAATAACTTTTAAATATATCACCAACTCAAAAATTCCTTTCATTTTCTATATTACAATCTGAACTTCTAATTCCATTTTTAAAACATATATATACACACAATTTATATATAATTAAAATAATATAAACATATTTTAGTACTAGAGTGTTAATTAGCTCTGTTAACTTATTTGAATCATTTTCCTGTGTCCTTCTCCTTCCCTGAGAGTTTATGTTCCCTACACATGAAGTATATACTTTTTAAAATTATTTCATTGAGAATGTGTGGATGGCAATTTTCTTAGTCTTTTTATGCTTGAAAATATATTAATTTTATTCTCACTCAAATAGTAAGAGATCTATATGGAGAATTCCCTGTTGACGGTTATTTCCTCTTAGCACTTTGAAGATATGATTTCATTATTTTGGAGTATCTATTACTGCTGAATAGAAAACCCTTATAAAGCTAAGTCTGTTCCTCTTAAGTGAAATTTAAGGGACTTTGTTGGTAAACTCATTATTCTGGAGTTTTATTTTAATACACAAAAGTGTATGCTTCCTTCTTTCCTGCACTCCTTCCTTTCTACCTTTCTTCCTTCCTTCTTTTCTTCCATATATCCTATTTGTTGTTTGCTGTTTGCACTATATTTAAGTACAGTGTTATTCTTCAATTATGGGAAATTCTCAACCATTGCTTTATTAAATATTTATTCTGTGCCTTCTTATAAATTTTTAATTTGGAACATTTGAGATGAAGGTTGGAATTTTTAACCAATTCTTTATGTTTCATCACTTATCTTTGAAATATTGTGTCTATCTCCCTATTTCCCGCTCCAGGAGATTTCTATAGCAACATCTTTCAGTTCAAAAATTCTCTTTTACTTTGTTCACATAAGCATTTATTCCAGCTGTTGGATTTCTTAATATGTGCCCATAATTAACTTTTCCATAATTAATAATGAATTATTTTTGTTTCACAGATGTCTATTTTATATAAATATTATAATTAATTGAGTAAAATATTATTTTATTCTTATTGACATAATTTGCACAGAAAAATGCACAAATTTTAAGAACTACAATTATTGACTTTAGAGATCATTTCTCATTCTATAAGTTATTTTTAAAATATATACACATATGTAACTGCTCATAATTTTTAAACCTTGTTTTATTTCTTTAGTATTTCTTTAATATTTTAGTATCTGAGTATGGTAATTTCAATATCAGAAACTTTGTGTATGCTTGGCTTTATACAAACTATAGCTCTTCTTTATTGATAATTCTGTTTCTTTTGTTTCAATATTTTCTTCCTTTTTTTACTCACATGCAGTTATTATTTCTATGGTGTACTCATAATGCTAAGTTAGTATGAAGCTTCAGCACATTTTGAACCTGGAATGTCCAACTTCTCCCTTCTGGTCACTAGGTTCTGACACTGAGACCTCTCTTCCTCAATTAAGAGTTTTCTAATGGGAAACCTTGGTGTCCTTTCTGTTAGTTTATCTCAGAAGTAATATTTGATTTCTTTACAGAGGTTCTAAAAATATTGCACCTCATAAATTCTTTGTATTTGTGAATTTACTTCTACACTTTATTATTTAGTATAAATAATAAAAAATATCGTGTTGTCGTCTTCTCCAAGGGCAACTGGTGTTCACCTGCCTTCTATTTATAACAGTAAGAGTCATTAAGTGATCTCTCCAAAAATAAATGTCTGTTCCAAAATAATTTGATGTTTCTATGTATAGATAGAGAAATGTATTCATGTATTCGAAATTCACAAATGTTCTGCGGTAGCTACTTGGAGAAAGAAAGATTGAAAAGAAGTAAGTTTTGCCTCACTGGACCTTTACCATTATAAAAGGAATTCTACAGAATAAATTCAGAGATGTAAACTGGAAAAAAGAAAGAACAACCCCACACAAAAGAGAGAGAGGGCACTAAATTTATTCCTTTCCCAATAAATGCTCTACTATCTCATATTTTGTTCCAAATGTGCACAAGATGCACCCACCAACAAATCTCTTCCTATACTTTAGGAATGCAACATGAGAACCAGAAAAGTCCTTAGTTGTTATATTTTCAGCCAAAAAAAAAAATGAAAAAGGAAAGCAATTAGGAAATTACAGTTCATCTAATCTTGGAAAAGAGGTCTTTTAGTATAAAAGCAATAAAAAAAATTTCAAAAGAAAAATTAGAACATTTAATTACATATAATTCAAAACTTTGTATAACAATAATAAAAAAAGGAAAATAAAAAGTTGTAAACTCTTTCCAGATTAACAATGTGTTTACAACTTTTATATAAAGACTTCATTAAAATTGGTATTAAAAAGATTATAAAATAAAATAAATGACATATGATGCCTGAGAAACTTATATAGAAATCTTCAAACCCATTAATAAATGCAATTTACATTCATTGGTAATTCATATAATGTGAAATTTTTCATATGTAATATAATAAAAATAATAAGTTCATTAAAACAATTATTATTATGGAGCACTTACTATCTTCTAGGGACTAAATGAGATGATTTACATAAAATAATCAACTATTTTCATGCATCAACCTTATGAGACAAGTGTATTTCTCTATTTTAAAGGAGAAATTGTGCCTAGAAATTTTTAAGTCTTCCCAATTTTAAATCTGGTTAATTTCACAGCATAGCAATAACTACTATACTAAATTTTTTAGAAGCAGTTACTTTTTTTCGTGAATAAGAAAATACTTTTAAATAATGTGTGTTAGCTAGTACAATAAAATAAGCACTATCGTTAATTGTTGGTGGATTTATACATTGATATACTTCTACAAACAATTATCAATCCATATCAAGAGCCATAGAATAATGAAGACAATTTGATCCAGTGTTTCCTCTTCCAGGAATCTATCCCAAAACAAGATCTAAAATGCAAAGCTTTATGCAAAAGTACACATATTGAAGTACTTTTTGCAATAATGAAAAATTTGAAACAGACTAACAATATGGCAATAAGTAAATTAATGATCAGATGCCTTGAAAATGAGCTACCATGCGAAAACCACACCTCAAGTATATTTCATCATGTGTTAATTCTCCCCAGATGTAATATTAAGTCAAATTCTTTGAAAACAACCGTAAAAAATAGGGCAAACTGCATTGTGCCAAGCTTTGCCGCACCTTGTTTGCAAAAATGAAAATGTTAGGAAAGGAATGGGAGAGGGCGTAACTACCTAGGCAAAACATTGCAACTTAGGCCCAATTTCTGTCATCATTAAAGGAAAGCTCCAGGAAAAAAATGTGATACTACTGCAACAATCTGCTGTTTCATATATGGTAACATTTGCCTGCATTTTGTTAAGTGCTTTACATTGCATTTATAGTTCATAATTATTGTGCATATATTGTACTTGTACTTTTATATTGTTAAGATACACATACAGACACATATAAAAATAAGTCACATGTTATCAGTAGTTATTACTGGATGTTATTATAGATTATTTTCATATTCTTCATTATACTCTTCTGTATTTTTCTAAAATTTTACTATTATGTTAAGAGTAAAGTGAACATAATTTTAATGAATATGACCATATAATGAAAATAGCTATTTTGAGGGTTAAATAAAAAGTATACATAAATAATCTAGCAAAGAACTTACTGTATAACAGATACTCAAAAAGTAAATTAGTTTTTGTAAATTAATTATAAAATTAGTAAATGCATTTTCTTAAGATAATGTATGTACAGATGTTAGCTCTAAAAATAGATACTAGATATAAAAAAATTAGAATTTACAGACTCCTTTATAATTTTTACTTTTTTGCTATCATATATCTTATATTCCAAGGAGAAAGTAAGAACACAGAAACCAAGATTAAACTCATAACAAAATATCATCCCACTGCTTTATAATTGTTTAAAATTTCAGATGCAGTATTCTAAATAGGAGGGAGACAGGGAAATATCATTCACTCCTGTGGTATTCTCAAGCTACACAATTCACATGTCTGCATAGAGTACATCAGAAAAAGGTGTTGGGAAGTTAAGAGTTAAGACTGGAAAAAGTTCTTGAAGTAATTATACTCTCCTATCCTCTTAAAAACAACTGTATTTATTATTCTCTTTCTATGCATCCATATTTGAAGCCACACAGAACTTTTTTCTATAGGAGTTTGAGTGAATGAATGGGTTATAGTTAACAAGTTGATCAGAACCACAAATCTGATAACTAGAGCAAAGCCTATTTCATGTAGCTCACTCGGTTCCAATTAATTAAAAAAAAATACTTTGTTTATTTTTGGACTTCTAGACATGCTGTTTATTTGAGAGAGGTTAAGTACTGAATCAGGAAAGGGTCTGACAATATTATATTTATAATCCTCACTCTCGCTCAATGCCTGGAGAGCTTTTCAGGTGCAGACCATTAAGAGTGATAGTACTTTTCTTCAGCCTGTCACTAAGATACAGGTAGCTGGTGCAAAATATTTTAGCTTTCCCATCATGGCCATCTTATAGTTTACCTACATTCAGCCTTGGATGGGCATTGTCTTTCTGCCCTCCACTTTTTTTCCCCTAGACCTCTCACCTACTCCTATAATTCTTCCTGAGTTTTTTAAGTCCTATTTACAAAATAGACCCTAGTTCTCACTGTTCATTTTAAGGAAGCATCTTTCAGATTCTTCAAATATAATTCACAAGACTAGAAAGAACTATGACCTGCCCCACTTTTCAACTTCTACTAACAATTACCTCCTATTATATACATGCGATGAGCCAGTATGACTAAAATATCTTTACTTTTCTTGGTTTCATCAAAGACTATCCTCCTAACCCCTTAACCAGGAATGAGAAGCAGAAGAAAGAAAAGGATGAAGTGAATATAATACCCTATCCTGCCACAAAAATAATATTACAGAAAACCAAATATCTATCTTATAATCCAAAACAAGAGCTCTATATTCAACTACTGCTCCTCTAAAATTTATTAGAAAACCAGCAGGATGAGACTGTTATAGGTCCCATGGTTATTTCCTTATGAAAAAAAAAAATCCATTCTATAAATTAGTAATCACATTTTTTTTTATAGAACAACTATATGTGACATATGACAACAAGTAAAGTCAATAAAATAAAGGCCTATCTAACAGTCAGTGAGACTCTATGACTTTCTATGGATGGCTTTCAAATTTAATCTCACCATTAATTCTGTATTATTAAAATTTCTGCTTCTCGATTTGAAAGTTGACATTGACTTATAATTAAGCCTGTCTGGGCTTGCAGGCTGGGTGAATTTAAGGGATTTTTGGCACTCTCCTGGTTCTAATTGTCACTGTTGTGAAGAGGGATGGCATTAGCTTAATGAGGAGAACTATGAGCTACAAAACCATAATTAGGTCTTTCCCTATGGTTGGTGAATGTTCATATGTGTGCCAACAAAAGCACAAAAAAAGGTTTGAGGCTGCCAGTGGAGAGGTTGTAGAAACACATCCAAAGTGCCGACTGAATGCATGGTTAGCCATGAGAAAACATATCTGTAGGGCATTGGGGAGAGATGGGATAAAATTAATCAGCTAGAATGTATAGTATAAGAACTCTTAGTTGACTTTTAAAAATATACATACAATCCATAAAAGACACACATGTATACACACACACACACACACACACACACACACATCACTTATAAACACTGCTGTCCAGTCAAGAGTTGTAAAACAGCTGTTGTTACAATCCAGATGGAAGAGAATATTCAAATAGGAGAATAGCAGTTTTAATTGCTGGGAACCCTAAGGGCAAGCTATCCTCAGCAATATGAATTAGATGCTGTGGGACAAAGAGAACTTCTGCACGGATGGGCCATCTGCACAACAATGACCTTGCCAAAAAACAAGAAAATCTGCAAGTGACATTACAAAAAAGATACCAGGAACTTGGCCCCTCCATGGTTTCCTACTTCATCATAGCTGAGACAGCTTCCAGGCCAGTCTGGCAGCCAAAGCAACAAAATAAGTGGATCTCACTCATTCAGCTCTGAGTGCATGTGTGCTCTTGAGTAGGATCATCTCCAACAAAGTTCACCACAAGGACAAAAATAGGCATGTTCTGAGTGGGATTAATGTTACTTTGAGTTCTCTCCCTCACAAATTGCTTACTTGCCTTAAAATGTGGGTTAGTTTATATTGCTGATGTGAAAAAAAAATCATCTTCTTACCTTTTCTAGTTGCTAGAGGCAATGTGCAGTCCTTGCCTTCTGGCCCGTTCTTCCACCTTCAAAGTGCCTCACTTCAAGCTGTCCTCCCATTATTGTGCCTCTCTGACTGTGACCCTCTTACCTTCCCTTATAAGGTTCCTTCTGATTACATTGGGTCCACCTAGATTTTCCAATTAATCTTCCCATCCTAAGGTTCTCATGTCACTTTTCCTATATGTAATGTATTCACAGATTCAGAAATTAGAATATGGATATCTTTGGCAACTGATGGGAGGACAACGATTCTGTCTACCACAAACTATATGTTAATAGTCTTATGTACATACATCTCTACAGAGAAAGGAGGAATTCAGTTTCAAGGATACCAGAAAAGACAGGATATAAAGAAGAAATCAAAAAAAAAAAATTGAAAGAACTCAATGCACCTTTAATAATGATGCACATAAAATACCTGTTAGTGTACTCTGGCTATAAAAGGGATGCAGCCAAACTATTGCGAATGGCATATATACTTTAAAACCTTCATTTGTGAAATCAGGTAGACGTGTGTCAACTTCAACTCTTCAACAGGTCCTATTTTTCAGTAGGAATAATCTACAGTCATGCAGAGAACCTGGCTCACTGGTGAAAATCAGACTGAGCACACACCATTGAGCTCATGAGTTCCACAGCACTCAATTATGCTAATAGGACACAGTGAACATAGTGTTAAAAAACATTCAGAAGTATATTAATTTTTACTTAATAAGGATTCAATAAAGGAGCATCAAGAATCATACACAGGGACGAAGCTGCAAAGGACTAACAAGACAGCCCACTCTCAGCTCTTACTAAGCCAGTCTCAGTTCAATATACCCATCTCAGTTTTCTGAAAAAATTATCTCATTCACATCATTCTGCCTTTGCCTTGAGCCATTATCTTACTCAGAATTCTCCTTTTTATGTTTATTAAATTCTGCCTCATATTCCAATTCTTACCTCAAAGACACTCTCTGAGAATTTTATCTTCACCTTCTCCAAGTGACAATCACTCCCACACCTAAACTCTAATAGTGCTTTAAGTGGTACTACATATTATATCTCTGCCCTTCATAGCAATTCAAACATTTTGCACATTCCTAATCAATAAATGTAATTTAATTAAATTAGACTGATTGTTTCATAACAATACTTACCTTGAAATAATTCAGGTCACTTATTACAAGGAGTTTCCTATAAATGATAAAAAGGAAAGCAACCAATTCCTTTACCCTTTGAATGGTGACTCTAAAACATCCATGTGGATAAATTGTAAATACAGATCAGAGTTCACCATCAGAGGGTCTAAATCAGTAGGACCATGGTAAAACCCAGAGACTTTCATTGTAATAAGAACCCTGGAATATAATGATCTAGAAGTTCCTGGATTGCATTTTGCAATTAAAAAAAAAAAGTAAATTATAATCCCCATGGACATATGAACTATCTCCTACTTACGAGTTAAATAAGACCCTCTTTTAGTAAATAATCTGTTTGATGAATAAAGTCCTCCTTGGGGAGTAAAGTGAAGGAAAAACTGGGTTGACAGAAAGCACAGTCGGTAAGTTACCAATACCATCTGGAAAGAAGCATTTGCTGCCGAACCTGGAATTTCCTTCTTTTACCATATGCCATAAAGGTCAGCTTAGTGTCTCTACCTATTTCTTCATCCTTGTGTAGAACTCTTTGAGACAAATAAAATTACTTCCTAGACAATAAATGTAAAGTAGGAATAGAAAAAAGAGAAGCTAAAATAAACAGCTAGTTAAGTACCTTATTTTAGCTAATTTTAATTTAATTGCAAATGTGGTATATGCCCACCCTCTAGCTCCTTGGGCCAGCAAAGTTTTACTATTATTCTCATTTAGCATTGGCCTAGTTTATTACTCACAGTTAAAAGTTCAGCTTCTGGTGAGCTGAACTTATACTGATTAACATTTGGAATCGTAATGAGAATATATTTGTGAGACAGAAATACAGTAGTGTAATTTTAAGAAAAAATTGTTTTTAGAGGTGATATTTAAATTTGAAAGAATATCATATGTAATGAATATCCTACTCATATATTTTGTGGCATTTACACTTTGGGTTATTAGTGAGTGCATGTCTTGTAATAGTCCTCTACACTTCTCTCATCTCTTTCTTCTATAGGATTTCTCCTTCTATAATTGGTTCACAATTCAATATACCTAAAATTAATATCTAGATTTGATTTGTCACATGTGTGCAACCCAACATGTCTCTCCACTCACATGAACATTTATTGGCAAAATAGTTTATCCTCGCTAACAACAAAAAATTATTTCTTGCCAACATTATTTTTAAAGATATATTAACAAAAGCAGTCATAGTGATGTTGTCATGTTTTGGCAACAGATTACTCAGTAAAATACTTCTTCCAAGTGCTCTACCTTTTGCTATATTTTTTCAAGCCATTATGCAGAAATATAAAAGTAATTATTTCTTAACTCACCCAAACTCTTAAAAATCTTTTAAAAAAGTCTTACAAATCTTTTTAAAAAGTCTTAAAAATCTTTTGGCAAGTGAAAGGTGGGGTGGTAAGAGGAGAATAGTTGATGCATTATTAATAACACAAGTAATGACAGAATACAGAGGATATGGACTCATTTTGATGTGTGAAGGGAAATAATTTTGAGATTAATTCATAAATTGGGTTAATGAAAGATTATGGTAAACCTCAAATTTTAAACTTCAGAGTTAACAATATATTCCATAATTATTGTAGACCAACGAAAAGTTTTTAATGGAGAGAGGTAAGATAATTATGATAAAATTGTGAATTAGGGAAGAGAGAAAAGAAAAAGCCAAGAAACAGTTGAGGAATTTCCTTTTTGGTCAAAATTGATTATCAGGAACCAGATTTTTTTCTCTCACCCGAAGCAACTAAAAATTAGAATATATTTAAAAAAATATATGTAGCACCACAGGCATTGAAATCAGACAACAAAGATAAGTTGTCCCTGACAAATGGTAAAAGAGGTAGGCCTTATGACTGCACTAGTTTATTGCCTAGGAAAAGTTTCTAGATCCCCTTGAGTTGAAGAAATGGGATTGAGTCCAGAGAAAACAAGGTAGAAAGTATTTTCTGAGCAGAGTGCTGGAGGGTTGAGAGAGCTGCATGGTGAAAGAGCTTCTGAGATCTGCCCAGAATTCCCAGCAAGTATGTAGTTCAATACTGATCATCACATGAATATGAGGATATCAATTGAGTCCAGAGTGAGAAAAAATCACCTGAATTATGTACAAGAGACAGTGCTTGGAGATCTTACCTAGCCAGGAAGAATCACTATTCCCAATGGCCAGAGTGGAAAACCTCATAACAAAAGAGGCATTGGTTAGAATATTAAGGATATTGTCCCGGTACTGAGGGAAACTACTTCTAGACTAAACTATGCTCTAAAACTACTGAAATGAAGCAGGCAGAGTTTTATAATAACTCCCAAGACTTTTGGCCCTTGATGTATACAGACATGACTTGTAAGTATGATGAAATATCAGTCATATTTAGGGTATGCTGAATGGCAAAGATGAAAAGATTTTGTAGATACAACTGAAGTCTCCAGTTAGCTGATTTTTAAGTTAATGAAAAGAAAAATTATATGAGGTGGACCTGGTTTAAGCAGGTGGAAGCCCTTATTGGAGCACCTAGACCCTTTTTGAATATAGCAATTTTCCTCCTGTCTTTGAAAAAGTAAGATGTTATGCATGATAAGATCTGTGAAAAGAAAACATAACCAGAAAACGCAGAGACCTCTAGGAGTTAAGAGTCGAACCTGGCTTAGAGCCAGTCAGAAAATTCGGGCCTCAGTAATATAGCTGCAAGAAACTGAATGCTGCCAATAACCACATGAGCTTATAAGACCCTGAACTCCAGAGAAGAATACAGCCCAACCAGGATTCTGAACTTGTGAGACCTTGACAGAGGATCCAGTTAGGCAGTGACTTGTCACTTAAACCACAAAAACTATGAGATAATAAAACTATGAGATAATAAAGAATGTAATCTTAAAAATCATTAACTTTGTGGTGATTTGTCATGCAGCAATAGAAAACTAATATAATAAGTAAATCTAAAGTTAAGACTCGAAAATATCGAATTGCTTTCAAGTAACTTTACCACGTCTGTGAACAAAGTTCAAGGATATTTATAGGCATATGAACATACCAAACGCCCAATAAGATAAAATTCATAATGTCCAACAACCAACAAAAATAACCAGCATTCAAAGAAACAAGAAAATATAACTCACAATGAAGAGAAAAAAATGAATCAAGACCAATTCAGAAATTACAGATTTTAGAATTAGTAGACAAATATATTAAAAGATCAAATATATTAAAATAAATATATTATAATTAGTAATTCATTTAATTATTGTCTGTACTTCTTTTGTTCAAGAAACTAGAAAAAATAACACAGAAAAGATAAAAGAGATACAAATCTAACTTCCAGAGATAAAAATTAAACAATGTATGACTTGAAAAATATAGTACATGAAATTAAATATATCTTAGACATTGCAGAAGTAAAGAAGAATGAAATTGAGCACATCACAAAAGATGCTAAACAAATTAAAGAGGACTGAAAAAAAATTTGAAAAAAAATCAGTGACCTATAAAACAATTTCAGAGAGACAAATATATGGATTATTGAATTCTTCCCCCCAAAAATCAGGAAAAAAATTGAAGAAATAATTTATATTTTTCTAATTCAATGAAATCTATAAACCCACAAATATAAGAATCTTAATAAATCTCGACTATAAGAATTATTTTGAAAATATACTATAACATTATTATAAAAGTGCTTAAGATCATCGATTGAAAAAAAAATCTTAGAAAGAGCTAGAGATAAAAAAATATGCATTATTTATGAAAAAACAAAATAAGGATTATAATGGTAGATTTTTTTGTCAGAAACAATGTATAATAGACAGTAGAACCACATTTTTAAGTACTAAAAGAGATTAAACTAGTATTTCTTATGTAGTTAAGCTACCTTTCAAAAAACAAAAATGTAATAAAGCTTTTTTGCATATACAAAGGCCAGAAGAATTAGCCACTAGCAGAATTGTACTAATAATAAATGTTGAAGGAAGTCCTTTAGTCAAAAGGAAAATGATAACAAAGGAAAACCTGGTTCTACACAAAGGAATTAAGAGCACTGAAAATGGTAAACACATAATAAAAATCTCATAAATATTAAAGACTTTTCTTATTATTTAAATACTTAGAAAAAATAATGTTGAAAGCAAAAATAACAATGTATTCTAAAGTATATAATATATACAGAAGTAAAATGTGTATTAATAATATAAAGGCCAAGGGAGGAAAAATGGAAGTATATTTTTATGAGGTATTTATACTACATATTAGGTTGTATATTATCACATGAAGGTACATTGTGATGAGTTATCCATGTGTCTTATAAAATGTAAAGCAATCAACATAATGTAAAAAGGAGTTATAGCTAGCCCAACAAAAAATATAACGTAAAGTAAACTAATAAAAATTACTCAAAAAGTAGGAAGAAAAGTAGGTTTAAAAAACCAAAAAATATATATGACCAATAGCAAACTAATAGACAAATTAATGGTCACTAAGAGTGATTACATAAAAAACATGTAAAAGCTCCAATTTGAATAAAATGATTGTCAAACTGGATAAAGAAACAACACCCAACTGTATGGTTCCTATGAGTCCATTTTAAATATTAAAAAAAAAAAATTCACATAGGATAAAAGTAAAAAGGTGGAAAAATGTATACAATGTTGGCATTACTCAAAAGAATTCTAGAATGGTTATATTAACATTAGTAAAAGCAAATTTCAGAGACAAAAATATTATTAGTTATAATGAAGGTTATTTCATTATGATAAAGGAGCCAGTTCATTAGTAGGAAATAAACAATTCTAAATATCTGTGGACTTAATAATAGAGTTTCACAATGCACAAAATAAATAGTGTATGAAAACACCACAAAAAGATATCACTGTACACATATTAACACCTATAAAATAAAAAAAGACTGTATATACCAAGTGTTGGAGAGGATATGAAAGAACTTGAAGTGCAGAAATGTAAAATGGTAAGATTACTTTGGAAAACTGTTGGGAAGTTTTTTAAAAAGTTAAATACACACAAAGAAAAATATAGTACATGGAATTAAATGTAAATGGGAAATATCTTTGCTTTTTATCTCCCGTCTACTAGAATTTTAAGATGGGGTTGGGGATTTTCAATTTAAACAATTTTCCAGGGATTCCACTTTTTAAAATATATTTGATAATAAATCCTTACACATGTAATGATAATTATATTATGTTTAAGCAGTGCTTTGCTAACATTTTAAGACCTATTGCAACTGTAAGACAGAGGAAGGACTATTGATATAAATTATATATATATATATATATGTAATTAAATTGTGTTATGGACTGAATGTTTGTGTCTCCCCAAAATTCAGATGATGAAACTTAATCCCCTATGTATTGGTATTTAGAGATAGGGCCTTTGGGAGATAATTAGGTCATAAAGGCAGAAACCTGATTAATGGCATTAGTACCCCTACAAAAGAGGCCCTAGAACACAGAAAAGATTGCCATCTATGAACTAGGAAGTAGGTCCTCACTCCACACAGAACCTGTCAGCATCTTCATCTTGGAATTCTCAGCCTCCAAAACTGTGAGAAATAAATTTCTTTCATTTAAAAGCCACCAGGTCTATATAGCAGTCCAAATGAATTAAAACAAGGATACACACACACTCCTGTGCTGCTATTAACTTTTTTTTTTTTTTTTACCAATGTTCTCAACATAAGGTAGGCATAAAGAAAACCTTCGAGAGTGGAAATTGCAAAGGACATTTCAAACCTGAGAACACAATTGTTGAAATATGTCAAGAACATATAATATAAAACTATCATAATCAAAATACAGCCATAATGTCAGTTTCTTACAAGAAGCATGTACATACCATATAACTTAGCAATTACACTATTGAGTATTTTTCTTAGATAAATAAAAACTTCTATTTACACTAAAACCTATACACCAATGTTCATAGTCATATATTATCTGCAACAGCGCAATGCCAGAAACTACCAATATTTTTAATGCATGAATGGTTGAACAAAGTCTAGGATATCCATATAATGGAATACTACTCAGCTCTATAAGGGAATAAATTGTGGACTCAGGCAATAGCCTGAGTGGACCTCAAGAGCATTATGATTAGAAAAAAAAGTCAGTCTCAAAAGTTTATATACTGGATGATTCCATTTATGTAACATTCTCAATATAACAAAACTATGGAGATGAAGACAAAATTAGTAGTTGCCAGTGGACATAGGGCGGTTAGGTGAAGAGATGGGTACAAATAAAAAAAGGTACCTCAAGGAAATTGTTTTGTGGTGATGAACAGTTCTGTATCTTGATTGTGATGATGGTTACACAAATTTTTACATGGGATAAAATTACATAAAACTACACAAACATATAGCTACACACAAATAAATAAATGCAAAGAAAATAAAGATTAAAAATGAATAAGGTCCTTCATTTAGTTAACAATAATGTATCAAAGTGAATTTTCTGATTTTGATGTACTATTGTAAATATAAGATATTGAAAGAAGCTGGGTGAAGAGTACATGAGACTATGTACAATTTTTAAACTTCCTGTGAGTCTATAAATAAATCAAATAATTTTAATGGAATATTTAATTATAGACTTTCTGGATTTCTATCTCTTATTTTGCATTTTTAAACTGTAAGTTGCTTTGCTGATGTTGGTTCTTGATTTATAGATGGTATTACGTATTGCTGGTATAGAATAATTGATCACATCTACATCTTGGGAAACTAAATTATTATCCCCTAGGAATAATGTTCCCAATCTAGTAAATATTACTCATTTTATGTCTACTAGCTGCAAAATTACAAAACTGCAGTTTAAAATCAGCCACATTGGTTTGTTTATTATATTTCATTGCTTAGCTTGAGGGCAACTTCCTGTGTAAAGATTTCCTTACACTCATCACAATCCCTCTTTGAATGCCACAGCCAACCTGCTCCAATTGCTTATGTAAAATCAGTATTTTACATAGTGGCTGTACAACACCTTATATATTTCTCAATAATTATATGTTATCTAATGTTTTTTGATAGGCAAATCTTGCTACCTATGTATTATATTTTTTTCTTTGACTAATTTGCCCATCCACTGACACTAGCTGATTTCTCATTAAGGTTATTTTCCATAACTTCAATGTGTCTATTTTTTCTAATTCTCTTCCCATTAGTAAACTGATGGCATGGTGCCAAGCTAAAAACTTTAGGTTATCATAAATACTTTCTTTCCTCACATATATTAGACAATCATTACATCTTTTGATTCTCTCTCCTAAGATCTCCAAAATATTTCTCCCTGTCATGTTTACTAAGATGTTTCATTCCCTCGAGATCATCTATTATCACAATTCAATATTCTTTTCTCTGTCTCTGGTCATGCCTCTCTCATCCATCATTTATACCACCTTTCTGACACATAAAAATAATCATGTCACTTTTTTGTTTCATGTTCCTTTACCATCCCTCTCCCAAATCTGTTTCTTGTTTTTGTTTTTTGGTTCTGAATTCTTACCCACATTTTATTTCTATACCACCAACTTGCTTAAGGAGAAGGTCATCATCAGAATGAGAGTATAAATAAGGTTTCATAGACATCATCATAGAATTCCATCAGTCTCTTGCCAAAGCATTTGCAACTGAATTGATCCAGAACTTGCCAAAAGCTCAGCTGGGAATCTAATAGCTGAGAGAGAGGGACATGTTCAATAAACTCTATCCTCGTATTAACTTAATAACATTTGCAGTGTACTTTGTGTACATTAATTTACCTTCACTGAAGAAATGTTGTAACTGAATTGTAATTTGATGTTATGGCCTTATCTTTATATTTTTTAAAAAGGGGCAATTTATATTATCTTTATAGAGGGTAATATATTATTCATGAAATGCTTGCTTATTTATCGAAAATCATAGCTGGAGAAGGCCTGTATTATTGCAACATGCATAATGGTCATATGATCAATTCTTCTCTAAGTAGATTCTTGGGAAAACAATGTTTTAAGACAAATTTTTAAACCCAGAATATATTTTAGAAATTATATTGATTTATAAAATATTCTATTTTGAGATCAAATTTAGTCAATCCTTAATGACTAAAAGAAATATATTCCAAATGTAATTCTCTTTCCTTCTGAATTGTTAATTTAATTTTTAATCTTTTTTATTATTTTAGTTCATTATATTTTAACTAATTTACTTTTGAAAAACATCAGGTCTTTCTTTTTAAAGAACAGCTTCATAAATTTTATGAATAATAATATACACGTAAAATCAATACTTGGCTCTCCTATCATAAACTCTAATCTTCATTAAAAATAACTGTTTTTCATAACTTCTTTATTTTTTATTAATAGCTTAGTATTGTTTTATGAACCTAAGAAAATCTTTGTTTTCAATATCTAATTAGGCATCATCCTTTCCTATTGTCCCCGCAAAATGTCTACTGCATTTGTTCTTTCTTAATTTTAATATCTACCACCCTATCCAGGTTTAATTATTTATGAATTTTACAAGAACTTCCCAACAGATCTCCCTATCTTCAGGGATGGACTCCATTATAAGTTCATTTTACTGTTATTGCCATAGTCCTTACCCTGAAACATTGCTTTCATCAAATTACTGTTCCAAAACCTATCCTAGCAAAGTCCATTCTAGGTAGTAAATGTTATTTTTAAATCCTCTTCTAACAATAGGTTTTAGTTTAGCCTGGCCAGTTACTGCCAAATAGAATGTAATATAATTCCTTCAAGTTCAGGAATATTTGTTTTGAATGGTTTCTAAAGACATTTTATTTCAATGAGAACTTTTGAGGAAAAATAATCTGGAAATAAAACAAGTTACAAGAGTTGAAGAAGGTAAGGAAAGGCAAGGAGGGTGATGATGTCAGAATGTTAGTTTCATACTTTGTTCGGTCATTAATTTTGCGATTCAGTATTTTTTAGAGGGTATAATAAAACAAATGTGAAAATTAAAATAATCTTTGTACCGAATGGTTGCATTAAAATGACCTTATCAAGTTACCAATACTAAAGGCTATATCCCATTTCCTCATGTTCTACCTACATTCCGCGTGCTTCTTTTCAACAACGAACCTTATTTTTTTGCTCTCACATGGTGCTGTCTTTTCTTAATTTTCGTTCCAGACTGAACTATCCTTAACTCTCAGTTAAATCACTAAATTTCAGAGTTAAAATTAACCTTTTTCTATCTTTTCTATGGAATTCTGTCAAAAATTCTATTTTCATTCTTGTTGTATATCTACTTTTAAAAGTGACATATCTTGATAGCCTCATCAAGTCACCTGAAATACAAAATGTTTGAAAAATACTTGTGTCTTTTACACTGCTTGTTATACTGTTGCATATATTGATAAGATTTACTATCAGACGGTTGGTGAATCAATAAAGCATTGTGTTAATAAAAGCAGTCTGCAAGCTTTGATGTTTTATTAGTTTCTTACCTAATATTTTATACAATCAGAAGTCTATTAGAGTGACATATTGCTCTAATTTATTTGAAATACAGCATGTTATTTCATTTTAATGTTCACACCTACTACTTAGTATATAACATAGTTTTTTTGTTGTTGTTAAAGACAAAAGTATTGAACCAAAACAAAATTAAAGATTTGCTAAAGATCTTACAGCTAAAAGGTTTTGCAGCTGAGATCCTTCAAGACTAGTATTCTTTCCACTGGATACCTTGCTTTTCTTGTGCGAAATATATGTCCATTACTAACACACAAATCATTTAAAAAGTAGAGTATAAGTGAAAGTAGAGTATAAGGGGTCTCAAAGTTTTCAGATTAAACAAATAAAAATTCCACTTGAATAACTACAAAAATACTCTTTATTATAAATTTCATGTATGTATTCACAAAACTGTTCTAAAAACTGTAAGTAATTTTGTTTAATCAGTTGCTATGCTACTTTGTTCCTAAGTAAATTTGTATTCAGTAATCACAATATCCAAATGATACTGTGTGAAATGTACTTCTATTTTTTTTTGTAATTTAAAAATCTGTGCCCAATGCAAAATTGTCTTGCAGTACAAAAGTATGAAAATTCAAATATTTTATATGCATGAAACATGAACAGCCATAGTAATTAAAAGAATTGGCAAAGATAATATCATGGTCAGATAATAGAAGGGAAATGGATTGTGATTGACTTTATAATTATTTGGTAAAATGCATTATTAAATAAGTAAAATGGTTATACCAGGCCACATTATCATATCTCCATTTATTCATGAAATTTTTAACAAATATAAGTTGGACACCTAATACCTGAAGTATTTATGGTTCCTATATAGCCTTTTAAAAAGCATAAGCAATACAATTTGGTTAATTGACCAAAGTAGAAATAGTCAGTTTAAAAAATAATAAACATACTTATTAGTAAGTTCAAAATGTCTTTAATATTATGAAATGGTCATTTCATATTGTTTCTCATAATAATCTAAGACTATTCTAGGAAACAATATGAAATGACCATTTCATATTGTTTCCTAGAATAGTCTTAGATTATTATGAGAAAAATAGCTACTGTTTCTTCCTTGGGGATTTTTATATAAAGAAATAAAAAATTTAATCTCAGTTTATTTCTAAATGAATGTTTGGTTGTCTAGCACAGTTTTGGGCAATCAAGAAATTCTCATTCCTAAGGCCATCATATGGGCTTTCAGTTTTCATACTCATGTTCATAGTAAATATCTCTTCAGTAGTGATGTATGTTGATGGTGAAACAAAATAAAACCTGGGCTTTGAAGTCAGACAAACTGAACTTGAACCCCAATTCACTGACTGTGTTACCCTAAGCAAAGTAGTTGCCCACAACCGTATCTATAAAATATAAATATTTATGTATAGAGCCATTCTATATATTTGAGTAATTCAAAGCTCTACAAATATATGAAAAACATAGATAAAAATACTTCGTGGAGTTGTTGCAAGGATTGAATGAAATAAGCATGTAAAGTGATTATCAATTAAAACAGTAAAAATTTAAACAATTACAGGTATTATTATACCTTTTTTTGATTCTCCTAATTTGTTACCATATATGCTTCTTCCTATTTTTCTGTCATTACTTCAGCACTTCTAGAACATATATTATATTTAGAAGTTGTTTATACTTTTTATTCTTTTCATATTTCTGCATTAATAATTAACTTTGACTTTTAATATTTAAAAATAAAATTGGCAATTTTACTAAGAAAAGGTACCAAAAATATATTCATATTGGCTCATAGAATGCCATATTGTGTTTTTAAAAGATCAATCGAATTATTAGGTATAAATTAGAAGTAGATGAATAAATTTGCATTTTTAAAAAATTCAGATGTTGACATTCACAACGATTAGTTTAAAAATAGAATTGGGTTAAATCAATTAGAAAAACAACTTATCAAATGAAACAGTTATTTCTCAGTCTGACTTGTAGAAATTTAAAAAAATAAACCTTCAAGAGTCAATAAGGGTTATTTCTATTTTATCAGTCTAGTATAATTCTAAAAATAAAACAAAGGAAATATCTCAAGCTTTGGTTGTAATAAACAATAATCTTTAAAGATTAAAGGCCTAATAAAATAGATGGCTATTTTTATTTGCACTTAGGTTGTGTTGTGTTTATACATACACAATAAAAAGTAAGATACTAGTTGTTCTGATTTCAGATTTTAAATATAATACTTTTTCACTTTGATCTGAACATATTCTCAGGAATATCTTTTTAAATTCACATTTCAAAAGGATATTTTTCAGCCATTTTGTGCTAGCATTAAGAGAAAAACAGTGCCTAAAGAAAAACAAATGGCTTGGTTTTCATTCATTAAGCTGGAAAAAAAAATTGTATGCATTAAAACTGCATAAATGATAATACAGTAATCCTAGCTCTAATTCTGATATAAGCTATTAAGAGCAAACCATGTTATGTTCATAAATGTATTAAATACACACAAATGAGTCTCACTTATGTAAGAAGATTTCTAAATTATAATTTTTAGATTATGAATAGAGTGCTGATCAGAATTTAAAAATAAAAAATTCCAGAAATATACATATTCTGCGATATCTTTAGTATTCCTGTGTAAAGTAAGCAACAAACAATCAGTTTGCCATGTGCCCTTTATATCTGAAAGGCCACCTGCCAGCTCATTCCCATTTTCCCCTCAATGGGTTATCAGATGAATATAAATTAGTACAGTTAGGAGATTTTCAATAAGAGCTGCATTTCCTACTCCATTGTGAAATGGGTCAGATGGCAGCACTTACTTTGATACTGCCATTCAGATCCAAAGTCATGAAGTGCAACTTGCAAACCATTGTACCTCAAATGATTATTGCACACGGGTTAGGCAGGATGACAATGATGGAGTGTCAATTAGTTCAGTCCAAAGGCAACCAGTCCAAACTGTTAAGAATTTTTAAAACAAAACATGTGTTCCCAATTCCCTTTAATACCCAATTGGCAACAAGTCACTGGCAAAATCTGTTGCTCAGGGCAAGTCGTTAATGTGTCTTTCTCAAAGGTAACAAACAGATGTGAAAAGAGTTAGTCAAGAAGGAGAACATACTATATGCTGTTGCCTTAGTTAACATAAAAAACCTCTTAATAGGAGTGAAAAAATATCCTGATAATTTATTGTGATGGCTGTGTCAACCGCAAACTTTAAAATAACAAAGATGAATTAGGTATCTCCCCTGAAAATCTGTATCTCATTGCATCAACCATTAAGAACCTTTTTAATTTAAATAAATATAATCAGATAAAAATTTTTCAAATTTCGTCCTTGTGCATATTTTTAGTGCCTGTTGTTTTCTTTCTCAGATTATTATGGACTTAGAACTATAAAATTATTAAGAGATTGGTATTAAAAATAAAAGAGTCCACGAAATAACACTAAATTAATAGCGCAGAAAATACTGAACATTGGCAAGGATATGAGGAAATAGAAATTCTGATGCTCTGTTTATGGAGACAATAAACTGAAGGTGCATAGGCGCTACAATCAAGACATTCCACTTTTATTTACATACACCCAGCAACATGTGTGCATAAGCACCAGGGCATGAAGAATATTTTTCAGATCACAATTGTTAATAAAAGTCTAAATTAAAAAACAAAAAATCTCAAAATGCATCAGCAATGTAATATATAAATTCTGCTGTATTCATATAACATCTATTTATATAACACAATCGTAAAAACATGTTTACTATAGCTACTTTTACCAACATGGGTGAATCTTAAAACCTGACAAAATATAGATTTAATACTTATATTTATATAAATTCTAAAAATGCAAAATTTATGTCCAGCTCCGGCCCTCACTTGTACCTAATCTAGATAAACCCTCCCCAAGTAAAAAACTACAAAATGAATAAATATATGAAGTTATTAATTTCAGGTATTGGACGGCAAACAGCTTAGATAGAAGGGGAACTCATGAGGTGATCCCACAATTGCCCAGTTGTGTGCATAGGGACAATTGCTAATCTAGTGCAGAGTTCTGTTACAACACTGTGGTTCTGTTGAATTTAGGGGACAGAGACTAGAGTTGAGGGAGGTTCAAGTTGCTGGAAGATACAGGGCAGGTCACTAGAGAAGAGGAAGCCTCTCAGAAAAGAAGACTGAAATGTCATTAGGGGCTCGCTACAAGTACTTGGCTGAAATTTGGGCTGTGCTTACTAAAAGGCTTACTAGAAATGTCTGCTCAAACAGCCACTATCTGTTTAGGAAAGAAACAGAGATACTAGAAGTCAGCAGTGCTGGAAGATGCTGAAGTTACAAACCAACCAGAGAAGACAGACATCATCAACCCATTATTAGCCACACTCCTTGCATCTAGCTGACACTAGAAAGGCTTCTATGTGAGAATAAGAACCACAACTTGGAAGAAAGTGTACCCTGAAATCACCCTGAAAAAAAAGCCTAAAACCAATCCCAAACTAGGACCTAAGGACAAATGGGATTTCATCATCTCCCCTGGTTAAGCTATAAAAACATAGAAAACACCTTAGACCTTCCAAAGATTTGCCCTAACAAAACATAAAACCAAACCTATATCAGTACACAGCGACTGACCTGCCTACAAGAATAAAAATCAATAATCTTTAAAAGAAGATAAAATCAAAATTCTTTATAGCACATTGACAATAGCCATAAGCAACAAAAATTTATTAGAAATAAATTTATTAAATTATAAATCAGAAGAGTACCCACAGAATAAGAATAAAGTTGTTAACATCAATGAACCTCTACATACCCCAGATGTTGAATTGAGCAGCCAGAGTTTAAAGTTAGTAAAAACATATCAAAATAACTAATAGCAATAAACTATGTGAAAATATTACCTTGATGAGTTAACAGATAAGGGAATCTCAGCACATAAATGAAAACTATAAAAGACAAAATGAAAATTCTAGAACTGAAATGTAAAATGATTAAAATAGAATTTGATTAAAGAAGTTTACCAGCAGATTGTAGATCAGAAAAAAAAAATCAGTGAACATGAAGGTCGAACATTAGTAAAAATCCAATCTGAATAGAAATAAAAAAAAAGATTATAGAAAGTGAATAGAGATTCAGAGACTTATGGAAGGATATCAAACAATCTAACATGTCTATAACAGTGCAGGGAGAAGAGAGTGAAATTAGGACCAAAAAAAAAAAAAAAGAGGATATAGGAGATATTTTTCAAATTTGATGAAAAATATTGATTTACAAATTGAAAAAGATTAGAGAACCTAAAGGTTAGAGAGCCTAAAGGTTCTTAATGTTTTTATGTGATTTGGAATGTCTTAGACCCCGATATGTGCAAATTGGAGGACTAGATGAAAATCACCTGTCATGAAAAGTGCAGATCCAGAAGATATTCACTTTTCTTGATAACAACAAATACCACATACCTCAGTTTGATTTGTTTAGTGCAAAGGATGAATTAAGTGTAAAGGAAAGCTTATGGAGTCTAAAAGAAAGATAATTACTGATATGGGTAATCAACAGAGAAACTAGCTTCCCATATGAGAATGCTTACAATTAAATTGAAGAGAGAAGGCATATATATTTTGAACATATGTTGTAGGAGTCTTCGAAACCTGATTTGGAAAGATAAAAAGTATGAAGAAAAAGGGAGAAAAAGAGGAAAGAAGAAAAAAGCACCTGAAACAGAGCATACATTTATCTTCTGTAACCTTCCTCTTGGAGCACAAGTAGGTAAAGAGTGATAGTAATTTGGTGGGGAGCAATCAAAAAAGCTTTTAAAAAGATGAGTTTAATATAAGTCATGGATCATCAAATCATCAGCTACCGGCTAAATCTAGCACATTGCCTGTTTTTGTAAATAAAGTTTTACTTAATACAGCCACAGTCTAGTTTGCATATTACCAGCTGCTTTCCGATTTGGGCTCACCCACCACATGTTAGAAGGTTGTTTGTTGCTGAGGCTCCACAGGAGAAGGATGAGAGTTATAAAACCAAGCTGTCAGAAGAAGCTCACCAGGGGGATGTAGTTTAGACTGTCCTCCTCTGGGTTGGTCCTGTTTTTGATTTCCAGTGTCCAGTGAGAGCCCATGCAAGAGCTCATGTTTATCTACTTAACTGCTTTCCATGAAAATTCATCATAAATTTCACCTTCTTTAAAAAGCCTGCAAAACTGGGTTAGGTGCCTATATTACTGTAAGTGGGCTAATGCTACATGCTGTTACAAATAAGCCCCAGAAATGTATATAAATATATATGTTTTAAAAACCCTGACTTGTCCAAATCAGAATTGAGAAGTTATAACAGAGACTATATCAACCACAAAGCCTAGACTATTTATTCACTCTCTGTTCCTTTATAAGAAAAGTTTGCCTACCCCTGGTGTAAGTTCTTAAACATTAAAGAGACATCAAATGGTAAAGAGACAGAATGGTGTCTGCAATTAAGCAAAGAAAGAAAATAAGAAAATCTTTAATTTATTAAAGAAAAAAACAGTTGGCATTTAAAATCAATAAGAAGTGACTTTAAAAAAAAGGAAATATACAAAGAAGAGGTAATAGAGAACTTTGAAATTCAGAAAACATGAGATCCAATTTTATAAAACTGCACAGTATGTTGTAATTTATTCTTGATGAGCCTTGTGAACAATATTAATAAAACTGATTTTCAAGTGGTAGACAAAACTAAACTATTAGTCATAATAACATTGATATTTTAAATTAGTTTTCTTAAATTTATGATTAAAAACAAGTAATCTTTTCTATTTTTTAAAAAATAATATTTCCATTTCAGCTATAAAATAAAATAAATCACTAGCCTATGTGCTGAAGATCTGACCATAATTGAAGTGGGCCACAAGAATTCATGCTTCAATTTATATTTTGTAGATTTTTGCATATTCAGCTACTTTGTCATAGTCTTTGTGGAATTATCTTCATTGCAAACTAGTATTACGAAAAATGATTTCATCTGTTCTAAAAAGGAACATGTTTTCTCATAAGTTGGTAAACCCTTAATTAATTAAGAAAAACATTAAGAAGGCAGAAAATAAAATTTTAATTAAGTTCCTTATAAATTTTGTTTAACTACCTTAATATTCTGACAGTCTGACAAATAATTATATCCAGAATTTCTATTCTATGGCAATTTTATTTGTGAGAGATGGGTAAAAAAAAAATGGCAGAATCACTTTTATTAGATATTTTAGAGATGAAATCTTGACATTTTGAACCAAATACTAGAACCGAGTCATTTATATACTTGCTTAATCATTAGTTAAATTTTAAGTGCCTGAACACAGAATATTAGTTCTCAGATATTATTCTTTGTGACAGAAAGAGATTAAATAGAAAGTCTCTCTGTTTTCTGCCAATGAATTTTGCTTAAAATTTTAATTCTTTTTATCTTAGAGTTGAATCTTTTCCTCTAATGCCAAATAGAGGACTTAAAACTAAATATTACTTTGAAGTAGCATTTGTCTTTCTGCTACATTCAGTGAAATTTATGACTGACAGGGGGCCTATAGAGTGCATTCGATGACATTCATGGCAGATGGGAATCAGAACATAGAGAGTCTCCTAAATTTACTTAGTGCTGTCTAAATCAGTAGCACGTATTCAAAATTTCATGTATGTTTGCTTATTTGTAGACAATGATTAACTAGGGAAAATGACACATCACTAAAAACCAAGTGGAACATTTCAGTTAAAAGTGTTTGAAATTTTTAGCTTTACTCTTGTGGTTTCTCAGTAGTGGTAACACTGTTGGCATGAGCAAATCAAGTTCATATTTTCAACCGATGGTCACTGGCGCCAATTCAATGCCAACAGGAATCTCCAATTTGGAGTAATGTGAAGAGAGACTTTATTCAGTGCAAACAGCTCGACTGTGGTAGAGCAGGGCTGTAAGAATAGCACAGCTGTAAAACAGTTCAATTTTGAAGCAGCATGACTGTGAGGTGGCCCTGGGGCAAAGTGGCCCTGGGACCAGGTTCCTCTCCAGCTAAACAGCTCTGCTCTGCTCCGCTCCACCTGCTCCAGCCAGCCCAGTGCATTCCACTCTGCACTGCGCTGTTCTGGTCCGCACAGCTGTGCTCTGGCAAGATATCTTTAGTGTTCATCACCAGTGTTTCACCTCCAGCCCGGAAAATTCAGTCTTTAGTGGAAAGGGAAATTGAACTCTCTGAGCCAGAGGGGAGCTGATTTATGACAGAAGTCCCCAACCCAGGTCCCTGATTGGTTCTTCCTCATGCAAATGAGGACTCAAATTTTGAAGTTTGATTGGTCCAAGATGTACTGCCCTGAAGGGTTAGTGAAGATTGCTATGGGGATACTTCACCATGGTTCCAATTGGATGGGAAAGCCTCCCCTCATTTGGTTGAAATACTATTCCAGGAACTCCTTTAAGGGCTAGCTCAGACGGCAGGAACACAGAGCTGGCAGGCTTCTCTCTAAAGTGCAGTTTGTGTAAGAGGCCCTGTTTAGAATAGCTGCTAGGCTCTGTTTTTAAATTTGAGCCCAGTTAGCTATCAGTCCTTCTCGGTAGGTATCTTTTTCCTCAGGGTCCACTATATATTTCTCGAGATTTGGAAAACAACTTAAATGTCATTTGGCAACACATTTTGCTGGGGACAAGAGCCAATACGTTTCTAGATGATATATTTTAAAGCAGAATGTTATGAAGTATTGAATATAAGCTCAATATTATCAATAGACACAAAAAGGGCATTTAAAAGACTAAAGCTGTCTTTCTCTTCTTTGTCCCCTACAGACTTTAATGAGCAGAATTTGGTTATGTTAACCTTTCTATTTTAAGTCATCATTCACCTTTTAATGATGTTTATATTTCTCTGAATTCCCTCTAGTGGATATATGTTTTTCCTCTGTGTTGACATAACCTTTAATACAGTTTCACATCTGTGTGTAGTCTTCAATAACTATGCTGTCCTTCGAATAAAATATTCTACCAGTCTGGAACATTTGGGGGGAGTTATACTGTTTATAATGTTCAGCAAGAAGCCATGTACATTGTTATTAGGTGGTTAGTCTACTACTCTCTCAGATTCTGGAATATAAATTTAAAAAAATAAAATTTATTGAGACTCCGTTGTATTCTCCTAGCTTCACCAAGCAACAATGTTCATCGTTACAGCAATGGCTGTGCGGAAACACTGGGCTAAGCTCCTCTACCTTCAGTCATTCCCTTTCCCACCACTATCACCATCATTCTCACCATTATCTCACCACCATTACCAGCATCACTACACTGTCACCACACAGACAGCACAAAACACCTCTCAGGCTTTCCGGAAAGAATACTCCTCAATCCACAGCCAGGTAAATGAGCTTCATAGCCAATAATTCATTCCTAAAGGAACTAAGAAAGAGAAAATTCTTTGCAACATGGGTGGAAAATACACATTGGCCAGAGATATTCAGAGAAAAATAAAATTCATCAAAGAAGCAGCTGAAGCAACTATCTTGAAGAGACTATTTGATTTCATTATATTTTAGTATTTTTCCAAAATATGTAAGTCTACAGTAAGTATTAGGTTAAAACCATTTGGGGCTTAAATACATTTTAAAATTAAATTCTACTTGGGGCTCCTACAAGAAATGACTTATAACAATGATTAGTTTAGGGCTAGAGTTCAATTCTATGACTAAAAGGATAAAAGATGACTCCAAAGAAAAAGATCAATGTTCCGCATTAAAGAGAAAGGGTTTTTTGGCAAATAAAGTTGACAGATATCCATAAAGGAAAGAAATGATGCCATGCTATTAGTTATCTCTCTGACATAGTATTCCCTCTATAGATCCTGGCTGTCTCATAGAATGGCACAATAATACAGATTTTCTGCACAGTCGAAGAATGAAATGTTTGCATTTGCAACAACATAGATGGACTTTGAGGGTATCATACTAAGTGAAATAAGTCAGACAAAGAAAGACAAATACAGTCCGATTCCTCTTATATTTAGAATCTAAAAGTCAGAAGAAACAAAACAAAACTATAGATAAAGAGAACAGATTGATGGTTGCCAGAGGGAAGAAGAAGGTAGGGGATGGGTGGGCAAAATGGGTGAAGGGGATTAAAAGATACAAACTTCCACTTGTAAAATAAATAAGACATGGAGATGTAACGTATACAAATGAATATATACATACGTACCAGGAATGCAATGTACAATATGATAATGATATTTAACACTGCTGTATGAAATACTGGAAAGCTGTTAAAAGAGTAGTTTGTAAGAGTTTTTGTCGCAACGAGAATCTTTTTTTCTTTTCTTTTTATTGTATCTATATGAGATAATAGATGTAAACTAAGTTTATTGTGGTAATCACTTCACAATATATGTAAATTCAACTGTCATGTTGTATACCTTAAATGTATGCAGTAATTTATGCCAATTGTTTCTCAATAAAACTGGGGGGAAAAAAGAAAATACAATACCACACACACAAAAAAGAATAACGTCGGAAATCTATGTTTGTTCATAAAATGCCAGAATATTTTAATGAACTGCCTCAGAGATATATGCAAACAAATGTAACAGTGGATCTTTGGGAAAATAAATTATTTCCTTGTTTTGTAGAACAGAGAAAGTAAGAATCCTTGGAAGAAAATGAAGTATTTTTTCAAGTTTTAGTACTGTTTCAAAATTGCAAAAGAGAATGAAAAAACCTGCATGGATCATTACTGCAAAACTTGAATCTAATAAAAATTTTGGTTTAGCCTTTTAAAATTTAAAAAAAAAAACAAAAACATTTTAACACATGACCCAGCATATAATCCAGTATTTGCCCAAGAGATAAAAACATGTATATCCACACAAAAATCTAAGCATGATATTTATAGCAATTTTATTCATTACTGCCAAAAACTAGAAACAACTCACATATTCATTAACTAATAAATAGTTTGTCGTATATCCACATAATGATATTCTACTCAGCAATTAAAATAATGTACCTGTTCATACATTCGACAAGATGGATACATCTTAAAAGCATTATGACAAAGTAAAAGAAACCATACACAAAAGACTAAATACTATATGATTCCATTTATATGACAATCTGAAAAAGGTAAAAAAGTATAGGTTGCTTTAAGGTCTAATTTTGAGACTATATTTTAAAATTTTTTAAGAGATAGGTTTCAAAAATTTTAAGTAATCATTGCTAAATGGCAGTAAAGAATGGTTTCTCTACAGAATAAGCTAACATAAAAATGTTAATAATATATAGAACTAATGACATTCCCCAAACCAGCCAAAGTTAATAATACTACATTACATTAAATAAGAGACTTTTTTGCATATGGAATAGACTATCCAAATTTGATTTCTATAAAATAAATTTTCGAACTCCATAATGATTATCAAATGATTTTCTAATTATGAGACACTAAAAAATCAAGCATAAAGATCAAACATACCTCCTTATCAGTGACTATAAGTAGGAATGAGGGAATATATTAAGGTACCATGCTGAGAAGATAAAGATCATGTTATCTCTGAATTTTTTATATTCTCCAAAGGTCAAAACTACTGCATCATAAAAACTGTAATGTCACAAAGCTTATAAGTTGTGTGCTTTTTTATTCAAGTTTTGCACATATATTGTTGGAAATCTTAAGTTGCTGAAATATGGATTGCCAAAATCAGGCCATGTTCGTGTGATCTTAACACTAGCCTAGATATTTTATAAAAACCTAATTAATTTTCACTGATTACAATGACTGTAAAATTGCTTATGAAACTAGTTGTCCATGCACCCGCAATTGAAAAAGAGTTGCATTCATCAACTTTTATATACTAAGAAGAGAGATAATATAGATCTCTTTTAAATATTTGGATTTTACTGAGGTTTTGATCTTTGATATATGTTAGTCAAGGTGGCCTTCCCCAAAATGTATATTTGTATTTAAAATATTATGGAATTTTACTTATAATGTTTGTTTTAAGCAAAGTCCCTGATGTATCATAACTTTAATGGTCTTTTTTCTAAGTTACCTAAGAAAAACTTAACTTCGATAGTAATGGTAATAAATACTATTTACTGATGATGTAGGATGTGACAGTTACTCCATCTGATATACTTTCATTCTCATAACATCCCCACAAGATATATACTATTACCTACATTCCACCAATAAAACTAATAGCTGACCTTTATTAAAAGTTCTGTTCTTTACATGAATTAACTCCATTAGTGCCTACAGAAACAAGGAGTCCCCTAAACAGAGCTGGGAACTGTTGCTGTTACTATGAAATAGACCTTATACTCATTTTGTGGATAAAGAAATCAAAACACAGAGATATGCTAAGTCACCTGCCCACTATCACACAGCAGTGTGATAGTACTTAAACTGTGCTGTCTTATTCCATAGTTGCAGTCTTAATCACTATTCTGCCTGATACTCTGACCAATAAACAAATTCTTTAATGTCGTCAAAGGAATAGACTATCCAAATTTGATTTCTGAACTGAAATCTTTCCACTGCATGTAACTACCCTCACTTCATGTTATAAATATACTTCATAACCTATATACATATTCACTCCAACACATTTTTATTAGACTGTTTAGTGGATCATATATAACAGAGTAATATAATTTGGAGTGTTCAAAACAGAACATATTATAAAATATATATGTATACTTATCCATCCTATTTAATTTTTTGTGCATCAATATGCAAAGAAAAATGTAAGATTATTGAGAAACATTCACTTAAGGTTTTGATAGATTTGTTGACATTCTGAATGATATGTAATACCATAATAAAATCTCAATACATATAACTATCATTATTCTGTACAGACAAGGGTCCTAAATGGCTACATTTCTTAGTTATCTCCTACAAGACATGATATTGGCTTAAAATATCAGCTGTTTACACTCTCGATTGTATTATATTTGATTGACCTTTTGTCAAAGAACTATGTTATAACATGCTGTTTTTCTAATGTAATCAGATACTCTGCATGCTACATAAATAGAGATTATACTTATTGAGTTACTGGATGTTTTCTGTTTAACACATGGGCTTTTCACCTTACTTACACCTCTTCCCTTAATAGATTCTTTCAAAATATCTATCATAGGGGAACATTTGCCTGTTTTTGTTTTTTTTTCCATACTTAATATTTTTGTCTTTTCACATAATTGCATATTGACATATATTTATAATTGCTATTATATATATAACCTGTTTTATAATGGTAGAATTTATTAAGTTCAAAAAATGTGATTTACACAAATGTTTATAACTTTAATAAAACAAAATTTTCAGTAAATTCTTTAAATTGCAGAAACAGAAGGAACATAAAGGCCTTAGCCTTTCCTTTAATGCTTTTATAAAGGCAATAATTTCTACCTTCATACCTCTCCAGCTGTTTAAAATGTGTTCATTACACTCAACTCATTTGCCTTAGTTCTTACTTTTAAAACAATATATATCTGAAAAACACATTTAATAGAAAATTGTGACCATAAAAATATGTCACTTTTTGCTATAATAAATTTTAGGTTTATTTCTCAATAGTTTGGGGAAAAAAATGAATCTTTTTTCTAATTAAAAATATCTAATTTTCAATATCCAGAAATTTCACAAATTCTCCAATGTTTCAATAAAATCAACTAACCAAGGGAATTAAAGTCATTTACAATGAGTGAGTTTTATTGTTTTGTCCTTATTTGTTATAACTTATTTCTTTACAAAATGAGAAAATTCAACTCAAGATGATTTAAATTTAAAAATTATTTGGTGTGAGTAATGGCAAAGGCTTTTTTGACCTACTCCAGTTTCTATGCTACCCCTGGATGGTAAACGAATGAGAGAAAATTAACAAAAAATTTAACAAGTTTAACACAGGGGTGGTTGGGGTATTGTTACTTAAAAAAGGGCCATAGATGAAACAGCCTCAGACCTCGAATGTCCACCAAACTATCCCTGCATTCACACTGAGTATTCATTTTCTCTCACCAGCATTGTTCTAATTTGTCCAATATTGAGATATTCTTATACCTATAAGATTCAATTTTTTTTTTATTTTTCACAAAATTAATTCACTTTAATTTTAACTATTGTGATTGTTTCAATGTATACTACTACTACTACTACTACTACTACTACTACTACTACTACTACTAGGTTCATTTTCTTTTTCAATTTGTCCTCTCCCATTCTGCTTCAATTTTGATGATTGCTATTGATCTGTCTTCAAGTTTAACAAACCTTATAGTACAGTCTCTTGTGAAGTCTGCCTAGTGAAAAATTTTTGAGTTCTAAGACACTCTATTTTTCAGTTCTAAAAATTCTTTTTTTTTCTTTATTAGTATCAATTAGTATCAATTTCTCTCTCTAAAATTCCCAATCTCTTCATCCATTAGATCCATCCTTTTCTGAATTTGTTTTAAGGTATTTATAATTGTTATAAAGTACTCTTCTTATTCCAATAGCTAGCTGAGTTGTGATTTACCTTCTACTGATGGTGTTGTCTGCTGATCATGGATGAAATATTCCTGTTTTTTAAATTCTGTATGCTTTTTAATATAATCTAGATATTGTATAAAAAGGACCATGAAGACTGAAATAGTATTTTTGTTTTGGTTTATTTTAATTTTCTACAAAAAATAAGGTTTATCCTCTCTCTGGCAATTGAGTTTATATATTGATTGTGTAGTTAGGAACTTTATTAAAATTTCTTACTGGTTCTAAAAATGTATCTATAGTTTTTTTTTTGTGGTTATCAACATAAAAATTACATAATAATTTTCTCAAAGTCTTACATTTTATTTCTTTACATTGTCCTACTACTGCATGGACATTGACTCATGTCCATTTTTATAAAGGCGAGAGTAATAACAAGCAAATATTTTATATTAAAGAAAATTGCTTCAATTTTTCACTGCTAATATATTTACTGAGATGAGTTTTATTTTGGGATTTTTTTTGTTCATTTGTGTTTGCTTTTTTGCTGCTGTTGTTCTTATTGTAGCTTCCCTTTATCATTTTCTATATCTTTAATGAACAAGATCTGTATCTTATGAAATGCTCTTACTGTATTTGCTGATGTAATATAATGATTTTTTCTCTAACATATTATTGTAGTCAATAATATTTATCCGTTTTTTATAATAAACCAACCTTGTATTCCTGAAACAAATCACAGAAAGTCATTTCCATTGCTGAATGTGATTTGTTAATATTTTATTTTAGATTGTTGCATCAATGTTTGTGAATGAAATTAATATGTAGTTTCTCTAGTATGACTGTGTCTAGTTTGATGATCAATGTGTTCTATTGTCATAAAATGAAAGGAGAATGTTTATTTTTTGACTTAAATTATTTGTGAAAAGTTTGAAACATATCTTGAATTATCTCATAGAATTTATCTTTTTACTTACTAACTGCGGTTATTTGTGGGGAGTTTAATTACTGGTATGATTTCTAATTAGACTATGAAAATTAAGGCTATTTATTTCAAGATTAGTTTTAATAAATTATAATTTGTTAGAAATATGTTTATTTTATTTTCAAATGTATTGATATTGTTGTTATAGTTTTAATTTTGTTTTTAATCCCTGATATACCTATAATTATGTCTCCTACACATTTCTAATACTATTTATTGATGTCTTTTAATGTTGATTACATTTGTCATTTTTTTCTACTTTATTAAGTCCTTCTAAATGCTAATTTTTGGTTTTGTTGGCCCTCTTTATATTTCACGTTTTCTATTTCCTTAATTCCTAACATTATCATATTATATTTATTTAAATTTTTGAGATTAAATACTTACCTCCATTACTACTTAAATTGGTGAATTGACTAACTTTGGACTTTTAGTCTTTCCTATTCTAAGCTATATTTTTAAAATATTCCATTCTAAACCTGCATATATATGGGGGAATAATTTTTGACAAAGGAGTCCAAAATATACAATGGAGAAAAAAAAAAAAAGCCTCTTTAATAAATGATGTTAGGAAAATTGGAAAGCCATGTGCAAAAGAATGAAACTAGACTGCTATCTGTCACTATATGCTGAAATTAACTCAAAAATGTGTCAAAGATTTAAGTATGGGACCTGAAATAATAAATTACATAGAAGAAAACGTAGGTACCAAACTCATAGACCTGGGATTTAAATAGGATTTCATGAATTTGACCACAAAGGCAAGAGTAGTAAAAGCAAAACTAAAGGAATGGGACTATATCGAAACAAAAACTTCACACAGCAAAAGAAATTATAAACAAAACTAAGAAGCAACGAATTTAATGGGAGAATACACTGCAAACTACACCTCTGATAAGGGCCTAAAAATATGTAAAGAACTCATACAACTCAACAACAACAACAACAAAAAATCCAATTAAAAAATGGGTGGAGAGCCTGAACAGACACTTCTCCCAAGAAGACATACAAATGACCAACAAACATGAAAATATACTCAGCTTCACTACTATGCAAATCAAAACCACAATAAAATACCATCTCGCACCTGTCAGAATGGCTATCATCAACAAGATAAGTAACAAGTGTTGGAGAGGTTGTGGAGAAAAAGGAACCCTCATACAATGCTGCTAGTGGGAATGTAAAATGTAAATTGTAGAAAACAATATAGAAGTTTCTCAAAAAATTAAGATTAGAATTACCATATGACTCAGCAATCCCTCTTCTGGGGATCTGCCCAGAGAATTTGAAAACATTTATCCATAAAGATATATGCACCCCGATGTTCACTATAGCATTATTCACAGTGGCCAAGACATGGAAACAACCAAAGTGCTTTTCCATAGCTGATTGGATAAAGAAGATGTGGTATATATATACGACAGAATGTTAATCATAGGAAAAAATAAAATACTACCATTTGCAACAACATAGATAATCATGCTAAGTGAAATAAGTCAAACAAAAAAGTTCAGAATCATATGATTTCACTCATATGTGGGATATAAAACTGAAAGCAACAAATGAACAAGACAAACAAAAACTCATAGACACAGACAACAGTTTAGTGTATACTAGGGGAAAAGGTGGGGGCAGGGTAAATAAGGGTAAAGGAGGTGATGAAAGAAGATTTGACTTTGGGTGGTGAACACACACTGCAACATACAGATGATGTATTATCAAATTGTATACTTGAAACCTATATAATTTTATTAACCAAAGCCATCCAATAAATTTAATTAAAAAAAGAAAAAAAATATTACATTCTATGTTGATTTGTCTATCACAAATCTGATTTGCTGTTTTTTCATATTTTTAAAATCCTAATTTTTAAAAAAAAATTGAATTGTGATGTGTTTTTTGTCTCAGAATTCATTTAAACTTCTTTAAGCATTTTTTCCAATTAAATTTATTTTTATTTTTGACTTAAATATACTATAGTACTAGAGAATGTGGTTTGTGTGAAACAATTCTTCATGTTTTGAGAACATATTTTAGGGCTAACATGTGATCTATCTTTAAAAATATTTTAAATGTTTTTGAAAAAATATATATTGTCTAACTGTTGGATGCAATTTTAGATACATTCATAAAACTATGCATCAAGCAATTTGTATTATTTGTGCAGGTAAAATTTTCCACATCTTCACTGCTTTTTTTATTGATCAGCTTTATCCATACATTTGTAAGAGATATGTGATAAAATAGGATGATGAATTTTGGGGGCTTATTTTTTGTTGGGTTCTCAAATATTTGCTATCTAATTTTTTTTTTTTTTTTTTGTCAGAGGTTAATTTTTCTAATTTTTTCTTTTTGGTGATAAAATGTCTTAGTTTTTTTTTTTTTTTTTTTTTTTTTAATCTGAAAATGCCTTTCCTCCATTCTCGAAAGAGAATACCTAGATAAAATTTTAGCTTGATATCATTTTTATTTTCTCCTAAATATTACAATCTACTATTTCTGTTTCTCCTGGATTTTCTTTATTATGGCTAAGAATTCAGATTTTAACTTAAATGGCTTTTCTTCAAAATGTGTTTTTTTTTTCCTTTGGTTATCTTTAAAATAAATTTGTCTTTAGTGGTCCTACACTTTCAATACAAGGAGTTGATATGTGAATTTCCAACAGATTATGTCTTCGTATGTCTACTTTTTGTTGGTCCTTGCTTCTGATTCTCACTTACGGCTCCTTTTTTTTCTTGTGTCTTTTGAGTTTTTGATTCAGAACTACTCAATTTCCCAAACTTAATGCAGTAATTCTTTCAGATCTGGATTTGAAGTTGAGTTTCTCCAGAGAGAATTTATAAAACTTCTGCTTCTTTCCTGGCATGTGGGTAATTTGAGAAATTTTCAGATAAATGCCTATGTTTGATCTTTATTTGTTTGTTTCCAACACAAAAGTATGAATTCAAACACCAACTACCAGCTAATATTTGTGGATTCAAATGTCAAAGGATATATTTTCAGCTTCGTTCTGTATCAGAGTTAAAACAGGTGAGCTTTCTTCATTTTATTAATGGTGGAACTCATCTGTCATTTAATTTTGTAATGTAGGTACACCACTTTTAGGTTTCAGCTTTATGTGGGGTTTCTACTTTTAGATTGTTCATTTGATACTGGCTTTGGCTTTATCTTCAGTTCACATCATGTGAAGCTGTCAATGTGGAACCTCTGGTAACCCAGGTTCATCACAAAATTTCAGGTCAAAGGCAAGTTTTGAAACTCACTTACTACCCAGATCCCTTGCTTTCATGTGATTTTGAGGATTTAACTATTCTCTTATCTAGTGCCAGATCAATAATTCTTTTACAAAGATAATTTTAATATAATGTCTACCACTTCAGTTGTGTGTGTGTGTGTGTGTGTGTGTGTGTGTTCAATTCTTAGTTGGTGGTTTTCTCACTATCGAAGAAATGGAGCAACATGAATACTTTTTATTCTTCTGAAGGATTTTACATTAATTTTAATGAGAATTTATTTTGAGCTATTATTTCATCAACTGTTAAAATTTATCTTAATGAATATCTTGAGAATATCTATCTACTTTTTCATTCTTTTGTTATTTCGTGTTCCAAACGGTTATCCAATAAAGAGGTACTATTGGAAACCTCTAAAATTTGCTTTCTTAAAAATTTTACTTATTTGTATTTAAATGTATTCAGGGAATCAGTTGTTATTGAAATATATGGTACCAGTAATTAAGATGATGATAGCTTCTAAGTTTGGTATTTTCTGCGAATTTTCATTACTTAATATTTGAAGTATAATCTAATAAAAATAATTGATTTGTTTTAAACATTGTGATACCTTTTGAGTGTCTATAGTTAAGACTTGATTTATTCTTTGACAATTTTTTTTCACTTTCCAAAGCCACATCTCATCCAGGTCCAAGAACTCTACCCTTAGAAAGTAATATGTTAGGTTTTTAAACACTCGTGTTGCTGAGATTTTGTACCTTTTCTAAACTTATTAATAAGAAGATCATGAGTACAGGTTTCATTAAATCTATTTTGCAGTTAAAGTTTTAATTAAGCTAGGTCATAAAATATGCATGGAAGTTTGTCACATTTTCCAATGAGAAACAGAAAAAAATGGACAGTGGGGTGGGTTCCAACTTTAGTTACTAGCTGATGTGAATATGGGACTTTAAGGAATGACACATTTTCTTTCTTCTTCTCACTAAATGGAGCAATTTCATTATACCTGATAATGATAGAAAATGTCCTCATAAGCTATAAACATCATAAAGCCCTAAAGTATTACTATTTAATACAGAATGAAAAGGCTTGGAGGAATAACATGTCATGTCCCCACACCTCCCCATATCCCACATAATCTTAGTACTCTGAAAATATAAATTTTATTTTAAAATCTATATTTTATTTTAAAATCTATATTTCTAAATGGATTTCTTAATTCTCTGACTGGATAAGCTGTTTATTGAATAAGATGATGTATATGGAGTGTAAAAACTTGTCCCTAAATAATTTTTATTAATGACAAGGTTGGTAAGATTTTTTATAATCAGCAAGACTCCTCAGAGAACATGAAACTCCATTCACATTATCAAAACAAAAGTGAACTCCTTTAACTCATGTGATATTTATATAGCTCATTTTATTTTTGACTAGAATATCTAAATTTCTGTGTCCATGAAAATAGAAGTAAAGCCTTAACAAATGATTTTTTTATTATGCTTACTCATTTATTTGCATAGCTCTTTTTAATAGTTCTGCTTTTAATATAAAGATATTAATGTAGGATTAATATCTGGAAACGGAATAACTTAACTGTAGACTAAAGGCATTTCATTCCATTGCATCATTGCAGGAAGATATACTGAATATTACCATGCCATATGTGAAATAGTATAAATGTTAATTGAATGCAAACAGTAAAGTATATTATACAGAATTCACTTTTTAATTCACTTAGCTTGTTATTAAACCTGTTAGTTTGTGCCAACTGAGCAATAGATAATGGTAGAATATTACAACATTCTCAAAATATTCTTCTGTTTCAGAAACATTGCACATTGATGCTGAGTTACTCTACCTTGAACTTCTTCATACATATATATGCTTAAATCAAGGCTGAATGACTGTCAAACCAGCAATGACCTCTCAATGGGGGTGACATTAAGATTTTTTTGTGGTTTGTGCTTTTGAACAAAGTAACATATAACTTCCTGAAGCTCCCACCCAATGCATACATTCATAGCTCTTTGTTCACCATCTTCTTTTGTGTCAGTGACTTTTAGATGGGAAAATATAGCTTTAGCTTTAAGCTTTGCTCTTTTAGTGCTTGTAGACTGTAATATATATTTTTTTCATGACACTAACACATAAAGATGATGTTATTATAAAGGACAAGAAACAGAAAGAGAATGAGTGTGAGAATAAGACGTTGGATATCTTGAGGGTAAAATACATATATTGTTGAATTTGTACAATGAAAATACTCCCTCTTGAGAGGAATGAATACTATTTTTAAATAGGTATGGTTTCTTATTTATTCTTTTCCCAAGGTTTGATGATTTCCTACACTCTATGTAATTTAATCTAAAAAGGTAAACCAGAGTCTTGTCAACCACATTCCTCCTTGAATAATAAAATATTTAGTTTCTTGTATTTTAAATGTCAGTAAGAACAGATTTATTAAAATGCATGCAGGTAAATGTGTTTATTCTTTCATCATAAATTGCATAGTTGCTTAATTTTATTTACTTCTGTAAAATAGCTATAACATCACTGCAGATATGGCAATGAAGAATTCAAATGTACACATTTTATAGATCTCTCAAACCAACAAAAGGTAAGTATCCATGACAACCAAGCCAGTAAGATCCATGGCATGTGAATAAGATACTTCTTAGCATTATGTAGATTTTCTTTTTAAAATCCGACATGTAGTTACTGAGATAGAATTCATGTGTAAATATAAGTGCATTATGTGTTGCTGAATTTGTTTATAACTAACTTGACCAAAAGCACTAAAAATGTTCAACCCCAATAATGACCAAAGATTTTATTTTATTTTATTTTTTGCTTTGATTCTCATTTGATGGAAAGAGGATTGAGGGATTTTATTTATTTATTTTTTCAAGTTTTCGATGGAAGAGAAGAAAGTCAGAGGTAACAAATCCCTTGAATAGATTGTAAAAAAAAGTAAGCATTAAGCTTTTGTACTCCTTCTGAGGTGGAAAAATATGCGAGAATAAATTTGAACTGTACTAACACTTTACAAACAGCCAAAGCTCTCTGTGCTTTACCTGTTTCCACGAATCTCATTTGGTCACTACTAAAATATGCTCCCCATTTAGCTGCTCTAGTCTAATTTTAGCTAATTCTATGCTAAGTTTGAATGCTTAATAATGCCTAATTTTTCTCTTCTTTATAATAAATTCATTTTATTTTTTTTGAAATGTCTCTTTTTTTGCATATGTCTTTATAACAGTCTAACCGCATTGCTTATTGTAAAGTACATGCAGTTTATGTTACTTTAATTCATCCAGGAATTTGGAGCAAATTATGTGTATAAAGATCAGGAAATATTTATAAAAGGATATAGGATAGCAGAAGAAGCCAAATTAGTTTTACAGTACCTCATTCTCATCATTATATAAAATTATCTACACTAACCTATTTGGCTCCCAAAACTTAAAATGTCATGAAAGGCTTTAATTTGCCTATTGCATTTAAATAGATAAAGTTTGACTCTAATTTCCAAGGTCATGCATTTATTTACCTCAGACTTCTATTCCAATTTCATTTTCCCTACTCCTATTCTTATAGCTTGTATTTCAACCAAACTAGATTAAAACTTTATAAATTTATCTCCTAAGTCCAATGCAGTGACTGACACATAGTTAGTAATAAATATTAAACACAAAGAATTTACATATTGGGTGGAGCAAGTCTTGGTATAACAGAACCAGTTGTCTTGTTCTTACCAATAAAAATTTTTCCAGACAACTGATTTAAAATTTTCATGTAAGAACTTCCACTTGGCCTTAGGATAATGGTATGTGCCTAAATGTAAATCTTCTTTTTACATTATTCCTCAAAATCTATACATATCGATGAAATGTGCAAATGAAACCACGCATAATTCACACTTTCCATATTTTAAGGAGAAAGACACAAGAACCTCAAAGACTTGTAAGTAGAAAAATAAACACCATCAGTAGAGCTCATGTGGTCACTTCACGAATATGATGCAAGAAATGGAGAGAGAGGATATATGAAAGACTGCATGAAAAAGAGGATCGTGGAACTGAAGACACAGCTAAAGCATAGACAAACCTCCAGAAAGAGAAAGTTTTATCACAAAGTGGTAAAATACTAAATACAGGTCTGAAACTTGGTAACATACATTGACAAGGAAAACGATCGCATATGAAGGATTAAGCAGCAGTCTCAGAGAGGCAACAATTTGGGGGAGAAAGTAGAGAAGAGGAGGTTTCTCTTTCAGCTGACAAAAAAGTTCAATCAACAATACCAACTCTAAAGGGAAGAAAGCTGTAACATAGAACTTCGAACAAAATTGGATATAATTTTTAAAATGATAAGTATAAGGGAAAAAAACTGAATTAGATATTCCAAAAGTAAGAATGGGAATGAATAAAAATAAATAAATAAAGAGATAAATAAAATGTGAGTTTCTCAAACTAGGTAGACAATTAACAAAAAAAGATAAAATCATCTAAATATTGAGGAATAAAATACAAGATATCCAAAACAGAATATATTTGAATAAAAATTTAATAAATGTCATTGAAAAAAGAATGTAAACATCTAAAAGGGAAAAATAATATAAAATAAAGGAATAAGTTAAAGAGAGAGAAAATAACTGAATAAGTGAGGCAAAGAAGATCAAGCAGGAATAAAATTGTAGCCACTAAAACAGAAAGAAAACAAACAGAATAACCAAAAATAATATTCAAGCAATATTTTCAAAGATTTTTCAAAAGAACAAAAAAATTAATTCTTCATATTGAAAGGATCACATCATGTAACTAAGATAATTGACCTAGAACAATCAACTATAAGACATACCATAGTTATTTAGACTTTAAAAAGAGAAAAATTCTTCAGAGACTCTAATAAGGAAAGATAAAATATTTATACTACTCTATAAATAGGACTAGAATAACTCTGAAAAATAATTCAAAAAGTTAGAAGAAAACCCACATTTTCAAGAAACTCAAAGTATAAGACAAACATTTTATATACTCAGTATATTTTAGACTATAGAAAATAGTTTAAACATGCAAAAATTTAAGACATACTGTACTAGACCTTTCCTGAAATATTTGGAGAATGAATTTCATCCAACTAAGAGATATATGAGGGAGACTTCAGCAAAATGTTTGTGGGTGAGGATATAACATATTTACTATAGATAATTATAGATTAAATAAGTATGTAGAACAGGGCTGGAAGAGTGATATGTAAATAGAATGGTAAAATACAATGAAAACAAAAAAAAGGGGAGAGTAAGGACAAAATATAATAAAGTCATTGATATGTGAAAAATCAGTGAAAATTAAAGAACACCATTTAAAAGTGAAAAAAAAAATCAGAGAGTAAAAACTTACAGTCACTAAAACTATATAAATACAAAGGCAACCAAAGTTATAAAAATATAAGTTTTCCTTAATATCAAAAGATATTACAAATTTCTGTGAACTGATAAGAAAAATTTCCTAGTAAGATATTAAATGGGGGTGGGGTAAGGAAAACAAAGTTAAAAAGAATTTTACATATGTGTGTATATTTATATGTATAATTTTTCTGAATAAAATAAGAGAAAATCAGAAAACTTATCTGTCCCCGTGTCTGCTTAATTTTGCAAAGAGAAACAAAGGAAAAATAACTCGGAAGATAAACAAACTTGTTTGTCTACATAGAGCGGGGGTAGGGAAATTGGATGGAAAGAGTAGAAAGAAAATACACTTTTCTGAATATATCTTTTTGTAATTATTCGACGTTAGAATCACTTTAATGCTCTACATATTCAAAATATAAAACTAAATTTTAAAAGATGAAAAAAACTGTAAAATGGAATACAAACAAAAACATGAATTAATTGTATTTCATATGAATAATATAACCATGTTGAAGGAAAAAATATAGTACTAATTCATACGACTTTTGGAGAGAGACTAGACTGACTTCCTATCTGCAATCTAAAGAAAAACAAATGCTGAAAAACTTCAATTTTACTGACAGGTGTCAGTATTTTTAGTGTTATTGGTTTAGTGATTTTGAAAACAACAAGTATGTTGTAAGGTTATAAATATAAGTATATTCCTTGATGTTATTAGAAGACAGGTTTCTAATAAGGAAGAAAATACAAGATGAAATGATGAAAGTTAGAAAAATTTGTTGGTGGATATAGAAACAGGGATTATTAGTAGAAAGTCATGAATTTTAAATACCAAGCTCTGTCCTTAAAGTGTCTAGAAGCTAATCAAGAAAAGGGGGTGGCAGGGAAAGATCTTCGCTGCTGTAGAATTCTAACTAATAAATGTAAAACAAATTTTATAGTCAGAATATCACATTTTAGAACCTCAAAATTATAATAGACTCAGATAACAATTATTAAGAAATTCCAAAACAAAGCATTGAAAGATTTATAAGGAACATATATTTACTTTCTTCTTTTATAAGTTAGACTATTTTATATATAACTCATATACGTGGAATCATAAAATACTTGTCCTTCTGAGACTTACATTTCACTTAGCATGATATCTTCCAGGTTCATTCATGTTGTTGCAAATAGTAGGATTTCCTTTGTTCAGGTAGAATATATTCCATTATATGTATCTACCACATGTCTTTATCTTTTCATCTGTCAATGGACATTTGGGTTATTTCCCCAGTCGGATAATTGTCAATAATGAAGCAATGAATAATGGGAGTGTAGATTTCTTAAGATAGTAATTTCATTTTCTTTGGATAAATACCCAGAAGTGAAATTGCTGGATCATATGGTAGTTCTATTTTTAATGTTCTGAAGAACTTCCATATTATTTCCTTAAGGGCTGCACCAATTTACATTCCCACCAACAGTGGACAGGGGATCTCTTTTCTCCACATCTTTGCCAATACTTGTTATCCCTGCTCTTTTTGAAGATAGATGTCCTAATGGGTATGAGATGATACCTTGTTGTGTTTTAAATTTGTATTTTTCCTAATGATTAGTAATGTTGAATGTTTTTCATGTGCCTGTTGGCCATTTGTATGTCTCCTTTTCCACAACATATATCGTTTCTTTGTCCATTTTTAAATTGGATTATGTGTTATTTTTGCTATTAAATTGTATGAGTTCTTTATATTTTTTGGATATTAACCACTTAACAGATATATAATTTATGCATATTTTTTCCCATTGAATATGTTGCCTTTTCATTTTGTTAATGGTTTCTTTTGCTGAGCAGATGATTTTTATTTTGATGTAGTCTTTCTTGTTTATTCTTGGTTTTGGTTATCCAATTCAAAAATAATAATAATAATAATTACCAAGGCTAATGATGAGGAGCTTGCCCCCAATGTTTTCTTCTAGGAGTTTAATGGTTTTAGGTCTCATGTTCAAATCTTTAATCCATTTTTAATTGAGTTTTGTGTACGGTGTAAGATAGTGATTCAGTTTTGTTCCTTTGCTTGTGGCTGTTTGAGTTTCCCAATACAATTTTTTGAAGATACTGTCATTCTCTATTGAATATTCTTGGACCCCCTGCCATAAACTAAATGTCAATACATGCATATGCACATATTGCCTTTATAATGTTGAGTTATGTTCCTTTTTTACCAAATATATTGAGGTTTTTATCATAAAAGAATATTGCATTTTGTCAAATGTTTATTCTACATTTATTGAAATGATCATATGATTTTTTTTTTAACTTTCACTTTATCAATCTGGTATATTCCACTGATTAGTTTGCATGTTTGAACCATCCTTGCAAACAGGGATAAATTCAACTAGGTCATGGTTAAAAAACCCTTTTAATGTACTGTTGAATTCAGTTTTCTAATATTTTGTTGAGAATTTTTACATTTGTATTCATCAGATATATTAATCTGTAGTTTTCTCTACTTGCTGTGAACTTATCTGGTTTTGATATCGGGGTAAAGCTGGACTTATAAAATGTGTTTTGAAGTTTTCCCTCCTCTTCTATTTTTTGGAAGAGTCTGAGGAGCGGCATAATGTCTGGTAGGATTCAGTGTGATGCCATCTGGTTCTGTGCTTTTCTTGTTGCGAGGTTTTTTGATTACTGATTCAAATATTGATCTGTTCATACTTTCTAAATCTTCATGATTCATTCTTGCTAAGATGTATGTTTTTAGGAATTTATCCATTTTCCTAGGCTTTCCAATTTGATACATATAATTGTTAATAGAATTTGCGTATATATTTTTGTGGCATCAATAGTAATGTCTCTTCTTTCATTTCTGATTTTATTTATACGAAATTTCTGTTTTTCTTTCTTAGTTTAGCTAAAAGTTGGTCCATTTTGTTTATCTTTTCAAAAAAAAAACCTCCCAGTTTCATTATCGTTTCTATTATTTTTCTGGTCTCTATTTCATTTATTTCTGCTCTGATTTTGTTTTTTCCTTGCTTCTTCTAACTTTGGGCTTTGTCTTTTCTTCTTTTTGTAGTTCCTTGAAGTGTATAGGTAAGGCGTTAATATGAGATCTTTCTTTTTTCTTACTATAGGCATTTATTGCTATAAAATTCCCTTAGAACTGCTTTAGCAGCAGCCTACGTTTTGTCATATTATGCTTTTATTTTTACTTGTTTCAAGATAAATTTTTTTATTTCCCTTTTGACTACCATTTTGTCCCATGTGTTTTTTAGGAATGCATTATTTAATTTTCAGATATAAGTTTTTCAGATTTTCCCTTCTTGTTATTTCATACTACTGTGATCAGAAAATATACTTGGCATGATTTGAATCTTCTTAAATTTTCAGACTTGTTTTATAGCTTATCATATGATCTGTCCCAGAGAATGTTCTATGGGTACTTGAGATGAATGTGTATTTGACTGCTGTTAAATGGATTGTTCTATATGTGCTTAGGCCCATTTTGTCTAAAATGTGGATCAAGTCCAACATTTTTGGGTTGATTTTCTGCCTGGATGTTCTATCCATTGTCAAAAATGAGGTATCAATGTTCCCTCCTATTATTATTTAGATCTCTTAGCATTTGCTTAATATATATAGGTATTCTGATGATGGATGTTTATTTGTTTGTTTGCTTATTTATTTAATTTTATTTTTTTAGAACAAATTGTATTATCAGTGCTTTACCACTTTTATTATTTTCTCAACTTTTTTTCTGTGAGCGAGTGTATGCTATAACTTCTTGATGAATAGACTCCTTTACCATTATAAAATGACCTTTGTCTCTTGTTACCGTTTTTGCCTTAAACTCTACTTTGTTGCTTATAGATGTAAATATCCTTTTGTTCTGGTTTCCACTTGCATGGAACACCTTTTTCTATCTCTTCACTTTGAGTCTACATGTTCTTAAAGCTGAAGTGAGTCTCTTGTAGGTAGCATATATTTGGGTCTTGTTTTTTTTATTCATCTGGTCACACTATGCCTTTTGATTGGAAAATTCAGTCCATTTACATTTAGAGTCAATATAGATAGGGAAGGACTTAATAATGCCAGCTTAAATGCTTTCTGTTTGTTTCATGCTTCGCTTTTTCTTTTCCTCCTCTCTGCTGCCTTCTTCTGTGAATTGATAATGTTTCCATAGCACTATGTTCTGATTCTCTCTTCTTAATATTTTGTGAATAGGTGTTTGCTCTGTATTTGTCATAAGACTTACATAAAGCATCTTATAAATATAATATTCTATTTTATTTTGATAACTTCGATCACATACAAAAAGTCTACCTTTTTATTCTCCCCTTTTATCTTTTTAATCTCACGATTTCCTCCTTTTTATATTGCATATTCATTAACTAATTATTATAGCTATATTAAGAGTCATAGAGATTATGGTTCATATCTTGATTCATCTGATTACTATTTGTTTTAATTTGATCCAAAAGTTAATTATTATTTTTGTGAGCAAATGGTATTTAGATGTAAAATTTAAAATTAGAACTATCAAACACCTGGTTCAAATGTAATAACCAGAAGAGGAAACTAAGAAAACCTGGAACCACTTATTGCTTACTATATACATATTTAGTCTCTCTTAATAGTTACATCAAACAAATAAAAACATGCTAGTTCTTCTCAAAGGATAGCCCCTAAACATCAATATCAACTACATATCTTATCACAGTCTACTGGTGTCAACATTTTACTAGTTCAAGTTAAGTGTGAAAATCTTACCTCCCTTTATCTCTTCACCCTCTCCCATTTGTAATAATAATTTTAAAAAGTCTTAAATGTTTCTTCTATATACTTGGAGAACCATATGAGAGAATGTTAGCATTTTTGTTTCAATTGACAAATATTTTACAGTAAACTTGAGAAGACAGTCTATATATTTATCTATATGTTCTTCTTTGTATTGGTCTTCTCTCCTATGTGCCAATATTCTTTTTTTTTTTTTCTTTCTATTTAGAGAAATTATTTTGGCTGTCCTTTTAGGTTTGATCTGCTGGCTGTAAATTCTCTTATTTTTCCTTCATCTTAGAATGTATTGATTTCTCCTTCTTTTCTGAATGATATTTTGTTAGATGTAGAATTCTGGATTGATGGATCTTTTCTTTTAGCACTTGAACAATGTAGTGTCTTTCCTTCTAACCTGTATGGTTTCTGGTGAAGCCTAAGCTATTACTCATTTTTTTTTTTTCTCTAGGTAATGCTTCATTTCTCTCTGGCTGCTTTCAAGATATTTCTTTGTAGTTTTTAGAAATGTGATAATGATGGGTATTGGCATGTATTTCTTTGGGTTTTTCTTCTTAGAGATTCAACTGGCTTCTTGAAATTGTAGGTTATATCTTTTGCCAAATTTAGGAATTTTTCTACCATATTTCTTTAAATATATATATTTTTTTCTACAGCACTTACTTCACTCTTCAACAACACCTATTCCCACACATCTACTCCTTTGAGATTTTGATGACAGAATTTCTTGCTATAGACCCACGTATCTCTAACTTGGTATATTTCAAATTTCTTTTCTCCGTGTCATTCAGAGATGGTGTAATCTTGGTGTTGACATCTTTTCCAATTCAAGTTGAGATTTTCCTGGTTTTAGTACGATGAATGGTATTTTACTGAAACCTGAAAATTTAGAATTTTCTATTATAGGCTCTAGGTCTTATCTGAACCTTCTGTTTTATCAAAACTTCTCTTACAACTCTGGCTGGGAAAACATTATTGCCTCATTATTGCTAGGAGACCATGTTCCCAATTGGGCCTCTACTGACACTGTTGGGGGAGGAGTCTCCTTACCACTGGATAGTGCTGATAGTTCTGATTCTCCACCGGGTCTCTTCTGACATCAGCACAGTAAGAAGAGGGAGAAGAACCTCATTAGTGCCACACGGTTGTGGAAATCTGGGCTTCCCAAGTGGTTTCCATGGATACCATACAAGGCGGAGCCTCCTTATCATTTGATAGGGAAGAGAATTCTGGTTCCCAACTCAGCTTACTTTGATATCATGCTGGCTGGGCCTTGAAGTGCTTCTTTATTATCTAGAAGAGATGAAATTCCAGGTTTCCCATTTGACCTTTGCTGAAAAAGCTGTGGATGGGGCCATAGTTTTCACTGGAGTATGTGGAGTAGAATGGTTACTTTCTAAAATTTTCAGTCTTGCTAGGCAGTCCCTTTATTGGTCCTTTTGTTAGCACAGTTGGTTTTTCTTATGGCTCGTTATTGTTTGGATTCTTTGACATTTCAAGGTTGCCTGTTTTTCCAGTACCTCATCTGGATATGTAAGGCAAAAAGAAAATCCAGGAAACTCATTATCATTTTGTTTCTCATGTCCTGAGTTCCCTAGCCATGCTGTCTTCTCTCTACCTTTCTGAATCTTATTTGTGTTTGTCTTATATATGATATCTAAAGTTTCTAGCCATATTTAGCAAGAGGAATAGAGAAAAGTAGTCTACTCCACCTTTTTTAAAAAGTGCAGTGTTTTTTAACTTGCCATTTATCCTATCTCTAAGTGAATTTACATACATAAAGTTCTTGCTCAATATATGATAGTACAAAAAATTTTTAAATTTTATTACCTACATTTATAAAATTGAGATAATAATATTTATAGCTGAGAACATGACTTAAGTAAAGATTTTGGCACAGTGCTGGGAGTTTAATAAGTATTTAATAAAATGTATCTCTACAAATAGAAACTACAACTTCAAAAGATTTCACTAGAAAAATGTAAAAGAGAGAATAAAGCAAAAATTAATGTTAAGAATAATACTAGAGGGAAATTAATATTCAACCGATAATAATGATCCTTAATTTTTTTGACTACCGATTATGTTCCAGTCTTTATAATTTAATTTTGAATATCATCTTATGAGGCAGATAAAATTGTCATGCCATTTAATACTAAAAAGAATTCAGGTAAAAAGAAATATTTCCCATTATCCAGCTTTCAAAGAAGTCAGTATATGGATAGAGGTTGTAACTCTGTCTAGGCAATATCTCCCACAGAGAGTGATCTTTTCTGAATCTGCAATATCTCAAAATTTTCATACCGACCTCTTCAAATTATACCATGTTAAATATATACTTATGACTTTCAGAATTGTATGAACGAAATAAGCTAGAATCTTTCAAATTCACCCAAATAAAAGTGCATCCACATCCTATGAAGTGAGATTAAATAAACTCTTTATATTCAATCCACAGAAAATATGGTACACAAAATAAACTGAATTGCTTAAAACACAATAGAGCAAAGAATAATGGCTACATGCTTAAAATTAAAAACTGATGTGAAAAGTAGAAAAATAATCACTACTCTAGGACAAAGTAAACAATGCAGCATCATGCAAAAAAAAAAAAGTAGTGGATTTATCATTACTTTAACTATGCAGGGTGAGGCATAAACTATACTATACGAATGCTTTGAGGCTACAAATTCCCTCCCACAGTATGCTAGAGGAAAAAGAAAGCAAGAAATACTCTCCTACTCTAATTCTTTTCAGCTGTGGACCATATGATTCACTGTTGGTGTTTCCTCTATAACTACACAGTTATACCCAGTATAACTACCCATTAGTGTCTTAAACCTTATTTCATTTGTTTGCTTGCTTGTTTAAAATATTGGAGGATGAAGCAGGAGGTGAGGGGAATGGCAGAATCACAGAATGCAGTTTCTGCTGAAACTGAGAGTCCAATTAAAAGCAGTATTTGCCAAAGTGTGAACTCCCAACAAATAGCAACTGCATAATCGAGAAAACTGCTTTAAATAACAATTCTAAACCTTACCCTAATCTGGCTGAATCAGAACCTCTGGGAGTGGAGCCCTTAAATCTGAGTTCCAACAAACCATCTATGTAATACTTATTCATACTAAAATTCGAACACCAGCTTCCTATCCTCAGTTCTTATCAGCTGATGCCATTAATTTCTACATGTCAATTTAACCCAATGAATTCTAAAACCAGTCCTTTCAATGATAGAGACATAAGAGGTATGCCCTAGTAAGTCTTATCGTATGGACCTAAAATATGATTTCCCTTCCATGGGTACTGAACACTCACTTTCCCACTAACTCATTCTTTGCCAGTGATTTTCTCTCACCACTACCTTCATCGAGCTTTGTTTTTGCCATGCTAAGGAGATATATCTAAACTTTTGTCATTGACAATCAATTCTTCATTCAAAATTTACTTCTTTCTTGAAACACTATCCTTTCTTTGAAATCAGCCTCCTTAACTGAGCCTCTGCTTGATACTCTGTCAAGATCCATCCAGTCTTAGAAATTGAGGAGATTGGTACCTTTTGTTGATTACTGACTGCATGCTGGTCATAAAAATTACAGAAATAAACAAAATATTCAAGTGTCATATGTTCATAGAGTTTATAACCTAGAATAAATAACAAATATTGATGACATAATTTTAAGTGTGAATTGTTATAAAGACAAAGTTTATGAAATAGAAACATGTCCTAGGAGAATAATTCAGATCAGACTAGAGAGTCACAGAAGGCTACTTTGATAAAGTGCATTTAAGTAGAATTCTAAAGCAAGATGAACAGAATTATCTAGATGCAGGAGACAGAGGAGAATCATGTATGAATTTCCTAAGGAAGGAGGATGGGGTATTTAAGCATCAGAAAGAAGTATAATTGGAAGTGGCCTGGAGATGAGATAGGGGGAGAATATGCAGTTGCGCAATGCTCAGCTTGAGAATTAGATGCCCACGACATTGTAATGCAGGTAAAGGGTATTAAACTAAACCCCAAAGGCAATTTAAAAAAACTTCTTGCCAATAAGGGGTATGAGAACTTTCAATAAGAAATATTGCTCAAAAGATTACAGATAATGAATTTAAAGAGGATGAGAGTGGATGTCAGGATAGGAGCCAAGAATCTATTCAAGTTAGGAGAGGGCAAGATGATGATGACTTAGACTAGAGTGATGATACTGGAGAGATTGTTTTAGGTAGACTTGAGAGATGGCTAATTTTTGCCAGGGCCAGTGAAGAATAAAACTTGACTTCTATTAAACGTGGATTGATAATATCAGTATCATATTATTACTTCAATTTTTGTTCTCAGTCAAATTCTTTCAGAACATTTGAATATATATATTCAATATACCTCATTGAATCAGGAACTGAAAAAAACTAACTCTTAGAAAAGAGTTAAATTCTTATCAGTTGCCATTTGCATTATAATTGGCATTCTTTAGAAACATAGACATTCTCAACATTACACAAAGAGAGATATTTTGACTTGAAGTTAAAGGCTTAAAGTATGAATGTATTATGGCTGAGAAATATGTTCATATTTTAAATATTATTTAACCATGGGAAAGAAAAATATACTGCCATTTGTGACAACATGGTGAACCTTAAGGGAATTATATGAAGTGAAATAAGTCAACAGGGAAAGACAAATGCTATATGAAATCACTCGTACATGGAATCTAAAAAAGTTGAACAGACAGTAGAATAATGGTTAGCAGAAGCTGGGGATAGGGGAATCAGGAATGAGTTGTATAAGGGTACAATCTTGGAACTCGTATACAAATAAGTTCTAGAGAGCTAATGTCTAGCATAGTAATTATTGTCAACAATACTGTATTATAAACTTTAAAGCTGCAAAGAGACTGTATCTTAATTATTCCCACTACTAAAACGAAATGATAATTACATGACATGATAGAAGTGTTAGCTAAGCTATAGCAGTAATCATATTATAATATATAAATGTATTAAATCATGACATTGTGTGCTATAAACAAAAACATTATATGTCGATTATATTTCAATATAAAATAAAGTGAAAATGTATCATCACATATGATACTATAGAAAAATCACTTAAAATCATAAACAGATGTTTTCCTAGAATTTTCACTCTTATGAAAACTTTGTTTTTAATTTTTTACCTTAATCTAAAATTTCATGGCAGTATCTTTCCCTACAAATCAGCTGATATCATATTGGAAAAGAACTGTTTGATTTGTTGTCTATTCATATAGCACACTGAGAAGTAACCTCCATGGCCACAGTTTATATTTCATAATTACATAGTAATTCAATTAAAACTTAATTAAGACCAGGAGATAGAGTTTTGACTAACAATTGTTTTCTATGATTAACTTTATTTTATTTAATAGAAATTTATTCATTTAAATTAGTTTCAAGTATACAGTGCATTGGTTAGATATTTATATTGTTCATAAAGTGATCCTCGCAATTGCTCCTTCCCTCCTCTGGCCCTCCACTTAGCCATCATATTAATGCTAACTGCATTCCCTTTGCCATGCTCCTCATCCACACGCCCAACTCTCAACTACTAATTTGTATTTCTTTAACCTCTCACCTCATTCTCCCAGGCCCCCAACCTCCCTGCTGTCTGTCTGCCACCAAACTGTCCACTATATTTGTGAGTCTGTTTTTGATTAGTTTTTTCTTTTTGTTCCTTAGATACCACATATAAGTGAAATCATATGGTATTTATCTTTTACTGTCTACGACTAACTTTAATTCATATATCAATTATCTTCATTGCATCTGTATAAATAGCATTCTGTAAGAACTGATATCTATGTATTTTTTTGTATTCTACTCATAAAACAATCACCAACTAAATGGAAATCTCTTATAACATGGATTTTTAGTATTTAACTGAAAAAAAAAGTCAGTGATTTCATTTTTAGCTTTGAGGTATAGAGAGCTAAAAAGAGCATTGCTTCCACACTTATAACAAGAAAGTAGATGAACAAACTGCAATTTAACATTTTTCTCAATTCTTAGAGAACGGAGGATACAGAGCAAATGAATAACTCAAAACATGGAGAGAGACAGGAACCTGTAAGGAAAACAAGATTGGAACATTTGCTTGCATAAGGCAGAAGACAAAGACCATCACAGAAACTAGTAAGAAGTTTCAGCTAGGAATATTAAAAAAGTGTTAACTTCAAGTGGGCTCGCATGAGATTTAAGAAGTTACAGGTTTCAGACAGAAAATTCACACCCTCTTTCAGGATTTTTCTTCAGGAAATTCTTTAAGAGCTCACAGCCTCACAGGGAAGAGAGGAGAAAAACTAAAGAAAGCTTTCTTTGGGCTGTGACTAGAGGAAGTTTAAGAAAATGCTGAAACTTCACTTATGATCACCTTCCAATCTTCCCTAAAGAATAAGAGCTTTAACATGTACTGGAAGAGCAAAAAAACCCAAAACGGACACATAAGCACAAAAACAAAAAACAAACAAACAAAAAAAACACCCAAATCTTTAGTCTGGGTTCACTGGTAGAAACTTACTGCAGCTTGGAGATGGCAACAGGAGGCAGCACGAAGGAAAAATTCAAAGCCAAGTGAGCAGCAAATTTATCAAAGGAATGTGAAGTCTCTGGTGCACTGAATGTAACCACAGAAATAATAAACTTCAAACACAACCCAACTCCCTAATAGGCAAAAACAAGCCCCTTCACTTAAGACCTGATTTAAAAAAAAAAAAAAAAAGATGTAGTCATCTCCAAATATAAAAATATTTCCTCAGGATCTACTGTCCTACATAGCATGTGTAACTGTCAACAACAACAGTAAATAGAATTTTGAGGCATACGAAAAACATAGTCTACAAAGACAAAACAGTCATTAGAACCAGATTAAGATATAATATAAATGTTCAAATGGTCAGACAAAGATATAAAATAATGATGAATATATTAAAGACTCAATTGAATGAGATGGACAATATGATAGAACAGAGAGGTAATCTCAGCAGACAGAAGAAAGCTATAAGAAAAATCAACTGGAAATGTTAGAAATTTACAATACAGCAACACAGACAAAGAATGCCTTCAATGGGCTCATCAGTAGACTGAACACAGACAAGAAAAGAATCAGTGAATGTGAGGATAGGTTAATAAAATTAGCTGACTAAAATTTAAAAAGAAAGAACAGTGAAAACAAAAACAGAACAGTGCATTCAAGAAAGAAGAACAAAGCTGGAGGTATCATACTTCCTTATTTCAAACTATATTAGAAAGCTATAGTAATCAAAAGGGTATGATACTGGATCAACAAAAAGAAAAGGGAACCTATGGATTGGGAGAAGCAATCTGCAAATCATATATCCAGTAACAGGTTAATATCTAAATATATAAAGAACTTATTCAACTCAGTAGGAAAAAAAAATGTTTAAATAGGCAGAAGCTCTGAACAGACATTTTTCCAAAGAAGACATACAGATGGCCCACAGGTATATGAAAAGGTTCTCGACATCACTAATCATCAGAAAAATGCAAATAAAAAACATAATAAAATATCATCTCACACCTGTTAAAACAGCTGTTAACAAAAAGACAAAATATAACAAGGGTGGGTGAGGATATGGAGAAAAGAAAACTTTGTACACTATTGGGAATGTAAATTGGTGTAATCATTGTTGAAAACAGTGAAATAGGTACTAGATTTATTAGGATGATAACTTTGTAAGTTACATAAATGTCTAATCACTATGTTGTACACCCAAAACTAATTTAATATTGTAGGCCAACTGTAATTTTAAAAAAATTTAAATATTAAAAAAAATTTAAAAAACAGTAGAGGTTCCTCAAAAAATTAAAACTAGATCTACGATATGAACCAGTAATTCCTTGTCTGTGTATTTATCCTAAGGAAATGAAAACACTTAACTCAAAAAGGTATGTGAATCCCCATGTTTGTTTCAGCATTATTTCCAATGGCCAAACCATGGAAACAATCTAAGTGTCCATTGATGAATAAATGGATAAAGAAAATGTACATATAAAATACAATGGAATATTATTCAGTCATAAGAAAGAAAATCCTATCATCGAGACAACATGAAATGAGTGGATTATGCTAAGTAGGACAAAGAAAGAAAAATATCATATGATCTCATTTATATGTGGAATCTAAGAAAAGAAACAAAAAAAACCCACCTGGACTCATAGATACAGAGAATGGATTGTTGGTTGCCAAAGGCAGGAAGTGGGGTCAGGTGTGCAAAATGAGTGACGATGATCAGAAGGTACAAACTTTCACTTACAAAATAAATAAGTTTTGAGGATATAATGTACAACATGGTAACTACGGTTAATGATACTGTATTGGAAAGTTGTTAAAAGAATACATCTTAAAAGTATTCATCATAAGAAAAAAATATTTTGACTACACAGATGTTGACTACATAGATAGATGTTAACTAGACTTACTCTGGTGGTCATTTCTCATTATATACTAGTATATAATTAGTTGTACACCTAAAACTAACATAATGTTATATATCACTATTTCAATAAAAAATTAAAAATAAACTAAAAAAACCATAGAAAAAAATAATAAAACCAAAGGCTGATCATTAAAGAATATCGATAAAGTTAATGAACCTCTAGCCAGCCCAACCCAGAAAAAAATGAGAGGACGCAAAGTACCAATACTAGGAGGAAAAGATACGGCTTTACTACTACTTCCAGAGGAATAAAAAATATAGTAAAAAGATATTGTAAATAATTCTGGACCTTTAAAGTCAACAATTTATATGAAAGGAACAAACTACCAGAAATTTAAGAAGAAATAGGTCATCTAAGCAGTCATATTTAAAATAGAAATTTAATTTAGAATAAATACCTTCCAAAAAAAGAAACTTTAAAACCATAAACTTTTACTGAATTCTACTAATTCTTTAAATAAAAAATAATATCAATTCTATACAATCTCTTCCAGAATGGAAAAAAAAGGGGACTATTGCCAGTTCATTTTATGAGATCAGATTCACTCTACTACCCAAACCAGAAAAAGATAAGAAATCTATAGAACAATACCCCTCATGAACATAAACAAAAAATTCCTCAGCAAAATATAAGCAAATCCAAATTAGCAATATGTTAACAAAAGGATAATAAATTACAATCAAGTGGAGTTCAGCATAGGAAAGCAAGGGTGATAACACATTTAAAAAATAAACATGAGGTATGAAATGAATTGGGTGTCACCAAAATTCATATATTGAAGTCTTAACCCTGAAATGATTATATTTGAAGACCAGGCCTTTAAAGAAGTAAATGACGTTATAAATGTGGAACTCTAATTCAATATTACTGAGTTTTTTGTAAGAAGAGAAACACCAAGGATGTACATGCACAGGGAAAAGACAGGATACAGAGAGAAACTGGCTACCTAAACACCAAGGAAAGAGGCTTCAGGAGAAACCAACACTGCCCACACCTTGGTCTTGAACTTCCAACCTCCAGAACCATGAGACAATAAAATTCTGTTGGTTAAGCCTGTGGATTTTATTATGTCAGTCCTACCAGAGTATTACATCATACGACTTACCATATTAGCAGATAAAATTTAAAATAAAATAAGAGCTTAGATCATCTCATAAGAAACAGAAAAAGCATTAGCAAAATTCATATTTATTTATGACAAAAATAAATAAATAAAATTATCAGAAATTTAACAATTAAAGGGAACTTCTTTATCCTGGTTAAGGACATCTACAAACCTGCATGTAGTATTATGTTTAATAACAATATACTGAATGCTTTCCCTCTAAGTTAAAGATTTCCTTTCTTCTCATTCATATTCAATGTCATTCTGGAAGTTTTCTCCAATGTAATAGCCAAGAATAAAAAGGTATACGGCTCATAAATAAAATAATGAAAATGTATCTATTTGCAGAGGATATAACTGCCTATGTAGAAAAGTCCCAAAAACTCTAAAAAAACAAAACAAAACAAAACAAAAAAAAAAAACAAAAAAAACCCAAAAACCCACACATAAAATCTTGCTAAACCAAGATTTCAGTTTAGCAAGGTCAAAAGATACAAGGTCAATATAAAAACAGTTATACTTCTAGCAATAAACAAATAGAGTTAGTTTTTGAAATCCATTTATAATAACACAAAAAAGCAGTTAGATATAATTATAATTAACAAAATATATGGTAGATTAGTGTGTTAAAAATTACAAAACACTACTAAAAGAAATCAAATGAAAACTAAAGAAATGGTGATAAATACAATGTTTGTGGTTTGGAAAACTCAGTATCACTAGGATTCCAATTCTACATATACAGCACAATCCTAAACAAAATCTGAGCTAGCATTTAGTAGATATACACAAGATGATTCTAAAATTTATATGAAAGGTGAAGAAAATAGAATAGCCAAAACAAATTCAAAACAAAAAAAGAACAAATTTAGATGACTCATATTATCTAATTTCAAAACTTAATATAAAGATACAGTAATCTAACCATTTGCAGCAGCATGCATGGACCTAGAGGTTATTATGCTAAGTGAAGTAAGTCAGACAGAGAAAGATAAATACCATATGATTTCACTTATATGTGGAATCTAAGGAACAACAAGAACAAACTAATCAAAGACTCACAAACATAATGGACAATTCGGTGACTAACAGAGGGAAGGGAATTTTGGGGGCTGGGTAAAAGGGGTGATGGGTTAAAGAAGCACAAATTAGTAGTTGATAGATGGTCATGGGGATGGGGAGCACAGCATAGAGAATGCAGTTAGCATTAATATGTTGGCTAGGCAGAGGGCCAGGGGAGGGAGGAAACAATTGGGGGGATTGTTTAATGAACTATATAGATGTCTAACCAATGTACTGTATACTTGAAACTAACTAACTAAATAAATAAATATTTAAAAAAGGAGAGGCCAGTCAAAACCCACTAAAAAGAAAGAAAAAAACTACAGTAATCCAGATGTTATGCTCTTTGTTAAAGTATAGATATATAGATCAATGAAATAAAATTAAAAAAAAATAATTGAAATAAACTTAAAAACATAGGCAGAACTTCCAGTTTCTGGTTCCACATGTGAGAAGCTTGGAAATGGCCATTTCATCCAAACAAAAGTAAAAAGCTGATCAGAGTGAAAAGAAACAACTCTTTTTGGATCCATAAAGCAGGGGAGCACATAAGATAAACTACGGCTTCAAGCCTGGAGAGACAGACGGGAGATGACAGGGAGTTACCTACCGCTCACTGGAGCAGGCTCATGAGCTGAAATCACCATAGAACTAGTGTGGGGATTAAATAAAAAACAAAAAACCTTGAACTGTAATTGATGAATTCCTGAGGATCAGTGTAGACCATGTTGAGAGTTAAAAACTCCATGGTGGGGGAGATAGATAGGAGTAAAAGGGGTCAAATATTTGGTGATGAAAGGAAATCTAACTATGTATGGGTAGTGAACACACAATGCAGTATATATACAACATACTGTTGAATTGTACACTTAAAACTTATTGGATTTTGTTGATTGATGTCACCCAAGTAATTTTTAATTAAAAGAAAGAAAAAAAAAAACTCCATCAAGACCCAGTCATGTCCCCTATAATACTGTGAGATTTACCTCCAGGAATTTGATCAGGTTTATAGAGGAAATATTTATGAAAATCCCCTCAGCCTTCCAGCAGGGAAAGGTGAAAATGAACCATTTTGAGCAGAGAGCCTCTATTCCCCTTAATTAAGCCAGCCCTCAGGGGAAACTAATTAAGCAGAACATCACCTTCTGGGGTATTATCAGAGACTGACCTTGGAAAAGGGAAATCCCAACTCCAGCCCTTTCTAACCACCCTGTCCCATCTAAGGGGGGTTCAAAAAACTAAGAAACATTTGTGAAATTTACAGTCCAAGGGCATAAACTTGCTAAAAGTCCTCCATTTCCCCCACACATCACCAGCACATATTCAAAGCCTTATTTAAGCAATTTCTTTAACCTGGTATATCATGTCTGGCTATCAAGAAAATTGAAAAAGAAAAAAAAAACCTAATTTGAAGAGACAAAGTAAGCATCAGAGTAAACTAAGGGCTCTAATGCATAAGGCAGACAGAAAGCAAAACAGATGGACAATGTAAGGAGAGAGTTGGAAATCCTAGAAGAAACCAAAACTAAATGTTAGAAATAAAAAGATATAAACACTAACAGAAAGAATGCTTTTGATGGGTTTATTAGTAGACTGAACATGGCTAAGGAAAGAATCTGAGCTTGAGGATATATCAATAGATTCTTTGAAAACTGAAAAGCACAGGAAACAAAGACTGAAAATAAACAGGACAGGACATTCAGGAACTGTGGAAAAACTACAAAAAATATAACACGCCTGTAATGGATATACCAGGGGAAAAAAAGAAAGAGAGTAAAGATCAAAGAAATATTTGAAATAATAATGAATGATAGTTTCCCAAATTAATGCCAGAACCAAACCGCAGATCCAGGAAGCTCAGAGAACAAGCAGGAAAATAAAAAAAAATAAAAAAATAAAAATAAAAATACACATACACATATTATTTGTAAATTACAGAAAAAAATCAAAGATTATAAAAAGTTCTAAGAGAAAGCAGAATGAAAAAATACCTTACTCATAAAGAAACAAAAATAAGAACTCCATCTAACTTCACAGAAATGTGAAAACAAGAAAAGAATAATGGAGTGAAATATTTAAAATGTTGAGAAAGTTTAAAAACCAGCAACTTAAAATTCTTTTCCCTAAGAAATTATCCTTCAAAAGTAAAGGAGAAATAAAAACTCTCAAATAAAGAAAAATTGAGTGAATTTGTTGCCAGTAGATCTGCCTTGTAAGAAATGTTAAAAGAAATACTTTGCAGGTAAAGAAAATAATGTAGGTCAGAAACTTGGATCTATATAAACAAAGGTAAAATAAAACTTCTATTTTTCAGATTTTTAGTTGCTCTAACAGATACCAGCAATGTATTCAATTATGTACACTTATGTGTTTATATATTCTTATATAGAGTGAAAAGAATGACATCATTGATGATACAAAAGATGGAACCTTTGTTATAAGGTTCTCATAGTACTAAAGAAGTGGTATAGTTATTTTTTAAAGTGGACTTAGGTTATTTGTACATTTATGTTGTAAACTGTAGGCCAACCACTAAAAGAAAAAAAAGTATAACTGATATGCTAAGAAGGGAGAAAAAATGCAATCTATATAATGATTAGGCAGAGAACAGATGATTTTTAGGGCAATGAAAATACTCTGTATGATAGCATATTGATGGATATATATCTTTAAACATTTATCCAAGCTCATAGAATTCACAGCACTGAGAATGAACACTAGGGTAAACAATGGAATTTGGGTGACTATGAGGTATCAGTGTAGATTGATTGTTCTAAAAATATGTACCATTCTTGCGAGTGATGGTGATAATGGGGGAAGACTATCTATGTGAGGAGGCAAAGAGTATGTAGGAGATCTCTGTACATTTTTCTCAATTTTGTTGTAAACCTAAAACTTCTATAAAAATAAAGTATTTTAAAGTAGAAAACAACATAGGCAACTGATTTTTTGACCAAGGTACAAAAGCAATTTGATTGAGAAAGGATACTCTTCAACAAATGGTGTGAGCCAGCTAAATGTTCACATGCAAGATGATAAACCTCAATCCTCACTCCTTATGCAAATGTTAACTCAAAATAGATCATTAGCTCTCAGTGTAAAATGTAAAACTATACAAATTTTAGAAGTAAACATAGGAGAAAATCTGCCTGACTTCGAATTTGATTAGTTTTCAGATATAACAGCAAAAGCACAATCCATAAAGGAAAAAAATGATAGATTGAACTTTATTAAATATTCGCCTGAAAAATAAACTGGTGAGAGAATAAAAATATAACTCACAGAATAGGAGAATATATTTTCCAGTCACCTATCATATATATATATACACACACATACATACTCACAACTCAATAATAAAAAAAAAAAAATCACTGAGGAAAAAATAGGTAAAAGATCTGAACACTCCTCCAGAAAACATACAAATGGAAAATAAAATATGAAAAAATGTTCAACATTACTAGTCATTAGGAAAACACAAATTGAAACCACAGTATGTCACAACATACCTTCAGAATGAATTTAAAAGAATTTTAAAGAAGAAAACTATCAATATGAAACGCTGAAAGAATGCAATGCGAAGTATCAGAAATTTCCATTCCTTGCTAGTGGGAATGCAAAATGAATTAGGCACTTTGGAAAACAAGTTCATAATTTTTTGTTATACACGCACCAAACAAATGAGCAACCCCACCCCTAGTTATTTACTCAATTGAATTGAAATCTCTTCATACAAAACCTGCATAATGTTTAATGCAGCTTTATTGATAATGTCCAAAGCCTGGGAATAACAAGATGTCTTTCCACAGGTAAATAAATAAAGTTTTGTACATTCATAAAATAGATTAGTACTCAGGCCTAAGAGAATTATCTCCTGGTTCATACAAAATGTGAACTAACCTTAAATGCTTCTTGAATGAAACCAGACTGCAAAGGCTACAGATCATATCATTCCATTTATATGGCATTCTGGAAAAGGTAAAATAATAGGGATAGAAGACTGATCAATGATTGCCAGACGTTTATGGAGGAGTGACTGAGAGAAACAGAGCCACGCCCGAGACCTTTTAGATAATGAAACTATTCTACATGATACTTCAGTGCTAGACATGACTCTATGCATGTTTAAAGGTCATAGACCATAACACAAAGGAATGAACTTTTTGTATATTATAGGTAAAATCTAACAGGATATCGATCATAGTATGGAATGGAAGCTGTGACAAGTGTATCTAACTCTATTACAAATGGGGGAGAAGCTACCTGTATAACTTTTGAAAACAGTGATAAAGGCTAACGATTATATATATATATATATATATATATATATAATCATTATATATATAAAAGCTGTATAATATTACATTCTAGCTGGTAAATTTGTTACTCATAGGGGTTCATTTAGCAATTCTAAAATTAAGTTACATGTATGTGAGCATTGAAGAAATAGATAATTAAATTGTAAATGATGAGAACAATATTATTCACTGTTAGAGAAAGAAGTAACATAAACACATATGCTAAGTGAAAGGTATAAATGAATTGTCTGTGGTAATGGATTATTAGAGTGATACATCTCAGCATGAACTCATATTTATTTTAATATGCATACAGATAAATACAGAAATACATATGTATAGTATATACATCAGTTAGAATACGTACATATGCTTCATAGCTGTCTATTGAGAGGGCCTAAAACTTGTAACACACAAGTGAAATGAATATACTTAGTGCCGACACCTTGGATTCTAAATTACAATTTCCAGTGAAAGGACAAGGACTCTTTAGAGAAATGATTCTAGGGTTGTGATTGAGAAAATACAAGGTGAACCTAGCATCTGCAATGCCAAGAATAAGAAAGTGTTGGTAAACAAAACAAAACAAAAGACTGAGTACATTTTAAAAGTTGTAGCAGCCAATCTGAAATGGCCCCCAATGTCTAAAGGTGGAATATTTAATCAGAAAAATAAATCATTATAATATAGGATTATAATTCAAAAAATAAAATAAATATCCATGGGTGCATACTGATCTACAGTCATCACCTCTTATCCACTGGGAATATATTCCAAGAACACCGGCCCACGCCTGAAACCATGGATAGTAATGAACCCTATATATTGTATGTTTTATCCTATATGTACATACCTATGATAAAGTTTAATTTATAAATTAGGCATAGTAAGAGATTAACAACAATAAAGAAAAATAAAATAGAACAATTATAACAATATATGTAATAAAATTTATATGAATGGCTTTGGTTCATTATTAAGTAAAGTAAGGGTTATTTGAACACAAACACTTTGCTACTGCAAGATTTGATTTGATAGCCCAGACAGCTTACTAAGTGACCAACGAGCTGGCAGTATAAACAGTGTGGGCACATAATTCATGTCCCAGACAGCACAGAGTGGAACAGCATGAGATTTCATCACCTCAGAATTACATGTGATTTAAAACTTACAAATTGTTCATTTTGGAAATTTCTATTTAATATCTTCAGAACATGGTTAACCATGGGTAACTGAACCGGGCAAGATCTCCTGATGAATGGTATAATTAAGGCAAACTTTAAAGAAAAAAAACAGAATAGTTTTATAATTTGCAAGTATCTCCCCACAAATATATCTTAAGTAATATGGTTGTTTAACTTATGTCCATAAATTCTTTGATATTTCTCCCTCCAGGAAGCGGAGCTTAATTCCCCTCCCCTTGAATGTGGGATAGAATGACTTGCTTCTAGAGAAATCTAGCAGATATCATCTTAACCATACCATCAAGGTTAAAATGCCTAGCAGTAAGTCATACTGATATCATATACTGATGCAATAAGAAGGGCTTTTCCACTGTTTTAATCCCCACCCCCAATCTCTAACCACAGTTTAATTATGAGAAAACATCAAACCAACCTAAATTGAGGAAATTCTACAAAATACCTGACAAATAGAAAATTGTCAATGTTATAAAGGACAAGTTAAGATAGAAACTTTCACACGTTAAAGGAAACTAAGGTAAAAGGAAGATTAAATGCAGCGCAGTAAACTGAACTGAATGTTGGGACATACCAAGAACATTAGTGGAGAAAAAAACTACTGAAATCTGAATGAAGTACATAATTTAGTTAATATCATTTTCTGGTACGATTTTCTTAATTCTAACAAATTTATCATAGTTATGTGATATGGAAGCTGTGGCACATAAGAGCTCTCTATGTAATATTTCCAAACCTATAAATCTAAAAGAATTACAAAGTGAAAATTTAAAAAATAAGTTATTGAACCAAATATAAATTCCAAACATATGTCTAAGGCTGATTCATATTTTTTATATTAGTTATTTTAGACAACCCTAAGTGATATATCTAGAAAACACATATGGGCAATTAATTTTTCTTCTACATTATATACCACTGATAGTGTATGATGACAAAGACTGCCATTTGATAGAGGAATTCTACCAGCCACTAATTCTGCTTTTTTTTCTGTGCTTATTATTTGTCTATTTTTCTAATCCTCTTAGAATAGTTTATTTCATGTCTGTCAATGCTATATACGGAGTACAACTTTGAATGATTCTTCTATAGTTGATCATGCATCTGTATTTACTGATGAAACTCTTTTTGTACCTAGAAAATATTCATTTGTTGTATTTTAGGAAAAATAAAGGAATGTGATGGGCTTACCAAAAAATTACTATGCTTAATTTGAAAATACTACCTGAAAATCTATGATGATATTTCATAAAAGACAATGAACTTTGGAATGGAACAAACTAATCACTGTTCCAATAAATTTATATGACAAAATTTCTCCTGTTATTTACATACATGCATTAAACTTTCAGATTCACTTATCTAGCACAAGCAGATTTACATTGTATATGTTTTAATACAACCCTGTTCAGTATGATTACAACTTGATTCTGAGTTCTAGTATTACACTGCTGATTTCACTTTGGGAAGCCATTTTTAAGCCATTAGACATGTCATTGTGAATTGGTGATTTTATCAGTTTTTTTATGGCTGTGTAACAAGTGACAACTACCTTAGGGGCTTTAGAAAAACATTTATTATTGAGAGTTTTCATAGATTAGGAATCTGGATAACACTTGGCCAAGTCCTCTGTTCAGGATCTCACAAAGCTTCAAACAAGATATTAGCTGGGCTGCATTCTCACCCAGGAGGTTGACTGATGAAGAATCCATTTCTGGGCTCACTTAGGTTATTGACACAACTTATTTTCTTGTTACTGTATGATTCAGGACTATAGCTTTCTACAGGCCGGAGGTTGACTTCAGTTCCCAGGGGTCACCCACAGTCCCTAGCGTCCTCCCTTGGAACCTCGCCATATGGATTTCCCCAACATGGTTGCTTCTTTTATCAGAGTGGAAAGAGAGTTCTTCTTTCTAGTTAATCCAAGATAGAGTCTTATGTAAGGTCACTTAATCATGAAGAGTGACATTCTATCACCTTTGTCATATTCTATTGGTTAGCTCCAAGTCATCAGTACCATCCACACTCAAGAGGAGGTGATCACACAAAGGCACAGACACCAAAAGGTAGTGACCATTGAGAATCACCATAAGGCTCATCTGCCACAGTGATAAAATATAACAAATAATATTTTCACAAAATGGAAATTAAATAAGCAAAAATGTCAAGACGCAAATCAGGTAAAATTACATTTTGAGAATTATCAACTGAATGTTAGCTGATTCTTGTAAAACTGTCAACTTTTAAAGATGTTATAATTATTAATACTATAACGGGAATATATAAAAATATACAATTAAATTTACATATTACATATTTCCAGGTAAATTTATTTTTCTCTGAAACCATTAAAATTCTTATCAGCCACTTGACAGATCACCTGAGACCACCAGTGTTCATCTTCTTCTTTAAGAAATAGGCCTTGGAATATAGATCTCTTATTAGACAATAGTCCTTGTTATCTCAGCAAGACAACGATATGGATTTGGGGCATTTTCCTCACTTTAAACACAAAGTCTGCTTTCATATTTTTCTCTCTTCAACATGTCCCTTGGTTGACATTTTAGTAAATGTAAAAAAGGTGGTAAAAGTGTTATAGTAAGAAAGATCTCATTGTCTTCTGGGGAAATAATTTACATCCAAAGGTGAATGAAGGCATAGTATTTTTTTTTTTTTTGATACATTACTAAGCTGGAGCTTCAGCTAAGTTGTGAAAATGTAGACGGATGAGTAAGACAGGATCCCAGATTTTCTAGCTATTTAAAGCAGGCACTATTAAAGTATGCCATAGCAAGTGTTTATGTACAAGATGGGCCAGAAGTGATCCCAGAAAGTTAATCACTTATTTTGAAGTTGGTTTGAGGTATATCTATTTAACTCAATTATTAAGAGCAAATATCATCCTATGGACAGTTGAAATATTAAGAAAAAGAACATATTACACTTGTAAGTCTTTTGCTAAAGACATTGTTTTCTATGTTAACTGGCACACGCCTAAGACAAATATTCAGTCGGCTGCAATGTATTCTATTGTCTTTCATTATTTCTTTTTTCCTGGCCTACGAAGCCCAAGTATGCTATTAAACTACATAAGGAAATAGATATGAAGGTCATTAAAAATATAAATGGAGTACTATGGCACTGTAATGAGAAAGTGATATGTCTCATTTTTAGGCCTAGAAGAAGCACAAAAGAAGATGAATATAGCCATAGATTTATGGAATGTTGCAATAAGCTTTTTTTGTAAGATTTTAACATCAGTTTGTCATCTGTCTTGAACTAACTACTACTTCAGGTGGTAGAACTATCATATAACACACTATTTTATTTCTTTAGCTTAACTTTTAAATAGCATAAAAGTGTATTCCTCTGAAATATTTTTTGCTCTATTTGCTGTGTATTCACAGCATTATCAAGACACTGATAACTTATCTGATATGTTTAAATCATATCATAGAAAGACTTCTTTACTTACATATTCAATTTTGCTCAAATTCAATAATAAATCTCATCTACCTGTGGCAGAAAGTAAGAAAATTATATATTAATGCTATATAATGGGTTTATAGTTAAATAAATTTCACAAATGCATAGGTCTATTTATGAGGCAAGCTTTCCCTTTAGCAATGTTTCCATGTGATTTAGTGATCAGATAACCTTCTTATGCAGTATTTGCCCAATAGCAATATAAAATTCAGTATCAGCTGCATTATTCTACAGACTTATCCCATTCTACATGCAAAATGAACACAAAATAAATAGATAACAGAAATATAAAATGTAAAGCATGAAAAATTTATCACTCGAAAATATGAACAAAGAGGGCCAACTAAAGAGAACAAAACATGTGATGGCAATAGAAAGATATAACAAATGCATAAATCTGCAACTCTACATTTTTAATAAGCATTTTAGATGGGCTTTGTTAAAGCACCAATGTTCTGAAATGGGAAGTCTGAATTGTATAATCATCCCCATCAATATACATTGCAACTGCAGGCTAGAGATCATATTCATTTATATTTTTTTCTCCTGAAAATTTCACCATTATTTCATTGAAAAAAAAAATCAAAGCATTAGTTTGAAAACTAAAGCTACATCTGGCTGATTTATTTCATGGCAGAATAAAGTGGTTTCAATTTATTTATAGATCTGAAAGTGATCAATTAGCCTCTGAAAAAAATGATTCTCCAGTCATTTTAGATATCACTGTAATTATCAAACAATATGTACTAAATATTGGGTTGAGACATTGTAATAGGGGTGGAAACAACTATAAACTATTTCAGTGTTATCTAGTATTAATGCTCCAGTTGAGTCAATTTTGTGTTTAAAGCACTGCTTATTTTAAATAATTATTGAACCATATACAAGCTAATGCTATAGCTGTTAGATAAAGCTCTCTAAGAATTTTATTTGCATTGGATCTTCTGAAGCTGGGCAAAGGTCGGATCCGTGTTACACAGACAAAAATCAAATACGCATGGCAAGATCAATTTTCTTTAATTTCAGAACCTCTGTAGTCAAAATTTATGTTAAGAATTGCCAAGTTGAAGCCTGAAATTCTTAAACTCGTATTTCCTCTCCTTCCAAGGCAAATTAGACTAAGATGAGTGAATATATCCCTAAACATTGCATGCCTTTTATCCCTTTTTATAACTTCCTACTCATCTTTGTACACGATAATTATTTTCCAGTTTTAACAAGAGTTGATTTTTAAAAAGTTTATCTTTAATTTTCTTATCAGGAACAGTATCTGTTAAATCTGTTCTATTTTTATCCTCTTTCTTCTAGGCATGGGTCATCCCTATGGGAAGCAGACATTAACCATGCTTCCCATTCTTAGCAGCGTGATTCGCAGATAAGGCTTCAGAAGCAAAGATAAGCAAGTATATGCTGTGCTGTGCTACTTTCTCTAACAAATATGTTATGCAATTTGAAAATTAAGAGAATATTTTCCAGTTCTTAAAAATTATAGATTCGAAAAAGTAAATTCTCCATTTTAGGACTTTTCATTAAATGATTATTAATTTTCCCAGGATAATTTGCAACTTACCTTTCTGGAGACATCTAGTAGAGAAGTCATTTAGAAAACTGCTGGGAATTTTGCTAGATGTGAGCTACCTTTTTGTTCCATCAAGGAATATACTGCCCACTAGAAGAGACAGAAAAATATATATATTTTAAATACTAAGACTGAGGGCATAGGGTATGTAGAGCAAACAGGAAACTTGATCCCACCTTATAGGGCAAGCAGAGCCAGAGAAAAATTCCTGAATGAGACACTGTCTGATATTTATCAGCATTATCAAAGAAAATTAATGCACTGAGTATCAGCTGTGTGCTTCTACCTTTAAAACAAACCACTGAGTATATAGACATATACTAACTAAACATATGTATATGTGTAAATACATACATTTAATATATTTATTTACCATATATTTAATATATAATAGTTCAAATACATATATAACATGATATATGTATGCAGAACCATATTCATACATGGCCATGAAAACTGAGGAAACAAAGTTTAGCTAGAAAGCTTAAGAAGCTCAAGAAGGAACTTAAACAGGTATCCATTCTGGCATGGAAAAGGGTCAATGACAGGCTGGAGTTGAGAATTTTAACCATTTTTTTTTCTTTCCCTGTCATTGCCTTGGGTTGTTCAGTTTTCAGAGATTCAATTTGGAAATGTTCTGCAGTTGACCAAAAGTAAAAGGCATCTTTTTCATTAAACATGAGTATTCGGCTCTATTTTCAAGGCTGGGGCACACCAAATGGTGGTGTTGGGAAGCATTCCTAAATAGCTACAGGAAAGCTCATAGCCATGAATCAGAAACACTGGCACCTTCCCCCAGCCCCCAACACAATAGGTGTTCACACGGCCTGATTTTGGAGTAACAGCAAAAGAGGCAGCTGGCAACCCAGAGTAGGTACACAGGTAGGTTGGGAAGAGTGGTCAGGAAACAACAATTGGTGAAGACCAGTGGGCTAGTGTCTGCTCATTACTCATAGCTCAAATCATATAGTAGCTGTGACAAAAGTTGACCCTCCCTGTCTAAGTACAATGCCTGAAATTTTTAAAAAATTAAACAAGGCTACACTGATGTATGGGTAAGGGAATTATTCTAAGATAAATGATGAGTGGTTCAGCCTAAAGGAACAGTAGTAGAAGCACTCTTGGAATAGAAAAAGGTATTCTTCCCATTTACCAAGTCAACCAGAGGAATACAATTCACTTTGTATCTTGCCCAGAGATGGCTGACATTGTATAAGAAAATAGTAGAAATCAATAATGTGAAAATACAAAATAATACAAAAATATGGTCTACAAAATTGGTATTTTTAATGTAACATTTTCAACAGAGAACAAACAAGGTATGACACATTAAAAATTAAAATAAAGTATAAAAGGAAAGTCCTAACAAAACAGTAATTATAATTATCTGTAGAATAACTTTGATGATTAAAAGATTAATGCTCTCAAACTGGATCTAGCCATATGTTTTTTTTAAGAAGAAACACAAGACAAATGAACACAAAAGAAAGAAATGCAAAGAGATGGAAAATATAGCAGATAAAATTGGAAAAAGAGAGATATAAATTTGAATATCTGAAAATAATAAAAAATATATACTCAAGACTAGTAAACACATGAGCCTCTAGAAAAACTAATTAAGAAAATGAACAAACAGAAAATTCATATTTTAGAATGAATTGAAATATGAATAACATAAAATACCACAGATGCAGCAGAATTTTTTTAAAAGTGTAAGACAATATTATGAGAAAATGATAAAGTGGTTTTGAAAATATTAAAAATTTGACAATTTTGAAAAACACAAAATGCTAAAATATATTATTAGCCAGAAAAAGACAGTAATTAGAGGGAACAGCATGAATAAGTACAGAAAGAGTACCAAATTATCAAGGAGTGGTTTAGTGGAAGAAAAGGCTTTATTTGGGAGAAAATAGGAAATTCTAGAAAGCTTTAGAGCAGTGAAATAAAATAATTAAAATTAAAATTTAGGAAGATTAACAAACTACAAATTTTAAGGTGACCAGCTGTTCCAGTTTGCCAAACAAAGTGAGTTTTCCAGAACCCATGCTAAAACCAGGAAAGTCCCTGGTGAACTGGGCCAATTTGGTCACCTTAGCTATGATATTAAGAAAAAAAGACATCAACTAATCGTGGAACCAATGATAAAAGAAACCCATAGGCCATGATCCTGGGGAAATATCCAGTATTTATATTACTGAGAGGGATAATTAAAAATACATTTTGGACTATAAAACACATGCTTCAAGCTACAAGTGAGGAGAGAGGACATCAAATAATGTAACGTAGTATCACTATCCAATTTATGCACCTAAGTCCACGGCATGGAGCAATATTAACCAGATAAAATTCATTGGCTCAATAAAGAGAGAGCCTTCTAAACCTACCAAAGAGAGTTCTGCCCACTCTGTTTTCTCCATCTGCAATTCTCTTTCTCCTTCCATTTTGAGAGTATAATTGCCGTTAAACATAAAAGCATTATATATAATGGTGAGGTAGAGCTCTGTTGTATCCAAGGATAAAGTGTATTCGATCTCTCATTATTCAGTAGCCTCCCAGACCCATCTGCAGGGAATACTTTCCAAGACCCCCAGTAGATGCCTGAAATCATGGATAGTACTAAACTCTATCTGTAATTTGTTTTCCCCTATACATATATACCTTTGGTAAAGTTTAATTTATAAGTTAGGCACAGTAAGAGATTAACAATAACTAATAATAAAATAGGACAAGCAAAACAATAACTGTAATAAAAGTCATATAAATGGCTTAGGTGTCATTATTAAGTAAAATAGAAGTTACTTTAAAACGAACATTTTAATACTCAACGGTCAGTCAGACAACTGAGACAGGTACTAAATGACTAATGGGCAGGTGGTATATACAACATGAATACTTCGGATAAAAGGATGTCATATCCCAGGTGGGACAGAGCAGGATGGCACAAGATTTCATCATACTACTCAGAATGGCCTGCAATTTAAAGTTTAGGAATCATTTATTTCTGTAATTTTTCATTTAATATTTTCAAATGATGGCTAACCACGGCAAATTGAAGCTATGGAAAATGAAGCTGCAGATAAGGTGGGGCTACATATTTTTTAGATGAAACAGAGAACATATAAGAGAGATTATTCAGCCCTGGTCCACCAGATAGACACTAAAATCATGCCTGAGTCTTTGCAAATTATGACAGTGGTCTTACATAAGCAACCTGGCTTTCATACTTGAATTTAAGTGGGAGGAGATAGCAGATGCACTTGGACAATGACAGAGGCATCAAGGACCTGACATGTAAATATTAGGCCTATAAATATCTCTCCCAATTTGAAGATGAATAAAGAAAAAAATAGTGTCCACAAAGGAAGACTATCACAGCAAAAGAGATAAAAGAACATTACTAGGAAGTCTGAGTGTAACATTATATTTCTAAAAACAATATTTTATTTAAAAAGTAAAACTTTATAAGACACTAGTTAACAATCTTGGAGTAGGGGGAGGGGTTGGTAGAAAGAACCTGGAAAGAATAGCTTCTACAAAATGGTATAGGTGGATATGAATATTGAGATAAAGGTGCAAAGGAAGATTCTAGAAAAGTTGGAAATAATTCAAGGTATCTAAAATGTAATATTAGAATTTAATGTACATGTACTTTAATGTAATATATATTTTACACATAAGAAGTAGAATAGGATTATAGAGCAAATCAGACCCTGATGATTAGGAAACATGACAGTAGTCTCTGTCAAAATTACAGAAAAAAAAAAAAAGAACCAAAGAACCTGAAAGTATAAAAAGGGTAACAAATAGAAACCATGAATACAAATCCAAACTAAAAGAAAATAGGTTCCTGAGGAAAAAAAAGCAGAACAGAAACAAAATCAATTATCTAAATTATAATGACAATATTGAAGAGCCGAAGAGGAAGGATAAAGATTATGACAGCAACAACGAGAACAACCTTGTGCCAAGAAAAATTCTAAATACAGGCAAAATTATTCAATACTCAGAAATTTAGCACTTACACAAACTCTCTGAGAAAGCAAAGTGAAGAAATATTACAACTCTCTAGTACTTGTTATGATTTTAAAAGATATATAAGAATAAGTGGATTTATAATTTTAAAAATCAGAGAAGTATGTGAGAGGAGAGCCAGAGAAGAGTCTATCAAATTATCTATTCCACATAAATATGAGTCAAAAGTTATTATTATTATTTTTTACTTTGGTAACTAGAGATATCTGTTGAGTGGGACAGACTCATTTTATTTTTTTCTAGCTTTATTGAAGTATAGTTGATAATTAGAAAACATTTTTAAGTGTAAAACATGGTGATTTAATATATGTATACATTAGACACATTCACTTCAAAACATTTTTAAAAATCACTGGAATAATTAAAACTATATTTCTGTCTTCTAAATCACTACGGAATCTGATTCACTTTCAGAGTCCTAAGAAATGAGCAGGAGATACATGAAAAAGGTAAAAATCCTATATAATAACTGAAAACTAAGAAAGAGCAAAAAAATTTTTTTGATTAAAAATAGATGTGATCATATTAAAGAACTATAAAGACTTATGTAAAAGAGAAGAATGTTATGGAGAATAAAAATGGACAAATTCCACTATCATGACCAAAACTGAAGAGTGAGGTTACAACCTGAGGCAGGCAGATAACAAAGTAAACAGCTGTGCATTTCAGGAATAGGTGACTGCTTTAAAGGAATCTGTAAAAGGAAGCCATCCCCTGGGAGAAGTCAGACATAAGAAATGGTTTACTGAAGAGCAGGAAGGTAGAAGCACTCTGTCCTAGGCCAGGATGCAGAAGAGTTAAAGATAAAGAAATAAAAATTCTGTAGTTTAGCTATAACTAGATAAACAGGCAGATTTGCATACATGATGTTATATTTATATTTTGTTACTTTATGTTTTTTATAATTCTTCTCAAAAGTTTAAGTGAACAACAAAAGAAATCAGAGTAAAAGGAAACTTTGTAACAATAATTCTTCTAAAAATCTCTCCTACAAATATATTTGCATATGTAGAAGAAGATATATGCATAAGGTCTATGCATAATAGCGAACATCTGGAAACAATCTAGAAACCCATCAATAGACACTAATTATGTGAATGATGGTACATCCATGCAAGAAAATAGTATAACCCTTAGGGTAAAAATTAGTTAGATCTCATTGCCCTAAAATATGTGTGATTAAGCAAAAAAAATGAAACAAGATATACGACAATGCCAATGGTATGTTCCTGTATGTTCATTAAAGACGATAGGTATACTATGCATATCTATGCATGAGAAATGCTTGTATTGACAATCACCAAGTTATTGAAATTATTTATCTTTGCACTGTATAGCTGAGAATCTGGAATAGCAAAAGAGCCTTTTCCATTGCATTACTTTTGTGTAGGTTGAACTTCGTCACATTTATTTTGATATATCTTTTAGAAGAAACATCCTAACACTAAAATTTAGAGTTATACATATAAAATAACTATAAAAACTGAAAAACTGCAGATATTTTCAACTAATTTGTCTGTCACCATGAACTAGTATTATACAATATTAGTTAGACAGAATTATAAGTAGGCAATTTCAGAGATTGGAATAAAGCCTAATTTAAGATTTGAGATTATTTGTTTTCCACTATAATTAATACCCATTGTAAAAAGCATAATTTTGTCCTTCAGGAGAGAACTCACAGTTTTTATGTCTCTAACCGGGGCTCTACAAAGACAATTGGCCAAATGAAAGTAATTAGCCAATTATAACTTGACCGTGCAAATAATTGGGGGATAGAAACAGTTGCCAGCACTTTTCAGAAGAGGTTGGGGAAAGTGGCCATAATCTCCAGATACTAGGAAACCATTGAAACACACGATGTACCAGGAGTGACACAATGGTAAAATATGACCTTGAATGCAGAGAGGGAGAGAAAGACAAATACTTTTGAATGACACAATTTTTACTAAAATAAAAGAGAACTCTGAATAATAAATTTATGTAGATATTGGCTATATGTCTCTAAAGCATTTTGAGGTAGGCTTTGTCTCCTAACAAGTAAAAAAAAGTAGTCATTAGTTTTTGGTGCCTGCTACAACTTCTTTCCATTTATATATCAATGAGAGAAATATAATCCTTTAGTGGCAGACTGCAGGTTGTCACTCCAAATCCATTAGCCCCTTTTACCATAGTAATTAAGTTTCAGTAGGACATATGGCCTCTCACTTAGTCTAACTATTCCTAGTCTCTCTTGCAACTCATTACGGTCAACAGACTAAGTTCTTGCCAATGAAATAAAAGAAGAAATAATAGATATGACACCTAAGATCTTAAAAAAAATTGTTTGCACTGTTCTTCATTTTTCTCATTTTTAACAGTCTGGAGCACAGATATAATATTAACATAGCTGCAAGCAAGCTGATGTGGAAAATTCCCTAGAGCATGGGCAAAAGAATAAGAAATCTGGGTCCCTGAAATCCTTCCAAAATAAAATTTTTTAAATGAGAAATAAATTTCTATTGTATTGTGGCTATAAATTTTGTGGGTTTTTTCTGTAGAAATTTAACCATTATCCTACATAACTTTATTCTAAATCAAGATATTGAATCTCTGATGTAGTGACTTGACTAAAGTCAGAGGCAGAATCAGCAGTTACCTCCAGCTAATCTGATCACATTCCACCATAGTCCTCAATTGCTTTTTCCTAGGTGCAATTTAACCAAGATATTTTCACATCTCTGATACTTTTGGAATAACCACTTCTCCCAGGGGAAACTTTTTAAATTAAGTTTATTGAGGCAACATTGGTTAATAAAATTATATAGGATTCAAGTGTACAATTCGATAATACATCATATGCATATTGCATTGTTTGTTCACCATCCAAAGTTAAATCTCCTTCGGTCATCATATATTTGATTCTCTTTAATCTTATCTACCGCTCTCCTCTCCCCTTTCCCTCTGGTAACCACTAAACTGTTGTCTGTGTTTATGGGTTTTTGTTTGTCTTGTTTGTTTGTTGCTTTCCATTTTATATCACACATATGAGTGAAATAATATGGTTCTCAACTTTTTCTATCTGACTCATTTTGTTTAGTATGATTATCTCAAGATTCATCCATGTTGTAATAAATGGCAGAATTTCATCCTTTCCTATGGCTGAGTAATATTCCATTGTATATATGTACCACATCTTCTTTATCCAATCATCATTCAAAGGACAGTTTGGTTGTTTCCATGCCCTGGCCACTGCGAATAATGCTACAATGAACATCAGAGTGTGTATATCTTTAGGAATAAATGTTTTCAAAATTTTGAGCTAGATACTTAGAAAAAGAATTGTTGGGTCATATAGTAATTCTATTCTTAATTTTTTGAGAAATCTCTATATTGTTTTCCATAGCAGCTGTACCAATTTACATTCCTGCCAGAAATGTATGAGGGTTCCTTTTTCCCTACTTCCCTCTTTTGGATATTAGCCCCTCATTGAAGGTATTGTTTGCAAATATCATCTCCCATTGAGCTGGTTGCTTCTTTGTTTTATTGATTGTTTCTTTTGCTGTAGAAGCTATTTAGTTTAATATAATCCTGTTTCTTATTTTTTAGTTTACTTCTCTTGCATTTGAGGTAAAATTTATAAAACCTTCTCTAGACATAAGGTCCATGAGTTTAGTACCTGTTTTCTTCTATGTAGTTTATTGTTTCAGGTCTTATATTTAGGTCTTTGATCCGTTTTGAATTAATTTTGGAGTATGGTGACAGATAGCAGTCCAGTTTCATTTTTTTCCATGTGGCTTTACAATTTTCTCCGCACCATTTATTAAAGGCTTCCTTTTCTCTATTTCATGGTTTTGGTTCCTTTGTCAAAAATTATTTACCCATATATATGTGGGTTTACTTCTGGGCACTTAATTATGTTCCATTGTCTTGTGTGTCTCTTTTAAATACAGTGCTGTTTTGATTATTGTCACTTCATATTAAATTCTGAAGTCAGACAATGTGATACCTCTGGCCTCTGGCCTTATTTTTCTTTTTTTCCCCTAGGATTGCTTTGGCTATTTGGATTTCTTTGTGATTCCACACAAATCTGATAATCTTTTGTTTTATTTCTTTAAAAAATACTATTAAGATTTTCATGGGGATTGCATTAAATCTGTAAATTGCTTTGAGTAATATGGCCATTTAACTATGTTGATTCTTCTAATCCATGAACAGAGAATATATTTTTTTTATATCTTTGTGTCTTCTTTAATTTCTTTTAATAAAGTTTTTTTTAGTTTTCAGTTTATAGGCCCTTCACATGCTTTGTTAAGTTTATTCCTTAATATTTTATTCTTTTTTCTTGCAAAGAAACAATGAAGATCCTGAGCTACCAGGAAACAAAAGATAAAATGGCTATAAGAAAACTTCATATATCAATAATCACCCTAAATGTAAGTGGACTGAACTCACCTATAGAAAGTCACAGAGTAACAGATTATGTTAAAAAACAAAACCCAACCATGTTCTGCCTTCAAGAGACACATCTCAGCAGCAAGGATGAATATAAACTCAAAGTGAAAGACTGAAAAACAATACTCCAAGCAAATGACATCCAGAGAAAAGCAGGTTAATCCATACCTATATCCGATGAAACAGATTTCAAGATAAAAAGAGTAACAAGAGACAAAGATAGACACTTCATAATGATAAAGCAGACAATACATTAAGGAGACATAAACTTCTCAGTATATATACTCCAAATCAGGGAACACCAAAATATATAAAACAAGTAATAACAAAACTGAAGGGAGAAACTGAAAAAACACACTTACAATAGGGGATATAAATACCCCATTGACAACTGTGTATATATCATCCAAACAGAAAATTGATAAGGAAATATCAGCCTTAAATGACACTTTAGACCAATTGGACGTAATCAACAATTACAGAGCCTTTCATTTCAAAACACCAGATAATACTTTTTTCTCTAGTGCACATGGAACATTTTCAAAAATAGACTATATGTTGGGGCATAACGCTAGCCTCAATAAATTTAAGAAAATTGAAATTATACCAAGCATATTCTCTAACCACAATGTTTTGAAACTGGAGAGCAATTGCAGAAATCAGAAAAAAAAAAAACTCACAAATATGTGGAGATTAAACAATATGCAACTAAAGAATGACTGGGTCAAAGAAGAAATAAAAGGAGAGATCAAGAGATACACAGAAACAAATAAAAATGAAAATACAACATACCAGGGGTAATTTTTAATTTTTTCCATATTGGTAGTACTCTGCCATAGGGGTTTTAAGAAAATGTGTGAAATGGTACTTTGTCTAAATTATAGAGATTCTTCAGAAAAAAAAAAAAAAAAGCCTGAAAGCCTTATATAGATTTCTGCCTTTTAATCTTGACACTTGTTATTTTTCTTTTTTTAAGTATAGGTGCGTTGTCATAAGAGTCACAAAAGTTGAATTAAAATAATGTATGAAAGTACCCACTAGCACAGTATCTGGCACCTACAGAGTCTCGATAATCTAGTTACTACATTTCTCTGCTCAACAATCTGAGGGTCGATTTTAATATAAATATTTTCTTTTGAAAAAAAAAAAAAACTTCGATTAAAACCATTATATCCATTCTATTTCTTAAGAAAGGAAAAAAGAGAAAATGAGATATTAAAAAAGAGATCCTATTATTTAATAATCTTTTCTTAAAATACAAATAACTCATGTGTTTAATACATCTGATCTGCGTCAAAAAGCGAAACAGTAGCCATGGATACTGTATAAACTGATATCCAAAATCACAAGGAATTAACTGCAATTGAATCTGAATATTTAGTCAACAAATCCAGCCTTGGATTTGCATATTCAAAATTTATGTTCCCCCAGCAACTATAATTCATCCTCTACACATGCACATATATATATACATATATATACAATCACATAAAACATATATATGACATCTTTAAACAGTTTTTAATTCATCAATAATACTTATAATAAAATTAATAATTTATTAACATGATAATGTAATACAACATAATGAATGAAGAAAATATGAATAAGATAAAATTCAAAGTTTAATTTGACTTCTATTATCATCTATTTTACAGATAAAACACATTAGCAAATTCCAAGTTGTAGGTAGATTAGGAATAAAAAATAAGAGTCTCCCTAATTTATACTCTTTTTTTTTTTGCCATTTTTCCCCAAAATTATTTTCAGTTACTATTCTAAATAAAGTTTTCTAATCTGGAAAAACTTTTCTACCCTTAATACAAAAAAAGGAGTCTTATTTTCCACATGTGTGTCCTTATTAGCAGTTTGCACTGCTTAAAATTATTTATTCCAATCTATATAGAAACCCTTTCAACACAGTTTGTATCTCTGCTTCACTACTGAGCCTTCTTTGGCTATCTTTCCAGGACTTGTCTGGTATTTCTTCTTTGAATCTCTCTTATATTTAAATATAAAAATAGCTTTGAAATTTTGAGTGTCAGACAATATGCCAGTCATTTGGCAGACAGTATTTCTATGCTTTAGGAAGTCTGCTGATGAAGAAATTGAGTCACAGAGCCCAATATTCTATGTCTAGTAAATGGTAGAACCAGAATTTTACATCAGGCTTGTTTGATTTCATTTTTAAGATAGCATAGTATTTACTTGAGGACAATGTTTCAGAAGTCTGAATTAGAGGATTGATAATCAGCTTGAAAATAGCAAATGGAAATTAATCATGCATTTTCCTATAACTCTACCTATCAACAGCATGAAATAATTTGAAATATGTATACTTGACTATATTTGGGGTTATCATAGTGAAGAGTACTGACAAAATCTGTACCATCCTGAGATTTTATTCTGATAGAAGGAAATGGTAAACAAATAAGATGATTTTAAAAAGTTATGTGTCAGAAGATAAAAAAGAAGTAATGTGACAGAAAGTAATGAAGGCTATGGATTCCCTTATATGAGACCTGAGAAGTCTGTCTTATACTTATATGACAGGTAAGATCTAGTCATGAAATCATCTGAAAGAAGAATTTTACAAGCCAGAGGCACAGCAAGTACAAATATCCCGAAATAAGAGCAAAGTTGGAGGATTTGAGAAACGAGCAGGTCTTTAAACCCCTTTACAAATCTTATGTTACATTCTCATATGTAACTAGAGAATTCTGTTAACAGAAAGCCAATAAGACATGAGGTCTGAAAGAAAGGCTGGGGCCAGATTACTTAGGCCATAGCAAAGGCCTTGGATTTTATCTTAAACTCAATAGGAAGCTACTAGAAGACTTTAAGCAGAAGGTGCCATGGGAATATATCTATTTCTTTTTTTAAAAAGATTCTGAAATGTGGTAAAAAATGGAGTGCAAGGTAAGAGGTGACAGTAAGCACAGGTAGACCAGTGAGGAGTTTACCACCATAGTCCAGGTAAGTGATGGTAGCCAGGACCAAAATAGGGATGGGAAAAAACACACAGATTTGGAACTCTATTGAGGAGGTATTATCAACAAGCTTGCCAATGGACTGAATGCGACAGTAAAGAATAGAGAGGAATTTAGAAGGATTCTTAGTCATATAATTGGAGCCAAATAAGCTCGAATTCAAATTTAGGCTATGTCATGAATTAGTTTTGATATCTTGATCAAGCAGTTTGTCCTCTCTTGGTTTCATTTTCCTCATCTGCAAATTAAGATAATACCCATTTTCAGATATACTAAATGGACTGAGTTAAATAACACCGAAATCATTAATACAGTGCCAAGTACATAGATAACATTCAGTAAAGGTAGATATTAGTATTAATACTATGTTTACTTCCTGTTGAAGAGCACCAATTAAATTGGGATTTTTGCTAGAATCATGACTGTTTCATATTAGTTCCATTGTCTCAATTCTATTAACAACAACAACAACAAAAACAAAAAATTTTACCGGACATTTAATACCATCCATCAAATACTGAGTGATCACTTTGTACAAATAAGAACTGTGGAAGGTACAGGAAAATTAAAAACAGACAAGGAATAGTCTCTGATCTCAGTGGTTTCAAAGTCTAGCAGGAGAAACACACCGGCAAAAATTACTCTAATACAAGTTAAATATAAGAAGGCAGTTATATATACACTATTATGGCAGCATATATATGAGTGAGAGAGCATGTATTACTGGATAAGGAGAGAAATATTAGAGAATGTTTTGAGGATGAGTTTTTCTGGGTCGTCCTGTAGAAAAGAAGCTAAAAAAAAGACGGTGGGGGTGGGGGGAGGATATTCTAAGTTGAAGGAACAGAATAAGCAAAGAGAATATGGAGGAAAGTGCTGGGTGCATTTTCCAAATAGAGAGTAGTCCAATGTAACAGGTTGAGAGGGTGAAGAGAGGAGCAGAGAGATAAGAAAAGAGGTAGGAAAGGCTAAGGCCCTGCTTTGTGCATGTTTGCTCAGCTCTGAGGTAGATAGGCTGAGGCAAGATTTATGAAGGGCTTTGAAAGCCATACTATGGAGTTAAGAGTTATTCCAAGCAACACAGTGTTAGAACTATCAGACTTTTAAGCATGATCAAATTTATGTTTTAAAAATATTACTGTTTTGGCTTTTGAAGTTTAAATCAGAATAAAAATCGCTTTTAGAAACGTAAAATGAGTTCAGAGAGTATTTTTTCCTCTTTTCGTTTTGATAGAAGTGGAAATAGTACACGCTTGATCATTATTAAGCATATAGAATTTTTGTTATGCTTTTCTTCCCCCCTCATAGTCAGTCATAGGTTAAGTCAAGGTCAAAAAGAAAAAAAAAAATGCCAGAGATATAAACCAAACCCACAGCTCCTAATTCTTAGTTCAATACTTTCTGCAGCTAAATAATGTAAAAATGTGCCTGGATGCTGCCTGATAGAGGACGGTTCCATTTTTATATGTAAAAATCACCTTTATATGCACAAAATAAATTATAAGAGCTGTGCCACTTTAATCAATCTGTATTGCTAGAACTAGGCTCTATAGCTATTAAAAGACCTACTTCCTGAGACTTCCTCATGCCATGCAGCTTAGTCATGCCTCCTTGAGCACATGGAGGCATGAATAAACTTTAAAAGAGAAAGAGGAATATGCCTTCACTGGTTTTGTAAACACAGCAGCCAATGTGTTTGCCCTGAAGGGAGAGATCTGCCACTTTGTAAGTTAAGCCTGAGTGAATCTCAGGGCTTCTAGACAGATACTCAGGAAATACTTCGGCAAAGGTTTAAAGTAAAATCATCACCCTCTTTTCAGAGCACAGGACATGGGGCAGTGGCTATTTGGAAAGAAGGGCTAAAAGGTTCAAACAGAATGGCAAGTGCCTTTCATGATCACCTGAGTCTGTGGAAGTAGCTTCATACAAAGACCTATTTTTAAAATGAGGAATCGAAATTTAAGTAAAGTGCTTTTTTCAAAGTCAAATAGTTAAGTGGAAGTCATGCAACTCCAGCTGTGGCCTCATGATGGCACAAGCAGTGGATTTTTCTACCATGCCACTATACATGTAATAAAATCAGGGGAGGATGGTTAGGCATGCTTTTACCCTGTCTTCTGATTGTGTCCCAGAAGTCTACCTTTACTGTGCATTTTCCCTCCCTGCTTCCTTCCTGCAGTGGAGAAATGAATTCTGTGAAATTACAAACTAAAATTCCCATTAATTAATCCATTCATTCAGCAAATAACTATTAAGCATCTATGAGCTAAGTGCTGTGACGAAATCCCCAAGAAATTCATAATCCAGAGATAGAGTAGAAGAGAAAATTATTAACATATGATCACCAGAGAGTATGAAAAATATTTGAATTTTTTTAAAGAACAAGAGATTCATAGGTGAAATAAAATGATTAACACTATTCCTTCCTTTTAAATCATTGAAAACGTACTGCTTAAGGTTTGCATAAGCTCTTAAGAAATATCAGGTGCTGGACACTGACTTATTCAGAATTACTTTCTAATACTGATATAATGAAATGAGATGTTGACTTATGTAATGAGATTTGGGAGTTCTCCCAAACACCCAATGGTATGCCAAAGGTTAAAATGCTCATAATTTGAATCATTAAGTTATTAGACCACAAAAACAGCAACGTTGTTTGACAAGAGTGAATCCCAGTTAAATCACATTAATTCTCTAACAAGATTCATTTCTTTAGATTAACTTGTTAATAGATCAGATCCTTTAGATACTGATGATGAAAAAGGTGAGCTCAGTGAACTTTTGGATTATCAGTAGTTTTTCTTCAACACTCTGCCTTGGAGTCTTTAAAAGGTCTCAACAGCTGCAGCAGAAGCAGGACAAAGGATCTTTGAAATGAATAGTTTCTAGAAGTCTGTCATCTCAAGAAACAGGAAATAACAAGGTGTCTATCCTTTTCTTCAAACTATACAAAGACAAAAGACCAATACAATAAACTGCTTCAATTAAAAAAAAAAAATCCATTTGCCTCCTAAAAACAGGGTAATTCAGTATCATTTCACATTTTATAGAAAGAATGTGCTCTGGCCAGATATCATAAAACCTTGAAGTTATGAATAAGTCCCTATTTACCTTTGAAAGAGACTTTAGAACACTGCAAGTCTTCCCAGGTTTTTCCAATACTTTTCTTTTTCAGACTTTTTTCATTTAGAATAAAGTCAACAAAGGACATTTTATGAGCAATAAGAAAAGTGTTTGTGTATTTGTGTTTAATGTAACATAAGAAATAATATATTTAGGTTTATGAACTATATTGCAACTAAATTCAAAAAGATTATTATAATGCTTTTAATGAAAATCCTAAAAGTTTCTTTTATTTTCATGTATGCTATCTTCTCCAAAGCCTGCAATGCTTTAAAATCTCTCCACTTAGAGCTGAATAACAAAAGCAGGAGGATGCTATAAACTTCATTTGAAATTAATCTGTGGCCATCTATACTAAAAGTAGTGTAATCATGACCTCTTCTCTAGTTTTAGGATAAGACTTGTTCAAGGCTTCTGTTGAGCGTGTCACTGAGGAGCAGGGGACTGAGGCTCCCTTGAGTAATGAAATCTAATGGAGTGCACAAGGACTGGGCCTAGGGACTGGACATTATACGTAGACTAATGGACACAAATCAATTTAGCACAGTCCAAGATTTAAAAAAAAAAAAATGCCAAGGTCAAGGTAGCAGTATTATCATTTCAGTGTTTCTTACACATCAGAGCTCTCTTTGAAGTTGCACTCCCATGGCCCTGTTCATACCCATCTTGTCTGATGAACTCATTAGTTTAATTACTGTCTGCTTTAGCATTTTGTAGACCCTACTACTATTAGATACATTTCACAAAGTTTGACTCACAAGCCATTTGCATCAGAATCATCTGAGATATTTGTTAAAAATGCAGACCATCACAGTTCCAAAGTCTGAGGACGGAGCTGAGAAATCTTTATTTTAAACCATTACCCTCAAGTTATTTTTTTCCCAAGCTAAAGCTAGAGAACCATTGACTTACAACATGAGAAATCTTTGTTCCAGAACTTGGCGACTTGCCTTCAGCCATAAAACATGAACCAATACTTTACTGAACACTCATATTATGGATCGGTTTCCCCATTTCCCCGTTTAAGATGCAGAAGAGACATAACTATGAAGCGTAGACTTCAAAGTGAAGCAAACTTAAGTTCAATTTGCCTCAGTCACTTCACCTATAAGAAAGAAAAATCAGTGGTGCCTCATGTGGTTTGGTTATTATCCTCTTAGGCAGATAGATAAACATGAGGGAAGAGGAAATGAAGGCCCAATCCAGAAACCTCCCTTAAGACCTCCCTGAAACACTCATTTTATGGTTAAAGATTACCAGTGCATCCTAGAATACGCGGAAGTAAGAAATAACAACTGACTTAGTCCGGTCACAAGGAGTTGCAGAGTTAGTATATATTCTGACCTTCCTTGACCTTAGCCTCATTATACCATCATTACAATATCATACATATGCTTGGAAGTTCATGAATCTGATTATAACATGAATCTGATTATAATAGAATTCTGGGAAACCACATGTGTAGTAAACAAGGGGTCATATAACAGCAAAATGTTGATCAAAATGACCTCACATGTTAATTATCAAGGATCACCCCTGTAACCACCCATCATGGCCATAATATAAGGTATACTCCCAGATCCCTGTGGAGCTGCAGTCATCTCTGGTATAGCCCATTTATCTCTTGAAATGTGCTTTAATAAATCTTACTTTTCCTAAATTTCACTGATTTGTAATTCTTTAATGCATTGGTGGAAAAAACCAAGGCCTCCTCAGCACTACCAAGGCAATGATGGATTTGGATCGGCCCCAACAGTAACTGTCCACTTGAGGATGAAAGAAGGGTCCTGGACCATCTATATTACTCTGTATCCTTAGAACTTGAGACAGAAACAGCACATAGTAATTGTTCAAAACTATACTACGAATTTGTTGTTAATGGGTTCAGAAGATGTCTTCTCAGATTGTGCCACTTCGACATGCAAACTATTTTGAACTAAAGACAGTCAAGCCCAAAAGACTCAGAAAGAGCTTTTCACTTAATTCCTTAAAAGAATTTAGATAAGGAGCCTCTACTTAAAAGAGAGCTTTTACCAAAGATAACTTATTTTTACATCAGAAAGATTTCTCTGCAAGGCAGAGCAAACATTTGTTTACCAAATATTTGCTCTTTCCATCTTTCTATAAATTATCTCCTTTTCTTTGAAGTCCTGGGCCCCTACTCCCATCTCCTTAGCTCAGGAAGACATATAAGACTCAATTGCCTGACTATCTTAGAGCCTCATATCTTTGGGGTTCCCATATGTAACTGTTTTTCTCTTGTTCATCTGTCTATGTCAATTTAATTATTAGGCCTGCCAAAGAACCTAAAAGGAAAGAATGGAAAAGTTTTTTCTCCCCTACTATTTACAAGTTAATTTGATGAAATTGTAATGGGACCTGCAAAGTAAACTCAGCTGTCATCGTCATTGTTGTATTATTACTATTATTATTATGACTTTAAAATATGAGAATGTTCAAAATAAGAGAAATGAGTAATAATAGGTGGACTCTGGTTTACTTAGGAAGAAAAATAGAAAAATCAAATTTTCTTCAAGAAGGCATTTCAACATGGAAGAAGGGTGACTCTTATTCAGAGAAGTAATTTGTCATGTAATAGAAATCGTGCAATTAGACTGCAACTTTTCTTAAAGTTCTGAGTGCTTAGAAAAGTATACACAGAGATAAGAAATTCTTCCTCTTATGAATAGGTAGATTTTAGATTTAAAACTCCATTGGAAAAAAATCGGAATGGTACCAAATAGCATATTGTTAACAGTTTGTTATATTTTTTAAAAGAGATAAAAGGATATTTACACCTTTCCAGATAAGAGAATTTGATCTATGAAAACAACCATGTATTTATACTGCTAGGGATTCTCATATGAAGACTAGTATTGGTCCTGGGAGGGTGGAGGGGAAAGTTTCACCATGAGATTCACCTAATCTATTGCCATCTGTTATCATCAATTCGCTTAAGCAACTCTGGCAGGTCTCTGTCCAAAATTCACCTAATTAGAGAAGCCATTTCTGTCTTCTTTACATGTAATAATAACTCTCCCCTCATTCTTTTAATTGCTTACCCTTTTTATTTTTCTCCATAGCATTGATAACCATCCAGCATACTATTCTTTTCTATACATTTACTGTCTGTCTCCTCACTCAACATCATAAAGCAGAAGGCCTTGGTCAGTGGGCCACTTAGATCACAGTAGACTATTGGTCCAGAATTTAGGCAAGGTTGTAAAAAAGGAGAAATTTGGACCAAGATAGGGTTAACACTGAGTAGTCAGAAATGGCCTTGGGTGGGAATAAACTTATCTATGTGGCTGTCTCCAGCAAGATACTAATAGGCACTGAAAGCCACATGAACAAAATCTACTTAAATATCAGAGCCTGAACTAGCATTTCCTAAAGTGTGTTTTATAAAATGTTTTGAAGAAAAATAAAGAAAATAAAATATATAAAGTAGAAAAATAAGATCAGGAACTATTCCTCTAAGATATATTCTTCCAAATTGACCCTTTCTTTGAGGTTTGCCTAAGTATTAACATATCAAAAACTATGAGAAATCTTGGAGCAAAGATACCTCCTTACTTAATACCCTTTGTTTCCCCACACTTTTTTCATCAAAACTATTTCTTCTTCCCCACATCATATGCTTTAACACCTTTGAAATAAATTCCTAAGGAGAATTAAGAATACAGCAGGTTTAGCCATGTAGGTAAGGAATTAAACCTTGTGGGGAACTGTAATGAAAGGCATTTCAGCAGTGACTGTGAACCCTCTTTTTTGTAGGTACCTTAAGCTGTTGGCCCCCACAGACCCAGGTTAGGGACATGTAATTCCACCCTGACAGATCCATTTCTCTCACAGACTTTAATAGATACTTCCTTCTCATTAGGTCTGAATTTGGATCCTGGTTGGTGGCTTTAAACACCCTCATATGTATTATTTCTTTTCTTCCCTGTGATTCAATGAAAGACTAAGGTCACAATATTCAAACTGCACCCGAATGTACAGTGGAGTCTCTGAAGTGATGGTATTTATTTCACTGATATGTAAAACAGATCATTCTGATTCATGTTCACTCCAAAACCTGAGGGAAACCCGGGAAATCAAATGATTTTTTTCCCCCCAGTAAGTATCTGCCCAAAGGGCATTCTGGAAAATATCAAATTTAAATGACTTCTCTTTTGCTAGGTCCTAAAACTGAAAAAAGAAAATTTTAGTATTCAAGGAGAGACAAGAGCCTGGGCCAGTAAATCTCTGTCATGTCCCTTTTCAGGTCCTTACTATCAACCTTGATGGCTCTTTGAAGTCAAAGTAGGGATGGAAATGGTGCCGTGTTGGAAGCAGCAGTAACATGAGCTCCAGATGTTCTGACAGGTGGCCTCCAGGAAGGCTTCACTATAAGGGCAATTAATATGAATGTGACCTTCATCTTGAAATGAGCCAAAAAGGCTTTTTGATATTTTCCACATTTCAGGTCTGAGACTATTTCACAGCAGTCAAGATCAGATAGAACAAGCCCATTAGGGCTCCCTGGATTCAAATTTAAAATGTGTTGAGAGGAGAAAACATTTATCACGGAGGTCCAAACTATTTTGAGTTTTCCCCCCTCCATCAATGACAAAACTATATCTTAGAAGCCTTCTTCTATGCACCCTTTGCCACAAAACACAGACACATACCTCTACAAACCTACAAACACACACACATACCTACACAGATGTACATTTTAAACTCTCATAATACAATAAATAAAATACATAAATAAAACATAAACTCTTTCTGAAGTTGTAGAATATACACCACATTGTTTCTCACCTTATGGAGTTCACATAGAAAATATTTATCTACTTTTAACTTGAAATATTCTACTCATATTTCAAATACTACCTTCACTGTTTCCCTCTCCAAAAATCTTTCTTTACCTTACTTCTGATTAAGTTAAGTGGTATTTTCTCTGTGTTTCGAAAGCATCCAAAACCATCCGTGTCTCCTAGAACCCTTACTGTATTACACTGAAATATGATTAAGCATCTTAAAGTCTGAAGATTTCTCAAAGGTCAAGGACCCATTCCTGTATTCCCAGAAGTAAGCACAATGTTTGACACATACTGTATTTCCAATTATGCTTGTAGAATTCATCCTTACATGAGTCTGTGTACACAGAGTTAAATAGTAATCTAATACAGAAAAATTGTCTAACACCTAAGAGAGAATGGGCAAATGAAAATATAATGAGTCAATTGTAATTACTAATTGTAATTCTGTGTGTATGAGAGAGACCTGTCCTAAACCTACATTTGACTGACATTTTTAAATAGATGTGCTCATCTGATCAAATATGTTTAAAAATAATAAATGTAGCTTATCATAGGGAAATGCTGTATCCCTCTCAAATTTTTTATTGTAGAAAATCCACAATATTTTTTAATCTGATAATTTAATTTTAGTTTGAATTAAGTATTCCTTTGATCAAACATGAAAGACATAGTGTAAAAAGAAAAATTTGATTCTTCACATCACTTTTCAGTTTTGAACACAGTATCTCAATCAAGGACACCTGCTATCACCAAATAAATACAATATTTACAAATGGTTTTTATTTGGCTTGCAACAATTTTTAACATTATGTATTCCTCTTATCTTAAAACACCCATTCTTTCTGATTTTTCTCAGTTAAAATAATCACAAAGAAGGGCACTCTTTTTGAGAAGTAAGATCATAGGATCATGGCAGCTGCCATCTGAATTGGAATTATGAATTTCTCATAACATATTTTTATTTTCCATTATTGTCACACTTTAAACATTTATTTGACTCTAGCCTCCATAGGGACTGATTGAACTGTCTCAAGGTTAAAAGTGTCTACATATATAGCAGAGGATATTTTTTAACCACACACACTATTTTATGATCAACTATTATTTTCTGGGAGCATACTATCTAATACTCTATTTGAAGTTTTCCACAATCATTTAAAGAATTTAGTCTCAGAGACAACTTACTATAATGAGCAAACTTCACCAACTTAATATCTACTTCCTCTTCCAAATCATTAATAAATATAGTGTATAAACCATCTGCACCTCTAATTCACTGTTGTTAAGTAGCCTGAGGCTGCTTCTGTTTTCAAAGTTACTTCAACTGCCCTTCAAACTATGGTTAACTATTTCTCTAAGTGCAAATGTTCTCATCTTTAAGTCCATTATTCATGACTAGTTACAAGAAAATGACCCACCCACCTCCCTAAGGGGAATAGCCCTCCACTGTAGAAACAAACTTATCACTTAATAATCCCCGTGAAACTACTATCATCAGCTACTCAGTTTTACACATCGCAAAACTACCTGAATGCTCCCATCCTCCTTACTAGGCACCAAACAAGATATTCAAAGGAACAACTTATTCATGAGAACAGGAAGTTGATTCTTCCTACAATAATTCCAATTTATTGCTAAAATGAATAATTTTTCAAAACTTAAGCTCATTCCTTATTATTCTCAATGTGAAATGGTTTTGTATCCTATTGTTATTTGACTCATAACCTTTGACTTTCAACCACAGTGAGCATTAAACACATTTTATGAGTCTCCCTTCTCCTTCTAAATATAAAAACATATAAAATCAAAAAACAATCTTTAAAAAAGATATATATACCCAAGAATCATGCCATTTTTCCTCAAGATGGTAACTACAGTTAAAAAATAAACAATTGCTGGACTTCTGATGGCATTCTAGATAGACACTATGCTCGACTCCTCTCACAACCCAATCAAAATTACAACTAAATTAAAGAATGGCTATCAATGAGAGTCTCCTGAAGTCTGGCAAAACAGAAGTCCTACAACTGGAGACATACATAAAAGGCCACATCAAGACTGGTAGGACGAGTGGAGAGCAAAACGGGCTGTTCTGACAACTGTGTGGTGGTTGAGTACCAGGACGGTTATCTGGCAGCAGAAGATCCCCTTCCCTGGAGAAGCAAGGGATCCTAACTTCACATTGAACTCTCCGGTCCAGGATTCCAGTGACAGAAGAAGTCCCTACAAATTCTAGATGTGAAAACCAGCAGAGACTGTGGCTGAGACAGGAGGGCCATGGGAGTCACAGACATTTCTCTTAAAGGACCCATGCATAGATTTACTCAATTATAGACTCGCTCACTCTGAGCTTCAGCACTGGGGCAGCTTCCCGAGAAGTTCCAGGAATATACGTGGAGGAACTGAATTGTCTGATTTCAGGGCAAGAGCTAGAGGGGCAGATTTCTTAGTCTCCCCATTTTGGCTACCTCCCTGAGTTTGTTTATATATATTGGGTGGTGTTCCTAAATCTTCCGCTCTTAGTACAGTGGCTTCTACACTGCCCTGGGCAACCTGGTAAGAGTCACCGAGCAGTCTACAGATTTCTGGCCATATGTGCTGGGATTAGAGGTGCTTTGAACGGACAGGTGCATACATATATTCATTGCAACATTATTTGCAATAGCCAAGATATGGAGGCAACCTGGGTGTTCATTAGTGGATGAATGGATAAAGAAGAGGTGGTACGCATATACAAAGAAATATTATTCAGTCATAAAAAAGAAAAAATAAATAAAATCTTGCCTTTTGCTACAACATGGATGGTCTTAGAAGATATTGTGTTGAGTGGAGTAAATCAGACAGACAAACACAAATGCCACATGATTTCATTTACATGTGAAATCTAAGGAACAAAATAAACAAAACAGAATCAAACTCTTAGGTACAGAGAACATTTTGAGGGTTGATGGATGGGAGGAGGGTTCAGGTGGTGGGTGTAAAGGAGAAGGGATTAAAAAGTATAAATTGGTAGTTACAGAATAGTCATGGGAATATAAAGCATAGCATAAAAAATGTAGTCAATAATATAGTAACTATATATGATGTCACATGGGTACTAGATTTTTTGGGGTGATTACTTCATAAGTTACATATATATCTAACCACTATTTGTACACATGAAATGAATATAATATCGTATATCAACTATAATTGAAAAATAAAAAATGTATTTAAAGTAAATTAAAAAGTAAATCATTGGAGGATTTATTAAGGCATCTGTATCCTCTCCTTTGATTTTTTTTAGAACTATGTGCTTTAAAAAAAAAAAAAGCACAAAGTCAAAAGACCTAAGATTGAATACTCTATCCCTCTCATTGGCTGTATAACTTTTGGAAAGCCCAGCTAACTCTTAAATTCTGTTTCTTTATCGATAATGTGAATGATGATAACTAAAGTGTTTACTTTGGCAGGCTATTATAAAACTCAAATCAGATAATAGATGAAGGAGCTTTACAAGATGTAGAGCATAATACAAAAGTGATGCAATATTATCAGTCTTCTTGAGAAAATGAATAATACTAGAGAAAACTGAAAATTAAAGGCAACATTATGATTTTTTAAACATAAACCCTCAACAAAACATCTTGTACCAGGTCCTTTTTATGTGCTCAGGAAACAGCTAGTAAAGAAAAAAGAGAGAAAAGAATTCTCTGTCCTAATGGAGCTCACATTTGATAAAATCCTAAATGTCTCTACTATATATACCTTTATCATATTGCCATTATCAATAGAAGTGCTATTAGTCTAATTGATATATAAATAGAAGATATTTGCTATTGATTTTATACATTTTCAGGCATAGTTAGAAAAATAAAAGAATATGTGATTTTATAAATAACTATTATTCACTCTTTGGAGCTATTGATTTGAAAAATATTTAACATTGGATACTCACGATTGGTATATCTCCTAGATAGTTTGAATATCATCATTTTCCTCTGGCAGATGGTAAAATAATACCTATTTCTATTGTTAAGTTCTTGTTGAGCTGTTGGTTTTAAACCCAGCAGTGTATATGCATGTGGACTGCAAGTCAATTAAGCTCCCTTCTTCACTGCCTGACACTCCCCTTCTCCTCCACCCCCCAAAAGCTCTCTTAGATCAGTTAATATCAAGTATAAAATAGGATGCTACATATTTGTTCTAAATCCACACCACTTTACACTTTACCCTGAAATATTCCTTTTCTCTGGCATTTCCGATCCTTCCTCCCTCCCCCCCCCCCCCCAAATGCATTGTGCTTTTGACCTTATGGCAAATGAGCAAATTAAACACGAGGAAATAAAGGCACTGCCCAATCTGGCTTAAGTGCAGAAATCCATTTAATTCTACTGCTCTTCCCAAGTAGTTCCCAGGGTCCTCATTGAATGGATATAATTTTGCAGCTACTAATTTTCGAAAGGATTCAAAAGAATTCATGAGAAAATATGTATGTGGCCAAAAAAGAGCCTTTTAATGCATTTTTCAATTTATGCAAATCTATACCTACTATAGCTCACCATTTAGGAAATTACTTTAAAACATTTTCCATTCTCACCATTAACCTAGCTTGACAGATGTCCACTAACTTCCCTACAGTTAAGGCATATAAAATCCCCATTTATCCCACCAGCTAGATTTTATTTCACTCAAAAGACTCCTGCCACCTCCAACAGTCGTCAGTCAGCCTCCATACAGAGCCTTCCCACTTTTGTTTTAGTGAAAACCTTTCAAACAAGTACTCAGAAGCACTTACCTCAAAATCCCCTCCCCCATGTCTTACATGTATCACTGAAAACAAAGCTCAAGATACTTTCTTTTTATCTTTCTTATCTTTTTAAAATACAATTGCACTTAAAGAGCTGTTTAGTCTGGGAACAGATTGATACAAATCACTTCTGAGTGCAAGCATCCCTGAGTGATGCATATGCTGTTACCTGCTGGCATCTTTCTCTACCTCCTTAAGTTTACCTGTCAACTTTGAAAGAGGCGATAGCTGATTTTTCATGCAAGCTCATTTGCAAGCAATGGCTCAGAAAGAAACTTTCACATGATGAGGGGAGCTGTTTTGCGAGCTTTCACACGATGCCCTGTTACTACAGAAACCATTTTTGTCTTGTTTGTGCAAGAACAGACCCATTTCTGTTCTGTAATATAAAAATATGTGTGTGTGTGCAAACGAGTGCACACACTAAGTTTTGATCCCCAAACTATAATTGTAAACCCTGATTCAATCATGTTGAAATGACATTATTTTATATTTTTTCTTTATATTTTTTCTTGACTCATTGAGATGGTTTAAATCTGAACTAGAGAGATTGGAGAGAGCCTTTGATATTACAAACATTTGAAATATTTGTTAATATAAATCACTATGAATTTATGAGGTCTGGAAGGTAAACAATATAATATCACTGTGTTAAAGTTTTGTTGATATAGTAGCTTAATAAGGAAGTAGTTATTCTAGGCTTCACAGAAAGAAGACAAGTACTCTTTACAAGATGTTCACAATTTGTGTTTTTCTACATTCAGGAAAAGATGTTGACATTCATACACTTCAAGTGCATTTAGTCAAAAGTTATTATTTGTCTCTATGTATTGTGCAATGTGAGGATTACTTTGAAAATCAGACTGTTTTAATCCTAAAACTTCATTGCTCTTTTTTCTCTTGGGGAAAAAAAAAATCCTGTGCATTTTTTAATGGCTTTCATCAGAAATGCTAGTAACTCCAGATTCTCCACCTCCCTGGAATAAGAAAATCAGCCTCCAATTGAAAACTTCTTTTTCTATCTGCAATATAATATATATTTTTTAAATCTGGCTCCAATGTCAGAGTGTTTTGGGAAATAAGAAATGAAATCAGTAATTTCTTTGTTTCAGAGATGTATTCCAAAGTGTACAGTCTATCTCAGGGGTAATCCCGGATTTATTTTTCTCTTTGATTACAGAATTCATGGAATTAGGAATCAGAAAATCATAAAATAATTGTATGTTATAGTGACAATTCCATCCTTTTATGCCCCACTACATATCAGTTGCACAAAATAATTACCTCATTTTTTTCCTTATAAATGACAGCTACCAGTTTGAGAGACATGGTTCCTACTATTGATTCTCAGGACCATATCTCCTACAGTTGATGCTATGGGCACATAATGAGAGGGAGGTTTGTTCACCATTCCTTCATCTTTGCTGCCTCTCTACTATGACTATCACTCAACAAAGATATTGTATAATTAAAGCACTAGGTTCTCTGAAGTGACAGGGAGTCCAAGATAAGCAAAGTCCCCATTACGGATTTGCTTTTTCCAGGTTTGTTCTTCCTCCGTTGTTACTTTTTAATCATCACTCCCACCAGGCATTGTTTGCCTATTGAGACAATAGCTAAATGAGTTGAGAATTCTGTCAGGTTTACATCAGCAGTGGGTACTGCAGACATTACCAGCTCATTAAAAAAAGAAATTCAAAAGAAAGAAATAACTTTTTCTCTCAGTTTCAGATGCAACCATCTAACAATGACTTCATGGTTCCAAAGGTAGAGAGGCAAACTACAATCTACAATGTACCAACTTGTTATTTTTAAACAATATTCATAAATGTTTAAGAAAATGTTGCCCTATAATTCCATTCTTTTTGTCATTACAGATGTGTATTATATGTCTCAAAGAGTTTAAGTGTCCCTATATTAGCCAATACATATTTATTCTAAAAAAGAAAGTTTAATCAAATCATCATAATCTGTGATATATTTTACACATACAGTCAATTTCAGTTAAGACAGGAATGAAAAATTTAGATAATTGCACACGGCAAACAAAAACTGAGTTTGGCACCAAGTTAACATCTGCATGCCTACAGCTATCACTTGAGTCTGCTGTAGAATGATTTTGATTGACATATTCAGTAACTTATTCTTCTATTCAAAATTTACCTCCTCCAACACAATGTAAAAAAAAAAAGTATCTTTCCAATGTCATCTGATAGCTGTTTCCACATTAGAAACCTACTACACTTTCAGACACATTTAGAATAAAAATAATCACAACAAAATCTTGTGTTTAGAATTATTATAAAGATAATTTTACACAAAGACAGTGTTTAATTAAGAATTCTCCAATCAGAAGAGAACTTTAATGGTGTCCCTTTGCCTATACTTTTAAATTATACTAAGCTTTGTGATACTACTCTAAAAATAACTAAATACATATCCATACTAGCTACCTTTTTAAAATGTCATAACAATAGGCTAAAATGATTTATGTTGACAGCCATATCAATTAACTATAAGCACTTTACTTAACAGCCTTTCTATCTAAATTTTATTGTTCTCTTGATCTTAATTATTAGGAAAAATATTTCATTGTTTGTAATAGAACATTCCTTAGTTTAAGAGTGAAATTTACCAAAGACATTATTTGCAAATACAGATATTTCTAAATATCTAAATATTGTGTATTATAGTGATGATATTCATTCAACCTTATAACAAAAGAAAGTATACCTTTCTGGAAAATATTCTAATTTATCTTTAAATAGATTAATCCCTTAATAATGGCAAATATTTCTTACAAAGTTTTTTCTATCATAATACATTATAGAATGATCATAGTTAATAACCTAACAAAGAGGAGAAATACAAACCTCCTTCACAGTCTCCCAAACCCATCAGATCTAACTTATTTCCTTAACTCGACCTATTGCCTTTGTCACGGTAAGCCCTTCTTATAGCTTTTAAATATTAAAAGAAAAATGAATATCTTTTTAAAGGATTCATATCAATATTTTGATGACTCCACCAAAATATTTACATACAAGAATATATCCTTCTCTGGAGTAGTTGTCTTTAGAGCCTACACTTATAATGCTTTCAGTCTGAAAACATTTTGTATCTGCTCTTAAAGTTTTCCTTTCCAAGATACAGCATGCGGAATGAATGAAAAGTGTAGGTTTTCAATTGCATGGGCCTGAGCTTCTCTGTGTCATAAACTTTGTATAAAATTACTTAATCTCTCTGTACCTCAGTTGTTGATTTGTAAAATAAAGCCCATGATAACAGCATTTACTTCTTTAGATGGTGGCGAGGATTTTAAAAGTTTAAAAGATGTCAAGTGCTGAGCGTACTGTTTGACAAATAGTAAGACCTCAGTAAATATAAGTTATTACATATAAAAAAAATGACACTTTCAAAAATAAATTCTACCCTGAAAAGACAATACTGATATGCCACCACTGAAGAAAATTAAAACTACATGTTGGAGGCTTATAAGAGAATTACAAACAAGGAGATTGAAGATTCTTTTTAACAAGGACTTAATATTTTAATTTTAAATGTATTAGATTCTTAAAGTAAAAATTTAGGGTCAAGAATTTTCATATGTCCAAGTTTTGACATGTTTGTGAAAATTTAGCTCTTTTGCTCTTAAGAGTATTTTGTAACTTTTGTTTACACAACCATGGGTTTTAATGGTACTGCTTCAGCCCCATGCTACCAGGAATTAGGAAAGAGGAGTTAAGAAGGTTATGGTTCAAATGCACGAAGTTGAAGCACTCAATGTAGAAACCAAATATTGAGAAGAATTTTGGAATAGAATGTGAGTTTTCCAAACCATTTTGTATTATTAAATGATAATACATATAACGCAATATACATATGGAATATTATTGAATTGTACACTTGAAACTCATATAATTTTTACTAACCGATGTCACCTCAATAAATTTAATTTTTATAAAAGATAATACATGATGATGATGATGATGATGATGATGATGATGATGATGATACAGTTGAAAGACAGGATTGGTAGGATATAATTGAAAGAACATTGACTTTGGAGCCAAAGAAACTGAATTTGAATACTGTCATTACTACATAAAAATGCTGCAATACTAGGCAAATTATTAAACGTGTGAGATTGCTTATTCATCCGTAAAATAATAAATACTCATAAAAGCTGTTGTAATGACCATACTAAGTAACATATATGAAGTTTTATTACAGTGGGTGGAACATCTAAACATAAATCTTGCACTTTCTAAGACAGTCATGGACTCGTGCTCAGCTGTGGTGAATATAGCAAGATAATAATGTAAGTGTTATAAATATAAAGGGAAATGAAGATTACATTTAAATTATAAGAGCCATAGCTAAGATTAATAACAGTATAAAAAATATTTTATCCCTTGTTTTTAGACTAAAATGTTCAATATGAAAGTTATTTCTTCTTTTATACATGAATATCAATAAAATAACATATAAAAAAGATATTTTGGTATTGTTTTGGGGAAGACAGGAGGTAAGGAGCATGCTATGATAAAGATCTTCTATGATTTTGGAGAGCATGAACATTTTTAAATTGCATGGTTCGAGTTAGTAGAAAGCTTTTTCAAACCCTCGTGTGCCATGATGTTTTTGTAGCATTATTAAAAATTTTGACACATTATCTTTTCACATTTTAATCCTTTCCCTAGTTTCCCCTACAAAAATTGAACTCCTTTATCATCCCAACTGCCTACCTTTCCTCCTTCTTTACTTAGCTTAAGAAACACTGATTGAGAAAATATAAAAGAAAATAAGAGCCAACCGAGTGGATTAATACTGCTATAGGATTATAGTCCTCAACTTCAGATGGCACCTTGGTCATAACCATCAAAATTGTTATCATTCTGCTTTCTTCTTCAATTCCAGCTAAAGCTATTCCAAATTTTTCCAGTTTCATTAAGACACTCACACCTCATTTTCACTTTTAGCAGATGCCTTTAACTTTTACTTCAGAGACAAAGGTGACTTTTCTACCAACAGTGCTAACAAGAATTCAATCAATATTTTCTTCTGCCATCTCCAAATATATCTACATCAAAAACTATACTATTTTCCTCCTATTTTAGCAAATGAGGTTTTATTCACTGCTTAGGATGTACCCATTTAGAGATCTGTCTTCTTAGTTCCTTAAATCTTTCCTTTTCATTGATTCTTGAGGACATAAACACTCTTAAATGTCTTTGATCTTAAAATTAACAACAATAAAAAGTCAGGCAATAATCATTATCTAATTAATAGTGAAGTCAGATGGGAAAGGACTCTACAATCACTATTACCCTTTTATCACCATTTAGTCTCTAATTCACTGTAATCTGGATGCTTTTATTCCCAGCCACCACTGAAACTGCTGTGTCTGAGTTTAAAAGTAATCCACTAATTACAAATTACAATGGTCATTTTTAGTTCTTATATTTGATTCTTCTGCAGTATCGACATTGTTAACTATTTTCTTATTCTTAGAAATTATGCTTCACTTCCACCTTACTTTGTGTTACCTATGTAGTGATACCTTTTTCTGCCTAACTTTGAAAATTAGTTCCCTATAGAATTTTATTGTCTTATTCTTAAAGTCTATGACTTTGAGGAAAAAAATAAAGTACATTCTGATGATATTTGAAACTTTATTACTAAGTCAAGTCTTCCTCTTCAATGCCATTCTTTGGAAGTTTTTATTAAACTGTCTCACAACCACAATAAACAAGTTCTAAGTGAAACTCAATATGTCAGTACAAATTTTGACTCTTGCCTAAACACATTAATTTTGATACACGATGCCATTCAGATGTTCAGTCTTGCACATTTACTCCTATTATCATTCCCCAAATTTGATTTCTCAACAAGTCTTTTCAATTTACACTCTAAACCATTCTTGTTTTCCTCATCCCTTCTGTCCCATTTCTACTTTGGCCTTCGCTAAAGCTTGTTTAGACTGCTGTACCAATTTGAAAATGGCTAGCTACTTCTGCGCATCTTCTAACTGTACCATGGCCAACGGTTTCCTTTCCAGGTACTCCTCTTTAAATCTGAATGTAAGACAAACAGAAACAAAAAAGAAAATCTCCAACAAAAATTGTTCTCTGTAGCCAAAGAACTGGTTAAGGGGGCAGCCTAGCGGGACAGAGATTTTTAGACAATGTCACTCTAGTCCAGCCAAACAAAAACAAAAACAAACAAATAAATGAACAAACAAAACCACCTACCCTTGTTAGCGAAGGGCAAGTGAAGAATCTAGACTTCAACTTTTATGAGGCTATAACAAGGTGATTCAACATCCCCACTGGGGTGGTGTCAGAGAACACCAAGTAATAAGCCAGAATTTTCAAATTAGTGAGGAGCTGTTAAACAAACCAAAAAGTTTCTTCACAGTAAAAGAAAGCATCAATGAAACAAAAAGGCAACAAACTGAATGAGGGAAGGTATTTGCAAATGAGAGCTCTAATAAGGAGCTTATATCTAAAATATATAAAGAACTCATACAACTCAACAACAACAACAACAAAAATCCTATCAAAAAAAAAAATAGGCAGAGGACCTGAACAAACACTTTTCCCAGGAAGACATACAAATAGCCAATGGATATATGAAAAGTTTTCAATTTCATTAGATATAAGGGAAATACAAATCAAAACTACAATGAGATATTACCTCATACCTGTTAGAATGGCCATATTCAATAAGAAATAATAAGTGTTAGAGCATGGAGAAAAAGGAATCCTCATACACTGCCAGTAGGAATGTAAATTGGTGCAGCCACTATGAAAAACCACATAGAGGTTACTCAAAAATTTAAGAATAGAGCTACCATATGACCCAGCAATCTCTCTTTAGCTCCTCATTAGTGGTTAGTATCCCTGTTTGTCACGTTTTGTATTTTAGGCATTCCGATGTGGTTATAGTTATATGTTACATCACCACTTAGCCATCAATGGGAGGGAATTTGTTACTGGTTGGCAAACAAGAAAATTCTGGCTTATTACTTGGTGTTCTCTGACGCTGCCCCAGAGGGATGTTGGATCGTCTTGATATTTCAAAAACTTGAAAGGAAAATTTGTTCATAAAGATATATGCACCCCTATGTCCACTGCAGTATTATTCATGGTAGTTAAGACATGGAAACAAACTAAGTATCCTTTGATGGATAACTGATAAAGAAGATGTGGTACATAAATACAATGGAATACTACTCAGTCATCAGAAGAGATGAAATACTGCCATTTGCAACAACATGGATCAATCTTGAGAGTATCATGCTAAGCGAAATAAGTCAAATGGATAAGGGCAAGAACCACATAATTTCACTCATCTAAAAGATATAAAACAGAAACTCATTAAAAAAAATAAACAAACTTGATGACATAGACAACAGTATAAAGTTTACAGGAGGGGAAAGGAAGTGGAAGGAGGATGCAGAGGGTAAAAAGGGTCAAATTGGGTGGTAAGCACACAATGCAATAATATATGGGTGATGTTTATAGAATTGTACCTTTGAACCTTATATGTTATTAACCAATATCATCTCAATAAATTTAAAAATGTGGTATCACTAAATGCTGGAGGATACAGAGAAATTGGGTCCCTCATTAAATATTGCTGAGAATGTAAAATGGTCCAGCCATTCTGAAAAACAATTCGGAAGCTTCATAAAATACTAAATAAGCAACTATTGTATAACCCAATAATTGCACTCTTGGTGCAATAAAGACTTACATTCAGAAAAAAAGCTATACGCAAACATTTATAGCAGCTTTATTTGTAATAGCCCCAAACTTGAAAACAACTCAGATTGCCTTCAAAGTGTGAAACTTAGGTACACCCATACCATGAAATACTACTCAGCAATAAAAAGCTGTTCAAGGAGCACAGCTTAGCTCACATTTAAAATAAAACATACCAGACTATACCATAAAATAAAAACATAGTTTTACATTATATAAATGTCATATCCAAAATCAAAATAATTAAGTTTTGAAAATATACAGATAGACAAAAGTATATGCAGAGGGAGCAAAGACAGTGGTTAACATTAGACACAGCAGAATTCAATGCAAAATAGCAGTTATTGAGAAAAGTAGACACTAAAATGCTAAAAGATTCAACTCAAAATGAGGACATAGAAATTAGCAATGTATATAAAAATTTATATAATACAGCAACATTTGCAAAGCTAAGAACAGAAAATTAAAGAAAAAATAGACAAAACACACACTTAAAATGAGAGATTTTTAATTCACAGCTAATTTCTCTTAATTCAGTAGAGATTACGTAGGCAAAAATTTAATTCTGCTGTAGTATAACAAGAGGTAGTTCTAAATAATAATAAGGAATAACAAAGGCCTAATTATAGGGTTCAGAGTACCTAAAGATGAGGACCGCACTTGAAGGGTAAGGTATACCTTTCGATCCTCTTATAGCACTTTAGGAATTGCTGAACTGGCTAGCTTCAGAAGTCTTCTTGGGTTCAATTTGGTTCAATGGAGCAGGGGAGATAAATTCACAATCACATAAATGAACCATATTTGCAAGAGTCTGCTTCTCTAGCAGCAGAGCAGACGGGACCTTTGAGTTAGTAGAGCCAACTAGTCCAGAATACTATTCTGGCTCCTTCTCATCCCAACATCCTTACCTCAACCTCACCATAAATTTCCTGCCAATACATTTCCTGTCATGTAAACCCAATTCATTCAATGATGGTTAATAAAGAAGGATCAAACACAAATATAATATCTAAAATAAGAAATAATGAGGCAAAAAGACAACTGGTAAACACTGATTAAATTTAACCATTGAATTGAAAACGAATGTATCAGAGTGAGAAATGAAAATATTATGTTATCAAATAATATAGAAATAATGTAGAAATTATATATTAAGTAAAAATGGAGATGGTAAGGAAAGAGAGGTGGGAGATAATAAGATAACTGGTTGTGTTACCTGATACGACTATGCATTAAAATGTTGTTTTCAGCTGAAAGATCAAGTAAAGGAAATCTAATGTATCCTGAAATAAAGAATGGTTCTTCTTTTCAATTGTTCATGTAGCAGTTACTAAAATTTTTCATTTAGTTATAGAATGTCTAAAAATAATGTAAATAGATCTACCATATGAACCTGTGTGTGATGAAAAAAATATGGATAGTCTGGAGCCTCATTTTTCCCTTTCACTTTTAGGATGGCTTGACGGAGTTGGCACAGCTGAAAGGAGTTCATCTGCAGAGAGACACCAACATTTACATGTGATGTCATCATTCCTGACAGTCAAGGCTTCTCTCAGGGCCCTCTGTAGTCATGTACTTGGCCCTTGATTTGTATTCTTTCTAATGATTTCTCTGAATGCATAGATATCTTGAAACATTTCTTGTTATTTGAAGAAGAAGATAGTGTTCCCTGTGCTCTTATGCTCAATTGCAGCATGGATGTGAGGCTTGTTCTTGCTCATGTACTGCTTGTTCAGAGAGGCAGATGCTTCGCCATAGTTAAGCTGGCCACAGCGCATGCAGAACAGTTATGGTGAGCAATAATAAGAGTTTGGACACATCGTGTACTCTGCTACTTCTCTTCTTATTCCCCGCCCCCCCCCCCCAACCCCGATAAGACCTTTGGTATATCTGCATGAGAGTTTGTGCACAGTGTGGGGTTTCATGTTTATGAATTTACAGAGTTTAACTGGACCATCCAAGGTTCAAAAGCTTTCCATCTAGGGAAATGGGAGGTCACCAATAAGCCCAATAAACAGATGTCCAAAAACCCGAGGGTGGACAGTTTGACCATAGAACCCATTAGCTCAGTATCCTCTAAAGTGGTTACTGAGGCATTGTTGATTTAGATCCTAGAAGGGGACTGAGCAGCTATAGGGGTCCAAAGTCTAGAATACGGTCAGGTGTTAGAGATACCTGCTTCAGACTCCAGAGGGGATGGAACAATAGCTGGACAATGTAAAAGACTAAAACTCCCAAACAGATTATCTAAAAGACATGAGGATATACCATAAAAGTAAACCCCCAGGTGGTAACACTTCTGGAAGCCAGAAAATAGGAGAGCAGTTTCTTTGAGGAGATACTAATAGATATATGCATTATTTTTGAAGGCTCAGAAATTGATAAAATTACAAAGACCAGTGGGACAAGCTGAGATGCAGTGGCTGCTCATAATAACAACAGTGTAGATGGGTCAACACCAAAACTCAAGCAGGCCTTCAGAACATTAAGAAGGTAGGAAGAACAGGGAGGCGGACTGGGTCTGGGCCCTGCTTCTGACTCTTCTCCTGGATGAACATTCCAAACACGCTTATACTTCCTGGGTACTGAAGTTCACATTTTGATTTTTTTTTTTTCTGTCTGAAATATGCTTGCTTGTTTTCTGCCATCCTGTTCTTTTGTCTTGATAAGGGTGCATTGAGCTCTTGAGTGCTATATTACTTTCCTTGCTGCATCAAAATGACTACAAACACAGAAGCTTAAAATAATACTCATATATTAGCTCCAAGTTCTGTAAGTCAAAAGTCCAGGCACAGCCTGGCTGGGTTCTTAGCTCAGAGTCTCATAAAAGTGAAATCAAGTCATTTGTAAGTTATGTTCTCATCTGGAGTTCTAAGCTCCGTTCCAAGTTCTTTCAGGATGTTGACAGAACTCAGTTCTTTGCAGGTGTAGAATTGCACTCCCTGTTCCCTTGCATACTTTTAGGCAAGGACTATTCAGCTCCAACAGGGCAGTCTCAGTCCCTTTCTGCATGACCCCCTCCATCTTCCAAATGAGCAAAGAGAATCTCCCTCATGCTTCAGATTTCTGAATTTCTCATCTACCACTAGATAGAAAAAATAAAAAAATAAAAAAACTATCTACTTTTAAAAGACTTATGTGATTTGGTCAGGTGAGCCCAAATAGTATCCTTGTCTAAGGTCAACTGATTTGGCACCTTAATTACATTTATAAAATCCCTCCAGAGAGGTACCTAGGTTAGTGTTTGACTGAATAACTGCAAAAAGGTACTGATACCCCAGGGTTTTGGAATCTTGGGGTTCATCTTAGAATTCTGTTTACCACATGCATGAATAAGTTAATTAGACACAGTTATTTTTTGATTCAACAAGTCAAAAGAATGCATAAGCAAGAGTAGCAGTATTTTTTCCCAGATTATATAATTTAAACAATAACTCAGACCAGGAGGGAGAAAAAAAAAAAAACAGCAGGGTTTTCTCAGAAGATAGCTAGTTCAGGCATTTGTGCTACCCAGTGTCATTTCTAAATTTAATGTCCCTGATTGGCTAATGGAAGTCATTGGTGATTGAGCCTTATTGTGAACCACAGAGGTTTAAATAAGAAAGTAGCACAGTTATTCTTTTTTACCTGACATCTTACCTGACTGAATATGCTACCACTACTGGCGTTTAGTACTGAGGCTTGGGCTTTATTTTTTATATGCCTCTGGAGAAGGAAACAAAATCAATTCGACTTTATTATAGGGTATCAATGAGTTAGAAAAACTCTAGTACAAATGTGAACTGTTGGCGGATATACAATCCATATAAAGATGACTTTTGGATAATAGGCTCTGTCGAGAAAACTGCTTACATTGCATCCAATGCTATCTGAACTCAACTGACTAAAGATAAACGGACTTTGATGGAGGGCATAATCTAAGACTCTACCACCCACGTGTTCATCTTGGGAGCTGTCTGAACTATAACCTAAGAACATTAAAGGCAAACTCTTAACAACTACTCAGGAGATGCAACACTTGATTAGTCATTTCAGATATTATAAGCAGTACTCTTACTCCCAGGGATATTAAAAGAATCTCTACACCAAGTCAATAGACATATGGTCAAATTTAAGTGAAAGTCTTTATAGAAAGAAGCCTCAAAAGCAGTATAGACAATAATAAAGTTCAGTCTCTGTATTACTTTTTACATTGCATTCAGAGCTAACCACAACTCTATAGCAATTCATTTATCACTCAGATCATTGCAAAAATTTCCTAAATTGTCTCCCTATTTTGCCTTTACCTTCTTACAATCTCTTTCTATTCAGCAACCCATGTGATTTTTTAAAAATCTGTCAGATTATCTCACTGTTCTGTTCAAAACCCTCCCTGACTTCCCATCTCATTCTGAGTAAAATGCAATATTCTTGCACAGAGCTCTCACATCCTGGCACTGAATCAAGTATCTTACCTTATTTCCTGCTATTTTCCCCTTGCTTATTGTACTTTAGTCACGTAGACCTCCTATTCTCCTATTTTAAGAGAATATACCAAGTAAACTCCTGGTTCAGAGCTTTGTGGTGATTGTTGCCCCATCCTGTGGCTCTTTTATCCCTCATACACTAAAGCCTCACTTCTTCACTCTTTTAGGTTTTTTTTTTATCAAATGCCACCTTTTTCATGAAGCATTCCAACCTAGTTAAAATGGCAGCATCACTTGCCCCTCAGAAATCTATCCTCTTTCCTTGCCTTATTTTCTCCTTAGCACTGAAGAGCAGTCATATTATGTGTCACCTTCTAATTTGGGGGTCTGTCTCCTCCATTAAAATATAAGATCTCTGAGGGCAGAAGGCTCTGTACATTTTATACCCTGCAAAATTACCAGTGACTGGAGCAATGCCTGACACATAGTCAGCACTAGACAACTATTTCTTGAATGAATTAATAAACATAAGGTAGTATCTCAAATATCAAAAAAATCGAATGTCCTGTCTAATAAATGATATTAGTAAGGGCACAATAACCATTTCAGAAAAATAAAATTGGAGCCATATTGTACACCTAATAACATAGTGATCTCCAAAGAGTCAAAGATATAAACATGAAACAAAAACCATGAGATATTAGAAGAAAATTTAGAAATATAATTTCATAACTTCAGAGTAATGAACCTTTTATAACTATGACCTAAATTCCAAGATTAATGAATTATACCACAAAAAAACTAAATTCCAACCATAAGGCAAACACTGATAAATAAACTATAAAGGTAAATTACAAAGTGAAAAAAATATTTATAATCAACAGAGTAGAAAAATTATTAATCTCCCTAATATGTCTGTCTATAAATGGATATGAAAATGACCAATCTAGTAGAAACTATGGGTAAAAGATATGAACAACCAATTCACTGTAAAGGAGATAAAAAGGGCTTCTAAATATGAAAAGCTGCTCAAGAAGTGAACTGCAAATTCCAAATATATAGAGGTTCGATAAAGACCTGACAGTTTGATAACAACTTTATTGTCAAGGGTGTGGGGAAATAAGCAGTCTCATTAAATGCTGGTAAGAATATATATTAGTACAATCTCTATGGAAGAAAATTTAGCAAGATCTAACAAAATATAAATCAATATGCCCTTTGCCTCAGTAATTCCATTTTTAAGAATATACACTTTAGACATTTTAGTACCTGCACCAAATTATGGATAGTCAAGTGTAAAGTATATTCACTAAAGCATTGTCTGTAATAGAAACATATTGACAACTTTTCAAATGAACATCAATAGGGAACTATGTTAAATAATTTGCATTAAGTAAATGAAAAATAAGAAAGGTCTTTATATGTAACGTGCAAAAATTTTTAAGTAGAGAAGCCAACAGCAAAACAGAGGTTATGATATAGAATTACTTGTGTTAAGGAAGTAGGGAGAAACTGTATCTTTGTATTTTCTTGTATGTAAGTTTTCAAAACTTTGGAAAAATATTCAGGATGTTAAAAACAAGAATTACCTATATGATAAGGTGATGAAACACATAGGTAGGGCAAGAGTAGAGGGGGAATATTTCACTACCCGACTCAATTTTTGAACTGTGTGAACTTCCCTATTTAAAAACATAAGTCAATATTGAAATAAAAAATAAGCTCTCTACAAAGTTCAGATCAGTTGCTCTAATCATATTAAACCATATGCTGTTCTCCAACATTAGCTTCCAGGTCTTGATGTTCTTACACATATGGCCAAGTAAGTCCCTAAGGGATATTTCAATACTGATTGTGCAAAACTATCTTAGCCAACAGCTCCTACTGAAGTTCTACCATTTTCCCATTCATATACCAGAATAAAACAAAACAAAACAAAACAAAAACAAAATAAACACATAAAAACAAATCATAGAAACTAAGACAGAATGAAAACAGAATGTCAAACCTCTGGAAGAATGTCCATAAACTATTAAAAAATGGAACTAGATTTAAAGGCAACCCCAGATTTTAATTTATGGCCCAAGAGGCTAATGTAAACATTAAAAGCTATTTAAACATTATACAAATTAAAATGCAAAACACCAGAACAAAGAGGGATTACAAAGCTTTACCCAATAAACAAAACCACAGAGTATTATTTGTTGAAGGAACTAAGAATGCTGTAATGTAATAGGTGCACAATCAATTTCCCTGTTATCTGAAAACATGTCTCCCTTATCATAGACCCCTATAGAAAAAGTCAAAAAATGTCTTCCAAATGAGACCACATCAAGAGAGATTATTAAAAATAAAATATTTAGTATTTCAGCAAAATTAATATCATTTTCTAGGTTTTTAAATTTTTATTATTCTAAAAACTATGTCTTATAATACCCTTCATTTGACTACCTAATCTATGTTAATGTATTTGCATCAGTTGTCATTGGTATCTTCATTTAATAGTCATAAGAAAAAAGAGCAAAAAACAATTGGATACATGATGACCAAGGTAGCCTTGCATAGAAAAATTTTAAAATAGAACAGTAAAATTCAGTTTATTTAATTGAATTAGAAATGCTTTAAAACTGTCTTCTTGAAAGTATCTCAAAAAACAAAGTTTTAATCAGATTTCTCTAAAATAATCTGAAGGCATAGGAATAAATTTTATGTCTACATTACTCAGATATTTTAAAAACAAGTATAAAAGTGACTGACATTTTGTTGCATTGAATTTTAGAAAGATTTTTCATTTGAAAATATTTCCAGACATTTAACAAGTCCAAAATGTGACAAGATTTATACTTTCCCAATTTAGATGTCTAATTTGACTAATGATGCAAAGCTTTTCATTTGAAAATGTTTCCATTTGCGGTTTATTTTGGCTTAATCCTTCTTAAAATCAAGGCAATAACACAGATTACCCATTTTGACATCACTTTCTTTTTTCTCTTGTTCTGTACCTGGCTTTTTATTGTTTGTTTATTACTTGGGTAGCAGTGGCCACTGAGAATATACATCAGTAGTTAAACTGTTACATAATTTATTTAAATCTTCTGACTCCTGCTTCTCGATGTTCAATCAGCATCAATAACAGAAAGTATCATTTTTCCCTTGTTTTTCCCTATTTATAAAGACAACCATTAGAAGAAATTGAGGATGACATCCAACAGAAGCAAGGAAAATAAAAAAAATACAGAAATTATATAGTAAGCACCTGCCCTCTTGTTTGATATAAATTGTATATCCCCTATCAGCTTTCCAGTATATATTTTTAACCTTTATGCAAGCAATCAATAATTATAATGATAAGACAATCTGTAGAAAAAGATACTGTTAGAAAGAAGCAACAGGCCCAAAATAAAGTCATCTGTGCTGAGCCCCACATCAGCAAACCAAGAATTAATACCTAACTTAATTGCAATTTTCAACCTCTCCCAGAATTGTACCTTTAACCATTCAACCTGCTGTGAAAATTAATAAACAGAAATCTCATTTAAAATGGAGTCAGGTGGCGGGAAGGGAGAACTCTCATGCACATGTCACTCGAAGCACACTATTGATTCCAATAGGAAGATATGTACCTTACATTTCTGATAGGAAGTGATAACTGCATTACTACCTGAGCAGGAGGAAGAAAAAATTCCTCATTGTCCAGTAACAGCTTAGCCAATGGGAAACTGCCATAATTCAGCCAATGGAAAGTCACTGTACTTTGAACATTCAGTTTTATTTAGGGTACTCTGTTTACAACAGCCCCTCCCAAGTTCATTAAGGAGCCTTTCTTCTCAGTTGTTTCTCTGGATTTGCACGTGATTTGCCATTAAACCGTATGTCCTGAATTTCAATTATTTTTGTTCCTGTATAAACCCATTTTCCTGGAGAAATATCTGACTATCTATTTATATAATATCAATACTGAAATTACCTGGTCAGCACTAGTGAGGTAATCTGCCTGATGGGCCCCTTCTGTTCCCCTTAGGGGCTTCGTGAGGATGACCATACATGAAACAATGCGTTCTTCGCTAATCATTTTATTTTTCTGCCCCTTCCTCTCTGTAAAACCTTCTATTCTGTACAGCCATTTGGAGTTCCTTTTTTTATTTGCTAGATGGAATGCTGACTGATTTATGAATTGTTCAATAAAGCCAATTAGCTTTTAAAATTTACTGGGTTGAATGTTTGTTATTTAACATAAGTATTCTGATAATCTTGCCAAATTGACAGCCCACCTGGAGTTGCTTTATTTCAACCAATATTACTTTTGCATAATACTACCCCAGATTTGATTAGATGATTAGAAATGACAGCTACTTTTAAAGGAAGAGTAGAACAGGGTCAGAAGGAGGGAGCAATAGAGAAATGCTCACAGCAGAATGACAAGGGTCAGTGATGAAGGTGGCATCAGTCATTTTATAACTCATAGAGTGACTTCTACAAAGCAAAATAAGGAAGAAAGTTGCTTAAATGTAAATCTTCAGAAAAAGAGAGAATTTGAAGGTGAGATACTCTAAGCAAGCATATTCACAAAGGAAATTATAGGGTTTGTTGTAAGCAGCTTGTAGCACACAAAGCCAAGTGACCCTAGTCAAAATTCTGCTGCCAATGCTTTTGCATTTTTCTAGCATTTTCTCTTTGACAGTGAGCTGATAGGCAGAAACACTTAATTCCCAGTTCATTGACAGACCTTCATTTAAAACAGACATGAAAAACAACAGTCTACAAGACAAATCCCCCCAAAATGCAGGGTAAGAAAATAATGGACTGGAATCATTTATATTGCCACTCAGAAGAGAAGGTTACATATAGAACATGCGAAAGATTCGCTATCGGGTTATAAAGAGTATTATAAAATCAAGAAATTGCAGTATCAATCATCCAGTGTAATGCTGGAATTTTTAATGACTTCATATCTGTGGAAGTAAGTGAAAAAAGCTTATGCGTTTTTCCTCTAAAATGCATGCCTAATTTATTGTTTAAAGCATGTCTATGATTATTAGCTTTTTAATGGAATGTACATAATCTAAAGACGAGACCATACTCCTTATCTCACCAGAAATATTTAACAATGAAAATGAAGAGAAATGGATTTTAGCTTTGAGTCTTCCCTCCTATTTTTGTTTTATGTTAGTTTATTCACTGGGTTTCTTTTGTAGGATGTGCAAAGGCATGGCATACTCTACTCCTGAGATATGTTCATATTTCTCATTTTATAATTGTTTGTTTGGTTATCACATAGCCCAGTAAGGCAGGGTGATCAATGGTTCATAAAAAGCACACTATTTTCTGAAAAACTGAGACACTGACCAAACTTTATAGCATTAATAAAATCAGATATTTTTTTCAAACATTGAATTTTCTCCTCCAGAATACTACTTTAATGGTATGGTGAAAGATCACTGGACTCAGACTCTGACATTCGGGACTCAAATTGGCTATATCTTAACAAGAGCTTTGTATCTTTGTATGAATTTTATCCTCAATTTTCTCATCCATAAAGTTAAAGTACCCTTAGATTCCCTACCAATTCTATCATCCTGTAATGTTACTAGTGAAATCTACATATAAATCATGTGAGCTGTCTTATAAAAAGGGTGATGATGTAAAACAAGGATAAAAGAAGAGGAATGCGTGATTATGAAGTCAAGCAAATTCATGGCAGTTGTGATTCACGACCGTCATAACTGAAAGTGTTTTAAACTCTGTAGTTACTAGTTTCCTCAACTGTAAAATAGAAAAGCGCTCTAGGTCAGAAGTTTTTATGGTCTGGTTTACCTTTCATTTTTCTACCACAAATTGCTAATGAGGAATGAATACTCACCATTAATGTTTTATAGCATGTGTAAAGGATGCCATGACATTTAGCAAAACAACCATTGCCATTAAGTAATCCAAGAATGTGTGTGGTCTTAAAATTCTTATAAACATAGGAAATCATTAGAATCATAAAAATTTTAAATTAGGAGGCAGTAGATGTCATCTAACTTAAGTATATGTATGTTATATATTATATAAATTATATAAATATTATTCACACATTTCAGTCTATAGTTTGAAAAAATCTATGCTATATATATTCAAGATATACTCTCTCAGTTGTCCTTGGCCACATGCTAATCTCATGGATCCCAAAGACAGAGGTGGCTGATATCCCTCCTCAGAGTCCCAACTACTGCCTTGAAAGTACTCTTACAAAATAAATTAGTTACTTTCATCTAGTAGAGTGGCTATAATCAAATAAGCATGGATTAGTAAGGATTCATGGGCCTTTCCTGATAAGTCATATTGGATGGCTTAGGGAAGGAGACCTTGAAGTTCTTAGCTGAGATCAGGAAGGTGACTCCTCCAGAGAGCAATTGTGAATTGTTGCCAAGTTTCCAAGGCATATTTTTTTCAATTCTAAAAATATTTATTGATTATTCTGAATATATCAGAAATTGAAGGGTTCAGAATTTAGGGAGCCAAACTTCGGATGAAGAAGAGGTAATAAATAGTAAATGTAGATTTACTACAGAGTAGGAACATTGAATTAAAGGGCTCAGAGAGACAGATTGGAAAGTTCTTGGAGTTGGAGAAAACTGAGTTCTTAAATCCAAACACTAATCCAAGATAGAGCATGACAGGCAGATGTGCAGCAGGTAGGACATGGCACAGAAACACTTAATGTCTGGCTATACTGTATGGAATCTCTTTCCTACGATCCTGACTGGTAGGTTAATTACTACATCATCAACATATCTAAGTCTCCATAACCTTCTTATAGTTACCTTAAGAGACAGAGATGAGGTCAATGCTTGAAGATGAAATAACCATACTTATAGGGGCTTGCCTAGTAAATAGGGACATGAAGAGACACCACAGGGGAGAACCACAGGATTCCTGTTATGGGGCTTGGGAAATGTGACAAAAGTTGTTTAAATTTCCATGTTCATTTGTAGGAGGCAATAAATCACAAAGATATCAGACTTCGATTAAATCCTGTCTCCATCAATTAATAGCTATAGATTTTGGGGTCAAGTCACTTAACTTTTATGAAACTGTATCTCACATGTAAAATGGAACAAATAGAGTGCCTGCCTCACAGGGTTGGTGTCAGGACTAAAGTAAATAATCCACATAAGGCAGAAATGTGCTTGCAAAGCAGTAAGAGCTGAATAAATGCTAGCTATCATTTTATGTAGAAGTCATGCCCCATTCTCTCCATTTATGCAATTTTTGTTTGATGAAGGTTCTCTGGGCTTAAGTTACCTGGTTCTAGATCCATGTTAACAGCGTTCATCTAAAAAGAATAGTTGGTGTATTGTTTTAGTATTGTAGTAGCTACTTTATAAGGCACTATTCTTACAGAAACCAAGAATTCATGTATTATGAATTCATTCTAAAGGCATAGCAACCACAGCTGTGTGGCAAGTGCAGAATTAGATTCACATTGTTCTCAAACACTAAAATCAAATTAAGTGGTTGTACTATTAATAGCACTACTTATTCAGCTCCTTTCCTCTTTAAAGCACTTTATAAATATTAACTAATTAATCCTCACACTCTTATGAGGTAGGTAAATAATTGTTAGCTCCCTGTTTGAGGAAACTAAGGTTGAGGCTAAGTGGTTTGCTTGCTCAGGGCAATAGAGTGAGGCAATAAGTCCCAAATTAGGGCATTTTAATTTATTTGGGATACTTTATCGAATTGTTCATGGTAATTTATTATATTGTATTACCCTACATTATTTCTGTTATAAAATGAATGGAAACATGTAATTCATTGTTGAGTGAATAAAACTAGGTAAAAAATATTCAAGAATTGTTTCCTATAGCTCACTATGACACCAAGAACTTATAGACCATGAACCTAACTAGCCAGAAATCACCAATCATTTCATTTTGCACCTTTATTCTTTACAAGTACACACACGTGCATGCACACACAAGCGTGCACACACACGCAACTAATTTCCCGTAACAGAATTTAGGTTTCTTAATGTTAGAAACCATAAAACCATGTCTTATTCACCTTGATATCTCTGAAACCATGTCTTATTCACCTTGATATCTCTAAAACTGTAAGTTAGTACCATAAGATACTACCTTTTGGTATGATAAGTATTTAAGAAACACATTTTTCAGTACCTCTCAATTATTATTTCTTCTTCCACTCTCAACCCTTATCTTGTCTATCCTCCACATTGCTATCTAAATTTTAAGTAACAGAACATAAACATGATTAATCTCTCTCTCTTGCTCAAAGTCACAAATTCCTCCATGTTTCTGCCTCCACCTTCATGCCCTTCTCTGTCCTTTTATAGCACTTTTGTAATGTGGAATTCATTGACACATATTTTTACCATAGCACTTAAAACCTTATAACATAACTCCTTATATATTTTATGATTGTTCCGTGAGGGCAGAAAAGATATATCCCAAACTAAACATTGTCTCCGTGGATGACACAAAGTTAAGTGTTCAATGACACAAAGTAAGTATTCATTAACTATCTAGTAAATGAAGAAATAGTGATAGAATTAAAGATTCTGTGCTGCCTTCTTCAAAGGCAATTTTGCTATCAGCTTATTACTTATGAATTTCCTCATGTTTAACTTTGATGTCCACCAAAGGAAAAAACTTTGTAGTTTTTTCTCACTTGGACTTTCTTATCTTCTTCTTTATTTTCTGTATTCCATATATCGTCAGAATCTCTGTCTCCTCCTGTAATTTCCTATTTGGCCAACTCCTGTGACAGTGGGTAGGTATTGGGTTAATAGTTAGGAAAAAAGTTTTCTGAATGTAAATGAATAATTTCAGCAGAAATTTCTGATACAGCACGCACATGATTAACACTTTACACCACCTTTACATGAAGCCAAATAGGCTCTTACTTATTTTATTTGCTTGCCTTAATTATAAACATAAATAGAATTATTGTTTTTTTGAAGCCTTGAACCAAGCAATATGGTACTTTTTCTGCTGCTCCATAAATGGCTATTTAAAAAAGCTGGGGAGAAAATTGTTTAAAGTCTGTGAGGCTATGTTACTCCGACCATCATCCCAGGCCCTAACTAATGCCTACGCTATGTAAGTGCAGAGAAAAGAGGAGATATTCAGAGCCATTAGTTTTCAGTCTAGCAGGGAAGTACCAAGCAATGTAAAGGGAGATCCAAGTGAATTCCATATATAGATCTGTTGACTACAAGGCAGAAAGATTAATATCTCATACCCTGAATAGAGGTATGATATATAGCATTCTCTCTGATCTATTTTATGTGCTTATATAAACAATGGTAGAAGAGAATTGCAGACTATATTGAGGTAGATAATAGAGAGTTGCTCCATGGAGCAGCCTGTACTCCCAGGCTGCCATGACATGAATACATGAGTTTTACATGAGCTGGGTAGGCACCATGCAAAGTAGTAAGACTTCAGCCATCTTGTCAATATCTTACTCCTGAAAAAGAAGACCCTGGCAGCTAGAGGAAGGGGTGAACTTCCTAGGGTGAGCTCTCAAAAAGATTGAGGTGAGACATTGTACAGGGACCTGTGCAACGAAGAGACCCTGAAATACATTCTAAAGAGCTTACACGTGCACGCCACAGGATCTGGAAGCCTACTGTAGAGAGGGCTGAAGGATGTTAACCAGAGCAGCAGCTAAACCAAATAAGGACAAAAACAATTCAAATTATGCAAATCCCAAAGCATCAGCAAGTAAAAGAATCCAGAGGAAAGAAAGGAAGAATAAAGTCACAGCTCACTTTCCCTCATAACTGAAGAGAGGTGAAAAACCTCCATTACCTATTGAGGTTCAATGGTCCACAGGGGACCGAGTCTCAAGTATTCTACCTAGCAATTCAAGTTCATTCTCCCTGGGAACCCTGAAATTTTTTTCCACTGAGGCTTTCATATTAGCTGACTTCAAGTCCCTCAAGCTGAAGTTTGGGCTAAACTGGGAAATGGGATGAAGAAACCATTGACTTGAATATAAGATTTAAGTTTCCAAACAGAGTAAAGTAGACAGGATTAAAAATGAGAAGCTATGATATCTTTCCAAGAGATCATTGATGGCCTGGAAAGGCAGGTTTGACAGAACATTGCTGAAAGCAGCCATTGGCGAGAAATAAAACCATTTCATACTTAACATCTTCACTGAATTCAGTCTGTTCAGAAAACTGGTTAGAACGACATTTAGTAATTACTCAACAAAATTGTTAGTTAACTTTTTTAAATATTTAATTCTTCTACATTATAGTTGAAGAGTAAGCCACCTGTAATGTTAATCCTGAAATATAATAATCTGTTTCAGATTCTTGATTACATTGACATGGTGCTTTTCCTTACAATGACCATTTATTTTGATAATTTCTGCTGTCTTTCTTAAATGTTCCATCAGTAGTAAACACTTAATATGAATAAATGGATCGATGGTCATGGAATATAAGATTACAATGGAATATTTATGATTGGCTAGTAAATTGTAAACCACCTATTTTCAGGAACTAATGAAGGGGTGCTCTCATGCTGTGCCACCCAACAAGATTGCTTTAAATCCCTTCCATGCTCTTATCTGTGCACTTTCAATTTTCTGTCCTAAGGATTTTAAAGACACAAAAAATAAGATATAACTTTTCATCACACAGAGTTCTTAAGCCAATGAATCTGAAAGACAGTCTGTCTTGGTCCCCCTACTGTGCATGCAGATAAGATAGTTTTATCTAATGCCTTTGACCTCAGGATAACTCTAATATCAGTTCTATAGCTGTTCCCTCTAGTCAAAACTCTGTCTACAAAATCTATATGATATTTTTGTTTGGTTCTTGTACATTTTGAAATTACCAGTACATTTATTGGATACTTCTGTCCACAACTTATGCCATACTAAAAACAGAGAAATTCAGACAACACAGCCGGCTCCCAGAGAGCACAGTGTATTCTCTTCACAACCAATATGCTGACCTTACAGTGTCCAGAATGCCAAAGGGGGGCAGAAATTGATGAAAATAGCTGTGATGATTCTTGAATAAATTTAAAAATTATGAGATATGGAGAAGAACAGCCTTTCCAGTAATCAAGCACATGTCTTATTATTTCTTAACCCCAGAGTGATATAAGTTCAATGCATTCAATTTTAGAAATCTAATTGCAGCAAATTCAAGAAGATACATATTTCTCTAAGCAATAAATAGAGCCATTTCTTTTTTCCTTCTCTGAAGGATAAAAGGACCGGTGCTAGAAAACAGCTGCAACTCCAAAAACATAGGCTCTGTATCTCAGAATACATGGTTTGAGTTTTTTTCTAAGTGGACTAAATGAATAGCCAGTTTCATTTCTCTGTCCCCAGGAAAAGGATGCAAACAGAGCATCCTTTCAAACAGCTGCAAATATGAATGATTAAAATGATTCAGACAATGGAAGAATGAAACCTGCATTTGCAGATGTCACCTTCAAAATAGTGTGGAGTCGACAGCTTTGTTTCTTTCAGCTCCTACCACCTAAGAACAAGTAAACTGATTTCAAAATGAGGAACCTATATATTCATTTCCGTGAAAAATACCAACCAGTCCTGGACTCCGCAGTTCTGTTGTTCATCCAGAGGTCGATGCACTGCAATAGTATTTCTATAACCATAAAGTTGATTTTATCTTTAGCAGTCAATTGAATGCAAAGATATGTAAACAGAATTCTCAGTAATTTTGACTATCATATAATTTCATAGGGCTTTGTTATCTCTTCAAGGTTATTATTTTAAGTGTGTTTCTCTGATTTCTATATGATTTTGACCGGTTTCCTTTTTAAATTATTCCATGTGAAAAATTCCCATGGGGATCATCAATAAATGTATAGGAAAGTTCTGTTTCTACAAATTTTAATTCCCATAATTTTTAGGATGAAAGGAGTTATTTTGTGGAGGTGGAGGTTGAAATTGGATTAGTAGCAGAGAGTATTTTCACTTTATTTCTTAAAGCATCATCAAGATTGTTTAGAACTAAGTTTTCTGTGAGGTCCCAGTGTTTCTTTACATCACAGGAAAATCATTCCTGGCTTTTGTAGAATTCTTAGTCTCCATTTTATATCCTACAATTTTATTCCTTATCTCCATGCCCACATCCAATCAAAATAGCATTCAGCACAGGAAGCTGTATTTAGTAGAATTTTAACGAAAGCTAAAATGTAATGGTTAAGTGGAAGCATATAGAACAGCAAGTTGAAAATTAAACATTAGATATATTGATTTTTTAAAATGACCTGGATTTAGTTTCATCAATTTGGGCTCCAGCATTCCAAAGTGCCTCTTGGCTCTCACTTTCTCCTCTTTTCTCTGCTCTTCTTCACTTTTCTTCCAAATTCATGTTTATTCTTATGCAGAGAAGTTGGCTGTTTCTTCTTTGCCTCTCTTCAAAATATATTCTCAACTTCTCACTTTACCTTCCCAAAAATATTGGATATTTTACTAGATCAAAATAATTTTCTTTTGTTTAAGAACGGTCTTGATGATAGTTGAAATATAATAATTTTCCTTACACTAAACAACAAATAAACCTTATCTCATGTCATTCCATTTCACTCTTACTATGCATTGGCCTTTTATTTTCCTTCTCTAGATCATACCAACCTTATTTTCTTCAGAGACTCTTTTCACTTGCCATATGTTCCCTTTGATCCATTTGATTCCATATTAGTCTCACAGTTTGTATCATCTCATCATTCAAATCTCACCCTAAAAGACATCTCAGAAAATCATTCTTGGACCACCCTTTTTAAATTACACTCCCATCACACACTTACATGGGCTCTTTTTAGTTTAATGCTGTATTTATAACATGTATTCCTACATATAATTGTTTTGCTTTTTAACTTCTATTTTATTTTCTGGAGGTAAGGTAGCAGGAACAATACAGCCAAGGTTCCAATATCACCAGCATTGCTGCTGTACACACCATAATCTACTGCAGTACATGGAGTACCAGTATGTCCCCACGGTGACAGACTCTCACACATAAATCTCAGTTACCTCTTCATACTCACGTCGGTCAATCGAGACTCAAACTCCTGTATAGGAGTTGCAGGTTGTCATAGCCCTACATCACAGGCCTTCATCTTGACTATCAATGAAATAAACATTAGTAAAAAGGGGTACTATTATTCAATAGGCAAATAAAACACTATACCCCAAATGCAAATAACTAACATAGTAAGTTGATTTTCTAGTATTTTCCTCTTGAAATTATGGAAGTTAATAGAGCACATTTTCTTTTCTTTTTACTTGTTGACTATGTTGAGTAATCTTTTTATCTATATGAAACTCCACCATATAATTATAGTTGAGATAAAGCAAGTATATAGAATATGTTTTCCATATTTCACAAAAAAAATGTGTGATTTTTGCCTCATACCAATACTATCTATAGACATGAAATTAATTTCCTACATATGAAATTTAAAAGTACAGGCCGTTCTCCATCTTATAAAAACAAAAACAAACAAACAAAAAACAAACAAACAAACAAAAACCCTATCCATTCTGCAGCATCCAACAAGAGAAAATGAAAGAACTCACATTTAGGAATTTTTGAGAATTTTTAGATAAAAATAAGTAAAAGCTGTTTTAAATCTAAATTATAAAATCTACCGGTTTTTATATATTACTAACTGATAGAATTTGTGAATTGTCGTCATGCAAAAAAAAAGTTTCATTCATGATGAATGCTGCAGTTACCTATTATGGAAATTCAACCTGAATACTTCATTTGTATTCACAGAAGTTGTGGGGAAAAAAAGGCTACACAATTACTAGGCCATATAATGGTTCCCCTGAGCAAGAGAAGGACATTCTCTATTCTGAATTTTCTAGAGGTTTGTGATCAGGACTAATTCTTGCCATTTTTTACAAATTTCTAAAGTTGTCTCTCATTCCTAAGCTTCAGAAAGGTGAAGGAAATGCTTACGCATACATAAAGGCAATGATACTCATTTGAGTCTCCTTGGTTTGTGATTTAATGTCCGTGCTATCTAAAATTATTAGACTATATGTATTTGAACAAAGACTTCTGATAGTTTGTTATCACATCTGGTTACAGTTACCATTCTCTGTACTTCGGAATGATGAAAAACTAGTTTAGTTATTAGAAGTTCATTTTTACTTTTGTTGTAATAACAGCTAACTATATTGAGCAAGTAGTCTATACAAGGCACTCTGTGATTCGTTCATATTCGTAACATATCTAATCCTCAGAAAAAACCTAAAAGGTTGGTATTTTTCCTCTTATTTTAGAACTAAGAAATGAGATGTTTAAAAAGTGAACTAACTTATTAGAATCATATTATTAGGAAGTGACAAAGCTGAAACTTGGATACAGGCCTCACTGATTCCAGAGCCCATGTTAGTAACAGTCTGTTAAATTGATTTATTTTCAATGAAACAATAAACATCTGGCCCCTGAAGTTTCCATTTAACTGGGGCAAAATCTATAGGTCTTTATTTAAAATTATATAATTCATTATGAGATTGCTGAATTTATTATGAGACAATAGGGAAATCATAAAGATAATTAAAAATAGGCAGCTCCCATTTTGGTATTTTGAATTCTGTAAATCATCAATGTTTTCCTTGGTGAAACTACTGAGAGTTCCTGTAGCAAAGCTTCTTCAAAGCTGACAGAAAAAGGTAAAAGGAATTGACTCTCCAAGTGTTGTTTTATTTTATTTTTTTATTTTTTTAAGTTCAGGATTTTTTTTTTTTTAGATATTTTATTAAACTTATCGGAGTAATATTGGTTAATAAAATTATATAGGTTTCATGAACGCTAATAACACTTTAGTGGCTATCAGAGGAAAGGGGAAGGGAGAGTTAGATAAGGATAAAGGGAATCAAATATATGGTGACGGAAGGTAATTTAACTTTGGGTGGTAAACATGCAATGCATTATACATGTGACGTATTATTGAATTGTACACTTGAATCCATGTGTTGAAATCAATAATTTCATAAATAATCTTCACCTTCACTGAGCAGAACTTCTGGAACAATTTTTCATATTAGGCAACAGGACTATTTCTGAGCCCCTTTTTGCTTAAGAATTAAAGAAAAAATCTAAGAAAAGGAAAAAGAGGAACAGTTTTACAAAGAGCATTTGCCAAAAATCTATAGCTAGTCTTTCTAAAGATGTGTTCAGGTATTTAGTTGCTACAACAGGAGTGTCTGAATAGATACAATAAATAGATATATCAAAATCAATATACCTCCAAATTTCTGATGATCCATCAACTTAAAATTTATCCATCCAAAATTCTCTTCCATTTTTGCTGATGTTCATTCCATCCTCCCAGTTTCTCTGGACAAAACCTTGCGGTTCAGCCAGAATCATTTTCTTTTCTCCTATACCTTCCATCCAACCCATCAATAAACCTTGTAGTTTGTATCTTCAAAATACATAAAATTGTTTCAAAATAACCCAGGAACTAGGGAGAAGGTGAGAGATTGGTGGCATATAGGTGAGTTTCTCTGTGAGTTGATATTGGGCTAAGTGACAGGAGAGCTTCACACTGCTATTTACTGTTTTTTATTTTTTTCATAATGATGTGTCTATAGAAGTATACGAATATTTGCCTCCTTCAGAGATGGGCAGTTAGAGATATGGAGAGAGACAGAGAGAGAGATAGTTCAAACCAATTTGAATCATAAATAGTATGTTCAGGGATAATTGCAACAGCCCTCTATGTACTCTCCTTAACCTTTAGACTTTATTTTTAGTTAAGCAGTCAGAATAATATTTTGAAATAACTTTCTGCTGAAATTCCTGCAATTAATTGCTCTTCATTTGATCCAAAGTGAAAGTCAAACGTCTTTATCACACGTTTCCCTCTTGTCCTCACATGCTTCACTTCTTCCTCACCCTATTTCAGCCATACTGGTGTGCTCTTCCTCGATCACATCGGGATGCTAACTTAGAGCCTCTGACTCTCTTCCTTGTACCAGAAGAGCTTTGCCTATATCTCATCATAGCTTTCTCCCTCGCTTCCTTCAATAAAGTCTACTTGTTTAACTATATTACACACCACTTCCACCTCTGACACTCCCCTACTCTGCTCTACATTTTTTTGTGTGTGTGCTAAAGAATTTATCTAGCTGTAATATACTATACAAAATGATGTATTTCCTATTGTATGTTTGTTTTTCTCCTCTCTTCCGGAGTATTATCTTCATGGGGACATGGAATGTTTTGATCGTCCTTCTACCCTAAGTATCTAGAAGATGCCTGGCTCATAATGTGTACTCGATTATATTTGTCAAATGAAGAGCTAAATAAATGATTCATTGGAAAGCTTAGAGGATTTAAGGTGCTGCTTAACCTCGAGATAATCATGCTTAGCAAAATAAGCCAGACTGAAAAAGTAGAAAATCACATGATATCACATATATGTAAAAGCAACAAATGAACAAAACAAACAGAGACTCAGGGACAGGAGCAATGGACTAGTGGTTACCAGATGGTAGTGGGTGAGGGAAGAGGGGAGAGGTAGATAGGGTAAAAGGTGTCAAATATAAGGGAGTAGGCGGAGGGTGAAGTGGGTAAAGGGGATCAAATATATGGTAGCTGAAGGAGACAGGACTTTGGGTGGTAAACACACAATAGAATTTATAGATGTCAAATTATAATGTCCACCTGAAAATTATGTAATTGTATTAACCAATGTTACCCCAATAAACTTAATTAAAAAATAATAATAAAATAAAATATCAAACCTGTCAAAAAATGAAATAAAATGCTGCTTAAAATAAAAATTTTAATAGAATTTTAAGGGATAGATATCATCGGCTTTAAATTTCTTCTGAACAAATCAAATAGTCTACCCAACGCTTTTCTAAATTTTACAAGAAGTGATGGTAAAATCAGTTGAATCTTGTTTTTTATCCTGTGACATTGACCATGCCTCTAGTGTATTTTATGACTCCTAATCAGGAAGTGATGCCTTCCTCACCTTTATCACATTGATTCTATGGGATTTTGAATTTGCTTTATAGTGACCTGATTCACAGCATAAAATTCCAACATATATAATTATATAAAACTTTGTACCCTATGCTTTTTGTCATCAATTTAATGTTGACATTTGCTGTCATTTTGGAGATACTTATGCCATATTTATTTGTTATAGTTCTCTGAATCTTTAGGCACATGAAAATAATTTTTATCTTATAGTCTCATTATACACTATGCTTTTTTTTATCATTAAAATCATCTTGTTTTATTATTATTTAGCGGTATTGAGTAATGATTTCCAAAAAGAGTTTGCTTAGGATGGGAGAATTTAGGTAAGGATAAAATATTACAAACTGTGTTCCTAATTATAAATTTTAATTTATATGAATTTTTCTCTTGATATACTCTTCTAATATAAATAATATATTAGAGAATGTGAATAACTTAAGTAATATATTTATTATAATTTATTAAAGTATAAAATGTGAATATTGTTTATAATAAAATGATTAAATAGGCGAGAGATACGAAACTTTTAATGATGATAAGTAATGGTTTTATTATTTTGAAGTCTTCTGTTTTAGAACACTTGAGAGGAGAGTACGTTAGTAACTCTGCATCTCAGTTATCTATTGTGAAGTAGCGCACCAATCCAAAACTTAGTGGCTTGAAATATTGATCACTCATAGCCTGTGAACTGGTTCTTGTTTGGAGTCTCTTATGAGATTGCCCTTGGATAATGGTTCGGGTAGACTGGAGTCATCTGAATGCTACACCCAGCAGGACTCCAAGTTGAGCTCTTCCTGCTCACATCTGGTTCCACAAACTCTGTGTGTGGTTTCTGTCTCCACTAGAGTAGCCTGGACTTCTTACATGATGTTCAGGTCACCCAGAGGCAGGTAGCAAAAACTGTCAGGGCTTGAAACTGGTGCAGAAGTCACAAGTAGGGGCAAATCGAAGGAGCCAACAGAAAATATTGCATCTGCCATTCAGAGCGTTACACGGATGTACAGGGAGGCACAGGATGGATGGTAGCCATCTTTGTAAATAAGCTTTGTAAATAAGCTAAACAGTTAGTATTTATAAAATTTACTTCACATTCATAAATTTGTTTCACTCATATGTGAAATAGGGATAATAATAGTGCTTAAATTTAAAACTGTTGTGATGCCTAAATGAGATAATGCATGTAAAATCCCTAGCACTTTGCCTGGCACATAAATTCTAAAATATTTCAATTAACATACCTTTATTTTTTATTAGCTTGAAACCTCCTTAAGGGTTGATATTGTATGTTTTCATTGGTATAACAGCATAATACAACATTTGATAAATTGTAGGCCAACTAATAATTATTATTTAGTTAACATAAGAATAAATAAATATTCTAAATATTTCTGTATTTATAAAAACTACGGGGTTGATTTTCCATTAAATGAAAAAAAAACAAGCAATCTGGGTCTAAAATTATATGGTAGTATTATCTTTCTTAATCGATCTTTAATAAATTTACTGTTGTTTTGCTTCATACAAACATGGCCTCAGGGTAAAAAATTGAAGTACCTACCTCATACAGTAAAAAATATCTGAAGCTGGAAAATGAACATGGCATACCCTAGATTCACTATCATTAACTGAGTTAAAGCTGTTTGTCTTTCTCAGAAAGCTAAGAAAAGAACAATACATAGATGTAAAATTCTTGCAGGCAACTCAGATATTGATTATGTAAATGGTTAGAGAGAACAGGAGAGCAAAACAACATGAAAAGAAAGTAGGAAAATCATCAAGTTATTTTTTATTAACCTATGAAGTGTGGGTAATAGACCACATCCAGTGAGCAACGACATACTAGATAGACACAGACAATTTTTTAAAATCAGCTTACAAGTGAGAGGAACACACTAACAGTAGCCTCTAATCTTACTCCTCTGCCCACAGACTGTTCTGCCACAAGTAAGGCTCCTGTTCCCCAGCATACCTGAGTCACTTGCTATATTCTGGCTACAGGCATCTCCTTCCCAGGCATCTACCCCCTTTTTATCTCTATCTCTCTTTTCTATAGGACATTAAATGCCTCAAAATCTAGGACATGGTACTTCAAAGTCTGTAAACTCAGGCTCGGATCTAGCAGTCATCTGAAAAAAGTACCACTATATATATATGATTTGGCATCCTTAAAGACTAAATAAATGAGTTGAAACTATGGCAAACACTATATATACCTTTGTTATTATCATCATATAGGAACAAACATATATATGTTTTAAATTGCAGTAATACATTTTCTTTCAAATATGAATATTTTCCTTATAAGAGAATTTATTTCCTTAAATGGAGGTAGAATACAAAGTATGGAATCAGAATGCACGACTCTGAACAAGTTATGTAAACTTTATATGCTTCAGTTTCTTTGTTCGTAAAATGGAGATAATAATAATAATATCCTCTTTATGGAGTTGTTGAGAGAATTAATTAATACATTTAAAACTCTCAGATGTGTCTGAAATATATTAAATTATCAATAATATTTAGCCAATGATCTTTCAAAAAAAAAATCAACTAGCTTAGGAAAGCCTGTGATTTTTTAAAGATTATTATAAAAATGCATTATTTTATATTCTTTAATTTTTACCTGTATTGACATCTAAATACGACATTTTATTATTATTATATTTGGCATACACATACTCAAAATCACATTAGGACAAATACATTTTCTAACAAGGTTCTTAATGATTGACAATATGAACTGAAAACAAAAGTCTAATCGAATGCTAGTACAACGGGCAGGCATTGCATTTGAGAGGGTGAAGTGTGATTACAATGACATTTATCTTGTGGTTTGAATACTGAAGCCTTAGAAAAAAGATCCAACTAATTCTTTATATCTATATACCGATCATTGAATTGAAACAGGCCTTTGTATTCAGAAACTTAATTTTGTCAAATGAACAGCTATATTTACCTCAGAAGTTTGGTAACAGGGTAAAATTGTTATCACACAAAAATGTGTAATGATTTTTACCTGTCAAATAATAATCAGAATTTTTTTTTTTTTAAGGAAAGAGATTTTGATATGTTTTGAGGCCCTGGAATTTTATGGAACTTCTCAGTCCTGGAATGTGTATTTTTATTTTAGCACAGACTCACAGAATAAGGAGAGGTGTATGAAAGTTCAAGTATTTGAAAGAAGTATTATTTAGGAACTTAAACCATATGACACACTGTCCTATGAAACAATAGTAACTTGAGCGGATTGATAATCTGTTTTTTCAACCTTATTTAATTTTTGCAGTTCTGCATGTTATTCTTTTCTACAAGAATATGGGCTGCCGTACAAGCTTTCACATTTCCTGTCTGAATGAGCAACTCTTCTAATATATACTTGTCATTAAGGGTCTGGGAAATTTTCAACATAGATAACCCACCAGGACACTTAATTAGAGCTATAACATGATTTGTGTCAAAATGAATCATATTTTGTGTTTAAAACAATCCCTCCTGAAGTAGAAAACTGTATCTGCTCATCTTGTGATAATTCTGATGGTGCACTTGACAAATACTAATAACTTTCTCTTCAGGGGCAGTTCTAAATACGATCACATTGGACCAAAGAAGGGTCAGTATAAATCATTTAAGTCATCAATGAAATAGGCCTATACCTAAACAACGTTGAATGTAGAATTCATTATTTGCCTTAAGCAAGTGTCCAACTTGTCTTTTTTCTTTTTCCCTTTATCCCATCTACCTCTCTCTACTCTCTGGTAACCACTAGTCTATTGTCCACGCCCATGAGTCTCTGTTTGTTGTCCTGTTCATTTGTTGCTTTTAGGTTTAAATCCCACATATAAGTGATATCATGTGATTTTCAACTTTTTCTGTCTAGCATGATTATCTCAAGGTCCATCTGTGTTGTGGCAAATGGCAATATTTCCTCTCTTCTTATGGCTGAGTAATATTCCACTGTATGTATGTACCACAGCTTCTTTATCCAAACATCTATTGTAGGACAGGCAAGTGTCCAATTTGGAACTATTTTTTTTTCTTATGAAAAGTTGATTCTAGGCTTGGCTTCCTATGTTGCTAACAAACCACTGCCACCTTATTGCCTAGAGAATAGGCTAGAGGTAAAATTCAGAGTAACCGTTTTTAAGGAGTTTCGCATATACCTCTACTCACATCCCCTTAGGTCAAAGTTAGGTAAATCACACCTATAGCTTCAAGAGAGACTAAGAGATAAGTGACAAGAGATATGAGATTATATGGCTGATATTCAAACATTCTATCATCAAAAAGAAAAAAAAATGATATTGGATACTGAGGCACAGCTTATAGTTTATACCTCGTGGCTATTCGCAGCATGAATTTCCAGTGGGGAATCATGTCTCTCTCACCTCATCTCTTTAAATCTTAATTTGGTTTCCATTCCCTGACTCCAGAAGTGAAGAATTTTACTCAGGTCATATCAATTAGAATAACTTTATCTTACTGGCTTGCTGATTGGTTCTGGGATGGATGCTAAACCTACCTAGATAAAAATAAATAATCCTTGGTTCTGGATAAGAACTGCATTTTCCATCTGATATTAGTACAAGGTATGATTCTCTTGAAGCCACTGGCATCCATTTGCATATCACATGGAGCCTGAGAATTAAGCCAAAACTAAATAAAGCCAAATCAAAGAATGGAGACGTACAAGATATTAATTATCTTCCATGAGCCCTGTAGCCAGACCTATTTAAATTCTCTTTGTATCTCTAGACTCTTCGGCCTAGTCAATAAATTCCCTTCATGACTTAATTGATTCAAAGCGTTACAAGGGAGTATATAAGTGTGAAGATTATCTATTTGTTGGTAATTTTTTATAGATGATGATTCTAAAATATAATAGAGTTCTACTGAAATTTTACCCTGTGAGCACTTATTCCAAATATGTAGAATTCTGGACAGTTTTTCATAAGTTATAAAAAATATTTTCTGCAATGGTACTTCTAGTCCACCTTATAGAAATCTTAGATATTGAAATGGTCTTTTTGATGATGTGCTAAATCGAAAGGATCTTCCATTTTTCCTCATATTTGTGACAATTCTATACTGCCGTGCCATATCACATAATTCTTCTAAGGCTTTGCTCAAGCAGAAAGTAAAAACTCCTCCAGAGCTCAGGATACACTACTATCTTATCACTCAAATGAGTATACTGAAATTACCTGTTTAATTATGTCTCATCACTATCATGTGCTTAATACATCTTATATTTCCAAGGCCAGTAACAATGCCTGGCACATGGCAGGTTAATAATTTTTTATCAAACAGATTTTATATTTTAGAGAAGTTTTAGGTTCACAGCAAAGTTGAGCAGAAAGTACAGAGAGTACACTCGCTGCTCCCACACTAACACAGCTTCTTCCACTATCGAATCCTGAACCAGAGTAGTACATTTATTACAATCAATGAACCTACTTTGATATATTATTATTGTCCAGAGTCCGTAGTTTATAGTAAGGTTCACTCTTGGTGTTATATATTCTACAGGCTTTGACAAATGTATAATGACATGCATTCACCATTATAGTATTATACAAAATAGCCCTATTACCCTAAAAATCTTCAATGCTCTGCCTATTCATCCCTATACCCAAACTTCAGTATCCACTGATCTTTTTATTGTTTCCATAGTTTTGTTTTTTTCCAGATTGTCATATAATTGGAATCATACAGTAAATAACCTTTTCAGATTGGCTTCTTTCACATATTAACATATATTTAAGTTTCCTTCATATCGTTTCATTGCCTGATATACCACTTCTTTTTAGTGCAGAATAATATTCTATTATCTGGATGTATCATCAGATATTTATTCATTTACTTACTGAAGGTCATCTCAGTTACTTCCAAGTTTTGGCAATTATTAATACAGCTGCTATAAACAATCACGTGCAGGCCCTTGAGTGAACATAACTTTTTAACTCATTTGGGTAAATATTAAAGAGTATAGTTGCTGGATCATATGATAAGAGCATGTTTAGTTTGTAACAAATAGCCAAACTGTCTTCCAAAGTGGTGGTGCCAGTCTGCATTCCCACCAGCGATAAATAAGAGATCACATTTCTCTACCAGCTGCCAGCATTTGGTGCTGTGGGTGTTTACATTTTGGCTATTCTAACGGGTGTGTAGTGGTATCTCATTGCTTTCATTTACATGTTCCTGATGACATACAATGTGAAGCGCCTGTTCATATGCTTGTTTTCCATTTGTATACCTTCTTTGGTGAGGCATTTGTTAAGATCTTTGGCCCATTTTTAAAACAGGTTGCTTGTTTTCTTACTGTTGAGTTTTAAGAGTCCTTTGTATACTTTGGATGACAGTCCTTTGTCATATACGTCTTTTGCAGTTTCTCCCAGTCTGTGGTTTATTCTCTCATTCTCATACAGCATCTTTCACAGAACACAAGTTTTTAATTTTAATGAAGTCCACCTTATCAATTATGTCTTTCACATATCACATCTTTGGTGTTGTATATAAAAAGTCATTGCATACCCAAGGTCCTGTGTTATCTTCTAGGAATTTTTACTTTTGCTTTTTATGTTTATGTCTATGATCCATTTTGAGTTTATTTTATGAAGGGCGTAAGGTCTGTGTTTGATTAATTTCTTTGCATGTGGATGTCCAGTTTTTCCAACACCATTTCGTGAAAAGATTATCTTTTCTCTATCATATTGTCTTTGCTCTTTTATCAAACATCAGTTGTCTATACTTATGTGGGTCTATTTCTGGGCTCTCTATTCTGTTCCATTGATCTATTTGTCTATGCTTTTGCCAATGCCATACTGTCTTGATTACTGTAGCTTTATAGCAAGTCTTGAAGTTGCATAGTGTGTTGGCTATTCTAGATCTTTCACCTCTTCATATAAACTGAGTTCCATACATTTTGCTTAAGTGGAAAATAAGCATTTGCCAGTACTTATGTCACCCTTCTAAATAGTCTTTGCAATAGTAATGGGTTTTCTTTCATAAAAAAGACAATTCTCCAAACTCATCATCAATGAGGTATTGGAATTAAAATTTTATGATCTCTTTGTCAGTAACATTAAAACAATTGTCCTTTTTTTCTCTCAGTTAATTGCCTTGTACCTTATTTTTGAGGTAGTTAGCTGAGCTAGGCTAGAGTCTAATCAATGTTCGGGTAAAGTAAAGGAATTGACAGGAATATGGATTGTAGGCTTCTATGCTAACAGAAGTGATTATACTTATATTTAATTCTGTTTTCTTAAAAATAGCTGTGGTAAATAAACAAATAAAGAGAGTCCTGCATTTGCATTTAGAAGACTTAGGTCCAGCATTGTCATTTCCTGTACAATCATCAGTTTAAACTCAGACAAGCTATTTACCTATTCAAACAGCTCACCCAAAAGCAAGACATCTCTCTATATTCTTATGGACTGAAACAGTGCTTTCTGGCCATTCCCACCCTCACACCCCCAGCATTGAAATAGATAATACCTCTGAAACTGTAACCTTGGGTATAAAAAAGGTATATATAAGTAATAATTTTTAGTTGATTCTCTATTCTCTGCTGAGATAATCTAGCTTCTAGTTCAATAACAAATTCTGTTCCTAAATGACCCAAGCTCTACTAAGTACATGAGAGGTGGTAAGAACTGGCATCTTAAAACAGAATGGTTGCTTTCTCCTTCTACTGTCATTTTTTTTTTCTATTGTCATTTTGAATATTTAGAAAGTAAAATGTATATAATAGGTTTTGGTAACATTTTGAAGTAGGCTACTCAGTTCTGAAACATTTAACTTTGAAACTGTTATCTGTATTAGGAGATTTTTTTTTTTAAGTGGTGTTTGAATGACCTTCTATAGGCTTTTGTACAGTTTTTTTGAATATAGGATTTAATAAGATGTGTATACATAAAAATGATGACTTTAGTACTCTTTTCTTTATCTTTTATTATTTATAACTTTGATGATTTTAAGCCATGGGTTGTTTACACTAGTTGTGCTATTTAATGCCTCAAATATTATGAGAAAGGGATAAAAAGAAGGAAAAAAGACTGAGCAGAGTTAACTGCTATGTGTTTGAGATTTGGCAATGCAAGCTTTTTCATGAGTTAATATAAAATGAAGCATTTTATAATTTGTAACTCATGGAAAGACAAGTAATGTGTTTTAAATCATTTTCTCAAAATACCCAATAGAAATCATTCCTCTATCTTAATATTATGCTATATGGTCAGTGTGTATTTCACTTTTTAATTTAGAAAATTTCCCCCATTCCTTGTAACCAAAAGGAAAGGACACAGTAGGTTTAAAAAATAGATAATGACAAAATGATGATCAAGAAATAATCTTCTAATAGTCAAATAATCATTCATGAAAAATAAACTAATTCATGGCAGTTATTGTGAGCTTTTATTAAATATCATTGTGCTAAACACTTTATAGCTGAAAATGGTTATTAAAAACCAAATCTGGAAAAGTGAAATAGTATTTGTGCCTAGAGAAACATTAAAAAATTTGAGAAGAGGTTTTGCATCCAGGGGCCAAAAATGTAGCAAATACAAGTGCAGTAGAGAAAACTATAAATGGACATGAAGGTGAAAAAATAAACATAGGAGTAAGAGAGTTAAATTTCATCTTAAATGAAACAGAGGTGCTCTGCAAGTTTTGACAGACACACATATGAATACATACAAATTTATATTTAGAGATGAGAATTTGTTCTATTACAAACATCCAAACTATATAGTAATATAAATCTGAACTAAGTCATAGTCATGAAAATTAATTAATTAATTTTTTTTTAATTTCAAAGTAGAAGTGAAAATATTAGGTGATAGAATAGATGTGGGTGTAAAGGGAGGAAAATGGCTCTGGAGTTCCTAATTTGCTTACCCGGAATTCGTTGTTATTTTAAAATACATTAAAATCAAGTATATTAATGACACAAAACAATTTGTTTTGAGAAGTTTTAAATTTCTCAGATGTTGTTTTTTAGATAAGATCAAAGCCAATAGTAATTAGTAATATCACAAGAAGCTTGTTGTCGAATCTTTGACTAGATAATCAGAATTGATATCACCAGACAGATGTCGAACACCTCCAAACGTGATACTCTAAATTGGACCCAACAGAGCTTTTGTCATATTTCTATTAGAGAAACATAACTTTAATCACATAAAACATTAAACTATTTGTCTCTAAATCATTTGTCTTTTTATTTATTTACTTGTTTGTTTATTTATTTATTTTTAGGTTACAAATGACATGCTATATTAGTTTCAGGTGTAAACATTTGCCTTTAAAGAAATATGCAACAATGTCAATTCAACTCTAATCCTGTTTTCCAGTCTTATCACTAGACTTTTCAGAATGGAAATCTGGCTTTTCTCTTGCCCCTGACAGGCAAGTGCTGGATGCAGATTTTGACTGGGTTCTGGAAAAATTAATTGAAGATGCAGGGTAGTAATGGAAGATAATACTCTAGGTTATATGACTTACTGTAGGCCTTTTTCTCAATTTGGAAAACCCAAACTAGGAAATATAAATATCGTTAACCCTAAAACATAGGCATATATTCATAACCATTTTCTCATTAATGATTGCTTCAGAGACAAAAATTTCAGCCATCTTTTGTTTAAGTGACAAGTTGGATATATGGAGAATGTACATGGTTCAGTCTTCCTGTCAGATTATTTAGGAAAACAATAATCCATCATGTGAATTAAAAAATAAAACATAACTAACACCTACAAGAAGTGGTCAAATATATTCTCCCCTTCAAGTATACCACACCTTTATGAACTTGAAATGAGAATAGCGTTAAAATTATTATTTCAAAAATATAGCTAGATCTTTCCAAATCAACAGTCTTGTATTTATTAGAGATTCACCTACCTACCAGAGGATTATAAATTGCATTGACATCAACATTTAACTTATTATGGGAAGGATCAGTAGAGAGTTAGCTCCTACCAAAATGCTGAAATAATATTCAAGCAATATCATATTTTATGATATTGCCAGAGTAACATCTGCCTACAAAGTTTACTCTCATATCCCAGCCAAAGCAATGTTGGGCCTGAGTCTCCCTACCTCTCTATACCTATCTACCACTCATCTCTTAGTAGAAACAAAGTTAGGTTCTGGGTGTTTCTTCTTTTTCTATTATCTGTCACATTTATTTTTCATGGCCTGTTAGAGTACAAGCAGTAGAGCTGACGAGTTCAGCTAGCCTCTGCCTAACATTTGGAGTAGTGACTTTATATTACTTCTGGTAAAAACACAACAACGACAACAACAACAACAACACCGCTCGGTTATATGCTATCTCCTTTCTATTTAATTTTGATGACCTATTTTTTATACTATTATCAGTAGTCCTGTCTGCTTTATAGGACTTCAGGTTCTGTAATATATTTTATTTTCTTCTGCTTTGGCTTCCTTACAGTTTATGATAACATGCTCTTCCTCTGTCCAGTTCTCATCACACTAAGACTAAAATGGCACTGCTTATACTAAACAGATAAAATAAATTTGTATACCTTTCCTGAAGCTTAAATAAGAACTTCTAAAGTAATCTCATTTCTGATAAAAATTATTCATCTGCCCTAACCAATAAGTGAACTTTTAATACAGGCCACACCTTTTCTTTTACTCACAGCAGATACCTGCTGTAAATGACTAAAACGAGTGCGTCTTTGTAAAACGAAAATGGCAGTTTATACGGATTAGATGCAGAACTTCATTGCTTGCAGGTTAATAACCAGAGGAAGACTTTAGTTTTATCTATCTAATTAATGATGTAGGCTTTTATATTTGGTTTTCATAAGAAATCAGTTGTTGCTTGGTAACCAACTTGCCTGTAGGCTCCCAGAAGAAGCCTTCTAAGCAAAGCACCCTGTTGTCTTATAAATAGGGCAGTAAAGCTTGCTCAGACACGCCTTAGGCATTCAGCAAATCTTTTCTGTATGAGTATCTGATTTTAACTGAAAAGTTCTCTTTGCCAGAGAGACACTCAATTGGACAAAGGGGAAGAGGAAGAAAGGCACCAATTTTCATGTGAGCCTAATAGTATGAAGGAAGACAAGTGGCTAGAAAGATTATTTGCTCTCACTTGCCAAAGTGGGAAAATAAAATACATTAGATGAGAATTAATAAGCCGAAAATAAAAATCAATTATGATACCCAGACTTTTTAGCTTCAGGACAAACTAAAGCACAGCAGGACAATGGCAGAGAGTGACATCAAAACAGAGATGCTGAAAAATCCAACTTATAAAAATAGATTCTACAAGTTATGTATCTCTGATCATGAGGAAAGGTTTTGTTCAATCAGGATAATTATGTTTCTCACACTACCTTTTATGTATCCTATTATTGCTTGTATAAAATTACCTTCTATCTATTCTACACAACTTTTTTTTTTTCTTATGACAATACATGTTCCTAGAGGCAGGGTACTTTCCTTCTTCTCCCTCACCTATGTTTACAACACCAAGAATAGAATCTAACACCGGTTTGCACGCAGTAAATATTTGCTGAATAAAAGTCAAAGCATACTTTAAGTAGTCTATAAGTTCTTTAAGGACTGAAACAATGGTAACTTTTTAATATACATGGTTGTTTTTCAATAAAGTTTTATTAAGTGAAGGCTGCATGAGTGAATGAATAAATGGATGAGTGAATGAAAATAAATAAATGTGTGATTTTTTTTTTAAAAAAAAGGAAGAACAAATCCTCTAAACTGCTAGATGACTGAGTTAAAAGCTACTAACATATAAGAACACCATTCGTAGTAGTTGATAGATGGTCACAGGGTTGCAGAGTATGACATAGGAAATGCAGTTAGCATTAACGTAACAGCTAAGTGGAGAACCAGAGGAGAGAAAGAGCAATTAGGGAGGATTGTTTTATAAACTGTATAAATGTCTAACCAATGTACCATATACCTGAAACTAAAAAAAAAAAAAAAAAAAAAAAAAAGAATACTGTTAGTGGTTACTAAACGCTAGTAGATGAAATGGTTCAAAGAGTACTAAAGATGTACCTAGGAGAGTAATTTTGACACAATAACTAAATGACTGTGAATATACCATAGAATAAAAATTATTTCCATATGTAATAATCAGTTATGATGTATGTAATTACTAAAATATGTGTCAAAGAAATTTTTAGCATTTTAATTTAGCTATCATTTATTTAATGACTACTATATTCCAGGCACCTTCCTCAAACTATGTCGAACCATCAAAGCATATAAAATTAGATATTACCTTCCCCTTTTACAATGAGAAAATAGACAAAAAGAGGCTAAGGGACTTTAAAGGTTTCATGTAAATTAAATAAAATATGTTATGTAAAATAAATTGGAAAAAAATTCAACATTTATTAAAATGATACCAAAAGTCCAAATAAATATTTACAGTCTGGAGACAATTTAATATTTAGAGTTTATCTACATAGAAAATAAAATGTCGACTGAGAAATGCCTAGTCTTCCCTACTCAGTATCCTGGAATGCAGAGTAGAAGAGAGGGGAAAAATATATAATTATATACTAGATGAGCAAGTTAGATTTTTGTTTGTATTTTTATTTTTGCTATAATTAGTAGAGACACCAGAAAAAATATTACATTGATGTTCTAATTTCTAGAAACAAAGAGAAAGTTTGATAAAAACTATGACAAAAATAAAATATATATATAAAGAAGGACTAATATATCACTTTAAAAAAACAGAAAGATTTTATATAAAAGATTATATATATATATATGCCAATATCTAGAAAAGTGTTATCTTTAATCCTTTTGATTTTCACAAGTAGCTATTGAAAACAAAAAGGTGGGGGATGAAGCTTTATGAAAATAAATGTAAATCAGACTTTAAAGTCTTCCATGCTGGCGATAGAATAACGACATTTATTATTATTACTTGAAACTCAAATTAATTTTTTCTTAAAGCAAGAATTGCTTCTTGCTTTAAGAAAATATATTTGTTTTCTAAGACAAGCAATTGTTTTTTTTGTTGTTGTTAAAACAGTGGAAATGAAAAACTTAAAAAATGAAACTCATGAAATAGAGAATATTCTCTGTCCTTGAAAATAAACAATTGTATCATATACTCTGTTGTGTAACCTGTATGAAGTAGGAAGAAAAATACAAAATGAATTGCTCATCTTCTATATTCTTACATTAATTCTCTCCTAAAATAGCCATTTTGTTACATCTGTCATATTGGAAACATATCAACTTACTAGGAACATTGGAGGAGATAGTAAAAAATGATGGCAAAGCAATGGTTTTGAAAACATAATATCACAGCTGGAACCAAGCAGAACAGAGTAATCCAACATATCTAATGTCGTATAACTAAAACTATTTTATATGAGTTTATTTGTTAAAATTCATACTCTTAACTTTGAAGCAAAGTTATAGCCTTAAACAAGGTATCCTATAAAAGTTCACTGTTTTATTTTTATTGGATGGCTTTTTAGAAATAAGAATCTTTCTTATTGCTTAAATTAAAATATCTGTATACTCAAAACATATATATAAAACACCATCAATAAATAATTAATATGCATTTATAAGACTAAAAATCTCAAGTTGCTTTCATTAAGCCCTTAGTGATGTATCTTTGCACAGATAAAAGTCACTATGGTAATAGTAATGTATCATGGTGGTTAAGCATACAGACTCTAGAATCATACTGTCTGTGTCCTTCCAGTACTTGGTAACTCTGTGACCTTGGTATAACCTCTCTACACTTCAGTAGACTCATAAAAGTGAGATAACAATGCCTATCTTACAGAATTACTGTAAGAATTAAGACCAATTATGTTATATATCACTATTAATTAATTCCAACAGAATCAATTTAAATTCCACAAGGGTAAGAAATTTATGTAATTTTACTTGCTACTGACTCCTCATGCCTAGCAAAATTTCTAGAAAATAGTAAGTATTCAAGAAATATCTGTTGAATAAATGGATAAATGTTTGAATAAAAGGATGAAAGACTGGATAGATGAATGAAACAAAATAGAACTATCAATTCACCAGCTAATATATTTTGAACATGCGAAACTGAATATTCAAGCAATAGTTTTCTTCCCAGTAAACTGTTCTGTGGTTGTGCTAAGTAGACAAGAAATATTCTATATGGTCTCTCAGCATAATTGTTTCACTGCTGCAAGTGGAGGTACTTTTCCTCAAAAGTAATTTTTACTATTTCTTTATATAATTAAGCATTTGGAAAAATATGTGAAAGTGATGAAAATTTTTCTGGTATCTTAGGAAAGGCCCTCCCTAATAGTTCATATTGTGAAGCTTCAAAGGTACACATTTGCATCTTCTGGGTGATACTGTTCTTACTGGGTGGACACAATTATGTATTTTTTGTACCTTGAGAGGAGATAGGCTGTCTGTAATCTAGTGACTAACACCAAGGCCTAGAGTCTTTAAAGCTTTCTTATCTTGATTTGGAAAGAGGGAAGCTGAAGCACAACTAGTCAAATTAACATTTATTGAAGAACTATTATTATACTTTGTGTTTTGCACAATTATTTCCCATATGTACTCTAATTTAATCATACAACAATTTTATTTTATGGTTGAGAAATGTAAAATTCAGACATATTAGCAAATTCACCTTAAACTAGATATAGCATGGCAAAGAAAGAATCCAAACGTTCTGAAAACTATTATTATCCTATTATTTCTCTTTTACTTCAATAGTGTCTGTTGCATTATGCATAAAGATATTTTCTAAAGTGTGTTATGAGTAATACTAGTGTTCCTCGGTGGTTTGGTCAGTTAAAATATGTTTTTCGAAAAAAGAAACTGTGTCAATTAACTTTAGGAAAAACTGTACCTTCCAGTTTTACAAGCTTTATTAATCTTTGTATTCTTCATACCCAGTACTAAAATTAGCAAATGAAACAAATACACGATAAGCATCTATCACATGAAGAGACAAGATGGTTGTTCTATATTCAAGTTGTAATGGTAGGCAGGGGTAATGATAGTAAAAAAGATTAATATTAGCATATAAAAATTTTTGGTATCTACTATAGGAAAAATCTTATATAATTTCCTTTAACTTAGATTTTACAAAGGTCTAGGGCCTTGTAACTTTTTGTCATGTAGACATCAATCAATAAACAATTTGTCAAGAAAATTATATGAGCTAGTTCTCTTAGACTCTACACACTGTGTAGGTGCATGTTTGGGTTCAATAACAAAACACTCATACTCATATTTGATTATAGCTGAGCCAGACTTGTGCGCCCATTTGTCACAGAAGAATAGAACTTGAATGTGAGGAACGACTGCACTTAAATCTGCTTTTCATAGAGACTTAGAATACAAAGACCAAGGGCAAAACAAAATGCCAGTACCTTGAACCAATTTCCTGAACTTTAAGTAAAACCTATATTTTTATACTCGATCATGAATTAAAACTTATTTCCTCCAAAGCAACAATAAAATGCAGGGAACCAGACATAGTTGTGCATTTTCTAGATCTATTAAATTGTAACTTTAAAGTCTTAATCCTAATTAAAGAGAACATTTTCCGAAGGAATATTTTATTCAATCCATAGTTAATTAAGCCTCTTCTCTAGTCATGTAGACATGCATATTTTGGTGGATTCAAATTCTCTTCAATTATCAGATCTTAGCTTCAGGATGACTACTATACAGTTATTTAAGCTAATTTACTTGTGTGACAGAGAGGGCTAATAGACCACCAACAGTCATATTCTCCATAGTGTAAAGTTGTACCTGGGAATATCTTCCAGTCCTCTTATACCTAGATGGTGCCAAGTGACTAAATCTAACCAATGAATTATGAGCATAATTGATATGTGCCAATTCCTGGATGAGAGATTAAATATACAAGCTCTTCAGTTTTTTAACAAATTTAGAAACCTTATTTTACAGGTGGTAAATTCATAAGCTACGTGGAGCCTGACTTTGTAAGAGATACCACATGGGATCAGGCTGCCCTGAAGAACCACTTAATGGAAATGTCTGCACTAGAATTTATATGAACAAGAAATAAAATTTATTGTGTTAAGCCACTCTAATTTGATGCTTGCTTCTGAAAGAAGTTAGCCTACTGGACTAATAAATTTGTCTAGATAATTTGGAGACCTTAGAGGCGATTTTCATTATTCTTAAAAATTATTCAAATATTAACAGGAAATTCCATCTAAGGAACATCATGAGAATAAGAGACCTTTCCTTGATGTGAATTTCTCTAGCATCTTCCCTCTTTTGTGTGTCAATCTTTACTTCATAAAAAAGGTTCGACCACTTATTATGTGCTACGTACTAAACATATATATTCAGTCTCTACTTCCTAGGAGCTCAGAGACATATTAAAGAGGTGGCACTTTAAATTATTATAAAATATGATGACAGGTACTAATAGGACACACAAAGGGCATGAAAAAACAGAAGAGTTGGTATTTCAACCTTCTTTGCAGTATTAGGGAAGTTTTCATCTGGTAATTAATTTTTTAAGCTAAAAAGTATGAACAGGAGTTTGACATATGGCCAAGAGGGGTGGTAGATATTTCAGACAGATGGAACCATATGAAAAATAGCACAGAATTACAAAAGGCATGGCATGTGTAAAGAATGGAGAGAACTTCAATGAAGATAAAATCTGGAGTTCTGGTGGGTGGTAAGGGGGAAAATTGAGAGATGGAGAACAAAGATATAGATATCAGATTAATAAACTAGACTGGAGTCAAGGTTGTGAAATGGCATATGTCTTACTAAAGAATCTCTTTTCACAGGTCTTTAAACAAATTCTTTTTATATTTCATGACAGATTATACTGTAACTATTTGGTTCACTTGTCTGTCTCACAATATGAGCTCCTTCATGGTAGAGGCTCTGAAATAATCAGCTTTGTATTCCTAATGCTATACACAATGCTCAGTACATAAATAATACATATTGGGTTAAAAAATGGATTTGATGAGTCACACAACTGTATTTTAAAATAGTCCCAGATGATTACAGGAATTGGGAAAGAGACCTTTTGAAATATTTGCCAAAGTCCTCATTAAAGGAAAATGAATACCTTAGACACTTGTGTACATGAGCTAAGATGGTAGAAAGTGGGAGGGAAGAGAGATAGTCTTATGAAATACACTTACAGTGGACTATTTATTTTAGGAAAAAAATAAGTATTGACCTTGAACTCTCAGTAGTATATCAAAAAACAAATGACTTTTTGGTTAGTCTTGGAAATATTTTGGAAAGAAGAGAGTGCAAACAAAGTGAGAGGAACATCATCAACTTCTAATTAAGAAAGTTAAGTGAAAGGAGTCATATGGATGCTTAAGGTCACAAATTAGCTGAGATGTTCTAGGGGGGGAAATGAACTGTATAAGAACTTCCTGTAAATGGGAAGGAATTTCAGAAGATAGAGTGGACAATGTTAGAAGCTAAAGAAAAGAAGTGGGTGAGATAAAGTTTGATTCAATGACAATGAGTTTATTCTAGCAACATTTCTTGACTTTTTAGGAATCTATCAGTTTGCAACTAACTGCATAGCATATTACATCAAATGCCACCCTTGATCAATGTGAAAACTTAGCCAAATATTAATTGGGTCCATGATACTACATTATGTGTTGTGTTTTGTTTCGAGTGATAGTCGGAGATAAATGTTTCACTTTAGCTCCATGATTTCCTTACACACTATCACACTGTATTTTAACAACTTTGTCTTTACCATGAGACTGTAAGTGTTTTGAAGGCAAGTCATGTGCTTTGTTCATTGTTGCCTACTTTGCAGATGAATTATGAAAATTGGTATTTTAGAATTACTCATTTTAATAAAAATTATGAGTATAAAAATCCATTTACACTTGTTTCAAGTCACCATTTCTCTATATAATGGAAAAAATTTAAAATATTTTGATCAATTCTATTGAAACATAGGAAAGGCTTTAATATAGTGTCTTTTAAAGACATCTTGTTTACCCATTTACAAATTTATTGTTGTCATTTTCTTCACAGGAAATGAAAATTTAGCCACATATATAAAACAAATGCCATGAAATGGAACCCTTGCTGCATCCTTTCTAAAGTACAGAGGCATAATAAGCCAATCAGATAATTCAATTTATTAATTTTTTTAACACCAGAAATAATAAAATAATTTTTACAAATATTAGAAAAGTGCTGAGAAATATATTTCTTTTTTAAAAAAATAAGACATTGAATTCTTATCATCAACTAACAGTTTGGAGACTGCATTTTCTTATATTGTATAAGCCCTTAAATTCCAAAGTCTAAATAATATGATTACTAAGAGATTTAAGTATGAATCTAACCATGTCTTTACAAAGATGACAACTTTGTCTCATTCAGTCACAGTTCCTGGGGTTTTACTGTCCTTTCTATCAAAAACAAAAGATAAATGAAAAAGACAGCATCTTGTTTTTATATTATTAATTTGCAAGACAAGATAAAACAAGATAAAACAAGATAAAAACAAAAAAAATGATTAAGTAGATTAGAAACAATTGTTGGTGGTAGATTATAATGAAGTTGTATGGTAATAACTAACAATTTTATGGAATTAGTCTTGTTTTATTATAAGCAGAAACACTCAGACATACGAGCTCTTTGTATCTCTTACAAGGGCTATATAATGAGGTTATTTTGAATGAAGGTATGATGTGACAAAGTCAACCCAAAAGATTCTATCTACATTATAATAGATATCACTTTGTAATTATTAAACTCATAATTTCCCTTTCATATATAAGGATTCTGTTAATTGCTATAATGTAGTGAGACTCGTAACATGTCCAGTACCTCGAAATGTCTCCTGGTGTTTCCTGGCGTCCTACTCATTACTGCCTAAAAAGAAGCTACTATATTGATTTCTTTTCTAATATATTAGTTTTGCTTATTCTTGAAGATCCTACAGTTGAAATTATATGGCATGCATTCTTTTATCCCTGGCTTTTTTTTGCTCAACATAATTTCTATGAGATTCACCTTGTTGTTGCATGTGATGGTAATTTATTCATTTCACTGCTCTGTAGCTGTCCAGTTTATTAATATACTACATTTCATTTGCTAGCACTAGACATTTGTTATTTGCAATTCGTTTTTAGATATCGTGAAAAGAGTAGTCATGAATATTCTTGTACATGTTTTTGGTGGATATATGAACTTACTTCTCTTGGAAATATATCTGGCAATGTAATTTCTGGGTCATAGGATAAACAAATGATTAATTGTTTTAGGCATCGAAAAGCATTTTTCCAAAGTAGCTTTGCTAACTTACGTACCCACCACCAATATATAAAAGTGCTTATGCCATCCTTTATAATTTCTCGACATTGTCAGTCTTTTTAATTTTAGTCATTCTGCTAAGTATAAGGTATTTCACTAACAGGTATTTTTATAGAAAGTAAGCAAATGAGATAAACCTCAGAAAAAATGACAACTTATGTTTTGATAAAACGATAACTGTTTCAAAAATAGCCCAAAGGAGACAAGGAGCAAATTAACAAACTATGCATATTATTTACATTTCATATGCAAAAATACAATGTTTTCTGTTGGAATTTTAAGAGGAGATAAATAGTATCCTTTTCCCTTCCTTAGTCAAAATGTTTTTTTGAGGAATAACCCAAATACAGACAGATGAAGAAAAAATTATCATCTTTTTTATATTGCTAAAGCTTTTTGGAGACTATAGCTCTAGATCTGTAAGCACTGCCCACATCTTAAACAGTTGCACCATTGGCGCAATCACAGACCGCCCAAAGACACAGAATCTGTCCTCCTATATAGCCTGCATGAAAGAAAGCAGATCAAACACACCCTCACTGCAGATTCAGCAGGCTCTAAAAGAGAAAGAAAAAGAAAAGAAAAAAGAACAAAAGCAAAAAGAACGAAGCGACCATATTCTTTTCTTCTTCTAAGATTAACAATTAAATCATTCCTGAAAAGTGGAGAGAAGAACAAAGGGGAAAGAAAAAATGTTCAGAAATACTCATAATATTGGCATATATGACGTCACTACATGGCTACAAGAGGCCAGAGAAATTTCTTCCACTGGCTATTTCCTAAAAGGGCTGCTTCTCATTTCACAGCATTGTTAATAAGACTATTATTTGTATTACCTAAATGTGTCCTTATGTGAACTCCTCTTAAAAAGGTAAACCTTTTCAAGATAAAATGTTATTTTTTTTTTAATTGGCAGACTGAACATTATACCAATAACTGTTCTTGCAGAAGATCTGAGGTTAACTATTTTAAGAGATTCAATCAGACAGAATGTGGAACCATGGATCTCTGATCCAGTTGTCTTGGAGATGCAATATTAAAAACAGCAGGATTACATAAAAGATTAACTATTGAATGATGAGACATCTAGTACTTTAACCTCATTTAACATACAATAAGCTAGACTTCTACCTCTAATACAGGAGGATGATTCTTGTCACGAAAATGAAGATCCAAGAGTAAAGGCTTAAAAACATTTCACTCTATAATGAATCCCATGAATCAAGAAGTCTAGTCCGTATAAACTGGGCTTAGATTTTGATTCATTCTGACAATGCCTGTTATTCCATTTACATTTAAAGTAATTAGTGTTATGATTGGATTTAGGTTTATCATCTGTTTTCTGTGTCTTCTGTCTTTTTTCTCTTTTCCTGTCCTTTTGTAAATGACTATTTTTTTTAAGAATTCCATTATAATTTTTCTATTGGCTTTTTTTGCTACAACATTTTGCATTCTTGTTTCTTTAACGTTTCTCTGGAGATACAATATAAAATCTTTCATAGTCTACTTAGAGTTAATATTGTACTGCTTGAGGTAAATTGCACGAATGTCACATACACAACCATTTACCACTCCGCACATCCATTTATGCTATAGTTTTCATTTGTATCACATCTACATACATTTTAAACTAGATAATAAAAGTCATATTTTATCTTAAACAACATGCATTTTTAAAAAATTATTTAGAAGAGAGAATATTTTGTATTTATCCACATAATTCTAACTTCTGGTACACTTCATTCTTTTCTGGTGATATGTGTTTCTATCTGGATTCATATCCCCTTAAAAAAGAAAGAATTCCCTTTTAATGCAAGTCTGTTGGAAATTAATATTCTTAGATTTTATTTATTTAAATATGCTTTATTGCACAGTTGATGGATATTATCTCCAAATACGTTTTCTCCCCCTTTTATCCCTCAAGATGTTCCACCATTAAAATTAGTTCCAGTGTGTCCTGACCTCCACTGTTTCTCATGAGAAATACATGCTCTTTGATGGTTGTCCATTTTAAAGTGTACTTCTGTAACTGCTTTCAAGATTTTGTCTTTATCTCTGATTATCTAAATTTGACGATGACCTAATTTACTTTATATTTACTCTGCGCTGAGGCCCATAACCTTGTGAATTTGTACATATATGACTTTTATTAAATTTGGAAAATTTTTGGCAATTGTTTCCTTTTCAAATATTTTTTTCTTCTCTCTGTTCCCCTCCTTTTGTTCTAGAACTTTAATCTCTTGTGTATTAGAAATTTTAATATTACAGATACATTATGTTCTGTTCATTTATCTGGTCAATATTTTTTCTCTGTGTTTTTCAGATTAGATAATGTCATGTATATATATTTTTAAACTTATCCAGGTATTCTTATTTTATTTACTTTTCAGTTGTAGAATTTCAAATTGGTTCTTCTTTGTAGTTTCTATTCCTCTGATGAGATTTCTTTTTTTTTTTTGAAATTTACTTGAATCATGGTTTGCTTTATATTGTTGAATACAGTACTGATAGCCACTTTAAACAGTTTAAAATTTTTTTCTCTTAAATTTATCATCTAGGGGTTAGTCTTTATTGATTACCTTTGTTTGGGGGATAAGTTGTATTTTATTATTTCTTAATAAATCTAGTAATTTGTGACTATATCCTGTGAGTGTTCTGTTAAAGAGCTTCTAGATTCTTTTCTATGCATCAGAATGTTGATTTTTGTTTTGTTTTATTTAGCAGGCAATTAACTTAGAATGCCTCATCTAACAAACTTTATCTCTATTTGGTTATTTTAACATTTCCTGGGCTACTTGGAGTCTTTCTTATGTATGCGTAGATCAGAGGTCAGCCAGAATAAGAACAGTATAAATGTGGGAACTACCTTACTCAAAGCCTTTCTTATCCTACAAATGTGAGCATCCCTCCAGTTTCTTTCTGATTTTGTTGTGGGAGGAATGGTCTAAATAGAACTACTTGGTCATATCTCGATATTTCTAAGCCAGTAAGATTTTTAGTAATTTGCCTCTTAATTATATTTGATACAATTGTGAGGATAAATCGTAAAACATTTTTTAAAAGCATTTCACATGAAATTCATGAAACAAATAGATAAACAAATGTATAGAAAGTAAATAAACAAGTAAAAAAATGTAAAAACTTAAAAAAAAAAACTGAAACAAAGCAGATAAAAAAAAAGATTTCCAGGGGTAGTTCCATAGTGTAGAGGTTAGCACATCTGCTTTACATGCAGAAGGTCTTGGGTTCACGCCCCAGGTGAAGCCACAGAACAGACCCCAGCTGCACCAGGCCACCCGAGTGTGCTGTGAATGCCAGGCCCCAGGTGCACCTTGCCTCAGGTGTGCCAGGCCCTGGTGAATGTCACGAGCATGTGGAAGGAGACACTCCACCTTCATAGGTCCAGTTCTTAAGGGGAAACGGCAACATTCCTAAGTCAGGGGTGGAAGTGAGGGAGGGAATTAAAGAGGGGAAAGGAAAAAAAATGAAAAGATTTCCAAAATTTATAATTAATGTCCACAGAGATATGAGAAGGTACTGTACCTAATCATTTTAACAAACGTTAACTGAATGATAATGATGAGTACTGCTCTAAGTTGGTGAACAAAACAGACCAATATTCTACCCTTATGAAGCTTATATTCCTGCTAACTACTAATAGATTCTTATTAATATTCTTTAATGGTTTTGCCATTAGTGTAAAAGGCAGTCATAAATAAGATAATTAATAAATTACATCATATACTAAAATATACTAATTACTATAGATAAAATAAAGCAAGAAGTTGAGATAATCTTAAAGTTTAAATTAAAAAAAGTCTACTGAAAATAGCAGTTGAGCAAAGACAAAGGAATAAGGCATAGAAATATCTGGGATGAGAGTTCAAGACAGTGTGAACAAAAAGTACAAACACCATTAAACGAGAGTTTTTATGATGTGTTTAAATAAGATCAAAGAGTCTTGTTTGCGAAGGGCGAAATGAGCAAGAAGGGAAACAGTGGAGTAGAAGGAGATAAATAAGTAATGGGAGGCCAAATTATATGTGGTCTTATAGACCACTGAACTGACTTTGATTTCTACTTTGAAGAAGGTAGGGAGTCATTGGAAAACTATTAGTAGAAGAATGATGTTATATAACTTAATTTTTAAAATATCACTTTCATTGATGGAATAAAAATAGACTGTAGAAGAGTAAGGTTAGAAGCAGGGGACCAGGTAGTGGACTATTGTAATAATCTAGGAAAGAAAAGATAATGGCTGGGACCATGGTAATGACATTTTATTTGAAAAAAAAAAAAAATAGCGAGCCCTATATACTTTGAAGATAAGTTGAAATGTATTTTGTGATATGCTGAGTTATAAAAGAAAGGCAGAATAAAGACTAATATCAAAGTTTTTGGTACGGTCATTTGGAAGAATAAATAGCATTGTCACTAACTAGAATGGGAAAGGCTATGGGTGGAACATGTTTGGGGGTTGGAAAAAAAGTAAATTTTGGTATTATTAAGTTGAGATATCTAATAGACATTCACGTGGACATGTAAAGACAAAAACATGTAAAATGTAAAATGTTTGGAGTTCAAGTGAGAAGTCCAGGCTAGAGATATTATGATCAGAAATCAACAAAGGGTAGAGGGTATTCGAAACTACAAGAGAAAACCCATGGAGTGAATGTGAGAAGAGAGGAGAACAAAAGATTGAGACTTCAGATGTGACAACATTAAGATCCATAGAAAAATGAGGTGAAACCATTAAAGAATATTAATAAGAATCTATTAGTACCTAGCAGGAAATATTATAAAATGTGACATTCTAGAAGTCAAGTAAAGCAAGTTAATCTAGGAGGTGAGAATAAGCATTCTGTCAAAAGCTGATGATTGTTCAATTGAGATGAGTGCTAAGAACTAACCATTAGGATTCACAAAAAGTAGGTCATTGACAACTTGACAAGAGCGATTGTAACAAGTATACTATGTGATCTATTAGCAATAAAGGCCTAATTTGCATGGGTTAAAGGGAGAGAGGGATAAGAGAAAATGAAGCGATGACTATAGACAATTTTTTCAAGATTTCCTTTTTAAAGATGGAGAAAATGAGTTGGTCAGTTGGAGGGGAAAATAGGGTCAAGCCAGAGTTTTTAAGTTGAGATAAATTACAGTGTGATGATACATTGATAAGAATGATCCTATAGAGAAAGAAAAATTGATATAGGCAAACAATTGGAGAATTGCTGGAGTAGCATCTTTACCTATGTGAGAGAATGAAAGAAGCATTAGTAATTCATCTACGGTACAGATGACAGGTATAAATGTGATATCTGAGTAAATGTAGTGCTAAGTAAGAGTTTTTTAAAAATTCTTTTCTATTTTTTTCTTTTTTTTCTTTTTTCAGTAAAATAGGAAGCAGTGTCCTCAGTTGAGCATAGGCATGGGTGAGAGAGCCTTGGAAATTTGTATACAGGGATTGAGGAATTGATTCAACATTTAGGAAAAAAAAATAATGAATTAGGATACATCTAGTGTAATTGCAGGGTAGCATTATGGACATGGTAATAAATCGAATATAGTAAAAGAGGAATATTCATAGAACAAAAGAAAATTCTTAGAAATGATCATGATAATAAAAAGAAAAAATCAATTAAAGGATTAAAAAGATAAAATTTTCAAAAATATGAAACATAGATAGTTATAAAATAAGAAGAGAACTATTACAAATGTAGAGAAGATCTAATATCTAAGTAATAGAAGTTCTGTACAGAAAGAAGAAAATACAGAGAAGGGAATTAATAATAATATAAGAACATTTCCCAGAGATAAATTGTGTGTGTGTGTGTGTGTGTGTGTGTGTGTGTGTGTGTGTGTGTGGTTTCCAGACTTGAAAAACTCAGTTGGGAAGATTGGAATAGGGATAGGGTGGGGAAGAGTCATACCGAGGTCTCATCGCTATGATATGAAAATTCAGCATTAGAAACCAGAAGGCAAAGGAACAATTTCTTCAAAATTCTAACGGGAGTTAATTTTCAGTTTAGAATTATTTACTCAGTCAAGGTATCCATTGATTGTGGGGCTACAATAAAAACATTTTCAGACTCTCAAGCACTGGAAGAAAATTACTTCCATGGATCCTTTCTCAAGAACTTGATAAAATATTTGCTTCACTAAAATGAAGAGGTCAAAAAAGAAGAAGATTTTGGTTAGTAAACAGGACATATATTGCAGGGGAAGGGCATCCTGCAGATGATGGTGAAAAAATATGTTATGTTAAGCAATTTATTCAGACTGCTGAATGAAGGCAGAGAGCCCCAGTAATGATGATTGAAGAACACACGCCCGGCTCCCGCCCCAGAGTACCTGATGTGTGTGAACAACACAGCCACCGGACCTCTCTCCTGACTCCCTCGAATTGCCTCCTAACTCTTCTGGCCGTTCTACCCTGTCCTCCTCTGTCAGCCTACTCCTAGAATAGCACCTACTGTTTTCAACACGATGGCCAAGAAGATCCTTTTACAATAGAGGTCAGATCTTATCACCTCTTTACTCAATCTCTAAAAACTTTTTTCCCTCAGAAGAAAAGTCAAAGCCTTACGTGGGCCCCATTTCCTCTCTAACTTCATCTCCCACCCCTCACCTCCTCACTCTCTCCATTCTTGCCACACGTTTTTTCAACATACCATGCATGCTTGCTGATTGGGTATTTCACACTACTACCAAGCCTTTACCTCCTTCAGTGCCTTTTCAAACATTACCTTTCCAAGGAGGCCTTCTCTAGATCCTTATTTAATAATTAAATATGCATTCTACCCATCCATACTCTACTTCTACTTTTTTCCTTTCCCCCCTATTGCTTCTAGCCCTTTAAAGATTATAGATAGTACATTTATTTATTATACTATTGTTTATTATTTGTTTCATCAGCCATAATATGAGCTCCAAATGGTCAAGGAGCTTTTAATGGAATCTATTATACCCCAAGTTCTCAGAGCAATACTTAGCAATCCAGCAGACACTCAGCAAATGTTTCTTAAGAATTTATGTTTCTATGAGAGTTTGAGAATTAGAAAAAATTCTTATGAAATTAAACAAAAACATGCCCAAGTTGTTAATTTCAAGGAAATCAAAACTTTGCTTGAGAAATAAAACAAAATTGTAGTCTATTACCCAATTCAGATGTGAAAATATTTACTTAGTATTAGTAATGTAAATTCGGCATAATCCTGTAAACAAAATTGGTGATATAAACTTCATAGGGAAAAGGAATATTGAGTGTGTATATATATGTCTATAATAAATGAAATAAAGAAATCCTCCTATTTCACTGTAGGAATTAAAAAAAAATAATAAATATCTAACTAAAAAATCAGGATTGCAAAAATTCTCCCTGATTTTTTTTTTTTTTTAATAACAATTACTGATGGAGATTTCTTCTAGGGGGTAAAGTTTAGGGAAGTTAGGGCAGAAAAGTATTGATTTTTTCATAACGACACTTAAAAATAATTTTTAAACTGTGTATATGCACTACTTCACATCTCTTAGGATGCTACTATTAAAAAAACCTTGAAAATTACCTTGAAAGTGTTTGAGAGTATGTGGAGAAATTAGAACCCTTGTGCGCTGTTAGTGGAAATAAAAATGGTGTAGCAACTGTGGAAGCCATCATGGTGGTTTCCCAAAAAAATTTTAAAAGGTTTACCATATGATCCAGTAATTCCACTCCTGAGTAGGTACCCAAGAGATTCAAAACATAATCTTGGTGAGATATTTATACACCCATGTTTACAGCAGCATTATTTACAATTGGTAAAATGTAAAAGTAATATAAATGTCCATCCAAAAATGAATGGATCAGCAAAATGTTGTATGTATATGTAATGGAATATTATGCAGCCTTATGAATGAAGAAAATTCTAATATATGCTCCAACATGGTAAAACTTTGAGGGACATTAAGCTAAGTGAATTAAGCTAGACATAAAAAAACAAATATTTTATTATTCCATTTATATGAATTAGCTAGAATAGTCAAAAAGATAGAGACAGAAAATAGAAGCGTGGTTGCCAGGGCCTGGGAAGAAAAAATAGATGTTTAGTTTAATGAGTGTAGAGTTTTAGTTTTGCACAATGAAAAGTTCTGGAGATGAGTGGTGGTAATAGTTGCGCAACAATATAAATGTACTTAACACTTAACTGTATATTTTAAATTTAAATTAGTTAATACATATTTTGTCATGTGTATAGTACTGTAATATTTTTAAGTTATGCATATAAATATCTTTGATTTTTAAAAATAAATATTTTTAAATGCAACTCATTATTTTTTAACTTAATTTTTTAACTATCCTTTCCTGTCATGCCCATAAGCTATGTTTAGTCAATATATATGGATCAAAATCACAAAATAATTTGAACTCCTGCTTTATTTTGAGATCCAGAGCACTGACAAATGAGTTTAGTCAACTTGTAATACAAACTCTGACCCAGTTGTTTAATTATACTTCATCTCTAAAGCTATGCACAGAGGCAAAAAAAAAAAAAAAGTAATGAAATACAATCAGTCTATTAAATTAATGATTTAGAATCATGGTTTATTAAAACATATAAATACAACAACCATACATGTCTAATTTACATGAAATTTGCCTTGATTATAATATAACTAATTCATGTCTCTTACATGGGACAGGTGGGTTTATAATTCTTCAGATGTATAAGGGTAAGACTTACATGTAGAATCTACATGGTTGTAAACTAGATTTAATTTAGAACAAACTCCAAATTTCACCCTCTCAGTCAAATGACAAGAAAATAAAATGAAAATTCCAAGAATGCTAGATAACTAGTCAGACATTTGTGACAGGGGAACAAAGGAATAGGAGCCCAGCCTAGAGATGGCCCAAAGAACACTATAAATATTTTCTAAATCACACTGACCTGTGATTCTGCACTGTGTCAATGAGGAAGAACTGAGGAAAAATGCTAATTACACTTCTGCACCATTATTCCCACCTCTGATATTGGGGTGACACCGAAGTTCAAATCGCCCCCAATGGTAACGGTTTTATTTTTTGAGATTTAGAAAAGATTTATTAAAAGTATATTTTAGAAAGACAAAGCATGCTTTAAGGAGGAATCTGATTTCAGCAAAGAGAGCTGTAAAACCCCCCCAGAAGTGGGAATCTCTGAATTATATTTGGGCTGTGATGTATGGTTCCAAAGGCATTCTTAGGTGATTGGAAAATGAGGTCATTTTAATTGACACTTGGCTGTTATATAACTCTTTGTCTAGAGTGCATGTGCATACCCAGAATTCTATTGCTATTGGGGTGTCCTTTGGGTAGTATCTAGGCTAGACCCCTATTTCTTTGTTCCCTAGTTGCTCATGTTTGACTAGCTACCTAACAAGAAGATTAAAATTCCAGGACATTAAAAATCAAAATTAACTTCTGAAAAATAATGAAAATGAGGACATCAAAAACAAGTAATCAGCGTAATGTTGGAAACTTAATGCAAGTATTTTGTAAATGGACTACTTAGCTTCAGTATTGAATTTACTAAATAAACTGAAGTAGGAAATGATGTGCATTGTGCAAATTACTGAAGACTTGATTGTAAGTTTATCATCTCAAAGCTCATAGCTTTTCAACTGGCCTGTAGATGCAGGTGAATATGTTAGTTAAACTAAAGACCCTTTTCGTAATCTCAATTTCATTTTCTATAAACTAGATTCACAGAGAAAAATTTATTTTTCAGTAAACTTAATCATAAATCAAAGTACCAATTAGAAGAAATACAATCTTTTTACCTTATATTTGAAAGGTCAGCTGTCCATCATAGACCACTCCCTGTTTTGAAGGCAACATGAGATACCACAATCTTATTTTATTTGACTTGCTCCTGACTTATTGCTTCTCTAGCTATCAATGGAACATAGTTTTTAGTATTCTGTTCACATACACTATGATACATATATACCAGGAAAATAGTCTACTTTTGTTAAGATTTCTCTCTCTTAATAAGAGATCTCTATTCCTCATTTGCTTATTGCAGAAAACAGCTCTTTTTAACTTATTTACCTGTTGTTATACATGTCTATTTGCAGTCGTACGTGACATTTGGTTCATGGTACAGCAAAAATACAACATGCCCACTCATTCATTTAGCATAATTTTAATCAGTAATCATTACATGCAAAGCTCTGTGGTAGAAGTAAAAGGATGTATACCATTCATTACATGAGGTCTCAGTATAAATAATAATACTTTTTTCTAAAGATGAAATAGATCTACCTTAGAGCTAATTAGTTTCTCATTACCAGAAGTGTCACATATCAGTTAGATACCTAATTTTCAGAATCACAGGTGACTAATTTTTCTAGGTCATAACATATGGAAGAGAAGAATCAATCACAGAATGAGGTGAGACATTGTATATAGTAAAGAATGTAACTTCAGCTTCTTGGAGATAATCCCTAAACTTTGGGAATGCCATGCCTGACATGAGTGTTTTTGCATGCCTAGAAGTCTTGAATCATACCACATAGTCTAACAATGTGATTTTGGACAGGAAATGGCCACTGTCTTGGTTTCTGGTGAATCTTCCATAAGCACAGTACTGGATTGGCCACTTGGATTAATCTGACTAATGTAGGGAGGAGGCAAGAGAATTAAAGTGTTAAATCAAATTACATTCAAAGACTGCAATATGCTGATCAGCTCTGCAACCAGGCCAGAAGGACACCTGCAGAACAAAGAAAAATTTCTGTTGGGGTTACTAACAACCTATTCTCCACACCTGCTAAGGGGAAATGGGAACAACAGAGTTCTTAAGTAGATATTCTACACAAAATAAAATTGTTTATTCCCTGTGACTAAAACCATGGACTAAAGGTTGGGAGCTGCCAGCAGGCCTTTCATGCTACATACTCTTCCCCTTCACTTTCCTTACTATATGTCCAAACAAACAGGTCCCTTCCACTGCCTTTACACTCTTTCTCTCGGTCCCTCTCAGTGTCTTTCTCTTGGGTACTCTTTACTCTGCCTCTCTCACTATCCTTGTCTCATTAAAACTCAATGAGAATTAAGTTTGAATCCCCTACTCCCTTCTTGGCAGGCTTCCACCTGGAGGGCACACTACCAGGCTGAAATAGTCATATGAAGCCCAGAAATAGTCAGGATGGACTCTAGAATTTTCATCACCTTAATTAATGCTTTTTAGTCTTATTAGATTATTTTCTTCTAACCCAACCTCACCTGACTAATCCCACAGTTTCAAATTGTAAGTATCTCCACCATAAGTTATTTCATCCCTCTGGACCAGCTTATCTGGTTTTTATTTTCTCCCATAAAGTGTTTGCCATAGTGTATAAATTTGCTCACATAGACCCCGAAGTTCTCCACTCCAGTCTTTACAGGCTTCAATTGTTTCTTATTCATTAGTGTACCTGCAGCACTTAACAAAGGACCTGATACATAACTGAATCCCAATAAATAAGTGTAAAATAAATAAAACAAACAGAGAAAAGTAAAATGTTTGCAAGATAACTTCAAATTTTTTATTAAAATTTTCAAAGGGGAGAAATTATGTCTCAGCAGTCTCCCTAAACCCAGAAATGTCTATAGAGTTTTATATCTTTGTCTACTTATTACATTACTGTTTGTACCAAAAAAAAAAAAAAATCGGTAATTAAACATTGAACAGTGGGAGAACTGTTGAATAAATTATGAGGTATCCATGTATAGAACACCATACAACTACTATAAAGAATAAGTTGTATCTCTATATATTGAAATAATGTATCATCAATATACTAAGAGATCAAGTTATAGATTATTATGTATAGTATAGCATAATCCCCATTATTATTTTAAAAAGTAAAATGCACACTTGCAGATAGTAGAAGAGATGAAGAATGCACATGAGAAGGAGAATGTGACAGAGATGGGTAAACCCAGAGAAAAAGCAGGAATGCTGTAACCACCTCTAATGGGGCAGATCCTGAAGATGAGCTGGAGCTTGTGGTGAAAAGACTTCACCAGCTTTTTCATATCATGCAAAACCAGTGTTGTAAACAAAGGCAGTTTCTTTCACTTTATTCCTATTTTTCCAATTAGTTTAAATGTGAAGTTTATTAAGAGCAAATCTAACAAAATATTAAGTGTTATTTTTGTGAAATTGGATAGAAGGTAATTTATCTAACGATTTATATTCATCTGTATTATTCCCTTTTCCTACAATAAGCTTATACATTAAGTAGATGTTATACTTAAAATATAAACACTTATTATAATGGTGTGGAAACTCATCCTGTTTACCTCCACAGTACCTGAGCTTGTGTTAGGTACACATAGATTTAATAAAAGTTTATTGAATATCAAAATGATTGAATAACTATAAAACTCAAAACAATTAAAAAGAAAAGAGAAGTTTAATTGCCCTAGGGAGTTTTTTCTGAAACAAAATTTTACAGCCCAAGGGAAATTTCCATTTTTGAGTCAAACTCTTAAAAACTCTTAATGGCTGGAACTGCATGGGGCTTCATGATAAATATGTTTCCTTAAGGTTGCCTTTGTCTAACTGTTAGCAACTCACCAGGTGGCTGCAACTGTGGAAAAATATTTAGTTCTTTAAACATTTCAGTCAACACAGTAGTTATTTAAATAGTGACAAATAGCAAACATTTCTCCATAGTTTACAGCCTTTTTCTTAATAGCTTTTCCAGTGGGAGTAGTGAGAGTTCTTATTTAGACAATATTTAGTTGATGTTATTTTTCTAATTATCCAATATGACTAATTTAAAATGTCTTAACTTTTAATCAAATTATCTTTTCACCACAGCATGACTACTTGTTCAAATGTATAGTTTCATATTTTTCAGTGTACTCAAGTGTTCAAAAGAGCTTTCCTTTAGATTGTGAATTTAGCTTCCATTATTGATTACCATATTCTAGTCTAAACCTATATTAAAATAACCTTGTCTGCTAAAGCTACCCAGTTATATACTATTAATACATGCAAAACATTAAAATATTTATGTTTGCCAACCCTTTTGGACCTTAGTTTTCATTACTCTTCCATCCTAAAAAAATATCATAATCTCAACTTGTTAAAACCTACCCAATCTACAAAGTCCAATCATATGCCACTTCTCTATGGAGCATAATTGTTCCTTTTTATTCAAAAGTAATTTTTCCTTCCTTTGAAAATTCATAACAATGTCATGTATTTACATTTGAATGTGGTTTTACATTTTTAACCTGTTTTCATCTACATATTTTTACTCCTAACATTTATTTGATAGTCATTAATTTATTCAAGCAGCATTAATTGAGAGCATTCTATATAAAAAGTATCATTTCTGAGCACTGAAGAAGTTCGTGAACATGAAGGATTCTCTGTCTTTAAGAAGATCACCAGCTGAATTTTGCATTTAGTGTATTCCAACTTATGCTAAAATAATTTGGGTCTTCCAATACTAGAGTAAAATATCTTGAAGAAAGAGATTTAGTCATGTTTGTTCCCAGATACTTCTTTGCTCATAATTACAATATTTATTTGATGAAGCGATAATTTATACTTAGATGTTTTATCCTTTACCAAATACTTTATATTTTCTCTTTTAATCCCCATTATAACTGTAGACAATATACATAGTTAACTCTATGTTTACGATCTTGCTCAAATTTCAGTGCTCATCCATTTATACCTACAAGTACATAAAAAATTCCCTAAGATTTCTCACAGAGTGAAAACCATAAAGATCTGTAATGTAGTATTCAATAAATCAGAAGTTATATAGGCAAATATTACAATTATTTTTTCTCCCTAAATAGAAAATGTGATAATGTTAAGATAATCAAAATTACCTGGAAATAGGCATCAATGTCAAATAACCAGGCATGTTCAAAGTATTTCTTTAAAAAAAAAAATGTTCATGAAGAAGTATGGAAATAAGAACTGCTCAGATATATATCTAATGTGATAAGGCACTCAGTAAGTATGTAGTCACTATTATTATTATAAATATTTGACGTTGTAATTACAGAACATAGGGAGTAGTAATAGTCTAACTTTTACAACTATATTTATAAACTTCAATGACTTTGATCTAGTGCAAAAATTAGAAATTTAATCATTGCGTTGGTCCACAGATATGAGTCAAATTGCTAGCTTCTTGAAGTAAGAATGTCTCATTCTATATAACTCATACTTTTTATGACACTACCTTCTCTTGATTACATTTCTTTGTCCCTGGCATTCACTTCACCATCTGCTGAGATGGTCCTTTCAACTTTCATACTACCTTCCAACTTATTTTTCTACAAAGGTAATTAATCACAGCCATTCCCAAAACTTTAAATGCAAAGTTGTATGTCCATAATTGCCAGGTTTCTAGCTCTAGCACTGGTTTATTTTCTGAGTTCCAACTTGTAGAATGTCTCAAGTACTAACTTAAAAAAATAATTTCTATGGTCCATTCTGATATATATTCTAGTTGCATCAGAGAGTCATAGAGTGCCATGTAGGCTATTATGAGATTTTGGTTTTTCCTTCAAGTGAAATGGTGAAAGCAGAGTGTTATCATATGGCTTATGATTTGAACCACTCATGTCGACTGCTTTGATGAAAAGAGACTACATATGTATGTGTGGGACCAGGGAGAAGTGGGTAGAAAAACAAGAATAGACCATTTAGTAGTCTAGTCATAATCCAGGGAAGAGCTGATAGCAGACGTCACTTATATCACGGTGACAGTAGTGGAAGTAGAAAAAGTGCTCATCTGATTCGACATATATCAAAGGTTGAATGGACATGGTTTGCTGATATATTGCAAAAACAGAAACAGAGTAATTGATGACAAAAGTGTCTAGAAATATGGAGCTATCATTTGCTAATAGGAAAATCTGCAGAAAAAATAGCTGTGGGGGGGGGCAGAGGAAAAATTGGGGTTCCACTCTAGACTTTTTTTAAGTTTTAAGTCCCTGTTAGATATCCCAAAAGGAGATGTTAATAGGCAGTTGGATGTACGACTCCAGAGTTGAAGAGAGATGGCCAAACTGGAGATATGACTTTGGGAGCCATGGGATTTAAAGTCATGGGATTTAATGAAATGCCTTTCCGAGTAAAGGTAGACAGAAAAAGTGGATATGACTTTTTTGGGACACAGCCCTTGACACCTCTTAGAACAAACTTAGATCGGACTATGCAAATGCCACATAAGCCAGTGCAATTTTGACTGTTATTGTTAACTTCTTTCATTCACTGAAAAATATGATTTGGAGAAAACCAGATCATAGTCGAATAGTTGAGTACATCTTTTTTTTCATTTATTGTACTAGGAACTCCTTGAAACTAGCAATAATATATTATTTATTAATGTTTGCATCATCTATGACTATTTCTTAAAAATATTAAATGCCCAATAATTGTTGTTAAACTTAATTGTAAAATGTTTCCACAGCAAATGCAGTTGACAAGTACCCAGATCACTTTTGCAGGTCTGGTTCACGCATGCATGCCTCAGCTGTAGCAGTGTTGGCTGCTAATGTTTCACGCTTGCACTCTTCTCTGGAGACTTGTCTTTGCTAATGGGAACTACCTTATAAGGTGATGCCTGAGAGATTATGCCCACTCCCTCCCAAAGGCCACCAGTGGCCATGACTGACTGATGGAGTCCATAAGAGTCCAGCACCTTTTTCTCTGTGGTATAATGCATGTGCCAGAGCTCCCAGTAGAATCTGGCCTGGGTTAAATTTTGCCTGAAACCACATCCTTGTGTAGCTTTTTCTCCTGCCATATCACTCAGGTTTCTCCTGAAAGCACTCCTTCAATGAATCACTTGCATACTATTTTTGTCATATGCTCTATTTCTAAGTAACTGGACCTAACATAATAGCCAGAGGTGAAACATTTGACCCAAAAAACATTTCTCCAATCTAAGTACATTTGTTTATAGTCTCTAAGTCAATTAACCTTGCTAGTTTTGGGGGTGGAATGGAGGAGGGTTTCTGTTCTGTATATTCTTCTTATGCTTACATATATAATTAAGACATCCGATCATCACTTTTCCCTGCACCAAAATTCCATACTCTTCTTTGGTCCAAGGCAAGCAGCCACACATGTATACTATCTAAATACAGCAAAAATACATAGAGTTCAGGAAATCTTTGTAATGTTTTAAAATCTCTGGTGTTTAGTTAAGAATTAACTGTGCTATTATTTAAAAAAAAAATACTTATTTTGGTATTCAGTGCCAATATCTTGAGACTCAACCCCATGATTTTATCTTTATCTATTCTTTTCTCTCAGCAAATCATGGATCAATCTGCTCTGTCCATCTGCCCATCTATTCGCACATATGTAATATGAGACTTGCGGCTCACATTGCTTATAGAGTCACAGGAAAATATCAGCCCCAGGTCTCTCTTTATGGGGAGGGGGATAAAGTGAAGGAGAAAGTGAGAGATAAATCAAGGAAAGAAAGGAAATGGTTTACAGGAGGGAGGATGGTGGAGTCTGAAAAATTCCTGGAAATCTAATACGTGAGGAAACTGAGGCGTGACATCTGACTGGTGGACTGTAGGAAACTTCTTTTCTTGACCCAGGGAATTCCTTTATTGGTCAGGAGAATGTAAGAACCAGAAAACATTTCCTTTGACAATGTTCATATACATATCCTAAGTTAAATGAAAGAAAACTAAAAGAGATAGTTTATGTTGTGAAAACTAAAAGAGACAGTGTGGCGATGGTAACTTAGTGAGGGTGGAATGTAAATGTTTTCATATTGTTAAAGGTTAGATATAAAGAAAGACCTCACTGACAAGTCTGTCAAAAATTTTGCAGAGACAGCTTGTCTGCTCCTGGGATGGCATTGTGCTGTGGCTGGTTGAAGCAGGCAGCTCTTTTTCATTAGTGTTTTTAGTCTCTGCACTGCTAATGTAAAGGTAAATCTATTTTTATCTTCTCAGTCGTATCTATTGATATTCGATGACACACAGCTCACCTTTCAGGACAACTAAAGATATTACCACTCTTAGATTATTTGTTTTCTTTTTCAGTCCCATCTGTACTGAACAATAAAATCATCACAATAATATTATGCCATTTTAATGATGGTATAAATGTATTAGCATTTCCCCCTTCAGGTAGCACTCAAAGTACAGCTTTCAAATCTCTGGAGAGAAACATTTTGGCTTCTTTATAGACAAGCCTATTACAACACCCCACAGCCACCTGCCCATTACTCATTCTCTCTGCCCAGAAGATAAAATAACAAGCTTTTCGCTCTTTTGCTCTGCATATTGGTGTTCTGAAGATGGCATGCTGAGAGAACCTGCCCTTTCCTAAAGTAAATGTTAGAAGTTTCAGGGAAAGGTCCCAAGTCTTTAGAAATCTCAGCTTCTCTAATAAGGTAGGTGAGGGATGTGAAGAGAAGGCCACCATCAGCCCCCTGGGAATGATGTGTTTCCTCGCAAAGAATTAATGATTTGCACTGGGATTCCTCACCTTCTTTTAACAATTATGCCACAGCCAGATTAAGAAATACAACATATGGCATACTCCATAAAAATATCCAATATTATTTCTGTAAAGGAGTTCTACCCTGGAAACTCTTCTATGAATCGGGGATGATGATCTAGAAGGAAATCTGGAGGTACCTGTTTTCCATTAGTTCTAGAACTGCCCTAAGTCACAAGGTCATTTTAGCCTCACACATTTTTAAATTTTTCAAAAATAAAGATACTACTAAATCCTCTAAATTCTGTAACAGAAACAGATGAACAAAAATGACCCTGGAGTATATACATGCCTGAGGGTAAGTTCTTCTGATTTTCATCTCCACTAAGTGAGTATCTATGAAAAAGACAAGCATGTCTGACCTCGGTCCAGGGTGGGGAGGGGGTTCCGCTCAGTAGCCTTCACCAATATTTATTGAGCCACTAAACATTTACAGTGTTTCAGACACTGTGCCAAGCATTTTATATGTGTAAACTCACTTTATCCTCATTCTGATATAGATGGTATTATTATCATCTCTTACGTGATGTGAAGACTAAGACTCGGAGAAGATAAATAACTGGCCCACAAATATATAGATAGTAAGAAGCAGAGGCAAGTTTGAATCCAGAAAGACTGGCTCCAGAACTTTTGTGCTCAACCACTAATTTGAGATAAATGTTGTTATTCCTCTAACAGAAAAGACATTTCTCTCAAGTCTTATATTTATTTTCAAAATTCATTGTTTATTATTTTGATAAAAAACACTTTATTTCTTACCTTACTTTTTGGTTACTAGAAAAGATGGTGTTGCATTTTTTAAATCAATTTTCAAGATTTTGCTGAATTAAAGAATGTGGATACTGCATATCAAAATTTCAGACTGTTGCACACACAAACATGCAAATTTGATGTGGAAAATGATCAGGCGGTGAAAAAAACCAAATGAATAAATGTATATATTCTATGGTCTTCTCTTCTCCTTTGGTATAATTTTTGTAGAAGTACCTGAGGGACGGAAAATGCAGATTGTAAAGAAAGGGCCAGTATCTTTTCTCTCATAATTCTTTGTATCAGTCAAAATGACAGAAGGAAATAAATGGCACACTCAAATTGAATAATTTGAGGAGAGGCACCATTTACAAAAGTGTGTTGATAATCACAAAATAGGATAAGTGCAGTAGCCTGGTGATATAATAACGAGGCACCAAATGAGAAAGATGACCAGAAAATGCAGATGGAGAGGAAGATAAGGTGAATCAACCTACTCACAGTGTATCTACAAGTTTACTCAGTTCTCTCCCTCTCATCTCTAGCCAGAGCTCCTGAGTGGTCAAATATAACTAGAATCCAAATGAGAACAAGTAATGTCATTGAGATAGCTCTTACATATCTGTGTCTTGGTCATAGAGCAGGTCAGAGAAGGCTGGAGAGTAGATCTGGAAGGCCAAACAGAAGTTTGGCGACACAATCTAGTTTCCAGGCGAGCCTCCAAACTAATACTGTTAAGTAACCTTTAAATTCATTGGAAAAGATCATAATAAGCTCAGGCTAAACCATCATTCACCCAACTCCAGGGATTCTACTGAAGTCAGTCCTTCATGTAAAAAGCCATCTGTCACTGTGTATCTTCTAAGGTTGACTGCTCTTATTTGTTTATTTTCAAATGCCCCCAAATACCACCCCACTCCTACGTTCTACTTACTACTCAGCTTTTAGAGTTGGGGAAGATGTATAGTTTCACTACCTTTGCCCCTCATCTGGAAGTAATTATTACAGCCTTAACTCCTCACTCTATTATATGGTCCCATCAATATGTGATTTCCCCCCAAAGATATAGATTACACTCTCAAAAGACCCAAACTTTAATCTCTAGTCACTAGACTGAAGGTTCCATGAGAAAAAGATTTATATTAGGACAAATTTTTGCATATTTAACTGTCCCTCTCAGTAATAAGTAAAAAAGTCTTTTGAAATAAAAATGAATATGAAATTCCCTCACTTCACTTTTATTTTCATCTTTGACAATGAAAAACACTTTCCCCAAGTAAATATCTTTTCATTAGTTCAGTCAGTTGTTGCCAAACCACTCTTCACCTCCCTATCAAGGCCTCTGTATGAATACTGATTTCTTATAAAATAGAATCTGAGATGAAGATATACACTGTGACATTAATGGGAAGTGCAATCCCAGTGCAGTTAGGGTGAGAGAAGGAAGAAAATAAATCCACTAAAGGATATGTATTTCCAGGATTTCCAAAGCTTGGCTGAAAAATGTAGCCATGCTATGGTCATATGGTATATTTAGGAGAAGTTGTTCAGAGCCATAGGGCCTTCCAACAGTTGCCTAGAGAAAGAAAGGATAATTAACTTATCATTAGGATTCTTAATTTTTCCTCCTCTTTCTCAGTGGCCAGCAATGACCACAGGCATATTAGCAATCTCAAACTTCCAGGTTACATTAACTAGAGGCCGAAGAGAGCTACTGGTTAAGTGAGGTCCCTTGTTCAACAGCATGATCTTTTATCTAAGTCCAGAGTGGGAGAAGAAGCCAGAGTTTCTTTAGATCTGTTTATTTATGGCCTGGGCTCTTGCATTGCTAGAGGTCTCACTGTATTAGAGCCAAAGGAAGTCAAGCCAGAATTTGACTTTTACTCTGAGGTTTGCAAAAACCAGTGGCAGTGTTAGGAGATAAGGTAACATAGCTCTCTACTGAGCAAGTGATTCAGGGCCCAGAGATTAGCTATTTATTAATTAACTGTGGAACAAAGTGAACCTGGGGAACATCAACATTGGGCCACTCAGACCCACACATATACTTCCATGGTATCTGGCTTTGTAGTAAAATAAAAGAACTGATAAATGTTTTCATGTCTCCCACGAAGAAGGAGGTGCAAGTTCAATCCTGTAAAGTGTCAGAGGAGCATGCCAATATCTTAAGATCATTTGTGGTCATAACTTTACAACTTTCTCCTTAAAATTCTTTTTTCTAAGGCAGGCTACCCCCCTAGAATCATTCATTCTAACACCTATGTATATTTGTGGCCTATTTTGAAATGCCATAAGGAATAATCAACAAAATTAGTATTGTTTTCCAGAAAAAGATCTAAAAATAAGGTTATCAGCTCCGAGCTGATCAAGAAGGGGAGGTTCAATGGTGAGAGGTCCAATTGGAAGAATGAGCAAAGGGCCAACATGAGAATGGAAAGGTAGGCACTGACTTTATTGTGAGGAATGTAGTTCTATAGGAGGGGAGCGTGGTATTATACACACTTCTGCTCTCCTTTTTGTGCTCCCCTTCTGCTCTCCAGGGGACCACATGGCTCCACACATAGTAGAGTATAATAGTGGCATTCAGCCACAATGCATGATACAATAAGCCGAAGCATGTTTACATAATCTAGGCGCAGATGACCTTCTACACTAATGGAACATTCTAAATCCAGGTGAGTCTGGATCTCAGGCAGACCTAGGACCAGCCAGGCCTGGGACCCACAAATTTATATGTTAATTTATACTTTATCTTATCCTGGCAAGAGTAAAATAACAAATGACATCATGTCTCTATAGTAGATGGTCTAAAAACAAACTATAAAAGGAATGGCACTGACTGAAGCAATCTTTATTAGTTTTCCTAGAGGATTCTTCAAAAGTTATAGGAAAACTTGACACCTAGCCTAATAAACAATTATACTAACAGCTGTGTTCATGAAACACTTATCTTTCTGAATTATAGCCTCATCAAAGAAATAAAAAAGCAGTTTTGACATTCATCTATTTCCTGAGATTCTTGACTTCATTTTTAAAAGAATTCCTTTTTATAAGTATATCAAAATGTTTTACTTTTTATATTTTATAAATTGGTTTAGTTGTTCTATTTTTTCACCATATGTTGTATGCCATAAAAAAAAAATGCTCTTTTTATTGTACTTTCTTAAAACCAATTCAATTCACTCCAAGTAAAAGTAATCCCATAACTCTATTCAAACTGCTATTGCAATGATGACTAGTGTCTTTTACAGTCCTTAATCTAATGGTCTTATCTCAAGACTCAGGTGATGGAAATGATTTTTCTTCCTTTTAAAATACTTTCTTCTTTTTTTATTTTTATTTTTAATTACATTTATTGAGGTGACATTGGTTAATACAATTATACAGATTACAAGGGTACAATTCAATAATACATCACATGTATACTATGTCACATGTTCACCAAAGTCAAATTTCCTTGTCACCATATATTTGACCCTTTACCCTTATTTACCACCCACTTCCCTTTCTGTCTGATAACCACTGAACTGTTTGTTGTCTGTGTCTATGAGTTTTTGTTCATTTGTTTTGTTCATTTGTTGCCTTCAGTTTTGTAACCCACATATGAGTGAAATACGGTGCTCAACTTTTTCTGTTTTAGCATTTCATCTTTTCTTACGGCTGAGTAATATTCCATTGTATATATGTACCACATCTTCTTTATCTAATCATCTATCTAAGGGCACTTCAGTTGTTTCCATGTCTTGGTCACTGTGAATATTTTCTTCACTTGATTTCTAGGACATGACACACTCTTGGTTTTACTTTTATGTCAAGAGCACAAATTATTCTCAATATATTGGCAGCTCCTGCACCTCTGACAACTTTCTAATAGAGTGCTTCAGTTTTGTCAGTTCTTCTCTTGTCTATCTATACTCATCTACCTACCTAGGTAGTTTAAAATCTATTTAAAAATATACTATTCACAGGCTTATGAATCCTAAATTTATCTCTCTGCTCTGGATGTTTATCTTGAACAGTATACCCATATGTGCAATTGCCTTCTCGCATTTCCACTTCATATCTAAAAGACATCTCACACTTTATCTGCCCCCAAACAGATTTGTTTCCTCCATCTAAAGCCTTTATTTTTCAGTTTTCCTCAATAAATTTCACTATTTCCTCAGTCAGGCCAAAAAACGTAGAGTCCTCCTTAATTCTTCTTTTTCTTCCAAATATATTATTCAACTCATAAGCAAATGCTAACGTATTAACCTTCAAACTGCACCCTGAATCACCATTTCCTGATACTTCTGTTAACATTATGCTGGCCCAGGGCACCATCCTATTTTCTTGGACTACTTCACTGAGCTCATAATCTCACCCTAACAAAGTTCATCCTTTACACAGAAGTCAATGATCCTTTTAAACACAGATCAGATCATGTTGCCCTCCTGCTCTCAACCATTTCACAGCTCCCATTACACATGTAAGATAAAGTCAAAAACCCCTGGCTACTTCTCAAGTCATTTTTTCCTCACTTCCCTCTCACAGTGCTCTGAACACACTGGCCTCTTTTCTCTCTTAATGCACGCCAAGGAAGCTCCTACTTCAGTGCTTCACTCTTGCTGTCTGCCTAAAAATTTCTTCCTTACATGGCTATTTCCTCTCAGAATTGAAATATGAATTCCTCAGATAGACATTCCCTCAATACCCTATCATAAATAACATCCTCAGTCACTTTCTGTTTCCTTTTACTGCTCATTTGTCTTAATAGCTTAACGTTCTTAGGAAAAATTATCACTACTTGACATTAAGTATTTTTCAATGGTTTATTTTCTCTCTCTCTCTCTCTCCCTGTAAGCTGTGAAAAGACAAACTATTCCTGACACATAGAAGTGCTCAGTAAGTATTTGTTAGATGGATAAATAATTTTTATTTGCTGAATTCACTGATAGCATGGCATCCTAAGATACTGTCCTAAGAACTTATCATCGTCACTTTTGCTGAGTTACGTGTCTTATCAGAGCAAAGTCTCGCCAAAATATTCTAGTTGTCATTGTCTACCAATTAAATCTCTTTTTTAAAAGTAGTATGTCAAATTTCCTTTGAGGAAAAAGATAGGAACCCTCCTCTTCTCATTCCTATCACTCTCAGAACAGAGAAACATGACTCATGCCACCCTAAGACATTGGCAAATATGTAAATGTTTAATTTCTTTTTACTGCTTTTGTCTTAGTAAATTTTCTAGGTGGTTTCTTTTTTCTAGGGGCTTTAATTAACATAGAAGAAGTTTAACTGACTAAATTTTGCATTTTAAAAGTTTTACATGACTACAAGATCAACTATAAAGCAGCTTCTAAGTAGAGAATTTTCTTAAAGGTATCCAAGTGTTTCCTTACTGAACATTTTAAGTACATAACTAAGCACATTTTAAACCTAGTGTTTTGTCACACTTTATTCACACTCCATGCAAGTTATGGAAAATTTGCATTTTAGTCAAATATGTGTAAATCAATTCAAATTAATGCAATAGAGAACTTTATTTAAAGAAACTGTATGGTAAATCCTATTAAAAGACATATTTAATTAAGTGAATTATTACTCCCTAAAACATCTCATTTTAAATTCCAGATTTTTGTTTATTAGGTTTTCTTATTGTGAGGTCTCCTACTTCTATTTTAGCTAAACTTCTCTAGCCTGAAAAATATTTTTTTGGGCTTGAATTATTTCTTAGAAATAAAAAAGTTTTTTTTTTTTTACAGTTTTATTAGTACATCATCTTAAACCGATACCATCACTGGCACATTTCTATGACTGAGGTCTCCTGAAGGGTAACCCTATTGGTCACATTTGAACATCTCAATTTTCATTATCTGACATAATTAACCCCCCCAAAAACCATCTTTTTATTTATTTTTACATTTTATTATGTTAAAGTTTAAGCATATACAAAAGTAAATAAAATTTTTTTATCTGAAACCTGTGGTTTCTCAACCTTAGTAGAAAAATTATTCATTTTAGAGTAATTATTTATGGTAGCATTAACATTTTAGACTGAGTAATTCTTTGTATGTGTGTAGAGAGAGAAGACTATCTTGTACATTTCAGCATGTTATGCAGGATCCCTGGCTTCTAACTCTAGATGTCAGTAGTCCCTGCTTCTAGTCATGACAAACAAAAATATCTCCAGACCTTGCCATATGTCCACTAGAAGGCAAAATTGACTCCAGCAAAAGCTCATTCATTTCCTCACCTATTAGATATCATATTATTTAATCTGTAAGTTCTTTAGTCAGTCTGTTTATCTATTATCCATCCGTCTGTCTGTCTATCTATCATCATTAGCTGTCTATCTATCATGTATGTATTTGATAATGACTTTTAAACATAATCAAGACACCATTACCACACTTAAAATTCTGAAAAAATAATTCCTTAATACCATTATACAGCCAGCCCCTTTTTCAAATCCAACTATCTCATAAATGCCACATTTCTCTTTATTTGCTCTTTCTTTACATCCTCTTTTTCCTCTTTCCCTCTCTCAATCTCTAGATAGATAATAGCTTGCTAGCTAGCTAGATATAGAGATAAATCTCTATACTATATGCACATATACATATATATATATAAACAGAGACAGAAAACATATATACATATATGTTAATATGTATACACACATATGTATTACATATACATACACACATATATGTGTGTGGCCAGTGTGGGTAGGAGTGGATGAATATGGATAGTTTGAATTAGAGTACAAATAAGGTAAACATGCTATAATTAATTTTAAGACTTCTTAAATCTTTAAATTTAAACTTCATCATTCTCTTGTTTTTCCTTGTAAATTATATATTGAAGAAATTGCCTCATATTTCCTATAGAATTTTCCAAAGGTTTATTTGCTAATTGTTTGCCCATAGTGTAGGTGATTTTGTTGTCCTCAGCATATCCGGGAGTTGAATCTAGAGATGTCATCAAATTCAAGTTCAAAAATTTTTGAGAAGATGAATTTCTCAGAGTTTCGTGTCCCTCCAATATAAGCTTCATGATACTTGGATGTTTCTCCTTATGGAATGGTAGGAGTTGATGCTTGCCACCTAGATCCTTTAGTTCACTGAGGGCTGCAAAATGGTGATACTTCAGTTCTGTTATTTCTCCATCAACTTATTACCTAAAAATTTTCTATAAATAGGAACTGTCTAAATCTGATACTGGACTGCTCGAGGATGGAGACTATAGAGAAAGCAGATAAATGATCAATTCTTTTGCTTTATTGACTAGTTTGAAAAGTAATAACCAAGTTCACTAGAATCTTCCAATAGTGATAGGCTAGTTTCCTTTTTTCATATTGTACCTTTATGTGATCATAAACATATTTGATACATTTTAATCCATTTTAGTTATTGAGGTTTTTTAATACTTTAATGTTCCCATATTTTTTTCCCAGTAAGATCTCTTTAAACTGAGCCCTGAATCCTTTTGACATGATCCAAGAGTCTTTGAAAATTGTTTTTTTAGATTCCATATATAAGTGAGATCATACAGTATTTGTCTAACCCCTCTCTGATGCCTCAGACACTTTTGAAGGAAAAAAAAAAGAGCATAAGTTTTCATTACAACTAACATAATGATTTGGTATCTGTATCACAGTTATGTCAGATATATAGCTATCTATTCAATTTTCCCCAGTTATCTATAAAATGCATATGATGTAGAACATTTACAAGTCATTATTTATTTAAAAAAAAAAACCCTCAAAATACGCTAATGAAAATTACCAGCTGTTACCTTCCCAAGCTGCTTAATTAATCTCTTTGAGCCTGTTTTCTCATCTACGAAATGGGCAATATAATGATCTTTTTAGAGGTCGTGATGGTTAAACTTATCAGTGTATCTTACCATTCCATGTGCCCAGATATTTTTAAATGCATGGACAAAATAATTAACACTAGCTAATATTCTTCCTCTTCTGTTTCTAATTGACCCTCATCTGTTAGGAAACACCTCTTTTTTTTTTTTTTCCTCAGGACCTTTAAAGTATAGTTATTTTGCTGGTAGACAGCATATTAACTGTGTCCCATGGCAATACATTTTTTTTTTTCCTAGAACACAGAAACCACAGATCTATGAGATTACTATGGAAAGGATAAAAAAGCTGCAGTATAAAAGAATGATAGCTGATCATTTCTTTCTCTCTTGCTACTAACATCACCTATTATCTTGTTTACTTTCTTTTTCTACTGCTGTGCACTGAACTGATAGTTTCAGTGATTCCTTCATAATAACTTCCCAAACCCTCTTCCTGGTCAGTGTACTGAATAATTCTTCCATTTAGCACCTACTCCCTTGGCTTGATTTCCATCTCCTGGAGAAATGAAGATTTGTCTTGAACTCTAGCAGCCAGCTGCCTGTCTGGATTATAAACCAGATGACTTGTCACTCGAATCTTTGGGAGAAATGGAGTGGTTGTGATTTTTGAGGCTAAGACTATTATACCAATTTAAATGGGTGAGACCACTTGCCCTGTATTCTTACTTATCCATCAATAAAAGTACTTTAAATTTTTCTTGCAGGACTGCGAAACACTCTCTGGTTGAATGACACCTTTAGGAAAAGCAATATCTCAGTTCAGAGATTTCATTGCTGAGAAAGAATAGTAATAATAAAAAGCTTTAAAAAATAAAACAAAGCAAAACAAAATAAACCTAATAACTGCCTTAATGGGGACTCAGCACATGCCTTGCTCTCAGCCATGCACAAACTAAACAGATTTAATTGCCTTTTCATATGTCAAAACCAGCCTGTCCAGAGGGACGCAATAAGAGAAGCTTGTACAGGAACATTTTACGCTGTATCTGTTTCTAGAGTAATGGTGCTTGTGTTTCCAAGGCTGTCAATTAAGCATATTTTTTCCCCAGCACATATTCATTAAGATACAGTTGCCAACTTCATTGCCACTGCATTTTTTATTATATATATTAGTTCTGGGTGAAGGACAATTTAGGAATGTTTTTATAGGAAATAAAGAGGACCTCTGGCTGGATGATTTTTCTATCATTTATTATATTATAATTAGCAGGGCAAAATGGCTTTGTGCTCCTAATGATACACTCTTATACACTGCATTTAACTTAGACTGATCCTTGGAGTATCTTTTTTGAGTAATGTTGTATCACCACAGAACTTGTTCCAACACACATCAATTTATATTTGTTGGCCTTGATTGAAGATGTATTACTAAATATTAGACAGTAGGGGTGAGAATATGCAGCAAAAGACCAAAAGCATTTTATAATAAAAGGAGATAGAGAACCACTAAAAAGGTCGAACTGCTCTCTCTAGATTGTTATCAAGGTGAAAACAGGGAAGACCAAAAAAAGAGAAAAGTGACAAAATTTAAAAAATATATGAGAGAAAATGATGCCTAAGAACAAAACAGGTGTTGTATAAAGATACTTGTGAATATAGCTGATAGTTCAATAGCTCTGTTTGTATGGATTTTATTCTAAGTCCTAAGAGAGTAAGAAAAAAAGAAAACATTTCTTTCTGATTGATTGTGCCCTAAATTGGGGTACAGGGCAGCATCAAGCCTTAAACTGGTGAATAATAATACAACAAAAGAGTGAGCATGTGTCAAAAATTATAGAGCATGTGCACAGTGTTTTAATTCAGAGAGCTACAATTCCCTGAGTGGTGAAACATATGATGTACTCAGAATCTGTTAATTAACATGAAGTAGTAATTGGGAACTCCCATAGTGTTATCATCAGAAAGGGCATGTCTAGGGTGTTCGGTTTTTGCAGAATATGTGAGACATTCTGTAGCTCCTCGGATGTTTTCTCTTCTCTCATCTGAGTCATGGCTATTGCAGAGAAGCAGACTCTAAAACAGCTATCAGCATGAAGAGGTTTATTAGTGAGTGTTCTTGGCACAGATATGTGTGAAAAGGAAGAGAAGAAAGCAGGAGCGGGCAGAGATATAAGCTGTGACATAATATCAACAGAAAAACTCAGCCGACCCTACAGTGGGTTCTAAAGATAGGGCAATGCTTTAGGGTTATATGGAGTTGGGATGAGAGGTCTGGGTCTTTACAATCCCAAATTGAAAAGTCATTTGAAGGGCTTGTGACCTCGGATGAGGCAACTCTCATTAGCTGAGGCAGTGCCCCAAGGAGTTTCGCAGCTGTGGGGTTCATTTCTGGACAGCATTTAAGCATATGAGGAGATGCTGGGTGCTACATCACATCTTCTACAAAATTGGAAATGATAATAGTTTCTCAAAGTGCTGCTGTGAACATTGAATTTAATCAACCTATTTCAGGGCATATGGCATGGGCTCGGTAAATAACATTTAAATTCTTACTTCTTAAAATATCAAGTGAGAGTTTTGAAACCCTTCGAAGTATGTAAACATTAGTAAAAGGTGTTTTTATTGCTTTATATTTCTAGCCTCTTGCAGTTAGAATAAAATTTCATATAATAATTACATGATCTAATCTTTATGAGAACTTTTTAATGTAGGTATTATGTGCTTTCCATTTTACAGCAATCTGAGACTAGATTAATTTAGAAATATATGCACAAAATCACAATAATCAACTATAAGAAGACAAAAAATTTTATATGATGGTTTTTTTTTTTCTATGCTAGAGTGAGAATAAGACTTGTAACCAGAGATCATGGTTAATAATAGACCTTCCTCCTATGAGCTTTATGGTTTGGGCAAATACTACTCTTTGATCTCTGCTGCTTTGTTTATAGATGCAACTTGAACTTTCAGGCTATATGAGCTGTGTTTGTCCAGGGGTGCCTGCCACGACAAGTGAGTTACGACGAGATGCTTTAAGAGTAAAGTAAAGAACATAGGAAGTGTGCTCAGTGGTGAGAGATCATGATATATTCATGAATTTGAAAATAGTTTACTATGCCTAGAGTATATAATGTGAGGATGTGAATTTCCAGAGAGTAGTAAGAATAATTAGGGAAGAAAAATAACATTTCATGACATAACATCGAACTTGGACTTGAAGTAACAGACAATGATGACACATTTAAAGTTAAGGAGAAAATGAGTTTTAGAAATACTACTATAACTAGAAGGGAGGAGAAAAAGTTGGAGGTGGAAGACCTATTTAGAATTCTAGGTCAGAAGTACTGAGAGACTAAATTGGTAAAATATATATGACAGCACATATAAAGAGAGATTTAGGTTCAAGAAATATTAAAGAAATAAATATGACAGTAAAACTCAACATTTATTGATTTATTTAACAAAGTGTTGTTATATATTCTCTTTACGACGATTTTGTGAACCCCTGGAGATTTCTCCATGGTTGGATACAGAATAATACATAAAATAATTTCTAATTGTTATTAATGCTTTGAAAAAACCAAGGAGCATGAATTCATTTAACTTCTATCCTAAACTTTGCTTTCCTTGATTGTCTGTCTTAAAAAGAGCCCCTGCTTTATGATCGCCTTCTTCTTCTTCTTGATTTTCACACTTACTTTGATGTATTTTATTCAGAATTAATGTATATTAATTTCAGTATCGAAGTAATACTAGATGCTAAAAAGTTAATACCATAATTTATATGGCCTAACCCAATAAAAGTTTAATTCTTATTTACATAACAATCCAATGTGGGTGCTTCTGATTGGTGGAAAGCTTTCTACTTGGATCCTTTCCAGGATTCTCCCACTTCTGTAGCTATACTTACCTCTAGGTTCTCATTCAGCATAAACAGATAATAATCAAAAGATTTTTTAAAAGGTAGGTTGTTATAGGGACTGATGGAAATAGCACACATCATATATATTCATACATTATTATCTAGGAATCAATCATGTAGTCATACAAAAATGCAAATGAGGCTAAGAAAAATCATTTATCCTTGTGGCAAGAATATAAGGAGATAGGTTGGATTAAAAATATATATATATTTATGAGTCTGAGATTATTGCTTCTGGTCATGACAGAATAACAAGTACCTGGATTAACTAGTAACTCTAATTCATTAACTAGTACCCCAAATATTCTTCTTTGAGGGAGATCCTAGGGGACCTGGTAAAAGCAAGAGTTCGAATATCAAAGAATTATCAGGAGGGTTTAGTTGCTGACAACTGAAGGGGAGTCAGGGTTTAGAGTGTAGCCAAGCTGGCTAGAACAAACATCACTCGTTAGCAGATAATAACACAATTCAGAAAGTCTGCCATTTATCTTTATAATGTCCAATTACATTCAATAGATATGTAAAGAAATAAAAATATATAATCTAAAATAAAGAAAAAATCATCAGAGAAATGCAAATCAAAACCACAATGAGATATTATTTCACATCTGTTAGAATAGCTTTTATTCAAAAGCAAGAAATAACAAGTTCTGACAAGAATACAGAAAAAAGAAAACCTTTGTACAAAATGGTGGGTATGTAAATTGGTACAGCCATTATGGAAAACACTACAGGCATTCCTCAAAAATTTAAAAATAGAGTTACCATATGACCCAGCAATCTCACTTATATATATATATATATATATCGAAAAAACAAAAACAAAAACAAAAACCAAAAACTGAAACCAGTACCCTGAACAGCTACCTGTACTCCCATATTCGTTGCAGCATTATTCACAATAGCCAAGATTTTGAAACAATCTAGTGTTATTGACAGATAAATGGATAAAGAATTATATATATATATATTTTATATATATTATATATTGCATATCTATATATCCATATAGAGAAATATGTTGATATTTAATAAACAGTTATAGTAGAGTTGCATGACACAAGTTAACATGCAAAACTTTTATATACACGCAGTGAACCACTAGAATTTGAAGTTAAAAACACAATGCCATTTAAATTAGTACCAAAATCTTAAATATTTAGCTATAAGCTTAATGAAATATGTGCAAGATCTAGATGAAGAAAACTAGGAAACTTTGATGAAAGAAATACAAGAACTAAATCAATGGAGAGGTATTTCATGTGTATGAATAGAAAGATTCAATATATTCCAGATATCAGTCCTTCTCAACTTGATGTATACAAAAGACCCAGAATAATCAACACGACATTAAAGGAGAGGAACAAAGTCAAAGACTTACAATAAAGCTATAGTAATCAAGACGGTGTAGTACTGGTGAAAGAACAGGCAAATAGATCAACAGAACAGAATAAAGAGCACAGAAATAGACTCACACAAATATAATTAGTTAATTGATGTATGACAAAGAACCAAAGACAATTCACTGGAGAAAGAATAGTCTTTTAAGTAAATGATAGTGGAACAACTTTCTGATCCATATGTAAAAAAAAAAAAAAAAAAAAAAAAAAAGAAAAAAAAAAAGAAAAAAGAATCTAAGCATAGACCTTAAATCTTTCACAAAATTAACTCAAATGACTCATACACCTACATATACAACAGAAAAAGTATAATAAAACTCCTAGAAGATAACAAAGGAGACAACCTAAATGACATTGGGTTTGGTGATTACTTTTTAGATATATGATCATAAGTACAGTCTATGGAAGAAAAAAATGAGTAAGTTAGACATCATTAAAATTAAAACCTTCTTCTCCGTGAAAGCTATTGTTGAGAGAATGAAAAGACAAGCCACTAAGAGAACATATTTGCAAAACCCATATCCGATTTAAAAAATAAAAATAAAAATAAAACCAAATTATCCAAAATATACAAAGAAATCTTAAAGCTCAAAAATAAGAAAGCAAAACACTCAATTTAAAAAAGGGGAAAAGATCTGAACAAATATCTCACCAAAGGTGATATTCAGATGGAAAATAAGCACATGAAAAAAATGATCTACATCATATGTTAGAAGGAAGAGAAAACTAAAAAAGAGAAAATAATGCAATATCAGAATGGTCAAAATCCAAAACAAATGTCAGTGAGGATGTAGCGCAACAGAAACTCTCATTTATGACTGATGGCAATGCAAAATGGTACAGCAACTTTGGAAGACAGTTTGGCAGTTTCTTATAAACTAAACATACTCTTACCATAGGATCCAGCAATCCTGCTCCTTGGTATTTAGCCAAATTAGTAGAAAGCTGATTTCTACATAAAATCTGTATATGAATGTTTATTGAAATTTTATTCATAGCTACCTAAACTTGGAAGCAATTAATGTGTCCTCAATAGATGAATAGATAAACTGTGGTACACCCATATGATGAAATATTATTCAGACATAAGCGAGCTCTTAAAAATGAAAAGACATAGTGAAATGTGAAATGCATAATGCTAAATGAAAGGAGCCAATCTGAAAAAGGCTATACACTCTATAATTCCTACTAGGTTACATTCTGGAACAGGTAAAACTATGGAGACAATAAAAAGGTCAGTGATTCTAGAAGTTCTAGTCAGCATGGTGGAAAAGGGAAGAGAACAGAAGAAACATAGGAGATTTTTAGGCCAGTGAAACTATTTGGTATGATACTGCAATAGTGAATCCATGTTGCTATATGCTGAGTATCTGCGTTCCCCCCAAATTCACATACTGAAACCTAATCTCTTATGCGATGACATTTGGTAGTGGAACTTTGGGAGGTGATTAGATCATGAGAGGTATGATTGAGATTTGTGCCCTATAAAAAAAGTCCTAGAGAACTCCCTCATCCCTCCGGCCATCTTATCAAGAAGCGAGAATTCACCAGACACGGTATCTAGAAGCACCTCCATCCTGGACTTCTCGGCCTCCAGAATTGTGAGAAATAAATTTCTATTGTCAGTAAACCAACCAGCCTATACTATTTTGTTATAGCAGACAGAACAAGCTAAGACATGTGTCATCATATGGTTTTCAAAACTCATAGAATGTACAACGCAAGAATGAACCCTAGTGTAAACTATAGATTTTTGTTAATAATAACATATCGATATTGGCTCATTAATTTTAACAAATATAATATGCCAACGCAATGTGTTAATAAAAAAGAAAATGAAGGCATTAAGGAACTATATGGGAACTCAGTTATTATCAATAAACATAAAATTACAAAAAATAGTCTATTCATTTAAAAAGAACTTTGCATTTATAAGTATTTTAGGCTTTTGTGTTTCTGAGATTACTTTTTTAAATTATAAAACGGTGGTCCCTTCAACAGAAGTAAAACAAATATACCATGTTAGCACAATTTTGCACATGTTAAAGATCATGTGTTTTTGGTTCTTGGTTTTTGTTTTAATTCTGAGTGTTTGAGCATTTAATTCGGTATTTGGAGACTAGGCCTCCAGAGAGTTCTATTCTGTAAAACCAGGTATTCAATATTGGTGAACAGGAGTCTGTGACTTTCTTTTAATCGGTCCACTTCTTTATTTTATGAAAAACAGGATTACTTTAGTTCCATGGTTTGGTGTGTGGCTTGGGAATGCTCTATCCGTGTTTGTTCCTTAATGCCCTAAAAACACACTCTTATGATATGGTCACTACTGGTGTGTGAATTGAAACATTCCAGAGCACAAACACAGTTGGCAGTTCCTTACTCATTTGTCATTTTTACACAAGTGCCAAGATTTCTCAGGGCAGGTAAAAAGAAGTACTTTGCCAATCACTCAGAAAATCTTATGGGATGCTTTGAGGCATTGATCTCTTTTTCCTGCTGGGCTATTCTAACTTACTTTTTATGCTATTTTGCTAAATGCTATGCTCCTGTCAACTTACTCATACTAGGAATATGAAAATGATTTTTGCTTTCTAAAGATACCTGAAAAGTAAAGGAAAACACAAAGTATAGAAGGGGAGATATATCCCCAGAGTCGTAACCTACTTAAAACGTGTGTGTTCCTTTTGAAGAGATTAAATATGAATTTTCTTTAGTCATTGACCTGAAATAAAAATTGAAAGATAGATAAATAAGTCCTCTTCTCTTCAAAAATAAGATACCCATATAAAAGAAGCATAATTACATACATGTGGCGAGATACAATTATTGAATTTAGAATGATGACAACAATCTTATAATGTGTAAAACACTCATTTTGCAACAAATAAAAGTTTTACCTGCCTTATAGCAATTAAAAATTTACAACTTACCCTTAAAACAATACCTCATGATTTTACATATCAGATAATTGAGGCTTTAAGTCTACTTCTTCTGAGATCAAAAACAGCAAATTAATGGCACATTAGCTAAAACAGATAGTAAATAACTCATATCATTTCCTGTAAAGAATGGTTTTTAATGGATCATCTGTACTAGCAGGATACTTGAGATGTTAGCATTTTGAAGGATTATAGATCTCTTCTATTCTTAAGAAGAATTTCCTGTCAAAGCAATGTGATATACTGCCTAACCATCTTCTATGTCAGTCCATGGTCCAGTCGAAAGATCTCTATTGCAAGACATCTTCTCCCCTCTCAGATTTCATGGATTGCTTTCCCCTTTTTTTGTGCATTGCACAAAAACAAACAAACAAAACAAACAACAAACAAACACAGTTCTTGCCATTGAACGAAACAAGATTTCACTTGATTTATCAGAACAGGATGTGATCAAAATGAGGATATTTAGTTATAATTGCATTGAGGGTTTTTCAACACGTTTCTTAGTATCTCCAAGAATTCCTTTATCACTCACAGCTATACATTTATCCCAAGTCCAGATTGCTCATTCTCTGCAGTGTGACCTGGTAAGAAATTAGAGGTCAATACTCTGTTGGTTTGAGCACACAAAGAGTTTAGTACTCTGATTAGATTATTCTAAAATAAATTTGTCTAGTTCTTGCAAAATATCAAGCTGTCACTCAAAATAACAACTTTCCCTTATACACTTTTTAGTTTGAGCATATGACAAAATCATTCTTCAAACCGATAACAGGAGAAGAAAGGAAAGTGATGTCAGGTATTGGATAAACTTCATAGTTGTGAAGGATTAGCCTGAGACTGGTGTCTAACTGATTAAAAAATACAGAAAGATTTTTAGTTTAAGACGATTGAGCACACTTGGTTATCACGTTTCATCTGAGACTTCAGTGAAATCATGATAATGAGAAAAAAAGTTCATAACAAGTAAAAGGAAGGCAGAACTCTTTAAACAATTATTAGAAAATACAAGGTGAATTTCTGAACTGAAAAACTCAGGAAAAATACTATATCTACAAATATGTAAGAAGGAAGCTGTAGTCAAGAAATAAATCTGTGTCCTGTAGCGCCTTAAACAGACCCAGAAACCAGACACTTCAAGTATTTCAGAAAAAGAGAAATGTTGGGAGGATTGCCAGAAGTAAATGCAAGAATCATCTCCTCCAAACCTTGTCAATAAGGCATTGATGCCCCAGCAAAAGAAAGAGATTTCTTTTCTAAAGCAAACTTGTAAAAACTCTCTGGAAGAACAAGCATTGAGCATACCAGGGCAAAGCCTGGCAGGTTCTGTCTCCTCAGGGCTGCAGGGTATGATACCCAGTGTCCTCCTCCTGCCACTCCCCCATCACCAATACCAAGGCTAAGCCTTCAGCTCCACAGTCTATTCACAGATATGCAGAACAACAGAGGCATTCGATTGCCTCATTTTAAAGCACAGAAATTCACCTGGGCATTTGAAGAAAGGGTGCAGTAACTAATCCTAACGTATACTAGGCACTTTTCCAGGCACTAGAGCAACAAAAGTGAACGGAAAACAGACAAAAACCCTTGCTCTCACAAAGCCCGGTGGGACACATAAACAAAAATGAAAATTTATAAAATATCAGAATTTAATGACTGTTTTGGAGGAAAATAAATAAGAAGAGAGTGAAAGAGAGAGATAGAGAGAATGCAATTTTAAATGATGTCATCATGGGGTTACTCACTGAGAAGATGGTATGCAAAGACCTGAAGGAGACATGACAGCGATATAAGTTGATATCTTCAAAAAAAAAAAAAAAAAAGTGGAAGTTAAAGTAGTCAAGTTTGCATTGAGGCCGGGGCATGCTTGATCATTCAATAAAAACTAATGTATACATGTGTGTCACATAATGAATATATAATTATTAGGAGGTAAGCTATAGAGGGATAAAGTGAAGCTATATTGTGTCGGTCCATACATTGAAAAGACTAGCTTTTTACAAACAGCAAAGTATACAAACCTTAAGTATGTAGCTCAATGAATATTGACAAATGAATAATAGTCCTGTGGAATCATCAGCCAGGTCAAGGTGAAAAAACTTGCCTCTCACCCCAGAAAGACTCCTGTGTCCCTTTGCACTCAATTCCCCCAAACGAAGCAAGCCATATTCTATTTTGTATATTCTGGAACATTTTGTAGGTGTAAACATCCAGAAAATACTTTCTACTGTCTAGTTTTTATAGCACAACATCAAATGTGAGGAATAAGTGTAATTATATCAGTAGCTCATTTTCTATTTTTGCTAAGTAGTATTCCATTGTATAGATATAGTATGGTTTACTTATTGATAAAAATTTGGGTTGTTTCTAAGTTGGGGGCACCAATATTGAATTTATGTCTTTAATACGTGCTTTCTTCTTGAGTGAACACTAAGGATTGAAATTGCTGGGCCATAGGTAGGTATTTATTTATATTAGAAATTATTCAAAGGGATGTACCATTTTATATTCCTGATATAGGGAAGAGGAATGAGAACTACACAAATTAACTCAATGTTAAACCAGGTTGTAGTCAGAGCCTGTAACATGCTGCTAGACACAGGAACCTGGCTGACCAGCCATACAGTCAGACCAGGAGGAATCTACAGAACAAAGGAAGATTCTTGCTGAGATCACTAACAACTATTTACCCATATCATGAAAGGAAAACAGGAAAACAAAGACTTTAAATTGTAATATTCACAGAAACTAAGAATCAGATATAAACCCCAATTCTTCAAACAGTCAGGGTCTCATTCTCTGATTCTGGGAGAAGACTATGTTCTGTCTATAGGGCATTATTGCTTCTCTAATAAACTTTCCTTTTTTCTCTAAATGTTTCATGTTTAAATTCTTTCCTGTGTGGAGTCAAGGACCCTCCCTCTCTTGGTATAGAATTTGAGTCCCCCCTTGGGGGTATTGGCTCTGTCCTGCACCACTCCCACAAACAATGTATTGAAGTTGCTCCACACCCTCATCAGCACTCAATATTGTCAATCTTCTCAATTTTAGCCATTTGGGTAATAATGATGTCCAGCATCTCTTCATAGAATTAATTTAATTTAATTTTAATTGAGATTTTTAAAATTTTAATTATTGATTTGTAGGAATTCTTTATACATTCTGATATAAGTCTCTTCAGATAAATTCATTATAAGTATTTTCACCCAACCTGTGGCTTATTTTTTCACTTTCTTAACAGGCTACTTGGACTTGTATTTATTTTGCCGAGAGTTTTATTATAAATGGGTTTGAATTTTGTAAAGTCATTTTTTGCCTCTATTTTTTGATTCTCTAATGTTTTTAAATTTTTATTTCTAGTTTGATGATATTATGGTGAGAAGATATATTCTGTATGATTACAATATTTTGAATTGTATTGAGACTTGTGTGTTAGCCCAGATATTTTCAAGTGCAATTGAAAATAATATGAATTCTTTAATTATTGAATATAGTGTTTTATAAATATCAATTTTATCAAAAAGGTAAATATTATTGCTCAAATCTCATGAGGTCAGCAATGAGGAAAGGACTTCCACTCTCACCACTTCTATTCGATATTGTACTATATCTCTAGCCAGTGTGATAAAGTTAAAAAAGAAATTAAAAGCATATAGATTGTAAAATTAGAAGTAAAACTGTCTTTTGCCTCAAAATAAATCACCATATACATAGAAAACACTAAGAAACTGTAGAGGAGGAAATAAATATTTTCCCTGTACCCTCCAAGCTTCTCCTGCTGAAGCTCTATATAAATTAGACTGATAAAAGACATTAATGAAAGGAAAACAAACAGAAGTTAGCATGTGTATGGGAGCACTCAATGATAAGTAACTCAAAAGAGTGGTTAGAAATTGAGTTTATATAGCATCTTGATGAAAGAACAATACATTTTTAGAGAACTGAGAAGACAACAAAGTATTTTGACTTTCTAGGATGGTAAACTGTAGAAAGGCAAACATGAGGAAATTTAGTGCTAGTTAGTAAAAGTGTATGCAGTCTCCTACGGTGTTTTCTTCTGCCTGACAAGAGTCTAATGTTGTCTCTGATCTTTAATTTTGTCTTTCCTGGTGGAGAGAAGGAGGAGAACATCTTTGTAAACATATGTCCTATTCTTAGGCAAATAGGAAGAAGACAGAAAACTCTACTTGTATCCGTTTCTTTTCAATTGCCTTCGGCTCAAAATAATCTTTTCATTAAAGTGGCATATATTGAGATGGCATATTGTGCTACTCTACAGAATCTACAAAACAAATTTTCTAAAACTAAGTGAAGTTAGCTATTTATTAGGCTATCACATCAATACACAAGCATCAATTGCATTTGTATATATTACAATAAACAATTGGAAATGAAAGTTTTAGATAACATTTAAAGTAACATCAGAAATAATTAACAAAATGTGTATAAGACCTATACAATGAAAACTAAAAAATACTGATGAGAGAAATTAAAGTCTCTCTAAATAAACGGAGATACAGACCATATTTATGTTGTGGAAGACTCAGTGTTTTTAACACCGTACCATTTCCTAAATTAATGCACAGATTTAATGCAATTCTAATCAAGATCTCAGCAGAATTTTGGTGGAAATTGATTATTTTATCCTATAATTTATATGAAAATAAAAAGGACATAAGATAGCTAAAATAATTTTGAAAGAAAAAAGATGAAAGAATAACACTACTTAATTTCACAACTTACTTTAAGTCTACAGTAATTAAGCCAGTGAAATATTAACATAAGGATAGTGATCAGTGGAAAAGTCTAGAACTCAGAAATAGACCTAAATATTTATAGTCCATTGATTTTTGACCAAGATGCAAAAATAATTCAAATAGTATTAGAAAAACTAAACATCCATTTGGAAAAAAAAATAAGCCTTTAGTGTAACCTTACCCATAGTGATATAAAGTATTGGTGAGCATATGGAACAACCGAAATGCTGACAAAAAATGTAAAAAGTACAAGTACTTTGGAAGATATTTTGGAAATGTTTCATAAATTTAAGTATATACTTAATATCATCCAGTTATATAACTGCTAAGTATTTACTTGAAAGCAATAAAAATATATGCCTACACAAAATTTCTGTGTAAATGTTCATAAAAGCTACAATTCGAAAACAATAAAACTATCTCTCAACAGATGACTGAATAAATTAATTATGGTTTAAACATAAAACTGAATATCACTCAACAATAAAAATAGAAACAAACTACTAGTTACATTTAACAACATATATGAGTATCAAAAACATACTGGCCAAAAGAAACTAGATGCGAAAGAGTCCTACCGTATAATTCTAAATGTATAAAATTAAGACTAGGCAAACTAATGTATGTTGATAGAAGGAAGAGCACTGGGGGCCTTGCGACAGAGGTGAGGGTAACTCTAAGAGATATGGAGGAACTTTTAGTATTGCTGTAAAGGAAGTTAGGAACAGGATTAGTGGTTTCAAAAGCAGTGTACACATTTTATCATGAATTTGTTTGATAATTTTTTTAAATAAATTTATTTTAGTTTCAAGTGTTCAGTACATTGGTTGGACATCTATAATGTTCATTAATAATTTTGTTTTAAATAATTAACACTATTGACACTTATGACTGGTTTCAGAGAAAGAAGGGAACAGGAAGTTTTATGATTTTTTAGGAATCAAGTTTGAAGAACTTTGGATGTGAGTAAGTGGTGGAAATTATATTAAGGAAAAGAAAACAATCTGTGTTCTTGTGCTCTTTGCAGGGATGAAAAAACTCCTTGGGACCTTAAAACGCACCCTGGGGCTGAGCAGTGAGAAAAAAACAAAAGATAATTTGTAATAATAATAAACACATTTAGAGCAGAAAGATTTAATCATAACCTATGTGTTGATTAATCAGTACTAAGATAGTGTTCTTTAAACTTTTAAACTACAACCCATAGTACAGAATGCATTGTACAGAATAACAATGCGCGTGTACAAACACACACACACATACATATATCCTTGAAATAAACACTTCACAAAACTTTAGTCATTATTAAAAGGTGCAACATTTTCTGTTCTGTTCAGTTCTGTTCTGTTCTATCCTATCTTATTCTAGCATATACCATTTTTATATTGTTTTTATAGAGAAATCATCATAACTGTGTTCTGATTAACAACAGAAACAAAAAGCAGACTTGATGTGGCCTGTAAGCCTTAGATTGTTCCCCTATACTAAAGGACGAGTTTTATCCAGCCAAATGGTGACTGGAAAAACTTTTTCAAATATATTCGTGGTGAGTACGCCACATATTTCTTTAGAGACAAAAACATGTTAGGACCACGGATTAAAATATAATATGCAAACACCATATGTTCTAACAAAGTAGATAGGATTCAAATTTTTCAAAAGTGAAGAAAGAGAAAAAGGATAAAATAGATAAGATCATAGATTCTTGAATAAGAAATAGGTGAGTGTGAAAGAATCCCATTTACAGCTGACATATCAGATAAAGTTAAATAAATAAGGGGGATTAAGATACTAGGGATAGTATTAATACAAAAATAACCGCTAAGTATAAAAATACAACTTTCCTAAATAGTAGAATAAATTTACAAAGCAAAGTAGACACACAAAATAGATAAATACATAAATACATACAGTATATACAAAATAAGAAAATATGACAGAATTGAAACCAAATAAAACTTCAAATTGCTTAATAAAGCAAAACCCAATGCTATGCTCTATATAAGAGACCCATTTAAACTGAAATGATTCAAAACTTAGAAGAAATAGCCAGGAAAATTGATAGAAAAGCAATAACAACAGGAGGCTTTAATATACCATTCTCAGTAAGAGATAAGTTAAGTAGACAAAAAATAAGCAGATAGATTCAAACATATTCTATACTCAGATAACAAAGAATTTACCTTCTTCTCAAGAAGCACATGGAGCACACATAAAAATGACCAACCATACAAATGATCTTTGTGATTATGAAAATGCATTTAAAGTAAATATTAAGATTTACAGCCCTCACATTCATATCAGTAAAAATGCAAGAATGACAGACAAAGGCCTGAATTACCAAATCAAGAAACTTAAAAATAATTTCATAAACCAAAAGTACATAAAAAAATATAATAAGGGTAAATATAAAAAATAAGGTGGAAAAAATCAGATTATATTAATAAATCAGAATCCTGGTCCTTCAAAAATATCAACAAAATAGACAAACCACTTTCTATTTTAATTGAGAAAACACAAGAATACAAAATAAGAAATCACAGGGGGAAATAACTATTGATACACAAAATTTAAAAGATAGGCTAATTTGAAAACTGCTATGTAAATATTTATTTTATTATTATTATTTGGATTGTATATACATATATATGTTATATACTTCATAAATAATACAATTCACAATAACAAAGAAAGTACAATATTAGGAAACTGTTAATTAAGAGAAAAAGCAATATGGTTATGGTGCCTATCTTCTAAAAGAGTAGCCTAATTTTACTGGTATTTGCATTCAGTTTTTCCTGAAGTTTAAAAGCTACCAGGAGAGTTGGCCCTATTTAATTCCTCAAGAAACCCATTTGACTTTGCACTGCTTGTCCTCCTCTCCCCATCAGATAATAGAGGCTGAACTGTCTGCGCTTACCCAAGGGATCGATATTTATCAAACTTATCATCCTTTCAGGTCCATTAGAAACAACAGGAGACCTCTATCACTTTGGAAATAAAATTCTTTAATATGTTCTCTAGCTCTCTCTGAACTTTCGATTACATTTTACATGCTTTTTCTATTTTACTCTCATCATTCTGCATTTTTATCTTCCACTTGAAATCTTTGCTTTCTATTCCTTAGAGTTGACTGCCTTTCGGTTTCTTCTGCTGATTCAGTAATCATCTTCCTTTTGAATTTCCAGTCTCATGATCTTTCAGTTTATGCTCACTAACAGCTTTGTTTTCTTTTTATTCCCCATTAACATCCCTGAGAATGAGAGACTCTGGCCTAGGTATTCCCTATTCATCATTTACCACATTGTGCCCATTCATCATATATGCCACTGGCTAGCTGGGAAGAGGAAATGTATTTGTTAAAACATGAATATCAGCTCTGATGAAATAGATTTAAGTACAAATTCCCCACTCTACTCTGTAATCACTGAACACCTTCAGTAGGTTATTGAAACTGTCTAATCCAAATTTAATCTGTATAGCAACATAAAAACATTTTGTTAGAAGAAGGTTGTGAAAATCAAATGAGATCCTAGACAAATCTTGTGTTTGATGATCATTGTTGTTATTTCTATTGTTTTTGTTGTTTTCATAATAGAGAAGCTAAGTTAGGATGAATGTATACCCCAGATGTAATCAGAGTCTCCAAGGTTTGGCTGGGTGTGAAAATGACTATGTGAAGGGGCTATGATCTTCTCTGGCTCTATATTCATTATGCTTAGTAGAGTTATTACTAAACAGAATTAGTGAGAAAGCCTATGTTATTATCTTCTACAGCCTTTTAATAATTTGTCATTCTAGGTAGGTTGACAATTGTACCACCACTAAAGGTATACGTGTATATATTTACATATATATATGTATGTATGTATGTATGTATGTATGTATGTATGTATGTATTTAAGTTTCATCTTCTGTTTTGCCTTCATTTTACCTTTTTTACCTTTTCTTTTGGTTAAATAGCACAAAGCACAATAAAATATAACTTAAAAAGTATAGTTTGCCAAAATTATACACAAGCTATTTTTTCTTTTTCAAAGTTATAAGAAAGATAACTTGGAATTTTAGCATGTGTGAAAAATCTTATCCTAAGAATATGATTAGTTGTAGAACATAGTGAAACATCTTTTTAAAAGAATGTGTTTTAGAAAACATTTATTAAATCATGAAATACTACGTAATAATCTTGCCTTTTTTAAAATTTAAAAATTGTCTTTATAAAAGAAAGAAAAACTCTGGCTATTGTATAAAGTCTCTGAATGGCAAAAAAAAAAAAAAAAGTCCCCCTTTTCAATATTAAAAGGTATCCATTACATCATTTATCTAATCTCATTTTCAACAGTTTTTGTAGTAATAAATTGTGGTCTTATCTTGAATATCAATATGTAATTTATTAAGTCAGTGTGGTCCAGGATCAAATGACTTACATAGCCCTATTTAAATATTAGTGATGACTTAATTATACAAATTGATTAATGACCATAAAATGGTAGTGTTTCCTAATTATTTCTTCAAGATTCATAATTATTTTTCAAAATTTCTGTCAGTATTTTAAGTTGATAAATCACCTGTATATATCAGCTCTGGTGAATATGCTTAGTGTTTCTGAAAACTTTCAAAAAAGAAAATATCTTCCTAGTGCGATGGAGACCAGATTATTTTTTCAGGCAACATCTTTTCTTATAAAAGTCAGATGATGACAGAAAATATAAACCAAAGATAGTCATCAAATAAGTCTGTGCTGTAAAACTCCATTTAATTAAAACAAATTCAGAATATGTTGAAAACTGTGTCTAGGTATTTACTATATAAGAATTATGCATGTAATATTTTTAATTTCATTTTATAAAATCATTTCCAACTTTAAATATAAATCTATGTAAAAATCTGTAAAATCTCCTGAGGGAAAAAATATTTTAAACTTAGAGATGAAAAAATAGTTATATCTAACATCTTTTTTCTTGTCAATATAATTATTGTCTTAAAATGTCAACTTATATCATTTGTCATTTTTTATTAGCATCTTACTTTTTTATTGTTACAGTAAAACACCTTGACCAATATATATATATTCTGCAATGAAAGTTTATAATTTTTACTAGATCAAAATATCTTCAAACATATCCACTGAAACTGATCAGTATTGAAATTATATCTGAATTGTTATTAAGGTCACATATATTAATAGTATCATAAATTTGCATCAATAATTATATTTAAAAAAATGTTCCTCATACACTGTTTTTCAAACTTTCCTACAAGTACCTTTCATTCCATTAAAGTATATGTACATATATATCTTTGTTTGTTTGTAGATATAAGCTAAGCAACTACAGCAAGCATAACTTTTTCCTAAACTTCACATTTTACTTAAATAGTTATGTAACATTTGCAGTCTACCATGAATTATACCTATATCTATTTTAATATGAATTTGGCATGTCCATTCATTATAACCACTAGTTTGCATATATCCTCAATTCCCTTTCCTCTCTTTTATTCTGCGTTCTCCCCTATAAAATCCTAACTCTGATTATAGCTCTCTTCTCTGGCCTGCTTTTATGCAACTAAAAAAAAGCTGGAGGAAAATAAAAACGAAAGAAAAACTCATGACTATGCTGAATGACCTCACTTTAAATTTACAACTTCTAAATCTCAGTTGCGCTGTCTCTCCTGTAAACCATCCATTCACTCTTCCACTATCTTAGAGAATGATTTCACACATTCTCTTTTCTCCCCATACTTCTAATACATCTTAGTACTTGGAGTGGCCAAGAGTTCTGCAGTAACCACATCACTTAAGGCTAGTTGCACTGATTGCTTGACCCCAGTATGTCCATTGCCGACCCTTGTCCATATGGCAACATGGTGAAATTTGGTAAAAAGATAGCCCTTTTTCAAGACACTTGACTAGCATCTGCAAGAAAATTATTGAACTAACTATACAAATCTAAGATGAATGTAAAATAAATCTGTTTCTTGGAGTATTACAATTCACAATTTGCATAACCACAAGTAGCAGTTTGAACTATGCCGAAATGATATGATTATTAAAGCCAAAACGTGTGTGTGGGGTGGGGGAGAGGAATGAAAAAAATAATGATGAAAAACTTCCCTAACCTGGTGAAAGAAATAGACATTCAACCCCAGGATGAGCAGAGAGTCCCAAACAAGATGAACCTAAAGAGGATCCCACCAAGATACATCATCTTTAAAATGCCAAAGGTTAAAGACAAAGACAGAATCTTAAAATCAACCAGGGAAAAGCAATTAGTTACTTACAAGGTAGCCCCCATAAAACTATCAGCTGATTTCCCAAAAGAAACTTTGCAGGCCAGAAGACATGGGCATGAAACAGTCAAAGTAATGAAAAGCCAAGGACCTACAACCAAGATTATTTTATCCAGCAGGGCTATTAATTAAAGTTGAAGGTGAGATAAAGAGCTTCTCAAACTAGAAAAAGCTAAAAGAGTTTATCAACACCAAGCCAGTATTACAAAAAAATGTTAGAGGAACTTCTTTAAGGAGAAGAAAAAAAAGATAAAAAATATGTACAATTAAATGGCAATAAGTACATACCTATCAACAATTACTTTAAATGTAAGTGTATTAAATGCTCCAATCAAAAGATATAAGGTGGCTGAATGGATAAGAAAACAAGACCCTTACATATTCTGTCTACAAGAGTCTCACTTCTGATCAAAAGACAGACTGAAATTAAAGGGATAAAAAAATGTTTCATTAAAATGGAAACAAACAAAAAGAGCTGGGGTAGCAATATTTATACAGAAAAATAGACTTTAAAATAAAGGTTATAACAAGAGACGAAGAAGAACCCAGTAATCCCAGAAGAACCCATTTAAAGTAATTGGTGATAGATATGTACTTATTGCCATTTAATGAAATTGATTCAAAAAAACCCAAACCACTACTTTGAAGGAATGTATGGATCCACATGTTCATTGCGGCAATGGTTAACATGACCGGGATATGGGAGTAGCCTGAGTGTGCACCGGTGAATGAATGGATGGGGAGTTAAAAGAAATAAAATGGGTATAGAAAAATATTTGTAATTCAGATGATAAACAATGGTGTTAATATCTTTATGACACTAAATGCTCAGAAATAAAGAAAAATAATCCAACAGAAAACAATGGGCAAAAACACGAATAGAGATTTCATACCAGAGCAAAGCCAACTGGTTAACAGATACCTAAAGAGAATTAAATTAACAATGAGAAATTATTTTAATCTCTTTAGGCTGGCAAAACATTTGAAAAGAGCATTATGATTTATTGCTGGCAGGATTGTGGGGAAAGGGATTTTCTCATACACTGAGGCTGGAAAATGAAGTGTCTAGCTTTGGGGGAAGTACTCTTTCAACTTCTATAAGGTTGAAGCTAGATTTATCATTCAACCTAGCAATTCCATTTCTGGGTATTTATCACAAAGAAATAAAAATTATGGAAGATATATGTACTGAAACGTTGATAATAGGGGTAAAAACTAGATACCAAATAAGTAACTATAAATTGATAAATAAAGTATGAAAAAGTCACATTGTACACTATTATGGAGCTATTTAACAAAAGAGAGATACAAAAAGACTAAGGATTTCTATTAGGTAGTTTTGAAAGGGGGGGGGGGAATTTGAAAGGGGCAAATCATATGATTCTAATAGGGTAAATAAAACCTAATTTTAAAAACCATCTTTATGTATTCAAGCATATAACTCATATACTATTATATGAGTTCTGAAGAGTATGTGTTAAGGAAAGTATAGCCATCCTATTAAGATAGAGACAAAGGCAAAGGGGTACAGGAGAGAACAGGAAAGCCCAAGGCCCATTGAATTCAGTCAGAGGGCTTCATTCATATCCCAGATGAATGTAAATAGCACCGATGGAGTTGTAAATGACACTATTTGCACAGCTGCATGTGGAAACTCAGATACATATCTACATCTATGTTGAGAAAAATTATCAACCTCCTATCCATCTGGGTTCAACAAGAAAAGTCGCCAAGGTCTTCTGACAGTCTGTCATGATGTGTGATGCCTACTGTAGAGACCGTTTTCTTAGAATATGTTCTCCAGAAGAAGATCCCGAGGCAAGGGTTTGAATACAAGCAGTTTATTTGGAAGAGACTTCAGCAGGGGAGTAGGAGAGTGATTTAGGGAAGGGAATGCAATCAATGAATTTTCATTATTAAGCTAGCTACCATAGGGAGCAACTTGGGGGAGGGAGCTCAGCATCATGGGGAAACTATGGGGAATGGCCTAAAATATTCACCTCAGAATTATCCCACACAAAGTGTGAGATTTACAGTATTAATTCACCAGATCCCGAGTAGTTTATTTGAGGGCTGTTCCTAGAAAGTGTTAATTCTACAAGTATACTAACCTATGTATGCACCAGCAAGGCTGCCTTCCACTGTACTGGCGTGGGGGACGGGGGATTCTCAGATATAGAGAAACCAATATTGGCAGGCAGTGTCCCCTGAAATGGTTAGGTCTGATGGATAAAGCAAAGGCTTTACAGTATCCAATAGAATCAGATGAATTCTATGCTTAAGAGTTAGAACTTTATCCTGTAGGTTATAGAAAATAAGCAAGGGCTTCTTAAATAAATTGCATAATCACAGGTATCTTTTATAAAATAATTCTGACAAATTAATGCATGAAGATTACAGTGCATTTTGTGGAGAGTGGAGCACGATGGTGGAAATTCAGCTGAAAGACAATGAGGGCTTGAACTACACCAACAGGAAAAAGAGGGAGGGATGGATGGATATAGGTGACATCCCTTTAGTTACACCTGCAAACTTGAAAATCATTAAATGTCTGAACCCAGGGACATAGAATACTCCAAAGGGTTAGTAACATATATAGTTGAGTAACTATTTAATGGTGATAGCATTTAATCAGCTAGGTAATTTGAGAGAAAACACTGGTCAGACATGAAGATTTTAAGTATGGTTTGAGATGCATTTACTAAGTTGGAAGTTTCTGTGCAATATTCTGGTATAGATATCCAATAGAGAATTAAGGAGTTGGAAATGAAGCTCAAAATAAGTAAGAGCTCCAAAAAGAAGAGATATTTAAAGTTCCAGAGTTGCAAGAGTTAGCATATGCCTACCTCTCCAACGGTGAATGAGGTATTGTGAATGAAAGATCTTCGTTATGGTTTCCAACACATTAAAACTAATATAATAGAAAGAAAATAAGACCTGAAGTAAAAAAAAATCTGGATTTGAATCTATGAGCTGTAACAATGTATTGGGGAAACTTCAAAAGGATGACATTAGACTTTTTGATAATAAAGGCTCATGCTAGCAAGTTCTCTAGTGGGAGAAATATACATCACTGTATTTGTGTCACATTTTGGCAAAAACTATATGTCATATGGTTACATAAACAAATACATAAAGTCTCACCTTGGCAAATTCATGTGAGTAGTGTTAAGAACCCCTTACTGTCAAGTTTAATGTCATGATTTTGCCCAAATTGTTTCAATCTTCAAATGTAAATTGTAAAACTAAATAAAAATGCCAAATAGCTTCTAAATTGAAGCTTCAAAATTTAGCAAATTCAGGTGATATAAAGCCATATTCTACCTGATGGTGTAGGGTACATGTATTTTTCAGTGATATGTATTAGGTTTGCATGTTTTACTTTTCAGAAGGAAATTATTTCTAAGATATGTAGGGACAGTTTGCAGGAATTTGACATAGATGGAGAGCCCTGCACACTACAAATGAAAGAGTTCAGAGCTTTTAAATTGCACTGTGTAAACCAAAGAGCCTGGTTAAATAACAGATCCATCCTTCTTCCTGTTTTCAAATAAATTGAATATAAATAAAATGCTGACTTAGTAGAAATGTTGAAAAAGCATGTTTCCTGAAGAAACATAAAATTTAATTATTATTATGTGAAACTTACAGAGAAAATGTGACTATTAAAGTTTTACATGAGTGAACAGGATGGTAATTTTGAGAGGTAGTAATAAATATTCAGAAATAAAAAAAAAAATAAGTAGCGACACTAAGAAGGGTGACTCCCCATTGGGACGATTTGTCTATGTCTATTTGACATGTAATAAGATAGAAACAGAAGAAGCACAGACACATTTACAAGAGGTTGTCTTACAACCATCGACAAAGAATTTACTGAGGAAACCTATGCATTAAAAATGTAAGTTCAAAGATCCCTTTTTATATTAACTGGCATTCATCTCCTCTAAGATCCAATCTGCTCAACAGACTTCAGCCACGTTCTTACATGGCAACAATAAAGGACTGCAATTAAAAACATTTTAAATTTGACTTTGCAAACTGTTTAAAGCTTTTCCAGAGGAAATAATGTGTATCTTTTACAACAGTCCATTCTTCATTCTCTCCTAAATTAGCTGCATAATATGTGAGCAAATTTCCATGCCTAGTTAGAGCTCATTATTCAGTGAAGTCTCAGGGAATTAGGATTTTTTTAATCAATTTTTTTCCTTTGCCCTTTAAGCATCTTTCTAATTTAAACAGTCCCACAGAACACTGATACCACTGTACCCATTAATTCCTACTTATTCTGGTGGAAATGGCAAAGAAGCATTGATTTTTCACATTGACCATTTATGTGTGTATACATTTTAAAACACATTTCTTATTGTAAAATGATGCAGAGCTTTGGCAATTGTACACTTGCAAATATAGCATGTGAAGATTATGACTCAGAGAGGATTAAATGTAGAATAAATAGCCAACAAGACACAAAAGAAAAGGGCTGGATAAAATGAAGCCATAGATTGCCAATCTGTTACTTAAATACTTTAAGTTTCTTTCTCTGGGGTGATTATTTTCTAGATTTGATTTAAAGATGTTTTAAGCCTTGTTTGCAGCTGGTACTTCAGTGCTGTTTGCAACCTCAATCTGTGTCCATGTCAAATCATAATGTGATACTGTCAAATGCATAAATAGAAGCCTTTCTCTTGCTCGTTTTTGTATCCAGGATTTCCAGATGCAACCTGCCAATTAAGGGATTCATATGGAGCATATCTGTTTGATCTAAATTTTAGTATCTACATATGATTTCATGTTTCCTACTTGTTTGCAAGGTGATTTGCAATAGGTCAACAGTCAAAATTAAAATGGTTGTGTCAAAAAAAAAAAAAAAGAAATGCCTCTTTTAACCAGATTCAACTTGGATAATGAGATTTTTTTTCTACCAGGAAAACAATATATAGAGAGATCTAAAAAGCAGAAGAATATAGCTTAGAAAAAATAACATAGAGCTGGTCTTAAGAGGGTAAAACCAAAGTGTTCTACATTTATGTTTATGACTAACCATTAGTATTAGCACAACAAGAAAAAAGTCTGCATTTAAGATTAGTATTGGTTTAGAATAAAATCTAGGTTTTGGCATTTATGAACATGTAGGATTGAATCTCTAGACACTTCAGTCATATCCTTAGAAAAGTGGTAATATTTCCTGAATCCAGATTAATGAAAGGTTCAAAGTAATTATATGTATAAAGTAAGTGTTAGTGTATTTAATACCTTTTTCTTACTAAAGGCTTCAAATGAGTATTCAAATTAATTTATCATTTGTTATAATGTCAAAATGCAAAAGGCAGTACACTGAGTAAACCCTCTGAGGGTATCATATCATGTGAACATGTGACATTTGTTATTGTCAGGGTACCAGTTCAGGCTTTCAAATCCAACGTCTAAGATATTTTTTTATTTAAAAGGTATACTGATCTTTGAGGTATACTCGAATCATATGACAATAGGTATTTTAATATTATTACCAAAATACCAGAATCTAGCTTTACAATTATTGTACTGTGTCTTCATTCTATCACTTTTAAAATCGCAAGAAACTAATGATATAAGATCAAAGCAATGGGATTGAAGAGAAGGTCAAAACGTGTTCTGGTCTCTATGGCCTTCCATCCTGCTGAATACTGTCTAATCTCTCCCTCTTCAAACTAACTCAAGAAACTGCCTGTCGCCATTTTTTTTTTCTTAGGGGTTTGTTCAGCTATATTTCTCTTCTGAATTTTGAGAAGCACCGTTCCTCAAATTACCTTTTCTTTTCTATCACTACATTATTAACAAGCAGTGGTTGCCTTAGCAACTCTTTAATAGGCTCCAATTCTTAAAATCTATCTTTTCTGGAGAGAGTCTTTAGACAGGCTTCCTAATGGAACCAATAGCTATTCATGACAAATATGCAAAAACATCATTTCTGATTAGGAAATGAATCACATGGCTTAAATATTTTAAATACTTTATTACACATTTAAGAGTTAACTACATCTATTTATCAAAAAACTAAGATATTGTTTTACAAAATAATAATAATTGATCATAATAACATCTACCATTTACTAAGTGTTGTATTATCCCACTTATTTTTCTCAATAACCTTAAGAAGTATGCAGCATTACTTTATAAATTTATCAAGTGAGAGACTAATGTTTACTGGGGTTAGTTCAGCAGCATGCTGGTAAATATTTAACAACCAACATCCAGCTAGCTCTCTGAAAAAAAAAAGTATGTATGTATATTAGTGTAAATACATTTAAGTGAAATTATACATACATATATTTTATTACAAATATTACTGAAACAAGGTACGTGTGGCACATAATTTTAAAAATAATAATTTCCTTTGTTTTTAATATAATGTACTTAAAGTTTATGTCATTTAATTTTTAAAAATGGCTACATTTAACAATTGGCTTGCAAACTAAACAACCAGCTCTTGCAATCTAGTTCTAGTATCCAGTTTACTGCTAGATACCTTACTTACTTAAGTTCAGAGTGCTACTAAGACTATAATATTTAGATGCAATAAAGCTTTTTAGGAAGAAAATTCAAAGAAATATGGTATATGGCCACCTCAGAGTCCAAAAAAAAAAAAAAATGTTCCCGTTAAAGCACAACCTGCTCGAGTTTAACTCAGACTTCTTTTGCATCTTTCTTTCTGCCTCTTATGTCCCTGGTAATTTACTGCTCAGAATCCAGCACTTATTTTCACTCTAATCTTCTAGCATAAATATATCTTTAATTTGGTCCATGTCAACTCATGACCTAGTATTCACTTCCATCACTGTCCTGAAAATGTGTCTCTTGAGCTCCGGCCCTATAAACCACTTTATTCTTGACTGGATCTCTGCTGAGTTTGATGTGTTCCCTGGCTTTGTTTGTGCTGTTTCCATCATAGTGCCTTCTCTCAGTTTCCAGCCTTCACAGACACCTTAATAGAAAATGGTACCCTTGGAGAGAATATTGACAAAAGGAAGTTAGAATATGGAACTCCCTCAGCCCAGAGGACTGGCACTGATATATTGGCAGCCCACTAAAGAAAAGCCTTACTGGTCAGGACTTTCTCCTGGCATAGCTAAAAAGAAAGTGAAACTTATTTTTGACACCCTTTACTCTCTTTTCATGTAGTCTCAGCTGAGCTGGCTCCTCTTTTCCATTGAATTTCCTTAGCCTGTACTACCTTTCCTTACAACAAGGTCCCCAAGGCCCAGCTCTCATGATCACATTCCATGAAATTTTCTCTTCTGTCAACCATCTCAATTAGTATCAAGGTAGTTTATTTCTTTGCCCACCAAAAATATTGCTTGTGCCAGCATTATAATCAATAGTAACCCCTTCTGTGAAAAATTAACGCAGTGACTCTTATGTACCAGGTACTAAAACAGGTTCTAGCAATACAAGAATATAACTGGAAAATACTCCTTCACCTAGAGGGTGCTTTTTGGAACTGCAAAGACTGGAGACATAATTGCAGTAATGTAAATGCTACGGTAGAGGAAATTGTTTTGAAAAGAGAATAAATTTTTTTTTGCTGATCCTCAAATCTCACAGCATATACACCCACTTAGTTTGCTTCTAACTAGGAATGATCTTAATAACCACTAATATGTAACATAACCTTAATTATGCCATGCCTCTCCCCCACAAAAAGTGCTACTTTTTGGTCATTATATTTCTCTCTTTAATTCATCAGTGGCATTACAGAGCTAAAAACACCCTATCTGGATTGAAATTATCCACAAAGGAATTATATTTGGATTCAGTAAACATTTATGGAGCATTTACTATTAGACAGGTACTAAAAAAATGATTTTCAAAACAACACCTAATCCTTCTTACAACCTCCTATGTTACTGGTGAGAAAGCAAAGCTATCTTATAAATTAATCCTTTAGTTCCTAAAAGCTTGATCATGACAACTGGGAAAAATAACAGAAATATCAGTGTCTTATTTGTGTGAGACAACAGAATATAACATCATTACTTCATTGCTATCTTAGCCAAATATAGAAAGTCATACATATTCACCAATAATAACACACTGTCCATGTGGAATGATTCCATTGTTGATTATATATGGACAAGCATGTGTTTGTTGTTAGTGTTGTTTTCTAAGAGAGACGACTAGTATTTTCCTTTTATTGTTTTCGTTCACCTGTTTGTTTTGTTTATGTGGAAAGAGAAACACTGTGGGCATGGGTTGATGCTGGTGAAGTCCAAATAATTGCCTTCAAACTCGCATGGCATTCCAATTCAACTTTAAACACTCATGAAATTCAAAGCAGGAGAGTCTAGCATGAGGCAATACTTAGGCTTTAGCCCCTACTCGTTTTGTAATTGTTTGCTTTTCTTTGCTCTATGAATTCTTTATGACTCAGAATATCAAAAATGCACCAACGGTTGCAGTAGATAAAAGATTTTCCACCATGTGCAATCCGTGGGGAGAACGCCATTGGAGACCAAGACAGCAGTCTGACCTTTCTCTGCACATTCACTCTATGTAGGAAGTAAGAATTTCATAGGAGTGGTTTCAGTATCATCACAAAGCTCCTCATGTCTGAAATATCTGGCCCTCTCAAGGTAAAACTTTTGATGTAATTATCAAGTATCCATCAATCTAAACTATTTCTGTTCTTACTTTGTATTTCACTGAGACATTCTTTACTTATAAAATATGAACCTTAAAATCAAAGTAATTATATATTCTTTGATTTTGGCTCAGTTTGTCACAGAGGAATAGCATACATGTAATCTCAAAAAGTTTTTTTTTTTTTTTTATCTGTTAGGCTTCTCAAAGCCGTAGATATATAGAAATTTATACTCATGAGTTTACGTATATAATAAAATAAATCCAGTATTTATGAAATATCTTCACACACTCTTATGCTATTATGCTATGTCCTGAATATTTTAAAGAGCTTAATCTTAAAACCAAGGAATCTATAAAATAAATCCCTATCATGTAGCTAGAGTGTCAAAACAAAGAAGTAGCTCCAGAAAAGTACCTACTCAGAATAGTCTTAAAGAGATTTAAGAATTGTAATTATATGTGGGGTGATTCTGGGAAATCCTGAATTATAACATTTATTTTGGATTTTAAATAAGAAATAAATATATGTAGGTATGATGCAGAGAAAAATAAGTTATTTTCCTGATATCTTAAGTAATCAGAAAACGATAGGACAGATTTTTAAAAAATGCTTCATATCTTGTTTCCTTTGATTTGATAGTGTTCTTTTAAAGAGAGTGAAAAAGACTTGAATTCATTACAAGTCCTTAATTGCCAGTTTCTTCACAAAATAGATGTTTATATGCAGGCTTCAGAATAGCTACCATTCATTTGAGGGAGATCTTGTACAGCCGAAGTTTAAATAAATAGCAATGTTTTACTACGTTTGCAAAAGCGTAATTAGTCCTAGAGGCACAATATTTTTAAACGTCAAACACTTGTTCTCCAGCTGTACTATTTGGATCTATAGTTTCAGAAGCGGCTTATAGCCATCTCATTGAAGTCCAAGCCTTTTCATGACTGACAAGCACTTTCACTATGTGTGTGCTCACAGAAACAGAACAATACATCACCACTACTTCTTTGATACAGGCATCTGCTCCCTTTTTTTTTTTAGTTCAGTAGTGCATATAAGCACTTCAAAACAGATTCCACTGGGGCCCAGTAGTGTTAATTTGTGTTTGTTCTGTCATGCAATTATATTAGAGAAATGAAATAACTGATCGGGAAATTCACAGGTGGGCAGAAATGATAGTTTGAAAAACACATTTTCCTACAATATTGTGTTAGTCTATAGGGGATCGTAGTATTCATTTCTCTTTTCTTGAATAATACCCTAGTGGAAATCATTTTAAAGTATTCAAAGGTTTTTGTTTTCAAGTAGATTTTTTTTCTTTCTTTCATGTGTATAACAAATAACAAAGACAACATTTATAAAATATGTTAACTTTAAGAACTCTGTAGATAATGCAACCTTCTTATTATAGTTGGTCCAGTTGGTACCTTCACAGAGTTCATGTGGTCACTGACAATAGGACTAAGTGTTGGCCACATCTAAACCAGTAGACTATGTTCTATACCTTGGAATATGTGTATACTTATAACTGCATTCACCATACAGATTGTGATTGCTTCTAAAAAGAATTAAAATGCACGCCATATTGTTTTGTCCAAATCCATCACTGCTTTTAAATAAAAACAAAACAAAACATAAAGACACAGGTAATATATGGATAGATATATAGATAGACAGAAAGTTATACCTCTGTATTTCAACAGACTCCTTGCTCCTCCTTTTTGTTGTTGTTTACTCTGCTTCAGCTTAGAAATTCATTCCCTCCTATTTCCACCATTGAAATCTTATTCATATTTAAAGATAAACAAATGCTAACCCCTCTATCAAGCTTTCCCTCCTTTACCTAAATGAGAGAGAGAGAGATTATAAGATCTCATATAGTCTTGAGTCACAGATCCCTTATCATATCTCTATTTAAACACTTTTCAAAACATATTATAGGCTTCTGACTCAACAGAACAGAATAATCTCCTCTCTGATTTATGATCATTTTTAAGATGATAGTAAAAGAATAATAAAAATATAAATCCACAGCAACAGAGAATGGCAAAGAAAACAAAGTGGACAGAAATCCAATGGAAGAACCGTCACTGATTAGGCAGTCAGAAAAGCTACAGCTGGAAATACTGAAGCCTAAAATATGTGCGGTGGGAACTAGGGCCAAGAGAGGAGAGAGTCGTGGTTTAAGAGCACATACGTCTGTATGACTAGCATAATAAGAAGCTATTAACAATTTATATTCGGAGGACTGAAATAATCATATCTACATTTTGTAAAGATAATTCCGATCCAGGGAGATATTTGGAATATATGTTAAAGACATGGGTTTAATAAACCCGGTATATATAAAGTTATTATAAATTCACTTAAAAATAAAAATAACAACAAAAATGAGCAAAGGATATGAAGAGTCAATTCACAAAAATTAATTACAAATGTCCAGTAAACATAAAAATAAAATTTAAATATCAATGAAACATTTTTATCTATGTCTTCATAATTAAAAATTAGTAATGTCTATGCCATAAAACTTATATATGTAACTTAACTATATATATTAGCATAGAAAGATGTCATTATTAACAGAGCATGGGTTTCAACAGACTATGTTTTGCATAATTCCATATTTTGTAACAGCTAAGATGCACACATTCACATACACGCATGTACGTGTGTGTACACAGAATAAAATACTGAAAGAAATAATAAATTAGCTCTAAGTGGGAAGACTACTTTTGAAATAAAAAAAATTATAAAGCTACTTTCACTTAAAAAAAAATGAATGTGTATCCTCATTTGAAACATTGAATAACTGAGCTCCATCCTATACTTAGCACTGTGCCAAATAGTGTGAGCGTAAGCAAAGTTTGACATGTTTTCTGCTTTAAAACCAGCTAGTTAAAAGAGAGAAGAAATATATTTAAAGCTACAGAACCAGTGCAAACCATTGTTAACAACAAGACAAGAAATATAAATAACATAGGCTACTTGAATTCACAGGAAAGATAACTGCTGATTTCCAGTTAGAATTCTCAACATTCACTTATTCATTTCACTGAAAAATGCTGAGTTTCCAATCTGTATCAGCTATTGGTAAGTCCTAGAAATATGAAATGTAAAACAGAGTCCCTGACCTCAAGGATCTCAAAAGGAAGATAGATGGATACACAAAGAAGAACAGTGCATCAAAATAACACACAATAATATAAGTAAGCTCCTGAGCAATTTATCTGATTGGGTGGACTATTGTAGTAAGAATGCTCAGCTCAGGACTTCCTATTTAACTTGAGAGCAACACTGTTCACAGTCTCACCACTGTCCTCTACACACACACACACACACACACACACGCACGCACGCACGCACGCACACAGACACACATCATATCCCATCAAAGGCCTATGACTATTTACTAATTTCTGCTATTTACTAATTTCTCACAGTAGCCTGTTTACTAATTTCTGCTATTTACTAATTTCTCGCAGTAGCCTATTATTCCAACTTACTTTATAATAGCAATAATAGTGATAATTTATCAGTCTCATGCATTGTTTTAATTTTCAATTGGTTCAATACTCTGGAAGGAGAAATGGAGACTGTGGTGCCCATTTAAAGAGCAGCCCAACATGATTGAGAAAGAAGTAAAACAACCTCTTTGAGGATAGCACGAAATAGAATTGAGCAAAGCATATTTGGGTAAAAGAAGCTATTATCTAGCTATGCAAGAGAACGAGCTAAGATCTTTCCATGTATTATTTAATATAATCACAAACCTAAGAGAGTACACCCTTATTTTACAAATAAATAAATTAGAGCTCAGAGAGTGTAAATAAGACAACCAAGTCACAATAAGCAGTCAGATTAAGGTTCAAATCAAGGTCTGTCTAAGCATCAAAATACACATTCCTCTACTAAACCACATTTTCTGGTAACTTTTTTTTTTAATGTTTTCTTTAACATAAATACTATACACTAGACTCTTAACTAGGTGTTGTGAAGTCTGAGTCTCTTTATTTAATAATCTCGCTTTCTAAGCAATTACTCTCAATATACCCTGTTGTTTCTCTTCTCTGTTGCTAGGATAATATCTCCAAATAAACGAAACAGAACTATTTGTACAGAAATGAATAGATGTAGGGCACTCTGAGTTCACCAAACAAAAGCATTTTATGAGTTTAAGGTATTGTATTTATTATGAATTGGTGCTAAAAAGCTCCATGGCTCATTTTGTCACATTCTTTAACTTTACTTTTCAAGTGTGCCTTCCACGCTCCTATTTTGCTCACTTTTAAAATTTGTTCCTTTCTTTAAAAAGAAATGTAATGCAGATTGCCGGTTCACTTACATTTAAATTAGTCTGAGTTCACGTTTAAATGGTGGTAAAACGTAGAAGCAAGAGAAACATAAGCCATACTACAACAGGCCTTGTACAGACTGAGGCAGATCCATTCACTAAAGAACTGCACAGCTGCAGTTCTAGACATTTTTTCATCTTGGTAGAGGACATGCTCCCTCTTAAGCACACAGTGCTGAGGAGCAAGAAATTAATGTGAATCAATCGAGATTTATTATGTTGCAATTTAATCTACAAGTTTTTGCACTCTGGAAAACTTTGCAAAAATCCCCGATGGTAACAATGCATTTAAAGATAAAAATGAAGACAAACCGCTTTTTCTAAAATAATGTTTGAGTTTAGTCTTTATTAGCTCTTATCTGGAGAGATAAAAGTATAGTAATTATTCTTTTTATACACAAGAAATCTCCAAGCCTTTGCAGGTTTCTAGTTTTTCTCCATTTCATTGCTGGCTAGGCATGCTCTCTAAGTTTTCTTTAGATATTTTAATTTATATTTGAAATGTAAATGTTATGTTGACATGATAAATTTTCAGTTTAGTTATAGTATTAACTTCTAATAAAAACCATTAAAATTTCCTCAAGGTCACTGAATTTAGAATTTAAAATTTGGGATCAAGTTAACACTTAACACTTTAAGAATAGACTTATAAACAGAGGGGAGTAATAAAGGGCAAAACTGTTAGGTAAAATGGTTCTCCCCAAAGAAAGAACTTTAGCCAGATGCAGACAAAACCATTTGAGACCTCTGATTAAACAAAAGAACAGGGCTGTAAAGAAAGCCCTGAAATTGTACACAGTGGAAGTATCAACTAAGAATTTCAATGATTGCGAATTGGGAGTAAAAGCTTTATTAGAAAAAATAGCAAGATGCAAATAAATGTAACCCAAAATCAATGAGGGTAGCAGCAAATAGAAGGGTAAAGAAAAGGATTGGATTTTGATTGAAAAAATAGAAAGATAGATGGGGAAAAGAGTAAGATGTTTAAATAAGATTTTGTTTAATTTTGGTTTAACCAATGATGTGTTGACATATTGAGGTTGTCATTAATGTGGGGGTAATATTCAAGATAGTCCGGGTATATTCAATATATTCAGAATATCGAAGACTTCAGAAAGTCTTGTCCCTGGGAAACTATTTAAGTACTGTTTGACCTAGCATTTCCCCCAAACTTAGATATGCACAATTCTTTGTCTTATATGACTAAAATAACATTAACTCTCATAAATGACTCGATGAAAGGTAGGCACATCCAGGTGAAACTCCCCCAAAGGAATTTAACAGGTCTTTTTTGGTCACTGATAATGTTAGTATCACACATATGTTTGGCAAATAAAAAGGTGCTCAGTATATTCTTATTAAATAAATGAATGAAGGGAAGATATAATACATAAATGAAGGAATGAACATAGATTACTTTGAAATAACTACTAGTGAAGACTACATTAACAGGTTTTCAGTAGGATTAAATGAATTAATACACATAAAGTATTTAGGACAGTATCTAGAAATTAAAGTGCTCTAAGTGTTAGCTATAATTATTATTTATTCATAAAGAAGTTAGAAGTTAGGAACAAGAGAATGGAAAACAAAGTAGCTCTTGGAGTTGTTGAGTGAGGTTTAAAAAATTTTTTTCTAAAAAGGGTTAGAAAATTCACCTGGATTCTGGAAGGCATTAATGTCCATGAAAGACTCCACCAGGAACTACACATCTGATAATCACACAGGTTTCTCACAAGTCTGTTTGAGATTTGGTATCAATGACTGTAAGTGATAAGTTCAATAAGGATTTTACCCAGTGGCTGGGAACATACAGAACAGCTCAAGTTCATAAAGAACAGCACTTGCAAGAACATAGGGCTTTCCTTAAAGGATTTATAATTAAAACAAGCCTCCTTACGAGATCAGCAGAGAAAGTACTGAAACGCAGCTCTGTACAGTACCACCCAGACCACTCTTCCACTAACCATTTTTGTGCTGCTGCCTCCTTTTCTCCATCCTGGTGAGAAAATCCCTGTCCAACAACCACCTGAGGGTAGCAGAGAAGGCTTAAGTTTAGTTCCTCTCTCTGTATACATTTGTTTAAACAGTTGTTCAGCATCTAGGTCTGACAAGTGACAGAAGAAGTGGAATACTATTACTCACAAAACTGCTGCTACTATTTGGAAGCAAGCCTGCAGTTTCAGTGGTGTGTTCACGTGATTCTAAGGTTTTATTGTTACACTAAGGTCCTGAATTTTTTTCCCCCTCCCCATCTAATGCCTTTGTTTGCCACTCATTTTTGGCCAGCATATTTTTACTCAGGAGATTATGTCTGTCTTTACCATCTTTGTCCAGACTTCAGAAAGCAATGGCATTGCTGAGCATCTCTTCCAGCACTGGCCTTGAAAGTGCTATTTTTCAGCAATGGAGGGAAAGAACACAGCTTCTTTCAACTGACCTATTCCAGCTGGTTTCCAGCTCTCCAATTCAAGGGAAATATCATGAATTGATTTTTAAAGTGCTTTTTTACTCTTTCCTACCACATTTTACTGTCTTCTCCATAAAGAGAGATATATATTTATTATTGACATTTTTTAAAAGTCCTTTAAAATCATATTTATTGCTCTATTTTATACAACGATGAAGAATTGTCTTTTACAATTTTTTGTAAAGGTATATTTTGGTCAGTTTATGCAGTATCTTCAAGGTAACTATTTTTTAATTTAATCACATAAGATTAATATTGTTGAACTGATACACTACTGATGAACTAAATACACTACTGCTGTTTCTTTTTTGCTGACTGAATAGCAATAACGGACATGTTGATTCTCAAGGAAAATGGATACCATTTTCATTTTTATAAATACTATGTGGAAATGGTTTAATATATGTGACAAAGCACATGTAAAAAAGATTATGAGAAGCACTTATTTCTAAAGTTACATTAAAGGATGCATAAACAAAAACATCTCATCAAAACTACCATAGACCTAAATATTGATTCATGACCCCAAAATAAAAACAAACAAGCAAATAAACAAAATCTAGATCCACTTTGATGAATATCTTTTATTTTTGCTACTTACATTAAAAGTCTAATTTTTAATCATGTGAATGACAAGGGGCTATATGCTAAACCTGACAAGTTTGGGGTAGGGTGGGGAGGGTGGCTGTACGGCAGGTTTTACACGTCCAGTGACTGAAAGTAACAACACAGAATAATCAGATTATAAACTCCTAACTGGGCAGGTCATGATGGGTAGTCACATTCCAGGCCTACAGCTACCTTAACAAAGGTCAATCTTTACCTTAAATGAGCCCTGTTTATTGTTCTTATGCATCTAGGATAACATATCTTTGAAAATGTCAGAGTAATTTTCTTTTCAAGACCCATTGGAGGTACAACCACTGGCACCAGAACATAAGACCACCAGAGCACGAGACCACAGAATATCTCATTGTTATCTTGTTGCCAGCATACCATTTCTATCTAAAATAAGTATTTCTCCATTTTGCTTTTTATTCAGTCCTAGAGATTTCCCTGCTTTACTGTTTCCTGCTTCCTCAATGTACCACCAATGGATTTCACGTAGCCTTCCTTACATTTTCACCTTTGATTCTAGATGTATAAAATTAGCTGCAAAACTGTCATTCTCTGGAGCAGTTTCTCAATCCATTGAAATCTTGCTTCTGGGCATGTTCTCCAAAATTTGGACCAAATAAACTCTTAAAAAACTTTTCTAGAGGCTGGATATCTTTCATTATATTATTCTTATGTTTTCATGAACAAATGACTCCAAATATAGATAGCACAATAATTAAAATTAAAAACAAAATATAATAGCACAAATTAAATGGAACTATCTACTGCAAATTCAGAGAGGTTAGTGCATTTCATTGGAATACCTTTACTTTTTAACAGCACTCTATTAACATTTGTTCATAAAGAGATAAGGCAAAGATTGAGAAGACATATTATAACATGTTAAATTTGATAAAGTATTATTATCTATTATTCATAAAAGGCTTATAAGAAAATAAGTATTAAAACCAGAGAAAATACCTAAGTAGGTATTTAATATAAGAGGAAACATTAATAGGTAATAAAAATATTTAAAAAGGACTCAGTCTTGTGAGAAATAAGAAAATAAAAGTTAAGACTGCAATGAGATACCTTTTATGCCTACTAGATTAGTAAACTATTTTGACAAATCAAGTATCTATAAGATTGGAGGAAAGGAAACACTGCTAGTAAGAGTATAATTTGTTTAAACAACTTTTGAAAACATTTGGCAGAATTTTTTACTATGACATATGCTATAAGCAGTGATTCCTCTTCTATACATATACTCTAGAGAAATTTTTGAATTTTTAATTAGTAGGTAATCACTAGAATGTTTTTAATAGTATTACTCAAAGTAGTAAAATCCTAAAATATATCGAAATATTCATTAGAAGGAAATTGGGTAGATATTTGGGATAGATTCATACAACAAAATAGTTTATGCAGAAAAAAAAATAATGAACTATAGATTTATGTATCAACATAGATAAATTTGGAAGATGATAAATTTAGTTAATGAAAAGCAAGTAACAAAAGGCTATGCTTACTATGGTATTATCTTGATGAAGTGCAAAAACTGCCGATACTAAAAAATATATTGTTTATTAATATAACACATGAGATTAAAATCAATAAGCAAGCATATGATAAACAAAAAATTCAGAATAAGAGTAATCTCTGGGAAGAACGAAAATGTTTAAAGGAGGAGTGTATATAGGGAGCTAAAACAATATTGGTTTGATCTATTCCTTAAGTAGAAAGTTAAAACCATGTCTATTTTTCTTTATTACACTTTATAATTTACACATAATAGTTTACATATAAACTATTCATAATAATTTATTTTATACCTATATGCATATATATCAAATTCATACATGTATATATAAAATATTGCATAAAAATTTATTGTTTTTTTAAGGAGTATGGTAGTTTGCTTTAGAAAGTGCTTTTTCATGTCTGTATTAGGGTCTAAACATGAAAAAAATTAATCCAGCATTGAAATTCACAATAAGTAATGAACATATGAGATATTAAGAACTGATAAGTTTTCACTCATTGAAGGCCTTTAAAGATTGGAAAAGGTATGTCTCCTTGATTATACTCCGTGGATAGTCAAGTCATAAAATTTGCCAAGCCCACAAACCCTTTCTATGGGGATCCTTTAGTATGTGTCTCCATGTTGGTCTGCTGTCATGTAATCTGACCACCCAGCACAATTCTGTACCACAGGAGTGAGGAGAAAGGTAGAGGGAAGGTGTCAAATTGCATTATACTAAGGCCCGTGAGGTGGTCACTAATTACAGTATTATCCAAACCAATCATATCTTCTCTGTGATGGAATAGGTAGATACATCTCAATAACGGCCAATAGAAATTATATTTCAGCTACTGAGCAGATAAAACAGTTCATCCAATTGCTAGAGTTGCTTTGGATCCAGAACAGTTCAATAGTTAAACCTTCCAGTCTCTTAAAGTTCTGGCTTTATTGCTTTTACGTTGCTTCTGTGGTACTTGACTGCCCAGCCAAGATCATTGCCTTTCTAATTTTCAAATTTATATTTAGAAAAAATACCTATTATTTGAGATAGAAAGATTCTAAGTGATCTTGCTGTCACTGTATTGATATTCACAATAATGCTTTATAGCAATAAACAAACGAGACAAACAGAGACTCATGGACACAGACAACAGTTTTGTGGTTACCAGAAGGATGGGGGTGGGGAGTGGGGGGAGGTAGATAAGGGCGAAAGGGGGAAATATGGTGACAGAAGGAAATTTAACTTTGTGGGGTGAACATACAATGCAATATACATTTGATGTATTATTGACTCGAACACTTGAAACCTGTGTAATTTTATTAACCCATGTCGCCTCAATAAATAAAAAAGAAATTTAAAAAATGCTTCATAAAATAAAGACATAAACTCTAGTTTCTTTTTCCAATATATGCATCTATATTGCCATATATGTGGTTTTGTGTATTTATACATAATTTTAAATGCAACACATTATAACATTTTCTAAATAATTAAATTAAATGAAACCAGAGAGATTCTTATGTATCTTTCCCAAAATAAGTCTTCTTCAAATATACGCACGTGTTTATCTCTTTCTTGGACAAATGATATAATGTTCTATATAGTGTTCTACACTTTTTTTTTTTTTGCATTTATTTATTGGGAGACCTTTCCATGCCAATTAGTTCAGTTTTGCTTTTGCTATTGCAAATAAGACTGCCATACGCATTACACACACCTTCTTTGTTCAAATACACATAACAAGTTACTGTACTCCCTCTGAAGTGGTTGAGGGAGCAGAAAATTTTTCACTTTGTTCCAGAAACTATATATATTAGAAATCATGAACCGAACATCTTTAAAAACTGCTTATTAACACTGGTCTAAGAGTGAACAAAGAAAGCAGAGACAAATCTAATCTTACTAACTCAGAAGGATCTCTGAAGGAACCCCAAGAAATTCATCTACCATTTTTCATTTGTGCTGTTTTCTAATCATAACTTCCTTGAGCCTTTCTCTTCACTCTGGTATCACTATCAGCTTTGTCCTTTGAACTGCCCCTGCTGTGATCCCAGTAAGTCTCTATCAACCATGTGTGCTAAATTATTCATTTGAATCATGTAAATTTGCTGTTTTAGCAAATAAAAATGATTAGATATTGGCAATTTCATATGGTCTAATTTATACTTTTCTTACTCATTTAATGCTGGGAGTGGATAAACTTTTCAGTGGCCATTACCATACCCTATTTCTTTAAACATTTGTACTTGCACAGTCAACAATAATAATTTCCTTCCTTTAGCCCCCTGCCTGACTATAAATAACTATAACTCATCTTTCTACTAAATAGTTGAAATTCTCTGTTTTAAACTAATCAGAGTTCTTGCACCTGTGTTACTACTTTAGGTGTGCCTCACTTGAAGCACTGTAAAAACAAAACTGAAAGAAGTGCACATACTCAACTGTAAATCCTAAGTGTAAAACTCAGAACACTCCAACTTCTCTCCTTCCATTCCAGTGGACTCCAGGCTTCCTTGTACCTTATACGAATTTCTCATTAATGGTAAATATTATTACATGAGGCAAGCTTTCACTCTTTGCATAATTATTTAGGAAATATGATTCCACACCTCATCTAATAGGCCTAAGAGAAAATCTCCGTTTTATAATTCCTACCACTAGAAAATATTTTTACTTCCTAATTAAATGTTTCGCACTATGCAATGGAAAAGGTATGCTTCTTTTCTTCAGTTAAGAATTTTTAGTTTATTGCTTTGGATGGCAAGAAAGAGCTAAAAACTAGAGCTTACTGAAACCACAATAACCCCCAAATCCCTGACTTTAGTCCTAACATTAACTCTAAACCTAACTCGATTTTGATTCATTCCATAGACTTAAAATTAAAACTTCTATATTGACATTTTTACTGTAGCTTATTAACTTTGCATCTTTCGAAGAAATCAATTAAGATGAATGATAAATTAAATAAATATGGAAAACCTACTGTGGCTTAATTAAGAGTAAATCTACAGAATTAAATGAAGGAAACACAAAAATTAACAAAATTATTTTTGAAATAGTATATAAATCATAACTATGTCACACGTGTTTTGAAAATAATGTTATAAATTTCAGATATATAGAATAGTTGAAATTAAGTCAACAGAAAAATTATAAAAGAAATGGAGAATACTCTGTATGATAGTATCCTGTTGACTATAGTTATTATACATTTATCCAAACCATAGAATGCACAAGAAGAGTGAATCTTAAGGTAAACTATGAACTTTGGATGGTAATAATGTGGCAATTTGGGTTTATCAGTTGTAACATATGTTCCATTCAGGTGAAAGATGTTGATAATGAAGAAAGCTCTGGATGTTAGGGATGATAGGTATGTAGGATACTTCAATACCTACTTCTCAATTTTGCTGTGAATCTTAAATTGCTCTAAAAAATATTTTAAAATGTAAATGGAAACAAATTAGATAAAAATAACTTTTACTTTTTACCTTCTATACATGGAACTCAAATGTCTTGTAATTACATGAAAATTTCAAAAAATTAAAAATAGTGTACCTTCCATAGCAAGATGTTTATTCTAACATTATCTTTGATTTAACACATTGGCTTTTGCAATACAAAGGTAAATGTTTTCCCCAAATATGAGTACATGTAAACAGTTTCAAAAATGTTTAACCAATACAATTAATATTCCAATTCTTTCATAAACACTTATTATTGAAATAGAGGCAGAAAGCTTAGGATCTAAAATATTATCAAAGGTAATGATCATAGCACCTACAGCTATCAACGGAGAACTTACAAAGTGATTTACCTTTCTGTAACATTAATCTAAGTTCAGTCTTTCACTGTACCTGTATCTTTGTGTCTCATTAATAAAAATATATATATATGAAATATATATAAGTTAAATGAGAAAAAGATCTACTTTATATATATAAATATGTATATTTATATATAGTGTGGTTTATGGTGTACAAGATCACAAAATAAGACGATACAGTCTGATCACTAAAAGTTTCAGAGTGGGAGAATATGAAATCTCATTAGGTATACTGGCAAGTAGCCTTGTATTTATGAATCACAATTCTCAATTCCCACTAGAAGTAAGTAAAGGCATCTGCTACTACATTCTGTTCAAGTGAAAGCATGTGTTCTACATAGAATTCCAAAAATCAAGTGTAGTCTGCAACTCTGTTCTTTGGAAGCCAATTTTCTCTGAAATTCAAGTGTTAAAGTATGTATATTGCATGTGATATCATTGATTATGTCAAACATAGACTAATTCAATTTATCTAAATAATTCCATATGTTGACCCTCCGCAACTCAATGTTCTGGAACTACTCAATTTCACTGTCATTTTTTTGAATGGGTAAGTATATTAGGTTATTCATCAGTTGTGTCATTTGTAAAATGAGAAAAAGACCTACTTCATTGTATTGTTTTGAGTATATGTACTAACTGCTCCCCATTCTAGCAGGCATCAGGATTGTTGCCTCATTGTCTCAGGGAGGTGTGTGATGTGGAGGATGAGGGAAACAGTAATAAGTAGTTATTAGAATTTTTAAGAACAAGGACTTGGAGAACAGAGAAAAGGAAAAGAGGGTCCTAGGAAAACAATAAGAAAGAGAAAAACTTTTTCCCAACTAAACAATAAAATGGTTTCCCTAGGCTACAGTTAAAGAGAGAAATTCATGAGTCCTGGATGAACCCAGGCATTGCAAAACCCTGAAAAAAAAAAGGGCTATGTGGAATTTCTTAGGGGACAAACCCCTACACACCATGGTATTCTGCATTATAAAAGATTGCTCTGTTCTGATTATTGCAGAGTAGTGATAGACAGAACCCTGAGTCTGAAAGAGCCATGTGATCAGAGGAAATGGATGCCAGATGTAACCTGTGAGGCACATGACTGATGATTGAAGGCTTCATCATCCCAAATTCTCATGATCTGTAAACTCTCAGAACATTGACATAATTCTAGAAGGAGGAAGAGGAGGAATATGAATTATATTCTTAGAATTCTTGCTAGTTCAATTGAATGAAGACTCAGAAGCAAAATACAGTTGATTTATCGGAACAAAAGACATACCATGCTTTTTGCACACCCGATAATGTGGACAGAGATGTAAACTAGTTCTAAGTATCTAGCACGATGCTTAGCACTTAATAAGAGCATGATGAATGCCAGCTATTATTATGTTTGATCGTTTTTTAAAAAATGAAAGAGACAATGATACTCTGACAGGAAAATCCCAGAAGGTCTCAAGGTCTCAAGTTTCATATGCAGGATAACATACACACACACACATGCACACACACACACACACACACACACACACACACACACACATACATAAATTGCTCTACTATTAGGGCTTCAACACTCTGTTCCACATGTAAGCTATCTAGAAACCAAAAAGACTAAATATGATATACAGCTACAGCTAGCCTTACCTCTCTTCTACATTTTTCCCAGCCTTAAAGCCAAAATATTTCTGGCGGGATTGTTATGTCGCCTCCTTGTTTAAATAAAAATTCAAAACTCAAATTATTCTCTGTCCAAGCCTGGAAGAGAAAAGAACATTGACTGAAGATTTGGTGAAATCCAAATAAAGTCTGAAGCTTAGTTTATAGCAACATATTGATGCCGGGTTCATAGTTTTGACAAATATACCACAGTAATGTAATCTGAAACTGGGTTTAGGGTACACAAAAATTCTGTTCGATATTTGCAAGTCTTCTTTGCATTAAAAATTATTATAAAATGTAAAGTTAATTTTTTAAATAACAAATTATTTCATGCCAACACCTCTTTTAATTGAAGTGGTTCAGGACAAAGTACAAGGGGAAGTCTAAAACAGATTCCATCAAGGTAATTTTGAAAGCATCTGGCTACTTTTCTCAGTCCTCTTTTTAAACTCAGTCTGAAAATGAACTGGGAAAATGTATACAGTCGGCAAAAATTTATTGCGTATGTATTCTATATGATGCGCTGGAGGATAAATTAATGAATTAGGTATAGATCACTTAACAGCAGGAGATAAAATTACATACATAAATAATTATGATTCAGAGAGTTATGTTTGTCATTCTTACTAGAATTTATAGGGTATATTATAAAGTCACTAGGGTATATAGAATTTAGGGTATATAAAAATAATAATACTATTTTTCTAGGTCTGCATATAAGGAGCATATAAGTTGCTACTCAACCTTAATAAAAAGTAAAAAGTTGAAAAGAGTGAAAAATCAAGAACTCTTTTGGAATCTATGAGGGAGGGAAGGAAACAGTGAAAATCACTGGCCCCAAGATTGGAGAGACAGACAGTTGAATAGAGAGTCATGGCTTATTGGAGCAAAGACTCATGAGCAGAAACCATAGTGGGGACCAGTACAGAGGTAGGAAAAGCTGAATTATAATTAACAGATTGCTTGAGCTGCAGTGAAGAAAACTCTGAGTTAAAAACTCTAGGGAGACCCATTCACAAAGAGGTCCTCGAAATACTGTGAGATTTACTTCTAGGAGCTTGACCAGGTTCCACAGTCAATATCTGAGAAAAATCCCCTCTGCTTCCTTCAGAAGGAGAGGAAAAGGAAACATTATGAAATACACCAGAACATTCTGATCTTAACAAGGCCTGCCCTCAGTGGAAACTAGTTAATCAGAGCCTAACCTGCTGTGGTATTGTCAGAGCTTAACACACTTAGAGGAAGGTAAATACGTGACTCTGGCCAGCTCTAACTTCCTGATGAGGAGAAAGAAAGCACCCAACTTCAGCCCACTCTAACCATGTTCCATCTAAGGGGGTTAAAAACCAACCAAACAAAAAAACAAAACAACAGCAATAACAACAACAACAATAAACTGAGAAACATTTGTAAAGTTCTTAGTCCAGAGGCACAGGCTCACTAAGACACTGAGACCTAGTTTTAAGACCAGAGAATGCTTCCTTTCCCCCAACATCACATCACATTACTAAAGGCCTATAACAGGTAGCCCCTTTTATATTTGGTACAACTATCAATAAAAAAAATTAGGTATTCCAAAAGGAAAAAAAGAGACAATTTAAGGACTCAGAGCAAGCATAGAACCAGATATGGCAAGGATGTTGGAATTATCAGACTAGAAATTTAAAACAATTATGAATAACTTGCTAATGATTCTTATGAATAAAGGAGACAGCATGCAAGAACAAATGAGCAATGTAAGCAAAGATGGGGATCCTAGGAAAGAACCAAAAGAAATGCTAGAAATAAAAAAAAATACTGTAACAGACATGAAGACTGTTTTTGATAGGCTATAAGTAAATTGGACACAATTTAGGAGATAATATCTGAGTGAGAGGATATTTCAATAGCATACTCGAAAATTAAAAACCAAGGAAAACAAGGACAAAAAAAATCAGAACAGAACATCCAAGAACAGTGGGACAACTACAAAAGATGTAACATGGCATATGATGGAAATACAATAAGAAAAAGAGAAACAAAAAAATATATACATGTTAAAACAATGACCACTAATTCCCCTAAATTAACATCACATACCAAATCACAGATCCAGGAATCTCAGAGAACACCAAGAAGGATAAGGGCCAAAAAATAACAGCTAAGCATATATTTTCAACCTATAGAAAATCTAATATAAAGAAAAAAATCTTGAAGGAAGCCGAAGTGTTGGAAGGGGCGGGGTGGTAGTGTAAAACCTTACCTCTAGACAACCACAATTGAAATTTCTTCTTCTTCTTTTCAGAAACTATGCAAGCAAAATGAGAGTGGAGGGAAATATTGAAGGTGTTGAGAAAGGGAAAAAAAATTAGCCTAGAATTCTGCAGGCTGCAAAATTATTCATCAAAAGTGAAGGAGGAATAGACTTTATCAGACAAACAAAATTGAAGGAGTTTATTGTCAGTAGACCCAACTTTCAAGAAATGTTTAAAGAAGTTCTTTAAAGAGAAGGAAAATAGTTGTCAAAAACTTGCAACCACATAAAGAAAAGAAGAGTGTTAAAAAAGGAATAGTGAAGGTAAAATAAAAACTCTTTTTTCATATTCTGAATTGATCTAACAGATAAAAGTCTGGTCACAATAATATTAGCAATGTACTCAATTAGTAGTACACTTATGTGTGTGTGTGTGTGTGTGTTTGTGTGTGTGTGTGTGTGCATGTGTGTAGTGTGTGTGTCTGTGTGCTTATATATGCTTAAAAATTATTGAAATGAATGATAAAAATGATACAAGGGGTAGGAGGGAGAAATTAGGATTACTTTGTTATGATAAGATACTCAAACTATACAGAAGTGGTAACATGTTATTTGAAAGTAGACTTGGGTTAGCTGTAAACATATATTGCAAACTGAAGTACAACCACTAAAAAGAAAAGGTATAACTGATATGCTAAAGAAAAGAGATAAAATAGAATCACATAAAATGCTCAATTAAAACCACAAAAGCAGAAAATGAGTGAAAAGCAAACATAGAAATAAAAAGCAAGAATAACAAGTAGAAAACAGTAACAAATATGGTAAATAGTAATTAAACTTTTTCAATAATTACCTTGACTGCTAATGGCCTAAACTACCTCTTTAAAGACAAAGTGGATCAAAAAACCACATCCAACTACATAAACAAGAAACACACTTTAAATACACACATACGGATTAAAAGTAAATGAATGAAGGAAAATAGACATTCTAACAGTAATCAAAAGAAAGCATAAATAGCTATATTAATTTCAGATAGAGCAAATTTCAAAGTAATGAAATCAGGGATGAAAAAGGTCATTACAGAATGATGAAAGGATTAATTCTCCGAGAAAACATAATCTATAAAGTGTATAAACCTAACAGCAGAGTGTGAAAGCAAACAAAGCAAAAACTGATACAATTTCAAAGAAAAATAAATAAATCCACTACTCTATTAGAGACTTTAACACCACCCTATAAAAAATGGACAGATCCAGCAGGCAGAAAATCAGTTACAACATAATGAACTGATACCATCATTAAATAAGACATAATACATATCTACAGACTACTTCATCTAATAACAACAGAATAAATAATCTTCTCAAGTTTACATTCATCAAGATAGACCATGTTCTGGCCTATTAAACACATCTTAACAAATTTAAAAGTATTAAAAATCATACTATGTTCTGAGAAAACTATGGAATAAAACTAGGCATCAATAACAGAAAAGGAGCTTGAAAATCCAAAAATACGGGGAAATTAAAAAACATGCTTTTATATAGCATATGGGTCAAAAAATGTCAATAGAAATTTTTAAAAACTACTTAGAACTAAATAAAAATAAAAACAAGGTTTGTCAAAACTTGTGGGATGCAGTGAAAGCAGGGCTTAGAGGAAAATTTATAGCATTAAATGTACATATTAGAAAAAAATCTATAGTCAGTAATCTAATTCTCTACCTTAGGAAACTGAAAAAGAGGAACAAATTAAACCTAAAGTAAAAAAAAGAAAAGAAAATTAGAGCAGAAATCAATGAAATTGAAAACAGGAAATAAATAGATAAAATCAACAAAACTAAAAACTGTTTCTTCGAAAAGATCAATAGAATTGATAAGCCCCTGGTCTGGCTAACTAAGAAAAAAAAAAAAAAGAAGAGAGGACACAAATTATTTATATTAGAAATGAAAGAGGGACAGCAGTACAGGTTTCATGGACATTAAGAGGATAATAAAGGAATACTATGAATAACTCTAAGCCCACAGATTGATAACCTAAACAAAACAAACAACATTTTTGAGACAAAATTTCCCAATAGTCACCAAGAAGAAATAGACAATCTGAATAGCCCTATGTCTATTAAATAAAATTGAAACAATAATTAATAACTGTCCAAAGCAGAAAACATCAGGCCCAGAGGTGTTCACTGGTGAATTTCTATAAAACGTGTAAGGAAGAAATTATACCAAATCTCTATAAACTCTTTCGGAGGACTGAACCAGAAGATGTACTTCGGCACTAATTCTGAGGCTAGCATTGCCCTAATACCAAAACTTGTTAAAGACATTACAAAAAATGAAAACTACAGAACAATATCTTTCATGAACAGAGATGCAAAATCCTCAATAAAATATTTTCAAATTGAATAAAAAATGTATAAAAAATAATTATATACCACAACCAATTAATATTTTTCCAGGCATGCAAGGCTGGTTTAACCTTACAAATCAATTAATGTAATCCCTTACATAAACAGCCTAAAAAACAAAAATCACATGATCATATCTATATATATATATATAATATTTGACAAAATCACTCATTTATGATAAAATTTAAAAAACTCTCAATAAACTAGGAAGAGGGAAGAACTTCCTCGACTTGATAAAGAATACAAAAAATCTATAGCTAACATCACATTCAATAGTAGGAAATTCAAAGTTTCCCCTCTAATATTAGGTACAAATCAAGGATGTCCTATCTCATCACTTCTTTTCAACATTCTACTAGAAATCCTAGATAATGCAATAAGACTAGAAGAGGAAATAAATGGTACACAGATTGAGAGAAAGAAATAAAACTTTCTTTGTTTGCAGATGACATAATCATCTATAAGGAAAATCCAAAATAATCAAGAAAAAAACTGCTGGAACTAATAAATAATTATAGCAAGTTGCAGAACATAAGGTTAATATTCAAAAACAATCATTTTCCTATATACTATCAATGAACAAGTGGATTTATAAAGTTAAAATGCAATACCATTTATATTTGCACCCCTAAAATGAAATACTTAAGTGTACATCTAACAAGTTGTGTAAAAATCTATATGATGAAAACTATAAATCTCTGATTAAGTTAAAAACTAAATAGATATTTCATGTTCATAGATAAGAAAACACAATATTGTCAAGATGTCAGTTCTTCCCAATTTGATCTATAGCGTCAAATGCAACCTCAATCAAAAGCCCAGCAAATTGTTTAGTGTATACCTACAAACTGAATCTAAAGTTTATATACAGGCAAAAGACCCAGAATATCCTACACGACATTGAAAAAGAAGAACAAAATTGAAGGACTGGCATTATTTTATTTCAAGACTTACTATAAATCTAAAGTAACCAATACAGTATGGTATCAGTAAAAGAATAGATCAATAGAACAGAGTAGAGTCTATAAATTGACCCATATAGATATAGTCCACTGATCTTTGACAATGGAGCAAAGGTAATAAAATGGAACAATGCTCTCTTTTCAAGAGTTAGGTGCTAGAACAACTGGACATCAACATCAAAAAAAAAAAAAATCTAGAAACAGACTTCCCACCCTTCACAAAAATTTAACTTGAAAAGGGTCACAGATGTAAATGTAAAATGCAAAATTATAAAATTTCTAGAAGATAACATAGCAAAAACCTTGAAGACTTTGGGTATGGCAATGACTTTTTTAGATACAACACCAAAGACACAAAATATGAAAAAAAATTAATTTTTAAAATTATAAACTAAATTAATTAAACTTTAAAATTCTCTGTGGAAGACAATGTCAAGAGAATGAGGAGGCGATCCATAGACTTGGAGAAAATATTTGCAAAAGACACATTTGATAAAGAACTGTTACCCAAAATGAACAAAGAACACTTAAAACTCAACAAAAAAAAAGCAAACACCCCAATTCAAATATGGGCTAAAGACCTTAATAGACACCTTATCAAAGAAGATATACAAATAGCAAATAAGCCTATGAAAAGATGTTCCTCATTATATGTCATTAGAGCATGCAAATTAAAACAATAATGAGATACCCCCACACACTTATTAGAATGGCAAAATACAAATTACTGATCACACCAAAAGCTAGTGAGGAAGTGGAGCAACAGGAACTCTCATTCATTGCTGGTGGAAATGCAAAATGGTACAGCCACTGTGGAAGACAATTTAGCAGTTTCTTACAAAACTAAACGTACTCTTTACCATACATTCTAGCAGTCATGTTCCTTGATATTTACATAAAGAAGTTGAAACCTTGTGTTCACACTAAAACCTGCACAAGATGTTTATAGAAACTTTATTTCTAATCGCCAAACCTAAGAGCAACCAGTATGACCTTCACTAGGTAAACAAACTTTGATACATTCAGACAATAAAATATTATTCAATGGTAGAAAGAAATGAGTTACCAAGCTATGAAAAGACATGGAGAAAACAATGTATATTATTAAGTGAAAAAAATCACTATGTAAATGCTGTATACTGTATGATTTCAACAAAATGACATTTGGAAAAGGCATAATATAGAGACAGTTAAAAGAAGAGTGACTGTCAGGGTTGGAGGCAGGAGAAAATTGGCATGATAATGGGTAGAGCAGAGAGAATTTTTAGAGCAGTGAAAATATTCTGTATGATATCATAATGATGGATATATGCCATTATACATTTGTGAAATTCAAAATGTACAACACGAAATGTGAACACTAATGTAAATCATGGACTTTGGGTGATGATGCTATACCTATAAAAGTTCATCAATTTTAACAAATGGACCACTGTTCAGCGGGGGGTCGGGGGGAGGGATGTTGAGATGTTGGTAATGGGGAAGGCCATAAATGCATGAGGGCAGAGGGCATATAGAAAATCTCTGAACCTTACCCTTAATTTTGCTATGAACATAAAATTTCTCAAAAAAAAAAAAATAGCCTTCATTAAAAAACAAAACAGCTGGGTCTTTGGAAAAATGGCAGAGTGAGACATCCCCAGATCTCTTCCCTTAAAACAACAATAAGCTGAACATATAAAATACAAAAAAACAAAAAACAAAAACAAAAAACAAAAAACAAAACACCCACTCTGCACAATAGCACTTTGGAACGTGGGATCTGAGCATAAGAGATACCACACATCAGAATCCTTGGTGTTCGGCAGTGGATTGACATAAATAAAGTGTTGCCTCTCACAGCCTCCAGAGCTCCCTGCAGCGGTAAGAGGAGGGAAGAAAAAGTGGCAACCCACCCATCTTCCCATCCTCGCATCCATTTTGTGGAGGAAGAAGCCAAAATGGCAGCCTCAAACTGATGGGAAGAGGTCAGCTGTGTGTGCGATCACCTCTCTGAGCCTCAGTTCTCTCCATTTTAAATGAGTATAAAAAGACCAGCACGAGCAGTCTGGGGACAAAGGTGAGGGAGGAGGAGGTGTCTGCTCTAGTCCAGAAGTCTCATTTCATATGAAGAAGGCAGGAAGGAGTTGAGGCCTCAGAGAGGAGCCCCTGGGCTTCTGGGCTGAGACGAGACCATGTTGAATTGTAGCTCTGGCACCCGTCCATCCACACTCCAGGGAGGTGGTGTGCAGTGCAGAGGCTGACTTGGGTGGACTGATGGAAGGATCAGTTGTGTCATACTCCTCGGGTCTCTGACTACATGCTCTGGCCTTCTCATGTCTGCCAGTGAGTCCCTTGGAGGCCCAGCTCACAGCAAGGCTCATTGGACAGCAAGATTTCAAGTACAAAGAGGTTGGTGACAAACTCTGAGAGCTGGGGCAAGTGCCTTCTCCATAGCACTCTCTAACTTTTGTAGAGTAACAACACCTTCACAGACTTCTGCATCCCAGTAGGGGCTATGTGTCCCCCCTGGGCCAGAGTTAAACAGAACTTCTTGGAAGATGTTTTACAATGCATGTGCTTGTAATGGCCTGTCTTCCCTAAAAGATGTGGGGGCAACACAGCCTTGTTTTGCATATATATGCATATATAGATATGGGAGCTATGTAATAACATGCTCCATTCACATTAATTGTATGGTAAAAGCGACAAATTCGGAGAAATTTCTTACTTGTGGCAAATGCACAGGCTTCCTCAGCCTTTGGTGCTCTGTAGGGAATGTTCAGTCATCTGTGGTACTTGTGTATAGAAGTTTGAGAAGCATTCGCTGACATTGGACTAGGGGTATAAACTCTTGAACAGTCCTGCTTGGGAAAGCTGTGAACTCCCCGTGGCCTGGCAGCAGGGCCCAGTCATCAGTGCAGAAGGCAGAGAAATGGTGTGGTAGGAAAACAACAGTTGATTTTACAGTCCGTGGTTGCAAAACCAAGGCTGAGCCACAGCCTCCAATCCCTAATCCAGATGGCCCCTCACACTATACCCTCCAAGACTGAACACCACAGAGCCCCAGGGAAATCTGAACAAATGCTACCATAACTGTTGCTAACACTGACAGTAACTGAAACTGAGGGTAGTGAGTGTGATTAAATATCTATCAGAAGTGAAAAGGCATTTTTAAGGCTTTATATAAAGCAGGGATCCAAGAGACTTAGTCTCTACCTACTGAAAACCAAAAGAAAAGCACCTTCTTTGTAGCAGGCTAAAGAGGGACATTTATATAATAAATCTTCTTTCTAGAAAAAAAGCAGAATACATTTCCATTAAAGCCCAGGCGGAGAAATAGTCCATTAAATACTATGAGCAACCAAGGTGACAAGGCATCTCAGAAAGAAAGAGAAAAATCTCTGAAAAATGAGCTTATAGACATAGAAATATGAAATTTAAATGACAGTGCATTCAGGACGGTATTTCTGAAAAAACTCAGTGAATTCCAAAATGAGCCATATCGACAATTTCAGGAATTGAGAAAACAACTGTATGAGCAGAGAAAAGAGACTGAAGCCCTTAAAAAGAACCAGATAGAACTTCAAGAGATGAAGAACACAATGCAAGAGTCGAAAAATGAAATAGCAAGCTTGGGAAATAGAGTCGACCAAATGGAGGAAAGGATCAGTGATATCAAAGACAGAAATCTAGAAATAAATCAGAAAGAAGAAGAGAGAAATTGAAGAATGAAAAATAATGAAAGAGAAATACAAGAACTAGCTGATACCATCAGGAGAGGAAACATAAGAATAATGGGCATTATCAAAGGTGGGGAAAAGGGAAAGGGACTAGAAAACATTTTCAGACAAATAGTTGAGAATTTCCCAAACCTAAGGAATGAGCTGGAGCTTGAAATTCAAAAGGTCAACAGAACACCCAATTATCTCACCCAAAAAGGCCTTCACCAAGACATATTGTATTAAAATGATCAAAAATCAATTTATTAAAAATCAATGACAAAGACAAAATTCTCAGGGGCAGCCAGGGAGAAGAAAACAGTAACTTATAAGGAAAAACCCATTAGATTATTCTCGGACTTCTCAGCGCAAACCTTACAAGCCAGAAAGGAGTGGAATCAAATATTTAAACTATTAAGTGAAAGGAACTGCCAACCCAGAATAATGTATCCAGCTGAGTTTTCCTTTAGATATAAAGGAGAAATTAAGATCTTTCCAGATACACAAAAATGGAGGGAATTCTCCACTATGAGGCCTGCACTATAGGAAATACTGAAAGGGGTCAGCTCACCTAAAACAAAATCCGAACAACAACAAAAAATACATAATTAGGAGTAAAGTGATGATCAGGCAAATAGAAGCAGAGGAACGCAACCCTTACTAAGAACAGAGCATTATAAGCTTAAATAATAATAAGAGAATTGCTATAACAAGATAGTAATGAACGTTAACATACATAGGGACGAATTGAGGTAATAATGACTGAAAAGGAGAGGATTCAAAGATCCAAATTCGCAAAGGGGAATGGAGATAAGGCATGAGCAGAAGAAAATGGATGACTGTATATCTATATATAACTATCCTTTACATATTTGTAATGGTAACCACATAGAGAAAATACAGAACTGAAGTATACAACATAAAATAAGAAGGACCAGAGGGAAAACCCACAAAAGCCAACCAACCAACAAACCAACCAACCAAACAAACAAAAAAAACAGAAACACAAGGACAAGGAAGCAATGGAAACACCGAGCCTCCAGAAAGCAAAAGATAAAATGGCTATAAGAAGATCTCATATTTCAATAATCACCCTAGATGTAAATGGGTTGAACTCACCAATAAAAAGGCACAGAGTTCAGAATGGATCAAAAACAAAACCTAACCATATGCTGCCTCCAGGACACATATCTCAGTTCCAAAGAGAAATACAGACTCAAAGTGAAAGAGTGGAAAAATGATATTTCAACCAAATGGCATTCAGAGAAAAGCAGGAGTAGCAGTACCAATGTCAGATAAAATAGATGTCGAAATAAAAAAGGTAAAGAAAGATATTGAGGAAGATATTGAGGGACACTTCATAATGATAAAGGGAATCATGCACCAAGAAGACATAACACTTATTAATATCTACACTCCAAATCAGGGAGGACTAAAATATGTCAAGTAATTACTAACAGAACTAAAGGGAGAAACAGACCAAAACACTAATGTAGTAGGGGACCTAAATACCCCACTGTCAGATATGGATAGATCATCCAAACAGAAAATCAATAAGGAAATAACATCCTTAAATGACACATTAGACCAACTGGACATAATTGACATTTACAGAACCTTCTATCCCCAATCAGTTGCTTACACATTCTTCTCTAGTGCACATGGAATATTTTCAAGAAGTGACCACATACTGGGACAGAGATAGCCTCAACAAATATAAAAGGGTTGAAATCATACCAATCATATTCCCTGATCATAAAGCTTTGAAACTAGAGATCAACTGCAAAAAGAAATCAGGAAGAACCACAAATACATAGAGATTAAATAACATGCTATTGAAAAATAATTGGGTCAGAGAAGAAATAAAAAGAGAGATCAAGAGATACATAGAAACGAATGATAATGGTAGTACAACATATCGAAACTTTTGGGACACAGCAAAAGCAAATCAAAAGAGGAAAGTTCATATCATTACAGGCCTATCTCCAAAAATAAGAACGAGCCCAAATAAACAACCTAACACTTCATCTTAAAAAACTAGAAAAGGAAGAACAAATGAGGCCTAATGTCAGCAGAAGGAAAGAAATCATCAAAATTAGAACAGAAATAAATAAAATTGAAAACAAAACAAACAAACAAAAACAATAGAAAAAATAAATACAACAAAGAGCTGGTTCTTTGAGAAGGTTAATAAAATTGACAAATCCCTGGCTATACTCACTAAAGAAAAAAGAGAAAGGACACAAACAAAATCAGGGATGAAAGAGGGGAAATTATGACTCATATCACAGAAATACAAAGGATCATCCAAGAATACTATGAAAAAGTATATAGTAACAAATTTAATAACCTAGAAGAAATGGGCCAGTACTTAGAAGAATACAACCTTCCTAGACTGAATTAAGAAGATCTGGAAAATCTAATTAGACCAATCAGCAGCATGGAAATTGAAGCAATCATCAAAAACCTACCAAAAAGTAAAAGTCCAGGACCAGAGGGCTTCACCAGTGAATTCTACCAAACTTTTAAAAAAGATTTAATACCTATTCTCCTCAAACTCTTCCAAACAAATCGAAGAGGAGGCAATACTTCCCAACACATTTTATGAGCCCAATATTACTCTGACACTAAAACCTGGTAAGGATAACACAAAAATAGAAAACTACAGACCAATATCTTATGAACACAGATGCAAAAATCCTAAATAAGATACTAGCAAACTGAATAGAGCAACATATTAAAAAGATTATACACTACAATCAAGTGGGCTTCATCCCCGAGGCACAGTGATGGTTCAACATTTGTAAATCGATTAACGTTATACACTACATAAACAAATTTAAAAATGAGAATCATATGATCACATCAATAGATGTAGAAAAAGCTTTTGACAAGATACAGCAGCCATTCATGATGAAAACACTTAACAAAATCAGTATAGAAGGTAAGTACCTTAACATATTAAAGGCCATCTATGGCAAACCTTCAGCCAACATTATACTTAATGGTGAGAAACTAAAAACCTTCTCTCTCAGATCAGGAAAAAGACAAGGCTATCCACTATCAACACTGTTATTCAGTATAACATTGGAGGTCCTAGCAAGTGCAATCAGACAAGAGAAAGATATAAAAGGCATCCAAATAGGAAACAAAGAAGTCGAATTGTCACTATTTGCAGATGACATGATTCTCTATATAAAAAACCCTAAAGACTCCACCAGAAGTCTTACTATTTCACTACTAGAAACAATAAGCAAATACAGTAAAGTCTCTGGATACAAAATCAACATTCTAAAATCCATAGCATTCCTATATTCTAATAATTAAGTGTCAGAAAAAGAAGTAGAAAGATTATTCTTTTTGCAATTGCAACAAAAAGAATAAAATACCTAGGAATAAATTTTAAAAACATGTGAAGGACCTATGTAATGAAAACTATGAGACTCTATTAAAAGAAAGCGAAGAAGATACAAAGAAATGGAAAGATATTCCTTGTTCTTGGATTGGATGAATCAACATAGTTAAAATGACCATATTACTTAAAGCGTTATACAGATTTAATGCAATCCCCATCAAAATTCTATAGGCATTTTTTAAAAAATAGAACAAAAAATCATGAGATTTGTACGGAAGCACAAAATACCTGGAATTGCCATTGAGAAAAAAGAATGAGGCTGGAGGCATCACATCGCCCAACTTCAAATTATACTACAAAGCAACAGTAATCAAAATGGCATGGTATTGGCAGCAAAATAGACACGTGAACCAGTGGAACAGAATTGAGAGTCCAGAAGTAAACTCATATTTACATGGGCAAATAATTTTCGACAAAAAATGCCAAAAACATACAGGGAAGAAAGGAAAATCCCTAATAAAAGCTGCTGGTAAAACTGGAAAGCCACCTACAAAAGAATGAAGCTAGACTGTTGTCTATCACCAGATACCAAAATTAACTTAAAATGGATTAAGGACCTGAATATAAGACCTGAAACAATAAAATGCATAGAAGAAAACATAGGAACTAAACTCAAGGACCTTGGACTCAAATGGGATTTTATAAATTTGACATCAAAAGCAAGGGAAGTAAAAACAAAAATAAATGGGACTACATTAAACTAAAAAGCTTCTACTTAGCAAAAGAAACCATCGACAAGGTAAAGAGACAACCATCCAAATGAGGGAATATATTTGCAAGCAGTGCCTTCGATAAGAGCCTAATATCCAAAATATACAAAGAACTCATACAACTCAATAACAACAAAAGAAATGATCCAATCAAAAAATGGGCAGAGGACCTGAACAGACACTTCTGCCTAGAGGATATACAAACGGCCAACAAATATTTGAAAAGATGATCAACATTGCTAGCTATTAGGGAAATGCAAATCAAAATCATAATGAAATACCATCTCACATCTATTAGAATAGCTATAATTAACAGGACAAGTAATAACAAATGTTGGAGAGGATACGGAGAAAAAGGAACCCTCATACACTGCTGGTGGGACTGCAAATTGTTACAACCACTATGGAAAACAGTTTGGAGGTTCCTCAAAATACTAAAAATTGATCTACCATATGATCCAGCAATCCCTCTACTGGGTATTTACTCTAAAGACTTGAAGACCCATATCCGAAAAGATATTTGCATAGCAATGTTCATAGCAGCATTATTCACAGTGGCCAGGCCGTGGAAGCAACCTAAGTGTCCTACGATAGATGACTGGCTAAAGAAGCTGTGGTACATACATACAATGGAATATTACTCAGCCATAAGAAGAGATGAAATACTGCCATTTGCAACAATATGGATGGACCTCAAGATAATCATGCTAAGTGAAATAAACCAGACAGAAAAAGTTGAAAAGTACATGATATCACTTATATGTGGGTTACAAACTTAAAAGCAACAAACGAACAGGACAAAAAATACCCAGAGACTTATGGACATGAACTACAGACTAGTGGTTACCAGAGGGTAGGGAATTGGGGAGTAGAGGGTAGATAGGTCAAATATAGAAGTGGGGGGTCAAATATAGGTCAGTAGGGGGAGGGTGAAATGGGAAAAGGAGATAAAATAAATATATGGTAGCTGAAGGAAACCGGACTTTGGGTGGTAAACACACAATAGACTATACAGATGTCAAATTATAATGTACATCTGAAAAATTATATAATTATATTAACCAATGTTACCCCAATAAACTTAATTTAAAAATGGACAACCAAAACACAAAAGAAAACAAAATCCTTTTAAAAATAATGATAAGTGAAGATAGAAAGGTTCTACCATTTTGCAGAGCACATTACAGATCAAATTGTCTTTTATTCACTTTTGTAGGGTTTTGGCCTAGGAAGGAAATTGTCAAGGTACTAACTATCAAACACTGCATTCTTCTAGAAATAGTGTCTTATTTTAATACAGAATAAGAGAAGGTTCAAATAACTTTCTCACTCAGTAGGATGAATTAGAATCTCCCAGGAGACAGATCCTGAGGAATAGAGCAAGCCAGCAGCTAGGGAAGCATACTATGGAAACAGAACAGTTCATCAAAAGTAAACGTTTACATATACCACATAGTGACATGTGAAAGTACTTATTCCAAAGGACAAAAAATAACATTTTCCTGTAGGACAATAGAGTGTGAGGATATGGAAGCCAAAACAGAACACTGTTTAGAAAAGCATATGGTCAACGTAAGGAAAGTTGATTTCAGCGCCAAAGCTACTGTGCTCACATTTAGGATAAGTCTCGAAAGAGGACTGATAAGGCCAATGCTTCACCCTCATCTGGAGAGGCTGAAGTAGAAAGTTGATTATTATAACCAGATTCTTAGCCCCTTCCAAATCCTTAGATCACTAGATCTCCACTCTTCCCCACCCCCAACACAACTTAAGGAGCCTCTAATCCACTCCTTTACTGTGTAAGAAATCTATTGAATGGCAGGAATCCCAAGTAACTGCAACCTAGCATAAATGCGCCTTCCCCTAAGAACTGATAGTTCGAATGGAATGACCATCATTCATTCCAGAACTCTAACCAGTGTTAGATTTGGTGCTGAGACATGTTAAATCCTTGACCCACCTAGGTGGCCACAGTTGCAGGAGTTTCTGCCTCTGGAAGAGTCAACACTATAGAGACAGAGTTATTGAGAATATTTCATATTCCACTTACCAAAACCAAGTTATCATTTGGAAACTTATTCCTTAAAATGTTGCAGAACGCAAATTTTCCAAATCAAAGAACATGCTTCCATTTTTCAGATTTTTCAAGTCTAACAGGACAAAATAATGCATAGAGAGTCTAACATCAAAAATAAAATGTACTACAGTTTATTTAGCATGGCTGACCATTTCAACGATATTTCCATACCTTATAATCTGAGACAGAATCATTCATATGTGACTTTATAGGTAGCATCTGTGTTTAATTGCACTTTCTGTGTAAAGTTAATGGAGCCCAGAAATACTGAACCCAAAAGAAAAGAAAACTAAGAAATGTTAACTGAAAATGATGTACCAAATAATATGCTTGTGTTTTACATAAATTAATTTATGCTCTGAAAACAGTAGCAAAATTACATATACCTTAAATCATGTATGTGAATACTAGCATATTTTTATTTACATCATTTATTAGAGAGATCAAGATGAATAAATAAGCTTATTGGCAAGTTTTATTTATTTGCCAATATAACCGTTTTCTGGAACTAAAGCCATATCATGTGAAAAGGAGAGACTTTGATGATGAAACTATATTTTAAATGCATATAAGAATGTAAAATATACATGTTTTTTAAGCAAGATATGATTTAATTTTCTCTTTAAAATCACCTTTTGTCTTCCTATAAATTAAATGTTCTCTCTTGATACTTTAATATACTCATACCTACATCCATTTCTAGGTCAGGTGTTTCCATCTTTAAAGCATTTATTCAGTCATCATTGAATGTAGAATTAAAAGATTTTAGTTATTTGTCTACGATAATGTTAAAACTGATCATTTACAGTGAAATACAGTTTAAAATTTATGAATGAGTTAGCAAATTAGAATAAATGACAAGATAAAGTTGAGATCATTAACATTTCTGCTTCGACTTTCTAGAAATCAACAAATTAAATTATTTTGACAAGGACATGAGTAATTTGAACCATTTAGGTGCAATCTAAAATACAGACATAAGTATTCATTTTTCTCAGAAAAAAAAAACTGATATTTTTCTGAATGGGCTATGATAAACAAACATTGTAGTTTTTCATTTGATATAGCAAAGGACACTAGCTAAAGTAAATACTTTTCTTCAGCTTAATCGTTGTGACAACCTCTTAAATGGCCTAGAAATTTATGAGGGCCTTGTAATGTTATCTTTAAAGTTCTTTCTGAGAGGGAGTCAGAGTGAAATCTCTTCATTTAGAGAAATTAAACAATTCTGTCATTATAATGCCATTCTAAATTAACTCAATATGCAATTTAAAAATATTTGAGAGGTTTAAAAGTAATATTTTAGTTCTTGTTTGTTTTACATGCTAAGAGGTATACACACTTTAAATGTTAGTATTTCAAATGAAAGTTACATCAGGTAAAAATGAAATTCCCCCAAAAGGATTATATTTGTAGGGCGGAGACTATAAGAACTGTGGGCTATGAGACTCACATACAATTATGAATAGACTCTAGTAGGTTTAATTCAGAAAATATCCATCCTGCTTTCTTGTTTCTCCACCATTTTATGGTCCAACTTTTTCCATACTAAATATGTATATATATATATAAATTATTGAATTTTGATTTCAAGTTTTTAGAGCTGATTCTCACTAGTGATAGAGTTTGCTGCCATGATTTCAAATGTGAAGATAAAGATATCTGCTCTGAAGAGATTACAGACTAACAAAAGGAGCTGAGACTCACAATTAATTTCAAGTCACTGTCAGTTGCATTGGACTATATACAATTTTCAATGGCATTTTTTTCCTACAAACATTGTAAGTATGTATGGCTAAACCTAGGATTATGCCAACATAGAATGATTGAAGTGTTACAGAATCACACAAAAAGTAGTAAAAAAAAGTTGTTGGCCCTCAAATTATATGAATATTTAGTGTAATAAAATTACATATTAAGCTATGAATCTCAAGATTTTCATGCTGGAAGAAAACTTAAACATATTTTAGAAGTTTCATTGAATTTTTTTATTGTAAAATTTTAGCAGTTTAAAATATAAATCTAGAAATTCTAGGGTTACCCTTAAATTCATACACATACAAACGTGTGTGTGTGTGTGTGCATTCATCTGAACTTTTTTTCCCCTTCTTAAAACCTTGTTATTCTATATCCATCTAAGATGCTAGTTTAATGTTTTGTAATCAGAGTAAAGGCCATAACAAACCAGTATCCCCAGAACTTTCTAATGACTATTAAATATAAAATAAATAATAATTCCAAAAAGACAGATTCTAGCTGATCAAGCAAAATTCTCCTTAAAATATACTTGTACCACTGAAATGAGAATTAATTATATCATTAACTGAATTATAATGAGTATAAATTATTTATTTTTACTTAATACTCTAAACATTCTCTCATCTGACAACTCAAAAATATAACTAAAAGTAATTAGTATCCAGGTCAAAATATATTTTTTACTATCTGAACTATAGTTCTTAATTCTTTCCACAGTTTTCCTTAGTTAAAAACAATCACCACTTCCAAATCTTATCATTACCAGTAGCTACAACTCTCCATATACCAATGCTATGCTTCGGATTCTGGTCAACTCTTTTTCCCCAGGTCATTTCTTCCTAGTACCATGACTCCAACTATCTTTTATCCCCTTGAATCTATTAATCCTAACACTTTTTCACTGTGTGCATCTTATATTTCATGGTCAGTCAATGGTCATAATTACTCCTTTAAGTCACTTGTTCCTCTCTCCATCACCCTGTATCAAGCTCTCTGCTTTCATAGCATCCCTTCTCTAAAGCTAAATGTAGAAGGGAAAAAGATATTACCACAAAAACCAGTCTCTCTTTGAATACTTGACCACCAACCACAGTACTGCCAGAAAAACATTCAATTTATTGCTAGTCCATTTATCCTAACATTCTTTTAAATGGCTATTTAAAACCTTTTTTTCTTCTGCAACATTTCCTCTTCCATTTCACTCTCAGATAAGGATTTTCTTCCAATTTCACTAAAAAATTTAATTTCTTAGATAATAAGAAAAAAAAGTTCTTCAGATGCACACTACCACGTCACTCACCTACCAGCGTTCTCACTCATTTATTCCTATGAAAAACCAATCCCTCCAATTTTTAGACCATATTCTATCATCTTTTACCTCTCTTAACTTTTCTTCTACTTGAGTGAGAAGGAAGAAAAATAAATGGAACTATTTAGTAAGAAAGAAACAAAGCTTGCTGTTTGTTAGAAATAAAAAGCTTCCTAAGTCTAGAAATAAAGTATTTTTTGAGGGTTAGAATTCCTATGTAAAGTTTACCAGCATCATTCCTCAGAGAACTGTGACAAGGTCACATAACTTCAGAGAGAAATTTCTACACAGTGGCTGTACCAAGCCTTCAGATTATTCAGGAGCATCTACATCCAAGACCAGCATCTGAGAAACTAAAAATTAGTGTTTTTTCTCCCATTTTCTGGTCATCTCCTAAGTCTTTTGGATTCTTTTACAACCCTAGGTAGTAGGAGGGACAACTCCAAATAAAAGTTTGAAACTCCCCGGAATTTCACAGTCAGATTTAATTCTATTTAGAAAAATAAAATTAAACTAATGCGACATTTCTTGAACTTAGACATGGTGATTTAAAATTTATATACTTGGTACATATACGGACCAATTTAAAGGACTGTTGAAAATTTTTATGCACTGCACAATGACATCTCAGACAGAATGAAAGCCTTAGAATTAGATCTAACTAATTTAAAACAACAGTCATGACCTGGAAGAGAACTACTGTGTAAAGAAGAGTTGAACTCTTAAAAGCCACTGGTGATTTGATGAGTATAAGAACACTGTAATGAGTATGAGCTTGCAAAAATATGTCAAAATGCTTTAAAATCCTTGAGATGACCAGGATGACAACAGAAAAAAAATTCAAAAAGGAAAAGAATATGAATACTTCCTCGTTAGTTTTTTTGACAATATTAATTTCTGTTCAATTCCCTATAAAGCAAAAGGATCTTATTAAAAGTGATCTTTTGCCCTTCTGTTTCAGTCTATTGATCTAAACAATTTGAATCTTCTAGATTTAATTGAGGGCACACATACTTTGTCTTGACTCATTCTAGTGAAGAGATTGCCCTTACGTTCCTAATTATGGGTTTAACAAAGAATTTTGGACAGGTGGTAGGAAAAACTGTTTTGCCTATTAAAAAAAAGTCACTACCCCAAAATAAGGATTTTAGGAAATAAATGGCTGCCACAGAGAAAAAGTAAATTAAATATTAATGTGATGGCACTGCTGCAGCACTAGTTACTCTCTGGGTCTAGGAAATGGTGACAATTGATAGAATATCTAATTTTCCCAGACTTTGTGGTCATTCATACTCACAGAAATAACAAAACTTTATTGACTCTGGCTGAACAGCTGAATACATTGGAATAAGCTCCTGGAATTGCTAAAAAGAAGCAGTTACATTTCCAGTGAAATATTTGATTTGATGGTGTTGCCCTGGAGAACTTCAGACTCAGAAAGTATTTACCGCTGGTACATGAAGACCAATACACAGGTAGGACAAGTTGATTGGCATGTTCTACTCTCAGATTGGTGAGGCTGTACTCCATTTTGCTCCCACTTCTCCTAACTACTAGAACTGTTTAAAAATAAACTTATAAAAAAAAAAAGAGGAGGAAGAAGAGAAGTAATTGTCTCCACAACAAGGACAATTGTATACAGATAGATCAATTTCAGTGGAATCAGCCCAAGCCTTTCTACATAAAGTCTCATTGTATCAACCCAAAGTCTTAACTACTTGTCAAGCTTTTGAGAGAGAAAATGAAAGTACCTTTCTAATTACCTTTCTAAAACTTTGCTGCTCAAGTGTTGCCCATTAATGTCCAGTTGCATAGCATTGCTAGAAGATTGCTAGAAATGCAGAATCTCTAAGAGGACTCTGGATGTATTAAAGCAAAACTTGAATATTAACAAGTTCTCTTGTTAATTCATATGTACATTAAATTTGAGAAGCAATGCTCTAAAATCTGCCTTTTAAAGTAAGAGAACCTTGAGAGGGAACTTGAACTCAGCCTTTCTTTTCAGCTGCTTCTTAATTTTTCATGCACCATGTAGAAACGTCTCGACCTCTACCCAGGCCATGATTATCCTAAAGTTTCATTCCAACCGGAAGAGCAAAATTTCAACCAGGCATCAAGAAGAATATACGAGAAACTTTGGTATGGTCACTACTCTGGTCAGTCTGGAAAGATTGGCCAGGCTAAGTCTTCATAGAGAGACTCAGCAAATCCAGTCATACTCTAGGCCCAGATATATACCTGCACAATAACAGTCTGATAATCAATCTCACATGTATTTAAGCACCAAAGAAATCAAGCATTCTGGTTATAATGATGCCCTAGATACTCAGGATGTTTCAAAATACTAACGAGTTCAACAAATCTTAATACACACATGCAGGACAGTTTAGAGTCACTAATCATCCTAATTACCCTGGCCACCTAAGATCAGACTGATAAACTGCATTATACCACCATCTTGAACCTGCTGACTCATACTCCCTTCCCCAACCATTTCTTTAGCACCCAGGACACCACTGTCCTTATTGCCTGGGCTGCTTTCATGGGTAAGCAGAGCCCGGAGAAGGCTGGAATTACTCAGAGATCCTGGTTCAAGGTCACATTTTCCCTAAATTTCAGTTTAGTATGGTTTTTCTATAAAAACATATTTTCTAAAAAAAAACAAGTGTATCTTGTAAAACCTACTCAAAATCTTGACAAGCATGTGTGATAAGGAAGTTGTGACTATTTTAGATATTTTATATACTATTTAGGGTTATATATACCTCTGAGCCTGCCACAGGGACAAATGCCGGGCCAAATCATCTTAGATATGCTCTACTCTGTTTTTATCTGTGTCAAATATATGCTACTCTCACAAAATTATTATTATTATACTTATTTACTTTTACATCTGAATTTTTAAAAATATATAAAATAAATGTGCTAATATTTTAGTGATAACTATTAAATATGCTTAATTTGCATATGTTATACTGTGCAAAGATCATTCGAGCTACAAGGATGAGAGAGAAAAAGAGAAAAAAAATCTTGAAAGTGGCTTAAATAAACAAACAAAAGTGCCTTTTCAAGAAATAAGTCTTTACAGAAAACAGCGAGGCAAACAGTTGAGCATTTCACTCATTAATTTCTTCAAACACAATTTTTTTCATCCTATATTAAATAACTACTTATAAACTTTCTTTTCTCTCCCCATGCTATGTTAAACCATGATAAGGTAATGATGAATATCATATTGGGATAACTTATTTTGAGAAGAAGTATAAAATGAGGTAAAAGATATGGCAGCACTGAAGATCTTAGTGAATGCTAGGTTGGTTGAAGGATTTAACTGCTGTTTTGAGCTCCCAAGTGGTGTTTAACAGATAATTTTCATTTGATTATTTGTCTAAATGGCAATGGAGAATTATGGGAGGTTGTTGATAAGGAAGGATATGATAAAAAGTGAGTCCATTTGGTCAGTGTTTAACTGCAGAAGATATTACAAAAATGAGAGAATAAAACCCTAAACATGTAATAATGTAATCAACTCAGTGATTTCAGATAAAAATATATTCCTAAAGTTACATCTTTCTAGAACTGTTATAAACAGGCAACTAAATAAATCAGCTCATGTTTAACAAATAAGTATCTTTCAAAATGCAGATTTTATTTTTAACTTGGCAAAGCAGTTTTGCAGCTGTCAGTGAATAACTCAGGAAAGTCTCACCAATAAAAGAGCCACTACTTGGAAAAGAGAAATTCCAGAGGAATAAGAGAAGGCTTACTCAGAGGGGGAAAAATAATAATAATTTCACTGTATTTAGATTTAGATTTTTCAGCTACATTTTTGTCTACAAAAATAAAATGACTGGTTTGAAGATTCTCATAATGCCACTTTCATAAAGATTTTAGTATTAAATAAATAAATAAACAAACAAATAAATAAATATAGGCATCTTTACTATGTTCTCAGTGAGCAAAAGAAGCCATGAAAGCCAATTGACAATCTTTTTAATCATCTAAAATTTATGAGAAGTGACATTTTTTCCAAGACTGTGCTTACATCTGATTGTTACAATTCATTAAATTATAAAATCTTTGGGAGGATCAACCACACTTTTTTTCCTTCTTCCACAGCATAGCTAATATAGACTCAGTAGCCAGGTTGCCTGGGTTTCAATGGCTAGAGGTCATCCGCAACAGCTGAGGCACCCAAACGAAAATCACAAAGTAGAAATATTCTGGAAATTGGAAGCAGAATTAAGAAGGATTTGGCTATTTCATTAAGTTTACAGTGTGATAAGTCGCTGTAAATAGTTATGTTTTATAATACTGAGATGTATCATGGATAGCGAAGAATAAATAGAAGCTTCAATTTATGATCTGTTAATTCTTTCGATCAATTTAAACATCGGTCAATAATTCAAGGTAATTCCAAAAGTTATGAGTGCCTTTTCAATAGTTTTAAGTGGAGTATTATCTATGTATCTCAGTCTCTATAGCTTCTAGTTCTTTTGGGAAGGAAAAGCATGTAAGCATCCATCCTTAATATTACCACAAACCTTGTTCTTCAGAATAACATTATCTCCTGGTTCTTTATAAAACAAAATAAAACAAACAAACAAGCAAACACCTGACTACAAAACACAAATATATGCAAAATTTCAAATATTTGGGAAAAAAATTTTATGACAATAATGTAAGTGACATTGAGCAACTGCTAGAATCAAAGGAAAACCACTGACATGAAGATCAGGCTGATTTAAATGAGTAAACAATTGAAGAAGAGGAAATCAACAAAGTGATTTAAATGATAATACATTGAGTTTTAAAGCATAAAAAGTGGATCTTGGAAAAAATGATGACACTCTAGTATGTTTTGTAAAATTGATGTTGCTGCAAAAGTCAAAGTTGAATTTAAGCTATCAAGTGGGGCTATCATACCAATTTTCTCTAAATGTAAAAACTACAAGACTTAAGCAATTATATATTTAAAAATTATTGATTTTACTAAATAACTACTAATTTTGCTAAATAAAGAATAAAATTACTTATATTGTTAGTTTTCTTTTTCAGGATAAATCCTTAGTCACACACTGTTCCTCCTCCCACAATTATTATGAAATTTTGGCTTTATTTTAGAAGATTCACTTTTGTAAATTATTTTATGCTGTTTATTTGTTTATTTGTATTATGCTAAGAATTCTGGTTATAGTCCTACCTTTACCTCCCTGATAATTTGTTACATTCAATTCTGAACACAATTTTCCTGCAAGCTACTGTGCGGGGAGGGTTCAGAAAGTCAGCCAACTAGAGAGTATCTACTATTCGCTTTTCCAGAGAACACAGTAATGATTTGAAATAGGAAAACATGAAGTAATTCCATGTACCTCCTATCGGAACAAAGAGCTGTTCTGTATTTTAAAAAAAAAGGGGGGGGTGTTTTTAAACCATAATTTTTTGCCCTAAGTCTCCTAATATGTGATGAATGCTAAGAAACCAATAAAAGAAAGAGGTGTCATCACCTTTATTATCCAATATCCAAATGATAAGGTGAATTTTGGAGTTAGTGGAGAAAGTACGGCAATTCCTTAAGTTTAGAGTATTAACATTAAACTGTTTGAATAACTATTCAAGCATAGAAATCACTGTATATTTATGGATGCTTAAATTCATGTTATTCACACTCAAATTTGAGTCTAAGACTACTGAGGCTTTCTGGGTGAGTGACTATGGCTAAAAGGAAAGTGTTTTAGTAATAGTCATTTCTATATCCTTTGCAATTATGTTCTAACGTTTGTGTGTGTGTGTATAATTAGAAGCTCTCTCTTTCCATCTCTGATGTAATGATATACTCTGTCTTTAGACTTGGTTTAAATACCTTAATAATTCATTGGAACTCTTAAAGTGTTTGAGAATTAATAAACATTTAAGATGGCTCAACTAGCACTGTGATAAACACTTCACAGCATACATGGCTACAGAAGAGAAATAAATAGACAATTAGCCTAGATGAGTTGTAAGGCAAGATGATTAATAGAAAACAAACTGTATCTATTCTTTTTGCCCAGTGTAAGAATTAGTTCCAACATAGACCCAACAACAATTTGATATCTTCTTCTTTCCAAAAATATCAGTAGTGATAGAACAAAAACGGAACCAAGAGACAGAGAGAGATAGATATAAAAATGGAAAGAGAACTCTTAGATATATATATGGCCTACACAATTGTAGATAAAATATGGTTGAACAATTAAAGTGTACTTTTATATTGGTTAAAATCTTTGGCAAACAACTGAAAAGTGCTGCTGAGGCATTCAGAGTCAAATAACTTTTGTTTAAATTTTTTTTAGGCAAGGCAAACCTTGATTGACCTCACAGATTGCAAGGACCTTGTCAACTTACAATACCTTATTTTTTATTTTTTACACCTCCAGCCCCTGGTCTTCCTAGGTGGTCTCCCATCCAAGTACTAACTAGGCCCAACCCTGCTTAGCTTCCGAGCAAATAACTTTTAAAATTAAAATAAATGATTTTTTAAAATCAGCTCACATAGTTCAGGAATAGCATCTATAGGTATTTGGTATCAATAACTAATGAGAGGTCTCTTTGGGGCACCAGCAACAAGATCAGTTAGCTCCAACCATGTTTATTCTTTTCAGCTCTCAGCTTAAGATACAAATTCTGAGAAGAGAGACTCTAGCTGTCTTGGATCATGGGCCCTTCACGCAGAGAAGGGCAGGCCCCTTATTAGCATTCACAGTGCATCATATTCAGTGGGTGAGCCCCCCAAAGCAAAATCACTGTCCTCTTATCAGTCAGGAGAGGTATAGATGTTGAAAATACGAACTAACAAATGTCTGCAACATACCTCTGTACAAATTAAGACAGGCAGAAAAAAATATACAAATTCTGGATAATTTAAGAAAGAAATCTGGTCAGAACTAGAGCAGAATAGTTTTCTTGGCCAAGAAAGAGAAGGGAGGAAATGATTGCACTAATTTCTTAGGAAGAACAAATTAGAAATTCATTACCAAACAATTCTTATTAACTATGTAAAGTAAGATGGTAAAGGATCTTTCCCATGAATATTTATGTTTCTGGAGATAGTTTACACCATTGATTATTGCAGTAAAAATTCTGATGCTCAATGCTGATAAACCAGATAAATAAAATTACTTATAGCATCTTTCTGTGTTTTGACTTCTTTCTGCCTGGCTGGGTTATCTGTGGTTTGTTCAAATGTGATAACGGCCGCACTGCGACCTAAAGATGACAGAGCCTTCCCACTACTCAACCACTACAGGTAGAATTAAGATGTGAACACTTATGTTTTCTGTTTCCAAGTTCAGTTGTTCTACTGAAAGAAAAGACTTCCAGTTTACTCATGCAGAAGGAAGTTACATGACCACAGAATAAACTCCAAAGGAGGAATTCCACTGGCAATTTCCACTAGCAAGAGGAAGAAGCAATTAGAGGACATGCCTGACAACCAGAATAGGAAACCCAAAGTAGAGTCCCAGCACAGCTGCTCTGTTTTTTTTGCTATTTGAATCCTAGCAACAACATTCTGTTAACTGCATGCTAATTGTGCAGTTTGTGAGACCATCAAAGAAGACATTATGTCTTGGAGAGTAGTATTGGGTGGGTAGGTTGATCATATTACATTGCTTTTCAAGCATAAAACTAATTTCAGTTTTCTACAAAAGATGCTATTTCCCTCTTGTATTTAAGATTTCCAAAAAAAAAAATTGAATACACTAAGCGACACCATAATCATTACCATTTCCAGACGTCAACAATTTACTTTTAGTGCTGAACCATATTTCCATCTTCACACTAACAAGAGAACACTGGTCAAGAGCAAAGGGGTACAAGGAAATAGCACATTGTTCCCAACTGAACAAATAGCTTTACATGTTAGAATTCAAAAGGAGCTTGTATTGCTGTTAAAAAAAAATAATAAATCTCTAGTTTTCTGTTTACCAAAGGGTTTAAGTGTTTTTTTTCTTTCTTTCTTTTTTTTTAAATAAAGACTATACTTTAAAATTAATGTAGGGTACAGAATAAAAGAAAAAAAAAAAGTGTTGGTTTGAGTCACAGAAGCCAGGCTTACTAACTAACCATCAGGAAACTGTCCAGGAGAGCATGGACTCGGTTCAGATGAATGGGCATGCAGCCCAGCTCTGCCCATTCATACTCACTGTGACACTGGGCATGCTACTTAATATTCCTAAGCCTCAGTTTTTTCATCTATAAAATGGAAACCACAAGGATTGTGTGTAATAAAATATTTTATGCTTGTAAAATGCTTAACACAGTATCTGACACATACTAAGCATTCACAAAATATTATTTTATAAGTTGCTGAACCTATCTCAGAGGTGATCATTTTATCCATAAGTCACAAATAATAATCCGTTTTCACTGTGCTAGTGAGGTCAAATAAGATAATATACGCAAAACTTTTGTAAAATATAAAATAGTATTTTAAAATACATTATAATAGTGAAATCTTAAATAAAATAGTGACATCTTAAGAGTAAACAAAGAGACTGACATTCCTAAATTGCCTCCTCTACAACAAAGACAGAAAATACATAGGAACAGAAAAAAGAATATATACCAAAAAAAGTATAAAGTAGGGTTCCCTGTCTGAACTGTCACCAAATCATTGACCCAGAAAATGAATCATACCCTTTTAAATATGGGAAGTCAAGGACACATATGGGGGTACAGGTCTATCTTCACAATTTGGGAGCAAGCACAGGTAAAAACTCCTGCCCTTCCCCCACTGCAACAATTGAAGTGATCGAAAATGAAATCAGCCTTTTTTAGAAAAGCTCGAAGCTATGAGACTGTATATGTGCTAAGTATATTACAATGATATGTATCATAATGATGTAAACAGAGTGTCTTCTGAATCCAAGTTGGAATGGGATGTTTCTCAAAACAAAACAAGTTTATACAGTACAACTACTTAGTATGCAATGAATACTACATCCTAACATAAAGGTTGTGGTTTACATGGACAATAGAAAGTAGGTGAAAAAAGATAAGGATCGATTGGTGTCAATTAAGCACTAATACTTGGTGACTATGTCCCTGGGCTGTGGGCAGTTGCTGCATTAAGCTTCTGTAGGCTGATGAAAAGAGTCCTTCATACTATCTCATTTTTTAAAAATAATTCTGGTTCTTTCAAACTAACCAGTTTTATTTTCCCACCAGAAGTGACCAGTAGAATTTTGATTAATCAGATATTGCTTAAGTGCCAAGTGAATCTATTGGCATTCTTATCTACATATGTCATATGTATGTGTGAGATAGCTTTAGTCAGTTTATTAGTGATAGATCGACTCTGTGAGAATTAAATCACATGGCATTTTATTGTGACTAACAAATGACTCACACCTGTGAGGTGCTACCTGCAACAGCTGGGTTGACTCCCTCTATATGTTTTCTTGCAGCAGTATCTTAGTCCAACTAATTTCCTCATTTTACAGATGAAAATAAAGCAAATGCCTATAAAGTCAAATATTGTACTATTAGTAGTAGCACAGTTAGAGATAAAGCATAGGTCTCTCAGGCTTGTTCTTTTCAATTACACCATTTATATAAATAGCAAAGAAAAACGAAGCAAAGGGGAAGGGAGGGGACAGCAGGGGAGAAGGAAAAGAGAATAAGAGAGAAAGAAAAAAGAGAGAAAATACTGGGTTTCCACATTGAAATAAAACATTTTTCTATGTTTTACTAAGACAAAGAGAAAATAGCTGAAATTTCCATGGTCAGAGCACTTATAATCTTTAATCACTCTTTGGCTTTTATTTCAATGTTCTGGCATGATTTTGTGCTGAAATGCCATTTGTTTTTTTAATATTTTATGCAAACAACTGTGTACAAATGTACTTAAATATCTTAATCCTTAGAAATAAATCATTAAGATCATTGAGTTAAAGACAAGAATGCCAACATTTCTCTTGCTTTTCTCAAATGTCATGTATGAGCAGCAGGTCTTTAAGAATATTTAGATAAAACAGGAATAATAAGTTATCAAAAAATAACTGAAAAAGAGAAAAGGACTTAAGTATGGGAAAATAGGTTAATAGATATGCATTACTCTTATAGGTACATGTGGCAGACCAGACAGCCCTTGGGTGTTCTAACGGCCCATGCCTTTATATAAACCCCTCCCTTTGAGTGTGGATGGGACTGTGACTCACATCTAACCAATAAAATATGGCAAAGGTGATGAGATATCACTCCTATTACTATTTTATTATGTGTATATATATTATATAAATGTGAAATTATAAAATATATATAACATAAATTACATATAAATTATAAATATTCATTATTTATACTGAAGAAACTGTAAAATAATAATCCTGTCTTATTTTATGTTACTACTTTTGTGGCATTTTGTTAAATGGCAATAGAAAACTAATATAGTTCTGTGCTACTGTAGTTTAACCTAGTAATTCTAATAAATTTTCCTGAGGTTACAGAATAGAACTAGATATTCTCAAAATAAAAGCCTAGGTACATCAGTATTAATTATTCAATTTTGACCAAGTCACTTAATCTTGCTAAGCCTCAGTTTTCTCATGTATACAATTGGCAATGATGATAACTGCCTTGCAGGTTTGGTGTGAGGATACAAAGTAATAAATCTGAAATGAATGGGGCAAAATAGGTATTCAAAAAATAGTAGCTCAAGAAACAGTGAAAACTTGGCCTGTTGGTTTGGTCCATGACAGCCAAACACATCTTACTCCACAGATTTACTTTCAAAGAGGATGTTGTCCTTTTAGATTTGATGGAGAACACAGAGACCCATAGTGTGCATTCCCTTACTCAGGGCAGTGATTTTATTGATTATGTGGACAAGAGGTAGCTTGAGTTAAGTAAAATTTGGGCTATGGAACAGAACAAGTCTTTGTGGGCCACAAAGATACAAACACATATTCTAAGTTTAATCACATTCTGTGGTACCCCCCTCCCCCATCCCCCAACCCCCTCTCCCGCCAAATAGTTGCTCATATATAGAAAAAAGAAATTCTGTAGCTAGTAAATACCTTTTTCCACAAGGAAAAAAAAATTACAATCACTTAAAGGCTTAAAGTTCTTAGTTTAGTCCAGTAAGAATCACTCAGCAGATCCCAGCACTAATTATAGTAATTCAGTTTCTCCCGTATAAGTAGGTTTCTGGGGGAACTTTAATCGAAGGAGAGTAAAACTATACAAATACTTTGATTTTACTGTTTGTATCTTTTTTCAGTTCTTTGTATCTATTTCCATTTGGTTTAGTTCAAGAGTAACTGGGTTTTAACCACTAAAGTGGGCACTCATTATTGATAAAAATCAAAAGGGGATTACTGTACAATAATAAATGTCATAAAGAACAGGCCATACACTGGAGAAAATGTCACCATATGAGACTAATAAAATCACAATTCTTCATCAGGTGGAAGTGCACATTACAAAGGGCAGTGTGGTACAAATATCAAAGTTCTGACTTGGGATAAAAATCATTTTTTAATAGCCACATAAGAGAATGGAAGTAGGATTTTAATATATTGTAATTTCAGTCAAGGTTATTTTTATTTATTTGATTTATCTGGACTGATAACATACAATAACATACCTCACTAGTTTTCTGCTCTAAATATATATCAAACACTTTAATCAAGGGAAACAGTCTCAGAGGGCAAAAGAAGTTATATTCTTTGTGTACTCTTAGTAATTCTGAAAGTTACATGGCAGCTAAGATAACCAGAAAGAACCTGATATCCATATATTTAGTCTTACTTCAGAAAGTGAAAATATTATTGGGTTTTAAAGAACTGTTCCTGAACTAACACCAATTCAAATATTAACATTCCAAATCTTTAAGGTTTCATAGTCCACTATAAAAACAATGAAAATATCCTTGCGTGTTCTTCTCATTGAGATTTACTGAGAGTAAAATGCTTTGTATATTTTCAACAAAAAACTAGTTTTAAACTGTTCTGAAAGTTAATGAATTTAGAGAGTATGAGGAATTCAAAATATATGTCAATAAAATTAATGATATATTTCTCATTTCCAGCTATATTCCCATAATTCTAAATGACAGAGCTATACATTCCAATGTACTTCACAATGAAAACTGTATTAACTGACCAAACAGAAAATTATGAGAATAAGTTTTATAAGCACAATAAACATCACTACACACATAAAGATCTTTAGGATAAAATCAGGAATTTTATTTATCTTTTATAGCTTAGAAAAATATTAATAATATTAAACTATTAGGCACCTTTGACAGATGATAAAGATTTCTGAAATTAATGTATAGACATAAATAATTCATATTGTTCATGTTTAAAAAAATAAAAAGGATTCAAAGCTTGGTTTGTTTCATCACAGCAAATTTATAAGGACTTCAAAGAATATTGGAAGACAATTGATAAAGGGTTCTGAAAGCTGTCTTGTTTTTAAGGTATCTTAAATTTCTCTTAAATACAGGTCCCACAACATTTTCCAAAAATATCAATCAAGATTAGGATGCAGTAAGAGGTTTACATTGAAAAAAAGACATTCTACTACTGAGTTATACCCATGTTTATGTCAAAACAAGGATTTCTAATGTCGAGACTCAAAACACCCTGAGTTCATGTTCACTAAGCAAAGAACATTATCACATTCCTTCATTGGCACAAAAAAAAAAGCTTATCTTTTTATGCTAGCCATATCTCTCCTCTTTCAGAGATGCCTACATTAAGCAATAATCTATGTCTCAGGCATTGCTTTACTATCTCACTCCTCTTCCAAAGGTAACCATGGTCTAACCATGGTATCCTGTTTGCAAGTCCCTGATCGTAACCTGTACTTGTCTGCCACTGGCTTTCATCCCTGCCTTTCCTCAGCCTAGAATATTTTTCAAATACCTCTTTTCTCACATCCCTACCTGGCCTCTATAAATGCTGTTCATTCTTCAAAATATAGCAAAAAATGATATTTTCCCTCTGAAGTGTTCATTCACCACAAGCAGGAATTAATCACACCTTCCTTGGGGCTCCCTAGAATTGTGTTTATACTTAACTTTTGACACCTGTCACTTCAAGCATTTTCTTATGGTAATTTCGGAACACATTTTTCTTCCCCAATAGATTGTAAAATTATTGAGGTCAGTGATAACACCTTAATAAACACTGGCTAAATTTAATTTAATCCCTAAGGTTCTGCATGGAGTACACAGAAAAAATTAAAATAGTTGTTTGGCTCTTATTATTAATGTATATACCTCCCCAACTTCACAATTATTCCTAGCACTGAATGAACTCTGAGGTACTATTCATGAACATGGGTGCTTCATAAATATTTTCTGATGAGCTTTCCTTTAATTTGAGGTTGTCTATAAGGGATACAAAAACTTTGAAACATTCCCTCCCCGCCACCCTGGGTCCAGATATAAAATCACAGTAAATTGCTTTTTTTACTACCCCTCAGTTAAATTAAATAAATTAAAATTTTAATAACACTGTCTAGAGCAGTGGTTATCAACATTTTGGCAAACAGGGATCCCTTTTCAATACAAAAATACAATGATATAAGAATTTCTACATCATTGTTTTGTCTGATGCTGTTCCCTAGTACTTGGAACAATGCCCAACTCGTTGGTGTTCTTAGCTGATTCTTTCCAGTCCTCTCTGCCAACATTTCTTAGACCTTGGTGAAATCTTCAGTCAATTTACACTAACATTTGTTCACTGTCCATCCCCTGCACCCCTCCATGCTCTCATTTCTCACCTCACTCAGCTCAGACCCTACTATTCATCATTATATTTCTCCCTTCCATACAAACTCAACTCATTCCATTTTACAAGCCGGCCTAAATCCCTACCCTGAGTAAACCCAGCTCTCCTCATGTTCTACTCCTGCCCCTCAGCAGATGACAGTGGCTACAGAAAGACACTCCTCGATGCTGAGCTCCTACATTTAAAATCCTTTGTTAGAATGAATCGCGAGTGAAGCCAGAGAGCCACACTGAGCCATCATGCTCCACTATTCTCCATAAACAAACTGGCTTCATATTTCACCAAGATTTTATACCTGTTCCTCTCAAATTCACCAAATAACCTTCATTTTCAATACCCTCTGCAGGTCCCTCTGTTACATTGGATGAACTGTCTGTACTCCTATCTATGATCTATAACATGAGAAGAACTAGACTCAGAAAGGCTTAGAAACATGTCCACATGAAGGAGCCAGCATTTGAACTTGGGCATTCTAATGCTCATAAATTCCAAAAATATATGTTTATTTGTCTGTAAGGAATAATGATACATAGAATTAGAAAAAAACTCAGTTAAATAACCTTGGGGTCAAATTATGACAATACCATTTCCTAGTTCCCTGATTGTTGTCATGTTATTTAAGTTCCCAAACCCTAAGTTTTCTCATCTATAAAATGGGGGTAATAATACTGGTGCTATGAATAAGTGTTAGGACATTGTGGAGCATTTAGTATGTGTCCCATAAATGTGAGTGTCTTCTTTCATTTATATAGAGGCTGAGTCTTAGTCTGATATTGCTTTACATTTCCCATAGAGTAAAACATATGGCAGAAATGCCATAACCACACACTGTATATTGAAAAACAAAAAATAAACACAAAAACATTGACTAAAACATGCATATATGTGTTCATTTCATTGCACTTTGTAATTTCAAATTTCGTTGGGAAATTACTATCTGAGACAGAGCATAAGCTGTAAAATGGTAAATTTTATAGGGCAAGATATGTCAGGAATAATGCACCAAATACCTCATTATGAGAAGCCTGGAATTTCTTCCCATTTTTGCCTTTCACTGCTCCAAATGCCAGTACCAGCTCATAGCAGTGTATGCTTAGTGTTTGTCTCACTGTTCTTACTTAACTATATAGTCATATGGTTTGCAAAGCAGCCTATTCCTAGCTTCCCAGATAGTAATTACTACGAATGGCTGCCACAAATCATGGCAAAGTTAAAAGATGGGACCAAAGGCCCCCCACAGTGACACTTGAAAAGTTGGCCACTTAAAAACGTTGTCAATGAGGAGATTTTGAAACCATCTTTCAAATCTTGATGCCTAGTGTTACCATATTGTGACAGGCAACTTTAGAAGAGAGAATAAATCTTCCCAGCTATACTTTTCTGCAAGTTTCAGATTTATTTCCTTCTCAAATTATAGCCTTCACTTTTGCTTAATTTTCATTGTCCTAATAATTTATCACAGTAGATTTCATTTCCGTGTGACAGCAAAAAAGAGAATCTTTGCTGGTACTCAACAAATTCATTATTGAGGGAAGAATTTATTCAGAATAAATGACAATAAAATGCAAGCCCAGATTGCTAGATAATGTTAAAATATAGCTAATCTATGTATAGATAATCAAAGAAAGCTACTTCATATAAAATCCTATATATCTATGATTAGTATTTAATTTTTCCATTCCAGATAATTTATGATTACTAAAATGGCTGATTGACACTGACCTGTGTCCCTCTTTGCTAAGAACACAAATAAATATATAATTAAAAATACCAAATACTTATCATTCTATTTATAAAAATTGAAAGTTAATGGTTAAGTGACAGTGAATGATACTATATTTTTTAAAGATTTAATATATCCAGTGATAGCATGCCAGTGATAGTAAAAAAAATAGGTAAAGGGCAGGAACGGCAAAAGAAAATTAAGAATATTCATCTGAATTCAGCTTTCATTAATACATCTTCTTCCTCTAGCCCAAATAAATAAACTTCATGCACGTGGACAAATAAAATAAAACAAAATCAAAGAAATCAAGGAGGAAAAGTACGAGAGAGAACCCACATTTTACTTCCTTTGGCATCTGTCAGACCTTTTAAGGACATGCTTTTGTACACAACTATTAAGTGCGGACAACTCCCCCAAGTAATCTTTACTATATCGAGCTAGAGAGGCACTGAAAACTGTACATTTTTTATTTTGATTGATGATCATTATAAACATCATATATAAACTTTGTTTTCCATCTATCTAATGAAGGGGCAGCAAACTCATATAATTTCAGGTGTCAAATAGAAAATGTAAATTTAGGATTCAGAACAGTGGGCACTTTGAGGAATAGAGTAGGGTATGATCTTTGAAAAATATTCAAATTAAAATATCTATATATTAAACACTCTAATAGATAAATCTCCTTTAGTCACTAGCTTTTGACCCCGGGTCTACATTACACTAATTTTATTCTCTACCATGAAATTACAGACTGATTATCACAATCAGCAGCAATAATAACTAGTGAAGAGCATGAAAGTTCAACTACAGCTGTTGGGATTTTCTACTGGTCCTTTCTTAAGGTTAAGCAACCTTAAGATGCTTGAGTGAAGGTAGAGTTGCCAAATGTAATGAAAACACAGATTCGTAAAGACATAAGATACTCCTTGACTTAAATAGAATGATGGCATTCTCATTCCACCTTCTGAATAATAGGGGTGGAAGTCATATTTTCCTGATTATTACTGAGTTCTAGTAGATTATTTCTGTGGTCTCAGAAGTTCCTAAAGTTCATACCTTAATTAAGATGGGTACTCCAGGAATACTTTTAAGTCCTCCAGAACTACTAAATGAATAAGCTTAAGTCATTTTAGATAAACCCAATGCACCACATGCAAGCATTCAAATATTAAAACTTGCTTACACAGGACACAATAGTTAAGCCTGCTTTAACATTTCTAGCAGTAAGTAAAATTCATGACTTTCGTCATTTTAAAGTGATCTCTCAGCATAATGTCAACTCATATACTTCCAAGTTCTTTTCAAGGATGTTGAAATCTGCCTAACTTGTTCACTGACTTGTATAAGTTTCCTTAATGTGCTTATTCATAAATTATCAAACAGCTGGGAAGAAGCCGTATGTCTTGGCACAGCAAGTTATGTCCTCATAACTGGTTAGGTAAGGTTAAAGAAACAATTTCTTCTCAAGGACTCCAAGATGATAAATCAAATTTGAAAAGAATAATTCTTGTTTAGGATTTGATTTCAACTTTCTCTGTTTTCTTACCATGAAAATGAGCGCCTGCTTCTCCCACATGAGCTTGTCATGCTCAATCATGACAGCAGAGTTTTGACTAATTTAGGACTGTTTCATAGCTCTACAGATGGGTAAATCCTACCCAACACACTCCTTTTATAAAGCATAAACTTTGGAAATAAAAAACAAAAACCAATCTCTGTGTTTATTAAGAACATGACCAGAAATAAACATTCATGCATTTACCAGATTGTTTCATTTTTGGACAGCTCAACTCAATATAAAATGAAGTAAAATAGAATCAATTTTTTGAAAAAAAAAAAGTGTGCTCTAAGAGTTTAGATAAGAAGTGATGGTGCAAACCTCTCTCCCTGGAAGGAGAAAAATATCAAGAAAACATAAGATTCTAAATATGAAAACAAGACAGAGAAATAGACTTTTGGTATTATCTCAAATGATTCAGTTAAAATTACCTAAAGCCATCTGTGGTACCATAGAAAGCTATTTGGTCTTTGTCTCTGGTCCCTGGTACAGAGTTCTTAAAACTCCTAGAATTTCATGAGTGACGAACAGGTCTTTATTCTCAATCTCTCTCTCTCTTTTTTCTTTTTTTTTTTTTTTTAATGATGTCACTCTTGACAAGGCCCTTAGGTAGCTTCAGGTTGAAGCCTTGTCTTCAGAAAAACCAGGCCTTGGTTAGAAGTTTGGAACTTTGGGCCCCACACTCCTCCCAACTTCTGGGGTGGAGGGGGAGGGCGAGTAAGGGAGGAAAGTTACATCCACTGAGATGCTAGGAGGGTGGTTCTCCTAAAAGAGGAATAGAACTCTGTGTACTGATACCATCCCCCATATCTTGTATATATGTCTCTTCTATTTGGCTGGTCCTGAGTTGTACCCTTTAGAATCAACCAGAAAATGTAAAGTACTTTCCTGCGTTCTGTGTTGCTCAAGTGAATTATTGACCTAGGAAGGGATTGTGGGAACCCCCAATCTATAGCCCATCTGGTAGAAGTACAGGCGGTCTAGGACTTAGTTGTAACTGGCATCTGAACTGGGGGTGATCCTGTAGCACTGAGCGCTCTCAGTTATGGGATCTGATGCTAACTCCAGGTAGATATTATCAGAATTGAACTGACTTGTTTGATACTCACTTGGTGTCAGAGAGCTGGAGAACTGGCATTAGAAAAGACACATGTATTGGTTTTAGGAGAAAAAAGAAAACCTCTTATTTGGTATCAGATGTGGTATGAGTAAAGAAGACAGATGAGGTCAGTAAAGTGTTTCAATTTTTAGTGCTCTGTTTACACCAAAGATGATAAAAGAAGACTACAAGTTCCAGAGAACTCACTGTTTCCCTTTCACTTGCTTCCATAAAATAAACATCTTTCTTTTTATTGAAAGCAAAGCCCATCACCACCATTCCATATCTCTCTGCTATGGTGGCTCAATAACAAAATAGTTACCATAGTTTATTAAGCTAATTCAACAGTAAAAACACATTTGTGGAATTATATATTCTAATGTTTTATAATAAACTTGGGAAAAATAAACCAGTATGACCTCCGTTATCCTACCGAATTTAAGTTTTGTTTGTTTCTTAAATCTGGTCTCTTTTTAAGGCATCCTTCTGTTATTTTCACTTGCATTACTATTCTTTTTGTTTTCATTGTTCATGTTCTTATTGTTTTTAATAATTAAGATATCTAACTATTCAAAGCGTGGCTCAGGAATAAATACAAAAGATTTTAGAGAAATTAATCAAATTAAAAGGGAAAGCCATTTAAAATTTGTCTGTAGTTGAATTGATCAGGGGTGAAGCACTTTACACACAGTGTAGAATGCCATCAAAATTTTAGGTGTGGACTTACCATTAGACTGAAAATCTGGAGAATGGTCTATGTTAACTCATCTCCTCACTCTCCATTCCAGACCTTTCTCATCAGACTCTGTATTGTGCTCTTTTGCCCTCATCTCTAAAACCCCTTAAGAATAACAATCAGTTCATTCAAACTCCTAGGATGTTCTATTTCCACCCTGGGCCTCAATAACCTAGTCCTCTGTAGTTCAAGAGTACAAATTGGACAATACTCAATTTTTATTTACAACACTTCCTCAAAAAAGCCTGGTAATTAATAACCTCATAAATTATTCAGAAATCATTTTTAAAATATCCCATAGCCACAGAGTAAGGCTAGAACCAATACAGTGTCAGATATCTACTGAGATTTTATTAAAAATTTTGGAAAAGAAGAAGGTATGCTCTTATAAACTGAAATGGCAAGTCATTTTATATATAAATAAAAGTAAGTTATTTAGTTAGTTAGTTAGTTAGTTAGTTATAACTCTATCATAGAGATAATGTCTTAATGGCTTCCTGAATAAATAAAGTAGAGATGGCTGAAGAAAGATGGATAAAAGGACCGCAGAGTATTCAATTATACATCATTGAGGTCCTAGATTCTGTGCCAAGATATAAAGGGTATAAATACTGAAAAATACGTATCCATGAAAAAATGTATCCATGAATCCACATATAAATGATTAAATAAATAAATAAATGGGAGATAATTCTCTTACACAGAATTCAAACCATTTATGTATCTTCTCTGCCCTCAAGGAAGTGGTACATAACTCCTCACTTCTGAGCATGAACTATGTATAATGACTTCCCTCTATAGAGCATAGTATGGAAACAGGAGGGAAGAGCAAATACACAATGGAGAAACCTAAGACTCTCAGCCTGGTGATCAAGGGCAACATCAATGGTGAAAAGTCATTTCAGCAATATATACTCTTGATATTTAGTGATAAAAATGGTGGTCTGTGATCTTCTTCCCAAGAACACACGGCACCAGACAATTCACAAGAAAAACATCAGACAAATTCCAGTAAGGGACATCCTACAATATATCTGACCAGTACTCCTCAAATCTATCAAATCATCAAAAATGAAAAAAGTGAGAAACTGTCATGCCTGTGACAACTTTAGTTATGTCATGTATCAATGTTTATTCAATTGTTAAAAATATATCACACTAATGCTAGATGTTAATAATAAGATAAACTAGTGTGGGGTATGTAGGAATTCTGCACTATCATCACAATTTTTCTGTAAATCTAAAATTTAAAAAGTTAAAAAAATCATTTAAAAAAATACACAATCTTTGCTTCCAATTAGCTAATGGTAAGGAATAAAGACACTGGAAAACAATGTTTATTATTTGCTCAAAAAAAAATAAATAAATAAAACTATTCCCACCATGGTAATAATTATGGAGAACACGATTTTATAATGCAGCCAATAAGGTATTTAAAAACTTGACAAAGCCACTCGTCTGATTTAGTACTATGTTCTTATTCCTAGTGGTAGACATTGATTTAAATTCTAAATTATTCTTATGTCATTCACTCAAGAATTAAAATTTGAAGATGAATTGCAATGCCTCTTTCCAAGCTATGAACTCAGTTAAGAGAATGGAAACTTGATACGCCATAATATATTTTTGGTGGTCACATCTTATCTTTAAATTTGCTCTTGGGATTTTCTGGTCATGAACATTGAAAACAAAAATGACTCTCCATCTATGTCCATTCATTTTAGCTGTTATAAATGAACAAAGTCCTCAAGTACAAAATGAGAAAAGAATATAATGCATTTGGAAACCTATCATTCTCTCCTCCATTCATTTTCCTATATTTAGTATCAATAAATTCAGCTACTTAATATTTCCTGTAAAAGGAATAGAGTATTTCTACACTTAAAAAGGGTTCTATTGCAGTTTGGGTAACTTGTAAATGATGCTGCAACTTTACTTTCTAAATTTAAGTTATTGCAGCCTTTTTTCTTTCCAATACTTTGCATGTTTCCTATTTCATGTTTAGTTCTGAGACATACTGGTTCTGGTCTCTATGATGGTAAATTGGATGTTAGCCATATATGATGATTCAGGAGGGACCATCTTAAGAAGCTGCCTATCATGACTGACAACTAGCATATTTCCATTTTTTTTCTGAAAATGTTATAAAAGCAATAAGGAGACCACATATAAAACAGAACCAGACAAAACATAGCCACTTTCATTTTTTACAAAACTGAGAGGCAAATAAGCTGTATAATACAAAGTAACTATACCAGAATCTGTGGTGATTTTCTAAGAACTACATGAAAGTAGAAAAGAGAAGTGAAGAAAATGGTAGGAAATGTAGATTAATAACGAGGTTGACCATATAACTTATCACCCAACCTGGAACAAATTTGGTGTAATTTTATTCATTGTGAGAATTCACTTTAAAGTGCATGAGAGACCATTATTAATTTCCTTGTTGGCAAAATTATCTAAATTTGATAACTAGCATTTTAATACACCACTGGTGAAGTTCAAACTAGAACAACTGTTATGTAGTGTAATATTTGAATATCTATATCTATTAAAATTATAAATATGTGTACTCTCTGACTTGGTAATTCCACCTCTGGAAATTTACCTTTTGGATATCTTATACAAATATCATGTTATTTATTGCAGCATTATCTGTAAAGCCAATGTTTGGAAACCATATCAAAATCCATCAATAGGTAGCTAGTTCAATAAAGTAAGAGAGATACCAAAAATGAAATTCTATGAAGCTGTTATATAAGAAAAAATTATATACAGAATGAGGATGCCGTCTATGTACTGATAATGAAAAGATGTCCAAGATATATTTTTAAGTGAAAAAAGCAAAGGCCATATCACTATTTATAATATGTTATGTTTGTGCAAAAAACAGAGATAGATGCATTAGCTTCCTACTGCTGCCATTACTACTTATTTACTAATTTGCTACTACTGTAACAAATTAACACAATGTAGCAATTAAACACAACCCAAATTATCCTACAGTGCTGTAGGTCAAATCTCACACAGGTCTCACTAGGCTAAAATCAAGGTGTCATCAGGTTCTGTTCCTCTCTGGAGGCTCCAGAGGAGAGTCTGTTTTCTCACACATTCAGGTTGTTGGCAGAATTCAATTCCTTACAGTTAGAGGACTGTTTCTTTGCTGCCTGTCATCTGAGGGCCATTCCCAGATTCTAAAGGCTGCTGGGTTCCATAACCTACTTCCTTCATAATCAAAGCCACCAAGGGCAGGTAAAGTCCCTGTCACACTTTGACTATCTGCTGCCTCCTCTTCTCTGGTTGCATCTCTGGCAGCTTTTCGGCCTCCTTCTTCTGCTTCTAAGGGCACAGGTAATTATACTGGGCCCACCAGAATAATCCAGGATTCTCTCCCTAGTTTAAAGTTTGTAGCCTTAATTCTATCTTCAAAGTCCATGTGGCCTGGCTGTGTAAGATAATATACTTATGGGTGCAAGGATTAGAGTGAGGTCATCTTTGAGAGGGTGCATAGGAAATATTTATTCAAATTGTTTGTTCTACACAAAAATGGAAAGATATCTAGGAAAATAAGGACAATGGCAATGTGGGAGGAACTGTCGGGAACTGGGCAGATGGCATAAAAAGAGAAATGTGATGAGCAAATTTATATTACATACATTTTCATATATGCTTAGAACCAGGTGACCATATTTTATTAGTCATTTAAAAATTAAAGAAAAGTGAATGGACATCTAATAAAATGGTGAAAACTATGTAAAAACATATTTACTAAATAGGTTTAACATTCTCTTCCTAAGTCCGTACAATTAAATTTTCATTCAAGGCCCACAATGTTTAGCATTCTGATTCACAGTTTGCTTTAGAGATATTGGCAAGTGTCTCAATGTGATCTGCATTATTCTTTCCTGTGATATCACAAAGGGACAACCTCTTCTTTTTACAAAGTATATCTTATTTTCCTTTTAAACTGATTTTTCAATTTATTTAAACTGGTTTTCTTTTCTAAAAATTCTGCAGGTCTATTTTCTTTGGTTATCCAGAAAATACTCTGCTACTAAACTTTCTTCGTGAATTTAATTTACCAACTTTTTAAATTCAGGTAATACGTGAACAATCTTAGAGATTAATACTAATTTTGCAATTTGCCTTTGATCTGAATCTCTTTAAATTGATTTCCTTTCCAATGTTACATAGTGATTTAGATTCTTCTTGATTGCTATATCCATAACCACACAGGTTCAAACATTTTAGTTGCTAGAAAACTGTTACTGAAACATTCTTTTAAGTCTATTGTACAGGGCAGTATTTTAAAATGCACTTTCTTCTTCAAAAAGCCCAAATTTGCCATAATTTGATTCTTACAATCTTTCTACTGACCAATCCCATCACCCTTCAGTTTGATCAATTTCAGCAATACCTTATGTAAAAATGTAAGAATGCCTTGTGTTTGCCTCATCAGATGAATTTTCTGGATAAACTAGAGGCTGGAATGGTCTTGAGAGTCACAAAACTGAATCATCTATATACACGAATCACTTTTCAATTCACCAGTCAAGATAACTGGATCGTATTTACTGTGAATTCCTAGAACATCTTGACAAACATTTTGCTATAGCTTAAGGATCTGAACACCAGCACAATATACAATAACTAAATAGTACCAATGCAAGCACATGCATGCACGCACGCGCGTGCACATACACATACACACACACACCTTCAAGTAGAAACTGTCCAAAGGGGCTTTTAACAAAGTTATCAGTTTTATATTTAAGCCACTAAAGACAAAACACAGACAACAAACAGTATGCATAAACTAAAAGGCTGTTGCACAACACAGTTGAAAATGTTATATTTACATGGCAACCAGCTTATTTTATTTACATGAACATCTGGCGCAGGTTCACTAAAATTTTAAAAACAGATGGACATGAAGAAAGAACTAGTAATTAGCAAAGCTATATGTTGATTAAATCAGCATGTAGTTAATTTTAATGATTGCCGATCTTTATTAAGGATGGTGAGACTTTTCGAAAATCAAATCCCTTTAACTGACATGTCAATTGACCAAAGAGGCAGCGATAATCACTCTGGTCATTAACTACTTCGGTACTGTTACCACAAACCACTACAGCACTACACATATTCATAGAAGTAAAATTCAAAAACAAGATTGTATTGCCTCTGAAGCCCTCTGGACCTTATTATATCTACAGATGGGTTCTGAGCAGCAACATTATTATCGTTCGGGAATAATCACATACAGAGATGTATATTATTTGAACACTGTTTCCATGTTCTGAATCATTTCAGTAGACTCCTGCTGCCCTTCATACATCCTTAAGTCACACTGTGTACTTCTCTGAGCTCTCCAAATAGGCACCCTGTGGTTGCCAAGCAACCACAGATTTTCTCCAAGTGCCTATGCCATGTGTACTTAAATTGTAGTTGGCCTTTCTTTAACTTTTCAAAGTTTAGAAAAAATAAATATATGACAGACAGGTAGAGCTATGTGTGTTGTGAAGGAAGGTACTGGAAAGTCAGAAAGCACTAAAAAGAGCAGAATTCCTTTTAAGATATTATGTCCATTTGTAAAAAGCCTTTAGAGATACGTTCTATTAACACATTAACTAATTCATCAAATAAGTAAAAATAAAACTGTCTCTTCTTCCTAAGACAGCAGATATTTTATATCCCACACAAAGTGAGTGGATGCCTGTTCCTGTGTTTTTCTCTCAAGCATTATAGAGCTTCAATGTAGATATACGGAATGCCAGTTCTGACAGCCAACTTATAATCTACAAGCTCTAGCTATGGTCCTTTTCTTCAGATGGACTTTTTCTAGATTGAATGACCTTGATTTCCATGACAGTTGTTGAAAACTTGCTCACTAGTTGCTTTTAATGTCAATTTGTGAAGAGAGAATGAATGTTAGAGAACAGATTAGTCATGGCTATGTCAGAGAATGAGTCTTGTGGAAGGCTTTAAAGAAAAGACTGGGGACTTAATCAAGTTCAAGAAACAATACATCTCACTATAAATTAAGTTTATCTTATTTAAAATCAAATTTCTATACATATTCTCCTCTTTATAAATTTTATATTTTCAGGATAAAAATAGGTGATTTTAGTTTCATCTTATTATATGTCCCTGATGCGGTTCAGGCAAATGTCCCAAAAGTTGAAACGTAATATATTGACTATTTTAAACTGAAGGAGTTTGAGAAAACAGCAGAATCAGTAAAGTCATTCAGAGTGACCTTTCCCCTGCCCCTTTCCCCTGAAACATGTCATAAAACCCTCATGAAAGAGTTGCCTTCCATATATCCAGAGAAAAGGATCATTCTTATCTCTAAAGAAAAAGGGACATGAAGAATCCAAACAAACAGGCCTTCCTAAGCTTCTCCTAGTTCACTACACTTCCCTCAGATTCCTTGACTTATCATATTTCTCCACAACTGTCTACTCTTCTTCAAAACTAGCATAAAAACACAGATTTAACCTTGTCTTTTGGCGGGGGGAGGTGTTCATTTCCTTTTGAATTTCCATGTCATGTAAAACTTAAATATAATATATACTTTTCTCCTGCTAATTGTCTTTGTCAGCTTAATTTTCAGACCTACCTAAGGACCCAAAGAGAGTCATGGAAACTTTTCCCTCCCTTACACTGTAAGTTAATTATTTTCCCCAAGTGTGAGCCAAGACTGGTATATCTGAGAGTTACCACTGAGAGGTGTGGAGTCTGAAGCAGAATTTGTTTTTCCAGGAATCTAAACCTAACTAGGTAACTTATGAATTTCAAAAGAGAAAGGTATCTGTATCAGCCATGGTAGGGAATAATTCTTATTGTGTAACCCAAGACCAGGAGGACTCCAGAGCCATATTGCCTAGGTCAGAGTATTGGCTCAATCACAGACAGGCTAAGTGACCTTGAACAAAGCCTCAGTTTTTTCAAATGTAAAACACAGAAAGTAATTACTTTATGGATGTTATAAGAATTAAATGAAATAATACACATAGAATACTTACTTTCTGCAAGTAATACATATCAATTATAATTATACAACTATAATAATGATATTAACTATAATTATACAACTAGGCTTCTTTGACTCTGTCTCTGAATTCCTTCAACAGGCTCAAGTCTCCATTGTTAGGAATTTAAATGGAATTCTCTTTGATCTGTCTTCTATTGGAAGCCTCAATGTCACTGCATCTCCCAGAAATGAAATATTCTGGTATTTTAACCCAACTTATAACCCATGTCTTTGTGTTTAAGTGCAGTTTTTGCTTGTCTTTGGTATTGTTTATTTGAGAATTTATGGGCTGATTCATATTTCATTTTATCTTTTAAAGAATGCTGAAAATGTGGAATAATTAAGAATCAGTCAGAGTACAAGGTAATTGGGAAAAGTCCCAATTATATGAGTTAACTCATGAGGATGAGAAGCAAGGGAAAAACAAGGAAGTGATGCAATGTAATGTAAAACTATTAGATAGATATCCTAAGCATGCTTTTCACTATCAGCTGCTTAAGATTAAAACTCATGGACAACAAAACATAACATTAGAATTCAACTTTTTGCTTATCGTATATGCTTTTTAAAGTTTTGAATTTTTAACCTCTTTCAAATTATGCTGTTGGCTTATAAGTAGAAACATATTCTTCACCCTCCATAAACATCTCTTGTTTAATACTAGTGACAGAATTCTCTGTCGTTTACTTACATATTTTGCCTTTCTCTTGAAAATGCTCTTCTTCTATATTTATTTAAATGTTTAAAAGTAAAGGATGAGACTGAATTACCAATCTTTAAAAAGAATCATTAATTCTCATTTCAAATGATTTAGTCATTGTCCAGATTTAATTTTGAATTTTTTTCTTTTTTTCTTTCATGAAAAGAGCATGTATCCCCAAATAATTTTAGAGAATAAAAAATAAGTCACTTCTCCACTGAAAGAATTTTGAAGCCCTTATATTATCAGTTAAATTTGGAAAGTAGTTTTCAAAAATATTATAATCTAAAAATACAATAAATTCTTCCTGGTACAGAATACCTGAAATGCTGCTATACATGCATACACATCACGTTAAATCTTAAAGAAAGTTAAAATAAATTTTTAAAAATTGGTTTCATATAGAATATTCCTCTGAGCACATGCAATAACCTTAGAAATTAATAGCAAAAAGATAAAATAGAATCTTGGAAAATTTAGGAAATATATTTTAATGATCTTTAAATTATAAAAGAAATAGTAATGGAAATCAAAAATGCTTAGACCCTAATAATAATAAAACATTAGAACTTGGCCACATAATTACTATATTCTTTAGAGGAAAATTTAAAATTTTAAATGCTTATATTTGAAAAAAAGAAAGACTAAAAATAATAAGCTAAGATTTTAATTTAAGATGTTAGAAAACAAAGACAAAATATTTTCAAGCAGGAAATAATAAAATTGGAAGTAATTTCATTGGAAGGAAGAATTGATAAAGCCAGAATATGGTTTCTTAAAGTTTTGCTAAAGAGTCAAATCTCTGAGAAGATTGGAAGTCAGGAGTGGGTGTGGGGCCGAGGAGGGTAAGTTTTATCCATAGACTAAGAAAAGATACATGATAATAAGAGAACAATATTGACTTTAGCCAAACTACAAGTTTTATTTTTAGGTCTGAACACTGATAAGAATGACAAGTCATAACTATATCAAGTTGCCTTTATTTAATATCAAATTAACAAACATAGAATGCCAAAAAAAAAAAAAAAAAGATAAGGATACAAGTAGATGCAGCTCACCTATGCTGATTCCTCCAGAATATGAACAATGCACCTGACTGAGTAAGAAACTCATCAAGTGTGAGAAGCCCAAGCCAGAAGGCCATTGCCTCTTATACCATTAGTTTGGAGGGGTACCCAAGTCAGTATTTATGGACTGACCTATACTACAGAAGAGATTGATTGCTGTGCCACAACTATATCTGTGTTATACTTCATTTAAACTTCAGGTTTAGAATGAGAGTGATTATGTCTTATGACAAATATAAACAAATTTAGGACAGTAAATTTGAAATTTTAAAGAAATGGAAATCACCTAGAGGTTATAATTTACCAAAACTGACTCAACAAGAAATTAAAAAGATCTATAATCATTGAGAAACTTGATGCAATCATTAAAAATTTATCATAGCTAAACAATTTTACATGGAATTTTGACCAAATATTCAAGGAAGTGACATTCTGATATATACAAATTGTTACGAAGAATAAGAAAAATAAAAACATCACCTTCATTTTATAAAGTTAACATAATCTCATTACTATATTCAGAATAAATCAAAAAGGGAAAAATTGCAGACCAATTTCACATATGACTATAGATGCCAAATCCTAAATTAAATATTACAATATACAACAATAGAACAAATATAAAATACAATCATATAAAGATGAAATTTATAATAGTTACAGTAAATCACTGAGGAACAAATTTAAAATAGATAAAAGAGAAAAATTTTAACTTAGATAAAAATGTTAAAAGATCTAAATAGATGTATAATAAACTATAACTATGCTCAATGATGAAAAGACTCAATACTATTGATATCTCAACTATTCCAAAATATGATACTAATCAAACTAAATTTAATACCAATAGGTATCCCAATGAAAGGTTTGGGAACCTAGAAATGTTGTTTTTCATATTTATATTGAAGAGCAAAGGGTCAGGACTAGCCAAACAGCTGCCAAAAGACAGTGTGGAGGACCTTTCTGTATAAGATATGAAAAGTTATTATGAAGCTATCATAAATTGTGGTGTCAGCAAACTCAGAAACAGTCCCACACATGTAAATAAAACTTGAAGAATGCAATGGAAAAGGAGAAGAAAGACTGAAAGATAGTTTGTAACCAGAATTCACAAAATTCATGTGAATGATAACACAGTAATGAATTAACAAGCAAACAAACAAATAAATATATGAGGGTTAACAGACAAGTGAAGTTGATCAAACTAAGCAGTTAGGCAATGAATTATCTTTTTTGGCTGTCTGAATATCAATTCAATAAACCAGGTAAACTAAATCTCCACTTGACTTTTTTGCAGTGTAAACGTCTGAAGACATTTTAAAGAAAGGAGGATGTCGTGAGTAATTGACCTTTTCTCTGGAAAGGAAGTAGTGATATTTTCAAGCAGTACAGTAACATCAAGCAGGTCACACATAAGGAAGGTCACTTTTTTATTGAAAAGGGAGTAAAAAGCATCATGGAGAAATTCATTTTCTTGTCTAGATAATTGGAAGTCTTATACAGAAAACAAAAGGCATGATGCTTTTAAGGGGATTATTATGTTCATTTCCTGAGCTTTGGAACTAGCTCATATCACATTAGCATAGCATCATATGGAAAAACACATCTGTCATCACCAAGATTTTGGTCTGTGAGCCTCTCTACCTTAACTGCAAGGTCAGTTGAACTTCCAGGGGCAATCCCCTTTGATCAAGTTCAACCACATTCTGTCAGTTTCAAGTATTATGAGCCTCATCATCTGTTTTAAAAGGCAAAGCTGTATCCAGCACCAGTACATAATAACAAAGAAGGATTTTTCTGAACCTCTTAAACATAGACTTGTCAAGGACTGAATGTGCAAAACTGACCTTATCAGAGAAGCAAAATACAGCTCTAATTAAAATTGAACTGGGGAGCGGATGTTGGAGGTGCTATTGCAAACTCAAAATGTAAGCCTCATAAATAAGGAATGCTGCCATATGCTACAGAATCTTCATTCTCATTCAGTGATTACAGGAATCAACAAAACATTGTTAAAAATCATTTCAGCTCGCATGGACGCTACTGTTAAGATTAGATTAATTAAACCGATAAATCCTAAGCATGAATGGAAAATATCTAATAACATGAAAGAAGTCAAAATATGAGACAGGCAGTTCTGCCAAAATGCTTTTCAAAGCTCCCTTTAGCTTAGTATGAATGGGAAATCTACAATTTTGAAGAAAAGGAAATAGACCAAATGCCAGGTAAGTATAAGCCTGTATAAGTCTGACATTTGCCAGAAATGAGGCATTGGAACCAAGAAGAGCTTATCGTGGCCAAAGCCGGATGCATAGTATATCTAGATGAGTTAGATAGTTTCATTTTGGCATTCGACCTAACAACAAATAACACTGCGTCTGATTGGCAAGTGTTTTGTGCCTTCTTAACTGAATGCTATATAAATGCCAGTAACTGACCCTATACTAGGAGCAATGACCTAAGGATCTATAGACAGAAGGATTTAAATTATAACTACATCTAAGAAAGAATTAATGTTCTTTTACAGTGAAGGATTAACTTTGGGAATTTACTGTGAAATCTCAACGTATAACAAGGTATAACATGTTAATAAAACTCAAACAGCTGCCGATTGCAATTAAAGAAAGATAGAAGGATGGAAGGAAGGAGGGAGGGCAGGAGAGAAGAACAATGGAGAAAGGAAGAAACAGTTGGTTATTCTATCACTATTCTAGTTAGTGGAAATATTCTTCATGTCTCATGAAAGATATGTAAACCTCAAAGGGAAGTTTCTATTTTATAAAAGTCAAAAGGGGTTCAAGAGCCTGTTCATTTTTGTTTTAAAATCCCAGTCTCTCTTGGAGTATGTTACAAAACAGACAGATCTCAGTGTCAAGTTGCCCTCTGAGAGATGTCCTTGGTTTTTTGTGCACTTTGAGAGTGAGCCACAGAATCACAGGTTTACAGAACCAGAAGGAAGCTTCAAAACCATATGTCTTTTGCCCAATGCCACAGATCATGAAAGAGCTGTTCATCTCTGGGCCAATATGTTATATATATTTTTTATTTACAGAGTTCTTTTAAAAGACTAGAGAACTATCACAAGAGTAGCAAAATGGCTCTTAGATATGATACAGCCACTTCTCTAAAAATCAGTTTTCTCATTATATCTATTATTGATTCTAACCTTGGAACGGCCTTCCTATTATCCTTCAAGCCTTGCTAAAAATGAAGTACTTGGGGTCAAGAAAAAAAAAAATACCCATTGGTAATGCTCAGACTCTAGGAATAAATGATCTCCAAGATGCAATTAGCACAATCCTTCACCTGAGAGATGGTGAGAACTAAGAGGAAAGAAAAAAATACTCAGATTCAAATGATGACTTTTAGAATAATTTTCTGTTCCGGCCACATTTTACTCTAATGACCAAGCTAATTTAGTCTTGATTAGCATGACCATGAAAATAATTATCATTTATATGCTATTTTAAATCTTAAAAGCCTTTGTTAAAATGTTCTTTCCTGCTCCAGGACATGCAATATTGACTAGAGTAATGAATTCATTACGGTGTTTCTGACTTTCTTTTCCTGAACTCTATAAATGTATATCTTATAACATATCCAAGGGCCAATATTAGGACATAAACAGTGTATTGACATTTTAATGTGTCTTTCTGGTAATTAATACCTTAAAGTTTAATTTATATATAATTTTGCCATGATATGTGAGAGATGGTCTGTAATGCAAATATACTGTAAACTTTTTACATAAAAATTATATTCTCCCCGGTGTTCATTATTGTTTCATTTATATCAGTCTTTTGTGTCAAAAAGGCAAAATTCACTTAAACTTAAGTACTCACTGGCTACTAATAACTCACTGGCTACTTTGTCTTGAATAGAAAAAACAAATGTGTTTGTCCTCGCCAAATAATTACACTGAATAGACTCACTTCTGTTTTCTGAACAAATGGCTATACTTATGCCTTTTAATGTTTTAGAATTACACTACCAATAGATGCATTTGATATATTGAAGCTATGAGCAGATTTTAGTTTCACAAAACATATGCAATGAAAAAAAAAAATGACTGACGAAAAGAGAGCAACTTTATATCATTTTTAAAAGTGTTATATTCCAAAGGTTCTTCTTTGTGAAAGCTTAAAAATAAAACTGCATAGATTCTAGAGGCATAGGGTGAATCAACTGGCAAACATCTTCTAGTCTTAAAGAAGATTTAAAGTAATTTCCACATCTGCAAAAACAACATATCTTCTTGACTATAACTATCAGAAATTTACAAGAGATGATTTATTACCATAAGAATGAGCCTAAAAAAGCAGTCAGATGTTTTTGTCTAAATAATACAATTTATAAAATTGTATGAGAACTGAAATACAAAATAACTAAGCTCCTACAGGTTCAAATTTTTTTTTTTGTCAATTTATTTGTTTTACTTTGTCAATCTATTTTTTAAAAAGAGAAACAAAATGTTACTCTTTTATAGAATACTAGCCTAAGGTACATGATGCTTCAAAATAAAAAGAATATTAGTTATTTGTTCTACTGTGCTTTTATGACTCTTAGAAAATATAGAATAATCTGTAATTCTCAAATTGGGGAAGACTCCCTTGGGGACTTTTAGAATAAATATAGTTTCTAGCATTCCATCCAGGGAATTTGGGCTTAGTAGCTCTGGGGTAGAGTCTGGGACAGTATTTTTATCAAGTACTCCAGGTAGTTTGGTATAGATCTACTGACCTGTATGTAGGGTTCATGTGATAGTTGAAAAATGATAAAGTTCAATATAAGCTGACATAGAAAATAAGCCTTCATTCTGATATCTCCTGCCTATGCTTGTAGTAAAGGATGTCATGGTGACCCTATAAGTCAGAACTTCCTCATCTGTAAAATGAGTATGTTTTGAGAATCAAATGGGACAAATTTCATACAAAGGCACAGTCAGTAGGAAAGTATGATATAAATGCTAATTCTGATTGAGTATCTTCCTAGCATACAGTAGGTTAAAATTAGTGAATATATTGTTATGGAAGATGCTAAATTATTTATGTCAACAAAACTACTGATACCTTCACTTATTTACTGATCTCTCATTAAATAATAATTAAAGGCTCAACTCTGGTGTTAAACATATAAGAGCGTACCCTAGCTCTCCTATTTCCTAGTCTGTAATATCAGAAGTATTACTTAATCTCTCAATGGCTTAGTTTTCTCAGTTATAAAATTAGGATGCTAATAATATCTTACCATCTAGGATTATTGTAAAGATAAATTGAGCCCACACATGTGGAATACTATTAAATTTTCTGAAGTATAAAATAAGTAAACTATTATTATTATTGTTATTTCATTATCTATCAACTATTATAATGGACGATGATAAGCAAAACACATATTTTCCTGGACTTAAAATCAAATACTCTTATAAAGTTATAGTCAAACACTCTTATAACGTTACAACTTTGACAGCATTATAGTGGAGAACTATAGAGAGGTGTAAGATTCCACTAGAGTAGTGCCTGACCTAGTTTGAGATCTGCATGAGGCAGAAGAGTGAGGCTTTTCTTAGGTTCTGATGCTTTAAAAAGGATGAGAAGACACCCACATGAAGAAGGTACATAGATCATAGAAGTATTGCAAGTAAGAGAAAATAGTAAATACGACAGCTATGAGCAGCAGTAAAAACTAGTGATTATGCAGTGCAAAAGGAAAGTCCTATAACTAAATGCAGAAATAAAATGGAGATTGATGTAATATGAAACTACAGAAGTCAGCAGAGGAAAAAACATGCAAGCTCTCAAGGTCCTATGAGTAGTATGCAATAATATTTTAATAAAGAAAAGAAAATATAAAAAGAAGTGACTTGATTAGATTAGAATTATAATAAATTAAACAAGAAGAACAGATGTGGGACATAGAAATATATGAGGAAGATATAACAAGTCTAAATCAGTATACATCCAAAACCACACCTACAAAACAAGTAAAATTATTAGCATTAAAAGGAGACAAAGACAATCCGTAAACATAATGAGAGACTCTAATGTACCTCTCACAAACATGAAAAAAATTAGCACAGGAAATGTAAAAAAAAAAAATGCAACTAGCAAACTTAATCTAATTGAACATACATAAAAAATATCAAAAATAAAAAAATGCATATATTTTAAGTACGAACAAAATTTACCTGTTGCAAGGTAATTGCGAAAGCTTTAATAAAGCTCAAAAGATTCTCTGATTATATAATAGTAAGCCAGAAGTCTATTACTAAAGGGTAACTAGAAAGTCTCTATTTTAAATTAAACAATACAATTCTAAATACCAGAAATCAAAGAAGTCTTAAGATTTAACAATATTTTCACTAAAAATAATAAAATATCACACAAAAATTTGACAGATATGATACAGCTTTGTTAATGAGAATATTTATATTCTAAAATACATATATTTGAAAAAAAGAAAGGCTTAAAATCAGATCTCCAAGGAACCATCTTAAAAAGTTAAAAAATAATAATAAACCAAAATAAAATAAAGAAAATAAAAAACATTAAAAATTAGTAAAATAAAAAATAAATTATAAAATAGAGAGCAGTCAAAAGTTGACTGACTGAATGATAAAAAACCAGAGATTCTCAGAAAGGCTAATAAACAGAAAAGAGAAAAGAAACAAGTTACCAATTTTATAAGTAAAAAGTATTTCGCTACATATCCTAGAGATATTAAAAAATAAGTCATTATGCATAATTTTGTAAACTTGAAAATATGAATGAAATGGACACATTCCTTGAAAAACATCATTTACCACAACAAATAAGAAATCAAAAATATAGATTATCACTTTTTATTCATTATCTATCTAGGCACTTTTCTGTATGTAAATTAGAGAGAGAAAAAGAGAAAGGAAGAGAGTGAGAAGATCCTCAGGACTGAATAAGCTAATTATAGATAAAAGAAGCTAAAACTGTCATCTTTTTGTGTTTGAATGTATGTCCAGCAGTAATCTGGACCAAGTAGATCCAGTATATAACAAAATCTACTGTCTTTGTAAAGAAAGTCCTTAAGTAATTTTATTAAGTCAAGTGATAGGTTTGTTTCACGTTGTAACAGTTAGAATCTATCCAGAAAAATAAATAACTCTAAGTCTTTCAAAACAGAGATTTAAATATAAGAAACTGTTTTCATCTGTGATAGAAAAGCTGAGAAGCAAATCAAGGACAACTCAGACATTAGCAATATCCAGAAATATCTACTAGCCTAAGACCGAAAGGACAATGGAAGAAGATGATATTATCAGAGCCCAGAGCCAGACTAGTGTTGGGAATATGGAGGAAACAAACCTGCTGCCTAAACACAGAAGGGGTAAATATCTGGTTTCTACCCTCATCGCATACCCCCAAACTTCTGCCACAACTTCCTGGAAATCAAGGGAAAACAAGACTGCTAAATGTTGGGTCTTGTAATCTAAAAGAAAACAGTGGAAGGGTAAAGTGTGGGTCTGAGAATAAACAGGAAGTTGGCTAGCATAGTAATCTAATTAGACTCTAATGATTAAAGATCTAAAGCAATAATGCAGTAAAGTATGAAAGCAAGCCTGCTCTAGATCTACCTATTGATAGGCTTCCAGGTAGGAAGGAACAAGGAATAGTTCTTTAAAACTATTAATGAATTGATTGAGAGATATTGTAATAATAGCACAGGTTTTAGGTTTCCCTCTGGCTCTGCCACTTCTAAGCTATAGGCTTTCCCCAAGCCTTAAATTTTTAATCTGTAAACCATGAATAATAATATTTGCTTTACTGAATAGGTACAAGTAATAAAAGAGTTAATAAATAAATAAGATTAAGATAATTATTCAACTGACAGCACACGATGCATGTATGTGTGTGTACATATATGTATGTATACACATACATATAAAATATAATATATAACATACATTACACACATATATATTATATATTATATATATTACATGTATATTACATATACATAATATATGTAAAATATATGTAATATGCATATAATATATAATAACATATTATATATGTAATATATGTGTAATATATGCAATATATGCAATATATAATATATATATTATATATGTAATATATGTGCATATATTATATGTATGTATTGTTTTGGTGTTTTTTTTTTACCTCTACTCTTCTGTCTGCTTTCTCTAAACAAAGGCTTCTTTCCTTCTGGCACTGCGTGCTTGGATATGGCCCAGTTTATTTTCCTTTTGTAGATAACATAAATGGAGCTACTTTAAAGTGGAGCTGGAGCTGCTATCCCAGAGAAACTGCTTTGCATGTCTTATGCCTAAAATTTCTGGAACTTTAAAACAAGGCAAAATAACTTTCGGACTGTGCCTAGGGCAACACTGGGTCCCAAAGAACTATTTGCAAAGATAACAAGAAAGCAATTATTATGACTTCTGGACCTAAAATTAAAAACATCATTTAGAATTAACACCATTGTTATGCTATCATAACAATAGATATGTCTTCCTTGTATTATTGGAATTGCTACCCTCCCCTTCTCATAAATACCCATTGCCTTTGTGTCCTACTTATGACATTATTTGGGCTTCTGCCTGAATAATGATTCTAGAATAGCCGATTACATTATCCAAAATTTAAAAAATAATCATAAAAGTGGTAGCTTAAAAACAGCTTTATAAAAATCTTGCTTTAATAGTATAGTTTTATTACCATAATTCATTTAATCTAGATGACATCAAGCAACTGTAAACTATATCATTATTTTATGTACCTCTGAGAAAGGAAAGCCCTCAATTATGATACACAATATTTCATTACATTTCTCATTGAATCATATGTCACTGGAGGTTAAGCAGCTTCTGTTTGGTGTCAGCAGGAAGTTTCTGACAAAGTGATATATGATGCCATATAATATGGTTCTATACAGTGCATGAATGGATAATACCAGCCTCTTGCTGCTTTGAAATTTTTCATCTGCTCCATGGGATAGTCAATTTCTCCTGCTTTCGACTGCTCTGCATAATATGTGGTAGATAATCTTTTTGCATGTATCTCACTAACAAAATTTAACAGCCTCATTTATTTACCAATCAACTAAAATTAAAAAGATAAATAAAAAGCTTCTGTAAAGCAAAAAAATCATCAGCAAAATGTAAAGGCAGCCTATGGAAGGGAAGAAAATATTTGTAAGTCATATATCTGATATAGAGCTAATATCCAAAATATATATTTTTAAAAACTCATATAAATCAATAGCATAAAACAAAACAAAAACAAAAAACAATCCAATTAAAAAGAGGCAGATTACCTGATTAGATATTTTCACAAAGGAGATACATGAATGGCCAACAGGTACATAAAGGTACCTGTTGTTAATGTTAATGTTAATTATCAGGAAAATGCAAATCGAAAGCACAATGAGATATCATCACCCCACACTTCTTAGAATGGCTATTATCAAAAAGACGAGCAATAACAAGTGTTGGCAAGTATGTGGCAAAAAGAGAATCTTATGCACTATTGGTGGAAATGTAAATTGGTGTAGCCACAATAAAAAAACAGTATAAAGGCTCTTAGGAAAAAATAAAATAATAATAATAATAAAAAATACCATACAATCCAGCAATTCCATTTCAGAGTGTCTATCAGAAGGAAACAAAATCACTATCTCAAAAAGATATCTGCATTCCCATGTTCATTGCAGCTTTATTTACAATAGCCAAGACCTGGAAACAACCTAAGCTTCCATAGATGGATGAATAGATAAAGAAGATGAGGATATTTCTACACACAATGCAATATTATTTAGTCACTTAAAAGGAAATCCTGCTATCTGTGATAATATGATGGTCCTTGAAAGCATTATGCTAAGTGAAAAAAGTCAAAGACAAACATTGTATGATATCACTTATATGTGGAATCTTAAATTTCTTTTTTCTCATAGATACAGAAAACAGTTTGGTGGTTTGCCAGAAGGGACTTTGGGAACAGGGAAAAATGAGTGGTCAAAAGGTACAAACTTCCAGTTATAACATCAGTAAGTCCTAGGGATATAATGTTCAGCCTGGTGACTATAGTTAACAATAGAGCAGCAATACACAGGTCCTCAAATAATAGGTTTTTAAACATGGTTTGGTTCTAATGTCAATGAGAACTTAACTCATGCTTACATTAATTAACCTAAGGTAAAACTAGTTTCACTGTATGTCATTTTGCTTAGTCACAGAAAATATCAACAACGTTAAGTGAGGACTTACTATAATATATTGTATATTTGAAAGTTAAGAGAGTTGATCTTATAAGTTCTCATCATAAGATAAAGTATTCGTAACTACGTATGGTGACAAATGTTAACTAAACTTGTGGTAACCTTATCGTAAAATCAAGTTTTAATATACAGAAAATAATAGTACCTTCTTAAGTGTTAATCTAAACCCAGAATATTTGTCAATATTTAACTATCGAATGTTTATAATTTACACCTTACCAAAGAAATAGGTCTCTTTTTATTAAAAAAAAAAAAATGTTACCAATTTTTTCTAAAATCAGCAATTTATTTATGTCAATAGTTTGGCTGAAAAACTGCATTTTACAGCATAGCTGGGATAAAAAATTGTTAAAATATTTTATTTTAAGAGAAGAAAAGGAAACAACACATGATTCCTATTTGCTCAGGAGTAGTGAACAGGCATGAAGATTCTAAAATTGAACTTAATGTGGGCGTGAAAAAAATATCATTATCAAGGCAAAGAATATCTAAGATGTGTGGAGGAATATGATGACTCATGGAATTAATAATACGTTTCTAACAGTACTTAATATAGCATCGAATTACATTTTTTATGTCTTTTATAGTCCTAGTTAAACTATTCAACACCCCTGAGAGATGAATCAATGCATTTATCTCTCTCTCATATATAGGAAGAAAAGACTCAATAATTAGCTATTTTCAGGGGACCACAGATAGAAAGTGATGGAGATAAAATTAACTAAGTAGCTCATGGTTTCTATCTGAGCTTGGTTCATCCTAACTCCGGGGGTGACATTAACCAGAAGTTGTTACACCTCCAATGTAGTCAGCTGTAGCCACAATCTGACAGATAGTAATGCAAAAAGACATATTAAATCAACCTGAAGCAAAGCATGAATATCTGGGTTATGATTCACAAAGCAAAATAAAACCTTAGTGGGAGTTCCAGAGGGAAGGAATTGTAGCAGAGACCCTGGCTTTTGATGTAGATTGTTGTATTTAAAGCCAGAAACAAAACTATCAGGAAACACCATAGCATCTATGAGCATAAGAGTCAAATAGGGATGAAGACTTAATTCTTTGTGAATTTCCAGACGTAGCTAAGAGCTGCTCACTTTCTAATCACTAAAAAGCCAGGGTTGAATAGAACTAATAAGGAAGCTTATATAGAATATTATTCTCAATCGTATCGGGACTGATTGGACCAGAGGGGAAATATACATTTCTCCACCTTAAAATATGTTAAAATACCGAAATCTGAATCCCCTCCATTTTCCAAAATCTCTCTCAGTTTGCTTCATTCCGTCTACCTCTAACCTTCTCTAATCATATAGGAGGTCACACATAAATTAGATCTAGACATACTAATGGATTAATTTATAAGATATACATTTATATAACATATAGCCATTTGCATATCAATTATATTGTGATTAACACATCAGTCTGTTGTAACAAAGCCTTGGGAGGAAACAAAAATGAACACAGATAAGGTATGTATCTCTGGAGGACTACATAAACTAGTGAAGAAACTGCATGTGTGAATATCTAATCATAATAAAATAGAAGAGAAAATGTGCTAAGTAATAGTTGAAATATTGTACTGTAGCAATCAGAAATGGAATAATTAATTGAAGTTAGAGAGGTCAGTGTCAGTGACAGATAAATTTTCTAAGGAGATAGTATTTAAATCCCTTTTGAAGGATTTCAATAAACAACATAGGGAGATACTTTTAAACTGAAAGACTGCATGAGTAAAAGCAAAAAAGTTGTCATTTTTGGAAAACTGAAAGGAGTTTTCGAAACAATGTAGATTACAAGAGAGAATAATATGCTTCAACTTCTTTGAGCTTATGATGTGTCGGCTAGTTATTTGCAATTGGCTTCATGTTAAATATTCTGCTTGTTCTTAAATATAGATTGTGATTGAGTTTACTTGTCATTTACTAAAATCTATTTTCTCTTGTGGCATATTTTTTTTCCTAATAATGGATCACAATATATTCCATTCTGCATTCTCTTCTAACATGTGACACTGTCACATCTCAGACAAGTGGTAGAGCCTTATTTGCCTCCACTGACTCTAAGCTATCCTTATGACTTGCTTATAACCAACCAAATGTGATGGAGGTAATGCCGCATGGCTGCTAACACCAGATCAGAAAAGACCATCCGGCATCTTCTGGTTCTCCTAGAAAAATCATTTCCAGAATACTCCTTCCTGGAACCCAGCTGATATGCTGTGAGCAGACCAAGTGATACGGACAGGCCACATGTGGGTACTCAGGTTGACAGTATCATGTGATTCCAGTATGAGTCATCCTAGCCCAGATGCCAGACATGTGACTAAAAAAGCCATTTTAGAAACAGATCCTCTAGCTTCAGCTGTTTCAGCTTCCCTCACATATCACACCCAGACATTTCAGTTTGTCCTGCTGAAGTCATAGACATTGTGGAGTAGAGGATAACTTTTCCTGCTGTATCCTTTCTGCTTTAATGACCTTCACAATCTGTGAGCATAATAAAATGATGTTTTATGCCACAAAGTTTGGAGTGCTTTATTATGAAGCGATAATAACTGGAATACTTTTCCTTACTGAGTAAGGAAGTTACAGCTATAGTCATGATAGTCCAATTAGTCTCTATATTTCACATCCATCCTTGCAACTTAATGGGGACATGTGATTATGTTCTAGACAACAGAATATAAACAGAAATGATATGTGCACTTGTAGGCCTGTCCCATAATATCCCATGGTGAACTGCTATATACTCGTGGACAATTCTGTGACACAACGTAAACCATCAATTAAGAATAGTGCCCTTTGAGACTACAAAGAAATAAGACAGTAGGGACTTATGACTCTGAATAGTACTTAGACTATTATAAGAGTGAAATAAACATGTATTACCGGGGTAGCTCTTTGCTGTTGCAGTCTAATCTTAAACTAACAGTGACATATGCAAGATTTTCTTCATTTTCTCTTCTAAAATAGTCAGAGACTGAAAGTCAAGGAAAGCCGTAACACAGAGATATGAGATAATTGGTTTCAGCCAGCTCGTTTTCATTTTGTTTCTCAGTATTATATGAAAAGATGGCAATGGGTACAAAGGGATTGGAGAGTTTAAATTTAAAACTCTATTCTCTTAAGAAAAGCCTTGATTTGACCCCAAACGATTTCAAAAATAGATTCAGTAAAAAAAAAATAGAGTAAGGACTTACTATTTCCAGTAGTATTAAAAGCTTGCTGCCCATTTTCAGTCTTAAGATAATGGAGTACAGATAACTCTCCTCACTTTCTCCACCTAAGGGAAAGACAAATAGAAGCAAAAACTCAATTTTAATAAAACGAATAGGCATTTACAATCTAAAAACTATATATAAAGGTTGAAAAGAGAGGACTATTAATAGTTAGCAAAGAAATGGAGAGTCAAGCCTATGTACAATTGGGTTCTTGTAGTGCAGGTAGAATAAAAAAAAAGGGCTGGCTTCAACAAGAAGCAAAACAACTCAAAATCATGATAGATTTTGGGACTGGAAGTAAAATGATCACAGAAAGCAGGGATAACATGAAGACTAAAAACAAGAGGATAATATAGAAATTTGTTTTAGGAAAATTGAACCCCTTTCTCTCTACCTAGACCTCTAGAAATTAGGGAACTATCTAATCCTAATGCATACCAGAGACATTCAACCAGGAACTCTCTGGATTCCAGCCTCAGCAACATCAGTTTCCTTTTCTATCATCTCCAGTATGCTATCAGCCAGGTCTATAATCCCAGGTAGAATATATGTATATGTGTGTGTGTGTGTGTGTGTGTGTGTGTGTGTGTGTGTGTGTGTAGCTTTTCTGCTTTAATGACCTACATGGCCTGTACACATAATAAAATGATGGTTTATGCCACAAGGTTTGGAGTGACTATCTTACATATAATGATTTCCACCAAGCCACCAACCTCGCCAAGTACAGAAATTCCAATAAGCATTTTATTGTTTCATTCTTAAGTAGGAAAGAATGAAACCAAAGGTTAAAACATATCTTATGTTTATGTTCGAAGAAAGCTACACAACATAAAAGAAGTCAAAACATGACAAAATGACTCAAAGGAAACAGAAAAAGCAAAACATTATTAAATTATTAGTTACTCTCATAGAATGAAGATGATGTATTCATTTAAAAAGGTTGCTGTAAGGAAGAGACAGAAAAAAGAAAGATTTTGGAAATTAAAAATATAATAGACATTTTTTTTTTACTAAAAACATAATTAGAAGATAAAACTAAGTATAACACAAGACAAAAATATGGACAAAGGAGAGAAAAAAATCATAAAAGATCAACATGAGCTTCAGTATGAGATATTATGAAGAATAGAGAGGAAATTGCTAAAAACAATACAGGAATATCTCCTAGAATGTTAAGATATGAGACTCCGAATTATAAGGGCCCATTAATGTCCAAAACAATAAATATTAAAAGACCTAAAAGAAGGAAAACTATCACAGATTCCATAACACCAAAGAAGAAAGAGAAGAATCACAATGACTTCAAATTTCCAACAAAAATGTTGATGACTGGAAAATTAACTTTTGAACAGCATTATATAACTATGCAAAAGAGTAATAAAGTGAGGGACAATTTCACTCTTAATGTTTAAAAAAAATGCATTTTCTATGTAATCTTTATCAGGAAGTCCCTAGATGGTGAGGACACAATCCAAGAAAGAAGAAATGAGATTAAGGTAATAGAAGAACCAACAGAGGAGAGAGGAGAAAAGAATTTCCAGCACAATAGCAAAGGAAGTCTCAAACAATAGTAGGACTGAAGAATAGCTGTTTTTTAAGGAGAGCTACAGGCTAGAGACCCCAGGAAGAATGTCTCCAAAGGAAAAAAAAAAAAGAACTGATAAATTACTAACTACTTTGACTATATATTTGGAGATAATTTATGGTACTCTGAATGAGTATGAAAAGTATTGATCAGATGTTCTAAGAAAACTAAGCAATTAAAAACAAGCTTATTAAAACTTAGAAAATACAATTTTATGCTAAAACAAAATATGATCAGACCATATACCTTGACTCAGTAGTGAACAACATGTGTATGATCATAATAAGAACTGTGTTTTTAACAAAAGTTGAAACTTAAATATATTCTGATAATGTAGAAAAAATGAGAGTCAAGGTTGAGGGGCAAAAGAAAGTGGTTTTATATTTTATTTTTATTTTAAGTTTTTAAAGAACTACTATGGTTTTTTAAAAAATATATTTTACTTAAATTATTTGCTTTTAATTTTTTAATTGAGAAACAAAAATTAATTAGAAAATAGCTAACTAGAACATCCTATGAATGAATACTTAGATTTTTATCACCTCCATTCCAAATCTTCAATGACTGGGTTTCTCACACACACACACACACACACACACACACACACACACACACTGCTTTGTGAGATATAGTTGGGAGGCAGACTGGATCACTGAGATGTCTCTGGAAGTTATAATATAGATAAATTCTAAAGTAGACTGCAAACTGCATTTTTTTTTTTTTTTTTTTTGAAGCTCCTCTTATCAAGAATTGCCACATACTTCTGCACTCCTTGATTTTGGGCTATACAATGTGCTCCGACTAATCTAATGTAGTGAAAGCAACGTTATATGAAGCCTGGGCCTCAACGGGTGTTATACACTTCTGCTATTGCTCCTAGGATTCTGTCTTCTGGACTAACTTGCTGAAGAATGAAAGAAGATATGAGCAAAGATAGTCTCAAATGAGTTATCTGAGACCAGCAAGCTCCCAATGATGAAGCAGCTAACTCCAGATGCATAAGTAATCCTAGCCCAAATCAGCCACGTCTGCTACAGCTCATGAGAACTGTACCCTACTAACTCTAGTTTTGAAATAAATAATAAATGAATGTTTTAAGCCACCAAGTTTTGGCATGGTTTGTCACATATAAAATAGAAAAAAATTCCAAGAGATGAAAAACCCTCAACATAACATGGATGAAAGACATCACACCAAAAACTGAGTTCCAGTAGGAAGACACTAAAATAACTCCAAATTACAGGCAAATAGAACTGAAAGAAGTAATGAGCTCAGTGGTAAAAAATAACTAAAAGACAATGGAATGTGTCATAGATCAGGCTGTGATGTAACAAAATACCACAGACTTGATGGCTTAATCCTTAAACAACAAAACATCTATTTCTCACAGTTCTGAAGGCTGGCAAGTCTAAGATCAAGGTGCTGGCAGGTTTGATGTTTGACAACAGCCCTCTTTCAGGTTTGCAGAAGGCTGCCTGCTTTGTGTACCCTCACATGGCAGGAAGAGATCCCTGGTCTCTTCCTCAACTTCTAAGGGCACTAATCATAAAAGGAAAGCTCCACCCTCTTGATTTCATCTAAACCTAATTTCCTCCCAAAGTCCCTATTGTCAAATACCATCACACTGGGAGTTAGGAATTCAAAATATAAACTTGGAGGAACACAAACATTCAGTCCACAGCTGAATAGCTGTGTTAGTTCCAAGATTTCAGTGTTGCTAACACCTATATCTGCCTTCAAAATACAGCCCAATGAACAGCCCAGGAAATAATTACCAGAGTAGTTATTAGGATCACGCAAGGCACTGGAGTATAAGACTGCCCAGTGGTTTTGGAGGCCAATTTTATCTAAAACTTCTATCTTTAAAATGTATCCAGTAGGTGTACACATACATATTCACAGAAATATTATTAGTAATGCAGAGGTGGGGGGAGAGAAAAGCAAAAAAGAAAAAGAAAAAAGAAAGAAAAAGAAAGAGAAAGGAAGAAGGAAGGAAGGTAGAAAAGAAGGAAAAGGAAGGAAATATAAATGTCTGTCAACTTAAAAAGTATTAAGAAAGATGTATAGTACATAAAAGGAAGTTGATAATTTACTTGACTTTAAAAAAAAGGCAACCACAAAGTATTATGGCAAGGTTGAATCTATGAATCCAACCCAGGTTCTGCTGATTCCTGATTCCTCTGAATCACCCTAAGCCATTAGAAATTACACATAGAGACATAAATTTTTTACAATCTCTACTAAAAAAAATCAACTTTTTTTTTTTTTGCAAATTTAGGATTATTATTTTAATTTCAAGATCTATCCAGAACAATTAGGGCTTATTTAACATTTGGCTAATATATTGTAGGTGTTTTCACATGCATTTTTTGTGTGTGTGTGTGTGGTGGAAATTTAAATCTTGTCTCTTAAAATTTAGCACTTATGTCAATAGAAAACAGTTGGAGGAATGCATACCCAATTACTAACGGTAGCTACCCTAGAAGAAAAGTAATGGAAAAGGGATATGGGTTGGCTGGAGTTTTAATTTTTAAATATACTTTTAAAATTTATACTATAAATACTTTTAATAATTAATATATTTTATATTATTTAAATACATTTCTATGATATACTTGGAATATTTTACACATAACTTTTACACAGACTTAAATTATCAGATAGAAGAAAAGTATTTTTCATACATGGAAGGGAGACAGGAGAATGCAGTTTGGAACGTGTGACACGGGCAGAGACAATGGTGAGCATAAATATTTCTAAGAACCTTAAAATGAGAATTTAAAAAAATGACTAAATGATTTGTGATACTGAGACTCTTAAGACATTTACCCAAACAACTGATTCCTTTTTTATGCCATTAAAAAACTTAAAAAACAAACAAACAAACCAAAAACATACTCAGTATCTAGAGATGCATAGAACATGGATGAAGAAACAGTAATATCTATTTGCCTCCATAAGGTCATGTAATAGTGAAGTAGAAATGCTGAAAAGTTTGTAAATTGCCCATATCCAGAAAGAATATTTTCACAATTCTTTTACTCCCCCAACCCAGCTCCTTTGGCTAGGGAAATTGAAGCAAAAGAATATCCTAAAGGCTCCTTCTAATTTGTGGTTTGCTCCCCTTAGATCTTCAATGTGTTTTGCATTTTACCTTTCTGCAGCCATTATGGAAAACAATTTGGAGGTTCCTCGAAAAATTAAGAATGGAACTACCATATGATCTAGCTATTCTATTTCTGGATATTTAGTCGAAGAATACTAAAACATTAATTTGAAAAGATATATGCACCCTTATGTTCATAACATCATTATTTACAATAGCCAAGAAATGAAAATGAAGTGTCCATTGATAGACGAATAAATAAATGAAATGTGATACACACATACACGTATGCAATGGAATACTACTCAGTCATAAAAAAAAATGAAATCCTTCCATTTGCAATAACATAATAGACCTTGAGGGTATTATACTAAGTGAAATAAATCAAATGGAGAAAGAGAAATGCTGTATGATTTCACTCACATGTGCAAAAAAATACAAACGAAACAAAATAAAAACAAATTCATAGATACAGACAACAGATTGGTGGTTACCAGAGGGGAAGAGAGTAGAGAGGAGGGTGAAATGGGTAAAGGAGGTCAATTGTATGTTGGTGAATGGAAACTAGACCTTTAGTGTAAGTATGCTGTAGTGTATACAGATGTTGAATTATAATGCTGTACACCTGAAATTTATGTTATAAACCAAGGTAACTGTAATTTTTAAAAACGGTGAAAATATTAATTAAAAAGAGGGCAAATTATAAGTAACATAGATATGTAGTAATAAGACTTTTCTATAGAGAATTTCATTAGGGAGAGTTATAATTATCTACAGATTACACAATATCTTCTGTATATACAATGATTTATAAAATACCACTCTTGTTATAAAGAAAAACAGAGATGTTTTCTTTCTTAGGTACTAGTATTACAAAAGTCTTTTAATCAGTCTTTTAATAAGACTTTTAATAAACACTGGCACTAGTAATATTCTAGTAACATTCCTGGTATAATATTCAGGTACTATACTAGTAATAAAGGACTAGGAATAAGACTTCTAGAATATATGATTTAATACATCATTTTGATTATATTTAACTTAAAACAAGGCTGCAAAATAAAGGTAATAGGAAAGCAATGATGATAGAAAGGGGTATTTTTAACAGGGGCTAAGATAGGTGGGAATTTCTCTCCTACAAGTTTTTAAATGTTGTTTTTCCAAAACACTGTGGCAAAGAAAAAAAAAAAGCTGATAACCAGTGTGTCTGGGATGCGGAAGTACTCGAGAGAAAGTGGGCGCTCTACTGGCCAGCCCGACAACGGCATTTTAAAACATACAGAAAGAACAACAGCTGGCTATTAAAGCAGAAATGTAAAAGAGTGTACTGAGGCTCATCGCCGGACTCCAAAAATAAGAATTAAAAAGAGGTTTGAGGGGCCCAGGCGAGATGGTGTAGAGAGTAGGGGCTTTTGTACATCTCCTCTTGCGACCACACCAGAGTTGTGATTAAACCACAATGCAAAAAACAAGCAGAGCTGCCTGGGGTCCGGATAAGCAGAGGCAATACAACTAGGGAGAAAAATAAGAACACACCCTGCAATGGTAGGAGGGGCAGAGATGTGAGGTTGCTCGGTCCCACGCAGCTGAGCAAGACAGAAGCTGCTGCAGCTGCACCGGCAGGTGCAGACATTCTTCTTAAAGGGGCTGCAATCGGGACCGCAACCGAGACCGCAACCGAGACCGAATTTTGCAGTGACGAACTGACTCCCTCTGTGCTCCAGTGCTGGGTGGGCTGCTCAAGGGGGCTCCAGAAACATAAGGGGGTGAGGGCCGGGACATTGAGTTGTCGGGCTTCAGGGCAAGGGCCAGGGCAAAGCTTTCTCCCTAGCAGAAGTGCTGGAGGCATCCATTGTTCCTCTGCTGAGCCCTTCTGGCTCCCAGCATTTGGAGGCAGTTACTGCCATAGCTGAGACTTCATCAAGCTGAATGTCAGAGGTGCGACCTGCCCAGAGGATTCCTTAAACTCTGCTCCTCCCAATTTGCAGCCCTACCCAAGCCATACCCTGTGGTGTCCTTGGAGTGCCTTGTGCCACTTGCTGAGCAGCTCCAAGTCCCGCACTGGTGGCTCCTGGCCTGGGCTTCTCGCATGGCCTCTTGTGGCAACTATAAGCACAGCATGACTATCAGCTACCTGAGGATTGCTTACTGAATCTTCACAGGTGGCTCCGGAGGGGCACGGGCTGGGATTAAACTTGGCTTGCAGTTGGCCCCTTCTCAAGACTGTGCCACTGGACACCTGCTACACAAAGCCATATTAATAAGACTGGGAGCAGAAGCTTTGCTAAGTACGTAGAAACAAACACAGAAAGGCAGCCAAAATAGGGAGACAAAGAAGCATGTCTCATATGAAAAAAACACAACAGAACTCCTGGAAAAATGGAGTCAAGAAATCCACCAGATGCAGAATTGAAAACACTGCTTATAAGGATGCTCAATAAATATAGAAGAGTAGATGAACTCAGAACTTTAACAAAGAGATAAAAAAAAAAAAAAAAACATAAAAATGGAGATGGAAATTATAAAAGGGAACCAGTCAGAAATGAAGACTATAATATCTGAGATGAACGAGTATATTAGAAGGAATCAACAGAGTGGATGAAGCAGAGGATTGAATCACTGAGATAGAGGATGGGGTAGTGGAGGACACACAATCAGAACAACAACAAGAAAAAAGAATCCCCCCAAATGAAGAAAATTTAAGGAGCCTATGGGACAACATCAAATGTAACAATATTTGCATTATAGGGGTACCAGAAGGAGAAGAGAGAGAGCAAAAAGTTGAAAATCTATTTGAAGAAATAACGATGGAAAACTTCCCCAACCTGGCGAAGGAAGTAAACAGACAACCCTAGGAAGCTCAGAGAGTCCCAAAAATGATGAACCCAAAGAGGCCCACACCAAGACACAACATAATTAAATTGACAAAGATTAAATACAAAGAGAGGATCTTAAAAGCAGGAAGAGAAAAGCAGTTAGTTACCTACAAGGGAGCACCCATAAGATTGGCAGCTGATTTCTCTAAAGAAACTTTGCAGGACAGAAGTACAACATATTTGAAGTGATACAAACCCAGGATATACAACCAAGGTTACTTTATCCAGAAAAGCTATCATTCAGAGTCGAAGGACAGATAAAGAAAAAGCTAAATGAGTTCATCACCACCAAAGCAGTATGACAGCAAATGTTGGAGGGATTTCTTTAAGAAGGAGAAAAAATATGTATCAAAAATATGAATAAAGAATAGCAATAACAACATACCTACCAACAAGTACTTCAAATGAAGTACTCCAATCAATACATAGGTTGGCTGAATGGATAAGGAAAAAAGACCCTTACATATGCTGCCTACAAGAGACTCTCTTCAGATTAAAAGACACAGACTAAAAGTAAAGGGAAGGAAAAAGACCTAGAGGGTATTGTGCTGAATGGAGTAAGTCAGATAAAGACAAATGCTATATGATTTCATGTAGATGTTTAATCTAAAGAACAAAATCAACAACCATAACAGAAACAAACTCATAGATACAGGAATATTTTTTTGGGTTACTAAATGGAAGAAGGGTTGGGGAGTGAAAAAGTGCAAAGAGATTAAGAAGTACAAATGGATAGTTATAAAATAGCCATGGAGATATTAAGTATACCATAAGGAATATAGTCAGTAGTATTGTAATAAATATGTAAGGGGGCAGAGGAGTACTAGACTTATTGGTGTGATCACTTTGTGAATTATATAGATCTCTAATCATTATGCTTTATAACTGAAACTAATATATTATTGTATATCAACTATAATTGAAAAACTCATTGAATTGCACACTGTAAATATGAGCAACTAATTGTCTATTATATTTCACTAAAGCTATAAAAAAAAGATTTGAAAATCAATCTTTGTTGAAAAAGAAAATGTTTTCTAAATTATTTTGTATCTTAGTCCATTTGGACCACTATAATAAAATACCATAGACTAGTGATTCACAAACATCAGAAATTTATTTCTAATAGTTCTGGAGACTAGGAAGTTCAAGACCAAGGTGCCAGCACACTCTCTGATGAGAGTCTATTTTCTAGTTCATAAACCTCCATTTTTTCACTGCATCCTCATATGATGGAAGAGGTAAGAGAGCTCTCTGTGGTCTGTTATAAGGGCATTAATCCCATTTATAAAGGTTCTGCCCTCATGACCTAATCGCCATCCATAGAGTCCATCTCCAAATACCATCACATTAAGAGAATAAGTTTTAACATATGTATTTTGAGGGGACACAAATATTCGGTTTATAGCTCTTTGCTACTCCCTTTAGTATAGTCAAAGTGCATGCCCTATTGATGATGGAATTTTACCAATGGATGATAACATCATCCAGACAGAACTGAAGGGCTGGAGATAGATAAAGAGTACAAAGAAAAAGGAAATTAGATGGTCAGGCCATTGTCCGAACCTATATGTTTGAGAGGTTTCAGGGGAAAATGCTGAGGGAGGACTTTGGCTGTTTCCCACTGGGTACTCTAGGAGGACAGTGCCTCTACCCAAGCCTGGAAAACGGTATATCTAAGCAAACAGAGCAGTGCAACACAGGCAGACCAGCAGTCTGACCTCGATTCTCCTGGTCCCTGTATGGAATAAGGAGAACACAGACTTTCATGCATATCTCCAAAGTTAGGCATGAGAATTTACAGAATATCTGATAGAGGAACTCACAGAAAGTGTGACCATGCCAGAGGCAGAGGCAAAGGTCACTATAGATAGTGTGTGTTACTGCATTTATGAGTTCCAACCAGAATTTTAGAAGGACCCGAACATCAAACATCAGTCAAAGTCACAGGAGGGCACTGGGTTTCTGAATCTCCCTAGAAGATTCTAATGTGTAGCCAAAGTTGAGAACCACTGCCTTTAGGAAAACTTGCTAATAGTCATCAAAATCTCCAATTTCAAGAAAGCATTGCATAATGTACTTTTATATATAATGTTTAATTTCCATGCTAATTGCTAAAGAGTATTAACCTTATTTCACTCATGGCAACCTTGAACCTTCAAGTAAATGACTTATCCAGATCAGCTGTGCAGTGGGGATGGGATTCAAACTGAGTTCTCATTCAAAACTGAACTTTTTTTTTTTTTTCTCATTGATGTGGCCTATAAAGTATACTCTTTTCTGTGCTATCTTTCTGCCCTTGTATAGGCTATGTAATTTACAAAACACTTCTTTTGGCTATTCTCTCTGCAAATGATATTACAGAATTCCTTTAATCCATTCTGGTAATACCTCCACCTTCAGAATTATAAGTGGATGTGTACTTGAGGACATGATGTGTGTTTTTAAGACTTCCATTGCCCTGGAATAAAATCAAAAACACCTGCTACTTTAATATCACTGTTTATGAATCTTCTAAGCTAAGGAATTTCCATAAGTTAAAAGGGGATTCTTCCTCTGATAGATTTGTTTAAACCATAAAACATTTTACCACCATTTTTTACCAAAAAGATATCGAGATCTAGAAGGATTGAGACATTATTACGTTAAGCCAAGATTTATAGAGATACTATCATATGCAAGGTGCCATTCCTGACATCAAGAAGTGCATAGACTCATAGAAGAGCCAATACAGTAACAATTATGAATCACTGTGTGTCAGATACTGTGCCGGACACTTTGTATGCAAAATTCAAAATAATCCTCAGAGCAGAGTTACAAATTAGGAATTATTATCTCTGTTTTACAAATAAGGAAACTGAGGAAAGAAAAGTAAAATTATTAGTCCATAATCATGCAGCTAGTAAGTGATAAACCCAAAATATAATATGATATGTCAAAATAGTAGCAATCAATTAGATACATTTATCTCCTATTTAAAGTAAAAGTAGGAAAAGCTTCAAAAAAAAGTGACACTTGAGTAGGTGTCACTTGAAGTTTGAGAGTTTGACAGACAAATCAAAGAGCATACACAAGTGTGCCATAACACATAATGTGCCTTGCATACTAGACACAAATTATTTCTATGTATCGATCGATCTTCGTAATTCATTCTCAAAATCATTTGTTTAACCACTAAGATGCCAAGGGAAAATTAAATATACATTTGGCATATAACTATAACTTCTTTAAGAAGACATGTTATTTTGGGAAGGGAGGGTAATTTCTGGAACAGGCACTGTCATACCCCTTGATACACGTTCCCTAGTAAGGGACCCTGGCTGGCCATTATGAATTTGAGAGGCCCCGCAAGCCCATAGAAGGGGCAGTGTTCTGGTTAGCAGTGCAGACCCTCATGCCTCATTCCTAGAGAAAAAGCAGCGCAGAGTCCAACCTAAATGCTACACTGATTTTCAAACACATACTTCTGGCTCATACTTTCTCTCTCTATGGCACAGATAGAGCTTATCACATGGTATTGCATTTATTCATTTATATAACTGCTTTGCCCACTATCCTACAAGCTTCTACAGTCCAGGGAATTGCGTTCCATAGCACCTACATATAATTTCTAATACTTAATAGGCACCCACTTTCTGATGGTTGAACTATGGAAACAATTCGACTTTGATAGCAACCGTCATCCAAAACTAAAACGACAAGTCTATTAACCTAGCTAGAAACACCAAATCACTCCCTCACTCCAGAAGATCTATTCACATTTCCACAGTGACTCAAACCAGAATGTGGTGGTAAATGCCAAAATGGCCAGATGTACTTCTCTATCCATTTCCTTAGGCTTTTTAGGCCATATGGCTTTCACCATTCCTATAATGAGACTTCAGGTTTAAGATTCAGAAGTCCATCATTTCCAGAATACATAGCCCAGACACAGAGCCCAGGCTATTTTTTCCTAACTTGACTTGGCATTGGATCATGGTGTGATGAATTTATTATGTACAGCAGCAGGCATGGTGCTTTTTTAAAAGCAAAGTGCCAGAAACAGAAGCTCATTGATTTAAAAAAAAAAAAAAAAAAAGTCAAAACTTTGCCAATTTTCTCCAAATACCATCAGAGTAAACTATCATCAAATACAAGTTGTTTTCCCCATAAATAACAGCATGAAGCAAATATATTGCATTCTCAACTCTTTTGAAAAGACTAAAAATAACCGCGGAAAGCTGATCTAATTATCCTGCATATATTCAGCAACATGGGAACTTTAAAGTATGGTATCGGCTAATTGAACAGCTAAGACTACCAGAACTTTAAACAGAAGATTCCAAGAGTACATGAGCTAATAATGATGACATTAAAAGGATGTACTGATCTTTGCAGTATAGTTTGAAGCCCATATAGCACTGCAAATGACAACAACTGCATTTTGATGTGCAGATAAAGGTCGAACATAAGGGAACTTTGCCTTCAAGCTTTTTATAATAATGTGCCATAAACTCAAGAAATCCTCTTCAATTTTTCTGCAGAAACACAGATTTGCTTAATTTTCTGACACTGCACCTTTGATTACTACATAAATGTCTCTACTCTTATCACACTCTACTAAACCTAATTATACAAGCATTTTCCAATTTATACTCAAAGTGCTACCATTAAAAGTCTGGTTTTAGTTAGAGTACTGCTCTATATGAAAACACGCGTAATAAATATGTGCAGTGCCATCAAATGTGAACGTTAGATATGAAGCAAAATAAAGTAGCATTGTAACTCACCAGTGATGTCCTTTAAAAGATGTTATTATATTTAGATGGTTAAAGCACTATTACTTAACAACAGTGATGAAGTTGAGACACTGGCCAATACTGTCCAGGAAACTGAACATTGAGACCAAAGCACTGACTTTAATGCAGACCATTGTGAATAAATACACAGTCTCTATCCTGATGTGAACCTCAAACCTGGCATGTCATTGGATTTCCTGCTGCTAGAGCTTTCCTTTTCTTAGCTAACCAAAGACACTTTATTTATTATTATTATTATTATTATTACTATTATTAATGGAAAGTATTGTTTACTTTGTGGTAGGAAAAGGAAGCTAAGGCACAAATGCCAAAAATACTTCACTACAACTGACCTGTGCTTATCTCTTTATCTAACTTTCCTAAAAACATTAAAATTACAAAAAAAAAAAAACTTTCTCTACCAATGCCTCAAATATTGGAATCAAGAGCTGTTATTTAATTCTACTTGCAAAGAAGTATACTGCAAGTTCATGAACAAGATAGAATCAATGTGAAAAAGAAAGCTAGTCTGGAAGTATAACAAGGCATCCATAGAATGAAAACAAAAATCTGAAGAAGATAAGATTGAGTGAAAAATCTAGTACAAAAATCATACTAATAGACTGTCTAGTAATTGCAGGTAAGAATTTGAAAAGTGAAATTGAATTGGATAAAATCAGAGATAAGTTTTCAGATGAAAAAAGGTTTGAAACTGTAGGACTGTCTTGAACACAAATATATCAATATATTAAAAATAGGAGGTATTTTGAGGTCTTGACAAGTTTCAATAAGAAAAAAAACTCTTGATCAATTTTCATAATGTAAGGTAATATGGGTGCTAGGTATCTGGCATCTTTAGTTTACTTCAAATCTTGTGATTGCATCATTTTATTTTAATATCATAGGAAATAATAATAAAAGGACAAATATATATATAAATACATAAAGATTATTATGTCATTCAGTGCAGAAAAAAATAGAAACAATCTTAACATCTAACAAAGGAATAAAAATGTCTTAAAGATATTTCATAATGTAAAAGTGCACAAATTATAATGTTAAGAGGGAAAAAAGTATAATCTTTTTAAAAATCATATAGAGGAAAGAGTAAGAAATACCTCAAGTTAACAGAAGTTATGATTGAAAAATGAGAACATACATAATTTTAATTTTGTTCTTGGTACTTTCTATACTCTCTGAAATTATTTTTGTAATAAAAGGTATGTTTTAAAAGTTTTAAACTTTTCCTAATCTAAAAGAAAACATAGAAATTGCTTTTTTCTCATAGAGGCACTGTTTTATCTAATTTTCTCTAATTTTGGTGTATCCATACTATTTCTCAGATATCCTTTTTTACCAAAAGGAATTCTCAACTTCCTATGTTTCCCAATTCTTTCTCAAAGAATCTATTCACCTCTCTATTTACTAAGAAACATACGTTTATCTCATGGGTAGTGTGGAATAAAGCATATCACCTGGTCTCTAGGGGTGACTACAAACTCAAAGAAGATGAGAGAGAGAAGAAAGGACTGGGAAATTCTTCATTTATCAGAAGTTTACTCTTTCAAAGAACACAGCAGCTATAGAATGGGAAAAAAGAGTCAAATGATTAAAAAATAACTTCTGAATCTTTTTATGTGACAGAATCTGTGCCAGGCTCTATTTTAAAGAGGGAACATGAGAAAGACTGACATCCACCAGTTCCAAACAAGTCAAGATAGATCTACTGAGCCCCAATTACGTGCCTGACATAGGCACAGGTGGAAAACGTCTTTCACTTGTTTAAAATTATCAGAAATAACTGTGTTGTAATTGTAATTATGTAAATACAACTGTGAGAGCTAAGGGCCCAGGGAACAATTCACAAAATTAAAAATGAATAAACAATTTTCTGAATCCCTTTAGTCTGACAATGAACAGCCCCATGGAATATAAACTGTGGATATCATTTTGTCCCCAGGGTGGTTTTCTGTTATACCCAAAAGACCCAAAGCCTTATAAACCTGTTTTGGTTCTATCCAATTTTAACTCAGCTAGCCTAAAACTGTTACTAATCCAATTGTGCATGTGACCTAGCTAAAGTGAGTAGCATAATAGAGCTGTAGCTGTTTTGACAATGTCATTTCTCGGACAGGTTCTAGTTATGCAGTCCCATTTATAATTTAGATATCAGGTTCTCCAGGTTTTCATAATAATTCACCTGTTTTCATGATGCCAGGAGAATAAAAGATGGCTTGGGATCTATTCACGCCCTCCAGCTCTGCTTTAGATACTTTTTATCACTCTCACTTCATACAAGTCCTGACTAAGATTCTTTCTCAGAGAACAGGGAAAGTTCAATTCAGATAAAACCAAAGGATGACTCATAGGAGAAAGGTTTTTAAAAATGGACTATCATCCAACTGTTCTCGTAACTAAGGCATGATGTCACTTCTCTGTTTAAGTGAGACTGCTAAGCCTGACATAAATTGCCTTTATGCGTTAGTCCTGCCCAAATCTACAACCGAATATCTTGCTACATTTGCCTCCCAGTTTATGCTCTAGTCACACTAAGCTTCTTGTAATTCCCCAAGTCCATGTACTCTCTTAGACATACTGTTACCCCTTCTGCTTTCTCTCTGGATAGTCATCATCTCTTATTTCTCATGACCCCAAAATTCCACTGAATAATTCTTACGTACTAACACCCAACTTCAGTTATAGAATGAATAAATGCCCCCACTCAAAAAGGAAAATTTGTATACATCCACAGGCCCATTCATCTCCGCCTTTCTTAGACAATTTAGTTGATTAAATGATCTTTCCTAGTATCTGTTAATGACACAGTAAACTTGCCATCCAGTGTTGAGCAGAGACAAACCACCCTGGCACGATTAATGATAGAGTCAGAATTAACAGGCAATTTGGCATATGCTAAAATTACAGAAGTGCATGCCAAAAAGACCTAAGGCTAAGACCTCTTCCCCCTGTGCTGCTCTTAAAGGAGGAATATCATGGAAAAAGTAGATCACTGACCCACACCCAGCTCTGGAGTAGGGCTCAGAGCTTTTGCCTAGGGGAAGTGGTAGGCCATAAAACCAGAGACCCTAGAGCTCTCCCCAAAGAACTGACTTTATTTGAAACAATGTATAAAAAAGTTAAAGCTCGAAAGTACTCTCAAAAACAATGGATGTAGATGAGGTAAAAGGGGTCAAATACGTGGTCACAGAAAGAAAACTAACTGTGGGAGATGAACACACAATGCAATATATATGTCTTATTGTTAAATTGTACACCTGAAACTTACTGGATTCATTAACCAATGTCACCATAAAAATAAATAAATAAATAAATAAATAGATAGATAGATAAATAAATAAGTTAAATAAAAAAAAAAAAAAAAAACAATGAAGATCATGGTGGAAAACAATTAAGGGGAAGCTGCTAAACAATAGGCTAGCTACTTTACCAGAGAGAACGAGAGAAAGGACAGGTAAAAAGTCTTCCTGGAGTCATAACCAATCTCAGACTGGCCTTAAAAACTAAACTTGCAAAAAGGCTTGAATTTAATTGGGTTAGACTGTGGAGCAATTTATGCCCCCAGGGCATTGTCGAAATAATACTGTAATCAGAGGGCAATTAGCAGAGCCTAACAGCTGAGTAGGATGCCAACAGAGGCAGCTGGTTTACTAGAGTGATCAAAACAATAGATAGTCAAAGAGAACTCTGCAGAAGAACTATCACCCAAGCGCAACTGTGCCTGGGCAGCATTCTGTCGCTGAGGAGTGATATCAGAGTTTCTATGCTATGGAGGAAACAGACCTCATGAAAATAGTCAAGCAAAGTCTATAAATAACAAGCAAAGAACAAGCTCTGGAGAGGAGAAGAGGATCCATAAATTTATTATCTGGTATTCAACTGAAAATTATGATCCATGTAAAGAATCAGGAAACCGTGACCTATATATAGAGGAAAAACATAGGCAGCAGAAAATTGCCTAGGAGAGAGCCCAGATCTTGGATATAACAGAGACATGAAATTAGCCATTAAAAATATATTCAGAGAAATATAGAAAACCCTGCTTAACGAAGTAAACAAAGGTATCATGAGAATGCCCAGCTAAAAAGGAATATCAATAAAGAGATTACATATTGAATAGAAATTAAATTATAAAATTATAAAATGGAAATTTTGAACTTGAAAAGTACAATAACTGAAATCAAAATTTCACTAGCAGGGCTTGATGGCAAATTTAAGCTGACAGAAAAAAAAAATCAAAAAACTTAGATCAGTATAGATGTTGCAATCCAAAGAACAGACAGAAAAAAAAAAAAAGAACAATGAACAGACCTGAGAAATATGACACCATTATGTGCACCAACATATGCATAATGATAGTACAGGAACTAAAGGAGAGTGAATAAAGAGCAGAAAATATTCAAAGAAATACTGGGTGTAAGCTTCACAAATTTGAGTACAATCTTTAATCTACACATCTAAGAAGCTAAATATACTTGAAAGATAGTAAATATGAAGTAAATCACAACCAGACAGGTTATATTAAAAACATGGAAAACCAAATACAAGAAGAAAATCTTGAAAGCAATGAGAGAATGTACAGGGGACCTCCATCAGGAACATGAAGGTCAGAAGGCAGTGGAATAGCATATTCAAAGTGCTAAATAAATAAATAAGTAAAAAACAAAGAATCTCATATCCAGCAAAAATATGTTTCATGATGATGGCAAAATAAATACTTTCCAAGACAAAAACTACAAGAATTCATCTCTAGCAGACATGTCTAACAGACAATAAATACTAAGGGAAGTTTTCAAGACTGAAAGCAAATGACCCGGGTAGTAATTAGAACACACACTAGTTACAAACACACAATTACACAAACACACACAAACAGATAAAAATTATCATGGAATTATTAAATTATGTAAGTACAGATTTCTTCACCTTTCTTCTTTTAAGGAATTTAAAAAGTAATTTTGTAAAACAATATGAATATAATTGTATTGCTGGGGTTATAGCATTTTGAAATATAATATATTTGATCATAACAGCACAAAAGAGGTCAGAGAGAACTCAGATGCATTGGAATAAGAAAATGACATTAGATAATAACTTGAATCTAAACAAAGAAAGCCAGAAATGGAAAAGGAAAAGGTTAACATAACCAACTCTATAGATACTTTTTCTCCTTTTTTAAAAATTTCTTTAAAAACAAAAAAGTAAATAAAGTAATTATTATAACAAAAGATTGTTTGTTTTGGAATATGTATAGATGTAAAATGTACAATGGTAATAATACAAAAATAAAGAAGAAAGAATAGTGCTATCTGAACATAATTTTCTTTGTCTCTCTAGAATTAATATAAATTAAAGTATGTTCTCCAATGGAAATTGTATATTGTAGAGCAATCCCAAAGAAAATAACTCGAAAAGCATAAAGAAAAACATGTTAAAAAATTAAGAGAAAGAAACAAATTAAAAATAAACACACTTGAAAGTATTTACTTGATGCAAAGGCAGAATAGAAGAATAAAGGAAGAATAGAGGAATATAAAAAGATATGAGATTTACTGAAAGTAAAAGTAAATTGGAAGACATAAATCCAACTATATCAAAAATAGTATTAAATGTGATTGGATTAGAAACCCAATCAAAAGACAGAGATTGTCAAATTGGATAAAAACAAGATCTCTCTCTATATATATGCTATCCACAGGAGATATACTTTAGATTCAAAGATGAAAACAGGCTGAAGTAAAGAGATGTAAAATATATATTTATTATGCAAACAGCAACCAAAAGAAAGCTGGTATGGCTATACTAATATAAGACAAAATTGACTTAAAATGTTACTAGAGATTAAGAGGAATATATTATAATGATAAAGTAACAACCTATCAGGAAAACATGATAATTATAAACATAATAAACACCTAACAAGAGCCTGAAAATACATAAAGAAAAATTGACAAAATTAAAAGAAAAATGGGTCATTAAAAATAATAATTGAAAGCTACTGTTTCCAGTTTCAAAAAAGAATAGAACTAGGTGGAAGATCAAAAAGAAAATAACAGACTTGAACAACCTTATAAATCATCTAGACCTGACCAACATTTATAGAATATTCTACCCCAAAACAACAGAATACAAATTATTCTCAAGTGCGCATAAAATATTTTTCAGTAGAGAATATAATTTGGCCTGAAAAGAAATCTCAATACATTTGAAAGGATTAAAATCACACAGAATATGATATCTGACTTCAATGGAATGAAATAAGAAATCGATAACAGAAATAAATTTAAGAAATTCACAAATATGTGGAAAATAAGAAACTCCTCTAAATATCCAATGGGTCAGAGAATAAATCACTAGAAGAATTATAAAATACTTTGAGAAGAATGAAAATAAAGACATGGCATTCCAAAAATTATGGGATACAGCAGAAATTATGTAGAAAAGGGAAATGAATAGTGTTAAAGGCTTATATATATTTTTTTTTTTAAAAGGAGAAATACGTAAAATCAATAACTTAGTTTTGGGAGCACCCTTCTAGTTGGCAGATAGGATGCTGTCCAATTCACAAATCACTTAATAAAGCCAATTAGATATTCAGGTTAAAAATAATAATAATAGCCAAGCCTTTTACCTTAAAACACTGGAGAAAAAAAGAGTTGACTAAACTTCCAGCAAGTAGAAGGATGGAAATAATAAAATTACAGGAAAAATTAATGAAAAAGAAATTATACAAACAAGTGAGAAAAATAAATAAATCCAAATGTTAGGTCTTTAAAAAAATGAACAAAACTGAAAAACTTTTAGGCTAAAATGAGAGAGAGAGAGAGAGAGGAAAAAAAGATTCGAATTCTAAAATCAGGAATGAAGGTGGGGATGTCACCAATTCCAGTCACATAAAAACAAGTTTGATAACTTAGATGAAAGGGATAAATGCCTAGAAAGACACAAAGTACAAAAACAAGAATAAAAGTCTGACTAAACCTATAACACACAAAATGATTATATTCATGATTTTAAAACTTCTCGCAAAGAAAATCTCAGGCCCAGACAGTTTCACTGGTGAATTCTATGAGACATATAAGAAGAATTAATACCAATTCTTCAGAATCACTTACAAAAAAATGAAAGAGAAAAAGAGACTTTCCAACTCGTTCTTTGAGAACAATATTACCCTAAAACCAAAACCAGACATAGACATCACAAGAAACCCACAAAGCGATGTCTATCATGAATAAACATAGAAATCCTCAACAAAATGTTAGCAAATAGAATCCAGCAATATATAAAAATGATTATACATCATGGTCAAGTGTGATTTATCTAAAGAATATAAAATATATTTAATATCTAAAATTCAATTGGTGTAATACACCATATAAAAAGACAAAGGAAAAAAAAAAAACACATAATCATCTCAATAGTCACAGAAAAAGCTTTTGACAAATTCCAGTATCCCATCATGAAATAACAATCAACAAACTAAGAATAAAAGAAAATGTCCTCAACATGAAAAGGTGCATATGTAGACACCTCACAGTTAGTATCATACTTAATGAAAAAGACTGAATTCTTGAAGACCGAATAATATTAGGAACAAGACAAGAATATCTACTCCATCACTTCTACTCAACTCACACATGCTGATTTCAAAACTTACTACAAAGCTATAGTAATTAAGAAAGTATAGAAATGGAATAAGGATAAAAATAAACATAAAAGAAATAGCATCAAGAGTCCATATATACATCTTTGCTTTGATTCACATTCAAAATGTAAGAGATAACAGAAAATTCTTGGGACAAAACAGAATTATGAAACTTGATGTCCTTGGATTAGATATGGTTCTTGGCTGCCACCAAAAGAGCAAATTAGTGAAGAAAAAAAGAAGGTAAGTTGGACTTCACAAAAATTAATTCATTTTGAAGGATACTATCAAGAAAGCTAAAAGACAATCCACATAACGGAAAAAATATTTGCAAAAAGGACTATAAATAGAATATAAAAAGAACTATTTCAAGTCAATAATAAAAAGAAAAATAACTCTATTTAAAATTTACAGACCTGAATCTGAATATACATTTCTTTAAAGAAGGTAACAAATGGCCAATACATACACAAAAAGATCATAAACATAATAGACATCAGAAACATAAAAATCAAATCACAAAGAAATGCCATTTTATATCCACCAGAATGGCTATAAAAAAAAAAAAAAGAAGACCAAAACAAGTATTATATATATATGAAGAAAGTGGAACCTCAAATTTTGTCGACAACAAGATAAAATGGTGTAGCTTTTTTGGAAAAAAGTCTGGCAGTTCTTTAAATTTTTAAACATAGAGTTACCATTTGACCTGATTCCACTACTAGATATCTACCCAAGAGAAATGAAACTTCTGTTTTACAAAAACTTTTACAGTAATGTTCATAGCAGCATTATTCATGACAGCCAAAAACTGGAAACACTCTAAATGTCCATCAAATGATGAATGGATAAAATGTGTTATATTTATAAAATGAAATATTATTCAGCAATAAATGAGGAATGAAGTACTGATACACGTTACAAAATGGATGAACCTCGAAAACATTATACAAGGTAAAAGAAGTCATTCACGAAAATTCACATATTCGTTGGTTCACAAACTGCCCCCCATCACACACACACACATTGGAAATTGAGACTGAGGAAAGGCAAATCACTCCAGATTGGTAGATGGCAGGTCTAATAAGAAAGGGAACTTACAAGGCTTTTCTTAGGTAACCGCAAGAGGAGTAAATAGCTGCACACGGAAGCCAAAATCTTAAAAGCTTTTACAGAGGACTTAAGTGGGTTGTCTCATATACCATCCAGGTGGTCTCAAAAACACCTTAGTCTCTCAAAGCTATGTCTGTCCTTGGAACAGTTTCTACTGTGATAATGATGAGCAGAACATACATTCCAAGACTGGGGCTGTTGAGCCTCTGATTATCCAGGTTCAGCTTGAGGGTCATCTAGCACTCATATCCTCTCGACTACCTCTTCCAATTATATGAAATGCCGAGAATAGGCAAATCTTTCTAAACAGAAAGTCGATTAGTGTTTACTTAGGGATGGAAGTAAAGAATAAGGAGGAGGGGCGTGAATGGTGAGTGAATGCTAAAGAATATTGGCTTTCTTTTGGGGTTGATGAAAATACTCTATGTTGATCGTGAATATTTACTCATTATGCAAATATTTACTAAAAACCATTGGATTGTATAATTTAAATGGCTGAGTTGTGGAATATGTGAATTATGTAGCAATAAAGCTGTTTGTTTGTTTGTCTGTTTTAAATGACTATTATTTCCTTATGGACATATACGCAATAGCAAGCTTATTTTCTAGTGCCTTAACAGCCAAAACCACAGAAATAACTGAGATCATTGAGGCAGAGCCTTAAAACGTGGGGTTTGACATTGTTTCAATGTATGCAGAATAGTATTACTATAGAAGACTTTTCCAACAAGCAATTTGGTCTGTTTGAAACTTACAATGGAAATTTGGCAAAATATCTAAGAAACAATGTTTTAATTACAAAACACCTAGACAGAGTGCTTTCTCTTTTGAGCCTATCTTCATTACTAGACGTTAGCTAGAGATTTGGGAGATTACTTCCAAGATCTTCCATGAATATCCTTTCCTAATACAATGTTTTGTAGTTACTGAATTACCTTTTGTTTTACCTCCTCATTGTCCTAGCAGAAAATTTATTCATATTAGGCAAAGAGTGTTTAAAGAGCAAAAGACATGCAGAAAATTTTTAGGAAAAATAAAACCTCAATAAAATTCATAAACTATTGAGAAATTGTTTATTCAGAAGCATAGTTTCTGAGTGTTAATTTACTTAACCATTGGAAAGAGGGTTTTTATGTGTGTGTAAATATAAAAAAAACATATTGAGAAATTAAAAAAGGAATAAAAATAACCTATATAAAAGTTGGCTTATTTTTTAAAGGTAGATAAGAAAAGCTCTTTATTAAATATATATCCATTTCTAATTACATAAATAATATATTCAAATTAAATAACCTCCCTTTTGAACAAATAAAACCATTTGAAAATAACTTTTTTTTCCTCACACCTCTGTGAGTAATTTGACTTAAAAAAAGTGTCGAGATGAGGTTTTTCGTTTGGTGTTTTTGAATCCGTTACATAAAGATTATTCAATATTTAAATAATATATTATTAAGTTTACAATTTTAAGATCCCAGTCTTTCACTATGCTTTTAATATATGCATCTTATGCTATTATAAGTCTAGGAAATTTTAACATTTACTTTTAAGAGGGATTTACTTATTTAAATGTTCTTAAATTTTATTCTGAATTTCTAAATTTATTATGTTGTATTTTATATTTAAGTACACTGCTAATCCAATAAATATTCCTTAAGTACTGATATAGCTCATAAATATAGGAATTTAAACTTATAGTCAATCTTAATTTCCCATTAAATACTAATACTTTTTATAAATTTAGGAAAAACCCTGTTGTCCTGTTATAACAAATTCACAACTACTCAGTGACAAATTTTTAATTGGAATCATAGCATAATCAGTTAAGAACTTTAAATTGCCAAATTATATACTTAAAATGCCAAATTCTTTTAAATTGTATAAGCACTCAAAATACCAAACAAACATGTACAGATTACTTCCAAATATAACATAAAACTATGACTACTATGGATTTAATTTAAACTCAACGTTAAATCTTCCCAAGATCATTCCAAAAGACATAATTACATGTTTTCAAGCAAATTAGGTTTGTTATCCAATTCAATTTAGGATTTTCTTCCCTAATACTAGTGTTCCCTTCTCAGCTAGCAACCTCCAGGAGACCCCCATGGTACTTCAAATGCAGTATTACTCAATAAATATTTTAGAATAAATAAGCTAAATTATCTCTTTGGAGTAACATGTATTTCAAACACATGAGTCAACTTAATGAAAACTATTGTAGCAAAACCAATTAGTTTAATAAATGATCATTTGACTTCTTAGTATAGGTTGAATCCTACCAATGTGTAACTACCAAAGTGATGAGAAATGAGGGAAGATGATGAAGAACTAAGTTAATTTAAATACTTACCATATGCTAGGCATATTATTCTACATTTTATTTTAAACAGCCCTGTTTTACAGGTAGAAAGAAATATAAGATAAAAAAGAAGTTTAGTAACCTTCCAGGTCTGTACATGCATTTTTTTTTGTCATTTTATTTGTTTGTTTGTATGTTTATTTTTTGTCTCCTTGACCTTATCCTTATCCTTTAAGGCCTACCTTAAAAATTGTTAATGTGGATAGTTGAACCAAAAATGAAATAGAGAAAACTATCAGATAATTTAGGAATCATTTCAAAAGGTAAAAATTTGTGAACATTACCCACTTCAAATCTGTTTTATTTTAAAGTGGAGCCATAATTTTCAAGCCTACTGCTTTTAACGTGTATACTTATAAATGAGAAATACATGGATGTGGAAAGCAAATATTTTCACTGGGGCCTTTGTTAATTTACCTAATGTAAGCCCATAAATATCTCTTCTTATGTTATCCAAATCAAAATAAATTTCACGAAAGAACATTCAAAAAAGAAGTAATAAAACACTGAACATAACCTAGTTTACCAGCGTATAAAAAGCCAGTAGAAAGTACACCTAGAGCTGTGTTATGTACCCCAAAATATTCAAGGCAAATATATCCCCTGTTCCACACAATATCTTAATATTTCAGTACATGTACTGTAACAATAACAGAGAAAGAAAAACACTTAGTCCATTTTCTTTTTCTTAAGTGGCATTGTTTCTCGCAACCAGCCTCTGTAGTTCCTTCAGAAATATTTACTGCATGGAAGAGCATTATATGTTCCTTTGATGATTTGATAAAAAAACAACATGGAGATGAAGAAAGTGCAAAGAATATGTACATAAAAAAAGACATGTAAAAAGTTAACACCTAGGGAAACTGTATTATTTTAGAACAAATGATGCACAGGTAGGGCTCAACAAATCTCCAATACTAACACATCTCTCCCTCACCACTCCAAGCACCAGGATTTAAGAATGTAGCAGTAAGCATCCCTCAGCACAGCTTGGCATACCAAAGATGAAATTGTTTTCTGAGTCTTTACCTGGAGTTACTGTACACAACTTGATGCTAAACAAACAACAAACAAACAAACAGGAGCATACCAGAAAAGTGAAGTGAAAAGCATTCTAGTTTTGATGGAAGTAATGTCTCTCTTTATGCTTTAAACTTATTCCAGAAATCTCTTATAACCCAATGCATTTTAAATGTAATAGAGGCTAAAGAGGCAGCTGTTATATATTGCTCAATCTATGACTCACACTTGCTGTGATTTCCAGTGAGACAGCTGTTCTCTGACTCCTTCAAAAGTTCTAAAATAAATTAGAGGAAAAGCAAGTCCTAGATGATCACCATGTGGAATGAACATGTGAAACAATAAAGCTATTAAAGTAGTATGGAGAATAGAGAAAGTATCCTCAAGATGTTGTGGACAGTCTCAGATCAACAACATCTAACACAATAAAAATATATAATACATATGTGATTTTGTTATGTATTTATTGAGGCACGTCTATCCTGTTCACTGGTTTTTGTCCAGCCCCTAGCCTGATGCCTGGTACATAATGGGTACATGATAAATTTTTTTTAAATGAATGGGTGAGTGTTCCAAAATCTAGAATTCTGGGCATTATTTCTGGGTTGTTCTCAAATGTTTATACCTCAAGTAATATGAATAAAATGTAAGCCAATGGATTTTTATGTCTTTCAAATGATATTTATTTTTTTAAGCATAACTTATTTGGAATCTATATGACAAGAAAATTAGCACTTAAAAAGATTTTTTTTTTTTTTTTTTTTTTATGGACTGACTCAAACAGGAGTGTTCTTCCAAAAACTTATTTCTAAATGGAGGGAAAAATAATGATGACTTATTCTGTATCATTTATTTTATGTGTATTTTTTTTCTTTTAATCCATATAATCTCTCTATAAGATAGGTATTAATGTTTATTTCATAGAGGAGGAATCTGAGGCTTAGAGAAGTGAAATAACTTGCCCAGGATAAAAAGCTAATAAATGTGACTATTTGCACTTTAAAACTCATTGTGTATGGCTCCAAAATTTAAGGCTTTTTAACTATTATACCTTAGACTACAGAGATGGCATCTTGTGAGACAAAACAACAAATCAAAAAACCAAGAGAAATGCCCCCCAGCTTTTGATTTTTTCCCGCTGATACTCTAGATATCACAGATGGAAGAGAAGCTATCTCTGATGTGCACTACCTGAATTTCTTACACACAGAAACAATAAGAAATAATACGTGATGACTGTTGTTTTAAGCCACCAGTATTTGGGGTAATTTGTTATAACATCACGGAAGAGATATCAACTTTCTCATAAAGATTAATTTTCCACAAATAAAATCTGATCATGAAAATATTAGATGTTCAGATAACCCCGAAATATCTCTAGATACATTAACCAAGGCTATCTTAGAACTTGGATGAACAAAGTTAACAGATTCTTAACTCAGAGTTTAAAAAGCTAAATTTTAAAAGTCTGCATAAGAATGACAAAAAGATACAAGCCAGTTCAAGGTACATACCCAATGAAATGTGCGCAAATTAGAGCCATGAAGCATCAGAAAATATGGTGTTTGAGATGTGATTGAAGCTGAAAAATCAGTTGAAAATCTAAATAAGGGGACTATGTACAACCGTGTCCCATCTCCACTACTTGCAACCAGAAAGATATCCCCATCTCCACAGAGGAGAGCATATGGGCAAGACACTAAATTGAAAATGAGAGGAATGAGATATTTTAGAAATGATCTTTATTTAATCTGCCAAAACTAAATATCAGGGTTTTCCACATAATTGTAAGAAAGATAAGAGAAAGAAAGAACTGGAGGCATGAAGAAAGGAAGGGAAGAAGGAAAAAGGGGGCAGAGGGAGGAAGGGAGGGAGAAATCGAAGGAAGGATGGAACATTCCAAGGTACTAGGTTTGGTAGGTTCAGCAAATAAAAATACAGGATGCCCATTAAAATTTTAAATTTCAAATAAATAATGATCTTTTAGTATAATATGTTACATGCAATATTTGGAACATACTTCTGTGGAGACAAAGTATTTGTTATTTATCTGAAATTCAATTTTAACTGGTGTTCTGTATTTTATCAGCAACCTTATAAGACACACCACTGAAAAATTTCAGAACACCAAAAATAAAGAAAAGACCTTAAAATCTTCCAGAAAAAAAATATGTAATTGGGCATAGGAATAGCATCTGACTTTCCAAAAGCAACCACATGAGATAAATAAAAATTGAGTCATTTCTTTAAAATTCTATGGGAAAAAAATTATTTTTATTCTAGAATTCTATACCCAGACAAATTGAGTTAAGATATTCTCGGACATGTAAAGTCTCAAAATTTTACTTCCCGTAGCCATAATGATATAAATTGAGCATTGATCTAAATAAAACTGTAATATAACCACATAAGATAGACAGTGGTAAGTAAGAGAAAGAGGGGCAGGAGGTACAGAGAGACAGAGTGCTGTAAACTGTGATATTTGGCTTTTTAGAGGCACTCCAGTGGCCCTATCTCCCGGTATTCACTCCTTTATGTAACTCTCTCCCTAATGTTTGTTTCCATGACCAATAGAATGTGGCAAAAATGATTGTATGACATGCCGAAGATTACGTTACAAAAACGTACAGTATCTTTTCTAACCCAAGAACACCCGTGTCCATGTGCATGATCTGAGGGGAATCACCTGCTTTGCCTTGGGGACACTCAGGGTGTCCTGTGGAATAGCCCACGTGGCAAAGAACTGAAGCTTCTTTCAACAGCCCCATGAGTGAGCCTTCTTGGAATTAGATTGTTTGGCCCCAGTCAAAGCTTCAAATGATGCAGCCCCAGTAGACAGCTCAACTGAAAACCCATGTTAGACCCTGAGCCAAAACTAACCAGCTAAGTGGCTTCCAGATGCCTGATGTTCAGGAATAGTGAAATAATTAACGTTTATCGTTTTCAGCTACTAAATTTTCGGGTAGTTTATTATAACGTAACAGATAACTAATATAAGTACTAGTACAAACTCTTAATCTTCCATAATAGTCAAAAAGAGCTGTACATATTTATTTTTCTATTATTTTGTTAGTATAAATACTCCCCAAAACGTCTAAAAGATTACAAGGTAGTTTTATCTGTGGAGCAGGACTCTAGATTTGTGGAAGGAGGAAGGCAGATGGCTATCATTTCAGATTTTTAATAATTTTCTTATTATAATTATTTCCAAACCTATTGTTATAATTTTTAATATTATTTAATTTTTAAAATATACTGCGTATGTAGTATAATAGTAAATAGATAAGAAAATGTAGTTGTTCAATGAAATGATTATGTTTTAACCTTTTAATATGAGTAAATTTTGTTAGTGTTTACTCTAGAAGATATCTATATACATACATATTGAAGAAATAATGCAGAAATAATCACATTTTCTTTCTAGTTATGCATCTGACACAAAGTAGGCGTTCAATAAATGCTAAATATTATTAGTGTTTTTGCCATTATTTTGATTATACAGAGTGATGCCTAACTCCCTATCTAACTGGCTTAAAGAGTGAAGAAAACAGAGTTGAAATCTGAAAGAAGTGAATAGGATAATTTTTTCAACTTTCTTTTAAAAAGATTATCTCTATATTATCATGGCAATCCATTAACTTTTTTTTTTATTTTCCAATGACTTAGGTCACTTTTCCCCTCCATCAGTATAGATAATGAGCTGATTTCATGTTTGGTTGAGCCAGCAGTAGAGATCTAACAGAATGAATTATTATCTCTCTCTGGATCCTTGCCAAAACAATGCACTGATTCCCTGCCTTCCTAATGAACTGTGCCACTCTGAGGCTGGCTTGTATAATAAAATAAAAATCCCACACATTATTTCAGAAGTGATACCCCTAATACTATTTTAGTACAAATAGCAACAACATGACTTTTAAGCACCACAGCTAGAACATTACAGCTCAAGCCAACTTATAGGCTAACCTCAGACATAAACAGCATATATATATATATATACATATATATATATATGTCCATGTGCAGTATAATTTAAGAATACTGGGTAGATATTTCTGTTTAAATTATCTCCTTTCATACCACCAGTATGGCTGATATTTCATTGTTAAAATGTATATTGACTGGGGTCATTTTTCAAAGGTTTCTTAGTAAAATGGAAATATCCCTAGGAAGCATAATACTTTAACACAGGAGTCCCCGGGCCTCAAAATTATACAATCACTGCTGAAGAAAGAAGGTATTAATGATAAGAATACTGACTGGTACAGTGGAAGAACAACATTGGACAAATTGTAATTGAAAATATATGGGGAGCAAAGAGCTTTCCAAAACTACGAATAACCAAGCATCAGCCCATCTTGTATTCTAACTAGGTAGATTTTCAATATGGGTTAGATAACATTTTTTTTTTGCAACAAAATTTTTTAGTTATTGTGAAAAAAACATATCCAATATCAGCTGGAAGATCGGGACAGCTGTTTGAAGACCTGGGGAAAAAATACACGTACACACAAATTAAAATCATGCCTTTGTTAAAAGGCCTCTCCCAAAAGCATGCAATTCTAGTTCACTCCCTCTATCACAGCCAAAAATCACTTTTACCAACAAATCCTAATTTTTAAAGTGCCACACAGCTTTGAAAGTTAAAACAAATAATTTGAAAAAAAAAAAAAAAACTTTACAATTTGGATTGTCCATGCTTTCTTTATTCCCACAGTGGCTTTTCTCAATTAGAAGTTAGCAGGTAGTCTGAGACCTCATAGTTCTCCTAAAATGCTACGTGTTACCCTTCTAGTTCAATATAGCAGACAGACCATGCTTGTTTGTCTCCTTTCCTTCCAAAGCCACAATTAAAATAACTAGTCAGGCTGAGGAATGTCACTCTCTTCTTTCTCTAGCATATTTCTCCCTTACCCCTGCAGAACAGAGCTTCAGTGTCACACTGCAACAGGCATAAGGATAGAGGGAGAAACATTTGAGGCTATTTTTGCAATTAATCTATTATAGTTATTTGATTATTTTTAAAAATGAAATAGACACTAGGACTTTGGCAATAACCTATATCTAATATGGTTTCTCCACCATTCCATTCCCTTTCTCCCCAACCCAAAATAACCATGATCCTGAATCCCCTGATCATCTTTCTCTGAAATCTATGGATGTATTTGATTGCATAAATAAAGTTACTTTTTGATTGTGTTTAATTTTTAAGCTTTATTATGCAGTATTTAATCTTTCAGAACTTTTTTTTATCATGTTGTTACTAATATTCATCCATACAGTTGCATGTCACCGTAACTCATTCATTTCAACTACTCTATAATATTCCAGTATGAAACTTCATTTCGCTTTCATCTTTCTTTTTGACATGTTACCCCTAAAGTTATCATTAAGATGTATAATTTACCTTCACTAACTTTAATATTTCAGCGTGAAACACATCATGAAATAAAGTCTTTCAATCAAATATTACCTGACTCTCTCAACAATTATATGAGCAAGACTGACTTATTGACTTCACAAAAATACTCCCACAAAAGCTCAAGTGGAAAGAAGGCTGTTTATTACATCTTACTTGTATTAAAAACAACAAATCAACAATAACAAAAGGCAAAACAAATCCATTTTTAAACAATTCAGTTATTTTAATATTAGGTTGTCTTTGGTTAGGGGGAAAAAAAGGTTAATTTTGCATCTCTACTTCCTGAAATGTGGTTTCAGGCTTAAATAGCTGGATTTTTTTTTTTTTAATGGGTTTCACTCTATGGAAGCCTCGTAGTTTGTAGGCACTGCATTTATGAATATACAACGATGAGCTTCTATTTCTGAAATGGCAGACATTAAAAAGCTGCATTAACCTCCTGCCAGTGTAGGGCCAGCTCCAGACTATTTTATGTGCCAATGGGCAATGTGACTTAGTGGCCTGAGTACACAGGATTCCAGCTCTCTACTACTGAAGACCTAATTTGGCTAATTTTGGGTATAGAACAAGGTCCCATCAGGCCCTTTGATAAAACAATCAGCATTTCTCTCTGCCTCATCTTGTTAATTGAGATTTTACAGGCTATCTTATTGGTCATCATTTCTGAAAGCAGGACAGAATCTTCACTCTTAGTCCCTTTTTCCTCCCCTCAAATCATTGTATTTTACAGAAACAGAATATGCTGCAGTAAGTAGGACCTTCCCTCTTCATATAATTCTTACTGAGCCAAGTGCGTCCCATGTTCCTTGAGTCAGGTACTAGTCCTCTAATTATAATTTTATGCTAACTAATGGCTGCTTGTGTATAGTGAGAGAGAAGGGAAGGATAGAAATTACGGGAATTCAAGGAACACCTATGGTTAGACCATACAGAATAGGGCAAGTACATAACCCATGATTTTAAAATCCTGGTCTGTGGCCTTGTGGGCAGTGTCTAGCTGTGTGCATTCCAGGTAAGCACTTATCACTAGGTCTCACTTTCTTTAACAAAATATCTGAATGAATGGCAACAACCTATATCTAATATGGGTTCTGTGGGATGATTTCTTTCATATCTACAGCCTAATAGACCTTTTTGACTCTTTACCATGAAATGCTCCTTCCTACTAGAGATGCTGCTTCATCTAACTGATGTTACCCCCAAATTCTTCTTTCCCCCTTTTCCCTCACACAGCCTTTCCCAAAGTTAATCCCTATTTATCCATCAGAACTCAATTCAAAAACCCATTCCTAAGAAAAGATTTTCCTAATCTCCCTTAGTTATGTGCTCACATAGCACTTATCTTTCACCTTCATTACACTTATTATGCTTCTGTTAAATAATCACTTGTTTCATGTTGACCTCTTCAGCTAGAAATTAAGCTGAGGGTGGGGCCACATCTGTCTATATTTATGTCTGTGCTTTGCAAACAATATTCATGCAATAAATGTTTACAGAATGAAGTAGTACATACATGCACACTAGAGAATTTTATATAAAATTTCAGGGTAGTTACAGAATTTCTAGGATGTATATATTTTTTAGTAAGAATCTCTGGTGATCATGAAATCTTTTTTTTTTTTTTTTCCGGTTGAAAAAAAGTACTATGTTTTGCACTCCAAAAAATAAAAATAAATTTAAGAAAAGATCAAAGAGTAGGAAAATGTAAAAGAGAAAGGGAAATACAAAAAAAAAAAAAAAAGTGAAAGGAGGCCCTTAGAGAATTGCCGAAAGTTACATGCCAACATAGATTTCAATTGCTTTCAGCAAGAGAGGATACTAATTAGTAGAATAATCTTTGTTTCCCAGTTTGAAAGATTACTGTGATTGCTTTACTCCAGTGCCATGCTAGGCCTTGATGGTTTTAAAGATTAATTGACAGCATGTGAAAGCCAACTAGCCAATTAATGGCTGCATCTAAGTGCCCTGAAGAATGTATGTTCACATCATTTAGGTAGTTAGGTCTGACGCATTAGTTTATACTTGATTTGCTCATTGTCATGTGTCTCGTCTACATATATTTTTCTTATATAGACTGCTTATCCATGAGTCAGTAGCTCCTCATAGCTAACTTGTAAATTAACATTAATTTTTATGTTTAGTAGTGAAAGTCTTGTGTATATTAATTAAAGTTCCTAGCACTTCGAAAATTATTATATCACTCTCATATATAACATATATTCTATACATCCATTTCATGCCTAAATGTTATTTTATGCTCTTCTAAAAATAAAAATTGTAAGAAACCTGACTATTCAGAGAGTTATATGATGTGGGACAAAACATTTCATCTCAAAATGCTTCCTTTATAGAAAAAGTCATAGAACAATCTAGCCACATGATCAGAGAAAGCTGTTTTAAGTTTACAGCATTTTGTTTGCTTTGGATACCATAAATCCTCTTACTGATCATATATTATTTTTTTCATGGTTACAAAGAGCTGAAAAACACATTTATATCTCAGTTTTATTCAACATACATTACTTATAATAAACATTTTGAAGACTACCCCATCCCTACTTTTATTTTGCCACCTTCATTTTCCTTCATGACCCCAATTTCTTAATTATTTTATTTATTATCTTCTAATAAATTTATCCCTGGAAACTGCCTAGAATCCTCGGGAGAAAAACTGTGTGTGATATGAAAATGAAAGAAAGAAAGAAAGGAAGGAAGAAAGGAAGGAAGGAAGGAAGGAAGGAAGGAAGGAAGGAAGGAAGGAAAGAAAGAAAGAAAGAAAGAAAGAAAGAAAGAAAGAAAGAAAGAAAGAAAGAAAGAAAGAAAAGGAAAGAAAGAAAAAGAAAGAAAGAATAGCTATCTTTGTAAGTAAATTCTCTTATTCTATAGTAAAATACACTAAAGCACTGGGGCAACTCATCTATTTCTCAAATTCCATTTCCTCAGGTTTCTAATTCTGCTCAGGAAATATTTTGAGCTTTTAAAAAGGTCCCAGGACATAAAATAGTCATATGCAAATGCCGGTGAATAACCATTGTAGCTGTTAATTTCAATATGTCAAAATATTAGATTTACATCTCTCTATGGATATCAGCATTTTAAAAAGAGGAATGACATCTCTGATTTCATTCTATTAAGGCATTTAAAGTAGGCAGTCCCACACTGTTCTCTAATCACTCAGCAGAGAAGGGTTTAGCTATGCAGGCACAGACTGAAATCCCTTGTTTCTCTCACTGAATGGAACCGCAAAGAGAAATATTGGGCAAGCCAAGCACTGCCAACCACTGCCAGCCTCTTTGAGAGATGTGCTATTTCTTCATGCAATGAAGGGATCTCTGTATTAAATTCCATGCCCATAGTGGTTTTACCTGTCTTTACAACCATTGCTTGCCTTAAATCTTTCTGTTGCACACTGTTTGCACCTGCTATTCATTCCCTCTGGGGCAATGTGTCTCAGCTGACTGGAATAGCAAAATCCTCTCTCTTGCTTCAAAGAATTAAGTTGTCTCTACATTGTTATTCCAGTCACTGTACTGTACAATGACTTCTGACACAGGGGCATGAAACACTACAGAGGTAGAGAACACACTCATGGATTGTTAATAGGTATAAAAGAAAGAACATCTGGGTCCTATGCAGTCCTACTTCTGGCATTAATTGGCCATGATCTTCAGGCTGTGGTTTAACTCTTCTAGATCTGTTTCCTTACCTATAAAGTATGAGAGATGGTCTACGAGAGTTTGGCAAATTTGAATGTGCATATAAATCTCGTAGAGATTTTATCAAAATGCAGTTCCTGGATCAATTGATATGGAATGAATTCCAAAATTCCGAATATCTAACCATCTTCTGAGGTGTTGATCATGTTCCTGATCCAGGGAATATATCTGAAGAGTAAGGGAGAGAACCACAAAAATCCTTTGACTTCATTAGACCATTTAATTAAAAAGTTAATTATATAAATAAATACGAGAACTTCTTCCAAAATTACTGAATTTCCATTTTTCATGCATTTGTTTTGTGATATTTAATTGGGCTTAAACTATTTTTTCTAACATGTCTTTATACTTAAGAATAAAACTGATGTATATTGAATATCACGTACCATGTCTTTACTTCTAGTATAGCCTATGAATGATGAAACTGATATCAGAACAGTCACATGACAAAGCTGGATTCAAATCCGAGTCTTTTAACAGTGATATCTCTTTGGACCTCTGCCCAAAAGAATGAACCAGGGGACTCCAACAAACTCTAGTTGTGTCATCGTTATGTTCTCAAGAACTAAAATAACCATCTCGTTCAGAAACAAAGGGGTTTATAAAAGCATGTAGAGGAAAATATAGAGAAACAGAAATGTTCTGGTAGGCTATGAACATTTGGGACTTAGAAAAAGTGCCCTCCCCAAGAGTAATGCTGGTAATTAAAGATGCAGGCCCACCTAGGGCAAATCTCAGACTCCTAAGATATTCTAGGAGGTATTCCAAAGGCAGATTCAAAGCCAAGTTTCTATCACACCTGCACTGTTTAGCTCTGACCCATTTTAAGTGATCACGCAACTGCTTCTATGTGCCAACAAAAATTTATTTCAATAACTATTTGGGGAAAAAAAATGAAACTCTTTATTCACAGTTCCTTTAATCAATTAACAGACCCCAATTTAAAATCCTATATATGAATAAAGATTGCTAAGTTACTTTGGCTCAATATGAGGTACAACTATAAAAACATGTAATGGGTTATTTAGAAAAGTCTGTTTCAGTAATAAAACTCCATAACTCCAGGACTATTTCTACACCATTCCAACCAGCACTATTCCTGAAGCAACTTCTGCTCTTCTAGTTCTCATTCTACCCCTATTTCTATCAGCCTTACATTTCACAAACCTTCTGAGGCCACAGTGACCTGTGTACATTTATATAAAGCATAAGGGGAGAAAACTTTTTTTCTGTCCTTTCATTTATTCATTCATTTATCACACACCTAACGAGTGCTGATTTTATACCAGGCAGTGTGCTAGGTATTAGAAAAAAGGCATATGTCTTGCTTTTCATTGTTCACCAAGTACTGTGGCATAAATCTCATTTAATTTTTATATGTCCTTAAGGAACAGATGTTAATATGCTAACAAATGGGGTATAGGTTTCTCAAGATCAATTTCTCCATAGTGCCAGAATGTGAATTTTTTCCTACATCTTCTAAACCTGATCTTTGCTCTTAGGGGTCAAAAGATAAAAAGAAAAAAAAAAAATCTTGAACATCATATTCTACTTCACACACTCAATTCCCCGATTATGGCATCCATGACAACTTTTACAAAAACACTTTTTGCTGTTACTGCCAGGGGTACACAGGAAAGTGACTGAGAACCCCAAGCAGCATGAGCTGCTAGCCATCTGATACGGCCCACTTTTTTCCTTGAGTTTGTAGCCAGAGGCAAGTCCAGGACTTTTCAGTCTCTCCATTCTACATAAAACATATAGAAATGTTTTTCACATAAAATAGCACCTACTCTTCGGAGCATATCAATGTGTTTCGTCTTCACTAGTGAATCGTACTCGTTTTGATTCCTCTCTCCTGGAGTGTTCTGTAGTAAACAGTGCAGAATAGAGTGACCCAATACAGGATGCCCAGTCCATTTTAAGAATTCTCTAAAAATGTTAGATTGCTGGAGAGATAATCCGTATAGTTTAAAAATATGATGCTAGCTTTATCTATCAGGATCTTACCCTTTTGTTCTCCACAGAAAAGCTGAACACAGAAAGACCAGTCTACTCCTGAACCCAGAGACCTTCATTGTTCGCATTATTTTGGCACAGTCAATGGCAAAGAGGGTGGAATGTGTTTTCTTTAAGTGAAGATAACCTTCCCTATTGAGTATAAAGCAACAATTAAGTTGATTTAATATTATGGAGTACAGTCAATATTTAACTGAATTTTCTACTCTGCAAGACTGTACCTTGGAATAATACCTGCTCTCTCAGTAATTTAAAACTCCAATAAATATTTGAATGCCTACTATGTGTCAGGAAATTTGCTAAGCTCAATGAGAACAAAGGAGATGATAAAAACCATAAAAGAAGACACAAAAATGACTGAATGAGATAGCATATTGAAAACCCTTTGTAAATGAAAAGGATGTGGAAATGAAAGAAATTACTTCTGCAAAAAGTTTATTTTCTTAAGCCTGAAAGGAATAGAGCTTAGGCAAATACTTTATTCAAAGAAAAAAAAAATATTTCAAGTCTTATAACCAAAGGCATATTTCTTATACTTGTGAACTACCAGGCCTCTTTATTGTTTTAATTATTGTCTTTAAGAAAAACATGTCCGTTGCATGCTACAGTATTTCATAGAATCAAATCTCTTGCCTACAGAGAGAAGCAGTCTTTGAATGCAAGGTAGTCTTCAGCAGCAGCATTCAATATGACAAAGCAAATGTAAAGTGGGTCTAATAGTTAAAGACTTTTTGACTTTTTAAGATGTTCAATTGAACATTTAAAAGGTTTAGTCCCATATCAGTTCTAGAAAGCCCCCCGGGGGCAGTCTTAAGTAACTATGCCATTAGGCACTCAGCTGCAAATTGCCTATTAAGTCTGACTGAAACTGTAAAATTGCTTTTCACAATGCAAATTAATGTAAATAAGAACAATTGGTTACACATATCACAGGCTATCAAATTGTCTACAGATGATGCATACTCACCTCCCTTCCATCTCTGAATAGCATTAGTTTAAAGTTATATTTAGTAGGTTTTAAAAGGCTTGGGTGTCCCTGTGATAAATTCCACAAATGTATTATAAGCCGTACACATGTCCTATGTATGTTATCTATTATATGAAATATAAACCTCTTTTTATCTATGTCTGAGGGCATTTATGTTCAAGTTCAGTGGACATACCATAAAATAATCCATTTAGCCCTAGATCTTAGGTTACAGCAGGATCATTCCATTACTAAACATAATAATAAAAAAAAAAAACATTTTTTTTTAACAAATGCATTACAAAGAAATGGATAAGATTATAAAATAACATCGGTCTTCTTTGAATAGTATTATGCACAGAGGAACCTTTTTGCTATCATATTTGTGATCATTATTTTAGAAATCTGGAAATTATTTAACCTTTTAAACCCATATAGAAAAGAGATTTCATACAGTAATTGTAAGGCGGAACGAATGACTTGTAAGATGTCACCAGAAAAGACATATTCTTAACTTCATTCAAATACAATTTGTGATATATTCGAGTTTTTGACCAGTTCCTAATGCAAGTTCTAAAGAGGTAGTCTCGCACCTCTCACTAAAGAATGTAAAAGTACGTGGCACTACTGTTTTATCCTCAACCACTTTAAATCTCAGTCAAAAAATTAGACAAAACATATTTTAATTTTAATATACTATTACAATATCTATGAACCTGTTAGTCAATCAACAGTTGTTTTAAGCACCTCCTATTATATTATTATCACTGTACTAAGGATAATAAGGCCAGTCTCAATTCTATTTCAGAAAAGAAGTAATGAAAACAAGTAACACAGAAATATAAGTGTCTGACCTCCTAAAAGAAACTATAACAGGAAACATTTCTCCAATTACAGTAGTAGTTAGAAAAAAATAACGCTTCTCCATCAGAGTGTGAGTATCATTGTGAAAACAGTCTACTGAACCTTATTTATAAGATCATGCTATGTTATTTTGCAGGAATAATCAAGAGGTCATTCTTAGAAAAAACATTGATGCATTGTATTAATTAAAAGTTTGCATAATTTGAGAAAATGATATAATTCAAGTGGGAAAAAAAGTTAAAGTGAGGTTATGTTTTTAGTTCTTTATTGACATCTAAACTGAAGTGGCAAGCTTTTACCTGATATAATCACAAAGTGGTAAACTCATTAACAAAAAGAAATGTCAAACTGCATTTCAAAGGACGTAACATGCATTTTTCTGTAGTTTTCATTGTGTTTGTAAATGATATAACATATGAAGCACATTAAGCATAGTTTTTATTTTTATATTTCTCTTTTCAGCATCCTCAGGGATTAAGCATTAAGAGTAATACCAACTAGTAAATAATTTATTTTGGAGCAAAAATAAACAATCCCCAAGCCCAAGTAATCATGAATACTTCAATTCCATAGAAGCAGTATTCGACACACTGGCAAAAGTGGCATTCATGTAGGAAAAAACACATAAATAAAAGAAGAAGAATGTGAGAAGGCCAAGCCATACTGTTTTCTTTGCATATGATTCAGATAAATCTGGAAATATCATAGCCTTGATAATTAAATTATTATTAATGATAACTTGTGTTTTGGTCTTTGAAATCTACCATCAAATGTGTTTAGACTTATGAATTCAACTTACTTTTATTAACCGTCAGTGGTAAATGCTGTGGATACACATCAATAGAACTCTATTAAAAGCAACTGCTACTCTCACCCATGCACAAGGCAGGCTGGGAGAGTCATAAAGTTAAAGTCCCTGGCAGCAGCACTAATACGATTTAAAAAGGGCATCCATGGCATCCATTTCCTCTACCCATTAAATGCGACATCACTGAAGAGCATTCTATACTTTCTCCCAGAGTTTTCCAGCAGAGTTGAGCATCATTTCTTCACAGTAGTGGTCTACTTGATAACACAACTGAATTTCTTCCCTTTCCTATCTTAATTCCTTACTTCCCTATCAGTATTTCCAGGATGATTTCACAAATACACTACCTGTACTCGAATCTTTTAAAGGAACCCAACCTATGATAGCACCTTTATACACTGCATGCTTTTACATATGCCATTTTCAAAGTAAAACAAAATTAAAAAGGTTAAAATTAAACTTTCATTTAACTTTCATAATAATCCTACAAGAAAATAGTAGGTTCTTTTTTTATGAAGAAATTGAGGCATAGAGGGGTCAATAACTTGCTGTAAATTCATATGTTTAGTAAATGACAATACTGAAAATTGAACCTTTTTTATTTGGACCTAAGTCTATACAACTAGGGTGGAGGATTTGTATTCATATGTGCTTAAGTAAAGTCAGGATGACCTGTTGTCAGTGATATTGTAGAAATTTTTGAACTATATTCAGATGTCAACTGAGATAACTAGTAGTTTTTTATACTATCAATTTGTATAAGATACAAGCTCTTGTCATGGGTATGAGTGTTGGTTTTTTCATTGTTATTAGAGGAAACATTATTTTCATTGAGGTTATCAAAGACACCATGTTTTCTATAGTAAAAGGAAGCACATTAGATAGACCAATAGGCAGATAAATGATATATAGATGATGGATAGATAAATAGATGAAATAGACAGATGATAGATAGATGATAGATAGATAGATAGTTAGATAGATAGATAGATAGATAGATAGATAGATAGATAGATAGATAGATGGATGGATGGATGGATAGATAGATAGATAGATAGATAGATAGATAGATAGATAGATATAGACAAACACATCTACATAATAATGTAGACCCTTGTCTGGCCTTACATATATTTTTCAGAAGATTCTGGCAAACTGACCTGCACTGAAAAGACAAACATAGATCAAATTTGGAATTTGTGATCTTCGGGAACCTGAAGTAAAGATTTGAAAGCATGAAACTGGGTGGAAGATAAAAATGTGTGTATTGGTATAACAGAAGAGAAACTGTATTTTGGGTTTTACATTTGAGCATTATCATTCTGTCTTCCCATTGTTGTGTGATGAGGGTATTCTCTGAGGACTAGAGATCCTTTCTAAGAGTCTATATAGTAGGGTCAGTTCCTTAATCTTAAAATCTCTTAAAACATCAATTTTTAACTTTTTTGCCCTTTCTTAACTATGACCTTCTAGTCAGGAATACAATCACATTACTTAAAGGAGAATTAAGATTGCTATAGAAGGAATGCAAAAAAAAAAAAAAAGTTTTGTTTTGTTTTGTTTTTTTGCTTCCAAATGAGGCTACGGATGGGGAACCAATGGGGGTGGCCAAGTGGCAAGTCAAAAATGAAGTTTATGTCATAGCTAAACAATAAATTAGATTGGGAATTAAACTAAATTTCACACCCAAATTTCAAAAATTTCAAACCCTCACACCACTCATATTTAGTCAAAGGGCAGTACTCGCTATTTCTTATCTAGGAGCTTAACCATCAAGATCTGGTGTTTTATTTATGAATCATCCAGGAGAGATGACAGTGACAGTGCCCAAGATAAGCTATGCCCCAATTGATGAACTGAGTCCCAAGTGAATACTGCCCAGCATGGTCCAAAACACCCTAAGTACCCAACATGCAGAGTGGGGCACTGAGAACCACAGGCAAGGCAAGGTGAGACAGAGAGTTATCAAGACCTTGGGCGAGATAGCCCAGTGGTATTCCACGTGCCACCATTCTCATCCCTCTGACCATATTACATTTTCACTATTGTGAATTTTTAAGCTTACACTGTCCATACATTGAGTTGGATTTACCTTTTGAACCCTATTCCAAAACAGAAATGTATTGTTTGAATCTTCGTTCACAAGCCCTCCCCAACTCCAAATAACTCATTTCAATATTCTTTTAAATTTTATGACAAATATTTTGTGTCATATACTCTCACATATTTCTGATGATTTTTAAGGTAATTCTTATTATATACTCATCTAATTTTGCTTCACCTTGACATTTCAATAATAAAGATATAGTCTATTAGTTAATGTGTTGTTTTCTGGGAATTGTTTATGTTCAATTCTAGAGAATTTCTATTAATCTTCTTTTATCGAAAGAGGTCTTATTCTCTCCTGATAAATTTGGTTTTAAAACAACATGAAATTTACTGATATAATAAAGGCAACTTCAAATAACTTATTTCCACATGTCCATCTTTAAAAGAATATAGAGACCTGAATTTAATCCAAAGAGTAAAAAATTATGACTGATTTCAACAAATCAGAAGTCAGTCTCAGTGTCTATGGAAATCTGCCAATAGATTAGCATAAGTGCTATCTTTAAAATAAAAAACCTAAGCACTAAAACATGATTTGTATCTATTTTTATATGAGAATTAAAAACGATACTATATCTTTTAATATTTAGTTTTTTTAAAAAATTTAGGAAATTCTCAACAGCTGTTTTTCTTACTCTGAATATTAACTAAATGCCATTCTCACTCATTAATAACTAAATAGCAGTCCAGCAGTCTAAACGACTGTATCTTTAAGATGTGATCTATTTCTCTTTGTTGTTATAGTCTTAATGTGACTCCTCAGGTTTAACTAATTGCCATTATTAATGAGACCATTTTGCTCTAGGCATTTAATTATTCCTCTTATAAAACCTTTTTTTTTAGATAACTAATACATATTTTTTGTAGAAAATAGGATAGTATAAAGATAGAAAAGTATAAATTGTTGACAATACTAGCACCCAGAGAAAAAACACTTTTAATTAATATTATATAAGTGTATTCTATATATGTGTGTATAACTGTAAATGTGTATGTATATCTACCTTAATATATAGTAATACATATATGTATACATAGCAGAGTGAGATTAAACTTTACATGCTATTATTTTCTCTATTCTTAAAAACTTCATTTCTGTAACTTCTGAAAGAATAAAGCAAATGCCTGACTCTTCTCTAACAGTATTTAGTGCTTACAATAAAAACCCTAAAAATTTAATACTTCTATCCAACCAATATTACACAGTAACAGAACTCTATATTTTATTTAGTTTAAATATTTCCATGTAATGTAAGTTATATAACAATGAAAGTTTCTAAAAATACAAGATATTAATTAGATATTTCCAGATATTTAATTTTATTTTCAAGGCAAGTTTATTGAGAAAAATTCTGTGTTTCAGTGCATTGGCTTGTCTTGTCTGGCAGAGATTTCATTGACTTTCTCATCCCTCCTTTATCCTTGGAAAAGATAATTTGAGTAACTACTTCCAAATTGTTAATATTTACCAAAATTTCACTTCAGTTTCCTTCAATATCTGGCAACAACCCTCCAAACCAACTTTTCCAATTTTTCTCCCTCGCATTTGAGTCAATATCACGGAGAACTAAAACCTGACTACCTAGATACCATTGGACTTTATGTTGCCTTCCAGTTGGCACTTTTTCTCAGGTTCTTAGGAAGTCTTGTGAGTGGAAGCTCGATGATCTTAAAGGCCTCACCACTGTAGCAGACCATATAATGACTGGAATTCTCAATGGACAAATTGTTACTGAGTGATGACCCACTGCCCAACGTACACAGGAGCCAATAATACAGCAACCCGCTGTTAAGAAAATAAAAAGCATTTATTGATAAGTAGACCTGCAAAGAGACAGAAGGCAAGGCTCAAATCTGTCTCCTGAAGGGTTTGGAGCAAGTTTTAAGAAGTTTAGAGGGAATAGGTTGGTATGCAGAAGTGCTGGCAGGGCAGGTTTCAACTGGAGGGTTTTTTGGAAATTGACATTTATGGTAAGATATGGTAAACGGCTTAGCCCTGGGATCTTCCAAGACAACAGACCCTTCATTTCTCAGAGTTTGGATGTTCAAGTTCCCATCACATACAGCTTTTTGGTTCTGTGGATGAGGCAAGACTTTGGTTCTGGGTTCAACTGGAGGTCAAAATTTTCTTTGGCTGCAATGCCTTATGGTTTTATTCTGCTGTCTCTAAAAGTAACTTGGTATCTTATTAAAAACAGGATAGGACCAGATTGAGCTTGTTTTGTGGTTACAAAATTGCTATCTGGGGCACTAAGAAAGATGGTGAAATGCTCAGATCATTAACATCCTTATATAAAAGGTCACAAGGACTGGACAACTTAACAAAAGCACTGACATCCTAGCTTGAAGGCTTAAAAAAACTCAATAATCATACTGCATAACCAAAAGATTTCCCTTTATCAATGTCTTGGAATTAACTGGACTGGTTATCCTCAGGATTCAATTCCTGTTTTTTTATGTTAATATAATATTTAATGTTAATGTTTCTCTTTTCCATTTTAGGTATCCCTCTTCTGAGATGTCCGAACTCCCTAAAACAGCTGATATTTGCCGCCACCTCTTGCAAATGTTTCAATTGGTTTTACAGGTACAACTCCCACAGGAATCTTCCAGATATCATTTTTTAGACCCTGTTTTGACCCACATAGGAGGTTTTTGATCACTTCTGAATTGATCAGCAACAAATGATATTTGTCTTGCATAAAAGCAGAGACTGACAACTTGAACTTTATGCGAGCCCAATGCTCCATGAAAGCCATGACTGCTGAGAATTCTCCTACCCTCACAATCATACCACTTTGTTCCAGGAATTGCTAATAAGCTCATAAGCTAACTTTGCCAACTGAAAGGGTTACCCTGCTCCAGAACATTCCCAGAGAAGGCATTACCTCCATCCTTCTTCGGTAACTCGGAAAAGACCTATCTCCACTTTTCCTCAAGATTTCTTTATTTTCCTCTATAAAACTTGTCCCCCTGCCTTTCCTTTGAGATATTCCTCACTAATGGATATTATGTCTACTGCAGCATGTTGAATAAAATCATCTTCTTAATTGTCCAGTTCATTGTGTATGATTTATGGTCAGAAGGCCGAAGTCAATATTCAGTTCTGTATGCTTTTAAGATAATTTTAAGGTTTTTTCAGGTAAGAGATACAAAAATGTCACCTCAAATAAATTCTTTTGTTCTAGAACTCATTTGCCTGTAATCCGACCATGAGTATGTCTTCTTCTTAAAGTATAACTTTTAATACTAATGACAGAAATGTACACTTGTCAAATATACCAGGCCAATTATCAGACCTTCAAGCAGTTTAGTACTTATTATGAGTAGTCATCATTTATTAAATATGCACTAAATTCTGAAGATTTTAGAGTATTTTCTACTTTATTTTAAATATAGTACAAATTTGTACCTTTTTATAAAATTAAAAGAACTGAGAATTTTTTTTTCTGTTCCCACCCTTTAAACAGAATACTCTCTACAGGATGAAGAGTCAAATTTCCTGCAAATGAGCTGTTCACGCAAAAACTAAAAGTATTCTAAGTTTCATCTTTGTCCTCAATTTAGGGCCAGAGTGGGGGTAGCTGGAAATGAACTGGAGCTAGGGGTTGAGGGGAATAACAGAGGCACTCTAGAGGAGCAGAGCAGAGGAATTAAAGCAAAGTATGAGAGGAGGTCAAGTGCAATGAGTTGCTTTGGGGGTAACAAGGGTGGTGACGAGTTTGGAGACTGAAAGACTCAGGAGGAGCTGAGATGAAAAACTGAATAGAATAGAAAAGCTAGTTCATAAGCCCAGGTTCCCTGAGGACTCCTTATGAATAGGAACATACACCCCCAAACAGAAAAAAACTGTTCTAAACATTCTTCTGTATTCCTTGTGTGTACTTTCCCAGCTAACAATGAGTGTTTATTAGTAAATAGCATCATTACTCCTTCCTACAAGTAAGTGTATTAGTAGATTTTCAGTCCATGCATGCCTGCCTCTAAAGCATGATTCATTCATTCATTCATTCATTCATCCATTCCTCTTTCTTCTTCCTTTTCGCTCTTTTTCTTTGCTTCTCTCTCCCTCTCTCTTTCTCCTTCCTCCCTCCATCCCCCTCAGCTTCGATCTCCTCTCTTGTAAACTTGTAAATCTCTACTTCTTTAAAATGATTTTTTTCTTCACTTTCTCCTTGATTCAAACTGGCCTTGGGCTCACTAGCATCTTTCCTTTTCTTATTCATCTATATACTGCACAACCACTCCCTTAATCATTAAACCCTTAGGGCAGCATTTAACAGTTTTAGGAACAAAGCCTCAGGTCTGTTGACCACAGAAGCAGTTTCAGTCAAACTAAATATAACATTTTTTTCAGCTCCACACCCTTGAAAGCAGACAAACCTTACCAGCATCTCCTTGAAACCAGATATCAGGACCTGATGCAATGATCAACTGCCTCCTCCCTCGGCCCCAACAAGTTGATAGAGCCCAGGACTTCAACTCCCACATCTACTAGTGAGTTTCCCCCTACACCTACATAACCTATTCCCTAGAGGCCATGGGGAAGTTGGGTCTTTGAGCATTAGCTCACCTGTGTCTTCTAGCTTGGCGCCATTTGCGTAAATAACCCTCTACTCCCTTTGCAGCAAACTCCTGTCTGTGTCTCTTTTGGCTTTGACATATGTGTCCAAAATGAACCCCTTGAGTTCAGTAATACTCCCTTCTCCTGCTTCTTTTTTTCTTCCCTTCTTTATTTTTACTATTTTTTTCATCTTTACCATTGTTGACATCAACTTTTGTCTCAAGACATCAAGAGCGATTAAATAATCTGGTTTTAACAAAGAAAAAGGGAAGTCAGTGTTCACATAAAACCAGCTGGATAAACTCTATTATGAAAAGTGCCCCGCAATCCTTGAGATGCACATTTCACAGAGCAGTTTTCTGCACAAAGCTTGTGATGTGTCAGCACAGGGTTATTTATTTACAACCATACTTCCTTGCTAAGGTGAAAGGTAAGCAAGGAATAAAAGCAATTATCACGGCTTTTTTCCACTGGGGCTGTCAATGCAAAGTGCCCCTGTGACATAGCCTGACACTTTTAATGAATTCCCAGGGTTATGCGACAATGCTACCAACACTCACATCTGTCACTTAGAGATAGGGATTTTCCTTCTATTCTTGAGATTGGATGCTAACATTCTTTGTCCCAGTTAATGAGGATCTGACTTTATATTTTGAAACAGGGCACTTTAATAATGTGTCTCTGCAGATCACATTGAACAAACCCTTAAAGTGTGATTTAGTCAGAGCTGATTCCAAATACAATGTTTAATAATACTTTGGCAGGACACGCTCAGAGGCTTTTTTTGTTTGTTTCTGTTTGTAGATACAGCCACATATATTGAAGAGTGGAAAGAACCATAGTTAAATTTACAACGTTTTCTTTACAACTGCTCAGCTTTGCCTTAAGTCCATTTCTATTTGTCTGCTTGTTCACCTTTTTACTGACAGTGATTTCTGAAAGATTGTTTTGTTGAACTCTGCCAGAAATGCATGACTGCCCAGCACTGTTTATCAGTCTGTGCTGGCAGAGGGAAGCTAGATTCTAGAACTCATAGACTCCTGGCTTCCCACTAAAACCTGATTTTAAAAAGTCTCTATCTATCTGTTTTGTTACAAGAGACCAACAATGGTGGTAGGCAGGATATAAAGTTTGAGCAAACACAGGAAAACAGGGTTTTCTGGGAATAAACTCGCAGTATGAACACTGAATGTGGGCTCAAGCAAGAATTATAATAGAACGTCAGCATCTAGAAAAAAGGGGCACCTTTTGAGCAAGAGATCTGCCTACAAGCCTGTCTCTGGGGATAATTAAAGCCCAAGGTACTCATAAGAGGGGTGGTGAATGCAGTCCTAGTTTGGAAAAAGTCTAACTCAGAAGATTCATCACAGTAGGTGAGCTGGGTCAGGGAAAGTTCAAGTAGTGGATAATATTAACACAGATGTGCAGCCCTGGCCAGATTTCAAGTTCTCAGTCCATTTAGAGCAGAGTAGCAGCCAAGACCTGGAGGGATCACAGCAGATAGGATCCAGCTAGAAAAAGTAACAAAAAGTGTCCAATCCCAGCAAGTGGACTAAAGGCAAGAAAGAGGCTTCAGTACCAGTAGAAAACATAGCTACCACATTCCAGAACCAAATTAGAAATACAATGATGATGCCTTGAGGAAGAAGAGACATGAGACAGGAAAGGGCAGGAGAGAGTTGGCAAAGTGGGTTAAGTTATAAATAAAGTGTTAATTAAGCAAATTAAACAGTAAGCAAACAGGTGTGAGTTTAAATGACTTTGGCAAAGTGGTCTTTTCCCAGGTGCGGAGAGAGCAAAAGGACAGGCTGCAATTTGCAGTGCCCACAGGTACCTGGGATAAAAGAAGATCAAAGGCAGCAAAATAAGTTCTGCATCCCACTGGTTGAGGTGTCAATGATCATAATAGATAACTTACCATGATCAGTGTTGGTTAGAAACTGAGTGAAGCTCAATGTACAGATAGAAGGCATTAGTATCACTAGCAGAGGATGGCTGGAGGAAGGCTGGAATTAATTGGCAAGTGGCTTCATTGTATGAGGTTTAGAAATAAATTCCAGTAAATCAGTTTAGCTTAAGATAGGCAGCTTAAACATACAGGCTCTGCTGCCTCTGCCTTTAGGACAACCATGACAAAGTCAAGGAACCTAATATCCCCTAATCTATCTCTCTTTCTCTCTCTCTCTCTCTCTCTCTCTCTCGGTGTGTGTGTGTGTACAGGTTTAATCTTCCTATATGCATGCCATGTTTATAACTTTTAGTTTTCACTTGAGGAAATTGAAGAATGTCTCTGAAGATCCCACAGCGGAGCCATGATTTAACATCAGGTACCCTAACTTCTGGAAGGCAGCTGATAGACTTCTACTTCTTAAAAAAGAAAATAGGAAACAATGATGAAGCCACACATGCAACACATTGGAAAAAGCTATAGTTTTTGGTTTCGACCACAATTTCAGAGAAGTTTCCTACATCCTCCAAAAGGCTGGCATATATAACTAGAATGTCCTACAGATCAGGAGTCCCCAACCTCCAGACCACGGACTGGTACCAGTCCATGGTCTGTTAGGAACCGAGCCACACAGCAGAAGGTGAGTGGCAGGCAAGGGAGCAAAACTTCATCGGTATTTGCAGCCATTCCCCAGCACTAGCATCACCACCTCAGCTACACCTCAGATCACCTGGCATAAGACTCTCATAAGGGCACCAGTTCCTGGTGCCGAAAGGTTGAGGACTGCTACAAATCCTACCACTTTGTGAGTTCTGGTTAAGGACACTTTCCCTCAAGGGGTCCTTAGGATGATAGTGGTGGTGAGTATAAGCAGGAAAAGATTGGCTAATTTGCCAATGCACAATTTATATATCAGTATAAAGGTGATAATTTATACCTTCTAGATAGAGAATTTTGGGGAAACAATCCATACTTGAATAAAAATATTCCCTTTCAGCCTGTTGGCACCAAATCCATAATAAAAATGAGTGTGGCAGCAGAATTTTGTCATCGAAAGTCTTTACACAAACTTGTCCACTAATTATTAGCTAGAAATATCTTTGTATTTCTCGTAAACCTTAGTTTCCTCATCTTTGTAACATACACATAATTTAGTTTAACTCAAAATGTTAGTGTGAAGATTAAATGAGACATTATAAAGTGTCTAGTGCTATATCCAGTAGGTGGTAGGTAAGTATTCAGTAAATCTGAGTTCCTTTCCCTCAACTCATCTTCCATGCATGAGAATGACTTGAATTTTCTGAGAAAAGTTTTGTTCCACTCAGGGATGCCCCATATGGTACAGTATGTGCCCTGAAGACAATATTGCATCTGAAAGAGAACCATTCACGTGATAGACCTCTTCCATTTGTTTATTTATGACAACAATTTCCTGGCAGATGGCAATGTCTTGTTCTAGCAAAATCAGTATATCACAACAATATTCCAACAGATGGAAGTAAAATCTCTTGAAGAATGGGTGTTTTCATGTCAAAAGGTGCTTTATGTGCTAGCGGAAGCCTTGAACCCTCCTTTTGCCTGAATGTTTTTCATTTTCTTTCCCACATGGCCTAAAATTTCATCAACAAAATTCATTTGGTTTAACAGTCTTTAAAATGCATACGTATTAAAAATTATTAACTCTAAGTCATTCATGCCTACTGTATTTAGGCTTTATGTTTATACCCTGGGATATGTCTGGGGAGATATGTGTCTTAATCTCTCTGGAGGGATTTATATTCCTAGCTTTCAGGGATGCTTGCTATTCAAACAGATCAGAACACCCAGACTGTGAAGAAACATGAGAAATCAATGGAGAACGGTAGTTCAAAACCATCTACCATGAAGTCATGCAGTGTAATAATACTATTACAGGAGAATAAAGAATTGGAACCAGTAATTCAATATTTCGCACTCTGCCTAATATTTCTATTAGGTTCAAATCAGATGATTAAGTCATAATATAAAAACGTATGAGAGATTCTATGCCATGCTAATTTTAGAACCCAAGTATAAAATGTGTTTTAACTTACTACTTATCAAAGTCATAATTAAATATAAGGCACGTGTACTACCCACGAAAGGGTATAGTGTTATTTTAAAATGGACTTAGGTTAGTTGTAAATATATACAGCAAGTTTTAGAGAAATCATTAAAAATATTTTTAAAGAAATATAATTGATACACTGAGATAAAATGTAATCACGTAAAATACTCAATTAAAATTAGAGAAGACAAAAAATAAATTGAAGACAAAATAACAAAAAAGGACAACAAATAAAAAATTGTTAAATCAACAGTTTTTAAATCAACTATATCAATAATTGTTAATCAATTGTTAAATCAACTATATCAATAATCAATATAGTTGAATGGCTGAAATATACCAATTAAAGAGCTATCAAAGTGGATTAAAAAACATGGCCCAACTATATGTTATCTATGAGAAACTCGCTTTGCAACTCATATCTGATAAAAAAAAACTTGTATCAAACTATCCAAAGTACTCTTAAGACTCTCGTTCACTGAGAATGCAAAATAATATAGCTACTTTGGAAGATAGTTTGGAAGTTTCTTACAAAGATAAACACTTGGCACATTGATCTAGCAATAGTGCTCCTAGATATATATTATATGCATATCAGGAGTTGAAAACATGACCACACAAAAACTGGCACGTGAACGTCTAATAAGCTCTACTTATAATTTCCAAAAATTGGAGGCGACCAAGATGTCCCTCAATAGGTGCATAGATAAACAAACTGTGGTACATCCATACAATGAAACATTATTGAGTGATAAAGAAGGAGGGAACTATTAAGTCACAAAAATACATGAAAGAACATTAAATCCATATTTCTAAGTGAAATAAATCAGTCTGAAAAGGCTACATACGGTATGATTCCAACTCTATGACATTCTGGAAAAGAGAAAGCTACAGAGAAAATAGAAAGATTGGTGGTTGCCAGGGGCGAAGGATGAGGAGAAGTGGTGCATAGATGCCACATGTTATTTTTAGGACAAGGAAATTATTCAATAAGACATTAGTGATGGAAATATGACATTTATTAAAACCCACAGAAGTTTGCAACACAAAGAGTAAACATTGGACTTTAGTTACTAATAATATATCAATATTGATCCATATGTAATGAATTTATCACACCAATGCAAGATGTTAATAAAGAAGATTCCAGGGTGTGGGGTGAGGCATATGAGAACTCTGTACTTTCTGCATAGTTTTTCTGTAAACTTGAAACTACTCTGAAAATTAAAAGCTATTTAAAAATTATATTAAAATACATATTTTAAAACTTATTTCTTGAATGCCTCTCTCCCCAGTTCCAGTCTGTAAGTTCAATAAGGATCAGAACTCAATAGTTGCTAAATAAAAATCCAAAATGTAACATTATTATCATTATCCTATCTAGGAAACCTCAAGTAAGAGTTATTGGGATGCTCAAACTTACCATTTTTGAGGCCCCTTGGGAATATCTGACACATAGAAAGGTATAATTTTATCAAACTACTTGCTAAGTCTTACCTCTACTAAAGTAACTGGTAAAAATGCTTAACATAAATTACATGTAATGAGCATTAAATGAGTGTATGGCATATAGAAGGTGAAAAAAACCCATAAATTACTAAGCTCCGATTTTGTTCATCTTATTTTCGATGACTAAAGAAATGGGAAGACTTCTTAATCCAGCTTCCCTGCTGGTCTCTGCTGAGAGCCATCTAACATGGTTATTTCACTAACCTCAGACTATAAGTGTGAAAATTTCCTCTAAATCTTTGTCTCGTACCATCTTGATCCAATCATCAGTTTTGTGCTCAGCTGTGAATAATATCACAACTCTTCCATTCACAAACAGCCTTGAACAAAGAAAAATGGAAATACTGCAGATTCTTTCTCTTTCTTTTATTTTCTTTTCAGTTCCATAAATATATTTATCTTTCTATTAACAGTTTTTGAGTTATTTGGACTTGTTTTACTTCTAGTTTTTGTTCTCTTGGAGGACTTTCGACTTCAGGTATCAAGAGCTTGCCACTCCCTCACCCCTCTCACGGCAACCTGTATCTCAGAAGAACATTCTGTCTTCAATGTGTGACATCAGTCAAACCAGAAAAACTTCTAGTTGTTTTATATCTATTTCCATATATGTTATATCCATGTGTTTCATGTGCACATACTGGCATATCTACATGAAAATGAGGAAAATCCTGATTTTGTACTGGAGTGACATTAACTGCTACACCATCTTCCAAAAGTAAAGCTCCGACTGACTAAAGTCATAGAAGGAGATAACGATAGACTCTGGATTTTTGTTTACCAAGCCAATGCTCTCTCTATAAATAACCCTGAAATTAGACTCTACATCCCTATATAGAGTAAGCATTACCTACCCTGGATGGAAATGATTTTTTTTTTTTTTTTGCCATTTTGCCTGAGGGATTGAAAGCGAAAGCAAGAGTCCCTTGAATATTCCAATTTCTTGTACTTCAGCTTAATAGCAATTGGAAATTGTGCTCTGGCATAACGCCATTTCTGGGCAGGGGGATGCTAAGTCCCACTCTGGTGTAGTTTGCATTTTAGTGTATTTGGTAAATAAATTCTTAACAGATGGATAGAGCAGCAGGAAGCCAATACCAGGGAGTCAGCAGGTGGACAGGAAAGCCAGAAATGGACTGGCACTGATCAGATTAACAAAACTAAAACATCTTGGGATTCACACATGCTGCCCACAGAATAAGTTGGCATTGACCAGATAGGCAAACTCAAATCAACCCTGAGCATGGAAAATTTCCATTACTCTGTTCCTGTGGGGTACCAAGGTCCCTCCCAGATGGTGACACCAAAGCTGTAAATCCTTCAGAAAAAGTCTGCCTTTTTTTTCCTTGACGTTGATACGCAACAGAAAGATGAGATACAAATTATAATTATTTAGAGTATCAAACTGCTCTTTATTTAACTGTACTAGCCACAAGAGTAAGTGGGGAGGGAGGGAGACACTATCACTGAACACTATAAATCATTGGTATAACCTCCCAAAGGACTTGATTTAACTGCCACTATAAGAACATCCTCTTCTACTCTCTGGCCCACGGCACTGTTCCCCACAGTGTGAAACTCTTAATAGCTTCGTTTTAAGGTCTGCTGCCCTGCTCACACAATAATGTGACTCTTGCATTAAAAGCCTCCTTCCCACAATAAGATATGTCTCCCCAAGGACCTTTGCCCCTCGCCTTGCACCACAGAGGTTATCTGGAGAGCTAATGGCTGGCAACACAGCCTAGTGCTGACCTGGCATCCAGGACCAAGGTGCTGGGCACTTGTCCTGGTCAGGCCCAGGGGTTCCTAAACAAGAGTTAAGGGCTTCCAAATCTCTAGGAACTCATAATCTTCATTTGGAAATTCTGAAATACTTAATCATATCACCTAAATTTTTATGAGTTTTATAATAGGTGTAGTAAATCCTTGGAATCAAGATGTTGCCATTAAGTACCTGCCTGATGATGGAAAAGTTGCCTGATCACTGAGCCGAACTTTCCTTAGTTCAGAGTTCGAGTTTGCGAGAATTAATTGGCAACATGTGAAAAACTCAGCAAAGCAACTGGCACATAATAATGAATAAATAATATCTTTCATCATCATCATTATAATTTTCATTTTTATTAGAAATTGAAGTAAAGTTGATGTGAAGACTCGGATCTTAAAAGTATTCTTAGGGATCTCTGGTACACCTGGCACAGAAGATTTCAAAACCCGTCACAATGTACGGCAAGGAGTCAGAAGGACAGGAACATGTAGCGATAAGTCTGCAGAAAATTAGATTTGGAGGCTCAAGCTGCCTAAAAAAGAATTGTGAAATTTACAAGGTTATGACATGTAGTGAACCCAAGTTTAGTCCAAACTGGTAGTAATAATAATAATAATCAACTAGACTAAACTAATATTACAAGTTTAGTTTAAACTCGGTAGACTTAAAATAGATAGTGAGCTCTCCAGGTAACAAGGATAATCCTATTCAGATAATAGAGACAACATCTAACTGGTCCCTGATTCCCAGATAGAAAGTTAACCTACTGTGTTGTAAGGCCAAAAATCTCATGTACTGCCTTGACATCTTTGAACATCACAGGACCCCAAAGACCTAACAGTGAGTTCCCCTACTCCCAGCAAATGTGCTCTCACAGATAAGGGAAGACTTCCACCTGGCTAGTTTTCCTGTCAGCCAGACCAGCTGTTCTCCTGGTCTTCAACTGAATGGGTTCCATTTCCCTGATAGCCTATGAAATTATTCAAACAAACATATCATCCTCCCACCGGAATTAGGGATCATCGCACCCTCTTCTTACTTCCTACAGAGTCTGTCTCCCACAACCTCTGCTTACTCACTCTGCTTCCAAGTGCAAACCCCTGTATGATTCTGCGTTGCATTCATTGTCCTCCTCTCCTAGGCTGTGAGTGTATATGACTAATAAACTTCTGTCAATCTCATGTTTCTAGGATTAGATGGTATTTGTTTGGCCATCCCCATAATCTCAAGATGAGAATCTCCCTTTCGCCAATGGGAGATACCTCCATATGGTATAGCTACCATAGTCAGGCAGACAGAATAGAGAACCAGTTTCCTTTTCTGTTGGAGAAGAACATAATCAGAAAATTGTCCTACTGACTCATATTTCACAGTGAGGACTTGAAAGGTAGACTGCATTAGAATGTAAGTTTGAGACAACACAGACAAGAAGGGTGATGCCACACCCAGTTCTCTGGAGACCATCAGCCTCCTGATGTCCTGTCTAGAAATGGACTAGAAAGAGTAGACTTCAAGGACTTAATTTGTCCTTATCCCAACCAAAACTGGGTTTCAGAGCTAAGGGCTACCTCTTAAGCCAGTGGTATAAGATAGGTACATCGTAACACTCAAAAAGGAGAGAAAACACAGAAAAATTCTTATTACCAGTTAGTATTCTCATAAAATGATAAAAAGGAACAAGATTAAAGAGAAAAAATATTAGGGTTTTATTGTTTTTACATACCACCCCTTACTCCCCAGAAGAGTCACCTTTCCGTTCTCAGAAAGTTGGCGACATATTATTTACAGTGATTTATTTGAAGCCCTCTATTTAGCTTTTAACATTTTTCTAAGTAACCCTTGGATTACAGGGTGGAGAGGGGGTGGAGGCCGAGTGCGTTTTTAGCTATGTGGCCTCTAGCTATGCTATGTATTATACCTACGTATGCGCTCTATTTCTAAGTGACATTTTGAGTTAATGACAGCAGTTGATCTATGTTAACTCCAATCAACTAAGCTGGAAAACTGACTTTTTAGACCTCTGTACATACTACTTAAAATATAGTTCTAACAAATTTAGCTGAGATGATTTTTTTTTCCAAGCCATATTTATCTACATCTGTGAAAAAAGGGGGAAGAATAAGAATCCTCTTTTTTTGACTGATATGCTAAAATATTCCCTTAAAAGCTTTTCAACATTGCAGACATATTACCTATTCCTGGATGAAATAGCTGCATTGTGAATGAGAGTTAAATTATCTAATTATTCATTATTCACTATTATTATGAAAGTTAAAAATAAGCAGATCAAGATTTAGAAACAGCATAAAAAGCAATATAAAAAAAGCTATGTTATGTAAAGGATGTTTTGGTACCTGGTCTTTATTAACAATAAATAAATAAGGGGATTCTGTTTGGGTTAACTTTAATGTAATAAATCTAATGTTTTCCTTATTTGATTGATGATTCCTGTCCTCATTACAGGCTATAATCTGAGTATCTTAGCTGAGTTCCCTTAAAGTGGACCCTGATATGAGGTTTTGAGCACAAGCAGTTTTTTGGGAGCTGATCCCAGGAAACGTCAATACAGGAGTAGGGAATGATACAGGGAAGAGAAGAAAGTCAATAAAAAGTGCGTAATCAAGCAAGTTACTACTGAGGTAACTGGAGCTTAGAGATTGGGTCATTTGCTTTAAAAACATCAAAGAAAAAAAAGTAGAGAATTACTCCCCAAGATGATTTCAGTGCAACTCAAACTGAGTTGAGAGGGTGAACCACATGCCCTCTCAAGGTCTCTCCCAATCTCATGATTATATGATTGCTCATTATCGAAAATTGGCTGGTAATTGGTTTGACTCAGAGAGGTCAGCATGTGAAGGGGACTGCACAACCCTTTGATTTTTATAGTAAAGAACAATGTAGTTGTCTCAGTCACATTTCAGAAGGGCATTTTTAAAAAGTATCAAATATATGCCATGGTAATCTTCATGACTGCTAATTAAGGGAGATCACCTAGGAGTCGGCTACAATTTTGACAAGTAGAGATGGGGGTAGTGATGAAAATGGCAGGGACCGATGACAAATCCTAAGTTCTATACAGTCATGTATAGCACTGCTTTCATTGTTTGTTTGCTTTTAAACTATCTACATTGCTGATATATAATCGGATACTGGTTGTAGAAACGGCATAAGCGAGAAGAAAAAACTTATGCTTCACTTCGCTTGCTCTTAATTGGAAAAAAAAATCCTTTTACAAACAAATGGGGATCTGATTATGATTATGTGACTTTCTGTACATAATTTTACGTAAAATTAGTCACCCAGAATGCATATTTTAAATGCACCGGCTATAGCTAATTGGCCAACGGTGAATTTTTAAAGTGATCAGTCCAATTACTGTCTGCCAAGATGCAGAGATCAAACACAGTTTTCTCTTTTTTATAGTCCTAAGGTTTGTAGGAACAGGGCACTTATCCTGAGAATATATATATTTTTTTTAATTCAGCAAATTTAATAAAGTTGGGATCTCATTTTAACTGGATTGAGGAAATAGACATAAAATAAATTATCTAAGTAAATAAAGTCATCTTTCTTTAAATTAATTAATTTTGTTTGAAGAACCCCTAAATCAAACCTATAGAAACATAAAATTGTACAGCTGAAAAGGATTAGTGACTATACTAGTTCAACCTTTTCACTTTGTAGATAACAGGCTATGAGCAGTTACATACTATTGCTAATTTGATGGAGCTAAGTACTCTGAGTTAGAATTTGAACTCAGGTACCCTATTTGTTAAGGAAATGTTCTTTCCACAACATTAATCAGGGAAACACAACTGTTTGTTAAACTATTTCAGAAACATGTATTAAATTTATCTCAATTTGAAAACAAGAGCCTTTAGGAAGATGTGACCAAAAAAAGCATTTTCATATTCTGTCCTTCATCTGTAAACATCTACCATAGATAAACTTCAAAGAAAAAAAAGTCAAGGTCAGGATGCTCACTGTTAAACCTTATAGCTGTCCTTTGAATTTGACACCAAAGCAACATTTTCAGACAATCTGATTCAAGATTATCTTAGAAATATATTAAAATAAATAATTTATTTTTACTAAAGGAAGTAAAACGATGCAATACCAAAGACATTTTAGATTTTCAGTGGTCTTCGGTTCTGTTTTGTTTTGTTTTGTTTTTATGACATCCTCTCTGAATAAAGATAGGCCTACAACTATTAACATTTCCTTCAAAAAGAGATGATCGAAGAAGGGAAAAAATGAGTTTTCTAGTATTTCACAGAAAGCTGAAGAACTGGTTTTACCTGAGGCAAAAACGATTTCCTCTTACCACTTCTAGGAAAAAGAACTGAAAGCTACAATTTTGTTTTTATTTACTTTGTTGTAATTGTTTAAGTACTTCAACTACACTTTTATTAGGCTGTGAGCTTCTTGAGAGTGTCAGCTATATCTAATTAATCTTTATATCTTTAGTGTCTAGCCTAATGCCTACTATGTAAAGGACAATAAATGTCTCATAAGTGAATGAGTGAGAATCTGGTGCAGATAGCAGTTATAATAAAATCCATAACCATGGAAATAAGAGTAAGAAGATAGGGCTAAATGCTAAAGAGGAGGGAAGAGAAAAATTATATCAGAAGCAAAGGCTAAGAGAAGGTATTGTAAATGAGCAGATAAAAGCTCTGAACTCCCTGAGAGCCAAAGCAAAAAGGGAAGCTCAATAGATTATAAGGTCTCAACATTTAAATAAAAAGAGAAATAACATCTATTAAAAGAATATTTTAGGATAGTCTTATCATAAGAAACTTTAAAGGATAAAATTCAATGACTATCCATTCAATACCTACTACTTTTAGTACACTCCATTAGGCAATGTGGAGTAATACAGAGATAAGGGGAAGAGAGTTATCAGCCTTAAAAGGGTTATCTAATGAATGATGCAGAACAAACATATACATAAACATAATATAGGACAAGATGCAATACACAATAGAGGACTATGACTTGATTCTGAGGAGGAAAGAATCACACATGGTTGCAGGGATCATGGAAATGTTCTTAAAGGAAGTTTTGTGTGAGATATGTCTTGACATGTAGGTAGGTTTTTCAAAGTTAAACACACAAAAGAGAAGGAAGTGTTTGTCCGGACACTGTGATATAAAAAGAGCATGTGCAAAAGTACTAAGCTAAATGACTATGTTTCTTGCTCCTAGGGAAGTGAACATTCCTTGTAATACAAGTTTAGCTTTCACAAAGGCTTTACATTAGGAAGCAATAAGATAAAACTGAATTAGTATTTGTAATACTAGTAGAAATCCAGTACCTCCTAAAATAAAGTAATTATGCAGGAATCAAATTCTTGATTCAAAGCTCATCTTTAATTTCCACTCAGGTTTGAAGCCTTTGGTATATCTAATTTTAATAATTAAAGGACTCTTTGGACTATACAGCATCTAATATTGTTTATAATTCATGAACCTGGAAAGGTTTTAATATTATATGGATATGAATAAGCTTGCTAAAACAGGCTAACCAGCCATCTGTTTCATGACACACACTTCCAGAAATGTCATGAAACTTTATGTTACCATAAAATGGGGCAACAAGGAAACACCTTTCTGTGGAAGAGGAGTTCTCTAACAAGCATTTGCAGGACACTCTAGTCTCTGCTTGATATGGCACATTGCAGCTGTAACAATAAATGCCCCTAATAGAAACAGAAGAAAAATTGGCTGTAAACTTTCACAGGAGAAAGCCAGATGCTTTGACCACAGTTTCTATATTTTTGTTCCAACAAAAAAGACCATTACTAATCAAGTACTTATGCTATTGAAAAATTCTCACAAGTCTTAAATCCTCTTCTTTAGAAAGAAGGCTAAAGTACTAAGCCAGAGAAGAGAGTTTATCTCATCTCATCTCATCTTATTTATTTATTTATTTATTTATTTATTTATTTATTTATTTAGTAATGTGGTAAATTATGTTTACCACTCCTTGTTCAGGACAAAAGTAATTTTCTAATGTGTTTTCATAAATACTGCTGCTAGGCTTAAACTGCCTCCTAAAGGAGTTAATCCAGTTCTCAATGATGACGTATTACATTTCTTGCTTATAGAAAGGAGCATCCAATCACCTCTCCTTTACAAATATCCATGTAGTCATCAAAACCAGAAAGTGAGGCTCTACAGTCTGCTTTAGTTCTTGGTATCAGCCATGTCTTCAGAATGAATTGTAATTCTGCAATCACCAAGGAGTTGCCATAGCTAGTTCCCCATTACCTGTGGTTTATACAGACTCATCAACAAATTTGCAAACTCCACAAGTCTATGGATTTGTTTCCATGTGGTTTCAATGTCTTCCCTGCTTACACATATACACAAGAGTCATGAATAGACAACAAAAATGTCATTGAAAAGCAATTCAGCAATAGTTCAGGTTTTAGGTTCTAATAATGCTCAAATCCCAGTTTCTTGGAGTCAGTGTACTGTATCAGCAATAATGAACAAAACTATTGAAACTCATTAAAGAAACTACTAATCAGTATGTTAATTGAGGCTATCTGCTTCCCATTATACAGAGAGACGAATTAAGCAGGTTACAATGGTTCTGAGAAAATATCTGAGAAAATGTCAAAATTAATGATAAATAAAACTGAGTTCCCTTTGTGGTTGAGTTTTCACCCAGCTGCAACTTAAAAAGTGCTAGCAAAGAAAACTATTCATTATTTGTCAAGTCAGAATATAATCTCCGAACCACTAACAGTATTTTTTCTTATAACTTTTTAATGAGAGGTGAACAGACCTTAAAATAACCACCTACTTGCACCATACAGTATGAACTAAAAAAAAAATTCCTGTGTAAAGAAATGTACCATATCTATATGAGATATATAGAGGTAGATAATAACTTTCAGAATAATGTATCTCATAGAATGAATCAAAATTATCTTTACAAGAAAGAACTGGGTTATTAGAAATATTCTACACTTTGATAAAACGGGTTAGCTATTTAGGGCAACATAGTGGAACATATAGGAAGACGATGAGAGGAAAGTGAAAGGAAATTCAAGTTATTAAATTACTTTTGTACCTATATGTATGAAAATCATACTATGAAATCAACTGCTTCTCACTGTATAGGTAATAAATTAAATATTACCAAGCCATATCACTATCCTGCTTAGAATACATCAATGGCTTTCCTTTGTTCTTTGAGTTAAAAATTCTTGATAGAAGACACAAAATTCCACATGAATTAGCCTTGATATTCATTTGCCCACGTTCTCTCTTGGTACTTTATATATACTTGTTTCTCTGTTCTTGAACTGTACCTCACTCCTCCTAGACTCCAAGTTCTTTTTATACACTGTTCCTTCCCTAGTGTGCTTTACATTCCATTGGCACTCAGACTCTCCACACCTGGATATCTCTCATTCGTTTTCTAGTTAAAAACTTAAATGTTATTTCTTTCTTTAAACTCTAGAATATAAATTAGATAATACACTCTTATTGTAACCCCTCTCATTTGTAAACTTTTTACAAAATTGGGGTGAATTTAATTGGAGAATATTTAGTAGTAAAGTTGTTAGGATTAATAATCCATCTGTGAAAAACGATAAATGAAGAACATGATATCCAAGTGTCTAGACTGGGCAACTGGATTTGGATGGTGCCATTCACAAGGAGAGGGAAGAGTGGGATGAAAACAAAATTGAGGACAGGGAGCTCAATTTGGGGCATGTTTAGATTTCAGTGTCTCAAAGATCTCCAAATGGAGTCATCTAGCTTGACATAAGGTATGGAATAAATGTGTAAGATACAGATTGAATACAGATTTGAAATTTTCACCCTACTGGTGATAAACAAATCATGAAAATGGCCGAGTAGAGAAATAAGAAAAGAAATTCTAGAGTCTTACACGAAAGCTGGCATTTACAGGGTAGGTACAGGAAAAGGAGTGAAACTGAGAAGTAGCAGCTACAATAGTAAAAGCAAACCCAAGAGAGTTGGTATCAAAAGAGCAAAAGAAATGTTCTTCAAGAACAGGGAGGTCAACAGTGCCAAAAGTAGCTAAAAGGTTCCAGAAGATATGGACTGAGACCGTTTGATATTTATCAACAATGATAACCTTGGCAGCAGCAGAAAGAGTCCAGTGCTGGGGGTAGAATGAACGACAGGAAGCAGAAAAATAACAGTAGTCCATATCAAGAACTTTGTGAATGAAAGAAGAAATGACAGCCTCCAGGGAGACTATAATGTGAAATGCTGTTTTCTTCCTTTTTTTTTTTTTTTGGTGTGTGTGTTTTATTTATCTGTGTAGTGACAAAAAGTATGGTCAACTGCTTGTAGAAAGGAGCCAGTAGAGAAGCAGAGCTGAGGTTATGTGTGTGGCGGGGGGAAGTAAATCAGATCTTCCAAGAGGTACGAAATAAGAAAGAGAGATGGTTAGAAAAACATGAGAAGACTGAGAAGCAGTTTTAAATGCACAGTCGAAGTAGAAGATATGAATTTATGTTGAACCAAACTGTATCATTCTGTAAATTCCTCAGCTATGTCAAGATTATCAGATCAATCAAGATGTTTTCCCTGTGCTAGTTCAACACTAGAATGGAACAAAGTTGGAAGAATTGCTGAGAGTCATGAAAGTAATGGTAACTTGAACTCCAATATAAATAAGAAATGAAATAAAATAGGGGTGAGGTCAGGAGGCTGACACAGAAAAAGTAGGTGGACTAAAGGATCGAATAATTAAATGAGGAGGAAGGTCAATAATAACTTATTTAGACAACTCAAAGGTTAGGAAATTACATCAGAGAGTGAAATGTTTTAAACAGGTGATGTTTCCAGATGATAGAAGGCACAGCACGTGACCATGTGAATGAGTGAATAAAATGATGACTAAAGATGAGGAAGTCCAGAGTGTTCAAAAGCTAGATTCTCAACATATTTGTTGAAGTCACTCAAGGTTCACAGGACTTTGGGGTGGGGAGAAAATGTATGAACTGGGTGTCAAAGTCATCCGTGAATGAAGAGGAATAATCAGGTAGTCAGTATATGACAGTGAAACAGAAAGGTGAATTCTGAAAGATCCAAAAATGCTATGGGTTTCAAAGATATGTGGAAGTAATTGTCTAAATTTTCCATTGACAAGGGAGGGGACAGACAACTAAACCTTTAGCACTGAAGTAAAATCCTAAGAAGCCAGAATGTCCACCCCATTCATCTTCCTCTATGCCCAAGTCAAATACAACTTAATGAATCTATGAAGGGTAAATAAGCCACCAGTAAGTGTTGAGAGTAGGTAAAAACTGATATCCCATAGTCCAAATATGGCTCAAAAATGTATTTTGTTTTATTTGCACATTTTTTACACACAAAAAATGGATAATATTTAATCAAAACATACACTTTTTGTTTTACCGTAGTGTCACACTGACTTATTTTCTTACAATTGATATAATTCCCAAACTATGTTAGAAATGAAACTAAGTTTCAACAGTACTCTGAGTTTAAGGCAAATTAGATATCAATTGATAAAGAATCTCTAAACTGGGAGTGAATCGGGAGCTATGTAAGGAAAAAGCTAAGTAAATGTGTAGTTAAATACAAGACTTCTAGGTGAGGAGGCAGAGATATGTTTCTCCTGTGCAAAATAACCGGGAACTATTAGTCTTAGGGCACATTATATATTAAGAAGGATGAGGAAAAGTACCATGTTGTATAGACAGTCTTAGAAAGGAAACACAGACAGACACTAAGTTGACTGCCTAATGACTTACTAAACCAGTTATGAATATTGATCAATGTTTCGTGACATAAGCATGTCACGACAAAAGAGCAGGAATAGAGATAGGGCTTGAACATGTGGAAATATCAGGGCACATCACATCTTCCTCAAAAACATGGGTAACCTATCTTACCCATGATTTTTAACTACAAAAAGTACGCCTATTTGAAGGTACAAAAAATAAAGCCAAAAAAATAAAAGTAAAAAAGGTTTTAAAAAGCAAAAGAAGAACAGACAACACTATTTTGGTAAATAATTACAAGAAAGAATAGTTATATAGCATTCGTTATTCATTTAACAAATATTTACTAAATCCTAGGCTAAACTGAGTAGTAGGCCAAGCATTGAAGCCTGGCAAGCAAAATGAAAGGAGCTATTGTTCTCAAGGAGTTTAGAGTCTAGCCAGATATGTGATGTAACATTTCCAACAATCTAATTTTTCATCATCTAAAGGTTAGATAACAGCAATAGTTGAATGAGGGAAAATAAGACAGCATACACACTCACACACCCAATAAACTTTCAGAGAGTAGTAATATTAATATGCCAGATAGTTTTCAAAGACCTAAGCTGGAAAGGAAAACTCAGACTATGCTTTCTGTCAAAAAAAAAAAAAAAATGTTTTTGATCTAACTTTGAGAGAGATGAAGCTAGAAAACATACTTGAACTTTTATAATATAATACATTTTATAACTATTAGCCAATTAGAACAATGAAAATTTTGACTATTATAAATAGATGAGCCTAATGTTAAAAATGGAAATGGGTTGAGATTACAGATCTCATATGAGATGACACATTTAATTAAAGGGGCTTTGGTACAACTTGCGGTGAAATCTGCGAGTAGGCCCAAAGAAATAATTCCTTCAAACTTTCTATGGAGCTCACAACAGGTTTTTAAATAGAGAAAAATGACCTGGTGTCAGGCACGATGATGATCAGCCTTTTGAGCAAACAGAAAAGTCCCTCGACCATTAGGAAGTGTGTCATTGTTCCCCACCTCCATCCTCTCCTGCTGCTGCAGTATTTTTCCTCCTAGATGGATGGTATATGGCAAAAGGCCCACTCTATTCATATGCTTGATGGCCTACTAAATTGTTCACTAATATTTTTGATGCTAGCTCTATAAGGCTGTCACAGAAGCCATTTTTGTTACAGATTCACTCTGTACAGCATCTCTTTTGAAAGTGAGTAGCATAAAAGGGCATTGAAATCAAGACTCACAAAACCCTCTGCCAAGGGTAAATAAACTTCCTGGGGGTACTTCAAGCAATCTGTTATACAGCCGAATGAGATGAAAGGAAGCAAATCCTCTTGGTCACTCAGAAGCAGCCAGATTGCTCTGTTGTGTGCCTACCCTGCAGATTGCCAATTTATCACTATTTTTAAAAATTTTTACTGAGAACCGCCAGCATATAGTATGGTGTACAGGCACCCTCAAGCAGTTTAAGCCTTTGTGAAGAGCTGATATGCAAAAGAGGAATTTGGGGAAAACAGTTATTTCCATTTGAGGACCACTGGCACTCTGAAAGCCTGAATCATTCATCATTAAAGGAGTGGGCCTAACGTAAAGACAGAATGTACAATAAAGCTTGATGACTACAGTGAGTATTTCTTTCTATCAATTTCTTAAATATTTTTTAGGTATAATAAAGAGTCTGACTCCATTTTGGATATTTAATTACTGACAGCTTTCAAGCCCCACAACTCTCTCTTCTCCTTCTGTCCTACATCTGAGCAAGGCGATAAGAAGTCAGGCATTCCTTTCTTTGGCACTGGTGGGAAGCTGAAATCATGTAACTTCCATGTGCGGGGACCCTCATTCCAAGCCCACACCGCAGGCACCCTAAAATCCCAATCTAGTTGTTATTTCCTGTTCTCTAAAGCCATTTTTGGACTTACTTAGGAGCTTTTCCTGCTCTCCCAAGAAAGCCTCATTATTTGAGTAATAAACCTTTTTATACCCTGCTGAATGTGTGGTATCATTAATCTCAACACCCAAACCAGATTTTGGGTGGAGCATCAATCCTGGTCCTGCACAGTGACCACTACATAAAAAATTACCAAGAGAATTATACTAATTTTAATACAGTGACTCACAGCTATAATGTATAGCTAGCTTTTCAGTTCACCATTTTCCAAAGCTAAGTCCTCTCTGGTTCTAGACACATGTAGACTAAAGAGGAAGAGGGGTTGGAATAGGGCCCAGATTACTCCACATGGTTGAAGCCTTATTGTCAATTATAAGTAGAGTTTCCTCTGGGAGTCTATTGTCTTACTTTCTCCTTTGAATTTTGAGAGTGGGTTAAAACAGCAGTCCCCAAACTTTTTGGCACCAAGGGCCCGTGCTCTTATGAGAATCTGATGCCTGACCATCTGAGGTGGAGCTGAGGTGGTGATGCTACCGCTGAGAAGTGGCTGCAAATACAGATGAAGCATCTCTCGCTGGCCTGCTGCTCACCTCTTACCATGAGGCCTAGTTCCTAACAGGCCGCAGACTGGTACTGATCTGCAGCCCGGGACCTGGGGACCCTTAGAAAAGATATCAATAACTAAAGCAAATACACTCTTGCCCTCACAGATATTTACATAAATGTCTTAAGAAACAGAATAGGAATAGAGGCAAAAGTTAAGTGAAATTGGGCTCACATTGGCTGGCTGATTGTCATTTGGCTTTTCCATATGAGAATTTTTAAAAAGTTGATCTAACTAGAATTTAAACAATGTGGCATTTCAGATTCTTCAGATACTAACCAGAGCACCTAGCAATGTAAGTAACAGCTGATGTGGAATAAGACAGAAGCTTCAACTTCAGCTCTGCCAATAGCCACATATCTGACTCACTTTGGGCAATTCATTTAACTAACTCTCAGTTTTTCCCTCTGTAAAAGGGTGATAATATTCCTGTCCAAGCTAATTCATAGGTATTTTGAATAACACAAAAGCACAACATATACAGAAGTCCTTGGTAAAGTGTCACATGGCACACAAATACAATCCATTTTTAAGACCTTTGCACCATACTACTGAGAGAAGTCCTTACTCAAGACTCTGTGGATCTTATGCAGAGACTATTAATTTAATTTACAAGCAATTATAACAAACTTGCTAATCCGACTTTTAACTGTTTTATCAGTTTAAAGATGAAAAATTAAAATAAGGAATAGCTGCTTGATTTTTAACACTCACAATCTCTAACATTAATTTGGTACTTACCGTGTAGTTCAAATATAGCATTATTTTACGTAAGCACAGGGGCAAGAAGACAAAAGGACAGCTGGTCACTCAACAGCAAAGGTGGAAACAATTTGCAATCATCACCCACAAGAATTCAAAAACGTTGAGGGCTGAGAGATGTACCTTGACTAGTTTTGTTTAACTACAGAAGATATAGATAATCTTTGAGAAAAGACAAAAGTTTTGCAAATGTTTGATCTATTTATTTAAGGAAGTAGAAAGTATTAGAACACTGATTTTGAGAAGTTTTTATTTTAAAAAAGTGCAACCCTTTGCTGCTTAAAGTGATTTAAAATAAAACAATTCTATTACTAATATTAGAAAAAGAAAACCTATTCAAGTGAGCATGGCAATATAAAATGCCTGATTTCAATGTTTTTGTTTTTATTTTTTTTGTCCATCAGTGCTTACTCTATTCAGTTTTATAGACTCAATCTCTAGTACTGGCAATCAAATAATCTTATATTACTATACACCTATTTGTGACAATCTCCTCACATGTATTAATTCCATCTTATGGCAACACAATATATGATAAAAACTATAGAGAATATTAATATTGCTGTAAAATAATAGCACCATACTTCAAAAAGCCATCCATAATTTTTTTCATATCTTCCCCCATTCACTGCTCCCCCTACCCTTATACAGTATCGCCATTCCTATAATTCCTTTCAGCTCCTCTAGAACAAAAGAGCAAGTGATCTCAATCCCCAACTCCTCTCTCTTTCCACACAAACTCCCAGGAAAAAGAACAGTCTTTCTTCCTGTGTCAGGAAGGGTCAGGAACTGAATCTTGTTGCAGATACCTTTGGGGACACCTTTATAAAGGTGAATATGAGTTAACAAGGTTGATGGGAAACAAAATGCTATGATTATGACTCCTAATAATCTCTGGATATCTATTCACACATGTGTTGTGATTGTTTTACAAATTGCCTGCAGGAGACTGGCTGGTCTTCAGATAACAGGAAAGCCTTGGGCTTGGCTGCTTGAAATTGCGACATCACATTAGTTTGCTTGGCAAGTAGCAGTCAGAGCAGAGTGCATGGAAGAAAAAAAATACATGGCTGTCATTTATTTGCAGGTAAGACATGACACGAATATATTTTGATTGAGAATCAGGACCATTTCCCCAGTTGCAAAGATAGAGTGACCTGGCATCTGCATTGTTGATAATTGTGTATTTGAAACAGTAATCTGTGTCTGCCCTGCCTGGCGCTCAGGATCCCCTCTTGTGAGAACAGCATCCTGATTTTCTTCTAAAGAATCTTTCTTTGCCTCTCTGTCCATATGTGTTGGGGGAGTTAACTCCTCAGGCTCTAGACAGGAGTATGTAGCCCAAGGCTTTCAATGGACAGCATCTCATGCTCTGGGACAGTGAGGTATTTTCTGGGATAATACTTTCTCAGAGCTATGTGGAAAGAGGAGTTCCCTTTTTCTTGGCAAGTCTGTAGCTTCTGGTGGCCATCTTACCTCTATGAAGTTGGAATCTGCTTGAGTCAGATAAATAAGACAAATTAGAGACAGTTGGAGCCAATATTCAGAGAAAGATTCCTCACTACATAGTTGAAGAATCTGTACTTCTTGGAAATGGACCTGGATGATCAATTTTTGAGCCAATTTATTTCCTTTGATTCTTAAACCTATTTGAGTTGGGCTATGGTCACTTGACATCAAAAGATTTTTCTTAAATGTCTTTGTTTTCATGTCTGTTTCTGCTTCTGTACTGTGAACACTTCAAATTCAAGGACTGTGTCTTAATGTGCTTTCTATATTTAGTTAGAAATGTATTAATCTATATTAATCCCCAATCTAGTATTCAATAAATGTTTTTAAATGAAGGATGAGAGAAAAATATATACACATATGCCTACAGGAACTTGATGTTGTTGGAAGACCCATGTATAGCAACAGTATATTTAACACTATCTTAGATTTTCTAAATTAGAAATTAAAAATTTTCATATATAAGTATATTCTAATGTAATGCAACAAATACCATCACTGGTTCCTGAAATATGAGGTTTTGGAAATTTCTTTTCCTTTTCTTCTTCTCTTATTCATTAATTATTCACTTATTTATTTAGGTAGAGATATTAAAAAGTATACAATGGTGTTTTAATTATTATATTTCTTACTAAATAAACTAACAGGGAAAAGGTACAGGTTAATTAAAAATCTATTTAGTTAACCTATTGCTAAATAAACTAACAGGGAAAAGGTACAGGTTAACTAAAAATCACTTTTGGTATTTACTAACTCATTCACTTAGAGAATATGAATCATGCAGAATAAAGTCTATATAAAAATCAGAACTAAAGAAACAAACTATTTAACTCCATTTACTGAAATTTCATTACCAGAGTTTATTTGTTTGCATGTTTACTTTCCTCTTTAAAATTAACCACATTTTAGTGAAGGAATAGTGTCATGCCATTTGGAACCACTTCCAAAATCAGAATGACCTCAGTCTTAGTAGCTATCAAATACTAGTTCAATAAAACCACAAATATACTAATAAAATTTAAAAGTAAACTAAATAATAAAATGTATTTATCTAAATCTGTTTATATCTTCCTATAAATATATTAAAATTATATTTTCTATTTGACCCCTTTTTTACACTAATATACAACTTCCTTATAGTTTTCCTGGGTCTGTCATGAGGTTAGAGTATTTCAGAAATGATAGTGTAGAGGAGCAAGATTTTGGCACTCCAAAATATATCTTTTTGGATTAAGAATTATTTTAGGCTGATTACTTTTCGGGAACAAAAGACCCAGGAAACACTTTTTACCTCCCCCTAAATGGTCTAAAATAATTTAGATAGGGAGCCTATTTTAGGAAGGGAGCTATCATCAGAGATAACTGCACAGAATATGGTAGACTGGGAAGAACCTAGCAAGGCCTGCTTGTTCAAAGTCCTCTCTGTGTCTCTCTGTCTCTGAATGGCATGGCAAACCTTTGTTTATCAAACATTTGCTTTTCCCATCTTTCTATGGATTGTTTTCCCCCCTTTGAAGTCCCAGGCCCCTACATGCTACTCCGAATGTCACATAAGCCTCAACTGCCTGATTACCTTTGGGCCTCATAGCCTTATGATGCCGCTGTATCTACAAAATTAAATTTTACTTCTCCTGGCACTCCATCTCATGTCATTGTAATCCTTAGACCAACCAGAAGAACTTAGAAGGACAGGGGAGAAATTTTTCCTGCCCTACAATAGTACTAAGAAGTTTTGAGAAAAAAACAAGAACAGGAAGATACTTACATAATATACTTTTAGTGCAAGGAATTATGCAACTAAAGCATAATTCTACTGTATTATTATTTTCTACATTTATAGGGAGTGAGAGAAGATGGCTGTTATTAAGTAATTTATTGGCCACATCTCCCTACAAAACATATGGCCACTGACATTGCTATGGCATTCCTCCACTGTCTCTCGGGAGAAAAACAAATATGTACATTAAAACAGGAACCAGGTCAAAAAAAAATATTGTGGGGAATAACTTTTCTAATCTATTTTATGAGAAAGTACAGTTATTATGTAAGAAATTCAACAGATTATGGAGTGTGAACTTGTGACTAAATATTAAAAATATTTGTTCATTGAAATCCCAGCAATTTATATAATTTTTAAAACAAACATTAAAACTTTCATACATTAAATTCATATAAGTAAGTCTAAAATTAAAATATGGCATGAGGAAGTTATTTGTTACTTTTCTTTCTCTCTTTTTCACTTTTTTCCTTTTTTTCCCCCCAAAGAGCACCATTCAAAATCTGTTTTATTTAGTTGAAAGTTGCCTTAGAAATTCTTTTATGCAAAATTTCATACATAGTCAGCTTTCTACAGCCTTCATATATTAAGGAAATTAAGAAATAAACAGAATATTATAGTGCAAATTACAAATCTGACAATCTCAAAATTGTGAAATCTCTTCATAGTGCATAAAACAATGAAATATATGAGACATACCTCTCTTTCTCTGTGCCCTGAGATTTCTCTACTTAGCAAGGAAGCTACCTGAGCCTCTGTCGGATGCCAGGCAGGAACTGTGCAAGACATTTCCATATATATTTATGCACTGAAACTGCTTGGCAACTCTAAGAACCCGCTTTTCTTAATACAAAAAGAGTGAGGCTCAAATCAATTTAAAAAAATAATAAACAACTGTTACAAGGTCACAAAGATAGTAAGTAACTGGAGAGGGAGTTAAACCCAGTTCTGTCTAACTTCAAAACCTATTACTTAAGGATTTGCCTTTGGTCGACTGGTTTTTCAAGTGAAAATAGTACCTCTACATAGACGAAAAACCAGAACTCTACTGTCAGAAGCCTCTTCGAAATTAAAAATGAGATCTTCTTTCTCTTCTTTTTTAATAGGCCATGTAACTTATCTACCGATATACAGTTATCAGATATTTATGTGCATTATATAAATATTTACACAAAAAAATATTTCTATGCATCTTTTATTCTTTTAACTATATCTCTATTAATTGCTATTAATAATAAATTTTATTATCATTTTCTGGTGTTATGTTTCAACCAGATAAATAATAATGGAATTTGAGTCATCGAGTATTACTTAAGTGCACACTGAGGGCCCAGGAAGTAATCCAGGTGCTGTGGATTATTTTGGAGCATCCTCTGGGTCAGTCCCTGTTTAATACCACATCAACGATTGAAACATGCAGTATATAATCAAGTGGTGAAATGTCTTATATGAATTATAAAATCTGTAGAAATTTAGAGAAGTGATTAAGGAATGAACTTTACCAGTATAAAAGTAAGAAAGTGGAGCATCTTGTAGATTTGGTAGTCTGAATATGTGTACTGTGAAGTTATTTGTTTTTAGGATGCATTAGAATTTATCATTTAAAGGAAAGCAAAATTTTCAAGAGAGAAAATTCAGAAGAAGAAATTATCATTGGGATGACTCAGCTAAAATAAATAGAAACTCATAAGCCAAAATACAGGAACCCCCAGTTCCTTTATTAGAATTAAGAACAATTTTAAAAGCAACACCTCCGCTGATCTCTTGTGCTTGCACTAGATCAAATCTAGCAAAAGCACCAAATAAAAAATGACCACAGCATACTTAATTACTGGGAGATCTGTAGCAGCAAGAGTATCTCACGAGGGTCCATTTTATTTCTCCCTTATGACTGGGTGTATAACTAGATTTTCCCTAGTTAGAAAGTACAGCTGTAAATAAGTCCCTAACAAGCAACAGAGGTAGTCATTGCTATGGCCTGAAGCCTTTCATCCAGAAAGACTATCCTTTCAGAAAAACTAGTTCCAGTCTTTCACGTTCACAAGTTCTCCTGAGAGACCCTTGAATTAATCACGTGTGTGGTCTAGGAGAAACTACCATGACTCTGCTCCTCTGTCATCAAGGATATAGCCACATACCATGTGACTTCAAATGCTATAGCTAGTTGGCACCATGAGAAAGTTAATTACAATCCCTGAAACAATGTGGCATTTTATTTTGCAACCATGAATTATTCTCTGTCTGGTCCAATCTCCTGAGATTCATTTTCATAGTAAACTAATCTTTAGAGTGTCAGACTGTGATTAACAACAATGACACATTTTTGCAGATTAGATCCTCCCAAGCTGTGCCTACCCTGTTGCTAAAGGAAGTTTGGTAGAGATCTAGCTGATATTAATCTTGACATTAGGAAAACTGGCATAAAAATTCAATATGTATCTCCTGACAAAATAATATTTGACTAAGATTTCACATACAGAATAGCAGAATGCTATTCAACAACCTATGTAATTAAAGAGATTATCATAGATGAAACCAACAGATTTGTGAGGGGTGGGAGAATGACTTTGCCTAACAGTTTAATTTATATTTGCATGTTTGTGAATTAATCACATTTACAGTTTAGTGTAGTATTTGAAAGGTCACAGTCTAAGAAAAAGTTCTTGGCCTATTAGGCTTAAATATCAAATGCTCTGAATGTTCTTAAAATTGTTCTTAACCTTAAAAAATGCAATGTATTTTCTAAGGATATGCTTTACAAAAAAAAGCGTTATAGATAAAATAAGATTTTATCTATATATTTATAGAGAAAGAATTTGGAAGATTTAAGATACCATGGAAAGATATGTGGGTGAACCAAGGCAAGTGGCGTTATAAAATCCCTTGCATCTCTTAAAAATGTTTATGGCTTGTATGTTTAAGCATATATTCATAGTCTTCCTGAAACAAAAACAAAAACAAACAAATGAAAAAACAAGCTATTAGAGATAAATTTGTGTTGGGTCTTCTATTAGCCATAAACTTTTGTTCATCATGCCAGAAAAAGAACTATTACGTTTCAGAGAGAAAAAATGAGTCCTGCAAAGTATTGAGGAAGAAACACTTGAAATAGGTTTTTTTTACCTTCTCTTTCCTCAAACAGATACACACAGCTATGGGACCAGAAAGTCTGCTCTCGAGTGTATGGTTAGAAAATGAGGTTTAATGTGTGTGAAAAGAGTGAAGAAGGGGTGTAGTTGTATCAACTTTTATTTGTAAATATGCTGTTAGAAAAGAGCCTATAACTATCTGTAAGAGTTTTCTATCAAGAATGAAAAAGTCCAAAAAATGCTGTCTGTATCTTTGTATACAGAACTTAGGGCAGGAGTAATTGTCTGTGATGGAGATTCAGACTAGGAATCTGTGAATTTACCACTTGTCTCATGCCAGGCATTAACATTTAAAATATAAAACATCAGGATTTTAACACATGGTCACTGAAAAAAACTGTGTCATTCGAAGATAGCTATGGCTTAATGTAGCACTGTCTAAGTTATGTGCAAAAAATAAAATAAAATAAAGTTAATTTTATGTTGCTGACACCAATTCTCTGGAAAACCTGTGATATAAAAGTTGAGGAGTAAATTATAGCACTAATAAAGTTAACCTGGTAGAGTCCAAAATGGCATATGCAGCAGAGAAAAAAAGCAAACAGAAACAGTTCATGCTGTTATAATTGCTACAATTTCATTGGCAATTTAAATAAAATAATTCAAATTGCTGCAATTAACACACACATAGAATTCAAAGGATGATGGGTGACCTCGCACAAAACACACTGTGGAATCAGCCCTCCTCGAAAGAATTAACCTTCATAAATCATTCGCATCCAAAAGATGCCTGGCTTCATGCTCTGCAAAAATTATCAGCACAGGAAAAGCAAGGCCCCTAAACAAGAATGTCCATCAACAGTAAGCATGGGTCCTGGTTTACTTAATCTATATGAATGTACAGAGTTTGGCTGTGTTACATTCGCAAACACCTGGCTGAAGGTGGAATTTTGCTTTTTCTGCATGGGTGCTCCCACACAGCTTAGAAAGAACTGTTAGCAAGCACTACAGGCTGCTGTATTGCTAAAAAGTGAGTCGGACTCACGCTGACAGAGATTCCACTTTCACCTGACTGCAGGGGCTCAAGACCATCTTGTTTGTGGTTTAGATCTGAATAAAGGGCTCCGTCCTTCAACACACTGGAGTCAATAGCCACCAATTTTTATTTGAGATATGGGGGGGGGGGGATGTGCTCAATGTTTCTCTAGTCACCTGAAACCAAATTTAAGACATATTATCTGGGACACGGTGGAAGCCTTTTCTCTTACTAGACTTATACAAGCATAGAACACAGTACCAAGAATGATTTGTTATCAACAATCAAAAAAAGTAACAGTTGGGTGAGCCTAATATGAGTGAGAGGTGACCTCTACTATCCCTGGTTCTGAGGTCTATTCTATGGAGTAAGGCAAACCATTTGAACAGTTGACTGCCTAATATATAGGACTCGATGCACTTTTAACAACTAGAATGTGTGATTTTTTTTAACCCTTACAAAAATAATCTCAACACTGGGAGATACTATTTCATGATCATAAAACTCTTCTCTTTAACATGTTTGAGTTCCCACATAGATCTTTCAGAATATAAAGGCAAAGAGGTATTGAGTTACTATTTACAATCCATGTTTTCCCTTAAAATTGTTATCTTACCAGTTCCATATTTGTACCTTGAGTAATTTATATTGATGCATGTTTAGTAAAAATAATGTTTAAAACAAGGAGTCCCATGCTCAATTTAATTTGTGTGGTAATTATACCATTGTGATAAGAAGGTAAAGGATAATTAATAAAGGGAATAATTCAAGTCAATTTGAAGGAAAAAGCTTAGTTGCACCAGGAGAATTCTATGAATGACCGTGACTGGACCCAGAAGTCTCTGGCAGAAAGAAATGGGAAGAGATATAAAATAAAACCAGAGGAGCTGGCAGAGGCAAGTGCTTTGCTTATAAAAAGTTCCAATCCAATTAGTCATACACAAACAAACAAACAAACAAACAAAACCAAGAGTTGGTAAACTGAAAGAATAGAATTTAAAACTGGAAACAAAATCAGAAATCTTGAATACCAAAACTTTGTCTACAAATAAATAGAAATTAAAGCATGTTCTTTTTGAAATAAGTACTTCTTAAAAGGTCACCAAAATCAGATTCTTAAATAGTTATCTGAACGTTAGCTGAAACTGCTTAAATGGTGCATGCTGAGGAATAAAAAAAAATTAGTAATTTATTCCCAAAGTGACCTTTTCTAGGCCATAATAAATCATCCATATATACTGTCTTTTTCCATGAACCTTCCATTTAAAGAAGGCAAAAATGGAAGTACTGCTGAGAGCATGAGTCAGTCAAAACTCCAAAAAGAAGAGTGAAATTGGAGCATGTAAGCATAAATCTAACTTCCTGGCTAACTAAGTACAAGAAATCATTTCTTCTTCAAATCCCATATTTTTTTTCACCTCTGTGGCTAGTCAGGAAAAGAAGAGGACTCATTCTCACTGTATTAAAATATTGACTAAGAAAAGAGGTTTTAAATGAAAAAAAAATGATTTTTGAGGGTTGTGTTTGTCTCATTGAAACAGAAGCCAAGAGATTAACTTTTGAATTAGAGTTTTAAGAGTCAAAATGGAAAATAACCTGTCTAAATCACAGTTATTATAGTGATAATAATAATGATGACTTTGGGAAAATCTAGAGCTTCTTTACATTCAACCCTACACACTGTGCATTATTGTTTACAAATGATGTGATCTTCAGCTATTTTTTATAAGACTGAATAGTCAGCCTTTACATCAAGAAGCACAAACATGAAAGTGGGAGAGTTATGCACTTGATATACATTTTTATATTTTAAAATTTCAGTCAGAGCCCAAGGAAAGAAGAAAAATAAAACATAGCAATGTAACCATTTTTCGTATCCAACAGAGTGTTTAAACAAAAGATAAAACTACATTTCACATTTTTATGAATGATTAAATTTAAAATTTTAAATGAATGGTACTTAAAATTCCCAGGATGGAAATGGGTTACCCACAAATCACTTTCTACCATCATTTTATAATTATAAAACAAACAACACCGCAAAGTAAACGTGGTTGATAATTTATTATAGTATTATAGCACCATAAGTATAGTGACAATTTGATGTTATACTCTGTATTAAAAGATGTAGATATATTGGAGTTGAAACAAATGAAGTTCAAATAAACTCACATGTATTATTCAACTTTAAAGAGTGCATTTGCTAAAGGAATACAGTAGATCAGTAAATATGTAACTAAAATAATAAAACATCTTGATCTGAAATATAGATTTGAATCATACTCATAAAGCAGTGTGAATTTTACACTATCCAATGAGAAGAAGTGCCCAGATCACAACAGATCACATAGTTCTGTGCAGCCACTAATGAACAATTTATTGACATGTATTTCTGTGGTAAGCTGCAGTGTTGGAAAGGAAAGAATGAGCTAAGCTCCTTGACTCTTACTGGAAGCGAGTCTTTACCTTGATCAGGCATATTGTATGCAGTCAACCAAAGCAGCCAAATATTTCTCAAAATGCATTCATGACAACTTGAATATAGAGTAAAACGGGGGAAAATTCCAAGAGTCTATATGAACTAGCTGTAGTAGGAGAAATAGAAGATGAGGAAGATATTTTTCAATTTGATCAGAAAAACTTTTGCTCAAAGAGGATGGTTAAGAAAACTAGAACAAAGGTGTCAAAATAGTAAAAGTAACCTTTAAATAGCTCTGGAGAGAAACATCAAGGACTTAGAATAAATGTTTCAGTAACCCACTATATTTCTTGTTAATATTTATTTTCTTTAAGAAATACATTTAAGAAATCTCTTACATGAAATAAGAAAAGTAGTTCTGCTGTTTTTGAAGAATGTATCTCTCAAAGCATTACTTATAAATTATTTAACTTTTCCTTATGTGTTCAAATAGTGAATAATTAGTCAATAATTTGAAATCAAGTGTTATGGTTTGATAAACAGTTCGTCCTTCACACAGTAATATACAATTTACCAACAAATAGCTAACTTCAGTTCAAAACATGGTATAAGATGTGGGTATCAAACCAGCAGGATTTTGTTTCCACATGAGGAGTGTATTTGCAGGGGCAAATTACTTTCATTAAGAACTTTCATCTGATTCTTTTTACCACAGGGCAACAAACAAAAGCGTTATTTATGCAAATGGTCAGGACAAAGCTATGTTGAGAAGCCTGCAGTTAGAAGTTAAATTCTAGTAAAACCTTTACTGACTTGAATTTTCTCATCTGATGAATCAATTGAAATTGCTATGCATCACCGTCCCCACCTGCACGAGGATGGCATGCTGCCCCAGATATTCACGATTTATAGTAATTAAGTATTATGATCCAGGAGCATTTCACAGTATAATATAAATCTCAATATTTAAAATCCTTTTAGAGATGTTGTTCACTGTACAATGTAATCGATGAAAGGAGTAAAAACCAAGTCAAAAGGGAGTGAAAATAATCACCCCAGTTCTACTGAATAGGGGATCTGTATATCTAGCTGAAAGTAGAATTCAAAAAGTTTCTCAGACGACTGCTGAGCGAACTCTGACTCACGGGTAACAATTTTTCAAATGAAATTTCACGGAAGAGGAGGTGAAATGGTTTATTGTGTACTACAAAGGGCAATTGATTAAAGCAAACCCTTTGGTATTAAGCAGTAGGAAACTTGATGTTAGTGACTTAGGAAGGAAATGCAAAAGGAGGCAAGAGTAGAACAAGTACAACGCATAAAGTTATATGCATTTTTAACTGTTGTAAGTCATGTAGCATAAACATCTAGTTTTGTACAATTATACCAGGGAAATAAGGACCATACTGCATCTACCAACAAGAAACTAGTTTACTAGATATAGCCTAGGAAGTAGAGCCTTTATGTTCTAAAGTGAACGAGGTAGAAGAATTATGTGCTTACAATACTGTTTTTGCTTAATGATAGAAATGCAACTGGCTATTGCAGGATTGTACCTGTTTCCTTTACTGGAGCTGTAATGCTCTGAAAGAAAACAGATTTAGCAGTTAGTATTATTTTGCAAAAAAAAGAAAAAAAAATCAATCTCCGATAGCCTCTCTGTCTCTAAACTTAGAACTCCCACATATCTATCCATTTCTCACCATCCCCACTGATACCACACAGGCCAATATCCTTAAATTTTTCATCAGCCTACTAACTGGGCCCCTGGAGTATGCTCAATGGCCTTTTGATCCATTCTGCACTCTGCAACTTGCAATCAGAGCTAACTTTTCAAATGCAAATTTGATTGTGTCACCTCCAACAAACTCCACTCTAACCTTCCAATCAATAGCTACCCATTGCTCTTAAGATTAACCTGGTCTATAAACCTCTCTATAGTCTGGTCAACCATTCAAACCTCAACTTGCGTAACTCTTGAACTTCATGCTCCAGGCACACTAGGCTTTATTCAATTACTTAAATATCCCAGCACTCCCCTGCTACTGGGCCTTTACACAGACTCTTCCTCAGTCTGAAATGCTCTTTCCATAGTATCCTCTTTCCATTGGCTTATTTTGTACTCTACCTTCAAAGCTCAGCTTTACTTCTAGTTGTTAAATTCTGTCAGAGTCTGGTATTATTTTCTTTCAAAGCACAACATCATAGTCTATTTATATGTGCTTTAGTCTGAGTATAATTTTAAAAATGTTTTTATCATAAAATGTAAAATAACAGAAAAGCATGCAAAGCAAAAATGGACAGCTTAATGACTTATCACAAAGAAACCACTTACGTACCACATAAATCTAGAGGTAGAATTTTGCATGCAGAGACTCACGCTCCTATCCAATGAACTCTCTCACAACTCCTCCAAAGCAAAATACTGCTATGACTTACATAACAAAAATTGTGAAGTTTCACTATCTAAGCATGCATCCCTAAACAGAAAGCATAAATTTTGCCTGTTTTTTGAACATTCTAGAAGTGAAATCATTTGGTAATTACTGTTTGTATCTTGATAGTTGATAATGTAGGTCTTTCAGCTTTACAACTCTTATTCAAAATTGCCTTCAGAATTTTTGGCTATTTGTATTTCACAGTAAATTTTGAATGAGATTTTTGATGTCTAGAAAAACAAAACAAAACAAAATGAAACATTTCATTGGAATTTCTTTTAAGCTATTGATCAATTGTGGGAGTGCAGACATCTTGACAGTATTGAGTTTTCCAAACCACGCATATGCATATTCCTCTATTTCTTTAGCTCGTCATTAAATTGTCTAATAACTAATGTCTTGTCGTTTTTAGTATAGAGGACTTAAACAATTTTTTTGTTAGATTTATCCCTAGGTGGGTTGTTTTTCATACTATTGTAAGTTGTATTCCTTTTAAAATTTCATTTTTTCTTTATCTCTTGCTAAAATATAGAAATATAATTTTGTGCATTTACTTATATCCAGAATTCTTAATAAATTCAGTCATTAATTTAAATAGTTATTCTGTAATCTTTTTAAATTTTCTACATACACAATAATGTTTCCCATGAACAGTGACAATTTATGTTTTCCTTTCATACTTAACTTCTATTTCTCTGATTTACTGCTTTGGCTAGGACATCCAATCTAATGATGCACAGATAAGAAAATAATGAACATCTACCTTTTGTTCCAAAAACCAAAGGGAAAGATTTCAACAATTCTAAGTAAGGTGTAATGTTTTTCATAAGAGTTTCAAATATAGTACATTGGTTAGACATTTATATAGTTTATAAAATGATCCCCCTAATTGCTCCTTCTCTCCTCTGGTTTTCTACGTAGCCAATATATTAATGCTAACTACATTCCCTATGCAGTGCTCTGTAGGGTTTTAATGATAGCCTTTATCTAATTAACAAAGTTTTCTGCTACATCTAGTATGTTAATCATAGTCAAGTGCTAAATTTTATTAGATATTTTTCTTCAACTAAATAGCTGATTATATTAATTTTATCCATTATTTTGTTAATATTGTATATTATATTGATTTACATTTAAATGTTAAGTCACTTTGAACTTATGTCCTTCACTTGGCCATGATATACTATCCTTTTTGTACAACACCATATTTGGTTTGCCACTAATGTACTTAGGATTTTTAAAGATCTATGTTTATTAGTAATATGGTCCTGTAATTTTTCTTAGCTGTGTTGTCATTGTTTGTTAAGTTTTGGTACCATGGTTGTTCTAACTTTATAAAGTAGTTGGGAATCTTTATCTCTATTTCTATTCTGAAAATAGTTAGCTTTATTTATTAGTGGAACAATCTGGGCCTTGAGTTTTCTTTGTGATACATTTTTAGTGTTTTAATTTTAAAGTCAATTTCTTAAATTTTCTATTTCTTACCATGTCAGTTGTCATAAATTGTCTTTTTGTAGGAATTTTCTAATTTAACTAAAATTTATACATCATGAGCTTCTCATCTTATTTGTCATTTAATATCATTAAGATCTGCAATAATGTTCTACTTTTCAATCCTTAGATTTTTTGTGTGTATATATGTGCATACTTTTTTTCATTTATTAGTACCACCAGAGTTTGTTAGTGTTATTAGTCTTTTAGAAAAATCTCCTAGATTTGCTGAGGACTTTATGTGTTTATTTTCTGGGATATTAATTTCTGTGCTCAGCTTTATTATTTCCTTCTCTATGTATTCTTTCGATGTTATCCTGTTCTTTTTCTTAATAAAAATTACATTGGTTATTAGATCATTGATTTTGAACAGTCTCAATTACTTAGTTTAATTTTAAAAGTTTCACTGTATGTTAATTTTATCACACAGCTAAAAATATTTTCCTACTGTCATTATTGCTTCTTTGACTATAGAGATATCCTACTATCATTTTTTTATTGATTTGTCTTAATTGAATTTTGAACAAAGAATATATTCTGAATAATTTTGATCCTTTGAGATTTATAGATATGTAATGATTAATTTCTATAAATGTTAATAGACATTTAAAAAGAATGTGTATTGTTCAGTTCTTGTACTGTGTTAGGTCAAGTTTATTAACTGTGCTGTAAAATCTTCTATATCCTCAGTGTTTATTCTATTAGTTATAAACAGTGTTTATATATCCTACTACAACTGTGGATTCACCTATTTTCCCTTATGTTTCCATGAATCTTTGTTTTATGTATTTTAAAGCTCCATTACAGGGTATATAGAAATGTGTATATTTTTAGGTAAATTGGACCTTTATCATTATTCAGTTTTCCTATTTGCCTCGTCTAAGGCATTTTGCTTGCTTCAGAATATATTTGGTCTGATAATAAGGTAGCTATTTCAATTTTCATCTGGGTAATGTTTGAATATCAAATGACACAACTTTTTCCACATTTTACTTTCATTTTTCTATACCCTTATATTTTAGATGAACCTCCTGAAAATGTTATTTAAAAATATTTTTTGGTTTGTCAATCTTTGTATTTTAAGTGGAATTAATCAATTTACATTTAATATAATTACTGATATATTTTTGTTTAAATGTACCATCTTACTAAGTGCTTCATATTTGCCTTGTGTGTTCGATATTCTTTTGTCTCTTGTTTCTTGCCTTTTTTCTTGATTTGGCATTATCATTGCTTTTTTTGTGTGTGTGTGTATTTCTTGGAAGTTATACATTCCTTTGCTATTCTCTTAGTCGTTAATCTGGAGAATACTATATATTTTTAGTTTATCAGAACCTAATAATAATTGGCATTTTTCCTTTTCTAGACAATACAAATATCTTTGAACACTAATTCAACTTACCTCTTACCAGATTTTTATGCCATTGGCATCATGTAATTCTACACACATTTTAGGCCACTATTATTATTGTTTTATAAGGTAAATACCTATTTTAATTTTTTATAATTCTTCTTTTTTGCCTACATTTCTGATCTTCCATCTTATTATAGACTGAATATGTGTCTCTCCCAAAAACTCATATGTTGAAGTCCTAATGCCCAGTGTGATGGTTTTTGGAATTGGAGCCTTTGGGAGTAATTCAGTTTCGATGAGGTCATGAAGGTGGGGCCCTCATGACAGTATTAATATCCTTATAAGAAGAGACACCAGACATCTCATCTTTGTTTCATATGTACAAACTGAGGAAAGGCCATGTAAATACACAGTAAGAAGGTACCTGTACAAGCCAAAAGAATGCTCTCACGAGGAAATGAATTGGCTAGCACTTTGACATTAGACTTCTTAGGTGTCAGGATTGAGAAATAAATGTATTCTTTAGGTCACCCTGTCTATGATATTTTATTATGGCAGACTAGGTAATACAAATCTGGACTAATTACCTGTCTGAAGCATATTCTCTTTTATTTTCCTTAAATGTTAGTTTACTAGTAATACATTTTCTCAGCTTTTGTTCTTCTGTAAATGTCTCTTTTCATCTTCATTCTTGAAGATTAGGTTTAGTAGCTTTGGTCAGCAGCCATTATCTTTCAGAACTTTATAACCGATACATCTTTGTTTTCTACTTTCCATTGTCCCTGCTACTAAGTCAGTTCTTAGTCTAATTGTTGCTTCTATGAAAATGTCGTTTTCTCGCTACCTGGCTGTTTTAAAATTTTCTTGTTGTTTTTGTTTTCAACTGATTTACTATAATTTATCTAAGTGAGAATTTATTTTTGTAACTCCTTGGAGTTCATAGGGCTTCTTGAATGAATGACTTCACGCCTTACATCAATTTGAGAAAATTCTTAGTCATTATCTCGTTTCCCCTAATTGATTACAAACCTCACAAGAACAGGATCTAGCTTTGTTCTTTTAGTGACTATTATAGGATCCAAAGTGTTTAATAGGTGTGTTGATTTATAAACAATTCTTCTGGGAGCCTTTTTGCTTCCTTAATCCTTCTTACTCTGATTTCAATATTTCTCTTCTTGCCTCTCAGCATCCTTTCCTTAAATACATACACTTATTACACTAAAACCTCAGTGCTTCTCAATTGAGGCACATATCTGTAGGTATATTCAGTTATACCTCATGGGTAAACAAAACCATAAAATAAATGTGGCCCAACTTATGAAAGTATTTGGGTAGATAGTAAAAAAAAATAAAATTAGGCAATTCACTTAAGTAATTTGAAAAAATAATTTATACATTACAAACATAGGTGGAATAGAATCAGGGTGGTCCTCAGAAGCCTTGATCTGCAACAGTCTTCTCTAGAGGGAGTGGGGGTACATATTCTCATGCATTTTATGTTTTACCCACCAATTTTGGATTGAATTTTCTTTTGAAAAAAGTGCTTAGTGTATAAAAGGGGTCTGAAAGCCATTGAAATAGAATGTGAACTATGTGTTCTTTTTAAAATAAAAAAAAGTTGGTATTGGTATGAATGTCAAAGCATCCAGGCTATGTTCCCAGATCCTCATTATCTCTTCATTAGAGATATTTCAGAAGCACTGTGTGCACTATAATTCAGAGTTCACTTATACATCTCTTCAAGACCTGAGGCATTGGGATGGCATAACTTTTGCTCTTAATCATCCTGAGATTCCCAGTGCCTAGCACAGCTTTTTTTTTTTTTAAGTGTAAGGAATGAATGAATTAATACACAAATGACATTTTATACTGCAGTCACCTCATGTCTCTCAGAGTAACTTCTTTAGAAAAAAAGGAGTTTGTGGGTAGCAATGAAAAACAATGGAAAAGTCTCAGAAAAAGCCATTTAAAAAATTAAAGTCAATAAAAGGATATAAAGCCTATACCCATAAAAGGTAAGCACATCTGACACAATCTGTTTCAGCAATATCAGTAAAGATAAACTGGAATAAGTGACATTCTATATAATCATTTGAGTTAATATATTCACTCTAACACATTTTGCATCTATTTATTGCTGCATAAACAGCAATGACAGATCTACTGTTTGCTGGCTGCTTTACTTTCGTGAGTGTAGCATAATTATAAGTGAATTGATAAGTAATGAGAACATTAAGTGTTGTGTAAAGTTATGACTCCAGTGCCCAGCAGGACACTTAAATTTGATGTCTGTTACTCTGTCTCACAGAGAATAATGATATGCTTTCGCCTGTGACTATGTAAATCGTTGATTGATAACAATAGATAAGTGGTTATGAAGGCCAATTCTAATCATTATTAGAATGTGACCAAGCAATTCATTTTACAATTAAGGCGATTGGTAGTGAACACTGTGATACGGTACAGATGTGATCAATGTTGGACCTTAATGAGTGCAACATAGTAAATACTTTATATATTTTTTTTAAATTTATTGAGCTGTAATATGAATAAGAAATGAATGTCATGGAGCATTATGATCTGTAAGCTGTGACTTGATTGCCAATTCATTTGCCTGAGAACAATAAATAAATAATGACATGGCATACAGGACAACTCTTCAGAAAGTAAAATTATATAAGGCCCAGTACATTGCACAACATACGGATTCAGTGAATATAAGTTAGCTGTAAGTTGTTTTTTTGTCTGTTCTTGACTTTCCTTATAGCGATGGTTTGATAAAGAGTTCCTTTAAAGTAAACTTTGTCAGATATTTAAAGTCTAAAGTCTGTTTTATTTTTATATTTGACTTGAGTGGCAAAGTGACAATTAATAGCAGATATAAGAATGAAGTAAACGGATGATGACAAATCAGTGAGACTTTTGATTACATCTGGATCGCCCAACACGCAGACCAGACATCTAAGCAAATGAGCAAAGCAGAGCACCAAAATCATGTCCGGAAAGACTTTATCTTTTATAAAAGGCATAGAATTAGTTATGACAAGAAACATCAAAACTGTCAGATTTTCTTAAACTTATTGGATGATTTTGTATTGCTTTTGTTTTGAACGACACCAAACTGAGTGTGGGCTGGAGGTAACATTAAGTTATTTGGTCTTTAAAAGTCTCAATAAGGGCCTGCATTTTAGTAAAAGTAAAGAGGGGCCTTGAACTCTGAAGAATACAATAAAACCTCACACATTAGAATGATGAAATGGTTATATATTATGAATATGAATTCCAATTTCACAAAGTTGATACAAGTGTATATTGGGATTTGGACACATACTGACTCCTACTCAGAGTGTGAGGCTTTGTTAGGAGTAAAGAATAGGAGACAAAGTTGGAAGATGTCTGAGGGGTCATTTGTATCATCCTGTTCTCCGAATCAAAATTTGGCTCAACATTTTCAAGAAAACAAAATTGTTTAAAATTACATTGTACTGGTTAATTTATTACACCCTAGGCCTTCCTTTTTAAATCATTATCTTCTCTCCATATTTTTAGAATATCTGTATTAAACTCAAAAATAAGTTGTTAAAGTTACAAGGTAAAAATTATCATTAAAAAAATAAATTAGCAATTCTGGAAAATGTTTTACTATCAAAAGACAATATTTACAATAACTGTGAATCTTCTTTGCTTGCCACAATTAACCATCTGGCAAATGGGATATAATTAGGTCATCATTTGGCAGTGTGATTTCAGTAGACAGACAGAATACTAATAACACAATGAGCCAAGTTCCATAATCTAATATAATTCATTATCATTTCTCCAGCACTTCATTTTTGTTTTAAATGACTCTATTTGTTAATCATTCAACAATCTCTTTGCTAAAGATAAATAATACAGCGCAGTCCCAACTGATAGACACAAAAACTAAAAATAAACACAAAGTAATTTATCTTTGGTCATACTGCCAGTTTCTAAAACGGCCACATTATGAATTCAGCCTCTGATACCTTCTGACACAATTCACTCAATGGGCATTACTGGATACTGACCATGTGTCAGCACTATATTGGCAACTGTAAAATCAAACATGATGACAACATGGCCCTGACATAAATGAGTTTAGAGAAAGAAGTGAGAAAAATATATAAATGCAAGTTTTGAAGTAAAGTAATAACACAGAGAATGACCGAATTTTGTGGAGATTAGGAGTAGCCATGAAACTCTTCATAAGTGGTCATGAGGCTATGTTTCAGATCTGTCAGGTGACTGACTGGCTATGGGAATTCAGGAAAATAGAAGCCTAAATTGATCTATCTGTCCTTTCCTCCCTTTTTTCTTTTCTTTGCTTTTTTCTTTGCTTCTACCCTCCCCTCCCTTTCTCTCTTCCCTTTTAATCGAACTGACAATGTAGGTGGTAGCCTTAAGCAGTATGGGTAATTCATAAAAAGTAGCATACTGGAAACAGAAAGTGATGAGTTCAATTTCTACAGGCCTGATGGCATTTCATATATAAAATCCACAAATTTTCTGTTCAAGTTCTGGAGCAACTTATAAAGACACAAATTATATAGTTAATGAGGATAAAAAGAATAGCCAGGAAGAATTTATTGAGTAAGAATTGACAAGGGCTGAGATTGAAGTTCCGAGGCAATGTTTATATTTAAGTGATATTTAAGCCAGCAAGTATCTCCAATAGAAACTGTCAGAAGTATACAAGAAGCATAATATAGTATCATAGAAACAAACAAACAAAACAAAAAATTTGAAGAGTTAATCAGTCGGGGTTTTTTTCCTGCACCGATGGTGTATAAAAAACCCACAAATATCAATACATACATAAAACTTTTTTTTTTTTTTTTTTTTGCATATTGACCAATGGATGAGTGGGAATAGTTCTGTTTCATGCTTTGAGAAAGCTGAACTTAGCTCCAGCTACAGGTTGAATTCAGGTGTCTTCCACGTGACATAAGTACTACACTTCCCCGACCACATCACCACTACATGGCATATTCTTCTTAGGACATATGGAAAGGCATGATAAGCAAAGCGTATTAAACCCCTTGTTCATTTCATATCCACTAACATTCTATTGGCCAAAGCAAGACACATATCAAAGGATCAAAGATGTATACTTCATCTACTTTAACAACAGAGGTTTTGCAAAGTCATCAAGAAAAGGGCACCATGGATGTATAATATTATATGAATAAAGTGAAGAACTGAAAACTATAATCCAATCTAATCCAATCTAATCTATAACTGAAGAATTGATCAACTGTCAAAGGTCAAGTAGGAGAAGAGCTAGACCAGTAAGAGTTATTGTATTGTGTAGCTATGGACTCATTTTCAAGTACAAAGATTTGGAGAAAATAAGAATTCCCTAAAACACTGATTCTCTATTTTGTAGAGAAATAGAAATGTCTGTGGAATATTTTAAAAATACCTATACATAAAACTGGAACAATTACATCTAAATTTCTAAAGCAGAAATGCAGACTTTTTTAACTCTTACATCTCCTCGGGTGATTCTAATGTATAGGAAGAGTTTATAGTAAACATTCCCTACTTACAAGGAAAGTTAAAGAAAAATATGATGAACTCTAATGCCACTTTACAATGTAATTCCAATTTTATGTATGTGTGTATGGTAAAGTGGTTGTGTGTGTGTGTGTGCATGTGCACACACGTGTATCATGCGTACATGAAAAAGGAGAGAGAAGGACACAAACATCATGGTCATCTCTGGATTTGCAAATTATAAATGCTTTTTATTTTACTTTTTGTACTTTTTTGTATTTTCTAGATTTTCTGCAGAAAATGTACTACTTCTAAAATCTAAAACAATCAATAAATGGTACTAAGTAGAAATTCAGATTAGGCTAGATGCCTAGAGTAGAAATTGCAAGATATTAGTGATATTCATGAAAACGGAGAATAATCTTCTGGAAATAAGGTAAAAAGTATATATTTTGGAAATCTGAAGGAAAAGAAGAAACTGAGAGCCAAGTATTTTCTGTAAGTGTTCAGCATGTTCTAAAAGATCATGAGATAGGCTAAAATGTAGAGATATACTTTCCTTTGACTCTAAATGATTTCAAGATTTCAACCCAGAACTATGTCACAGGGTCTGACTATATTCTGAAATATCAGGTGAAAATAAGATTGAGAATAAGTTAGTGACAATACAGTGACCAATATGCATTTATCTCCCCTGCCTTTCATGAAACTTGATAGGTTAAAATTCATCTTTTCATACTATGAAATGGGATAATTTTTCATCTCAGTTTGATCTTATTAGGCATCCTGTACCTCTCCAATTGACGACAAAAGTAAAACATACCACTCTAATAAAAAAAATAATGTAGAAAACTGGAATAAAATGGAGATGAGAGAAAGATGAGAGCAACTGCCAAAAGTTTATATATATAAATATGCAAATGCAATATGTCCTAGGCTTTAACCCAATTGATTTGTTAAGCCTTCACAAAAAAATATGGGCAAACTTATGGCCCATTTCCCTCCATCTTTCTATAAAACCATTTTGTTTCTGAGCAATGAAAGAGGAAGACTGTCTGCATTATTGTAAATAAATGTTCCTGTGGTTTGTGAGATCTAGGCACATATGTTTCAAGCATAAGTGTTTTCTACTGGGAACTCTATAGAAAACCTATTATCAAGAATTAGATGATTTCATGCCTCATAAGTTTAATACTAACTGGCAGAAGTCAAAAGGAATTAACTTTTTTGCAACTGTGTCGCAACTCCAAACATTGTGCCAATATCCCAATTTTTCAAAATTGACTGGATAAAACAGTCTATTTGTAGTTAATACTTGTACTGAATTTCCACCTAATTATTGCTACTACTTTGCTTTTATTATTACTGTTGTTATTGTTCTTATTAAATGTTAATCAAATATATGGCCATTTGACCAAAAAAGATATCTACACCTTCAACATTACTCATCGATCAAATCAGTGTTGCAACAACTTCTTTAATGTTATCCTATAATACTTCTATATGAATACTATTACTAAAGAAAATAGGGAGGTTATCACCATAAAACATAATCATGAAAATTGTTTGAAACACATATTTTCTTTCATAAGAAACTCTGAATATTTACATTCTAATTAAGCAAAGTTCAGTGGTTGGTCTAAGCACATTAATGACAGAAATGAAGTATATGAATTCCCAGCCCTGCATTTCAATCATTTAATTATACTCTGTAGCTTTCCTTTATCAAAGGCAAGATTCAGGGAGCAGAGCCACATGCACTCCCCCATGAGACCACTAATGGCCCTTGCTTAGCAGAAGGAACAACTTTCCTTTATACAAAACCCATCAACTTAAAGATACCCAAAGACTTCTATACCCAAATTGAGCTTTAAGTTCTGCCTTAAGATCACCCTTCTTCCGGTTGAAAACTTAAAGGGAGGCCACGTTCTCATTACATTAGTTCAGTGAGAGCTCTAGTACAAGGTAATACTATTCACTGAAAAAGCAAGCAGAAAGTTTCCCCAAAACATAGAAACTGGGTTCATTCTGACTTCTAAGAAACAATAAACTTGTTAAGACTTGTTCACTTCAGTATAGGGGATTATTCATCATTTCTTTTGATCAGTACCAACTATTGAGGCAGGCTTTATTTACCCAGGATACAAGATTATAGTCGATTCCACCAAAAAAAAAAAAAAAAAAAGTAAACAGTAAAGATCAGTAACTAGATTCAGAATAAAAGTGTCTACATGCTTTGTTAACTATAAAGAAAATCTAAAAATTCCAAACATCCAAATATGATTGCAAATAACAGAACTGCTTCTTCCTTCATGGTACCCATGGGAACTGCTCTTGCTTATTAACTCCACTGGAAAAGATCAATTGCAACCTGATGCTTTGATAGAAAAAATAACTCTCCATTGCACTCAAGCAAGTCTTCACCTTTTAAAAATTTCTGAATAGAAAATGCCACAAACATGTTGGCATTTAAAATACTGTATTTTTAAACACTGATTTTGAGAATAGCTATTTAATGGTATCTAATGACTCATAATCATTACTATAGATATAATCTTATAAAATAGAATCTGTTTTGGGCTTCAGAGTAGAAAGGAGTGTTTCTATAAACATTTTTTCCCCATAATTGGAATGTTATTTACCTCTTCCTAACAGAGAATCTTATACAGAATGATATTTAAAGGTAATGTTAAATTTTCATCTGCTTTATTCTGGCTGTGACTATCTCCTGATGCCCCCCTCTTTTTTCCTTCGATGTTATGAAAGGGCAAACTCAAATATCCAGTGTTTTCATATAAAATGTCATTTATCACATGACTATACCCATCCATGTATTGTAAATCAGTGTTGAGAGAGGTTTAAGAAGAAAAACCTTAGGAACAACTCATATGTGACATTAAGTCTAAAAGAAACTCAACACATAATCTGCATAAACTCAGAGACAATTCTTGTACAAAGCATGGTTTACAATACATTATTCATATTTCTCTTTCTCTAAATTTGTGCTTAGATTCTTAAGTAATAGAACATTTACCTTCAAAAAATCTGTTGTTAAATTTCTGTGGTGAAAAACTATTAACAGCTTTCCATAAAGCAATAGATCACATTTGGAAAGACCAATTTGATGCTAGCCATTTGATCTCTGAGTAGAATATATTCCAGAAGGAAGTTTAATTATACATCTGACTCCCACTCACCCATTTGGCAGAGTTTCATTTGATTTTTATTAAGCATAAAACTTGAAAACATGAGATGTAACTTTATCTTTCATTCTTTTTTATCCATCACAGAAGTAGAGTTTGGAAGCTGAAGTTCAACCTCTTGTAAATATAATTTCTTGTTCTTTCTTGCTTTGAAACTGATAACTTCATTCCTAAAGGAAAGAAAGATTTCTCTTCTGAATGCTTCAGATTAGGTAACTTTACTAGGATTTCTATCTGCCCCATTCCAGGTCCCAGGATGCTGAGTGAGAAGAGAGTCTCTCGTTACCAAGAAACTTTGTAACATTAAAATGCACAACTATAATACATTCCTGGGAAGTGGTAACTCCAGGTTTAAGGATACATGGGAATGAGATCTATAGTCTATGGGTCCCAACTCTCTCCAACCCTCAGAGTTGAATCATTCATTTAACAATCATTTGCACATGGCAAAGTGGTTGAGAATATCCTAAGACTTTCTGAAAGTCTTGAAATCTAGTGTTTGTTTGGTCACTCTCTATGTGTGCGACATTGAGAGAATCGCTCAAACATTTTAACCTAGTTTTCCTATCTTTAAAACAAACATGATAATACTAATATCTTCCCAAGTTTATTGTGAGAATCAAATGAAATGATGTATATAAAATACTTAGCCCAGAGCCAGAGACATAGTAAGAGGAGGATAAATATTCACTTTATAATGATCTAGGTACTCTACTTCTCTCTAGGAATCTAAAGTTGAACAAGCTGGTACTTCAAAAACTTCAAGCCTGGTAATATATATACTTTTATGAAAACATAATATTAATAGGTGTGAAATATGATAGGAAACAAGCAAATTGCTATGGGAGCACAGACAATAGGGAAAGCTCCAATCCATAAAAGGGGTAGAGGGTAACAGATGGTATTTAAGTAGATACTGGAAATGTGGGAAGGATTTGCTTAAGCTATTTAAATAAAGAAGGCTGTTAAAAGTAAAAGAGAGAAAAAAAAATAATGTGATCCAATGTGTCCCAATGACCTAAGTTCTCAAGTAGCCAAGGTTTAAGCTTTAACAGTTATCCTTGTATACCTCTTCCTCCCTTCAAAATCAAAGGGCGATCGCTTTGGAAGTTCCTGAGAATATTAAAAATAGAACTATCTTATGACCCAACAATTTCACTTCTAAGTATTTATCCAAAGAAATCCAAAATACTAATTTGAAAAGATAACATACACCTTTATGTTCGCTGCAGTACTGTTTACAATAGCCAACATATGGAAGCAACCTAAGTGCCCATCAATAGATGACTGGATTAAGAAGATGTGGTACATCTGTGATATGGATACTACTTGACCACAAAAAAAATAAAATCTTACCACTTGCGACAACATAAATAGACCTAGAGGATATTATGCTAAGTGAAATAAGTCAGACAGAAAAAGACAAATACTATATGATCTCACTTACATGTGGAAACTAGAGAACAAAATAAACAACAACAACAACAAAACAACAGAAACAGACTTATAGATAAGGAGAACAAATTGATGGTTGCCAGATGGAAGAGGTATTTGGGGGGATGGGTGAAAAAGGTGAAAGGGATTAAGAAGTACAAATTACCAGTTACAAAAATAGTCACTGGAATATAAAGTACAACATAGGGAATATAGTCAATATTGTAATAACTATGTATAGTGCCAAGTGGGTACTAAACTCATTGGAGTGATCACTTCATAAATTATGTAAATGTCTAATCACTATGCAATATCCTTGAAACTAATATAAAATAAAATTGAATATCAATTGTAATCAAAAAAATAATAATAAAAGGAACAAAGGGCAAACCTTGCCTTCCCTCCTAAACCAAGCACAAAAATTCCTTGGAAACCCTGTAAGTTATAGCATTGTGGTTCTGTCCAAGCCTCACCAAATTTCATCTTTCACCTTTAAGAGTGTCAGGTGTAGTAGAGAAAGAGTAGCTATTTTATTATCCTTGCATAATACAACAATGATAAGATACAAATTTTCCAATAATACTATTTGGTTACAGCTACAAAAAATTTCCTTGAACATTAATAGAATCCTAAATGTAACTCATTAACTTATAGTCTCTGTAGTGCCCACTGTCCTGTTAAGCGGCTTTACATTTAATCCACCCCTTAACTCCTTAGTTCTAATAAACTCCATTCACCTTTTAGGTAAACTTCTAGGTGGTTTTAAAATGTATCAACTTTGCTGTTATGTCTCATTGTGCTTTATGTTTCTTCCTTCCATCAGTGACAAACTATTATTATTCATTTTCAATTCATGCTTTATAGCTAAGATAATATTGAATAAATTAATGTTTTATGAAATTATCAATTTTTCTTACTAGTCATTTGGACAAGTATGGGTAGTATATTTTCTGTTAGATATCACTGTTCAGACACTAGAAGTTAGCCTTCAACTATTACTCTTACTTCTAAAAGAAACATACATTTACAGTAAATGACCCCTATCTTTCATACTTGCCACACCTACACATACATAAACGTACACTGTAATAAAACATTAAAGTTAAATTTAGTGACACTAATTTTTAATTAAAATGTAAATTTGTGGGGGAAAGGGGCGGTAGACGGGAAAAACTAAATCATTTCTTAAATAACTAAATAAATTTTTAAAAAGATTAAAAAAATGAAAATAATTTTAAAAGTGTAAATTTTTGTGATTAAAGTGCATTTCATATTTTTGCATAGGCTTTATAATCATAGATCATATATACACATATCAAAACTACATTACATGCCAAAATTTATCAGGATATTCTTGGAAAGGTTGTGATGAGAATGACCCAGGAACTTCCCCCTAATACATCCGATAGCCATTCATACTTCCAGTTATAGTCTTTAAAATGTTCTGTGCCCTATTGACATCCATAGAAACTCTCAAATCCCTCTGTTCTGAACTCCCCAGGTAATATTTACTAAACTAACAATACTTAGTAATCTTAATGCCTTAACGATTGTATAATTTCCATCACCCTGAAGAATGATAAGCTACTCTCTAAACCTAAAACAAGTTATGTCAATACAGAAGGGCTATTAGTAATTCTCTAGTCTACCTTAAATCAAAACAATTAATAGGAGTAATCTATTTAGGCACCGATTTCTGGTTTATATATAGATTCTTTGTTCATTTGGTCATCATATATAGGGGTGCTGGGGATACATCTGTGAGAAAACAAATATCCCTGCCCTCCAGATCTTATGTTCTACTGGAAGAAAAATATTACAATAAAGAATATAAATTTATAAGATATGTAATATGTTATATAAAAAGAGGAATAAGGGGTACTGAGGAAGTCGCCTCAGTACAGAGGTAACATTTGAGTAAAGAAGGTAAATGGGGAATCATGTGGGTACCTGGTAGGAGAGCTTTTCAGGCAGAGGAACAGCAAATAGAAAGTATAATGAAGGAGGGCTAGAAATGTAGAAGATGATGATTAGAAAGGTAATGAATGTGCAAAGGCCTTGGTAAATACATTTACCCTGAATGAGATAGGAAGCCAGCTAGAATGTTTTGAGTAGAAAGATGACACAATTTCACAGCTCAGTAAGACTTCTATGGTTGTTCTTAATATGATTAATTAGAATAAGAACTTAAAATGCCCTATAATTATAAGGCCTTATAATGATAATAGGGCAAATTCTGAGCATATGATTGACACCTATGGCCATGATATTGCCAAAGACTGAGTGAGGATAGATAGAAAAAAGATTCAAGGACTGAACATTCTAATATAAAGAGAACAAAAAGATTAGAAGTGTACAGTGAAGACGATTTAGAAGAAACAACCAATGAATTAGAAGCAAAAGTAGTACTGTAAGTGATCCTAAAAGCCAAGTGAATGAGGCATTTACTGGAGGAGAGAGTAATCAGTTGTGCCAAATACTGCTAATGAGTTAAGCTAGATGAGGACTAACAATTAACAGTAGATTTAGTTACATGGAAGCCATCGGTGACTAACAAGAGTAGTTTCAGTGGAGGGAGAGAAGTAAAAGCCTTACTGAAGTAGCTTCAAGTGATAATAGCTAGACGGTAATTGGAAAGAGTGAATATGCACAACTCTTATGAATGATTCTGCTATAAAAGAAGAGATATAAATGGAGAAGCAGTTGGAGATTATAATTGGTCAAAAGAGGAAGTCTGGAGAAATAAGATTGTGCATAGATGAAAGATCTTGTAAAGTTGAGGACTGCAGGTAGGTGAGGAGGTATGAATACTCAGGAGAAAGGGAAAAAGGCTGAAACAGTATCCTTAATTAGACCATTAAAGATAAGCGAAAATCTACCCTACAGGTGGAGGGGTTGGGCTTTCCTCAGAGCGCAGGCACTTCCATGACAGTAATAGAAGGTTCATACAGATGGATAGTTAGATGTGGTAGTAGGAGTTTGCCGAAGTTTCTGATTAAATTTTCTCAAATAGGAAGCAAGATCTTAAACTGAGATTAATGAAGTATTTATTAATGGTTTGAAAAGAGGGAAAATTATATAATAATGATATAAGAGAACTGAAGTGTGAATGAACTAGAAAAATCTAGTATAACTATTAGCATTAAGAGTTCTCTTTAAGTTAGCGACCCTGAATTTAAAGTGAAACCATTCATCATGGTTGTGTTTTTCTCCAGCAACATTCAGTTATAGGACAGCAATTTGCAAGTAAGAAAGGTATAATTTTGATAAGTAAATATGATGAAGCAAGAAAGAGTCAAGAGACTTAGGAGTACATATAAGAAAATAATTATAGTAATTGTTCATGGTTTTCAAACTCAAAACAAGGGTAGTGAAGACAGGAGGTAAGCAGCAAATTAAAGATGATAAAATCAATGAATTATATGTCTCTGTGATATAAAATTATTGCTGAAGCTGAGTTACTAGAAAGAATTAGTTGAAAGGATAATCTATGTGGATTATGACAGCTTCAAAAATTAGGATAATGGTGTTAAAGAAAGTAACTGAGAATCTACAGATAATGTCTTCAAGAAAATGGACTAGATGATGACTAAAATGAGAAGCTGTTTCAGTTGGCATAGCTTTATGGCCCAAAATTCAAAACTGGTGGGCTCAGGTAAGAGGAATGGAGAATATATTGAAAGTAGCTAGGAGAAAAGGGGGGATAACTAATTCTTGCCATCTTCCAGACTGAGCAGTACAAGAAGAGTGGAAAAGAAAACATCCACCACTTGAAATGGCTTCCAGGAAAGTGTCCTCAGGTGAGAGGCAGATTTCTGATAGAGCAAGAAAGTGAAGACAGAAGAGATTTCTCTGATCACTGTGAACTGCAGTGGGCAAATAACGATGATTTCAGAAGTTGGAGAAGAGTGATGTCAGAAATGGGAATGTACAGTCTTTTGGAGACGAGGATCTAGAGGAAGATGGAGAATGGCAGACTTGACCTTTTTGTGCCAACTAAAATAAAAAGGCCATCTAAGTTGGACATATGTCAAATGTATTCTCGAAGGACAGGGGTCTAACAGTCTAGGCATCAGACCTTAGTAAAGAGTACATGGCCCTGTGGCCTTGGATCTTTTAAGCTTACTAACTGGAGATAAAACAGTTCTTACTTTGTCATGTTCATGAGCTGAGGTCTAAGTCTTGTTATTACAGCAGTATGTGACAGAGCAGAATCTTGACTTCCCACTCTGTCCTGCTGCATAATTCTTAATTGTTTCTTACATCCCTAACATTACCAAGGGATGTAAGAAAAACCATATGTTATACCAGTAGCTTCCCGCTCTATTCAGCCACCTCCAAACCAAGAGAGAATTGATTACTTTACCTTTTCATTTTTGCCAAAGGCCCTATTCCTCTGGGGGCTGAGGGAAGATTAAGAAAGATTAATCTTGTACATAATTACTCTTCTTATCTGGTTATGCTTACGTATAATACCCCAGTCTCTCAACCATCAAATGGATGAATTTTTGTCCATCAGGCCTGTGATGTTAGTCACTAAACATGCTTAGAAGACCCTATAAGACAGTCAAGCCAATGAACAGAAAAAGGAAGGATATGAACACCACCTGTGGTTCTATACTAATCCAGAAGCCAAGGGAGCCATGACCAAGACAACAGAAGATATCTCATGTGTTTATTGGGGCACCTAGACAATCATTCTTCCCTATGTAAAAGACTAATTGATCTTCCTTATTACAGGTATTGATTTATATGTAGGGTGACCATATAATATATTGCCCAAACCATGTTACATTTAAGAGTCAGAGAAGGTGCTTATTTAGAATTACACTCCTGTTTAACAGGTATAAACCAGAATTATGAAGGAATAACAAGAATTTTGATATATAGACTAGGCAAAGCATGACAAGAGAAGAGTGTGAAAAAATAAGCAAGCATCAGATTTTCGATTATCCTATCATACTGAGGAAATTTGAATTAACCTAAATGCAATGTGGAGCCATTAAAGGGTTTTAATCTAGGGAATAAAGGGATAGTGATATTTTAGAAAAATCCTTCAGGAGTAAGATGATGTCCTTGAGTTGGTGCATGCTGACTCTCTACATTCATGGATTAGACAATTGCTGTTATCTAACTTAGAGCAGCCTCAATGATTCCTAACCAGAAATAACTTGGAATTTTGCTGAGGTATGAATTGAAACCCAATGCCATGTAAGGCTTAAATGGAAGTATCAATGAGACAGCCTGGACTCCCTCAATAAATCTACTCTGCATCTTCACATTAAGAATCTATGCCCCAGTATTAGTACCTGGCCAAATCACATCACACCAGTAATACAATACTTTCACTGATGTTTTTCCTAATTCACATTGCTCTTTGAGCCCATCCTACATTCTACAGTCCTATCAGTCTTCCTGTAACTGTATGTTACTTAGAAAAATAACGCCCTACATCTTCATTACACTTCACAATTTTCAAATCACTTATACTTTTCATTGTCAAATTCTCCCACAAAACAATCCTGAGGTAGCCAGACATAGTATAAAGTTTAGTAAAAGTTTAGAAAAGTTAAGTAACAAATAGAAGATCTAATAGCTAAGTAGTGATGGAGTCTAACAGAATCCGTAATTTATTTTGTGGTCATGGTGTTGTGATGAAAATGTTTCATATCTTTATTGGTGTAGTAGTTTCACTAGTGTGTAGATCTGTCAAAACTCATCGAAGTGTACACTCTAAACTGTTACACTCTATGGAACATAAGTTTTAGTGCAATAAATTTGATCTTCAAATACTAATACATGTTTTTTAACCTTAATCTCAAGCTGTTTTGATTAAAATGTGTTTTGGACTTTACTAAAAATGAAACAAAATTAAAACACTTTCAAAGTTCTGCATTTTCTAACCATTAAATTTAAACTTATATGTTTTTCACATTCAGTCCTATATTATTTTTTCAGTCTAACTCTAACCCTTCCATTCATCTCCACTCCCTATTTCTACCCCCATTATTCTCCTACACGAAGTTTCTGCTACAGCCAAACTAGTCTACTAATCACTCTCTGAATAAAAATGAGGTCCCTGTGTGTTGGTTCATGGAAGACTCTGCCTGGAGGAAACTCCTTCCTGCTTCTTCATGCACACTCAAATTGTTTACATGCTGCTTTCTCATTTACATCTTTCAACACTTTTCTACTAGCCTTGCCTTAGTGATTATTCTTAGTGATTATATTTATTGCTTTTCTTAATGGAGAACTCATTTTTTCCTTCAGTCACACATTATTGAGTGTCTCCTATGCATCAAAAATTTTGAAAACATATGTGTGTGCTCTTCCTTTCTCTGTTAGGCTGCTAGATTACAAATTCTTCAGTCATATAAACAATTGGGTTTTTTTGTACACATTAAATAATGGGTAACTACTTAAAGAGTGTATTATATGGTACAAAGATGCTTAGACAGAGAACCATAAAACTTATATTCTTGGCTTAGATTCACTAGATGTATTAACTGAGATATTAGTCAACCTTTCAAGACTTAAATTTCTACATTTGTAAATGGGAAAAATAAAATATATTAATTATGCTACTCAGTTCTGAGAATCTAACGAAACAATATGTCCAAATATATTATAAATCATTGTGTACTTTACAAGTACATTTTAAATGATTATTAGTTATATAGTTGATGTGTTTTGTTTTTATAGTGGAATACTTTATCCCTCATCTGGTTGTGTGTTCATTTCTGCAGTTTGTGTGCAATACTGTGTCAATACTTTCTTCAACTTCTATTGCTTTTTAAGAAGTTCGACAGATTAGTTATAGGTTGAAGATAACCCACACATAAATACACTGATTCATATATAATTTATCCCACATTGGAACTGATATCCTATCATGCACAATCATTTAATTTACATAGCAAATCTATGACTTCCCTTACTCCACCCATTTCAGATCAATTGACAGGAATGGCCTGCCTATAAAATACTCCAAAGGCTAGAACAAAATTAGATAATTGAGTACTTCTGTTTTCCAGCAGCAAAACTAAAATCTTTATCAAGGATATTAACAGAAGTTATCCTGAACTAGCTCACTTTGATTAAAGATTCAGCAATACTACGATATGTATGTATTTAATGAAAATGCTGATGGAATGGATAGAATCCTCTTAGGATTCTTTCTAATCTGCATTTGTTTACTACAGAATAGAACAAATATAATGTACTGGTTTATAAATTATACTGAAGATAATTTTAACTTTTTTAGATTAATGACACTCTCATTTAGTTTTGTAAGCATAAAGTTACTGTAGATTTTGCCAATGTGTACTAATTCTTAGGATACTCCAGGGGCTTAATAGTTTGTTAGATTTCTACTTTCGACCTATTTCTATTTTCTCATTTAAAAATATAGCATTCATTTTTTAATTTACTAAGTGTTTAGTTAGCTATGCTGCTCTCCACCAGATACTTCTACATATAGTACACCAAATTTAACAGGTTCTTCAACAAATTCTTCATTCACTTTGGCCCACTGACTTAGTCAAACAAATTATCATTTACTTGAAGAGATTCAGAAGACTTCAAGATAATAGAAGTAGTTTCACTAATAGGAGATGTTGATCAAGTTAAACCATCTACCTGGCATCCCTGAGCATTGGCATGTAAAACCAAGCAACACATCCATACTTTTTAAAAGAAACATGCTTCCCAAGCAGAGTAGAGAAAAGAGTTTCCCTCTGTAGTCAGATCAGATACAAGACAATTCACTCTGCCCAGTAAACCTACATGGCCTAGAGAGGCCCTTCCTAGACTAGGAATGTGCTGGAGCTGCAAAGAATTCTTGCAGGGGAATGATGTGTGATAAAGGAAAGAGAAAAAGACAGTATTCCACAAGTCAGGACACTAGAATCTGAGTCCTGACATGGCTGTTGACCAGTGGTGAGGAAATGAGCAGGTCATTTTCTTCAGTTTTCTCCTCTCACACCTAAGAGTAAAAACCTTGTTCTATCTCAAGGACTGCTCTGAACCTTAAAAGCGATTATATACATGAGAGTATGCTGACAAGTGTAAAATACTATATAGATATTTGAAAAAAAATAATAATCATTTTCTGCTTCTATCCCTTCACATGAACTAATGAATGAAATTAAGGACAAAGGATATGCAATAGTAGCGAAGCTCCTGGTTCTTTAGAGAAAAGATTTTTTGAAGAGATTTAAATTAAAATTTTGTTATGATGATTTAAATTTATTAAACATTCATTGAGCACCTATACATATGTATAGAACATTGTGATGCTTTTACAAGAAACTGAGAATACAAAGATGATTAGGTGGACCTTCTATATGCAAAAAAACTTAAAAACTAAATGAAAGAACACTTTGGAACTATAAATTCTCTGAGACATTAGCACAAGCATGGAGGAGAATTTTTGAGCTGAATTTGAAGGATGATTATAACTTTGAGATGTAGAGAAAGAATGGAGGAAATAGTCATACTGGGTAAAATAACAGCATAAGCACAAAGATAGAAATATGAATGTCTAATAAACTGGAAAGATGAAGAGGAGAAATGCTGAGAACTTGGATGCAATGGGGAAATGCAGTGGGAGATTTAGGACATTAGGGTGAGATTAGAGGCTCCCAAATACTTTTATGTGTACATACTAATCCCCCCAGCAAAATACAAATACTTTGGTCCAGATATACAAATACATGAGTTCATTCTTTCAATCTCAGATCCTGTTGATCAGACTTTACATCTGAGCAGCTCTGGAGATGTCTGTGCTTTATCTGCTTCCTAGAAAATGTTCAGAGCTCATGCATCCAAATTAGATATTACTTTGTTCAAACTGCCATTGAGCTCAGTAAAAGGTTCCCTTCATGCTCTGTCATCCAATAAAACAAATAAGTATGAACCAAAACATTACTTATGAAGAGAATATTAAAGAACTGAATTTGAAAAGAATTTCAAAAAGCCTATTGCCTAAAAGCATTGAAGGATTCCATGGAAATTTTCTGAGCAGGCAGTGTCTACCCACATGTGACTGAATACACTAAAATTAAACAATAGAGACATGCAGTTGAAATGCAAAATTGAGATGCTTATTATCAATATCAAATAGTCTTCCCATGTTATATATACATAGATAAGCAACTTCATATCCTTCTAATAAAAATGGATGAATTCCATTACATTTATAATCTATATCACTTCTACTGAAGAATTATGATTTGCCTGGAACTCCATATATAAATAATTTGTTCTATTCAGAACAAAACTCCTTATTTCTACCCCCCAAAAACTGCTTCTGCCACGTTCCCACAGTATTAATCAGGATAGGCCATGCTGCAGTAACAAACAATCACCAAAACTCACTCTGGGACAGGCTAACATAGCAACCACTATTTGTAGAAGGCAGTGCGAGAGAGATGAAGAGTCTCTCTTGGCAATTAAATATGTGACTTAGAATTAAAACCACATTTCATTATCAAAGTCCAGTTTAGAGTCATATCAAATATTATATCAGCCTTATAACCATTTTATATTAATAAAAATTTTCAGGTTTGTTAATAGACTGATATGAAATCATTTCTTCACCAAAATTTACTTGTGAAAACTATAAGACTAGATTTATTCTTGGAAAGTCTTCTCTTGATCTTTTTACATCAGTAGTAGTATCCTAATAAATATCATATGAACTAATATTTACAGCTTTGAGATATGTCCTTAAGTGTATTCATTTTTATACAAGAATTTGTTAAAACTTGCTAGAAAAGAAATGATACTCTGATGTCTCAAAATGCCAGGATTTTCTAAAAATACTAAGTATATAATCTAAAACTTGAATTTTGCTCCATAGATTAAATTTAGATAATTAAGAAATTTAAGATATATTAAAATATTATCAGACAAAAAGGAGTATATTTATAGAACAGATAGAAATAGAAGAATAATAGTAAAATCAGAAATTTCATAATGGTGAGTTGAGTTGAGTTGAGTTGAGGTCAACTAGGGTGTGATTGATAGGTGGTAAAAGGTCAGTTTAGTCTTAAAATATTTCTCTGACTGGTCTTCTAATGCACTCAAAAATTTGTTTGTTTAAAAATTTTATTTATTTAAATTAGTTTCAAGTATACAGTACATTGGTTAGACATCTATATAGTTCATAAAACAATCCCCCCCATTGCTCCCTCACTCTCCTGACCCTCCACCTAGCCATCATATTAACGCTAACTGTATTCCTTGTGCTGTGCTCCCCATCTCCATGACCAACTTTCAACTACTAATTTGTACTTCTTTAACCCTTCACCCCATTTTAGCAGCCCCCCAACCGCTCTCCCCTCTGTCTATCACCAAATTGTCCGCTATATTTGTGAGTCTATTTTTGATTAGCTTGTTCTTTTTGTTCTTTAGATGCAGAATCTAAGGAACAAAAATTTTATTTTTCAAAATTTATTAAGTCCTCTCTTTTATACCAAACCCTGCAGATAGAGAAAAACATTAGTAATAGCCATCGCTTCAAGGACTGTATTCCCTAAATTAGGATGAGCGAGTAACAGACATGCTAATGAAAGTATCAAAGGTGATAAGGTGGATGAGTGCTCCTGCTTCAGTGGGACCAGAGACAGAATAGTAAATTCTACCTAAAGTAGTCAATAAAAGCTTCATAAAAAAAAAAAAACATAAAAACATACTTAAAAGATAAAGAGGAGTTTATACTTTGAAAACTCTAGGGGAAATAGGATTAACTATAATTTTCCTGGTATATAAAGTTAATTGTGTACATTTGGCTTCTATAATTAAAATGGAAATTAATAAAGATCTCTGTTCTTGGATATTTCACTGTCCCACATTGCAAGTTCAATTATTTTGTTGTGCTAAAAAAGATACGAATAAATTTTAACATATTGATTCATAATTTAAACTGGTTTGAGCATATTGAAAGAAACTGTAAAAGTGATATCAAGATTTCAAACTACAAATCATATTTAATGACTGATCCTTTACTACTAGCTGAAATGCTCCCGTAGACCCTACCTTCAGAGAACCAGAGTAGGTCCATACATTGCCCCATCCAAACAGACTAAAGCTAGAATTGAGATTCTAAAGGGACAGAGTTGGAATAATTGATTCTATAGAAGATGGCCAAGAGTGGAAAGAGTCATAGGAGAGAGTCTGAACTAAAGTGAACACAGACTACAAAGGCCAAGTCAGAAAATCAGGATCAGTCAATAAGTCCAAAGGAGAGGCTCAGGGTTAAAAACACTTGAATACACAATAGTAAGTTGAATAAGAAAGAGGTGAGGTTAGAAGGAACATAAGAGTATTCTGGACTGTCCTGAATGGAACTAAAATGTTATTAATATTGTACTTATTGCTAAAGTGTAACATTTTATTGTAGAAAGAAGCTACTACATCCAAGCTCAAAACCAAGCATATGAAGTAACTATTGTATAGCAAAGAACTTTTCAGATGACTGAAGTTAAACCAGATTTCCTGTATTTCTCTGCCTTTTTGAGGTCAGTGTTTGCTTTAATGACTCTAAATAAAGCCAGTCTATGTCATAAGTTTAAGCTCCTTGTGTAGTAGCATTACGAAGTCAGAAAATGACATTGGAATTCCAAGTACCTAGAACAGTGCCTGCATAGAGAGGCACTTAATATTTGTTAGCTAACTTAAAAAAAATTACGAATGCTTTCTCTGGTAACTTAAAACTCCTAGAGGTTTCTGGAATATACCAGCCTTTTGAATGGACATTATAGTCAGTGAAAACAACTGTCTCAAGACAACCTTACAATGGCTGGTGCTAAGCAAATAAAGCTCATGATTGTCTACAGGGGTCTAATTGTTCCTGGATGAGAAAGCATATTAACTAAGAGGAAGTCAGGGTATCTTCCTAGAGCCAATAGAACCCCTGAGTCATAGGCTCTGATACTGCTCTGTAGAGCAAGCAATCATTATAAAGTCAATTGCATGGCAGTTTTATCCCTTATTATCACACTTCTCATTGCCTAAGGCTTTATTCAAGAAGCATCCTTTTTGAAAATTCAATAAGATTATTAGTTCTATCCACTTCCTTTACATGGCTATAGTACATATTTGGCTTTGTTCCTCTACTTTGTAGCAGCTGGCCCTCAGGCGCAAAAACTTTTATAGCATAACACAATAAACAGTGACCAGAATAATCCAGGGCCTTTAGGGCACAACCAATACAAACTTAAGAAATGTTGAATTTTTGCTTCTGGACAACCTCTTGCAATGCTACAGTTTAATTCTTAACTTGGCCTAAAAAGAGAACAATTCTCACTACCCTCACAGCAAATGTATTAGGGATACAAAGAGGCTAAGAAATTAAGTCATTACCCAGCTGTAAGAGAATAACACCACCAAAATCAAAGGCAGCCATAGTCAGAGCTCAAAGCTTGGGCAATTACCAACTGTCCATAAACCTTGTTTTCACTCAAGGTCAATTTTTTTTTCCCCATTTCTGGAACCCCTTCTTGTTAAACTACTTTCAAAAATTGACTTAAGTAAAATAAAGTACCTCTAGGGAGAGACTCTTTTATTTGGAACTTATAGTGCCTACCCACAGGGAAGATGGTAATCAATTGGCTAAGTTGCTTTCATTGTCCTCGCTACTGCTCTTTTGAGTGCCCTCAAATTTAGCTTTTCCTAAGGGAATAGGTGACTTGATAATTGTGGAACAGCAGAGAGAACAGTTTCCCTATGAAATACTTCTTTAAGGGGCTTTATAGTCATCTTCCTTATAACATGGAAATTCTCAAAACTTGGAAATTAAAAAAGGGCTTTAGCTATTAAACATTTTGATAATTCATAGAGCAAAAAACTCATTTAACCCAGCATTTTCCAAGGTATTGACCATAAAATTGTTTCTTTTGGAACATATCTTGAGGAGCGTATTATATGCTTTAGAAAATGCCACCATGGAGGATTGGGAGTGCCTAACTGAAGAACACGCAGATGGTGCTCACACTTGAGGACACTGAGTATCTGATATTCACTGAGTTACCTTTCAGACCCGATGTCTTGACTATGACACCCTCTGACACCACCTCAGCAAGCCTGCTAGCACATCATGACTCAACAAAATCTCAATTGACCTGGTGTAGTTATAAGTGAAGCTAAACAGTTTCAAAAGCATGTCCCAGAACCTGAGAGATGTAGAATGTACATGGATCTAGCTACCTCATTTGAGAACAGCAATGTATGATTTGCTCCTTGGGAATGGAAACGAGACCACCAGGATGTGTGATCAATTTAAATGCAGTATCCCATAGCTGGGACCCATCTAGCACCATTAGCAGAGAGCATAATTTAGAAAAAGAAAAAAAGTGGAGGAGGTGATAAAAAAGAAGGGGAATAAGAAAAAAAAAAAGGTTGGAAAAAAAGAAAATTCAAATGAAGTCAACTGAGAAACTTCTTTCAGCTTAATTTAGAAGGGCAGATGTTTTAGCAATTTGGTACGAGGGACGAGAGGGAGATTTATTTTATTTCCCATGATTGAGTTGGGTCCTTTCACCCTGGAAGAGCTCAGTCCTGAAGTTCATTAATACTATCGAGGCTTTGGAACACTATTGAGGTTGAAGGAAGTACTTCAACACTGCATTGATAACTATCCAGGAAGGAGGTTAATTTACAGGAAGGATTAGACTAACAAGAATAGTTTGAAGAAGGTTTTTAGTCAGTCATATATTTTTAACAAGTTCAGTACAGACTTTTGTGTTTTGCTCCTCTACAGTTACATATCCCATATAAAACTGAGTAACAACAAACATTACAAAACTATTTTAAATTGCTTAGAGCCAAATAGAATCCTGCCCACTCCCTCGGTTCATGTTCTATGAGGTAATCAAAAATAAAAATAAAAAATAAAAAAGGATATCTTTGGATCATAAAATCTAAAAAATGATTTTTGTTGTGACTTATATTGTGTTCCCTTCATTCAGGGCCCTCAGCCTTGGTTTTTGGCACTTCAGGCTGATTCCTTAGGATTTCCCCAGACATAAGGCTGGCAGGAGTTAGATTCCTGCATTCTTTGATAGCACCTACAAAAATGTCTTTTTTATAACCATACCCTTTACTATACCCATACTTCTACCAATTCCTGATTCAAATCATCAGCAATTTCTATTAGCTTTACCTTTAAACTATATTTTACATACAGCTGCCTCCTACCATCCCCACTGGTATAAATCTAGTTCACGTCACTATCACTTGTCTCCTAGACATCTGCAATACCTTCCAGTGATTTCGCTCATTCTCTGTTTTCTCACCACTCTTATCTACGTGGTCCATGTGCTGGTTTACAAACTAGCCCCTGTACAAAGAATGAAAGAAGAGACCAAAGAAAAAGGCAGATGACTCCAACTTGGTAGGTGGAAGGTTTAATAAGCAAATAAAACTTATTTATTAGGCTTGTCTGGGGTAGCCGCAAGAGCAGTATATTTCCAAATTAAGTTTATATAGAGATTTTAACTGGGTTCAGTCATGCCATCCATATGGTCTCAACAACACATTGCTCTCTCAAGGCTACATCCTTGAATATGGCTCTGGCTATAGGAATGGTGGACTGATGGTACATTCCAAGGACAGGGTAAGGAACCTCCAATTGCCCAGGTCTAGCTCTCTGGTCAACCAGCACACACATCCTCTCAATGACCTCCTCTAACACCATTCTCCACAAAACAAAATTAATGGAGTTTTTAGGTCATTCTATCTCTTTGTTTTCTTTCAATAGCTTCCTACTGCAATTAGAATAAAACAAAACTCATTCACATAGCCTAGAATATCGTAGCTTCTGCTTGTTTCTTTGAATTAAACTCCTACACTGTTCCCCTCGTTCATTATACTCTAATCACACCAGCCTTCATGTTGCCCTGGAGTACAAAGAATTGATTCTTCTCCAAGGCATTTGCCCTTGCTGATCCCTCCACCTGGATTACCCTTGTGTGCCTGTCTCCTTATGGCTGTTTTCTTCTTTCAAGTTCAAAATTCACTTCCTCAGGCCTTCTCTGATCATCACCACACTCATCCCTACCTGTCACTTACTTATCTTGTTTATATGTTTACTGTCAGACTATTCAATTGGAATGTAAGTTCCATGAATGTAGGAACCTTGTCAACTTATTTACTAATGGAATTTTAGTGTCTACAACAGTGACTGACACAAAATAGGCACTTAAAAATGCTTCTTTTATAGATGAATAAATTTTTTTGAAAATACCACTTGGATTGAAGCTCACCTTGGTCATGTCTTACAACTCCAGGAATCCTAAACTAGCCATGACCTTTTAATTGAACTGTTTTTTCAGTCTCTCTCCTTAACCCCACCTTGTATATAATTCACAGGGTGCTCATCAATATTGAAGACTCCATAGATGCCTGTATGCCAATAATGTGATCTTGGGAATCAATGTGAAGCAGCTATTTCTGGGGACAAAGGAGTAGTTACTGAAGGTAGTTACAGAAGGACTCCCAAGGATACTTTAGGTTATATATGGGTTTATAGTCTCTATAAGACCTATTCTATCATGCTGGATTCTATTCTATCCTCTACTCTGAAGGTAGCATAACTTATCAAAACCCCAACTAATCCTTTCTTTCTCCACGTCTGTGCAGATAGCACTACTTCTATTGTCATTATTTATTGAGTAATGTTATGTGCTAGACAAGATGCTAGAGGCATCATAAACAAGTTTTATTTAATACTCACAACCCTATAAGACAAACACTAGTGTTGCCCATAACTTACCAATGATGAAACAGACTCTGAGACTTAAGTAATTTATCTAAGGTCACCTATTAGGACTCAAATCCAGGTCTTTTTGACTAGAATTAAGAATCTAAGTTTTTAATTGCTATACTCATTCCCTTTACAACAATAAGTATAGTCTTAAAGGTTTATTTAAATAAAAACAAGGCAGAAAAAGAAAAAAGAATAAGGTTTCGTTTAGTTAAATTCCATCTTTATATTGACCAGTGGGCTGGGTGGTAGAGGTAAAAAAGATAAAATTGTCACAATTCTTGCCTCAAGTTATTCATGATTCAAGTATATAATCAGGCCTATAAACAAGAAGTCTTTTATAGTGAGGTACATGTCATGATAGTGGTGAGATGCCTATAACCCAGATAGTACTAGTCCAGATTAAAAATTTTAGCATAAATAATTCCTATGCTAAGTTTTCAAGGTAGATCTGTCTTAAAGCTTGAACCATTTTCACAGTGGTTAAGTGTCAAGCTACAAAGAATATGACAGATCTGTGTTATTCCAAATGCCACACGCTTAACATCTAATGACAAAAATCTCAAATCCCCATTTGACATCTCATAGAAGATCACATGCTCTTCAAAATAACTGCCAACTTCTGGGGACCTTACATGGTCAAACTCTAGCTCAGAATTCCTGCTCCTCTTTCTTTCTTGAGTCTATTCCTATATCTTACTTGCGATACGTACCAAAACCTAGGACTCCTTGCTTTGTCTCTACCCTCCTCTTATACCCATCAGCACAAAATAAATTCAAGTCTGCAGAACTGTTACTGAAGTACTGTGAATCATGGTGAACAGGTTACACCATTATATCACAGAACAAATTTCAATCATATATAGTTGACTCTCATTATTTTCAGTAGTTATTACAAATTAAAACACTGAATTAGCAAATACCCAATCATTGTAACTAGGAGAAAAAAGGGTTAGAGTTCTGTGAGTCTCTGGTTACAATATTTTTATCAATCAATTAATACTTACCTTTCTTTTATGTGTGTTTCTGTTTAAAGGTACCTTATTTAACATATATTGTTAATTAATTAATATTGAACTCACAACCAACAGCATTATAACCCCTGCCTGAATGCAGCTTATCTAGCACACATATTTTCTCCATTAGGCCTATCACAGCCTTTTTGTATTTAGGAACCCCAGACAGCACTTAGCACTAATGGGGCCCATTTTAAGCAGCAAAATTACCAACAAAAATGCAAAAAGTGTGGCACTAAATACACTACAAAAAAAAAACACTTGTTTACAGTATGAGAGCTAAAACAAGGTGGCAGAGTATCTCCTTGTTCATTGACCTCAGCTGAGAACAAGCTTGTCCAATGATTCTAATTTTTTGCTATTCTTGCATGTCTGGGAAAGACCACAAAAGAGCCGTAAATATTGGTTTTAAGATTACAAATAAATTTTAGCAACTAGGAAGGTTAGCAAATACAGACTCCACAAATAACAAATAACATCTGCATTAGATACCTCCTTACTAAAATTGTCATTGCACTCTCTTCCTAGCTTCCCTCCAACTCTCCACATGCCTAATTGCCTCAGCCTCTTACTACCATCTTACTGGTTTATTTCACTCTCTTAAACTTCCCATTTTATTTTCTCATCCTATTCTCCAAGATTACCATCTCTGATCTAAATTATTGTCATTCTACTATGAGAAGTAGTATGTCCAAAGCCATTCTTCACGATATATACCTACCAAATGATTGCAGAGGAAGCAATGACTCTGAGATTATAGTCTTTACTATAATATATCGTATTGGTTCCCTAGGGCTGCCATAACAAAGTATCACAAACTGGGTGGCTTAAAACAACATAAACTTATTGTTTCACAGTTCCGGAGGTTAGAAGTCCACAATCAAAGTGTTGGCAAAGCCATGCTCCCTCTAAAATTTGTAGGAGAGAATCCTGCCTTACAGCTTTCTAGCTTCTGGTGGTTTGACAGTAATCCTTTTCACTCCTTGGTTTGCAGCTTTAGCATGTCAATTCCTGCTGCCATCATCAAGTGGCATTGTCCCTACATGTGTCTGTGTCTTCCCATCTCTGATAACTGTTCTTTAGCGTAGTTTCTGCCTGGCTAAAGGGAGGCTTGTGAGACTGGCAGATTTTGTAAGCTGAAGAGTATTCTATTAAATTCCTGAGATGCCCGTGTACCGGCAGTCAGGAGGCATTATATGTTCCCCATACAGTTAAGCATTACGCATTTGGGAATAGTTTACAGTGACAGCTAACTTTCCGCTCCATTGTCCCACTTGAAAATCACTTCCCTACTTGATGGTGCTCTCTTCTATCATGTATAAAATGTATTTGTTAAAGTTTTTCTTGAACATATGACTTCACCTCTTCACTAAGAACTTCGCTTCTCTCCAAAGGGACGAGCCTCAGCAGCCAAATCTGTAGTACATGACACTCCCTGACAATACCTGATTGGACAAGGTGTGCAATGAGCTGGACCATTAACATTATCTCTCCCAGAAGTTTGTTTTTATGAATGATAAATGCTGGCTTCTGCTGGTTAGTTGAATTAAAAAAGGCCAGATCTGGCAGCTATAAGGCAATGATCTTCCATTATACTCCCAGAGAAGCAGATAGAGAAAACCCAAACAGACTTGAAAGGAGAAGCCAAAATGAGAGGCCATGAATTCCACAAAGAGAAAGAGCAAGACAGTGGCTACTGTGGAGTCTGGAAATTCATATTTTCACTGAATTGGAGTCTCAAGTGCATTTTTTTTTGCCATTGTATTACATGGGACACACCTGTGTCCAGATAACAAGCATTTCCTTCTTTTTTATACTAGTTTGATTTCTGCTCTTGCAATTAAGTAGCTTTCATTAAAATGAAACTAAAACCTTTCCAGCATTCGTTAGTCTCCTGGACAAGACAGTTGAGCTACTAATATGAGTCTTGCAAGAGAGAAATTCTTTAACTTCCTATAAAAGTTACCTAACCAGAAATGATGATACATGATGACTCGAGCTGCAATATTTTAATCATCTAAGAAATGGGCTATTTCTGACCATAAATGATCAAACTGACATAGTTACTTTGTCTCCCATCCATTTTTTATGAAATATACACTCCTTATAAAACAATATTAATAAATGTACGATAAACCTTTCATTTTAGTACACCGAAAGTAGTACTGACTGATTCCTATGTGCCTGCAATATATTTCTACATTCTTCCATATAGTCTACCAACTCATTTTTACCTACTGACAGAGGATAGAATACCTTAAAAATCTTAACAAAGAACTGGTTTTCATCCCAAGTTCTGTCATTTCACACTGACATTGAGTTTAATGAATTTCAGTTGTTACCATGTTTTGTTAAAATGTAAACCTTATGTTCTATTTATCATTGTTTTTTTTTTTTTTATGACACTGTTAAGGTTTCCTAAAATTTTATGTCAGATATGACATACTTGCCCTGGAGCATTTTTATCTTCATAGTACTTAGGAGCTGGCATCTCAAATGCTGTGATCATGCTCCACAAGAGATATTCATTCATTCATTGATACTCCAAATTTTTGGAACACTCTCTGTAGACAATGACTTTGTGAGGCACTGGTTCTGCCTTCAGGAATTTTACAGCTAAACTGTACACACAGATTAATCTAATTAAGCTGAAAAACATTAGTACCTGAAGAGAGAGCATTCAGAGACCAGGACAGTATTACTTCTAGATGAGCAGATTAGAAAATATTTTGTGGAAGAATAAAATTGGAAATATAGAAACTGGAAAAAAGATAAAATTGAAAACAAGATAAGGTAAAACACTGAAAACTGGTACAGAGAATATTTATTTTCTTGGCATTTAGAAAATAAAAATAACAATTATTTCCTTTTAAATCCAGCTAAAATATACATTATTTTTGTTTTTACTGATTAGCAATTCTGCATTTATCAACAATTCTTCATTTATCAACAAATCCAATGTTACTTTCACCTTCACTGATAGTCTCCCCTAATGTAATCAAAAGTCTTCCCATAGTCATAAGTCAAGTCAGCTTATTCAGAATCAACATATATCTCATCCCTTTATAAGGGTTTATAGAACTTGTTACTAGGCCTTTTAGCTCCTTGAAAATTTTTCAGAGCAAATAACTCCTTGCCCTTCACATGTCCTAGTCATGAACAAACCCCAATAAATAGAGCCCCGTTATGAATCAAAATGTATTCAGCAAAAGGACTCAAAAAAGAAAGGTATGTCTTCCATTGACGGACATCTGTTTATACCCAAAGTACTGGGGGGAAATCATTTAGCTCAAATAGGAATTCAAATAACCTGTCGTATCATATGTATGTTATTTCTAAGTTATGAAAATATCCCACTTGATATTTTATAAGTCTGAATTGAATACTAGCAGGAAATCCAAGAAGGGGGATGGCTGAATCTCCAACTTTAAATTATATGAAATAAAACACCTTTTGCCTTACAAAATCCATAGCATTCAAGGGACCAAACGAATGGGTAGTTCCTTCAAGCTGCAGTAGTCTGCTTTGGTTTATATGTAAACTTAGGCAGTCTATGGAGAAGATATTCAATTCTTTATCCAAGCAAGAGAAACATGGAAAACTAAAATTTAATCCACATCTCTTTTTCTCTGTCATCCTGTTTGAAGGAGAAACATCATGCATTATGGATGCACTTTTTTGTTAGCCGAAGAGTCTTCCTTCATCCACACTCAGTCCCCATCCTTTCCATCCCAGGCAGAAATATAAAAGAGCCTCTTTCAACCAATGTGACCTTCCAGTGAATATACTGATGGAAATACACAAACGAGTTAGACAGATACCAAGAGAAAAATAGATCCGATCATCTGAAGGAAGCAAGGATTTCTCTTTCTGACACTGGGAAAGGCCAGACCACCCTGACCTTGGCAGATCAGTTCACAAACCCTGAGATACCCTGAAACATGAACTCCTTTATTTCAGCAAGACTGGGGGCGTGATCCATACCTGCAATGTATAATTTTGTCATTGTTAACCACACAAAAGCAATCAGCTAAGAAGACAAGGGGAGAATGACATCTACCCCACAGGCCAGGTGCTGTGACATACCTCTGGAATAAGAAATATGTTTTTCTAATTCACACAAAAGCCATGGGCCTAAAGAACTTTGCCTGCTTGTATGGAGTGATTTTCTCAATTCTCACAGAGTCATGGTAGGGGCTTATACTGGCCTAGAAATGAATACAAAGTAAAGTATTTAATCTTAATCTATCTTTTTAAGGGATAAATGCTACTAAGTATAGAGTGGAAATAATATAATGTCTTAAACATGTACTATATACCTGACACTCTTGTTGTTTCATGTAATCTCATTAAACTCTTCCATAAACTTTATAAGGTAGATGCTATTACAAAGAATGCTTTTAAACATCTTTTGCCTAAAAAACTTCCTAGATCAATCAACATTCTCCACCCACTCAGTGAAACACACCGAGCAATGCTCATCACACACTGAATTCTTGCAGCCACTAGGCTATTCTTTAACACTAAAGATACTGAAGGGTATTCATTTCTCCATTTGAAATTTGATTCTTATGTTACTAAGATTCAGATGAATTGGATCTTGAGCCTTTTAAGATCAGTTGTTATTATTTTGAAATTATGTTATTTAAATAACTTGTAAACCAAAAAGACAGAAGTTCTTACTGAAAGAAAGTTGTTTTCTATAAATATTAAATAGAATATTTGGGGTGCTAAATAAAGATGAGTCAATAAAAAAAAAACCTGTTGTTGAATTATATATTTGTGCTGCCACTGTAAAGTGCTAGAGACAATAAAAATCAAGAAAAAGAATGTGTAGATTGCTTCACAAGTGTCTCAGTTCTCACTCAGTTTAAAGAAACTAAGACTGAAAATCATAAAAGATACATATGGGTGTGGTTTATACAAGACTGCATGGAAGTCCAACTGGCAGAACTATGTTAAATGAATGTGTTTTACTCTTTACCGAACTATTGATGAATAAATATGTGTTTAAGTTATAATAAAATGCTTAAGATTTGTATACATCACTTTTTTATGACTGATCACTTTTTCAAGAAAGCCTCTACTGTATTATTATTACAGAAATTATGAAAATGAGTAGGCTTGTTATATAAGATGCAAAAAAAAAATCACAGCCAAGAGACAACAGAACTAGGATTAGAACCTTAGTCCTCATGTTTACCTAGTTTATATACAATCCTAACATACATCTTAAAGTCTTGATGATTTGACCTCTGCCCAAATCTGCAGCCTCATCTATTGCCAGTGCCTCGCTCATATTCTAAACTGTAGCCATGATAAACTTTCTTTAGTTTTCCAAATGCTCTATGTTCTATCAATATCTCTGACTTCAAAGCCTTTGGACTTTGAACCATGTGTCAAAAGTATTCTTCCTTTTTCATATTGCCTGGCAAATGTTTATTCAATAGCCTGAAAGTCTCAAAATTGGTGTCATTCCTTTTAGGATGCCATTTCTTTAGGCAGTCTGTACCTTCTCACTCAGGACTAAAAGCCCATTTTACAGCGCACCTTATTTAAGTCTTTTACACTTTTTATTGTACTAGTTATTGCTTGTTACTTATTTTCCTGTCTCAACTAGGGCACATGTCCTGTTAGCGTAAGGACTCTGTATAGCTCATCATTGTACATACAGTACCAAATCTAGTGCCTGGCACATAATTGATGATCGATATGTATTTGTGGAAGGAAATGACAAAGGAAGACACTCTGAGAGAATTTTAATAAATATTTTCAAAAGATCGGAGAATTACGGCGTCACCAACAGATTATGAACTACAAGAACACCATGCTGGTAGGAAAACATAGTGCTACATATCCATAACCTCACCTTAAAAACTTGATATCTTTCAAAATCACCTGATATTCACCTCTTTAAAATCTATTTTTACTATTCCATGATTAATACATGTAAAATTTTAAAAGAAATGTGCTAAAAAGTGAGCTAAGATACTCAGAGAACAGTTTTTATGTACAAAGTATTTTTAAAATTTCAGTTCCACTACATGAATTACATGATTTCAGACTCTACTAATTAAAAATGTATAGTTATTTAGTCACAGATGAGGTAAAACTTACCTTGTAAACCTGAAGAATAAAAAAAAAAATCAAATTCTCAAAGCCAAAGAAAAGTATAAAAAAGAAGAAATACAGAAGAAATATTCATCTAATTTAAAGGAATCACTTAAGCTCATATTGAAGCATTTATCTGCATAAAATTAATCAATAATATAATTGCAATTCACTGTTTTCTGTTCTTTGAAGAAAGTTCCTTAGCAGATTTTCTATGCAATTCTTTTTAAACCTAGATTAGGTTACCCAAAAGTAATGAAGCTCATTTTTAAAAATGAGTTTTTAACTTTTAATCAATTCAAACTATTCTATTTTAAGTTATTGTTAATTTTTTTCTACAATATACATAAAGGATAATCATTTATCTAGTCATTCATTTACTCATTCTATGAAGTCATTTTCTAAGCACTGAGAATCTAGCCAAAGATGAACAGATATGGTCCATATTTTCATGAAGCTTATATTCCCCTGGAGACACAGAAAAACAAATAAACAGGGCAAAGTGAAGAGTGGCAAGTGCTCTATGATAAAAATAAAAGAGTGTGATATGAAACAGAGTTATTTCAAATTGAATAACCAGAAAACATTTTTCTAGGAAAGAGATATTTAAATCAAGACTGAGTAATAAGAAGGAGCCAACCATTCAAAAAACTAGGAAACGCATTTCAGGTAGAGAAAATAGTAAACCCAAGGTCCTGGGTATCATAAAGAGGGGGCTATAAGATAAGGTGAGAGAGATTAGCAGGGATTGGATCATAGAGGGCTTTATAAGCTAAGAATATGAATTTTATGTTAAGGGTGATTGTGTATTGTTGGAGATTTTTAAGAAGACAGAGAGAAGATGATTCCAAAGTTCCTACGCATATTAAACAGAGATTGGTTTAGCAGAGGCACAACTGGAAAAGAAGGAAATATAACAGAAATCAGTTGTCAATACTAGACTAAATTAATAGTAGCACTGGGAATAGAAAAGAGTGGGAAATTTTAGGTTATTTTGAAGGAAGAGTCTATAGAAGTTAGAGATGGTCATCGGAGGTGAGGAAAGAAAGGGGTAAAGGTTGGCTTCTATATTTTCAGGTTGAGCTACTAAATGGTAATGGCATTCACTTATATGGGAAAATCTGGGGGACAAATAAATTGGGGAAAAGAATCAAGCCCACTATTTTGAACAGTTAATAATTGAAGTACTTAAGTATCCAAATGGATAAGTCACAGGGAGTTGGTCCATGAACCTGAGGTTTAAAGAAAAGATTAAGGCGAAAATAACAGACTTAGAATTTGCCAGCAAAGAGATTAAATTTAAAGTCCTAAAACTAGATAAAATTACCAAAAGAGTAGAGATAGAAAGAAAGAAAGAAAGAAAGAAAGAAAGAAAGAAAGAAAGAAAGAAAGAAAGAAAGAAAGAAAGAAAGAACGAACAAGAAGCAGGAGCAGGAGGAGGAGGAGGAAGAGGAGGAGGAGAGAGGGAGGAAGAGAGGGAAGGAGGAAGGAGAACAGAAAAGAAGAGACAAAAGTAAGCAAGCAACCAAGCCCATCCCAACCAAGCAACGAACGTAACTATCCTGCATTACCTAAGGAATTGACTTCCTGAAGTAAGGCATGAATGCCTTAATTCAAAGCGTAAATAAGTCAGTCATGTCAGTGAATGCCTGCATTCACTCATGAAGGCAGTAAGAAGAACTGCTCCTCCCTTCCATGTCTTCCTTCCTTCCCCTCACCTCTCCCTCCTCCCTCCCTCCCTCCCTCCCTCCCTCCCTCCCTCCTCCCTCCCCTCCCTCCCTCCCTCCCTCCCTCCCTCCCTCCCTCCCTCCTTCCGTCCTTCCTTCCTTCCTTCCTTTCCCTTCCTCCTTCCTTCCGTTTTCCTACCCCCCCCTCCCCCTCCCTCCGGAAATCCTCCTACCCTCCCCCCTCCTCCATCCCCCTAACCTCCTCCCCACCCCGAAAAAAAATAAAAAGCCAAACATAAAAAAAAGAATAGAAGGTTCCTGCAATCTAGATGTATAATATACTGATTTTTAAAGGTTATGCAGAAGCATTAAAAACAACAAATAAGATGCAGAAGTAATTCATTAGGAAAAATGGAAGCCAACAAAATTTAGTATCATAGAAGCCAGGAAAATAAAATATTTCAAGAGGAGGGAGTCATCTACTATACCAAATGTAATTGACATCTAGTAAAACGAAGAGAGAAAAGTGGACTGCTGACTTTGGCGAAATATTGGTTATTAGAGGCAAAGTGATGAACAGCTTTGGAAGACTGGTAGACATGGAAGTCTGATTAAACTGAGTTGAAAGAAGAATGAAAGTAGAGAAATACAGAGTATATAAATAAATAACAAGAAATTTTGCTATAGAAAAATGATATATAATTGAATTTGGACATAACCCTGCCAAAAAGTTGCTTAAGATTGAAGATATTCAGTCATGTCTGAATGTCAATGGTAATGTTCCAGTTAAGATTGATATTGAACATTGCATCCATTTTAACAAAATGGAAGGGAAGAATATGAAACAGACAGATAAATTGATAAGATTGCTGCTAAGAATAAGAGAGTTCCCTCCTGATTGCTTCTATTATTTTTGTCATGAAGTATGACTGAGAGTGGAGGAAGGGTGTGGGATGTTTGAGGAAAGAGCTAAAATAAGGAAAGAGGTGAAAGTGGTCATTTGGAGAGATAAAAAGGGAATGAATTAGGGCTGCTAATCAATATTAGCAGTCCATTTGAATTTTGTGAACATTAATCTAAAGTGAAATGCTTACAAGAAATGCCACAGCAATGAAAAAGACTATAAGGGACTATTATGAACAATTATATACCAACAAATCAGAAAACCTAGAAATGAATAAGTTTCTAGAAACATTCAACATATCAAGACTGTATCATGAAGAAACAGAGGGCCTATACAGACGAATAACAAACAAGGAATTGGATCAATAATAAATATTAAAAAAAAAAAAAAGAACTTAAAACAACAAAACAAGACAAAACACCAGATCAGTTGGTGTCACAGGGGAATGCTATCAAACATCTAAAGAAGAGTACCAATCCTTCTCAAACTCTTTCAAAAAATAAGAAGAGGGAACACTTCCAAACTGAGTTGACAGGCCAATATTACCCTGATACCAAAACTAGAAAATAATACCACATTTAAACAAAATAAAACAAACAACAACAACAGCAACAACAAAACACTACAGGCCAATAACCCTGATGAGCATAGGTGCAAAAACTCATCAGATACTAGCAAACCAAATTCAACAGCATATTAAAAGGATTACACTTCATGACCAAGTGGGATTTATCCTTCTGGTGCAAGGAAGTTTCAATACACATAAATCAATGAATATGCTAAACCACATTAACAGAATGAAGAATAAAAATCACATCATCATCACAATAGATGCAGAAGAAGCATTTTGACAAAATTCAACATTTTTTTCATTATGAAAACTTAAAAAATCAGGTATAGAAAGAACTTACCTTCACACAATAAGGTCATATATGTAAAGGTCACAGCTAACATCAAACTCAATGGTGAAAAACAGAAAGTGTTTTCTCTAAGATCTAGAACAAGACACAGATGCCTACTCTTGCCACTTCTGTTTAACATAATACTAGAAGTCTTACTCAGGCAAGAAAAGGAAACAAAAGACATTCAAAGAAGGGAAGAAATATAATTATTTCTGCAGAGAACATCATCTTGAAGTTGAAAACCCTAAAGACGTCACCAAAAACCTATCAGAAATAATAAATAAATTCAGTAAAATCCTAGTGCTTTCTTTCATCTGACACTGAAAGCGCAGGGAATAAAAGGAAAAATAGATAATTGGGATTATGTCAAACTAAAAAGCTTATGTACAGCAAAGGAAACAACAAAATGAAAAGGTAACCTATAGAATGGGAGAAATATTTGTAAACCATATCTCTGATAAAGTGTTAATGTTCAAAACTTATAAAGAATTCCTACAAACAATAGTAAAAACAAAAGAATAACTCAATTAAAAAATGAGCAAAGGAATGGAATAGACATTTCTTCAAAGAAGAAACACAAATAATCAACAAATATATAAAAAATATTCAATAAATATTTGTAATGATTATAAAAATGCAAATCAAAACTACAATGAGGTATCACCTCACACATGTTAGGATGGCTTTTATCAAAAATATTAAAAGGATAAATCTTGGCAAGGATGTAGAGAAAAGGAACCCTTAAGTACTATTGGTGGGAATGTAAATTGGTATAGTCACTATGGAAAACAGCACGTAGGTGCCTCAAAAGTTAAAAATAGAAGTATTATGTGATCCAGCAATTCAACTTCTAGGTGTTTTCCAAAGGAATTGAAATTAGTTTCTCCTAGAGATATCTGCACATCTATATTCAATGCAGGACTACTCACAATAGCCAAGACATAAAAGCAACTTAAAAGTCCATCTATGGATGAATCAATAAAAAAAAAATGTGGTAGGTATATATGTGCATACACACACACACACACACACACACACACACACATATATATATAATAAAATATTATTCAGCTATAAAAAAAGAAGTAAATCTTGATATCAGGGACAACGTGATGAAGCTGGGGATATTATACTAAATGAAATAAGTCAGAAGAACAGTACTACTCATACAATTAATCTAAAATAGCTAAACTCATAGAAGTGTAGAATGGAATAATGGTTGCCAATGGCTGGAGTTGGGAGGAGGAAATAGGGAGGGATCACCCAAGGGGTGCAAAGTTTTAGTTATATATCATTAAGTCCTAGAGACCCACTGTACAGCACAGTGCCTAAAGTTAATGATACTGTTACATACTTAAAAATAGCTAAGAGGGTATATCCTATGTTAAATGTTCTTATCACAAAATTGACATAATAATAGTAACAAGAATAATAATTAACAAAAGGTTTGGAGGAAACTTTTGGGGATGATGGACAGGTTTATAGCATATATTGTGGTGATGGTTTTATAGGTGTATACTCATCTCCAAACTCATCAAGTTGTATATATTAATTTCATATAGCTTTCTGTGTGTCAAAAATAAAATAAAAAACAAAGTAAAATGCTTTTATTTTTAATCTTTTTTACTTTTCAGCAAAGTTCAGCTCTGCTGCAGGAGGCACCAAGCAGACAGATGATTTAATCAGTACTGAGTTTTTGCTGGGAAAGTGTGAGCAGGCCAAGCAGACACATTAAAGATATTTGTAAGGGAAAGTCATTATTGAGGGTCAATAAAAGATATAAAGAATTTCCATTAACAGGGGAGGATGTAGAGCTTTAATATCCAGATATTTGGATTTTACAGACCATTTTTTTTTCATAGTACATATCTACACAAGTCTTATCTCTTTCCAAGTAAAGACACTTAAAAAAATAAACACCTCCATTTATTATCATTTCATACTTTGAAATAAATACCAAAGAGTATAATGCCAGGGGGGTACTACAGTAATTGGGAGGATCACTTCATAAATTATATAAATGGCTAAGAACTATGCCATATATCTGAAACTAATACAAAATGATAAAAAAAAAAAGAAAAAGTCCTTCATAAAGTCTTCATAAAGTTAAAGTCAACCAAATATAAATGGTAAGAAATTTAAATATTAATTTCTTCATTTCAGGATAGAGATTAGGACTTTTTGTGTTACCTTGACATCGTTGCTCAAATCTCATTTGAAAGTGACCAAGAATGCAAAGGAAAGGGGGTACTTTCACAGGTAATTGAGGGGACGCTCCAAGAGAAACCACTCACAGAGATTGAGGTTGTCTGTACATTTGGCTTTTCCTAAGACCAAATAGTGTGTCTTTCCCAAAATCAAATAATTCTCTAACAACAACAAGGTGTTGAATAATTCAATTCTGAAACTACCAAGAGTTAACACAGACCCCACAGGTTAAGGACGCAATCCTACAAGGCTGCCTTCACTTCAGATGTTAGCTAAAAAATGGAGTGACCAGGCCACCCACAATTCGACCTGGCTGACTACAAATTTGAGGGTTCTCACAACATTATGCTCAGGTTTCATAATTCGGCATAATGACCCATAGAACTCAGGAAAGTACTTTACTTACAATTACCAGTTTCTTACAAAAGATAACTCAGGAAGAGCCAAATAGAAGAGGCATACTAGAATAAGATTTCAAGTGAAAAGTGAAGAGCTTCCATGCCCACTTTGAGCACACAACATTCCTGGGACAGTGATGTGCACACCAGTCTGGGAAGCTCCCTGAACTCCATTATTAACAATAAATGAAAGTTTCATTATAAGTGAACAGTTAATTAAACCATTGCCAATTAATGACTAAACTTAAACTTCAGCCCCTTTCTGATCCCCAAAAGTTGGGCAGAAGGGCTGAAAGCTCTAATCCTGTAATCATGTGGTTGATTTTTTGGGGGTACCAAATTCCATCCTGAAGCTACCTGGGGGTCCACCAAGGATCGCCTCATTAGCATAGAAATACAGAAAATTGCAAGAGTTCCTGGCTTTGTGCCAGGAACTAGAGACAAAGACCAATTATTTATTTTTTTATTATACCACACAGCAAGAAAAATCGCCTCACACCTCACCCCCCTTGTATGTTTGGGAGGCAGCAGCCTCATTACTGCCCTCATGCCCCTTCCAGACAGGGGCAACTTCTACTAATGCTTTACAAGAAGTTATTTTTTTAAATCATGCAAACTGTACATTGTCTTCTAATCAACATGTGTGAATCAATGATCCAATGATTCCTAATGAGACTTGAGGGATGTGATGCTTCTTTTAGTTCTTTAAACATGAAAGTTTGAATTATATGGATGCCCTCATGTCAATTCCAGAAAGGGGCGAAGTAGAGAGGATGCACTGAGCTTTTGTTCTTTTAATATTTGCCACAAACTTCCTTAAGGGAAGGGAAAGTGAGAATTAACATAGCTCATTTAAGGGTACTGAGTAGAATTTATTCTTCAATAAATTGGTTATTCATTCATTATGTGTATATTTTTGAGTGCCATTATGCAAAATGGTGCTCTAGTTGTGCTGGACACAACTGCAAACAGAACGTCCCTGCTGTTTAAGGAGTGTACATTGTGATGGTGGAGACAGACAGCAAAGAAGTAATCATGTATATGTAATAGCTTCAAAGGTAAGTCAGCACTACAAAGAAAAAAAACAGGGCAAGAGTACATGGAGTTCAGGTAGGGGTAGGGTTATTTTAGAGAGACCCTCATTGTGGAGCTGATATTTGAGTAGGGACTTTAAATAACTAAAGAAGAAACTCAGGTTATCCTAATGATAGTCTAAAGTAGAAAAGGAGACTTTGGATCATCTAATTATCTGGTAGGTTGTCTTGTTTACATTTTACCCACAACCTTTCTTTGCGTAGCAATTTTAACAAAAATGAAAACTCATATCTAATTTGTGCCTTTAACATATACTAATGCTTTACAAGAAGTTATTTTTTAAATTGTTCAAACTGTTCATTGTCTTCTAATCAATATGTGTGAATCAATGTTCCAATGATACCTCTAATAAGACTTGAGGGAAGTGATGCTTTTTCTAGTTCTTTAAACATGAAAGTTTGAATTATATGGCTCAATAAACAATGATCTAACCTGCCCTTTCTGGCAGGCAGAAGGGTATATCCAACTAAAAAAAAGGTTATGTAGGCATGTTGTGCAATCATATTTTCCTTTAAAATGCACAAAAGAGTTTGCTTATCTTTTTGTTATGACATTCCCCGTATTTGAATTATAACCATTTCTAGATTTGACTGTTGACCACTAATGCACTGTTTGCTACTTTAGAAGAGGAACTTTAATCATTGTTTTATGTCTCACTTGGCAGAAGCGTACACTTAGTAGGTATAAATAAATGTTTGTTTTATTAAATTTAAATTCTAGTTTTAATTGAAAATATACTAAAGTTGTTCAACAATTGAAATAGTATAAAAATTATTCATTGAGAGCTTTTAGTCCTACATTTACCTCCATCTAGCCATTGCCCTTTCCCCTACTTTGTCTGATAATTAACCACTTTCTTGGATTTTTTTTCAGTGTTTCTTTATGTAAATATATGCAAATATAAACAACCTTAGACCTTTATATTCTCCAATGTGTACACAAAGATAAACATAACCCTATACTGTTTTGCTTCTGATCTTTTTAAATCTAATTAATAACGTGTCTTTCTATATCAGAACATTTTTATGGGGTTTTTTTTGTTGTACCTACATAGTATTCCATTGTCTGGCTGTATTTCTGTGTCCTAAACTGTATTGCAATTGATAATTTTGTGCTTCACCCTAGCGCTTGAGTGTGGGAGAGACCTGTGTATATAATTAAATTTCACTCTCATGATTAGATTACATTAAATGGCACAGATGATCTTAAGAGGTTATCCTAGGTGGGCTTGATCCAATCATGTAAACCCTTAAAAGGGACTGAGCTCCACCAGAAGAAAGGATTCAAAGCAAGAGAAAATTTTCCATGGCTGGTTTTGAAGCTGGAGGAAGACATATGGCAAAGAATATGGGCAACTTTTAGTTGCTGAGAGCAACTCCCAGCCCACAGCCAGCAAGAAAATGGAGACAGTACTACAACTGCAAGAAACTGAATTCTGCCAACAACCTGAAGGAACTCAGAAGAGGACTCCGAGCTCCATATGATAATACAGCCCAAACAACATCTTGATCTCAACCTGTGACACCCTAAACAGAGAACCCAGTTATGCCATGGCTAGACTACAAAAACTGTGAGATAATAAACTCTGTTGCTTTAAGCCTTTAATTTTGTCTAAGTCCCATGTGATTTTTCTCAAGACGTTAAAAGGTTAATCATTAAGAAGTATAAAGTGGTAGTTACGAAATAGTCATGGGGACATAAAGTACAAAATAGGGAATATTGTCAATAATATTGTAATAACTATGTATAGTGCCAGATGGGTACTAGATTAATTGGGAGATCATTTTGTAAATTATATATAAATGTCTAACCACACTGCTATATACCTGAAACTAATATAAATAACATTGAATGTCAATTGTTATTTGAAAAAACTTTTAAATAATAAAAAAATCATTCCAGAAAAAAGAAAAAGTTAAATTTTCCTAATCTGAGACTCCCCAATACTAAAATGATACATTCAACTTAAAACAATAGAGAGCCATGTTTTTTTAAAGAAATTTCTGACTCATCAGATTCTTGGGGAGAAAAATCAAACAAACAAACAAACCCCCAAATTTGTCTATCAAGATATTTGAAAATAAAAAAGCTTAATTTTACTTTATTGCATTACTTGAAATACAGTTAGCATTTCAGAGGAAAAGCAGACCTGAATTTTTATGAGTCCCCTCAGAGTTTAATGAGTTTTATTTCTTAAGTAAACCTTTATTGGAAGAAATTAAGATCTTACAAAGTCTTAAAGGCAACCAAAGCAAAACTGAAAGGTAGTGGTGAGGAAGGTTATAACCTTAGACACAGTCACTTACTCATCTGTTACCATATGCTGGAAATCAGCTGTATTTCGTCTTGCGGCTTTTGAGAGCAGATTCATCTGAGTTTGAAAATAAGCAAAGACGTGTATGCCTTGCAGTCAAATATTAATCAGATCTAATGAAAAATTTACTATACTCTGCCATTCTTAATTTAATCTGTGTGAGTGTGTATGTATGTGTGTGTCTTTCATAGTGATGAACATGATAGTCAAGGCTTGAGGAGATGGGTGGAAAGAAGAAATGAGACAGATCCAAATTCTCCGCCATTCTTAATTTAATCTCTCTCTCTCTCTCTCTCTCTCTCTCTCTCTCTCTCTCTCTCTCTCTCTCTCTCTCTCTCTCTCTCTCTCTCTCTGTGTGTGTGTGTGTGTGTGTGTGTGTGTGTGTGTGTGTGTGTTTCATAATGATGAACATGGTAGTTGAAGCTTGAGGGGAAAGGGGAATGGCACAGATCTAAATTCCATTTTTCTTCTTGGTCAACTGGATTTCTACTCTTCCTTTTTTGTATGTATGCACAACATTCTTTCTTTTCCCTTCTATTTTTGAAAAAATAATTGGCCGAAAGCCTAAAGCAGCTTCTTCTCTTCCTCCCTCCTCTCTTGCTTCCCCTTCAGGCTTTGCCTTCCTCCTTTCACTACTGTATATATCTAGTGACCTGGCCACAAGAGCTAAGCATCAGCAATGAAGGCTATGCTTATTGTAACCATCCTTATATTTAAACTTCTACCTTCATCTTTGGACATAGAACACCCTTAAGTCCATTAAAATTATGCCAAATCACTCAATGCATAAAAGGTATCCTATTGTTTGAATTATGAGGTTATTGTTATTTTTATCTATTTTTTTTCCTTTATACTTAATCGGGTTTGTAGATTGTTGAAGCAAAGGAGGAGGAGAATCAAGCTGCCTAGCGTGAACAAGCTTCTTGATGGGCAAACAGAAGGTGAGATGACTGCTCAGATGGTCTATGCAGGGCCATCTGCACAGAAAGACAGATCTTACTACATTCTCAGTGTAACTATAATATATTGAAGCAAAGGAACCTCTGTTTAGGTCAAACTTCCACAAATAAGTAACCTGAGGCCCAAATCTTGCAAACAGTGGCTCTTGTAGAGTCCTCTAATTACCCTTAATACACAGTCTCTCCTTTCTTTCAGTAGTGAATGTGAGTTTGGCATTTGGCTTCATAGCTATATTTCATCATTTCTTGAATTAGTTTTCTAGTGCTGCCATAATAAATTATCAAAATTTATCATCTTACAATAAAAGCTATTCATTATCTCACAGTTCTGTAGACAAGAAATCCAGGTGGAATCAACTGAATTATCACCTCAGGACCACACAAGGCCAAAATCAAGATGGTGGCTGGGCAAGGTTTTTACCTGAAGACTCTCAGAAAGAAACTGTTTCTAAGCTGAGAGCATTGACAGAATGCAGTTCCTTGCCATTTTAAAATTGAGGTCTCTGTTTCTTTAATACGTAGCTCCTCTCCAAGTCAACAATGGCACATTGAATTCTTCTCATGCTTTGCATCTCTGACTTCCTCTTCTGCTACCAGCAGAAAAGATCTTTAAAAGGGCTCCTGTGGTTATATTAGGCCAAATGAAATAATCTAGGATAATATCCATTTTAAAGTCAGTTCATTAGTAATATTAGTCATGTCCCTTTTGCATATTATAAAATATATTCACTGGCATAACACTGGGGGGGCAATGGTCATAACTATCAAATTCTGCCTACATGTCTCTTGCAATAGAAGCTACCTGCCAGGGCCACCCGTCTATACAACACCAGTAGGCATCACGCACACAAAATACAATGATGCTCCTTGCAAGTGTACAACTTGAGAGATGTGTACTATGTAACTAGGTTTTGGCTAATGGGATGTGCATAGAAATAATGTGTATGACTTCGCATTAAACACAGTATCTTACCCTGTTCTTCCTTCTCCCTTTATGCTAACTTGAAAATGGCAACAATGTGAGCAATCTAGCAAGCCATACCTTGAAGATGGCAAAGCCACCTTTGTTATCTCTGAATCATTCATCTATGACTTGTTCAGTAAAAAAGAGGAAAAAACTATCTTGTTTAAACCACTGTATTTTATGGTTTCTTTGTTATGGTGGTTTAACTTGCTAATGGTGTTACAGAATCAAGTCCCAGTCCAGGACTTTGTATTCCCATATTGTCTCCCCTTTTGCACATTTTTGCTTAATTCTCAATGCTGCCACTAATTATAAAGTTTAATGTTTCAGGTTCGTTCCTGCCTGGTAGATCTAACATCCTCTGGTCTCTAGTACATTTTCTTCCTCTTGTGTTCCCCTAAAGGTTCTGTAAGAGTCTAAGACTGGAAAGAGATGGGAGGCCTGGTTAGAGTTTGAAAATGCATTATTGGGGTTGGTAATAAAGAGAGTGTGGGACTTAGCTGGGTGAAGCTGGCTATGTGATACCTCAAGTCTCTTTTATAGGAAGTCTAGGAGTTAAGAAATGAATTTCATTATTTATACAAATTCCTGAAAAGTGACAAAAACTTCTAGAACAAAATAAAAAGTATCATAATAAAGAAAAAGTAGAAGTCATGTTCTAGTAAATAAAAAAAAATCAGGCGTGTCCATCTTACATATAACAACATGAAGAATAACTAAATAATTTATATTAAAAAGTATCTAAAAGTATAACTTTATATTATAGAATATAAAGTTACTGACAATGCAAAATCAAGAAATAGATAGGATTTTTCTCCATCTTCTTCATTTAATAGCATTCGAAGTCTTTGTCATGTTCCAAATTTAGCAATTCATTAATCTCAGCAGCAGTGTGGGTATTGCTCTGATGAAGCGCTCTCTAAGGAGTGAATGTAACCAATGTCTGTGATCCCTTAGCCTTTTTTATTATGGCCGGTAAATTTTGTCATGACTCAACTCCTTTTACAGCTCTGAGCCTCCGTGAAATATCACTGGTGATTTTTAGTCATTATTTATATTTTCAAAAAAATAATCCTCAGAAAACATGCAAATGCACAGAGTACAATCTAAGACAACCTGAAGAGTATAATATTCCAAGGAGAGAGGGAATGCAGATATTAGCTAGGAAATTACCTTGTATCATGCTTAATACTTTCATATTAGGTTTCACCCTTGACACTAGGAAGCACATTTAATTCAACAGTATGACTAAAAGTATAATCCCCACATTGTAAAAAAAATGCTCTCAGGTATTAAACTATATAACTATACAATTTATTTTTATTAAGGTGCTATTTTTTTACTCTATTTTCAAAAATATAAAATACTTAGAGGTAAATTGGGTTGCCAGTTTATCAGTCACAGATATTTGTTATTTGTTTAGTGATGACTGAAGAATTAAAAAAGGATGTCTAGGGAAGGTAGAAGTAATATTAACAAGCAGAGAAGATATAATAAAAGTCAACAGGGCCCAGGGGGATGGGCCTTTTGCTATCTACACCACCTTTTGCTCAAGTTACTAAATATCCTTGAGTATGTTTCCTCATCTAAGACATGGGGATGCTAGGATTTACCTCTTCATGGGTTTTTGAGGATAAAATGAGAAGAAATATACAAAGCCTATATCCATAGTTCTTGAAACCTAGTTTGTACCTAACCACGGTTTCCTCTTACTCCCTCCAGCCTTTATAGGGGAGATTAAAAAGGAAAAGATTTAGAGAGTGAGTTATTTCTGTGTGCAAGTTCATTACCAGCCTCTACTATCTGAAACTGCAGAGGGTAAATAAGAGCAGTACTCTCCAGCCAATGTACTCCAGATAATAATCCTCTTTCTTAAAGCAGGATAGTTTACCCCACATATCAGTCTTCTCTCAATACATTAAAAATAACCACAAACTGAGTGGTTTACAACAACACAAATATCTCATTTCAGTTTCTGTGTATCATAGGTCAGAGTATGACTTGACTGGGTCCTCTACTCCAGGTCTCACCAGGCCACAATAAAAGCATCACCTGGGGCTGTGTTTTCATCCATAGTTTGTAGTGCTCTTCCAAGTCGTTGGAAGAATTCAGCTTCCTGTAGTTTTAGGACTGAATCCTCACTTCTTGATGGCTGATGGTTATGGGTCACTCTCAGTTACCAGAAGCTACTGCTGGGTCCCAGTCAAGCTACTACAGCAGTGTTTCCTCCTCCCTCAAAGCAAGCTGTCTTATATAATACAACCTCACCAAGAGAATACTTGCCTCATCATAGTCTCAGGTCCCACACACACTCAGAAAGAGTGGATTATGTAGGGAACTTATGCTGGTAGGTAGAAATCTTAAGGGTCACCATAGAATTCTGCGTACCATACTCTATAAACGCTGTTTGAAGCAAAACAATTTAAATCTCAGAGTCAGAAAGAAATGTTTTTTTCTCCATCAAAATATCCTTGTGGGCATAGGTGTCACCATAACCTGCTAGGTATATTATCCTTCATAATTTGATTCAAAGAATCTTAGTTATCAGCTACTAATCCTTTGCTATTTGGGAAAAAAAATAAAAATTACTAGCCAGATGCTTTATTCATGTGGACATGACTTTAAAGGACTATAATAAAGCCACAGTGTAAAGAACAATTATAAATTATTAATATCTATAAAATCTAATCCTACACAGAACTAAATTTTGTATTAAAAGTCCATTTTATTTTCATGCAATGAAAATAAGATGCATGATGAAGTAAAATATCCTTGATATAGAAGGAAATATAGAATGACAAAAGGAAAGGGAAAAAAAGTGTCCATTAATTCCAACTCTCAAAATGACAATGCTTAACATTTTGTTTTATTTATTTCCAGACTTGTATTTTTTCTATATTTAAAAAAATTATTCTGATCACATATTTATCTTATAGAGTACAGGCTCTTGAAAAGGACCTCTGACCTTTGGCCAATTGTTTAACCTAAGTTTTAGCTTTCTTATTTATGAAATAGATAGATGATAGATAAATAGATAGATGATAGAATGACAGAAATAGAAATAGAAACTAAATAAAGGTCTTGTTGGATCAAGTAAGAATATTCATACAAAATATTTAGTACCTGGTATATATTAACCATACCCAAATTTATTTTCATATAAATAGTATTATTCTATATATATATGCATTTATGTATTTACTATTGCTACTATAACCAAGTACCAAACTTTTTGGCTTAAACAATACATATTTATTTTCTTTTACTTCTAGAGATCAGAAATCCAAACTCAGTCTAATTGGGCTAAAGTCAAGGTGTTGCAGAACTGGTTCCTTCTAGAGGTTCTGAGTAGAAAATCTGTCTTCTTGCCTTTTCCAGCTTTTAGATGCTTTCCCTATTCCTTGGTTGTGGTTACTTCCTCACTTATCAAAGTATAGCATCTTAAAATCTCTTTTTTCTATCATCACATTTCCTTCTCCTCTTGCATTTTACTATAAGCAGCAAGAAGAAAACAGGCCACACCTTTTCTTGTATAGAGAGTTAAATAAACAAGTTCATTTCTTAAAAGTTCTTTAAAAACAGGTTAGCAGCTTCCAAAATATAACGGTTGGATAGGCATAGCACAAATTACAGACAATCCCATACAAAAGGAGATGAAAGGAAAAAAAGAAAAAAAAGGAGTCACTACTCTCAAGTAATTTCAAAATCCAACAAGGGTGACTCCATTACATTTTTAAAGCATAGGAGTAATCTTCTGTGACTTGAGGCTCATGCCTCTGGGCCAGTAGCTCTACTTTGAGTAATCCTTCCTTTTTTTAATGAAGGGTAGCATGCGTTTGCAGCCGAGTAGTTTTAATAGCCTGTTTCCTGCTCATAGAATTTAGGGAGTCCAACAGCCTTCTTTCATCTCCTCTCTGTCCCTTTAGGGCAAAGCTGGCAGTGTTTCTGCCAGTATAATAATCTTAAATATCTTGTGGGTCTTCTGTGCATGCCATGGGGATTCATTCCATTAAACAAGAAGCTTTTCACAGGTCTCTTCTAAATTATTCCTTATCTATTCTGAGCTTCTCCTGAAATGACGGAGGAAATCTATGAGTCACTCATCTAATCTCCTCAGACAGCCTTATCTGTGGCTGAAAACTAACTTTTTGTTTCTTCCGGGACACTAGTAAAAGATTGTCCAACCTTTGTTTTTCTTCAGAGCATAATCTCATGACAGTGAAACTCCTAATTTTAGCATTATTTAATACTACAGACGGGCTAGCATTTTTCAAAGCCATCAAGTTCTGATTCCTTTTTGCTTACTAGTTGTTCCCTCAATTTCTCTCTTCCTCTCACATTTTACTAGAAGCAGCAAGAAGAAACCAAGCCTCACCTTCGACATTGCTTGGAACTCTCAGTTAAATATCCAGGTTCATCATTTAGAAGTATAAGACACCCAGTTCAGGAAAGCTTTCTGTCATATATAAAAAGAATTCCCTTTCCTCCAGTTTCAATAATACATTGTTTTATAAGATTTAAAGGTTCTTTTAACGGCATGACATAATACACTGACACTGGAATAGAAGCGAGAAATAATTCTTTGCTCCTTACAGCTCCAAGTGAGAGAAGGCTGCCAGGGCAGCCACACAAAATGTTGCAACCAGGAAGAAGATAACAGTAAACTGGAGCTAGGGCCTCAAAACTGACTGAAGATGCAAAAAAAAAAAAAAAAAAAAAAAAAAAAAAAAAAAAAAAAAAATGTGGGAATGAGAAGGAACTATGTTACACATGTTCTCCATATCCTTCTGAGCCCTAAAGAACAGAGCTCTTAACACCTATATTTCTATCGACAGGCTGTTATAAGGATTTAGGTATTTTCTAAGATGATATAAATTTCCTCACTTCTGAGCCTTCACCAGCAATCCGGGAATTTTCTATCTTGCTCCTCGAAATTATTCCAGCTTCTCTCTACCACAGACAAGAGTATTCTACAACTGGCTTTTCCTATGAACTATATATTAGACGTCTAACCATAGCAGTAATAGATCCACTTAATTACTTTTCAAAACTGTATAATCTATTTCTTTATGTAGCTGTATCCTCATTTGTTTATAAGTCCTTATTGATGGGCACTTAGATGTTTCTTAGTTTTTTTTTTTTCTCTTCTAAATAGTACTACAATTGACATTTGGAAATTCTCTGAGTACTTGTGCAAATATTTACACACATACATATAAATTTAAAAACTCAATTTTCAAGTTGTTTTCCAAAACTCTACCAAGACTTGATTGGAATCCCACTGAATGTACTGATTAATTTGGGGATAATCGAAGTCTTAATAATACCATCCACGAATGTCTTTTATGTATATCTTTTGTGTCCTTTAATAGAGTTTAAAGATGTCTCCAAATTGTGTGCCTAATTGGTTAGATTTATTTTTAGATACTTTGGAATTACTGTTGTTTGCTGAAAATAAAATCTTACTTTCCATTAGTTTTTCTAGTTGCTTCTGGCTCTAAAGAGGAATGTTTATTTCTGTATGTTAATCTTATATCTGTCATCCTTGAGGACTCTCTTTTTAGTTCTAGTAGTATGTTGAATTTTATGGCTTTCTATGCAAAGTATAATATTGTATTATACTAAGTAATGACTACTTAATCTCCTCATTCTGTAGTAGGTACTGTTCAGTGTGTCCACCCTCCCAGCTGCTACTGATGCTAGTGCCAATGGCTCACAGAGGCCACCTCCTTCAGAGCGTGGCTCTTCTGTGTTGAGCTGCCTCAGCAGGAAGTGCCCCTTCTCTCTGGGAAATACAGCCCTTCCAAGAGTGACCCAAACCCAGTGACTGATGGTGTAAGGCTCCTACGCCTTAAGACAGAATAAACTTTGGTGTAATTTACACTTCAGAGCGCCTCTCAAAATCAGTTTGAGATTAAACTTCACCTGAAACAGTGTTTGTCAGTCTTTCCCCCACCCCCCATTATTTTTCCCTAAGGAGCTTTAGAGTAGGTGATCTTTTTTCTAATCATCTACCTCCATGAAATTTTGATACCACTGATACTACCATTTATCTGTTTATGCCCTGCGGTCCTCTGGAGAGCTACAAACCACTGTAGTATCTTTCGCCCCCGACCCCAACAAACAATTTTTATTCCCTTCAGAGTGATATTGTCCCACTGAAAATACATAATGTAAATTATACCTTTGCTCAATTTTTTTCCTTTCCTTATCTTGCTTCCCTCTTCCTTACACCTTGCAGGTTTCTCCTGAGAACATTCCCTTTATAAATCACTTGTACATGAATCATCATAGGCTCTGCCTCTAGAGACCCCAAACTAAGATACCTTACATGCTTGTCTAGTTACTTTTTAATCATTTTAATATAAGTTTCATTTTTTATTTTATCTTATTTATTTATGAGCATTGTTCTGAAAGAATTTTTAAATGATTTTGTCAAGGTAAAAAATTATAATTGGAGCCTGATTTTTATTACATTAAACCTATAATATAACTTTAGACAAGTTGACATTTTAACAATATTCAGACTTATCATCCAGAAATATGGTATGTTGCTTCATTTACTCAAGCACTTTCTTGCTTTTCAGTAAAATATCACATGTCTGTCTTATTAAAGTTATTCCTACACGTTTTACATTGGTTGTTACTGCAAATGAAATTTTATTATTATTATTTTACTTTCTGATTTCGTTACTATGAGAGTGATAAGCATTTATCTTTATAACTGAATCGAATATATTTAAGAGTAATATATTTAAGAATATATTAAATATAATCTTTATTTATATTTAAGAGTAAAACCACTGCATTTTCAGATGATGTCAAGCCAAGCAGAATTGCTAAGATCTTAAAGATAGGTAAAGAATTCAAATTTAACAAAAAGTAGATGGAAAGAAAATCAGCATCACAGGTGTGCACTTAATGTTTTTTTTTTTTTTATTTTAAATGAAGGAGAGTAGGAGGAAAGGCACTATAAGATAAACAAAAGAAGACAAAATGGATTAAGACCATAGTAGGTCATAAGTTAAACAGAAATATAAAGCATATACTGCTCTCCAAAAACAAATGATGGGCAAGACACTAGACTATGTTAACAAGGAAAAGGTCAAGCAAAGTCCTGCAAATAAGCCTCTTTCTTTATTTAGCATTAACTGGGTCTTTGTTATAATACTGGATTGTTGGAAGCCAACATTTCTACCAGTACTATCTTCTTTTATAGTGGTTTATTTTCTTTTACTAAATGTTTTAGAATCATCAGTTGTCAGAGCTACTTGACAACTTAAACACTCCTGGTTTATCTTCTTTACTTAAAAAATAAGGTAGAGAATCTCCTTATTAGGCAAATTTTATTTTCCCTATGATTTCTCTTTTTTTAGTTAAAGGCATCAGTACTCATCCAAACTAGTAATCTGGGTCTTCTTAAAATTCCTATTCTTCTTTTCAACTCATATTCAATCAGTGATCCAAGTGCTTTTTATTTTTGCATCCTAAACATCTTATTAATTCATAGCCATGGAAGTATCATATCCTTATCATTGTCTCCATCCTTTCATGCCATAATATTTTTGTACAACTTCTGCCAGGCACATACTGTACCAGATGCTGCAAATACAACAGCAAAATTCTGCGTGTGTCCACATTCAGTTCCCATTTACTCATTTTGCTCCACCTTCAACACATGTACTGGAGATTGTTTTACCAACCACAAATCTTATGATTTTCCTTGCTTGAACTTTTCAGTACCTTTCCACTACACTGTGGGATTAATATCCATTAGCTTTTCTCAGTGTAATACTTCCTTCTGTTTCTTCCCCCTTTCCTGCTTATGTACAGGTTTTTGGTCTATCATCCCATAGATCCTGAACTATAGCCACACAAAAATATTAACTTTGACCCAAATATGACAGGAACATTCATATTGTAAACAGAAGTTGGGGAAAGTGAGTATGTCTGGTGTCTGATCCTGAGTCATTCCTTTGACTGTTGCTGCCCCATGAACTATGATTTCCTATACTGCTCTCAGCTCTAATTCTGGTCATCCTTCACTCTATTGCAAGGCACCACCTCATAGTCCAGGATACTCTGTTTCCCTATACAGTGCTGCCACTGCAGTGTTAGCTACAGCGGAAAACGATATAGGCATAGCCACTCCTTTCTTTATGGATCCATCCTTAATTTTCCACATCTCACTTCAAAAGGTCTTATGTATGTAACGGTCTTTATTGGTCTTTATTGCAGCATTCATAACAAGAGGCATTAAAATGAAGGTAAAACAAATATATATGCTATGCACAATTGTTCCTAGTGTTCCAGGAAGAAGAATCCTTAATACCTTGGTTCCTGGCATTGTTTTCCTATCATGAAAGACTTTTCTTCCCTCTCCCTCTGAAGAAACTGCATTCTTCACTGCATCCCATTCTATGACCCCGCCCTTCACCCCAGGAGACTCTAAGCCATCCCTAAACACTGAAGTTGTCTTAGCTTGAGAACGATGAGGCTTCAGCAGTAAAGCCCAGGGAGTGCTTCAGCAAACTCCAAGGATTACTTTGACACATCATATGTATTCTTTAAGATCTCCATCAGAATGTGAGTCAAAATATACCTCCTAATTCTTTCTGTAGTTTTGGGATTAGCAATTATTGAAACACACACACATGTACACGTGCGCGTGTGTGCACATACACACACACACACACACATGTGCCCTTTATAAGAACATTAGATATAATAGTCTAAAGGCACCTTAAAGCAATTTTTTTTCTTTATGAAAAAAAGTCTGTACTATTTTCCCTGGCCACATGTATGTAAGAGCTGACCATTTTTATAAAGAGCAAATTTACCTCCTTTTACATTCTTTTTATAAGTCCCAGGGGTTTGGACATGTGAAAGTTAAAAAGAAAAGAAAAAAAAAGGGATTGTCTTTTTTAAAAAATATTTTCATATCTTTTCACATATTATTTCTCCTGCTAAAAATGCCAACTCTAATGAAAAGATTCAAGATGAAATGTCTTCTCCATCATGCCTTTCCTTACTCTCCTGTAGAGTTATCCAATAGTCTCCCTGGGCTTCTCATAATAACCTGCACTTACCTCCACTATAGCTCTTAACACATTTCTGTATTTATTTACATCTGTCTGTCACACGTAGTCTGTGAGCTCCTTTGAGGAAGACAGACATGTTTTATTCATTTTGTTTTCTAGTACTTAGTCACAGTAGGTGCTTAATAGATGTTTTTTGAATAAGTGAGAGAAGGAATAAATTCCCAAAGTTCTATAAGCTAGTGGCAGAGTAGATAGCAAAACTCAAGACTTTCTGACTACTAGTCCAGTATTTTCCACAATCATCATCTAATTTAGTCTCTAAGTAACAGTTAATGTCCAAATTACAGGTTTCAAATTTAAGAGATTTAATTAATTTTTCAGGATCACACTGATAATATCGGAAGTGCCATTATTTCCATCAGGATAAGCTAGTTTATCCTGCAGTAATGACCTAAAAATTCCAAAGCCCTAAAATAACAAAGGTTTATTTGTTGCTACTGCTAATGGGGGTGGGATTCATTCAAAGACAAGGACTGATGAAGCAGCAACAGTCTTGAACATTGCTTATCTCTGTGCCAAAGGAAGAGTATCCTGTAAGTAACACGTTTCCATTCACAGCTCATTGAGTAAAACTAGTCATATAGACTATATTCACAAATAAAGAGCTCATGAAGTATAATTCTATCATGTTTCTATAAGGAGGAGAACTGGAGATACTTAGTTAGCAACCACTTTTCATAAAAATGCAAGTCGGTCAGAACTATTATAGAAACTAATATATAATAAGAATATCACAAGTGTTTCAGGTGAATATAATTTTGATTCCTAGCCTAATATTCTTTATACCAAGTAGTTCTGGGATCTCCTCATTTCAGAAAAGGTACAACAGATATGGGATATATTTTAAGATGATTCAGATACAATAGAATTAATGTGAAATTATTCTAGGAATTATATATCTTGACTTAAAACCAAGATATATGAATGAGAAATAGCTGTTTTCAACCATATAGAAGGTGATTATAGAAACAAGCTGTTTTCAGATCATTTGATACAGAGAAATAGGCTTGAAGTCAATTTAAAAAGTTAAATTGGATAATCTAAGTATTAAATAAAAATATCATGGCACAAAAATTAAAAAAAAAAAAAGGACATGCAGTAGGAAAGATGAGAGTCTAATTATCTATGAGTCCCTGAGTCATCTGTAGACATAATACCTTGCTGAACTGAAAACTAGAAAAGACATGTAAAGTTCCTGGTAAATTAAAATTATTCGATCCATGTAAATCAACTTGTCATAACTCAACTTAAGAGTAACTACTATAGTAATTAGGGTAATAGTAACTGCTAGTAGAGGTACACCCCAAAATTTCAATGGCTTGAAATAATATAATTTTATTTTTTACCCACATAACAATATTCTTATCTGGTAGGTGGTATTTTTTCTACATTGTGACTCAGTGAGACCCAGGTTTCTTCATCCAATGGATCCATCAACTACTGGGGCCTAAGAGTTCTTTGCTTCTAGTCAGAAAACAAACAAACAAACAAACAAACAAACAAAAAAACAGGAAGAAGAGTAGAGAAGCCTAGTCCAGAAGTGGCACACATCTCTTCTGCCCACCTTCTATTGGGCAAGGTTCTCAGTGGTGAGAATACATGGCCTTGACTAGATGCAAGGGGTACTGGAAAATGCAGTGCTTGCCTGAGACTTCCTTCCCAGCACCAACTTTATATTGTGGAAGTAGGGATTCGAATTTTTAGAGAACATCTGGCCCTCTCTGCCACACTGTCTTTCTTGACAGCATCTCCCGCCTTTGAAGAATTAACCCTCCCTCTCTGTTGTTCCTTCTGTATTCAGACAAAATACTGTCATGGTCCTTACATCATTTGTTTCCTATAGGTGGTAAACAGGGTAAGAACCCCATTTTATTCAGCCTTGCATTTCTCAGCACATGGACCTATTACTGGAACAGAGTAATTACAGCATAAAAAATTTTGACTAAATGCATGTACTTAAAACCCTCTCTGCCACCTTTGTGTTTTCACAGTTATTTGAACTTGGGATAGTATCTTAAATCTGTAAGAATTTTGTAATAAAACTACCATAACCCAGTGATCTTGAAAAGTGATCAAGGGTTATGTGTATATATATATTTAAAGTCTGGATATAAATGATAATTTCCCGACCTTCATTTTCCACTGGAAACCACAGTCCCTTCTTAGTTGGAGGGAAAGGTTCTTTTTGATATCCTGATTTTAGGAACAGCTTATTTCTTCATTCTTTCAGTTTATGTCCATAAACCTTGGGTTTTTAAGTGAAAATGGTATAAGTCATCACAGTACCTCTAGAAAGATATAATCATTAGACTGTGTTGACTTAAAAAAAAAAAAGGCATGTGTGCATCTTAGAAAAAAAAAGCAAAACATTTAGACTTTACAAAAAACACTTGAGAAGGTTTTGTGCATAAGCAAAAATGAAACATTTTGGGGAAATTAACTTTTAGGTAGTCTTATTTAGTCCATACCAAAGATGTAAATATGTAATGATATTTTTAATGTAGAATCCATTCATTTATCCAAAAAAAAAAAATTATTAAGCACTTACTCTGACTTATTGACCTAGATAGAGTCTTTAGGAAAAAATCAAACCATTTTTTTTTTCAAATTAGATTGATAATTATAGAATATCTGAGACTGGATATGCAGTAAGATCTTTGGGGAATATTTTTAATTACAACATGTGGCTCTTTAAGGACAAGGACCCACATCTACCCATTGTTTGAATTTACAATAAACATTTACAGAATAAATTACTACCAAAATAAATTCTCTTCCTGTTTTTTTTAAAATCCTTATTAAGACTTTTTACCTACAACATTGTTGAACATTACAAGAATCTAGTGAGCCTAGAAAACAGCCATGTTTAAACTAACACACACACACACACACACACACACACACACACACACACACATCTTTCTGTATTCTAAGCGGTGGCTAACTTCAAAGAAATAACCTTTCCTATGTGTGTTAAGTAAGGTTCACGAATGCTCCCCTTGTTTAACCCGGCCAGACAAAAGTCCTCCAAATTCCCATTATGCCTTATTAAGGATTAGCTGAACTATCTATTCCCACTGATCTCTCAGAACAGAATGCTTATTAATCAAGTTTGGGTAAGCCTCTCCCCTTCCCCGGGGCCCCTGAAGTTTGACCCATCCTTACCCTGGGGTATCATAAACCTCCTTCCTTAACAGTCCTTCCTGAGAATAAGCAGCCTCAGGATAACACACACTCTGATCTCCTCTCCAATCCCAACTTTTCATCCACTTACCCACATTCTGTTCTTTCTAGCCTTCTTTATTCCTCTATATAAAAGAAAATCCCTTTTTATCTAATCATTGAATACTTGTAGATCTCATGGTTCACTGCAATAGTCCCCTTCCCCTATTATAATAAACTATTTTCTCATTTGCAATTATCTTTTCCAAAAAGTCTCTTATCTAGTTCCAGATTTTTTTTTATCATATACCTGTTTCAAAAGAGAATTACTCTCCTCTACATATCCAAATTAGTACACAAATGTGAACTAAATCTCCATCTGCTAGACTCCTATCTTTATTTTTTCATCTGACCTCACAGGGTGTGGTTTTCTGATTCCCTGATATGAAAATATTAACATCCAAGTTGAATAAAAGTAAATATTTAAAACCTATATCAAATAAAGGTAATTTTGCAAATAAGAGTTCTGGATTCTGTCTTGGGGCTTGGGGAGCATTTATAGAAAGACTACCTGAATGTCAGGGGCTACTCTTTTTATAACACAAAGTCTCTTTCAGTAAGATTGAATATGTACTGCCATCTACTGGTAAGTAGTGCAAAATCAAGTTAAAACAAAGAACATCGCTTTCTTTCACACAAAACATATTTGTTGAAAAGATAGTCTTCTCAAATACATAACAGACCTAACAATAAATATTTTATGTTCTATATGCACCATTTATTGACCCATCATGTTTAAATACTCTTTGTCTCAGATTTTCTCAAAAACATTTTTTAGTTGGTAAAATATTTTTAAATGATTCAGGGTTAAATATCTGAACAAGTCTAATCATTGCATAAGTTGAATAAGATAGCACAGTTCAGTATACTATAGAACTCTAATGCAAAAACTGTAGGAAGTTATTAAAAATGCAGAATTTTAGCTTTCTTCCCAGACTCACTTCGACAGAATTATTAAGATCATTAAGTGATATGTGTGCATAACAAAGTTTGAGAGGCACTGATACAAAGTATTATATTGCATAGGTTAAGAAAAAAAAAACACTAGTTAGAAGACTGTTTCTTTTTGTTTGTTTGTTTTTGTTTTAGAGGAAAGCTCTCAAGATTTTTGTCATTGCCCCAGAATCATTTTTCACTTTTCAATTTTCAAATGGATTTCATCTTGCAATTAAAATTTTTTGATCACTGTTAGATCAGTTAAAGCAGTCTTGAAACAAATTATAGCTCTGTTAAAGAAAGACAATTAAAGAACAGTACCCTCAAGCTATATGTTAATATTACACATTTGTGCATATTGAGATTCATTATTCTGTTCAGCATCATTGATGAGACCTTCCATAAGATTAATTACTGAAACAGCTCTGCCAGCAGCCTCCCAAGAAGGTCAAAGGAGAAACACTCGAGTCCAAGATACAAACAAACTAAGGAGTTGAAATGAGAGTAAGGTCCATTTAGATAGTAATTCACATGCAAGTACACACATATAGATACACACAGTAACGAAGAATCCCCAGTATTAAGCTGACAGGCCATAGCAACCAAACTTAGCTTCCTGGCTCTCCACAGATCCTGTAATTACGTGTATTAAAAAGGGAAATCATTGCCTCAAACAATTTTGTTTAGTGTACCAGATGTCTCTCACTTGACAAAGGAACACAGTTAAAAGTGAACATTCTACAGAATAAAGGGCATAGCCTCAGTTTTTCATAAGTTAAATATAATACCATTTTCTTTGAAATTTGTTAATATTTTCTTCATGATCTAGTACATGGTCAATTTTTTAATGTTTTTTTTTTTTTAATTTTCTAGTTACTGGGTACTAAGTAGATAGATAAATTAGAACCATTAATTGTTAATTAAGTTGTCCATATTTTCTATATTATTACTAATTTTTTCTCTGCCTGATCTATTAATTAGTATAAGTGCATCAATATCTCTGACTATGATGATGAACTGAAAATTTATCTTGTTCTAATAGTTTTTGCTTTTTATATTTTAAGGCTATTTTACTAGGTTGTTTACATTTTCCTTAAAAATGTATTACTTTATAATTATATCGTGACACTTGTCATTCTTAATAATGCTTTTTATCTTAAATTCTGTGTGATTTAACATTACCCAAAGTAAGCTTTCCACAAGACTTCACTTTAAACACTAGCCAAAGTTCAAGAATCCCCAGGGCCACCCTCACTTCTGACCAGCTGGCTATAAATTTGAGTGTTCCCACACCATCGCCAGGTTTCATAATGTGATATACTCTCAGGACTCATTGAAAGTGCTATACTTACAATTATAGTTCTATTATATCAATAGAATACCAATTAAAAGAGATGCACAGGGTGACATCTAGGAGGGATCCAAAATTGAAACTTCTGTCATTCTCTCAGCATGAGAGTGTGACAATACACAAAGTATTGCCAATCAGAGATGCTTACTGAGCTTCAGCGTTCCAATTTTTACTGGTTTTTAACCTTGTAGGCAGGATTAATTGTATCACTACCCACGTGACTTAACCTCCACTGCCTCTCCACTCCCCAGGGGTCAGACTGATATCTTGTAGCTCAAAATCTTAATCATTTAAAATAGTTGGCCTTCATGCTACCCTGAACAAGCCTATCCTGTCTGATCTTGGAAGCGAAGCAGGGTAGGGCCTGCTTAGTACTTAAATGGGAGACCACCTAGGAAGACCAGGTGCTGTAGGCATAAAAAATAAAAAAAAAAAATAAGGGATTGTAAACTGACAAGGTCCTTGCAATCTGTGAGGTCAACTAAGGGTTGCTTTGCCTAAAAAATAAATAAATGAATGAATGAATGAATGAAATAGTTGGCCCTTCCAGCTTTGCTGGCCATATCCTAAGGTACCTCATTAACATAAACTATCAGGTGTAGTCTAAGGAGTCCATTGTGAATATCAAAGACACTTCAAAGGCTACCTCTCTGGAGCCAGGACAAAGGTCAGACTTCTTTTTGGGCAAAATTAACTTTTCAATACACAAGGTATGCTACCACACCTTGCTTTTGGTTACAATTTGCCCACAAAGCATAAAATGAAATGGTAGAAATATTCAAGTATTTCAATCATTAAAATCATTGTAAATAGATTAAACTCAGTAGTAAACACATTTATCACATTGGAAAAAAATAATTCAGGAGTCTGCTATTTACAAGGGACTAATCTAAACCATATGGAGATATCATCAGAGAAGTGCAGATTAAAACTCCAATGAGACACTACTGCGCAACCATCAGAAAGGGCAAAATTAAAAAGACTAGAGTATTCATTAGTAGTACAACTGGAACTCTCCTGTATTGCTGGTAAGAGTGTGAATTGGTTCAATTACTTTGGGAAAATGACTGGCAATATAAAATATAGATATATGTATATCTTACGTCTCTTTTGATTCTCTTAACCCATTTTGCCCCTTGCCCCCACCCCTGACAACCACCAATCTGTTCTCTGTATCGATGAGCTATTTTTTTTAAAGATTCTACATCTAAGTGAGATTTTACAGTATGTCTTTGTCTGACTTATTTCACTTGACATGATGCCCTAAAAGTCTACCTATGTTGTCACAAATTGCAAAATTTCTCTATTTTTGTGGCTGAAAAATTTTCCATTGTGTATGTGGTATGTGTGTGTGTTGTGTGTGTGTATGTATGTATTATAAAATATCACATCTTCTTTATCAGTTCATCCATCAGTGGACACCTAGCTTGCTTCCATATTATTATACTAGGCTATTATACTTGGCTTCCATACTTGGCTATTATAAATAATGTTGCAACAAACATGGGTTGCATATCTTTCCAAGTTAGTATTTTCATTTTCTTTGGATAAATATCCAGAAGTAAAACTGCTGGATCTTATGGTAGTTCTGTTTTTAATTTTTTAAGGAGCCCACATACTGTTTTCAATAGTGGCTGTACCGATTTACATCCCTACCAACAGTGCACAAGGGTTCCATTTTCTCCACTTCCTTCCCAACGCTCATTATTTCTTGTCTTTTTGATGACAGTCATTCTATCAAGTGAGACGATAGCTCATTGTGGTTTTGATTTGCATTTCCCTGATGATTAGTGATGTTGAGCACCTTATCATATACCTGTCGGCCATTTCTATGTCTTTTTTGGGGAAATGTCTATTCAGAAACTGCTCATTGTTTTGTTTGGCTTCTGAACTGTATAAGTCCTTTATATATTCTGTATATTAACCCCTTATCGGTATATGATTAGCAATTTTTTTTTCCATTCGATAGGTTGCCTTTTCATTTTGTTGATGATTTCCGTTGCTATGCAGAAGCATTTTCGTTTGATATAGTCTCACTTGTTTATTCTTGCTTTTGTTGTCTTTGCTTTTGGTGTCAGTTGAACTTTTATTTTAATTGTCAAAGACCAAGTTCTCCTTCCTAGGATTTCCATTGTGCTAACTTTTCTGTCAGGGCTGAGATGACATCATTCATACCCACAAATAAATTTCCCATCCATGTTCTTATAAGAATTGTTTCGGCACTTGTTCATATAATTCTTAGCAAAGTATTTCCTAATATCAAGGATTCTAAAGCATCTAGAAGTCTAGGAATTTTGACGTAGTTTAGACATAGGCAAAACCTCTAGTTAATTTACAGTACACAAAGGGAGGTGGAGAGATAGAAACTGGAACGGTAATATTTCTTCAACTGTCCACCTCTTTCATCCCCAGTTCCATCACCTAAATTCGAGCCTCACTTTCTTCTGCCTGAATTATTTGAACAACCTCCTAATGGGTTTCCTGCCTCCAATCTTGCCCCCCTCAAACCCATTCTTCACTTTAGACCCAGAATAATCTTTCCAAATCACCCATTTAATTATGTCACTCCTCTCCTCAAAACTCTGTATATATCTGCAATTGCTCTTAGTATAAAGTTCCACATTGTAATAATACCTTTTAGGCCTTTCTTTAAATTAATTTTAATTCTTTGGATTCACTCTGCTCTTTCTGCCCTTTAGGTCATTGCTCTTGCTTTTGTTTCTGCCTGGAATGCACTTTGCACATCATCTCTTACTTCATGTAGCTAACTCAGCTGAGCCCTTAACCCTTGTGTAAAATTCTCCTGAACCTCCAAAAGTGAGATAGGTACTGCCCTCCACTATGATCAAGTATTGCCAAAGTACTCAGTACTTAACTCTTATTACAGCATTTATTACTCTGATATAATTACCTGTGCACCCCTCTCTTTTTCCAATGACTCTCTAAATTTGTTGATGGCCAGCATCTTATCTTGCTCACTGTTTCACGCCTAATAGCTAGCAGTGACCTCTTCACATAGTAAGTATTCGGTAAAGTTTTTCTGAATAGGTAAATCAGTAAAACAGCCAATTTTTTTTTTTCTGTGACTAGAACTGTCCCCGAACTTATTTTCAGAGAATAAATTTCATTAACCTTAACACACTGGAATATTGCTCTAAAGTTATCAGATACGAAGAAGTAACATTTTACATAGGGTAATCGCATCTTGGACTCCACCAAGGTAGAGTTAGCTGCTGATGTCCCCACAGCACTTCATTTCATTATAAGGAGGCCGGACTTGAAAAACTTAGAAGCCAAAATGTATGGGTAAAACCGATGTCTCTCTCAGAGAGTAAGCCTTTCCAGCATAAGAAATTCTTCTCTGCTTTGCTTCAGAACACAGAAATACCTGACACACAAGAAATCCGTGAAAGATAGCAGGTATAATGAGATATTTAAAAAAGTAGAGAAGTGAAGTTTTTGTTCAAAAAACAGAGCTCTTTTGTTTTGTAAATCAAGTTTGATTCACACACATACAAATATCCTCCACCTACTGGAAAGAAAAGTGTGAATTTTTTTTTTTTTTTAGAAAAAGAGAGAAAAATACTGTACTTTAAAAGATCTTACTCCCCTACCTTGCCAAATTAGAAGCATGAAACTGCTTACCTCTCCATAACACTTTATGTCACCTCGAAAGAATGAAAACAAAACAAAATGCTAGCATATCTTTGATAGAAGCACGAATATAATTTGGTATATTATTGCAACCTAAGTATGTGTTTTGAAGTATGCACTCAGAGAAATACATTGTTACAAGCTAATAGATTCTCCCATGTAACTATATGCCAGGACACCTATCAAAAATATGTCCAGTCAAGGGGTTGACATACTTTCAAAGAGAGGCCATTAATCTGGTGATAGCACTCCAATTAAACTAACTCCGATAATCATTTTGTTGGAGGAGTGAAATATTGAAAAGGGAGTGGGACCCTTGTTTACTGTCATTATTGACTAATTACAACATGATTGCTTAGGGACAGAGCCAATTGTTTATGTCATGTAGAAAGATAACAAAGATAAAGACACTCCCATTTGGAGCAACTTGACTTTTTAAGGGATTCTTTTCTCCTTTTGACACTCCACATTTAAAAGAGAGAAAAGAAATTATAGGTAGGATGTAGGGGAGCAGATTTCATTTAAGGTAATTTAATAAAAATAATTACAACACATTCTATAAATAAACTATATGAACATTTCAATTGAATTATACATAACTTTTACCTAATATCTCCACTTTATATACTACTAAAGCTAAATATTTGTCCCTCAAAAAAAAAGTTTCACAGATTTTGCTTTCCAATTTAGAGATGTGACAATAACAGCCAGAAAAATATTGATCTAACTAAATGAATCAAATATTTCTTATGGTTGCATTTACCAGCTTTTTAATTTAATCTGAGTTTACCATTAAGAAAACTCATGAGATTTATTTGGGATCATTCTCCCAGATGTATACTCAATTCTTGATTATCTAAGATAGCAGAGTGTAGGAAATAGCAAAAATAACTAAGTCTACAAATCACTCCCTTGCCTAAATTTTTACTGACAAATTTCACAAAGCAACTTCACTTCAGTTTGAAGTATTAATGATCAGGAAAATGACTAAAAGATGAATAATGAAAGAGAAAAGAAACAGAAACAAGGATTCTGGAAAATGTATTAACTGCATGATTAACTCTCAAAGTATTCCTTTATGAGGCAGAGGGAAGGAAAAAGAGGATTATTCCATTGAATAAAATGCAGGCCCAGGTTTTTCCTGCTGGGTATAATTAATATATACACAGAGTCTAACGTATTACCAGATACAAACAAAGAATAAATGAACAGGCCTTATGGGACAGTAGAATAAAATTTTAGTTTCTATAACTGTAGAAGAAGGCAGTCATTGGTTAAGCATTTTTTACCCATTTATAAAATTTCTCTTGAGAGCCCATAGGTACAATGCTTGCTACAGGAATAGTGATGAGTAAGATAGGTACAGTAACTGCCTTCATGAACCTATTAGGAAAACAGATATTAAGGAAATGAATACAATTAATTAATTAGTGATCACTTTGAAAAGTCTATGAAGAAATAAAGTGTGCTATGAAAATACTAAACCAGGATCTGACTGAGTCTGAGAGGGAAGCATCCTCAGAAGAAGTGAAATTTAAAGGTCATGAGGGGTGATTCAGTTTAATGAGATTTTATTGAGCATATAATACTGTGAAGAATAGCACTTTGTATATACTTTTGTATGTGTATAGTACTACACTTTTTGATAATAAAATGTCATGCAATGAAGGAATGGTAAGTCATTAACAAATAACTATAACAGGAAGTAGAAAATGTTGCCATGTAAGAGAAGTACTGATGAAATTTAGGAATATCAGAGAAGGAGAAACTGCTACTGCTTCATTTTCTTGATAAGATTAATTAGAGGAAATCTAAGATAGATAACAATCAGATTTTCTGAATACCTCTAAATAGCTTCCTAGGACCACGAAAAGACACCAAATTGTGAATGGACAGCTTGTAAATTGCACACAATAATGCCCTGCCTGAGAAAGAATACTATCAACACATCTTCTAGGACCAGATCCTATTAGAATGAGATGAAAACAGTGGTCCCAAGGAGCCACTAGAGTTGCACTTTCTAGTGGACCATCAGCGTTTACAAGGCTGTTATTTGGAGACATGAACCTCAGGTTCTACTGATTTCAAAGCTTCCATTTTATGTCTCCTTATTCAATAGGCTGAACTGATATCATCCTTAGAACATGGCTTCATATTTAGAAAAAAAATTATAGAAACCTGCCAGGCTTTCCATTAGCCTTTATATTAGTAGGAATCTTGAGCTCCATAAATGCAACGATATTACATGTATGGATAGTACCTCAAGGAACGGGCTAACTGGTTAATAAGTATTCGCTCAAAGCAGTACAGGTACTTGGTCAAGGGAATCTCAATGAACAGTACTCTTCACCCCTTTCTTTTAAGTAAGGCACCTGAGTGTCTTCCTAGGTATAAGATGATGATCACCATCCTCATCATGACAATTAACAACTCCCATTTATTAAATGCTTACTGTAAGACAGATCCTGGGTAAGGCATTTAATAAACATGATCTCATTTAAGTCTCCCAGTAAATCTATAAGGAATGCTGTAGGCCTCTTTAAAATGTTCACTTATTGTCATACAGTCAGGCAACAAATATATTTTATACCAGGTATATTTTCTCTACTCTGGAAATACAAATTAGAGAGGTTTTTGTAAAGTGCTGGAGGCTACACTCAGCAAGTAGTGGACCCACGATTTGAATCCATAATATTATCTACGTTTTGCTTTTATTCTCCCACTGTTAATGATAGTTAACAGTGGGAGAATAAACTTTAATGATAGTTCAATTTTAATTCAACTATGAGTCGCAAAGTTCAGAGATAAAAGGAAGAAAGAGGTCTGTTGAGGAGAAATACACTTGTTGCCCTCCACATCACATTCCTTATAGCTGCAGAGAACCACACCTACTACACCGGGCCTCCACTACCTGCTATGCAGAGCAGATCCAACGAATGCTATGTGTTGTTTTATTTTAATTTAAAAAGGATTTTTAGAGTGGCTAAATATTAAAAGTTAAATTAAAAAGCCTTTTTTCCCCATTCATCTGATTCAGTGAACATTTCTTAATATTCTCATGTCGTAACTCCTCTTTGCTGCTTTCCTAGAAAGTAATTCTATTCTTTCTTTATCTTGGTGCCTCTGACATAAATGGTCCTATCACCCAAATAGGTAAATTAAATTAGTAAGAGGTACTAGTCTGCAGGTGCAATGATGACGAGCTAGAGTTAAAGTAAGTTGACCTCAACTAAGATACCATAAATGAAAAAAAGCAGCAGAATCACTGCTATCTGCACATATTTACTCGCTTAATGAAGGAACAGAAAGATGTTATGTGGATGACGCAGTAGACTGTAGTAGTAGCTAATCTGATTTTAGTTGCTCTCATATGGAGAACTCGAGAGTCCCATCTTTCCCTTTCTCTAATTTTGCACAATGTTCAAAACAAATCAATTATTTATTCATAGAAAACTTTTTTTACATCATTAAAATTGAGAAAAAATGTAAACCTATATATCATCATGTTGTTGGTTTCCATTTTAAACATGACTACTCATTTTCATCTGGAAATCACTTGGAGTTCTGGGCTAAAGCCTCCGTGGATATTTAGCCATTTATGTCAAAAGCTTGACAAAGGGAACGCCTCTAAAGGATGTAGTTTTGCATACAATGGGGAGAAAAAAATTGATAGAAATAGATCATTATCTAAGTCTTGTGGATTTACTTTTAACAATGAGAGTATTCATTTTTTTTAACTGTACAAAAAATGTACTACTGTGATATATTGAAAATGAAAATTCCAATAGATATTTTTATAATTTTAAGTGGTCAAGGTCATCTGAAAAGTTATTTTGATAACTTTTATTCTAACCTAGCCATTTAACTAAGGTTAAAAGTAAACAAGTTATTTTTATGTTTATTCAAGCGCTGCCTTCTTATACTTGAATTGGTAAAATTTACTTCGGATTGTTTACCTGTTTTAGTTATCTTAAAAAATTTTTTTATAGTTAGTCAGTTCATTTCAAATACAGAAAATGCTTTCCTCTCTCCTCTTTTATTCTCATTTCCAGTTTGGGGGAAACTTACAGGTGGTAAGAGACAAAAATTGGTATAATTGCTGCTAACATTCATCAACTATCAACTGTGTGAACAGTATCAGATTGCATTTCATACTATGGAAATTTATAAGGAGATGGATACTTTGCTTCTGACCTCAATCAAGGTGCAATCCAATGAAATTCACATAAAGCCCCTCTGGAAACATAAGACACACTAGAAAACACATTATAAATATTTAAACAGCAATATGCTCAAGTGCCAGATTGAGTGTCATAGAGAAATGTCTCTACTTCCTTGTTCAAAAAGCGTTCAGTGGGATTCCATTGCTAAAAATACATGTTCTTTAAGCCCTAAACTCTCGTTATTCCCAAAATACATTTTGAAGCCAAAACTGATACATCCCCCAATCTATAAAACTTCTATTTCTTATCTTCATTCACATAATTACAATTAATTTTTAAGAGACAATTCAAGGAGAAGAGAACTAGCATTAATTGAGTAGCTTATGTGCCCAACTGAAAATCTCTTCTGCGTCTTTTGCATCTTACCTAGTTTTATTGCCAGGAAGTCTTTATACCTAAGGTATTTATTTGAGCAACAAAAGTTTACCAGGTGCTCATCATTTATCAGGCACTGTCTGGGTTGCTGATGAGAAAATGATGAGAGGTCAGGTCTCTAACCTCAAGAACTTTACAGCCTATGGGAAGAAAGTCAATGGGCAAATATATTGCTATGTGACTTAAAAAAAAATGACAGCTGTGTAAAGGGCCATATGCACATATGGGAAAGACGCTAGGCTCAGAATGGGATTAGGAAGAGTAGTAGAGTGGGAGAAAAATTTTTCTAGGAAAAGATATATAGGCAGTCTCTTAATTATGAATATGTGTGAGCCAAAACAAAAAGTTGGGGGCGGGGAGGCAGAACACTCCAGGAAAAAGGGGCGACATCTTCAGAGTGGCTGTGTGTGACTGCAATACACTGTAGTAAATGCCAAGTGAAGATGAGGCTGGAGGCAGAGGAGCTAAATCTTAAAGGGCTTTCTGCATCATGATAAATTGTTTAGATTTTAATCTGAATAGGGAGGCATTAGGATTTATTTTTAGCTAAGCAAGTCTAGTGTTTACTTTACAAAGATCAAGTGTCTGAGGCATAGAGACAGAAAAGCTGGAAGTAGAAGAGCTAAGTGATTGCATTGCAGGTGAAAGATAAGGAGGGTCTGAACCAATGGTGGCAAAAGTACTTTGGTTTAAGAAATAGATTTTAAAGATTTTAAGTGGAAAGGGACTATAGGTTTTTAGATGAAGGGACAAGAGGGGAACATTGGAGCAGTGGGATCCAGGCTGATGCCTTGGTGTCTGCCTTGGATAGTGAGACTCTGGGGAAGAGCAGCCTTGGTATAATGGAGGAGTAGGTGAGGTATGCTTGAGGTGCACACCGAACTTTCAAACGGGGATGTCCACTATAAATTTCTATATGAATCAACTGGGATGTACCACATGTTCTCCTTTATTATAAATTACAATTTCATGAGCACTTTTCATTTGACAAAGTATTTTTTAAATTCCTTGAGCAAAGAAGGGGCATTGCCTTATAATTATTCGCATTCATCACAGGCTAAGCACAATATATTGTTTATAGTAGGAGCTCAGATTTGTTTCTTGACAAATGGATTGCCTGACTCATTGGTCTGGGCTGACTGTAACACATACTGAGTAAAGTTGGATAAAGTTTGCCTGAGAAGGCTTCATAAAGGTTTTCTTTGTGAAGATTAGAAGACCAGCAGCATAGTACATTTACAAAAACCTTCGGCTCTAAGCATTTTTTATGTGTACCCTAAATACCTCATATCTCGGAAACTATTATTTATATGTCATTGAGAACAAAGATGGGTTATTTTGCACTCCATTTTATCCCCAGCTACTTTCATGGCACATAGTAGGTATTCAACATTTTTTTAAAATTATCGTATGAACCACAATCACTAGTTAGTTCACAGTTTATATAAATAATTATGTACAGTTTACAATTCCAAATTGCAAAAGCCTATATTTAATAACAGTTACATTAAGTAATACATGGAGTTTATATAGTTTTTACTGTCCAATAATCACATAGTATCTTTGGTTGCTATCTTTGTGATATATTTGTAGTTGAAGTCTGTTCCTTTATATCTGAGCAATTCTGCCTCCATCTGCTAGTGATGCCAGATGGAGGAGAGGCAAGAAGACCGAGAGATTAATGAAGCAACTCATCAAATTGTTCGAAAGGCAAAAAATATATTAAAAAATCAAATCTGTTGAAATGCCCTTTCCAAAGAAGGATGGTTGCATATTGTATAAGTTTAAAGTTTCTAGGAGATAAAAAGAAAAAAAAAAAAAAACTAAGAAAAAACTTCTGGGAGATGAAATTGTTAATGATTTGTAAAGATATCCATTTTGGAAAAACAATGGATATCGTCTTCTCCGCAATGTCTATGTCACACCCTGGTAGCAAAGGACATTAACTCTTTCTGACCACAAGGATAAAATTAACTATACTGGGGAGTACAGAGTCCATTAGTGGAAATGGTTCCCCAAGGCCCTTCATTGGTGATAGACTCAGGCACCATGAAATAAGGGTGTGAGCTTGTCTTTTCACAGAAAAGTCAGTACTTCAGAACAGGGATATTGCCTATTATTTATAGGAGGACGAGAAAGGCAATATCAGGTGAACTCTGCTAGATCTTGCAATTCTTTAGAAAACAGTAGTGAAATGGAGGGGAAAAAACCTACATATAATATTTTAGGACAGTGCTAGACCTCAGCCAGTGGGAAGTAAAATAAATATACCTCAAACAGTCAAACAGTACCATAATGCAATACACTATATTATACAACTTACCACACAAAATATATTCTAGTAGAAATAAATTCATTTTAACTAGTGGTAACTTATAAAATAGAGTGACAAAAAACTTTTTTTCAAATATTTTTTGAAATATTATTTGAAAAAATATGAAATGAGAAAATGTTTAAATAACAATCCTAAGAAGTGAATAACTCTATATATCCCTCAAAATAAATATCATTAATAAAGTGGTCATAGAAATGTATTCATTAGAATCACATAATTTCCTTCTTTAAGAAAAAGTCTTATTTGCTCAGCTTTCCTCATCAGCTGCTTCTGAGGCAAGAACCATACAGATCCATAGTTGACAGTCAAATTCTACCTTGGCCTCTTCTCTACATTTAATTTCTCAAGGTCAATTTTTTTGTTCAAAAATATACTAATCCTACTAAAAATTCTGAGTTCAAATTTTTTATTAAACCTGTTTCTTTATTTGATGGAATATAAGATTTTTTTAATGCAAATATTTTTATTTAGTAAAAGCAATAATCAAGACAGATCTGAAAATAAATATAGAATAAAAAACAACAGAGCTAAGTCATAGTATTAGGGATTTCTTGATGGCTAGTTTAGGGACATGGGCTTGCATTTTGCTTCAGACAGGAATTAGAGTCATTGTGAATAGTCTATATTTGTCTATTTATTCCTTTGTTCACTTGCTTATTCAACAAACATTTTTAAGGGTTCACTATACTAATTATTAAATACATATGGCATAAATATTAAGTTTATATATATAACATATATATTATATACATATGAATTAGAAATGAAGTCTCCTTGTGATGACTAATTAAAGAGAATGCCCAAATATTCTCTCTACTGTAGGCAAGTATGGCTGTGCATGCACCCAAAACATTTTATCTGCTCTCCAGTACTTCCTAAAGCCTTTGTGTATGGCAAGTCTCTGTGAAAGGTTCTGGATAAAAGGCTGTAAGCAAAAGTGATATGTAGCATTTCTGGAGCCAAGGCCTTTAAGGCCTGTTGGACTACCTTCTTTCCACACTACGCTCCTTTCCTTTGCCATAGCGTTCTTGGAGGCCATGTGCGATTGATGCTAAAGCTATAAAATGATGGCACCTATGTCAGTCCCACTGGATATGTAGTATCAGTAAGAAGTGAACTAACTGGGCTAAGTCACTGACATTTGAGTGTCTATTACCCTAGACTGACATTTGGGGCTGTTAAACATGAAGAGATTATCCTGAAATGATAGAGAAAGTAATAATAGGAAATATAGAGGTTATAATATATTTATTCAAATATTTCTTGACTAGAAGCCATGCATATCAATGCAGAACTATTTTAGATCACGTAAAAATAACATTTAGTTCTTACCTGGTTGGTGATCATCTCTATTTATGAGAAAATAAAAAAAGGTTCTGTAGCTCTGATGGTCAAATTTTCTCATGGATTGTTTCCCTCCTCTTCAAGAAATTTCCATTTCCAGGCTGGAGAGAAAGATTTATAATGAAGATAATGAGGCTTAAGTTCCAGTACCCCTTGTTTTATAGCCCCCTTCCAAGGTCTGCCTAACTTCATATTTGTAATTGCAGATAATTTTTCTAAAAAACGATCCTCCCAAGTTGAATAAACTTCAAGTCCCACAAAAACTAGATTCAGCCCTACCTGGTCTTTTATATTATTACTATCTCTTACCTGCCACAAGGCATCATCTTTCTGTTTTCACCAGTCACCAGTTATCTCACTCTCTCTCTAAAAAAAAAAAAAAAAAAAAATTGTATTAAAAGGCCTTTTGTCCTTCTGGCCTTGGAAATCATCATATACATTTTTCCCCATTAGGCAATTAAACCCAAAAGATGTTTCCTTTGGCTAAGTGTTTGAGCCACTGCTTTTCCTAGCTTCAGTAGCTTTCATTTGCACATACAGACTGGCACCTGTGTATTTATATACACATGGAAACATATGCACACGCCCGCAGACTTATGGACATACACAGTAAATATATTTTATGATGTGTTGTTTTTTTATGATGTTTTTTTCCTCCATGTATTAAAATGACTGCAATAGAGATCTTTACCACATGTCAAAATAAGGTACACAAGGCCAGTGTCTACAATTTCTGAAACACAAATCAGCCATTTTCATGAGGTCCACATCATCTCAAAGGCCAAGTTAGCTGAGGCAAATTAGCTGAACAATTAAAAACCTGTGCTGAGGTTTTTCTTGGAGCTAGCATTCCCTGGTCCGTTGAACAGAAGAAAATCAATGTCTGTATGATAACCAGGTGGCTTTCCTCTTTTCCAAAGCACTTTGTGTATCAAGGATTGTAGCATGATAGTGGCTGACCTTTTTATAGGGAGCCTGACTGCAATCTGTATAGAAGCTAGCAGAATGGCAGCAGGAAGGGAGAGAGGATGCTAAGAAAAGTGTAGTTCACAATTATGCATGCAGGTAGTGTGTTAAGGAACTCTTTCCAAAGCTATGATAAAGCACTCCGTTCTTTATTTAAACTCACAATCACTCTTCTTCTTTATCTGAAGAACCACATTTTTAGAGGAAGCAAAATTCTAAAAAAAAAAGTCAGCTTTCAAGTTTGTTTTTTTTTCCCCCTCCAAATGTGGGAAAGACGGGAGAGTGGGAGGTTTTTGAAATTACTATAAATGGGGCTTTTAACCTAAAAGTTAATTCTTCAGTAGAACAGTTGATATAGTTAATTCAAAAAAAAAAAATAAGGCAGAAGACTTTTCTTCTTGAAATTTTAGTGATACTGAAAGCCTGTTTCTCAGTATTATCAGTCTGTAAAAAATATCTCTCAATCTGTTGCCCATATACAGGTAAAAATTAATAAAAACAAATCTTGAAAGGCAATCTTTTATTCTTGTAACACTCAAGAACTAAACAGTATACATAAAAAAATTAAAAATATCCTTTCTTGCCTTTCGTAGCAGTTAGGAGACAAAAATAAATAAAATATAAGAAATCTACAGCCAAATGTATGGAACAGTAGGTAATTCATTTGTCTTAATGCCATGTAGTAAGTATTATAATGGAACACAATGCCTCTTGACTCTAGAGGAATAATCAGAATTCTCCAAGTAGACAAGGGGAGAAGGGCACTTCAGGTAGAGGAATTTGAGAATTGCGAATAGTTCATTAGCTGGAACACTGGAATTAAGAGTTCTATTGGCAAGAGAGAGCTGGAAAGGTAGGGTCTTAAAGATCATTAAGAATTTTTTTTTTTACTAAGTGAAAAGGGTTTTGACTTAATCCTATAGCAATGAGGACACAGCCAAAGAGCAGATTTGCATTTTAGAAGGATGTGCAGATAGATCTCAGGAAAGAAATAGTAAGAATTAAATTAAACATTGCCATTAGAGACGCAGAGGAGAGTTCTGAGAGCAGAGATAAAAAGATAGACAAGCTCTGATGATATAAGGTTTGAATTAAAGAGGGTTGTTAGGGATGACCCACAGGATAGGTTCTGAAAGGAAAGGTGACTTTAGTTTGTAGCATGTTGAGTTTGAGTGCTGTGGGGGATATCCAAGGAAACATGTGCAGTGGCTGGTTAGAAATATATCTGGAGATCAGGAGAGATGCCGTTAGGACCCGTTAGGATATAGGTAATGTCATAAATCATGGGCCTACATACCATCAACCAGGAAACACACATAGACTGAGAAGATGTAGGTGGAAGCATGAGCAACATTTAAGGAAAAAAGTGACAGGAGGCCAAAATAGGTCAGAAAGATATGAAAGAATATGAAGAGTAGCATGTGGTGTCATGGAAGATGAGGTGGAAACAGATGTATCAAAGAGGGAGAAATCAATAATACCCAACGCTTCCAAAAATTACAGAAAAATAAGGACTAAAAGATGTTTATTTGATTTAACCAACAGGAGATTATTAGTGATTTTGCTGAAAGTGTTTTCACTGGAGTGTCATAGGAGCAAATGCATGTCTGATTTTATAGCCTTGATATGTCAAATATATGACAGGGTGTGTATTTAAATAAGACTTGAATTGCCTAAGATGTATATTTAGAAAACAAGAAATCAATAAAGGTGACAAAGAGACACATAGAAAACTATAGCCAAGACAGAATAATTATCCGATCATTTCAAAACACACATTTACAATAAAAATTAATGAATATATAAGCAGTTTCTCTGTAATTTTTTGGATATAGGCTTTAAGAAAGATATTTCAATTTAGTTATCCCAGGAAACATTCATTAGATCACAGCTGAGAAAGACATCAGTGAATGATCACTGAGGACAACCTATGGTATAAAGGACTTTGCCAGAGACGTCTGGGAATATAAAGATGACAACACACATCCCTGACTCCAAGGATTTTATAACCTAACTGGGGAAATTAAACAAATAGACAGATGACTAGAATGCAAGTTAAAATGAATGTCAAAGGGCTGTACACTCAAAGTACTATGACCAACTTTCAATGTATACCTTCTTTATCAGACTCTGATGCACCCCCTTCTAATTTCTCCAAAAGGTAAAAAGTCACAGCACTAAAAATGATTAACAATAATCATTTAGTAATTTAAACATAAATTAATATGTTAATATTATTATATTATAACACTTCTTCTGGCCCTGGCACAGTTCTGGGTGTTTTACATTTGCTATGTCTAAAATGTAAATGACAGGCTAATATATTCATTTAACAAATGATTAAGACAAAAAAAAAAAAAAAAACTATGTCAACTTCAAAAAAATCATTTGTTTAAAAATTAAGGTTTATTGAGACAAACTAAGCTTATTAGAATTCTTATTGTTTTTGCATGCAACTGAAAACATTGCTAGTGAGAAAAATAAAGGTACTCATTGGAATTTAGGTAATTGACAAATCAACAGGAGAAATCTGGGGCTATAGCTCAGAAAACAGGCAGAAATCCAAACAAAGCTAGGGAGCTGGAGTCCAGACAAAACAAAGTCAGAGAAATGACCATCTTTAGGACTGTGAACATTGGAAATTTACTGCCGCCACTTTTGGACTCAATGTCATCGTGAATATCTTTTTAATTTTCTTTGGTCTTTGTACCACTTTGCAAGATTAAAATTGCTAGCCTGAGCATCAAATGGCTAACTCTATATCCCACAAGTTGAGGTTAAAATTACTTGATCCCTCCAAATTTTGTGTTGGAACATGGGTCCATATCTCAAAACATGACTTGGCCAAAAGCTATATTTCTCCCTCAAAAAGGGCATTCAAATGATTTAGAGAAAAACAAAAAAAAGAACTTGACAAATGTCTACCTACACTCTTCTGAGAGTAACACTTCTAACTCCCCCAAAGAGTGGTTCAATTCTAACATAAGTCGGCTTTATACAACACACACAAAAAGTACACATCCACTTCCCTAAGAGAAATAAATCAAAGTCTCAAGTTACTACATTCTACTTGGAGTCCAGGATCACTGTACAATGTTCATTAGTTTTTAGTTCTATTATGTGTCATTTAAGGCCAATATTTCCATATAGATTTCTGCTTGGATGACCTATCTATAGCTGTCAAGGGGGTATTTAAGTCTCCCCTGTATTTTACATTAATTTTATACACATAGACTAGGGGAAACAGAGAGGAATGAAAAGAGATATTAGACTATGCAAATATATTCATAATATAAAAATGAAAATAATATGAGTAGAGGTTGTAATATTTATTTCTGTATGAATTTATGAGGCCATAGTTATAATGTATGACTCCTGCACCACCATTCAATGTACTTTTGGCCTTTAACCAACACATCACTAAAAAGGGTGGCTTCACCTGGTAGGTTTACCCAAATATTCATTCCTGAGAAACACAGCTCTTGTTTGTAAAATGATCAGTAGTCTTGTGTTAACTTTAGTCCTAGACATAGAAGTATGTGAAGATGTTCCAAGGAATGGCTGAAGCTCTACTCTAATTCTTCCTTCTCTCATTGTATATCAACTATGCTATTTCCCTTTGATATTCAGAAATGTATTAGGAAAATGACAGCCTGGAGATTTTCAGCTTAAAGCATGAGCAAGAACCTCGAGAATTAAGGTGGCATGAAACAAGGTAAAGTCAAAACACATGAAGAATCTGCTCAGAACTTCTGGAGCTGTTGCCATAGGAAACTAGGAGCTGCTTCTTCTGGAATGTTGATGCTACAACAGAGATATCAACTATCCCTATCTTAGCAACACTTCCTCAAGGTCCAGCATCCTGGACAAGACTTTTAAATGCTATTAATTTTATTTTACAAATTTAAATGTACCTTTCAAAAATGAGGTTGCTTTTATAATTGAAACATGATATTTTTAAGTAATAGAGTGGTTCAGAATAAGGTGCAGAAAACATCTAAATGGAAAAAAAATTAGTCAAATTTGTACAGACCACATATTTGAGGTATTCGATTTCATGATAAGTGATTTAGGTGGTGTTAGTAATATGGGGCATTCCAGCTGGAGAGGAGAAATGCTGGAGTCAGGAGGAAGACAGAAAAATCATTCTATTTTCAAAAACCACTGGTGTTCTAGTGTGATTGGGAAATAAGTAACACAAAATACCATACATTTCTTTTTTTCCATTTTACTGAGCTATAATTGACATGCAACAATGTGTTAACTTTGAGGTGTACAGTGATGATTTGATATACATATATATTGTGAAATGAATAGAATAATAAGATTAGTTAAGGCACCCATCACTTCCCATAGTTACCATTTTTGTGTGTGTGGTGAGAGCATTTAAGATCTACTCTCCTAGCAGCTTTCAAATATGCAATAAACTATAGACATCATGCTGTGCATTAGGACCCCCCCCAAACTTACTCATCCTATAAACTACAAGTTTATAACCTTCAACGAACATCTCTCCATTTACCCAATCCCATAGATTCTGCCAATCACCAATCTAATCTCCATTTTTATAAGTTTGGCTCTTTTAGATTCCATACATAAGTGAAATCATGTACTATTTGTCTCTGTCTGACTTATTTCACTTAACATAATGCCCTCAATTTTCATCTATGTTGTCGCAAATGGCAAGATTTCTTCCTTTTTAGGCTGAATAATACTTCACTGTATAAAGATATAGATGTAGATACCTATCAAATTTTCTTTATCTATTCATTCACTCCACTGAAGGCCACTTAAGTTGTTTCCACATCTTGGCACTTGTAAATTATACTACAAAAAAACATGGGTTATGGATACCTCTTTAACAATGACTTAATTTTCTTTGGATATATATATCCAGAAGTAGAATTTATAGATGATATGGTAGGTCAATTTTTAACTTTTTGAGAAACCTCTAGACCGTTTTCCATCATAGCTGCACCAATTTACTTTCCCATCAACAGTGAATGAAGGCTTCTTTTTCTCCACATCTTCATCAGTACTGGTTCTCCTGTCTTTTTGATAGTAGCCATTCTAACAGGTCTAAGGTGATATTTCATCATAGTTTTGATTTGCATTTCCCTGCTGATTAGTGATGCTGAGCACCTTTTCACATGCCTGTAGGCCATTTGCATGTCTTCTTTTTTTGTAAAAATGTCTATCTAGGTCCTTTGCTCATTTTATCAAATTAAATTTTTTTTGCTATTGAATTATATGAGTTCTTTATATACTTTGGATATTAACCTTTTATCAAATATATGGTTTGCAAGTATTTTCTCCCACTCTGCAGGTGTTTAAAATTGTATTTGTTTCTTCTGCTGTGCAGAAGCCTTATATTTTGATGTAGTGCCACTTGTTCATTTTTGCTTTCCTTGCCTATGCTTTTGGTGTCATATCCAACAAAATTCATTGCTAAGACCAATGTCAAGAAGCTTTTTCCCTATATTATCTTCTAGGAGTTTTATGGCTTCAAGTCTTTATTTTCATTTCAACTTAATATTTGTATGTGATAGAAGGTTGGGGTCAAATTACATTCTTTTCATGTGAATCACAAGATTTCCCAATGCTATTAATTGAAGAAATCATTCTTTCCCTATTAAATATTCTTGGCTACCTCAATATTAGCTAACTATATATGCATAACTTTATGAGTTATATGTCTATTTTTATGCCCACACCATACTGTTTTGATTAGGGCAGCTTTGTAATATAGTTTGATATCAAAAGTGTGATACCTCCACTTTTGTTGTTCTCAAGATTGTTTTTTTCTATTCTGTAAAAATGACATTGGAATTTTGATAGAGATGGCACTGATACTATAAATGCCTTTGGGTAAACAGTAATATTAATTACTCCAATCATAAACATATCTATTTATTTGTGTCTTCATCAGTTATTTTCATTAATGCCTAATGTTTTTTTGTGTACAGATCTTTCATCATGTTGGTTTAATTTATTTCTAAGTATTTTACTCTTTTTTGATGCTATCATAAATAGGATTCTTTTCTTGTTCAAATAGTTCATTTTTAGTGTACAGAAACACAACTAATTTTTGTATGTTGATTTTGTATTCTAAAACTTTACTGAATTTGATTTATAGATCTAATAGTTTTTTTGGTAGAGTATTTAGGATTTTCTCTATACAAGGTCATATCACATCATGTCAAAGACAATTTTACTTATTCCTCTCTAATTTCAATGACTTTTGTTATTTTTATTTTTTTCTTGTGTAATTGCTCTGACTTGGACTTCCAGTATCATGTTGAGAAGGCATGGTAAGTGCGGGCACCACTGTCTTGTTCCTGATTTTAGAGGAAAAGCTTTCTATCATTCCTCATTGAGTATGTTAGGTATGCACTTTCATATATGGTTTTTGCTGAGGTACGTTCCTTCTATACCAAATTTGTTGAGAGGTTTTATCAAAAAAGAATATTGAATTTTGTCAACTGTTTTTTGTGCATCTATTGACCTGATCATATGATTCTTAACTTTATTCTATTTATATGTTGTATCACATTTATTGACTTCTGTAGTGTTCTTTAATCCCTCAGCCAATTTAATTTAGATTGGAGAATTTAATCCATTTAAATTTAAAGGAATTATTGATAAAGCTTTATTATTGCCTCTGTTAATTTTCTGTTTTGAAGTTTCTTTGTCCCTTTCTTCCTCTCTTGCTTTCTTCTTCATTGACTTGATGACTTCTTGTGGTAGTATGCTTTGATTACTTAATCTTTCATATACCTACTACAGTTTTTTCCTTTAAGAGTTTTACGTAAAATATCTTGTAGTTATGATGTCCTATTTTAAGTTGATAACAACATAATTTTGATAGCATACAGAAACTCTACAATTTTACTTCTCACCCCACTCACATTTTAGGCTATTGATTTTAAATTTACATTTCTTTTTAATATTATGTATCCAATAACAAATTATTATAGTTAATAATAATTAGTCAAAATAATAAGCAGAAGAGTTAAATAACAGGCAGAAAACTTTTATCTGGGAACAATTTTAGAGTCTCTTTTTTAAGCTTGCCCTTATGTGATTACATGAATAAACATTTATTTGTGTAATGGCCTCCTTTCTCTTGCTCTCTTTCTGTCCGTTATCCTCACACGTCCAATAAAGGCCTTAGACAGGCTTCGTAAACTTCTGCAATTCCAAGAGTAACTTCTGCAGATAAATACATAATTTTAAAAAACATTTTCTTCAAAATACAATACAAAATATCAAAAAGATACCAGGAAAATTTCAAGAGAATGAGTCATTTCTCATGAGTTATGAACTCTCTACTGCCTTTATACAGAAGTATTACTACCATGAACTGTGTGCTTATCATGATATAGTAATGCCTAAAATGCTCTAATCCCCCCACCTTTTTTTTTAACCCATCACCCGTTTTTCAGTATAATCTGCTCAATTTCTTCATGTTAACCTTGGCTTCAGTATGGCACTTTATTTTTAAGCAAATTTTCTCTTGGTATCTATAAGTTGTTTTTAATGGTGACTTATTTTGAAAAACTTCAATATTAATAGCATGTGTAAACTGATTTAAATCTATAACAACACTTAAAGGTAGCTTTATCATCGTAAAGGAGGCTATAAGTAGTTATATCAGAAATCTATTGTAGTTAAGACTTTTAGTAGGTTAGAGGAGAGGACCTGGAAACCTTGTTTGTAAAAAGTCTAAAAATTGCAAGTGCAACTATTTATGCCAAGGGTTGAAAAACTATGGCCCATGGGCCAAACCTGATGAGCCTTCTGTTTTGTAAATAAAGTTTTATTGTAATACAATGACACTCATTTGTTTATATCTAATCTATGGCTGCTTTTGAGCTACAACAGTGGAATTATATAGTTGCAACAGAAATTGTACGGTCCACAAACCTAAAATATTTACTACCTGGTCCTTAGTCAAAAAGTTTGGCATTCCCTGAGCTACACTATTGGTACCCGAATCTCCATATTTTTATCTTTAATATTAGTTGCCTCACTACCCAGGAAAACCAACAGCACATATGTTGAGATTTTGTGATGGCAGCCCTCTAACTTTAATACCAAGTTTCCTAATGATTAATCACAATTAGCTGTTGGCCTAATGTAACTGATGGGCTTACAAAGCCCTTAATATAACCGAATTTTCTTTGGGATCATGAAAGGAAGAAGAGAGCTGTTCCTGATATTATATGCAGTGACTCAGGAACTTAGGCTCTTTTCACAGTATGGCTGAGCCATCTTTAACATTTTTTTTCCTAGGTGATCAAAGGAGAGATCATGGAGGTTAGTGCATGGTACATACCTGTCAGGGCTGCCGATCATTTTATTCAGATTCCATTGGTCAGATTTCAATCCTGCATCTAAATTAACTGTGCAAGGGAGGCTGGGAAATATAAACTAATTGTGTCCTGGAAAAACAGAAAATAGGTCTGGTGAAAAGGTCACCTCTAGTCTCTGTCACAGAGACCTTATGTAGATAACATTTATTGGTCTTCATATTTAATAAGATGTGGTGGTGTATGAAAAAGGAGTCAAGAATATCTTCTAAAAATTTAACATGAGAAATAATTTAGGTGGTTATAAATTTATGAGAGATTGGGAATATTTTTTTAAAGTGTACCTTTTAAAAAATTCATTCATTCACTCATTCATTCATTCATTCATTCATTCATTCATTCATTTTTAACACTTACAAAGTGCCCGGGATTCCTAGGTGGTCTCCTATCCAAGTTCTAACCTGGCTCGATCCTGCTTAGCTTCTGAGATCAGAAGAGATCAGGCATGTTCAGGGTGGCCGTAGCCAAGAGATTGGGAATATTGAAGAAGATTGAAGAGGGCAAAAATGGTTAAAAATAATGAAATCTATTTTAATGTATTACTTAAAAAATATTTATTTTAGGCCTTCATAGCAGAAGCTTCTCGCATACATCTGGAAATATAAGAAACATTAAAACTAAGGATATAACCTAGAGATACGTATTTTTGAATCTTCAAACTATAAACAGTAAGTGGCAGAAAAGGTTATGAGATTGTCCTGGACAGCACATAAATAGGATAAGAGAGATATAAACAGAAAAAAAAACCCCGCTGTGAATAATATAATATCTGTCTTAGTACAAAGTAATAGAAACACACAGACAAGTAAAATAGTCTTTGCCTTCAGGAAGCTCACAATTGGGTGGAAATAATCAAGAAAATTATTGATAACCTATTGTGTGTAAAGGCTATAAAAGATCCATATTGTGGAATGAGAGCAAAGATGAAGGATAACAAACAGCCAATAAATATACTGATTGAATGAATGAATTATATTTAAATATATCACACAAAAAATTCTACTATGCCTTGATGGTGTACATAAATTTTGCATGGTTGACAAATCCTCTGATAATTACACAGAGAAAACTTCTGCCGCCACTACTACACACTTTTATTAATTGCTTATTCTATGGAAAGCACTATGTTGCTTTATGTGTTTTTCTCTTTTAAGTCTCATAACAACACTATATGATGTGAATTAAAATTTCCATTAAATCCCAAAAAGATGTGTATTATTTCCAAAGATAGAACAGAAAACTGGAGTGACAGAAATATTATCTAACTTGTTATGTGAAAGAATATCTATCACACTTTTTACCACCTTGCAATATCTCCCTTTGTTCTTTTTGAAAAATAATTAGAAATACAAGTAAGACTGGCTCATTAGTTATCTTCAAATTAATAGGAAATTGGGAGCTGGTGCTATGGATTTAAATAGCTATTATTTTACAAAAAAAATTAGAAAAATAGAACCAGTGTTTTTTAGCAATCCACACAGAAGCAGAATTGATTGACTATTGTTGTAAAATACTTAATTTCTGGAAAATTACCATAGACTAATAAATTAGAGAATTAAAAAACTTGCATGTATAACTGATGAGTATTAAAGACAAATTTTGAATGAAATTAGCTACATTTTATCAAGTGAGCAATGTCATAATAATAGTGAGACATTTATCTTTCTAGATAAATGAAAACACTATTGAAAATTGACTGGCTCAACATTTACCAAGAGTTTCTATATCTTTTTAATTGTCTTTTATTTTTCAAATTTTATACCATGAATATGTATTAAATAGACTTAGAATTACTATACCATCTCTGTATGCTTTATGATCACAATTACATAATTATGTACGTCTACTCTCTGTCTCTCTCTCTCCTTTCTGCCGCCGCATATATGCAAAAGGCAAACATACAAAAGCAAATATACACCATCTTATAATATCCAAGAAAGTTAACAGGAATGATTAACTTCCCTTTTATACTTTAAATTTTCTGCATTTTTATAAGAGTTTGAATCACTGATATAACAGTGAAAACTTTATTTTGAAAAAATAAATTCAGAAATAATTTAGCAAAATAAACAAGCAATGCAATTAAACACATGAAAGCAGGTAATGAAACTAATCAAAGTACACAGTGTCTTAATTAAAGTTGGCAGCTGGGGCAGAAATTACTATGCTAAGATTGCCAGAGAAACTGAAAATGCCTTCTGAATTGCTACATTCAGGATATAAAACAATATAAACAATGTCTTTTGCAATATTTCCTTCAGGAAGTGAAATCAGTTTTAATTGTTGCTAGGATACACGGATATATAAGGAACCTTTAGGAGATGTCGAGTCAACTTGATTTAGGTTAAATTGTGATCAATAAGAAACATTTTCAGTATTCTATATTTTTAAGAAGATTTATGTAAAAATTAATTTTGTGACAGAATATTTATTTCTCATAGTATTACTTCAAAGTCCTTTAAATAAAACTAATGGCAATAACTCAAGATGACCACAGGATGTGATCTGGAATTGGTTCATTCTCTCATTCCACTAGGAACTTTAAGGACTAAATTCGTTTTCACAAGTGCAACTTTTGTTTTAGCATCTTGTATTCTTTCACAAGCTTTTTGAAAAGTAATCATATCAAGAACAAATTTTTCTTCACAGTGTCTTTTATATATTTCTTGAGCCCTAGGAGAAAAAAGAAAAGGTAACAGAATGAGATATTTTTAAATTACTAAAACTATAATAATCAGATTGATAATTAGATGTCTTCAAAATAGACATGCAGAAATGGGATAATAAAGAACTTCACTTATTGCATAGAACTTTATTATAACATTTAATAATATTCCTATTAGGCTAATATTTCTAAAATTTCTATTGGCTATAATACAATCATCACAAACCATGGCTTAGATTCCCAAAGAGGCATCTAAACCAGATTATGCCTGATTTGCAGAACTTTTACATAAGCCTTACTAAATGCAAGCTTCTTCTAGGACTCTATAATGGATTGAATTGTGCCCTCTGCCTCCTAATACATATGTTGAAGTCCTAACTCTCAGTATCTTAGAATGTGACTGTATTTGGAGATAGGTTATTTAAGAGGTAATTAAAATCCAATTGGTGTCGCTATAAAAAGAAGAGGATATGTACCCACAGAACTTCTAGACTCTAAAATTGTGAGGAAATAAGTTTCTGTTTTTTAAACCACCCAGTCTTTGGCATTTTGTTATGGTAGCCCTAGTAGACTAAAAACAGGCTAAGTTAAAGAAAGGTGAACCAGGTAACTCTGTCAAACCTGGGAAATGTCATGGATCTTATAAAAATTTATTCATTCACCCTCATTTATTCAACAGTTGTGTATTTTAATGCTTGGCTCATTCCCTAGATGCTAGAAATATAAAGATATCTATGAGATGTTATAACTGTGTGAAGCTTATAAAAATGTAAAGAGAAACAAAGGTATATAAATATATAAATGTAATTTTATAGTGCCATAATGAAAGCACTATGTAACAAGCCAGAGTGAACTACGACCAAAATATTAGTAAATATAAGCTGGAGAATAGGCTGAGGGAACACAAAAAAGGTTTCAGTGCTAAAATAAAAGCAGAGAAGGTAGCATAGTTTGTCTTGCTCTGACAAGTGCCAATATTCTGATTGTCCGGGTCATACAATTCTGGCAAGGAGAATGATAGAGCAGATAAGCCTAGAGAAATGGACTTAGACCAAGTCAGATTCCTTTATTTGCATTTTGGAGTACTCAGAAATCTGGACTTTAGGAGTGAAAGAGAGGCCTAAGTCTCAAATTTATTTACTATGTGATCTTGGACAAGTTATTTAAGTTCTCTATCTCATTTTCTTTATCTTTAAAATGAGGATAATCCAAGACACAGGGTTTAGTGAAGGACTAAATGAGTTAATACATTTAAAATCCTTAGCAGAGTACCAGACATTTAATAATTCCTTTTACTGGATAGATAATAGTGGCATTTATTAGGACAGAAAATGTAGGACCCACCACCAGATAGGGGGAAAAATTGGAGTTCTGCTTTGGTAATAATGAGTTTAAAGAGCCTGGTTATACATGAGGTGAAGCCTAGGAAATTAAATATAGAAAAGCAATGGCTTACAGTTAAGAGCACAGGTCATAAAGACATTCTTTTTGGGTTTGACACCCAGATCTGTAACTTATTGATCTATGTGATTTTGGACAAGTTATTTTAAGGTCTGTCTGCATCATTTTTTTCACCTTTAAGAAGAAACAATTCAACTCACAAGGTTCAGTAAGGAGTAAATGACCTAATATATTGAAAATCTTTAGATGAATGCCGAGAATTTAACAAATACTCAATGAAAATTAGCTACAACTATTGAGTCTGGAGCTCTGGAGAGTAATCATGTCTGGACATGCAGCAGAGTAGAAATCATGGCAAAAGGGACTTTGCACATATAATTAATGGTACTAATTAAGTTTAAAAATATATTGACATAGCCCTCCTACAAATAATAATTATAAACAGTGGGCAAAATGTCAGAAAAACACCAGCAATTTAAAAGAACTGAAGAGAAACACAAAGATTCATTATAATTATATAGTATACCAGGATCAAACAATTTGAAAATGAATTTTATTTACAATATTGTAAAAAAAAATGTAAAATACTTAGATACGAGCTTAAAAAATATACAAGGCCGATCTTTCAAGAATATATGTGGTGTAAATAAAGAAATTGTTGAAAAGGTAGAAGATTTTAGCCAAAAATAAGAATATAAGAGTTTAACAGAAATAAGACAGTTCTAAGTGATGAGAGGGGCTTTTATATGTCTATGGAAATAAGATTAAAGGTTGTTAAAAGCCAAAACTGTTTAGGTTAGGCACTTAGGAGGGTTGTTTTTATGAATTTGGAAGTTAATTGTGATTACAGTAGAAGTTGGATGGAGAAAAGCTTTATAAATCAAGATATAAAGACCACAGTGAATTATCAGGGTCATCTAAGAGGTCAATTAATGACCAAAATAAAGATGAGTAGAAGATGATATAATTGGATAATTGCCTTATGTTCCAGATCTTCCATGCTAATTGATACTTGACTTCAAAATGGACACCCTGCTGTTCTGCCCTGAGGAACATCATCACTTTTTCACAGTATGGGCAAGAATATTTTGGAAAACTTATGATCAGCTTTTACCTAATACATAAGTTCTTTCATTTTTAAGTTTCTTTTTAATTCATTTTTAAATACCCCTGTGGGTAATTTATCAATTTCCTAAACTAGAGCTTTATGATTCCACATTTTTCTTTCATTCTTCCTCATTCCACAGCAGGATCAGGGAGCTACCTTCTCAGTATTGACTTCACTAGTTACTGAGATTCATCGGAATGCTTTTAGGACAAGTATTTAAATGAGAAAAAGAACTGAAAAACTTGTTAGTCACGAGACAGACTTTACACTTTTGAGTCACAACTCTGTTTTCTGTGTTGATACTCAATCTTTATTTGATAATATTTATAAATAAAACTCGATAATGTTCATTAGGACACACTACTGACATAACCAGAAAATTGTCTTATTCCTGTGTGCTTTCAAAGATAATATCTTTGCAGCAGTTTACAAAAAAAAGATAATTCAGTTAAGATATATTAGGAAACTAACTTGACTTTGTACCCTCTACAAATTAATGATGGCCAGACATCCAATTTGCTGTGATAAAACAAAGCTGATTAAATTTCCCTAACATCAATTTGCATTAGAGTTGCGTTTTGATAACAAACTAGCTTTCATTCTCTTTTCCAAAATATTTATTAAATTATAGAAAAAATATTTCTAAAAACCTCTCACACAGAGAATATACATTAATGAAAATGTTTTTAAAATGTGAACTATTTTTCATACTTAAAAGGACATTATGTAAAGTACCTCAGTAAATAGTTTAAAGGTTTCTTATAACTAGGGAAGGGAAAATGTTTCCTTCTTATTTTACATTCTAGTATAAACTACTTCTTATAAATGGTAGCATTCAAAATGTAAATGAAATAAGGAGCTATAATGATCTAAGTATTTCTAGACAAGGCTTAAACATATTTACATAGTTTGGCCACTTAAAATATCACCAGGATAAAAATGTGGCTATTAAGACTGAATCTAATAACAGAAAAAAAATAATTATGTAAAAAACTACGAAAAGGTAAAAAGAAAATACTGGGCATCCTATCTAATGTACTCTTCATAGTTGTCCATGTATTTCAATCTCTTTGAGCTATTTTAAAACTCTATAAATTGAGAAAAATTATAAGTAATGCAAATGATTCTTGTCTATAGATATGTAAATGAATTTTGTCCAATGAAGTTACAATTGATTATTGCTGATGAATAATGACTAAATTTATTTTGGCATTCCTGATTGCCTATTTATATGCACGCTCTTAGAATTCTCATTTGAGCTGACTGTAACATCTTATTAGTTCCCTTATTAATCAATGAGTTAAATAAAATCTTTGTCATGTTCATTTTATATTTATATGAGTCATTATTTTATGTTCTTAAGAAATATCCTTTGTGGAAAATGTGGTATTGTGTGTATGTATGTGTATGTGTGTGTGTTTGTGTGTGTATACATATAAAATAGATATTACTTATGTGTGTAGAGATATATGTATGTATACAATGGAATATCATTCAACTATTTAAAAAAGGAAATATTACCACTTGCTAAAACATGAATGGCACTTTACGGCATTATGCGAAGTAAAATAAATGAGAGAGAGAAAGACAAATACTGCATGACTCCAATTATATGTGGAATCTAAAACAAACAAATTTAAAAAACCCCAAGCTCATAGATACAGAACAAATTGATGGTCATCAGAGATATAAGGGGAAGAGGGTGTAATACGTAAAGGGGTCAAAAGGTACAAACTTTCAGTTATAAAATAAATAAGTCCCAAGGATGTAATATACAACATGGTGACTACAGTTAATACTGTATTGCATATATGAAAGCTGCTGAGAGAATGAATCTTAAAACTTATTATCATAAGAAAAAAATTGTAACTATGTATTGTTGCAAATGTTAGCTAGACCTAATATGGTGATTATTTTGCAATACTTACAAATACCAAAACATTATGTTGTATACCTGAAACTAATTTGTCATGTCAATTACACCTCAATAAAAAAAGCCTTTGACAACAAAGGAAATTTAAATTTACTAAATGTAGGTTAAAATATTTCAATCAATACTTATTTTTAGAACCTTCTTTTGACTTAAAATAAAAAAAATATCTTTATCATGGAACAATTTTAAAATATTTGCATTTGTTTGAGACAGTTTTGTCCAATGTGTGTTCTGAGGATTAGTGTTCTATTTCTTAAAAAGAAGGTTCTGTGGTAAAATGTGTTTGTTTGTTTGTTTACTTATTTATGAGAACACTTTTATTTTTTTATTTTTATTTTTAACATTTTTTACACCTATAGTACCTGGTCTTCCTAGGTAGTATCCCATCCAAGTACTAACCAGGCCCAACCCTGCTTAGTTTCCAAGATCAGACAGGATTGGGCTGGGTGTGTTCAGGGTGGCACAGCTGTAGACTAAAATGTGTGTTTAAAATGTAATAATTTTTTTTCCTGGTAGCATTTCTAATAGTCTTTACCAGGAAACAGTACACTGAGATTTAGAGGCCCTTTCTAATCCAATTTAATGTTTCTTCAGCCATCGACCTTCAAATTTTCTCTTACAAAAACCTTATGCAATAGGTAGAATAATATTCACTACCTCCTTCTTCTCCTCTATGTTATTTATTCTGAATTTTGCTCACTCTCTCCACCAATAATGCTTTCCCCTGATATTTCTGCTTTTCCAAATTCTAATCCACAATTTTAAGTTTCCTACTCTACTCTTTGTAGTAATTCAAATACATGCTTTTATTTGCCAGGGGGCTGTCAGTTCTTAGAGGATCAGAATATCTTATTAATTTTTGTATGGAGGTATAGAGGAGAATTAAAATGAATGAATACTTTGATGTTAAGCTTTCTCTTTGAAGGTTTCCTAGATTACTCTCACCTATTTATTTAAATTTTAATTTCGTACCTTGATAGCTCTTGTACTATTGCTTGCGCTATTATTTCACTCTGGCACTCTTATTCCTTGATAATATATCTCTACCTAGATTTTCAGTTTCTTGGACCCAAATAAACTGTTCTCCCAACTAGCATATTCAATAGCTGGAAGTGAATTACCATTTGAATGATTTGAATTGTAGGTAAGAACCTCTTAGTGGAAATGCCAATGATCAAAGAGGGACAGAAAAAGAATGTGCAGAACAAACTTACTGCCATGAAATAAGCACTTGTTTTCAGATGCCTATTCTGATGACTACTGAGGTTATGTTCATATGTTGGTTACTTATAGTTTTAGCATACATTTAATAATTTTGAATATCTTCGCTATACAAATATTTAGAAAAACTGCATTGTTTCTCACTGCAATGGCTTCAGTATTGAGTACAAATACATAAAAACACTTGGTCATAACAGAGGCTATTATGTGACCCAAATGGACTTATATATAATCATTACTAATTTAAAAACTGGGATGTTTCTTCAATAAATAATTATTAAATAGATTTTGGAAACTAAGTGCTGTACTAGGCACTGAAGTGAAAAGACGGACCAAATTATCATACAAAGGACTTCACAAGTTAACCTCATATAGGCCCTCGTATGATAACCGTTACAATAGAAATCTTAAAAAACTGCTATAGGAGTATCACCAAATGAAAAGGACTAACACATTGGAGAAGCAATTAGGGAGAGATTAATAGTGAGTGTACCGTTTCAACTAGTTGGATAATAAAAGGATGAATTTTGTCAGTGGTTGTACAGTTCATGCACTGCATGATGGGAGCAGAGAGGAACGAAACAGTCATACTCAGCCAAACATCATCCACTAGTGATGTGTCTCCCTGCAGAAAAGAGTGTCTTCTCCTTCACACATGGGTACTACCTTCTCACCAGTTTGAACACTTTAAAGTAAAATTTGTATAATAACACAAAAGATCATATTGCATACTATGCCAATAACAGTAACATTGTGGGCTTATAGTGTCTTTTCAGAGTGCATGTTGAGGAAAACGGGGACAGTATCAGTAAGGTCAAAGAGATAAGAAAGTGCAAAGTTGGGTATGGAGTGATGAATAATTTAGTCTGTCTGGAGCAAAGAGTGAGGCTAAGGGAAGAGGGAAGAGACTATAGCATAAAATATAGTAAGAAGAGTCTAGACAGATGGGAATTGAGCATGATGTCTGAAGTGCCACTCAGAGGAAATCAGATTTTATTTTGAAAGCAATTGCAAGGTATAAACATATTCATGTAGGAAATGATATAATCAGAACATAATTTTAAAAGATGGTTGAAGTTTATAGGCCAGAGAACAGATATGGGTGAAGAAAGGATGGGGAATGGAGATAGAGGCCTCAACTGAAAGGAGAATGTGAATTTTTTGGAGGAATTATGAGGGTCTGAATTAATATAAGAGAAGTAAGATTGAAAAATAAAACTCCTTTTAGAAGTAAAATGAATAGGGAAACATGTTAGATCTTGGCAATGAGAGAGACTGAGTGTAAAAGACTGAGGTTCCTAGCACTGGGTAGGAGGCTAATTATGATGCCCATTTATAATAACAACCATTAATAAAGCATATTTTGTTGGATAAGGGTGAGGTTAGGGGAAGACAGAATTGTTCTATTGTCTCATTTTTGGTAATATGTTAGGATATATTGCTCATTTTTTGTTGTTTCTATTTTCCAAAGTATATTATAGCATGTTATTAAGTACTATTTTAGATCTCAACATTTGGTATGAATATTCAAAAGACATTGACTTAAAAGCATATATCAAAAACTGTATCTACCTTAAATCCTTCATGTATTTACGTAATTCCTTTAGATATTTTTCCCTTTCCAGTTTTTGCTGAACAATCAGACTTTTCTCTCTTAAGACAGCCTCCTTCTTGTTCAGTCTGTCCATATTAATCATACCTTTGGCCAATATAGCACGCTCATTATTTAAGTTTTGAATCAGTAAACGTTCCTCAGCCTTTTGTTTTTTTTCTTCTAGAAACAAAGCTCTCCTCTCTCTAACTTTTTCAAGATAGTTGAATTTGTCCTGCCAAAGTTTTTGTAAACCACACTGAATTGTCAAATCATCTTTTGCCTTTCGTCTCTGTGCAGCGTATTTTTTCTTACTTGAAGATTCTCGAACAGTTAAACTAACACTTTCTTCGGCATCTTTTGCCATGGTAACAGCCATTACTTTTTTTTCATGGCTTTCCTGCTTCTTTTGTTTTGAGTAATATTTATCAATATCATAAAGTGTTTGGAGTTTTATACCAGTTTTTTGTGTTATAAGAAACTTTCTTACATTCTTTTCCAAAAGTTTGTCTTTTCTTTTAATTACTTTTTTTTGATGAGTGGTAGAAAATGGCTGAGCATATGTAGAAAAAGAATCTTGTCCTTTCTCTTTCAATACTGTAGCATACTTCAACGAATCTGAAGGATGAATGGGCAGTTTGAACACTGATATCCTAAAACTGGCATCCAATTCATCTTCAATTTCATCTTCAGACTTCTGATCTACATTGCACAGCAAATATAATACATTATACAAGTGTTAAACACAGTTTATTTTCTGTCCCATTCATTTTGAAAGCTACGTTAACAAAGTTTACAAGAATCTATTATTTACCTATATTAAGAAGCATTTTCCCCAACTGATGTTCCTTTTCATTTTGTGATTTAATAGAGATTTTGGAAAGAAAAATCACTATTGAAACATTTTAACACAGAAATGCACTGATTTCTACATTTCCTGCATTATATCTCTCAGTTATTTAACTTGCACTAATTCAATAGCAGTATTTTATCTTATACTCAATCATACATATTATTTTTACATATAGTTATATTTGAAAAGGAATTTGTAATGTTTTACCTTATTTTTCTTAACTTTGGTAATAGCTACCAATTAATAGCTGCCATCACTGTTTTTTCCTTCACTGGACACACAAATAAAACAAATTTCTCAGCCTCTTTTGCTATCATGTGTGGCCATGAGACTAAGTCCTCTCTAGCAGAGTGCGGGCAGAAGTGATACATGTAATTTCTATTCTAAAGCTATTAAGAAACAAATGTGCCTCCTATGAATACTCTTTCTTTTTCTGACCCACTGCACAGAGATGAGGATAAGGCCCTAGAAGATGGAAGATTCACAAGGTGGGAGGACCCTGTTCCCTGAATGGCTGCTTGAAAAACTACTCACTGATCAAGACTATTTAACTCAGACTCTTATGGAAGCCAGAAACAAATGAAAATAATGTTCGAGTAAATATATATTTCTGGGTCAATTTTTTATCACAGTCGACCTAACTAATAGTAACTTGAATCATATTGTTAGTCATATATTTATTTTCTGGCAAGCTCACTGATGAACTTAGGATCAGGTGGCAAATACAGGTTAAAAAAGTAATACTCATTAATCTTAGGAAAAGATGTTTCCCATGTTTGACTAATTCCCTCTATCTATTAAAATTACATCTCTGGTAATTCTGGTTTACAAACATTTTATCTTTTCTAATAGAAGATTCTCTTAAGGTCTTCATATGTTAAAATGTCAAATTTGACAGCTGAGACTTTATGCAAGTTAAGATGGCCATGAAGAAGGGAAGGGCCTATGATCTAAGCAGGCAGTAGGAAAAAAAGAGAATTTCTGATATTGACATTCCTATGGCCTATAGTGAAAATTCCTAGGCATGATTTTCCACTAAAGGCCACAAGGATGTCAACACCAGGAAAGTGTCTAGAACTAAGCAGAAAATCAAATCTAGTAAGTAAAAATGTTAATCCATCAGGATACAAAGGCAGTATCCAGAAATAAGTTATGAGTTTGGGTCCAAAGCAAGCCGCCAGAGACACAGAAGGACAAAAGCTAGAGTTTCAGGTCTAGATTTAACAGGCTGTGGTCTCGGGCAACTACCTAGATACATTACTGTTTTTGTAATTTGATTTTATGTGTAAACTTTGACACAGAAAAGCTGACCAAGGGTAAAAGATTAAGAATAGAACACATAAAACTAGTAAGTTACTAAAGGTTCTTGTCATCAATTCCAATTTGTATGGTGGTGGGAGGGTTTTCCCATACCACCATGTAATGCTCTGACACCAGCTGGGTGTCCTATGATTCAACAAAATTCTGATACTACCTACTTCGAGATAGGGTCAGATCCCAGAGGTTAAGGGCTCAGTCCTAGAAGACTGTGCACCCTCCTTCAAGTGTCAATTGCAAGTCCAGGTTATCACCTGTGCTTCCAACAAATCAGGTATAGACTGCAAGTTTCACCAACTTCATTCTTAGGTTCCATTAATTTGCTAGAGTGGATAACAGAACTCGGAGAGACATTTTATTTACTAGACTGCTGGTTTACTATAAAAGGATGTAACTCAGAAATAGCCACAAGGAAGGGATGCATAGGGCAAGGTACAGGGAAAGAATAAAAAGCTTCCATGCTATCTCAAATGCACCAATCTCTACAAAATCTCCAGGTGTTCGCCAACCTGGAAGCCCTCCAAACTCGGTCCTTTCATTTTTTTAAGGAGGCTTCATTACATAGGCACGATTAAATAAATCATTGTCCATTGGTGACTGAGCTCAATCTCTAGCCTCTATCTTCTCCCCCAGAGATTAGGGTTGGGACTAAAATCTTCACTCTAATCGCATGGTTGGGTTCCCTGGCAACTAGCTCCTATCCTTAGGCATGGTTCAAAAGTTACCTCACTACACAACAAAAGACATCTTTGTTGTTCTGCTCTCATCACTTAAAAAATTCCAAAGATTTAGGGGCTCGGTGTCAGAACTGGGGGAAAAAAATTAAATATATTTGTCTTGTTATAAATCACAATATCGGAGTTAGCAATACACGTTTGCTTCTTAATAGTTTAATCTAAATAAGTCTGGCCTTTTCAGTGAAACTTGAGGCTCTTTGAAGACAGAAACAGTACTTTTTTGGTGTATACTAACTACACTTATTTTGTGGCTAATGATTCAGATGTCTCTGATTTGTTGGTTGAGCACAATAAACATTAGCACTATAAAGAGTCTCCCAATTTTCTTCTTTGCTTCCAGAATCAGTGCTTCAAGACATCACTCATTGTGATAAGATTTATACTCCTAAAACAGAATTCTAGTCATGCCATGCCTTCCACCTATATAAAGGAAAACGAAACATTCATGGTCCTCCTCCTACTGGATGAAGAATAGTTTGACCTCTAAGCCTGAGATTCCGTATTAAAGGGAAAGAGCTTCATTTTTATCCCACACATGCACCACACCTTCCCATCTTTGGGCCTTTGTTTATCTTATGTACTTTATGTTTTGTGCAGTATGTTGTTTTATCTATCTACATATGTTCAAATTCTACATATTCTTCAAAGATTTTCTACTTGCCATCTTTCTTTGTTCTTTAAACAGGAATTAATATATATTTTTCACAATCAGAATTCATAACATTCCATATATATGAAAGCTCTACATAATAATTCTTAGCCATAGTAGCAAGCTATACATAAGATTCTAAAGAACTTGTCTAAGTTTTCTTTGATCTTTTATTCTTTGCACCCAGTCTATTATTTTGCAGGGAGTCAGTTTTCTTTTTCTTTTTCTTTTTTTTTCTTGTGGCAGGGGGCAGGGAGGGAAGATGGAGAGGAAGAAGGTAGGAGTGACTAAATCGTAGTTATTTGTTGGATGTATGAGTAGACAAGTGGAAGAGTGGAGTTAACTAAATCATAGTTATTTGTTGGATGTATGAGTAGACAAGTGGAAGAGTGTATATGTTGCTCAAGATCAATATCCCCTGCATATTGGTAAAAGTCTAAAATTTAAAGACAGCATGCCTGGATTTGAATGCTAGTTCTACTACTTACTAAGTGATTGATGTAGGCATACTGTTTAATTCTCTGGCCTTCAGTGTGCTCACTGTAAAATGGATATAATAATATCCAATTTATCGGATTTTTATAGATTTAAATTAGTTAATAAAACATAAAATGACAAAGTGTGATATACAAGTATTAGAACAAAGAGTAAAAGCCATATGTTAGTTGCTATTTGTCATTATATTTGCTATGGAACACAAGAAGCTTATCTTATCTCCTTAATTCACATCAATAGCACAGTGTTCAAATAGCCACATCATTTAGTAATGAGTGAAGAAAATACAGCAAAGTATTTTTGTCATACTCCTCAACATCCACTGGGATGTGAAGCACATAATATACATATTTGGTTTCCTGATTGCATAATTTGTCTCATTTGTTACTGTAAAAATAAAAACCAAATGATGAATGAAAGTGCTCTCATCTTTCCATAACCAAATTAATAACCCCGTCTATCTGTTCATGCATCCTCTTCTTTTACCCTGATTCAATGAAGAAAGCACCCTCACTTTCAGAAGAGGTGAAATTACTCACATTTGCATTGGCCCTATCCTCCTTTACCTTTGCTTCTGTAATTATCTTAACTTTCTCTTTTATCATCCCCACCACTGTTATAAACCACCATAACCACCAATGCAAAGCACTACTACCTTCCCTCAAACCCCACTATCTTCTAGCTACCATTCTATTTTTCCTGTTCATTTTTAAAGTAAAAACTATTGAGGGTTGTCTCCTTGTACCATCTCTTTTTCTTCACCTTCTACTAACTTTTTGGCTCATTCAGATATGGGTTTCACTTCCACTGTTGTGACTCAACTGTCAAAACTCTTCCTACTAAAGCTTTCTATGGTGATAGATACAAAACACATTTTTTTTTCCTGCTCCAGTCTTTCTTAAATTCTCAATGGCATTTAACACCAGTTAATTATTTCTCTTTCTTGAAACTTTTTTTTTCCAGATTCTCTGATTTCCAGATTCTCTGAAGCTCCCATGCTTTTTCTTTTAGCTTTCATATTATTCCTTAGTTGTTTGCAGACTCCTCTTTTTAAAATAAATCTCTGGAATACCTGACTTGAAGATATGAGGTCCCTTTCCCAAGTCTCTTTACCTCTCTCCGTAAGTGAATCATGTTCATGGCTTTAAATATCTATCTCTATATTCCCAATTCTATAACTCTCAAATTTACCATCTCTCCTTAGAAGTTTTATAGGCATTTTTCAAACTTGGCACGTTCGAAACCAAGGCCTTTTTTTTTTTTTCTACCAAAAATCACTTCCCTCTTAACATCGGCCACTCGGCAAATGAAAACTAATAGCTTATTCCTTCCATATCAATTTTATCAATTAGCCCTATAAATTTTACCTCAAATATGTAGCTCGATTTAACTTAAGTTTCTCCATTTTCCTGCCATCACCCTACTTCAGGTTTCTATTAACACTTAAACTATTGTAATGGTTTACATAGTTACTGCATTTCCCAATACATAATATACTTCATTGTCCACAAAGATATCAAACCAGAGTTATTTCTTATAACTGTGTCTTTATATGCCCTCATGATAAAATTCAAACTCCTTGCCATGGTCTACAAAGCCCTGTATAATTTTACACTTGTTTACTTACCCACTACAATCTTCCAACTACTCCTATCAGCATTTACTATGCTGCAGTCAAGACATGAATGATTTGTCCAGTAATTCCCAGGCATGATTTTTGAGTGCCAGAACTAGAAATGTCAAAAGTGAGGTCAGCTCCTTTGATTCAGTTTTACAAGTGAAACGTTCAATGTGACTTAGTTGAATAATCTGTGGGTACTTACTATGAAGCAAGGTCTTCAATAAATGAAAATAGTTCTGGCTCTCAGGAATCTTATTATCAATCAATCAATCAATCAATCAATCAATGGAATCTCATAGTCCAGTGGGGGAGGCAAATGATGTTAGGAAAAAAAGTATATACAAGAGCCTTGGAAGGATAGGAAAATAAATGAATTTTATTCCATCTGGGATAGGTTAAGTGGTTGTCTGAAAAAATATTTGGGAGAAGGTAACAGCTGGGTTTATTCTTAATGAGAGTCTTCATTTTATATTGGTATTACTTAAAGGCCCACGTTTTAGGTACATGGGGAAATTTAATAAATTTGCAAAATTTATGTGTAAAAGAACAGGAAACAAGGCATTCTCAGGGAAAAAAGTTTCATAATCAAAGATGCAAAAAAAAATGTGAAAAAAAAGAACAATATGGAAATTTGGTTTTATAACATATAAAGTCAGCAGCTGTTAATAGCAGCTGGTTGCTAGAGACCTCCAGTAGGCAGGTGGTACATGGGCCAAATCTAAAAGCTGGAAGAGAGGGTGGATCTGGAGATAAATATTTGGGAGCCAACAGCTGAGACTTTTAGGTAAAACTATAAACATAGTTAAGAAAAGACAAGAGACCTAAGGATGGAATCTCGGGGAACATCAACACTAAATATGCACATACTAGGTAAGGCAAACTTTAAGAAGAAAAAAAAAAATCTGTGGCTATCGCCTTTTAATAGGTAAGTCTCTAAAGAAATCACTACATGTAAAGTGACCCCAGTTTGCCATGTAATATCCCAGTTCATGCGTATTGGCCTAGTAAAGTTTATTAACAGCGATTGCTTTCAGTGTCAGAGTGACCATTTGGAAGACATCTTGACTAAAGGAACACCACTCAATAGTGGATAAGAAACAAAAGAGTAACACAGTGCTGTCTGCATCATATTAAGTTAGATAAAGATCTTAGTGCAGTGTCCAAGACTTGGTAGATATATAATAAATGCTTTTGTTAAAACATGGGTTAAGAGATTTTCCAGGCTGTATGAGTGCTGCAACCAAGCCTATTTTGTTCACCACTGCATACTAAACACTTAGAAGAATGTCTGGTACATGATAGGTTTTCAATAAATATTTGCCTAATAAATATTTTTTTTCTAGAGACAGCTAAGCCAATTTAGGGATACTTTTCAATGTGGGTGGTGGGACGTTGATAATAAACTTATACTTTCATTTTTTGCTCCTTCAGTTTCCATTATTTCTTTTCAGAAACCTACATTTCAAATATAATAGTCGCTATTTCACCACAGGACTTAGACACTGTTATTCTTATCTTTGGCTTATGCTGTTCCCACTTGTTTGAAAGGCCCTATTTACACCACCATCCATAAAAAGATTATTCACTTCAAATAACATGAATGCTATCATTCCTTGAGCCCTTACCAAGTGGTAGCTACTAGACTTACTTCTTTACATATATTTACCATTTATTTCAATATTCATAACCTTATAAGGTAGATATTATTGACCACTAATTTAACAATACCTAAATTTTCTGAGCATTTGGTATATATCAAATTGTTCTGAGTCCTTTAAACAAATTATCTAATTTAGTCTTCTCAACAATCTTATGACGTAGGTACTGTACTATTTTTATCTTCATTTTCAGATAAAGAAACTGAAGGTAAGGAAATAGCCAATATGTTGGAGTAAGATCTTAACATCTGACTAACATGCTGCTGAAAAAAACAAATAAACAAACAAATATCTAAGGACTCTGGATAACTAACCAACGTGAGTAAATTTTAATAGCTTGTTAAAACAATAGCATCAACATTCATAACAAAATCCAGAGTATCATAATATAATATTTGTGATGCCCATATATAATCCTAAACATGTAATATAAATCAAATATAAATCAAAATTATATCGTGAAGGATACCACTTACATAAAATACAGAAGTCACACAACTGTATAGGCCATTTAGTTGTTTCCTTTCTGTATTTTATGTGAAGTGTTACAGTATTAAGAAAATTGTGCAAAGTTAAGGATTTATAATTCCTAGAGAAGATAAACATATGCAAATAGGTTCAACTAAAAATCTAACAGATAAATTAAAATGGGTTATAAAAAATATTTGAATGGAAAAGACCGGAAAAAAGAAACAGAATAATAAAAAATTAAAGACATGTAACAAAGGAAAAGCAGAAAACACATAAAAAAATGGTCCTGGATGAAATAGGATCAGTTTCCTTACAAGAAGAGACACCAGACAACTCACTCTTTTAATCTTTCCATGAACATGCACTAAACAAAGTCCATGTGAACACACAGCAAGATGGTTGCCATCTACAAGTCAGAAAGATAGGCCTCACCATTAATCAACCAGGCTGGCACCCTGATCTCAGATTTCCAGCCTTCAGACTGTGAGAAAATAAATTTCTGTTGTTTAAGCCACGTGGTCTGTGGTGTTTTGTTTTGGAAGTCTGAGAGGACTCCTACAAAAGGAGTACCCATCTCTTCTGAATTTCTAAGCACAGTTCCTCAACTGACATGCAGTGGCACGCTAGTGTGTTGCTGAATAATGGGAGTGCTCAGAGACACTGAATACACTGATGGGGATGGTGTTGCTACAGCCTCTAGCTTTCCTCTTGCCATAAATTTTGTCTAGAGTTATTAAGAGTCTTTGAAGATCAAGTGGGGTCTGATATACTATTTACAATCATGGCAGTGGAGGGGGGATCAGGAGGTGGTCCATCCCTTGGAAATGTACTAAAGCAGTGAGTTAAGTGTGTTGTACTGTTTACTACTAACAAGAGAGTTGTGAAGTAGGTGTTTTAAAAGCACAGCATAAAGCCTAAAGTGTAACCAATCTGGGCTGGGTGCTCCCAAACCAAGACTACACATGTATCAGATACTTTAATCCATTTTTTGGTTAACATACATTTTTAATGATATTCTGCCTAGCAACAGTGTGGCTGCTCTTCTGTAAATTTGTTTATTATTTTGAAATAGAAATTTAATTATATTTGAAGTCTGTTCACGTTTTCATACACACACACACCCATGATCATACACAGAAAGACACAATCAATGTTACATTTGTCAATGAGAGAAATTAGGAAAAATTCTTGCATAGAATCCTTCGACTATTATAAATGTCTGAATGACTATAAAAATTGTGTGGTATTTGTATCAATTATTCACCTTAAGTTACTTGTTACTGGAGACTGTGAAGACTTACATAAGATTGCCATTAAAATTTGGTGTATTAGTTACCTATTGCTACTTAAATTACTCTAAAATATAAAGGCTTTAAAACAAGAAACATTTATTATTTCAGTTTCTCTGGGTTAAAAACTCAAGAGTATGTTAGGTGGGTGGTTGTGACTCAGTATCCCAATGATGTTATAGTCAAGATATCAGCCAGGGTTGTGGTCACCAAAGGCTTGACTGGAGCGGGAAGATTCTATTCCACGATGGCTCATCCACATGATTATTGACAAAGGTCAAACGTCCTTATTGTTGTTGGCAGAATGCTTAAGTGTCTCGCCCTGTGGGCCTTTCAAAAAACCTGCTTGGTATATGTTTCTGTCTCTAACATGGCAGCTGACTTCTGCCAGATTAACTACCCACCAGAAAGAGCCCAGAGCAGGATACAACATCTTTTATGATCTAGTCTTATAAGTCATACACCATTTCATTTGCCAAATTCTGTTCGTTATGTGTAAATCACTAAATCTACACTACAGTAGAGGAGATTTAGACTATTTTTTGAAGGGAAGAGTATGGACATTAAAATCACTAAATCTAATATAAAAATTTTATGTTTACGGAAATCAAGCTCTAGTTCATCAATGAAATAGTTGTAAAGACTTTATTAGAAGTGTTATATAAGCTCAATAGTTGGTATCTAACAATTTATGTTCTATTTTTATTACTATAATTAAATAAAATGAATGGAATATGAATATACGTTTTCTACTAATTACAAACTCTTGTTTTAATCTATCATACTTGAAAAAAATCTTACTGATCTGTGCCATGCCTGGAAAAGTTTGGAAATGCTGTCTTATAATAGTGGTATAAAACCCACTCATATAGTTTATAGAGAATTCTGTTTGTGCTGTAGCAGCTCATCTTAATTCCTGGGGTAAATTTTACTTTTAGAAGAATAGAGAATACATCTTATGTATCTCTGTACTCTCTATTATAGCTAGCATAGTGCTCTGTATTTTTAGTATTCAATTTTAAAAACTCAACTATTTATTGAGTATGAATATTTATACTGAGAATTATTAAGCTATGTATTGTACTTTTAAATATATTATTTTTTCTCAAAGACTGTTTTTAAGAAAGTCAAGAGTCACACTATCAGATTTAGGTACAGCGGAGGAATGAACAATTTGAAATAGCGGATATGTACTTCTTTCCTCATTCTGTTAACTTGTTCCTCTTTCCTTTCCCCTCTCTGACATCTTCCATCTGCTTATTTTCCTATAGTCTTTTTGGTTCGCCGTTCCTGTCTTAACTGAATCTTTATTAGATGCGGCTGACAGAATTAAGAGCCAAAACAGTGACAATAATAAGACAGGAGTTTGCAAGCGAACTTTCTTTACAAACAAGTCAAAGGTCTACATGTGTAATAACTTGGTATCAGTGATATTTTTTTCTCTTTCTTTTAGATTATTACAAGACAAGAATAACAATAATAAAAGCCACACACATACAACTTGAAATCTAAGAGGTAGATTGATGATCTGATATAAGCAGTTTCTATGATTTGGAGTGGTTCAATAGCCAGCCAGTAGGAACTTTTATAATAGGCCCCAAAATAGTACTCACATTTTTGAATTAGTGTATTGACAATAAGTATAACCCAAATGAAAAGACCTAAAGACTATCTATCTATCTATCTATCTATCTATCTATCTATCTATCTATCTATCTATCTATAAGGCAAGCAATACTATAAGTGGTGCCACCTTTGGATATGAGTGGCATTGATATAAAATAATGCAGTCAAACCACAGTTCAAATAAAAAAGGAAAATGTGACATGAGGTAGTTGGTACTTCATCTCTGACCAAAGATTACCAAATGCCTAGAGATAGGATGATGTATATTTTCCAAACATTGCTGGACACTGCTATAAAATTATTCTTTTACCTACATTGTCAAGTCATATAAGAAAATAATTTATAAAATTATAATTAATTCTTATTTTGTATAACCATTTTTTCATTAAAAAAATGAATTTGGCTACTTAAATTATAGGCTTAGAAATAATAATTACTTGGCCATTGATTTAAAGAGTAGTTATAACATTGTAGAAAATAAATATTGAAAGTAGTAGCTTCTTACACATTTAGGCTGAAAGAGTGGAGCAGAGTATTGGAATCATGATTGGAAACTGGGTACACACATAGGTGTTCCCAGAAACCCTGGGATGAATTCTTAATAGATCAGAAGCCATATGACTCATCAAATTAATTAATTAGTCTTTCTGCCTCCTGACTATACAATATTTAACAAATTGTAACTATTAAGCAAATAACATGAAAATCAAAAACATCTCCCATGCAAAATTCATGCTAGCTTTTTAAAAAATGTTACTATGACAAAATAGAAAGGGATCTTCCCATTAAACAATCCTTGGGTAAAATATTGGAGCTATAATTGGATGTCATGTCTGCCAATGATTTCTGTTGCAAAATATGTTATAGAAAGGCCTGGAAACTTCCACACTTGGAAACAGAATTTCTACTCAGAGAAAATATTTTGTATCTAACATATCCTTCTCTCCCTTAAACCCCAACCCTACCCTGCTCAGGGTCAGATATGCTCAGAGTGTTTTGTATCTTCGTTTTTTTTCTTTTTCCTTTTTCTTAAGCAGAGGGCTGAAAGAGTGTACAGAAACACAAAATGATAAAACACTCTTTAATATTATTTTGGTAAATAATAAAGGGACACAAAATAACCTTTTGATAGGTCTCTGTCTTAGTGCCATAAAATGTCTATCTCATTGTCTTTTTTAAAAAGCACATAGTTAATCTATCATTTTCTGGTATTTTCTTTCAACTTGAAGACTCCCTATGTTGCATTTCTTATAAAAAAGATCTAATGGTGATAAACTCTCAAAACTAATATCATACTCAAGAGTGAAAAACTAAAAGAACAAAGCAAGGACTCCACTCTTGTTCAACATAGTGCCAAAAGTCCTAGCCAGAGTAATTAGACAAGAAAAAGAAGTAAAAGGCATACAAATCAGAAAGAAAGAAGTAAAATTGTCCGTGTCTGCAGAAGATATAATCTTATACTAGAATTCTAAAGAGTACCCCTCTCTCCAAAAATGGTCAGAACAAATTCAATAAAGTGGCAAGATACAAAATCAACATACAAAAATCAGTTTTATTTCTATACACTAACAACAGACTACCTGAAAAAGAAGTTAAGAATAATCCCTTTGTAACAGAATCAAAAGAATGAATTTTTAGGAATATATTTAAACAAGCAGGTGAGAAATCTTTACACTGAAAACATTAAGACACTGATGAAAGAAAATGAAGGAGTCATAAATAGAAATATCTTGTGTTCCTGGATTGAAAGAATAAATAATTTTGAAATGTTCATACTACCCAAAGCAATCTACAACTTCAATGCAATTCCTATAAAAATTCTAATGACATTTACAGAAATAAAAAAATAAAAACACTACGATTCATATGAAATCACAAAAGACACAAAATAGGCAATTCAGGCTTGATAAAAAACAAACCTAGAGCCATCACACTCCCTGACTTCAAAATATATTATAAAGGTACTGTAATTAAGGTACTAAGATACTTTACATACGGACATCCAGACCAATGAAAAAGAACAGAGAGCCCAAAATAAATCCAAACATTTATAGTAAATTGATCTTCAATAAAGATGCCAAGAATACACAATGGGGAAAGAATAGACCTTTTTAAGGAATGGTGATGGGAAAATTGAATTAGCACATACAAAAGAATGAAATTGGAACCTTATTTCACACTGTACACACACAAAAACTCACTTAAAATTATTAAAAACTTAAATGTAAGGCTTGAAACTGTAAAAGTCCTAAAGAAAAATATAGGGGGAAAACTTGACACTGATTTCACAGATAAGACAAAAGCAAAAATAGATGAGTGGAATTACATCAAACCAAAAAGCTTCTGCACAGTAAAGCAAACAATTGACAGAGGAAAAAGGCAACCCACAGAATGGGAGAAAATATTTGCAAACCATATATACCTGATAAGGGGTTAATCTCCAAAATATATAAGAAACTCATACAACTCAATGGTTAAAAAAGCTAATATTGCATTTTTTAAAAAAATCATGTACTAAAGACTTGGATATTTCTCCAAAGATGACATACAAATGGCCAACAAACATATGAAAAAAAGCTGAATGTCACTAATCATTGGGAAAATGCAGTCAAAACCACACATGTCACAATGGCTATTAACAACAACAAACCCAGATACCACGTTTCTGTTAGTGGCAATGCAAAAATGGTGCAGACTCTGTGGAAAGGAATATGGAGTTTCCTCAAAAAATTTAAAATAAAACTACCCTATGATCCAGCAATCCCACTTCAGGTATTTATCAAAAAGAACTAAAATCAGGATCTTGAAGATATATTAGCACTTCTATGTTCTATGTTCTATACTGCAGCACTATACCCAAAAGTTGAAGTGTGGAATCAACCTAAATATTCATCAACAGTAGAATGAATAAAGAAAATGCGGTATATACATAAAAGGGAATATATTCAGCCTTAAAAAAAGAAATTCTGCAATATGGGACAATATAAATGAGCTTTCAAGACATTATGCTAAGTGAAATAAACCAATCACAGGAAGACAAATACTGCACAATTCGACTTACAGGAGTTATCTAAAATAGATATTTAGAATTTTTAATTGCTACTTGTAATCATATTAGAGTTCATTTTTCTCTTTTTCTCATTTCTAAATTATTAATTTCCATTTCATTTCAATCATAATTCATCTTGATATGTTAATGATTTTTCTATTTTAATTTCTTTTTGATAATGTACCTAGTATGTCTAAGACTCTGTGAACATTTATCCAATCTCAGATCTCGAATCTCAATTTCAATGTTTCAGTAATATAACAGACACCAATTTCCCCTAATGGCAGCTACTTAAAATTACATATGATCTCAATGAAGAACTTAATAGCTTTTAGCTTCCTAGAATCATTTCGATTTACAAATCTATTAATTCATCTATATATCCATCTTTCCACCCGTCCATATTTTAGTAGCCTGCAAATTCAATTGAAATTCAATAATTACAACTATAAAAATTATTTTTCAAACTCCTTCCAGTTCTTAATCATTTTCCTCTAAATTTTAGTTTTCATTTAAGTTGTTTGAGAACTATTTGGTTTCTACAGAAGCAGAAAAAAATGTATTCTTTGCTAAACATAGCAATCAGATAACAAAAGTATGTGAAATGTGCATATATAACACTGAACATTTGCTATGTGTTAGGTAGTTTTGTAGATACAGCAGATGAGGCACTATGACAGGCATGATCCCAGGTCTTGTGGAACATCTAGTAGAATAAGGCAGGTAACAAACTCATAAACAGGAAAATATTAAACAGGAGTAAGTGCTTTGATGAAAATCAGTCAGGGATAATGATAGTGAGTCTAGTAATTATATCAAGTATATGAGAAATATTTTTAACAGAAAATTAAACTGAATCTCAAATGTAAATGACAAGAAGGAATACGCAGTGGGGAAATTGTGGGGAAGGAGTATTCTAGGTGAAATGAGAAGCTACTGTAAGGACACTAAGACAGGAGCACATTTGGCCTGTTAGGGATACAGAGAAAAAGCCATTTTTGTTGGAACCCAGTGAACAAGATAAAGGTAGCGTGAGATGTGGTCAGAGAGCTAACGCAGATAATATAGGTTATTGTGAGCCACAGAAAAATGTTTGGATTTTATTATGAGATAGGAGCTATCTAAATAGGGGAGTGACTATGCTATGTGATTTTATCATGAAGAAAATGGATTTGAATATGAACCATATGAGTGTAAGGAGAGGAACTGGTTAAAAGCAATTACAGAGGCCAAGGCAGGATTGGATGGTGGGTAGGACTAGAGCGAAAGCAATGAAGTTGTATAGAAGAAGGGTATGGAATATTTTTTAAAGGAAAAGCAATAGGACTGCTGATAAATTAGATCACGAAGGAGAGAGAATAAAAACAATCAAGGGTGTATGCTAGCATTTTGGCTTGAGGAACCAGATGAATGGTGATACCATTTATAGAGACAGGAAATTCTGGTGGAAAATCAGATTTCGTGAACCAGGTTAAATATTCTTACATGTATTACTGTTTCTGAAGTTCATAGCTTTCATATTTAAATACAAGCTAACATTTCACTGATATATCATATTTAAATTCTTTATATTTAAACAATCATTTTAATATTTCATTAATAGAATGAAAAAATATTTTTTATCCTAAATATAAAAAATCATTTTTTCCATTTACATGATTACTAACAAAATACCTAGGTAAAAACTGAGAAAATTAAGACCTTTGTGCAATTTTATTAATAATACCAGATAATTTTTGAAGTACAGCCATAATCTCTACACACTGCATTCTTCAACTTAGTGTAACAATTTATTTTTTTCAAATACAGTTTACTCTATGAAAAATAAATATTTGCTGAGAAGAAATTATCCTTATATTTGTACATCATATAAAATTCTCTATTTAACAGCAAAACAACTGTACCATATTATAATCAATGTATTTTCAATTGCCTCAGCAGTTTTAACTGTCACATGGTACTTTTAGAAATCACAGAAACACAGAAGCCAATACCATTTGTGGTCAACAGAGTTAGTTTGGTTCTAAATGCATTACAGATTTATGAGCCATCTGTGAAGACTATTTAAAATCAGTGCAGCTATGATCTGAATGTTCACAAATAGGTCTGAAACAGTTGCTCTCTTCAGCAAAACTCCCTGACACTTGAGCACAAGCAGATGATTTTGTGTGGTAAATAGGCTTTAAGGAAGCTTTGAGTTCAGGTGAACCAAAAAAAGAATAGGAGGGAAAGAAAAAAAAAAAAAAAACATGTGTGTGTGTGTGTGTGTGTGTGTGTGTATTTGAGACATCAACTTCTGTCATGCACTGAGTTTTCTCTGATTTGTCAGGCACATACGTGTCATTGAAATTATGGTGACACAGTAGCTATTTTTTTTCCTTTGAGAATTTCTTACTAACAACATAAAAGAGTCTGAGTTCTTCTCCAATCCCACCCATTATATAGACACAAGATCATAATGAAAAATAAAGTTTACAAAAAAAAATACATGTCACATGTAGCAATTACATCAGAGACTGATTACAATAGAAAGTTACAGAGATGTTGAAAAATTATCTCCCCACAGAATACCATTAATACATTTCTTAAAATTAGACATTCTGTGTGGTAATGCTATCCAGCAGCTGATTTCTCTATATACTACATGGGAAAAACTGTAATACATCCCACAGTGACCACAAAATTTATAATTTCCAAAAATAAAAAATAAAAAAGGCAGACATGAAAGCAATAAAACATTTATAAGATCTTTTCACATTAATATGTAAAATAGTTAAAGGATTGTTACTTGAACATTAATGAGGCTGCTCAGTTGTTTCAAGTGCAATGGCTCCTGTAAGTACCAGCAACATTTCAGATAAACATTCTCATTGTTGATATCCAGAATGTTTTAAAAATGTCTACATGTGACTTTTTCAAGATCTTTATTCAGATATATTTAACATATCATAAAAATTAACCATTAAGCTATTAAAGTATATAATGTAATGGTTCTATTATATTCAGACTTGTGAAACTACCACCACACACATCTATGTTTAAAATATTTAATCATGCCAAAAAGAAACTGTATAACTATTAGAGTCACTCCCCATCTCCTAACCACTACCATTCTAGTTATAGACAACTGCTAATCTACCTTCCTTCTCTATAGACTTATGTATTCTGGACACTTATTGTCAGTGGAATCATATAATGCATGGTCTTTTGTGATGAATTTAACCATTCCAAGGAAGTCAACTGCAGCTTTATGATTTCTTTAAAAAGCTTGCCTTTAATAGTTTTCTTCCACCTTTACATATTCCACCTGAGTTCTATGTGTCTAATAATTTTAACTAGAACAAAATATCCAAACCAATTCCATATCTGGCCATAAACAGTGAAAAATAAAATGGACTTCTGTCAGTGCAGGTGTTGGCTCAGGTAAAGGTCAAACATTCTATAGGTTTCTGAATTACTATGAATAAGTCTTTTGATGATTATATTATTTCTTTTTACAAAGTTCACTATTTCTATAATCTGCTAAGGGTATGATGCTTTAGTCTTTTTTTTTTTTCCCTCCAACACCAGGATCTAAACTTCTCAATCCAGTATCCTGGGGTCAAATCTGTGTGATCAACTTGGACCACAGATCATACTAGTCCAATGTCTACTGAAATAATGCTTTCCTCTACCATGCTGATGGTTTTGAGTCTCTAGACAGCAAAAGCCACTATATGAGAGCAGTTAAAAATGTCACATACTAGCATTTTGCTAAGTAATTTTAAGCAAGTTATTTAACTTCACAGGACCACAATTTCTTCATCTATAAAATGGAAGAATGAAAGTGCCTACCTCAAAGATTAGCTGTGAGGAATGAGTGAAAAATATCTGGCACCTAAGAATTTTTAAACTCTAGATTTTATTAGTTCAGCTATCAATTTCATTATAAACTCTGCAAATTCTCATTTCCTTGAAAATGGCAGACATTTCTAGTTTACGCAAAAGCCCTTCTCTTACTCCCAGGTGTTGCCTCAGAATCTGACAACAGCATCTAGGCAGAGTGCTGCAATTAATCACAGTAGACTATGGGCCAATACACATTTACTACCTTATCTGAGATAATAAACTTTGTTTAACCTTTTATTATACAATAATTATAAACCCTTTCTTGGAATTTTCTGTGTAATATACTTGAACAGTATTTTTTAGCTTCAAATTTCTTACACTTGATGGTTCTAAAACAAAATTCTATATTGTTTGAATCTTAAATCAGATATTAATCCAGGTTTTCACTTAAATTTTGGTTTAAAGGTCATTGTTTACAAACTTATTTGGTCACTATTCTTTCTAATTTTTTTTAAATGACATATTTATTTAGATGTAATTCACATCCCAAAGATTATATCTTTTTTAAGTGCACAATTATAGTAACCAAGATAGTGTGGAATTAGTGAAAGAAAAGACAAGTAGATTAATGGAACAGAATAGAGAACCTAGAAATATATCTACATAAGCGGTCGATTAATCTTTGACAATGGAGCAAAAAAAGACAAAACAATGAAGTAAAGATAGTTTTTTTCAACAAATGATTCTGGACCAACTAGACATTCACATAACAAAAAAAAAATGTAGACACCCTTTTATATTTTACCCTTTTCAAAAATCAACTCAAAAACTGATCATAGACTTGAAGGTAAATGCAAAACTATAAAAGTCCTAGAATAAAAAATAGGAGAAAACCTAGATGACCTTGAGTAAATGCAATATCAAAGGCATGATATGTGAGATAATATACTAGATTTCATTAAAATTAAAAAGTCTCAGAAAGACAATGCCAAGGAGCAAGAAGATAAGACACAGACTTGAAGGAAATATTTATAAAAGACTTATCAGATAAAGGGCTATTATGTAAAATATAAAAATAACTTCTAAAACTCAACAATAAGATAATCCGATTAATGAAATGGGCGAAAACCAAAAATATATACCTCACCAGATATTATCTACAGATGGCAAATAAACATAAAAAGATGCTCAACATCATATGTCACTAAGAAATTTCAAATTAAAGCAACAAAGAGATATTGCTATACACCTATAAGAATGGTGAAAATCCAAAACACTGATAATAGCAAATACTGGAGAGGATGTGGAGCAATAGGAACTCTCATTCATTGCTGTTGGAAATACAATATGGAACAGCTATTTTGGAAGACAGTTTGGCATTTTCTTATAAAACTAAACATAAACTTACCATATGATCCAGCAATCATGTCAAATGGGTTCAGAACAGGCCTCTTGAATATATGCTACATTGGCATGGGGATTATTTTGAGCTAAAGGCAATCAAGACCTTATGAGTTCAAGAGAAATTTCTGCCACTCCACCCTCAACTACCTGGAATAACTTAAATTAGGAGCCTTGACTATAATGAGCAATTACCAGAGATAACTTTTTATGAACTGGCTATATGGCAGAACAAACATCTAATTACTGAATATCTGTTTTTCTTACTCATCTACAAATTATCCTCTATCCCTTTGAAGCTGCAAGCCTCTTACCACATTCCTTAGTTCTGGATGTCATATACACCTCATTCCACATTCCTCTCTCTGAAACTCTCATGTATGTGGGGTTTCCAAATATAATTCAATTAGGTTATATTTCATTAATCTGTCTCATGTTTATTTAATTATTAGACTAGCAGAAAGAACATAGCAGTGCAGAGCTCCTTAGCATATAACCAAATGAATTAAAAACTATGTCCACATAAAAACCTGCAAATAGTTTTATTCATAATTGCCCCAACTTCAAATAACTAAGTTTCCCTTCAGTAAATGAACAGATAAGTAAACTAGGTACATCTATTCAATGAAATATTATTCAGTTCTAAAAAGAAATAATTTGACAAATGATCTACAAAGACTAAGAAGGCTTTACCATTATAAAACAACCAGATCTAAAAGATCACTCAACAGGAGCAGAGTACATAGTCTTCTTAAGTGCCCACATTTTCCATCTAGACCATATGCTGGGCTATAAAACAGCATTCAATAAATTCAGGAAAATTGCATAATACAGAGCATGCCCTTTAACCACAATGTAATTGAACTAGAGGTAGATAAGGATAAAGGAAGTCAAATACATGGTGTTAAAAGGAGATCTGATTTTGGATAGTGAACACAGTGCAATATACTGATGGTGTATTATAGAGCTGTACACTTGAAATATATATAATTTAATTAACTAATGCCCATCCCAATGAATTTAATAAAAAAAAATAGAAGAAAACTTTGGAAACTCACAAGCTTGTGGAAATTAAATAATGGAGTCCTAAATAACCAATGAGTCAAGAAGAAATCATAAGTGACATTAGAAAATATTATAAGATAAATGAAAACAAAAAGAAATTATTGGGTTCAACTGAAGCAGTGTTCAGAAGGAAATTTATATCTATAAACACCAATGTTCGAAATGAAGGAAAATTTTAAATAATCTAACCTTCCACCCTTAAGAAACTAGTAAAAGAAAATGAACTAAACCCAAATCAAACAGAAGATAATGATAAAGATTAAAGCAGAAATAAGCGAAAGTAACAATAGAAAAATAATAGAGAAAAAAATTGAAGTTTTTCTTGAAAAGATAAAATTGACAAAGCTTTAGATAGATTTCCCTGAAAGGAAAGAGTTAGCAAGCAAGAGAGGGAGGGAGGGAGGGAGTGAAAGAGAGCGAGCAAGCGCCTTAAACTACTAGAATCAGAAATAGAAAAGGGGACATTACTAATGAAATTTAAAAAATTAAAAGAATTATAAAGGAGTGAAATAAACAATATGCCAACAGATCAGATGAGCAAATTTATAGAAAGACACAAACTATCCAAGCTGACACAAAAATGCAAAATCTAAATAATCCTAAAATCATTTTAAAAATTATTTTTTTCCCCTACAAATAAAACCTTAAGTCCAGGTGGTATATTAGTTTTATATAGTAACCATTATAAAACTTACCAGAAAGTTTTTGGCTTAAAATAAGAATATATTTTCTCACAGTTCTGGAGGCTATTAATTCAACCTTACTTTCATTGAACTGAAATTAAGATATCAGCACAGTGGCACACCCTCCAGAAGCTCTGAGAATCTCTTCTTTGTGTCTTTCAACTTCTGATAGGTGTCAGCATTTCTTTGCTTGAGGCTGTATAATTTCTACTGGTCTCCATCTTCACATTACCTTTCCTTATTATACATGTGGAATCTCCTACCTCTCTTTTATAAAAACACTTCGATGACATTTAAGGACCTTACACAAAATCCAGGATAATCTCATCTCAAATTCCTTAATTTAGTCACCTCTGCAAAGATGCTTTCAAATAACATTTCGATTCCAGTGATTAGATCCTGATATTTTTGGGAACATCATTCAATCAACTACAAATGGCTTCACTGGGTGAATTTTACCAAATATTTAAAGTATTGATATCAATTCTTTATAAACTCTTTTTAAAAAGAAAAAAAAAGGGAGAGAGCCCTCTCCAACTCATTCTGTGAGGGTAGTATTGCCCTGTCATCAAAACCAAAGACAATAAAAGAAATCCACAGACCAACATCCTTTTTAAGTATAAATACAAAATCCTTAACAAAATAGTGACCTGAATCCAGCCATATAATAAAATATTATACAGCATACCATGTTGAATAGTTATCCTAGGAATGCAAGGTAAATTTAGCATCTAAAAATTAATACTGTAGTACACCAAATCAATATAATAAATGCCAAAACTACATGATCACCTCGATAGATGGAGAAAAAGTAGTTGACAAATTCTAACACCCTTTCATGATTTCAGGAATTGAAAAAACTGCTTAAATCTGATAAAGAGTATCTTTAAAAATCACAAATATAACACCCTGCTTAATAGTGAATGTTTTCTCCCAAGAATTAGAAACAAGGCAGGATGTCTCTGTTTCTGTCACTTCTATACAACATTGTGCTGGAAGTTCTACCTATTGTACTAAGGCAAGAGAAAGGTAAAAGGCATCACAATTGCTAAGGAAGAGGTAAAATTCTCTCCAACTGTGGATGAGATGATGTTCTCTGTAGAAAATTTAAGGAATACACTAAAAACTAAGTTCAGCAAGACTGCACAATACAAAATCAGTATTGAATAACCAATTGTATTTCTACATATTAGCAATGAACTATTCACACAGAACTTAAGAATACAATTCCATTTACAATAGCATCAAAAAGAATAAAATATTTAGAAATACATTTAGTAAAAGAAGCATAAGGTTTGTATACTAAAAGCAAAAATAAATCATTGTTGAAATAAAGATCAAGATAAATACAAAGAACCCCATGTTCTTGGATTGGGAGACTCAAAATTGTAAAAATGGCAATACTACCCAAAGAAATCTAGAGACTCAAACAATCCCTATCGAAATCTCAATGACTTTTTTTTTTAAAGAAATAGAAAAGTTGATCCTAAAATCCATATGGAATTGCAAAAGATTCCAAATAACCAAAAACAATCTTGAAACAGAAAAAGTTGGACTCACACTTCCTCATTTGAAAACTCTCTACAAAGCTACAGTAATAAAGATGGAGCGATACTGGCTTAAAGACAGACATTTACATAAATGTACTAGAATTGAGAGTCAAGCAATATGCCCATTTATAGTGAACTGATTTTTGACAAGAGTGCCAGGACAATTCCTTGAGGAAAAAATAGTCTTTTCAACAAATAGTGTTGGAATAAATAACTGTCTCTTTCCAAATAATGATGCTGTACCCTTACATACCAAATGCAAAAATTAACTCAAATAGATCACAGACCTAAAGGTAAGAATTAAAACTATCAAGAACTTAGAAAACACAATGTAATATACAGATGTCATATTATAGAATTGTACACTCGAAATCTACATAGTTTCATTAACCAATGTCACCTCAGTAACTATGGCTTAGGCAATTATTCATCAGACATGAGACTAAAACACAAGCCAATAATACTAAAAATAAGTATGGAAGAAGTATAGGAGAGGGAGAAAAGAGGAAGAGAGAAAGAGAGAAGAGAGACTGAACTACATCAAAATTTATAAAAACAAAAACAAAAACCTTTGTGTTTCAAAGGATGCCATCAAGAAAGTAAAAAAGACCACTGACAGAATGAGAAAAATATACACAAATCATATATCTGCTAAAAGACTTACATCTCCAATTAGGTAGTCATGATCATTGTACTGCTCTGTGTTTACAAGTGACTAAAAAAGAAAAAAGAGAATTTTAACCTTTTTTCTGTATTTTTTTCAAGAAAAGCTCTTACAAATCAATTATAAAAAGGAAAAATACCTTAGTTATAAAATAGATAAAATATTTGGATATAAATTAATCTAAAAAAAATACACATAACCAATAAGCACCTAAAAAAATGCTCATCCAAAGGGTCATCAAAGGAACGCAAATAAAAACTCAATGTGATTCCATTTCATACCCACTTATATGACTATAATAAAAAAGACAGATGGTCCCAAGGGTTGGTGAGAATGGGTAGAAATTGAAACCCTCATGCATTACTCTTCAATTCCTATACATTGCTGACTGTAAAATGATACGGCCACTTTTAAAAACAATTTGTTAGTTAAGCTTATTGTTAAACACGGAGTTACCGTAAGACACACCAATTCCACCACTAGTTATATATCAAAGAAAATTGAAAACATGTCTACATATTCACTTGTATGTGAAAAAAAGCACTTTTTACAGCACCAAAATTAAAAAAAATAAAATAAAATGTCCATCAACTGATGGTTAAACAAAATGTATTACATCCATATAATTTTAATCATCCATAAAGAGGGATGAAATACTGAAACATGATACAACATACACAATCCTTGCAAATCTTACACTAATGAAAGGAGCCAGACACAAAAGGCCTTGTATTTTATGATTATAGTTCTATGAAATATACAGAATACTCAAATCTATAGAGATATACAGTAGCTCTGTGGTTATCTGGGGCTAGGAAGAGGAGGGAACAAAAAGTGACTGCTACTGGATACCAGCTTTCTTTTCTCTTTTTTGAGATGTCAGAGTTCTATTCTTTTTAAAACCAAATTTATTGCAGTGACATTGTTTAATAAAATTATATAGGTTTCTAATGTGCAACTCTATAATAAACCATCTGTCTACTGCATTCAAGAAACCATCAACAAGATAAAGAGGGAAGCAACTGAATGGGAGAACATATTTGCAAAAAATGCCTATGATAAGAAGCTAATATCCAAAAAATAAACTCATATAAATCAACATTTTTTAAAAATCTAATTAAAAAATCTAATCAAAAATCTAAGGGACCTAAACAGACACTTTTCCCAAGAAGACATACAAATGGCCAACAGAAATATGAGAAGATGCTGAACTTCATTAGCTATAAGGAAAATGCAAATCAAAACTACAATGAGGTATCACCTCACACCTGTTAGAATGGCTGTAATAACAAGTGTTGGAGAGGTTGTGGGGCAAAAGGAACCCTTATACACTGCTGGTTGGAAGGTAAACCACCACAATGAAAAACAGTATAGAAGTTCCTCAAAAAACTAAGACTAGAATTACTATATGACCCAGCAATCTCAGCTTTCTTGTAACGGTGATGAAGATGATCTTGAATTAGGCAGTCATGATCATTGCACCGCCTTGTGTTTAAAAGTAACTAAAAACAGAGAACTTTAACTTTTTCTGTGTTTCTTTTTAAATTGATTTTATTTCTTAGAGCAGGTTTAGGTTTGCCACAAAATTAAGTAGAAAGTTGGGAGTGTTCCTATATATCTGCTGTCTTGACACATGTACCACCTCACCCACTGATGACATTTCATACCAGAGTGGTAAATTTGTTATAATCCATGAAGCTACACTGACACAATATTACCACTCAAAGCCCATAGTTCACATTAGAGTTCACTCTTGTACAATCTTTGGTTTTGGATAAATATATAATGGCATGTATCAATCATTAGAGTATCATGTAGAATAGTTTTCCTGCCCCCTCAAAATCATCTGTGCTCCACCTATTCATCTCTCTCTCCCTTTTAATGTCTGAGAAGCACTGATTTTTTTTTTTTTTGTCTTCACAGTTTTGCTTTTTTCATAATGACATGTTGTTGGAATCATACAGTATTGCATTTTTACACTTAATAATATGCATTTAAGTTTCCTCATTGTCTTTTCATGACTTGATAGCTTATTACTATTTAGTGAATGATATTCCATTGGTAACATACCAAGTTTTTACTTAGCAATGTGCCTACTAAAGGACTTCTTGATTATTTCCAAGTTTTAGCAATTTTGAATAAAGCTGCTATAAACATTCATGTGTAGGTTTTTGTGTGGACATAACTTTTCAACTCCTTTGAGTAAATACCAAAGAGTCTGATTGCTAGTTTGTATGATAAGACTATGTTGTTTTGTGAGTGTCCTAACTGCCAAAATGTCTTCCAAATTGGTTGTACCATTTTTCATTCATACTACTAATAAAAGTTCTTATTGCTCCACATCATCGCCGGCACCTGGCTTTATCAGTATTTTGGATTTTGGTCATTCTAATAGGTGTATAGTGGTGTCTCATTATTTTCATTTGCATTCTGCAATGGCATATGATGTGAAATATCTTTTCATGTGTTCATCACCTGTATATCTTCTTTAGTGATGTGTGTATTAATTATTTGGCTCATTTTTAAGTCAGGCTATTTTTACTTTTATTGTTAAATTTTAGAGGGTATTTTGGGGGGGGGCGGCAATAATAGTCCATCAGATTTGCCTTTCAAAGATTTTCTGCCAGTTTGTGGCTTTTCTTTCCTTCTCTTGACATTGCTTCTCACAGTCCTCTACCTTTCTACTCCTTGAATATTTTATTGGCTATTTTGGTCTTTCACCTGTCCATATAAAACTTAGAATCACTTTGTCAGTGCACACAAAATAACATGTTGGGATCATGACTGGGGTTGTATTAAATCTGTAGGTCGAGTTGGTATTTTAATATTGTATCTTTCTATCCATGAACATGAGATATTTCTCTATTTATTTAGTTCTTATTTGATATCAGTTTTAGTTTTCCTCATCTAGACCTTGCATGTGTGTATGCATTTCATTTGAAGGTTGCTAATGTAAATAGCATTATTTTAAATTTTAAGGTCTACTTCTTCATTACTGGTATATAGGAAATTGATAGAATTTGCACATTACCCTTGTATCCTGCAACCCTGTTATTACCACTTATTAGTCCTAGGATTTTTATTGTTTATTTTCTGCACAGAAGATCATGTTATCTGCAAAGACAGCTTTACTTCTTCCTTTCCAATCTGTATATTTTATTTCCTTTTCTTGTATTACTGCATTAACTAGGACTTCAGGTATGACATTGAAAGGCAGTGATGAAAGGGGAAATTCTTGCTTTCTTTCTAATCTTTGTAGAAAAGCTTCTAATTTTTCACCATGAAATATGTAGTTATAGCTTTTTGTATTTTCTTCCAAGTTGAGGAAGCTCCCCTCTATTCCTAGAGTTTTTTTGTTGTTGTTGTTGTTTATTGAACATATTCTAATGCTTTTCCTGCATCTTACATGATCATGTGATTTTTCTTTCTTAGTTTGTTGATATAATAGATTACAGTAATTGATTTTTGAATGTTTAACTAGTTTTTGATACCTGGCATAATTCCCACTTAGTCATGTTTATATTTCTTTTGCTATATCATTGGATTCAAGTTAGTAATATCTGTTGAGAATTTTTACATCTATGTTCATGAGATATATTGGTCTATAGTTTCCTTGTCTTCTGGTTTTCTTATTAAGGTAATTTTTGTCACATACAATAACTTAGGAAGCATTCCCTCTGTCTCTGCATTCTGAAAGAGACTGTGGAGAACTGGTATGATTTTCTCCTTAAAAGTTTGGTAGAATTGACCAACCTACCCATCTAGGCCAGCTGCTTTCTGATTTAGAAGATTATTAATGATCCAATTTCATTAATAGATATAGGCCTATAAATTGTCTATTTCCTGTGAAAATTTTGGCAGAATATATCTTTCAGGAATTGGTCCATTCCATCTTAGGTATCAAATTTGTGAGCACAGAGTTCATAGTATAAATTTGTTATCCTTTCAATGTCCATAGGAACTGAAGTAATGTCCTCTCTTCCATTTCTTATATTAGAAATCTGTATCTTCTTTTTCTTAGCCTTCCTTGAGGCTTACCAATTTTATATATTTTTTTCAAAGAACCAATTTTTTGTTTTGATATTCTCCCTTAATTTCGTTTTCAATTTCATTGGTTTCAGCTCTAAATGTAATCTCTTTTCTTCTTATTTTGAATCTGTTTTTTGTTTTTTTGTTTGTTGTTAGTTTCTTTAGGTAAAATCCTAGATTATTTCCCTTAGGTCTTTCTCCTTTTCTAACATATGCATTTTTAGTACTATAAATTTGCCTCTAAGCACTGCTTTTGCTGTATCCCAATAATTTTGTTAAGTTGTATTTTCATTCTTATTTAGTTCAAAATATTTTAAAATTTCTCTTATGATTTATTCTTTGGCTCATGTGATATTTTGAAATAACTTGTTTAATTTCCAAGTATTTTGGATTTTCTAGCTATCTTTCTGTTGTTAACATCTGATTTCATTCCATTGTGGTCTGAAAACAGATTCTATATACATTTCTATTATTTTAAATTTATTACTGTGTGTTTAATGGCTTAAAAATTGTTTTATCTTGGTGAATGTTCCTTGTGAGTTTGAGTGTATTCTGCTGTTTCTGAAGTAGTTGTGATGCCCATAATATCCAGTGATTGACGGTGTTTTGTATTCAACTAGGTCATTATAGATTTTCTACCTTTTCTATCTGTCCATTTCTGATAGATAGGTGTTAAAGTCTCCAATTATTATAGTGGATTCATTTATTTATTCTAGTTGTTCTATCAGTTTTTGCCTTATCTATTTTGATGCTCTGTTGTTAGGCATATAAATGTTAAGAACTGTTATACCTTCTTGGAGAAGTGACCCTTTATCATTATCTAATGCCCTTCTTATGCCTGATAACTTTCTGTGGTCTAAAGTCTGCTCTGTCTACCACCAAAGACACTCTATTTCTGTCATAGTGTTTTTTATCTCTTTGTTTTTGGCTCTTTCTTGGAATTTCCATTTCTATGCTTACATTGGTCATCTGTACTTTTATGATGTCTACTTTATCCAGCTGTTAGCATTTTAACCACATTTAAAAAAAAATTGCTGGTTTAATTGCAACATCTCTGCTATATCTGAGTCTGGTTCTAATGTTTGCCCTGTCTTTTCAAATTGTATTTTTTTTTTACTTTTAGTGTGTCATATACACACTGGATACACATATATTTGATAGTGGGTATAATTTAGTCGGTGAGACGCACTGCTATAAATAAGCCTTTATTAATGTGGTGGTAAGATGTCAGGCGAGGGAAATTATACAATAGTTCTATGATTAAGTCTCAGTCCTTTAGTGAACTGCAAACTTGAGATATGCTTTCAAATACCTCTGCCCTTAGGTGAGATAGGAATCCTAGATGAAACTTGGTATTTCCTTTCCTTCATGTGGAAAGCTAAAATTGGCTTTGGTCAGGTATTTTTCTCCTCCTGAATCAGTTAAAACCCTAGTAGTTTAGGCTGTAGTTATGTAGTTTCTCCTGAGGGCAGGCCTAGTTAAAAAGACGGAATGCTTCTGTGTATTTCAAAATGATTCCTTTCATCCTTCCTTTGCCAGAAACATGAGAAGGTATTTCCCCAATATTCACTGTGAGAATATAGGAAAGCTCCAGGAGGAAAGACTCAAAAGTGTGGGGTCACCCAATGACTGGGTCCCCCAGTAGTTGTTCTCTCTCAGATCTGTCTGCACTGAGCCTCTAGCAATTTGCCAAGTAGGTTTTCCTACTGTGACACTGATTCCTGTTGAGGTGACTGCTCTAGTAAGTTGTCATTCTCCATAATTGCCTGCTGGTCTCTTAAATGTGGGTGCCAGCAGTCTGTCCTATGATCTCACTTCTCTGGTGGATATAAGAACAGTTGCTAATTTCATTTTATTTGTTTGTTTTAGCTTTTTAGTTGTCGTTAGGACAGAATGGTGACGTCTAAACTTTTTACATGTTGTACTGGATGTCCTCTTCATTTTATTTCATTATTATTTAAAAAAAATTATACTGCATGATCTCTATAGATTTATCTTAAGTTTAATGAATTTGTACATTCATCTGCCAGTTACAACCTACTGTTTATCATGTCTGGTAAATTTTTCATTTTAAATATTGTACTTTAGAAGTCCAAAAATTTCCATTAGTTTCTATTTTATCTCTTCATTAAGATTTTCTATTTGATGAGATACTGAAATTATACTTTTATTTAAACATGATTTACTTTAGTTCTTTCAACATATTTACAATAGCAGCTTTTAAATGTTTGCCATGTACACCATGTGGGCCTTGTGGTAGGCAAAATAAACAATGGCCTCCAAATATTCCTATATACTAATTCCTAGGACATGTAAATGTTACCTTAGATGTAAAACTGGGACTTCGAAGATGTAAATTAAAGATCTTATGATGAGTTAATTAACCTGGATTATCCAAGAGGGCCCAATGTAATCATAAAACTCATTATGAAAGATACGTAAGCTGAGACAGCCTCCGTAGAGAAGGAAGAGTTGTAACATAAAGAAGAGGCTGGAGTGAAAGGGCGATGAGCCAAGAAATGTTTTCAATCTCTAGTAGTTGGAAGAAGCAACAGCCCTGCCAATACCTCAATTCTAATCCATTTTGCACTTCTGACTTCTAGAACTCTAAGAGAATATATTTTTGTTGTTTTAAGCCACTAAATTTGTACAACTTGTTACACTAACAAAGGAAACAAAAACAGACCCTCTCCAAAGTAGTTTCTCTTGTCTGTTTTCTTTTCCCTGTGTTTAGGTCATACTTCCCTAGTCTTTGCATATATAATATTCTGTTCAAACTTTAACATTTTATAGAATATTGGTAATAACTCAAGATACTGATTGTCATCCATCTCCACCAGGGCCTGATGTTGTTTGCATGGTCATTTGTTAATTTATGTAGTAACTGGATTGAAGTAACTCTTTGAAATCAAGGTAAAGCCACACGATGTCTCTGTTTAGCTTTCCTCACATGCTGACTTTTTTTTTTTTTTTTTTTTTTTATCTTTTAGGTTGGCTACCTAGTCAAGTTCAGCCCCTAGTTCACCATAGCCCATTTACTGGTCAAAGATTGTACTTTATCCTCTTTACTGTTAAATATGTGTGTTTGGAAGGGAGCTGGGGGGAGGCTTTGGAGTTTGCCACCATGTTCAGAGATTTTGTTACTGCCGCATGTTATGCCTGAAATTAGTAGCTTGAAAGTACCCTGTCCAATGCTTTTGAGAGAATGCAATCTTTGGCATGCACACAGTCTTCTAGACTGCCAGAGATGTGTGATTTTACTCTTAAATCTGGCTTCGTAGGAGCTGACTTTGCGTCAAAGTAGCTTGTGTTTACCCAGTGTTTGGTCAGAGGTTTTGCTTAAGTCCCTTGTGCCAGTGAAGCTTCTGCCTTATGTTAATAGACCTGTGTGGTCTGAGAAATGCTTTTAAATCTGTCCCATATCCTGTTATTCTGTTCGAATTGCTCCTGAGTAGGTGAAACACTTGTACACAAACTTCATGATCCTCAAGGTTGACTGTGACTTCTACAGGGTTCTTTGCTGTTGCTTCTCCACGTATCTGTTAAACTTCTAGTTGTTCTGTCATTTCACTTATTGCTACTGATATTTTGAAACTATGAACATCCTCTTAATTGTTCACCACCAAAACCACCACTGTGTTCAACAATGCCTTTAGGCATGGAACTTTCCATTTGTTTCAGATAAACTCAATCCCTTCAGTCAGAGCTGCAGAACAACTCCCCCTTATGGTCTATCTTTCCTCCAGAGCAGAATGTCTGTTCCATTGCACATAAGATGAGATGAGGACAACAGTGTACTTCCCCTAGTGTTGTGATCCTACTCTAAGGGTTGGTACTAGAAAAGAAGAGTGGTCACATCTGGTCTTATTTATTCCCCCACTTCACCTCCAGCATGAAACTTCTGCCTTAAGAGCAAGCTAGAATGAAGGTACTCTAACCCCAGTATTCCCACCCTACTGTGCCTGAAGTAGAGCTTCCATCCTTTAAGTAGAGGCTGGCAAGGGGTAGAAATCCTCAGTCTTCTCTCTGTGCCAGATTGGAACACAGCTCCTGCAACACAGGGCTAAGTGAATGAAAAATATCAGAAGCCCGCTCCTCCAGTGTAAAACTCTAGCCTTATAGTGGGGACTGAAAGAAGAAGAACCATGTCTTTTTTGGCCCCATGTGCCCAGAATAGAGTGTCCTGGATAAAGCTTCTATTTCCTTAACTTAGGGCAAGGATGAAATAGGCAAAGGAGCAGGCCATGGCACAAATGCCACAGACTTCCATTCTTCTTACTGAAATTTAATAAATTTTCTTGAATAACTGTTTCTGCATTTACTATATGTCCTTAGGATAATTTCCAGGAATTTTAAATAATTAATTTTTAGAATTTCCAGAAGTTAAATGGTTCACTGGGGAGAAGGTCTGTCCACCATTCTGGAAGTCTCTTTCTACATCTAATTTTGACTTAATTGAACTTGCAAAATGACTCTAGGCTTTTGCCATCTATCACTTGTTTGAAATGTACTAACTTTAGGGCTTATGAATATAATTTCTTCTTATATGAATATGGCTATAAAAGATTATACTTATAGATAAGTATAGAGAGGAGTACCGCAAGGTAAATCTGAGTTCTGATACTTGGGTTACTTTGGCTTACACAGCTCTTCCTGTTTATCCAAACTTATCACCCTTTACTCACTATACACTAGATTCATAGGACTTCATTTTGATACTCAAACATATGAAGCTTATTCCCAATGTATGGCTTTCATTCTTGCCTTTGCTTAGCATACTCTTTTCTACAATCTTCATATAGATCATTTCTTTTCATCATAGAACAAAAACTGTCTCTTCAGAAGTGGCCTTATCTATCTAAAGCAGACTTCCTTATACAAAGAAAGCTGTGTTACCTAAAGTAGCCTATCACCTTTCCCTACACTTCTCTACCAGATTCCTATTTTATTCCTAGTACTTCCACCATTTAAAATTATTCTGTTCATTCACTTGTTTGTTGCCTACTTAGATATAAACCCCATGAAATCAGAAAGTCAAAATACCTATATATCTTCAAAAATACCTTTATATCTTCAAAAATTATTGAGATCCTGAAAGAGCATTTTTTTTTTTTTTAGGAGGGGATGAATTTTATCTATTGCTTTTACTATATCACAATTTTTTAAATTAAAATATTAATTTAAGAATTAAAATAAATGCATTACATGTTAAATCAGTGATGCCAATATAACATATTATGTAGATTCTACATAATATGACATATTATGTAACTTTGCAAACCTCCTGAAGGAAAGAATTGCTGACTGACAGTGGGTCTGCTATACTAGCAGCTACCTAAAGACAATGCACTTGTAATCAAAGAATTACAGACTATTACAAGATAGTTGGCACTACAGAGAATGTTTAGTACAACCTAGCCAATTAATTTTATTGTCTTATTTATATAATAATTTCAGCAAATGCTTATCCCAGTTCCTATATGCATACCCTCAGAAAAGGATGTCACTAATTCTTGAAGTAGCCCATTTTAAATTTGAGCTTCTCTAATTTTAAGAAAGTTTTACATTAAGGAATAGTCTCTTCTTGCTTGACTCCAAGTCTCCTTAGTATCATAATTATACTTCCCTAAATAAGCTTCAGTGGGTTATGATGTTTTTAAAGGATGAATCATAATCTGAATACCAAGTACTAAGAGACTTTCCATTGGAGTAAAACAATAGGTTTTTATTTCATCCTAGATGCTATAATCATGAAACAAAAGATCCACCAGCTTCTGTATTGAACAGGTATAAAATATACTGTTTATTCATAATAAGCTTGAGGTTAGCTGAATGTCTGGGTCACATGAATTTGCTTTTCAAGCTCATATATCCTTTAGTCTGTTTTAAATTGTAAGTTTTTTTTTTTAAACTTACATTTCTTTTTATAAAATGTTATCTTGGATTTAACTCATTGTTTCAGTCTTAATATTTATACTATTTTTTCATTAAATATTAGCTAACTACCCCTGCCTCATAAAATGCATAATCATGTTGTTTGTACTTTATTCTAGCTCTTTCCTAACAATACTGAAATAAAGAGAGTGATGCCAAGATGTTCCATTAAAACCTAACTCCAGATTAGCATTGATTCATTTATAATTGTTAAGAACTAGGAAAAGAAAAAAACTGTACCCATGTCTAAATATTTTCCATTTTATCCAAAAAATACTTATGAGACTCAAATTCCAAGATATTTCTGATATGAAGATAGACTATATAGACATGATCTAAATTAGTATTTTAACACCAATAATAATGGAATTTAGATTTCTTTGGCACAATATGTATTTAGTAATCTCCTAAGGGCTTCCATTGCATACCACTTCTCTTTGTAAATTCTCAAAAAAAATATCATGGAATGGATAAATTTCTCAGTAAACCACAGAGCAAATTTTCACAGATGAATTTTAAGGCGTATAGCTATATGAGGTCTAACAACACCACCAATAACAACAGCAGTGGCTAACATTTACTGAACACTTACTATGTGCTAGACATTCCACTGTATGAATGAATATATGACATGTGCCGAGCCTTATGCTAAGTGCTATACATGTATTTTCTCATTTAACTTTTACAGCACACTTGTGAAATACACTTTTAGTATATCCTTTCATTAAACCATTTTGACTAAAGAAAATGCAATCACTATGGTTAGTATAATTAACACTATCTGTCATAACAGACAAGACTAAAAATTTTAACAGTTACATAACAAAGTTTAATTTCTTACTTATGTAAATCTAAAGTGCATAAGGTATCCCTCCTCTATAATGTAAATAGACCACATGAAACATGAACTCTACAAGGACTCTGAAGCAAAAAATTGACAAAATGGTGTACTTAACTACCTTAGCTCAGAAATGACACACTTACTTTGAGTCACAATCTATCGACCAGAACAAAATAATGTAGCCCCTACCAAACTTAGAGAAAAACTGGGAAATGCAGAGAAACAAGTGAAATATTTGTAAGCAAAAAACAAGTCCCATTAGTCACTTAAAATCCTTTGATCTCTTTTTCCTAAACATAGAACATACTGAAGACAACTGAAAGTTCCATCGAGTCAAGAATTTCTAGATGTATGTAATAGTCTCTTAATCAGGTCTAGATATAATTTTAGTCTAAAGACCAATGAATTTAAAAAAAAGTCAACTCTCTCCTGCCCCACTCATTCATACACATATTGAATATACAGAGTTGAAATAGGGAAAGACCAACTACAAATGGGAAAAACATGAGGCACACACTAGTCACTGGTTTACTCTCTGACAGTGTTATCCTAGCTTCAGTTATGGGTGGTTCCTGGATTAGTCTTGATTTTGATTTTCATGAGAAATCCCATGTCTTTTCGATGTTCTTCCTTTTTCATTATCTTCCTTAGTGGAGAAACTGCCTGCCTTAGAAGCTACAAAAGCTTTTTTCAGTGCCCTTCCTACTTGATAAAGATTGGAGACACAAGTTTTATCGTTGACCATCTTGAATGGACAAAGGTATTTCAGCGTATGATTATCTGGCAACACCTGTCCATTAAAATTTCAGATGTTTATTTTCTTTTGTCAGTTCCATGTGTCAAACATCACTTTCAAAATTCTTTTGAAACTGAAGAAGATACAAATAAATGAAAAGACATTCCATGCTCACAGATTGGAAGAATTAACATTGTTAGAATATCCAAATTACCTAAAGCAATCTACATATTCATTACAATCCCTAACAAAACCCCGATACCACTTAACACAGAAATAGAGCAGAAAGTCTTAAAATTTGTATAAAACTACAAAAGACTCTGAATAGCCAAAGCAATTCTGAGAAATAAGAACAACCTCAGGTTCCACATTCCCTGTTTCAATCTATATTTATTATAAAATCATAGCACCCAAAACAGTGTGGTACTGACAGAAATACAACCACATATATATGAAAAACTGATTTACTACCAAAAAGTCAAGAATACACAATGAGTGAAGGAAAGTTTCTTCAATAAATGGAGTTGGGAAAACTGGAAAGACACATGCAAAAGAATGAAACTAGACTATCATCTTACACTATACACAAAAATTAACTCAAAATGGATTAAAGATTTGAATGTAGGACCTGAAACTATAAAATATAGAGAAGAAATGTAGGTGGTAAGTGTCTTGACATTGATCGTAGCAATATTTTTGTAGATGTCACTCTAGTGGCAAGAGAAATAAAAGCAAAAAAATAAACAAATTGGAATATATCAAACTAATAAGCTTCTGCACAGCAAAGAAAACCATAAACAAAATGTAAAGGCAAACTACATATTTGGAAAAGATATCTGCAAATCATTCATCCAACAGGGAATGATTTTTAAATATATTTTAAAAAACGTATACATCACAACCAAAAAACAAACAACCCAATTACAAAACAGGAAGGTATCTGAACAATTTTTCCAATTAAAATATACAGATGGTCAACATGGAAAGGTGTCCAACACCAATAGTTATATGGGAAATACAAATTAAGACCACAAAGAGATATCACACACCTGTTAGAATGGCTATCATCAAAAAAAACAAGAAACAAAAGTTGGAGAGGATGAGAAGAAAAGGGAACTCTCACACACTATTGGTGGGGATGTAAACTAGTAAAGTCATTGTGTAAAACAGATTCCTCAAAAAATTATGAACAGAATTACAATATAATCCAGCTATTCCACTTCTGGGTATTTATCTGAAGGATATGAAAGCACTAATTCAAAAAGATATATGCACACCGATATTCATTGCAGCACTATTCACAATAGCCAAAATATAGAAACGACCTAAGTCTCCATAGACAGATGAATGGATAAAGAAGATATGAGTTTCTCACACACACACACACAATTCAGCCATAAACAAAGGTGAAATCCTGCCATTTGTGACAACATGGATGGACTTTGAGGCCATTATACTAAATAAAATAAATCAGGTAGAAAAAGACAAATACCATATGTTTTCATTCATATGTGGAATATAAAACAAAAATAAAATAAAGAAAACCAAAACAAATTCATGTAGAAAACAGATTGATGGTTACCAGAGGGGAAGAAGGGTAGAGGAAAGGTGAAATGAGAAAAGGGGTCAACTGTATGGTGATGGATAGGAACTAGACATCTGGTGGTAAGCATAATGTGCTATACACAAATGTCAAATTATAACAATGCACACCTGAAATATATGTTATCGACCAATGTGACCTCAATTAAAAAGAAAATTTGTTGAGTCATACGTAGTGCTCAGAGTTTTTTGTGTGTTTTACTTTCATCCAATTCTCTTGGTTTAGCAATTTAATGGAAGTTACTATAAAGCTGTCTGCAGCAATAGGTAAAAAGCCACACACAATCTAAACTCTGTCCTGAATCATCACTTTCAACTAAGAGATTTGGGTCTTTGTCTCAAAACCTTATTAAATTTAATGTTTTACTACTAGGGATTATAAAGCAGGCAGCTTTCCAAATATGCAAAGCCCTAAATTTCTGAGCTCTCCATTCTCTTTTATTTTGCCTTGAAAACCGGTTACTTTTCTCCTTAGGGTAACTTGTCAAACACAGTACAGTCAACCAACACATAAAATCAGTAGTTTTTCAACTTGCTACTACAAAACTTGGATTGGCATTTTTCCAGCCTCTGACATCAGTTTTTTTCATCTGGTCACTAAGATGAGACCATATTTAAAGTTTTTGTTACAATACCAATTTCTGTATTTCCCAGCATAATTAATAATACTAACTTCTCTCATATATAAACCTTGAAATTTCAGTAGCTTAGCACAGTAAAGAGCCAACTATTTCTCATCTAAGAACCAATGTGTGTCAAATAGGACCATGAAGATATGCTAATGTAACACATGCCCCCAAGATCTACAAAGCAGGAGAGAGAATGATGATCTTAACTGTTTTCATGCTGAAGAGATGTTTCACTTTTGCTTACACTCAAGGGGACAGACATAATCATGTAATTCCTATGTAACTGCATGGGAATCTGGGCAATACAATATATGGTATTGTTGCTTTGAATCAGAAAACAGATCCAAGTGTATCTGACTCAAAAGTCAATTTTCTTCCCATTAAGTCATACTTACCTTTATTTGAATTTAACCTTCTCCCTTTCCATCTTGGTAGTTAGGGTATTAAAAATATTTTAAACTAATTTATGCTATTATACAAAAATGTGTTTTTGTTTGCTTTTAATTTTAAATCTGGCAACAAAGTTTTCTAGTTTTATATGCATGAGTATGCTCTAATTGCTCATTTGAAGTAATTTAGCTCATACTATTTTATATCCTGGACTAAAATTCAGATATTCCAGCAAACAATTTAGGAGAAAAGAAAAAAATATATTAAAAATGCCTAAGTGCAAGTGGACTGAAATCAGTAAAATATAATAAATTGGATGAATTTGAAAGAAAAATGTTGGAGGGAGATAATGTAATGTGTTTCAATGGAAACCATAAAATCTCCTTTACAGTCTTCGTTTCAGAATCATATGTGAATTTAGAGCAAGACAAAGTATGTAATAGTGGCAAAATAACTAAAGTGTATAAATCTGATCACAGGCACTTTGATATAATGACCCTCACATAATGAACTCTTTGACCTTATATTCTGAATAGGAAATAGCAATTTTATTCTCAGAAATATCTTTTATATAACAGCTGGCACTTTTTGTAGAGGATCTGAATTTACTTCTTCATAACTATATCTGAAATATAAATGCTATTATGAAATAATGGCAGAGGATCCACCTATCTTCCAGCTACACTTCCTATAAAGGGTTAAAAAAACAGTAACATAACATGTACTTTTAGGGTTATTGTGTCTGTTTAGTATGTCATACCCTTTCAGTATAAATCAAGAAATTTATGTTTAATTTCTAACACTGAAAAAATCTCTTAAAATAGGTATTCATGAAGCATAATGTTTCTCTTAAACATCTGGACTGCAGTGATGTATCATTGTCATAAAGAAAAAAACAAAATATTAAGTTAGGAAAAATAAAATAAAAACTAGAAGGGATTTACATTAAGTTAAAGAGAGAAAAGCATCATTTATTACAAGCTAATCATTAGTGAAACAGAAATTTTGGAAAGTATTTATAACAAAAGCTGCCATGCCATGTATAATTTAATTAATTGAAGTATTTGATAATATAAATGAGATAAAATAATAGCTATCTTTTTTTACAAGTTACGGGTAGGGATTTTTAACTTCATAGCCTTACAGAAGTTCCACTAAAATATGTAATACCATTCTTACCACTAATAAACCCAAAATCTATGAGGTTACACACTCTGAAGAATATCATATACACTATACAACTTTCTGAAGTATAAAACATAAATGTTTCATAATGTAAACACTTGTTTCTGTATGACGTAAACCCATAAACCTCATCAGAGATTTCATCAGTATTTTCTGAACCATAGATGCATGTTCTTCAAGGGAAAAAAAAGAATGTGGAGAGCCAGTCTAATTTGGCAAATAATTCATGTTAAATTGGCCTATGGATAAGAGAAAGTGAGGGTGGCACATAACTTGTATAATTACACATTATTCAAATCTGGAAATGGTCAAGACTGAGAGGCACTGTTATTAATTAATTACACCTGAACAATGGGAATTAATTAAGACTTTTGAGGGCAAAACTGAGATATATAGTCAAGGTACAAATAGTCAAGTGGCATTCATTAGTTTATTTGTATAACTGGTGAATATTTTTAAAAGTTTTGCCAATTTGAAATGTCCTGATGAGAAAGTGAATGGAGAAATACGGTCCTATGTAGGAGTTGCAATACTCAGTAGTATAAATATATTCTGGCTGACATGATTTAACAATATAAGAATCAGAAAAACCACACCAGGACATAAGTATATGTTATTCCTAATTAAACATTTAAAAAATCATATGTTACTGTGGATAGTTTTCTTAAACACATTATATTTATCTGCACAAATATTAGTATTTAAGAATAATGTCTTAAAGTTGGAATTATTGTAACAGGTGATAAGAATAGCACTCAGACTAATTTATATTCTTTCAGTATCACTGAACACTTCATGAGTCTCAAGAGAATCTTATACAATGCCTCAAGCTTAGGAATTGCTTTAAGTATGAAGATATAAAAACACACAAAATGTGCAACCGATGCTATCAGAACCACTACCGACTGGGGTAGACTTTTTCTGGAGATTTTAGAGGCAGCATAAAACCTATTCATGAACTAAATTATATGATCCCTGTTTTTATCAACTAATTTAAGGATCATGGATAAGGCTTCAGTGGACCCATGAACCCCTTGAAATAATTTTTAAAAATGTGTGTTCGAATATGCATCTTTGAGAACAGAAAGAGGATAATTTTTAAAATCACATTCTTTAAGTTCATTAGATTTGTATTTGTGACCAAAGAAGGAAAAAAGATTGAGAATCAGTGCTCAAGAGAAATAGTATTTAGAGAACAGAGCTCCTTAGTGATGATCCATATCATGTGGAAATAATTGCTCACATTCATGACCTGATTAATGGAGTTTCTTTCCATGTTCCAAATTCAATAAATGTTGTTTTGTTCTCCTAGTCCAAGACTGCTTGTCTAGTATTCAGTACAATAAAACAGTCTATTATTTTTAATTATCAAATTAGTATATTTGTATATTTTTTCAAAGTCCATTATTAGGCATAGAATTCTAAAAGTTCTCACTAAAGAGTACAAAAATAAGAGACAAATATTAAATCTTGATCAGAAATGGAATATGGTTATTTTAAGGATAATTAACTTGCAGAAATTCACATTTATAGAACTAAGCTCTAATTTCTTATTAAAAATATTGAAATTATCTTATTTAGAAGTTTTACACATATTATACGTATAAGAAACATGATGTAGATATAAAAACACACATATATGTATATCCCCCAATACACTACTTTTCCTTATAATTAGATAACATAAAATGAATATTTTTTTTATGAGGCCCATGCAGAATCTCCTCCAAACCACCCAGTTTACCTCAGTGTGCCATATGAATTTTATCATTTTTAACATGTGCCACAATTTGAGATTAAGAAAGTCTGAGAAATACTGCTCTATAAGCTTGCAGAGCAGCTGCTCACCACCGTATCAAAAGTACGTAGTTACTCTATAAATACTCGTTGAAAAAAATGAATTAAAAAACACATAACTACATATATGAGGTATAGGGAGATTTTACTGAATCCTTGTTAACTCTATAGCAATGTATGAAAGTTGTGTTTAAGGGAGGGAAACAAGAAATTACTACCCATTTCATCACTTGTTGCCATGCAATTTACCTCTCTCAGATAAAGGTAGATTTCATTTAGAACACTGATTCAAGATCACTTAACAATATCTTGCATGGGCAGAGTATACTTCCAGATGTTACAGAAGACAGAGAAAAGATAAAATCCAGTCATTGTTTTTAAGGCATTCACATTCTGGCAAGGGAAAGTTTGTCAAAAACAAACATAACTAAAAGTACAAACAGAGTGCTATGGAATGGATATGATAAGGGCTTTAATTGTAATTATTAGAGAGAACAAAACCTTAGTAGAGAAAACATGTAATTACAGTATCACAGAGTAAGTGGGTTTTAACAAGCAAAAATGGATGTGCTTCCCAGTAGAGAAAAAAACACAAGCACAGGCACAGTGCTATATTTTTGGAATTATGAGTAGTACTGTATAAATAGAATACAGCCTTCATAAAAAAGGAAAAATACTGAGATCCAAGACTAGAAAATAACCTCAAGCCAGATTAGGTAAGGACTTGAAAGCCACACTAAAACGTTTATTCTATAGGCAATGATCTTTTTTTTTTTTAAGTATGGAACAAGAAAATCATACAATCAGATATATAGATAGATATATGTTTTTGAAATAATGCATTAGTAGCAAAAAAAAAAAGAAAGAAAGAAAGAAAGAAAACAGTTGGTAGTCTATTGGAATAATCTGGGCAAGAAAAAGTTAGTATAAAGATATGGCCTATGAATAGTGAACTACATCCTAAGTAGATTCTCTCTATATAACATGTTGAAGAGAAACTGATCTGAAAAACTGGTGAGACAACATTATATAAGAGTGTTTTATTTGTGGAGCTTGGTGGTCTCTGCCAGAGAGCTCACCCCTTTTCCTGTCCTTGAACTTACCTGTTTTGGCATAGATGAGGGTTTAGAATTGGCAATTTCCCAATTCACATTATCAAAAAGAAAATCCAGTACCCCTGGAAATACGATCTCATAGGCTAAAATAAACCACATCAAGAGAAAGATAACAAGCTGGACAAAAGATACTACTGAGAACAAAATTAGACAGTATAATAATCTTATATACTTATATTGAATGTAAGACTAGAAAAACAATATGAAAAAGAATGAGAAAAAATAGTAATAAAGTAGATAAGTGAAAATCTTTTCTACGTAGGTAATATAAATAGTAAAAGAGATGCTACTGAAAAATAATTCATGAGTTTAAAGATTGTATTGAGAAATTCTCTCCAAAAAAGTCTGGGAAGGATGAAGAGATACAAAAAATAATAATAATAAAAAATACTGAAAGATATGTAGGACAGAAGTGAAATTTCTTAGGTAACTTGTGTTCCAGGACGAGAAAAAAATGAAAATAAAAGGGAAAAAATACATGAAGAAATAACAAAGACATGCAAAAAGGAGAGAGTAAGAGGAAAAACACACACACACACACACACACACACACACACACACACACAGTGAAATTCAAGATACCGAAGACAAAGAAATAATTTTAAAATCTTCTAAAGGTATAAGAGTAAAATGACATCAGATTCCTTGATAGCAAAACTAAATGCAAAAAAAAAAAAAAGGAAATGATATTTTAAAGTATTGAAAAAAATAATTTTAAATATGGACATTAAAATTTGCCTAACTTATTAGTCAAATGCAAGGGCAAAAAAATAGTTTCTGATAAAAGTTCAAAAGAAGGTTTACTGTAGCCTCACAATATAAACACTTTTGAAGAAAAGTGAGATTAAACAAGATGAGAAATAAATCTAGGAGATGGTACAAATGGCATTTAAATTAAGTTTGATCAAATAACTTGGTAAGATTTGCTGTTTGTTTATTTGTTTTAAAAAAGCTAAAATCAAAATAAATAGAACAGGTAAAACAAATACATGTAGACAAAATTAAAACTCAGATGATAATAGGATTGGATTTGGGGTCAAAAAATGGACATTCGTCAGAGAACTAGCAAAACACAAATATTGCACCAATGCTAACTTCTTGTTTTTATAATTGTACTATGATTATATAAGATGATAGCATTTGAGGTATGAGTGAAGAATATCCAGAAATAATTTGTACTTTTTCTCCCTTTTTAGATTTGAAATTATTTGAAAATAAAAATGTCAACATAAAGAAGAAATATAGCTATAGATTATGAAAAAAAGAGAACAGAATAAGAAAAAGTAAAACAAATTTTAAAAAAGCAGAATACAAAAAGAGACCTAGATATTTCAATAAACATAATACATATAAAAGTTAAATAAGCTAGCCCTGCTATTTGCTGTTTTCATGACACACATATAAAGCAAAAAGCATTAAGTAAAAGAGTGGAAAACTATATTAGAAAAATGTTAACCAAAATACAGCTGGTGAAACTGTACTAATATTAGACAAAATAGAGTATGAGGAAAAAAACATTATTAAGAATAAATAAATATATAATAGGTTCAAATCACCAAGGATCAATAAAAGGTTCAATTCACCAAGAAAACATAACAATTATAATCTTGTACATCCTTAATAAATTCACCTCAAAATGTAGTAAATAAAATTCAATATAATTATGGAGAAGCAAAGAAATCCACAATTATACTTTAAGATTTCAATACATCTTTCTCACTTCTTGGTTAATTACACAAAAGAAAAATCAGTGAAGAAATAGAATATTTAAAAAATTAAAAGACTGATCTAATGGACTAAGATTTCACAGATGCCAAAGAATAGGTAGAAGCCATATTGAAGAGGATTCTCTTTATGAAAATCATGAATATTAAAAGATGCTTCTTCTTATGACACTGTCATAGTACTCTCCCCACTTAGTACTCCCAACATTGCTCAAATTTCAATTTAGGGGGACTGTATAGTCCAGAACGGGTCTGCTTCTCAAACACAAAGCTATTACTTAATATTAACTAAACAGCAGCAAGAGACTTCCAAACTTCTAATCTTCCAAACCAAGGTTTGTGTAGCCCATATTTGAGTATAATCAGACAAAGAAATTACAGTAATCATTCTGAAAGGAAAAACTTTATATTGAAGTAAGAAGATCTACTGCTAAGAGGAAAAGGTATTCTCATCCTGTATGACTTTGACTATATGCTATTATTAAAAAAAAAAAATGGCAAAATGGATTAAAATAGTCCTAAACAGAAAAATGCACTACTTGCCAGCACCCTGCTGGGGTGAATCCCACTCTGTGGACACAGCCCCTACTGTAATCATGGCCAGTCCTCACAGGCAGTCAGTCTGAGGGTCATTCCCACCCACTAATGTGCCAATAGCAATCAAAGCTGAACTACAATAGGAGGGCTCACATAAATCACACAAGGGACATTCATGGAGCAACCAGCTCAAGTAACCAAGGAAGACTACACCACAGGACAACTACTACATAAGGCCATGCTGCCAAGAGATGTAGCAGATCTACCTAATACATAGAAGCAAATATAAAGAGATAGCCAAAATCAGGAGACAAAGAAACGTCCCCAAATGAAAAAGGAGAGAAAACCTCCCTAAAAGAACTAAACAAAATGGAAGCAAGCAATATACCAGATTGAAGGTTCAAAAAAATGGTGATAAGAATGCTGAATGAATTTAGGGGAAGAATAGATTAATTTAGTGAGAACTTCAACAAAGAGATAGTAAATATAAAAATGATGCAGAAACCATAAAAAAGAACAAACAGAAATGAAGAATACAAAGACTGAAATAGAGAGTACACTAGAAGGAATCAACAGCAGATTAGATGAAGTAGAGTACTGAATCAGCGATTTGGAAGACAAGGTAGCAAGAAAACACCCAATCAGAAAAGCAATGAGAAAAACTATAAAAAATAAATAAGGATATTTTAAAGAATCTCTGGGACAACATCAAGTGTATCGACATTCACATCATAGGAGTACAAAAGACTGAAAACTTACTTAAAGAAATAATGATGGAAAATTTCCCTAACCTGGTGAAGAAAATAGACATGTCCAAGAAGTACAGAGAGTCCCAAACAAAACAATGTGAACCCAAAGAGGCCCTCACCAAGACACATCATAGTTAAAATACCAATGTTAAAGACAAAAAGAGAACCTTAAAGCAGCAAGATAAAAACAGTTAATTACCTACAAGGGAGCTCCCATAAGACTGTGAGATGATTTCTCAACAGAACCTTTGCAGGCCAGAAGGTACTGGCACATGAAATATATAAAGCAATGAAAAGCATGGACCTACAGCCAAGACTCCTCTACCCACCAAGGCTATCAGTTAAAACTGAAGGTGAGATAAAGAGCTTCTCAGACAGAAAAAAGATAAAACCAGATCATCACCACCAAACCAATATTACAAGAAATGTTAAAGGGACTTCTTCTTTAAGAAGAAAAAGGGAGAAAAAAGAACATAAATATGAATAATAAAATGACAATAACTACTTACTAAATATTGACAATTACTTTAAATGTAAATGGATCAAATGTTCCAATCAAAAGACACAGGGTGGTTGAATGGATAAGAAAACAAGACCTATACATATGCTATCTACAAGAGACTCATTTCAGATAGAAAGACACATACCAAATAAAAATAAAGAAATGGAAAAAATATATTTTCTACAAATGGAAACAACAACAAAACAGCTGGGGTAATGATATGTATATTAGACAAAACAGACTTTAAAGCAAAGGCTGTAACAAGAGACAAAGGACTCCACATAAGGATAAAGGGGTCAATCCAACAAGAGGATACAACCCTTGTAAATATTTATGCACCCAATGTATGAGCACCTAAATTTATAAAGCAAATACTGATGGACATTAAGGGCAAAATAGACAATATTACAGTAATTGTAGGGAACTTTAACACTCTATTGGCATACATGATTGATCATCTAGAAAGAAAATCAACAAGGAAACACCAGCTTTAAATTACACATTAGACCAGATAGATTTAATTGATATTTACAGAGCATTTCACTCCAAAGCAGCAAAATATACATCCTTTTCAAGAGCACATGGAGTATTTTTCAGGATAGACTATATTAGGTCATAAAACAAGGTCCAGGGACCTGGATTCTCTGTCAAATTTTTGGGAGTTGTCTAATTGAGTGAAACAAAAGTAATGCTGGAGGCGGTGATTGATAAGATACAGGCATATCTCTGATCTGACAGTGTGAAGTAGCTCCAAACCTATTTGGGACTGCTGGGATTTTGGATAATGTTCATCCTTCATTTTGCCTCCTTGATGCAACCAACCCCTGCACCGTTTAATGCAATGGGGTTCCCAATTGGGTTGGAACCCCCAAATAGTAAGAGTTCTTTCAGGCTACAAAGGGAGTTGTAGCACAAGCCCAAATGCACAAGCCTCAATAAATTTAAGGAGATTGAAATCATATCAATTTCTGACCACAATAGTAGGAAACTAGAAAGCGATTAAAAGAAGAAAATTTAAAAAACACAAGGAACATTCTAAATAACATGCTACTAAACAATCAATGGGTTAACAACAAGATGAAAAAAAAAAGAAATCAAAAATAACTTGAGATGAATGAAAACGAAAACAAAACAATCCAAAATCTATGAGACACAGTGAAAGCAGTTCTAAGAGAAAAATGCATAGCAGTACAAGCCTATCTCAAGAAATAATAAAAATCTCAAATAAACAATTTAACCTTATACCCAAAGGAACTAAAAATAGAACAGGAAACAAAGTCCAAAGTGAATAGAAGGAAGGAGATGATAAACATCCAAGCAGAAATAAACAAAATAGAGTCTTAAATACAAAAGAGCAACGAAACCAAGAGCAAGTTCTTTAAAAGACAAATATTTTGTTAACCATTAATCCAGACTCAACAAGAATAAGAAGGAGGACCTCCCCTCTCAGAAATTAAAGAGAAGTGACAACTGACTCAACAGAAATACAAAGGATTATAAAAAAAAAATTCTGCAAAAAGTTACATGCCAACAAATTGGGCAATCTGGAAATAATGGATAAATTCTCAGAAACATACAATTTTACAAGACTGAGTCAAGAAGAAACAAATAATTTGAACAGACCAATAACTACTAACAAAATCGAATCAATAATCAAAAACCTCTCAACAAACAAAAGTCCTGAACTGGATGGCTTCACAGGTGAATTTTACCATATATTCAAAAAAAAAAAAAAAAATTAACACCTATCCTTCTCAAACTATTCTAAAAAATTCAAAAGAAGGGAGCCCTCCCAGGATCATTTTAGCAGGCCAGCATTACCCTGATTCTAAAACCAGACAAAGATATTACAAAAGATATTATACACCAATATCCTTGATGAATATAGGTGCAAAAATCCTCAACAAAATATTAGCAAACTGAATTCAGCAATACATTAAAAAGGTCATATCATAACCAAGTTAGATTTATTCCTGGAATGAAAGCTTAGTTCAATATCCACAAATCAATTAACATAATACATAATATAAACAAAAAATCTTATGATCATATCGGTAGATGCAGAAAAAGCATTTGACAAAATCCAGCATCATTTAATATAAAACCATTTGGTAAAGTGGGAATAAAGGGAACACATCTCAATGTGATAAAGCCCATATATAAAAAACCCATAGTTAACATACTCGATGGAGAAAAGCTAAAAGTGTTTCTTTAAGATTAAGAACAGAGAAAAAAAGTCCACTTTCACCACTTTTATTCAACACTGTGTTGGGAGTTCTAGCCACAGCAATCAGAAAAGAAAAAGAAATATGAGGCATCCAAATTAGAAAGGAAGAAGTAAAACTGTCATCCTTTGCAGATGACATGCTACCACATATAGGGAATGGTAAAGATTCCACCAAAAAACTATTAGACCTGATAAATTCAGTAATGTAGCAGGATACAAAATTAATATTCAGAAATAAGTTGCATTTTTATACACTAATAATGCACTATCAGAAAGAGAAATTACAACCATAACCCCATGCATATGATTTAATTATTCCACAGCAATACATTTACAGACCTCAGAAGGCATCATAGTTAAACAGAAAGGGTGTTAGAATTGGAATCATGAAACAGAATCTGGAATTAGTATCAGCTTTGACACTTTTAGATTATATGACCTTGGACAAATTATCTTAGCTCTTTAAACTCACTTTCCACATCTGTAAAACAGAAGAAAATAAATTAAATTAAATATTACAATGTGACCTTATCTATCACTGGGATGGCTAACACATTTTAATTTTCACAATTCATTACTTGTGGCTGAACGAAGCATTTACTTGAGAGGGAAGTCAATCAGGACTGCATGATTTATGAGTGATATTTTCCAACAGTTCAGACATCCCTTTTCTGGAACAGAGAAATATCCCAAAACTCCCTTTTCCTTCCTTCTTCCCTTTCTAGTTTTCTATCATCCCACATATTTAATATAAAATGCGGATACAAGTTAGCTTAATTAAAAATATGAATATAGACTTAAGGTTAAAGACAATGGATTAAATAGTTTAAACTTAAGCATTTTTGATCCCTCCTTGCACTTCAGTACCATGATCAAAAATAAATAAATGTGCAAAGACAATGAGAAAGAAAAACAAAAAATAGGAGTCATGTCAAGAAATGTTTGCAAACTAGAAAGTAGATGGAGAAAAGGTAACTGATAACAGACACTATAAAGTTGAAATTTAAGGTTTGATGCAAGGAAGCAAAGAAAGCTGATTCACAAGGCAGAACACGAAAAGGTGGGGAATTGGAAGCATAGTGTTGTTTGACAGGTATAATTATATCAACTGACTCTTAGCAACCACCCAGAACTAGGTGACTCTTATACTCCTCTGCCCTGACAAGAGACTAAATGTTCACCCTCTAGAGAAGTTAAACCAAAGAAATTCTGTATTCAGAAACCTCAGGTACAACTAAGGATGGGGATGAAGCACTTGACTGAAACTGGGAAATAAATATCCTCATACCGAGTTACTGAGAACACTGGCAGTACTCATATGTCACAGGCAAAATACTGGAAAAGTCTTCTCAAAAAACCTTTTATTATAGCTTCATGATAAAACAGTCTGGCCTCTTCTTTATTATCCTACATTAAAACTCATAAATCAATAAAATCCAACCACATATATGAACAGAGCTTCTGAGTAGTATTTCAGAACATTATTTGTAAATATGGGTGAAAAAAAAAAAGATTAGCAGCATTTTTCAAAAAAAGCTCTAAGAATAAAGTAACTTGGGGGAATAGGAGAATGTAACATGCAGAAGAACAACTCACAAAAACAAACCAAAAAAACAAATCTATATATTATTACTATCCTCAGAGATGTAGAGAAGATACTGCATCTATGAATAAGAACAGCTGTATTTTAGAAATTTGATTACATAATTTTTGAAAAGTAGAAGATAAAGTTGAACAAATAGCCCAGAAATGAGAATGAATAAAAAGAAATGAATAAATAATAAAAAAGAGGAAATTTAGAGGATCAGTCAAGGAGGTAAATCTAAATAATAGGAGTTCTATAAAGAGAAAATGGAATGGAGGAAATAATAAAATAAATATAAAAATAATGGTCATGAAGGTGGCAGACTAGGAAGCCTCATGCCCTCATTCTCCCACAGAAATGTCAAATAAGTAAGTACAGAATGACTAAAATAATTTTATAAGAACTCTGGAAATGAGTCAAAGATTTATAGTAACTAAGTAAACATCCAAACAAGAAAACATCAGTTCAAAATGGTAAGAAATTTCATGGCATTTTCATTTCTCCTTTCTCACATCCTTCCCAGTGTGATGCAGTATAGTCAGGAGGAAGCAGTCCATTTATAATAAAAGGAGCAGAGTAGAACTTATTTGGAATGGTATAGCCTATGTCTGGACTGCTTAAGGACCTAGTTTGTGTCTCACCTGACTCAAAGCTCAGAAGAGACATGGCAATATAGTTTAGATCTCAGGCTGAAAACAACAGGATGCAGTGATGGACACCATGGTGCACTAAATATGGCAGAGGAATTGCCAATTCACATATTCATAGGAAAATTCTGCACAAGAAAATACAATAGAAAATCTAAAGGCTCAAAATAAAGCTGAAGAGAGACTCTCTGGGAAATTAAGACATTTAAAAGCACCTGGAGAAAATCAAAAGAAAAAAAAAATCACACACATACTGGCCCAGATAGGATGCATGTCCAGAAAAGACCTAAGAAGGACTTAAGCCTAAGCTGATCTTAAGCCTCAGAGGTATGCTAAATAGTGAGAATCTTCTACACAAGTCTGCAAAGATTGGAAGAGTTAGCTATTTTACAAATTTCTAATTTTAAGCAGACAATCATAACGCATATAAAAAAACAGGGAACAAAATAAATTCCCAAAAACTGTCCCTGACAAAACACACATATCAGACTTATTAAATTCTTACAAAGACCTTAATATGACTTAAATATGCTGAAAGATATCCCCAAAAATGAACAGTAAACTAAAGGAAATAAGAAAAACAATTTATAAATGAAACAAGAATATCAACAAAAAATAGAAATTATAAAAAGGATCAAACAAAGATATTGGAGCAGAAAAATAAAATAACCAAATTGAAAAATCCGTAAGATGGGTTCAACAAGAAACCTGAACAAAAAGAACAATCAGCAAAATTAAAGACAGGTCATTTGAAATAACCAATTCTGAGCAACAAAAACAAAAAAAAAAAAAAAATGAAGGAAGGAAAGTGAACAGAGATTAAGAAATGTATGGAATGCCATAAAATGGACCAATATGTGCATTAAGGGAGTCTCAGAAGAGGAAAAGTAGGAAAGTTATCTGAAGAAATAATGGTTGAACTTCCTAAATTTGAGGAAACAAGTGGATTTACCAATTAAAAAGAAGCTCTACAAATTCCAAAATGAGACTCACATTGAGAAACATTATAAACTATCAAAAGAAAAAAGAAAAGAGAATATTGAAAACCACAAGAGACAAGTGACTCATGACATACAAGGGATTTTCAATAAGATAATCAGCAGATATAACAGCAGAAACTTTGCAGGCCAGAAGGCAGTGGAATGATACATTTAAAGTGCTAAAATAATAATAATGATAATGATAATGATAATAATAATAATAATAATAAACCTGTCAACTGAGAATTCTACATTTAGTAAAACTGTCTGTGACAGTTAATTTTATGTATTAATTTGGCTAGGCCATGATACACTATCCTAAATGTTTCTGTGAAGATATAGCTTAGATAAGATTAACACTTAAACCAATAGACCTTGAGTAAATAGAAAAATAAAAAATATTACATAATAAAAGAGTCACTTCACCAAGAAGATAAAATAATTATAAACACACATGCATCGAACATCAGAGGCACAAAACATGTAATATAAACATTTAGAGACATGAAGGCAGTCATAAAATATTTCTATAATAATAGTAGACGCCTTCAATGCTTCACTTTCAATATAGGATAGAAGAATCAGAGAGAAGATCAATAAATAAACATAGGACTTGAACAACACTATATATCAATTCAATCTAGCAGACATACAAAACATTCAGCTAACAACAGCAGAATAATACATTCTTCTCAAGTGTACATGGAACATCATCCAGAATATGCAATATGTTTTAAAAATAAATCTTAATAATTTTAAAAATACTGAAATCAGACCAAGCATATTTTCCACTCACAAGGGAATAAAAGTAGAAACCAGCAGCATAAGAAAAGCTAGAAAATTAACAAAGATATGGAAATTAAACAGCATGCTCTTAAACAATCAATGAGTCAAAAAAGAAATCACAATGAAAATCATAAAATATCTTGAGACAAATGGAAAACACAATATTCTAAAACTTATGGGACATAGCAAAATCAGTGTTAAGAGGCAAACGTATGGCTGAAAATGATTATATTATAAAAGAGAAGGCCTCAAATTAATAACCTTATAATCATATAAAATTAAAAAATAAAAACTGAGCTCAAAGCTAGCAGAAGAAAGGAAATAATATTAGAGCAGAGAAATGAGTTATAAAAACAGTTGAGGAATTTAATAAAAATAAGATTTGGTTCTTCAAAAAGATAAATAATAATGATAAACTTTTATCTAGAAAGACTAGAAAAAAGGAGGAATAAATCTCAACTAAAATTAGAAATGAAAGAGGGGACATTAGTATAATTTTACGAAAAAATATTATGAGTACTATTAACAATTGTATGCAAATAAATTGAATAACTTAGATGAAATGGAGAAATTTCTAGAAACATACAACCTACCATCTGAATTAGGAAGAAAAAGTCTGAATAGATCTATAACTCATAAAGAAATTGAATCAGTCATCAGAAATTTCCCAACAAAAACTGTCAAAGACCAGATGGTTTCATTGATGAAGAATTTACAAATATTATTTTCAAGCTCTTCCAAAAAACTGAAGAAAAACAATACTTCCTACTCCTATGAAGCTACGTTATCCTGATATCAAAGCCAGGTAAAGAAACTAGGAAAAAAAAAAATGCAAGTATCCTTTATGAATATTGATGCAAAAATCCTCAACAAAATACTAGCAAACTCAAATAGCATAGTAAAGAGATTATATACACCAGGATCAAGTGGAAATTATTACTGGCATGCAAGAATTGTACAACATATGAAAATCAATCAATGCAATAATGTCCCTCTTAACTTCAGTTTCACTTTCCATGGTTTTAGTTACTTATTGTCAACCATGGTCCAAAATATTAAATGGACAATTCCAGAAATAAACAATTCATAAGTTTTAAATTGCTGGTTGTCTTGGAGTAGTGTGACAAAATGTTGCACCAATCCACCTGGGACATGAACCATCCCCTGATCCAGCGTATCCATGCTGTACATGCTGCCCATTCATTAGTAACTTAGTAGTTGTCTCAGTTATCAGACTGACTGTCATGGTATTGTAATGCTTATGTTCAAGTAACCCTTATTTTAATTAATAATGGTCTCAAAGCACAGAGCAGTGATGGCAATTTGGACATGCCAGAGAGAAGTCTTAAAGCTCTTCCTTTAAATAAAAGGTAAGTACAGTACAACAAGTTATTTCGTGAGAGTCACCACATTCACATAACTTTTATTACAGTATCTTATTATAATTATTCCATTTTAGTATTAGTTATTGTTAATCACTTATTGTGCCTAATTTATCAATTAAAGTTTATCATAGGTATAGATGTTATAGGAAAAAAAAGTTGTGTTCAGTACTATCCAAGGTTTCAAGCACCCACTCGGGTTCTTGAAACGTATCTCCCATGGAAAATGGGGGACTACTGTACCCATTAACAGAATTAAGTGAAAAAGAAAACCACGTGAACGTCAAATCAATGCAGATAAAAACTGACAAAATTCAACATACTCTGGTGATAAAAACACTCAAGAAACAAATAACAGAGGAAAACTACCTCAATATATAAAGGTTAAGTAAGAAAAACTCCACAGCTAACATCATATACAATGGTAAAACACTGAAAATTTTTCCTCTAATATCAGAAATAAAACAAGGATGCCCACTTTCACCAGTTGTATTTAATATAGTATTAGAAGTCCTAGCCAAAGCATTCAGTCAGGAAAAAGAATTAAAAGACATGCAAATTAAAAAGAAAGAATTAAAATTACCTCTGTTCATAGAGAACATGATCTTATACGTAAAAAGCCTTACAAATTACACATGCACACACATACACATCCCTTTTAGAATAGACAAATTCAACAAAGTTACAAGATTCAAAACCAACACACAAACATCATTTGTGTTTCTACACATTAACAATGAGGAATCCACAAAGGAAATTAAGAAAACAATTCCATTTACAATAGTTTTAAGAGGAATAAAATAGAGAATCAACTTAACTAAGGAGGTGAAAGACTTGCACACTGAAACATACAATATGCTGCTGAAAGAAATTAAAGATGACATGAATAAATGGAAAGACATCTGTGTTCATGGATTGGAAGATTTAACATAGCTAAGCTACTACTCAAAGTAATCTATAAATTCAGTGCAATTACTCTCAAAATGCCAATGGCATTTTTGCAGAAATAGAAAAATCTATCATAAAATTCATATGGAATTTCAAGGTACCCCAAGGAGCCAAAATAATCTTAAAAAAGAAAAAAAAAAAGTAGTTCCCATACCTCCTCATTTCAAAACTTACTGCAAAGCTATGGTAATCAAAAGTATGGTTCTGATATAAAGACAGATGTATAGATCAATGAAAAAGAGTAAAAGCCCAGAAATAAACTCCAGCATTTACGGTCAAATGATTTTCAACATGGGGATCAAGATCATTAAGTGGCAGAAAAGTAAGCCTTTTCAACAAACAGTGCTGGGAAAACTAGATTACACTTGCAAAAATGTGAAGCTGAGCCCTTACTTTATACCATATACAAAATTTAATCCCAAATAGATCAAAGGCCTAACCATAGGAGCTAAAATTATAAAACGCTTAGAAGAAATCATAGGGAAAAAGCTTTATGATATTGAATTTTGTAATGATTTCTTGAATATGACAATAAAAGTACATGTGACACAAGAAAGAATAAATAATCTGGTCTTCATCAAAACTAAAAACATCTGTGTACCAAACGACAGAATCGACAAAGAAGAAAATCTACAGAATGGGAGAAAATATTTGCACATCAAACATCTGATAAGAGATTGATATTAAGAATATATAAAGAAATTCTACTGCTCAACAACAAAAAACAAGCAATCCAATTAAGAAATGAGCAAAAGACTTGAACAGACATTTCTTCAAAGAAAATATACAAATGGCAATAAGAACAGGAAGAGATGCTCAACAAAATGCAAATCAAAACCACAATGAGATATGACTTCACATCCATTAGTTTGGCTATTAGAAAAAAAGAAAGGAAAGTATAAAACAAGTGTTGGTCTGAATGTGGAGAAAGTGGAACCCTTGGGCACTGAATTTAAAAATGCAGACAGGTACAGCTGCTGTGGAAAACAGTATGGTGGTCCCTCAAAAACATTAAAAATAACATTATATGACAGCAATTCCACCTCTGGGTATATATCCAAAACAACTGAAAGCAGGATCTCAAAGAGATATCTGCACATCTGTGTTCATAGCAAAACTATTCACAACAGCTAAACTGTGAAAGCAACCCAAGTGTCAAGCAAAAGATAGATAAACAAAATGTGGTATCTACATATATGAAATATTAGTCAACCTCAATAAGGAAAAAATTGTGACACAGAACAACATGGATGAACTTTACAGATATCATGCAAAGTGAAATAAGCCAGTCACAAAAGGACAAATATTGTATCATTTCACTTACATGAGATAGGTAATCGAATTCTAGAGACAGAAAGTAGAATGGTAGTTTTTCAGGGGTAGGGGAGGGGAGAATTTGACGTTATTGTTTAATGGGCACAGAGTTTCAGCTGAAGAAGATGATATGGTTCTACAGATGAATGGTTGTGGTGGTAACACAATAATATGAATGCAGTTAATGTACAGTTAAAAATTGTTAAAATGTTAAGTTTTGTGTTATATATACCAAATATATGTAGTATACATATATTAAATATATATAGTATGTGTATATATATATATATATTACTACAAAAAATAAAACAAGAGTGATATATAGAACTGAGGAATATTTTCAGATTGAAAAGCTACAATAAATTTAAGGGAAAGAAAATCCACCCTAGCAAACAAATATCTATGAGACAAATCACTGTGAAATTGCACAACATCTGCTATAAAGTGAAAACGCTAAAAGTTTCCAGTCAGAATAGAAAAACAATAAACAGACATTCATATACATCAAACTAAGCACTAAAAGGCAATGGACTTCTCAAAGCTAATGCTGGAAGCTAGAAGATAATAAAGCAATTCCAAAAAAAAATATTCTGAAAGAAGTGTTAGCATAAAGACATGTTTAAGCTTTCAAGGTTTTAAAAACTTTACCTCCCACGTATAACTACTCAATAAACTAATAAAGACACTGTATTAAATAAGAAAATAAACCAAAAAAGAAAAAGATATAGAATCTTGGAAATGAGAGTTCCAATATAGCATAGAGACAAGTAAATTCTGGGGATCACAACTGAAGAAATTATAGCTGTTAAGAGAAGATTTACAGGGCGAGCAGTCCTGAGTAAATCAGCAAAATGAAGTGCTCAAGCAGACATACTTTGAAAAAAAATACATATGTATATATGTGCTTGGGGATAGTGGTTTGATGGTATAAGATTTTCAAGCAAGTTTTCAAAATAATAGTATGAGAAAACAAATATATTCCTAATATATTGTGTAGCTCAGCTGTAATGTTTTCATAGTCATAATTAAAACATTAAATGTTAGTTAACCTCCAAATAGTGATAATATAATTCCACTGGGATATTAGAGGAGGGAAAAAGTATGTGTATTAGGTAAAATTTACAAAAAAAATTAAATCTCCATCATCACTGTGGAAATTTGTAGATAATATCTAAAATTACAAATTAATTTTAGTAAAATAAGCATGTTATTTGGAAATATAAAAGTACATAACATAAGAGTCAGTTAAAATTATTAAATGATATCACCTTGGAGCAGAGGAAGAATAAGTTGGGGTATGGAGCATGGCACTATTATTTTTTCTTCATTTCATTTTGGTTTATAAGCCTACGGGTTGAATATCCGGATAAAAATAAAATTATTTTGAAATAAAAGATGCAGAGCTTTATGAAGTATGTAAGTTCATGAAACTACTGGGGAACTGATGAAATAACAAACAAAGCTGCTGACATGTGAGACTCCAGCAGAGTTAGACCAGTCTGTAAACAAAGAGAAAATCACCAAGAGTCAAGATACCACCATGAGTTTTTAAGAGAGAAAGATTCAAATATTTAAAAATTAAAAGGCTAGAGGAAGGAGAAATAGAGTTGCTGTTCGAAGAGTATAAAGTTTCATTTACACAAGATGGAAAATTTCTGGAGATGTGCTGTACAACATGGTTCTTGTAGTTAATGATACTGGAGTGTAGACTTAACAATATGTTAGGTCTCATGTTAAATGTTCTTATCACGATAATTTTTAAAAGGCTTAAAGAAAGTATTGATAAAATTTATAAAACCTTCCAAAGATTTAAAAAAAATATTTTATGATTCTTCTGTGAAAGACAGAGGTAAATAAAAAGGTCATCTGATCATGACATAACTTCATCAGAAAAAGTTCTGCAAAAATAAAATAAAAACAAGTACACATTTGATAACCAAAATTTTATCAACAATAAGATAAAGCTTATTTTTATGTAACAAAATAATTGTGTTCAAAGCCTAAAGAAAATTTAATATCATTATTTAATTGAAATAATTCAATCCTATACTAGACAGATTCCTGAAAAAGGTACCATGCTGACATAGCTATGCAGTAACAAAGCTGCTAACCCATATTTCTCCTATTACAAACTTTTAATCAACATCAGGTCCTTGACATCCATGAAACAACTTTCTAGATATGTATATTTATAAAATGTTGAATGAGATATGGATATTTTATCTAGAATCCTCAACATGTATTTTATGGAGTCATATTTATAGTTCAAAATTAACATGCTCAAATTCTACTGGATTTAATTATCCTTCATCAAAATTTATTCATTAAATTTAAAAATTCATATAACCAACCTTTTTGAATCAGATGTCTTGATTTTTTTGATTTCTTGCCAATATTTTTTAATTTGTATAAAATAGATGAAATATATTTTCTCTGTTCACTAGAATTTTCTAAATCAACAGGAGAATGTAGATTCTGCGGAAACAAAATAAAAGCAATGGCACCAATGATAACATCTCTTATATATATTTCAGAGTTTTCAAAGAATTCTCACATGTGTTATATATACATCATGATGGATTTTCATTTTAAAAACAACAAAAACCTGTGAGATGGGCATAGTTAGGAAAAGATGAAAAGAGCTCCACTGTGTGTGACTCTGATAAACTGTTTTTCTATTGAGAGCTAATGATATATTTTGGACAATGTTCTAAGAGGTGTTAAGCAAAAGGGGTACCTGTCAGAGGGGTGCCATGACTAAAGAAACAAGGGGAAAGGAGAAATGAAAAATAATAAGAAGTGTTTAGTGTTACCCAGAACGGCTGAAGGAAGATTCAAAGTAAGAATGAAGGGACAAATTATTCCACAGAACACTAAAAGGTACATAGGAAAAGCAAAATGAAACCAGAATTATCACAAGTTTTACAAATGGATCGGATATGCGTGAAAATAAAAAGTACAATATTGAAATCAGCTTCATGGAGACTGGAGGCACTCTCAGATGTAAACTGGTTGGGAATATTTTAAAAATTAATACTGGGTTATATCTCTTTCTCTTCAAAGTCCATCCAGGACTTGTACAGAGGATCTACCAGGTCATCAGGAACTCAGGCTCTTAAAATTTATCATCTCTATCTTATTGCATTTACATGGCTTCCATACTCAAGATTTACTCATGGGTTAAGATAGCTACTAGAGCTCCAAACATCATGTGTGTATTACAGTTAGCAACATGGAGGAAAAGGTAAAATGAGAAAAGTGTCTTAAGAATCTTTCCCAGAGGTCCTTCCAATAACTTCTGTTTATATCTCATTAGCAATCCAGGCTACAAAGAAGAGTGTAAGAAATATAGCCTTTTGTGCTAGATACTTTGATGCCTGGAGTAAAATTGGGGGTCTGTTACCAAGAAAGAAGAAAGAGACAGATAGTAGGCAATCAAAAGTCTGCCATAGGAAAAAAATCAAAATCTTGTGGGCAGAATATGTTTGATATATATTTTGAAAAACCTTCCCAGGATATTAAGCTTTCCTCAATGAGAACCACTGGTCTAAATTCTTACTATTCACACAATGCAATATATATATGATGTACAATTGAATTGTACATTTGAGACATATATAATTTTATTAACTATCACCCCCAATAAATTTAATAAATAAATAAATAAAATAGCCAATTTAACAGAGAAACAAAACAAAAATAAAATAGATTCCTAAGACTCACAATTATATACATCTTCAGATAGTTCTGTTTGTTTTCATATATTTGTTTATGGAATACTTGTATAGTGCTTATCATTTGCAATTGTTTTAAAGTTCTTTACAGATATTAATTTATGTATTACTCATAACAACCATGCTCTTTCACCCTGGAAAATCCCATAGACATCTCATATCTAAGAGAACTGAAGTCATATCTTTCCTCCAAATCTATTAATATTTACTTCTCGTTTTGGTGAATTTGAGGAAAGAAAATTTACATAAACTCTCTAATACATGATAACTGATAGACTTCTGAAATAGAGAACTCATCATCATATTTCCCTTACTTTGGCCTGTCTACTTATACAAATCTTCTTTATTCTACAATTTAACAGACACTTGGATATGTGTCTTGCTCCCTTGTATTAGCAGTTTTCTGCACAAATTTCTATGCTACACAATAAATGTATATTTAACTAAATATCTTTGAGTTTCTTTTAAATTTTATAACTGTCAATCTCTAAGTTAGTTATTGAAAACAATCTTTCTTGTTTTTATACAGTAACTCATTTCACAAGAAAATTTTAATGCTTATGACGGGTACTAACTGGTGCTGGAGTAAATCTGTTAAATACTACTTTTTGTTAGAAAAACCAAATGAACTCGTATATTCTTTATAGTTAGAAAATCTCTTAAAGTTGCCAAGAATAATTATAATAATACACAGTATCAATGCACTATAAAAATATGACTTTAAGTAATGTTGCTTTATTTTCATCTGGGTTCAATTCTTTCCATTAAACAAAATATGACAAAAAAATGTAGACAACTGTTTTTCAACTAAATCTGAAAAAATCAATTTCAAATGCTTTTTCAACCTCAAATTTGCCCATCGGTCCTCTTCAAATTGCATCATCTTAACACTTCAAGTTACATCATCATTCTTGTATCTTATGTCTATGAATTTTGCTCTATTTTGATAATCTATCTCTACCTCCTAACAATGTAATTCATCATATGTTAAAAATCACCTCAAATTCTATTTCAATCACAGAAATAAATCCTTTCTTTCTTCTAGATCTCCCACTTGTATTCTACCCATGAAAATATAATAAAAACGGAATGTAAGAATTTGTTCGACAATTCTGTTCTACTAATATGTATTCTTTTACCTTCCCGTTAAAATAAAAAAATAAAAAGTATGTATCTATGGTAAATCTGAGTATCCAATCTCTATCACAAATAAATTTATAAAATCTTCAAATTTAAAAGTCCCTAAATTAAATAACTAGTTAGTTCCTTTCAGAAAGACTTTTAGTTTTCCCACTTACCCTTTATTGTACACCCACGTCATCATTTAAAATAATTTCTCTTTCCTTTGTCTGTATAAAAGAAGAATTTATAACAAGGGGCACATATGCAACAGTAAACCAAATCTATAGGAAGATGATCAGAGAATCTAAAGCCCTAAATGAACTAAGGCTTATACAAGCTACCAAGGTACAGAAAATGAGTGTTTCTGTCACATGTACTGCAAAAAGAAAAAGGAAAGATAAACCCACTTTTTGATTGGTCTTTTAAATCATGGAGAAGGAAAAGTTATCATAAACCTGGGAGTAATTTAATAAATATTTTGTTTTCAATAATAGTAAGTAAATTCTATTAACTAAAGTACCTTAAACTTAAACTCAGTCCTCAATAATTTCGGAAAACATTTTAAGGATTTTTGTTAGTGTCTAGAAAAGGAATAATCACCATTTTGCAGTATAAATTGACAACTGATTACATCAGGCATAACTTCATTTTTAACAGGGTCAAAATTAATTCAGGTTCAAATTTCAGCAATATTTGATAAATGCTTTTATTTATGAAAAGATATTATGATTAGGTGAAAATCAGAGATGTTGAGTCATCACATGGAAAAGAGTTAGGATTAATAAAATGATGTCAATCTGAAGGGAGGTCTCTAATATCATGTCGACCTGTCCTTAGCCCTACCCTGATCAATATTTATATGAATATTAGAATAAAAATATAAAGGAAATGCTTATCAAATTTTCACATGGGGTAGTAAAATAACGACATCAGTTAATGCCAGACAGAAATTCAAAATATTATCAATACTGGAGCAATGGGTCAAATTAAACAGACGAAGTTTAATAGGAAAAAATATTGTAGTTGGGCAAAATTCATTTTATCACTGCAATATACAATGTAATTCAAAAACCTGAGTGATAAGAGACTAAAATATTTAAGAGTAAATTAAGTAATTCACTGTGTGATGAGCTTATGCTATGTTATATAAAACAATTAATCTAGAAAGTGGAAAATGACAATCTTACCATATTCGTTTCTGATCAGAAACATAGCTGAAGCAATATATCAGGTTAGGGCAACATATTTTCAGATGATTATCAATAATCTGGAACATGAAAAGAAATCAGCCTACCTACTGAACTACTTTTAAGGTCTTATATAAATAAACCATGATTAAATTCAGAACAGAAAAGAAGTAACAGAGAGATTCAGCCTTCTCACCTCCAATTTCCATTTTCCTCATCTTGTAAAACAATATCATTCTCTTGTTCAAACTGTTAAAACTTAGAATATGTTCTCTATTTTATCTTTTTTCCTGAAACCTTTTATCTAATCACCAAATCTTGGTAATTCTATCCCTAAATTTATTTAAAATCTCTTCATTTCTATTTTCACTTTACTTCTCTAGTCTAAGCTAATTCATCCCTTCCAACAACAAATAGCCTCCTATTAAATTCTGCCTTCACCCTGGCTCTTGTAAGACATTTATATTTGTCAAAAGGTAAATCTGATCATGTTTCTCTTTAGCTTTAAATACCCTATTGGCTGTCCAAGATGTTCAGTCCTTACTATGAGCTACAAAGACAGTAAAATATGGACCTTGATCACACGAACTCATCTCATGCTACTCGACTTTGCTCATTCTACTCCTGTCACAGTGGATTTCATCCAATTCCTTGAACCCAACTCAAATAAAACAAGCTATTGCATGTGTCATGTCCTTATGCAAGCTACTCCCTCTGCCTAGTACACTCTCCTTCCTATATTTTGCATAACTAGCTTCTTATTCTTCAGGTCTTAACTTTATTATCTCGTCAGAAAAATATTCTGTGACAATCTTATAGAGAAATAGGTTCCTCCTACTATTCTCTATCTCAGCACCGAATTCATTTCATTCATAACGTTTATTACAGTTTTGTTTGTTTACCTGGGTTACAATGCATTTTGTTGTTGTTGTTGTTTTGTTATTATTTTTTTGTTATTATTTAATCTAGTCTAGGAGGGCAAAGACTGCTTCCCTTGTTCACTGGGTTCCAAGAATGGCCCCTGGCACTTAGAAGATACTTAATAATTATTTGTTAAATGTCGAATGAATAGTAGTACCAAAGAGAAGTACCAGAAGGATTAAATGGAAGTTTATGAACTTTGATTCAATATAATATAAAATGAAAGTTTTGGAGAGAGCCCAACAATCAGACCTAATTTTAAAAGAAAATCTCTAGCTTCTGTTTTTTACAAGACTTTTTTTTACTGAGTAACATCTTTCTACATTCCCTTCTTTTACTTTTGAAATCTTCCATACACTATAGTTACTCCAAAGCTTATCACTCAGCAGCTCTTTACAATTCTCACTTCCCCTTCTAAGTTCTTTATCACGTACATTGACTTAGAATCTCTGAATTTTTTAGCATTTTATCTACTTTACCATTGCTCAATATGCTCCACACACACACACACACACACACACACACACACACACACACACACACACACACACACAACACAGATATAACCATTTTGTAGGAATAATTATATCTTTACTCAGGCACATCTCTCTACTATTCTGTTGAGTCCACATTATGATAAGCCAGAGAATCAAAATAGTAATGAAAGAGCTCTTTTGATGGCATTTAGTGGAGAAGTTAAGAAAAAAACTCATCTATAATAGGTATAGAAGTGGGAGGAGACATGTGCATATTAATAAGCCTCATCTAAATATAAAAAAAATAATCAGACTGTACTGAAAATTAGAAGAAATTAACTGAGGAACTATGAGGCTTCCTGTATTGATAAAAGTACCTAGTTATCAAATATCAGATGAAATGATTGTACTAGATATCCCCTAAGAAATGTATCATTTAAAAATCAAGGAGTGGTGATGTAGGTAACACTTTCCTCTACTTTCTAGATCAGATAAAGTAAATATTTTATAGTAAACTTTCTGTCTTTGAAAATCAAGATTCATTTTCAACTCTTCATTATTTGAGTTTCCCAACTAGTTAGTGTTCTGAAGATTGTGATTTTGTTTTCACATTATGTAGTATGCAAATCAGAGCCCTTAACTTTAAAGAAAATTACAAGTCTTTGATCAAAGCAGATTGTTAACAAAATCTCGTTTTTGTATTGTCAATCTATTTCCTATACTACCTATACTATTCTATACCTGAACAAGTGTTTGCTTTGTCTATATTTCATATTGTTCATTGTAAGTAGGCATCATTTCAAGGATATCTCAAAAAGCTCTTTAGAGTCACAGCCAAGTCACCAGCTTTTTGGTATCTTATCCTACCCCATTTTGTTTTTGTTTGTTGTTTGATATTGTTATTTTTGTTCCCTTTCCTCTTCCCAACCAAGACATCATCTTTAAAAGTGGTAATCCAGATCTCGGTTTTCCATTTACTAGTCAAAGAGGTAACTTTGGGAATATGCTATAACCCAAACAAGAAGGGTTGCCCTTTTTTGTCTGCATGAAAACTGTTAGCTCTAGTATTTGGCTACACAACCTCTCATTAGTTCAGTGAAAAAAGCCTTCAACATAGGAGATGCTAATGTATAGTGATACATATATGGCAAGGGCCACCTTAACTCTGCTTTTAGGAATAAGCTCTGGTTAAACAAAAAGTCATGGACAGGGGCATGATATAAAATAAAGTTTTGCAAGAAAAAGTTACTCTTTAAGACATTTTCCTATAAGCAACTGGCAGGTTTAACTGCTACTTGAAAAATTACTACTACTATTTGATCTCGATCTGTCTTTATCTTAACAAAGAAGACTAGAATCAATAATATTCTTGATACATGAGGAAGAGAATTCAGAATTCAGAAAAAAAATGACTTGGATAAACAAATACGGGAGACACATAGTAGCTATAGAAAGAAATATGACATTTGTCTTCTATACAAAAAGTAGCCAAGGGAAATAAGTGTGCCTGAATATTACATTTTGTTGCAAATGTGCAGTTAAGAAACACATGCATTAGAGAAAGACATGCTCCTCCAGTTCAAGAATAGTTAACATCTACCGTCTGTCCTCACTATGATTAGAGATGCCTATGTGCAAATTACTGAGGCCCACTCTTTGTCTTCTATATTACAGTGGATACTTAGTAGTAGAAGTTGTCAAACCCAGTAAAAAGAGATGCTGCAAATTTCCAATGAGATATTAGGGTATGTTATAATTTCAAGTTTAGAGAACACAATGCTAGTTCATGGATAATAACTGATACTAGGTAAAGGACATGAGGAAATTTCAGAGTATACAGGATTGTTTCTTTGAAAATCTCTCCAGAAATGTATTGAATTATTTATGGTAATGCAATTCTATTCACAATGATATTTTTCCTAATACACTGATTACACTAATAGCCAACATAATATACAGTAGTAGTTGAGAAAAATTTCACATCTAGTTTACATAAAGATCACATTTTAAAAAGCGTGTAACTCCACATAATAAATATCATTTTGTTTTTAACTGTCAAAGCACTTATTCCATTCTACTTTACATCACAGTTAAGTACATTTCTCACCCCCTGAGGAAACCGTACTTTGAGGACTGGGACTATGATTTACTGATCTCGCTATCCCTACACCACAAATTTACAAAATTACGAGGAATTTGATTAGTTTATTCAAGTATGTACTGAGTGACAAGTATATCCATAGCACCATGCTAGGTATAGGCACAAAGTTATTATTTTGTGAATATAGAAATTCTATTTTTCTCAAGATATTTCATACTTTAATGACATATAGATGTGGAAAACATGAGAAGCAAGATAGACACTGAAAGTGAGAAAAACAAAGTAGAAAGCATAGGCTGAATGCTAAACACACTCCTGATAAAAATCTGTATTTTATTCAACCTCATTTATTACCTCAATTAGTTAAAATAATACTTTCCAATTAGTAAATCTAACCATTTTGAAATAAAAAAGACATAATATGTATTAGTTATATGACTTAATACTGTTCTAGTAATCCCCAGAAGAGACAAGTTAATATGGTAGTATAAAATTTAATGATGGGCAATGATAAAACTTTCTAGAGAAAAAAAAAAATCTTTTTTCTTAACAATAAAATATAAAGCTCAAGAAATTACACTTCAAAGTATATTTGAATGCTATCTATATTTGCAGGGGAGAAAAGAACAACGGATAGGGACTACCAACATTTTCCTGATATTTAGGTTGATACTCTATACCCTAAACACAAATCCAGCATTTTAGAGAGTTTCCATGTTTTAATTAAGGATTATAATCTGAGTAGGGTGTTATATCTATCATAAAGAAAACATCACAATAAAGCAACATAGTAGCCATGTACAAAATTGTAAAGCATATTATAACCAACATAAATATGTTTTGGAAATACATATTGCTAAACTATCATATTGACTCAATAATAATTACTTGGATAATATTTTCTAAAACTGAAGTTTTAGCCTCTCATAAATGATAGTAATATACTAATTTTTTTTGGTAGTTCAGAATATTTGTAAATGTTACTTTATATAAGCTTTTATTGCAATACTAAGGACTAAAATGACTATTTCAAATGCTGTACTGTATAATTATGCTCTTTCTCTCTAAATGCTACATATATCTCAATAACTAAAGATTATTTAATAGGTGGATTACATAATAGATGGATTATATGATATATATGCCTATATATGTATATATAGTATACATACACATATTTAGAATACACAGAGAGAGACAAACGCACACACACGCATGCACGCATGCACGCATGCACATACACACACACATAGGGGAGTGCCACCACTGATCCTGGTAGCCATTCTATAACTTCTACAGCCTAAGTACAAATCCAAGTCTGTGTGACTTCACAGTGTATTTGGTACAGCTTTCTTAGCAACCTGTGCCCTACTGTTTTTATTAGAAATATTTCAGCCACAGTCCGAACTCATTATTTACATGAAGTTTAATTTTCCTGTGGCTGGATAAAATGATTCAAAACTGTAGTTACCAAAACTTTCAAGGATACAGAGAGGCTTCTTTTAAGTTCTTAAGCTATTATAGTTCATATTGTCAGAATCCTCATATTATATTAAACAAAGACTTAAATATAAAGAAACGCCTGCAATTTACTATGTGTCTCTCTGGGTTTTCTCAGCAAAAATCCATGCTTAGATGGAATTAAAATTATCTTAAATAGACAAGAGAGCAGCCATGTGATTTAAGAGTTAATATTTTTCAAGGCATGGTGCCTAAGTTTGTTTTGAGAAAATTCAGTCCCATCAATTAATTGCTAGATGAGTTACAAAACAGAAATCTTTGTCATTCAAGGCTCACACCAATATTGAAATACATTGAAACAGCTACTCTCTCTTACCTTGAACAAAAAAAAATTCATTCTAAGTAAGTAGTAAAGAATGGTCATTTTATTGATTTGTTATCTTTCTTATTAGAAAAAGATGGATAGCTTGAAAAGTTTTGTATTAGCAGTCTTTCCAAAGTAATTTTTATGATGGTATGTTTCATTGGATTTAAATATGGTAATATTAGATTTCTTGTATAAGTAAATAATTTCATGAACATTTTTTATGCCATTTTCAAATTGTTAAAATATGCTGGCTTAGATGAATTACTAAGTGTATTTCTCTTTTCGACTATACACTTATCTTATGTGTACAGCTGATGTCCCTAGTGTCCAATGAGAGATAGGTTTTCATTCTGTTGTCCAGGGAATGATGTGCACAATTCCTTTTGACACTGATGAGAGGTGAATACATAAATCCAGCCCACTTCAGTGAAAATTGACCCATAATTTTGTTTTACCCTGAAGAAAAATACAGTAATAAAGTTTAAAGATGGAAAAAAATACAGTTAAACTCTTGAGGTGTTCCATTAGTTAATGACAGTCAGCAAACATTACATTTTGCTTTGAGGACAGTGAGCTCAAGATTTGCATTTAGGCGCTCATAAATTCTAATAACCATGGCTCTCTATATGATAGCAAGAAACCTAAAAAACACGAATGATAGGTTTTTCGCATTTCAGTGAACTCAAAAGTTAAAACTAAAAAAGAAAGTCACGCTTTTTACATATCTTCTATTCTCCACTAAGATGTTTCCTATGAAATGAGTACATGCATTTCTTATAACTATTTAGAGATTGAGAATATACACTATTTCCTACAAAAAGATTATGCACCAATTTCAAAAAGTATGGATCTTGTATAAAATTTTGCTTTCTCTGAAATAGTATGTTCAAGATTATATCAGCATTTCTAAGATATGGGGGAAAAAATTACTTGGCATAATAAGTCAGATCAACTGCCCCTCTACAAGTATCCTACATCTAAGAGTACCAATAAATAAATAAATAAATAAATAATTAAATAATTAAATAAATAAATAAATAGTAAGTAATAAATAATAAATGCTGCAAAAGGTTAAGGCTAGTCAGAAAAGCATTTTCATTTTTTTTAAATTACCAATTAAGTATCTACCATTTGTTAATTTACCTACATACTTTATTTTTAGTCTCTTTATATCATCAGCCTATTGAATTTCTGGAATAATGAGTTTATTATAATAACCACAGTATATAGTGACCCCTTTCTCTTCTCTATTTTTGAGGGTGTTCTAAGTTCTAGTGTAACAAAACTGGCAAGAATATCTATTTTATATACATATTACATAGTTCATAACTTTTAAGCTCCCTTTACACTTTATGCTTTACTTTAACTTGTATCTTATTTTTAGTCTATCTTTCAGTAATAACCTTAGTTCGTCCTGCCCACACACAAAAATCTCAATGATAAGCAGAATTTTTTAGCTATTCTTTTCATAGTAGTAGATTAATATTTTCAGAAAATATACTAAAATAACTCCATGAGTTACATAACTCAATATAAGTTGCATTTGGAACATACTAATTTAAAATGCAACAAACAGTATTTTATATCGGTAAATATTTGTTGAGTGCCTCCTATGTTCATATCACTGTACTAGGTAAAGGGTGGCAAAAACAAATAAAACATGGCCTGCCATAAACTGGCTTATACTCCTTTAGTAAATAAACATTCACATAAAACAGTTACCTTCAAAGGAAGTAGAATATAATTAAATAAATAAATTTAAATAGAAATGTATACCAGAAAATATTAGCAATAATGTCTCAATTAAATAGAGAAATTAATTTCCTCTAATATTAAAACAGAACAAATCTTTATTCTGGGTCACATCAGGGACTTTATCTTTTCACTTAATGCTGCAAACTGAATAAAAGAGAGAAACAAATAATGAGATCTAATTCTAGAAATAATCCCATTCTTATTTCTTTTTCAAATTTTTTCAACAATTAGTCATATATATTTTGCATTGTATGCTCACCGCCCATAGTTAGATTTCTTTCTGTCACCACATATTTGACCCCCTTATATCCCATCTTCCTCCCCTCTCCCCCACAACCATCTGGTAACCACTAATCTGTTATCCATGTCCATAAGTCTCTGTTTGTCATGTTTGTTTCTTGTTTTTAGTAATAATCTCATTCTTAAACAAAAAGAAGTAAAGATCAGATTCCAGGAGCATTTTGGCCTCAGCACCAAGAATTTAATTTGAGATGAATAAAGAAAGGCATTTTAGTGCCTACTCTGAGATGGAGTTGTTTGATGGCATAATTGTAGGAAAAAAGTAATCTGCTGGAATAGAGGTAAATTAGACAGAGGACATACAGCAATACTTTTATATTATATTAACCTTATCTAGGAAAAGAGACTTTGCTCTCAAATAATAAGCTGGCTGATGCACAGCAACCAAGATCAAATAGAGTTGACCTTAATTCTAATATGTACTCTCTATCACAATATGCTGCAATGGTTCTCTTCTGAAGGTAAAGCTGCTGGTAAGACATAATGCTCTATTTCTTTATCCATCCTTCCGCCCCTCTGGAGTTACTAAATCTCCAACATATGGAGTCTATTCTCCTTCCAACTCTCAGACCTCCGATAGGAGACAACATGCCTTACCAGACCAATACTTAGAGTTCCCAATTTACCTTTGCTTGTAGCCTAACACATAATCCTAGTAATTAGGTTTTTATCTCATTCTTAAACCTTCATTACTCTGCTATGCTTCTGCAATATTTCTCAGTTCTAACTTGATATCTTCCTTAAGCCATTTTCCAAGCCTCCGTTCTAGCAATCTAGTCTAGTCTTGTTCTTAAGACAGACCACATTAATAGCAGCTTGTTATCTCAACCTGACCCAGTTTCAATGTTGCTAAACTTTTCATACCCTTCTCCCATGTGTACGAATAAATAATTGTACAAATCGCACAAATGGTCAGTTGGTACTAGCCACGTGGACAGAGAATAGAGCTTACACTATTCATTGTATATGAAGCTACTTACCAGAGTGACCACCCTTGGCTAGTTTCTAGCACTATAAACATTCTGTTTCCTGCACTGCTTCAGTGGTCAAGTCCGAATTCTTTCCTAACCTAACCAATTTTGTTTTAATTGATATTCCATTTTTCTATAAATCTCAAGATGAAATGTATGTTGAAGTTCCAATTTGGCTGATATTCTAAAAACTGTAAAAATTATCAGAAAGTTGAGCTCATTGGAAAGCAGCTTGAAGAAACTAGGAACATGAATTAGGCAGGTGTAAAAAAGTAGATAATACCTTACTTACATAAGGAAAACAAGAGGTAGACAGGTAAGAATAAACAAGGGACTGAAGATAAAGGTGAAGAAACTGAATCAGCTGAAGCGTACTATTTATAAGAGAACAATGAGCAAAACAAAAACATTGAAAAGGTAAACTAAAACAAATTATAAAAGGCCCACAAATTAGTGAAATCTGTAGCCTCTATTATGCTCTTTCATCTAGACTCTGTATACCTTTCTACATACTCATGTCATTTGTCCATGACATTTCACTACTTAGAAAACTTTAGACTAATGGGTATAAGATTTCACTCTTTACTTTCTTCTTTATGTCATAAATTAAAAAATTAAATAATCATCCTAATATTTGGTTGCCCACTATCCTTTACAAAAGTTTAAATAACAAATGTAATTTGTTAATTCTAAGTAATTTTATAGGTATAACTGCACATATGGTATTAAAATGTATAAAGAGACTTTTTTCTTGCCAAAGTCACTTTAAGCACTCAAGTAAAAATTAATATGTCCATCAATGAACCTGTCCAACTTCAGTTTCCACAATTCCTCTTGTAAATTTCTTAGTATAGTTAGGATAATTTCCTTTCCATTCACACATGTGCCAAGCTAATTATCACCTCCACAGCTTTGTTCATGTAATTTTTTTTGAAGTTTTACTCTTGATCTTTCCTTTTTTGACATTCAATGTTTATAAATTCCACCATACATATGGTGCTTAATTATATAGACACATTGATCATTCATTATTCCATTACTTCATCTAAGCAAGAAATTCCTAAAGAACAAAAGATTCTACTCCTCTTGATTTTCCCAGTATGCTGAGGTGAAAAAAAGCACGAAAGTTAGAGTATAGACCTTGAAATTTAAAACCAAGTTTCAACAATCATATAAGAAAAATCTATATGAATTTTTATTAGTGGGATAAATCAGTGTTCTAAGGATGGGGAAATCATCAATTGTCTCTAAAGGCTTTGGATATTCTTTCCATTTGTCAACTTTCAGAAACTTCCTACACCAGATTTTTTATTAAATCATCAATCTTAAAATTTTAAAATGAACAAAAAAAATCCGTAAAATTATCAAAAATTTGGAGATAAATAGTACATCATTTGTACATGTGAGAGAAGTCTGTTTTCATGTTGGTTAATTTTGAATTTGAGTATTATAAATACAAATTTTAGAATAACATTTAAATCTGAAGCACAACAATAATCAAACTACATTATGAAGATTCTTAAGATATTGAGCTTTTTGTTTTCAGTACAATATTACTTAAATAACAAAAATTCTGCAATTACAAAGTGATTGTGAGGGTAGACATACAGAATAATGAAATATAAATTAGAGCTCAGCAATAAAATATGGTTAAATGAGTTCTGACAAGGTACCAAGATAATTCAATAGAAGAATGAGGGTTTTTTTCCCTTCAAAAAATGTTGCTGAACAACTGGTTATCCAAATATAAAATGATGATGATGAAACCTTATCTCATTCTATAGAAAACTAGCTCAACATAAGGCATAGGCCTAAATTTAACAGCAAAAATTATAAAATTCTTAGAAAAAAAAAACAAACAAATAAATCTTTGAGTTGTTAGGTTAGACAACAATTTTCTTAGATGTGACATAAGAAGTATAAGTGACCAAAACAGAAGATAAATTGGATTTTATCAAAATTAAATAATTTTATGCCTCAAAGAATACCACTAAGAAAGTGAAAAGCCAATTGGCATAACGGAAAAAAATATTTTCAAATCATATATGTGATGAATCTTGTATCAAGAATACTTAAATTCTTACAACTCAACGATAAAAAGATAACCTATTATAAAATTGTCACAGGATTTAAATACACAGTTCTCCAAAGGAAATAAATAAATGGCCAATGAATACATGAAAATATTCTCAACATCATTAGTCACTAGGAATGCATATTAAAACCACAATAAAGTACTAATCCATATCCACTAGGATGGCTATAATTAAAAAGATAGACAATAACAAGTGTTGGTGAGAATTTGAAGAAATTAGAACTTTCATGTATTGATAATGTATTTCATGTATTGAATGCAAAATGGTGCAGCTGCCACAGAAAACAATTTGGCAGTTCCTCAAAAAGTAAAATGTAAAAATTACCATATTATCAAGTAATTCTACTAGTAGGCATATACTCAAGAAAAATAAAAAATATGTCCACACAAATATTTGAATGTCTATAGCAGCTTAATTAATAATAGTCATAAATTGGAACAACTCAACTAATGAATGGCTTAAAATTTTTGGTACTTTCATATAATAAATTATTATTCAGCCATAAAAATTAAGTACCAACATGTTATAGCATAGATGAATCTTGAAAACATTATGCTAAGTGAAAGAAGACAAATTCAAAAGATCATATATTTTATTATTCCATTTATATTAAATGCTCAGAATTGGCAAATTTATAAAGATAGAAAATAGATTAATGGTTGCCAGGACCTATAGGGAGTACTGGTAATAGGTACTAGGTAATAGGTAGAGGATTTCTTCTGTAGGTGATAAAAATGTTCTGGAATTAGATAGTGGTAATGGTTGCAAAAGTTAGTGAATATACTAAAACCACTAAATTGTATACTTGACATAGATTAGCTTTGTGTTATGCAAGTTTGATCTCAGTAAGAGACATTATAAAAAATATTGTAGAGTTGACAATTTCAATAATGCATGTCAGAGTTATAATGAATTGTGAAAAATGTGAAGTATCAAAATTAATTAATAGAAAGAGATGAGAAAATCATTACAATTTTTCAGGTGTTTTAAGATTTAAACTTTCAAAAATCTATAACTTTTTTTAGTGTTCATGAAAATTAACAATGTAATCAAGAAGCCAAATAAATATGCAAAATTATTTTTTTAGCATTTGATAAACCTGAAGATGAAAATAGTTAAAATGTGCAAAAAAGTCTCCCATTTATCATTAACTACAACACTTCTAGAACTTTTATTTAAACTTATTTAAACTTATTAACATTTTCCCATTTAGAAAAAAATAGTGCAGCTCGCTCCCAGCATTCATTTAACATCATGTGTGGGAATGCTACGTTTTCTTGGATTGACATTTTTAGCGATCAAATTACTAAATACAGAATGCTATAAACAGAATGATGTCATTTGCTTCCGAAGACTATCAATATACTGGAGTGCTGTGAAATTAATTATACAAGTGAGATCTTTTGTGGCAAACTTTGGTTAGGTTAGGACTGTAATCTGTGACATCTCAGGATAAATGCTGCAGCCACAAGCACCACTGGCAGTATTCATGGGGCAAACAGGAAATGGATTAATAGAATTATAATATGCTTCTCTTTTATGGAATCCTAAATATACATTATTTTGTAGCATTTATGGAGTCATAATGAATCAAGTTTCAAGCCAAATTATTTATAATAGAAACAGAAACTGACAAAAACATTTTTAAAAACTGAGATAAAATGCTACTAGAGTCTACCTGTGGAGGAAAAAAAGTACTGACAATTATTAGGCCCATATTCCTCAAAATACTGATTAGTTACTGCCTCAAATCTCAAGAAGTAACGTACAACATAAAGACTGCTCATGGTAATGGTAGGAAAAAGAAACACCATGTAATAACATTTACACTTATAATTAAATTATAAAACTGCACTGGTAACTTAATAGAAAAAAAAATATGGAGAGTCAATCCACAACCAGGACTGGTAGAATATAAATTTGAATCAATTCTGAAGTTTAAAAAAGCAAAATAAAAGGGCTTTTTTAAGTCTTTTGGAAAATAAGAAAGATTTACCAAGAAAGTTAAAATTGATCAGGTCAAAATTTAATGGAAGGCAAGATCCCAGAGAAGTAAGCCCAATACTCAAAGCTGTTTTTGTTCTGAGAATATTTGCAGATCAGGAAGAAACATAAAACAAAACTGTAGCTTTGGTGGCTCAAGAAGTCGGGAGTCAAAAATCAAGGCCCGTGTCCAAGGAGAGAACACAGCCCACATTCAACTGGAAACTCAAAGCGCTACCCCATGAAATGTAAGTGAACAGCCCTAAACAAAAATGAAACCTTGGATAATCCATAAAACTTCAAGTTTTGAATTTTCAGATAGCCCAATACTGATGGTATTCCCTACTACCTGGTGATAGCAAGTGAAAATACTATCTGGAAGAAAGTATATTCATTCTAGAGTTCAAAATCCCCACAGATAATATTTCAAACACAGTGAGCAGTACACAAGACTCAAGTTATTAAAATTCATTGATTGATAGAGACTATAGAATTATTCTGCTTACTATGTTTAAAGAATGAAAAGTTTGACATATCTACCGGAAAAAAAAAATAAGTAAAACGTTTTTAAAAGAACCAAAAAGAGCTTATAATACTGAAGAATAAATCAATAGCAATTAAACCTTCCTTACAGCTGAATGTGGCAATGTGACTAAATTATGGCCACTGATATAATATGAGGCATCATTTATGAACTTTGCCTAAAAAACATCTACGAGTGTCTTCCCTTCCTTCTTTTTCCTTAATGGCTGAAGAGTACATGTGATGGCTGAGCAAAGACAGCCACTTTGGATCCTAAAGTGATCTTTGAATAGAAGATATGCACAGTGGAACATAAAATGAGTCTGAGTCACTAAGTACTTCATGGAATAGTGCCATCGCCATTCACTGTATACTTGTAGAGTTTTTCATGGGAGAACAAACTACTTAAGTTAGTATCATTTTAGATCTCTATTACTCAAAGTTGAATCTAACTTAAAGTGACAGCAAAATGGTCATTGGAAGTAGGATACTACAAATAAAAGAATGTATGACATATGACACTATCTTAGTACAGATATTGGAAGACAGATGGCAAGGACTCAAGATATTATAGATTGAAGAGTTGGTGACTCTTGTTATTACGGCCCCAAGACATTTTCATTTTGAAAGGCAGACTACATGATGACTGAAGCTACAGTGTTAGAGAAAACTGTATAACAAATTCTAAATCTAAGTGTTAGATGTCACTTGTTGCTTTAAGTATTATGAGAAAAATAAAATTGGCTATAGCTAGCCAGCATAAAATCAGAGATAGAAATAGAATATACTTTTGATAAGGCAGGTAATTTCATTTGAAATCTGCAGTTTAAGGTTACTAAGAATCTAGTCATTGGAGTCTTAGATAGATGAAAATTTAGCAGCTCTGCTCCTCAAACTGAAGCAGTTTCAATAGAAGACTTCAAAGTGGAAATATTGACATCCTAAGCTGTAAATGTCTGTAGGCAAAGACAAGATTAAGGATTCTGCCTTCCCTCCAAACTCACTGCTTCAGAATCCACCCATAACAGATATTATTAATTTGAAAGAGGAAAATGAGTAGAGCACAAAAGCTAGTAAGTAAAAGAACAGACTCTTCGGAAATATAAACTATGTCTAGATAAGATCTTTTCAGTTCCTTAAACACAGAACCCACTGAAATCAGAAAAATCAAAAGGCTACTAAGTTTTTGGAAAAAGTGTATAGCCTAACACATTAAAATCTGATTTGAAAATGCCTGTTGTTCTTCAATCTCTAAAGCAACCTACAGGTCCTGAAATCTATTAAGCTATGAAACTAGAAAAATAAAATCTTTTCAAAGGGAAGACTCAGAAGATTTTTGAAATGTGATCATTCTAATGTGAAAGAAGGAAATGTTCACTGTTCCTATCAAATGGATTGCATAACAGCTATGGGGGCAGTGACAACTATATTTCTCATTCCTATTTTCCAGATGAGAAGCTTTTATTATGATTATTCTGTTTCTATGCCACCAATATACTATGTAGAGGGCATACTTTATATTTTAACTTACAGGTTGCTAGATCATGAAGTGTTATATCTTGTTTCAAAGAAGATTGGACATACACTAGTATATCAACTGGAATTAAGATCAGCTTGGTAATGACATATCCCATTCCATTTGTTTCTACTCTGATTTTTACTATTTCTTTTCTTCTTCTTTGTATTTAATTTGCTCTTCTCTTTCTAGTTTTCTAAAGTAAAAATTTAGCTGATTGTTTTCAGACCTTTTCTAATATATGTACGTAGTGCTATTAATGTCTTAATTATTGCTTTCACTGCATCCCACAATAGCAATAGAAAACTAATACACGAAGCAACACATAACTAGCTGCAAGAGAAGCTGGAAAATGTAGATTCTGGGAAGCTAAAATATTAGGGTTCTATTACTGAGAAAGAAAGAGAGAAAATACATTGGGAACCAACCATCACTAATTGCCACATCCAAAGAATGCTGGAATTTTTGCTGAATATAGCAGTAGCATAAGCTTTTAGGTTTGCCTCCTTCGGTAGAGATTTGTATTCTGTGCTTGGGAAGGATATATGCAAATGTTTGAAACTGTCTTTCAATATCCATTATACCCATCTTCTACAACAAAATAACCCCAAGTTTTCGCTTGGCATATGCCTGGTCAGAATGAGGCTGTGTTTCCTAGCCTCCTGTAGCCATATGCCTAATTTGTGCCCAATGGGATACAAGCAGAATATTGAATGTCAGTTTCCAAGAACTTCACGTAAAGTGAACACAACCCCTTTGCTCATTCCTCCTTTATCCTTTCTTCCTTTCTGATAGTAACAATGAAGATATAAAGGCTGGAGCTGGGAAAGCCATCATAGACCATGAGATGACCTTGGAAATAGATGCCTTGCATGGAAGAGCAACAAGATAGAAAGGGTGAAAAACCTGAGAATGTTATGATTCAGTGCCAGTATACCAGCCATGTGCTGTTTAGCTCTGGACTTTTATGTCAGAGAAAAACAAATTTCTGTTTTAAGTTCCTGCTATTATGGGTTAACTACTACCAATTCTAAGCAATGTGCTTCCTTCCTACTCTTTTATTTATCTCATAAAACTTTTCACTTTAATTCTTATCAGTGTCTCTAGATACATATCTATGACATGTATGACAAAATTCTGCCTCAAACTATTACAACGGTGTGCTCATTTAATGGTACATGTTTTGTGAACTACTATAATTAAGAGATTTAGAAGGAACTTTGTTAAATATATGTTGGCTAGATAAGTCCCATGAGCAACTGACATTAGACACAGAAATTCTAGATATTTAGTAAGATAGCTGCTTTATATAGGGAGAATATATAATATTGGGCACTTCTGCACTCTAAATTCATAGCCATGAATAACTACACTATGTAAATATGAGAATACACTATAAAAATGCAGAAATACATTTAGGTCATTGCTGCTAATTCATAGGCTTATACAAAGCATTCCTAATTTAAGTGTTACTTTATAAGTATGAAGTTCAATATTAAAAGAATGATAAAATTCTATCTGATGGAGTAGATGTTTAGCAGAGGCTCTCAAATTTTTTGAGGACTCCTTTATAACCTAAAAATTACAAAGCCCCCAAAGAGCTGTTATGTATTGTATAATATTTACTACCTTAGAAATTAAAAATGTAAAATATTTAAAATATTTATTATTTTGTTTTTAAATAATACAACTGTTCTATGTTCACAGGAAGTATATACTTTTATAAAACAGAATTATATTTCTGAAGATAGCTAAAGAGAAGAGTAGGATTATTCTAATTTTTTGCAAATTTACTTAATGTCTGCCTTAATAGAAGGCAAATTTTCACATTTGTTTATACATTCAATATCTTACAAGTCATGCGGCATCAGGAAAAGCTCTATGGTATGAGAGAATGACAATAAAAAAAAAGGTATGTTACTGTTATCAAAATTATTTTGGCATTGTGAATCCCTAAAAGTATTTCAAAACCCACAGTGGTCCCTAATTACATTTTGAGAACCTCTATTGTACAGAATAGCTATAGACAAAAATCTCATAAAATTGGGCTGATTATAGGAAGTCCGGTAAAAATACATGAAAATATTCAAAATTGTAATGAAATACAATTTAAAGACTATATCAAGGTGACAGAGGAGATTCTAAGGATGCATGTTCTCTACAATTTCCCTTTGGTAATGAGAAAAGAAAAAGAAACAAGAAAATATATTTAGAAGATAATAAAAATGAGACTACTACCCTTAAAACCATTAGATATAATATTATTTACACAGAGAATAAAGCTATAATGTTTAATCTATTTATTAAGAATCAGGATTTGAGAGGATTATGCATTCAAATAAGTATAAAAACATTTTTAAAGTATACCTTAAAAATGCTGGAAAATCAGAAAGAGCAAAAGATATTATAGATAAAATTAATACACAAATGATAAAATGAGGAAAACATGACAATTGCAAATTTCACTGAAATTATCCTTTCCAAATTAAATTAAATAAACTCTACATATCAAGTCCATACCAATAGAACAATAAACAAAGGATATAAATGAATATTAAAAAAAAGAAAGGCAAGGCAAGTCACAAAGTAAGGAATAAAAGTTGTCAATATAAAAACAAGTTTACTTTCACTACGAATAAGTATGACGTAGTTAAACCCTCACGTTGCTTAATAAAACCTGTTGACTTATTAGTTTAGGCATTTTCAAAGGAGGTAGGTACTTCCTTAAGATCATTTAGGTATTACAAAATGTTTAAAATTATTTTCAAATTATGACATCACATGAGACAAGCGCAAATGAGCTAAAGAATGATGAGATTTAGAATAGTCTAAAAAGAGCATAAAGGAAACAGAAATTTGTGAGCCAGTTTTTCTGCTTGGTACAAAATTTAGGCTTCTCCTCTAAATCAGTTACCCCAAAAGACAGAAACTTTGCATATGAAAGAGAACTAAGCAGAAAAGTACCAGGTAGACTTTTTGCCTCTCCATGAAATAATTCAGGCAAGAATATTCCTTCTAGTCCTTGGAAGTATGAACATAGTGTCATTGCATACAAAATGAAAGATTGCTTCCAAATTGTGTATCTTAACAAAAGGTTTGTGGACATACTGCCAGTTGTCCCCAAACTGGTTCTAGAAGGTCAGATAGTATGCAGCTATGTGAGTGTTCAGATATGTGAATAGCTGAGGTGGAGCTATGATAATGAAAAATATTACTATATTTTCAATAGATGAAAAGATACTTCATTAAAGAATATCAAAATAATTTTTATTTATAATTTCATTTATATCTGTCTTGTGCCTCCTAGGAGAGAGACAATGTGTTGTATATCATTGATATTAAAGCTCTTAGATCTGCGACCAATAGAACGGAAATTAATAAGGAAATGTTAAAAGATGCCAATAAAATTACCATATGACATAATTTATAAGGACATCCCTTTATAATTTTCTTAATTTCTGTCTCAGGTTTAAGTCACTTAATTTTCCTTAATTCGCCTCACTACAAAAAGTATGTTGTTGTGCATTACTATGAGCACTTTATAGTTCTTGCTCCTTTACATTTTCCAGATGTGTTATGTTACTAGGTAAATCCTCAGCTCAGTTTTCTCTTTTTCCTTGTGATCTCTCATTTGACCTTGGTAACCCTGCCAGTTTTGCATCTCAGATTATATATTAATCCAGCATCCACTTGCTGCTTTTCAAAACTAATTCTGCAATTGCATGGTTTCAAATTATGTTTATCCACATCTATGGAGCTAAACATAACAAATGGTGTCACAAGTTGCTTTTTCTAGCAAGGAGATACTAAGACAGGTATGTGAAAAGTTTACTGGGACAGAGAAAGAAATACCACATGATTTCATTTATATGTGGAAGGAACAAAAAGAACAAATTAATAAAAAACAGACTCATTAATATAGAGGACAATCTGGTGACGGCCAGAGGGGAGGGGGTTTGGGGGGCTGGGAAATTGGAATGAAGGGTTAAAGAAGTACACATTAGTAGTTGAAAGATTATCAAGGAGATGGGGAGTACGGCATAGAGAATGCAGTTAGCATTAATATACTGGCTAGGTGGAGAGCCAGAGGAGAGAAAGAGCAATTAGGGGGATCATTTTATCAACTATATAAATGTCTAACCAATGTACTATATAATTGAAATTAATAAAATAAAATTACAGAAAAAGAGTTTATTGGGAAATAACACTCATTAAAGAAAAATGGAAGCAGATTAAGAAGAAAGAGCTAAAGTTTCTGCCAATCAACCAGGAGCTGTGGAGTAAAGTCTGTCTATCTGAAAGTACCATACTGAACAGAAATGGCCAGGTCCTAATACTGCCTTAATCAATAATTGGCTGGAGGGTGTCTAGACTAAGTGTAACCTCAACGTGAAAGCAGAGGTGGACTCTAAAAACCAACAGCTGGAACTACCAGTTAACTGCACTCCTTGCATCTGAGCAGCAATAAATGATATCTGATATGATCTTTGTATGCTTCTGAACTAGGTTTATTCATCTCATTCCGTCTTCTCCCTTTAGTATCAGTAACATCTTTGATTAAAGGAGACATGCTTTATTTTACTTTTACTGTCAGTGATGAGCGGAGGGCCTGATACCTATATAGCTCATAAAAAATATCCGTGAAATTTTGTTAAATGTCTAAATTTAGCCCCTTACATGTTGATGAGGTCATTAAGCTATGGCTTCACTTCTAAACCATCATTATTGCTTCTTTGAATCCCAAAATAGGGCTGAATCAAACATAAATTAAGTTATCCTTAGTCTCTGGGAGCCCTAGTATCTGTTCATATATACTCCTTTGATAAACATCTCATAGTTCTACCTGACACTAAAAGCCACTATTTTCCAAAAGTCTGAATACTTAGAACTAACTCCAGTTCCTTTAGTCAGATCCATTAGATGTAAGAAACTGACCAAATTAGATTTGAACTTGTATACTTCTCTTAATTCCACACTTTATGTAATCAGTCCATACCCAGTGAGTTGTTCCTAGCTCTTCCTCCTCCCCCTAAGAGTTTCAGCATAGAACTTGTTTGATTTCAATTTTTAAGGCCTTGGAGTTTGTTACAATGCTAAATACATTCTAAGTATTCAAAAAGATACCTATTTGAAACAAAACATATTGCCTATGGGACAAATGACTGTTAAACACTAACAAAGGGCAATTTTTAGAGATGATGTAAGATTGCCATTTTGAAGGTACTCTCTTAGAAATATGTAAGCTTAGAAAAACATACCAGAAGCTCACTGATAATAAAGGTCAGTTTCCAGTACAAAGAAGCACTCTTACTTCACAGAACAATGAATGTTTTTAAATTAAAATATCTGTTCATAAATTTTTTCACACCCCACATGATGAAATTCCATGTGTCCTGAATTTGATATAAGATCAACCTTCTCAATATTTTTTTAGTATTACTTATTGTTGAACTACACAAAGAAGGGAACAAAATTAGATTCAGGCTTTTGTGGCTTATAATATTATGGAGGTGAGGATTCTCTTCCCCTGCCTCCATACATACCTGAATTTAACATAGGTGCAAAAAAAAAAAAAATCTCCTTAAATATGATTAGTTATTTGAATAAATAAAATTAGGGTAACCTCAACCTGCCATGCAAGCTGTGTTCTGCACAATACTAGGGAATGCCATCCACATAGACTGTGATATAAATGCACTTGTACACAGTGCAATGCCACAGCCCTGAGTAAATTGAATCCTCTTTCCTCTCTTACTTGCATAGGCCATTTGACAAATTTTCTCATTTTTCTAATAGTTAAAAGAGAAATAAATCTCACCAAAGATAAACAGATGGCAAGATAAACATAAAAAATGTTCATTATACATTGTTAGAGAATTGCAAATTACAGCAACAGTGAGTTACCATTATACACCTACTAGAATGGCCAAAATCCAGAACACTGACAACACCAAATGCCAGTGAAGATGTGGAGCACCAGGAACTCTCATTCATTGCCAATGGAAATGCAAAATGGTACAGCCACTTTGGAAGAGAGTTTTGACAGGAATTTTTTAACAAAACCAAACATAATCTTACCATATGACCTAGTATTCATGCACCTTGTATTTACCCAAACAAATTGAAATTTTATGTCCACACAAAAACCTGCACATGGAAGTGTAGAGCAACTTTGTTTATAATTGCCAAAACATGTAAGTAGCCAAGATGTTCCACAATAGGTGAATGAATAAACAAACTGTATTACGTCCAGACGGTAAACTAGTGCTGAAAAGACATGAGTGATTAAGTCATGAAAAGACATAGAAGAAACTGAAATACATGTTACTAAGTGAAAGAGGTCAATCCAAAAGGCTACATAAAATATAATTCCAACTTTATGACATTCTAAAAAAGGGAAAACTATGGAGACAGTAAAAAAGTTGCTGGTTTCTAAGGGCTGGTGGAGGGAGGGATGAATAGGCAGAGCTCAGAGAATTTTTAGGGTAATGAAACTATTCTGTACGATATTCTAATGGTGGAAACATATCATGTATTTTTCAAAACCCATAGAATGTACAATACCCTAATGCAAAATATTGACTTTGGATGATAATGAATTGTCAATTTAGGTTCATAGATTATAACAAATGAGCCTCTATGGTGCAGGGTGTTGATAGCAGGTGAGATTGAGCATGTGTCAGAATAAGGAGTATATGGGAACTCAGTACTTTTCACTAATTTTGCTGTGAACCTGAAAGTGCTCTAAATTATAACATCTATTAACTAAAAAAGAGAGAACTGATGATAATCATGTGGAATGTGATACGAAAGAGGTTCCTTAAGACAATATTCTACATTTAGTGTTAGAAAAAATGAAGGTAAAATCTTTGTAACTACAATAAAAAAAAAATCTTTTTTTTTTGTTTTGTTACTTAAAACACGATTTCTGATTAGAAAAAAATAGAAAGCTGTCAGAAAGAAAGGAATAATCACCTAACATTCTAACACTTAAATAACCAATATTAATATCTTGATGGCAATTCTGTCATGTGTTTTCCATGCATATGTATACAACTTAAAAGTTAGTTTATATTTCTGAACCCTTAGTAAAAAAATTGTAACATATTAAAAAACAAACAGTTATCAGATTAAAAAAATAAAACTACAAACCTTCAGGAAAATATATTTAATAATTCATGAAAAGGGTTCCCAAGAGGATTGTATCTGAGGACATTTTTGTTCTGTTTTACAAAAACATGGTAAGGTTTTAGTTATGAGAAAAATAAATCTTTGGAAGGAAAAATCAATAAAATATTCTAGAATTCAACCAAATTAGCAGTTCTAAAGTAAATCTAATGTAGATGACTGCCATATTAGATTACATCTGGTGTTTCCAAGAACTATACAATGCCATAAAGGAGTACAAGGTGTGAACATTCAATGTGTTATAAGTGGTTCCAAGAAAGAGATACCTTCCACAGATACAGGGTTATATTCTTTATTGATCTCATTCCTCATTTTCTTTATAACTGGGGAGAACACATGCACCTTCTTCAGAAGATGAGTCAAGACAAAGGGTGTGAAATTCCAATCTTCATTCCTTAAGGAAAGAGGGTTTGTTCAAGTTCTAAGAAAAAGTTAGACCATGATTCTAGGAGGTGGGTTGTCAAAGACAAAGAACCACAACACATGGAGTTGTTCTTTCTTTCCATGAGGTTGGACAGTAAAGGTTCCTGGCCATCACTCTTTCTAACTTCTTACATATTTTCTTTGCTTCCTAACGAAATATGACTACATCAGCATAAGGAAGCTTCAGATGTGATAGTGTGGGCACGGGAGACAGGAGGAAAGAGAACAACTAGGCTGCCTCTGAGATTAATATATAGGAAATTGTTTTCCCTCTGGATCTTTCCTTTTGTCTCCAGTGGGTGTGAATTTCATGCTGCATCCTTTCTAAAATTTATCTTTGCACTATAAGAAATAAGTTAAAAAAGACTATTCAAGCCAACAAAGCATAGATAACAAAGAATATCACTTGGTCTAGTTCAGTTTACTAAAATTTTTCAATGGAATTTTAGGCCAAAGCCCCAGTTAGAAACTGCTTCGTTTGCTATTACTCCCTATGTGTATATTTTCCTCAGTAATCTTTGAGAAAAAAGGTTGACTATATCAAAGCAGACTTCAAATATTCTTGGGTACCTCAGTAAAATTCACCATAATAGTATCTAGCTTCCCCTAAAACTCATTATAACAAAATACAAGTTTCCCTAAAATCTGATCTAATTACCACCATAATTCTCTATTTATGTAGGCCTATTTTACAAGAGAAGCAACCATTCTTTGATCAATATCTGTAGGTCCTGTATAAATAATGCTCCTAGTAATTATCTAAGATTTTTAATTTCTTGTATTAGGACCAAGTTTTTAAGATTCCTTCCTCATGGCTCCTGACTTTTGGTTGTGTATCTGGTGGTTTATATGGATTTCTATTTTACAGCATAACATTTCCTAAATGAATATAACTTAACTCACTCCTCTGGCTCTTTCTATTTTAGGTTACCATAAATATAGAGTTTTAAGACCGTTGGACAAAACACATTTCATCTCAAAACAGAAGCATATTCAATCATTGATTACTTTTTATAAATACTGAAACTTAAATTCTATTCTTGACTAATCCTTTCCATTACTATTCTCAGAGCATCTTTTTTTTTTTTTTTTAAATAAATTCACAGTTTTAAATGCTGGTATTTTCTCACCTCTTTCCTTTTTCCAACTTCCTAATACTTTCAATATTTCTTGGCTCCTAGGTTCTCTTAAACACTCTAAAGTATCAATTGTTCTCACTATAGTTTCTAATAAACCATGCTCCAAGTCATTAAAGACCAGATATGTGAGTAGTAAAAATAAAAATAGCATAGATATATGAGTAGTAAAAATAACAGAAGAGTAGTATAGTTATGTGAGTAGTAAAAATAATAATAGTATAGATATATGATTAGCAAAAATAATAGAATAGTATATCAACTAAGTAAGCTCAAGAGGAGACTACAAATAAAATCAGCAGAAGAAGATGGCACAACAATTTTATACAGAAGATTCGGAGATGAATTTTATAATTAAAATTAATTTCAATTTAAGAAACTGAGCTGAAGATACCTTCTATAATATTCTATGAATGGTAGCTATAAGCAATAAAAAAAAAGCACAGGACAATATACATATTTATACAATATAAACAGTTCTTCATAAATGACATTTGTAATGACGTGGTTAGCAGAATTATAAATAACATCAAAGAATTTTAGAAAACTCCTTATAATGAATATATTTGACCAAAAGTTTCATAACATTGAAAACACTTCTGAAGCCAAATTGTACAATGATATATTCTATGTAACTTCATAGATATTAAATAAAATAACCTTTGTAGTATGGATATTTTACTCCTATTTATGCACACCTAATAGTAATTTGCCATAACATAACCTATACCTGTACATATGGTTATATGAATATGTGTATATTCAACAAATCCAAATTGGTTATCAGTACACGGCATATCCATATCCAAATTGATCATCAGTATACAACGTTCAGTGAAAGTCTTCTTTGTATAAAGCATATAAAAAAGCTTTTATATGCCTAAAATCAGTGAGTTTATACTTTACATTGAAGGCGAAAGACACTTTACATGAACTTTATGGTTTTATAAAGCACAATATCATCTGGAGCAAATTAATACAGTTGGCACTGAGTGCTCATGAGATAAAAATTTTGAGTAGGATACATTTATCTTTTAAACCTGTTTTTATTCAATGGATAGCTTGTGAGATTTAAAGGCTTAAGAACATTTCTGTACTATTTTTAGACCACATGTCCTCAATTACATTGAAATCAGACTAATGACAGTCTGAACCCTTTCTGTAGACCCTCCTAATCACATTAACATAATGCAAATATTTGTAGCTCAGGCTACTCAGGAACAGGTCCACATATGAAGGTGTATATCACAAATACAATGCTTTATAAATTATAAAAAAATTCACTCTTATTAACTATACTACAATGCCATCTTCATTTCTACCATTACCTAATATCCAAATCAAAATAAAACCCTAAAGATTTCAAAAAAGCACAAACTCTGGAGTCAGAAGATCTGGAGTTAAGTACTAGAAATGTTTAACAGTGTGGCTTTTGGTAACTTAACTAATACCTCTAAATGCTAGTTTCCCTACTTACGGAAGAGATAAAAATACCTAACTTATGGTGTTGTGGAGAATAAATTACATACCACATGCAAAATATCTAGCACAGTGCCTGGTACATAGTAGACACTCAATAAATATAAGTTTCTTTCTATTACCATTGTCCTCAAAGCAGTGTATAATTTAGCATAAAACACTGAATAAATGTCATGCTATATGTTGAACTTACATCGTTTAATAAACAAAATATATCTTAATGTTTTAAACTATTAAGAAGTACTTTTATATTACTATTAATATATATTGCAATAATTGATAGATAAATATGTATATACACAAAACATAAATTATAAAATAGCTGTGGTCACAAAGTTATATTTATACTATATTATTATATGATTTTCCTCACATCAAGAAAATCAATAGCATAATATTAACAATATAATAAAATACATTTATAATAGATTAAAGAAATCCTTACTAATGATACATAAATTATAATTATAGCATCTTAAATAAAATATTTTTAAAAAAAGTAATAAGCTAATTATACTTACATGTTTCCAGCGTGCAAGCTTTCCCGTTATATTAGTTTCAGGCTGAAAAAAGAGATCTTTAAAGAACTTATCTTCATATCTTTTGTGTATATAAATCTGTTTTGTTTCATATTCATTAATAAATTTTTCTTGATGTTTTTTATACAAAAACAGGGAGCTGAAATAAGAGGAAAGTTGTAATGTAGGTTTTTCCCCAAAACAAAACAAAAAAAACCTCATGAGTTTACTTACATCTTAGAAAATATGGTGGTAAATTTAATGTAATATATGTTTTCATATTATTACTATATAAAACTAGGCACTAATGTTTTCTCATCAATATTCATGCTGGCTAGGATGTGAGAAAGAGAACTGTTGGTAGGACTGTAAACTGATAGCTCCGCTATGGAAAATAGTATGGAGGATTCTCACAAAATTAAAAATAAAACTACCATAAGATCCTGTATGTTTACTTCTGGGAATATAGCCAAAGGAAACAAAACACAATCTAGAAAAGATATCTGCACCACCATGTCCACAGCAGCATTATTTATAATAGGTAAGACATGAAAACAACCAACGTGTCCACTAACAGATAAAGAAGTTGTGGCATGTATACACTATTGAATATTATTCAGCCATTTCAAAAAAAAAAGGAAACCCTGCCATTTGCAACAATATGAATGGACCTTGAAGACATTATACTAAGTAAAACAAGTGAGACAAAGAAAATATTGTATGATCTGACCCATGTGTAGAACCTAAAACATACCTGCATGCACACTTGCACACTCACACACACACACATACAAACCATACAACAAACTCATAGGAAAAAAAAAAAAAAAACAGATTTGTGGAGGTGGGAAGAGGAAGAATTGGAGAAAGGTGGTAAAATGTTCTCATTTATATGATAAATAAGAACTATATATATAATATATAACATGACTATAGTTAACACTGCTATATGATATACATGAGAGTTGTTAGAGTAAACCCTAAGAGTTCTCATCATAAGGAAAAACATTTTATTCTTCTTTTTATCTTTTTATTGTATCTATATGATATGATGGATGCTAACTAAAATCATTTTGGTAATCACAATATACGTAAGTCAAATTCTTATGCTGTGCACATTAAAATTATACAGTGATGTAGTTGTTATAAAATTATATAGTGATGTATGTCAATCAATAAAACTGGAAAAAAATTGAAGATGAAATAAAAAATTTTCCATATAGACAAAACTGAAAGAATTCATTGCTATCAGATGTGCCTTGTAAAAATACTAAAGGAAGTTCTTCAAGTTGAAAGCAAGTAACCTCAAGCAGTAATTTAAATCCACAGAAAAGACAAAGTGTGCTAGTAAAGGAAATGATATAATTATAAAACAATATAAAGTCATATTTCCTTTTCTCTGTTAACTAATTTAAAAGCAATTGTATAATACAATATGTATATGATTTTTTGTTGGGTCTAATACATATATAAATGTAATATATTTGACAACAACAGCACAAGATGGCAGCTGGGAGCAAAACTGTTTGGACTATTGAAATGGCACTATATGGTAACTTGAATCCATAGAAAAAATTAAAAGAACTAGAAATGTAATAAATAGGACTGTTAATATAACAAATTCAATGAATATATACTTTGCTCTTCTTCTCTTAGCTCCTTTAAAGGGTATAGCACTTTATAAAGTGATAATTATAATAATGTACTGCTGGGATTGTAACATATATAGTTGCAATACATATAATATTAACAGCACAAAAAGGAAGAAAAGGGAATAAACATAACACTTTTATATCTCACTAGATGTGTTAGTATAAATCTGAAGTAAATCAAAATATATACTCTCAGCCCTAAAAATACCAAGAAAATAACTTAAAATATACGATTAAATCATTAAAAGAATGTAAATGTTGCAATATAATTTCCTTCTCAGAGTTATATATTTATTCTTTCATTTATTGCTCAGGCATTCATTTAGTTAAAATGCACTGTTCTAGACTCTGGAATATATTGTACAAATACAAAATTCCTAGTCATAATATGTCCATACCATCTTATTTTCACTTGAGGATTCCTAAGTAATATTCTAATTAGGAATTAACTTCTTATTAAACTACTGGCTACAGTACCTGAATGATCTGGGCTCCTTAAAAATTAAAATTCTCACTAGAAAACAGTAAATAATTTGTGATTTTTTTTAATGGGGTAGTTATAAAAATGTGGTTGCTTCTAACAATTGGACTCATTAATCCATTCAGATTCTATTTTGGACAGTGTGATACAGTCTAGATGTCAAAAAGTAAAGGAAACCCAGATTCCCCCATGAGAGGAAAAGAGCTGGTTCACATGTCCAGTGCCCCCAGTTTTCTGAGTGGACTCCCTAGAGGACTGGCTTCTGTCTTGCGAGTCTTGGAGCTCTGAGAGATCTGACACAATCTAGCTAACGGAAGAATAGAGACTGGAATAGGAGCTTGGGCTGATAGACGCTACAACTCCTTCCCTCTGGCTTGGCGCAGAGTAAGCAGTCATAGTTGCCTACAACATCACAACTTTTCGTGGGGCTGCTCAAAGTACTGACTTCTGACTTGCCTACATCAGAGTGCTGATGAGACCTGGTATAACCTAGCTGCCTGGAAAATAGTGAGAACAGAGAATAAGACTTGAGCTGACAGTCACCATACTCCCAATCCTGGTTCCACACAGAGCAGGTAGACAAACTCCCTAGGTCTCCTTTTCCAATGTTCTTCCTTTCTTTATGTACGTATGTTTCTGACCTATATCATTTTCCTTGTCTTTAAAAAATTTCATTTAACATTTCTTACAGGTCAGGTCTACTGACAACAAATTCCCTCACCTTCTGTTTGTCTGAGGAAGTCTTTATCTTCCTTCACTTTTTTAGGATAATTCTGCAGTGTACAGATTTATAGGTTGGTGGCTTTTTCTCTGAATGCTTCAAATATTTCAGTCTACTCTCTTTTTTGCTTGCATGGTTTCTTAAAAGTCAGATGTAATTCTTATCTTTGCTACTCTATGGTAGGGTATTTTTTGGTTTGTTTTTTAAATATATTTTTAAGTTAAATTTATTTGGATGACATTGGTTAATAAAACTATATAGGTTTCAAATGTACAGGTCAATAATATGTCATATGTATATTGCACTTTCTGTTCACCACTCAAAGGTGGGGGGCAGGTAGATAAGGGTAAAGGGGATTAAATATAAGGTGGTGGAAGTAAGGTGTTTTTATCCTCTGGCTTTTTCAGGGATTTTTTTTCTTTATTCTGATTTTTCTATAGTTTGAATATGATATACCTAGGTGTAGGTTTTGGCCTTTATTCTTCTCCAATATTCCTGGATCTGTTGGTTTGATGCCTAACATTGTGGGACATTCTCTATTGCTCTTGTTTTAAATATTTCTCTTGTCCTTTTCTTTCTTTTGCTTCTGGATTCTCACTATGTGTTATGTTACACCTTCTGTAGTTGTCCCACAGTTCTTGTCTATTTTCTTGTGATGTTTTCAGTCTTATTTTGCTTCTCAGTTTTGGAGTTTTCTATTGAGATAGCTTAACCTCAGAGAGTCTTTCCTCAGCCATGTCTAGTTTTAAATAAATAACACCACATTATTTTGGCAAAATCTGGGGCACATTTTGTTGTTTAATGAAAAATTTGCCTAATCTACTAGTTTTTCACTATTAAGGATAAGCAGTATATAAACTCAACAGCAACTTTATCATTTAATCCTAGAGAGAATAAACTGAAAATTATTACTTCTTTCTCTATAGTATTATCATTCTATACCACTAAAAAAAGACTGCTTCTCAAGTTTTTAGTTATCCTATTAAATTAGAAAATCAGATCCAATTAGTAAAGCTTCAGTTTCAGCATGATCTCCTATTTAAAGAATTCTCTGACCTTCCACAAGCAAAGTTAATCACATCTACACCCACTTCACTCCAAGAAAATGCTTTATTGTAATAAGACTTTCTGATTTTGATTAACAGACTGCCCTCTGAAGTAGGCAGTCAAAAATCTATAAGTCACAGATAAAAAGCTGGCTGATAGAGTAACTTAAATTTAAGTGCCATGCATTGCACATGATTTGCTTTGAATTACATATTTTTAAAAGATACCTGTTTCTGGAATAGCAACAAATACGTGCTTAAGAGAGTCAGAACTGTACTCATTTAACCCATACGGAGGCATATAAAAGTGATCCAGCTATGACAACTTGAATCATCTGGGCATGGCACCCAGGTCACAAGACTATTACACCTCCCAAATCTTGTTGATAGATGTGCTGTTATTGCCCTTAGTGCAAAGGAGCCACAGAATGTTGGAATAGGTTTATCCAGCTATCTATGCCATTAGTTTGCTACTGAGTCTCATGAGATAAGAATATGATAATAAGGCTTGCTTGCATGTCTATGTAGAAGCCCACTCACTTATTTTGGAAGAAAACAAAACATAAAATATCGCTTCTAAAAAGGGAAAACTAATTTCTTAAAAGACTAAGATAAAAGTCTATTTTTTTAAATTTTGAGTTTCAAAAAATCAGAAATTCTGTTAATTATTAGTAAAATTAAAATTATTGTGTAAAATTGAAGTAAAAAGAAAAAATGATTCAGTCTAATTCTGACAACTTAGATCCATTATTAAACTCAGTGAGATGAACATAAGACCAGACACCATCTATTTTATTGATATTAAATTATTAAAATTGTTTACCCATCATAAAATGGTCTTGATCTTTTAGTGATATTTTATCGAATTTTTGGTTAGCAAACAGAAGAAAGTACATCTGTGTTTTAAGATAATATTAAACTAAGTAAATTTTAAAGCTGCTAATTTTTTATAATACTGGCTTGAATCTCTACCTTATCTTTACAGATTATGATTAATGATCCAAACCATATGCAGATAGATATTATTTTAAATTGTCAATATCTAAGAAATTCACCTTACTAAAAATTTTTCATAAGAATGTTAACATAAATCAATCATTTAAATAGGATTTATTTTGAAGAAAAATTGTGCTACTCCTATCTTCAATATACCTAGTTTATACAGTAGGAATTAACTGAAACTTCATTATATAATAATGTAGTCACTGTTAAACAAAATCAGCATTCAAAAATACATAATTTACTATAACAATATAACAGATTATTATAACTTTTCATCTTATAATTCCAAAATGAGGACTTAAAATGTACTCTGCAAGTTGTAGTCAACTACCATCTGAATAATAGATTTATTACTTAAAAGCTGTCTATAATGTTTTCATGTTATGAAATCATGTTGAACACATTATAAATTCTTTAAGTATATTTAAAGTAAATATTTTATGTGAATAATTTGAAGTGAGACCAATAATTTCCTGATTCAGATACACTGTATTACTGAGTATTACATGAAAAATTCTTACCTCTTTAAAAAATATTGAAGGATTAATAATGTATATAGAAGGAATGCATTAATAAATGTTAATGTTCAAAATTCTGGGCCTCAGAATCAACTATGACTTATTTATTCTTTACCCTGTTTGGGGGCCTTCAAGTTAGTAAACCTTGTTTGTTCTCTTTTCTCCCTCAAAAGTTATCCTTAAATTTGATGAATCAACTGGCCAATAAGTTGCAACTTATAGTCTAATACCCTAGATTATAACCAGTATTTTTTCCTTTCATAGGGGGTGTTATTTGCAAATATGTGATATCATTCCATATATCAAATATTTATTGGGTAATCAACAATATAGATTTCAAAGTTATTTATCAGATCAGAATCTATCTAGAACAAATTTCTGTAGTTTTGATAACATGATACACTCCTATACTTCATATAAATTTTATACTTTAGAAAAACTAAATTGACATTTTCTATCAACTTAAAAATTAGGGAATACTCTTTTCACTTTCTTGAACACAGCTTCAAGCAACTCTGAAATTCAACTCAGAGACCAGTAACATACATAACAAAAACTAGCAACAAAATAATCCATTACAATCATAAATGCAATTAAATTAGAAATTGCCTCCTTGTGTTGATCATAGCCTTCTATATCAGGTGGTCAAAAAACTTTTTCCACAAACAGCCAGACAGCAAATATTTTAGCTTTGCAATACACATTTGGCTTATTAAACATTTTTCAAAAAAATTTTTTTCAACTCTAAAAAATTTTAAAAACATTCTTCTTGGGTAACAAGTCATATCACATTTTACCCAAAGGGTCTAATTTACCAACCCTTGATCTGTATCATATTCTAAAACATACATATATGTATACATGCACAGACCCGCACACTTTTTTCCTCATTCTTCCTGAGACTTTTGGAGAATAGAAAACAAGTGCGTGTATGTGTATACACATAAAGTGTATGTGTATACACATACATGCACGCGCACACACACACACACACACACACACACAAACTTAATTCTAAATTAAATTTAAAATAAGAAAATATTTAAACCTACAGAAATGCTCTAGAAATCCCATATCAGTCTCTCCTGATGAACTTAATGTACACTTAGTAGAGCTTCACAGCACTTGAAGACTCTCCTGTTCTGGCTGCCCGCATTGATCCACAGTGGATCGCTTAAGGGAATAGAGAGTAACTCTTCCTGTATTCCTAAGAACTAAGACATAGTCAAATGACTTAGTTTCAGTCAATTTAATGCTTTTTTCCTGAATTTTTACTTTTTAGGGAATGATCCAAAAGCACAAGAACAATGGAAAGTTGATGGCAGCTGTAGCAGAATGACAGGGTGATTTGTAGCTAGTAATAACAGATAAACAGAAGCACACTGAGCAAACTATTTCTCTGGTGGAGTCTTGGCTCAGCATTGCCTCATTGCTGCTCAATTCTCAAGCCCAGTTATGTGGCTTCTGAATATTTTGTGAGCTTCCTGGATAAACCTCCAACAAATTATATCATTGCCTAAATCATTTAGAGTTAACTTCTGTTGTTTTCAAGTAAGAACTCCAAGCACTACATAATCTATAATCCTCCAAGTGTTTATGCATGAAGGATAAGAAAAGTACTTGCTTTATTTTACAAAAGAAGTAACAACTAATGAGCAACTCATCAACACACAACCAGAAAACTATCACAAGTATATTATAATCCATCTATTGGAGAGTGATGCTTACCTACTAAGACTACCATATAAATTTGAAGAGTTTTGTGAGATATTCTATTACTAAAATATATGGTTTACTTAGCTTTCTCTTCTTGTGTTTGTATTAAATATATAAATGTAGTACTTTCTCTTCTTTTCACCTATCTTTTTTTTAATAAATCCTCGATTTGTCTCTATTACATCTATAAAGTAATTATAATTATTTCACATATCTGCTGTGAGAAATGAGATAACTAAAAAGCAGGTCTAAGACTTTAAACACAGAAAAAGTATATTTCAATAAAAATTATCTAGTAGTATATACATTATTTTTATAAAGTAATATATAAAGTTACTGTACCATTATATAACTTGTTTCATTTTATATGTGAAAATAAGAATTTCCTTAGAATGTAATCTCCATGAGCGCAGTAACTTTGAATGTTTTGTGCATGATTGTATCTTCAGGATCTAGAGAGCACCTAACCTAGAGTAGGCACTCAATAAGTATTTTTTAAATGAACCAATCAATAAAAAAATACTACTTGCATGTCCTACTTTATTACATGCCTATGAAACAGGTAAGATACATTTGTGTAATTTTATAATTTGTAATATTATTTTCCCAGGATCACAGAAAATGTTAGCAGAATAATAAAAATATTTTATTTAGCTCTAATACATAAGATGTGGACTTGAGTCCTGTATCAGTAACTTAATTTATAGCCTCAGGCAAGTTATTTATAGAATTGTTTATAGGATTAAGGTACAAAAAATGTCTGGCATATTATACCAAACCGGAACTTGAATACATGCCTGCTGACCCTAATTCACTCTCAACTTTGAATAACACCAAAAAGTTCACAGTAGTTAAAAATATTTGGTTATACCTAGTTTTATATTATTTTCTAATAACTAAAAAAGAAGTAGGAAGAAGTTTTTTCTAAGAATCACCTAAGACCAATAAAAATTAAAAACCAAATGTGATTTGGTACATTTATTCTCTAAATCCTTCTACTTTTCACATCATATAAAAAAATTTTATTTTTATTGTTTCAGTGATTTCAACATTGAAAATAGGTGACAGTGGCTATAATCACTAGTTAAGGTATTGTACAAAGAATTTATTTTATCTTACAAACCTTAAAAATAAAGTAATATATAATAAAATTATCTATGAGAGCTATACTTGAAATATTTTGCTAATTTTACAATGGTTATGATTGAATTAAGCCCCTGAAAAATAATCTGTATGCTGCTCAATAATTCAACAAACATTTCTAATAAACATACTTATCAATTAATAGCTTTGCATGTAAGAAACATAAAACCCAAAGTTATGTTGTCTTAACATAAATCAAAAGTTATTGGCTCCCAAAACTGAAAAATCTAGGGGTAGGATCCCAGACTTGGTTTGTTTGGGACTCAGCCCATTCCTCTGATGTTAACTTGGCTCACCCTTCTTCCATGTGTCAATTCTTCTCCCAAGCAGATGTCTCTTATGTTAGAAAAACGGGCCTAACAATAATCCAGGAGAAAGAGAATTTTTTTTAAAGTCCTGTACCTCATGTTCATTTGGGCGAACCCAAATTAATCCCTATTGCCAAGAAAGTGGTATGGACTGGCTACCAATCCCTGTGGCAGGAGACATCAAATTTACTCTGACTGGCTCAGAAAGATTTGGTCCCACCTCCATATCTGAGTGTTTCATTTATCCTATTCTTAAAAATGATGAGGGGTGAAATGAATGTCAGGGATACAATAAGAATGTCCATTAAAATCAAGCTCTGGACATCAACATCAATATCACTTTCCTTCTCACACATATGCCTGCAAAATCAGCAATGTTAGATGCAGCATATGCATCCACCTTCAAAAGGAGAGAATCCAAAACATACCTGACACTGAATCTAAGTCTAAGTACAAGATCCTTAATAATTCATGGTCTAAAAATTCTGAATAAATAATGAATTACCCTCCCTACCTACCTACCCAATCTATAAATATTGATAAAAAATGAAATGACTGCAGAGGACTAAATACAAAGTGGTCACTATCCCATAACACATAACATATCTTGCCAAACTAGAAAAGGTAGGACTTTCTGGGCAGAAAAGTGAGTTCCCTGGTCAGGGAATCAGCATTAAACTGAAGTTTTTTGGAAGTGTTCCCTTGTATACTGTCCTTTACCTGAGATGACCAATTTTAAGGATGTCTGTCTGGGATATGTTACAGTAGCAGAAGACCATACCCTGAGAATCTAGAATGCTGGATGTTCCAAAGTGCTAAAGAAAATCAACATTCTTAGAGAAGCTGTACATTTATCAGGCTACTCAATCCCCTAAACAATTAGTAAGCAATTGAGATTTTTGCTGCACATCCTCTAAAACAAAACTTTTCAATGTAAAAAAAAAAAAAACTCCCAGCATAAAGACATTATGCTCTTCCCTCCCAGAGATTTGTATCTTCATCTGGACTCTACCTGGGGTGCCCCGATATTTCTATATGGGCCTATCATTGAATCAAAGGCTATAACTTCCTGAGGTTTATTATCCTTAAGTCAGGCAGAGAATGCTTATTAGTAGGAGGTACTGATTTCTTCTAGTATCTTACCTTCCTATTTTTCTAGGTACTAATATTAGTGTGGGGTAAATAATCATCTTTCCTATTATACAGACTCCCAAATTAACAAACACTTCATCAAATTGAATGACAGGGCAAAAAGGACCCTTCTTAGAAGAAGTCATGTTTTCTTCCCTCACTGCTTTCATTTATACCCACTTAAGCTAATTATGTGTCATTCCTAAAATAATCTATTGTGGACCATAAGAAGTAATTAAAATACTCTAACATCTACCATTTTTTCCTACTATCTCCCTAACTTCATATCTTCTATAGGCAAAAGTCAATGTATAACATAAATAAAACAATTTAACCATTTCTTAATGACATAAAAATGATGACTAACTTCCCAGTCCAGGATACAAGAGTCCTTGTCACCACTCTCTTCTCTATCTCGTTTTAGCCAATTTCATATTCTTAAGTATATTCCTTACAGTAGCCATTTCTTTTTAAACACAATGACAATAAGCTCTAACCGGCTTAAATATCAAACAGGTAAGTCGAAAGGCAGGATAGGATTCAGGATTCAAATTAATTTCTTTAGGACATTTTAGTCATGTAAACCACTATATTCTTTTTATTGTTTATACTAGTTTGCTTTAATATTCTTTCATTTCTTCTACTTATTTTACTAAGATAATCAAAATAATCCTAATAAAACACACTGACTTATATTAGAATGACTCATCTGGGCATGAAGTGTGTGGTAAGTCTGCCCAAATCACATTGTGCATAACAAGAAACATTCAATGTAGAGAAGGCAAGCAAAATGCTAATGGTACATAGGATCATGAATTTTATTTATTTAAATTTTTATGAATCAAATCTTGTCAACTATAAAGTAGTTCACAACAGGTGGTTAACATTGCTATATTTATCAATAATCTCTTATTTATGTGATTTTATATGTATTTTAAGAAACATTTAAGAATAATTTAAGATTACAGAATATATGACAATGGATGCTTGACTAGAAACTTTTTTGTTTTAACTATAGTGTAAAGAGGTAAAAAAAAAAAAAAACAGCAATTATCCTTCTCATAAACATATATTTAATGCCAAAAATCAGATCAATTTCTTTACTCAACTCTAATCATTTCCCAATTCATGAAATTCCAAGGTAAAATTTAACTTCTAAAGTATGACTGACTAAAAACCCTGACCAATCTTCTTGTTAAAAACATGGAAAACTTATGAATAAAAGATAATGCATTGGCAGATGAAGGGAAAATATATAATCTAAACCCAAATTAAAGCAGCAGTTCAAAAAAAATAAGCAGGAGCTCTGAAACCAGCTTTCAACCTCAGAATATTTACCTCACCCAGATAATCTTGACCTCTGTTATTAATGATAGCCTTGTATACAAGTAGAGAGGTTAGTGCCTGATCAGGATGGGGATTATGAGAAATCTTCACAAAAATTTAAGAACCAATGGAATGAACCTCCAGTGTAAAGTGAATTATAATAACCACCTACATCATTATCCTCCTCCTCACTCTGCAAATTGGCAGAAGAAAATTGTCATATTGGATCTACTTTGTCCTAAATGAAAGAGAAAAAAATTGTCCTTAAACATTTTAAAGGCAATCTGATCATCACATGGGTTTTCATCCCAAATTCAGACTACTTTGAGTGATCAGAAAACACTGGAGACAATCATTTTAAATTTTAAAAATGAACAAAACACCCTCTATGGGGAAACCAATCTTAATAACAATGGCGAAGAATTTATAAAAAGTTCCAAGGAATATGAGTTTACCTTAAAATACACAAATTTTCACAGAATACACAAGGAAATGACATATAGTAAATGAAAGCTACAGTAAAAGCAGACAGCAAAATCAAACCTCTAAGGAAAGTAACTATTGGAATTATGAGTTACTGAATGAAATAAGTATGGTTAGTATGCTTTAAAAATAAAATAGATATTAAAAATATGATAAAAAAGTTTTTAAGAAAACAAATTGAAAGGATCAACTAATACTTCTATAAATTTAAAAAATGTAATAATTAAAATTCAAAGTTGAATGGCTAGATTAAATAGCAGATTATAGATCACTGAGGAGAGAATTATTAGATTTAATCTAAAAAATAAAGATATTCCTTATAGGGTACAGAATAGAAATAATTATGATAGAAAGGTTAAGAGACATCGCAATTTGTATTTGCTATATTATCTGAGAGTATTCAATCATGCTTTAAAGAAAGAGAGAAACAAATGGAACAATAGGCAAAACTCATAAGATGCCAAATATAGATACTGAATATGCAAGTGTGAGACATTAGCAAAATTTACAGGATATATTAAGTATAGGTGGTAAGTCGGTAACCTCAAAAATCTATTGCATAGAATAGATAAACACAGATGTATGCAGAACACTAATATGAACAATAAGAGTATTACTTATAGATAGAAAGGTATGAAAGGACCAAATAACAGTTTTAAAACCTGTAAAGCATTTATTGATCACACCATCTAGATGAACAGTTGTGCCTCTCACCAAATCAATCACCCATTGGTAACCTAATATGACTCCGTGCATGCTCTGCTCAAAACATGAAAGTAAAATTCATAACTGCTTAGCAGGTTGTCAGTTAATTTACAGCTCTGGTGAGGCACACTTGCTCCTGCATCTCTCCAGTAAATCAAGAGTGTACTGGCTCCAGTTACTTTGGCTGTTGAAGCCCCCCACTCATCCTCAACTCTGCTCCTTATAAATCAACAATCAGTAGGGAGGCCTGATGCAACAGAGTGAAAGACATATTGCATAACACAGAATTCAGAGAGTGTACTCAGTTCACCCCACTTGTACTCACAAATACTCCATCTTTCTCCTTTGTTTCTTCCTGTAGGTTTTAAGATTAAATAAACTGTGATTCAAGCGTCTTAATTTGGTCTGTGAGGTTTTCTGTCCTGTGACCTCTGAAATTGCCTGCCTACTAGTTTATTTGTGGCTATTGTAGCATCTATGTAATTTTTCGCCACTACAGTTGGTGATGAGAACGTGATGCAATTAAAAAACAATCTAAATAAGGGAAATAAGGGAAATAAGATCTTGCTTCATAAATGATCTTTAAAATAAAAGCAATATTTAAGAGCCCCCAATTCAAGAGAACTACTAAAAACTTATACAGAAGAAACGAAGCAAGAGATTAGAAAATAAATCCAGACCAAAATTCAATTGTGGCCTAATTATCCTCTTTAATGAGAGATTGGAATAAATAGAAAGAAACCCCAAGCCAAGGGTGTTACCAAATATAGACACATTGGTCTGTGAGCATGACCTCTGCTATAGTCCACTTGTTAATATAGTTAGAGACCACTAAAGCAGAGAGGTAATTTTCCACCATGAGAAAAATGGGCAATACAGTAAAAATGTTTTAGAGAGATTATTAATAAGGTAATGATTGGAAATTATCCAGAATTGATAAAGGAGAAACCAATCCTTAGACGCATGAAGCCCAGCAAATCTCAAGTTGGGTAATAAAAAGAAACTGATTCTTAAAATTGTTAAAAATCTTCAGAAAACAAACAGAAAAACCTTAGTTTTAAAAATAATGAGAGAGAAAAGAAAGATAACCTATAAAGGAACAATTAGCCTGATAGTTTACTTTTTAACAACAACTATGAAAGCCAAGAAAAACAGTGAAAAGTATATTCAATAAACTAATAGAAAATATCTACCAGCCTAAAATTACAGGCCCAATGAAAGTGCATTTAAGTATATGGAAGGAACAAAAAGAACCCCTAAACCTGTGTTTTTTATCTTTACTCCTTTATTTTATTTGTTTTAGTCTATAATTTTAAAGGCATTACTCAATATCTAGTAATCCATGATGTCCTTTCCTGTCTAAAATAAAGCACTAAATAGTTCTGTGTATCTGGATGATGATTATCTACTAAGCTTTTATGTAGCATAATCTGAGTGCTGTTTCATTGGTAGATCCTCAACGGTCAGGCTTTTCTCTTGAGATGGCAATTTCTCCAGAAAGAACCTAATCTCCTGACTGGAGGATAAAAATCTTATTACCCTTGGGCAAAGAAGGTAACTGGAAATTTCGTGGTATTTTAACAAACTCCTTTGTTTTCATTAGAATACACTCCCACCATAAACTCTCTCTCATATCCTGTTCTAGCCAGAGAAAACTGTTTTTAAAGTGCTCATTTGATTAGGATATACCCACTTACATAATCTATCTTAAGACCAACTGATCAGTAAGGAACTTTAATAACATCTGCAAAATGTGAAAAGGTGAAAAATTATATTTCAAGCAAATGGCATTCAGAGAAAAGCAGGGCTAGTGGTACTAATATCAGACAAAATAGGCTTCAAAATAAAAAAGATAAAGAAACATACTGAGGGACACTTTATAATAATAAAGGGAATCATATACAAAGAAGACATAATACTTATTCATATCTATGCTCCTAATCAGGGACCCCAAAAAATATATAAAGCGATACTAACAGAACTAAGGAGAGAAACAGACCAAAATACTAGTCATAGTAGAGGACCTAAATACCCCACTGTTGGATTTGGGTAGATCATCCAAACAGAAAATCAATACAGAAATAAAAACCTTAAATGACACATCAAATCAACTGGCCACACTCAACATTTATACAGCCTTTCATCTCCAAACAGTTGCTTATGCATTCTTCTCCAATGCACATGGAACATCTCAAGGATTGATTACATACTGGGACACAAAACTGGTCTCAACAAATATAGGAGGACTGAAATCGTATCAACCATTATATTCTCTGATCATAATGCTTTGAAGCTAGAGATCAACTATAAAAAGAAGTGAGAAGAACCACAAATTCATGGAGATTAATTAATATACTACTGAAGAATGACTGGGGTATTGAAGAAATAAAGAGACAGATCAAGAGTTACGTAGCAATAAATGACAATGATAGTACAACACATCAAAACTTTCGGAACATGGCAAAAATGGTAATAAGAAGAAAGTTCATATCATTAAAGGTCAATCTCAAAAAACAAAAATGAGCCCAAATAAGCAACCTAACACTTCATCTTAAAAAATTAGAAAACAAATGAAGCCTAATAGCAAAAGGAAGGAAGTAATCAAAATTAGAGCAGAATTAAATGAAATTGAGAACAAAAAAAAATAGGAAAAATAAATGCAACAAAGAGCTGATTCATTAAGAAGGCTAATAAAATTAACAAACCCCTGGCCAGACTCATTAAAGAAAAAAGGGAATGGACACAACAAAATCAGGGATGAAAGAGGAGAAATCACAACGCATACCATAGAAATACAAAGGATCATACAAGAATACTATGAAAAAGTATACAACACCAAATTTAATAACTGTGAAGAAATGTACAATTTCTTAAAAATATACAAACTTCCGAGACTGAATCAAGAAGAACTGGAAAATCTAAATAGATCAATCAACAGTATGGAAACTGAAACAATCATCAGAAACCTATGAGAAAAAAGTTCAGGACCATATGGTTTCTCTGGTGAATTCTACTAAACATTCAAAGAAGTTTTAAAACCTATTCTCCTCAAACTTTTCTAAAAAATCAAAGAGGAGGCAATACTTCTTAACTCATTTTGTGAGGCCAATATTATCCTGATACCAAAATCTCGTAAAGATAACACACAAAAAAAGAAAACTACAGGCCAATATCTCATGAACATAGATGCAAAGTTCCTAAATACTAGCAAACCATATTAAAGATTATACACTGTGATGAAGCGGGCTTCATCCCAGGGGCACAGGGATGGTTTAACACACAAATCAATGTGACACACCATATAAAGAAAATAAAGAACAAAAATGATATCATCATATCAATAGACGCAGAAAAATCCTTTGAAAAGATACATCATCCATTTATGATCAAAACACTTAACAAAACTGGTATAGAAGGAAAGTACCTTAACATAATAAAGGCCATATGTGATAAACCCTCAGTCATGATTATACTTAATGATGAAAAACTAAAAACCTTTCCTCTAAGATCAGGAACAACACAAGGCTGTCCACTATCACCACTGTTATTCGATATAACATTGGAGGTCCTAGTGAGTACAATAAGGTAAGAGGAAGATGTAAAAGGCATCCAAATAGGAAATGAAGAAGTCGAGAACTATCTCTATTTGGTGATTACATGATTCTCTATAGAGAAAACCCTAAAGATTCCACAAGAACACTACTAGAAATAATAAACAAATACAGTAAAGTTTCTAGATACAAAATCAATGTTCAAAAATCCATAGCATTCCTATGTTCTAATAATGAAGTGTCAGAAAAAGAAGTGGAAAGAATAATCCCTTTCACAATTGCAACAAAAAGACTAAAATACCTGGGAATAAATTTAACAAAACATGTGAAAGACCTACATAATGAAAACTATAAGACCCTATTAAAAGAAATTGAAGAAGAGTCAAAGAAATAGAAAGATACCCATGTTCTTGTACTGGAAGAATCAACAGAGTTAAAATAACCTTATTACCTAAAGCTTTATACAGATTTAATGCAATCCCCATCAAAATACCATTGGCGTTTTTCAAAGAAATAGAACAAAAACTCATCAGATTGGTATGGAAGCAGAAAAGACCCTGAATTGCCAAAGCCATTCTAAGAAAAAAGAACAAGGCTGGAGGCATCACTCTACCTGACTTCAAATTATTATATAAAGTGACAACAATCAAAACAGCATGGTATTGGCAGCAAAACCAACACATAGACCAGTGGAACAGAATCAAGAGTCCAAGAATAAACCCATGTTTATATGGGCCAATAATTTTCAACATAGGAGCCAAAAAATTTACAGTGTAGAAAGGGAAACCTCTTCAATGAATGGTGCTGGGAAAACCGAAAAGCCACCTGCAAAAGAATCCTTCAGCATTATTGACGGAGGCCAGGACATGGAAGCAACCGAAGTGTCCTATGATAGATTGGATAAAGAAGCTGTGGTACATATATACAATAGAATATTACACAGTCATAAGAAGAGATGAAATACTGCCATTTGTGACAACATAGATGGACCTTGAGATAATCATGCTAAGCAAAATAAGCCAGGCAGAAAAAGTTGAAAACCATATGATATCATTTATATGTGGGATATAAATCTAAAGGCAACAAACAAGCATGACAAACAAATAGAGACTCATGGACATGAACAGCAGACTAGGGGGTACCAGAGGGAGGGAAAAGGTAGATGGGGTAAAAGGGGTAAAATATGTGGTGACAGAGAGAAGTCTAACTATGAGTAGTGAACATACAAAGTGATATATATATCATATATATATTATATATATGATATTATATATATGATATATATATGATTTATATAATATATGATTTATATATGATATATATATATGATTTACTGTTGAACACTTGAAACTTATTGGATCTTGTTAATCGATGTCACCATAAAAAAAAAAAAAATAGAATACACTCTTACCATAAACTCTCATATCTTGTTCCACCACCAGCCAGGGAAAACTCTGTTTTTAAAGTGCTCATTTGATTAGGTTAGACCCACTGAGATAATCTATCTTAAGTTTAACTGATTAGTAAGTAACCTTAATAGTATCTTCAAAATATCTTTTGCTATGTAACAAAACATAATCATGGGAGTAACACCAGGGAATTCTATCACAAGCGATATAAGATGAAAGAGATCAAATCTTAGAAAATGAGGACACATTCATTCAAAATATGCACATATTTTAGTTTCTCTGATACTGGACAAAGTAAGGAAAGACTGAGGTATATCCCCCCACCTCACACGCTGTTAATGTGATTGATTTTCTAATGATAAACTAACCTTGTAGATAAAACCTATAGTGGTTACATGGTATTATCTTGTTTATATAGATTTGATTTTCTAATACTTAAAAATTTTTACATGTGTATTCATGAGACTGGCCTGTAATTTTCTTGTAATGTCCTTGTCAGATTTTGGTATTAATGTTATGCTGACCTCTCAAAACAATATAGAAAGCACTCTCTTACTCTGAAAATGTATGTAACATGGTGTTATATATTCCTTAAATGTACAGAATAATTCACCAGTAAAGTCATCTAGACCTGAAATCTCTTTGTGGGAAGGATTTTAGTAATGGATTCAATGCTGACTACTCAGCATTTTTATTTTTGTGTGTCAGATTAAAAATTGGGTTTCTTCAAGGAATTTGTCCATTTTACACAAACCGTCAAATTATCTGGCATAAAATTGCTCATTATATTACCTTAATATCTGTGGAACTGCAGTAATTTCCCATTTTTCATTCTCTATCATGACAATTTTTATTTTTTCCTCTCTTTGCTATGTTGTTGGTCTTACTCGAGTTTATCAATTTATTACTCTTTGGAAAAAAACAATTCTTTGCTTTATTGACCTTTTGTACATTTTCCCATGTTCATTGTATACTTGTTTTCTATTTCATCAATTTCTGATACTATTTTCCTATTTCCTTCCTTTTACTTAAATATCCAAGTTCCCCTAACCATTTATTTTGTGGTGTGATTGTATGATTTATCTTCATGACCAGGTGCTTAGATTACTTATATGCCAGTCATTCTTTTTTTACATTTTCATTTAGAGCTACTACATGATAATTATAATTTTGTCTTTTGTTTTCAAATATGCTATGGCAGAAACTACTAGATACCATCCAATTTAAACTCTCCCTTTTAGCCTTAGTAACAGAAGCCAAATTTCATACAGGTGATTGGCATCATTTGCTGCCAGTGGCCCATATTACTAAATTCTAGCCAAGGAAATGTAAGATGAAATACATTATTCCCAATTTGATTAAAGTGGATGTTTTAGTGGACAAATGTGCTCTTTCTGCCATTCAGTACTGCCCGAGCCTTCAGGCATGCAACCAGACATAATGATTGGAACTTTGGCAGCCATTTTGGACCACAAGTGACCTTCATATGGAACACACAAGACATAAAGATAGAGTGATTTCCACCAGAGTCACAAGCTTGGAGTTCTTCAACTATAGACTCTTTTAATATGAGAAAATTAAACAACTTATACCTAGTTTAGGCCACTGTTTTGGGAGGCCTCATTACATAGGACTGAATCTAATAATCACTAAAATATACAAATAAGTCTTTTTTAAATATGTTATTAGATAAAACTTTCAAGAAATTGTAATATAATAGTGATGCTTATGGGGCCTCCTATCTTGACCCTGGTCTATATAAGATCACATATTATTTTTCTATTTTACATATATTAGAATAATATTTACTGGGAAACATAGTCTAAGTATCTTAGATGTTATATATAATAAACTGACCTCTTCTAAATTTATTACAGCCTTGGTATTTAGACAGCACTTACTCTAATATTGCATTTCAAAAAAATTATAATCATACAATTGAATCAGATAGAGATTTTTCTTGAAAAATAAGCTGACATCAGTCTTTCTGAAACTTCCATCACTATACTGATCCTTTTATCTATCTCACATACTATTTGTATATAGTATACATATACACTATACTAATATGTATATAATATATATTATTTTCATATGCTATATCATATACTGTTCAACTATTTTGAATTACCCTTAAATAACTCTTTTGATACTTAAATATCCAAGTTCCTCTAACCATTTATTTCATGGTGTGATAGTATGATATTTCATTTCTGCACCAACCTCTGTATATTTTTAAGAAATAAATTCAGCTAATATATACTACCTAAAATATGTAAGTCAAAGAAATTTGGTTTGTTAGAATAGTTGGTTAATGATGCTTATAAACCTTGTTTTGAGGGTACCTTGAGATAATAGCTATGGCAGTGACATAGTTTTTTAATCTACCCAGTTTCCCATAAGAAAACAGATATGACAATTAGATAGCAAAAATGTTGAATTATGTATAACAATATTATATGACAAGATATCCCCCAGAAATCCAAAATATAAAGGGATGGAGAAAAAACACTAACACCCAATAAAATGTAGTATCAACAAATACGCAAAAGGAAAGAGATAAAAGCAATGAGGCATCTGATGGATAGGAATAAAACAAAAAATATTAAAGGCACTCCCTGGAAACCTTGGAGAGACAATTTAGGGGTAGAACTTAAATCCTTGAGGGGTTTTGCATATTCTAATAGAGTGGAATACAAGGAGTCCCTGATAAGATCTGAAGGATCTGAAGTATTCTGGGCCTAGGAACCTCTGAAACTAACTATCCACTGTTCTCCTCTAGGTCAAAGCCCAAAACTGAGGGAAAAAAAAAACAAAAACAAAAAACTCCTGAAGATAAAATCAAAATTGAGCAGCAGAGACAATGGAGAAAAATAAAGGGGGAAAAAATCCACTTTAAAAAGGGGGTTCTGGGGACTAGAGTTAGAGAACTCAGAAAGTAAGCCATGCTATTTTCAGAAACTATACACATACTCAAACACACACAAAACAAGCAAAAACAGAAGAAAGAGCTTAAAAACCTGAAGAAAGATTCTTTTTAAAGTTCAGAAAAACTAACTTTTCATAAAGCAGGGGATATAACCTAATCTCAGACATTATTATAAAGCAAAAAGAGAGTAAGAAGCAAAAAAACATAATATATATAGACAATAAAAACCAGCCAGACAGTGAGGCCTACCAAAAAGGTAAATACTATAACCTATTATTTCAAAATAAACTTAAATTTAGTTCTGCATATAAGGAGCTTAGAAACTGTCATTCTGTCCAGGCAACGACTAAAAAGCTAAACAGATTGAAAAAATAAGAACTCTTCTTCAATCCCTGGGAAAGGAGAACACAGGACAAATTGTTGCCCCTTAGATTCCAAAGACAAACAGGCAAATAAAAGTCGTCACGGCTTACCTGAGTAAAAACCCAATAGAGAAAATTACTGCTGAAACTAATATTAGGGTAGATAAAATCTGAACTATCATTGACAAATTGCTGGAGACTCAGTATACACAACACTGAGTTAAAAACTCCAAGAAAACCCAGTCATAGAGGACTGCCACAATATTATAAGATTTACCTCCAGGAGCTTGACCAAGTTCCCACAGTAAACATCAGAGAACAAATCTCCTGTGCTTCCAGAAGTGAGAAGGAGAAAGCAATGTTCTCCGCTAGGTCATCTGAGCACTCAGTTCTTCTTAATAAGGTTTACCCTCAGGTGAAATTCGTTAAATTAATACTAACCTCCTGGGGTATTATCAAAGCCTAATGACTTGGGGAAAGGGAAAACCCAACTCCAGCTGGCTCTAGCCTTCCACATGAGAGAAGTGAAATACTAAACCCAGCCCAGTCTTGCAATACACTTACACCTAAGGGAGAGAAGAAAAAAACAAAAAACAAAACAGAAACTCTTGTGAAGTTCATTGTTCATAGGCATAAACTCACTAAAAGATTAAGATGTAATCATAGGACTATAGAAAGCTACCCCTTCCCCACACCTCAGCACTGTATTACTAAGACCTATTTGTAGCAGTTCCTTATACCCCGTATATCATGCCCAGCTATCAAGAAAAAATTATACGGCATACCAAAAGTTAAAAAAACAACCTGAAGAGATCAACCAATCATCAGAAACGTGTGGCAGGAATGTTGGTATTATCAGACCAGAACTTTAAAACAACTATAAATAATGTGCTAAGAGCTATAATGGATAAAGTACACAACATACAAGAATAGAACGGGCAATGTAAACAGAAAGATGGGAATTCTAAGAAAGAATAAAAAAAATGCAAGAAATCAAAAACACTGTAACAGAAATGAAGAATGTTTATGATGGGACCAGTAGTAGACAGGACATGGATGAGAGAAGAATCTCTGAGCTAGAGTACACATCAGCAGGGTCCTCGAAAACAAAAAAAGCAAAGAGAATAAAGACTGAAGAAACCAGAGCATAATCCCAAGAAATGTAGGACTATAAATGTATAACATATATGTGATGGGAATACAAGATGAAAAAAAAGGTAAAGGAAAAGAAAAAATATTTGAAACAACAATGGTGGCAAATTTTCCCAAATTAATGTCAGACACCAAACCACAGGTCTGGGAAGCTTGGAGACCACAAAGCAGAAAAATAATGACAAAACTACATAGAAGAATATCATTATCAAACTACAGAAAATCAGATGTAAAGAATAAAATCTTGACAGAAGCCAGAGGGGAAAATAATCTTACCTACAGAGAAATAAGATAAGAGTTATACATGACTTCTTCCCAGAAATCATGCAAGCAAGTAGAAAATGGGGTAAAATGTTTAAAGTGTTGAGAGAGAAAAAAACACCAATCTAGAATTCAATTCCCTATGAAATTATATTTAAAGTAAAGGAGAAATAAAGATGTTCTCAAACAGAAACTGAGGGAATTTGTTGCCACTACCACCTTGCAAAAAGTATTAGTTAAAGAAGTTATTTGGAGAGAAGGAAAATAACATAGGCCATTATTGTGGACTTACAATAAGTAAGGAAGAGCATAAAAGAAGGAATAAGTGAAGTTAAAACTTTCTTACAAACTCTAACAGGTAATAGTTTGTTCAAAATAATATCACCAATATATTCAATTCCATATACATCATTTTTATACCTAAGCTAATGTATGCTTATATTTAAGTCGAATGAATGAAAAAAATGATGCAAGGGACAGGAGAGAGGAATTAGGATGGTTTTGTTATTATAAGGTACCAGAAAAGACAGAAAAAGAGTAGAAGACAAAATAAGAACAAAGAACGGTGACAACAAATAGAAAACAGTAACATGGCAGATATTACCCAGTTACATAAATAACCACTATAAATGTCAATTGTCTAAATGCAGGAATTTAAAGACAGAGATTATCAGAGTGGATTAAAAAAAAAAGACACAACTGTATGCTATCTTTGAGAAATTCATTTAAAATGTAAAGATATTAAAAGTAGAGTGATTGAGAAATGTATACCATATTGACATTAATCAGAAAAAAAGCAGGAGTTGCTATATTCATTTGAAACATAGATGACATCAAAACAAGGAATGTTATCAGGAATAAAAAGGGGTATTACATAACAATTAAGAGGTCAATTTTCCAAAAAGATTTAACAGCCCTTAACATGTAAGTGCCTAATGACAGAGCATGAAGTAACTAAGGCAAAAACTAATAGAATTGCAAAGGGAAATAGATGAGCTCGCTATCATAGTTGGAGACTTAAACACTCCTCTATCAGAAATAGACAGATCCAACAGTCAGAAAATCAGTAAGGACATAGTTGAACAACACAGTACCATCAATCAACTGGGTATAATTTACATCTGTGGAAAACTTTATCCAATAATAGTATAATATGTATTCACCTTAGGCTCACATGAAACATTCACCAAAGCCTACCACATTCTGGTTCATAAAATGCACCTTAACAAACTTAAAAGAGTAGAAATTACAATGTCATCTTAGAACACAATAGAATGAAACTAGACATCGATAAAAGAAATACAGCTGGAGATCTCAAAATACATGGATATTAAACAACACACTTTTAAGTAATGTATGGGTTGAAGAAGAAATTTCAGGAGTAATTTTAAGACATCTTGAACTAATTAAAAATAAAAAGACAACATCGAAATTTGTGGGATGTAGCAAAAGCAGTGCTTAGAGGGAAATTTATAACTCTGAATGAATATATTACAAAAGAAGATCTAAAAGCAATAATCTCAGCCTCTACCTCAGAAAATCAGGGGGGAAAAAGAAAAGCAAATTACTACACAGTAAGGATAAGAAAAGAAATAATTAAAATTTGAGCAGAAATCAATAAAATTGAAAAGAGGAAATCAATAGAGAAAATCCATAAAACCAAAAGCTGGTTCTTTAAAAAGATCAATAAAGTAGATAAGCCACTAGCCACGTTAACTAATTAAAAAAGAGAATATAAATTATTAATATCAAAAATGAAAGAAGAGACAACACTACCAATCATATGAATAGTAAAAAGATAATGAAGTAAGAGTATGAACAACTCTATGTCCACAAGTTTGATAACCTAGATGAAATGAACAAATTCCTCAAAAGACACAATCTGCCACAACTTACAAAAGAAGAAATAGACAATCCGAATAGATGTATATTTATTAAACAAATTGAATCAATAACCTTCCAAAATATAAAGCACCTGACCGAGAAGGCCTCACTGGTGAATTCTAAAATTTAAAAAATTACATGAATTCTCTACAATGTCTTTCAGAGAATAGGAGCAGAAGGAATACTTTCTAACTCATTCTATGATTCCAGCTACACTAATATGACAACCAGACAAAGACATTACAAGAAAAGAAAATTATAGACCATAGGACATAGATACACAAGTTCTGAACAAAATATTAGTAAATCAAATCCAATATATAAAAAGAATCATACACCGACACTATCAAAAGGGATTTATCCCCGGAATGCAAGAAAGGTTAAGCATTCAAAAATCAATCAATGTATTCCACCACATCAATAGGCTAAAAAATAAAAAATATATTACATGATCATATCGATAGACTCAGAAAAAAAAAAAAACATTTGAAAAAATCCAACACCTATTCATAATAAGAACTCTCAGAAGCCTAGTAATAGAGAACTTCCTCAATTCTATAGAGGATAGCTACCAAAAAATCTACAGCTAACATCATACTTAATGGTGAAAAATTAGAAGCTTTCCAACTAAGATGGGGTTCAAGTCTAGAAAGCCCACTCTCACTACTTTCTTTCACCACTGTACTGGAAGTTTTAGCTAACGCAGTAAGAAAAGAAAAAAAAAATTAAAGTATATGGTTTGGGAAGAAAGAATAAATTGCCTTTGTCTCTGTAGACTGTCTACATTGAAAATCCAAAAGAATTAGCAAAAACTCTTGGCACTAATAAGCAATTATAGCATGGTTGCAAGATACAAGGTTAATATACAAGGTTGTGTAATATACAAGACTATTTTAAACTCATTCATATGATCAATACCATTTACATTAGTACTCCACAAAATGAAATATTTAGGAACAAATCTAACAAAATATATATAAGATCTATTTAAAGAAAACTACATATGAAACTGATGAATGAAATCAAAGAACTAAATAAACAACAGAGATTCCATGTTCATAAACAGGAAGATTCAATATTGACAAGATGTCAGTTCTTCCCAACTTATCTATAGATTCCATGTGATCCAATCAAAATCCCACCAAGTTATTTTGTAGATATCAACAAGCTAAGTCTAAAGTTTCTATTGAGACAAAAAAAAAAAAAAGAGAAAGAAAAAGAATTCCTACCACAATATTGAAGAACAAAGTTGGAAAACTACCTAACTTCAAGATTACTCTAAAGCAACAGTCATCAAGATAGTATGGTATGTGCAAAAGAACAAATAAGCAAAAGAACAAATAAATATATCAATGAAATAAAATAGAGAACTCAGGAAATAAACATAAATATCGTCAATCAATCTTTGACAAAAGAGCAACAGCAACAAAATAGAGCAAATAGTCTTCAACAAACGATGCTGGAACATCCATGTGTAAATATCCCAGTCATTTACCCTAAGCAAATTGTAAGCAACTCCAGGGTTTTAAGTTGTTGAATATAATTAGATTTATATTTTGAAAAGATTACTCTTTGCATATTATGGTAAATGTAACTGACAGGGAGCAAGAGATCCAAGGAACACCCTCCCCCGCCCCTAGTCAAATAATACAGAGGGCATAAGATATAACAACAAAGGTGATATTTAAAAAATATTAACTACTAAGAATATAATATCCACATTTGCCAGATGTTAAATGCTTTATATTCCTGATCTCAATTCCCACAAGCAAACAGTGAAATAAATACTGGTATTAGCCCCTGCTTTCTACCATCTAACATATGAGGAAACTCAGGTTCAGAGTAGTTACATGCCTAATGGAACAGCACTTTAAAGAGAAAAAGAATTCAAATAGGTCTGTCTTGAACCACTCTGTATGTTAATATTACTGACATCTCTCCCCACAAAGCTCATTCAAATTCTGTTCACGCATGCTGAATTTTCAGAGACTGTTTCCATGCACAAGGTTTTATCTCATGGTAAATGAATATCTTGATTCTAAGAGAGAAAAACTCAATCCTAGGGGAATAACTAAAGACAAGTCCCTTTAACTAGATGCACACTAAATTTAAAGAAACAAGAGTCAGAAACCATATTTTAAATAAATATGTATTTGTCAGCAACTACCTTATCTTTTTCCACTTCTTTTATTCTAAATAATTTTACTTGTCCCCACTTGTAGGCCCACTTTCTGTCACATTTCGACCTTTCTTTAAAAAGTATATTAAATCTCTTTCATAGAAGTTGCAGGCAACTGTATTATGGTCAGTTTGGCTCTTTTGCCATCATTCTTGCCTATTTTTTATCAGGGCTACTGCCATTTATCATTTAGCCCATGCAGGCTAATGCAGGAGAATATTCTTTCTGCCCAATACAGAATGTTAACTATCATTTCAGCGAAACTTCCTAATCTGGTTTTCTCAGGGGTTGTACATTTCCCAGCTCTAGATTTATTTTAATCCTACCTATATTTCAGGGCCAAATTTAATTTCTATCTTCTAGCACCTGAAAATAAGCTATGTGAAAATACTTTTCATATGTTTGATGTTTGGCATGACTAATACAAACAAATTAATGACAGAGTATTCTATCTTATATCCCCAAGTTCAATGTTGAGAGAGTCTACTAAGAAAAATTTTCCTCTATTAGCAGATGTCGGCTGCTGGAAAGGAATACAAAGAACAAAGAGAGAGCAAAATATAATGCAGACTGATACTGTACTAGATGTTTCACCAAAATGATCTTCACATCTAAACAAATTATGAAATCCTCATATATATGTTTCCAGGTTTGTATTTCTATTGTATCACATTATATAGTACATGGCTTATATTTGTATTACTTCCCATTACATGAGAGAAATTCAATATATGTTTTTGACTGATATTTTTAAGCTTTTAATAAAAAAACTCAGAATTACTCAATGATTAACAAAAACTTTACTGATGAGTTATTTATATGGTCAATTTAAAAGAAAAAAGTATAAAATCTGTATTATGTTAAATATTATATTACCATAGAGTTTCAGTGTCTTCCTTAAAACTAGATTGAATAATCTATAAGATACAATCTTGATAGGGAATGCAAAATGTTTATTATTGGAGAATTGCCTTTTTATCATTGATTTCCTTATCATCTTACTTTAATATTCAAATAATAAAGAAAATAAAACATACCTCAAACTCTTTCTTACTAGGAAACCACGTATCCACCTTTGAACAATCAAAACTGGTGAATTATGAGCCATAATTTCATTAATTTTTGAAATAACATATTTGATATTATTAATTTCATCCTCATAGGTTGATCCCTGTATAAAGAAAATATATTTGATATTTATCTTTCATGAGACTATTTCCCAAAGACATTTTAAACTTGGTAATCTAATGGTATAGACTACTAAAATGTTCACAGGTATGTTAAAGGCATAGTAGTTAAATAATAAATACATTTCATATCTATTTTATTAGATCAGAATATCAAGAATTAGTAGCATCAAATAATTTTAATTCTCTACACAAAATACAAGATCCATGATGATAACCCTGTCCATTCTAGATTCTTCTCCCAATCTAATATAATGGGTATAATAAAATTTTGACCATAATCATGCTGATATCTGAAAAGTAGTGTTATAAGTAGGTATCCAATGAAACTCTAAAAAGTATTCTGTGGATCTCCATAGAGTACACTGACAATGTTGGATTCATAGAAATAATGAACAGTAGTTCAAAACTCTGTTTCAGCTTAACTAGAATATTGGACACTTATTGGAAAACAACACATTGCCCTGGGGAAAGACATTCTATATTGCCTTTAAAGAAATTATCTCTAAGATCTCTGTTCAAGCAACTGTTTAGACTTGGAATCACAAGCTCCCTGTAGCCTATTGATCATTTGAGCAGTTAGAAATAAAGCCACTTTACTTATATTTTGAATGTAAGAATTATTACTAAAAGCCTAAAATTTGTATTACTTGTAAGGCACCTACCCTGAAAATGACCAAATCCATCACGCTAAAAATATACACTTTTTCTGCCTATACATTCATCAGCTATGTATTGCTAGGGGAAAAAAAATCACAAAGCCTTGCAAATTAGTGTTCCTTCATGCCACCCCAAAATATGGTTGTAGGAGTTCAAGACATGCCACCCCAAAATATGCACCTTTGATATATTAATTATTTTGAGTGATATACACTTGAAAGACAATAAAAGCATGGAGGGGTTTTTCTCTGAAATTCCCTATCTGCCTAAAGGCAGGTCCACCAAAAGGCATTCAATTGTCATGAATCCCTCTCCAGGTGTTTCATCAACCAGGGAAGACAAACTCTTATCAAAGGAGAGTAAATTAGAAAAAAATTAGGAAAGGAGTTTAGGACAGAACACCACACCCAGATGAATTTTGTCACAAACTCCCATCTACTCCTCTAAGGATCAATCATTCATCTTTCCTAAAAATCATTTACTCTCTCCAAAGAAGCTTACATTATTCCCATCCCTTTCCTTAAGCCACCTAGGGGGGTCACTCATTTTAACCGGGGCATCCCCCATGTATATATTAGATATACCTGTTAATAAACTTGTTTGTTTTTCTCTTGTTAATCTGTTATTACATGGGTCTTAGTAAAGAACTCAGAAGGTTAGAGGGGAGTTATTTTTCCTACAGTAGCTCAAGGGCAGGGAGGTTGAGTGCATAAAAGAGGGAAAAGAATATAGGAGGGAATTTATATAACTAAGCTTAAGTATTCCTGGTCAGATGCTATAACTCTCACCAGCAGAGAACCATTAAGTTCACACTACAGTTTACAGCAAGAGTCCTGCTTTCCACCGAGGCATGAATAATTCCTTCTATTTAAAGAGATAAACAGAATAATCATCACCTATGGGCAGGGTTAGTGCCTCTGCCAGAGAAAGATTAACCTCTAAACAGCACTAAAGCTTTCTGATGTCCTAAAACAATCACCCTATAAAATGCCAATGAAGATATCACTGTAAACTTGTACAAATGCCATAACAATTTGATATCTGAGGACAAAAGGAAATGTCCTCTTTCTAAAGGGCAAGTAATGTATTTCCTTCACTAGAGGAATGATGGCCTGGGTTTAAATCCCAGTTCCACTACTTGCTAGCTATATAATCTAGGGCAAGTATCCTATCTGTCCCCTGTTCATCATCTGTAAAACAGAGAAAACAATGATACTACCTCATCTGGTTGTTGTGAAGGAATATTTGTAAAACACTTAGAACAGTAGCTAAAACTTTTCAAAAATCCAATGTTATCTGCTACAATTTCATAATACTTAAAATGATATAGTCTTTTACAGTTTAAAAAGAACTTAGATACCTTTGAGTATTTGATACTCAAAAAAAGTATTTGATACTTAGTGAATTGTCTAAAACAATTCACTAAGCAATTTATCCAAACAATGTAAAATTAAGAAATCAATAAATTAACTGCAAAAGACAATGAGCATAATATTTCCAATAAAAAAATTAAAGTATTACTGTAAAAGTTTGACAAAGAACAACATATACTTAGGCAAAAAGAAAACAAAAAAACAACCTATCGATAATCAATGAAATAGGTGGTAGAATAATGAAATATTTATACTCTGCCACTTGCTACTGTAACCATGGAATGAAAATGGGGCTATTGCTAACAGTAGTATAAAATATGATGAAGCATCTCATAAAAACAACAAGAACTTTTGTAATATGACTCATATAGAAGAATACATTTTGTGTTCTAACAGGAAAAGCAGTTTAGAAAACAAATTCTAAAACTATATTCTATTCATATTGTATATAATTACAGATTCCCAGTTAACTGTATTTTAAACACATTTATACTTTTTAATTTTTTATTTATTTCCTACTCCTATGTTTTAATTTCTTCTATATGAATCTGGTCTCTAAATCTATCTTTTTGTATTCCATTTGTGATTTTTTACATTAGAATTTCCTAATTGGGCATACATTTTCTCATTTTTGAATAATGTAAATCATACTAATCCCACATTTTATTTTAAATAGAGTGAACCTATACAGTTGTTACCTTTTTATTCTGTCAGAAGCACATTATATTCATAACTTATTCACTTTAATAGTCACATGAAATAGTGAGAATCCATATAATACTTCCCACACTAGCCAGGTAAACACTTTTGGAACACACTATAGTAAATTCTCAAGATTTAAAAAATTCACTTGAATAAAGAACCATTAAATAATTTAAAATAAAATTGATAACTATAATAACATTATAGAAAAGGGCAAAAACAAGAATAAAAATCCTACTCAAATTTCCACCAATCAAATTAACTATTACCAATTTGAAATATGCATTTCTAAATACTTTCTCCAACTCTATAGATTATCTCTTCTTTCTCTTATTAGGGTCTTTTACAAAGCAATTTTAAAAAGTTGATGAAGTTCACCTTACCATTTTTTTTTCTTTTAAAAACTGGGCTTTTGCTGTCAAATCTAAGAAGTGTTTGCATAATCCTAGATCTCAATGATTTCCTTAGGTTGAGGCTCGTGTGTGTGTGTGTGTGTGTGTGTGTGTGTGTGTGTGTGTGTGTGTGTGTGTGTGTTTGGATGCTCAATTGCTCCAGCAACATGTATTTAAAAGGCTATGGGGTTTTTTTGTTACTTTTACACCTTTTTTGAAATTCATCTAGACATATTGTGTGAACCAATTTTAGGTTTTCTGTTCTGTTCTATTAATCTTTGTGTCTATGCCTCACCAATACCACACAATCTTGATTACTGTAGCCTATATAGGTCTCAAAATCAGGTGACTGATTCTTTTTACCTTATTGTTTTTCAGTTATTTTAGCCATTCCAGTTTCTTCACTTTGTCATAAAAAGTTCAGAATAATCTTGTTTATATCTACAAAAAATCTTGCTGGTTTCTGATAGAAACTGCATTAAACCTGTCTATCAATTGGGAAGAACTGAGACATTTATTTTGCTGAGTTATTTCACGTATATGCTATGTCTTTCATTTTATTCAGGTATTTAGGTTTTTTCATCAGTGTTTTATAGTATTCAGCAACAAGTTCTGAACATTTTTTGTTAGATCTACACCTAAGTATTTAATTTTTGAGTGATTGCAAATAATATATTTTAATTTTGGTGTCCATGTGTTCACTGCTAGTATACAGAAATACGACTGATTTTTGTATGTTTACCTGACATCCTGTGGCCTTGCTAAGCCCATTTTTTAGTTCTAAGAGATTTTTTTGATATATTCTTTGGGATTTTCAACGTAGGTGATCATTTCATCAGCAAATAGAGCTTTATTTCTTTTTCCATCTGTATTTCTTTCATTTTCTTTTCTTGCCTTATTGCACTAGCAAGACTTTCCAGCATTATGTTGACAAGAGAAATGACAGTGGGCATCCTTGCTTTGTTCCTAGCATTCGGTCTTTCATTGTTAAACATGTCAGCTATAGATTTCATGGAGATTCTTTTTTGAGAAGTAAGTTACCTTCTTTACTTATTTTTTGATGTATTTTTTTTTTTATCATGAATGGATGGTGAATTTTGTCAAATGCTTTTTATCCATTAGTTGATATATATTTGATATGATTTTCAAATACTGAAACAGCTTTGCATCCCTGGAATGAGCCCCACTTGCTCATGCTATGATTATTTTTACACATTTTTGAATTCTATTTTCTAATTTTTTGCTAAGGATTTTTTGTGCTTATATTTATGAGGGATATTGGTCTGTAGTTTTCTCTTTTTGTACTTTGGTTTTGGTATCAATGTAATATCAGTTTCCAAAAATAAATTGGGAAGTGTTTCTTCTTATTTTCTAAAAGAAACTGTATAGAATTGGTGTTAATTCTTTTTTAAATGTTTGGGAGAATTCTCCACTGAAGCAATCAGGGACTGAAGATTGCTTCTGTTGAAGCTTTTAAATTATAAACATAATTGCCTTAATAGTTATAAGGCTATTTAAATTATCAATTTCATGGTAGGTGAGTTTTGAGTTTATTATTTTGTAAAAGTGATCCATTCAGGGAAAGTGTCAAGTTTATGCATGTAGCATTATTGTACTATTCTTTTATCGTTTTGATGTCTGTTGGGTCTGTAGTGATATCCTTTGTTTTGTTTCTGATATTGGTAACGTGTTTCCTCTTTCTTTTTCTGTCTTTCTAGGTTTGTTAATTTTACTAACCTTTTCAAAGAAATAGATCTTCATTTTACTAATTTGTCACGATTTATGTTTATGATTTCACTAATATCTATTATGTTTATCATTTCCATCCTTCTGCTTGCTTTGGGTTTATTTAGCTCTTGTTTTTCTAAGTTTTTATGGGGGGATCTTACACCACTAATTCAAGGTTTCTCCTCTTTTTCAAAATATGCATTTTAGTGCTATAAATTTTCCTCTCAGCATTGCTTTAGCTGTGTCCCACAAATTATGTTACCTGGTATTTTGATTTTAATTCAGGTAATGTATGTTTAATGTTCTTTGAGAATACATCTTTGACCTATGTATTTGTCAAAAGTATGGTGTTTATTTTCCAAGTGTTTGGAGATTTTCCACCTATCTTCTTGTGGTCAGAGAACACTCTATGATTTAAATTCTTTTAAACTGTTGAGGCTTGTTTTATGAAACAGAATCTGGCCTATATAATGATTCAATGGGCACTTGAAAAGAATGTATATTGTACTGCTGTTGGCTAAAGTATTCAATGAAAATATCATTTAAATTCTTTTGGTCAATAGGACTGCTATTTTTCCTATATCTTTCCTGATTTTCTCTCTAGTTGCTCTAATGGTTGAAAAAGGGAGTTCGATGTCTACAACTATAATCATATATTTCTCTATTTTTCATTTCAGTTGTATCAGTTTTTCTTTACATATTTTATAGTTCTGTTTCATGTATTCACATTTAAAATTGCTATGTCTTCTTGGTGATTTAAACTGATCATCACTATATAACGGTCTTCCCTGACTCTGATAATTTTCTTTGCTCTGAAGTTTACATTATCTGATAGTAAAATGACTAACTAGACATCTGATATTGGATAAGTTCTAAAACTCACTATATTTCATGTTCTTCTGTGAAATAAGAATAATACCTTTCCAAGTCAAAGAATATAATAAAGAATAAATAAAATATTTTTTAGAAAGTCCTTCCCTATCCACACTAGCTGAAGTAGCCCAAATCTTTACCACTTTTGTCCTATGTTACCACTTTCTTTTCTTTTCTTTAGAAATTAACACTACCTGGCATTCTATGGTTGTTTTATTTTGGTTTTTTTGAAGTTATTTTTTCTTACATGTTTATTTCCTGAACCTTTCCACTGAACTTCATAAAAGCAAGACCTATGGTCATATTATTTATCAAGTCCAGAATAATCCCTCTCACATATCGGGTGCTCAATATATATCTGGTGAAGAAACAAAGGAATAAAACTTATAAAATGTCTTCCTCAGTGGCTTTTACTGAATGTTCATCCTCTGCTGTCTCCTTTCTTCTTTCCCACTGGCTGCCTGCCTATATCAACCTTAATCACATCATTTCTGGCCTGTAGTAACTGATCTTCTGCCTTCATCTGTCTCCTAACCCTTACTAAGCTGCTAGCAAAATATTGAATTAATATCTTTTAAAACACTTTGTCAATAACATATATTCACAGAGCAACAACTAAGAAAGAACCACTTTAATTTTCCTACTCAAATAACTTCAATAGATCTTCATTGCATTCATTAAGAAGTCCAAACTGTTTGGCATGTCATTCAAGGTTCTTTTAAATGCTCACCACCCTTCTCCCCCAACACACACACTTAACTTCCATTAATCCCTTAAATGAACCTCAGTCATTTTGACTGTCTTTAAAAGGGTCATGTATGTCCCTTCCTTTCATTATACCATACCATAAAACTAGATAGTTAAATAAAATTCTTCCTTTAGAGCCCAGGTTAAGACACTCAAGCATAAATACTAGTTTGTTTCTTATTTCTCTAATTTTTAAAACTATTATTAAAAAACCATTAATATACTTAATATTTAAAAAATAATAATCACATGCAGTTAGAAAAAGTTTCCAACTTCCTAATCTCCAGCCTTCCCATGCATAATCATTGTTCGTTGTTTATATACCCTTTCAGATGTAATTACCACTGTTCAAATGATTTCTTCATCAATTTTTAGTGCATTTACATGTAGATTTATATATGCATAGAACATATTATAAACACTGTTCTGCAGCATACATTTTTACTTCCTATACCTTGTAACTGATTTTTGTTAACACCTGCACAATTAACCCTCTTTTGAACTCATTTATTCGTTCTAATATTTATATGTCATGAAGCATTTTTTCTTATATTTTTGTCTATTTAAGTATTTTGTAATATCCAACTAAAGTTTCCCAATAACCTTTTTCACTCTTTTAAAAATTAACATAAAATGACTGAACATGCCAGTGTCATCAAATTAATTGCTTATCTTCTTCTCCATATTGTACTTCAAGAAAAAAAAAAAACTATTTCCCAATGGATTCATTCAAATATGAAAAAACTTGAAAAAATTGAAAATCCACTTTCAATTAAAAATAACTATTTTGAATCAACAAAAAATCTCCAGAACTAAGAAATGAGAATTGCAAGTTTGCAGGATATAAACTTAAATAAAAACATCAACTGTATTTCTATATATTAGTAACAAACAATCCAAATACAAAATTAAGGACATGATTCCATTCACGATACCAAAAAAAAAAACCTAAAAATAAATTTTGCAAAATAAGTGTGAGACTTGTACAATTAAAACTATAAAGAATTGTTGAGAGAATTAAAGAACATCTAAATAGAGAGACAGTTCACATTTGCAAATGAGAATACTCAGTACTGTAAAGATGATAATTCTCTACAAACTGATTTATAAATACAGCGGAATCCTTATCACTATCCCAACAGGAATTCAAGAAACCCTGAATAATCAAAGTAATATTGAAAAAAAAAAAAAAAAAACGCAAAGTTGAAAGATTCAGACTTCCCCATTTCCCATTTCAAAACTTAACTACAAAGTTACAGTAATGGAGATTCTGTGGTAATGGCATAAATATAGATAGAAAGACCACTGGAATATAATTGAGACTCCAGAAATAAACTCTTACACTTATGACCAACTGATTTTTGACAATGATATTAAGACAATTCACTAGGGGAAAAAATAATCTTTTCAGCAAACAGTGCTGATATCATTGACTATGAACATATAAAAAATTAACATAGACCCTTATTTCATACCATGCATTAAAATCCATTCAAGATAAAACACAGATCTAAATTTCCTATTATTGTTAAACTTTGAGAAGAAAATATAGGAGAAAAATCCTATGACCCAGAATTAAGCATAATTTTTAGATACAACACCAAAAGCATGATCCATATAAAAAATCCATTATAAAAAAATTCATAAAATTGAACCTTATAAAACTCTAAATTTTTCTGCTCCAAAAGACAACATTAAGAAAATGAAAAAAACAAGCTATAAGTTTGGAGAAAATATTTGTGATTCATATATCTGATAAAGGATTTATATCCAAATATCTACTCTTACAACTCAATAAGACAAACAACCCACTTTAAAAATGGGTGAAAAAATCTATATAGACATTTCACCAAAGAAGATACATGGATAGTTAATAAGAGATGAAAAAGAAATGCTTATTGTTATTCATTGGGGAAATAAAAATTAAAACCACAAATAAAATACTTCACACCTACTAGAATGTTTATAGTGCAAAGGACAGAAAATACTAAGAGTTTGCAAAGACATAAAGAAACTAGAACCCTTTTGTACGGGTGGTTTCTACTCCTTAGAAAGTACTTCAGTCTCTTAACAAGTTAAACATAAACTTACCATACATCTCAGCAATTGTACTCCTGAAAATCTACCCCCAAAAAATGAAAACTTATGTTTACATTAGTAGGTATTCATAGCGGCATTATTTATGATAGTAAAAACTACAAATAATCCAAATGTCCATCAACTGGTGAATGGACAATGAAAATACATATGTTTCATATAATAAAATGTTACTTAGCAATCAAAAAGAACTAATGAATCATGCTACAACAAGAATTAGCCTCAAACACATCACACTAAGAGAAAGAAGGCCGATGCAAAAGACTACATATTGTATGGTTCCTTTATATAATGTTTAGAAAAGCAAATTTATGGAGACAGAAAAGAGAACAATGGTTAACTAGGACTGGGGATAGGAGTGGGGATTAACTGCAAATGGGAATGAGAGAAACTTTTGGAGTAGTGGAAACTTCAAACATTGGATTTTGGAGATGGTTATGCACCCCTGTTAATTTACTAAAACCATTGATTCAAATATGTGAAATAGGGGAATTTTACAATATGTAAGTTATATTTCCTTAAAGCTATTAAAACAGAAATCAAATATATATATATTTCTCTACAATTTGATACTTTTCTATTCAATATATTTTATGCAGTAAACATATACACTTTTTATAAATTTCAGATCTAACACATTACTAATGTATTCACTAGTATATGGTATTTTATATCAATGATACAAAATATTAGTTTTATGTAATTTAGATATGAACCTTATGATTAAAATTTCTATACATTTCTATAAATATATTCAAAACAAGTCCTAATGAAAACATTTACCTTTTTCAAAGCAGGGCAGAAATTAAAGAAAAGCCTGTGGTTATATGTTTTGAATCTTTCAGGAAGATGCCAGTTCTGAATTATTTCTTCATCAGAAATCACATGATGATCCAGTGCTTTGAGAGTCCATATACTATTGACAAGAACATGTCTATATCCTTTTTTAAGGCTTACTGGACAATCAAACATAGTGAGGGCAATGAGGCTTGGACAGGCAGATAACATACATATATTCCTTAACTTTGCAAATCCATTGTCATGAAGATAGAGGAGTTGTAGTTTCTTCAATCCACTCCAAAATTTGGTATCTGGTAGACTCTTTACCTGAAATATTATTAATAATAATACTTTCAATACAAAAGTAAAATTTATACAAATTACATGGAAAATAAAATATATTAAACATCTTCTAAAATTCAGTATTTTCCCAAATGGTAAATTTCTCATTAATAAATAAAACCAGAATATCTAATTAACTGAATGATAGCTGGCATAAGAATATAATACAGTAGATGTCTGGCATAAGTTATCATTATTAGTGTAATTAAATGAATAAACATATATACTTTGTTCAGTAAAAATTCTTTTATAATAGGCTAACTCTTTAACTTTGCTAAAATACTTTCCTTAGATACAGAATTAAAAAGTCAAATCAAACGATGTTATATACGATATTGGTGAAATATCTATACACTGAAAATAAGACATCATTAAAGAAATTGAAGAAGACACAAATAAACGGAAATATAGTCCTTGCTCATGGATTATAACAATTAATACTATTAAAAATGTCTACATTGCCCAAAGCATTCCACAGATTCAATGCAATCCATATCAAAAATTTCATTGGCATTTTTCACAGAAATAGAACAATCTTAAAATTACACGGATCTACAAAAGACTCTGAATAGTTAAAGAGATTTTAAGAGAAAAGAACAAAGCTAGAAGCATCATGATCTCTGATTGTGAACTATATTACAAAGCTATAGTAATCAAACAGTATGGTACTGGTATTTTTAAAACAATAAAAAAAGAAGACATATAGCTCAATGAAACAGAATAGAAGGACAGAGAGCCCAGAAATAAACGCACACATATACGGCCAATTAATTTACAACAAAGTAGCCAAGAATATACAAAAGAAGAACAATCTCTTCAATAAATGATGCTGGGAAAACTGGACAGACACATGACAAAGAATGAATCTGGATCACTATCTTATACCATATAAAAAAAATTAACTCAAAAAGGATTAGAAACTTGAAGGTAAGACCTAGAACCATGAAAATTCTAGAAAAAAACATAGGCGGTGAGCTCCTTGACATAGATCTTGGAGATATTTCTTTCAAATCTGATAAAAGAGAAAAACAAACAAACAAGTAGGACTACATAAAAATAAAAAGCTCCTTCATAGAAAAATGAAATGGCAACTGACAAAATGGAAGGAAATATTTGCAAATCATATATCTGCTTTGTAATTGTGTAGTGATAAATATCAAGTGGAATATTGTGGTGATCAGTTCAATATGCACAAATATCGAATCATTATGTGGTACACATGAAATTAATATAATATTACATGTCAATTATATGGCATTAAAAAAATAATTAAGGAGTCAAGAAGTATTCCTAATCCAGACTACAGATTTAAGAAGTAAAACCAAATTGCAAAATGCTTATTTATATTTTTAATTTAAATTTTTTGCTTACATTTTATATTTTATATATTTTATATTTTTTATTTAATTTTAAGTGTTTGTTTATATTTCATATAAAAGACCACCTGGGAAAAATACTGTAGATAGAAAAAACAAGTGTTTATTGTACATAATTTAATTTATGTGCAAATATTTTAAATGACTATTATTTACCTGATTTCCATGGAGATCAAGTTTGACTAATTTTATACAACTTTGAAGTGGACTAATGTCTGTAATAAAATTGTTTGAGAAGATGCATACTCTCAGAGAGATACAAGATCGCAAATTTTCCATAGATTTTAAATGAAGACCACTGAACTTCATAAAAACAAAATCTTTCTGATCTTCTATTATGTTTTCATTATAGTGACTCCATTCTTCATGACTGGTTAGCTCTTTTGTGACAGTTCCATGAAACATCTAGAAAAAAAAAGTAAATTACTTTCAAAAATTTTTTCAACTTTCAAAAATAAATCTATATGAAAATAAAAATATTTTCTAATAGATAAGTAAGAATAAAAATGGGTTGAAAAGTTAAGTTTTTAAAAATCTAATTCTCATTAAACCTCCTATACCAAAGCACATTAAATGACTAGCATTTATATAACTGTAACTCAAAAACTGTATCATTGCTCTCATCAATGAACTAATCAGTAAGAGGAAGAAATTTTTTTTTTTCCTGATTTAAAGAAAATGGAATTCAGTGAAATACTTGAGATAAAAACATCGCCTCTTGGCAAGACAACTAAAACAAAGAAAAAAGTATCTCAGCATACCTTGTATAATAATTTTGCTTAAAAGATACTATCGGATAAAGAAATACATTGAATGATGAACCCCCAAGTCAGGAAAGTGATAATTTGTGTGTGTGCAAGAGGCTGAAAAAGCAACTAAATGAAATTAAGGTACAATACAGAGTTTCAACTGTTATATTTATTAAATTCAAGTGGTCTATCCAAGAATATATTGTAAGATTAACCACGTTAACAACTGGAAGAATCTATTTCTAGTATGTGGGAGTAAACTGGGCCAGCATAAACTAAATGAGAATAAATATGAAAATCCAAATAAACTCTTGCTCTCTTTAAAAAGGTTAGCTACTTTTTATATCCTGACCAAGCCTAAAACTATAATTCTCAAACTCTAAATATCAAAACACAAATTTCCTGAGCCCCATATCATCATTATCTGAGTCTCTGGGCTGCTGGCCAAAGAATTTGTAATTTACATGTGCCTAGGTAATTCATGGATATCTCGAGAAAGACTAGCCTAAACCAGAGGTGAATTAGTCTCCCAAATTTAAAGATCCAGGCATGGAATAAATAGATATGGATAAACGCTTACAAATTCGTCAAGCCCTATAGTTACTGAAAGGAAGGGCAACATCTACAATGAGTCCATCATTTGGACTCCCAATTCAGAAATGATATTAGGAAGTCTTTCTTCAGCCTTTCCTTTCAAACACCTACTTTTCTAATTGGCCTAAGTACAGGCTAATGCCAGTTTATAACAAGAACTTATGGGAGACCATTTCTAGGGCATAAATAAAAATGATTCAAGACAGACAATAGGGTGATCAAAAGCTTCAGCTATAGAATCTAATTTTTGAAGTCAATGACAAATCTGTGAGAAATCTGAAAAGTGAGAGTCATATATCAAAATGTTTTTTTCCTTTCTATTTTTACAGCCAAGTGATTTTTAAAATTAATAGTCACTTTTAAGTCTACATTAAAAATGAGTGTGAAGTACACAGTTCCCATATATTCCCTCACACCCACTTCATATAGTTTCCCCTACATATTGCATTAGTGTGATACAATTGTTACAAGTGATCCAATTTATATGCACTATTATTAACAAAAAGTTAGCTCATTAACTTGTAAGAAAACCTTTGAATGCCCAATACACATGAGAGGAAACAGCAGATATCCCATTTCTCAACTATATATTCTCTACAGGAAACCCATTTTAAATATAAAGACATGTATAGATTAAAAGTAAAGTTATGGAAGCAAATTCTAACGAACATTCAAAGAAGAATTAATACTAATTCTTCTCAAATTCTCCAAAAAAAATAAAAGAGGAAGGAACACTTCCAAACTCATTTTATGAGGCCAGCATTATTCTGATATTGAAACTAGATAAGGACACTACATGAAAATAAAATTAAAGGTTAATTCCTAATGAACATTGATGTAAAAATCCTCAAAAAAATATTAGCAAACCAAATTGAACAATACATTAAATGATCATATACCATAGTCAAGTGTGCTTTATTCTAGGGATGCCTGCAGGAGTGGTTCGATATCCAAAAATCAATTAAAGTGATATATCACATTAACAAAATGAAAGATAAAAATCATATGATCATCTTGTTAGATGCATAAAAAACATTTGACAAATTCTACATCAATTTATAATAATGATAAATTTTCAAAAACATAGATATAGAACACCTCAACATAAAAAAAAAGCCATAGATGACAAGTCCATAGCTAATATCATATTCAGTGGTGAAAAGCTGAAAACTTCTCTAATATCGAGAACACAGCAAGAATGCCCACTCTCACCACTTTTATTCAGCATAGTACTGAAGTCCTAGCCAGATTAATTAGGCAAGAAAAAGAAATAAAAGACATCAAAATTGAAAAGAGAGAAGTAAAACTGTCACCTTTTGCAGATGACATATTATAAATATAAAACCTAAAAGATCCACCAAAATACTGTTAGAACAAATGAATTTGGTAAAGTTATAAAATCAATATAGAAAAATCTGTTGTATTTCAATACTCTAACAACTATCAGAAAGGGAAATTAAGAAAACAATCTCACGTAAAACTGTACCATAAAATACCCAGGAATATTTTTAACTAAGGAGGTAAAATCCTTGTACACCGAAAACTGTAAGACATTATAAAGAAAACTGAAGAAGACACAAATAAGTGAAAATATAGTCTGTGACCTGAGATTGGGAGAATATTATTAAAATATCCATACTACTCACAGCATTCTACAGATTTGATGCAATCTCTATCAAAAATTCCAATTGAATTTTTCACAGAAATAGAATAAACAACCCTAATATTTATATGGAGGCACGAAAGAACCTATATATAGCCAAGGTAATCCTGAGAAAGAAGAACAAAGCTGGAGGCATCATGCTTCCCGATTTTAAACTGTATTAGGAAGCTACAGTAATCAAAACAGTGTGGCTTTCGCTTGAAAACAAAGACATAGATCAATGGAACAGAAAAGAAAGCTTAGAAACACACCCATGCATACATGGTAAAATGATTTATAACAAAGAATCTGGAGAAAGGACAGTCTATTCAATAAATGATGTTGGGAAAACCGAACAGATACATGCAAAAAAACAACATGAACCACTATCTTACACCATACTCTCATCAAATTAATTCAAAATAGATTAAGACTTGATTGTTAGACCTGAAACCATAAAACTGCTAAAACATAGGCAGAAAGCCCACTTACAACTCCTTGGTGATGATACTTGGATCTGACACCAAAACCAAAGGCCAACAAAAGAAAAAATTAAACAAGTGGAAATACATCAAACTAAAAAGTTTCTGCACAGCCAAAGAAACAAGAAAATGAAAAGGCAACATACCGAATGGGAGAAAACATATGCACATCATTTATCTGATAAGGGACTCATATCCAAAATATATAAAGAACTCATACAATTCAATAGCAAAACAAACATTCTAATTTAAAAAAAAAAAAAAAAAAAAAACAGGCAGAAAATCTGAATAGACATTTTCCCAAAGAAGACAGACAGCCATGAAGTGATGCTCAACATCACTAATTATCATGGAAATGCAAATCAAAACCACAATGAGATATCACCTCATACCTATTGGAATGGCTAGTATCAAAAAGACAAGAAATAACAAGTGTTGCTGAGAATGTAGAGAAAAAGGAGCCCCAACTATTGGTAGGAAAGTAAAAGGTGAACCACTCCAAAAAAAATATGGTAACTCCTCACAAAATTAAAAATAGAAACTTATGATCCAGCAATTCTACTTCTGGGTATTTATCTTTAAAAAATACTAAATTAAAAAGATATATGCAACCCCATGTTAACTGCAGTATTATTTACAACAGCCAAGACATGCAAACAGCCTAAGTTTACACCAACAAATTAATGGATAAAGAAAAATGTCACACACACACACACACACACACACACACACACACACACAGAGGAATACTATTCAGCCATAAAAATAATGAAATTTTGCCATTTGTGATAATATATATAGACCTTTAGGGCATTATGCTAAGTGAAATAAGTTGGACAAAGAAAGACATATACCATATGATCTCATTTGCTGTGAAATCTAAAACAAACAATCAAAGAAAAAACACAACAAAAATAAGCTCATAGATACCCAAATCAGATTGTAGTTGCCAAAGGTAATGGTGGGTAGTAGGCCAATTGGTTGAAGGGAGTCCAAGGGTACAATTTCCAGGTATAAAATACGTAAGTCAAGGGAGGTAATATACAACATGCTGACTATAGTTAATAATGCTGTAATGCATATTAGAAAGCTTTTAAGAGAGTAGGTGTTTAAAGTTCTCATCACAAGAAAAAATAATTTTGTAGCTGTATGTGCTGACTGATGTTAACCAGACTTCTTGCAGTGATCGTTTTGCAATAGGTACAAATATTGGATCATTGTGTTGTACACTTGAATTTGTTATACATTATACTGCAACAAAAATGTAAAATAAAAGGAATAATAATGGATGTGAAAAAAGATAATGCTACACAAGCATTCACTAAATATTGTATATAATAGCAAAAACATGATACATCCTAAATGTCTTAAGAATTGGTATTAACTAAATAAAATATTGTAATACAGTCAATGGAATACTATGAAAGCATTAAAACTGATATTGAAGAACATGGCAACATGAAAAGGTGTTGATAAACCGAGTTATTGTTTTCGTTTTAAAATATTTTTCACTAAATTGACATTTTAAAAGGGTGATTTTATTACATGAATTCATTTTCAATTAAAAATTCATTCTTCTGTGGCACACATGAAAAAAAATTTTTTAAAGTAAAGTGAAAATATACCATGCTAACGCTGTCCAAAAAAAAAAAAAAGAAAAGTGACTGAAGCTGGAAGCTGTATTTCAGATACAGTAGTCTTCAGTGCAAAGAAAATAATCAGGGACAAAGAGGGGCATTACAAAATGATAAAAGGACAATTTTACTAAAAAGGCATAACAAGCCTTAATCTGCATGTGCCTAAACACAGCATACCTGAGGCAAAACTGAGACAATTAGAAAGGAGAAATAGATGAATCCATTATTATAGTGGAGGCTTCAACATTCCTCTATCAGAAATGAATAGATCCAGCAGGCAGAAAATTAGTCAGGACATAGTTGAAGTTCACAGCACCATTAGTCAACTAAGATCTAATTGCTTCATCCAACAACAGATTACATATTCTTCTCAAACTTGCATGGAATATTTACCAAGATAGACCACATTCTGGGCCATAAACCATATTTTAGCAAATTTATAAGAAGAAATAACATAACAATATCTGTTTCAAACCACAGCAGAATTAAACTAGATATCAATAATATAAAGAGCTAGAAAATCTTAAATACATTAATATTAAACTACATATTTCTAAATAATATATGAATTAAAGAAATCACAGGAGGAATTTAAAAATATTTTGAACTAAATGGAAATACACCTTTTCAAAATTCGTAGGATGCAGTGAAAGTAGTATTTAAAGGAAAATTTATAGCATTAAATTCATACACAGAAAATATCTAAAATCAATAATCTACATTTCCACCTTAGAAAACTAGATAAAGAATAGCAAATTAAACCCAAAAGAAGCAAAAGAAAAAGCAAATCAGTAATGAATATATTTTCAATAAATAAATTCTCAAAGATGTATAATCTTTTATTATATTATCAAATAATTGGGGGTGGAGGCATATTTTGTCATTATCTCATCCCAGAAGTCTCTATAAATATCTATAGATTCCATAAATATTAAATATTTTAACCAGATCATATGAAGGACATTTATGATGAAAACCAACTCTTTACCTATCTTTCAAGAACTTCAGTGAGTATCAGGGGGAAAAAGTGTCTCCAAACACTCTCCATGGCTGCTTTTATCATACATAAGAAATCTTATTCCAAAGTAAGTCTTTTTCTTATCTGTCAGGTCACTCAGAGTGAATTTAACACTTAAATATTAAAGCTCATCCCAAGATCATGCAAACAGATTATTGAGTTCCTGTTAACTATTTTGTCTTATACATTTTAATTTTCAAGCCATTCTCAATTAATTTTTAGTTGGTATGATATGAATTCTAAGACAAATTAAATGTCAGAATCAGTCTTTCTCATATACTAATTTATATTCATGTTCTCTGTCGCATTAATATTCATCTCCACCAACAGCATTTATTTGCTAATATATAAACAACCTTACTATTTAAGAAATTCCATAACAGAACATTATTATATGATATTGAATTATTAACATTCAAAGGAAAGACTAAGATATGATTACTAAATATAGGAAGAAATGTAATATGTTATTTTTTCATTTCTTCAAGAACTAGCTTTGTACATTCAGAATATAAAGTATGTTTCAATTATTCAGACTATTCAGTTAAATAGTCTGTCATATATCCCAATCATTTTAGATAAGTGAAAAGTTTTCATATATTGTTTTACACTACTTCATGCAACATTGTGTTTCTCATCCTTCATTGTACATCAGAATAACTAAAGTAGCACAAATTCTCAGGCCTCATAGCACACCTGCTGAATTTTATCTCTGCAGTTATGGGGCCAAATGATTATACTGCCCACCAAGGAAAGCTAAAAACCACTACAAATGATATCTCCTCCTCTATCTACTTAAAAGCCTACTTACCAATTGCTGCCAATTTTAAATATGACCATTAAAGTAAAATACAGGCACTTCTGTTCCTTTTAGACTTTGAGAATTTTACAAATACTATGTGAACTGTACATACAAATGTGTGTATTATCAAGTTCAAATAATAATATAATGTTCAAAAGGCAAATTTAGTTTAAGTAGAGCAATACAATAGAGAAAGCATCACGGCTCCAATTATAGCTTCAAAGAAGTTCTGTAGTTTAAAAAAAAAATCACTATCATTGTCAGTAAACCTTTCATTAGTTTGTGTTGACTGAAGTACTAATTTTAAAATTATCATACATTTTTAATCACATTGTGAAAATCATGTCATTATAAAATACAATGTACATCAATTATAAGCCTATCTTTGTTCTCAACATTTTCCATTTAAAAAAAAATTGCTGGCAAATACATCAATGGGAACTATATAAGGTTATAATTAATGAATAATTAAATTAAATATTGAAAAGTAAATAACACTTATTCTGTGTATTTATTTCCTTTAGGAATGGATATATAATAAATACTTAAAAAGAATTTTCAAAGAAATGTTTGCTGACTATATCAATGAACTCTACACACCACACTCATTCACTGACATTTTAGGTACTTAGGAATATAGAAACCTTATTATTTTTAGTAAAAAGCATATTGAAATATAACATTAGTTTCGATAGTCTATGTTGCAGTAACTTTATTTGTAAGCGCTAGTTATATTATTATTAAAGAAAGGGAATTTTGGACCAGCACTCCAGAATTATCACAAAAGCTGCTAAGATTCTGCATATAAAATAAAATCATAAAAAAAAGAGAAAAAGTTTTATTTTTTTCAAAAATTTAACTGTAAGAATTATAATTAGTAATATTTTACATTTGTTTTAGTTTAGAATGTCTGCAATATATTTAAACCCATCATAAACACAGCAATTATATTTTCAAAATACTTTTTATTTGGCCGACAGATTTATTGAGTCAGTCCTGTTTAGATAAAATTTTGCCATGATTTTACATCACAGACAAAATGTACTTTAAAAACTAAGAAGAGGTATTCCAGTAGGACTATAAGAACATTACATTTCTTCTGGCAAATTAAAATGAAATCTAGTAGGTTTATAAGTTAATATATATAACCTGATTCTCTTTTTTATTAAATTTAGTAGGAAACAATACATTTGCATGGTACAATCCAAGTGTTTTCAAATGACATGAAAAATTTGAAACAAGAAGTCAAGATTCACTTGTAATAAAGACATTTTATTTTTCCCCTTTAAACATATTTGCTTTCTAAAATTTAGACGGCTGTATATCTTGTTTTTTAAGTTTTTTGAAAACATCGTTTTCAATTTTCATTTTTATTCCACACCTGTAGACTGTAAAACTATAAACCCCTAAAAATAAAGGGTAACAAGCAAAAAAATAGATATAAAATAATAAAAAGCACTTAACCCCTCCCCCCAAATTATGCACAGAAATCACAATCTGTTAATAAAAAAAATTTAACACAACAAATATTTGTTTCTTCTAATCTAAACAATGTTGGTTAGCATTCATAAAACAGATTTTGTATATTCTTAAAGCTGGATCATTAATACATTTCTACGAAAAGTATTAAACAGTGTACTTCCTTATTAACTCCCCTAATTTATATTCTTCACCAACTGCCCTCCCTACCCCCTGAAAAAAAAATCTCATTCTAATAATGAGACAAGTATACCATGATTTTGCTACTTGGGCAGTCCATTTGAAATAATCTACAACAAAACTGAGGAAGATACAGAAAATTAAAAAATTAAAATAAATTAATGAAGACAAAAGAAAAAATGCCTTTCCTCCAGAGAAGCAAAGATAAAAATTACATCTGACTTCTCCTAGGAAATCATCCAAGCAAGAAGACAGTGGAGTAAAAAAAAAAAAAGTGTTAAGATAAATGAAAAATAAAAAATAAAACACCGCCTAGAATTCTGTACCCTGTGAAATTATCCTTCATAGTGATGGAGAAATAAAGACTTTATCAGAAAAACAAAAATTGAGAGAATTTGTTGCCAGTAGACCTGCCTTGCAAGAAATGTTAAAGTTCTTTAGAGAAAAGGAATAAAATATAGTTCAGAAATTCAGATCTACATAAAGCAAGGAAGAGCACTGATAAAAAACTAAGTGTAAGTAAAATAAAAATATTTCCTTTTTCTTTATTCTTAATTGACTTACCAGATAACACTATGTCAAAATACTAATAACAAACAATATATGCAATTATCTAATGTACAAATCATATGCATATGAATGCCCACCTTTAAGTGAAATTAAATATAGCAATTACATGAGAGATAAAAGAGAGGAATTAGGCCTATATTCTTATTATCTATATTCTTATTATAAGGTACTTTACCTAGAAAGGGATACAGTGTTATTTGAAAATGAAACTGAATTTGTCGTAACTATGTATTATAAATTTTAGAGCAACCACTAAAAAGAACTATAATCAATATGCTAAGAAAAGAGAGAAAATGGAATCATATACAATGTTCAAGTAAAACTGGAAGAAGCAGAAAAAGAGAGGAAGACAAAAACAGTAACAAAGAACAACGGCAACAAATAGAAAACAGTAACAAATATGACAATATTATTCCAACTATATCAATAATCATGAACATCAATGGTCTAAATGCACCAATTAAAAGAGATGTTTTCAGAGAAGATACAAAAACAAGGCTCAACTATATGTTGTCTATAATAAACCCATTTTAAATATAAAGACATTTAGATTGAAATAAAATGAGGAAGATATACCATATAAACACTAGTCAAAAGAAAGCAGAAGTAGCTATATTAACTTCAGACAGAGCATACTTCAAAGCAAGGACAGTTATCAGGCACAAAGAAGGGCATTACATAAAGATAACAAGGTCATTGCTCCAAGAAGACATAACAAATGATAAAGTTTATATCCCTAACAACAGAAGATAAAACTATATAAAGCAAAACTGATAGAACTGCAAGAAAAAAACGGATGACTCTATTGTCATAGTTGAAGACTTCAGCATTCTTATATCAGAAATGGACAGACCCAGAAGGCAAAAAATCAGTAAGGACATAGTTGAACTCGACCATGGATCAACTGGATATAATTGAAATCTACAGACTATTTCATGCAAAAACAGCAACATACACATTCAACAAAAAATCATATGAAACATTCAGCAAGATACACCAAATTCTGGACCATAAAACATTCACTAAGATAGACTAAATTCTGGGCCACCCTAACACAATTAAAAGAATAGAAACCATATGATGTCTACCCCAGATCATAATGGAATTTAACAACATCGATAACAAAAAGATAGCTGTAAAAATCCTAAAACATATAAAAATTAACACATTTCTAGATAACACATGTACCAGAAAGAATCACAAGAGAAATTTTAAAATAACGTAAACTAAATAAATATTAAAATACAACTTATTAAAATGTGTGTGAGGCAGAAAAAGCAGTGCTTAGAGGGAAGTTTACAACAGTAAAGGCATATGTTACAAAAGAAGAAAGATCTAAAAGCAATAATCTAATGTTCTCACCTTAGGAAACTAGAAAAAGAAAAGTAAATTAAATCCAAAGTAAGTAGAAAATGAGAGCAAAATTCGATGAAAGTAAAAATAGAAAATCAATAGAGAAAATCTGGAAACCAATACTTGGTTCTCAGAAAAGATCAATAAAATTGATAAGACTCTAGCCAGGGAAAGAAAAAAGAGAGAAAACACAAATTATGAATGTGAGAAATTAAAAAAGAGACATAACTACAGATCCCATGAACATTAGAAAGATAATAAAGAAATAAATCAAATTTAACAATGTACAAAAAAATATCATACACCTACCACCCAGTGAAATTTATTTCAGGTATGCAAGACTGGTTTAACATGCAAAAAACAATTAATATAATTCATTACATCAAGAAGTCAAAAAAAATTACATAATCTTATCAATAGATGCAGAAAGAGCATTTGTTAAAATCCAATATCCATTCATGATAAAAACTCTCAGAAAATTAGGAATACAGAACTTCTTCAACTAGATAAAGAATATCTACATAAATCTACAACTAACATCATGCTTAATGGAGAGAAACTAGAAGCTTTCTCACTAAGATGAGGTTCAAGGCAAGGACGTATCATCTTTTCAAAATTGTATTGGAAATTCTAGTTAAAGGACTAAAATAAGAAAAGGAAATGCAAGTGTACAGATTTGCAAGAAAAAAATGAAACTGTATTCGTTGACAAATGATATGATTGTCTTTGTAGAAAATCCAGAAGAATCAACAAGAAAAACCTTCTGGAACTAATAAGTCATTATAGCAAGGCAGAAGATTCAAGGTTAAGAAACAAGCCAATTACTATTCTATATACCAGCAATGATCAAGTGGAATTTGAAATGAAAAACACAATACCATCTACACTAGCACCCCCCAAAATAAAATATCTAGACATAAAAGTAACAAAATATGTACGAGATCCACAGGAGGGTCTACAGCCATGCTACCCTGAACAAGCCCGATCCCATCTGATCTTGGAAGCTAAGCAGGGTCGAGCCTGGTTAGTATTTGGATGGGAGACCACCTAGGAAGACCTAGTGCTGTAGGCGTAACAAATAAAACATGAGGGATTGTAAATTGACAATATCCTTGCAATCTGTGAGGTCAACCAAGGGTTGCCTTGCCTAAAAATAAAAAAAATAATAAAATAAATTAAAAATAAAAATAAAAGATCCACAGGCGGAAACAGCAAAATGTTGATAAATCAAAGAAGAACTAAATAAATGGAAAGAGACTTCATGTTCAAAGATAAGAAGATTCAATACTATCAATCCCATTGCAATATTTTGGCAAATTATTTTGTCAATGTCAACAAACTGATTCTACATTTTATGTGCAGTTCAAAAAGACCTGCAATATCTTTATAGTAGAGGAGGAACAAAGTTGGAGTAGTGATACTATCTAATTTAAAGACTTACGATACATAAAGCTATAGTCAAGGCAGTGTAGTATTTTCAAAAGAATAGAAAGATAGATCAATGAAACAGAATAGAGCCCCACTACGGACACACATAAATATAGTCAACTGATCTTTGATAAAGGAGCAAAAGCAATACAATGGTGCTGAAACAACTAGAAATCCACATGTTAAAAAAAAATGAATCTAGACACAGACTTTATACCTTCACAAAAATTAATTCCCAATGGATCTATGACCTAAACATAAAACACAAAATTATAAAGTTCATAAAAGATAACATAGGAGAAAACCCAGATGACCTTAGGTATAATGATGACTTTTTAGATACAACACCAAAACTTAATCCATGAAAGAAATATTTTATAACCTGGACCACATTAAAATTAAAGACATATGCTCTGCAAAAGGTAATGTCAAATGAATGAGAAGACAAATCAAAGACTATGAGAAAATATTTTCAAAAGAACTATCTGATAAAGAACTATGATCCAAATATACAAAAAAAATAACCTCTTAAAACTCAACAATAAGAAAATGAACAAAATTTAAAAATGGGCCAAAGACCTTAACAGATACTTCACCAAAGAAGATAGACAGATGGCAAATAAACATATGGAAGTTGCTCTTCATCAGACATCATCTCAGAAATACAAATTAAAATAGCAATGACATATCATTGCATGCACATTAGAATGGTCAAAATTCTGAACACTGACAAAACCAAATGCTAAAGGGAATATGGAGCAACAGAAACTCTCATTCATTGCTGGTAGAAACAGAAAATGGTACAGCCACCTTGGAAGACAATTTGGCAGTTTCTTATAAAACTAAACATGCTCTTACCATTCGGTCCAGTAATTGCCCTCCTTGGTATTTACCCAAAGGAGCTAGATACTTTTTCTTTATAGTAGCTTTATTCATTAGTTTCCAAAACCGGAGAGCAACTGAGATGTCCTTTAGTGGGTGAATGAATAAATTGTGGTAAGCCCAGACAATGAAATGTTACTTAGCACTAAAAAAGAAATTGGTTATCAAGCAATGAAAAGACATGATGTAAACTTAAATGCATATTAATAAGTGAAGAAAGACAATATGAAAAGGTTACATAATATAGGATACCAACTATATGAACTCTGGGAGAAAAAAAAAAAGCTATGGAGACAGTAAAATGATCAGTAGTTGCAGGGTTGGGGGGTAGTAAGGGATGAATAGACAGAGCCCTGAGGATTTTTAGTGCAGTCCAACTATTTCGAAAAACACTATAATGATGTATACATGTCATTATATTTTGTCCGAACCCATTGGATATACAATACCAAGAGTAAACCCTAAGACAAGTAAACTATGGACTTGGGTGAATATGATATGTCAATGTAAATTCATCGATCGTAACAAATGTACCACTCTGGTGGAAAATATTGATAACGGGAGAGGCTATGTATGTGTGTGGCCAGGAGTATACTGGAAATCTCTATACTGTCCTTTCGATTTTGCTGTAACTTTAAAATTGCTCTGAAAAATAAAGTCTAAAAAAAAAAAACCTAAAAGGGAAAATAAAATAGTTCAAGAGAAGAAAGTTTTCCTTTGCCCTTCAGAAAAGTGAAAGGAGGTGAGGGTTCCTTCAACAGGGCACAGTGAGGGAAAAAAATAGTGAAGAAGTAAGTTGAGAACAGGCTAGCTAAGGAAATAAAAGGAAAACAGATTTTTGCTTTACATTTCAGGAAGAGTAGGAGGAAGAACAGTGATTAAATAGAGAGCAAAGCACAAGTAATGGAAAAGATCGGAGCCCTAGCATGAACTGACCAAGGCACGCACCATGAGCAACTGGTCCATAATTGAGGACTGTCTTCACTTGGTTTCAGCTTTTTCTTATGAAGGAGGAAAAATAAACTTTTTGTGTGAAGAAAAACAATTTTAATGTGCTTCTCTACAACTTCCACACTCTAGTTATGCCTAGAATGATAAAAACAACCTAATTTACATTAACTGTAAATGGGCACAACGCATCTCATTGGGGTGATGGAAATGACCTCAACCTGGACTGTGGGGATTGTTGTACAACTCAGTATATTTACTAAAAAATTATCAGTGTTTACTTACAATAGTTTAAATTAATGGTATATAAAGTATACCTCAATAATTTTTTAAAATATATCTCTTCTTTATAGCACTTCAGATATTCTCTATTATCCTCTCAGGGGGGGAAAAATGTCCAAATGCCTCCACTGAATATATCATTTTTCAATTTATTATAGTTCCTTTTGTCTGATGTGCCTTTTAAAATATCGACTCTAAGATTAAACACACCATTTCCATTGTGTTTTACTTGCACAGAATAATGAGTTGGTTTACTACTTAGCTGAACTGGCATATTTCATTCTGGTTACTGCAGCTTATGATTGTTTAAACAATCATACCATACTGTTTGATTATATTAAATATAAACTGAAATAAAATCCCTAGACTTTTTTTACCCCTACAATCAACCACAAAGGAAATTTACTCCTACTCATATATTATACAATGTATTTTTCCATTTTTCATTCAAAAATTAATAGGAGAAAAAAATTTTTAAATATGGAAAAGGAAAAACCAAAAACTGTACCTGACAATGTGGCATGTTTAATTCCAGCACATTTCATGTGCAAAATTTAATCATATTAGGAAAAAATAAAACCCATTTCTATGGCTCTCCTCAGATTCAAAAAATGCTGTATTTAATACTCTGTGTGATAAACTCTATTATTCACCTTGTTTTAGTTCCCTCACTTTTCTTATCACTATTGAAATTTTCTTGTTTGGTTAGTTTTTCATTGTTATTTTATCTCATTAGTATTTATAGTACCTGAGCATATAGTCTCTACTGACCTTTCTTTTCTTGGGACTTCATCTAATTTCATAGTTTAAAATTAGCTCCATCTATGTGCTGACAACTCCCAAAATCATGTCTCTAGCCCAGACCTCTCTCATGAACACCAGACTCACAAGACACACACACACACACACACAGACACACACACACACACACACACACACGCACACACCTCTATAATATATATACTGCATACACACACATATACATCTGTTTATTCTCCATGTCCAAAACAAAAATTCTGGACTCTCCCAACTACCCCACCAACATTCCCCAACCATGGCCATTCTATCTATCAGGTAGTCAACCTTGACTCCTCTTTCTCTTTCACATTCCACAGCCATTCCATTAGTAGATTATATATATATATCAATCGTGCTTTCAAAATATATCCAGAATATAACCAACTTTTCATCATCCCCACCGTTAGCATCCTGGCCAAGCCTTCACCAAGTCTTATCTGTATTACCACAGTAGCCAACCAACAAAAAATCAAGTCTCCCTTCTTCTATCCTCCATTACAGTCTATTTTCACATTATTGAGTGATCTTTTTAAATATAAGTCAAGTTACATCAAAACCCTACAATGGCTGTTTCACTCAGTGAAAACGAAATGCTATCTGTCACCTCTCTGACTCTCTCTCTTGCTACTTGCCCTTTTGCTCACTTAAGTCTTCTGAATTTTCTAAATGTTAATGTTCTTAATAAGAATGTATTGTTTTTATTAACAAAATAACCTGCAGAGCAATAAAACTATGAAAGAGTAATCTCTATTTTTACTGACTTTCTCTGTTAAGTACAGAATAAAATAACAGGGTTAAGAGTTTAGGGAAAAAATACTAAGTTCATGGCAAGAGCTTGTAGGGCCTTGAATGCCTGTGTTTCTGAAGACTTTAATGAACACAGGCCTCTAAAATAAATTAAATCACATGGTGTGGTAGAATGATTTCTGCATTGGGGATTGAAATATCTTATTAAATCGTCTCTCCACTACTTAGTAATAGTGAGAGCTTGACTAAGTCACTGTTCCCTCTGATTCATAACTTTCTTATGTGTAAAAATGAACTGATTCATCTATAAAACCAATACATTTGGTGGTTTACAAGAGAAATACTTATAGAGCTAACCTACCAAAAACATAGATAATAGACTTATTCCCAGGAATATTATTGTGAGTTCTTGAGTGATCTGCAAATACAAAAGGATGACAGAGAAATTAACTAAAATACCACGAATGTTAAGAGTCTGATTAGAGAATGAATTAGATAAACTTCCAGAAACCTATGAAGTGAACTTGAAACTGAGAAGGGTGGAAAGGCTCACTCTCTAGGAACTTGCAAAGGCAAAGAAGCCACAAACCTAAGCGTCCTGAAGAAAATAAATATTTAAAATGTTCAGACTGTATCTGGATCTGGGGTTGAGGCAGAAGCCTTTAGATGACAATCAGGGAAGGAATTAACAGTCAGGAGGTCCTCGGTAACTGCTCTTGGCTGAAACAAACGGCGAGTCAGAAAAGAACCACCTTTCGATAGAAAGCTAAAGCTAGGTTGTAGTTTCGTCTTCTTAGCGGATCGATTCTAGCAATTTTGTCGCCCAACATGAACCACTCACCGGGTCACAAAGCTGCAAGACCTTATGAGTTGGAAACAAGTGGTCAGACTCCACACAGTCCGACAAATCGCTAGGTGACCATCTGCTCCGCAGACCGTTGCTAGGGAAACAGGGCAAGGCTGTGGGCTCATCTCATCACGGTTTTCCCTGGGCAGGCCCAAGAGCTTCGGGGGCGTGGCTACGTGCGTGACGCACAAAAGGGGCGGGACAGAGGCGAAACCGAACCCAGGGATGGGTTACATTCCAGGGCGCATGCGTGCTGTGCTGAAAGGCGGACCCCGGGAAGTTTTCCGCTGACTGCGTAGAAGGTGGGGAGGTTATGGCTGCTGCCAATACTTCTCCAGGTGTATATCTGCGAGAAGCCACCCAGCAAAAGTTGCGGAGGTTTTCAGAGCTGAGAGGTACCAGAGGAGAAACCCCAGCTCTCCACTGGCAATAGAGAGGGTCCTTTACGTGCCGGGAAATTTGCTGGACTATCACTTCCTGTCTGCTTCTCACCTGTGAGCCTAGGACACTGGCACAGGCATAGCTAATATTCCTCTTGAATATTTTATTTTCTGTCACTTTTTTTACGTTATGCTTGCTTCTTTCTTTAACTTTGTCTCTAGTAAAATGTAAATATAAACGTATATGTATATGTGTATATAAATTAATTAAGGCAGGAGGAAGGGAAAGAAAATATTCTTTTCCAAAGTTGTAATATTTCGATTTCTGTAATGAAAGAATTCATCAGGGAGCAGGGAGCTATTTTGTTCCGAAGAATTTTATGTCACATTCCAAATCCCTTTGTAAAATCATATGGCTCACCTTAAGGTAATAAAAATAAAGTAACTACGTTTATAAACAGCAACATTGTAGGAATGGATCCTTGAGTTGAATCTTTCTTAGCCAACAAACACTAAATGGTTCTGATATATGGAAATTAATTTACAACACTGGAGATTGATTTATTTGTTCTTTTGTCTCCTCTTTTTTAAGAATTGAGGTAATCTTCAGCAAGTCAAAAGTGCTCTTAATGAAGAAACGTTAACAACCTTCAGAATATCTAAATAAATGTACATACAGACCATAGGAACAAGTAATATAAAAGAGAAAAAAAGTTGACCAATCTTCATTAGAACTATTTTGAATAATACTAACTGGTCACTAATTATCCCCTAATTCTCAAAAGCAGAAGATATATTTAAGAAGATGATAATGTTACTTCTTGTTTATCTTTCCAAATAAGTAGACCTGTAACAGAGACTTCTGACAATACTTAATTTTTCCTCGATTTTTGTTTGTTTGTTTGTTTGTTTGTTTGTTTAGGCAAACCTGTGGCAGCCGGAGAGTTCTGGGATATTGTTGCAATAACAGCAGCTGATGAAAAACAGGAACTTGCTTATAAGCAACAATTGTCAGAAAAGCTGAAAAAAAAGGAGTTACCTCTTGGAGTTCAATATCATGTTTTTGTTGATCCTGCTGGAGCCAAAATTGGTATGCATTTATATTATGGTCAGATTTATATCAGGTTCTAGACAGAATAATCGAAGAAAAGTTTTCTCATGGTTTACAGTTTATAAATTAGCATATCTTTCCACCATAGTCTTTACAGACTTTAAAATTTTTAATGTAAATTCACTAGTTTTTTTAAAAAGTTAAAAGGCATACCATCTTTCTGACACATTGTGAACTTATGAAAAATTCCAGAGTGTCGTGTTATTTAAAAGAGAAATTTATTAGCTTTGATAAAATTTACTTAGATGGTGAATAATTCTTTGTATCTCATTAGTCAGGCTCTTAAGGTCCCTCCAAACTCTGAACATTTTTCAGTAATGTACATGAAGAAAGCAAATGAAGAAAAAAAATATATACTACTTAATGAACATCTTCGGACCACAGTGCAGAATCCAAAGGAGCACAGCCTAATCGCTCAAATATTTTATATATTTTAAAAATCTAATTTAAGTAAAATTTGCCTTTTGACCTTTCATTGCAAATAAAAAAGCATGCTATTTTTTTTGTGGAGGCCATTTTCCATGTAATACTTCAAGCTGAAGCCACTTGAATACCAGAGATATGGTATCTATATCTGACACTGGCATTTCTATAATTAGCCAGTGTCTCAATCCTTAAAACTATGCAGTCAGTACTCTATGATTCTCATTGTATAGATGAGAATGTGAGGCACAGAAAGTTAAACAATTTGCCCAAGGGAACTAGTAACTGGCAGTTACATTTAAGATACTTTTTAGGAGAGCAGATGCTAAAAAACTTTTTAGAATCAAGTTTTAAGTTGTACATTTGGTTATATGGGAGAATTATTTAAATGGATTTTGCAATTTGTAACTCCAAGTAAACGTGTATATACTTAACAGTTTTCTAGTGTTTCAGATTACCTATTTTATTATTTCTTCTATTTTCAGGAAATTAGCTCATCATTTATTACCGAGGGTTAATCTCTGGGTTTCATTACTAATTGTTTATTTATTTAATGGCTATAAAATTAATTTGATTTTTTTGTCAATATTTTTGCTCTCTGCCAAGTGAATTATAGCCAAAAGCCATATCCTTAAAGTTATAACATCTAACTTTACCAGAATTACAAAATTTTAGTAGATTTCTATGAAATGAATTGTGCTTTTTTGACTTTGTTTTTAAGGAAATGGAGGATCAACACTGTGTGCCCTTCGATGTTTGGAGAAGCTATATGGAGATAAATGGAATTCTTTCACCATCTTATTAATTCATTCTGGTAAAGTTATACTTTATGAATTTATTTTTTTTTTCAATATTTTACCTTTGATGTCTTAGGGACATTTTTCTCTCTTGTGTATACTTTCTCCTTTTTTTACCCTAGTCTTTGAAGTTACACTGCTTTGAAAACAAATATTTCATGTCTTTCTTGATATTTTTAAGTTGTAAGTATGTTTTTCACAAAATTTATCCTTAAAATTATAGATCATATACATTATCAATTTTTCATAGCTGTTCCTGTTATATAAAGAAAAAATTACTTTCCTAAGGCAAAACTCATCAAAATATGAACATTCCTCGCTAATTCTTCTAGAAGAGTTTCTTGGTATAGGAGAGAGGCCGATTTAGCACCGTGATTAACAGATTTTGCCAAAATCTTACATTGTAAGTTTTTATTTGATTATTGGTGGCCAAAGTCTATAATTTTCCAGAGTTTTTTAAAAAGGCAATGACAAAACTTGGAGTTAACAAGAATATACATGAGCTAAAATTACACACAAAAAAGGACATTTTATAGCAGAAAAGTAGAGAAATAATCTCAGAATGGGATAGTTCTTAAAATTCACTACATTTAGTGGTATGGAAATTTTGGTTATTTGAAAACCTCTGTTATTTTTCTCTGAGAATTAGAGGCTGATGAAATTTTCATGGACTGGCACCATGGCTTCCAAGGCACTTACCATCTTATGATTAATATAAAGAACAGTGATTCTTTGTAAAGATGATATCAATTAAAGCATCCCAGTTCTGATTTTAAGGCTGACAAAAAGTAAAGTAAAAAAAGTTTTTTTAAAAGAAAATCAAATTGTATAGTTTTATTTCAAAACAGGTATTTTATTACCAATTTAGTAAAAATCAAATACCAGTAAAATATATAGTTAGGAATATGTAATTCTTATAATATTAGACTTTACAATTGCCCAAGTCTTTGGAAAAGGAAAAAGTAGAAAGTATTAGCTCTCATTTGTTGAACAATGTACTATGTGCCAGGTGCTTTACATATGTTATTGATCTCATTAAACATGATAATGCAAGTTTTTTACATTTGCTAATTTGGAGTGAATCCAAAGATAAACAGCTGAAAAATGCTGAACCAGAGTTTGAACACAATTTTGTCTGACTCTTTCTACTCTGTAATGCCTCTCACTGTAATTACTTAACATAAAAATGATGTAAGCTATTAAATGTACTTAGAACACACTTTTTAAGGAATTAAACCATAGGGCTCATCTTAGAGGGAAAGCCTATTTAAATTAAAAACAGGTATAAATTTTAAAATGCATTTAAATAAATGCAACTTTAATTTCTTTAAGTGTATGTAATAATTTAAAGAAAGATACTGTATCTGGAAACTACTGTTTTTATAGGTAATGTTGGAATTGGTATATTAGTTTTTCATGACTTTTTTCCCCCTATAGATTCTTATTGTAGGAGTTTAAATATGGTTGAAATTTGTTGTTTAAGTCACATTTTAGCCTGCGGTCCTCTTTACTGGTTATACAGTTGATTCAAAATAATCACATAGTCTAAAGTATATTAGAATTCTTTCCTAATCTAGAATCTTTAAAACTACAATATGTCAAATGGCTACAGTAGATTTGCTCTTTGAATTTGTGATCTGGAATTTATTAATCTAAAGATATATAATATATACAGTGCATTACTGTATAATATATATTATACAGTATAATATATAATATATATTACTGTATATACTATACAGTAATGCACTGTATATATTATATATCTTTAGAGACATTTTGAGCTGCAACTGATGCCCCTAGGTTTTTAAAACCTTGTAAACAATGATATAAATATTTTAAAACAGTTATTTTGTTTAATTTTATAGGTGGCTACAGCCAACGCCTTCCAAATGCGAGTGCTCTGGGGAAAATTTTCACTGCTTTACCTTTTGGTAACCCCATTTATCAGATGTTAGAATTAAAACTAGCCATGTACATCGATTTCCCCTCACATATGAATCCTGGGATTCTTGTTACCTGTGCAGATGATATTGAACTTTATAGTATTGGAAAATCTGAGTTTATTAGGTTTGACAAGCCTGGCTTTACTGCGTTAGCTCATCCTTCTAGTTTGACTGTAGGTACCACACATGGAGTATTTGTCTTAGAACCCTTTAATTGCTTAGAATATAGAGACCTTGAATACAGGTGTTGCCATCGTTTCCTTCATAAGCCCAGCATAGAAAAGATGCATCAGTTTGATGCTGTGTGTAGACCTGGAAATGTTTCTCAACAGGACTTTGCCAAGGGTGACACTACCTCTCTTAAATTAGACCCTGAGTATGTCTACACAGACAGCCTATTTTACATGGATCATAAGTCAGCGAAAAAGTTACTTGCTTTTTATGAAAGCATAGGCACACTGAACTGTGAAATAGATGCCTATGGAGACTTTCTGCAGGCTTTGGGACCTGGAGCAACTGTGGAGTATACCAGAAACACATCACATGTCACTAAAGAAGAGTCAGAGTTAGTAGACATGAGGCAGAGAATATTTCACCTTCTTAAAGGAACATCACTTAATGTTGTTGTTCTTAATAACTCCAAATTTTATCACATTGGAACAACTGAAGAATATTTGTTTCACTTAACTTCAAATAGTAGTTTGAAATCAGAGCTTGGCTTACAGTCCGTAGCTTTTAGCATCTTGCCAGCAATACCGGAATGCTCTGGTAACACATCCTGTATCATTCAAAGTATACTGGATTCAAGATGTTCTGTGTCACCTGGCTCAGTTGTGGAGTATTCCAGATTGGAGCCTGATGTTTCAGTTGGGGAAAACTGCATTATTAGTGGTTCTTATATCATAACAACAGCTGTCGTGCCTGCATGTTCCTTCATTTGTTCCTTAAGCTTGAAGATGAATGGACACTTAAAGTATTCAACTATGGCATTTGGAGTGCAAGACAAGTTGAAAAAGAATGTTAAAACATTGTCAGATATAAAGTCACTTCAGTTCTTTGGAGTCTGTTTCCTGTCATGCTTAGATATTTGGAATCTGAAAGTTACAGAGGAGCTATTCTCTGGAGACAAGACATGTTTGAGTTTGTGGAATGCTCGTATTTTCCCAGTTTGTTGTTCTTTGAGCGATTCAGTTACAACGTCCCTAAAGATGTTACATGCTGTACAAAACAAGTCAGCGTTCAGCCTGAGTAACTGTACATTGTTGTCTGTTGAAGAAATGCTTGTCTACAAAGATGTAGAAGACATGATAACTTATAGGGAACAAATTTTTCTAGAAATTACTTTGAATAGAAAACAGTCTGATTTAGAGACATCTTAAATTATTATCTACTTTGCCTTTCTTGTTTGGACAGGATCGCCAATACAGGAGTTTTCTGTAGACTTTTGATTCATCGAAGTGAATTAATGAAAATTATATTAATTACTGTAGCATAACATTAATAATACAGATAAACCACTTTTTAATTAAAAATAAGATTTCAAGGATGTAAGTTCAGAAAAGGGACTTTTTGTATGTTTGTCACTTAATTTTTTCTTTTAATAAAGATGGATTTATGGAGCATTGTTTTGTTCAAATAATGCTGCAGTAGTTTTAAAAATAATTTTCTAAACAGACCTTTAGATTTTTTCCATCTTATTTTAGACTTTGGTTCCAACAAAGTTTTAAGTGTTTATTGGCAGTTTTTTCCTCACACTTAGTAGTCCAATTCTGATGGACTGATAAAACTGGCATACTATAGGGTCTTCAGAACACCGTAAGAATAATATAGGAATACTTTTTTAGAAACAAATTCATAGCGGATAAATTCAGATTAAATCGATGCTTAAAATTTTGTGATTATCTTAATTGATAAGAAACAACTGAAATGATAAAAATCATTATCATTTATTGATCAGAATGAAACAAAAAGGGTACATATCTTATTTTATCCTTTATAATTGGACATGTGTTTGTATATCTTAAAAATGCATCCTAAATTTCCATCCATAGAAAAACATAAATATAAAACCCAAGTATCTGTGTAGAGAAGATGGTAGGAACAATTGAGATTCACTAAAACTCATATAAGTTCATTTTGAACATCCTTTCATCCTATCTTATTAATCCCTTTAACAGAACTGTTAAATTACCAGATGGACCGATTTTACTTTCCATTTCTTATTTTCTGTTCATGCACTGGTGATAATGCTGAGAAGCAATAAGTAGCCAAAAGGTAGACAGCAGGAAGGAGCCAGAAGAAAACAAAGACTGAGAAAATACGCAGATGATAAACAGCTTCAAGAAAATAAAATTGGCTGGAATCCCAAGTTATGTGTTCCTATTTTGGTATAAGCACATATGTGAAATGTCTTCATATCAAAGTCTAATGATTGGAGAAAAGTTTTGTCCAAGTTTTGTGTTTTAACATAATTAAATTGAAATAACTGGTCGTTGCCATTTTTATTTATTTTAACATGTCAGTATGAAAATAAGTATTTGGTGAACCAGAAGTGAATTTGTCTGCAACCTTCAATTATATATATTTTTTTCCTTTTTCAGGGTTCTTTACAAGGATAGAATAAAGATATATGGTAGCTATTGTTTTGCATTTACTGATTTACTTGCACAGCTTTCAGAGCATATTGTGTATATATCATTTATTAAATGTTCAATACTGTATTTAATAGTATAAATCTATAATCTTTGTATTTCACTGTATAAAGTGCCAGCAATTATTAAGAATTATTTTCTACCAAAAAAGAGAAAACACTACCAATAAAATGACTCAATTTTTTCTTTGTTATGTGAAGTTTTTATATTTATTAGAGATCTATTTTAAATGCACCTAAATACATATTTACATCATTTCATCTCCTTGCACATACATCTAAAGGAACAAAGTGAAATATTGAAATATAGTCAAGACTGTCCTAAAACTTTACATTCAGATTCAAACATTTCTGAAGCACTTTTCAACTCAAAAGAGTTATTGATATCCATGTGTTTCCACCTAGTACCATTTTCTATGTTATCAAAGATATTGGTAAAGTCATATTTCTTAAGTGCCCCTACCACACCACTGTCTGGATTTTCCTCCAAACTGAACACCAGATACCTGTTCTGCAAGTTTTTCATGCTATTTAAGAGTTTAATCACATTTCTCTAGAAAAAGGTGGTTTCTACTTAGTCATTGGGAGGTTTCTGATAAATTGGTGCTCACCATTTTAATCATAAGTCTGCACTATGGATGAATTCTAGTTGCTTTGAAATATTGTTACAAAGAATTTGGCAGTGCCTCCTGCCTTGAAATGCATTGTTTGGTATGTAATACCATCTATGTACTATCAACAGTATACCTAACTCAACTGAAGTGGTAATTCTATGCATGTATAAGAAAGAAATTGGACATTTCCTCTAGATTTATTATTTTCATAAAATCACAGCTCTTATATACTCTAAATATGTGTAAAGGATGGCTACTATGTGTACATCTGTTACATAAACTTACTGATGGGTTAATAATTAACAATGACCAAGAGGGGCATTTGGTATTTGACAAAAATCTAGCATTTGGTATTTATTCACCAAACTAAGCAAAACAAAAAAAGGTGTATCAATATGTATACTAAGTTGAAATAAAACTCCAAAAATCCAAGTGACATGCTAAAAATCACAAAATTTTAATGGTATCAATCCAGAATTCCCACAACCTGTGCTGATCCATTTATCTTCTGATGCTAAGCAATATTTCCTGTTATATAAATATTACCAAATTCAGCATAGAGCCAAATTCAAAACTTTGCCTGCTGCAGAATGTACATATGTCTGATAACTGGTGCACTACACAAAATCAGGGGTGTCATTCACATGTACCATCATGTCCTCTGAACTTGAGCAACTAGGAGGACCAGAAATTAGACACCTTGATGTAGTTTAGCATAATTAAAATAGAAAGAAAAGCTATATAATTTATATATCCTTGCTCAAAATTGTCTAGAAGATTTTCAGGAATTACTTTTTGTTGTTTAGTTAAATGAAACAAATCTATGTCAAGACCTAATTTTCATAGCAGCATTCAGTAGCCAGGATATGGAAGCAACTGAAGTGCCCTACAATAGATTGGATAAAGAAGCTGTGGTACATATATGCAATGGAATATTAGCCATAAGAAGAGATGAATTATTGCCATTTGCGACAACATGGATAGACCTCGAGATAGTCATGCTAAACAAAATAAGCTAGACAGCCAAAGTTGAAAACCACATGATATCACATACGTGGGATATAAACCTAAAAGCAACGAACAAATAGAGACTCGTGGATGTAAATAGCAGACAGTTGGTAGCAGAAGGTAGGGTCTGAGGGGGGAGGGAGGAAGTAGATGGGGCAAAAGGTGTCAAATATGTGGTGACAGAAATCTTTGGGCAGTAGATATATATATGCCTTACTATATATATATATATATTTATATATATATATCTATATATATATATATGCGCCTTACTATTGAATTGTATACCTGAAACACTGGATTTTGTTAACTGGTGTCACAATAATAAAAATAAATTTTTTAAAAAATGTATTGGGAATAGGAAAAAAGAGACCCAAAAAAGGACTTTTAAGGAAAGTCCTTTTAATTTACTTGAAAGGTATCATTTTAAATTTTGTTAGTGCAATAGAAATAATTGAAGCAACCATTAGGGCTGAGTTTAACTTAATCTTTTACACCTCTAAAATTTTGTTTGGACAAAGCCAATTCCTACTGAGGTTGAGTAACACAACTTTTCTTGTTTATGCTTCGTGAAACTTGTTAATATTCCTTGTATTGAACTTTGTCAGAGGTTAGTGTACATTCTCCTTTCTTCTGATGTCAATGTGCTAAGCTCCATATAATATACTAGTTTGTCTATTTTCAGAGAAATTTCTGATGAGATCTTTTTTACGATTCTGAGGGGAAATTACACCAGTCTCTGGTGGTAAAACAGTTCCTGTCCCTGGCAAAGCTTTCTACCCGAGCCAAAACAAACCAAATTTGCCACATCATTCAAACTTGTTAGTTTGGCTATAGTCTAGAACACAATTTTGCTTCAGGTTAAAAATTGGAATAAAGGGATAAGAGAAGCTGCCGATTTCCTAAGTCACTGATATTTGCAAGAGATGAAGGGAGAGGATGCCTGTGAATTAGTCCACCTGTAAAGCAGTTTGATTATTGGCATTGTGTCTAAAGATGTTCATGCAGGTAAATGATTGAAACTAACAGATTTAATGTTTACTTCTGGGTTCCTTGGACAAATAGTCTATCTTTTGAAGCCTCTGGCTGCAGGAATCTAGTAGCCTTCCAGAGTGTAAAATTCAATCATTCAAACGGAGTGATTTGTCTCTGATTGCTGCAGACTGGTGCAATCCATCTGGTACTGTCATTTCCCAGCTCTCTCTGCCAGAATTATATTCCTTCAATTGTGCTTCAATGCATCACTGAAACAATTTAAACTCTAATATCTATATTATTTGGGTACTGTTCTACAGTGTGTTACAGATCTGCTTATTGAATATCAAGCCTCCATAAAAACTCTTAAAATCTTTGTTAAAACCAACACAGTAGCTAAATAATGTAACGAGTAACCATTCTTTTCTCTGCAGAACCGTTTGGATAGTTCAAATTAGTTTTCATTGTAAGAGAGTAGTATCACATTGCCCCGAAAAGAATTAAAGCATTTACGTCTTGAGGCAAAAATCTTTCAAAACACAACTCTGGAAATCAGGTGTTCCTCTGATTTGCAAGTTGAGAAATGTTGTACTACTCAATGAAGTTTTACATGATTGGTTTCTTTCCTATTATTTTTAGCCTTGGGGTTTGAGAAAGTAAATTATATTCACCAATATGCTGTTCTTCAGAGAGGTTTTCAACATTTTAATAAAATCTAAAATTAGAAAACTTTTACTACACAGAGAAATAATTATGATCATAACAAGTGGTCCAGGTGCAGATTTTAAATATATAGGCACACCAACAAGGTCATAAATTTAACTTATAAAATTCACTACTTATATATCACTGGAATCAATTTTTAATGAAATTTAATAAGAAAGATCATCACTCATTATAATTGGTTAAAGTTGATAGAGTTTCTAATTAACCATTATCCAGTCAAATCAAAAGGTTTGTGTGAAAACTAGCCTGTGAGAACGGAGGGAGAAAGTATAGAGGTTTAAAGAAATTCTTTTTTTTACTTGTTATAACAGCTAATGTTATTCATGTTTCTGGTATCTGCAGTCTGTCTCTCCCCATACCTCTCTAGATTACAAACATGCTATAATTTCCCAAAAGATAAATAGCAAAAACAAAACTTATTTTAGCCATATTATATCAGGATGCAGTCCAATTTTTTTTTTTTACAATGATTTTAAAGTTGTTTTTACTAGCCATCATAATATAGCCATCACTGAATTTTAGATTTGCTGTGTACCTGCCTGCTTCGTACTTCTCCCTTTCTGGAAAAAAAAAAAAAAAAAAAAAAAAAAACTATGGGAATCTCTATTTGGAGAGTTCATCTTCTATCAATCCTGAAAAATTTTCCATCTAGATAAATATTCCAGTCATTCACCAAATTGCTCAAGGCAAAAACCTAGAAGTTATCCCTGAAGCCTCACATACTTTTTAATCATCCTTTTTATTCAGTTCTCCAGTAAGTGCAGTACACACATTGAAAACATAACCATAATCCATCCACTTCTTTTAACCCTTCCTTGTTACCTAAGTTATGCAATATAACACATTTTTTTGCGTAGTAATAACAATCATCTGATTTTTATAATTGCGCATGAAAGCAAATTTGCAGAAAGACTGCAAAGTAAAGATATTTTAACAGACTGGCATCGAGTTGTATTGGACATTGAGAGAAAGAGGGATATTGTGGCCATCTTAACCTTGCTTCACTGATTTTATCACTGTTTAGATCTCATTTCGCTTCCCTGAAGACTGCCTTTTAGGATGATGATTCCTACTTTCTAACACTCTACACTGCTTTTTCTATGACGTTTTGCTCGGTAATAGTCTGCAGTATCTTCACCACACATTTTTTTAATACCTTTTCCATATCTAGTATATGTAATGAAATGTCAGCTGGAATTTTGCTCCCCCTTAGATATAGGCAGCCATTAGCTCAACCTCCATTCTAAGCCCCATGGATGTTAAAATGTCTTCCAGATATTCATGAATTCCTTGAGAGTATATATTGTCTGGACTTTTGTTCTCCAGTGCCTTTCCTCCCATTCACTCTTCAACCCAGTTCATTCAGGCTTTACCCACCACCCCAGCACCCACTCCACTGAACTTGTGTTTCTCAGGAGTCCCAGTGCTTGCTCTTCATTTTGATAAATCCGGTACTCTTTTTAGTTCTCATCTTAATTTTTTTTCAGCAGCAGTTGTCACTCCTTTTTTATTTTTATTTTTTGTTATTACCTCTTATTTTTTGTAAATTTTATTTCTTATTAAATATATGGGAATGGCATTGGTTAATAAAATTATATAGGTTTTAGGTGTACAATTCAGTAACACATCGTGTATATTGTAATGTGCATTCATCACCCAAAGTCAAATCTCACTCGCTCACCCCCTTTATCCTTATCTACCTCCCCCTCCCTCTTTCCCTGTGGTAGCCACTAAACTGTCGTCTGTGTCTATGAGTTTTTGTTCCTCTTGTTCATTTGTTACTTTCAGTTTCATATCTCACGTATAAGTGAAATCATATGATTCTCAACTTTTTCTGTCTAACTTATTTGCTTAGCGTGACAATTTCAAGATCTATTCATGTTATCACAAACAGCAGTGTTTCATCTGTTATTATGGCTAATATTCCATTTTACATATATACCACATCTTTTTCCAATCATCTATGGAAAGCACTTCAGTTGTTTTCATGCCTTGGTCACCATGAATAATACTGCAGTGAACACTGGGGTCCATATATCTTTATGGATAAATATTTTCAGATTTTGGGGATAGATACCCAGGAGAGGGATTGCTGGGTCTTATGGTAATTCTATTTTTAATTTTTTAAGGAGCCTCTATAGTGGCTGTACCATATATTTACGGTATTGTCAGAAAAATAGACATACAGACAAATGGAACAGAATTGAGAGCCCAAGAATAAACCCACATACATATTGGCAAATAATCTTCAACAAAGGAGCCAAAAACATACAATGGAGAAGAGAAAGCTTCTTCGATAAATAGTATTGGGAAAATTGGAAAGCCACATGCAAAAGAATGAAATTAGACTGCTATCTGTCACTACACATCAAAATTAACTCAAAATAGATTAAAGACCTAAATATAAGACATGAAATAATCGCATAGAAAAAAAATAGGTACTCAGCTGATATAGCTTGATTTTAGAGAGAATTTTATGAATTTAACATCAAAGGCAAGGGAAGTAAAAACAAAAGTAAATGAATGGGACTATATCAAACCAAAAAGCTTCTACACAGTAAAAGAAACTATCAACAAAAAGAGGCAACCATCTGAATGGGAGAAGATATTTGCATACAGTGCCTCTGATAAGTACCTATATTCAAAATACATAAAGAACTCATATAACTCAAAACAACAAGAAAAATCAAATAATCCAATCAAAATATGGGCAGAGGATCTGAGCAGATCCAAGAAGACATACAAACGATCAACAGACATATGAAAATATGCTCAAATTTCACTAGCTATTAGGGAAATATAAACCACAATGAGATACCACCTTACACCTGTTAGAATGGCTATTGTCAATGAGACAAGTAACAAGTGGAGAGGTTGTGAGGAAAAAGGAACCCTCATATTCTGATCACTCCTTCTATGCATTTTTCATTTAGGTTGAAGAAACCCCACACTCCTGGTTCTTTTTCTAACTTATTTGTCATTCTTTTCAAGTCTCCTTAACTTGTTCCTCATCATCATTCTTACCTCATATTGCTGCAACGTTACAGGTCTTTGGGTTTAGATTTCTCTGTCTACGTATCTCCTTTGGAATATCATGTGTTCTCATATATCAATGTAGTATCAACTCTAAAAATCTATATTTCTAATTCCAAATTATTATTCTCAAAAATGTTAAAAATATATTTCTACCATAAATTGTGACCATGCATCAGAAGGTCATTTAATTGATTAATAATTAAATCAGTAGATGATGAAATTAGTATTATATTGTCCCAGATGTTACAAGGAAGAAAATCTTTATATGATATTAGAAATAACTTTGTCCAGTAATAGAGTGGGTAGCTTTTTGAGATAATAAGCTTCCTAATACCAGAAGTGTTAATACAAAGTGACTGGCAGACATTTACCAAGAGTTTTCCCAAGAAATTCTTATTTTAGGTATGTGGTAGGGTTAGATAATGGCTACAGGTTCAGGTTCCTGGGAAGCACAACCTGAGATGGAGTTGAAACTGCAGTATATTTTTTAAGGAGTGCCTTTGGGACTAATAATTGTGTAAGGAAGGGGACAGAAGCAGGGTTGAGCAGAAAGAAGTTGAGCTGTGGTGCAGGCCCAATGGCAGTCTCCAGGAGGACTTTTGTTGCTCAAATGGCACTTCACTGCTGTCTTGAGTTTGACCTGAGTGGCCAAGATTTATACCACACATCTGTCATAATCGAACATTGGCACCTTGGGAAGGAGTATCTTCAGCAAGATGCCTATCTGTGCAGAGGCAGTTCATGAATGGGTTGCTAGCTGAAAGCTCTTGACTGACGGCACTCCCAGTAGATGAGGTAGTAAGCCCTTCATTGAAGAAATGTCCGGGGGCCACATTTTCCACTACAGTAACCTATAAAGTCCAACCCAATGTCAACATTTTTTTTTATATTGTAACTATTTGAATAAAACATTGCATGTTCTCATTCAAGTTGAATCATGATGACTTCCCAAATAAGCAATATTGTACATAGTTTAAGTGGACTCAATCCATGATGAAAAAATTCTATGCTTTAGTAGATGTGTCAATCATTGATTTATAGAAACACTTTTTTTTACAATACTGTCACAAATCTACATGATAATCCTAAGTGCAAATTTTTACTTTTGACTAGCTGAGCAAGCTAAAATATTCATAAATTCACATGGAGCCAGATGGCTTCCCACTGAATATGCATTTGAATGATTGCTGTACATTATTTATTCCAAGTACACAAAATGCACCATCATCATAGCAGGGACTCCTAATAAGTTTGTTTTAGAAAGGAATCGGAATAACAGGTGTCCAGTGCTAACCATGTTTTGGGTTGAATTTGATTCCAAGTGTATTTTAGAATTACTAAGAGTAAAATATAGCTACTTCCCAGTAGTTTCTGAAATATCAGAATCTACAATAAGGAAGTTTCAGCAATTACGTCTAGTATTTAGTAAAGAAGAAAGTTCAATTTTGCAAAGATGTTTTTTAAATAATTTGCTTTGGTCTCTAAAAATTCATGTGTAGAATAATTAAAAAGTTAGATTGATTTCAGAACTTTAGCATTTAATTCTATATTTTCTATTCTATTTATACACATATTTCTGGAAAATGTTTTTGTTTAAACATGAATAGCTGCCTTTTGTCTTATAAGACTTTATCATCATCTGTGCTGAACTAAAAATTCACTATGCAGATGGTTTGTTTATTGATATAGAAATGACACCACGTACAATATTATTATATCAATTTGATTTAAAGAGCAAAAAGATGTGTTTACATAGTCAGCTTCACTACATAAACCTTTTCTTTCATGGCTCTTAGTAGAAAAGTAACATCAGTAACAACCAAAATACTTACATAAATGCTTATTTTATATCCCATAGTCAGACATTAGCTAAAGCAATAAAACAATCTTCAAAGTTTTCCGGTAAATAAAAACAATCTACTATTCTAGTTCAGCATAAAGCTCAACATAGAGCAAAGTGAAAAAAATTGAACAGCGTTTTAACTCAGTTCTCAGCTCGACCAATAACTCACTGTGATCTGCACTAAACCAAAAGTCAAGATATATGAACATCAAGAGCCACTAGGCAAAGTGAGTCTGAAATATTTTGCTAAAACTTACAGGAAAACCTTTTGCCAATTGAAATTGAGAATGTGCTGCCCATTCAATTATGATATCTAGGAATTTTTATTGGGATTATTAAAGGAACATTTAGGGAATATGTGCAATTATTCTCTTTAGCCAGGACAAATATATTTTATATTCCATTTCTGAATTTCTAAGAAAAGTTTTCTTTCTTTGATCTTTCTTTTTTTCATTATCCTAATGAGGTGTCCAACATTGAATGTTACATTACGAATGTAATCTTAATAAACTTCAAATAAAAATTTTTATGATTATGTTTATAAAACGATGCCTCTGTTTAAACCACTAACTTTCCTCAGTATATTTCTTGCCTAATTCATATGTAACTTGCATATTCCTCACACTGATAGGACACTGGCTGTTGCTACTCCCCAGGTGCATCTCTCCTCCGATAAGTATGTTTTTTTTAGCTTTACTAAGCTCTCTTGGTTTGACTTTTTTCCTTCTGAAATGCTAACTATCTTCCCTGTTCACATTCTCCACCATTACTGCCACTTTATGTAATTTCTCTGTCATTTGTTATTTATGATTTTGCCTAACTTAATCTTAGCAATTGTTAGTCTCAAAAAAAATTCAAGATGAAGTTTAAATTACTTTGGTCCCATTAGTTTTGTTTAATTTGTTTTACTGTGAAGAACAATGATAGGGATTTTAATGAACATTATCTTAATAATTTGTCTGAATCCTCTGAAGTGCTATAATGATTTAAGTAGTGTCCAAGCTATAAATTTATCATATGCTCGAGATAAAATAGTTATTTCAGTCCCCTCTAAGATTTTAAAAACTTCACAAGTAGCAAGACCTATTTCAAGTCTGGTATATTCAAAAATCCTTCTGTAGCCGGCCCAATATAACCCTTTCTTCTACTTAACATATGGCATATGGTTTTTGCACCATTCTTCTGACACTCATCAAAAGCTACTTTGCAGAGTAAATTATATTTTCCAATTTCAAATTGGGTTTTAAATTTTTTAGAGGCAAGGGTTCTACCTTACACTTATGGAAAAGCTGTGTCTAAATCACTTTTGGAGTTTTGTTTTGCTTCTTCCTAATTCAAGGCCTTAACCCCAAACAGATTCTGATTTAGTTGATTATGAATAAGTCCCAGTAATTAAAGTTTTTCAAAACTCCCTGAAAGTCTGATTTCTAAATTATTGCTAGACTATCAATACCTTGTATAAATGACTAATGCTAGTAATGCAAAGTAATGCAAAAGGCTCTTATGATAGAGGTACATTTTTTTTAAATGGAATATGAGGAAAATAAAGAAATTAAAATTTGTTTGAATTATCCTTGCACGGAATTTTAAAATTTCACAGTATTTTATCTGAAGAATTGGCAATGCCTTTATATATATTCATTTTACCTCTTTTCAAGACCTTTGCAATATTTCCTTACTGAAATGATTGATTCTACCCAACTCAATTGGTTCAGTCTAATTCAGTTTGGTTCAGTTTAGTTCAATCCAATCAAAAACAATTAAGTTTACATATATCTCTGTCAGGTACTATGCTAGGCTTTTGGGAATGCAAAAAAAAATGAATAAGACATAATTTCTGCTCCTAAACTGCTCACAAGCTAACGGGAGAGTAAAAGGCATTAATTCTGTCTTCTTTAATAGGTACTTTAATAGAAGTAAGTGCTGCATTCATACAGGCTTAACTTAGAGTAACACTTAAGTGTTATCAGGTTATTTTCTTGCTGCTTTTGAAATATATATATATGATAATCAGATATAGTGAATATATATGTGCGTGTGTGTATATATATAATGTATACATATGTATGTATGTATAATATATGGACACATATGTATTATTGTAGTAATACATGTATTACTTTATGTTACTTTACTGTAGTAACATAATTATTAAATATAAATGTTCGGTCATCAAAAAGGATCATGTATAGCAGCCAACCTAATAACATTAAAGAATCCAGCCCTGACATATCCCAAGGTGATTTTGTGGATTAATACATATCCAGACTCTCTAGAAGAAATGAGCATTATGAAATAGTTCAAAGAGAGGAAATGCCGTCTTTAGAGGATCCACTGATAACTGTTGTTATTGTTAATAAGTTAACTATTATATAGATAAAGTAAATGAATGTCTTTCAGTATCAAGGGAAGTGAAAGTTCCAGAAAGATGATGATGGATGCTTAGGATTTAATTTGTTAAACCCTAATGTGATAACATGTAGTCATCTCTTATTCTGATATACCTTAGGCCCTCATAGATTCCAAATGCCTGGTATTTCTTCACCACAGGCTCCATCATATTCCGAAAGGATGCATATATGAAGTGGGAAAATATGGAGACAGTTTTAGGTAACTCTTTGTGTAATCAGAGCTAGATTTTAACTTAGGAAACTCTGGGCAGCAGTTAGGAAATGGTATCATAGTAAGCCAACTAAAATAATTAGACTCAAGGCTTAGAAATTAAATCCAGAGTATTCTGTCATAACTGAATAAACCTAAGCATCAGAGACACCTAAGTTAGAAACTCCTTTGCATCCTTTACTTTAAATATCAGGTGGTGGTGATCTTAAATGATAAGGTTTGCTCTGTGAGAAAAGTGGGGGTCCTTTTCCAGGATGTAGGTGCTTCTGATGCTTTTGGTGTGTGATTTCTACCAGTCTATAATTCAGAATGAGCCTCTCCAGTATTGATGACAGTTTTGTAAGGTTTTTAGCTGAGCTAAAACTAATTCATATTTTTCTTCATTAGTATGAAGCTCAAGTGACCACAATTACAGGTTCAAGAAACAAAGCAATATACTAGATACAATGAGAACAAGGAGAAAGTGGTCAAAATAGTTTACGGAGTTGGTAAAGACTCTTTGGAGGTCCTGAAGTAGAAATACAACTATACAAACATTTCAGGGGAGATAAAGGCAATAGTAGTAGAGGCAGTCACTCTACATATTACCAGACTAGGAAAGTACAGTACACACTCATTTCAAATGAAGTAGTAACTTCTAAAAATGCTTTACATGCGTGAAAATAAATTATCTTGAAATTCATACAATTATAATCTTTTGATAAACCACATTAAAGAAGGGGAGTAAAACTGTAATAAAAACAAATGTAGCTATTACACATATTTTAACTGAAAATAATTTTTTAAAATATATATATCCTTAGATTTGAATATTAAATTTGAATATTGGGAGAGAAAGGTATGTTATTTGGATGCTAATAAAATAAAAATCTCTGCTATTTGTTGACTATAAAATTGGAAGCACTTAACTTGGGTTTATTATCCAAAGTCTTCCTGGCAGTGAGAATGGACTTAAACATGACTTGCTATAACAAATCCCCTAATTATTGGCTTCAGAGACAATAGCCCCTGCAGCAAGAAATCAGAAAGCTGTGTGGCCCTACATGACTTTTTATTGATTCCCTCAATCTAAAGTATCGATCCATTAATGAGGCTATGGGTAAAAGTTGAGTTTTATGTACCTCCAAAAGCTTTATACTAATTTAATCATAATACTCCTTTTAATTTATATTGTTTATTCAAGATTATACATACTATGAAATTTCAGCTGTGAAGGGAGCCAGGCTATTCTTACAGCTAAAGCGTAAAATGGATAAAAAACTTTATCTAATTGAGTTAGTATCAATTCTAGTTGGTAGGACATTTAGTGAGTAGAAGGGAGATCATGAACCTTTGAGTACATATTGATGCCATTTCTGACACTAATATGATATAAGATGCGAGAGGGAGACATAAAAGTGTATGGTATAATAATGACTATCACCTTTCTTCCACTGTGATGTAGGAAGAGATGTTAACAAAAATAACGATAACTATGCGTGGACAGAGTACTTACTGAGATCTTTTCTGCTTCAGGGGATTAAGCAAAGAACTGGTCATATAGAATCACTCAACAGGCTCTCAACAACCACATGTTATATGGGACCACTTTTTGAACCTTTAAATAATTTGTCCTACTTACATCAAACTAGTTTTTACTTTGAGGGACAGCCACGAGTGGGTAATTGTTAAGTGAGAACAAAACTGACTCAATGTAAATAGAACTAACTTTTTATGTTTCCCTCCTCCACCTCTTTTTTTCTTTCTTTATTCTTCTTTTAATAAATGACAAATATCAGGCATGGAATTTTTATTTACCCAAAGACTAATTAGTTATTTATTGAACTGGAATTACAACACAATGTTATCTCCTTAGCAGGTCACCTGATTTTTATCAGGGAGAAAGAAGGATGAAAGAAAAATGGAAGTGACCCGATTCATGAAGTTTAGATATTTCTGAAGGTTTTAATGGCTCAAAGGAAATTTTTTTAAATTAGTTTCTAGGCCTTATTAGATGCACCATCTCATTACCAGTCTTGTATATCGATATCATAGGACAAATGCTTCATTGCAACTGCCTGTTTACTGGTCTTTCCCTGGCCCCCATGAGCTCTTTGGAGTGCTTGGTATGGTACATGCTTACTGAATGAATAAATGAATCAATCAACCAATGAACAGCTGAACTGACAATTTGAAAGAAGTGCTATCAGTTTGGAAAAAGAAAGCCTTAACCAGTGACAGAGATATGACTCATCACTATTTAAGTTCTTTAGTAAACTATACTTCATGTTCACCTAGCAACAAAGGAAGGTATAGCAAACATTGCAATCTTTGCATTTGCATTTGTAGTATATATCAGAAACACAAATAGCAAGATTTTTTTTTCTTTTCTTTCTTTAATATACTCTCACAGAGAAACTGAGAACATCTGTTTAAAATTCTGTGATATTGATTTTTTCACATTTACTTTTATTGTCATAGAGTCTAAAGTCCTATTCATGTTTGAAGATTAATATCAACATTACCTCAAGAGCATCCAGATTCATAATGCTGATTTATATTTCCATCTAACATACTATAATTTAGATATGCCAAGAGAAAAGAAAGGAAACTAGTTTGACAAATAAGAATCTTACAAATTATGCTTGTTTAAATGCAGAAATATATTGTTAACCAAATAAATGTTTAAATTAAATAGTTGTAGACATCTTAGACAATTCTCAATTTTTCTTTATCTAATTTCATTTTAATATAAGTAATTTAATGTTTACTAAAAAGAAGGAAAAACCTAAATATGGACCAGTTAGTAATTCTGGCTTATTTTGTTTAAAGCAATGATTCTCTTCATTGCTTGACAACACATCAAAAATATAAACTTGCCTAAAACTTGGAAACATATTAATAAGAACCCACTTACAATGAAAGAATTATCTAGGCTTTAAGTGTAAATGAATTCACATTTCTAAATATGATAAGAATTATTCCAAGTGCATCAGTTTGATTTCATAAGATAAATGTTCTTTATAATCTCTGTGTTGGAATCATAAAGGTGGAAGAAGTATCAAGGTCAATTTTTGCTTTTGTATCTTGAAAGCATCTTTTAAATATTTACAAAGAGACTAGTATAAAATATAAATAGCAGATGTACAAGTGTAGATTGGGATAAATAAATCAGATGAATCCAAAATAAAGGAATTCAGAAAGAATGTAAATAGACTTATTGAAGGAGTATTGGAACATATCTATGTATGTGCTGAAGTGGTCTGATAAATCAATTGAAAAGATGGAGGCATTAATATTAGATTTAGGCAATTCAATAGAACATGAAGTTTGGTCAAAATGAATAGTTAAAGAAACAAGTATTTACTAAATGTACCCTGACATTTTGAATGGAAAAAAGCAAATATAAAAGAAAGAAATGCTTACTGTTATATATTCTTTTCCTTGTAAGTTATAAATATTCCTTGAAAAACTCAAATGGGCTTCTCAAAGAATCACTATTTTTGTTTGTATTCATTTCTTGTTTTATATTTTTCCTTAATTTTTAAAAACTAATAGTTTTTTGTTAAAATGGTTTTTGGATTTACAGAAAAATTGAGCAGAGAATAAAGAGTTGTCTTCTTTTCCCTTCTCCTACTTCTGCCACAGTTTCTTCTATTGTTAACATTTTATATTGGTCTGGTACATTTTTTACCATTGATGAACGAATATTGATATATTTTTATTAACTAAAGTCCATAGTTTATGGGAGTGTTTTACAGTTCTATGAGTTTTTTCAAATGCATAATGTCATGCACCTACCATTATGGTATCTCATAGAATAATCTCATATCGCTAAAAATTATCTGTCTTCTACTTGTTCATCCATTCCTTTCTCCCCTTTCCTTTAGCAACCACTGATATTTTTTACTGTGTGTATAGTTTTGCCTTTTCCAAACTTTCATAGTTTGAATTATATAATATGTAGCCTTATCTGACTAGCTTTTTTCACTTAGCAATGTTTATATAAGGTTCTTCCATGACTCTTCTTGGTTTGTTAGTTCATTTCATTGATCAATGAATAATATTCATGTGTATGGGTATATACACAATTTATTTGTTTATCCATTCTTCTATTGGCATCTTAATTGCTTCCGTTTTTTTTTCAATCACTTTTAAAATAGAAGACTGTACATATGCAACCAAATCATCTATTGCACCAGTGATTAACATAGGATAGAACTCTTTCGGAACCTGAAACAATTTCTTCTTTCTCCTTATTCCAGTTCTCTCTTCTCTTACATGGAATTTGAAAACTCAAAAGCCTTCAGGTAAGTAGGCATCTCACTAAGTGATCTTAAAATAGTGCCCCTCTCAGTATGCCCCAAGTAGCATCTACATTAGAATCACTAGGGGAGGTCTGTCAAAATTCAGATTCCTGAACACTACTCCTAATCTGAATCAGAAATTCTGAGAATAAACCCTAAGTTTCTGTTTTTTAACAAAGTGCCTTCAGGCAGCATCTATTTTTATTAAAGTTCGAGAAGATGACCACTTTTGTAATTAGGTTGTGTTTTTGATAATATATGACATTACATGTCTTCCACACTTCTGGAAGTCTCAGAACTGGGATGAGTAGAATTCAGTTTAGAGCATACGGCCAACCCACAGTAGAAAAGAAGATTTTTACAGAAATGTACTGAGTAGTGGAGAAAATATTTCTTGCTCTATGTGAATTCACTCCAGTATTCTTTAGAAAAAAAAGCAGGAGTGTTATCCTGGATCATTTACTTATTCAGCCTTTGTTTCACCTCTCTAAAGACACCCAGGAGAATTAATCCACTGCCATGACGGTATTATTACCTAAACTCACATTCTCAAAAGGACCTTATAGATATTGTTCCTCTAGAACTAGGAAATTGTTAGAATTCAGTAATGTTTAATATTTTAGGTATTTAAGATGATCATTTCTTGATTTTTTTATGTTGCTATTCTCCCATTTATTGAGCAAAATTTATTGCCTCAGGGTGTAGGAAAATTCAACTGAGATGCTGATTAGAGTTTCAAACCCGAAAAATAGTAGCTTTGAAAAGTAACACTTTCATTTGTAAGAGCTAGACTTTTTGAAATTTTTGAAAATCAAAAGGAAAAATTCTAAAAATTGGTGTAGTCATTTTGTTATGTCTCAAACAGGAAATTGCAAAAGACAATGAAAAATGATATGAGCTAGCTTTTCCTTCATTGATAAGGGTGATACACACACACACACACACACACACACACACACACACATACACTAGTAGAAAATCTGAGATGATAGCGAGAGAGATAAGAAAAGAAATCATGAAAAGTACATCGATGCGATGACCTCAAGAAGGCCAGAGCCCTGCCTCCCGTTCCTGTCCCTCTGGATTCAAGATATTGAAAACATGGATTGTTTTAAAGGAAATCTGAGAGACAAGAGAAGTTGTGAATTACTTTTCAAGTTGTAGCCTTGGGAGATCTCTAGCTTTTAAAAGAAAACTATCTAGTACGGTTTTCAGGATAAGGAAGCATTGAGGAAGTCAGGTGCCGAAGTCGATGGTCCTGAAGACACCATTCCTAGAGACTGCAAAGACTTTCTGACCTGAGATGGGGTTGGCCGCACAAGGGCTGAAAGAAAACTGGCACAACTGAAGATGTATGGTCTTCAAACAAAGAAAATGTGGACTACAGAGACCCCATATATAGCAGCCATCAACAGCCATGGCAGCATACACTGATGAGGAAAGATAAAGAGAAGAAAGATAAAGATAAAGAGAGATGTCTATGAAGTCAGAAGCCTACTTCTTTAACTATATCTGATCAGTATGGAAGCCTTTCCTCTAGAACTTAAATTACCCTTGCTGAGAAAGAGTTGTGAGGGATCATAAATTTGTCTAAGCATTTGCTTAAAAAAGAAACAGTTATTTGAACATTCAGTTATAATGACTATGAAATCTATACCTGTTAACTCAAACTATAACCTCTGGAGATGGATTTCAAGATTAAAAATTATACTTTCTAGGTAAATTACATTATGGAAAAGAAGTACATAGTTTAAAACCAGATAACTTTTCTTTCTGAGTTTTCCATTTATTCTATCTACACTATACCCTGTGTTCACTTACATAAATAGAATTATACATATAAATCTGGATTTTATCATCCATAATATGGGAATAATATATATCCTGCAGGATATATAAGTGGCATACAGCAAACATTCAGTCTTATTATTCGTAATCTTTTTGTTCTTATTATTTTATGAACTGCTATTTGTAGAACTCAGTGTCTTATATTCTTATCTATGATTTTTTAAGGTCAGCATAATCAACAAGTAATATAAATAAATTATGGTCTATGTTAAAAATTTCTTACAGACATAATTTTGTAGCTCTTCAATATAGGCAAAACTTACAGTCATTTCTATTAATAGCATGCCACAGCATATGAGTTTCTATTATATATATATGGAGGTGAATTCTATGGCCAGTCATTCTTTTCCAGTTGCCATGGCTTGGCTCAGGAGAAAATGAACCTGAAAAAAAATACCTAGATAGTTTTAATAGCTCTTTGCAGATCTCAGATATAGCTGAACTACTTTCTAGATATACCTATTAAAGAAATGGCCCATAAAGGTATGTATGGGTAGGTAATCAATTGATGGAGGCAAATAATCCTATTGAAACATTTACTATTTATTTTTAATACAGTTCTTTTAAACAGGCTGATCAGTTCCCTTTATGATTTTACCCTTGAAAGCACACACTATTTTGTTCTTTGTCATTGTTGCATGACATTCCATTTGGCAGTCAGCTTATTTTTAGCCATACTATCAAAGTATTTTTCAACTGGACTGTCACTGCACTTGAGCTTGGAATCTTGTAACGTGAGGAACTACACTGGAGAAAAGAAGAAACTTCTAACACATGGGAAATTATAAGTCTAGACCAACCCAAACTTGCACTGGTAATTATCTTATATTCTTAAATGTAACATGGTTCAATAATAGTTGTAGAACATTAACATTGCCTTGCAGTATCTGTTAATTTTTACACAAAGAATAAGACAATATATTATGCAAAAGTGTTGTAAAGACTATCTGAACTCAAATTATTTTTTCTGAAAGAACTTTAGAGATAATAGAAGATTTCTTACAAAAGTATATTAGTTTCTAAGTATTGCTTTGAAGAAGAAAAGTTGTGATACTGCTGAATATAGGGATTTTGGAATTATATCTTAAGTACATAGTATTTAGAACCTAAAAACACTTTTCGGGAACTGGATATTGCTGTAATTAAAATGCAATAAAATCAAATGGAATAAGTCAGATATATTCTCCTATGTAAATATATTAGCCGACATAAAATGGATTCTTAATTACTACAATTCAATATGATTGCATTTTGAATATAAACATCTACATTTTAAACTGACAATCAGTAATTTTAATTAAGTATTGTGGAATTCAGAATAAAAAAGAGTTTTAATTACTCATATGTTATGATCTATGTCTACATTTTGCAAAATACGGGTGTGAATTAATCTCATTTGGTTTTGTTTTTGTTTTTTGTTTGTTTGTTTGTTTTAAATAGATGAATGGAAAAAGAAGGTCAGTGAATCGTATGTTATTATAATAGAAAGATTAGAAGATGACCTGCAGATCAAAGATAAAGAACTTACAGAACTAAGGCATATATTTGGGTAAAGTTATTATTTCTTTGTATAAGTGTCTTCATCACTTCTCTTATTTTTAGACATTAAAAAATACAACCCTAATAACCTCAGACATAACCAGTCATGTTCTAAGTCTTAGAATGTAAGATTATCTCTTCTTGATCATTCATAGATTCCCCAAAATATAAATATCACATTTCCTTAAAATATGACTTGCATGCTCCCATCACTAAAGTTTAAAAAGAGGGAACCTAAGGGGCTAATTTTTAATGTAAGCTGTTGCTGCTCTGAAAAACCTTCTCTGGAATTAGATTATTTTTGTATGTCATGCCAGCAACGAACAGCAATGCTTCTCCTCCCCAAAGATGGTAAACTATTGGACAAATTGTTTTCTTTGGACTACTAGGGTAACTCCAATTTTAACAAACCCTCTGATCTTTTGACATCTAAAGGCTGTCCCTTAATGGAACTGAGTATCTTTCTGCCCCTGAAAAATCATATAACAATGTGTTATATTGGCTTTAGGCTTTCAGTGGGTTTTGTTCCATGATAACAAGAGAAATATAATCTGGCATTGTGCCACAACTGTGGAAGACACAAAATGTTCAGAAAAGAGGGGCAAGACCCTTATATACACAAGCAACCTTATGGAGAAATTGAATCTGGCACTGAGAAACTACATGCATTTTGGAAGGTCTGTTTACTTTAGCTGCCTGACTGCAGAAAAGTTCCAAGTAGGCCAATTAGCCATGTTCACTTATAGCTGTATTATTCATGTAATGCAGTTATAACAAAGAATTCCTTCGATTTTTCTTGGAAGACAAGTGTAAAGCATTGATACATTTTCAGAAGAAATTTTAGGTATGGTAAACATACAAAGCTCACATAATAGCAAATAAAAATATATGTATAATATAGTTTATGTGAAATTTGTCAGTGGGTTAATAAGTCCTTCACAAGTGTTCAATTAATGACTTGGGAAATAGTTGATTCTCTGTGTTATTTGGCCGAAAATGATTGACTCAGCATTGACACTCATGACAAGACACCCTGGGTTGACTTTGGTATTACATGCCCAGTTATGAGGAAACATTTAAATTTCATGTAGAGATATGACTGGCACTTTGATATAATAGATTTATACATACATATTTATTTTGTTCAAAAAGAGATATGAATGTAAAACTTAATCATAAGCCTTCTAGCTCTTATTGACTCAGATAAATATGCTGAATGAAATATGATTAAGTGGAAGAGATTTTCCTCAACTTTATAAAGTCAAAACCTTATTTTATTTATTCATTCATTTATGTATTTTTTTAACTTAGGAAGTACTGTGCAAATATGTCAAGTCTAATTTAAACAGACATCCTTTTAAGGATTAACCTTAACAGTGGGCTTGAGCTGTAGGTTTTTTTTCATACCACTTTAACAACAAACAGCTGTTTCTACAGCTCCCGCTATAGTTGACTTTTCCTACATGTTCATCATATGTTATAAATGTGACCTCCTTTTTGCTGATTAGTTTTGGAATGAGAGTCAAGAATTAGTGTCAGAGATATTATAGTTCAGAATTTATTGTGCCAGCTATATTTAAGGAGCTCTTTCAGACACATCACATATGATATGATTTCATCCTCACCATGACCATATGTGGTAGATAATATCATTTTTGGTGGAAAATAAACTAATTCTAGAGATGTTGTATCTTCAGATCATATGGTCAGTAAGTGCTAGAACTGTGATTGCAATAATGTCTGCCTGACTCCATAGAGCTCTTCTTACTACCCCTGCTTCTTGCTCCAGGACTTCGAAATCAGATTAAGAGAAACACATATCAAAATAATTCACAGGAGACAGTTTATGACAAATGCTAAGTAAAAGGAAAAGAAACATGGTTTTCAAATATAAAAAAGATTCAGGGCCTTGATTTATTCATCGATATTGAAAAGCATTCCAGAAAAAAAAGGTATACTTATGGATACATAGGCAAGAATGGATGCATACCATGAAAAGTCTAGTGCAGGCAAGAACAACTAATGTCTTGATCATTTTATGTAAGTTGAGTAAGAAAGTTATGTCAGTGTATGGGTTTTGTAGTCAGACAAACAGTTTTAAATCCAATTCTTTCTATTTACAAACTATGTATCCTTGGATATTTTACTTAATCTCCTTGAGCCTCATTTGCATCTGTAAAATAAGCTTAATAATATTCTCACAGGATATTTGCAAAATTATGTCAATTAACTGTTGAGTACAGGGCCTAACACATAATAGCCATTGAATAATTGAAGGTTTCTATTATTATGAGTCAGATAAATAAGAGCATTTTGAAAAACTGAAGACTTTATTATTGAGTAGGATAACAAATCATTTATTAAAAGTTAGGAAGTGAGAAAGTTAGGATAAAATGTTTTTATATGAAGATGTTTCCAAGAGCAAAAATGTAAAATGTTAGAACAAATCAAGGTGATGCGAAAATCTGAAATATAACTTTTAAAGATTGTGATCAGGAAGGATTTGAAGAGTTTTTAGATGAAAGTATTAGAAGGCTCATGAAAATGGATTTCGAATTCCCTGAGAATAATGGTAAGGCATTTTATAGAGAGGGAAATTGGTAGCCTGGTGCTGAAGCCATTAAGAAAGCTACAGAAATGTCCAATTATCCAGAAGTGATGATAATGAAACAGGATTACCAGAGCCTAGAATCATGTTTCTCCAAGAGTTAAGGACTTCCTACAGTAGAGTAGTCAGGAGTGCTTGCTAAAATTTTAGATTCCATGATTCCACTCCATACCAAATGAATCAGAATCTCTGGGGATGACTTCCAGAAACCTGAATTTTTAACAAGCTCCCTAGGTAACACTTTCGTATGCTAAAAACTTCTGCTAAAGTTTGAAAACTATACTTCTAGAAAGATATCCAAGTGCACTGGGAACTCTGCCTGAGGTGATATCAGTGAAGGAATGGGGAACATAAGAACAGAAAGTTGGCAACTAGTATGATCTACAGAGTCAAGGGAGCAAACAAACAAACAAAAACAGAGTATTCTGCTTTGTCTGGTTCCATCAAGACAGGTAGCATCAGCAGAGAAAGAAAGTCAATCATGCCTAGGGCATATTTCAGAGGATTTTCTTTTCTCTAGAATAAAATGATAGATGACAAGGAAGGAAAAGAATGGAGTGCTGAGAATATAAATATTCTTACTCAGTGGCTCGCACACCCAAAATTTAAGGGTATTTGGGAAGATAAATATAATGTTACATAAAAATCACACTTAAATGTGCATTTTCAGTGTCAAATAAGTGTTAGAATCTTCTATCTCATCTTTATTTATACCTTACATAATGTAAGCAATACTTCTTTGAAGAGCAACTGTGTTAAGCTGCCTGATATCAGGCTTTCTCTAAACATGTAGATATCAGGAAAATTGTTTAAGATGCCCCAAAAAAGTATTTAACATTAGAGTAACAAATAGAGGATCACTGATGTAAATATAGGTTTGTCTTTTTGGGCAGTAGGGAAGTTTTTGTTTTATTTTGTTTTCATTTGCTGAATAGTTTCTTTATGGCATATGTGGTAGATATTAATTCCATTCATTAAAGAAGATTTTTCATACTGTAGTGCACAAAAGCTTCTGTCAGCTCAAATATACAATCTCCTGGTATAGATTTCACCCACAATATAGTACATGGCAATATGGTACTAAACTTCAAAGGTACAAGAAGAACCAAACCATTATCTTGCTTATGCCAATTTATAGCACTTTTGGAATGAGAGATTGATAATGAGAACAAAGAGGAATGGAAATGGAATGTTCTTTCATTTTCCATGATAAAGTTGCATTCACTCATAACTTTGGACATTTGTTGAGAAAATGGGTGGGTGACAGGAAGAGATGAGGGAAAAGAGAAGGCAGAAGAAGGAAAGACAGAAGTGGTACATCGGAGTACCACTGTCTGATTATTTCCTCCCCTCTACTATCTCTGATCTTTCTGTTTATCAGTATAATAGCTCTTAATTCATGGTATGTTTTTATCCATTTATAGGTCTATCTAATCATTAGTATATGCATTCACTAAAAGCAACTGCTTTGTCTTATTTAACATTATTTATTTGCAATACCTATTTGTATAGTACTTGAAAGGAAAACAAACTGACAATTTAGTGCCTACCATATGCCAGGTATGTTACTAGGTATTTTAATATGCATTAGCTCATATCATTCTAAATGTATATATGTAAAGTGCATTAGCATAGTAACTGGCACATGGTAAACACTCAAAACTGTTAGTTAAAAACTAATCAGCATTGTTTATATTAACAACTCTCTGAGGGAGGTATTGCAATGGCCATTTTATACCTGAAGAAAATGAGGCTCATCAAATTAAACTGGCTGCAACTAGGTTACACAACGTGTATCGCTGTGCTGGATGGCACCCAACTGTACTTGATTCAAAATGTATGAGCTTCATGATCTTGGTTCTCAACTCAACCTGGGAGGAGGAAAGAGTGTGGATCAGAATTATCTTTGAAAAATTTTCATTTTCGCATACCACTCCACAATTTTACTAAATCCTGTGTATTAGAACGCTCCCTAGGTGTGGGAATAGAAGAATGTATTTATGCCCCCGCTCCCACCTCTTGGTGATACGTGTATGCTTCCATGAAACATTTATATAATGGCTCTTTAATGCAACAGTTAAAAGGTTTCCAATTAACTTTTTTTTGTTTCAATATGTTTTTAAGTCATTAAACTATAGGACTATTTTGCTAATTTTATTGTCAAGCCAACTTTTTATCTGCTCAATCTGCAAATGAAATTTAAACCTCTATGAGGATATTCCAAAGAAGTTATAATTTTCCAATACCATTACTTGTCAACATAATCAAAAGAATTCTATTGTTTCTCATTTTTAATCTATTTTGTCGTTAAGTAGATATGTCTTGGCCTATAATGATAATACCTCACTTTGAAATTGATTAAGTTTAATAAAAAACAAAAGTAGTCAAAAGAATGCTCTATTCCATGGAAGGCAGTTGCAATATTTGGAGGAAATGGAAAAGAGAGAGCGACAGAGAGAGAGAGAGAGAGAGAGAGAGAGAGAGAGAGAGAGAGAGAGAGAATGAGGTTTTTTCAGATGTACCTTTCTTATTTTCATCTTAAGAAGTTTATCTGGGGCCAGCTACAGTCTGTGATACTTATCCTCCAAATGAAACATCTTTCAAAAATCTACTTTTTCAGAACTATAACCAAATATAAGATTTAGCTATTATAAAATAAGTAGCTTCAGAAACATTGCAGGCTGACCTTATCTAAGAAGAGTGAAATTCTCCAAGAAGGTGCTAAGTAGGATGTTGACAGGGTAAATGTCATCTTTTCAAATTAAAATAGAGTAAAAGTATTATTTGTCATATTCGGTTAGTATGTTGTGCTAATTCACATACAACTAAATAAAAAACAAACAGCAACAACAGAAAGACCTCAAACCAAAAGGAGAATTCGCATTGCCTCAAGACTGTCTACATCTCTACTTCTTTTATTGTTTGTCTAGATAAAACTAATTCTGAATAAAATTCTTCAGAAATATCTTGTAAAAACCTTATGAATCAGCTTGATTTCAATCTCTCTTTGCCTCTCTTAGTCTCTCTCTCTCTCTGCAAAGCAAAACAATAAAAAAATCTCAAACAATGTCAATGATTTAGTAACAATAATCATTATATCAGCTAATATTTACAAAAGTTTTATGAGGTCTAAGCCATTTAAACTTCACAATAGTAATAACTATGAGACAAGAATTATTATTGTTCCAATTTTACCATCCTTAGCTATTCTTGCTCTATCTGCCACTATATCTCAATGATTGTTTATTACATAAATAAATGAATGAATGAATGAATACACTTCATATTGTTAGTTTTCAGATTTGATCTGGGAAATATTAGACAAATACAATTTTAGGTATTTTTTAAGGCTATATCTTGGGAACAGATCTTATTGATTTTTCTGTTTCTATTTGTAGAAAAATTAGTAGCAGCCACAAAGAACTACTCAGGAAGTTACAAACAGTCATTTGAAACCTAAATTATCAATTTTGGAACTAGATGATTTATAATAAATCTTTACTTCTTTTTATCTTCTTGGCCCGTCCCTAAGTTTCAGCCAATGAATTAATTTTTTAGAAAATGTGTCTATCTGAATATTTTGGACAGTAAAGTATTACTTTTTTGCAAACTGTTCAAATGTTACATTTAATAAGTTACCAATTGTGGTTATGTCAGATATTGTCTTGAAAGGATGAGGTCATGAAAAAGAGGTTTAATTGGATCACAAAATGCATACTTTTTTGGATAAAAGGTAAAGGCTAAGAAAAGAGTTCATTATGCTACAAGAAAGAAAGTAACCTTTGGGTATAGAACTACCATTTTTAATGATTAAGGACAGAATTTACTGTTAGAAATATATTTATAATAGTGACTTCATTTTAAGTAAGAACTTCATTCATGCCTCAGCAAGTACTATGAACCCATTAGTATATGTTAAGTTACAATATGGCATGGTAAGTGATGAAAAATATAAGGGAGAATTAAAAAATAAATTGAGCATAATGTATTAGAATACATAGTGATGCTTAATTGGTAGTGAATTCGACATACACAGTTCCTTTAGAATAGGCAAAAGAAGAGAAAATGAAATATCCTCTAGGAATGATTGCTTTAAAATCTTGAATATTTTAATTGCGTGAATCAAAACAGAAACATTTGACTAGAAGTTAATTGGAAGTGAAAGTCAGGATTCAAATATAGCTTCACAGTAACTCTCATTTTAAAAATTACATTCCAGTTATCAAAGTTAAGATAAAAAATTGTATTATTAAAATTGCACTTGACTGCTAAATATTGTGGGAGTCTATTCTCTGTTGATTCATTTTGTTGGCATTAATAGAAATTTCATGAGTTCAAGGAGGATAGAATTCAAGAAAAGAACAAAAGTAACAGGCAATAGCTCAGTTTTAACAAGGAGCTCTTTAGGACTGTAGACTGAGTCACTTATAAGAATGGTCAAGTCTAGTTTAAGATTCAATGAGCTAAGGAATGATTGTTGAATAAAAAGTCGTGAATGTAATCAAGGAATTAGTGAGTAGTTTCTATCACGCAGAATATCACGCAAACTGTTGAAAACAATTTGAAGTATTAAGAACAGAGGTGGAGCACACAGTTAGTCTTCAGCCATATTGTGCCAGACTGATTGAATGTATTATCAAAGTTAGATGATTAAGAAAGTAATTGAATCTACCTTCTTAATTAAATGACCTTCAGCATAATCTTTTTTTTTTAATTTGAAATTTTCTTTTAATAGTAGGTTACTCTGAATCACTGATAAGTGCTAAGTGTCACAACAGTGAACTTGGGGACCATTTTTAAAAACCTGAAGACAAAGTCAGACATTTTCTATAGGAGCCTGACTGAGAGTCACTGTAAGCATAAAATAGTTATGTCTATAGAATTGATTGTCCAAATCAGGAAATTTTACATGTCGAATGTGAGATGTTGAAGGTCAAACTTCTTTTGAAAATTGTGCTAAAATTCTCCCAAATGTTAGACTAAGAAGAAGAAAGTTGTATATTCACTGTGAACTTGATAATAATAGTAATAACAATAAAATAACCTTTTATTGATAACATTATATACCAAGTACTGTAGTAAGCACTTAACCTCATGTATTTTTAACACAGTATCATATGTATTATTTTAATAATTTTCAAATGATTAAGTTGAGGCTCGACGAGATTAAATAACTGGCCCAAATTGCATGAAAAAAAAAAAAAAAACCAACCATCTTAAAAGGCAGAATCAGGAAAGGATTTTAATTCTGGTGTAACTATAAGGGCCAAGATTTTAAAATTACCTTTACTGATGAAATTATTTTTTCCACTTTTAGAACATTCAAATATGGCAGGTATTGCTATATAATATTAGAGGTAAACATCGAAAAACTAATTTTCTCAAGGACTTATTGTTACAGAAGAGCTCCCAAGCTTTTTCTTTTTTCATATAAAGTTCATTATAGTTAGCTCAAAAAAAAGTACTTCATTTTCTGTTTTTCTCTTAGGCTGAAGTTTATATAGTTCTTTATATTTAGCAGATGTAACATTTAACCCCAATACTTTGTTTTCTGTCATATGATCTTATGTTTCATTTGCTGGATAATGGAAAAACCAGGAAGAAAAGCCAAAGCACTCACAGCTTCTGAATCATTGCCAATCAACATCCTCAACTGCTAGTCACAGCTTTCTTTCTTTTTGTTTAAGGAATCTGACTGATGTCCTACAAACTTGAAGAGAAAATTCCAATCCAGGCAGCTTTAAAAGCAAAGTTTAGCTCTTCAGAAAATCTGTACCATGAAATATAACCACAGAGAATACCTCTGTGAATGCATTTCCAAGTGTCAGCTTCTAAGTGCTCTTTGTTTAGTACTACCTCTTGAGTTAATTTCTCCAAGATCTCTGTAATACAATTAGCTCTGAGAATTTGGAGGCCTGGCTCAGCAAAAGGCCACACATTTCCAAGAATCGTGTTATTTTGTGAAGTTACTGCATATATATAAAATAGCTATGCCATTTATAATTAGGCTTTTTAGGTAGACATTTAAAACTGTGGTATTTTCATCAGAACATATACGTGTGTATTTTGCATCATTTATTGAGCTGAGGGAAAGTGCAGACAGAAGTGAGTTTAACTGTCTACTATTTTTCATGAAATCCTGGACTCCTTGCTATATTACATTACTAACATTAAAAAATAATGACTCATTGGAGTTTATTTTCCTTCTACAAATGGCATTTCAAAGCAAGTCGAGGTGTATTTCTTAATATAAGTAAGCTTATCTATGGACTGTGCTACTGGGAAGTTAAACATAGAAAGCAAAAAAGTTAGGAGGATGGGAACATTCTAGAGTATTCCCATGTCTATGAAAAAACCACAGGGCTTGCCTTTGCTAATTAAAGCATTTCACTGAGATCCTTCAATGTCCCTAGATTTAGAAACTCTTTTTAGCAGCAGCACCCTGGAGAACAGACAGCACCTTTTCTTTTCCTATTTTAAAATTCCAATAGCTTTTGAAGTTCTTAACTGGGTGCCTTGATGATAATATTCTGAATTTATAGTACCTTTCAAATGTAAGTACTTTACAATGATAGGGACAGCTCACTAACCAAAGACTGTGCTATCTCTCTAAAGCTGCTAGAGATTTAAATAAGCAGGAGGCAGCTTGAAACTGACCTAGGAGGCCAAGGATATGATCTCATTTCTACTAAAAAATGTCCTGGGAGTACCAATGACCTCAAGAGGTCAATAATTTTAGCTTTACATTCCTTTTCAAAGGCTACCTATGGCTCTCCAGGGCCCTTCTGGGGCCATGGTCTTTGTTCAAACAAAGGCAAAGATGTCATTAATTGAATCACTAACACTATTTCCCCTCTCACCTGAGACTGTATCATAGTACACTATCAGAGTTTAGACTTTCTTTATCTGCGGAATCTGACCCAGTCAGAGCACAAGGTAACTTTGCTTCAGGCAGAATTTGTAATACATTGGGACTATATTCCTTTATCCAATCTCTTATCAAATGCTACTTTTTTTTTTCTTTTTGGAGTGAATTTCTTGAATTTCTCCATAAATGTGTTGTGAAACTTTAAGAGTGAAGGAGATGAGTTTATTTTCAAATGTCTATGTTTTCTATATATACATAAACTTTAATTAATCAAAGTGCCTTGAAAAATTCAAATTATTCATAGAACATAGAACTGTGTGTGAAAGTTTTTAATTTAAACATAGTCTCTCAAGCTTTCAATATTATTTTCTCTTGATTTTAATTATTCTTCATATAAAGATATATTCAAAATTCATTTTTTAGGTACAAAAGAATCCTAGAAAAGATACATTTCTGAATTTATAATATCAGGATCCCTTTTTATAATTTTTCAAATGAAAAATTATAAACTGAAAGGTAAAGTTTGTTATGATCTGTAAAATATTTTTTTTCAGCTCCGATGATGCCTTCAGTCAAGTCAATTTAAATTACCGCACAGAAAATGGACTGTCTCTGCTTCATTTATGTTGCATTTGTGGAGGTGAGTGCTTGAAACTCAATACTTAGTAACTAGTTTTATATAGTGATTTAAGCTGCTAAATAGTCTACAAGAAAATTCTATTTATACTAAATTTTCTCTTTCCTTTTGTCCCTACAACTTGATAACCTTCAGTTGAAATAGTAACTACCAGGCAGATACTTTAATTGATTTAGCTCTGAATTTAGTTTCATTGTGCTTCTACCCTGAACAAAGTCACTTAGTTCGTCTGGAAATCCAAAAAACATTTTTTAGTATTGGACGTGCTAGTAAGGGATTAGGTTAAATTTAAAAGCACTTAAAGCGTTTCCCAAAATATCATCAAGCAATTGCTTCACAATCTTCAATAAGATATATGGAAAGTAATAAAATCCAAGGATAAAATATCAAAAGAAAACTTGCTCGAAGGGAAGATTAACAGTTTAATTTGGCTCATATTTTGTTATGTTTTGTTTATTAATGTATCTCAAACATGTACTCAATACATTTATTTAATTAGTGAATTAATAGTGAATATTTGTTTTGTTAATGCAAACTAGTATTCATTGAACTCAATTTTTTAAATAGAACACTAATGTGTAGGTATTGACTCTTACCATATCTCTTACCCATGCCTGTCAAACAAATTAATCAGACTACTTAAAAGGTCTTCCTCTCAAATTTAAACGTGCCTTCCCAACCTTAGTCATTTCCTCCAGTTTCCTCTGATCTAAATAAGCTCTACTGCTCATGGTATTCTGAAGAGTCATGTACAACCATATTTTCATCTAAGCTTTCTTTCCTAGTAGTTTATTAAGATGAATTTTTTTCATGTTTTTGTTTTAAAACAATCTTATGATGAGAGCACTAAATAAAAATAAGTAACACAAATACATTAAAATACACAGCTTTGATACAAAGTTTTATAAGTATAATAAAAATGTTCACTAAGTAAGACGGTCAATTAATAGGAAACTTCGCAAATGACGGGTAGAACAGCAGTATGCTATTTTCATATATCGGTATGACATTTATCGTTAAGTCAAAGAGAGAATTTAAAGTCATTTATTCAACGCTTTCAACAATTTAATCTTTTTTTCACTTTTCTCTTAAAGGCAACAAGTCTCATATTAGAACCCTTATGTTAAAAGGGCTCCGCCCATCTCGACTGACAAGAAATGGATTTACAGCCTTGCACTTGGCAGTTTACAAGGTATGTTTTTGTTCCTATAAATACTGTATTAGAACCAAAGGTAATGTGCAACTTTACACTTCCTTTTTTTTTTTCCTTTTTTATTTTTTATTTTTTGGCATATTAGTAAGCATGGAAAACATTCATAGTGACTAGAACATCATATTACTGAATGAGTTTCTTTTTCTTTATTCAACAATTATCATCTGTTTACCAGATACATACTTTCTTTTATGCTTTCTATGTTTAACTGATTTAATTCTCAGAAGCACTCTGTGAGTAAATATTATTATTACCTGTTCAGAAAGTAAATAGAAAAGTGGATTGGAAAATTGGCATACTCCGTGTTGAGAAACATCTTTGAGATTGCCATGATATAAATTTATGTAACATATAAATTAAATATATGTAAATTGTTCATTCTCTGATCATAATAATTTTCTACTTATTTTTATTTATTATGAGCTAAATATACCACTAAATTTTATAAGCATTATTTCTTAATTATTAAAGTTACCTAGTGAGGTGTATATTAGGGTCTTTTCTTTTTTTTTACAGGAAAAAAACTGAAGTTTAAAGTTAGATATCTAGTTAATGTCTAGATACCTAGAATGATGTTTAGAATCAAGTACAGTTGCTTCATACTCCCAGATTTTCCTTGTTATGTTCCATGTTTAGTTCTTTTTCTATTTCATGTGAATCTGAGAGGATTTTGTTTCAGTTCTGTATATGCAGGTGTGGGGGGCAGCTGTTTGCTCATGTCAGGATCACTTTGTACTACATCCTTTTCCCAACATTTAGAAAATTTCACTGTTACAAAAGGAGTCTTATTTTTCCATGATTCAGATTCACACATCTCTGTGATTCATGGTGTAAATGTTCTAATGTTCATTCTATTTCAAGATCAATCAATGCTTAGTCAATTTTTCTGATTCCTTGTGGGAAAACTTTAATACCTACCAACAATTCTGTAAAACTTGAATGGAGTCTGAATTGAAAGTGTAGGAAAGTGTCTGATGCTGGCTTTTCTGTTGAATGGCAGAAGGTGCAAGTAAAAGAATGCCAAGGAATAAAAAACTGATGGATGGTCAAGGCAACGTGTGAAACCATGAATTCTGAATCTGACTAGATTTTTTTTTTTAATAATAGTTCATTTTCATAACATTTAGCATGACACAACCACACAAACAGGTTCTGAATTAGTTATGTAATCTTTAGAGAATATATTTCTTCCACTTCTGTTTATCAACATTAAATTTCTATTTTTAAAGTTCCCTTTGCTCTATTTCTTCTGTGTTTTTATATTTCACAGAAGAATTTGTGGGCTATAACTTTTTCAGAACAAGTTTAGATAAATTTAGAATCTTGGGTTACAAGGTAGGCAATAATTCTTAACAGGCCATCCTAGGATGCATGATTACTTATTCCTTAAAAAAGGCAAAAACACATTTAATTTATCATTCAGCTTTAAGCACAGAAACAATATAAAATAGCCAGCCATTCAACTACCATTGTATTAAATCTAGTTCTAATTATTTGTTCCCTGAACTACTGCAATAGGTATACAATTTATTTGGGGTTCCAGTTCCCTTTTTCCATATATTTTAATGTTATTTCAAACAAAAATAACATTATTGCCAGAATAGTACAAGAAATTTCTATGTACACTTTATCCAGATTTACTAATTGTTTGTATTTTGTCTCATCTCTTTTATCATTCTGGTTTTTTTTTTTTTCCTGAAAACTTTGAAGGTAAATTGAAGACAACATTACCCCATTGCTACTAAAAACTCCAATCTTTTTTACTAAGGAAAAGGAAATTCACCAATATAATCACAATATAATTATCAAACTCAGAAAAAGTTTTATACGGATACAATACTATTGTCTAATCTATCTGACCAATTGTTCCAATAGTGTCATTTATAACTTGATTTTGTTTTCAGTTAGGATTCAATCTAGAGTGACATAGATTTAGTTTCCTTGTCTCTGTACTCTCCTTTAATCTGAAGTAGTTACCTTGCTTTTCATGGCTTTTCTCGATCTTAATATTTTTTGATTCATACAAAATAGTTTTTTGATACATACAAAAGTTATTTTTATGTATTTCCTTGGATTTTCATTAAAATCACAATTGAGCTTCATTTTGTCCTTAACACTCACAAAATGAACAATGTAATTTTCACATCTTTTTATTGGGCACATCCACAGCTCTTTCAGTTACACATTCTGGCATGCTGAACCTGCCTCAAGGCTGAGTATTTTTTATCAATGAGAACATCATTAGTAAGAATGGAATAGATGCTTAGTTCTTTTATTTTTTTTTGTATTGTTTTTGTTTGTAGTTTTGTTTTGTTTTGTTTTGTTTTGTTTTTAACAGGGATTAGATTTATTAAGGTGTAATTTGTGCACAATACAATTCAGTTTCAAGTGTACAATTTTATGATTTTCAAAGATGTGGATATTCATATACCATCATCATAATTATGATATAAGGACTTTTCTATCATATACGAAAGTTCCCTCATACCCTTTTGCAGTCAGTTTCCTCCTCCATCTAACCTAGCTTCTGGAAACTTCAGATGTGTTTTTTATGACTGTAATTTTTCTCTTTCTAGAATTTTATACAAATGCAATTTATTAAGTATGTTTTTTATAAATATGTATGGTTTCTCCCACTTATTATAATGCTATTGCTGTGTGTTCAGTAATTTATTTCTTTCATTGTGGAGTTATATTCTCTTCTATGGATATACCACAATTTGTTTAATCATTCATCTATTGACAGATGTCTGGGTCATTTCCAGATTTTGACATTATGAATAAAGCTGCTATTAGCATTCATTTATAGATCTTCATTTGAACAAATGATTTTATTACTCTTGGGCAATATCTAGGAGTGGAATTGCTGGGTCACATCATAAGTGCATGTTTAATTTTATAAAAACATGGCAAACTTTTTACCAAACTGGTTGGTAGATGTAGGATAGGCTGGGTATCTAAATTTTTAACAAAAAGACTAGACAATTTTGATATAAGCAATCTAAGACTATATGTTGAGGATCATGTTCAAGACTTGCAGTTTAAATTGATGCCAGAAGATCAGCAGTTTCTGCCTCAAGGTAGAGATTTTTATAAATGCAGAATCTTACCCCCTATCCCATTCCTACTCAATAGAATGCGTTTTTTTGGTTTTTAAGTCCCAGCTGATAGGTTTGTAGGCAAAAGTTTGAAAAGTGCTGTTCTAAATTACTTCATTCTTTAGGTCAAGCACATTCATACTTTATTGTTTTTATTCTTGTTATTTCTTCTGCTTATTTTTCTAAATTTATTTTTCTGATACGAAATTATTAAATATTTAAAACCAAGAGAAATTGAAATTTCTCGAGCTTCTTGAACTCCTCTTTCGGGTTTCAATTACAAACTCACATCTTTTTTTATTACACTATTTTTAATTATTTATATATTTGGATATTTTACATGTTGGTTTGTGAACTTCAAACATTGGAAGTAAATCATTTTCTTTGATTCCTCCTTGTATAAGATCTATAAAAGATCCTTGGTAAATACTCTAGAGTAATTAATACACATCCAAACATTAGCTCAAAAAATACTTCATTTTTATCAATGTAATATACCTTAAGAAAGACTGTTAGCTTAGAAGTTAGACTGCTTGTGTTTATATCTCAGTTCTGAGACTTAATAGCTCCCCATTTGTAGACAAATTACTCTCTCCCTCTGTCTCTCTGAACTGGAGTAAATAGGATTGCCTATTTTATTGAGTAGTATACAGTTTCAAAAAAGACAAACTATATGCAGTATTTAGCAGCATATCTAGCACATAGTAAATATTCAGTAAAAGTTAACTATTATGATGAACTTGCATTTCAACAAATATTTATTGGAGACCTAATAGGTAAGCCATTTTACATAGAAAAACAAAAACAAAAACAAAAACAAAATGAGAATATATAACCCTAACATCAAAGCAGTGAAACATATAATTAGATCAATGGCCTCCAAATATTTTTAATCATGTGCCATATAAAATTAGTGCCCTAACATGCATATATCTGTTTATAAATTATAAATAACCATGAACAAAAATCATCAGTAAATATCTCAAAGCAAAATATGTTTTGGCAAACAGTGTTAAAATTTGTGGGTATAAATTCATATTTCAAATATCCATCTTGATAACATCAAAATATTTTGACAAATGCGATTAGATTATCATTAATTTTACCTGCCATAAATTTGGCTTACAAAAAGCTTAGATTAGTAAAAAGAAAAATACCATCTCTGACATTTTTCTTTTTTTTTCTAACATTAGTAAAATATATTTGATCTGTGGTTTCTTCACAGGAATATTTTAAAGAATTTTTAAGAGTCAGTTCAATTAAAATTAAATATTAAAATTAATAAATATGCTTAAATTGGCTCACATAAGTTATAATGCATACTCGTTTACTAAGTGCAAAAAAAAAAAAAGAATGAGGGGCAACTCTCAACTTGTCTCCATTTGGAATTCTAAGTTTTTATTATATTATGGTGGTATATAAGACATGTGACTAACTGATACATGAACTGAGACCACCAGTGCAAGTTTTTATGTTAAATATTAGTAAAATTTTATTATCTTTATATAAATAAAGTTAAATAGAATTTATGACATTTTCTTCTTGCATCCTAATGCATTTTCTTAGAAGATTCCTGGCATATTTGCATCCCAATTTAGGACTTACTCCTTTGGATAGTATATAAATTCTACTCCTAAAATGAAAGCAAGACTTTGTGGGGGAAAAAAAAATGAAATATATGTAGTTTCTAGGATCTTAAATAAGATTGTTGATGAACAAAAGCTTATTAGATCATCTAATTTAAAGTCATACATACCTCTTCTTTAATACACAGACAAACCACTTAATAAAATTTCTTTAGTGAATGAAAAGTAACATTTTGATTAGTCAACTTTTTTAGTATTCTGAATGATAAAAGCAAATGTCAAATGGTTATTTACTCCATCCTACAGATTTCTAGCAAAATCTTTTTCCCATCATTCAGAATAAATCATTTTATATATTTATTACAAAGGGAAGGACATAGAAGAGGAGAATATTTTAGTTCAAACCTGTGTTCATCTGACCTAACTAAATCTAGGTCCTTATTGCTAAACAACCGTGACTTTCAGAAAACTGTAGGGTTTTTTTCATGGTGATTCATAGCCTGGAAACTGTATCTTTTTTTTTTCTGATTTTTTTTCTTCCTTGGCATAAAGTTAAGATTTTTTTCTTTCAACTATTCTAAAATCCAGGACCCAAAGCATGTGGTTTATAGTTTCTGAATCCTCTGTCTAGTTAAATCAAAATTTCTCTGCCTCAACACTTCTGTCATCTTAAATTAGATAATTCCTTGTTTGGGGAACTGTCCTGTGTATTGTAAGATATTTAGGAGCATTCCTGGCATTTGTTCTCTGGATGCCAGCAGCCACTTCTCCTATCTCAAGTCGTGACACAAAAAAATGTCTCCAGACAGTGCCCCTGGGGAACAAAACTGTTCGCAGTTGAGAACCTCTAATTTAGAAGACAATGCAAATTGATATTTTTCAAATCTAAGTTGCCTTTTTATTTGAACAAACAGTTTCCTAATTAAAAACTGCATTTTCCCCAAGTAGGAATTTGTCAAGATAATAATAAGAAATTCTTTGAAGAAAAAAATTAAATTTTCAATAAAAAAGAATTTTGCTTTTTGCATACTTTTATTCTCAGTTTCCAGTTAATTGCAGCTTTTAAACACTGTTTAATATTTAATCCTCACTTCAAGGAACTAGAGAACATTTTTACCCAGAAAGTAGAGCAATCATTAAGATGGATTTTTTTTATACTCATATTTCTCTTAGTAACCAAATATTTCATAATCTTTTTGTTAATTAACATGTTCTCCATAAAAAGCTAATAGAATGCTAACTGAAGATCTTATTTTATCCTTCAGTTCTTATATTAGACAGTACTATTTCCTGGATAAGCTGCCCCAAACCCTCCCAAGTGTAAATTAGGTGCCCCTTCAATGTACTCATTTAGCACTCTGGACTTACTTTATCATACTCTGACTGAGTCTAGGTTTTATTACCTATTACTTTTCTATGTCTTTTTCTAGATTAGGTGGCACAATCTCACAAATCTTTGAGAATGAGTCAGGTAACAAATGAATAAATGTGTTAACTAATGTGGCAAAGTTAAATGGAAACTCAATGTTTTTGAAATACGAGGAGTGGCAAATTGGAGAATTTATACCCTATGTAAAGGGAGTAGTCAATATTTAGCTCCAGTTAATCATTGCTATGTAGGGATCAATGTAAGCCCAGTATTGTCCAAAATTTCGGAGAATCATAAATTATATAAAGTTTCCTGATATTTAAATGTTGGCATTTAATTCAAATTTTTAGTTATAAATATTATGGTTTGTGCAGGGCAAACCATACACATCTTTTCCCCTTGTTGCCTGTTTGTAATCTCTGATAAGAATTATGAGCACCATCAAGGCACAGACTGGATCTAAATTGCTTGTTATCTTATTCTGAACACTTACAAACAATTCCTGGTGTATATTCATCAGTAAATATGTACCGTAAATAAATAAATGAAGTTATAATTCCGTGGTGACTAAGAAAAAGAAAAGTACTTGAAAAGAGGAAGAATCACATTGACTTTGGGCAACATATTTTCCTGTATTAGCCATTAAAAGTGGAAATCAGGAAATTGTCAGATATCTCTTTTAGGGATATGTTAATAAATTTGTGGGAATAGAAAGTACAAAAATGGATTGAAAATAAATAGAGTTAAGAAAGTGGAAGCAATTAGTATTGATTTCTCTTCTATAAGGCAAAAGATTGGGCAATAACTTGAGGAGTGGCAGGATCACAGAGAGATTTATACAACAGCGTTTTTCGGTCTTCTTGAAGTCTTGCCCTTTTGTATAAATATAAAATTCAGTGTTTAATTTTTTATTTTTAAAATAAATAAAATATAAGTGAAAATAAATTAAAGAAATTATAATATTTAATATGTTTATCAATCAGCATATATTTACATTTTCAAAACTCCCAGAGATTCTGATTAGCTCCTCCCCATTAAATCATCACTATATTACTGTATGAGAAAATAAGTATATTCAAAGACTAATTGGAAGCAGCCCACAGGAAGAAAATGATTATGGGAAACCAGGTAATAGAAGAAGGGCCAGCAGTGGGGCTGAGAAAAAAATAGATCAAAAGCAAATTTAGGGACTTTACGGTTGAAAGAGTACAGGTACTCAATCTAAGAGAGTGTTCCTTCTCTTTTTTCTTTCTTTTTTCAAAATTTCAGGAATGTCAAATATTTCCACCACACTGAAACCTTTAATAATTGATATCTTTTGTGAAGATAAATTCAGAATTATTTCAACAAGAGGCATATGTAGGTGTGAACCTTCATGAGCAGTTATTTTTATACTGATTAATGGATCCTTTCATTGGAGATGTCTATGACACACGAGGCAGCTCTAGTCCATTAAATTTTAATGCCTGGAACTAAATGTATTTCATACTAAAGGCCTGCATGCTCCCTTGTCCTAAAAGAAAACTTAATATTCTTTTAAGGCTACAAAATGGCATTTATTCCTTTTTCCTTTATAAACACAAACAGGCTGCGACAATTGCTGTGCTGGGTAAATTGGGTCAATGAAGAAAACTACTTAGATAAGCGCATTAGTAAAATATTTATTTATAATTATCTATTTCCACAGGCAGAAACTCAGTCTTCTTTCCAAAATAAGTTCAGCTCTGCCTCAGAGCTTGATGTGACACTTCAGGGAACATCAGAGTACTAGAGTTGCTTAGGATATTACAGAACACAATTTAGCCCAAATCTTACAGGTGAAGAAATTGAGGTATTTTATGATTAGATACTTTTGGGTTCAGAGTAGACTGAGACATAAGGTGAATATTTTTATAGAGTAAGGACAATCTTGGGGATGATATGTTTAATATAAATATATAAACTCATAAGGATCTCAACTTTACAAACATTTGTACATAAATACCATTTGATCCTTATTACAACCCTATTAGATACAACAGGTATTAAATCTCTTTTTCACAGGTATAGAGCACATAGAGCTTACACGTGAAAAGCAACAAATTGGGAGTAGTAGGGTGTTTGGGGGGTGGGAGATAACATTTCATATTGAGAAGACCATAGGATTGAAAGTCAGAAGAAAAATCCCAGTTCAGCTTCAATTTAATGTGCATTAAAGAAACGTATTTTATGATACGGTCTGCCAGTTGAGTCCTTGAAAAGCAGACTCTTAAAGAAATTTAGGAGTGCAAAAGATTTATGTGGAAGTGACACCTGTGAAAGGAGAAGGAAGGATGCAGGAGTGGGCGAGGAAGCTGTCAGACCACAGTAAAGACTCACTAAAATCTCTGCCAGCCCAATATCAACTCTAGAGCAAAAATTGCCTATTAGAAGAGTGTTGCATTGTGTAGAAATGGCTAGACCCTTTTATCACCACCTTATTCAGTCACTTACAGGGAGCCATACTAAAAGGTAGCAAATCCCAGCTCTAATGTTGCAGTGGATCCTAAAAGAGCTAGCTGAAGGAGACTGCCAGCTAACCGTATCCCTGGTACACTCTTCTTGAAGGGAGATCTGCGTGGCACTTCTCTGCATCTGCTACATGTGGAGAAATGCTCATGATTTTATATTAAATGACAAAGGGAGATTGCATACCTTCATATGTAGTATGAGCTCAATTCCTTACATAATAAAAATTGTGTGGCAAGCATTATGTTAAATGCATTATATTATTGAATTCTCACAATAACTTTGAGAGCGATACTATTATTATCTTCATTTTACAAGGTGGGGAATACAGTTTAAGAGGTTAAGAAACATGTCCCAAACATAAAAGTGGCCATCAGTATGCAAACACAAGTTTGCTTTGCTGTGCTAGTCTGTGCCCTATATAGTTTTATAAAAGAACATATATAGGAAAAAAATAGAGGGAAATACAGACATAAAGGATAATAGGGATTATATAGTTGTGCTATAGGTTATTAAATTGTTATTTATTCCTTTACTTTATTTTCTAATTTCTTACTTTGAGATGTTCCAACTATCTATTGAAGCTTAACAAACTACCCCAAACCTGGTCCTGCATTACAACAATCATTTTATTATTCTCATGGATCCTTAGTTCAGAAATCTAGACAAGACACAGCAGAGATGGCTCAGTTCTGCTCTTCCATGTTTAGTATCTTAGCTGAGAAGAGATAAGCGCCTGAGGGTTGTTCCATGAGCTGGAGGCTTCACATATCTTGTGCCTGGCCTGGGATGACTGGCCTTAACTGGGTTATTAATTGGAGAGCCTTTGTGTGGCCTGGGCTTCCTTACAGCATGGCTGTCTAAAGTTAGACTTCTTACATGGTAGCTTAGAGATCAAGAGCAAGTTTTTAGAAAATAAGGAGGAAACTACGTGGCTCTCTATGATCTATCTCTGTAAGAAACATAGTTTACTTCTGCCACACTCTTTTGGTCACAGCCCACCCAGATTCAAAGGGAAGAAATACAGATTTTATATGTCAATGGAAAGATTGTAAATGAATGCTTGCCATGTTTTAAACACTCCAGAGATGTATTATTTTCATAATCAGAAGAATCACAGGATGTGGGTTCCATAAAGCAGTTAGCACATCTGCTTTACACGCAGAAGGTCTTGGGTTCATGCCCCAGTGGAGCAACAGTCTGTGATCTATGGCCATGTCCCCCTGAATAAGCCCGATGTCAGATCTTGAACCTAAGCAGGTTGGGCCTGGTTTGTACTTGGATGGGAGACCACCTAGGAAGACCAGGTGTTGTAGGTATAAATAACAAAAATTTAAAAAAAATGAATAAAAAGAATTGCAGTTTAATTTTTATTTAGGACTAGAATTAACAGAATTCTGTACATTTAAATTTATATAATTTGCTAGTAGGTAATCTGAGTTCTCTGACACTGATGGCTACTTATCTTGGCTTTATCTATAGTAACAATCGCAGAGCTAACAACAGGCAGGGCATTAGATGCTTTGTCAGAGTTTTATGCATAATACAGATTTGGAGTTGCCACCATTACAAAAAGTTTTCATCCATTTACATAAATTTTGGAGGTATTTTGTAGCATAAATGCTATTTTTTTCAGGGAATAGTTGGATTGATTTTTTTTTTTTTTTTGTCCAAGGCTCACTTTTTCACATATGGATTTTCTTTTGTTTAAAAATAATAACTATTGTACACATGACTACATGACAGAGGCTTATTTACCCTATACTTTAGAATGCTTCTGTGTGTCCCACTGAATAATAATGCTGTAAATTTGGCCAGAGAGTATGTAAAGGAAAACCTGTCGGTTCCCCAGAAGAGTATTTGCTCTGTGCAAATCTTAATAGTTTCTTTTTTAAATTTTGCCTTTTGATACTTGTTATTTATTATTGAATGTCAGCAATAAATGACAACAGTTTTATAATTTGCCTAATGGTTTTGTTTTATATGAATGTCCTTTCCAGAAGGTATTTACAATATTGCTGACTTAAAATTCCTGTTGAGTAGGGGAGAAATATTTTGGGCTTGTCAGTTAAATGCAACAAAATACATCCTCTCAAGTTTTTCCTTGAATTTTACATATTACTGAGCCCATAATAAGTAATTTGTAAGTAGCAATGATTATTTTTGTTCCATTCTCTTTAGTATGTTTTGGTATGATAAAAGTTCTATTTAATGAGAAATCAAACCAAATGCCTATTGTGAAGGAATCATAACATATGTTCTCTTAAATTCCACAAATTTTGTCTAAATGAGGAGAAAATACAGACAGTTGAGGAAAGGATGAATGTGTTTTCTAGAATCTGCCTGTTAGATAAATATTTTGTATGCTCCATGATTTACATATAATTTATTGTAATTAACTTAGTACAGTGGTTGTCATAAGCTAGACATTCATTAATAAATATTCATCAAATTAAAAAGTGTCCATCTTTTTACCGATTCGTATGAGTTCTTTATAAATTAAGCATACAATTTATATGTTGTGAATATTTATCCAATTTGTCATTTATCTTCTATTATGTTTTTATTACTTTAATTTGATCAAACTTATCATATTTCCTCTATATTTTTAGAAACAATTTGTTCTTTAAAAGACCTCCACTTTCCTGCCTTTAAGTAAATGCCTGCTCATCTGCATGGAAAAATATTTTAAGGTGATGGCTTTCCCATTTACTCATGTCTTTATCCCTCACCATTCAATATTAAAGATTATTGTTGAGTTTAGAGTTAACTCCTATGAATTGTTTTTTGTTTGTTTGTTTGTTTGTTTGTTTGTTTGTTTCTGGAGCAGGGAGAACTAGTAGACATTTTCTAATTTCCAGTACTGGTTCAGAGTTTTCCTATGTTTCATTCCTCTGCTTATTTCAATATGTAACTAGTAAGGTAGGGAAAGTAAAGTCGGGAGGAGGAAATAGTAATAAAAGAGAAAAGAGGAGCTAGATGGTGGAGTGAAAGCACTCTTTTATTTAGAAGTTTCCACCGTGAGCTATACTGAGCTCCAGACTTCTATATCCAATAGTAATAAGTTACTGAGTATTGTTTTGGCAGCTACCTTTTCAGCACTTTAAATGTATTATCATTAGTTGTGGATACACAGTTTATATGTATTTCGTATCAGGTGGATACAATTATTGTTCCCCCTTTTTTTTATATAAACAAGGAAATTAGTGTAAAGGGATTAGATAACTTGCCTCAGTTCACATAGTCATTAAGAGAGCTAGGATTTTAACCAGGGAAGCTAATTCTAGTACGCACAACCTGACCTTGCATTGTAAGTATCTCAGACTTAACATGTGACAAATAAAACATTTTACTTCTACCTCAAAAACTACTACTTCCTGATTCTTCCCTATCTCAGTACTGTGTCATTCCCCAACTATCTATTGCACTTGGGAAAAATCCAGACACTCAGTGCTACGGCCTGTGGGGTCCAACAAGGTCAGGTATTTTTGACTACAACTTGAACATTACTTTTACATCCTTTTTTTTTTTTTTTTTTTTTTGACATGCCCAACTCTCGCTTTTAAACACACTAAGCTTTTTTCATCTTAGGACTTTTACACTAGCAACTCCCTGTCCTTGAATGCCCATCCTGAAATTGTGGCTTGCATTTCTTCTTTTTGGTATTTATCATTTATCTCAAAGATCACATCTTCAGTGAAGCTTTCCCTGAATACTCAAATTAAAGTAGCCACTTTATCATTTGTCTGTTTTATCTCATAGTTATTGGTACTTTATGATACTTTCTATCATGTTTTCTTATTTAAGCTAAAGGGACTCAAGGTCATCTGGAATAAGAAAATGCCATTAATACAAATAAGGAATACTAAGAGATGATTGATCACACTGAAAAATTTATGAATGTTATTTACAAGAGCAATTTTGAATTTCTAATTTGAAATTTCATTGTCAGGCAGGGTATATGAGATTTGGACTTAGCAGAATAGTCAAGACTAAAAATAAAGTTACCAAAGGTGGAGTTTAGAATGAGAAAGGGCTAAACTTAGGGTCACTCATTTTTGGAGACAGAGACAAAGAAGAGGCAAAGAGAAGGAAACCAGAAATACATGGTTTAATGAAAGAAAAAGAAAGAGGGATTACAAGAAGAAGATTTGACTACAGAGATGAGGAAGATGATTGACACTGGATGTGTTTAATAGACGATTACCTCCTAAAACTGAGAAGGTGATTTCAGGATAGTGGTGAGGTCCTAATGCCTCAGGCAAAAGATTCAGGCATGGTGTTTTCTCTTGACAGTACAAGACAAAGGAAAAGAGAGAATACATATGCCTTAGTGAGAAGGAATAGTATAAGAAAAAGCAAAGTTCAATGTGCAAGGAGTATGGTGAGCTCAATTGGGATTTATGCAAGATTTGGGTGTACGTTGCTAGGGATTACTAAAGAAACCAGATGAGAGCTCTCAGCAGTGAGCATCAATAGCTTTTCCAGAGGTGTGAAAAATGAAGGAAACAATGGAATTAAAATTAGCTTTTCTTTTTTTAAATAATAGAAAAAGCATAAGTCTATAGACTGAGCAAAAAAAAGCCAATGGAATGGTAAAAGAAGATGAAATCTTTATTTAATTTTTTTTTTTTTTAGAGCAGGTATGCAGAGTGGAAGATTTGGAAACTACCTGCATACCTCATTTTATTGCACTGTGCTTTATATGACTTTGCAAATGCTGCATTTTTTATAAATTGAAGGTTTGTGGCAACCCTGCATCAAGCAAGTCTATCATCACCATTTTTCCAATAGATAACATTTGGTTCACTTCAGGTCTCTGTGTCGTATTTTGGTAATTCTTACACTATTTCAAACTTTTTAAAATTTTTATTATATTTGTTATGATGATCAGTGTTCTTTTATTGCTATTATCATAATTGTTTTTGGGAACCACAAATCATGCCTGTATAAGAAGGACAACTTAATCAATAAGCATTGTGTGTGTCCTAATTGCTCTACTGACTAGCTGTTTTCCAACCTCTCCTTTTACTCATGCCTCCCTATTCCCTGAGACACAACAATATTGAAATTTGGCCAATTCATAACTCTACAATGGCCTTTAAATGTTAAAGTAAGAGTTGCATGTTTCTCACTTTAAATCAAAAGCTAGAAATGATTGAACTTAGCAAAGAAGGCATGGTAAAAGCTGAGATAGGCCAAAAACTAGGCCTCTTGTGCTATTCATTAGTTAGCCAAGTTGTAAATGGAAAGGAAAAGCTCTTAAAGGAAATTAAAAAGTGCTCCAGTGTTCATTCCAGTGAACACACAAATAATAAAGCAAAATAGCCTTCTTCTGATATAAAGTTGTAATGGTCTGGATAGAAGTGGTCAGACAAGCCACAACATTTCCTTAAGCCAAAACCTAGTTCCTAAGGAAAGCCCTAACCAAAGTGGCAAGTACTGATGTAGAAGCTGCAGCAAGTTATCTAGAAGATCAAGCTAAGATAATTAGAGAAGGTGGCTACATCAAACAATAGATTTTCGACGTAGACAAAACGGCCTTATATTGGAAGACAATGCCATCTAGGACATTCATAGAGAGAATTCAGTGCCTGGCCTCAAAACTTCAAAGGACAGAGTGACTCATTTGTTAAGTAAGGTCTAAGACAGTTGGTAACTTTAAGTTGAAGCCAGTGCTCATTGACCTTTTGAAAAACTCCAAGGACTCTTAAGAATTATGCTAAATCTATTCTGCCTGAGCTCTAAATGGAACAACAAAGCCTGATGACAGCACATCTGTTTACAAGGTTTACTGAGTATTTTAAGCCCTCTGTTGAGACATACTATTCAGGGAGAAAAAAACAAATTTCTTCAAAATATTACTGCTACTGACAATGTACCTGGTCACTCAAGAGCTGTGAAGGAGATGTACAATAAGACTAGTGTTTTCATGCCTGCTAATATGCCATTCATTCTACAACCCATGGATGAAGGAGTTAGTTCAACTTTCATGTCTTTTGTTTAAGAATTACATTTCATAAAGTTATAGCTGCCACAGATAGTGATTTCTCTGTTGAATCCTAGCAATATAAGTTAAAAACCTCCTGAAAAAGATTCACCATTCTAGATGCCATTAAGAGTAGTCATCATTCATGCAAAGAGGTCAATATGAATATCAACAGGAATTTGGAAGATGTTGATGCCAACACTGATGGATGACTTTGAGGGGGTTCAAGAATCCAATGGAGAAGTAACTTCAGATGTGAAAATAGCAAGAGAACTAGACTTAAAAGTAGAATTAGAATTATCGCTTGATAAAACTAACAGATGAGTTGCTTCTTATGAATGAATGAAGAAAGTGGTTTTTGAGATAGAGTCTATTCCTGATAAAGATGCTGTGAAGATTATTGAAATAACAACAAAGAATTTAGAATATTACATAAATTTAGTTGATAAAGCTGTGTGAGGGTTTGAGAGGATTGACTCCAGTTTTGAAAGTTCTGTAGGTAAAATGATATCGAACAGAGAAATGACACATTCTATGAAGAAATACATGCTACAGAAAAATTATTTGTGAAAGGAAGAGTCAATCGATTCAGCAAAGTTTATTTTTATCTTATTCTAAAAAATCGCCACAGCGACACTAACCTTCAGCAACCCCCACCATAATTACTCGGCAGCCATTAACATCAAGTCAAGGCCAGCAAAAGGATTATGACTTGCTAATGTTATTTTTTTAGCAATGGAGTATTTTTAATTAAGGTATGTACATTGTTTGCTTAGACATAATGCTGTTGCATACTTAATAGATTATAGCATAATGTAAACATAATTTTTATATGCACTGAGAAACCAAAAAATTTGTGGATTCACTTTATTGTGATACTTGCTTTATTGCAATGGCCTGGAAATGGACCAAAAATATCTCTGAGGTGTGCTTGGATAACATTAATTTTGCTATTTGAAGTTCTTTACCAAAGTTTTTTTTTCACCTTTTTATAACGTCTAGACCTTCACTTATGTGTCAATAATAAGAAATGAAACTTTGTTTTTTAATGGGAGAATTTTCTTAACCAATAGTATTTGAAAGTATATATATATGCATAAATGCAATGGCCAGTCCTGTGAAGACTTGACTTTCTTGCCACTGAATGTGTTTGAGATGTTGATGGGCCAAGTATTATGTGGTTTGAATCCTTGCTTTGAGGGAGAGAGTTAAACATAATAACCTTTCTTTATATTCCCTCCAAATTTCAAGTTTTATGACCATATGGCCCTCTACATCACTCTTTTTAGTATTCGGACTCTTAAAATGAGTTTATAATAGTAATTTTTCACAAGGTTATTAAGAGAAACATTTAACTTTACATTTTAATTTGTTTTTTTTAATCAACTATTTTTGAAATCCTACCGAGCACCAGGCTTAAGTAAGTTAATGCATATGAAAGGTTAATCATATAATAAAAATTCAATTACTATTAATTGCTATTAATATTATTAAAAAGTTCTTCAAAGTTCTGGCTCTTCAAAGACAGAAATATGGCACAAATAATGGCATGAAGAAAGTAAGGATTACTTTGGTTATTGCATAAATTATTCTAACTTACAGGCTCAAATAATGCTTCAAACATATTCACTGTTAAAATGAGTTAAGTTAAGAAAGACACTATGGATTAATTATACATAAGGCCCATGACACCATGTGTCATTAATTATGTATAGGACCCATGACACATATGTACTAGAGATAAAGCAATTACTGAACTACCATGAAATAGTCCACTGCAGTCAATTTAATAGTGCAGTTGCCAGAGAAAGGACATTTATTGGAGTGACCTACATGTAAGATTGAGTTCAATTTGCAAGAGCCTCACCATAGGTAAATGTCCTTTCTGTCTTTCATGGTCAAGTGGTGGAGGATTGATTGTAACTGAACAGCCCTGTCATTTGTTCCTACATTTCAACCATCTGAGAGCTGCTCTCTGCTATCTCATGTGCTCTTATGCAAGAAATCACTGTTAGGTTTTTTTTGAACACCTAAACTGCCTGATAGTCAGGGAATCAATACACCCTGTCACATGGCATTCAAACCTGCTATTAGTAGAAAAGTAACATAAAGATGTGTTTCCTTACAGGATAGTGCAGAATTGATCACTTCCCTGCTTCACAGTGGAGCTGACATACAGCAGGTTGGGTATGGTGGTCTCACCGCCCTACATATTGCTACAATAGCTGGTCACCTGGAGGTAAGTCACGCTTGAGTAACCTGTAAAAGTAAAGCTGCTTCTTTGTATTCTTGTTCTCAACTTTTCAAATGCCAGCTTTTGCGTGCAATTCTAAGAGTTGGTTTATTCTTTAGCTACTGACCACATTCATTTATTTTGGGGAGCAAATTAAGCTATATAAATGTTATTATTTTGATAGGCAATTCAGTCTATTTTGTAACAGTGTAATCAAACATCAATTAATATGAAAAATGACTGGATCCACAAAGGCTTTGTAGCAGTGATTAAGAACCTAGGTTTTGGAGTCAGGAAACTCAGTTTCTGTCACTTGCCATGTTTACATCAAGCAAGTTACTGTACTTTGTGATGTCTCTGTTTTCTTTATTTATTAAATAGAAATAGTAAGCTCAATTTAATGATAAAATTAGATAACTCTTATAAAGCACTTTGCAAATTACTTATCACAGAGTAAGGACTCAGTGAAAGATTATTCATTTATTCACATATGCATTATTTGATTTATGAAGCATCTGTTGTGCACCAGGTACTGCTCTAGCTGTTGAGGTAACAGTAGTAAGAAAGACAGGCAAATCTGCATTTTTTTGAAATTGAGTTGTGTAGAATAAGATATATAATAAAGAAAATAAAATACTATACAATGTTAGTAGTGAGTACTATTAAAATAGTAAAACATGGCAAAATGAAAGCAGAGTGATGAAGAAGTGGGCACCACTTTAAATAAAGTATATCGTGAAGCTTATATATATATATATATATATAAAATAGCATTTGCAAAGGCTCAGAGGTAAAAAAGAGCTAGATGTGTTTGAGGGACACAAGTGAGCCAAAGTTATTACTGTAGTATGAGCTGGAGGTGGAGTGATGGAGATGAGGTCAAGTGGATGATTATAAACCAGATCACAAAGTGTTTTAAAGACCATGGAAAGCACTCTAGATCTTACCTTAAATTTAATTCTTGAAATATTAATTTTATACATTCAAAGCACTTTCATATCTATTATTTCATGTATTTCACAAATCCTCATGAAATGGTTTTTATTATTACTGCCAGTAATAGATATAGCTGATACAGTACAGTAATTGTCTTTACGGATTACAAAGCCACTGAGAACGAATTCCAGAATCCTGGTCATTTTACTCTAAATTTCATGATTTTCATATTCTATTAATTGTAGTAACCATATGTAACTCAACAATGTAAAAAGTGAAAAGTCTTATATATCTTCATTATTAAACAGCTATTTATTTCTCCCTTTTAGTCATGTTGCAAGTTAAATTATACTTTCTTCAAACAAGCACACACACACACCATAAATAGAACTGCATATAAAATTATACATAAAACCTATAAAATAGATATAATTCATATCTCTTAGGGTCACTGCAAAGGACTTTTACATTCAATAAATATTAACATATCTCATTGACAGCAAAATAGTTTCCTTCATGATAATGTTTCCAAACCTTACTATATCTTCTTATTTTCCAGAAAATAATTCATTTTAGTGAGATTCATTATAAATATAAATGAATTTGTGTTACTCATGAAGAGAGGAGAAATTCTATTATAATCACTTAAATATAAATGTTTTACAAAAAAAAAGAAACCAAGTGAGGCCAGCGATAAAGTAAATGAAAGGTAAATATTAAGAAGCCTGGGTGAAAGAATTGATGAAGTAGACCTTAAGTTCCAGGGAAACACATTCATCTTCTGAATGCCAGGAAAATGACAGAATATGTTATGAAAAACAATATCCTTTTTGTCTGGTGATAAGCTGATTACATATATGAGTAATAGAACTAAAACAGAGTCAAAAGTAATGTGGTTAAAAGGTTGGTCTTTTCATCTCCTAAACAATAGCTTTTTTATTTTTTGTAAATAATATATGGAAGGAAATCTCATACTGATTCTACCAGACTTAGGGCAAACTTTACCAGTATAATTCCAAATAGGTCTCAACTCTCATCATGCAATTCTTCATAGATTCTCCAACTTCTTTCGTTAGCTGTTATATAACATTTAATGACTTTTATAGCCAATCATTGATGCTGCGTAAAACAAGTACATATATATTAGCCTTTATTCTCTTCTCACCTAATGGACTAATAAATTACAGATCAGATAATAGGACAATGGCATTCGAAAAACCTAAAGACATCAGAATTTTCTTGAATTGTTAATTTCAAAGCTAGTAATTGCAGTAAGTACCAGCATTCAGTATATTTTCATTCATTTAACAAATATTTTTGAGCTTCTACTTTTTTCATAGCATAATGCTATAAGTATGGAAACAATACAAGAAAATACAACATAATATTTTTCCCTAAGAACTCTATAGTGTAGCTAGACATAAGAAATATCTACACAGGAAAAATTATAGCCAATTCACAAGCAAAATAGCAATATAGCCATAAATAAGGAAGAGGAAAAAGTGGAAGATCAAAGTTGGTTTGATAATTAGGAATAATTAGAAATATGATAATTATATAACTAAGAATGTCTAAAACACAAAATCAGAAGTGTTAGGAGTTCACTGGGAATAGAGATCAATGTGAACTAGAAGAGTTAGGGAAGGCTTCCTGAGACGGGGTTTGAAATTGAGCTGAACTTCGAAAAATAATGAGAACTGGACAAGGAAAAGAAGAGCCATGTCTAAAAATTGGCAGACAGTTGGCAGACAATATTATATTAATTTCAGGAGTACAACATGGTGGTTAGACAGTTATATTACTTATGAAGAGATTATCCTGATAAATCTAGTACCCATTTGACAACATACATAGTTATTACAATATCATGGATTATAATCCTTAGGCTATAATTTACAACCCTATGACTATTTTGTAACCACCAATTTATACTTTTTAATCCCTTTCCCTTTTTCATGTACTGCCGTCCGCCCTCCGACCCTACCAACCTCCCTCCCATCTGGCAATCAACAAAATGTTCTCTGTATCTATGAGTTTATTTCTGTTTTGCTTGTTTACTTTTTTATTTTTGTTTTTTAATTACACATGAAAGTAAAATCAAACAGCATTTGTCTTTCTCTATCTGACTTACTCTACTCAACACAATACCCTTTAGGTCCATTCATGTTGTTGCAAATGGCAAGATTTCATTCTTTTGTTCGCTGAGTAATATTCCCTTGTATATATGTACCACTTCTTTTTTACTCATTTATCTATTGGTGGACAACCAGGTTGCTTCCATATATTGGAATAGCTTATTCAGTCCTCTGCTTCGTGTAATCTACTTTTGATTCCCATATTCTCCATTTCAGTTATTGTATCCTTTATGTCTGACTGGTTCATTTTTGTTTTCTATCTCTATTTTTGTTTTCTATCATTTTATTATAGTTTTCACTGAGTTCTTCTACTCTTCCCCTAAATTCATTCAGCAGCCTTAAAACCACTGTTATGAACTCTGTATCTGATAAATTGCTTGTCTCTATTTTGTTTGGTTCTTTTCTAGAGCTTTGTTCTCTTCTTTCATATGGGACATGTTTGTCTCCCCATTTGGGGTGACTTCTCATGTTTGTTTCTATGTATTATGTCAGGCTCTTATATCTCCTGCTCTTAGTAGAATGGCTTTATGTAGTAGACCTAGTGGCACAGTTTTCCCTGGTAACTTGAGCTAGATGCTCCAGGTGTGTCCCTTGTATGGTTTGTGTGTGCCCTCCTGATGTAGTTGAGCCTTGGTTGATGTTTTCACATGAATGGGAAGGATTGACACTCAAGCTGATTTATTGTGAAGACTGGCTGGCTGGTGAGAAGTTGATCTTATAGAGCCTGATTCACTTTAGCAGGACTCTGATGCCTGCCTATTCTCTTTGGGTGTGTCATCTTCGAATGCAGCCCCAGGTGGTACTCTGGCTTGGTCCAAAGCCAGCCACCAGGTGTGCGGTCCCTGCCCAGGACCACCTGGCAAGAGTCAGCAAGCAATCCACAGATGGCCACCACCTGTGCTGAGGTTGGAGGTACCTCAAGAGGTCAAGCCATGAACCAAAGTCAGCTGCCTCTAGTACCAAGCTTGGGGCTGCTCTGCAAGAGGTATGGGGCATACAGAAGTAAGACACTGCTTGTTTGGGGTTTGTGATCATTTGAGAGGTTTTTTGAAAGTCCGCAGCATGAACCAAGATAGGCTGTGTATAGGTAAAAGTCACTGGAAGTGGCTTGGGTGAATCCATAAGTTGGGAGTGGTAGGGTCTCAGGGAATCACCTGGGTTGGGCAAACAGTGTTAGCCAAGTTGATGAAGACTCAGATATAGCAGCCACCTTCATCTGCACACTGGGAAGGGGGAGGGCCCAACAAAGGAACAATGGCTTCTGCCGGCAGTTCTGTCTAGGAGCAAGATGCCCCTCTAGCCCTCACCCTGAAGCTAGATAATTCGGTCCTTCCTCATATGTCCCTGGCACTTTTCAAGCTGCTGCCCCTGTGTTGGAGCTCAGAGCAAGTGAGTCTGGCAGTGAATAAGTCCTCTTGCAGGCCCTTAACAGGAATATCTGTGACTCTGGATGCCCTCTGTCTCACTTAGCCACAATCTCTGCTGGTTTTCACAGCCAGAAGTTGTGGGGTCTTCTCTTCCCCGCACTGGAACCCTGGGCTGGGGAACCTGGTATGGGGCTTGGACCAATTGTTCTTCCGTGGGGGGAAACCTCCACATCTGAGATAGCTTCCCAATTTTTAACTGCCACACGTAGATGTGGGACCAGAACATTCTGCATCTCTGCCCCTCCTACTATCTCCATGTGGCTTCTTCTCTATGTCCCTAGTTATAGGACTTCTGTTCAGCAAGACTTCAGGTGATTCTCAATGATGGTTGTTGTGTAGTTTAGTTGTAATTATGATATGGTCATGAAAGGAGGCAAGCACAGCATTTACATACTCTGCCATCTTGACCAGGAGCCTGAGCTGAGCACATTTAGAAGACTGTAGATACAATGATAGCATGAAACAGGTTGTGAAGAGTTCCTTTAAGTAACTCTGGATGTTAGGAATGGACCAGACTAAGGAAATTGAGAATACAAGTCCAAGGAGTTTAATTCAATTCAATAAGAAATTATTGTAATTTATGATGTACAACACACAAGACTAGATGGTGTGGTAGATAAAGAGAGTAATAGAACATTGGAATTTTTTGAGCAAGAGAATAAATATCAAATGTGTTGAAGAGGATTTTTTTGACCACAGTATTTAGTATGGATTCCAAAGTGATATGATGAGTAAACATCAAAGATAAAGGATTGAGTAGAAGATTCAATTTAGAGAAAAGTCAATTAGCTCTAGACATGTAAATACCTGATGACATCCAAATTTTATGTAAAAATGTTAATTCATTATTTAGGAATATACGATTGGCATTTAGTGGAGAAGTTGGGACTTAATCTAAGTTTTTGGAAGTCATATGTGTAGAGATGATATTTGAAACCATAGCACTACCTGAAAGTTGTAAATTGGGTCTGAAGATAGACAGAACTGAGCCTAAGAGAATATCCACGGAGACATGAGGAATTACCTAATAGCTGTTAAGGAGACAAAGATGGATTGGTCAGAATGTTATGAGGAAAACAAGGATATTGTAGTATCACCATAATTCAGGATATAAAGAGAAACAGATCAAGGATTCTGGGTATTAAATGGTGCAGACGGGTTGAGTGCAATGGGATACAATATACATAAAGTATTTATTTGCTACACCAAAATTTTAGGTGCGACTTCACTCCTATTTTTTACTCTCGGTTAGGAGGGGTGCTGGCATTGGAGCAGTGGGAGTTCCCTTTCATCTGTGATCACTTTCTTTTATTGCCCACCTTTCTCTGTGAAACAATAACTGATGCTAAGTCTGACAGACCTTTTTGTCTACACATATCAAATTCAGACCTTCCATTAGTGTCCCAAGTGTGTTTGTCCTCCCATAATCATGAATTCTATTAAACAATTTTACAATAAAATTTACATTGACTAGGCAGCTAGCTGTCTCCTTCAATAATAAAAGAGAACATGTGCTGCAGATTCCTAGACATGCTGACTACAATTTGAGGCTCAGATTTAGATTTACTGTGCTTTGAAAAGAAGGCAAATATTGGTTGTCCTGAGTCTCAATACATCTCCCTGACTGATTTATCCATCTATCAATACATATGCACATGCTGCTTTATACAAAGCCTAAGATCCTGTTGGCAACTAATAAACACATATACACCCTCTTTTCACCTTTGAGTCCAGGGGGCACATGAGTCGTATGCTCTCTCAGGCATGGAAAATGAAAAATATCAGCTAACATTTGTTCATGCTTTATTATTTACACACATTTGTCATTTGGTTCTCTTGTAAAATAGCTACCATTAGACTCAGTTTATCAGTGAGGGAACTGAGGATTAGAGCACTTAAGTGACTTCTACAGGGCCATTTAGGCAATAAATAAATAAGGTGGATAGGACTCAAACATGGTTATCTGACTTGAAATCTGCCATCTTCTAAATAAAAGAACAGTTACTCTCTTATGACTCTTAGGTGTATTGCTAAAACAGAGCTTATACCCATAAGATAAAAAGGTATTCAGAAAACAAAACATAAAGTACATATGTTAGTATCTAAAGTCCAGACATTACTACATGTACAATTATAGTAACATTAATTTATTCAAAGATAAATTTATATGGTTCTTAGAACATGGGCACCAGAACTCATGAAGATATAATGCATGTATGTGAGCGTGTGTGTGTGTGTGTGCAGACACACACACCTAAGTCTAAAACACTTTATACTTCGTGAAATAACTATTTAAAAAGCTGTTACATTTAGTGTTTCAAGCAGTGGTTTTCTCAGTCTTCAGGAGACTAATCAATTAGCTTTAGACAACTACTTGAATAGCAAATAGAAAAAAATATGTTCAAGATGATGCAATATATAATGTATTGGGATTGTGGAATATTTTATTTTTCACAGAAAGGTAGAGTTTCATATACACTCTGTGCAGGTGAGAGCATTATTTTCATAGCTGAATTTACTCTATCCTACCTTATGCCATTTTAAGATCGTAAACACTTATCCAAGCACTGCTTTAGAAGTTATTTTAGAATTTATTTCTTATTTCAAGGAAATGCAATTGATGTTGTTCCACTTCGTTCTTAACTAAATCATGTAGATGTTTCAGGAGAGAATTTTGTTTACCAGGAAGCTTCTGACTATCTATTTCTTTATAATGGCTTTAGTTTTCTCCCCAAAGGGACAAACAAACAAATAGTTGGAATTGTAAAATGCGGTCTCTTCTCTCTCTCTCTCTCTCTCTAAGAGATAATATACTCATGAGTTTTATGACCAAAACATACCAGATCTGCTTCCAATCATATGATTAGACAAAACCCCTTGTGAACTTCATTTGGAATCAGAAAAAATAGTAAAAAACTGTAATCATTAACAACTTTGAAGTGATAAAGTTGTGTCAAACATCAATTGATTTAATCCTCATTTGGGATTTTGTCCTCATTTTCCAGATGAGAAAACTGAGGCACAGAGAAGTTAAGTAACTTCTGTAAGGTGACAGAGCTAGTAGTTGGTAAAGCAGGTATTCACGTGCTGTCTTGTATCAGAGCCAGCTCTCTACTCACGATGCTACACTGCCCTTCGAATCCAAACCACAACCTCTCAGCCCACCTGACCAGAATTTAAGTTTGGAAATGGTAGATACAAGCTTAGAATGCAAGTGTGCAAGAAACATGCTCCTTACTCAGATCTGAAACATCTCAAAAACCAAACACATTGAAATAGTCTAGTGCCACCTTATATGAACTTTATTCTTCTAGGCTCTATTCCTTATCTCTAATGTTTCCACATTATGTTTTTAAACTATTCTGTTGAAATAAAATTTATATACCATATAATTCACCTATGTAAAATGTATAATTCAATATTTTTAGCATATTTACAAAGCTGCATAGTCATTACTAAGATCTAATTTTAGAACATTTTTCTTACTCCAAAAGGAAATCAAGTAACCATCAGTCCCATACATCCTTTACTACCCAGACATTTCATATAAATGGAATCATATAATATGTGATCTTTTGTGATTGGCTTTCTTTATTTAGCATAATGTTTTCAAGGTTTATCCATTCAAACAGTGCTGCAGTGAACGTTGGGGTACATATATCTTTACAAATAAATATTTTCAAATTTTGGGGGTAGATACCCAGAATAGGGATCGCTAGGTCATATGATAATTCTGTTCTTAATTTTTTGAGGTGCTTCCATACTGTTTTCCATAGTGGCTATCCCAATTTATATTCCCACCAGCAGTGTATGAGGGTTCCTTTTTCCCAACAACCCCTCCACGACTTCTTGTTTTGTTGACAATATCCATTCTTACAAGTGTGAGGTAACATCACATTGTGGTTTTGATATGCATTTCCATAATTGCTAGTGAAGTTGAACATCTTCTCATATGTCTGTTGGCCATTTGTGTATGTCTTCTTGGGAAAACTGTTCCGGCCCTCTGCCTGTTTTTTAATTGGATTGTTTGGGTTTTTTTTGTGGTTGTTGTTGTTCAAGTGTATGAGTTCTTTGTATACTTTGGATATTAGCCCCTCATCAGAAGCATTGTTTGCAAAAATATCTTCTCCAGTTCAGTTGGTTGCTTCTTTGTTTTGTTCATGGTTTCTTTTGCTGTGTAGAAGCTTTTTAGTTTGATATAGTCTCATTCATTTATTTTTCCTTTTATTTCCTTTGCCTCTAGACTCAAATTCATAAAATCTTCTCTAAAACCAAGGTCTATGAGTTTGGTACCTCTGCTTTGTTCTATGAAATTTAGAGTTTCATGTCTTATATTTAGGTCTCTGATACATTTTGAGTTAATTTTGGTATATGGTGACAGATAGCAGTCTAGTTCCATTCTTTTGCATGTGGCTTTCCAATTTTCCCAGCACCAATTATTGAAGATGCTTTCTTTTCTCCATTTTATGTTTTTGGCTCCTTTTTCAAAAATTATTTGCCCATATATACATGGGTTTATTAAAAAAAAATTTAAAAAAGAGGGAACAGAGAGAAAAAAATCATAGAATACCACCCTCTGAAATAACTGACAGGGCAAAGAAATAGTGGAGGCACTGAGCTACCAGAAAACAAAAGTTAAAATGGCTGTAGGAAAACCTTATCTCTCTATAATCATCCTAAATGTAAATGGACTTTACTTACCAATAAAAAGGCACACTGTAGCAGGTTGGATGAAAAAAAAAAAAAAAAACCTAATCATATGCTGCCTTCAGCATCTCAGGTTCAAGGACAAATATAGACTCAAGGTGAAAGAGTGGAAAACGATACTTTAAACAAATGGAATCTAGAGAAAAGCAGATGTAGCCATACTTATATCTGACAAAATAGACTTCTAGATAAAATGGTAACAAGAGACAAAGATAGGCATTTCATAACGATAAAGGGGAAAATACAGCAAGAAGGCATAACACTTACTGATATATATGTTCCCGGTGAGGGAGCACCAAAAATATATATAAAGCAACTACTAATAGAACTAAAGGGAGAAACTGACAAAAACACAATTATAGTAATCCCTTGACAGTTATGGTTAGTAATTCTTAAATCAACATTCAGGGCTTATTCTGGGGCTCAGGTAATAATAACTCACTATGTACATGCCTAGTACTATGCCTAGTACTATGACACATAGTAGGCACTCCGTGCACATTATTTCTCTTTACATCTCTGAGATATAAAATTTTATAGTAGTATTTACTATAAGAAGAAAAATCTAAAATGTAATAAAGATACAATATCATAATTATAATATAAATAACCTGATTTAAAAATGGAATAAGTATTTGGATTGACATTTCTCCAAAGATGTGTAAGTGGCCAATAAGCTCATGAAGAGATGTTTATCATTAGTCATTAGGAAAAACAAATCATAACCACAGTGAGATACCACTCCATCTCAAATAGTATGGATAATAAAAAAGACAATAATAAGCATTGATGAGAATTTGAAGAACTTTGTATGCTCATACATTGCTAATGGGGATATAAAGTGTTATAGCTGTTTTAGAAAACAGCCTGGCAGTTCTGCAAGGAGTGAAACATAGTATTATTATAAGGCCAAGTAATTTTACTTCAAGGTATATACCCGAGACACAGAAAAATTTGTACATGAATTTTCACAGGATTATTATTTATAATAGCTTCAATGTGGAAAAAATGCACCTCAATAGATGAGTGAATAAATAAAATTGGTATATCTATACTATGGAATATTATTCAGCAATAAAGAAGAATGAAGTACTAATGCTTACTACAACATAAATGAATCTTGAAAATGTCATTGGCCTGTGGATGTGATTGTAGAAAGAAATATGCAATAGAATCATCTGTTTTGAGCATCTATGATCATTCATGCTTATGTGTATAGCAGGACAAAAGGGTATGCAAATTTTACATTTTGATAATTATTGCCAAAAATGCTTCTAAAAAAGTGGATTTATTTACACTTTTACAGTATGAATACTTGCTTCCCTCTGCATAAAATATCACTTTCTAATTGTTAAATATAACAATTGTTAAATATAAGGAAGATTGAGTCTTTTAAAAATTTGACGTATTATTGGTCTTTTATATTTCTTTTCCTATAGACTGCCTTTTTGACCTATTTTCATTTTAGTTTATTTTCTTACTGACTTTTAAGAGATCTTGTATATTAACTAATTAGTATTTTTCATATCTATATGGCAGCTTATTTTATTAGTTGCCCCTTTTTTAGTATTTTTTGTAAATGTCAAATTTTTATGGTCAGATTTGTCAGTATTTTGCTTTGTGGCCCTGGCTTAGAAAGACTTAGTTTTTTTCAAGATTATATAAAAAGAAATCACAAATATTTATTCAAACACTAAATTTTGAGTTTTTTCCCCTTGTTTTTAGATTGTACCTGGAATGCCTTTTAGTTTAAGGGTTAATTAGGAATCCAGTTTTTATGTTTCTCTCCTAGAGGTTATCCAGATGTTTAAACAGCATTTATTGAATATTCTGTATTTTTCCCTCTGTCTTCTTTTTAGGTCTATCTCTGTATTCCTGTGCTAATTCCAAACAGAACTCTTATTTATTATAAATTTAGGTTATGTTTTAATAACTAAAAGTGCAAGTATGCCGACCCAGCACTTCTTTTTTCAGAACTTTTCCTGACTATTCTTTCTTTTTTTTTTTTCTGTATGAACTTTAGTACATGGAGAGACACTAGAATACAATAGTAAAAAATATGGACTCTAAAACCAGACTTTCTGCATTTAAATCCTACAAAATATCTAACACTTATTAACTGTACGACATTGGGAAAGTCACATATACTCTTGGGATCTCAATTTTCTAATTTTAGAAAGTAGATTGTATTATTACTCACTTTATTAGTTGTGTGTGTGCATTAAATGACTTAATATATATTAAATTTTAGTGCCTAGAACACAAGTACTAAGAAAATAAGCTATCATTTTTTATTCTATTATTTTTCTGATTTTATTATTTATTATTCCAAAAATATATATACTAATATTCTGACTAGTATAAATCATAATTTATAAATTAATTTAGGAAAATTTAATATCTCCATTATATTGAGTTTTCCTATTCAAATATAATATATTTTTTCATTTATTTGTTTCTTTGTAGATCTTGCCACAGAATAAATATTCTTCTCATGGGTTTATTAAAGTTTATTTCTAGGTATTTTATTTTTTTGTTGTTGTTGCTAACGTGAATGGCATTGTATTTTCCAATTTGTTATATTTTCTACATAAAAAATTTATTGATTATTGATTTTTAATTTTATAACCATTGAGCTTACTGATTTATTCTTTCTAATTCATTTCTTAGATGAGTCTTTTGGATATTTATGGTTTATAATTAAATTTCATAGATGTAGTAATAATTTTACTTCCTTTCTAATAATTAAAAAATCTTGTTTTTCTCTATCCTAATTGCATTAGCTGATACTTCCAGAACAATTATCATTCTTCAATTGAGTCATCCTGTACTCCTGCAGTGACACAATTGGTCATGACACATTATTCTTTTAGCTTGTTATCAAATTTATTTTGTTAATATTCGTAAGTGAGGTTGGATATGGTTTACATGTGTGTGTGTGTGTGTGTGTGTGTGTGTGTGTGTGTGTGCGCATGCATGTGTGATTATATTAGTTTGTTAGGGCTCCCATAAGAAAATATCACACAGACTGAATTGAATGGCTTAAACAAAAGAAATGTATTTTCTCACAGATTGGAAGCTAAAAGTCTGAGAGTAATGTGTAGGCAGGTTTGGTTTCTTCTGAAGCTGGTTTCCTTGGCTTGCAGATGACTGCCTTCTTGCTATGTACCCACATGTTTCTACTTCTGTGTGTATGTCTGGTGTATCTCTCTGTGTCCTAATCTCCTCTTTTTATAAGGACATCAGTCATATTGGATTACAGACCACTCTAACTTAATTACCTCTTTAAAGGCCCTATCTTCAAATACAGTTACATGCTGAGAAACTAGGATTTAGGACTTCCATTTATGAATTTGGCATGGGAGGGACAGAATTCAGCGTGTAATGATTATCTTGGTCAGATTTTGAAAGAAGTACACGCTGAATTGTAAAAAAGAGTTTAGAAATTTCTCCCTTTGTCCCTCTGTCCCGTGTTCCCCCTTTTCTCTCAGATTCTGGTATATAACCCTATGTAATTTCACAGTATGCAGCACTGTTACTTTATCTCTGATAAGTCTCCCCAAATTTTACAGGGAAATGAATCCTATATGAACACTGTGGTATATCACGATTCAGGCACAAAAAGCATAGCAAGGACCAAATATACCAGTCAATGGACATCATTACAAATTATTGTTTAACTGTTCACTCTAGTGAATTCCATTAATGACCGGTAGGTATTCTAATCACCATTCATTGACATTAATTTTAAACTTGTTCTGAATAGTCGTTTATAGTTCCGTGATGTCAAAGTTTGATATACCTTCATGTCAAATGGTTGTCTGAAATTAAACCTTTATTATACACATAGTCTTAAGTAACTGAGACATGATTTAGGAACATTACATCTTCTGCAGTGTTCAAAAGTGGTTTTCTCAGAAGTTGAAACCAGAAACTCTATGCCCTAATTACTGAATGTGCCCTGTGTTACAGAATACTGTTTATTAAGACAAAGAATCCATCTCCTACTGTCTAGGCTTGTGGTCTGGAGACTGAGACAAGATCATAGATCATGTATCATAATCGGTAACTGTATGGTCTCAGAAGCAATGCCTTAAGCATGTATCAATTGTTAAGAGTAAAGAGGATACTAGCTTGAGTGTCACTTTTTTTTTGGGGGGGGGGTGGTACTTGAGTCTTAGCTATTATTAAACATTAAGTTTTGCTTTCAGGGTGAGGTAAAAGAGTATAAGCAGAAAAAGCTTATAGGCTAATACAAATGAGATGTTCATCATCTTGCTACCCTGGAAAATGATGAGAGAAGCATTACCTGAGAAATTAGATTCAAAGATTGTCGCTAATCAAGTCAACCTGAATGAGAAACTCCTTTGTAATCATTCAGCATTTTGTGTGAATTTTCCTCTCTATGTCAACCCTTCTGTGCACTGAATTTGATTCCAACATTCAAGGTCCTCCATATATTAAAAAAATATAGGTAGGTAGGTAGGTAGGTAGGTAGAGGTAGGTAGGTAGATAGGTAGATAGATAGATAGATAGATAGATAGATAGATAGATAGATAGATAGATAGATAGATAGAGACAGATAATAGAGATATAACATGATTTATATATGTTATATATTATTTATATGTTAATCATGTTATGCAATATATCAGCTAGGCAGAAATAATTTCTGTGTTGGATATTTGTGATAGTTGATAAAAAGCAGCTATATATTTTGATGCATCTGCACTTAACTTTCTTTTCCCATGATAAACTCCATACCAGGAATTTGAAAGCTGAGTTTTGAATCAAGGTTTCTATAGCTTGCTCAAGTGACATCCCCAGAGTTTTAGAAGCTCCAAGCTCCCTATGTCTCAAGAGGGCAGGAAATTCTTCTTTTTCACTTCAAATAGGAATGCTTCGAAAAGCCAATATTTTCTACCTGACCTTCGAATACGGTAGTAAATTACACAGTGAGTGCTACCTACTTTCTCTTAGGGATGATTCATTCTGGAATGGTATTTAGGGAGTAGAGCCTTTCAAGTATTTTATCTTCTCCTCTGAACGTTGCGTGAGTTATTCTCCTTGATGGCTCTCTCTTTGGTGGATCTCCAAAGAACCTTTAGAAATTGCTGAGGTTAAGGTAGTGGGAGTTAGAGGCTAAAGCCCCCATGACTGGCTCTCAGAAGCTGCCCTCTCTCACAGCATCTCTCTTATGAGTTGTCCTTCAAAAGCATTAGCACCTCTGCCTCTTATCACTTATTCTTGCACAACTGAATATCAGATCAATATAACGTATAAAGCATAGAACTAGTAAGGAAGGCACACAAAGCCTCCTAGAGTTACGCTGAGAAGCAATTCAAGTGTAACCCCTTGAAGCATCTTTAACCTTGCTACCCTTTTACTTTTTTCTGTGCCCCGAAGCAGGCTGCTAACCAACTCCTTTAGTTCTGGGCTGAGCTCTCTCATAAGCACTGCAGATCTTCACACCTGAATGGGTTCTGCCAGGATTTGAAGAATAATTTTCATAATTCTCTCCTGAAAAGATATATATCAAGCTAGCCTGGAGACTTGGGGAAAAATCTAAATTAAGTAAGACAAAGGGTGATGGGTATAAATCTTTTGTCTAGAACTATCAAGGATATTCCTAGTAGTGGCCAATATGTTGCTTCAATCTTCTCTACATTCATACTGTCATTATCCTTCATGAATTCCTCCAATAACATTCTAACTTATGAAGGCCTCTCTCCCAATCTTTTATACGTCACTTCATCCTAAATACTCCTGAAAATTTACCATGTTCTCTAAAGCATGACTTTGGTAAAGTCACTTCTCTGAAAAAGAACCTCACTGACGCCAAAATATACGCAGCAGAGAATTAAATGATAATAATCCAGCTCTCCTACCTTTTTAGCCATGAGTCCCCATACATCATCTTGCAACCCACGCTCTAAATTAAATTAACTGTTCCCTATTTATATGCCCCTTTTTATGTACGCTTCTTATCACACTGTAGTCTTTTTATAGTTTACCTCTCCTACCCATCCTCAAGGTTCAGGTGAAATGCCACTTTCATAAAACTGCTGCATCCAACTAGCATGAGGTGTTTCCACACTCTCAATAATCACAGCACTTTATCTATACCTTTCTCATAGCATTTAACACTGCCTGTTTTATAAGCATAGTTTTATAGGATCATTTTATGGCATATTTTTCTTGAGCATAGGAACTACATGTTAAAATCTTCATAGCCCTCACAGGTTCCAGTATTGCTTTTTCATATAGTGGATTTTTAAAAAAATATTTTCTAAATGACTAAATTAATTGATATTCAAGTGTCATTTAGATATTATACAGCATAAGGTAAATTATTTCTCCCTCAATAAATACAGAAGAGTTTTTAATGATACTGCTCATGAGGAAAGTAGCTTACAAAATCACAATCAATTTTCATAAATAGCTTCATACAAATTACTCATAAAAATCTATAAAATGAAGTAAGTCTACAGCCTATACAAAAAAAGATCAAATTCTGTCTTTATAATTTTCTCTTTGTCCATACAAAATATGTTTTGACCTATTTAAAATATAAAGGAGAAATTTGGGCATAATCTAACAAAAGAGAGTAACAGGGTTTGAATATATTCTACTACACACACGCGTGCGCGCGCACACACGCACACACACACACACACACACGTTCAACATACCCATAAGGGAGCATCAGTAGTCTTTCAGATCTGAATGTCTCTCTTTATGACTTGGCCAAACTTTCCTAATCTCCATTCTAATTAATAATGTTGTCTTCAATCTAACATGAGAATTTGCTCTCTGGCATAAAATCAGCTACTGACTCACAGGCCTGTGCTATTACATGATCTCAATTGTGATAGTTTATGACCCATCTATGAAGTATCAAGATAAATAAGAATCTTCAGATTATTTACACCTGCTTTTTTTCCCCCACTAGCCTCATACTTAGAGAATTACTATATGCCTAGTCCCTCTCCCACTTGATTTTATATCTTTGGCCTAATAAATTGCCAAAATGAACACACAACTTTCACACTGATGATGCTAAAAGGGATTGAAATGGGTTGTTTCCATAAGGGGCAGTCATATGGTTTAGGTGCTATAAAGCTCATTTCCATGAGAAAATGTGATAACATAAATCCTTAATTTGGTAATACATCATCTGTATATTGCATTGGGTGTTCACCACCCAAAGTCAAATCTTCTATATAATTTTATTAACCAGTCACCCCAGTAAATTTAATTTCAAAAAGAAAGAAAAAAAGAAAGAAAGAAAGAAAGAAAGAAAGAAAGAAAGAAAGAAAGAAAGAAAGAAAGGAAGGAAGGAAGGAAGGAAGGAAGGAAGGAAGGAAGGAAGGAAGGAAGGAAGGAAGGAAGGAAGGAAGGAAAAGAAAGAAAGAAACTTAGGTGAGAAGGCAGATATTTTAGGCAAAAGGAAAAAGGTCCAGAATGGATATATAGCCACAGCAGATTTCTCTGAAGAAAGCTTCAAGGCTATTGCCCATTTGCCCAATAGTTACAAATGCACAATAAAATGTTGAATAAATAAATTATTTTAAAATCCTTAAAAATCCAGTTAACAGGCTCTGGAATTATAATATTTTATAATAAAAGCTTCTGGAATTTTTAGCTTGATGTCTCATTGTTTCTGTTAGTTGCTTCTAACTTTTCCCCAGGAAAATAGAAATTTCCTGTGAATCAGGCAAACTTAATGACTTCCAACTAAACAAATGCTATTTGAGCGCCTCCCGGGTGTGAGATAATATAGTGGGTATGGGATTACAGAGATGTATGGATGTATTCTTTGCTTAAGATAGTTTGCTATTCTACGTTTCTTTTCTTTTTGCAAGAGAACAAGTCTGAACACTCACTGGAGCTTCTGGAATTGTTAAGATTGTGTCTAACATAGGTAACTAAGCCTTTTAAATCTCTCTGAGTTTACATAACATTTGTAATTGAACAAAACTCAGTATAAATATATGAATGATAAATTTACCTTTGAAGTATTGCTGTCAAAATTATGATGGAAACTTTCTGTATTTTAGGCTTTAAAATTTTGCATATGTTATGATCCAGCAAATCCACTTCTAGAAATTTAGTTTTTAAAAATAAAGAGATTGAATTACAATGGTGCTCATGCAAAATAAATTAAAATGCCCAGCAATAAATAGTGGTACTTAAATCAGATGGTATATGGGTACAGTGGAATACTATGCAGTCATTAAACATGATATTTTACAAGATTATACATTGATATGGAAAGAGGCTTACAAGGATTTTGTGAAACACCTATAATGTTATTTAAACTTTATAATTACGCTTAAGTTTTTTCTTTTTAGTTTATCTTGTTACTAGAGAGGATACATTTTCTCAAAAATTTAACTTCACAGAAATAGCTACACAATTAATGGCTACACACTTCTCCCCACTCATTACTAGCAAAAGTAACTGCTGTTGACATTTTGATGGATATTCTTTCTTATTTTTTCATATATTTTTTTCAAAAATGGGATCACACCGAATGCTTCAGCCACATCTTTTTATTATTTTAAAAAATACTTTTAACAGCTTTCAAAATGTGCAACATATTCTTTTACTCTTTAATACTATTTTTATTGAGAAAAGTATGCATCCAAAGGATACACACATGGGCATACACATAACAGCTCACACACATATTAGAGCTTCCTCATAAGAGCGTCATGTGACCTTCAGATTTCATATTCATCTCCTTCCCCTAGAATGATCTCTCTCTCTTTCTCTCTCCCTTCCTCTTTTTCTCTCTCTCTCAACTTATGGCTGTTCTCTCACTTTACAAGATATTATATATATATGTGTGTGTGTATATATATATGCACAAACATGCACATACAGCGCATATATATATAATGTCATAAATTATATTGTTTTTAATTTTTTTCTGTTCTTGAGTATTATGTAAATGGGTCTTATGTATTTTTGTGACTTGTTTATTTTATTCAATATTAAATTTGTAAGATCCATATTAATTTGTGTTGCTGTAATTCATTTTCCCACAATTGATTAATCTAACTCACTCTCGATGAACATTGAGTTGCTTTAAATTTTTTGCTATTATAAATAATGTTGTATGATAATTTTTATATATTTCCTGGAGTATTAGAGCAAGATATCTAGGATATAAATCTAAAATTAGAACTGCTAGTTTATAGAGTATGTGAATGTTCCAGGAATTAAACTATAATAGTTGACAATCCCACTCAGTGTATGGTTGAATGTTATGACTGTTCTTTTGCTTCATATCCTCACCGACATTTTTATAGTAGGTTCCTCCGCTCCCCAAGTTAGTGAGTATGGAATAGTACAACTTTTTGGTCTTAATCTGCATTTATCTGCTTACTTACAAGGTTGAATATTTCTCATATGTATTTGGCAGTCTGAGTTTCCTCTTTTTGTGAAGTGCTTTTATATGTTTCTATTGAAGTGTTAGTCTATTTTAACTGATTTTCACTATATTATGAATAGTAATAATTAAATATTTATACAGGGCTTATATTATGTGTCAGGAAATATTCTAAGCATATTAGGACATCATTATTAGTCTTGTTTTACAAATCGGGAAACAGATACAGAAAAGTTGACTAGTAAATAAATCACACAGCTAGTAAATAAGTAATGTATATCTTATGTTGTATGTCTTCACAGTCCATGATCTTAACCACTTTTCTAAATCACCTGTTCTTTCTCCTTTATGGTTATTTGTGTTACAAATGTCTTCTGCTAATTTATGGTAAAGCTTTCATGTAGTGTTTAAGAATCTTCCAGTCCCAATTTCATGAAGCTGTTTTTTTTTTTATTTTAACTTCTTAAAGTTTGGTGGTTTGTCATCAATATTTAAGTCTTTCAACCATCTAAAGTTTATTCTAGTTTATGGTGTGAGGTATAGGTCCAACTTAATTTTTTTCAATGTTCAGTTGCCTCAGTGAATTTTATTGAATTGCCTATATTTTCATTATTGGTGATCTACAATACCAACTTTGTCATTTTTCAAGTATCCATTTAATTATGAATTTGTTTTTAGATCTTTATTCTATTGAGTTGGTCTATTCATCTACTCATGGAACACTATCACATTATCTTAGTTACTAACTATAGAAAAAGTCTTAGACATTCTATCTAACTAGTCAAACATCACATAAAGTTGTTCATAATATTCTTCTAATAGTTTTAATTTTCCACAGCATCAATAGTGGTGTGTTTTTTGTTTTTCTTTTTATCCTTTTACTGGTTATTTTGGTCTCTATCTTTACTTCTCAGTCTTATCAGAAGTTTAGCAATTTTATGAGTTTTTGCAAAGAACCAACTTCTGACTGCTGATTTTCTCTATTATATGTTTGGGTTTTTTTTTTCATGACTTTCTCCTTTTACCTTTCTTACCTTCAACTTTGAATTAATTTTGACTTTTTCATAATTTCTTAAGATGAATGCATTACTTAGCTCATTTCTTTTTTGCCTTTTTCTAGTAGTTTTTAAGGTATATATTTTATAGTTCTCATTTAGCTATATTGTTCAAGTTTTGATGTCATATTTTGTTATTATTCAAATCAAAGTATTCTTCTCTACTCTGAATTCTTTTTTGACTCACAAGTTATTTAGAGGTAAAGCTCTCACTTTACAAACAATTTTTTTTTTATTTACCACTTTCTTATTGATTTTTAAGTTATGCGCACTGTGATCAAAGAACTTGTCATTGGGTTTTTAGGTATTTGAAATGTATTCGGTGTTGCTATATAGACCACTATATGGTCAATTGTGTGAAGGCTCCATGTGTTCATGAAATGAGCATGCATTGTGTGGTTGTTTATTATATGTTTTGTATGTGTCAATTACAGCAAGCATTAAATTATGTCTTCCTAATTTATTTATTTCTTTATTCTATCAACTAAATTTAAAATCTCCTACCATGACTGTGGATTGATTTCCTGTTTAATCCTATAAGGTTTTGCCTAATATATTTTGATGCTATGTATTATTAGGTATGCAGAAATTTAACATGATTATAGTTTCCAAGGAGAACTGATACTTTTGTTAAAATGAATTGAACATTTTTATCTCTTGGATAGCTTTACTTTACCATGAAGTCTGATTTTTTTTCTCAAATCATTATAGTAATATCAACTGTTCTTGCTTAGAATGTTTTTCTATCCTTTTACTTCAAACCTTTACAAATGTTATACTTTAGAGATATCTCTTATCAATAACATATAATTAAATTTACTTTCTCTAACCCAGATATTCATTCTGTTAATTTAAGGATTAATCCATTTGCATTGAGTGTTATTATTTCTCTATTTAGAGTTAAATCTACCAAAAACATATTTCGTACTTCATTTTTTCCATCTTGTTTTATGTCCCAAGTTTTCTGTTTCTGGACTCTATTCTGTTCTGCTGGTCTTTTCGTTGTATGTCATAACCACTATGTTTTCATTTCCGAAGCATTATAATGAATTTGGATATCCAGAAGTATAAATGTGCTAATCTTGTTCTTATTTATTTTTTTTTTGCTATTTTTGGCCTTTTATTAAATTCCATTATAAATTTTAAAATCAAGTTGTCAATTTTTGTAATGCTTTTGCTACAACTGTGTTTTTAAAATTTATTTTAATTCCATATTTAGAATATACTCATCCCTTCCAATTTCCTTCCAAAGCTACATTTCATTACCACATCATGCTAAGATTCCAGGATCTTGTCAAATAAAGTAGATCTAAGTGTGGATGAAAATCTTTGAGTTTAGTTCCTCTTTATGGTATATCTCAGTCGGAATCCCTATGAACTAAGGAGACAAGTTATCTGCCTCACACAAACCTAGAAAATAGTTACGAAGTAGGCATAGATAATCATAATAAATATACCTACATAAAAAATAAAAAATGGAGGCACACAGCAGATAACCTGATATTAGTGTCACCAACACTCAAACACCACAATACAGTCAGATAATGCAAAAAAGTGAAGAATAATTGTAGTGAGTTCTGTGGGTTCTTGGTCACTTATACTATTTTTAAAGTGAGCATTTTAAAGTAATAAATTGTTATGTATATGTGCATGTTGAATTTAAATATAAATACATAACTGTAAATTATTATATTTTATCATTTTATGTATTATGCTTATTTTTTATCATTTAAATCTGAGAGCTAAATAATCTAAATTTTTAGAAGTATCATAAATCTGGACTAGGTCAGAGGCTAGGTATCTAGCTAAATCATCTTCTACTGTAGCTTTTCTCCTTTTAGTCTTCAAATCATATCATAATTATACTTATCAAGTTTGAGCCGTGAAATCTGAGGCTTTTCATCAATGTACTATATGAAGCATACTTCCCTGTACCTTGTGTGTAAGATACATGAATGAATAATACTTAAAATCATCCAAATAGTAGACATTTCACAGCTAATAAACTTCCATAACTATTTTAGTTGTTTTAATTTTGATTCTGAAGGAATCAAAAAGTGTCCATTTTGACTTATAAAAGAACATCAATATTTCTCATAACTGTGCCATAAATAAGACAGCAATTGACAGATTTATTGTCGATCTATGTTTAATTTAAACTTGTTTTTGGAATATAGGAAAGGTGGTGAAAGGAAACTTGACAGCTTTGTAGAGATATATAGTCTGAAACTCTGTAGTACATTACTCATTTTAAATTAAGACTTGATATTATTCTTTCTGAATTATATCAGAGGTGGAAAGAGACAGATGAGGTCCTGTTCTTCAGAGAAGGGAGAAAACAGAAATAAAGAACCTCTTGAATCATTGATTTTGTGAAACATGTCAAATAATTTGCCACCAAAAACATAGCAGCTTCTCACCTGAGGTGTACTGACTGATGGTGTGACCTTGGATGCTTGTAGTTACTGGCTTTTCCACCTTTATGACCACTGAAGTTTATTTTTTATTAAGATAATTTATCTATGTCTAAATCTATATAAATATATATATGCAATCTATTTAACTTGCTATTTTATCATGTTCCTAGTGTGAGCCCAATATTTTGCAGTTACATATTAAGTAAGTAGACTTTAGCAATCTTGAAAGATATTTCTTGATGACGTAAATTTCCATAGTAATAGTATATAATTGGCTAAAATATTGAGAAGTAAAATATAACATAGATAAAGCCGCTTATCTAGGAAAACAAGTTTTATTGAGTGTTTTCAATATGTCGGTTACTTTCTAAGCACTTTACATTGGTTATCTTTTTATATTCTCAAAATAATTCCACAGGATAAGTGACATTACTCTCATTTTATAAATGAGGAAATTAAGTCACCTTGTTGGATGTGGGAACATTTAAAGGAGAAGAGACAGTATGAACAAAGTCACTGAGGGAACAAACATCACAGTGCATGGAAAAACATAAGCAACTCTATGTGTCTGGACTTTGAAGTTTAAAATAAGGGAATTTGGAAAGATGATGCTGGGGAGACAGGCACTGGCTCTTTTATGTTGAGACTTGTATATAATCCTATAAAGTGGAAAGCAAATATTTGCCGTCTTGTATTTAATTATTTGCTGAACTAGACATATAAACAAATAAATTGAGTTAAAGAAGTACCATATGGCAGTGGTCCCCAACCTTTTTGGCACCAGAGACTGATGCTCCTATGAGAATCTAATGTCTGATGATCTGAGATGGAGCTGAGGCAATGATGTTAGCACTGGGGAGCGACTGAAAATATAGATGAAGCATCACTGACCTGCCACTCACTTCCTGCTGTGCAGCCTGGTCCCTAAATGCCTTAGACCAGTACCCATCTGCAGCCTAGGGGTTGGAGACCCCTGCCATATTGCATATGAAGTAAAATTTTAGTCTTTTTCTTCACATTCAAAAAGTTTTCCAAACCTTATAGCTAATTTTATAACAGAATCCTATATATATGTTTCCATTTCAAATTCAGTCTTTTGGCTGTAGAACTATCTTTCTTTGCCTTATCCATTTCGTGTACAGGATTAAATGGAATCTGTCATAATTTTCAAGAAGCAGAAACCTAAGCAACCCATCAGACATCTAGGGACATGTTAAGAAAGAGAAACATTTCTGAAAAGACTTACTTGGCCAATAATACATTAAATCCAAGTTGTGAACCACAAGGCTTGTTTTTGTGTGATAAATTCACTTTAAAAAGACCTAGCACACTCACAAAGTCATGTATTTCATGTATTTAAATAGCTATGTCAGCATCTAAGCTGTAAAAGGGTTTTCTTTAAATATAACTCATACCTCCAGCCAATGTTAGTATGATAGAAACTCCTTGAGTGGAATTGCAGATTTATCATTTAAGTATTAGAGTTTAAGACTGAAGTGCATAAATGATTTGCTAGAGTGCAAAGTGAAAGTTAGGAGAGTGCCTAGAGAGGAATATCGAGTTCTAAAATCTTAAGCCCACTTAAACTAAACTTTGGTGCTCTAAGTTTAGTAAGACCATTCTTCCACTAAGATGTTAGAGTGAAATTTAACATGTTTATTTATAATTTCTATCCCAGTTTCTAGTAGACCCAAGCCAAGAGGCAGTATACCTATTGGTTAAAAGTGTAGGTATTGCTCTAAAGGCAAATTTAGGTTCAAATCTGAGTTTTGCTATGTACTACCTGGTTGGACTTGTGTGATGATGGGGTAATCGCTTTATCTCTAACCTTATTTTTTTTTTCTCTCATATAAAGATAATAGCAAGATTTACTTTTCATGTTTTGAGAAATAAATGTGACTAAAGAGACTTGTACCATGACTAGAATTGATATATGGGAATTCTATTTCCTTTATTCAGCACAAATTTGCCAATAAGGTGAGAGTGTGCATTTCTATGAAGATTTAGACAGAAATTTTGTTAAATATATGACTATTTATAAAATCCATATACATTCTCTTTCTGTTTGGTTTTGTTTGTGTTTGAACACTTAACATGAGATCAACTCTCTTAATAAATTTTGAAATGCACAATACCCTATTGTTATTTATGGGTTCTGTGTTGTACTGCAGATTTCTAGATTTTATTTATCTATCGTAAGTGAAATTTTATACCCATTGAACAACAGCTCCCCATTTCTCCCACCCACCAGCCCTTGGTAACCACTATTGTATTCACTGCTTGTAAACGTTTGACTGAGTTAGATACCTTATGGAAGAGGAATCATGTAGTACTTGATCTCCTGTGATAGGTATAAGCACCAATTTCTCAACATCATTTTTTGAAAGAGGTTATTCTTTCTTTATTGTGTATTCTTTGCACTTTTGTCAACTATTTGAACATAGATGCATGGGTTTATTTTTGAGCCCTCTTTTCAGTTTCATTGGCATTTGTATTTGTTTTTTGTCTTGTACCATAATGTTTTAATTACTATCACTTATTAATTTAACTTGAAATTATGATATGTGCTGCCTCCAGCTTTGTTCTTCTTGATCAAGATTACTTTAGCTATTTGAAGTCTTTTATGGTTCCCATATAAAATTTTTTTTCCTATTTCTGTAAAAAATGCCATCTGAATTTTGATGGAAATTACATTGAATCTGTATACCACTTTGGTTAGTATAAACATTTTAACAATGTTAATTTTTTCAATTCACGAACAGAGGTTATCTTTTTAATTTATTTCTGTCTTTTGATTTTTGTAAAATTGATTTTTATATATTGATTTTTTATCCTACATTTTAAAAATTTGTTTGTTTAAATAGTTTTGAGTGGAAGGAGTCTTTAGGGTTTGTATATATGATCATGTTATTTGCAAGCAGAGACTATTTTACTTATTCCTTTCTGATTTGAATGCCTTTTATTTCTTTTTTTTTCCTAATTGCTCTAACTAGCACTTCCAGTATAATATTGATTAGAAGTGGCCTAACATATTATCTATTATGGGAAAAAAAGTGCACATCAGAAGAATGTATATTTTGCCACTGTTGAATTGAATGTTCTGTTTATGTCAGTTAGGTCTATTTGGTTTCAAATGTATTCAGGTACAATGTGTCCTTATCAATTTTTGGTATGAATAATCTATTCATTGTTGAAAGTAGAATATTAAAGCTTCATACTGTTATTGCATGCTGTCTATTTCTCCCTTCAGAACTACTAATATTTGCTTTATATATTTGATGTGTCAATATTGAGTACAAATATATTTACAATTGTTTTATATGTTTAGATGCTTTAATATTGGGTGTGCATATATTTACAGTTGTTCTCGAATTGATACATTTATCATAGAATGATCTTTTTTTTTTGTCTTGCTACAGGTTTTGACATGAAGTCTATTTTGTCTAATATAGACAAAGCTATTTCTTCTTGCTTTAGTCTCCATTTACATAATATATGTTTTTCCATCCCTTCACTTTCAGCCTATGTGTGTCCTTAAAGATGGGATGAATCACTTGTAGGCAGGATATAGTTGGGCTTTTTGTTTTTGTTTTTGTTTTTTAACTCATTCCGCATTAAAAAAAAAAAAGTACAGCTTGCTGCCAGTGTTAATTTAATTTTATATAAACATACTTTTTGAGGCTGAAGCAAATCTGACTGGTTTTCAATGTGAAAATAAAATATAAAAACTGTTTTTAGAGTTTATCAAATTTATTGTTTGTAAATATTTTCTCCCAGTTTGTAGATTGTCTTCTAATTCTCTTAATACTGCCTTTTGCAGAACAGAAATATTTCATTTTAACGAAGTCCAGCTTATCAACTATCTCTTTTATGAACTGTATCTTTGGTGTTGTATCTAAAAAATAATCAGCACATCCAAGGTCAATTAAGTTGTTTATGTGCTATCTTCTAAGAGTTTTATAGTTTCGTGTTTTGTTTGTCATAGATCTATTTTAAGTTGATTTTTGTGAAGGATATATGGTCTCTGTCTAGATTCCTTTCTTTTTCTTTCTTCTTTTTTTTTTTTTTTTTTTTGGTATGTGGATATCCAGTTGTTTTAGCATCATTTGTTAAAAAAAAAACAAACAAACTATCTTTTCCTATCTTTTCTCCGTTGTGTTGCCCTTGTTACTTTGTCAAAGATGAGTCGACAATATTATCCCTATATATTTCAGGGTTCTCTATTCTGTTCTGTTGATTTATCTATCTATTCTTTCATCAATACCATCCTCTCTTTATTACTGTAGATATATAGTAAGTCTTAAAGTCATGTAACATCTGTCCTCCAACTGTGCTCTTTTTAAACATTGTTTTGGCTATTCTGAGTCTTTGGCCTCTCCATATAAACTCTGTAGTCTGTTTGTCATTATCCATTTTATGTTGTATTTACTGAGATTCTATGAGTTTTCTGTTCCCTTGTTCTTTTAAAAGATAAACAGCTTTTCTGAAGATATCTGATTATCATACTTCCTATGTTGAGATTTACATATGTTTATTCATTTAACTTATTTTTTTTACATTTTTGAAGCATATGTCCATAAAAAGAAAGTCAGGAGGGAGATGTAAATACATAAAAATTGAGGAACTTCTCTTTTAGAGATTATTAAAAATAAAATAAATCGCCATCTATCTTACTTGTCATAAGCAATCACCTGTCTAAGAGACCAGTGGCTGGAGGTTATGGCTTCTCAGTGATCCTCTATCCTGAAACATACATGTTTTATGGTGTATGGCATTGGCTGGTTTGAGTCCATGGTGACACATATGTATAAGATACATGGCTTATCACAGAATGTGTTCATGGAACTGCAGCAGAGATGAGTTAAAGGCAAATAAAACATAAGGAGAAAGAAACATGGTATCTTATACTGAGATTATTTATTACTAGTTTTCTTACTTTTTTTTTTTTTCAGGCTTACTGGAGGATGGTGATGAAGTCTTGTACATTTTCAATCCAAATAAGCACAAGGAATTAAATTATGTAATGAGCGAGATTAGAACAAAGAGGTCAATATTCTGGACTATTTTCTAATTGGCCAAATGTCCATGCTAACCCTTACCAAATGGTCTTTTTGGCCATTTCTGTGTTCATCATAACCTTGATGGATGGGTTAGGAAAAGAAGAGACCTGACATCTGGCCTTTCCACTAGTCACTGATTAAAGGTTGCACATAGGGGAAGGGAGAATCTTATTTAAAATGAGAGTTGGGATTACTTGTGTATTTCCTACATCCTTGCTACTGTCTCCTCTATTATCGTCCCTGTTTCTCTTACCCCAGTTTCTTGGCTTCTGCTTTTTTAGTTTATCTCATTGGACAAACCGAGCTCTCCTAAGAAGGCTCAGTTTTCTTTAAGGACCAATATGAACCTAAGCAAACAATATTCAGACAGCTCCAGCCATTTTACCTGGTCCCTTCCTATGAAATTGAGAATGTTGCATTGTTCTAGACCCTAAAGCCTGAGATTCCTTTAGTCTCTATGTGTTTGGAACATCTCTTGAATAGCTCCTTACAGCCTTCCAAGCAAGATTTAGTCCAGACATCATCTCTTTGGAGAAGCTGCTCCCCACATCCAGCGCCTCGTCTTTGTCCCATTTATCTCTAGCATACTTCTTTGACTATGTTGTTATCACATATTAACTTATCTCTTACACTAGAATATTAACTCATAAAATCCAGGACCAGGAATCTTTCTTTGTCTCCTATGTTTGCAGAGAGTAGGCATTAGGCGCTTGTAAATGAATGACTGGCTGACTCAGTCTGAAGTTGCCCTGGAGTCACAATTTCCTCACATCAATTCCCAGGCCAGGTCTTTTGTTTAGGCTTCTTCTTTCCCGTCTTCATCTTGTCAGATTTACTTCCTATGACTGGAGTCTTGGCTTCTAGAGCTTCATGAGGTTAACAAATTTCTCAGAGGATAATCGATCACCTGCCTGCTGAACTATACTAGTGTGCTCAAGACTCCTAATTACTGGGCTTCCTCCACAGATTTAGCCTCAAGGTTTCCCTTTTGAGCTAGACCTGCCTTGTCCTTCTGTAAACATGGCACCAGGCATTATTCAGACCACCTGCCATCTCAGTGCCTGCTCTGTCCTTGTAGGAATCTGTTTTCTCTACCCTGTTGATAGGGTTAATGTTCTAACCAGAAAGCTGAGAACATTAATATCTATGAAGGATTTATTTTAGTCAGGTTTTTTGCTTATTTTACTATTACATTAGTTCATTTAATCTTCATCTAACTACATTGAAGTAATTGAGGGTCCTTTAAGTGTCACATAAACTTTACTGGTGAATAAACTGAGGATCAAAGAGATTAACTGGTTTGCACCAAAGTGCACAACTTTTAAGTATGAGAGTCCAAATTCTAAACCAACCTGTCTGACCCCAAAAACTGAGCTCTTAATCAATATTCTGTTTTGCCAAAGAGAGAGGACCTTTAAAATGATGACTTCAGGGAAACTAACAGGAGAAAGACCATTGCTGTTTATTCTTCAGCATTTCTACTTCTAAATTTGGTTTTTAAAAAGATTACTCCCAAGATTCCTCATCAATAAGATAGACCTTTTAAAAATTATACTTCCTGTTTTTTTTTATTCCATTCTCTTCGGTGAGAGGCTAGATGTTAATAGTATATTACAGAGGAACTAATAAAGGAAGAAAAACTTTTTCAAAACTTTTCAAAATAAAGTTTTTCTTGATTGATTATAATTAGGATTCATTTTCTGTGGCATCAAAATATATGTGTGTGTGTGTATGTATATATATAATTTTAACTGAGTAAGAGGAAAAACTTTGTTAAAAATATTTGCCACAAAGTCTTTATTTGTCATTTATTTCGATCTTAATTTTTGCTTTGTCATTTATTTCAGCTTCTTTCTTGGAACCTAAATGATTATAGTTCCACCTATTGCTTTCTTCTTTCTTCAGAACTTTTATATTATTTGTCTGCTTAAAGAGTGGACTAGTCACTTTACTTTGTATCTGGACTGGCTACATAATTTGCAGGTATTAATTTAAAAAATGGAATTACCTTGCAAAAAAAAAAAAAAGGATACTTTTAAGATAGCAACAGTAGAGCATTAAAACAAGCACGGGTCTGTTCTAAATATGGGATACAGTGTGAGTATATAGGTTGTACACTACAATGTTGCCCTACTTTTCATAAAATTTCATAAATATTGCTGAAAATGTTCTTAGCAGGAAAATCATTGAAATTATAATTAAATGAAAGACTGAAAGTGGAAAATTGTGTATATAATTGTTTCTGTTCTCTCTAATTTGATTAGAACTGAGGTGGAGGTAAAGTGCCTTTAGTTAAAAAATAATGACGATACTTCACAACCTTTTAAGCTATATGTTATATTTTCCTAGAGCTTAGGAAAGTTATTTGGGTTATTCATAGTTTATACTTGGGAAATAGGTCAAAGGAAATGAGAGCAATTTGAAATTTGTGTTTTGGGTCTCTACCTCATTGCTTGTTCGATCACGAAAGAATCCCAAGACATTTTTTACTAAACTTCCACTAATTGTGACCAAAACACAAGCATATCAATTCACAGCCCAGGCCTTTTGTTTAGGCTTCTTTCCCATCTTCATCTTGTCAGATCTATTTCCCATGACTGGAGTCCTGGCTTCTAGAGCTTCATGAGGTTAACAGATTCCCCAGAGGATAATCACCTGCCTAATTACTGGGCTTCCTCCACAGATTGTGGATATTTCTGGTAAGGAGGGGCAATTGAACTTCTCTGTTACATTAATGCTGTATATGCTCCATGATTTCCATATAAATTTTTTGTGCAAAGAAATTAGATTTTGTTTTGATTTAAAATGGGAATTTGTCATATGGTGAAAGAGCTCATACCAGCAATTTTGAAAATAAAGATGTCTTTAGAGAAGAAAAAGTAATCAGAGTCAGTGAAGACTCCATTATTAGTCTAGTTTAAATACTATTCCTAAGCCTGGTGTTTTATTTTATTTTATTTTTTTAAGCCTGGTGTTTTAAAACATATATTTTCAAACCAGTGAATATTTTAAAATATTTTAAATGTAAATAAATAATATATTATTGCATATTTAAAATTTATCAATAATTTTCATGGAGAAAAACATGTTATTATTGCATATTTCAGTCAACCAGTTAATGCCTACATTTGTCTATTATAATAACAAACTGGGCTGAGACTCAGTTTGGTAAATATTGTAGCTTTGGTTTTGTCAGTGTATTTTTGACAAATATGACCAACTTTTAGTGTTTTTTTAAAAAATTAGATCTATAAGAAAACAAGATCGTTTGTGCCATAATTATTGCTTTCCTAGAGGCAATTTTGCAGCTATGATTATAAATAAACTTCTATTATCAAGTCTTATTTCCCAAAGGACAAGGAAAAAATTCATTATTGGTTCTCCCTTGTGTGTTTCATAGTTTCTGGCAATCTCTAAACCTTAAGAGGTCATGTTCTGATTAGACTTTTAGCTTATCTTGAGTTTTGTTTTCTACACATTTTTCTTCAAGGAAGAAATAGAAGATTTGGCATATAGAAGATGGAAAATGTGACTAGAGAAGAGTAAATTAAGTCATAATGTTAGGTTGCTAGCCAGACATGAGCAACAGGGGGAACAAAGAAATAGGGGCCTAACCTAGAGACCACCCAAAGCACACCCAATGGTAGTAGAATTCTGAGTACCCACATGAGCACTAGGCAAAGAGTTATATAGCAGCCAAGTGTCAATCAAAATGACCTCACTTGCCACTCACCTAGGAATGTCTTTGGAACCACCCACCATAGCCCAAATATAATGCAGACATTCCCACTTCTGGGTCTTTTGTTGCCCTTTTTGCCCTTTTGTGACCTTTTTGTGGCTCATTTATGCTGCTTATTGTTTTACAGCACTCTGTTACAGTTCTCATCACTGAAACCATGTGTCCCCTTGGGACATGCTTTGTCTTTCTCCATGTTCCTTCTTGGGGCATTCTTTGTCTTTCTAAAATATACTTTTAATAAATCTTTTCTACATCTCGCTGAGCTGTGATTCTTCACTGTGTCAAAGAGGATGAACTGAGGAAAAATTCTAACTACACTTCTGTGCCATCCTCATCCCTCTCCCTCCCCGCTGCCATAGAAGCAACATCAAACTCCAATTGGCCCCAACGATAACAAGTAAATGTTTGTTGAGCACTTATAATACGAAAGAACATATGCTAGTTGTGTTATAAATTGAAAGATATATAAAATGTAGTTTTTACATGTCATCTAGGAGCTTGCAATCATCAAAAATTAGAATATAATAATACACGTTCATTTTTTCTTTCACTCAGTTATTCTACAAATATTTATTGAAGAACTAATAGAGTCAAAGATTTGTGTTTGACACTGTTAGTTTTATGGGGAGTGACACTGTATATAGTTTCTAGCCTCACAGAGCTTATGGTATGATGGAAAAGATAGGCAGTCAAATAAACCAATGAACATAAAATTTCCATGTAGGTCAACATGGTGCTATGCCTAAAAGAGGGTAATTTGGTCTCCCTTCTTTTGCATTCCCCTCCTCAACCTAGTCTGACAGGGCAGTCTGACTGGGCTTTTTAAAATGTCTTTCAGATCATGTCACTCCTCTGCTCCAAAAGCTTCCCATATCATTCAGAGAGCAAAAGTACTCATTTCCTCTCTGACTATAATTCTCACTCTTTTCTTATTCATTCTTTAAGTTCCTCAAACATACCTATCATGTTCCAGTCTCAGGGTCTTTGAACTCCTCTCTATTTAGACTGTTCTTCCTTAGTAAGTTACTTCCTTACCTTCTTAAAGTCCTGGTTCAAATGTAATTTTCTCAATAAAGTCTTTCCAGATCATCCTGTTTAAATTAAAATATCAAATCTCTGAAACTCTCTAATCTCTTTCCTCCATTATATTTCTTCAGTACTGATCACTGTATAACACAGTCAGTCATTTATTTCTTTTGCTTTACTGTCTTATTCTCTTTGTTAGATTAAAAGCTCGACAAAGACACAGACTTTGTTGTTACTGTTTTCTCTATATTATCCTCAGTTCCTAGCACAGGACCTGCCTGGCATATAGTAGACACACAATTAATACTTGTTGAATGAATACATCCATAATTGTGAATGTTGGGAGAGAATTTCTAAGAAAGTGATAATTTGGCTTATAACTAAAGGACCTAAGTAGATGTTAATTAGCGAAAGAAGAAATAATAATGATAGTAGCAATGTTAGTGATAAGAATTACCTTTAGTGCTAACTATGTACAAAGTCATTTACATATATTATCTCAATCCTCAAAATAATCCTACAAAATAGATAAAATTATTATCTTCACTAAAGAGATGAGAAGTTGAGACACAGAGAGAGCTTTCCAGACAAAGAAAATTGTATGTGTGAAAGCTTTCTGATTGTAGGAAATATGGTGAGGAGACTAAAAGACCAATGGGTGGAGCTGAGAGGGCTGAGGGATATGGTAGAAAAAGAAGAACCTGGAGAAGAATGTTAGGGACCAGGTGACCAATGGACTTATTTGTAAAATGCTAACATATTCCAGATTCCTCAGGAAAGTTTTGGTTTATGCTCATTGGCCTGGTGTAATTGTGAACCACCTTTTAGTCTTAAAATTTCCCTAAGTTGGATAATAGAATGAATGAAGGAGTTCTGTCTCTCCTAAGAGCAATAAGAAGTCATTAAGAAGTGGTGATGTGATCAGATTTCCATTATGAAAAAGCAGTGTTAAAATAAACTGATTTGGAAGAATTTATGCAGGGAGATGTATTAGGAGTCAATAATCTGTATCATCAGCCTGGGTTAAATAGTATTAGTAAAGATGTAGAGACAAGAACAGATTCGCAAAATATTTAGAAAGTAAAATCAAATTCATTTGGTGATGGGTTACATATAAGAAGAACATGGTGTTGACAAAAACTCTAGGGTCTCTGGTATGAGGAACTGGATAAAGGATTTCCAGTTCATGTTGAGGAGGAGAAGTAGAAGAATATCGTGTGTGTATGTTTCTTTAGAATGGAAGGTGGAAGGTTGAAAATCAGTAAATATGAAACGTTTAAATGTTCATTACATGATAAATTACCAAATAAGATGTCTAGTCAGTGAATAGTATTCCATTATTTGGATATGCTAGTGTTTATCCACCCATTGATGGACATTTGCGTTGTCTCCAGTTTTTAGTGATTGCAAGTAAAGCTACAGTGAAGATTTCTGTACGAGTGTTTGTTGAACATATGTTTTTATTTATCTTGGGCAAATATCTAAGAGTAGAATGGCTTGGTCATTTTGTAGATTTATATATAACTTTTTATGAAATTAACAAACTGTTTCCAATGTAGTTGTATTATTTTACATTTTCATCAGCAGTGTGTGACAGTTCCAGTATCACCACATTCTTAACCAACACAGTATATTCAATCTTTTAATTTTAAACATTCTAATAGGTGTGCAATGGTATTTCATCATGCATTTAATTTACATTTTTAATGGCCGGTGAGTTAAGCATCTTTTCATGTTCATATTTCCCACTTGTGTAACTTCTTTATATACCTTCTTTTTTGGAACGTCTGTTCAAATATTTTGCCCATAATAGTATTTGGGTGAAAAAGAATTTATTTCACCATGGTGTTTAGAAGATATTTTCACTAGTATAGAATTCTAAGTAGCAGATACTGTTTTACTTCTTTTAGTATTTTAAAGCCTTTACTTCTCTGTCTTCTCACTTGCATTTTCTCTGATAAAAAATAAAAACTGCTGTTTATTTTATTTTTGTCCCTCAATACATAATAGGTGTGTGGAGTGTGTTTTCCGGCTGCTTTTAAGATTTTCTCTTTATCACTGACTTTGAACAATATAATTATGATTTGTTTCAGTGTAGTTTTCTTCTTGTGTTCAAGTTTTATTGAGTTACTTGAATCTATGGCTTTATAGTTTTCATTAACTTTGGAAATTTTTCTGTCATTATTTATTTAAATATTTTTTTCTTTCTCCCCTCCAGTTACATGCATATTAGGCTATTTGGTGTTGTCCAAAATCTCAGTGATGCTGTGTTGTTTTTTTTAATTTTCTTTTTTTCCCCATGTTTCATTTTGTAGAATTTCTACCATTCTGTCTTCAAGTTTACTAATCTTTTATTCTGTAATATCTAATAGGCTGCTAATCCCATCTACTGCATTTTTATCTTACATGTAGCTTTTACCTCTAAAAGTTTGATTTTCATTGTTTTTATATCTTTCATACCTCTATTTAACTTTTTAACCATATGGAATTACAGTTTTAATGACTATTTTATTGTCCTTGTTTGGAAATTCTAGCATCTGTATCAGTTTGGTGTCAGTTTTGATTGATTACTTTATTAGAAGCCGTGTTGTTCTACTTTGCATTCCTGTTCATTTCTGATTAGATTCTAGATATTATGAATTTTATGTTGTTAGGTGCTGGATATTTTCTAATTCCTTAAGACAACCCCTCCATCCCCACCAGGATACAGTTAACATATTTGGAAACAACTGGTCCTTTTAGGTCTAGCTTTTAAGATTTTTTTTTTTTTTTTTTGGTGGGACTATAGCATTGCTCAGTGTAGGGCTAATAACCACTTACTGAAGAAAGTCCTTTGTGAGTATTTTACCCAATGCCCCATGAACATGTTTTTAAGTCCAAGTAGTGGGAATAGATAGTATTCCTGGACTTGTATGAGCCTTGGATGTTACTACCACTAATCTCCATTGTTGGTTCTTTCCCCAGTCAACAGTGATTTCCTCATATGCACACAGCATTGGATCAGTTGAATTCTCTATAGAAACTATTTTCAGGTCTTTGTAGTTCTCTCTTTGTTTAGTTCTCTTGTCTCTGGTACTCTGTCCCATGAACTCTAGCCACTTGGCTCCTCAGACTAGTTTCTGTTACTCCAAATGGGGGCAAGAGGAAGTCTCTAAGGAGCTTTTTCTAAATGCAGATTTGTTGTACCTAGAGATTCTGATTTAGTAATTCCAGAGAGGATATCTATAATATTTTTTTTTTACAAGTCTCAATGTGACTCTAAAGCTATCAGGATATTTAACTCAATAATTAGTTCAATGAGCCTAGAGGTCTAAAAAGATTTCATGAGGCAAATAGACTTTGAACTAGCTTTTTTAAAAAAATGATAGAATTTGGCAAGCATATGGTCTGTGCTAGGTACTGTAGGATGATCAAATATGTTTGAGGGATGAATGAATTAATTGATCTTACCTTTTCTGCCTACTTCAAATCCCAAGTTTACATCCCCCTCTATAGCTTCATGTATCTTCCCCAGATGGACTTTATAACTTATACCTTCTCTATTTTGTTATGATAGTCCATATATTATCTACATTAAATCCATATTTACCTTATATCATAGTTATTTTGTTTTGTCTCTTCTAATTTGTACATTGTTTTTGAGCAATTAATGTATCTTTGAATCCCAGAACCTAGCACAATGTTTAGAATACCTAGGAGCTCAAAAATATTTATGGATTTGAACTGTTACTATTCGTTTAATATTCACAAATGAGAAGGCATTAACTATTTTAATGTAGAAGTCAGTTATTACATGGATGTTCTTAGTAATGAATTGAGAGGCACAGCGGTATTTAGCTAACTACAGTTGCATTAAAAAAATTTACCCTAAAACTGTGTGGTTTAAAATAAAAAAAAAAATTATTATCTTGCATTTTCTGTAAGTCAGGAATCTCAGAGTACCTTAGCTAGGTCCCCTGGCTTATGGTCTCTTATGGGATGTCATCAAGTGGGGCTAGAGTCATCTCAAGAACTTAAATGGAGAAAATCCACTAAATTCATTAAATAAAAGTTTGAAAAAAAAACCTGTTTAAAATGTTTGAAAACCTGGGATCTTAAAGCAATAGTTTGGGTCTAAAGCATGATAGTGTTAACATGGTGGTTAGGCATGTGGACTCTGAAATCAGCCTGCCAGGATTTTTTTTTTTTGTACCGAGGTTATGCCATTTGCTGTCATGATGGGATTAGAAATCTGGGCTTGAGTTCTATCCACAGTTCTTTCTTGGCTCTTTATTTTCTCTGAAGCCAAAACTACTTGGGCAGAATTGATGCTATACTTCTTTTCATTTTTATCGCAGGCTTCTATTATTAGCCACCCTGTATTTATCTTAGTTTAACATGATCAATGGAATGGTTAATGCATTTCCCACCATTATGTCTACTATTTTCTGTCCTAATAATAGGTCTCTGACTAGATGATATCTTCATTTTAATAAACTCCTTCTCTAGAAAGAAAATTATCTCTAATTGATTTCTATACTTGTCAATGCATAGTGTTTCATAATCAGTTAAAACATTTTTATAACTGTGGATTTACTAATTTCATTATGTTACTTATTCTGAGTTCTTACAGACCAACATTTTCAATTATATTGTTAAATAAAGAACTTATAGGGTGCAATTGATTACCTAAATCTGCTGTTTCAAAATGAATTAAAGTAGTATTTTGCAGTTCATCAAATAGTGAATTTTCTGGCTTAATTAATGAAGAAACTCAACAAGGGGAACACTAAATATTCCATATATGTGCTTGTAATGGGGCTGACCCTTGAGCCTGAGACTTACCTGTTGATGTTATCTTTTTTGTCAAATTCCAGCTGCTGAAATTTCATTGATCATTGATATAATTTTTTTATCAGGATTATTATTACTTAGCCTTGTCTCAGAGACAAAATCTGTATGTGTTCCTTATGTTCTATAAGTTGACTCCAACTCACCTGCAGAGTATAATTTAGAAGTTGATTTTTCAAATGAGGCAAATCATTTGTTTTCAAAATGTTTTGGCAGAAGAGCTTTTTTTGAGAAAATAGAGGAACAGTTCACCTGGGCTGAAGAACAAGAGTCATAAGAAAGCTAGTTGTCAGGTGGCACTTGTTCTCCGTGACTATGATATCCAGGGAGTGTAAAGTATGCAGAGGAGCATCAGTGAGAGGGAGCCTTACTTGTACTCCAATTTTCAAATTTTTACAACTATAATATAATGAAAAATGTTGGGCCTTTAGCAAAGTGTATAAATAAATCTCATAAGAAAAAAAATGCGGCTTTCGAAATGCATAGAATATGGTGTATTCATAACATGTGAATATTGAAAGCCTGTTTTCTCAGCCAGGGATTTAAAAATAAGACCCTTGCATAAGAAACTGCTGGGGAAAAAAAGTATATGTAAGGAAGAAAATAACACAACAAGGTAATGATTAGCTGGAAAGCTCAGAAAATTTTGCCCCTTTCTTAAAAATATCTCTTTCATAGGTTTCCTTAATAGGCATTCCTTTGTTCTCATTTTCCTTCTTAGATTCCTCTTCTCTTTCCTTTGCTGGCTTCTTTAGTCCCCACTTTTTAGCCATCAAAATTCCACAGATATCCCTTCTTACCTTACAAAAGTGATACTATCTCCTATCTTCAATTATTACCTCTATAAAATGATACCACTTGTATCTTCAGCCTTGACCTCACTGCTTCTCATCATTCTTCTTCATCCATCAGCTTTCTACTTATGTTCTCATCATGTGCTGAGAAGTGATAAATGTATTTAATCGATGGAATCTTTTTATTATATGTACATGAGTTAATATATCTCTAAGTTTTACTTCTACAACTTAAGAATATGGAGCTTCCCTTTAATTTTTTTTTTATAATATTATCTTGTGGAATCACTTTCTGAGTAATTTTCAGACCAAATTTAATTTTAACCTGCTATAATAGGAGAAAGATCACATAAGAGAACCTCATTTCTGTGACAGCCTGAAGAGACTATTTTCCAAAAGGTTTTTGTACTCAAATATTTAATTAGAGCTATGTCAGGTTTTAAAAAAAGTCATTACAAAAATATTCAGCCAATGTTACAAGTGAAACATAGTAGAGAGTTCTCACCTAGCATTTGTAATAGGTGTCAAGAAGTGAGTATATATATTTAAAAATAGAACAGTCTATAGAAAATAGAGCATAAAGTCAAAAGAAGTAGTTATTAAATCTAAAGGAAATGCTACCACCTACAATGCTATCTAACTAATATATGCATCCAAAGCAAGTGGATAAGCAATTATTGGTATCTTTAATTGACACAGCTTTTGGTAGTTGTTTGAAAACTTGAGAATATTGACTGAGGGATTGGCCTCAATCAAAACAGCTTATAGTGTTGATAAGAACACAGTAAACTGCCAAGGGGAATTTGAAGAAACTTTTTATCACAAGTGATAAATCTGAGAGAAACTGTAGGTGATGTTCCTACTTCTTAAATTCATGAAGTGGACAAGTTTTCTCTTCAAGCTCATCTCGCCTGTATGCTTCCTCTTTTACAGTCATTTGTTATTGACTTCTCATCATCTTTGTTCATTCCCAGCCTTCCCATATGCTGAGTCACATGATTCTACCATCTTAATATCTCCAAAATTCATTCTCCATCTCTAGGCCATTACTACCACCTCAGCTCTTTTTATCTGTCCCTTTTTTGTAACTTACTGTAGGGCTCTGTTAATCAATTGCCTTGTTTCCAGTCTTGCTTCCTCTATAATATTCCATTTGCAATATTTTTTATTAGAAGTATCTTTTTAAGGTACAAAACAGAACACACTTTACTCCTACTGAAAATCTCTTGGTGAGTCCCAATAAGCTAAAATTTTAGGAAGAATTCTAAACTTTTTATCATGATGTATGACTCTTCAAGATCCCCAACATATAATTCCTATTGAGAATAAGTTTTATCTTCATTTTTTTTCTATCAGCTGTGAACAATTATTCGGTTGGGATCATTCTCACTGATAAAGCTGCCTATATGGCCATCTTTGAAAATCCTTGAAAAGTAACAACAACCAAGAGATATATTATCAATGAAACTGTCTGAGATGGCAAGGAATTACTAGTTGACCCCAAATAATAACATATATGATAAGAAAACAGCATGGAGTAGTATGGTGCTTTGGACTTACGTAGATCTGAGTTTAAACTTTGACACTTTTCCTTACCACCTGAATAATTTGGAACTTCATTGTTCTTATTTTTCAAATGAGGCTATTAATAATAATTCCATAAGATTGTTGTGAGCATTATATGAAATAGACATTTCCATTGAGCATGTATAGATTTTCTCATAGCATACATTTAAGAAATATTTGTTCCCTTTGCTGTCTAGTGCCTCATTTACATTAACAAGAGTCCAAGGGCAAGTGCTAAAAGTAAGATCAATGCAGGGGACTGTATCAACCTAGGGAAACGGAGGCTGGGAAATGGTGAAAATATATAACAGGACTATCGGTTGCCAAAGAAGATAGGCCTTGTGTTGGAGGAAGTCTGGGAAAAATATCCGCAACTAGAGACAAATGTGTATGTATGTGTTTGTGTGTGTGTGCTATGCGTGCACTATAGAAGAAGAAGAAGAAGTAGTAGTAGTAATAGTAGTAGTAGTAGTAGTAGCAGCAGCAGCAGCAGCAGCAGCAGCAGTAGTAACAGCCATAGATAGAATCAATTAGGGAATGTATGGAGCAAGATATCTCATAGCTACCACTTACTGAACCCTTCTATTATGTACTAAGCACTGTGCTGAATGTTTTACATGTAGTAATTTAATTAATACAAGAGAATTAAAGCAATCAGCGATCAAAAGGAATCACAGTGTCAGTGAGGAAAAAAAATAGACACATAAGAATTGAACAGAGAAAGAGTCACTCCTATAAAGGAATAATAAGTTGGCAGAAAGGTTGGGAGCAAACTCAAAAAACATGACGTTAGTCAGTCTAAGGGAGAATAGAAGAATAGGCTATTAAGGAGAAGACAAGTAAAAAATGTAAAAAAGTAGTAAAAAAATGCTGGAGAAATATTAAAATAAGGAAAAGACTAAAAAGTGTCCATTGGAATGGGCAATTAGGAGGTTTTTGATGTCATTTTCCAGAGAAATTTCTCTGATGTGGTGAGTTCTAAAGCCAGATGATAGTTAGCTGAAGACTGAATAGGAGGTGAAGAAATGGGGACAATATAGACTACTCTTAAAAGAAAATTGTAAAGTTTAGGAGAGAGAGGAATAGTTTGAGGGGACACAATTGAGAAATGCTTATTGAATGTTACAACTGGAAATAACTATACAATATCAAATCTGAAACAACTTGCAAATTAATGTCTTTGGGGTCATTTTTAATTCACAAGGCATAGATTTTAGGAAAACATTTTTCCTCTAACATTTTGCTAATACAGATTTTCCACTAAATGAAATGGGTGTTATTCCAGTATAGCCTCATGGTTCTTCTTTCATTAAATGTCAGTAATAAAGGTTAGATAAAGGCATCTAGAAGAGAAAATTGTGGCTTTAAACAAACTAAAAATCATAAGGAAAATATTGATATAGCCATAAAATGAAGGATACTCCAAAGAAGTCATAGTAAATGGGTTATCACTTAAAGTGAAGAAAAAATTGATTTCAAATGTAGATAGTAATTTAAGGTTTACCATGTATAAGACACTATATTTAATTTTGGCAATTTCAACTGAGATTGATTGCCATCTTATTTTGTCGAGAATTTACCTTATTCTACTTTCTCTTCCATGGGACATTTAGTTCTTCTTGATATGGTCATTTTCTTTTTCTTCTTCATCACTTCCAATGACTTTTATAAGATGATATATAAAGGGTGAGCTAAATGGAACCAAGTCAAATAAGTTAAAGTCTAGCTGTAGGAGAAACACTCAGCAAACAAGAACAATGAGAGTCTTTACTACCACATGCATTACTTTGAGTCCCTGGAATTTTAAATAACTTCTGGTTACTTTGGTTGGAAGGATTAGATTCCAGTGCCAGGTGAAAACCCTGTTACTTGAAGTCAAAACTTCTTATAATTCATTGAGACAAGTTTAAAACAGGAAAAAAAAAGTTTAAAATTTATCTAACACTGATTTACCCACAGTGGTAATTAATGGAAAAATTAAGTTGTGAAGATATGTAGTATAAACATTCAGAGAAAGAAATGATCAATACAGTAAAGTATTTGCAGAATATTCTCATGGAGAATATGAGAACTGAGCTTGGTTTGAGGCTGGGTATATATGTGGTAGACAGAGAAAGAGAAGGGAGGCTTTCTAGGAAGAAAGGGCAGAATGTGTGATAAGTATAAATTACAACTTGGAAATTGAAGGGACTCCATTTGGATCTTTTTGGGAGTCAACTAGTAAATTAAAATATCTGTAAAGTGTAATTTATATTGCAATTCCCCTACCATCAAAATAAAGAGCTCTGAACCATTTTCTGTGCTCATAAAACAACACTTAATGGGAGGTACTTTATAGTGCTTATATTTCTGTCAGAAAAAGGTACCAAGTTACTAACCCATATCTGAATCTTTGTTCTTATTAATAATCCTGATATATATATATATATATATATATATATATATATATAAAATCAGTTACATAAATCTAAATATAACACAGTTCATTTTCTTAAAGAGCTTAAAGATTATTAAGATAGCCTTTCTGTGATAAAAATTATTTCCTGTTTATAGTTTCACTAGTAATTTTGTTAAAAACTATGTATTTTCTTACACTTTTTTAAGCCAACAGAATTTTATGCCCTGCAAAAATCTTAATGAGATAATGTGTATAAAATTCCAATCACAGTTCCTGGCACTTGGGGTTTGCTAAAGTTTAATTTGAAGTAAATGATGAATAAATGTTTATTGAATTGTATTATTTAAAATTTCTATCATGTAATTAGGTCCTAATTGTTAATGATTAAATTCTCATATGATTTATGGTAGAAATATATTCCATTTTTTTTTTTACTAGAAATACAGTCCAATTCAATAATTATTTGGATGCCTACCATATATTTAGCATAGTGGTGAATAAAATATACTCATTCTGCGACTTCATGGAGATTCATATAGTAGAAAGGATGTGAAGTTGACTTACTAACTTTTTCCAGGTTCTGGAATAGAGGAAGCAGAAATAAAATGATTTGATAGAAACATTTTCAACCTAAATGTTAATATGAGTACATTTGTCTTAGCCACATGACAGGCATATTTGTACATCACAATATATTCCCATAAGATTGTTGGGAGAGGCTCTCCTCATAATGACTCCAAAAATAATAAAAAATCAGTAAATGCATTCAATTCATTTAAATAAGTGAAATTATTCAGATAATTCCAATATGTGTTATTCTCAATGGTTAAATGTTTTCTTAAATTTTAAAACAAACTAAATAAAATCTCAGTCCAATTATGACTGAATAGTTTCATAAATACTTACATTTTGACAGTTCCTCAAAAAGCCAACAGTTCATAATTAATGAACATTCGGCCAAAGACCAACCTTCTGAATGACTGGATCAGTGAAAACTTAGGAAGAAGAAAAATCGCTTCGGCATATTTATTGAAGCCTAAGAGCTGCTGTCTTTTAGAATGAAAGTGAGTTCTGGAGCCATACCTAAGAAATTGGCTTTACGTGTTAACATCTGAGAGTCCTTTTTACAATAAAAATTCATGCTGGTCATTTTATGCTATATTTAAAATAAGAGAAATTGTCAAAAGCTTCATTTACCTTGATCATTAGTGACCTCTTTTAAACATTCGTAAGATTGAACTCCCGGGCATGTGAAGTCTAAGATACCAAGCGCTTGATATAAATGGCTCTGGCATTCATTTTCAAGCTGCATCTACAGAGCTTCTAACTGACAGAAACCTTCCTCTTATCTTAGTTCATTTACTTAAAGGCTAGTGTTAATAAGATCAAGGTCACAGGAGGAGCTTGATGGAAAGAAACTTTGAAGTCAGACAGACCTAGATTCAAATTTCACTTCTGGACCTCACTAGCTGAATGATCTCATAAGTTTTATCTAGCCTTCCCAAGGTTCAGTTGCTTCACCTTTAAAATGAGAGAGTAGCACTTATCTTTCTGTGTTTTGGGGTAGGATAGTTCGAGGACCCTCCAGTTACTATTTAGCATTTAGTTCAGGGCCTGACACATAATATGCTCTCAATAAATATTAATTGTGGTCTTAAATTTTTTTTTATCAGAAACTCATTGTATACATTTTGTATTCCGTGAATTATTAGTCAGCAATATTCAAATATCAGCAAAAGCATTGTTCTGGAAATGTATTAAAGTGCGTACACCTGCTTATGTTTTGGGACCCACCATAAATTTCAGATGTTCCAACAAGAATTCCTTATCCTTTTTGTATGACAATTATCATCATTTCTAACACTCTCCCATAGATAGAATAATCTATGAGAATAATCATGTAAAATCACAGTTCTGGCTGATCTATGCTCAATAAGTTGTGTCTGATGCATGAATAAATGGATGATTGAATGAATGAACTATTTAAAACTGTGGAACACTCAAAAACAAAGCTTGAGGCAAGAGATTAAAGATTTATTTCCCATAGTTACCAAACAGTCACAGGAATGTAGAATACAGCATAGGGAATATAGTCAATATTAATGTAATGGTTGTGTGTAGTACCAGATGTATGCTAGAGTAATTGGGGAGATCACTTCATAAATTATATAACAGTCTAGCCATTGTACTGTATATCTAAAACTAATATAAAATAATTTTAAAATTTTTTAAAGAAATAAACTCCAAGGAATCCAAACACAATGCTACAGTATGTCACCAACATGTAAGAGAGCAAGGGAATAAGAAAGGAATACAGAACTAGAAAAACAATCAGAAAACAATTAATCAAATGGCAACAACTAAAGTAACATCAATAATTACTTTAAATGTAAATGGATTAAATACTCTAATTAAAAGAGAAATGGATAGAAGAGGTGGTCCATGACTCCTTAAATAACCAACATTTTTAATAGACTGCAATCAACTAAAAAAAAAGATTCATTTCTTTGTTGACAGTGACTTGATCTATAACTTTGAGAAATTTCCTAATTCGCCTCTAATTCTCAACTTCTTTCTTTTTCAAACATAAGAGTTTGATATATAGTGCTCATGGTTCCTCTCTAGTTCTGGAGGGCTGAAGTAAACTTGACAGGAGACAGTTTGTTGATACTAACAGAACAGGTGTTGGAGCATAAGTCCCTTGAGCTCTTAGATCCCATCTTCCTGTTCTGTTTTCTTAATCTAACAGACTTTTGAAAAATTTTCCAAATGGATATTATTTGACCAAGTGAAGAACAAACAATGCATTAGGAAAATCCACAATAAAAATGAACATATTTAAGAAAATTGTTCCAGTCAGTTTTCCAGAGAAGATTTAGAGATGCATCTTTGGAACTGGAGGAAACCTGAAGGGTAAGCAGGTTTGTTGGCAATCTGCGGCTTTCTATGAAGATACTTGGCCAGTAGCTCCTGTATAGTTTTTCACTTATTCATTCATTCATTCATCCATTCAACAAATGCTTATTGAATGATTACTATTTGCATGGCCACATGCTAGGGTAAGATTATAAAGATGAATCTGACATACTTTGTCCTTAAAGAATTTGCTCTTTGGTAGGGGTGATAAGGCTTGCATATAAATGTTTTAAATGTTCTAAATGGTATGAGAGAAAGTTAAATGAGATTTGAGAGCACGAAAGACAATTGCAATAAGTCAGTTGGCAGTGAAGAGAGGGAAATCAAAAAAACTTTGGAAGAGATGGCATTTAGCTTGAGTTTAAATAGCTGTAGATTGGGCAGAAGAGAATTCCTGGCTGCAGAGATAATGTGAACAAAGACTCAAAGGAGCAGGAAATGGAATGCAGTTTGACTATACAGTTGGCTTTATGAAAGCAAGTAATGGAAATAACACTAAAAAGGATATCATCAGGCTCAGAGGACTTTGAATGGCAAAGTAAGGGTTTGGTCTTTATTTTCTAGGCAAAAAAAAAAAAAAAGCCATTGAAGGTTTTGGAGAAGGGAGATAGAAGAAAATTGTGTTTCAGCATTGTGATTCCTGAAAAAGAGTTATGTGTGGTGGTTGTAAAATGAATTTTAAAGGACAGGTGCCTAAATAAAGCTCCTAAGCTCTCTTTCTTTTCCAGGCTGCTGATGTGCTACTGCAGCATGGAGCTAATGTCAATGTTCAGGATGCAGTTTTTTTCACCCCATTGCACATTGCAGCATACTATGGGCATGAACAGGTAAGTGTGAACGTAGGATTTCCAGTGGCTGGGGGACCACGTAAGTGTTCCAGGCTTTTGTTGAACTGTCCTGCTTCCAAAAAAGAATATTTAAAACACCCTTTGAATTATTTTTTTTTTTTTTTGCCATATTTTTTATCAGCTCCACCTTTCGGGAACTTGTAGATCCTTAAAACATTGCAGTTGCAAAGTTGCTTATTTTTATTGGCTATTTTAGTACATGTGGAAGGCAATAGAACATGTTGGTAGGCCACAGAAATTGGTCATCCTAAGTTTGAAAAATTCCTAGCTATATGAACATGTGATCTTCAGTTTCTTCATCTATAGAATGGGAAAATATTAATAGTACCTACCTCATTGGGTTGCTGTTGTGATGAAATATTAATTTAAAGTGTTTGACAAATGCTTAATAAATGTCACTGTGGTGGTGCTAATGACAACAATAAAACAAATCACAAAGGCCTTTTCAACAGTTCATCTTTCAGAAACTGGGTTTCTCTTCTTTTCTACTGTCATAGGATGTAGTAAGCTGAGAAATGTCTCCCGAAATATGTTCAGGTTCTAATTCCCAGAACCCGTGAACATTACCTTAAAAAGGACTTTGCAGATGTGATCAAGTTAAGACCTTGAGATGGGAAGACCATCCTGGATTATCTTAATGGATCTGATATAATCACAAGGGTTTTTATAATAGGAAGCAGGAAATCAGAGTGAGTAATAGGAGATGGGACAGTGAAAGCAAGAGGTTAAAGTGATATAAGAAGGGGCCACAAGCTAAGGAATCCAGGCAGGTGTAGAAGCTGAAAAAGCAAGAAAATGAAAGCCTCCAGAAGGTGTACAAACTTCTAACTCCTTGATTTCAGACTTTTGACCTCTACAACTACAAGAGAGTAGATCTGTTCTTTTAATCCAATAAATTTGGGGTGATTTGCTACAATGGCAATGGGAAACTAATACATGGAATAACCTAAATTTAAAAAAAAAATCATTAAATGTGTTTTAAATATATAAAAGTAAATAATTTATTTTAAATATATAATTATATAACAGTTAAATATTTATATAATTTGATATTCTATAATAAAGTGATGATATGTATAGAATGCTTTAAAGTTTACAATGTATCTTGATTTAATAAATAATTTCGTTTGATCTTCACAACAACTTTATGAACTTAAGACATGAATTCATACTACAGGTCAGGCACTGTGTTAAGACTTTTATGTAGATTTTTTTAAAAAAATTGCCACAACCCTGAAATTAGCTGTCATTTCCCCCTCTTTTGAAGGATACACATGGGGCTCACTCAGGTCAGGTAGCATACTAGAGTCATGCAGCTAATAATAGAAAATCTGAATGATATATTCAGGTCTGTTTGATCCCGAAACGCATGTCCATTCTGCTGTACCTAAGAGCTTCTTCTTATTTCTCTTCTATCTCTCCTTTTTTATTACCAAATCATAAAGTCCAGGCAGTTTGCCTGAGTGGTAGAGCTAGAATTCAAGGACAGATGCTCTAACGCCAAAGTTTATTGATTTTCAACCTTAACATATCAAAAGACAAAATTTTTATATACTGCTTTCAAATACTGCCCTTTAGCTATACTCAAGAAACTAAATAAACTAAATAACACAGAAAGATGAACATAGTTGGAAAACCAAATGTAGCTGTTCTCTCATCCCAGTTTCACTCTTTCTCATTTCATATCTCTAGATCTCTAGTCGTACTCAATTATGGAGTAGGGTTATACCTTTTTACCTTCATAGAGGTCATGCCATTGTACTGCTTGAGGATCCCAAGTTAAAAATCAAACTTACTTATGTCTCTATGCTGTTCTAGTCATTGTACCTTTATTTATTTTTTTTATTTTTGTAGCCATCATGTGCTCGGACACTCAGACCTGTGAAGTGTGGCCTGTAACTAGGGAAGATTGCTCATTTCATTGATGTGCCTCTCAGAATGCGCTGGAGTGCGCTGGAGAGCTGGGCACTGAAAATGCTTATGAAGGTACAGGGTCCAAAAGCCCAAGCAATAAAAATAATTCCATACTTTTCTGACTTCAGGCACAGACAGGATATACACAATGCATTTTATCTGTAGTGTCATTCCCTTTGGTGAATAACCTCATCACTCCCAGAAACATAAAGAGCTTCTATGCATGTTTAGTGGAGAGCTAAATTTGTTTACTTTCCCTGAATATATAGTCACAGTCTTATAAAATTATGCTAAAATGTGGATGGCCCTTTTATGATAAGAGACCCACTTTCTTCATGTGAAGACAGCACATAAGTAATTTATGGATGCTATTGTCATTTGCTAAAATATGCTGATGAGAGAATGGTACATTCAATATATAAATATGCCTAATGTTTACATTCCTTGCCACTTGTTTATTTACTTATTTTTAAGTGGAAGAGTAGATGTTTTTTGTACCAAGAATGATATTTTCTAGGTGTATAATAATACTGCTTAATAGACAATCAATTTCTAAGATAGTTTAAATCTGTCCATTATAAAGTCACATAATCAAAATTTATGGAGTTCATGTAAGTGGGATTATGTTCTTAGGAGTGCAAGGTTCTTGAGACTAAACTTCTACTCTTCTGATTTTTCTTGAATTAAATATTGGTCTACCCACAAGCCAACAAAAGGATAAAATATACATGCTGCTATGACTTCTGCCAATATTAATTGAATAATAGATGCTTTTCTAAGTGTTTTGTATATAATAACTTATTTAATCCTCATAATAGCTCTATGAGGTAGAGCTATTATTATTCCTCTTAGCAATGAAGAGGCTGAAGTTTCAAAAGTTCAAATAATTTATTTACTGTGACATAGCTAGTAAGTAGAAGTCTGTTTTTAGAACCTTTGTTGCTTGCCTAACTATACTCAATACGAAGTTTCCCCACATCCCGTCCAGCTAATTTTTTTTTTTTGCCTAGAATTTTTATCAAATACATACCATATTATTGAGAGGTTTGCCCCCAAACATGTCAATTTGATGCCACATAGAAAGCTAAAATAGTTTTGGAGCTTGAATTCACTTTTATGCTGAAACTTCAGTGGTCAGGACAATTGAGGGATCTTCCCATAACTACTTTTAATGACAAAAATACATACTAACTTACCTCTTGAGATCATTATGATAACTTCTGAAGTTCTCAGAGGAGGCAAGATGAGGTTTAGGGACATTATTTGGAAAGTTCATAAATGAATATGTAAATAATTTGAAGGAAGACCATAATTACCAGAAATAACTCCTGGAAGGCTCCTAAGTTGTTTAATATTTCACCTTTCTTTGTCCCTTTGAATGTGAGTCTCAGCTAATTAGATCTCAGCTAGTATAGTATATCTCCCATTTACAAAAAACAAAACAAACAAACAACAACAAAAAAAACCACACACACACACACACAAAACCCTCCAGAAAAGAATGCAGACTTCCAGTAGCAAGATGACCATCAGTAACCTATGAATGGAGCAGCTGCGAAAATCAAAAAATCACGTAAGCACTGCTGGCACCAGGCAGAAGACGACTCTGGAAAAGATCGTTCAGACTTTAGTAAGGAATATTTATGTTCAGTAAAGACCTAACCTTGAAATTGCTATAGTTTTGAACTTTTTGTTAGGTGATGTAATAATAAATTCCTATTGTTTAGGCCAGTTATGACTTTTTGTTATTGTTAGGTAAAAATAACTTAAGAGAAGCCCTTAATGATATGTCTTTTTCCATGTTGCTGAAAACTTTGTATTGTTTGACTTTTGATACCAATTCCAAATGAATGGATCTTTTAGGTAACCCGCCTCCTTTTGAAATTTGGTGCTGATGTAAATGTAAGTGGTGAAGTTGGAGATAGGCCTCTCCACCTAGCATCAGCAAAAGGATTCTTTAATATTGCAAAACTCTTGATGGAAGAAGGCAGCAAAGCAGATGGTAAGATTATATATTTAGAAGACATTTACTATCTTTTAATTTATGTGTACTTTTTACTTGTACTTTCCTTATTTACTAGAGAATAATCTTGAAGATGACTAATCCTGTACTCATGTACTAATTTGTCCTACAAGTCATAATTTATTATCTTTAATGTATTAATTAAACCTATGTGTTAATCCTTCTTTACACAATTTAGCTCAATTCTCAATATATTAGGTGCTTCAGTAAAAAGTATGGAATTTTCCTAAAGAAATTATTCCAATTTGTTGTTATTTGCCAATCTTTTTTTTAATTGAGATAAAGTTTATATATAGCAGAATTCTCAAATCTTAAGTAAATATTGAATCAAGTGACTATTTACTTATGCATACACCCATTAAAAAACACCCAAATTAAGATATAGAACATTTTCATCTGAAAGGTTGAAAAATTTCATCTGTAATGTTGAACTCTGGAAATTTCCCTTGTGCCCCCTTTTCAGTAAATAGTTTTCACCACCAAAAGTAATCAGTATTCTGACTTCTATTGCCATAAGTTAGTTATATCTGTTCTAGTGGTTCATATAATTTTGCGACGGCATTCTTTTGATCAACACAATGATTTTTACTTTTATCTATGTTGTTGCACGAAACATAGTTTGCTTTCTTATTACTGAATATTATATGAATATTCCACAATTTATTTATCCATTCTCCTCCTAATGTTTCCAGTGTTTGGCTTTTATGAATATAGCATCCAGAAACATTCTTATTCAATTCTTTTTGTGCACATATATATTCATTTATATATGCATGAGTGGAATTGCTGGATCGAAGGGTATACACATGTTTAACTTTTCAGGAATTTTCAGACAGTTTTACAAAGTGTTTATAGTTGTTTTTTCACACTCCCACAGCAATATATGAGAGTTTTATTTGTTCCTCATATTCTCCCAATATTCGATATTCCTATTCTTTTTAATGGAAATAGAGTTAGACTGTGATATGGTTTGGGCGGGGGAGAGCTTTAGAATACACAGAACAGAGTTTAGGTGAAGTTAATAGAATAGAATTTCCTGCAGCATTTCATTTTTTAAAAAATTATAAAATGAATTTTAGAAAATTGATTAAAAGTAGAATATTGAAAAAAATTATTTCTCTTTTTCTCTTTCTCGCAAACTTTTTTTTTGACACAAATTCACTTATAGTTACATCTTGTCATTAAATTCTCTCAGGCATATCCAACATTCTTTCACTGACCCCCAAGAGACCTAATTAAAAGCCCAGCTATAAGAGCTGCTGGCCTTTGCAGCAAAAATGATGCACATTTCCAAAAGGACAAGGTTGTCAAAGCTCTAGGACTGCCAGTTCCTTGGTCCCAAAGCGAGTTTGTTATTCAGTTAATAAAGCTAATCAATGTTTTGATTTACTCATAAGAAAAATACAAAGGCTCCCAGACACGATTATGACAAGAAGTTAAGGCATTTTCCAGTTTCTGTGTCAGAAACAGGGCCATTTTATTTTGTAAACTTTGAGAAACATAGTTTGTGTCATTTTCTATGAGCCGGTATGCAGTAACACAGGCATTTCTCTATATCATTATCATAAACAACCCATATTGTCAGGACACAAGGAATGCTGTTCCCTGGACCTTATTTAAGTAATCTCTTTGATTCTGTTGGTTTAGAATAGGCAGAAGTACACCTCAGTGAACCACTGAACACATAATTGTGTTTTTGAAACTGCCTCACTCTTCCAAGGGGTCAGGAACTGTTCACTTTTTTTCCTTTTATTATCGATGTCACCCTCAGCTTTTTATTCCTCTTCACAACTCCAAAGCTCAGCGGTGTCAAAATGAGTGTCATTTATGATCAGCATGTCTCCAGGATCAAAAGACGCTTCTACAAAAGGCATTGAAATGTGTACTGCACCTGTATTTCCCCTACATACCAGCATCGTATGATATAATTTTTAACATTTTCTTTCTGACTGACACAAGCACTACATATACCTCCTACCCAATCATGTAAAAAAAAAAAAAAAAAAATCAAGAGAGTGTGACTCAGATTGTCAAGTTTTGTTTTTTTTTTTAATTTTATTCTCATACGGACTTGATATCTAAGTCCCTTTTGCACTGCAACCAGTTGTGCTGAAGGACGCTGCATAGGATTTATTATCAACTAGTTTGCTTATTCTAAAATGTAGCTAAGCCCCCAGATGATTTATTTTAGATCTGGACCTTGCCTGTGGTAAATGAGCGTAGGAGGAAAAGTAAATGGATGACCCCAAAAAGAGCACAATTTGAAATCTGGCATTTACAGTATGTTTCCATGGAAACAGAATGTCACAAATGAAAATAAATCAGGTTACAAAATTAGCCAAAATGTAATTCTGAAAGCAACCTCTTCAGTTCAGCATGTTTGGGAGACTGACCTATTCAGTCACGTATGTTTTAAGTCTCTAGTCTTCTTCCTTGTACCTCTTAGGGCAATGAAAAAAGGAGAAATGTAATGCTCATTGAATGAGATTGCAAAGGTCAAAATGTTCCTGGACTCTATAAGAAAAAAATGGAGTTACAATCCTCACAATGTTTAAAATTCAGAATTTTTAAATGTATTGTCATCTGAATGTTAAATGTTAATAGTTGAATGCCATAATGCTTTTAACATAGAACTGGATTTTATAGAAAGTCACACAAATTTCTAGGGTATGGTCAGTAAAAGGAAGTATTTTATTTTAAAAATATATCTTGTCAGAATCACAAACTCGGGAGTTGCTTTAGAGAGCTAATGGGATATGCTGACATTTCTGGGTTAATATGGAATTTTTTATTTTATCATTAAGATCAATAAACAGATATAAGCAAGTAGTAGCATTCATTCTCCCACCCATTGATCCAATCTTTCTTACAAAAGATGTTACTTATGTATAATTTTTGTCTTAGTAAATTGATCTAAGGCAAAGCTAAGTAAATTACAATGACTGAAGCATAAATATAGCTGTATATACATAAACTCTGTGTGTGATCCAGATTTCTCTTGGCTTGACCCGTTGTTTGGCATTTATATATTCTTTGATGAAAAGAAAATCTAGGACACTGTAGGTAATTCACCAAGTAGATAATCTACTTTGAAGTTTATTGATTTAACTAGAGAAGAATAGTGTTGGGTGGGGCCAGCAATGACCAAAGGCAAATTATGAATTAATGGAAGATCGTGCTGAACTCTGCCTTACAATGTCCCCTCTGGACCTCAAGAACTCTTAATTGACCTCAGATGCCCTGGACTCCCTACTGCTTTCAGGCATTGACTCATAGTATTGACTTTCTCTGGCTTCCAACAGAATGTGAACAAAGAAAAAGTATCATAAAAAGGAAGATAATCAAAACAACCAGGAACATTTTTCTAAAGGAAGGGTGTCCTTCTGAGTCAGTCATTAATAGAAAAGATTCAAAGATTTATTTTTCAATAACAGCTTTGGGAGGAGGAGTTCAGCGAATGCATTAAAGATTTTTCTTTGGCTTAAGATCGTGCAGAAAAAATAAAATAAAAATCATTACCTACAAATGTAGCAGCTACAAGGCCTAAATCAGTGTTCATTAAATGTTAAATGTTGATTTTAACAACAATAGTAATTAACTACTTGCACATTTTTGAATTAAATATTACCTTTGCTTTCTTCTTTCCATTCTTATTCTCCATCATTACAAAATTTTTTCTTCTGTTTTTTTGTTATATATATATATATATATATATATATATATATATATATATATATATAAATTAAGATCAATGGGATTTGTTAAGGGCTATTATTTTCTATTCTGAATAAGGCACTCTGTACTGTTGGACAGAGTAATCCAGTAATTTAAAAAAGGCTATAGACCAGTTGACCCAATTACTTTAGTTTTAAAAATTGTGCTAAAGCAGACCCAGAATTTAGTAGTGTGATTTTCAGTGGTTATTACTTTATGTCTGTAATTCTTGACTATTCAACTAGCTTGTAAGTGATTCGAAGGTATAGATTCTATGTATTTATAGCTTATTGGTCTTAGCACTTAGCAAATTTCTAGGAGAGAAATTAGTAAAATGGGGAAGTAGACTTTTATCGTGTCTAATATGTGACAGGCATCGTGCTAGAAGCTTTTCAATTATGTTCTCCTTTAATTCTTCAACCCTGCAACAATAGTGTTATTCCATTGTTACTGACAAGAATCAATACCTTCAGCACCTAGCACAGTGCCTGGTGCACAGTGATCATTTAGCACTTGTTGGGGAATGACTATGTATCAGCCAGGTGTTCTCATTTGCAAGCATTGAAAACTAACTCTTGTTAATTAGAGCATAAAAGGAATGTATTAAAGGACATCAAGCAGAATACAGAATCTTTCCCAAGACAGAGTCGGAAAGCCAGGTTTGGAATTCTCACAGTGAAGAACAATGTCCAAAAAATCACACTCCAAAACTAGTCTTATGAAGATACACTGCCACCCCTGTTAGGCACACACACTAACACTTGTGATTCTGGCGCCAACAATGCAGGGCACTGAGTCTATGGCTAGAATTACTGTTACCAGAAATCGGTTGGAGCTATTCCACCAGTTCTACATTGCCCAGATAGATTGGGCTCTGCTTTTTTGTGTCATCAGCTCCAATGTCAAAGCCTGACATAATGTGTTGATTGGAAATGCCTATAGATAAGTGTCCAAACCAAGGCAGTATTGAGAGTGAAAGGGTCATTATTAAACATTATGCTAGGATAACAGGCCTAAACTGGGACATATGGTCAGCCTCTGCTAATCCTGTTCCCTAGCTGCAAAGGAGGTTTGGAAAGCATGTTTCCAGCTTCTGTGAGAGAGCATGGTCTTGGTCTCTAGGTAGTATTTTCAGGATAGGGAATTCCTCAAATGTCAGAAGAGGTCATGAAACTGAGATGGCCGAAGAGAAGGACAGATGCTCACTACTGGATGAACAACTGAGTATTAAATAACTGTCTAAGGTAACACACTTGATAAGGTTTGCCTCACTTGAAAGTTCTTTTTTTTTTTTTTTTTTTTTTTAATCATATCATGTTTTTGTTCTGTAGTATGGCAATTCTCATTTAGGAGTATATCAGAACCTCCTACACAGTGTTGTAAACAGAGTGCTGGTCCCCACCCTAACTTATTGAACCAAAATCTCTGGGAATGGTGCTCTGACCAGGATCTACAAGTTTTAACATCTTCCAGAGGAAGAAAAAAAAAATCAATTTTAAAGGATATGTGTGGAATTAAGGCTATGAGTACCTTTTAGGTGCTTATTAGTTTCCTGAACTATTCCATTGTGTAAGGTAGATTTGATTAGATGCATTCCATAGAATTTATGAGAACTCAGAAAAAAGCCTGTTTAATGTGATGAGAGGCAATAGAATATAATTATAACTTTTTTAATTGGTTGCACTTAATTTCCATTATTATTATCATTAATTGGCAATTTTCAGGAGTTTCTCAGGCACTTAGAGAAGTTCTTAACACTACACATGAGAAGACTAAGAAAGAGAGGATTCCGGATAACATACCTTGTCCTTTCTTGTTGATGACAGTGAACGCTCAGGACAATGAAGATCACGTTCCGCTCCATTTCTGTTCTCGCTTTGGACACCATGATATAGTGAAGTACCTGCTCCAGAGTGAATTGGAAGTTCAGCCTCATGTTGTTAATATCTACGGAGACACCCCTTTGCACTTGTGAGTATTATATATACTTTTCTAGGTCCTCTAGGTATATGGCATGTACCTTTTTGCTATTATCAAAATATTTTCTTTAACTCTAGGGCATGCTACAATGGCAAATTCGAAGTCGTCAAGGAAATCATTCAAATATCAGGAATAGAAAGTCTGACTAAGGAAAACATCTTCAGCGAAACAGCTTTTCACAGGTAAAAGAATATTTAAGTGCAATAACCGCTCAACTTGGCTGGCGCCCTGTGGCTCCTACAGTTGTGTACATAAAGCAAGAACAAATAGTGGCAGATGTTAAAATCAGAGAGCAAGAGCAGAGGGTGGGCAGAGGACAAGGAGCACAAGCTAGATGCACAGAAGAAAAGGTAGCGGCAGATGCTGCCGTTAGTACAACAGATGGGGCCAGAGCCAGATGCTGCATTCCTGGCAACAGTCACAAAGACAGGGACTGATGTTGCCAAGGCAACAGGCATATCAACATCTGTAAGCATATTGCTTACATTCCACTTCACTCTGCAGAAAGCTGCCAAAAGGGGCAGTGCCCGTAATCCTCCTCCAACAAGAATCTCATTACCAGAATTCATCAGCATCAAATGTGACATTTTTTTTCCTTACCACTTAAACCTTATGTGCAAATGTATCTACCTATCTAAGACATCCATCTGTCAGCCTATAAAAGCTTAGTAAGGGTGGCCCCTAAGATACCTAAGAAGGCATTGCTACTTTCTAGGAATTTACAGTGTAGTTTTTGCTCTAGCATAGCACACTGAAGGAACAGCTGGATTTGGAAAAGTTGCAACAAAAAATGAAGGACAGAAAAAAGGAAGGAAAGGAGAGAGAGAGGGAGACAGAAAGGGAGAAGGTTCTAATAACTCAAAGTTATAAGGCCCTAAAATATCCAAATGGAAGGCAAATTTTTATAAACTTTAAAACCCTCATTAAGCTACTCTTTTGCTATAAAAATAAAAACATAGTGATTTGAATTTAGTAAACTTTGAGTATACAATCATTTATCTACCAATTAGATTTCTTGGCTAATTTGCAACCTCTAAAAATGTATTTGGAACCAATATGTTATTTACATAGTATTTCTATAACACTGATAAATATCAAAAATGAGGACACTCTTTTTCATACCGAATTAAAATTAAGCTTGTGCTCTGCATGAGGCATCAACCTGTCAAATTTCACTTGGATTTTCAGATTTCTTCTTATCAGCAAAGAGTTGGGCAGAAAAGGAAGCAATGGAAACTACCATTTATGGAGCAGTGACTACCAGATTATTTGCACCCATTATCTTATTTAATCTTCATAAATATTTTATAAAATTGGATTTATTATCCTTCTTTTACAGATGAGAAAATTGAGGCTCAGAGAAGCTCAGTAGCTTGATTCCTATGGCTAAAAAATCATGTAGTAAATGTCTGCCTAATTCCAAATCCTGTGCTTTTTATATATCTTTATGTTCTAGTAACAAAATTATTTATCCGTTTTCTATATATACTCTGTAACAGAACAGATGCAAGAACTCTTCAGATCATGCCTTTAGTCAGAAGGGGTCAGTGGAATTTGTCACTGAAGGGGACAATTGGCAAAACTGATATGTATGGTTAATGGTATCCTTTTCCCCATAGGTCATGCTAATTAAGGCTGACACCTCAGGCTTGTTTTAAAATAATTTTGCTACTGCGTGCACATAAATTGGAACCAACTATAATCAGAAGGTGATTGTCACCTCCAGAAGATTGTCTTAGTCTGATCACTTGGTTGATTCTCCAGCTCTCATGCTGAGATTATCAAGGGCTTTCCAGAAATCAACTCATTCACATAAACACAGGTGTGTTTGAAAGGGATTTGTTAGGAATAACAAAAAATGCTCCTTTGTTTTATCCCTCTGGAGCTATTTAAGGAATGGAGGGCAAAAGACTAAATATTGTAATAAAGATCTTCCCATTGCTCCCATTGCTGAAGAAAGTACAAGAGTTTTAGGAGCTCTGTGCCAGACATGGGGTTGAAGACCAAATATATCTTTCTTATTACACTTTATAATATCGAAGAGTCTCTACACCCTTCCTTTAGCCATGATTTAGATGGGTTTCTGCCCAATGTTAGTTCCTTCCATTTACCCATATTGTAGAAGTAGAGTATTGCTAATGAATAAGTGATACCAAAAGAAACTACAGAAAAGGAAAATTTGTGAGAATTACTAGTCAAAACAAAAAGAAACCTAGCAGTCATTACTAGGCATGATTTACCTTACATAAAATCTTTTTCTCTATGCATCTTTGCTTTTAAGCTAAATAGTAGTTAGAATTCCAGTTAACTACTTCAGCAAGCCTAGTTATAAAATTTATATATAAGAATCTTATTTCCCTTGGGTCCTGAAATATGTTAATTTTTCCACAAAACAAAAACAAAAACAAACAAACAAATAAAAAACAATAAAACAGCCTTACATCAAGAAAGAGCTGACAATGAATAGTCCTCTATAGCTTATAATGTACTTCTATAAGCTTCAAGTTACCTGAAATTTCAGCAACAATGTGTCAGGTAGAAAAGGTATTACTGTAATTATTTTCTAGGTGGTAAAACTACAACTGGAGTAGGTCAAAGAACTGGTCTGAGATCTCCTGGCTAGTAGTATGGTTGGAGCGGTGGATTTTTAACTCTGCAGCCAATGCTCCCACCGTAAAATGACAGCTTCGAAATCATTCTCTCTGATTGAGGAAGTCTCCAGAGAGATGGTGTATGGTTTTTCCAGGGAAAAATTTTAGACTGTGGCCTGGGTTTGACTAAATATCTCAGGGTCCTCTGGGTTACCCCTTTTGATCGTCCTACAGAATGCCTAGGTCCTGTAGCTAAAAATGCATGGAATTCTTATAATATTTTCCCTCCTTTTATGAAAAAGGATTACTAGCACAGAAAATATTTATTAAGAAAATACTAGAAATTTTACGCACTTTTTTGGTCAAGGCCCAGATGTCAGAATCTTCGGGACTTTATTCTATGTATGCTTGTTTTTCATCACCTTCTCTCCCTCCTTCCCCCCGTTTCCCTTCTCCATCTCTTTAATACTCTTATATACACATCTGAAATAAGCTGGGTAAATCAGGGCTGTATTAGTTTTCTAAGGCTTCCATAACAAAATATCAATCACAGACTAAGTTGCTTGGTAACCAAAAATTTATTTCTCACAGTTCTGGAGGCCGAAAGTCCAAGATCAAGGTTTCAGCAGGTTTGGTTTCTTTGAAGCCTTTCTACTTAGCCTATAGACAGCCATCTTCTCCCTATATCTTCAAATGGTCGTTCCTACATTTCTGTCATTTGTATACTCGCCTTCTGACAAGGATATTAGTCATGTTGGATTAGGGCCCACCCTAATGATTTAGTTTAATTTAATTAGTTCTTTAAATTGTATCTCTTTAAATATAGTCATATTGTAAGGTTATGGAAGTTAGAGCTTCAACATATTAACTTGGGGGCATGTAATTCATCCTATAACAGGAACCTTTTATTTTCTTTATGGTGTATTTTTTCAGTGCTTGTACCTATGGCAAGAGCATTGACCTGGTTAAATTTCTTCTCGATCAAAATGTCATAAGCATCAACCATCAAGGAAGGGATGGGCACACAGGTAAGACTATGGGGAAAACATCACCAATTTCTGATGCTTATTAATGCTCAAGAACAGTGGTTTGCTCAAGAAGGAAGGGGCAGCAGGCATGGTCAACCCCAATGGGGAATGATATTTTTCAGTTACATCATTTTGAGTTGATGGTGCAGTCTCACTTCGGGTCAGTTCTATTATTGTGCCAAACTATCTAGAGTCAGTGCATTTCTTATGGCCTGAACCAGGAACAGACTGATCATACTGCCCTCCGCTTGGTTTGCTGCTCAAAGAAAATACTTGATTGACCTCTTTGTTCTTTGATTTGTACAAAGATGCTAACATTTATACTTGGTAATTACAATGGATATAGAAACACCAGAAATCATGCTCAACAAAAGGTAGTCAAGATAAACTAGAACAGGATACCTTTTTTTTTTTTTTTTTTTTTTTGCTTGAAGTATATTGTTTTCTCAGTAATAGAATTAATTCTTTCTCAAAGAAATAAATCCTTGTTTTATACCTCTGGCAACAGTGTTGTGATGTGGTAATGACTGTCTTTTGAAAATTGGGATTTAGTTTTCCTCTTTTTACTTTTTGCACTTCCATTTATTCTGTTATAGGATTGCACTCTGCTTGCTATCATGGTCACATTCGCCTGGTTCAGTTCTTACTAGATAATGGAGCTGATATGAATCTAGTAGCCTGTGATCCCAGCAGGTCTAGTGGTGAAAAAGATGAGCAGACATGTTTGATGTGGGCTTATGAAAAAGGTATATTTATCATCATTGCTTCTCTATAGTGATATTTGGAATTGTATGCATATATCATGTCAATGCATCAATAATTATTTTGCTTGTGTGATTCCTACACTCCCATTTCTCTATGGATTATATTTGAGTCTGGGATTTGGATCAAGGAGTTCAATAGACCATCACTAGAGAAGGCAACTCCTGAGCTGTGTGTGAATTGAAGGCACTCTCGGGGTTGGCACTTTAAAAAGAGAATGCACCATCACATTCCTAGGTATTAAAGAAACAAAATTGTACTAGGTACTGATAGTTACTTTCTTAGAGTAGACATAGAGGTGGGCTTTATCTCTTACATTGGGAAATTTTGATGTGGATTCATGTTTTTTTAAATGAAATAAATACCAACAAAGAAAGGGAATATTTGTCTGATCTAACACTGCTCACAATGCCTGAACTAGACAAAGTAAGGGAGCCAATGCTTAATGCTTATGTATAAACTTACTTGAGCTCAAAGTGGTGAGAGCTTGTACTCTGATATGGGAGCATCTGGGTTTAAATCGAGCCATGTTCTTTGATCTTGGGCAAGTTATTTGTTATTGTTGACCTTCCATTTTTTTATATGAAAAATGAGAATAATAACTTCTACTTCACAAGATTATAAAGAGTGAATGAGATAGTTTGTGCAAATTGCTTACAATAGAGCCTGACACAAAATAAGCACCTAATAATTGCTATTTCAGCAATGATAACATTGGTAATAGTAGTAGTATATAACTAAAAATGATAAATAATGAATTCTTTATTTTGAGGGAAAAGAAATTAGAGACAATTAGAAGATGATATAGCATCTTTGTCATTATTAAAATTTATTGTACCTCATAAGTGAAATAATAGAAGCTCTATACACATAAGCTCCTATGGATTTTAAATTTCCAGATGACATGGAACAGTACACATTGTCATTAAAATCAGAGTTACAACTAAATACTATAATATATGTTAGACTTTGATGCTTGCATTGCCTTACCAGGATGTTTCAAGTATATAAGGAAACATTCTAATCATTTTAAATGCTAGAATCTTAGAAGACCATACTAAAGGAGAGTAATTACTAAACTGAAACATTTCTCAGGCTACCAAGTTGATCTAAAAGGTTTTCTGCCTGAACTAGGACATGAAAGTTTATTAATGAAAGGAGAGTTACAGTTTGATGGATAGAAGTGGGAAACTGTTGTAAGCACATAGACAAGTTGAAAGAAAAACATCTAAGTCTGAAGACCGCTAGTAAAAAAATGATATAGGAGTTACTTTAATAGAGACAAGTGAACAGACATGGAATTGTAGGGAATGAGTTAGATATAGGCCTGTTATGTTTTTTACATTTTATTTAAGTATTGTATAAACACACACACACACACACACACACACACACACACACACACACACTCATACATGTTTGCACAGTATACTTCACTGAACTTTCACAAAGTGATCTCCGTTATCATCCAGGTGATGAAACTGATCAAGGCCAGCACTCATAGCCTCTCTTATATTCTCTTCCAATCACTCCCCAAAAGAGGGAGTCTTCTTGGAGCATATATTAGATTTTGCCTCTTTCTGTATCCTCTATAAATAGAATGTTATGGTATGTAAGTCTTTGTGTCTGGCTTCTTTTGACCAAAACTTGTGAGATTCATCCACATGTTGCAGGTAGTTGTAGATCATTCATTTTTGTTGTATAGTATAGTGTTTTGCTACTGTATCCATACTATGTAGTTATTCATTCTACCGTTTAGGGGCATTTGGATAGTTTTCAATTATGAATTATTAAGGATATTGATGCTGTGAACATTTTTCACATACATATCATTTGATGAATATCTGTATGCTTTTCTGTTAGATGTCGTGGCCTCCTACTTTATATTAAAAAAAAAAAAACCCAGGTAGTTCTGTGTTTGAGTATCAGTTGGAAAATCTTAGATATTCTGAAACATCAGGAGGCTTTACTAAGTTCTGGTTACTCAACACATTGTATTTATTCAAGTGATTCTCAGACAGTGTCTCTCCAAAAAGTTAAGTTTCAGAGAGGACTGTTCACAAAGCATTAGTCTTCCAGAAGACAGCTCAGAAACAGCTGCTGCAGCTAGTTCTGCACAAAAGTTGGCTTTGTTTGTTTCAGTTGATTGAGAGTGATAGTTGAAAACTGGTTTTACTTTCTTTTTCTGTGGAATCCCACACTTTATGAAACAATGTATCATCGTGTAAGCTCCAAAGATTTCCTACCAAATGACAACAAAAATCCTTTAGTTTAAAGGGCTTAGCCACTGGTCTCTGCAACATATGCCGCACTTGTTACCCTTATTTGTTCAACTAATGTGCCAGGCATCAGTGTTGCATTTCATTATTACTATGAATTTTAACAAATTGAATGTTGGCACTCAGGAGACAGATGTTTTGCATATGTTCTAAGGCAGAGCAAATCAAACCAATAAAATGAAATTGGTGCTATATTCTCTTGCTGGAGAAATGTTGCATTGTTTTCATGTGTTCAAGGAGGATTAAAATGGCCTTGTTAAAATATTGTCCACAGTACAGTGTCTCCATTATCTTTCAATGAAGAAATGGTTTCCTTTCTCCCTCGGAGAGGGAAATACTAAATTAATAGATATGGCACACTATGGATTTTCCTGAGCAAGTTGAAAGTGGAGTTGAAGAAGCACTAAAACTTCATTTGGAGTTCCTTCTTTAGAGATCTACCAATGACCCCATAATGGTTTCCTATTTCAGGAGAGATAAACCAAAAGGGAGCTTCATAACCAGGGTCTTTTTGTAAAGGAGTACTTTTGGATGTGCCCAGTTTCAATAGCTCATCCTAGTCTTTCCTCTTAATGGAAAAGTGAGAGTCCTTCTCAGTAGCATCCATCTGTTTAAATGGCTGAAAGACAAATTTTTCACCTGATCCAAACAAAATTTTTAGCTGACCCTCTCTCTGCTGTTCTGATATAGCATGTTCAGGGATCCTTTAGAGTTCTGGAAAAGTTATCTTACTTTCTTTTGGAATATTTTAAGAAAAAAGGTTTACTTGCCATGGCTCCCTATGGATTCAGATATGAAAAATATTTTCCATTTACATAGCCCTTCAGAATTTTTTTATTTAAGTATTGTTGGTGTACAATTTTATTTTAGTTACATTGGCTTCAGATGTACAATATAATGATTTGACATTTTTATACTTAACAATGTGATTACCTCACTAATTCTAATAATCATTTGTCACAATGCAATGTTATCAAAATATTATTGATTGTATTCTCCTTCCCCTTTTTCACCCCATACCCTCCCCTTCCAGTAACCATCCTTTTCCTCTGTTTCTAAGAGTCTATTTTTGTTTTGTTTTCTTTGTTCATTTACACAGCCTTTTTAACCTAAAGATATCAAAATCAATCTTGGAAATAATTTTCCTGGCAACTTTGATTCTATACAGAAGGCTACTGGTTAAGTGTCAGTATTTCTCTGCCAGACTACTGAGAGCTCCAATTTTACAATATTTAGAGTGTTTTCCCTTTCCGAACCTGCCCCCATCTTCTTTTCTGCTATTTCATCTGAAAGTAGCGATAGCTGTCTCACTAGCTTGGATTTGTTCTGCCCTTTCCCTGGGGTACAAAGGACTTGTATGAATCAATTTAAATTGGCCAGAAGAAATAGCCAGCAGCCTGCTTATGTTCAAATCCTCTGCCCTAATCACCAGTATGGAAAAACCATTGAAAAGACCTACACATAATCTTACATCCATTGCATTAAAGATGAAACTGCCAAATTGAAAAGATCTCAGCCAATTAGAATTGAACACATAGCTCAATAGTGTGTCTGGCAGTTAGATTTGAAAAGGCTGCCTTTGACAAAGAAAAGCACTGCTTTATGTCAGTCCATTTAGGGTCAGAAAATAACCCAAACTAGAAACAGAACTAAAAACTTCTTATTTGCTTCCATAGTGACACCAGTTAAAGTAATTTACAGAAAGTCCTATTCCAATATCTAATTACCCAGAATACAATATTTGTATACAGCAGAACCACTCTAATTCACAATGACAGGGAGCTGCAGTTGGAGAATTAGTGAGTAAGTGAGCAAAAACAATAAAAATCAAGGCTCCCGTACCATGATATATACTTCGTTCATTCTTTTTGACAAGTGTAGTATGGTGTGAATTATTTATAGTAAACATACTATAGTATATTCTCTAAAAGTAATGAAGTCTTACAGTTGTGAGTTTCTACAGTTTTTAGACAGTAAAAAATAAGAAATAAGGATAGGGAAGGAGTAGAAGGGAGAAGAGGTGAATTCATAAAATATTTTGATAAATTTTCATCAATGGATTATAAATTTCCAAGTTTTTCTATAATGAATTCTTACCTATTTGGATTTTAGTGAACCTAGTTTATTTTAGTGAAGATAGTTTAGTGTGCTAGCATGGATTAGGGGTAAGGTAGAGGGAGGAATAGACAAGAGGTTTAAGTGGCACTTGATAATCTATGTGTGATTTCCTTTATACTGGTTACATTTCTACATGTTTAGTTACTCTCTTCTTTAAAAATAAATAAATAAAATAATATCAATTCTTCTTAGACTAGGGAGAACTTTTATTCTTCTAAGGAAATAACACAAAAATAATTTTTGAAACATAATAACTATATAGGAAACCACATGCATTAAAATGGATAATAGAATGTTCATTCACTAAGCACTTATCACATATGCATATATATGTGTGTATATAATTTAATTATCAAAATAATCTTTTAAATTGGTATTATCTTTCTATTACAGATAGATTAAAACTTAGAGTTGTTAAGCCACGCTTGCCTAAACCACACAGCTTGTAAGTAGAGGCCGGTATTATTATAAAGGACTAGCTCTTACCATCTCACTCCATAATCAGATAGGTCCAAGTCCAAATTCCATCCTCATTACCTAATGACCTTGGATGAGTTATTTAACTTCTCTTAGCCTTAATTTTTAAATTTAAAATGAGTTAATTAATAACCACTTTTCAGACTTCTGCTGAGGGTTAGGGGTAAGATATAAAAGTCTGGAACATAGGAAATTCTTAATAAAAATGGTGGTATCTGTTATTAAGTGCATAGGAGAGGTTCGATCAAGTTCTATTTAACTCCCAAATCTTATGGTCTTTCCTAATTTACAGCATACTTTAGTGTCTGGTAAGAAATATGGCATATTGGCATATTAAGATGATGGGCATCCTCTATAGACCCGCTAATGAAGAGTTTATATCTCTGACAAACACCACTGGACAAACTTAGAATATATAAAAGCATCTGTTGTTTTATTGTACTGATATCTCTTATTTATTTATGACTCAAGTAATATAATTCATTTTAAAACCTCAGAACTGAAGTGATATCAAGGAGATCCTGAAAATCACTAATCGAAATATTACAAAGGTAATTTAAAACCATTATTCTAATATGTATATTTGTATGCAAATACATAAAACAATATTTTAAAATTTTAACACAAATTCACAAGTCTCTTTACTACAACAGGATTTTCTCCCACTGTCATGGAGAAGTGTCAAAGAATTTGTGGTCATGTTGTTAAACACCCACACCAACTGGCATGATGCTGGATCCCTTTATTTGAGGATCTGAGAAGCACGTAAAACTCAACAAGTCCACAGCTGAACTTAACATCTTTTTTTATCCTCATCAATCAGTTTCGCCTACCACATCCCTTATTCACTCTGTCATTTAAAGGCATTACCATCAACTTATCACCCAAGTCAGAAATCTGTTTCGGTGTTTGACTACTTTTTCTCCTTCCACTTCCTCCTCCCATAGCCCATTAAAAGAAGTCTTGTTTATTTTACTTTGTGGATATATTTTGAACCCGTTCGTTATTTATTTTTACTATCACTGTTTTAGTTCATACCCTTATCGAATCTGCACAATAACCCTTTGAGACATTACCCATTCACATGATAGCAATACCAAAGTGTTTGTTGTCCATACACAAATCATGTTATTTCATATTTCCAAGCCTTTTCACATGCAGTTCTCTTTTTCTCTACACTCTTTCATTCTTTCCACCCCACTTCCCTCTTTAAATTTCTGATTTCTACTAGGCCTTCGGTTTATGGATTCTCTCTTCTGGAAAATCTTCCCTGAAATTTCAGCTTAGTGGACATGTTCTTTACGTTTTATGGCACCATATACACATCTCTACCTCTATATTTGTCATTTTATATTGAAACACTCTTTCTCCTACCAAATTGTAAACTTCTTGAGAGCAAGCATCTAGGCTGTTAATTTTTGTCTTCCAAAAACTTAATTCGAATGCTAATTCCTAATAGAATTTAATGCCTATTTGCTGAAGTGAAAGAGTATGAACAGATATTTCAGTCATAACATATTTTGTGTCTCACTAAATATGGTCAGTCATAATATAATTGATCTGGTCAGTCATAATATAATTGATGTTCTCAAGAACACTCATTACCACTATTCTGTTGTCTCCATGGGTATTTTTTTATATATCATAGGCTTCTAATTAACTGCACAATCTTAATACTCAAATTAATAGACTGAAGATTTTAAAGAATCCTTTAAATAAAGCTTCTCTTTCTATGCACTGGAACTGTGAAATTTTTTCCTCTGGCTAGAATGATTTTCTTCTCCATTTTTGCTTAATCAACTCATACTTATCTTTCAAGTTTAGTTTAAAAAGCAATTCTTCAAGGAATTCTTCCTGACCCTTCCAGCCTGTTGTAAAACAGCACTAATATGCATGTTCACAACATCCTCTACCTTTCCTTCCTAGAGCTTGGCTAAAAAAAATTTGAGTAAACATTTATATAATTACTTTTTTTTCTATTAGCATTCTTTATAAGAGTAAAGGGCATTTCTATTTCAATATTTTATTTTTCTTGTATCAATCATTCAAACAAAAATTTATTACAAAGCCAATATGTGATAAACATTGTGCTAAGAACTGGAGTAAAACAGGAAGTTAGACAGACAATATCACCCTGCTCTGAGGAAGTCTGCATTTCTAGCAGGAAGAGACAGGCTGCAAGCAAGAAAACAAATAGGGATGAACAGGCAATGATTAGTGCTATGAATAAAATAAGGAAATGCAATGTTGAATAAAAAGTTCAAGGGCACTATTTAAAATTGAGAAGCCTTCCAGAGGGCTTTCTTGGAAGATGTTATTTGAACTGGTACTCAATATCTGTAGAAGGAAAGAGAAGGGAAAAGAAAGGCCAAATCGGAAAGAGAAAAAAATGAAAGAGGAAAGCTAAATGACTTGGTTTGTGTATAATGTTCTTTTGCAAAAGCATTCATGCCTGTAGGTTCTTGTCTCAAGGTGAGAACTGGTGACATTCTTGTTTAGGCCTGGTGATTAATGGGCAAGAATAATGGGAAAAGGAGATTATACTCCCTTTCTATGATGTAAAATTGAAGCATCTTTCAGGTTCAAGTCATGAAAATATGTAGCAAGTCTGGAGTTTTTGTTGCCTCTGATTTAATTGACAGTGTGTGGGACCAGGACTGTCAGGAGGAAGATGAGTCATGGAAGGGCAAACATCAGAAGCCATCCTCTGATCCCACTTTTCAGAAACACCAAAAAGTTAGTTTTTAACATGATGAGAAAGATAGATAATAAAATATGGAGCAAACTCTCATCTATATTATTGTGTGGAAGTTCTATTCTTTGAGGCAGGTATATCGAAAGGTTCAGATTGCTCCTTTGATGACCTGAATGTGTAGGATATACAAGGTCAGTAGAATTTCCTTGGCATCTGTAATCAAGACCAAATATCCATGTTCTCATTAACTTTGGACCTGAGAGGCCTCAAAGTCACAAATTCAGGGAGAAAATCTTAGTACCAGTATCATTTATCATTAATATTCAGACTTAGTTCTTAAAGTAATCTTCATAGCAAGGTTTTTTCCTATGTTCTTAAAATAATGTCTCATAGCAATAAACAACATTCATTGTTCCTACGATGTACTTTTGTACTTTTTCTTCTGGAATAATTATGAATTCTCTGTTGTGGACATGACTATAATGTAGATACTAAACTGTCTTTGTAACAGCTCTCTGGATGGACTTGTAGCCTTAAACAACAACCTAGGTTTTAAAATAAAGAGCTATTCCGAAAGTTGAAAGCAAAGAGGCTTGAAGAGAGAAACAAACACTCCAAATATAAGGGATATAGGAACACAAGAATACAGATCAAAGGGAAAGCATGGAATTTGGGAAATACAGACAGGACTGGGAGAGTGGGGAGCAAGAAATGAAAGCGACCTCAAGCCAAAACCCTCAGGGACTCCAATGACTAATACTCTGAAAGTACAAATCATTACTATAACTGCATTAGGCGAGTGACATAGCAGCCTCCTATTTGGGTAAAATACTTGGATGTAGATAGTAAATTCTTAGATGCAGGAAAACATTTTATTTAATTAGTGGAAGTTTGATTATCTCTGGATGTGTTCCATTAGTGTGCTCTGGTTATCCGGGTGTATTCATTTTCAGGAGTTTGGCTTACCAAGTCTATTTAGTGAGTTCCATCAGAGCGTTTTTCTGCTTAACCCCTTGTGGCCAAGTTTCAGGGAGCTGGGCTACAGTGATTTTCAGGTTTCTTTGCATACACTTTGGTAGCTTGTCAGAGCAGAGACAGCAGTGGAGAATTTCCTGTATGTGTGTGTGCCTTCGCCCACAGTTAGCAGGAGGTGGGAAATAGGCGGAGATGTCTTCCAGAGCTGAGAGGGCCTCTTGGCATTTCCCTGGCAGCCTCATGCTTATCATCAGCCAGAACCCAGGTTCTCATTAGGCTCCTGATGAAAAGCATCCCAAAGAAAATGCCAGCAAATTGTGCCACTCTGCTGGCAGGAAATTAAAACTGCTCAGAGCAAGTGCAGCCAAGAGAGCTATTGAAATGAAAGGTAACATCAAGGGTGTGATCACCGACTTACACAGGCGTTGAGGATTCAAGATGTGGCTTTCTGCTTCACTAGGGAGAGCAGTCCTCTCCTGGCTTGTCAGCCGCAGTCAGTCCAACAGAGGAGCTGTGGCAGGCGAGGAGGAGAGCTCAGTGAATTAAGTTTTGTTGTGCTTGACTAAATGCTTGCGGTTTGGGTTGTTTTCTTTCCCCCAAAGATGTCTCTGCTAGGAAAAACAGAAACAAGAAAAAAAAAGTTTTTTTCTAGGCTCAAACACTGAAAGACCAAAATAAGTCAATAACTCCAAAAGCACCACAGGTCCGACCACAGTTGGGACAGACAGTCTGTAGAAGAGCAAACAAAACTTCAGAACCTATGAATCTAGCAATGGGACAGATGAGGGGGTATTTTAATTCTGGCAAAATTTTTTGTCAATGGTGTTCCTTTTATCCTGAGGTTAAAACAGCCTTCGAAGATGGGGAAGAATGGGAGGCAGCACCGACACACAAACAAAACATATTAAAATTTTCATCACATTGGGTGTGGTAGGCAGAGTAATAGACCCCTAAAGATGTCCAGGTCCTGTTCCTTGGAGCCTGTGAGTATGCCGCCTTAAAAAGCAGAGGGGAATTAAAGTTTCAGATGGAATTCAGGCTGCTAATTAGCTGACTTTTACAGAGAGAGATTAGTCTGGGTTATCCCAGTGGGCCCAATATAATGACGAGAGTACTTAAATGTGAAAAAGGGAGAAACAAGCAGAGGTCAGACTGATATGATGTGATATACAAGACCCAGCCAGCCATCATTGGCTTTGAAGAGATGGAAGCGGGGCTGCAAACCAAGGAATGCTGGTGCCTCTAGAAGCTAGAAAAGGCAAGGAAACTGATTTTTCTCTAGGATCTCTAGAAAGAAGTACAGCACTGCCAACACCTTGATTTGCGTCTAGTGAGACCCATGTTTTGACTTACAACCTCTAGAACTATAAGATAGTAAAATTGCATTGTTTAAACCACTCCATTCGCATTAATTAACAACAGCAGTAATAGAAATGGAATGTAATGGTATTTATAAAATTTATCTGAAGTTTCATGAAGAAGTTTCCAGATTCCTTGACAGTTCTTGGGGCAAAGTAGTAAGGCAAGATAAGCAGTGAAAAGATCCAAAAGGCACATTTATTCATCCATCCTGGGACAGTAGAGAAGGCTCACCTGTTTCTTAAAAGCCCTCACTTGTCACATGTTTCTTAAAAGGAACTCATATCACTTTTGCTCATGTTCTCTGGTGAGAATTTGTCATGAGATCACGACTGGATGCAAAGGGGATAGGGAACTGTTGTGCCTGGATGGGCAGTTATTCCCAGTGACATTATCACTTCGTGGATGGGGAATACAAATATCGATAGGCAGCCAGCTGTCTCCTGCCAGAGACTTATGTAAATGATCTTAGTGCTAAGTTATTCCGCAGTTGCCAACCGAATGCAATGCTCAGCCACAGCAAATATGTCTCTCCTGGTTATCACAGGTGCTTTTCACTCTTTTAATGGTCCCCTTAATTTATTTTCTCATAGCACTTGATGTTTCCTCATTTAGAAATTCCCATAATTCTTATTATTTGTTCGACTACACTAAGCTTCTTCAGAGTAGGACCATATTTACCTTGTTCATTGTGAGCAACCATCCCCAGTACCTAACACAGTGCTCATCTGTAGTGGTGTCTTAATGAATTATTTTGAATGAATGAATAAATATACTAAAATTTTATTGCAATATATTATCTCTTATGATACATTCTGTGTTTCAAGCTATTTCTGGTCACTTTTTAATTAGATGGTAAGCTGAATAAATAAATCAAACAAAAATTAAGACCCCGTATCCTTTTTGTCGTTTCATAAAGGACACGATGCAATTGTCACACTCCTGAAGCATTATAAGAGACCTCAGGATGAATTGCCCTGTAATGAATATTCTCAGCCTGGAGGAGGTACCCACTTTCTTATTCAGTTTTTGTTTTTAGTATAATATTGTTCCTAAAGGTAAACCTGTGTTTCTATAACTATCATTCTGGGGTGAGGGAGGAGAGCATGTCAGATTAGCTTTATTTAAAGAAAACTGGCTGGGTGAGGCTGAAAATGTAGAAGCCTCCTCTTAGGCTATTTTCTAAGTCACCAATCTGCAGTTCCTCCAAGTTTAACATTCCTGAAACTGGATGTTTATGAACTTGTTAATGACTAGGAAGGCCTGGGTATGCTGAGAGCAGTCTTTTTCCATTTCAGTAACCTGTTAAGTCAGGACAGAGACTACTCATATTCAGGCACAAATTAAATATGCTGGAGTCTGCTAGACCTGGAATTTTAAATATTTTTTATGTACTTTCTAAACAAATGCTTCCTGTACAGTTTCAGTATCCAGAGAAAGACCTGTATTTAAGCTACAGTCCCACCTGGTTTTCTCAGCAAATTTCTTTGTCACTTGCTTCTTTTTATAATGTCGAACTTTTATGTAGAAAACAACTGATTGCTGCTTTAAATTCTATAATATGGTTTGATTTCTAGATGGTTCCTATGTGTCTGTTCCATCTCCCTTGGGGAAGATTAAAAGCATGACAAAAGGTATTTCAGTGTGGTATGATTATTATAGTTTATTACTAAGGATAACTATTACCTCAACTATGATAACTTTCTATTTTGTTTTAAATATTACAAATGATAACTATTTTATAAACATAAACAATATTATCAACATACCATTCTTTCCATAACTAACCTCACCTACTATACTATTTCACATATGCCCTATCAGTTCATCAAATTTCATATGAGTATTAAAGAAAGATCAAATTCTCATAGATATTTGTATTTTTAATGAAATGTAAATTATAAAAATTAATATATTTGAGAATTAAGAATAGAATTACTATAGGTAAAAAAAATGAAAAAAAATTTTTGAGAAGATACCAAATGAGTAATATTTTGGGAACTGTTTTGAATGTATGCTGCATACAGAAATTAATACCGTGGAATAAGGAAAGTAAAAAAATATAATTCAACTATAAATTTATATTTAAATATTTAGAATTTGAAGTCCTTCAAAATTATTTTTTGGTTTTAGATACTTCCTTTGAATGATTCATGTGTTTATTTTCTGACATCTAATTGATATCCCTTTGAGGGTTAGTTTATGGATAGCTGGCTAAGCCTATTGTGATAGGTTGCAGGGATTGACCAGATAAGACTCTTATCATGATGCGATATGGACTATACTCTAGGGTTGCCATGTCATGCAGACAAACTAGTTGTTGATCAGATCAGGAATAAACTCTTAGCCCTGATAAGAAAGGTTGGGTAACAGAGAGAGAGAACTAACATGCTTTTAATGCAAGGGGATAAGGATCATTTGTGATAAGGTTTTTGAATCTCCAAATAGTCAATTATAGCTGGAAAATTAAATGTTACTAGGGAATGACATTTTTGGTTAAGCAAATTATATATGTACATGCGTGTGTGCACTTATTTGGTAAAAAAAAATAATAATAAAATAACAATTTCTGTTTGCAGAGAAGGCAGATGTCCTCCTCCTAAGGGCTGGATTGCCTTCACATTTCCATCTTCAGCTCTCAGAAATTGAATTCCATGAGATTATCGGCTCAGGTAAACTAAGAAAATACTAGTCTGCTTTAGTTTAATGAGCTCAAGATAATGTATTTATTTATTTTTCTTAAACAATTTTAGGTTCTTTTGGGAAAGTATATAAAGGACGATGCAGAAATAAAATAGTGGCTATAAAACGGTAAGCAAGTAAACGAGATCATTTAACATCTGACTGAAACTGTGAATTTTGAGAAGCGTATAAAGGGTGAGCCCCTTGTTTTAATTTATCTGTTGACTGAGGATTTCCTGTTGCTATCATTTCCAGATATCGAGCCAATACCTACTGCTCCAAGTCAGATGTGGATATGTTTTGCAGAGAGGTGTCCATTCTCTGTCGACTCAATCATCCCTGTGTAATTCAGTTTGTGGGTGCTTGTTTGAATGATCCCAGCCAGTTTGCCATCGTCACTCAGTACATCTCAGGGGGTTCTCTATTCTCCCTCCTTCATGAACAGAAGAGGTAAGGGTCTCTTGGTCTGAGTTCTCATTTTACACATCATTGTAATTACCCTTGCAGTACCTCAGAGGCTTTCTGTTTTGATAAGACTTTACCTTTCTGAAATCTCTGAGTACTAGGAAATGTGGCATTTTAAAGATGGCTAATAATTTATGCCCAATAATTAGTAACTAGACTTCAGCGATTTCTCAATAGGAATTCAATTGAAGATAACAAGTTCAAAAATTTTAAATTGGTAACTGAAGTTTATAATAATAAGGCTAAATTTGACATACTAATAAAGCAGATATATATAAACTCAGATAAAATAATTACCAGGAGTCACAGTGTTTATTTTTAAAAGTTTTTTTTTTTTTTAAAAGACAGGTGTCATATAAGTTTAACATGAATTCACTTCCTAGATCTGTGCCCACAATGATTAGAATGTGATTTCACTCAGTGGTTATATTAGATTCCATTTGTATGTTATTACAAAGAAATTAAGTATAATACTACAAATATAAAAATCAGGTAGACTATTTTAAATAAAAGAGATTGATATCCCAATTGATCTATAATTAAGTATTATCTGATGTAGAAAAGCTATTTTTCCAGATTTTTGAATTTTCAGCTTAACCTTCAATAAAGCAAAAAAGGCTGAAATTTTACAGAATAACAAATCACACACACCATTGATTTCTTTTAGAAAGATATGGCATTGACTTTGACCATTTCATCCTCATTAAATGTATTTTTAAATTCCAGGATTCTTGATTTGCAGTCTAAATTAATTATTGCAGTAGATGTTGCCAAAGGTATGGAGTACCTTCACAACCTGACTCAGCCAATTATACACCGTGACTTAAACAGGTATTTTTCTCCCTAAACAATGAACTTAGAATTGTGTTACTGACTAGGAGTCTAAGACAGATTTCAGCGAAGATATATTTTAGATTTATTGCAGATCAGTGTTTTCTACTCTGTGGGTAAGCGGACAGGCAATTTAAAGTTTTGTCATTATGTTTTATAGAAATAGAAAGCTGCGTAACTACCTCTCAGATATGTTTCAGCTCTATTAAAAATGTCCAGAAAGACAGTGGTATCTGTAAGATTCAGCAGCTAACTAGTTCTTAGGTCAGTAAAGTCAGATCAAGGTTTGAAACCAGTGACTGTTATAGAATGTCATGTCTCATGAAAGTCAGGTGTTATAGGAGGACCTGATATAAAATTATCTGAAACTAATTTCATGCTACTATTTTGATATTTTTGTAATAGTAAATTTAGCCAAAATACGGCAGTTTTTAATGCAAAGAAGTTTTCAAGTGAAATAGAGTCTTGAAACAAATATAAAACCAAAGGGTTCCAGGATAGAATCCCAAGAGATTTTAAAGATATGTTTTCAAACAATGAAAGCTTTCTCTAAACAAAAGTCTTACAGGAAGGCCACTGTATAAAATGGAGTGGTTTTTGTTGAAGACAGAGTATAAGGTAGAGAATCCTGTTTACTTACCATTTCCCACTCCCAAGGAGGGAGATTCCTAGGCTACCTCTGTGGAATCCCAAAGGTGCTGGGGAGAATAGTGAGATAACCACTGACTGATCTAGTTTATGGAACAAATTAGATTATTGGAGTCAATAACTTTCATTTCATGATTTTCAGTAAAGTTCATATAGGTCTTCATATTTTATTAAAGGAGAAAAATACTTACCTAAATCTGTTTTAGGTATAAAATGCCAAGTTCTATAAAAAGGATAGTGAAAATTTTCTATAAACTTTCAGAAACAAGAGTATTAATTACTCCTGAGAACCTTAGAAACAACTTCATGGAAGCGGTGACATCCCTCAGGATGGATAGAATTTGGAAAAGCATCCTAGACTTAGGGAAGATATGAAGAAAATAGGAATTAGGAAGTTAAAGGCATATAGAAGAACAGTATAATTTCATTTTAGTGAATGAAATGTTTAAATACATGTAATATGTGAAGTAGACTTGGAGAAAATATTCAGAAAAATACATTGGAACAAGAGCACAAAAATTAGTGAATGCCAGCCTATGGTAGATTAGACTTTGTTCTGTAAGCAAGAAGGAGGCACTGAGGATGTTTGAGCTAGGAATCACAAATTTGGAGCTGTATTATTAAAAGATTAATTCAGCATCTTTGTTAAAGATCAACTAGAAGGGGATGTCAAGAAACTGGTGAAGCAATTATAGAAATCTAGATGAGAACTAATAAAAAGCAGAATTTCATTAATGGCAGTGGAAATTAAGGAAGAGGCAGATATGAGATAGTAGAGATAAAATAAAAGAAATTAGATATTAGAGTGGTTGAATCACACATATTGGAAGTAAATATATGTAGAACTCAACCTATTTATAATTACTTACTAGTTTTCAAATAAAAGTAATTTCTTCACTGTTATTTATTAGTTTTTTTACTGCTTTAAAAAACATATTAATGAACATTTTTACTTTGAGTTTCAGTAACAATATTTAGGAAACAGATTTAGGTGATAAAATAGTAGAATGCAAACTAGAGGTTTGTGAGTTTTAGGAGTATTATCTTGTCATCCAAAACATCTTTGCATGTGGTATTAAAACAAATGAGTGATCATTGAAAGTTTTCTCTAGCTGTAACTCTTCATTTGTAGGGCAATTGAATGTTTGTTCTGTTCCCCCATGAGTAATTACAAGCTGTAACCACTAGATTATAAAGCGGGTCCAAAAATAATATTGATTGAAAGTAAAAATAAAACATTTTCTATATAACAGGTAGAAGTTTATATTTACCATTTTTCTGTCTCTACTCTAACCTAAATGCTTAAATAACACCAAAAAGTCTTAAAACTTTATGAAATACTATTTCATAGATGTCAAAATTATAAAGTCGCAAACTATTACATTTATTATTTGTGGACTACTTTTTTCTAATCTGGCAACAATAAAACAGTTTTTCACATTAATGCAGATACAGTGTTGCATATTGCCCAGAAGAGTCCTCCTCAGAAGGCCTACTACAGTCTGGTTGGGTACATAGAACATATGCCCAGAAAATAATTTAATTGCTATTTGAAGTAAAAAATGATAAAGAACCAAAATGACTAAGCAGTAGTTTTTAAATGATTTCAAGTAAGTCAAACATCAGAGTGGAGAGCTTCCTAGAGGATGTAACACTAAAACTACGTTTTAAAGAGTAGGCCTGTACCTGTCCTCAGTCTCTTCACAGTATACTAATCCTTGCATTTCAGCCATACTTAGAAAGTTCCACTGAAAGAGGAAGAGGAAAAGAGACACATCAGAGACTGAGGAACTCAGATACATGTTTGTATTTGTACTGAAATGACCCGTTTGCATTTTTCTCTCCCCCACCACTCTGGACATGTCAAGGCTTCAGGGGCAGAGATCCTGTTCTCATCATCTCAGAGAGGTTCAATCAATGCATTTTTAAGGGAACCAAATTCTTGGAGCCTTTCTATGAATGTCATTTCAGGAAGCAATGGCCTAGTTGGTACTAGATAGCACCTAATTTGCCCAATCCCTTTTATAGTTCAAAAGGAAATGTGCTATTTGAGTTTATTGATCAGCTCACAGTTTTTGGTTTTGTGGTTGTTGATTTATTTGATGAAAGGAAAGAACTCTCTCTGCCTTTTCCCCCACAAGCTTCTTACCATACAGGTCTGAAAGTTAATTTCCATCTTTATTATATACTAAAGAGAAGTTCAAGGAATGAGTAAGGAAGTGATTCTTTCCAAACATTATGAGAATGATGAAAACACTTAACTATTTATTTAGTACTTATATTGTGAAAGCTCAGCTAACTCCTTGTTACGTATCCTCTCATTTAATTTACAACAATTCTATACTAGAGTTAATATCTCTATTTTACTGATAAGGAAACTGACTAAAGAGTCCGAGGCCACATCATTATAGTGTTCTTAACACAGTATTATGCTGTCCTAACGGCAATAAGAAAACCAAGTCAGAACAGAAAGATAGGAGGCTGCTGATATTGGATGAGCATCAGCCATATTTATGAACTTTGCACTTTGTATTTTAATCCTTAAGCTCAATTTCTGAATCCCAAACCATTGATCATATTATTTCCTTGGGCTTCTGTGTTCTTGCTTTATTTCTTTTTCTACACTCCGTATTCTGCTAGTGTAGAGCAGAGGTTGCATATGAGGTGTGTAGTTATGTTTTTGTTGTTGTTGTTTGTTGTTGTTGTTGTTATTGTTGTTGTTGTTTGAGGCCCATAGTGTTTAAATATTTTTAAAACATATATAGCTGTAGGCAGGGATATATTTTCCGATTTGCCATAGACCCTACCACCTAGCAACTTACCCACTTACACCTGGCCCAATAATACATTCACTTTGTGGCATTGGAGCTTGCAAAGCATGGTTTACAGCTAAAGGCTTTAAAGAGTTTTACTTAATACTAGCAACTATCTTTGTTCTCCTGAAAAAGTACATTTTCCAAATTGTTTGATGTTGAAACCAAAACATCATTGCAAACATATATGGATCAAATGAGTGATCTTTTTCCTATATAAGTATATAGTATAGCAGCACCATAAAGAATCAAATAGTGATACTTCCATCACAGAGTGACCATGGCATTCCTATGAGATATATATATGAAAGCATTTTGTAAACTATAACACACTGTAAAAATTCCATTTGTTATTGCTATTAATCCATCATTTTTTCTCTAATACATTAAGATATAGAAACACTCCACAATACGCTCATACATACAGACACTCCTTTTTTATATAACACAACTAATTAATTGGGGGCCTAGGTCTAGATCTGAGAAAGACTCACTGTTCATTGAGTGTCATCTTATTTGCGTGACTATAAAGGAAAATAATTAATGATAGTTTAAAAATAGCCAACTTAGTGATAACAAATGACAGCTAATTTAAAATGACAAAGCTAGTAAGGGCTAAAAGAATTTTAATTTTGAAGATGACATTTTAACTAAATTAGTGAAGATTTCAGAACATATCAAAAAAATTATCAATAAAAAATTTTAATAGTTATTTTTAAGTTGAAATATACCTTTCACTTGCCTTTAAATTGAGCATGGAATATAAAAGCCTTGCATTTTTAGGGGGAAAAAGCGAGTACAAATAAATTATTAATTGTTTTTTTTTTTTTTTAATTTCCTAACCGTTAGGTGCAATTGTATTCCTCAGTTTGCATTATAGGGTCTACTCTCAGCTATTCCATTCACTTGTGACTTTTCTAATAAACAGTTATACAGAAAATATTTATCATTCTCTGGCAAATACTATCTTGCAGTGAATTTTGAATACCAAATGCAGACCATTAATTGATGTATTATAATATTTACAGTATGTCTTGAAAGAGAGAACCTGTTAAAACTTATGAAATTTTTCACTACTCCTGTAATTCTCTTACATAAAACCAGTCACAAGTGGCATTTTAAACTTGTCAATTTTAAAAATTATTTCCACTTTTAAATTCAGGTAATTAATTAATTAAAAATATCTGAATGCTTGATATGAGCCAGAATTTCTGCTATGCCTGGGAATACAGCAGAGAATGAGGATGACAGACCATAGCACTTTTTCTAGCAGAGCTTAGAGCTCAATGAAGTATTTCCCCAAATTTCCCAATTATAAGAATTATCTGGGGGCTGTCATTAAAAAAATAAATTCCAAGACTTTTCCCTTGAAAGCACAGATTGAGACTGTCTTAAAGTGGGCCTGAGCATCTCTACATTTAAACAAAATTACCTACTAATTCTTATGATCTAGCAAGGAGAGTAAATAAACATTGTTATCGTGTAGTGGATCTCAACTCTGGCTGCACATTAGGATCTGTGAAAGAACATTGAAAAAATTCTGATTGTACTTCAATCAGAATCTCCAAGGGTGGGGCCCAGGTATCAGATTTTTAGAGAACATTGCCAGTGATTCCAATATGCAGGCAGCATTGAGAGTTGCCTTCTAGGCTAATGCCAATTACATCTCTTAACCATTTGCCATAGAATCTTCTTCCTATATGCTGCCAGAATGGAGTGGGAATATTGGGGAATCAAGTCACAGTGTAATTTCAAATGTTTTGAGAATTATTACCCTGACCATCGTATTTATTCATTCATTCAATAACAAATGTAAAAGACAGAGTTCCATGGACCTGTGGTACCTATGGTACAGAGTAGGTTCCAAGATCCAATTGTTTCCATGGGAATTGTGCTATGTATACTAAGGCATTCTGAAGCATCTAATTTAAAATTCATGGTTGATACCAGAAAGTTCCCAGGAGTGTAGAATCTTCATAGACAGCCAAAATTTCAATATTGGACAGTAGCAGTACACATAGTTTATATGATTATTCAAGGCTATAAAACCCTGGAAGATTATAGAACTATATACAATTATAATCATCAATACACAATATACAAAGTGAGCATAAATAGGACATATAGAGAAAGACTCAGGACTTAAAGAGTGCCTGTAGTTTTGAAATGTTTATGTTCAAAATTGTAATGTGACTTCATATTTCTAAATTTAATTTCTTTTCATAAAAGTAAGCAGTTGTAATCTGTGTCAATTTCATTACTGCTTTGAGTAATGAAAAAAATTAAGCTATATAATTTTTCAAGATGATTTTTTTGGGGGGGGCGGGTGAAGCAACACTTGGTTGACCTTACAGATTGCAAGGAATGTGTCAGCTTACAATTCTTTTTATAATTTTATTTTTTATTTTTTATTTTTTACACCTACTGCACCTGGGCTACCTAGGTGGTCTCCCATCCAAGTAGTAACCAGGCCTGATCCTGCTTAACTTCCAAGATGAAACAGGATTGGGCTTGTTCAGGGTAGCATGGCCATAGACTCAAGATGAAATTTTGATTTGTTAGGGTAGGTTATCTGCTACACTAATAGGTCTCAAAATGTATATCACTTCAAGAACAAAGAAGTTTGTATCTTGACTGTATGAAGAATAGGTCGTTGGGGTAGTCCCTGTCCTTAAAGTCACCCAGGACCTATACTCAATATGTGGCTTCTGCAGTCTCCGTGGGGGTCCTCTTTATTAAAGTGACCATATATAGGACAAGAATATGTAAGATGTGAATAAAATTTCTATGAGCCAAGCATTAGAGTAGCATGCATCACTTTTAGTCACATCTCATTGGCTAGAACTCAATCATATGGTCATGACTGACTGCGAGGGGTACTGGGAAATGTAATCTAGTTGTGCACCCAGAAGAAGAGGAAAAGAGCTTCAGTGGGCAGTTGGTAGTCTGTGCTACACTTACCCTATTACACTAATGATAACAGGTACTTGCAACAGTACATTACCCTATTTACACTAATGATAACAGGTACTTTCAACAGTAGTTGAAAAGGCTGGTCTAGATGATCATGAATCAGTTGCACAAATATAATGTTAATTGCATATTAAAATATTTAGTTTCTAAACAGTTTCATAATTTATAAACTAATACAATTAATTGGGAAATATAATGAAAGCTATTTAATAAAATATATATGAATTAATTTTGAAATACTTCTCATTCACTTTTGTTAGCTATGTTAAAGACACGAGACCAGCTTTGGAAGTGTGGGACGTGTGTTCCTAAAACATCATTCAAGAGTAAAAACATGTACTGTAATAAGATATAATAGTATGAAATGGTCTATATAAATTCAAAAACTTAAGTCACAGCTTCCTGTGCTCTGTGTCAATGAAAACAAACATGTACATATACACACATTTTTCTGAGTGAAATTGAAACACAGGAAGACAGTTATTCTATTCAGTAACCTTTTGCACCATATCCAGCAGAAGATGTTTCTCAACCATTTAAATCTATAAATTATTTTAATCCTACTAATGAGTTTCCCACCAGTTTTGATGTTCAGTCATGATTTTCATTCCCATTTCTGACATACTCAGTCTCTATTTAAAGTCAATCTGTCTGTCCTCGGCTTTCTTAGGGAAGGGGAAAGTTTCCCCTCTCACCCTCTTGAGTTCTTATGGCTGGACTATTAATAAAATTGACGAAAGACCAGATTAACAGGAAAAAAAAACAAATTTAATACATGTAAACAGACCATAAATGATGCTCAGAGAAATGATTAAAGCAGGCAGCATTTTATACTTTTTAGACAAAGAAAGTAATAAATTTGTGAAGATGTGACAGGACAAAGAAAGTTAGATTCGGATGCTCTTTAGTAAAGAATCTAAACAGAGAGAGGACTTGATGCAGTAAATTAATGATGGAGCTACAAGTTTTGTTTATAAAGGCTTATCTGCCCTGAATTCCTTTACTCAGGGTGATAAGTGTGTCTTTCTTAACCCACCCACCGCTTAGAGCAAGGAGGGTACCTTACACAGGGAAGATTTATTTACTGCATTTTAAGGAGTCAAAGAAGAGCCAACATGCCTTCTTACACTTGCTGTCTTTTCAAGTAACTTTAATTCAAAATAATTAATATGCTATTGTGGGATTTTCCTGGGCCCTAACATTTTCCTCGTCTGTAACTTCCATGGAGGTTTTATACATTAGAAGTTGAGCTGGTTGATTGTTCCATCCATTGAACCAATCTCCTCAGAGTCCTGATGATAAGTCAGTTCAGTTAAATTTATTTTAGGAGATGGTGATGCTGGTGGATTCCCAAAGTTGGGCCCATAAGGTGCAAGCAATCAGGTATTTAATAAGTGGCATTTCTATGGAAACCAAAGGAAGATAATGGTTTTCATAGAAATCACCATCCTGAGTCTGGAGGCAACCCACAGAGAGAAGAGATATCTAGATATTGAGATCAAAGCATCTTTTGTAGTTTGAAATGTCTCTGATGATGTCATCAGGTATTCAGGTAGACTTTCTGAGGGGCTTAAATATCAACAGAAATGAAGATTGTTTAAACACAAATAATGCTGACAATTTCTCTGATACTTATATCAAGTTATTCAACTTCAGTTAGCATGGCCTCAGAAGATGGAGCAGTTTTGATTCTCAATGATTTCAAGTCAGAAGGGTGGGAGAAAAATGGTCAACATTAGTTTGGAGAGTTGTAGCCAAATATGAGGGAACTAGAAGAATTTGGGATCCAGTCAAGTTACATGCAGTAACAAAATTTCAAAAAAAAATTAATAGAACTAGATAGAATCTGATATCCACAAATGTGTATTATAGTTTTTACTAAAGCACATTTTTTTCTCTCTAAAATCACCCTGTGTTTTACCAACACTAGCCAAATTAAGACGAAGTGATTTACAAAAGAAATCTAGCTTTGATAAACTTGCTTTGATTATTTATACAAATGCAACAAGAATAACAATTGATCACATTGGCTCTTTTAAATCTGCTTTGCTAGAACTTTTCAAAAGGAATCTCCAGACTGAGATTTTAATAAGCTCCCAAGGCTAAGAAGCTAAGCCAAGTATGTGTCATCAGACTTCACCTGTTAATAACTAGATTTGGGTTCATTCCTCTCTTCTTGATGTCCCCAAAATATCATGATGCTCTTGCATCTTCCAGGAAGTGACCTTCTTTACTCACATAGTAAGGTTGCCGGGAAGCCTGTAAGCAAGGTACCAGATTGATATTTAAAAGGGGCTTTATTTGATTCTATAATGTCAACCTTAGTTTCTTACTTAAAGCTGTCTGTCATATATCTGCATCTATATATATTTCTTTCAAACATGATATTCCAGTATAAGCCTTGGTAAAATAATCATTTTCTAATTGTGTCTTATTACAAGAAGAATAGATTCTTAGTGAACTTGTGCAAAGACAATATTGCCATGAAAATGTTAAGAGTCTTTTAATTTTGGCAGGATCAAGTAAGGAGATAAATATTTCACTTCTATTTACAAAGGTTTAATTTACCAAATTGCTATAAGTCATAGATAGCTTAAAGTGCGGGGAGTTTTCTTATATTTGGAAAACAAAGATTAAAGAACCAGTAATATTTCAAATAAAAAGCCATAAAAATGATAATCATCCTAATTGGTTAAGTCAGTTCCATGTATTAATTCTATTGATTTTTGTCATTTCTTAGCAGTTTTATGAATCCAGTTTTTCAGTAATGTTCTGTAAATTTTTATCCAGTTTAGTGTTATGATCTGAAAGTTATTGGAAACCTATATTCTAGTATACTTTTCATGAATCTTATCAAAGATAAAGCACATTCACAAAAGCAACAGAGTAAAACAGTCACTGTGTAAATGACAGAAAACTTAAAATACTATAGTTAAATTTCTGATTACAATACAGTTGACGAAGATATTTGGTTATTTCTATTATACACATTTTAAGATAGTGACTAGAATTATGACTGATAACATTATACTAGGACATTTTGGAGTTTTAGGAATTTTATATAATTTTTAGAACACTCATTAATGCCATTCATCCATGAAATATAACTTAAGAAGATTTATTATTACTTATTTGACTATGCTTTCCATGTAATTTAACATGCTAAATAAATATAAGTTGTTTAATATCTCCCTTTTCATAAAAAGAAAGAATGAATCCTTTGAAATGTTAGATAAGGTCAAAAAGACTTCATTTAAAATCGATTATGAGAAGTTTCAAAAAATATATCAAAAGGTTTTAAAATACTTGGTCAAATAGAATCATAGGTCACTATGAAACAATAGTTATCCATTTAATCATGGTGATAATTAAAGAATTTTCAGGAAAACACAAAAAGTTAAGTAGTTGTAAGCAAAATTTAGCTTTGTTAATATTAAGACCTGATAAAGACAATGTGAAGCTCAGTTGGTTACACAAAATCTTTGCTTTTTAGAAATATTTCTTTAAAAGATAAAGAAAAATCTTTACAATTCATTATCAAAAATGGAGCAAACTCCAAAGAAACTTTGTCCTTTTAGAAGATAAAAGAAAATTAAGTTTTAGTTTTGCATAGTATGCTGTTGGTATTAGAGCTTATTTTTTAAATCCCTATGATAAATTTCTTTACCCTTTCTCAAGATTCTTTTTTCATAAACCTTCTACAAATTTGTATGTCCATTTTAGTTTGTTTATATAGACTTTTCGGCTCTAAATTCTTTTACTCTGGTGGCAAGGGTGTCTCTTAGCCCTCCGCTCTCTACCCATAACCCCCAGAGCAAGAGGGACACTTTCCACAGGGAAAATTTATTTCTTGAATTTCAAGGCGACAAAGAAGTAGCAACATATCCTTCTTGCACCGGCTGCTTTTCAAGTAACTTTAATTCAAAATAATCAATATTCCATTGTGGGATATTTTGGGGTTGTTTGCCCTGGACCAAAACAGCTCTTTGAACCGCCAGATAAGCAGAGAGTTTTCTCTCTCAAGTTCCTACATATTATTTAAATAGAAATTTACTATCTAAATCGTCTTCATCTTCTCTCAATGTAGATTTATCCCTACCTCCTCACCTGATCTTCTAGTTCCCAGAGGGCCAGCTGTGTCTCAGTCACTCATCACATTTCATTTTGATTTATGTTCCTCATGCTGAACCAAAATTTTAGTCCCCCTCCTCTTCCCCTACCTTACGGCTACAATGTCCTTTAGTCCCGACTTGCCCTTCATTTGTACTCCAATGGAAATAGCTAAAGTTTCCTCCCAGGCCCAGTTAAAATGTTCTTTTTCTTTCAGCTGTCTCCATTAGAACGTCTCATTTAATTTTAGTTGCAGCCACTAATTCTAAAAATAGTACTCTTACTTAACACCTCATTAAGTAAATTCCCTTAGACATATACTCCCTTTAAATTAAAACAGGTACACTTAAATCAGAGAACTCACTCATTCTGCCCACACTATCATATTTCTCATACAAACCTGGTCAAACCTGCTATCCCTTGCTGTTAATTTCATCAGAACCTTTGCCTCAGTTATCCCAGTTAGACAAATACCTGAATCTCACATGTTAGAAGTGGGTTCTAATTTCCCAAATCCCTTTTCAAATGCTACACAAGATTATCTGTGTGTGTGTGGGCAAAACAAATGTATCTGTATGTATAACAGCATAGAAAGTCAGGTTTGGCCAAGAACAAGAATTCTGTGATACCAAAATTCACTTGATTTGACATATAAATATTACTACTCCACACTTGAACCTGGCCTCAGAATTTCTTGTTCCAGTGCCTTTTGTGGAGAAGTGGTTCACTCTGCTGCCTCTTTCCTTAATACAACATAGCCATACCCTGAGAATTCCCAAAGCCAGAGAGGCAAATGTTTTTCCTGTAACAATGTTACCTTCTCTCACCCAAGGACTGAGCTTGGAGTAGTAGAAGCGATGCCCCTCTTGATCCCCTGAAACCTTTCAAATGCTTCCGGGTGACCGGTGGTGAACTTACTGGCCTGCAATTTTCTGATGTTACTGGGTCCTTACACTGCCATTTTTTCATTCTTTGGGGATATGACCTGTACAAAATCAGCTTTTGAAAATGTCAACAAAGGCTTTTCTCTGTTTGGCCTTGTTTCTTCTCTGCTCTCATTTCTTGGGAGGCAACCATGAGTGCCCTTCTTGGCACCTTGTCAATTTCCTGAGCCGCTAACCTTTCAGTAATGATATTAATGCTGCCTTGCGGTTATCTGTGCATTTCTTAGTTCATCATTTTCAACCCTTGCTTGCTGAAATTCATTTATGTTGTTGTGTTCTTAAGATCCTGGAGTTTAACTGAGTGTAACCTGACTGGGGATCCGGAGCCAGAATTTCTAGCTAATAAATGCTTAACAATCTTAATAAGTGGATATTTCTTTTTCCATTGATTTAATTTCCAATAACTATTCCTCGAATTTGGCCTAGAAACAGATAATTGTAAGCTTTCTTGCCTAGTTTAATATTTTCCATTTTAAAATTCTCCCTTCCAGCCTTAGGAGGAAGCAGCTTTTCAGATAATGCTAGTCTTCTCTTGGGCTTGTAGAATGGAAATATGTGTGGTGTGGGCTACCATCCTACTGGAAGGCCACAAGATGAACCAATTGAAAGCGTTGACTATTGAGCCAAATTTCGCAGGTTCAAATACCAGCTCCTATGTCCTTGGGCAATTAAAAACCAGTTTTCTAATATGTAAGATGCCAGTCATAATACCTACCTCAGTGGGTTTAAATGATAAAATACATTACTTTTTATTGCCATTCTTTTTCCTCTTTACTCTCCTCAAAGAATATTTTCACTACTTAATATTCTTGGATAATCAAGGGTTTGTTTGTTTGTTTGTTTGTTTTTTACTGAATTAAATGTTTCTAAGGTCCTGTCTCTCCTTTTAATTGCATCACCATAAACTTTGCTTCATGGTTCAAACGTGTGTCAGGGATTCAATCTGCCCACACTATCATATTTTTCATACAAACCTGGTTTGAAAAAGATCTAGAACAGAATCTGGATAAAAAACACAGCCAAGGTTGATATGGTTATCTAATTATTCAAGATCCTTCTTGGTGATTCTTCATGCTAGGACTCATTTGCAAAACTTAAGCATACATTTTAAATATAAGCCATTCAATTGTATGAATGTTGTTGGTGATAATAATGGTACAGAAGGGGAAGCATCATCAGAGGTACATACCAAAGATCATGCCCGCAAAAAGTCAGGTAGCAGAAGTCCTAGTGTTGCAGAGGATGTATGGGACATCCACGTAGTTAGGCAGATTTCCTTCCATCTGCCCAGTAAGCTCACCCAGTGAGTCAACTCAGAAGTTATCCTTCCTACTATAAAGAGCAGAAGATGATGTTTGCAAAGTTCACATTGAGATAGTTGTCCCTGCCCTTCCTTTAATAGTCAGAGAATATTCCCTGAAAACTGCTAAGAGGAGCATATCCAGCCCCTGGAAATTGATTTATTTGTGAATTCTAGAACTACATCAATCAAAGAGCATCAAAACTTGGAGAAAAACAACACATTTTCTTCAAGAGCAAACATAAAAACACACCAAGTTACAGAGAACCTCCTGCTGTTATGCTAACCAAAATTGTGTAGCCTAAAAGAGGCATTTTTATAACTAAACAAATTGTGCTGTTTGGAAAGGCTGAAAGTATATTTGGCATTTTAGAAAAAAATAAAAATATTCCAAAATGACCCCAGTACCCAAGAAAAGGGAAACAAGTCTTATTAAAAGTTTTTTTCAGTTTTTTAGTTTTATCGAAACAGGCAAATAGTTGATCATGTTTACAGTGTACAATTCAATGAGGTTTTTTTTTTCAATTATAGTTGGCATACAATAATATATTAATTTCAGTTGTACAGCATAGTGATTAAAAATCTATATAACTCACGGTGATCAGTCCACTAAATCTACTACCTCTCTTCCCCCTTACCTGTTTATTACAATATTATTGACTATATCCCTATGCTATACTTTCTAACTCCATGACTATTTTGTAATTATCCATTTGTACTTTTTAATCCCTTTGCTCTTTATCGCTGACTTTCCCAACCCCCCTCCCATTTGGTAGTCCTCAAAATATTCTCTGTATCTATGAGTTTGTTTCCATTTTTGTTGTTATGTTGTTCTTCAGATTTCACATGTATTTGAAATCATGCAGCATTTGTCTTTCTCTATCCAACTTACTCCATTCAGTACAATACCCTCTAGGTCTGTCATGCAATGTGTTTTTCCATCCCCTTCCTTTTAGCGTGCATGTGTGTGTGTGTGCGTGCGTGTGTGTGTGTGTGTGTGTGTGTGTGTGTGTGTGTTAATCTGAAGTGAGTCTCTTGTAGGTAGCATATGTAGGGGTCTTGTTTTCTTATCCATCCAGCTACTCTATCTTTTGGTTGGAGCACTTAATTCTTTTTCATTTGGGGTACTTGTTAATAGACATTGCCATTCTTCATTCATGTTTTTGATATATATTTTTTTTCTTCTTCTTAAAGAGTCCCTCAAATATTTCTTGTAATACTGGCTTGATGATGATAAATTCCTTTAGCTTTTTCTTGTCTGGGAAGCTCTTTATCTGTCCTTTGACTCTAAATGATAGCTTTGCTAGATAAAGTGATCTTGGTTGTAGATCTTGGTTTTCATCACTTTGAATATTTTGTGCCAAGCTTTTCTGTCTGGAAAAATTTTATTGAGGAATCATCTACCAGTCTTATGGGAGCTCCCTTGTAGGTAACTAACTGCTTTTGTCTTGCTGTTCTTAAGATTCTCTCTGTATTTAACCTATGGTATTGTAATTATGATGTGTCTTGGTGTGGGCCTCTTTGGGTTCATCTTTTTTGGGACTCTCTGAGCTTCCTGAGGTGTATATCTGTTTCCTTCACCAAGTTAGGGAAGTTTTCCATCATTAGTTCTTCAAATAGGTTTTCAGCTTCTTGATCTTTCTCTTCTCCTTCTGGTACCCCTGTAATGCAAATGTTCATTTTGTCCCATTCGCTCCTTAAATTATGTTTTTGGATTCTTTTTTCTTGTTGCTGTTCCAATTGGGTGTCCTCTACTACCCCATCTTCTATATGAGTGATTCAGCCCTTCACTTCATCTATTCTGTTGATTCTGTCTAATATACTCTTTCATCTCAGATAATGTATTCTTCATTTCTGACTGGCTCCTTTTTATAATTTCCATCTCCATTTTTATGTTTTTTATCTCTTTGTTAAAGTTCTCACTGAATTCGTCTACTCTTCTCCTAAGTTCATTGAGCATCCTTATAACCAGTGTTTTGAACTCTGCATCTGGTAGATTGCTTTACTCTGTGTTTTGTGGAGCTCTGTTCTTTCATATGGGACATGCTTTTTTGTCTCCCCATTTTGGCTGCCCTTCTGTGTCTGTTTCTATGTACTAAGCAAAGCTGCTGAGTCTCCTGGTATTATTAGCGTGGCTTTGTGCAGTCAGTGTCCCATGGCACAGTCGTGAGAGAGGTCCAGCTGCAAGCCAAGTTTAGTCCCAGTCTGTGCCCCTCTGGGGCCACCTGGTGAGATTCAGCAAGCAATCCACAGATGCTGTGCTTGTAGTTGCCTTAAGAAACCATGCCAGAAAACAAGGCCAGGTGCCACCAGTGCAGGGTTTGGGGCTGCTCAGAAAGAACATAAGGCACACCAAGGATACCACTGGATGTGTCAAGAAACAATTTTTTCTAAATTTATGTTTCTGTACTTACTGTGTTATGATTGTTATGTCACTTGACTTCTTTCTGCCTCAGGTTCCTCATGTGCAAATGAGATAATGATGTCTACATGTACCTGTTCAGAGATCCTTGCAATGAGTTGAGGGTGTCAGAACAATGATACATGGAGCACTTTAGAGAAAGATTCTACTAAAGAATCCCATATGTCGTTATATTAATCACATGAAACCGAATTGCCAGAAAGTCTCACAGTAAGATTCATTTTGAATCCAGCTGCCGAATCCATACTATTTGTAAAGTAGTCTGGCTTTATCTCCTCCACCGAAGGTGAAAATATTGTGGTTACCAGAAGGTGTGGGGAACAACATACTTCTTTTCTGAAAAGCTTAATATTACCTTGACCAGCGTGAAGAAAAGAGCATGCAAGCCTCTCAAAATGATTAGAACTCTTTAATCCTGGAGGGATGGTCTTTGTATCAATTACTTTTTAAGCCTTGTATGTGAAGAACTGTATTCTTGGTCACTAAGCCCTCATTTAATGGCTTTAGCAACCTACAGAAAGGTAGTGAAAAGCATGCCTGGTGCCATAGATGAAACAGCGTTAGAGCGTTGATGATGTCTGGCTTCTTTTCTTTGGGGAGGGAAATCCTCTTCTAAATTCTTAAAATAGCAGTTGGCTTTCATTAAATCTATTCAGAGTTAAGGGTCTGAGGATCTTGAGTGACCCCTTTCTCTGGGAATGGAGCACATTTTAATAGGCTTTTTCCTGTCTACAGTCCCTGAAAGATTTAGCTACTGGCAGTCCTCCTGAATTGCTGGAATTTGTAAAGGAAAGGATTGATTATATGTTTCTTCTAATTCTCTTTCTATAATTTATTTTTTCCCATTTTATACAAAGAATGAGAAAGATATTCTGAGTCTTCTATTGAGATATGGTTGGCCTTAAAGGCAAACATTTTAGCATTGAACTTTTATTAACCTCCTCTGGGTTTGACAGTTTCTTCTTTTTGCTTCCTAAATATGAGGCTAAAGTGCTTGTTTCTCAGCATTGTAAGAAGTAGAGAGAGAACAAAAGTTTCTTTTGTTTGTTTTATTTTTTTTTCAGTCGAATCACATCTGCAGTCTCTATATGAAAAAGGTAAATTTATTATAAGCCTTAACACATGCTGTTTGCTCTGATGGAAATATCCATCCCTGCCCCACCAACTTCCCTTCTTCCCCTTTATGCCTCTTCTGTTCCCTCTTCCAATATCACTTTTCTCCTGGCTAATTCCTATTCCTTCCTCCAGGAAGCCTTCTTACATGTTCCCATGGAACACCAATTTCTTGCTTATCTCAAGGATAGCATTCTATTAACATTTCACATGTATTTGAATATATCTCCTACAATACACTAGGATTAATCAGAACAGGAGCTGTGAATTTTGTACCATTGTATTCCTAAATGCTAAGTACAGCAACTGGGTCCTAATAGAAATTCAATTAACATTTATCAAATGTGTGAATGAATTAATAATGTTTCAAGGAATATAAGAGTATCATATATATTAGTGTTTCTAGGTGCCAGGCGTTGTGCTCAATGTTTCACAGACATTAGCTTATTAAATACTTATAACTCTATATGATGGCTTTTATAAACAAGCAAAGGTAGAAAGGTTGAAAGAGATCGAATTAAAAGGTGATATAGCTGGTAAGTTAAGTGACAGACCAAGATTATTACCCATGCTATATTGTCATATAGTCCAAAAACATAGAGCTATATAGTAATTTAGTCCCACAAACCAGGAGTGCCTCTGATTGAATAGCAAAGCAATTATTTGTCAGATTGCTTTACCAAGGCAGGCATAGTTTATAGAGTTCCTAGCAGAAACGAGAAGGTAGTTTTCACTTAATATTGAACAATTCAGTGGCATTTAATAAAATGAAAGTCAGTCTTTTGCTCAATTAATACTGCTATTGCACAAGTCATTTACCTGGCTGTTTGTGCTATAGATAATTATTTGCATGCTAGTCACTAAAGTCTGTCCAAAAACAACAACAACAAAACACACACACACACAGTGGAGAAAAGAAAATATAATCAGTTCCTTGACTGCTGATTTAGTCAGGTACAAAGTTAGCCAAATAAACTGGTTTTGCAAGATAGACATAGCCCAAACTATCTGGTGATCCTGAAAAATACAATCCCTTGAAATTCTAATGATTTCTAGTCACTACTGACCATGTAGATTTGAACCAGTACCTGTTTTTTTTCTGAATTGATTGATTTTTCCTTCTCACAGGCAACATTTTTATTTTCTAACCTGCAGCCTTTCTGTGCCTGACTGGAATATTTTTGCATTTGATTAATGTTTTCATTTGACTTTCAATGAGGTCTCAAAACAGTTTGGCTTGTCACAGTCAAATTATTTAAATATCTTCTGAAAAGAGTATGTGGAAACTAAAATCAGATTCATGTGAACCTTAAAAAACCAGTGGTGACATTTCCTGAACTTGTTATATTTTTATGTCAGAATTAATCATTTCACAATTTTGTTTTATGTTGATGCTCAGCTTCTTAAATGCAGAGATTATTAGATGGCTCAGTGGAAAAGTTTTAATTTTTAACTGACCTAGAAGTTATTCTCTGGCAAGGATCTGTGTTCCTTTTTCAAATATTTCTTGTGGTTTCAAAAGCAAAATTATGCCTTCTACTTAACATTAAAAACACTTTTTTTTTTGGTTCGATTTCTTTAACACAAATATCTAAGTCACCCTTTTCACTTTCCAGTTACACTTCACTCCTAATTGATCTGAATTATCCCAACTATAGATTTAAATATTGTCGGCTTTCTACTACATTCAACTTATTCCATGTGAAGGAGTATATACCGTAAGATTTCATTTATATATAATTTTAGAAAATGCAAACTAATTTCTAGGGTCATAAAGCAGATCGGTGGTTTCTAAGGGCCATACTAAGAGAGGCGTGAACTGCAAAGGGAGTCAGAAATTCTATTGGGTGACAGAAACGTTTTGTATCTTGAACTTAGTTTCACAGGAGTACGTCTGCTAAAATTCATTGAAGTAAAGTATAGTCTTTATATAGACATGTTTTTCCTTCCAATGGGCATACAAGTATTGTCTAATATAAGTGGTAAATATAAAAAGTAAAATTCCTTAAAAGAGATAGTCAAAGTAATATGAATATGCCTATTTCTAATCGTGAACACAGGGTATTTTGTCGTTTTCAAAATCTTAAAAAGGAGAAATAATCACTTGCCAAATAATCTCACTGAGGATATCAAAACCAATTCTAGCTAAAGGGGAAAAATCAACATAACCGAATTGGAAGAAAAAGGGTTTACTCAGATGCCATCACTGAGTACAAATCTATATTGCACTAAGGTCAAGTTAGTTGTCTGCAAATGTTAGCATTTAGTCAAAGGACCACAGACATTGACAGGAAGGGAGATGAGAGAGTATCTTTGAGGCTATGCACTTATCCTCTATTCACTCTTGCTGGTTCTGGTCTGATGCAAAAGATATTCAGTACCAGAATTTAACCCTCAGTCAAATGTAAAAATGCACACATTGAATGGCAAAGACAAGGCTCAGAGCATTTATATATTATCGAAAAACTGGTGGGTTGAAGACAAGTTTCAAAAATTGCAAACAGGCAGATATAATATCTGAAAAGAAAAAAAAAACTACCCTAATACACTAAGTTAATTAAAAGCAATGTACTGCTAGGTATGCAGCATGAAACTATGGATCACGGGGATGCAGCCAGAATGGCTTTGTCTGTTTTTAAAATATCACTTATGAGAGAAGACATCTATGGGATCTAATGAAAATTATCCTTTGACTCAGAAAAAAATACAATGAATTAATTTGTAATCAAGATCATGGAAGTAAGATTGCATAAACAACATAACTCATGTGCAAGAAATATAACATCAAAGTGCTTCAAAATTAGAATTGTAGAGCACTTCTACTCAAGTCTCAACACATAAAAAAGTATATGTCTGATAACTGGCCTGTGAAAATGTTCCCATTTGCACTCTATGGTAAGTTTAGCCCAAATTCAGAAAATTGGATTTGGATAATTGAAAATTAGTTGGGACCAGGAAATGAGCAATGTGAATGTTCAAATTTCAACAATAAACACAATGAAGGTATTTGTGATAAACTGAATCTTCTCTTGATGCCTGTAATTGATGCAGAAAGGTATAGCTCAGATGGTTCTCATTTGAGCAGTAGTTTATTTATTTTGCTAGACTTAGGTGGCTACTAAGCATTTCTGCATATTGTCAGGGCAGGGCAGATTTAGCCATTTCAGAGAGCCATTTATTTACTTGTAAATGTTAAAATTTCTAAGGATAATCTACATAGAATGAATCATCGATATGTATTCTAATTTAGCAAAAACATGTAATAAATAAGTTTTGCTACAAAACCAAGCAAGCACTAAAGAAAGCTGGAATTGTCTAGCTTCAAAATCTTACCTCCTCTGTTCAACTATCTCAATAATAAGAGATTACAAATACCTTATTGTATATTTTTTCTATTTTGCTTTTTATTTTTTAGAATATTTTAAGAAAAAGTGTGATGATGGGGGTTAAATCAAACCTGTAGTAGTGAGAATTAAGGATAATATACTGTAACTGAAAGAACTAGAAAAACAAATAAATTAAGTAAATTAAAACGTTTTATTTTGAACATTTAATCAATGAAATGCCATCAAAGTCATAGATGGGTCAAATGCTTGTATAACCAGCAAGTTTACACATTACACACAGGAAGTTTCTGCTCTGGAGGCCGATACCTATTTGTTACAAAAAGAGATTTGTTACAAAAAGAGATTTGTTACAAAAAGAGATTTGTTACAAAAAGAGAACCTTTGAGACTTCTCAGATTGAAGTTCTTCTCCCAAAAGTTGGGTTTGGCTTGCCCACACTAGCTTTCGGTATTACTTCTTACAAAATAAGTTACTATAGATTTTGGCCAACAATGCAGAGACTAAGAAGTGAGATGGTAGTTTCAGGAGCACTGGTAATATCAAAGAGAACCCATATTCTAGGTATGGCAGAGCGACTATGCACTTTCAAGTCAGAAATATTAAGGCTTAATCCAGCTCTGCCACTTCCTAATGCTTTGATGGTTGACAAGTTATTTCTCTAAACATCAGTTTCTTCATTCATAATATTTAAAACAGAGGGAAACTGAGTCCAGGGCTTGTGCTGCCTGTGCCGCTCACAGTCAAAAGACCAACACAGGAGTTGGGCTAAATAGAATAAGTGTGTATTTGACAATTTCAACTCCCAGAGACACAGGAGGGCTATTGCTCCAAAAGCCTGGCTTCCCAGTGTTTTGAGAGCATGAATTATATAGGAAAATCAGTAGTCATGGAAACTAAGAGAGTGGGTGTGGCCAGGGCTATCTATCTTGTCTTTTCAGCCTGGGCTTGTTTCCCAAGCCACTTAGAGGGGAAGCAAAAGGAACTGGGTGTTCAGTCCTGGAATCAGCTGTTACATCATCCTGTGACCTTGATCTTCGGCAAAACTAGTTGATCAAGGGAGTAACTGCCTTCCCAAGCAAGTGAGAGCAAAATGTGCTGTTTAGTTACAGTTGTAGATAGCATTTTGAGAATGGTGGGCCAGTGGACTTCTGGAGCAGGGAGGGTAGATAATGTCCATGGGACCGGCCGTAGAAGCATACAGTGCCCATGGGAACAGCAGAAGATGTCCTTGGGAGCAGGTATTTCCCAGAGAGTTCTTTATTCATTGTCTTCACCGAGGCTGTTGACCAAGCAGCCCTTTTTGTCTTCTGAATACATGAAAGGGCTATGGTTGAATTAACCCAATATTCTACTCTGACATAGCTCCCTTATGTCACATTCTTCATGCCAGTTCTTCCAGACAGGGTGTCCTGGTGTCAGGTTCTTCTTCAATATAGGAAATCTGTCTACCTCGTAGCCATGTCTGGCACATAGTAGACATTCGGTAAATGTTAGTTCTTAGTTACTGTCATCTAAATGGTTTCAGAAGTAACTTATTTGCATGTATGATTATCAGAGTTCCAATTTTCATATCTCTGCTACAAAAAAACATCTCTAAAGAAACACATAGTAATTATTTGTCTTGCCACTCTCCCACTTAACCAAAGATAAGAAAGAGAGAGAGAGAGAGAGAGAGAGAGAGAGAGAGAGAGAGAGAGAGAGAGAGAGAGAGAGAGAGAGAAGAGAGAGAAAAGAGAAAGAAAAGGAGGAGAAAACACCCAGAGGCAATAGTAATGCAAAAAAAATAGCTCAAAGGTCATTATTAAAAATATACCCTCTAACAGTCAAACCATAAATAATCAATCTCCCTCTCCTTTCCTCTTCTGCAATGTCAGATCTTACCTTAACTCAGTCATCTGAGCCTGGTTAGGTAAAAAGGAAATATTGGATCATACCTAAATTATGATTTAACTTATTCATGGTGATGAATAATTCATAGATGGATAATTTAGAATTGACACTATCTTGCTTTTGTTAATATTTTTTAAATCATAACTTAGGTATTCTGACTTTTTCTGGAAAGAAAGAACAAGGTAAATGGTTCTCATATTTAGACATTTTCAGCATTTTTCTTTTTAAATTTTTTTTACATATTATTTTATAATTAGTTTCAAGTATACAGTACATTGGTTAGACATTTTTATAGTTTATAAAATGATCCCCCTAATTGCTCTTTCTCTCCTCTCACTCTACCTAGCCATCACATTAATGCTAACTGCGCTCTCTATACTGTGCTCCCCATCCCTGTGACCATCTGTCAACTACTAATTTGTACTTTGTTAACCCTTCACCTCATTCTCCAAGTCCCCCAAACTCCCTCCCCTCTGGCCATCACCAGATTATCTTCTATAATTGTGAGTCTGTTTTTTATTATTTTATTCTTTTCATTTCTTAGATTTTGCATATAAATGAAATCATATGGTATTTATCTTTGTCTGACTTATTTCACTCAGTATAATAACCTGTAGGTCCATCCGTGTCATTGCAAATGGTAAGATTTCATTTTTTTAATGGCTCAGTAATATTCCATTGTGTATATGAACCATAACTTCTTTATCCAAACATCTGTTGATGGGCATTTAGGTTGCTTCCATATCTTGGCTATTGTAAATGGTGCTGCCATGAACATAGTGGTGCATAAATCTTTATGATCTATTGTTTTGGTTTCGTTTGGATAAAGTGCAATTGCTGGGTCAAAAGGTATATCCATTTTTAAATCTTTGAGAAACCCCTAGACTGTTTTCCATAGTGGCTGTACCAATTTGCTATCCCACCAACAGTGTATGAGAGTTCCCTTTTCTCCACATCTTTGGCAATACTTGTCGTTCTTTGATTTATTGATGATAGCCATTCTGACAGATTCCAGGTGATATTTCATTTTGGCTTTAATTTGCATTTCTCTGATGATTAGTAACCTTGAACATCTTTTCATATGTCTATTGACCATCTGTATTTCCTCTTTGGAGAAATATCTAATCAGGTTTTCTGCCCATTTTTTTAGTTGGATTGTTTGTTTTTTTCATTGTTATTTTACTTTGACTGTTGGAAAATCTACCAGCAAATCATAGGGATAGGATCTTATTCTAAGCTTTCACACTGACCCAAGAAGTATCTTTCAAGGATATCTCCAGACTTTCAAATGGGACAAAAGCTACAAAGTCCAGGACATTGCAGGAGCTACAATTCTTGCTGGAAATTCTTGTTCTCCATCTATGATTTGATATCTATGACATCTATGACATTTGTACACTGCCTGAAGCAGGCAGCTAATGAAAAACTGTAACCATCTTCAGAGCACCCATGCCACTGTGAGTACATTGTTGGGTGGAGAGAGCATTCTCTACCTCATTGTTAGCTAACAGGCAAGGGGACGGACAACAGATTTGGGACACCATAAGATAAATTTGAAAAAAGAAAAAAACAGAAATGATATAGAGGGTGGAAAAAGTTGTATTGGCCCAGATCAGAAGTAATAAGGCTCAGTAGTAACTGAGAAAGTAGCAACAGGAAAGCAAAGGAATGTAGGGATTATAGATCTATGGTACAGGTGTAGTTGACTAGATTTGGTAACTAATCTTAAGTGAAAGTGATGAAGAGAAAGGGTTAAAAGATAAGATTTCAGCTTGGGTGGCTAGTTAGATAGTGATCAAACATTAAGATGCATGGTATTAAAACTGATTTCAACCATGTATGTTTGAAATGCTAGTAAAACTATATTTACTTCATAGAAAAATTTGAGGAATATGGTGGGGAGCATCTGGAAATTACCTGAATGTTGCTTTCCTTTGGATGCCTTCTCTAATCTACCTGTTCTCATAGATTAGGTTAGGCGCTTCCTTTGTATGCTTCAGTGGCATTTGTTTCCTTCCTTATCTTAGCATTTACTCCCCTTTATTGGAATTGCCTTTTTTATTCTCTCACTTCAGTTAGACTGTAGACTTGGCAAGGGCAGGGCCCATGACCATTTTGCTCACCTTAGTACCGTTACATCAAGCATAGAGACTAATTAATAAATGCTCCAAATCTGTTGAGTGATTAATAGTGCCTTGGAATCTTTGGAAGTTGTAAAGGGCTAATTGTATATTTCAAAGAGGTTATAGTTATGGCTATGGGGTTAATTGACTTTATGTAGAGAATCCAAATAGAAATAGCAGTAGAGCTAAGAGTTGATGCAGGATAAGAAACTATTAGAGAAGGGAGAAAGAAGTAGTCATGAAGATAAAGGGAAAGGGGAGATATTTTATAAAGAAGAGGTCAGAAGTGTCAGGTACCTCGAAATTCCAGGATGTCTAGGAAGAAGACAATGATACTGAAGACCTTTGAAGGTAGTCAACAGTGGAGAGCACTGGCAGAGCAAAAATAAAGGATGTCCTTATTATTTCAAAAATAAAAAGAACAAGTTTAAAAATAATGTAGAGGGCACTGTAATGATCTCTACTACAATCACTGGATTCTTTAATTTAGGGTTTTCCTAAAGGATGTTCTTCAGGATTCTAGTTAAGTGCGATATGCCATGGAAAAAGACTCTTTGATAAAAGAAGTTTGGGTAAGGTTGAGTATTACCTCCCACTTTTAGAGTTGCAGAAAATACATTGGAAGTTCTATAGTAATTGTTCAATGTCAACAAAGCATGTTACTAACTTCTTTGACAACTCACAACTTACCTATTAACATTCCAAAGGAAATAATATTCCTGGAATGCATTCTGAAATATGCTGCTTTGATTATATGACTGCAAATAGGTTTATATTTTCTACTTTTAAAAGATGTAATAGTGAGTACTGTCAATGTTTAAGTCAGAAATCTTCCTGGTTTGAATGACTCTATGAACATAATGTATTCTTTGGGTTCCACTGAAGTGCATCTTATAGTAGTAATAACATTGTACATTGTCATTCTTTTATTATTATAGTATATCTACTATGTACCAGACACTGTGCTCAATGCTGAAAATACAGGATTAAACAAGATGAAAAAAGTTCCTGCTCTCATAAAACACTCAGATCAGAGATAGGCAGGGGATGGGTGAGTGAGAGAAGACACACAATAAAATAAAATAAGCAAGATAATCAGTCCCTCTACCCTTGGGGCAAGGGTAGAGGGACTGATTTTAACTGTTGGTCATAGAAGATTTCTGTGGGAAGGTTATACTGAGTTGAGATCTGAATACACAAAGAAGACAGCCTGGTGAAAAAGCGGGTGGAATCTCTCTCTCTCTCTCTCTCTCTCTCTCTCTCTCTCTCTCTCTCTCTCTCTCTCTCTCTCTCTCTTTAGATAGAGATAGATAGATATAGATAGTATATATATATATATATATATATATATATATATATATATTAGTTAGGAAAAAGACCAGGATAACTAGATAGCATACTAGATAATGAAAGAGTGATAGAAGATAAAACCTGAAATTAGCAAGCACCAGATTAGATCATATATGCCTTTATGGGCCATCTGGGAGTTGAAATTTTATTTTGGATGTGATAGTAAGTCACTGAGATGTTCAACGAGCAAGACACATGATATGATTTATTCATTTAGCAAATATTTATTGAATGTATACTATGTGCCAACCTTTTGGCATTGGGGATACTGCAGTTACCTAAACAGATTCTACCTTTACGAAGGTTACATTTTAGTAGATTAATGTTTTTAACATAATATTCTGAATGTATTGTGGAGAACGGATTCAATATGGGGCAAAAGTGGAAGCAGGGAGAGCAGTTAAGAATCCACAGTGGTATTCCAGGGTGAGAAATGAAAGTGAATTGGTCTAGAATGTTAACAATGGAGTTGGAGAAAAATCAACAGATTAGGTAATTTTTTGCAGATAGAGTCTACTAGATTGCTGGTGGATACATATGAGAGATGAGGAAAAGAGAAAAACGTGGTAGACACAGATGCCATTTTTTGAGTTGTTAGTTGAGAAATAGCTTTTAGGAAACAGAAACCAACAGTCTTTTGTGGCCGTTTTAAATTTGAGGAGTTGATTTAAGGAAAGACCTTAAGAAGACAGTTGAAAATAAAAATCTAAAGCCCAGAAAGAGATCAGTACTTGAGATATATATTCAAGAGTCTCAGCAAATAGAAGTTTTAAAGCCGTGGGAGTTGATGAGATCATCCAAGAAGAGAGATAAGAAAGAGAAGGGGGCCTGAGACAGAGAAGTGGGTGCTTTCAGAGGATACTGAGAAGGCTGCCAAAGAACAGAAGGAAAACTAGGAGAATATAGAGTTCTGGGAGCCAAAAGAAGAGCATATTTCAATTAGTAAGAAATTATCAGCTGTATGGACTGCAACTGAGAATTCAAGATGAGAACAAAATAGTGACCATTGGATTTGTTGGGATTGGAGTCACTGGACACCACGACTAGAATAGTTTTATTAAATGGTGGGGACTTATAATAAATATTGCCATTTATACAGTGTTTAATATGTATCAGCTTTCATCTAAGTGCTTTACATATGAATTAGATGCAATTTTTATTCCATTTTAGTGTTGAGGAAACTGAGACACAGACACATCAAATGATCTGCTTCATAGTTACTAACTGGGATTTAAACCTAGGGAGGCTGACTTCAGCATCTGAGTCTGTACTACTTCTCTGAAACCTTATTAATATAGCTTACAGGTGATCATGGAAAACGGAGTGGAGATAAAAAACAAACAAACCTGTTTTTCAAGAAGTTTTGGAGTGGGAAACTGAAAACTGGAGGGGTCTATGGGTTAGGGAGGGTTCTTAAAGATTCGAGCTACTAGAGCATGAGTATATGCTGATGGAATAATCTAGTAAGAGGGAAATTTGATGTTGCAGGATAGAAGCATCTAATTGTGTGAAACAAGTTCTTGCACTTGGCTTAGAGCCTGATAGAGGTAGGGGCTCAGTACAGGTCTGCTGAATTACAAGTTACTTAAACCTGGCACGTAACAGAACTAGGATTTCACCCCAATCTCGACTCCTGGTCCAGTTCTCAAGCCACTAGACCGTGCTGTTTCATACCCCTTAGTCTAGTCTACTTCTCATCTTAAAAGTCATTTCCTTCTGGTTCTGTCAGTAGCCCCACTGTTTTAGATGCAGAAGCCCTGATTCAATTTCTTGCTGGAATGGATTCTCCACAAACAGGGATAATCCTCCATTTCATGTTTACTCACTTGGTTGACTTCCCACATTCCACATTCTGCCCACAACAGGCTTTGCACTTTTTATTTTTGGGGACATTCAAATAAATGTGAATTGGTATTGTAACCAAGTACCTTCTGAAATGCCTAATTTTGCCTCTTTATTTATCATATTTGAAACAAATGGATGAATTGCAAAGGGACAATTCATTAATGAGATGTTTAATTTGAGGTTTTCATTTTGCGAATGTTGGGAAACATAATTAAGGTTGAGGCAGTACATAAATGTCTTCAAGAATACAAAATAAACTATATTTTGCATCTAGAAGTTTGGGAATTTTTTCTGCTTCAATACAAACCTCTTGTACTTCTTTTCCTTTGTTTCACGAGTACCCCGGGCGCTGTGAAAAAAAGAACCTGTAGTCCAAGTGGCCAATAAATGACCAGCGTGGCTGTTACTGTGACAATTAGAAAACAATGTGCTGGGAGGGACAGAGGTGTTTGTGAAAGGGAGTGGCCACTGGTTTTATATTTCTTTTATTTTCAGAATTGCAAGGCAGTTTTCTTCAATTTTTTCTGGATTGTAGGTCAGATAATTAAAATAGTAAAAAAATAATAATAATAAAGGAATAATAAATTAGAAGAGGATACAGACAGGATGTTAAAGGCTTCTGGGAAGAAGGTGAACACAAAAAGGATTTGAAGCTTAAGAAAAAAATTATTTATGAGCATTTTTGGGGGGTCAGCATACCACATAATTATATTTAAAAAATTCTTACACATATGCGGTGCATCCATGCATCCATCAAGATGGAAGAAAAGAAAGTGAGCTTACTTTAGATGAAGAAAGAGCTACTGGTGTTCAAACATCTCAAATGGTTATTTCAGACCTAAAATGGAAACAGAAATTAATTTCCTAGGCAATTTGTTTTTCTTAGACTACATCTAAACACACAAGCCAGTTTGAACAAAAAGCAAGATGAGTAATACCCACAAAATTGCTATCTCTATCACTTTTAGAATAATATTATATAGCTAGCTACAGGATAAAAACAATAAAATTATATTGATTGATTGATTGAGCCATTCATTCATTAAATAAATATTTATTTGGCTTCTATTAGGTTGAATCATATGAAATTGCTCTTTTTTTGGTCGAAATGGTTGCAAATCAACAATATCACATGATTCAAAATAATACTATCTTTAAACTAATGGAGAAGATTTCTCACATGATTAAAATCAATCAGTATATATTTATTGAACATTTATTGTAGATTCAGGATGCATCAGATGTTTCAAATCAATGGTAACAAAGTTTTTGAGTGTAATAACGCCTTTTAATATTAAAAGTTTAGCAGACCTCAAGAGAAGCTATTGTACTTTTAGAATCTGTCAAGCTTCTAGATGCATAACCGAGTTGGCATAAAGTCAATATCATTTATTGTATATTACTGTATACTTTTCTGTATTGTGTTTATTACAGTAGCATTGTATATATTTTAAAAATAACAACATACATATACACATATATAAAAACAGCAGATATAAACGCACAGTATATATATATACACACATATATATGTATGTATGTATATATGTACATATTTATTTATGTGTGTGTGTGCTATATGTATATTTAACCTCCTAACAAAACTTAGTGCAAATTTGGGTTCTTAGACTGTATTAGACAGGTCTTTTTAAATTTCAAACTGGCTTAAGCAAAACAGAAAATTATTTTTACTTACATAACTGAAAAGTCCAGAAGTACATGTGTTTTACTCAGGGTTAGACCTAGGATTTCAAATGACATTATCAAAACTTGTTCTTTCTTCATCTATAAGCTTTTGTTCTTATTGGTTTTATTATTGTTGGCTTAATTCTTAATCTCTGTCTGTGATCTTCACTGTTGCTATGTAACGGGGCTTTCTAGTTCCACATTCCCAACATATGTCCTAAAATTTTATGTCATTGGCTCTGATCACCCTTGCTTTGGCCTCATACTTATTCCTGAGCACTGTAGATAGGAAAATATGATGTTCTGATTAGCCAGATAATTTGTAATAGCTCCTCGACTCCTAGATCAACATGAACCTCATGAACTAAATGTGAGGAAGGAGAGTCCCAAAGGAAAATAGTGTGAATGTATGCTGAACAAGCAAAAATAACAGTTTGCCAACTGTGTAATCACAAAAAGGGACCATGGAACATGGGTTAGACATTGCTGCTGTACAGATTATAAAATGAAAGATGTGTATCCTTGTCTCGTTCTTATAGGTAATTAACTTATTCATTCATTCAACAAGAATAGGAAGTCTATTGTGTATTATGTTTTGCACTAGGGAATTCGAATTTGACTAAGACATAATTTCTGCCCTCAGGGAACTCTAAACCTAGTAGAAAGACAAAATCCTGAGTGATAAACCAAGTATTGTGAAAGTACAAAAGAAAATTTAACCAACACTGTACAAAGAACATGAAAGGGCTCATAGGCACAGTGATACTAGAGCTAGGATTTGAAGGAATAAGAATTTTCAGCCAGAACAAAATAATAAAATAAAACAGCAGTGAATAAAATAAGCCAGGTATTCTGATGCTTAATTGGGATACCTAAGCTATTATTGCTATATGAATTGAGAGGGTCAGGAGGGAAAACTTTGAGTGCTCACACGTACCTCAGACACAAACACCAATGGGGTGAGAAGAGTAGAGAGCTGTTTAAATCATTATAAGGATTTAAAGAAAAGTTCTACAACATCTCAGATCACTGTGTGATAGTACAACTTTTCTCAAGAGCTATTTAGCAAGAGCGAAGCCAATTAAAAAAAAAAAAGAAGAAGAAGAAAAGGGTCCACCAATGCCTTTTCGGGGAGAGAGAGGAATAGAAAGAAATTCATATTATTACAGTGACATCTTTGGAAGCAGAGAACTGAACCATTTCAATCTTTTGGCTTGTAAGGAAAGAAGAAAACATCAGAAAAGTTTTGTATGATTTTTACAACCTAAAGGAGTGCTGACCTTGGTAGCACATAGAAATAGGATGTCAAGAATATTGAAAAGTTTTAAAGTCTTAAATTCAAGATTCACTTTCTTACTTTTCAAAGCTGATGATGAGCTTTATACTAAAAGGCAGTTTTTAAGTGGCTGTTCTGGGTAGGCAAAGTGATTGAGTGAGTATAACTTCTATGTTTTTTTTTTTTCTTCTATATAGATATAACTTTGATGGAGACTTCGATATATTGCTATAACTCATTCAAATCTATATGCATGCATAACTATGACACATTGAATGCCACATTTGATTGATTTTCCAGGTCATAGAAATTCTGGTACTTTGTGCATTTCTTTGTGATGAGTTAAGATTTTTTAAATGCATTCATAGCAGAAAGATTTAATTTTTTTCATTTATTGGCTTTAATTCATAACTATATAATTCAGCTCTTCGTTATTCACAAGTGGTATTGAATCTTTAATAACACTATCAATGGAAAGGCATGTACCTATCTGCATTTTGGTAACAAAAAGGAAAATATATAAATAGCTTGCCATTGTTTACTAAATTCTACTGTTCAGTTATGGAGAAGCTAAATAATCTATAATCGATATGAACAAGTTAGGAAAGAGCATTTAATGAACTGTACAGGGAAGCATTTTCAGAGTACTACACTTATTTTCATAAATGTTGCTGGAGAGGCAATTGCTCAACTATAATTCTCCCATTAGGAGATTAAGAGTGATAATAACATCTTAATACATAAGGAAATAACAAAAGAAATAAGAAGTCAAATATGATCAGATCTGTCTTTGCCATATAAATTCAAATAATAAAATTGCTATGTAATTATTTCGAAACTCCACTTATTTTATTTTTTAATATTAACTTTTTGAAGCAGGGTCTGGTAGTACATCTGGGCTTTGGATCACCCATAGTATTTGCATGTGGAGGGCAGTTGTTATTGTTACAGGAAAGAATGCAATTTCGGATCTATGCTCATCACTGCCATCCTAAATGACATTCATAAAAATGATACAAAGTTTTGATTAATATATATCGAACATTGAATGATAAACTCAATGTGGAATAACCTGAGTAGTCTCATTCTTTAGATTTTTTAGTTTCTTTGTTTTTTAATAACTAATTTTTATTTCATCATAAAGAGTTATCTAAGTGTAGATAAATGAAAATAGTGCTGGGTCAAATAACCTGACTTCTTATATCAGTCTTTGACAGTAATTATGTGATTCTTGGAAGTGATAGAATGGAGCAGTATTAAGATGATATTTCAGTAGTCAACCCAAGAAACTTAAAGCCTGCTTCAATGGTGATTATACTGCTCTTCCTTTAGAACTCCCCGAGAAATATTTATGTAGTGAGAACTGTGACAAATCATGGAATAGTAAGGAATTATTAACTCAGAATTTGCCCTCAAAACCCACTGAAAAACTTGTTTCTTATCTAGACCATATGGAAAAACTCATTTTTTACTCTATTCTAGAGACACAGTGGAGTTTTGAACCATGCTAGGTTAGATCTGAATTCAAAACTAATCTTTACCCCTTCCCCTCCCCTGACATAAATTAGTTTTGCCCGTTTTTTAGCTTTATATATGTAGATTCATAGACAATTTTTTATATCTGGTTTCTTTTGTTCAATATTCTTTTTTTAAATTCATTCATTAAAAACACTCTATAGTATTCCATTCTACAAATATATGAACTTATTTATTTATTTATTTATTTATTTATTTATTTATTTATTTATTTATTTATTTATTTTGTTCTACCATTGATGGATATTTGGACTATTCCTGTAGTAAGAACATGGTGCCTCCAACATTCTTTACATGTCTTGTGGTGGTCATATGCATGCACTTCTGTTGATTACTTGTCTAGGAATGGAAAAGGAACATTCCTAAAGGGGAAAATTGACTCCCTAGTTTCGGCCTCACATCTCTGGGGTTCAGTTGCCTGATGTTAGACCCTTAATTCTGCAATGTTTTTTTAGCTGTTTTGTGCCTTAAATAGGCTTTTAAAAGTATTTTGTATAGCTATTCTCAGAATAAGGTTTGATCTGCTATTACCCAAAGTGGTACTCTCAAGGTACATCCTCTTTTAACTGATTTTAACTTGTCAACATTAACTTTCGGGTTCAATTCCATATAGATTATATTTTGTTCTGAATTTTCTTGGTTCTGAAGTAACATTTATTACTTTCATCTTCTGTATCACTGCCAAACTTTGGGTATCTCATTGTTAATTTAATTAGGTATTGCTGAACATATAGTAGTATTCAATAGGTATTTGATCAATAGATTCAAAACTATCGTTTTGAATTACCAGTTACCAGAATGGAAAAAGAATATTGTACTAGCTATAATTGCCAAACATCTACATGAAAATTGAAAATAAATTAGTGGCATTGTTTACACAATGCTAAATATTTAGATTTGGGAAAATTCATAAATAATCTACCAGGTTTCCATTCTTGTATGAATGGAAACACCACATGGAAATTGTGTTCCTTGTTAAGAATTCTCATACACAGTTAATAAAGAACATAGTTGAAATACATAGTTGAAGTCATCACATTACCAAGGATAATGAAGAATAAACAGTATTTCTTTTTAAATTTTTACTTCTTGTGCTTCATTTTACCAGTATTTTGTTCTCATTATTGTCATTTGAGCTTGGAACTGAAACTTCTTGTCTTATGTATGTGTTATATACTTAGGAACGTGTGTCAGGTAAAAACCTGACCCCCATCCTAGTATCCTACTATTTGAGCTATATTGGCAACATCTTCCCTTTGCTTAAACTTCAGTGGTGGCTCTGAATCAAGATGTTTGGATAAGGATTATAATAAGATAAGCATCTCACCTAGGAACAAAAGGTAATACATATCTGAATCACTTGGGAAGAATTTATTAAATGTGAATTCTTCTATCTCTCTGTCACCGCAAAATTGTATCAGAATCCACACTTCCCATTATCTCCTAGCCTATTGAGACCTACCACCTTAGGAAATACTGGTTCAATATTGCAGTCTTATTGACTTTTGTTTCTCTATAACTATCGCTCTATCTCTCTATGCCTGTTCAATTCCACTAAGATTAATAGCTTAACTTTTCATATTCAGTGTCTTTTCACTTTGCCCCTTCGTCCCAGCAACTCGATCTTTTATATATTTGGCCCTACTTGCTAAAATCCAATTGATTCTCTTGGCCTCTGGCTGTGGTTCCTGCACTACCATCTTGAGGGCTTACTAAGGCCCGGATTTCTGGATTCCATTCCCCAAGTTAACAGGAAGTCTGGGTTAGGGCCAAAATTTGCATTATTAACAAGTTTCCAGGTGAGACCAACCCTGCTTGTTTGGGAACCATTCTTTGTTGATCCCACAGACTTTGGATTTATTTTTCCTAAGTTCAGTTCCCTGTGGTTCATCCCTATATGAATCTCCTATGATTTTGGCTATAATTCTTGTCTGTATTTATAGACCACAATTCCCTTGCTAACTAAACTGGTTTTTACTCTGGTTTTTATAGAGCAACCAGAGCTCTGTCAATTGATTTGATTGATTTATTGATTAAATGATTGATTGGTTCATTTATCCATTCCACCATTCATCACATATTATTTAATGGTTAGTATGCTAGAGACATTGTCTATACAAAATGTGAAAAAACATGTATTACTTATTATTAAAAAGCTTATAGTTTAAGGAGAGATCATTGAATAAGCTGAAAATATCAATAGTCTTAAAAGAACTAGAGATATTTAAAAACTGTTTTTGAAATAGCACTTATGCAACTTTATGACATAGAAAGGTGCCAAGGATTGTTTCACTATTTTATGGCAGAACTAAATGGCACACCAGGATGAAAAATTGGAGAGGCTAGTTAGATGAAAGAATGTGGGTTAAAGAAGAAATTTTCTAAGAAAGGAAAGAAAGAAAATTATTTTTTATGATCAACTACTGTGTAAACACCTTTGAGGAATATTGGAATAAGCCAACTGAGGTAAGTATTATTCCCTCATGATTTTCAAAAAGTCAATTAGTTGAGTGCTGTCTTAAATTTTTACATCTGAACATCGACCTTTTGCTTATACGTACGTCTTCACATTTAGTTATATTCGTCTATTTGTTTCTGCTAAGTAGTTGCTGCTGTAACAAGTTACCATAAATTTAGCCACTAAAAACAATATGAACTTATTACCTCACAGTTCTATAGGCAAATATTGGCTTGTCTACTTTTTCGGCAAAGAAACCAAATACGAGGTGTCGGTGAGCCAGGCTCTTATTGGGAGGCTTTGAGGAAAAATCCACTTCCAAAGTCATTCAGATTGTTGAAAGATTCAATTCCTGTGGTTGTAGGACTGAAGTCCCTGTATACTTGCTGCCTATCAGTTGGGGGCTTCCTTTAGCCCCTAAAGATGTCTCGTCAGTCCTTGCATATTGTCTACTACATATCAGAGCCAGAAAGGCACGTCAAATCCTTCTCATGTTGGGAATCTCTCTCTGAATTCTGCCTCATCTCTTGTGCCTCCAGGCCGAGAAAGTTCTATGATTTTAAGGGCTCCGGTGATTAAATGGAGCCCTTTGAGATACTTCAGGATAACCTCTCTATTTTAAGTTCTTAACCCTAATTACATCTGCAAAATTCTTTTTGTTACATATGGTAACATATTCAGAGTTTCAGGGATTAGAGTGTGGACATCTTGAGTGGCCATTCTGCCTACCACAATTAGTATCCATTTACTCAGGTAAACAGAAATCATAGTCCAGTGTGAAAGGCCTATGCCATTTACCATTGGCATTGATGAATTCCTCTGCTCTCCCCTAGTTAAAACAAAGAACCTCCGTAAATAGCCCAAATAGGCTAACTGCTTAAAGATTTGCTTTTCGCTTCTTTCTTTCTCCTCCTCTCCTGTCACTTCATTTGTCAATGTTGGGGTCTTTAGTATCAGTGAAAATACATTTGGGTCAAAGCTGTTTACAATAAATCAGTTGCTGATTTGAGCTCTTTTTAAGCTAATGAACACACAGGATTAGTATGTCTATTTGAAGGTATGGTGTTCAACGGAAACCGAAGTTAATGGGAGAATCAGTGAAGATTATTTTGCTCATATTTTTGCCATCCCCTCCCTGCTGAAAGTCAATATTGCATGAAAAATAATTCAGCTATTGATGATGTGGTTAATATACACTAGAAAGTCTGCCAGGGGCTTCTGAGTATGCTATTAGCTCAGAACTCCTTGGAAGATGTAATTGAATAATATCGTTTATTGCAGTTATTATGCTGTTTTGCCTTCCAGCAGGGATTTCTGCCATATCAGATACACATAAATGTGATGTTGATACATAACGTGAAAAGGAAATGTGATGGCAGATATCAATAGGAAATTAAATTAGTATTAAGTTTTACTAAAATTTTGTTCAGGGAACTATTTTTTTTTAGGTCTTATGATTAAAGATTTGCATTTTTGCATTTGGCACAATAACAAGTTTTGTCTTCTTGTTCTAAAAATACATATTGGAATAGAGTTTAGGCTTGGATCCTTATGTCTTCTTCTCCAGACTTATACACTTTCTTCATTTTGAAATACCTAGATTATCATGTGTTATCTTCTTTTAGTGTTATAGGGGAAAAAAGCACACATCGTGATTTTTCGTGATTTAAAAGAATTTAGCAAAATGTTTATTCGAATATTGACAGCTACCTGGTCTCAAACCTCTATCTCCTTTCTATATGATGAATTGTATAGGATAGTACAAAATAGAACCTCTTCCTAGGTCCTAGCCAGAGAAATTGTTGGGGCTTTTGGCTTCTCTGCATCTGCTATAAGCTAATGTAAGGAGGCACTACTTATGATGAAAGGTAGAACTTTATAACTTGAGCATTATAACAGCCTACTTTTATTTGCAGACTCTGCAGGTGTGTGCCCATGATTGTCACCAAGTTTCTCTCTCTTAGTTCCATAATGCCGTTCATCCTCCTTGATCTTGCTCATGAAGGAGAACTATTTTACTCTCTGCTTCAGTCACTGCTTGTACTGGCAGAGCAGTACTAACCCCATGGCCAATACGACAATACAATTACCATCCTTCTAGAAGAAATCTCCAGATTCCTAGAAAACCTGCTCCACCACTTGAAGATCAAGATGTTTCTTCTCTCAACTTCATATCTAGTGGCTAGATATAAGAGCCTTAAACCTCAAAACATCCAGTCAACCTTGTTTCCTACCACAAAGTTCTGCAGGTATGTGGGTAGACTTTGAATGCCAAGTTGATGACAATTTTCAAGTATGGCTATCCCTTCTTACGGTTTTAGAAAGGAGCTTAGCAATCATTGAAACTCATTTACCTGTGTCACTTTGTAGCCTATGGACTATATCAAGTATTCTATTTTATTCCCTCTCATGTTCTTCTTTAAAAACAGTAATTAATATTGCCATCTGCTCAGTGATCCTAGGAAAAATAAATGAGGAAATGTTTCTAAATGCCTTCTACATGGCCAGGTGTGTAGCAGATATGTAACAATATTAGTTTCCTTTCCTCTATTCTTTCTTGCTTGTGTCAGGTTTGCATTCCTATTTTCTCAGTCATTCATTCTCCCTAGGCAATCTATACCTCCGTGACACGTTTTATCTTCCCACAAATCAAGCTCAGAAAAGATAGACACTCTAATTTTGTGTTTCCTATTAATCAAATTAACTCAAGTTAATCACAAGTCATAGGCCTAGAATGTTAAAACTTTCTTTATTTAGTGTTTCTTGATAAACAAATCAAAAGTCCTGGCTTCAAGTCCAAATGCAACATGGCATTATATTTTTGAAGTTCTTCAGGTTGAGGTTACGGTTTGATGTGCAACTTGACAGCTTCATAACCCAGGTCTGTATGAGACATTTTGTGGTATGGTACTTTTTGTAGAAAATCTATTTCAACTCATTATACACACCCTTAATTAGAAAAATCTCTCTTTTCATTATATATAAATATAGAAGACTTTAAGAAAGATGACACTCATCTAATGCCTCCATATAGCCAGAAGAACAAAGGGTCTTCTTAGTACCAGAATTAGCAACTGTTCCATCAAATAAAATTACACTGGCATAGCAGTTCACAATTTATAAATACTTTCCTATCCATTACTCATCTGATCTTCTCATCAGCATGTAAGATAGTCAGAAAAGACACATTTATCATAAATTTGCATAAGGAAATTGAGGCGAAGAGAGTTATGTTACTTGTCCAAGGTCATGTAACCAGAAAATTCAGGAGCCAGTGTTCAAACCCAAGTCTGCTAAGGATAGATCTCAAGCTCCTTACCATCATGATAAGGAGCCACTCAAATCTCCTTTCTCAAAGTGCTGTGGTCTGTGCTCTAATCTTTGTTGCCACTTTCTTATTATTTTTAAATATGAGGAAGAGTTTTGAAGTGCTTTGGTTTTGCTTGAGATTACATGAATACACTTTGAATTCTGTATTCTGCAAAATGTAAGCTATTTTATTTTATATTTCTGATTGCATTTGCGTATTTCCAAGTTTGAATGCATTTTTTTAAAAATTTTATCATTGGTACTTGGGCAGTCTTTGACTGTGAAAGCCAGTGAGTAAAGTTGTACCAACATTCTGACTGATTCAGTGGTTATTCCTAGATCTTCTAAGAAATAGATTCTATGGAAATACCTCAACCTCTGCTGACTTGTGCTAAAGATGCCTAGCCAAAAAGATATTTGAGTAGGAGTGGTTTAAAGCACAAGAGAAAGAGCAATTTTGTTTAAAACAATTCTTGCTTTATGGATATAGTAATGGGATTCTACATGATGAATTGGTTCTGATAAAATATATTAGAGGACCCAGGCTCCTAATCACATCAGTAAAGGCAGTTTCTACTTTTTAATTGTATATTTCCACTTATAGAATTTCACCTCAAAATATTAAATTTAAGTAACTATTAACTCCCAATTTAAAGCTTCTCAGTGAGGTTATATTCATTTCCCCAAAATCATACAGCTAGTTAATGGTAAATGGAGATTAAAATTCATGTTTCCTAACTCTAATTCTTAATCTAGTGATCTTTCCAACAACCAGGCTCCCTCAATTTTTGAATCTCCAAATTTTAAAGAGAAAATCAATGTTGTATCATTTAAGAAATAGAAAAGTATATTTAAGTTCTAACAGAAGAAGAAATTTGTATTTTTATCTGAATTTCCCATTTTTCTCATTATGCTACAGGATGTTTTTATCAACCTAGTGTCGACCTTGTCCTGAATTTCTCTTAAGAGCGCACCAGCTGCAAAAGTAAGCCATAGAAGACCAGAAATAAACTTGACATCTGAGAGGAGAATGAAAAGAAAAAAAAAAACCTAGCATTTCTTCCAAGATACAGTAGCATAATAGCCAAGATGATGAGCTAACTGTCAGAAGTCAATAGGGATCTTGAATTGAGATTTATTCTTTGAAGTCCTAACTATGTTCTTATGGTGCTCTCAAAATCAGTAGTGTCTTATGAGTGATCACAGCCTGAGACTGGCTTTGAATGATCTCACCAAGAGTTTCAAACAGACTGATTTCTTTCAGTGTTCACTTATGTCCTGTGGGGGTTAAGAAAGAGATCGTTGAAAAGGTTTCTCTCCTTGACGAATGGTAGGTTATTGTGAAAGAAATTTGTCTTTACATAGTTGCACTTTAGAGCATACATTGCATGCTAAGTTTCAGGGCTAGAAAAGTACTAATGGTTTTCCACATTTCAGTTTTATGCCATAAAATTGAAGTTAGTGGCAAAACGCATAGCATCACTAACTTTATCAGTTCCTAAGCATTTATGATATTTATGTACCAAAGTTTTTTACATTTGAAAATTCCTCAAAAGGTAATAATTTGACTGTTCCATTAAATAATAAATATGGCTATAAGTTCCATAAACAGGTACAATTGTATTTAAATGCTAATTATCATTATTATAAACCATTTGGGATGCAACTAAGTGTGGATACCCTGAGATAAAATCCTGTTATCTAAAAGGGAGGATAATAACTGTGGTAAAACTTGTTGGTTCTTGTAGATACCAACCCAAGACAATCCTCAGTTAGAAATTCTTATAGTGCAAAAACTATAAAAATGTGTCTAATGTATAGGTCAGGTAGGTAACAAACTGTACGGTATACACTGAAGAAAGATCTCCCTTCACCACACACACACACACTCACACTCACACTCACGCACATGTACACGCACACACACATGTGTATACCTCTTGCCCAGAAATAATTACCTTAAAGAATTGTGACTGTTGCCTGAAATTCTGCCAATACACCTACTCACTAAACCTTTCCTGATTGCCTATTATGTATCTTCATTGAGGAAGTAGAAAAATGAGTAAGAAACAATCAGTGTTCTCAAGAAGATAGTAGGATATGTAAAGAAAGGACACACAAAAGGAAGAAGAGAAGAACATAAGGAACACGAATAAAGTAGGGTGATATTAACATTTAACTCTAGGGAAGAGGGACATGAGAAATGAAGAAATAGAGATGTATTTGAATCTACCCCTGAAGCATAGGTAGAATCTAGACACATAGAAACACAGAGAAAGGGCACTTCGGGCTGAGGGAATTAGATAAATTAGAGAGCTGTTTCCAAATACCTCCTGAATATACTCTATCAATTGATGGCAGATGACTAAGATTGATATACTAGATTCAACAATAAGACAGGTAGATGAGTCAAGGAGAATGGTGCTTCAACATCTTTCTCTCTTCAAGTTTCTGCCCATATAATTGTTTTTAATGTTCATTTTTTCCTAGCCCTTAGAGAATTAATAAACTAAAGAAAAATAAAGTCACTGATTCCACTTTTCCTTCTAGATATCCTAGTATGCCTATACCCAACACAGGCAAACTTTTGGCAAAAATTGGAGACACTGAGCTATCTCTATTTCGCCTCTCAGTCCCAATGCAACACTTATCACTCTGAATTTTTACCTTGATTATTGCATTGCAACAGTTTTTTCAAGGCGACCTCTTGACTTTAATTATGATCTTTAATTTTTTTTGTCATTGACACAGACCTCTCCTCTATGCTCTAGATCTAAATATCCAATTACCTACTTGGCATTCTCATTTGGATAGTTAAAAGTGGTCTCCAACTCAAAATATGTAGTACCGAACTTGTGATCATAGCATTATTCTTATCTCATCTCAGAAATGATACCACTAATTATCAAGGCACATATACCAGAAATTTTAGTCATCTTGCATAATTCCTTCTCTCTCACGTCCATATCAAAACATACCAAGGCCTTTGACTTTGACTCATAAGTAGCTTTCGAATTTACCCACTAATCTCTACCCTATTGCCATCCTCTTAGTTTAAGCTTCTAACATCTCTTCCTTGATGGCTGAAATATGCTTTGAATAGGCCTCCAAAAAGTTTATCTAACATCTAATTAGTTCTCTACTTTGCATGTGGGGCAACTGTTCCAGAATATAAAGTCTACTATGTTACTCTCTGGTATATTGGTATATTAATTCCACCCCACCCCAATGAACCATGCCTACTAGAAATCCATATCTCCATGTAGTCTGCGCTTATCCTAACTCCAGGTTCAGACAAGTGACTAAATTTGGCCAAAAGGAAATCAGCAAACATGATACAAGCAAAGGTTTTATAAGTACTTGTTTATTGAGACTTGCCCTCTGGAACACTGCTATTACCATGTGAAGAAGCCCAAGGTATGCATAAGGAGGAGGTGGTAGATTCATCCAGTGTATGGGTTGCTGAGTATGTAGGCTCTTCCAGATCCCTACTAAATATTATCTCACTTTAACTCAATAAAAGTAGACCACATAATTTTGTACTTTTTCTTGGTCACATTAAATCTCAATTCCCTGTTTCTCAAATATAGGTCATGAGTTCTGAATAAATCAGATAAAGAAATGTAGATAATTCAGGAAAAGACAGTCATTAAGACTAGAAAAATAATTCAATACAGTTATTATAAGAGTGATGTCAGATTAACAATGCCACCTTGATGAATTGATTAGTCAGTTAACTCATTCATCCATTTATTATGTCATTTATATAGTAACCATTTATTTAAACATTTATTAAATATTTACCTTGTGTCAGGGATTGTAGGAGCAGAGAAAGGAATAACAGTCTCTTCTAAAAGGTATATGAATAACAAGTGGATAAATATATAGCTTACAATTGTTTTGAACACAGAGAAAGTCCTAGATGTTAGGATAAGACAATCATTAGAAATGTGATTTATTTATTTTTCTAGCCTCTTCCCATTTTAGTCACACAATACATTTCACCATATAATGTATATTTCATACCTCATCCTAAACAATTCCAAGTTATATTAAGGAAGCTATAGTTTCTAAAATAGTGGTAATCAGTTATAAAAGAGTGGTCACAGGAGAGTTCCATATTCCTAAATTTCAAGACTATTGTAAAGTTGGATTTGTTAATTTTCAAGAAATTAACTGATCTCTGATAAAATGTCTTTAATGTAAACCAAACATGTCATTACATTTAATGTAACTAAAAAAAACTCACAAAATTTAACTTTCACAGGAGTTAATTGAAAGCTCTTTAAGTTCTGTATGAAGAATGCTGAGGGTTCTGCCTACTTTGAATGCAAGCAAATTCCAAAAAACTTATGTTTATAGTAGTGTACTATATTACACTTAGTGTTTTGGTGTGCGTCCAAATTATCTTAATTTTTTAGTGTTATTACTAAAAATGCCGAAGATGCCTTTCCAAGAAAATGGAAAAGAATGTGTAAAGTTAGAACAATATATAGATTTAGGTGAAATCAATTGTAATCAGTTCTTTCAAATGCATGATGGCAGAAGATTAAAGATTGGTATATTTTATTTTACATTATATGTCTTATAATACATATCATGTATTAGATTTCATAACAAGAAGCACATCCTTTTTGAAATTAAGTTTATTGGGGTAACAGTGGTTAATACAATTATATAACTTTGAGGTATGCATTATCATTTGACATCTGTATATTCTATTGTTTGTTTACCACCTAAAGTCCAGTTTCTTTCAGCTACCATATATTTGATCCCCTTTACCCACTTTATGCTCCCCCAACCCCCATATATGATCCCCTTTATTCTGTCCACCTCCCACCTCCTCCCCCACCCTACTAGTAACCACTAGTCTATAGTCCTCTGGTAACCACTAGTCTATAGTCCATGTCCATGAGTCTCTGTCCTGTTCATTTGTTGCTTTTAGGTTTATATCTCACATATAAGTGATATCATGTGATTTTCAACTTTTTCTGTCAGGCTTATTTCACTTAGCATAATTATCTTGAGTTCTATCCATCTTGTCACAAATAGCAGTATTTCATCTATTCTTATGGCTGAGTAATATTCCATTGTATATATATGTACCACAATTCTTTAGCCAATCATCTATCATAGGACACTTCAGTTGTTTCCATGTCCTAGCCACTATGAATAATGCTGCTATGAACATCAGTGTGCAAATTTCTTGGATATGGGTTTTCAAGTCTTTGGGATAAATACCCAGTAGAGGGATTGCTGGATCATATAGTAGATCAATTCTCAGTTTTTTGAGGAACCTCCATACTGTTTTCCATAGTGGCTGTACCAATTTTCAGTCCCACCAGCAGTGTACGAGGGTTCCTTTTTCTCTGCATCCTCTCCAACATTTGTTATTACTTGTCCTCCTTATTACAGCTATTCTAACAGGTAAGAGATGGTATCTCATTGTGGTTTGGACTTGCATTTCTCTCATAGCTAGCGATGTTGAGAATCTTTTCATATATTTGTTGGCCATTTATATGTTTTCTTTAGAGAAGAGTCTGTTCAAGTCCTCTGCCTATTTTTTATTGTTATTGAGTCGTGTGAGTTCTTTCTATATTTTGAATATTAGGCCCTTATTGGAGGCAGTGACTATTTGCTGTGTGGTAGTAGAATGAAGTATTCTATTAGTTTTAGCCTCATCAAAACCTACTGTAAAAGTTTTGAATTAATGAATCATTGAGTACATCAAGAGTAACACTTTTATAATTGATCTATTGTGCTTATTATTTGTAGCATCTGAATTAACCATATATTAAAAATCCTTTGAAGTTTTTACTTGAAATGTTCTAACCATACATAACGATCTATCCTGGTTATTTTACAACTTTGATTACATAGTACCAAATATATTGTGCCTTTTTTCTAAAATTTATAGTTTGACATTATGATATGAGTCTAATAGCATTTCAATTCAAGGTATAAAATATATGTTTGGAGTTTTGTATGAAAAAATTATAGTAATGAGTGAAACATCTATGCATTTCATCTAGCATACTAATCTTACCCTTCCTTCCAGTTATACTTTAGATTGTTATTCTGCTCATGAACTTATGTCAAGTAATGTACTGATAATTTCTTAATAATGTTAAGTGCATTTTACATTGTTCTGCTTCCGTTACCATTCCACAGTGCCCATTTTAAAATATCTGTTTATAGAAATTAAACTTAGTTTAAAAATATTGATTTCTTGTTATAGAACAAATGTTATGTTACTGTGAATGATCTAAGCTGAATAATGTACTTTGTTCTGTCATCATGGAACTTGGAATCCTATAAGGAAAACAAATAAGCAAATCAGCAGGTGGAAAAGGCATCCACCCATTCAGGAAATTCTGTCACCTCTCCCTTGCATATAGGTCCAGAATGGGCACATTTCTCACTGTGCGTACCATTACCATCCTGATCCACACTTCTCTTATCTCTCATTTAGACTATCACAGTAAATCTCTGACCCATCTTCCTTTTTTCGTTCTTGCTCACCTCAATCATTCATTCTATTTTTAAGAAAGCAGCAAAAGTCATTTCTTAAAAATTCAGTTCATGGTGCTTCTATGCTCAAACTGTTCTAGTGGCTCCCCAGATCACTTGCAGTAAAAGTCAAAATACAATCATCTAAAAGGTCTGCAAATGCTCTGACATGAATTCCTACTGCTCTCCTCCTGGCTTACTCCATTCCAGTCACAAGGGGCCTCCTTGCTGTTCCCTGAGCACTCCAAGCATGCTCAGCTTCAGGCCTTTGCACTTGCTGCTTCATCTGCCTGGAACATTCTTCCCCCACCCACCTACATGGCTATCCCTCTCACTTCCTTCCCCATTCTAATATCACTTCATCAATTAAGCCTTCCCTCATTATCCTAGGTCAAACAGCTTTTCCCGCTTTCCTTACTCTCTATTCCTCCACACATTCCTTGTCATTCGCATACAAACAATTTATTTATTCATGAAATGTTAATTGTCTTGCTCCACTGTATGTAAATTAATGAGTGCAGGTACTTTATCTGTTTTGCTCACTACTAGTTATTGCTTGAAGCAGTATCTATATTTTTGAACTTTTACCATTTCTTCTTTTATTGTTTTGCTTGTTATGTTTATATGTTAAATATTTCCTTACTTAAAAAAATCTCTGTAAAATCTTTGTCTCTTAATAGTGGTCTTAAACACAATCACATTTGTTATCATAATTATTATGTTTTACTACTTTCTGGTTTCTACATTTTTTTTCTACTTTACTGCTTTTTTAATACTTCCTTTCTGTTTTCTATGTCTTTTATCTATAGACTAAGCTTTCTTTATTTTCCTTTTCCCCAGAGATTTGAGGAATTTCTACCTTATTATTGGTTCTGTAGTCATCCTTACATTTTTGTAAACCATTATTGAACCTCTTATCGCTGTTTATTACGAGGGAGGTGGGAGTCCTAGCTTCTGGCCAAGCTGTGACTACTACTGATATGCAGCCATTTCTGATGTTCCTTTCAGGAGAGACTGTGCTTTAGATGGCGTGAGGAGTTCTGCGGACAAAAGGAGCACAAGGATCATTGGTTTGTAAAGGGGAAAACTGCTATCATACCCCAGGCTCAGTCTGGTCTCAGGCTCTTTTTCAAAGTCTCCATTCTGAAATCTTTGGCAGAGAATCAGTAACTTTTCACAGCAGCATGCCTGGTTCTCAAGTGTCCAAACATGGCACATAATTGGGGAGAGGGAATTTTTTCTGCTTTGACATGAAGCGTAGCACAGCATCAAAATTCAAAGACCAGAGGAATTCAAAGAGCCTAGTCAGATTTTCAATTCATGGATGTACAGGGACCCCTGGTGATTATCACCTTGAATGTCATAGTGGGTATAGTAAAAGAGAAAGGGGAAGGGGAGCTTGAAGGGCTGTGCAAATGATAGAGTAATGAGCGGAGCCAAAGCAGGGGCTTTTGACCTATCCTAGAGCAAATAAAAGGAAGTATTTGTTAGCACATGTGGCATAGTTTCTAGAAATTATTGGAGAAGACTTTTTTCAAGGAGATAGAGGCCTTAAATTAGTAGGTGCAGTTGTGGAAAGATAGTTTATATATTTAAATCCAAGAACCAATATTAGAACGTCGAACTCCCCTGATTGAAAGCAAAGACTTAATATACTTTATTTCCCACTCCTTAATATTTTCTACTCTCTTATTTTATTCTAACATGATCTGAAATTACAGACATGGATTTTTATTAATACATTTTTTATTCTTATTACAATCTTTTCTTTCAAGAATAATTTTTACCTTCTCAATTTAATTTTGTTATAGTCTTTAACCTTGTTTGAAAAAAAAAAAGCTGTTTTGCTCGTAGTAATGTTCTCTGGAGTTCCTTTATACTACAATTTCTCCATTTCTGTCTTTTTATTTTCTATTCATTTCTTCTAGAGCATATCTTTCTGTAAGACCCTTTGAATATCTGATGATTTCCTCCTGTTACTTCTAGATACTACTAAGGTCTTGGCTAGGTTGTCTCTACCTTTTTACTCTCTAGTGAACTCTAGAAGCTTATAGCTAACTGCCTCTGGTTATCTCCACTTGAATGTTTAAAAGATATCTCAGAATATGTCAGATAATGTAATTACGTCAGCATGAAATTTCAGGGCATAATAATAACATTGTGGTTATATAGGTGATACATAATGAACTAGTAGATATTGTGGCAACTATGAAAATGTGCTGCCCGGACCTCCTGTTTGTGAGGAGAATAATCGACTGCTCCAATAGGTGCTTTTCTTGATCCACTCCTATGTTCAAGCTAAGAACACACTTCCTGTAGGCTCCTCCCAGCCAGTAAATGTACACAGTCAGGGTATTAACAGAAACCCATTCCTGAAAGGGGTAGACGCCCTTAATAGGCAGATTTGGCTCAAGGACTTTCCACTGGCTAATCAAAACTTTCTTAGAAATGTGCTTCCCGGTCTCTGTTTTCTTCTTTACTGGAGTCTCAGGTCTCACCCTGCCTTCTCTTGCTTCTTGCTCCCTCTGCTTTTATCTCTCAAAGGTGATTATATATATATGGTGGGGGTGGAGAGCAAATTTCTCAACATATTAACAACTAGAAAGTCTAGAAGAATGTTATGTGAGTGTTCATTGTACTATTCTTTTGAAGATTTGAAATTTCCTTTAAGTAAAAATTTGGTCAAAAATCAAATTAAAAACTACCAAAAAAGTTACCTCAAATTCAGTATGTCTATTGAAGAGACAATTATTTGCCTATTTTAATTTCACCTCTCTCCATTCTCCTCAGTAACAGATCTATCCAGCTCAAAACTTTATCTCAGTTGAAGTATCATCTAATCTCTAAGTTCTAGCCATTAAAATACAAGAAGATGTGTTATGTTGGACTTGTAACATGTAGCTCCTATGCCTGGGATGCTCTGCATTAGATCTCATTCTGGTTCACTCCTTGACTTTCCTCAAGGCTTTGATCAAAGATTACCTTTTCAGAGAGGACCTCCTGAGCCGTCCATAAAAACTAGATCTCCCATCTCCGTATTCCATTTTCATCTTACTCTGTTTTGTTTCTTCTCATGATACTTATCACTATATGATACATAGATATATGTTTATTATCTTTATTGTTTCATGGGAGAAACAATGAATGACCTTCAATCATTGAATTTTTTAAACAATTTACTGAATATATTTAGATGTGACTGAATGGCCCCACATAATAGGTAGGTGATAATCATGAAAGGGAATTTGGATACCTTTTCTTAGTCCCTCCCTTATTTCTGGTATTGTTCTGTTTCAAAGCCCTATGTTTGAATTAGCAGGGAATTATTTTTCTATGCAATCCATCTATATTAGTTTCCTATGGCTGTCATAAAAATTATCACAAACTTGGTGGCTTCACACAACGGAAATTAATTCCCTCACTTCTAGAGGCTAGAAGGCTAAATCGAGATGTCAACAGGGTTTCATTCTCTCCAGAGGCTCCAGGGGAAGCATCGTGCCTGGGTTCTTGCTTCTGCTGGTTCTCAGCCACGTCAGACTATCTCAGCTTCATCTTATATCACCTTTTCTTTGTGACTGTTTCTCCTCCTCTTTTGTCTTTATAAAGACAGTTGTCATTGGTTTTAGGGCTGAGAACGTCCAGGATGATCTCATCTTGAAGTCCCTAACCAATTACATCTACAAAGACGCTATTTTGAAATAAGATAATATTCACAGAATCTGTGACTGGCCATATCTTTTTGAGGCTTTCATTCAATCTACTATCTATTCTTCAAGTAAGAGTGTTTACTTAAAAAGATCAGCAAATCACTGAATTTTGCTATTGTATATTGTGTGTATACTACAATGCTATTGTAAATTTTGTTTATATATATATGTATATATATACACACACACATATATATATACATATTTGTTGTGTGTATATGCACATATGTGTTTGTACTTTGGGGACTTTTGATACCCTAAAAGAAAGTTCAGGGGTACCCAACTTAGATTGTCTACCACTTAGATATTCAGAATATGTATTAAATGATACAATTGGTTGTTTTTCAAGCAAAAGTTTCACCCTCATTTTTATTATCAGCTAGAAGTTTTTTTTTCCAGCTAGAAAATTTTGATAACCCACCTAGGATATTATCAAAGTAACATAACAAATGGAAATGGATGGCAAAGCTAAATATTATTTCATTTATTCATTAAATACACATTTCTGGAATGCCAGAAATAGTGTATTACAACCATACTAAGGATAGAGATAATGAAGACATATATTATACTAAAAGATTTCAGAATATCTTAAAACAGTATTACATAATGTAAATGGCTGTACATCAAAATAGAATATAATAAGTATCTAAGGAGAGAATGAAATTAAGTGGCATGGACTCAGAAAGAGAGACAAAAGACAAAAATTTAGAAGAAACATATGTTTAGAAAAAGTTAATAGACTATTTTTTAGAGTAGTTTTAGGTTCACAGTAAAATTGAGAGGCCGATAGAGATTTCCCATATATCCCTTCCACCCCACACATGCATAGCCTCCCATCTTGTCAACATTCCTGACCAGTGTGGTACTTTTGTTACAGTTGATGAAGCTATATTATATATCATTATTAATTAGCCAGAGTCCATAGTTAATATTTTGTTTGGTCTTGATGTTGTACTTTCTATGGGTTTGAACAAATTTATAATGACATATATCTACCATTATAGAACCATTCAGAGTAGTTTCACTGCCCTGGAAGACCTCTGTGATCTGCCTATTCATCCTTCTCTTACCCCTAGTCCTGGCAACTGCTGATCTTTTTTACTATCTCATATAATTCTAATGATATATATGCAGTCTCAACAGATTGGCTTCTTTCACTTAGTAATATGCACTTAAGTTTCCTCTATGTCTTTTCATGGATTGATAGCTCATTTCTTTTTTAGCACTGAAATTATTCCATTGATAGATGCACCACATTTTATTAATCCATACATATACTCAAGGACATTCTGATTGCTTCCAAGTTTTGGAAACTGTGAATAAAGCTACCGTAAACATGTGTAGGTTTTCCTGTAGACATGTTTTCAGCTCCTTAGGGTAAATACTAAGGAGTGCAATTATTGAATCTTTAGGTAAGAGTCATATTTCATTTTGTAAGAAACTGCCAAACTCTTCCAAAGTGGCTGCACTATTTTGCATTCCCAAAAGTAATAAAAGAGAGGTACTGTTCCTCCATTTTCACCAGTATTTAGTATTGAAATGTGCATTTTGATCCTTTACCACATATGTATGAAATGACTGAATAGATTTGCATGCATTTTTATGCATGTGTAACTTCCAGAGAGGTAGAAATCTGTGTAAGTATAAGCCAGAAATTATGTAGAAGAAATTCTAATATATTTGGAAGAGTAAAACTGCAAATAGATACTTATTAGACATTTTCTGTGTTTAAATGTATACGTTTTAAAACTCCCCTTTGAAAATAAACATTTCTCATTTCCTTGTGATACATTTTATGCATCTAATTGTTCAAACAAAAGAAGGAAAAGAACAATAAAGGATACTAGCAAGACTGCCAGAAGCAGGTGCTGGAATGTACTTTCCTGAAGTGTCTGTCTTGACTTTTACTTTGCCTTTGAGGATAGGCGCAGGGCTTGAGAAACACTTCAAAGAGTTTTTCTGGCCAGCTATGTTTTGCCAAGCTGTTGTAGCTTTCTCAAAGCTTTCAAAATTATCAAATAACAGCATATATCTCCCAACTATTACTTTATCAGGAAAAACCACCGCGAGCAGCATTGTAACTTTCAGATTTTTTTTTTCATGTCATAAAGCAGCTACAGTCAAACTTCAATGCCTCCACTCAAGCTATCACAAGGCAATATAGGCATTAAGTTACAGTGCTCCACAGATACCAGTTTTAACAGGAACCACAGTGTCAGAGGAAACATTATCACATGGTAACTCTTTCAAGTTGGAAATGTGACTTTTACCAATCTTCGAAAACAATTGTTCGACTTCAAATTTATATACCACCTAAAAAAGATTAAAAAAATGGTTAGTTCTTACTTGTACTGTCCAGAATTTTAATTAGTTTTGCTCTTTTTCTTATCGTGACTATGTTTTACCTTCATCCATAGTCATCATCAGTTAGTTACCCATTACTTTCTAGATGCGAGAGAAATTACTGGTATTTTCTTAAGAGTTCTTATGGAGTTTGAAGACACTTCCTGACATTTGCCAACCTCACAACACAGCATGAATAATATCTACTGAATGTAGTGTCTAAAAAACAAAAACTTTATCAACTTCTAATCCCTGAATATTCAAAGACATTAAAGGATGGTTCATGCTTTTAAGGTGCTTAGTGGAGGATGCAGCACATAAATGATGGTTATATTTATATAGTGTTTTGCAAATTCCTAAGGTCAGACAGACTTACTATGTAATCCTCACAATAACTTGACAAGATAGTTCTCAAGGATAAGAGAATTTCAGCTCACATAAATAATTTGAATAATTTTTTAAAAAACTTTATTTGCAGACCTGAACTAGAATCTAAGTCTTGTTTGTTTGTTTGTTTGTTTGTTTTTTAATCTACTGTTCTTTCTACTACACTATAGCCATAAGAGTTTAAACTAGAAAGAACAATGATTGTAACATGAGGAAATTAGTAGAACCTTACAAGGAAAAGTGACTGATTGTTAAGGATAAGAGGACTGACATCATCTGAGAAGCCAGCAGGAGTAAAGACGTAAGTCATGTCACAGAGGCGGGCCTTCTCAGGACCACTGTGTAGATTACCACCGTTACACTTTTAAACTGAATGTCTTCCTGATCACCAGACTCCATTTAACAACCTTCTGAAAGCTTCTTGCCCAGTGCAACAAAATCTGAAAGACCAAGAGTAACCATGCAAGTCGGGGGGGAAACAAGAGCTCAGATTTCTTTGCTTTTTAATTTAGTCAGTTTTATTGCTTCTTCTCAGAAACCTACTTCTCCTGAGAAAGAGCATTTTAAATTCTGGGGGCTAAACTAACCCTTTTAAGATATGGAATCACTAATAATCTTTGGAACCATAAAGTATTAGCATATCTTCTAAATGATCTAATGCCTTAAAGTGATTTTTACATATTTATTTGTTCTTTTACTCTGTTTGAGAATGTTCACACATCCTTAAACACATCATAAAGTGAAGCTATATGTACACATTTTATTATTCTGTGAGGAATGTATCATATATTTGTTTGAGTTATCTTTGTTCCTTCTTATGAGAAATCAACTAATTAATTCTCTAAGGCTGGCATTTCATTTTCTTTCTTTCTTTATTGAGGAAACACTATGTGTCAGGCTTCTACTCATGAAATTTTCACAAGTATTTATTTAATCTTTATTTAAAAAAAAAACTCACAGTGCTGAAAAAGAAAAATTTGAAGCTTAGTAAATTAATTTCTTTCCCGAAGTTACTCAGTTTGTTAAATGGCAGAGCCGATATTTGAACACAAATACTTCGATTCTCAATCTCTTACTTATTCTACATCCCACAGTGCTCTCTAACCAGTCTTCAAGGGCCTGAGTTTGGGGGCTCTCCAAATTATCACCTCCTGGAGATCAGACCCTCAAGTTAATGTTTTCATTTGTTTCCTCGACTATATGAGATGTGTGGGTAACATTTATAAATGAGACTGGTGTTTCCATCATCGTAGAGTTAAATAGAAGAGCTGTGCACAAATCAAAAACAAAAAAGAAATAAAACGAAAACTAAATTCTTTAGGAATAAAATGTTCTGCAATGCTGGGTAAGTGTAGAATACAAAGTATCTACAACATGCTGGATAGTTTGTAGACGTCCTTAAAATACTAATTGTCACTTCAGGCTGCATACAAAGTCTGGGTAGCTGTTAGTAAATGAATAAAATCACTGGGTACCTTTTGGCTTTGTTTCAGCAGGTAGATTAATGGATAACTAAGTCACATAAAGCCAACATCATGAAATATGCATGTTGTTGAACTATTTAGTCACATATCACATTTTCTATTAACACATTCTCATTAGATTTTCTAAACACTATCAAGGCAATTCATCCTTTCACATTTCGGCCGAACTCCTCCTTCAGATGCCATCAGTCCCTTCCAACACCACCACTCTTACCCCCACAGCCACTCTTCACCACTCCCACACCTCACCTCCCCTTCATTTGATCCCTTTTTCTTCCCTGTGTTCATCTTTTTCTCCTTAGTCATCATTTTTGTCCTTTGTTAAACTTACTTTCTTTGACTTCACTATTTTAATACTCATCCTCTTTGCTTCCATTAAAACATTCAAAGTAAATGTTTCTAAATGAATGTGGCAGATTATAAATTTTGGCCATACTTTTTAATTTAATTTTTCTTAAACCATTCTCTGTGTCCCTGTCAAAGCAGGTGTGTAGGAAAATAAATGAATTTTTAGGCCAACTAGATGTGGATTCTAATCATAATTCTGATACTTTTACCAAATGTGTGGCCTTAGGAAAATTATTTTAAGTTTCTCACCCTCAATTCTTCAGCCGTAAGATGAACTATTATTACCACCATATAAGGCTACTACAGAGAATATATAAGAGGAGGAATTCAAAGTACCTACCTGTGTTACCTTGAGAAGTTACTTAACCTTTCTGCTATTCAATTTATTTTTAAAATGATGTAATAATTATATCCACTTGATTGAATCATGTGACAATTAAATTGGTTAACATATTGCTTAGATCTATGCCTAACACATAATGATATGTGTGTTACCTATTATTACTTAATACCCAGCACCTCGAAAAAAAGATCTCCTATAAGTAGTTCTTTTGTACAAATGGGATAGTAACAAACATATTTTTAGATTATTGGCTTGTCTAAAAGGGATAAGTGTTTAATATGTAGAAAGCATAACTGGATAAATATAGACCATATTAGAAAAGTAGAATCAATAGGACATGGTAACTGACTTTATTAGGGGGGTGAAGGATAGAAAAGAATCAAAGATTCCCTGGTTTTTATTTGAATAGCTCGATTCATGGTGATCTCACGCAATAAGAGAAACAAGCTTTGGTCAAAAAATAAGAGGGCTCAGGATATTTATGGTACAAGAACTAAAGAGTTCATTACATTTAGCAGCACAGGAAGTCACATTGGAAAGGTTTATTAAAGTGGTAGGAAAAAGTGAAACTAGTGGGTTGAAGAGGGGATGATCAATAAAGAAGTAGAAGAAATAAGTGTAAGAAAACCCTTCAAGAATATTGACTATAAAGAAGAAGAGAGAAATAGAATGTTGTCCAGAGAGAGAGTTACTTCGAAAAATGCAGGAGGTCATATTGGTAGCTAAATTGATTATTCACAACCATGTTTCTTGAGCTGCTGTAATGTGCCAAGTCCTATGTGACAGAGATAAACAAGTGTTTAAGAACAGTTTTAATCTATTTGGGGAAAGAGATATATAAAAAAAGAAAAAATAAGAAAAGAGGGCATATACAGAGTACCAAATATATGGAACTGAAAATGGTGTTATAGGCATTCGGTCTCAAAGTCATTGGCATAGGCTAGAATATTTGGATAATGTTTCAAAAAGGAAGCAAGACCCAAGCTCATTCTTGAAGCAGGGTTGAGACTTCGGTGGTCGGGATGAGCATGGGGGTGAGGAGTAAATGAGGTTAATCAAGCTTCAGGCAGAACGGCCTGGCTTATGTGTGGTAGTCAGCGAATGAAAGGGTAGAGTAAGGAGTGTTTATTCAGCTCATTTTGTTATCTTTAGTGGAAAGGTGGGTTTGTTCTAAAACTTTTTCTGTGTCCTGCACAATATTCAGCAGTGCAGTAGATGTCAATAAATAATAACCAAATGTTTGCTGGGTAAATGCTGGTTACATAGGAAGCCGACAGATAAGAGTTTTTTTGGAGTAAAACTAAAACAGGGAAAATTAAGGTCTTAAGTCTCAAAGAGTTTATTTTGAGTCACAAAGTTGGATCTTTATAGGAAATATCAAATAACAATTTGTTCTGAGTAACTGCAAAATTCAATTCTATGGGATTTAGGAAAAGTTACTGCTGAATATAACCACCCTATAAAATATCCCCATCATTTCCATTCTTTCTTGTCCTTTACTCTGCTAGTGTTGAGAAGAAATTTTAATTCAATAAATGTTTATTGATCGCCAATAGTTTCACCGGCTCATTGGTCTTATTCCTGTGGAGCTTATCATCTTATTGGGGACAAGCACTGTCAAAACTAAGATAAGAAGAAATCACTGGTTGAGATGTTGAAAATTAGGGATATTTATTTAGAGGAAATGTTAGAAGTGAATTCGAATTTACAAGAAACAGCATGAACAAAGGAAGGGAGAGAGGGAGAAAGAAGCCAGGGGATACTGTGGGGATAGTCACACAGCATTGACAAAGTGTTAGAACTAAAATAGCCCTAAACTGTCATGGTTGATAACTTACATTTCTGTGACTAATACTTCTATCCCACGGGGATAGACTATCTACTGTCTTGAAAAAAACCAACAGCTTCTCTTAGCAACTGAAGAGATGCTGAATGGTTCAGTGAATTTTTTAAAAATAGACTCATTCGTTTCTTTGAATTTTCAAAGTGTCCTTGATGAAAGGCATGTGGGGCTAAGTACATTTTTAACCTGTCCTTTTGCAGAGATGTGGGCATTTAGTCGCTCTGTGCTCACTGAAGGGGAATGGAGGTAGCATAGTAAAAGCTGGAGCTTCAGATTAGTCCAGTAGGTTTCCTGTCCTAAGTTACCTACAAATCCCTGCTTCTGAAAGCGCTGCAAACAAATTCCCCTGAAGACATACTTTTTTTAAACATTCATTTGTAGCTCATTCTGAGAGGTTAGAAGGGGACACTCCTTAGAGGTCGAACTCGGCAGGAGCACAGCCTCTGCTTGTCAGAGATAGAGCTGCTGCCTCCCCTGCTCTCCTGGAGTTACCCAAGTCTGAGGCTGCTCTGCTTAATGCGGGAAAACTCCTTTTTTGTCATTAAAGCTCAGCTCTCCTCTCAGCTGTTATTTTTAAGCTCAGCCTCCTCTGCTCAACACACGTACATGTACTTCTGGGTCTTTAAACAAGAAACTCGGCACACAAGATATCAGTGGTGTCTGCCGCGACTAATTCACTGAATTTCTCTGCTCTTATTTGTTTTCTGTATATTTCTTCTCTTACTCTCTCCTCTCTCTGTCCCTGTTTCTTTTTTCCCCATTAGTGTCTAGTGTTTAATTCTATTATGCAGAGATAGAAGATTACCAGAGACCTCTTATATCTGAGTATTAAATGGATGCTCAGAAGGCCCATGACACATTGCCAAAGAGTTAGTATAGGATCTGGTTTCTTAAACGTGAATGAGAAGAGTCCTATGACATGTTTCGGTACAAGTAGTTGGCACCCTTATCACCTGTATCTCCACACTTAACAGGGGCTGGAGACACACTTGGAACCTCAGAAATTAAGGAAAAGGTTGTAAGTGATGCAAGAAAAAAGAACAGTTATTGGTCAGGAGCCCCATTAGGTGACCTTGGCAAAATATAAAGTTCTTAAAATTTTTCCTTTTAAAAAGATAAGTTAAAAATTTCTAATATCCCTTCCAACTCTAAAATATTGCTTTCTACATTTCTCATTTATCTAAGTCCCCCAAGTTTCTGCTTCATAGACATTCATATTATTTTCCTGTTGGTGTTTTGTTTTGGGAGACTCATGTGCTCTCATCACATGTAAATTTCCAATGCATTTCAGGGCTTACCTACAAAGTGGAATTTTTAGTATTTTTAAAAAAGTCAATGTTCAGAAAAATTACTAGAAAGCAACATTTAGGTGCTAGTGGAAGAGTAAAACTTGGAAACTTCTTTGATGCTTTTAGTTTTGTGACTTTGTTTTAGTAATCTGACTAGTTAGCTATTACTTTTCCATATTTGGATATCACATATCTTTGTCATTTCCTTCATTCCTTAAAGTTGTGACTGTGTTCTTTGTAGAAGAAATTTCCCCACACTGTCATCCTGTGACCCCCAAATATAGGTTTTAAAACCGATAGTCTGAAGTGAAAACCCTGTGTTTATCCATGGTCCCAAGACATGAGAAAAATGTTAGACCCCATAAAGAAAATAAAATCCATATGATCTTTTCCAATATCTTTCTTCTCTTTCTCCATTTTAAATTAATATAAAACAATTCACATATAATGAGTGCATAGCTATCGTCTTCTATGATATTATCTTCAGCATTCAAAATTGTTCCATTTTGCAGTTTGAACACCTAAGGTTCCTCATAAGATTATACCCTGCTAGGAAAGATAAACAATAACCGTAGCCATAGAAATGTCAATTATACTTGCTTGTTTATTCTAGGGCATTAATTCGTTGAAACCTCACAATCAATAGTGTGTGTGTGGTGAAATTTAGTCAGTCATTATCGCTCTTGCACTTGCATTTAATGGTGCTGAGCAAATAGTAAGTGAAGAGTGTGAAGTTTTTTCACATTACCCTCAATAAATGAGTTTAACCACAATACAAATCTTATAATCCACCTCTTCAATCCCACTGGCAGTGGGACAAATCCAGTAGCTTTAGAGGTAAGCCTTCAAATATACATCTGCTGACAGACTGAAGTTTGTTTTAGGAATAAGTCGAGGTTCTGCAATCCTTCGCATTTACTGGAGTTCTCTAGTTCTCTGTTTCCATGGCTTCCAGAGTTCCCTGAAATTAGGCTTTCAGTGTTTAGAAGTTCATAATATGGGCCTTTGGTAAATTCCTTCTCTCTTACCTAGATTATGTTCAAGATCTGTATATTGCTGTTCTTGAATGGGTTTGGGATGCTATTGTACTGACAACATGGCTCTTTCCCTGCAAGCCTTTTCTGAAGAACCAGGTGTAAATATGAGTTATCTCAAGTCAATCTGTATGAAGCAAACTTGGGTTGCTTTCTGGAAGCGTGCAAAAATAAAATTATAGATCTTATTTTTAGTGAAGAAGTACCTTCAAAGGGATGAATAGGGAAATCTAGGCTTGGGCTTCACTAGCTTTTGGCAAGGAGGGGTGCCCTGATGAAATAAAATTTAAAATATAGAGTTCCACACGCTTCACTTTTCTTTCAGAAAAACAATAAAGTCCTCTGGTTGTCATAGAAGTCCTGGAATAGTTTATGGTGAGCCCCAAGGTACAAAGGAGGTGTCAAGAATATAAGTAGAGGCTACATTTGGTTCTCAGGCAAAGTATATGATTTCCAACGTTACTGTACAATTGTTACCAGGTTTCCGTATGCAGCCCTGATTGTGAGGGACCCTCAAGTGGTTGCTGAGGGTCCAATCACCACATAACATCTATAATAAGGAAATATCGATGAAGTCTATGAACCCAAACGTGCTCGCTCCATTATCTGAGGCTCAAACCCAGCTCCTCCAGCAGTTACCCCCATGAAGATAATGATTTTTTGATTAGTTTTTGTTATTAATGGTGTAAGAAGCAGAGATAGAAAGGTAAAATAGAGGCAGAAAGATACCAAAAGAGAGACTATGAGAATATATTTATGTCCATGAGGAGCCGATCTAGAAGATTTGGAGTTTTTTAGGGAAAGAGTACAAATCTCCAGAGCAAGTAGATGTGAATTGCACTGCATTTTGAAGGTCTAACTAACACCTTCCATTACATCTGAAACAATTGGAAGCAGTCAGGGTATGGGGCAAAGGTTCAGAAAGAGTTTTCAAGGCTGGTTCAAGAGGAGAGACATGTGCTGAAGGTCAAGAAGGTGGTACTCCCAAAGGAGAAGCCTGTAGCATGAGCAGAGTGCTGGAGCATCACGTAGCAACTCGGGCAAAATGTGGTGGCAGGCAGATCCCCGACTCTTCAGCATAAGGTCTGAATGATTGCTTGTCAGACAGATGTGTTTGTAAACTAATGACTTTCACAGCGTGATGAGACTGAAAATGAAGCCTAATTGCTTCTACTGATTTAACCCTTGGAATGCTTCCAGGCATGTCGATAGCCATGTGTCTTTAATCATGTAAGTTAATTACCTCCAGGCATATATCAGAAACCAGTGCCTTATAGGAAGACTGGAAGCACTACGGTTGCTATTAGGTTTACATTTCTAGGACTGTCATCTGTTTGAATAAGGACACTGAGAGGTTGGCCACGGTGACCTTAAACTATTGTTTATTAGTAGCAACTGACATAGGCAATTACGTGGCTCTATAATTCAGAAAAAAATGAATATTTATGCTTTTTTTCTTAAAGGAAAAACGATCTTAATGGTAGCAGAGTGAGAGGAGCAAGTCACCTTGGTTCTTCTAAGGCCACCGTGAACTTCAGTCTAGCTCTGGAAGAAAGTCAGAATTGGAAAATGGTCTAATAATCAGGCCAAACTGATTAATAGTGACAATTAGTATTGGACTATAGTTCATAACCAACTGATTATGAATTATTTGAGTACTTTAGGTAAATTTTCAATACAGGCAATTAAAATGAAAAGACTCATGATGCTTACATAATGACTTCATTAAATTAATTCAGTTCCGAGGATGGAAAAAATTTTCTTTTATACCAAGGAACCAGCAGCATTTAACTTCCATTCTCTTTTGTTTAAAAGAGAACTGGAGAAAACACTTAAGACACACACACACACACACAAACTCACATACCCCACATTGAAGAAGGCTTATTCTTTTCTGAAGGTGAACTGTTACTATGGGAGAAAGACCTGAAGGTCAGTGCATGTATTGTATTTGCATTGCTTAATTTGGATGAAGTAAATCTTGCCCTCGGTTATATTTTGTATTCTGCTAAGTGCATGCATTGTTAAAGTTAAAAGAACTTTATTGTGGAGTGATCTGTAAGGGACAGACACTTCAAAGAGATAAATACTCCGTTCTGTTACATAAACAATTGACCTAAATCATTTGCTTCATGATAAAAGACAAAGCTGGAGCCAAGTCCAAATACTGCAGTATCAACGCAGTCAGGGGAACAAAGACTCCGTTAGGTGAAATGCAGTCATTCAATCAAAGCAGCAGTAGTTTTTTTTTAAATGAGACAATGGGAATGGAAGAGATTTTCTAGGTCTAAGAGTGAGGTTTATAGTTTAGAAAGTGCATTTCCCTTTAAGTTATATGAACATACTGTAAAGTAAGTCTCATATGTATTAATAATAACCGATACTTATTTAGTAGTAGTTCACAAAATTCCATGCATATGTCTTTTAATTTCCTTCATTCCTGTCGTAATTTTCAAAGATGAAAAAGGAAAACTCAAAAAGTTAAAGTATTATAATTTTTCCAGGACAAGTAACAGCAAAAAACAAGTATTCTAACTCTATGTTTTTGTCCTACAAGCTACCTCCTGTCCCTCCTATTGCTTAAGATCCTTTCTTCTACTTCATTCATGATCTTTTTTTTTTTTTTCCAGAATTAATTCTTACATTCACTGTATCCTTTTCTAGGTCTGCAGTGAAAATCACTTTAAATTCTAGCTTGTATATGATAATGTTTCTTCCTTTTAGTTTGCATTTTATTCCCAGTCAGACTGTAGTCTCTTGGAAAGGCAGACACTATAGGTTCTAACGCAGAACTGAGCCTTCACAGCAGGAAGCGTAAACCTGTGCAGATCCCCACACTGGCCAGCACCATTCTAGCATATCATTTCTCCACTAACACAGGATGACCAAAGGCAACGTTAAAGTCCTTCGAGCTGCTATTGTTGCAAGGTTGACTTTGCACACTCAGCCAAGCAACTTGCTTCTGAGTAAGGTGTTTAAGCCTCATTTGACATAAGAAAATTACAAATTAGCACATCTCACAGACTTTCAAAACCTACGCAGAATAAATCAAAATGTTAAATTCGGAAAATGCCAAAAATCACTGTAAGTAGTAAGGACTTTTTGACCTCCATCTATTTAACTTCCTATAATAAAATAGTTTTACCATTACTCACTGCTCCCTGGAGAGCCTTCCTCGATGGCATTCACCCTCAACAGTGTTTCTGGAAAGTTTTTTAGAAGACAAGTGTGTGTGTATGTGCACAATTTATGCGTACATATTTGTGTATTACAGTATCTGTTCACCATTTTTCTCCTTCCTTCAGTATAAGCTATCTCTTCTCATCTCCTGCCCCTTGCTTCTCTTTGATTCCTTCTTCCCGGATGGTAAGACTTGGGCTAAGGAGCTAGCTCCACCAATTGCTGACAGGTTTGCTCATCTATCAAATTCAAATCAAAAGGATCTGATTCACAGGGCTGCTTCCACCAAATGTTATATGCATGAAATGCTCCGGAAAGTGTTACATGTAACAGAAGACCACCTCTCCCCAAAATTTTATACAAAAGCAAACAGATAAAATGCTGTTCTTCCGGAGGGAGAAAAAGTCTCAGAAGGCCCATTACCTTTTTTTTTTTTTATTTCTCTCTTCTGATCCTGAGGATAGCCTCCATGGCACTGCCACCCTTCATGTGCCTGACTTCCTTCCCAGGTCAGATCGCAAGTTCCCTGTTCATACCAACTGTGCTTCATTTACCTACAAATGACATATCAACCATACTCTGGTAAGGAAGGAGATTAGTCTTCACCAGCTGTGTCTCTGTGGTACAGAGGTATTAGATTAGTTTCTATGTAGCTTATTGACTTCAGTCTCATTATCTTACAGTCGTACATTGAACATAAATAGGTATTTCGGGCAATAGCCGGTAGGCCTTTCTTCACCCAAGCCGTATTTCTGGAATTTTTGTCTAGACATCTAGCAGGAGCACTCCTGGATCCTCAGGGCCTAACTGGATGATGTTGGAGTCAGCTTCTGCTAAAGATGGGCAGACTTTGGAGAATGAAATTTGAACGCCGACTTCACCTTTTACTAGCTGTGTGATACTGGTCATCTGATATAACCACTCTGAACTGCAATTATCCATCCATAGACTTGATATTCTATTGCCAACCATGTAGGGAGTTCACGAGGAATGGAAAAATCTGGAAAGTGCCAGTGCCTGCCCACAGGAGGCTGTCACACAATGTTTATTCCCTCTATCTTTACTGCCACCTACTCTGTTATTGCCCTGTCACTCCCACAATTTTAATTTCTCACTCTTCACAAAACTAGCAGTTTATGACATATCTCAGCATTAAACTCTTAAACTTGTCACTAATAAGAATTGTGCCACTCCTATTATCCTAGCTGATTTCGGCTCCAAGCTTGTCCCCTTTCCTAAATACCCTCAACACTAATGCTGATGACCCTTCAGATGACCTTGTTGCTGTCATCCATTACCAGCTTCACCCTTACCTGTCCTCCTCCATTTATTTCACTACAAAAGAAGTATGGCTTAACATTAATTGGAAAAAAAAAAAAAAAGGAATGAATGAATCTTAGAGGTAGTTCTAAAAATTAGTTTTCTTTGTTATTGAGTGGTTAGAAAAGGAGTGGGCAAGTCCAAAAGACTACCTTGAACCGAATAGAAAATTTTCTTTTGTTCCAGCACTTCCCAAAGGGCTCTCTCATTCTGAAGTGTTATTTTCATAGCATCCTCTTTGACATTTGTTGGCATTGGCCCCATTGCCGCTAGGAACTCACATTGTCCAGTGTTCCTAAATTGTCACTGCATCCTTTGTTTTGTTTCATCTGCTTTTATTTGTTTAGGACATCAGATTTCACTTTGAATGTTATTTCAGTTTGATAAAAATCATAGTTATTTACCCGGCAAAGCCAATCTTGCCGAGTATGACACTAACTTTAGTCAAGTTCTTCAGCCTCCCAAGTCGGCCACTATTCTTTTCGTAGAAACTAACAGGACTTTTGGTAAGACAATCTTTTGTAATTGGATATATTATTGCTTTGTACTTAAGAACTCCAAACCAGGAAACTTGACAGCGACCCTTGTTTGTTTGTTTGTTTCCTTTTATACTCTGGATGAAAGCTGTCCCAGGATTTAGACACTTCTTTTAGATATTTTGATGGATTCATCCTATCGATTTTTGTTTGTTTGTTTTGTACTCTACATTCTTACTTTAGTTTTTTGGTATCTGGATTCTAAAATTATTACACTGGTCTTTCTACTTTCAGAGCATTGCACCCTATGCATAAAAACCTGCTAGCTCCTTGTATTATGCCAGGAATTCCCTCTCTGGCCTTCAAATTCCCTTCTAATTCATCCCCCTCCACTCAATTCCTCCCTTCCCCATTATTCTCCAGCATGTCCTCTCCAATACAGTAAACACATCTTTCTTGTAATTCCTATTACAGACTACACAAACTTCCATCTTTTGGCCTCTACCAAGATCTTCCCCAACCTGGACTTTGTTTCCCCTTTGTCCCTGCCTCATTTCCTCCTCACTACAACATAAGCTCACAGCTCTTTGCCTGTCTTGTTCACCACTGTATATCAGTATATAGAAAATTTCCTGGAACATGATCAGTTCTCGGCCAATATTTATACACTTGCTGGCTGTCCCTCAAGGCCCACTTTAAAGCTACTTTTAAATATACACTGTTTTCTTTGAATTCTAATATTACCCACATTCATCTTCATTTTCATCAGCTGATTATAAGTTCCTTAAAGATGAAATCTGTAACTTCCATCACTTTGCTTCTTTCAGAGTATCTTGATGTTGTGAGAAAATAAAAATGCTTTGGGGAAAGACACAAGAATGTTTCATAAAATTAATTGATCACTTACTATTTGCCAGACACTGTTCTAAGATATAAGATGGTGGCCTACTTGAACTGGATTCTAGATATTCACTGATACTAGCTGCTTATATAACCTTTGTTGATACACTAAGATTCCCTGAGCTTTAGATGACTCCTTTGGAAACTAAAAGGGTACAATTAGGTTAGTTCTAAGGCCTCTTTCAATTGTAGATTTATAGAATTTAAATAGTTATTTATAGATTGATGAGTGGTATTCTGTAAGTACTTGCTGACTAATACTAATATAAATATTAACTAATAAAGGGTAATCTTTATCATTCCAATCTCATGACTGTATTTTCATGTTTTTTAAATTAATTTATTAGTTCAACAATGTATGTTGAATACTCCTATGTAATAGGCAGTGTGCTAAAAATCCTAGAGATACAGAAATGAACATAATTCCTGCATCTGGAGATTTGCTGCCTCTCATACCATAATGTTCTGGGTAGCCCAGTGACCTAATAACCTTAAGTTTCTCTAACAGAATAAAATATTGCTAACCAGTCTACCCCCAACTTCAGCTAGCTGGTATAATCATTCTTAGTAATATAAAATATTTACTTTGGAAGAAATTTAAATAAACACATGAATAAACAAAATATTCCTTAGAGGTATAACTTAATTGGGGGCTTCTCTAGATCCATAGTTCTAAGCTACTGCCTCGATGACTGATGTTTTGGAAAAGATGAGAGTTAAGTAGGAGTTCTGAAAGTCTTTCTCTATGTTTAACTACAGCAGTTCCATTTGTACATCTATTTTATAGATTGAGATTGTGCTGATATTCATAGTTCTAGATCACTAATTGGAATTTAAAATAAAACAATGGACAGGATGTTTACATATGATCATTTAATATGATTAGTGAATCCAGCCCATTATGTGTTTTAAAGATATCTATGAAATGTAAATATTAAGGGATTATGATATGAAAACTACCCTGAGTTCTTCAGGAAATTCAGTGGTAAAGCATTTAGATGCATTTTTCTCCTTGCATTTGAACTTTTAGAGCACTCTTGATGCTGCAGAGTCTTTGTCATGATAGAGTGATTCTTATCACATGTAAAATTGGTCATTTGTAGTTAAAACAGCATCTTGGGAGGTTTTGTTTTGACATCCTAGATTACTACCACACTGTGCTCTCACAAGCAAAATGATCTTGAACACATTCTAGATTTTGGGTAGATAAAAAAAGGATTAAATATATAACAAAAGTTAAATTTGTTAATAATGGAAGTCTAAAAGTAACTTTTTTATAAAGCTTGTCAGTACCAGAAAACACTTATATAATATTCATATTATCGTACTTGACTCATTTAACACTAGAAAATATATTTTTCTTATTTTGATTATAAAGCAAAACTATTAAGGATAGAGCAGATACATAAATATAGTATAGTTTATATGCACTAAAAGAAATGCACTAGGTGATCTCCTAGTACTGTAATGACTCATTTTTCTTTAAAAGAAATTTTTTTCAATTACGGTTGACATTCAATATTATGTTAGTTTCAGGTGTATAGCATGGTGTTCAGTTATTTATACAACTCACAAAGTAATCCCCTCGATAAGTCTAATACCCACCCAATAGCATACAGAGTTATTACAATATTATCGACTATGTTCCCTGTACTGTACTTAAGAAAGGTATTCAATAAGAAGCACTGGAAGACAATCCTGGGTCATGATAGGCTTGCTTGTGAGATAGCCACAACTCAGTTTACTAGTATGTGGGGGAAATGACCTCTCTTTGGATTGTCCCAGCCTTGATTTAGTTCTTGAAAAGGATGTTCTTAATTTATCTTGACATCTGGATTGGAAAGGAGACTTTAATGATGTTTAAACAGTTTCTTCCCCAGGCCCTTCAAGAGTGATTTAGCTAGTCTCATCTCACAGGCCTTAAAAACACTACTTTGTCTTGAGATTGTAGCAAGAACATATTGGCCAAGACATTTTCCTTAAAGAGCCCTTTTCATGTCAGGCCCTGCCCGGAACTGTCTTTGTGCCTAGGGTTCCTACAAGCTGGTTCTCCTGCTCTAACTCTAATATGCCCGCAAATGCCTTTTATTCTTTGCCTGTCACCACAATTGTGTTAGTAAACGAGTTTCAAAGAGCTGAAAATCTGATCTTCAGTTAATGAGTCTTTTTGACAACTTTAGAGGATTTATCTAAAGTAGGATACTTTGTATACTTTCAAAGATAGATATAAAGTGATCACAATTTTTAAATATTCCTTTTGAATTAGCAAAAATAAGAAAATAGAGTCACTAGCCTGAGATCTCTATTAGCCCTTGAAACTCATTTAGATTATGGGTAAACAGTGGTAACTATTGTTCTCTTCCTTGAGGGGCCAATCAGATTAGAAAATAAAGTTTACCCAAAGTCTACTTTTCTTTACAGTCATAATATTCTTCTCTATGAGGATGGACATGCTGTGGTGGCAGATTTTGGAGGTGAGATTTCCGTGACTAATACCCCAAATGATATCACTTTCTTTCTTCCTTCCTAGTCTGTGCCTAATATTGTATGACAAATATGAAAATAGATTTCACTGTACCAGCTGTACTGCTCTAAGTCATTCACATTTCTATGACTATGACCTTGATATTTAAAAGTATATCTTTTTTTTTTCACTTTCCCCCTTTTAATATCCTCAGCTAAAAGAAAGGAAGTGCGAATTTAAATACGATAGAGTTTTCTGAGGGTTTTAAAATTTTAGCCGTAATTTTTGACCTTGGTTTTAAGATATTTCCTGTGACAGGAATTTTTTTTCTATTTCTCTTAGAATCGAGATTTCTACAGTCGCTGGATGAAGACAACATGACAAAACAACCTGGGGTTTGCTGCTGCTTATGTTCCCTATAATCATGAAACAATTAAAATGTGTAAACTCAGCATGAGAGGAAGTGAGATGAGAGCAGCTTTAAATGAACGAAATGTCATTGTCTCGGGGCAGGATTATGTTTTATGTTTTTATTTTCACTAAATCCTCAAAAGAACTATTTCAAGGCTCTACCAGAGAAATAATAGATAAAATAATACAGAATTTTTTCAAATATAACTGAAAAGTACATGGCAGGCATGGATAATTGGCTTTCATATTTAGGTCTCCTTGTTAAGTAGTGTAGTTAACATTTAATAGGTAACTATAAAATTTGTAGTTCATCAGCATCTGTTAATGATTCATTTTTCCACTTTAACATTATAAGTCAATAGGTGGTACAGTCAAACATTAATGTTTAAGTAAAATGTAAGTTATAACATCTGAAGCAAGCATAATGCACACGCAAAAAGTCTACAATTAAATTCATTACCCAACCTCTCCTTCACTTCCCCTTCTTCCCAAGAAAGTACACTTCTCTTTCTGCATAACCTGTGTTATTTAACTACCCAAGCTTGGGGTAATTTTTTTATTCCTTCCTTTTCTTGCTTCCACGGACACACTACTCAATCACTTTTTCTGATTTTCTAAGTGTTTCTTTTTTTAGAAAAAGTTCATCCCAACCTCTCATTTTCCACTGCTTCAGTTCAAGTCCTCATCATTTCTTTTCTGGATAATTGCAATAGGTTTCTGATTCCAGTCCTCTCTTTCAGTTCCTTTTTCGCAACATTACCTAGGGCTCCAGTTCTAACGGTTTACTTCCTCCTATAAACCATCAGCAATGCCCACTGCCCACAAACCAAAATCCAAATTCCTTTGCCTGGTAGCCTCCTGCCCATCCCAATCTGCCTCGGGGCACCTCTGTGACCTTCTCTCCTATGATGAGTTCTCTCAAGTTCCCTATGTACTGGCACACAAGCTGTGGCCATCCCCTTAATTACCTTTCCTCCCATAACTTGCCAGCCCCTCCTCCTCCTCCCCATGTACTCTTCCCTCTTTGCTTTTGTAGCACTTTGTGTGGCTGGTTTGCACTCTCATTCATTCAACATTTATTGAAGGCTGCCCATCATGTGTCAGGCATTGTCCAAAGGGCCAAGAATGCAAAACGTAGATAAAAGCTTAGTCCTTGATCTCAAGGAACTCGTTTTCTAGAGAGGAAAACATAGTAAGAGGCGATACATTTAAAACAGTGTGGAGGTTCAGTGATGAGATGTAACAAAGCATCATGGGAGCTCGGGTGGGATGAATAGAAGTCAGTTAGATGTGGGAAAACAGAAGTGGGTGCCAGGCAAAGTGAACAGCAACGTGAACAAGACACAGGAGTGAATAAGAAATATCAGACTTCCTGGGGGAACTTCAAAAAGCTTGGCATTGTTGGCACGTACTGTGTGAGGAAGAGAAAGTGAGAGATCGAGTTAGAGAAGAAGGCAAAAACCACATCGTGGACCTTGTTGTTATCCAAGTAGGATTATTCATGCTGATTTCTCCAGTTAGATTTCATTCATTTGTTCAACAAATATTTATGGACTACCTACTAGATGCCAGACATTCTTTTAGGAAATGGGGATATTGCAGTGACCAAAGTAAGGTACTTGTTTCTATGGAGCTAATATTCTACTAGAAGGAGATAGATCCTGAACAAATTAACAAAATATATATTAGGTGGTGATAAATGTTATAAAGAAATACAAAGCAGAATATATGAATAAAGAGTAATGGGTGTGCTGTTTAGATAGTGTAGGAGGGAAAGGAAACACTCGATAAGAGACCTGCTTTAAGAGTCATTCACGTGGGGGAAAGAGCAGTGTAGACAAAGGTAATGGTAAGTGCAAAGGCCCTGAGGCAGGAGAGCTCTTTGTGTCTTCAAGGGTAGGTTGACTGGAGTGGAGTGGGCAAGAAAGAGAATGATAGGATATGAGGTGAAGGCGGTGGGAAGAGTATGTCCTCATCTAGTACATGGGACATAGAGATAGCTAAATCAGCAGTTATAAACCCTGATGGCACATGTAAATCACTTTGAACACTTCTTAAAAACATACTACTTAAATCTAATTCCCAGAAATTCTTATTTTGTTGGCCTAGGGTTGATTTTGGGTACCTGTATCTTTGAAAAGTTCCTGCAGTTGATTCTAAAATGCAGCCAGTTGATACTCTGACTAAACAAACTTTCATTGAGTGGAATCAAATTGGATTTCACCAATAGTAAGTTACATCCTTTTGTAGTGGCAACAGCACAGTTTTCAAGCGCAGCCCTACTCTAGATTTGTTTTGAAGGCTATCGTGTTTCTTACAGTCATGTGGCCTTATGTAAATTTGCTAATTACTCTATTACCCCCCTGTGAAAAATTGATCATACTGTATGCCTGCTCCCACTTACAGTGTCGTGACAGAACACATAATCTGCTATATAAGTAGAGGCTATCTGGCATGTGAAAGCTCATGTGGAAGAACTACATGTGAGCACCATAATCAGAATAAAGATATTCTTGGAAAGCTATAATTATGCATGATTTCAGAATAAGGTAGACGCTTCAGAGGAACTACCAGCAGCTAGCACTATATACAGAATTTCAGACTAATAAAAGACTACTGATTTCCTTCAGTGGAAATACAAAGAAAGAAGATGTTTGGCTAAGTTCATTGATACGATTATGAAGCCATGGGGTTTTAGAGCCAGAAGGGTTTTCCCCTTCTGTTTTGCCTTTGAAGAATCTAAATTCCAGGAAACCTAAGAGACTTACTCAGAGCTGCCCAAATAATCAGCAGTAGACCCAGATCTAGAATTTTCATCAAACTCAAAATGTAGGACTGTTCTTTAAATAACAAATAATCCAAATTTGTGCATTTGCATTCCAGAATGGAATCATGTTTAAATCTGAAAAATGCATAATTGCAGAAGAAAAGAATGTAAATAATGCCATCTAAACATGAGGACAGAACTTTGTGCAGAGCAACTTGTAACATTCGTATGGGCTTTCTTACTGGGATATTGTGCAAACAGCATTCAGAAACAACATGACTGGGCAAACAAAGAAGATAATACAGACTTGATCCTGCCAGGGAGAAATCTTCTTCACAGAAATATTCTGGACACTCCCAGAAGGCCCTTTCTTGCCATGAGGGCATTATTTATGGGTCTGATATAGTGATTTTCTAAATTACAACTTGAAGATCTAAAGGAGGGAAGTGCCTCACACAGTACGTAGACCTACTCCCAGGGAAACATAGATTTCCTGGGTAAATCCACGGTTGGCTTTTCAGAAACTTATAAGCCTTCTAGGGGGAAAGATGCTCAGAGATTTAAAAATGCTGCTGCTGTGATCATCAATCTATAAGAGGCAGGGAAACTTGATGATTAATATTGCTGCAATATATTTGGAAAAATTATGAATTTCATGATTTTCCAATGATAAAAAAAACCTTTAAAAAACTGAATAGCAATAGTAAACATAAACATGTCATTTATGTATAAACATGCCAATTTATTGCACAAATTGAGAGCAGCATTGATATTATTTCATGTTTATATACTTGAGAATATTGGGAGAACACTTAACGAATCCTAAGAACACTGTCGTACAATAGAAGAACTAAACACTTAAATGACTTGTGGATATTTCTCAACACACAGAATCTCCGCTGGATGGCCCCTGAGGTGTTCACACAGTGTACACGCTACACCATCAAAGCCGATGTCTTCAGCTACGCTCTATGTCTGTGGGAACTTCTCACTGGTGAAATTCCATTTGCTCATCTCAAGCCAGGTAAACCATGCTACAATTAAAGTTTCTCTGTTTTCCTTGGTTCTGTGCGTTTTTACAACTTCAGGAAACTTTTTTTTCCCCTAAAATGATTATTCTTGGCAGGTCGGCAAGGTGAGAGGTAAGTAAACAATCTCAAATTGTTTTAAGGTGTATGCCCAATCCAAAAAATTTAATGACCTAATTCTGTGATTTTAGACATAGGCACACCAAAGTGTAAGTATATTTTATTAAAGTTTAGGGCTTTGATTTATCTGTTGTTAATAAAACAAGTAAATAACTATGGCCATGTAACGCATGGGTGAAAATGTGGACAATGCAATATTTATCGTTTGAGATTAGATTTCAGAAGTGCCTTTTTAGTGTTTATAGAGGGGTAAGCTGAAAGTAGTAGCACATAAAGATAACCTACCAAGACTGCTTGCTGCTTATCTCATATCTTACAAAGAAAAATTACTTTTCCTGATAATTATGTATTATATATATGGATACATTCCAAAAACGGGGCTTTGTGAGTGAGCCTAATATTGTTGGTAATATACATTATACTCTGTATAATGGCGGAGGTAGGGATTTCACTCACAGGAACAACGTACATCTATTTGAGATTTAAGGTAAATTTTATTTGTATCTGTCTCTCCATTTCATTAAGATTGCTTTCATGTCTTGTCATACTGTTTTCTTACTTGTGTTCACTATTAGACTAGAAACTCCTTAAGGAATTGCATCCCCAAAACTGAGCTTGCATGAAAAGTAGTTTTCAAATTAAATCATAAATAAAATTTAAATAAATTATATTATAAGTTCCAGTGGCCACCCTATCACAATATATCAGAAGGATAAAGTCAAAAGAGATATTAGGGAATGATAAATCTTACAAATGTGTATACTCATAAGTTAAAGTCTTAACCAGGATCACAGTAATTATTAATACTCAGATACAGAGCAAAAGCCACATTTCATACTCTCTTTTCAAGATATCTTTTCCTCTAATATGATATGGTTTTTAATTACATTTTGCATAGTGTCTAATGGAGTGTCCTTCACAGATTATATGCTCCGTACATAGTTATCAAGTACAATGATTATTTAATTGTCCTAATCTCTCTATATATATTTGTAGTTTTAAATGACTTAGCTTTTATTAGAGTGTTGAGTGGGGACTCTATTTTGAACTTGACCAACATTGCCACTTGTAATGTCTTGCTCTGACACGCTGCTGTCTCCTTATTCCTTAGAATTTTCATTCTGATACAAAGAGTGTATTTAACAAATCAAGTATAATTTTAGAATTACTGTGGTATTTTTCATAAGAGGGAGAATACATCTCCCTTCCTCTCACCTCCTGTGTCAATCTATTCACCTCTTCTTGTTGATTTTGTGTCCTAAATACATCTTGGATTTACCCACTACTTGCCATCATCTACCACCATCCTAGCTCAAGCCACCATCTTTATCATTTAAACTACTGCAATAATCTTTTTAAAAATCAAGTTTATTAAAGTACAACTTATACAATAAAATTTATCATTTTAAAAGTTCAATGAGTTTTAATAAATATATACAGTCGTATATCCACAACAGTATCACAATATAGAGCATTTCCATCACTTTAAAAAATTTTGTGGTGCTACTTTAGAGTTAGTCCACTTTTCCCACCTCCAGCCCTTGGCAATCATTGATATGATTTCTGTACCTATAGCTTTGTAGTTTTCAGATGAAATTGTGTTGTTGTATTCATCAGTAATTAATTCTTTTTCATTTCTGTGTGATATTCCATTATGTTAATAAACTTGGCATTATTTATGCATTCACAAGTTGATGATCATTTGAGTTATTATCACTTTGGGGCCATTATGAATAAAATCACTGAAACCATTCAGGTCATTGTATGGATGTTTTCATTATTCTTAGGTAAATACAAAAGAGAAAGGATTACTAGATCTTATAGTAAGAGTTTTTCCAAGGTGTTTGCATCATGATGGATTCCTACCAGCAGTATAGGAAAATTTCATTTGCTCCATATCCTTGCCAGCCCTTTTTCATTGTATATTTAAAGTAAAACATTAGCCATTTGATTAAGTGTATAATGATATATCATTGTGGTATTATTTTTTATTTCTCTAATAACTAAAGGTGTTGATAATCTTTTCATGTGTTTATTTGCTGTTCACATCTCATTCTTTGGTGAAGAGTTTCTTTGAATTGCCTCATCATTTAGTTGTAAGAGTTCTTAGGTTCTAGATAGAAGTTTTTCATCAACTTTGTGTTTTGAAGATATTTTACTCTAGTCTGTGGCTTGCCTTTCCATTTTCTTAGCGATATCTTCCAAACAGCAGCAGTTTTTAAATTCAGTAAAGTCAAGCTTTGAAATCGAATTTTTGTATATTCTGTCTAAAACATTCTTGCCTCACCCAAGGCTAGGAAGATTTCCTCCTATGTTTTCTTACAGAAGTCTTATAGGTTTAGATTTTATAAGATCCATTTCAATTTTAATTGTGCTATGGGTTATGTTTTCATTCTTTTGTTAATTTATTGGCTTGTTTTTTTTTAATATAGATTCCCAATTTTTTCATCATGCTTTGTTGGAAAAGCTCTCCAGTCTCCATTAAATTATTTTGGTAATTTTGTTAAAAATCAGTTGACCAGATCTCTGTGTATCTATTTCTGGACTCTATTCTGTTCTATTTATATTCGTCTACCCTCGTGCCACTATAATAATATTGATAGGTTACAGCAAGTCTTGACAACATAAGACCTCCAACTTTGCTCTTTTTCATAAAATTGCTTTGATTAGTCTAGGGTTTTTGCTCCTTTATATATATATTTTTAATACTTTATATGCTTTTTGCTCCTATATATTTTTGAATCAGCTTTCTGTTTCTACAAAAAAAAAATGCTAGAATTTTGATTGGATTGCATTGAATGTGTAGATCAGTTTGGAAAGAATTGACAACTTAAGTGTATTGAGTCTTCCAATCGATAAACATGGTGTATCTCCATTTATTTAAATCTTCTTTAATTTTTGTCACCAGTGTGTTTTAGTTTCCATCACGCAAACCTTGCACATAATTTTTTAGACTTAGCTCTATATATTTTGTTTCCTGATACTATTGTAAATGTTATTTTTAAAAATTTTAACATCCAATGTTTCTTTCCTCATATAGAGATATAATCTTTTTCTTGCCTCTCACATAGGTAAGGACCTCCAGTACAACATTAAATAGAGTGGTAATTTATATGCCTCAAACTTATCTATTTCTCAAAATTTTATCCACCACCACCCTATTTTAAACTGCCATCTTTACCACTTTAACTTCTGCAATAGCCATTTGACCGTTCTTTTATTCTTGTTCCCCCTTCCTCTTCAATCCCTACACTTCCACTGGAATTATATTTTAAAAACATAAGCCTAATTATGTGACCGTTGTTTAAAATTATCTTATGGCTTCCCAGGTTGTTAGGATTAAATATCAAAACTCTTAATATGTCCTGCAAGACTGTACATGATTCTGGACCTCTAACCTTACTTACATCATTTAACTTTACCATGCTCCCATCATTCTAGCCTTCTTTTGCTTCCTTCAGTATGTTGCATTTCTTCTGGCTTCTAGGCCCTTTCACAAGCTGTTTCCTCAGTAAATTCAGTCAACAATGACTCTACAAAGATTGCCATGAGAATCAAATGAGATGATGTTTTTGACTGAACTTTGTAAATTAAAATTCTGCAACTGTAAGATAAAAGATAAGGGCAGAGTGTAATACAAGACCAAGACTTCCTACAGTTCTGTACTTGAGTGTTACTCTCATTCTCCAGGGAGCCCATATAAATACTTCAAGTCATCTTGACTCTTCTCTTTCCTTCATTTCTTTTTTCTTTTCTCCTTTTCTTCCTTCTCTCTCCCTTCTTTTCTTTCTTTCTTTTTTTACTTGTTTTCTAATTTTCAGTCCCATTTTCTAAGTATCTCTCTTTCTACTGCTTCCTTTTTCACACCAGAATCCTAAACAGTATCTTAAATGGTATTATTGTCCTCAGTTTTGCTCACCACTTTTTCACCAATTGCCATATTATAAGTAGATTTAGTTTTCTAAAAACCCAAATTTGGTCATGCATCTTCCATTACTTAATATCGCCAATGTCTTTTTTTTTTTTTTTTTGCTTCTAAGATAAAAAACAAAATTTCTTAAAGAATCTACAAAGCCTCTCATAATAATTATGTTCCTGCCTGCCCCACCCCCAACCCAGGTATGCCTTTTGCTTCTTGCATACTCTTCTCTATGTTCCAGCCACAGGAGACTATTTTATTTCCCCAACATGACACATTTCCTCTCACTTTCATGTTTTTGAAATGTTAGTCATTTGTCAGAGACACTCTTCCTCATTTTTCATCATACTAACTCCAATTTACTCTTAGGTCTTAACTTAAATATTACTTCTCCCAATAACATTTTTCTTAATTCTCCAATATTGAATTAAGCTCATCTCCTCAAGGCCCTGTCATCATTTGTTATAGTATTTATCATATTTTACTCATACAGTTTTGCTATTTTTCTCTATTCTGTTATACTTTGCTAATTATAAAATGAATGTTTCAAAGAGATAAAGATCCCCTCTCTCAGGGACCCCTACAAATATTTACTCTATTTGGAGGGAAAATATTATAGAATAGAACAGTTAAAAGTCTTGCCTAGGAATAACTTGATTCCAATATTACAGATATTAGAATTTATAGCACTTTATTGGAAAGAGAATTTGTTTATGATAGAAGCTGAATTTTTTAAAGTTGGATAGTGACCATGCATCAAGAAATGAGACTGTTAATATTATTGCAGTGGTTAGGCTATCTAGCATGTGTTTAGCAATAAATTATGTAAAGCATCAGATTCAGTATAAGCTACATATTTGCCATTTACAATGAGGAACAAATCCATAACTACAGTGTGGGACAGCATTATCAATTATGGTAATCGCAACAGTACACATAGCTTTAGCGGAATCTTGTCTCCTGGGAAAAATATAAAATTAGAACAAAAATATTAACATTGACTCCTATGCAAGTAATGGTCTCTATTCAGAAGAACTTGAAGTTGGGGTCTCTTTTACATAGCATATGTTCAAATTAACTTTATAATTTCAGGATTAGAAAAAAAGAAAAACTGAAAAAGCTATCACATGCAGCATCCCAAAGGTCATGAAATCAAATGCCACAAGGCTAGCAGGAGCAGAGAAATGTTCTACATGGGGCAATGTGATGAATGGGAAATCACATGCTCTGACTCAAGGGAACAGCTGCTACCCACCTTCATCCAGGGGTGTCATGAAGGAACATAGGGATGCCTGTTCACTGTTACCATATTAACTAATTTTTGTGTATTCGTTTAAAAACCTGAAGATTTTCAAATGTTGGCAGTTACGTCAATTTTTAAGGAAACATTTTTCAGGCTAACACTGTATGAGCTAGAAACAACTGGCATAATGTTCAAGAGCATGAGTCTTGCGACCTTATGCAAACTATTTAACCAAATGATACTTCAGTACTTCAGTTTCTTTCTTTAAAAAATGGGGATAATAATAGAACCAACCCCAAAGTGTTGGAATTGTGGCTGGCATTAGTAAGTACTCAATAAATAAATATTAGCTATTATTTTCCTTAGGCTATCATTAAGGGTTCCTCTGGCCAGAAAACAAAGAGCAATAGGGCATTACCCAGGCTCTCATAATACAGAGAGGGGGCGAGAAAAGTACGATCAGCATAGTACAACTCAACTAGGTTGAGGCACAGATTCCTTAGGATGCTCCCCAGATGGATCTCCTGCCCAGACAAGTGGTGGGAAAAGGATATCAGGGAAGGATCCTTAGAGCAGATGATGCCAGAACTGCATCTTCAAAAGATGAGTACTAATTAAATAGGTACAGTGGGGAGGTAGAGACGGTGTCCCAGCAAAAATCTGTATAGGCAAAGCGCAGAGGCATGAGAGATTCACAAATAATTCAGTAGGAATGAATCAGAGAATACAAGGGAATCAGTAGCAAGACACATGTTGTAAATGTAAAACTAGAGCCAGATGGAGAAGGGCTTATGTGTCAACAGTGGCAGTCACTGCAAGATTTGAAGTAGGGCAATAGTATAAGTTTATTATTATTTTAAATTCTCCCTCTTGCTACAAAGCAAAGGCTAGATTAGAGAGGTTCAAAACAGAGGTAAGGATATCAGGTTATCTAGAAGAGAATGTATAAAACCTTAACTAAGGTAGTGACTTTGAAAGAGAAGGGCTTTAGGAAATTTTATGTATGTATGTATGTATGTATGTATGTATGTATGTTTGTATGTATGTTTGTATGTATGTATGTATTTTTCTTATTCCTCCTATAGGAGATTTTAATAGAACTGGCCAATGAGTTGAGATTAGAGCACATGGGAGAGGAAGAAGTCAAGGATGACTTCAGTCTTCTGGCTTATTCGGCAGACGGATGATGGATATAGGAAGAGAGCAGATTTGTGACAGAAATGATTAGGTTAGAAGAAGCCAAGGTGTAAAGCCAAGGAGAGAGGGAAGAACCAGGCAAGATTAGAAAGGAGCTGGTAGTACCTGGCGAACAAAAGCTGTCTTGGATACATTTTAGAGGAAGAAACCAACACCTGCTTCCTCAATTTTATTTATCTCATGGGCTCATCACTTCTGATATATGATAAAAAACTAGAGAAGAAATTTGGGATGAATTAATCTACCAATATGTACTTTATCCAGTCCCATTTCCTTACACCCAGGTATCCAATTTTGTAGATCACTTTCAGATGATAGTTTGGGGCCAAAGAAGAGAGCCTCTTATTTTCCTGTGTGGTGCAAGCTGGTTCACAAGGAAACTCAACTCTGCACCCTGGGATTCCTTAATGCCAGGCTCTAAGTCTAGGATGTGGTAGCAAATTTTGAATATTTGCCAATTAATTCTAGACAGATTTTGGTGAGACTCCATATTGAGACTTAGCTCAGATTTGTAAACTGCAGTCCAGGAGCCAAATATAGCTTACGGACCTTTATTTGTTTTACATATGGTTTTTAAAAATATGAATAGAAGTACATTCAGAGACATAGTTATGTCATAGGCCTCATATATGTAGCTACCCTTGCTTGAATATTAGATGATTATGTATTCCTCCATATGTGATTAGGATCCTAAAGTATTCAACATATCATAACCTCAAACGGCTTAAGCACATCGATGTTGTGGACTGTGTTTTGGCAAGAGATGAGAAAATAGGAGTGAGTAAAGTTCTGAAATCTTGTGTCTGCTATGCTAATCTTTATCAGTTTTTCACTGAGAAGACTAGAGCCAAGCAATCACTACACAGATCACTGAAAAGATCAAATCGGTCCAATGGATGGTGATATTTCTATGAATATAGCTGATATTAACATCCTGATACTTCATTACACTGACAAAGATTGCAATGAGAACAGACAATGGTGCAAATTAATCTATTCTTCTGACAGCCTGTAATGAGAATGGGATGTGGTTTAAAAAATTAAGCCATTCTTAGTACAATCTCAAGATTGCAATCTCATGGTCTCTCTCAGATGCTATATGCTCTGGTGATACATCATTGAAAAGTGTCAGTTTAACGAAGAATGTGTCTTAGCTCTTGCTTAGATGGTAGAATGCATTTGCTTTGTTTTACCGCAGCCCTGCCCATTAAAAACAATGAAGTAGAATCAATTGTGTTTTTTAGAATACACATACACAATCAGAATTGGGGGAAGAAATCTGGAAATTTTATCGTAGTCAAAACTTACAAACAATTATACTTTGCTCTCTTTTTATATGAATGCCTTGATTTACTTTTTTAAAACATAAGAGAGTAAGCGATAGGTTACTTTAAGAATTCAGAATCTAGTATCGATTCATCCATAATCAATACATAACTAATTAAGTTCATCGTGAAGAGCTGTATACTCATCCTCTTCACAATGGCCATATTACATTCTGAGCTGGGGTTGATGACCGATGGAATAGTTTGTAGCTTTGTGATTTGCAGTAATCCAATGCAATGTTTTACTTGGTATTCATAAGAAAACCTCAAAAGGAACTAATATTTCTGGTCTAGGCAGAACAGAAAATATACGATATTTTTTTTATCTTCTAGATTCAGACTAAAAGGAATCATATAGACCCTTAGATATATAGATAACAATTATAGCAATAACAACAACTAACACTTACTGAGAACCAACAATGTACCAGATAATCTATCTACTCTTTTAATTCTAATAATAACCTGTGATTTGGGTCCTATTAGAATAAGATAGATGCTCAATGTCACATAATAATAAGAGCTATAGTCAAGACTTAGATGCATGGCTCCTTGTTCCCAAAGCCCATTCTTGGTACCAGTACACTATGTCCTCACTGCTTCATATTTAAATTGAGAGAAACTGATACTCACAGAGGCAAATTAGCTTAATTAGGATCTCTAAGAGTGCTAAAAGCAAAGCCAGACTGGAAATTAGGCCTTTGGATTTCCTTGTTAAGGGCATTTCTTAATAGTTACACTTCTGTTTGTTGAAGGCCCACCCCAAAGTTTTGAAAAAAATATAGTATTATATACCAAATTGCCACCAGATTTCTATAATTGACCTAATTATGTTGTAATTTAATATTAAACTAAACATTATATTTATTCTACCATGTTTCTTGATGACCAGGAATTATTCTCTGTCCTAAAAATTTAATAATGAGCAAGATACTAATTGACATTAATCTTCACTTGTTTGTCCAAATACTGTTCACTGAGACCATGATCATGTTTTTTTTCCAGGAAGATATTTTGAACTATCTAACTGATTGATTCATTCAATGCATATCTACTGAATGCCTACTGTTTACCAGTCACTGTGCTAAGCACAGGAGATACAGTGCTGAAAAGACATAATTCCTAACCTCAAAGAACTTTTGATCTATTTGCAGAGGCAAGCTAGCAAATAGATACTTAAGTATAAAATGATGTATGTTATTGTAGTACAGGGTGCTGTGGGAGGACAGAGGATGGACACCCAGAAAGTGTTCATCTAAGCTGTGACCTAAATGATAGTAGGTATATGCCAGAAAAGAGGGTAGGGAAGAAGATTCCGGGAAAAAGAAATCACATTTAGCAATTGAACCATAAAAAGCAGTGAAAAATCCAGTAATTCATTTCTTTCTTAATTATGTATTCATTTACCAAATTTTATTGAAAAGCAGAACGCTTCATTTTTTTCTTAGTCTATTACCATTCATGTACAATGTTCAATATATTTTGTCCCATGAATAAATGAGTGAAGGTTATCACATGTTATACTGAATGCCTCTTTTGTTGTTCATTGACCTCTTTTGAACACAACACTGATAATCTCCATTCATAGCTTTTCTTTTTTTGATAAAGTTTTGATAAACAATAAAGAACTTGAATTCACAAATCTACACCAGGGTATTATACCCTTGAAGCAGACCCACAAAATTGTGTTTAATTCAACTCTCATTCAAGATAATTGAAGTGGGAGACAACTATGTTCTAGAATTGTGCTGTCCAGCATAGAAGCCACAAGACATACATGGCTATTTAAATTTAGATTTATATTAATTGAAATAAAATAAAATTTCAGTTTTTCTGTCACACTAACCACATTTTAAGTGTCTAATAGCTATATGCTACCATATTGAAAAGCACAGAAGAATATTTTCATCATTGCAAAAAGTTCTATTGACTAGCCGTACTCTAGAAGATTATAAGCTTTACTAAACTATCGATAATTATTTCAGGATAATGTTGGAGAAAGAATAAGTGCTCAATAAATAGTTATTGATATTTTTTAAATGTAGCCTTATTCTCTTTTAAAAGCAAAATTTTCTTCGTGAAAGTAAAAACCAACATTTACATAAATCATTTAACATATTTTATCTAGCAATGGCCACTTAGGCTAAACTCACAGGGTAATTTCAAAGGTGACGAATTTCAATTCCATGACCCCTCCTGTTGCATTGCCCACGTTCTGGTGGAGGTGCTAATGAGTAGTATCACTGCCAAGAGTTGTGAAGCAAAAAGGAGAAGGAAATGCCAAGCCTTACAGAATCTACGCTGAATAATGAAGAATTAATATCTTTCATCTTAAACCGATTTTCCAGACATAGTACCTACCAAGAAGCAAACAAGTAACTTTATATACTTGATATCAGAGTCTAAAGGAGTTTCAGAAAAGATCTTTTGTACCTGCATCTGAGTTTAACTCACTTTATGAATAGTCAGTCCCTCCCTACGCATTAGGATATGTATAATTAGTTTAAATATGTTCACTATACTGGTTTATGTTTTTATAGGTGCTCCAGCTCAACAAAATCCAAATGGTCATATGGTGAAAAAGTAGAGTTAGATTAATGGTCATTAAGCATCAGTTTGTTTGCTTACTTATTTACTGCATTCCAAACAGAATCGAAAATAGTCAAGAGTAGCCAATGGTAAGGACCTAACATGCCTAGTTTTTTGTAACACAAATGACACATTTTATAAGTCAGTGTTAAGTTTGCTAAATATATATTTTATCAGTCTTTTGTTTTTCTTTGTTTTCTTAGTGTTAGCAACCATAGCTCTACCTGATAGTGGCTAGAAATTGTTGGCAAATGTGACAGGGAAAACATTATATGAAGGGCATTGAAGACAAAGGAGGAAATGAAATTCCTAACTCTGCTCTCTACCTGAAACTATAGTACTATTAGAACAGCTGTTGTAAGGAAGTATTAAAATGCTAGGCAGGCAAAAGAAGTGAAGTTAAGATTTTAAAGACAAATAACTAATAAATGTTTGGGAAAATACTAAACCTCACTACTTATCAAAGAACAAAATTTAAACAACAACAGATGAGCTGATATATTTACCTCTCATATTAGCAAAATCTTTTATAAAGTCAGATAAACTAATTCTGGTGCAGGTGTAATAAAAACCCTCTTATACACTTGCTAATGAAAGTATAAATTAGTACAGCTATTCAAGAAAATAATTTATCGGTATGTATTAAAAGTCTTTAAAGTAGTTATTTCCTTTGATATACTAATTTCACCTCTCAAAATATCATAAATAAATAATCTATGAAATCAAGAAAGTCACATTGAAAAAGACATTCTTTGAAGTGTTTACACCCAAATTTGAACAACCTAAAATTGAAGAATGATTAAGTAAATCACAGTAAATGCCGAATCATTAAAATATGCTAAAGTGGAGTTTTAATAACATGGGAAGTGCTTATATTTACTTTAGGGGAAAAAGTATTACATAATTGTATATTAGACATGAGCTCAATGATATAAATATGTACAAAATACTCAAAATATTTTAACAAGTGTTTTCTCTGAAGATTTTATTCTTTCTAGTTCTTTTAATTTTATAAAATTCTACCAAGATTAAGTACAAATTTAACATGTGGCAAAATTAGGTAGTAATTCTGACTGATGCATAAAGCAAAATGTTAAGTTATAACGCATATAATTTCCCTAGATCAGATCTATAAACGGTACTTAATTGGAGTAAAAGTTGGTGGAAGAGAGGTAGTGGTTGAGAGAATACCTCAAAAGTCATTAAGATAGAGACAGATGCTTATGACATCACAATCTAGATGACAGGAAGTGGCAATGTCCTGGGACTTTATCTTCCCTCTGACACAGAGCAATTTTTCTGAGGAATAAAAAGAACTTTATGTGTTGTTCACAAAGTATCCTCAATGGGAAGTGACTGAAGAGAACATGGAATCTAGAACAAGAGGCTATGCCTACTTCGCATTATATTTAATTTTTTTATGAATTAAAAACTAATTACATACATACACAACACATACCAGTAGCACACATACTCACCTTGCTTATGTGTGTAAATACTGTGATGCCTGGTACAAAATGTGCTCAATAAAAGTAACTATAAATAAGCTTGGTTTCCAAGGGAGTATAGAAATCACTCGTTGTAGAACATAATCAGCAATCAGTAATCTACAGTGAGGTCCCAAGAATCATAACATAGTAACAGGGAGTTTGAGATAAGCAATATTCAGAAATCTGAACAGGCAGGCAGCACTAGGGAGTTCAATCAATGAGTGCTATTAGCTAAAATGATGGATTTGAAGTTTCTAACAGTTTAGCAAATAATAACTACTTTATAAATATTAAAAATTAAAATCCCAACATTCTCATAACAAGTAGTGGATTTAAGCTTAAAAAAATAATCTGTATTACCCAAGTGATTCAAAGTGCAAAGGGCAGTAGCACCCCTTGTCTCGCTATGAATAGTGCTACCTTGAGATTTATAATATTGTGCAGTCTGGCCCAATCTGCCTTTCAGTCTTTAATTCCTATAACCTCATATACATACCCTATACTTCAGACACACACACTAAATTACTTGCTATTTGCTCATTCCTTTGTGTGTTCCTTTGTTCTGTACAAATTCCCTCTGCTCACTATTTGTTGAATGAGCAACCAAATGAATGAATTTATAAAAATAAATTTACAGTATTAAATTATCCAATGTTTTGTTTAAACTTAAAAAAAAAAAAAGAAAACAGCATAGAGTTCTCTTTGAATTTCTCCTGATGGAGCACAGATTGATTCTTGCTGATTTTTGTTGCCTGTTCATATGTTTCTTGAAATAAATATGTGAATTTCAAAACTGACATGACCATTTGGTTTACAGCGGCTGCTGCAGCAGACATGGCTTACCACCACATCAGACCTCCCATTGGCTATTCTGTTCCTAAGCCCATATCATCTCTGCTGATGCGAGGGTGGAACGCATGTCCTGAAGTGAGTAATTTTTATTTCCTCTTAGAAAATGTGTTATGGTCAAAATCTGTCACAAATAGTGTAACACCAAAGTCTACTTTCAGTGTGTATTTTAAGACTGCCAAAGCGGGAAGACCGATTTGCCTTCTGCTCTTTAGTCTCTAATTGCCTCAAGAAGTCTGAGTATCTCATATTTCTTTGCTGCCGCTCTCTGATTTTGAAATGTTTCTCACAACTGATTAGTAAAAGAGAGACTAGGTGTGACAGATGACTCACAGTCTCATCTCAGCTGCAATTTTATTAACTACGCTTGAGCCCCACTTAGTCATTTTTGAAGGAAGAAATTTGGCGCAAGATGGATTTGGGCAGCCTTTTAACCATGAGGCAGGTCTTCAGGCAAAGGCCCCATGACAAGTGGTTTTTAGTAGCGTCGGCTCAAGCAGGAGGCAGGAGACCTGGTCCTAACTCTTCTCTAACTCTCTGAGTATCTGTGTGATAAAGTGGTTAAGGGCATAGATTTAAAGTCCAAATGGAGAGATCGATGTTATGGAAAGAATAAGTAAAGTACAGTACATAAACAGTAAAAAAAAAAAAAAAGTTTAAATATCACAGATCCCAGAGAATAGAAGGGAACAGTCTTATAATCTCAGAATGAAACCCCAGACCATCTGTCTGCAGGAAAAGTTTCTTTTTATTTGTACCAGACAGCTTGATGTCCACTTTGTTCTCAGAGATTGACAGAGGAGGAAATTCCACAACTTCTCTTCTGATAGAACAGTTTAGTACGGGGTCTAAGAATCCTCCTGCCAGTATGTTTTGTCGTCTATTGAAATCCTTGTGTTTTGACGTCAGCCCACATTGATTCTTCTGCTCTGAGTGGAGAGAATTAGTTCACATTCTTCACACTAGAAGTCCTTGTACATAGAGGTCTAGTAGCCCTTATTCGTTCAGTACAAACCATCCTAGTTCTTAATGTCCTTTTCTTATATGTCCTAGTTTCTGATCCTTCCCAAGCACTTTATCTCTCCTCAACAAAGGAGAAAATAAAATAAATCTCTTGTTATCTCAGAAAGTATCTCACCAAAGGAGAAATAGAATAAGCCCCAATACAGATACATGCCAGGAGAAAGCAACTTTCCCATTCTTTTTCTAAAGGCAAAAGCCATACCAAGTCATTACCCAGTCCCACAAGTGTACATGGAAATGAACAGTATTATGAGACATGATTGAGTATCTCAGAAAAACTGCTACTCCTGATCAAGAATGTGTATTTATTTGTGCAGAATCTTCTCGCACTACCAGAACGTAGCTCCATAAAAGCAGGGAATTTTGTTTATTCATTTTATTTTGTTTGCTATTGTAACTCCATCACCTAGAACTGTACCTAGTAGATGCACAAAAATATTTGTTGAGTAAATGAATGTATATCATTATTGCTTATCATTGCCTCCAATCACCTCACCTGGATTTCAGTGTCCAGAAAAAATCGTCCTAAAAAATCCCATGACTTGAAGTAGTTTGGAGTATGCTTTCCTTGTCTTTCAACATGAACCTCAGGAATATTTTCTAGAAATAAATGTGCCAAGCACTTAATCCAGAATTTCCTTCTCTATGGGATGTGAGCTGTTCCAAAGTGCCACATAAAGTAACAATCAAGGGAATCCTTTTTGCTTTTATTAACTGACTCTTCATGATTATATATAAGGGACACATGGAAGTTTCGATTTCGAGATAAAAGCAAGTCATTGACAGCTTCTAAAAGCATTTTGGCAGGGGGAGGGGGAGTGTGGGGAGTAGAATGGATGCCATCAGTAACAGGTTTGGAAATGACAAAGAGAATCTGAATAGGGCCAAAGAAGTGTTACATTTATGATTTAGGAAAAATACACACACACGCACACAGAGGCCAAAAATCACATGTTTAATGGAAAAGTTTTATTGCTAAGCATTGAAGACTATCAGCACAGGTCTGGGCTCTGGGGATGAGGTTAAGGGAAGAGAATGAGGAGAAGGCATAGTAGGAAAGCAAAGTCTCTCTAACTGGCAGTATCTAGGCTTGTCACTCAGGCTTGTCACCCACACCTTGGCTTGGTTATAGCATCCAGTTCAGCATTGTGAAGTCGAACAGCTTCTTCATGTGACATGCCTGAGTCATCGTTACATGACCCAGTAAGGTCTTTACCATGTCAGTATGCTGATTAGTGAGGAAACAATGGGCTAGTTTAAATTCTTTCTAGTTGTTTATTGAGTCTCTGCTGTAGACACACACACAGACACACACACAGACACACACACACACACACATATGTATACATACACATACACACAGACACAGCCCCAGCCCCAGGGATAGGTGCTAGGGTTCAGTGTAGTTATGCTCTCAATGGAGCTTAAGATCTACTGGTCAAATGGAGATTAAATGGATGAACACATTAGTAGTCTTATAGTTATAAGCTAAGATGAAGGAAAACAAGGTTAGATCACAATGCATACTAAAGGCATGCTAGCCAATGAGAGGCACAGGAGCTAGTACAGGTCAGGAAAGTCTTCGCTAAAGAAATGATACATGAGCTGAGATCATAAACATAAACAGGAATTTGCTGAATGAAGGGGTTGGTGAGAGAGTCTAAGCAAAGAGAACATATGCATATTTGTCGTGAGAATATACAAGGTGAGAGATTTAGTTATTGGAACATTGTACCCATTGAGTGATTAAATCTTTATGCCAGGCACCATTTGAAACAAGTTCATCTTTAAGGCAGAGAACATCATGCTGTCCTGGTTGTTACTTTCTAGATTGTCAATTTCATGACTCATTCTTTTTTTCTTTTGTCTTTTTTTGCCTCACTTTTTGAATTTTAAGCACATTATTGTTTCCTATGTGTGTCTTCTAACTCAGGACCCCAAAATATTAAACAGAATCAAGACTCATACAGATAAAAGAAGACAATGAGAATACCAGCCTATGCTTATTGAAAAACAGTGAGAAAGAAGTAGGAGAATGTCCTGATAGATAGGATCAGATTTTGAAAAGCCTTAGAAACCAGAATAGGGAATTGGGACACGAAATTATAGGCAATTGTATTTTGGTCTCTAAAGCATTGAAGAAGCATGATAAAAGTAATTTGGGGGGGAGGGGATGGAATTTATCTGAGTTTGATTTGAAAGATTTATTCACTTGAAGAATCATAATTCCCTTAGTGAGGCAGACACTGAATTATCTCCTAGTGTGCATTGGAATAGCTAAGCATTGTTTCTTAATGTATGAGCTGTATATTACATGCTCCAGATTACCCCAGAATGGTTGTTAAAACAAAGGTCCTGGGACCCTATTCTAAATCTACTAAATCAAAATCTCTGGAATGGAGCCTGGGACTTTGCATTTTAACAAGTACCCCAGGTAATTTGTGCCCAGTGAAGACAGAGACCTTAATGGGCTGAAACAGAAGCAAAAAACAACAACAACAACAACGAAAAACACTGAAGTCAGAGCATCCAGCTAGGATGCTATTGTAGTAATTCAGTTGATTACAACACAAAGGCTACAATGGTTACCATGGGGATTCAGAAGCAGGAGCAAACCTGAGAACTACTTCACAGGAAACATAACATCATTAAGCAGGTGAAAGACTGGATTCAGGAAATGGAAGAGAAAAAAAAGAGTCCAAGAGAACTGTCATCCCTGACTCAGTCTGAAAGGTGGTTAGTGACCAGAGTACTACTACTCATTAGGCCTTTAGATATAGCAGGGATATTGTTGACAGTGAGAGGAGAACAAAACTAAGGGCTCTGCAGTATACTGAAGGCACTTTAAAAAAAGTAGAAAAGCAAAAAGGATAGCTACCAAGAAAAAAAAAAAAAGTAACCTGGTCTGTAAAACTGAGGGAGCTGTCAATTAGAATAAAATTATTGAGCAAGAAGTTGGCGTAGATGCTCCTCTCACTTTAAAGGTGCTTAAGAAAATGAGATGGGATCCGGACAGGCAGACAGACTGCATAGGAGTTAAGCTCACAGAGAATCTGAACAAAAATAGAGGGGAGAGGAGTTGAAGTTAAAAGCATGAAAAATCTGAATCCAGGGAGAGAAGGGAAAGAAGAAAGGTAATAAGATTAGAGACTTTCAAAATAAGAAAGTTACATCATTTGCTGGCAATTTTGAATAAGAAAGAAAATGGAAGATGTGTGGGGCCTATGAGCAATATTTACATTGTTCGAACAGTCTTTTAAAGCTTTATAATATTGCCAAATGTAGATATATAGATACAGAGACCTAGGAAGATATAGAGATAGGAGAAAGGAAGTTAGTTGCCTTTGCAACCTTTTTCCCATTAGGTAATGAGAAATATTATTCCATATCATGATGGTAAGTTTCCACAGTTTACTGAGATATTAATAATAAAATGTTAGAGTATACCTCTATCTTTCAAATAAGTGTGGTATTGAACGAAGGATGCTTATTCTGCTATTACTTTTAAGTCTAATATTTATAAGTTCATTTAATTTCTGTGCACAAGGAGTACTCGGCACAAACAATAGTATCATGCTAACCTCAAGAAATCAGACCTTGAAAGCTTAAATGCTAATGGGCTATTTAGTTTTCAAAATTTTAAGTTAATAACGATTGGCTATAAAGCTTGTTAAAATTCCCTTTGTTCAGGATCTATTGTGTTGATCTTAAAGCCCCATTTGTTCTTCTACAGTGATTGAAGCCGACATCTCCACCTAGTGGCTTTATAGGATTTTACAGATTTTACAGAAATCCTTGTTTTTTTTTTCTTTTAGAGAAATAACGTGTTTTAAAGACTTCTACTTAAGACCTAGCATAATTGTCAACAGAACAGTCACAAATGGTTGCAATATACCAACATGCATATCAGCTAGACTACAGTTAATAAGCAAAGCTCAATTTTTATTTTCATACCATAATTAGAAAAGCAGATCAGGCACAAATATGAATATATAATCATCTGTGTAGAAAGCGATATTGTAATACCACTAATTGAGATGTGTATAGTAATTTCCATAAAATAAACATCAAGTATAAATCTGCTCAAGTACTTTTTTCTTTAATCTTTCATTTGCTTAAAGCTTTTTTTTTTTTTTTTAATTGTTTTTCCTTTCCAGGACCAGGCAACACTTTTCTTTCTCATTTTCCCATTCCTTAGAGGAGGAAACTCAATTAATTGTGTCAAACATATCTTGTGGCTCTATCTTTGATTACCGCATTATTTTTGACCATGTTCTTTTATTTCATTGAAAACAAAGAGTTACTAAGATTTTTCCTCCAAAATAACACATTTGAAATGCACACAAAAGCTAAGGGGTGTTTGTGTGTCCTTTTGAAGAAAGCTAAAGTAGAAAATGATTATTATTTCAGTTATTTTGTTCACATTGTTCTGCCTCTAAAGGTGATGTATTAGCATATTCTGCAGATGGTGGTGGATACAGTGTAAGTTTTGCAGCAGAGTTTTCAGCTTCATTTATTCTTCTAGGAATTAGAGGCACTTCATTGTCTGCCTCAAAACTAATGTCTTTTAACTGCGGTAATAGGGTAAGTGCTTCACGTGTCTCTACTGTCATTTTGCCCTCTTTATGTGTACTGTTATCTTTATCTGGTTGAGTATTTTGAGCTTCTCTCAAATCATGCATGCTACTATTTATTCGAAGGTCTGTTTCACTAGGAGGTAGTCTATTTTTGGTTTCATGGGATCTCATAATGCTCAGATCCTCATCTGTAATATTAACCTCAACAGAACTTGAATCATTTAATACAAGTTTTTTACCTTTTCCATTTTCCCAAGTTTGCTGCTTTTCTTTTGTGGCACCTTTTAAGGTCACCTGTCTGGTTTGACTTAACATACTAGAATTTGCCTTGCTTTCATCAGGCATTTTTTCCTCCTCTTTCCCTACTATTTTTATGTCTAGTGCTTCAGTGCCATCATCTCTGGGCAATGCATTTGTGCTGTCAGTTCCTTTTTCTCTACTATTGGATAGATGCCGAATGGCTTGAGTACTAGGAGAAGCGCTGCTATCTTTGGGAAGTTCTACTCTGTTTTGATATGGGATAGAATTTGTCTTCATAAATGTTAGGTTACCCTTGGATTGTATCTGGGGAACAAGAGGGGAATCATAAGTTTCTGCTTTAGGAAGTTTTTTTCCTACATCATTATTCTCATCCTTAGTACATCTTTCCATAATCTGATGTGATTTGGGGGGTTTTGTCGTTAATGTTTTTCCTTCATTTCTAAGTTGTTCCTTACTTGAGTGTTGTTCTACCTGTTGTAACATTTGATTTGCATCTAAAGTATGTTCTTTGTGGACACCTACAAGTTGTGTTTGATTTTGCAAGGACAAAGAAAACTGACTTGACTCACTGGTCTTTGATTTATCCTGTTCCATGTGCTCAGTGGGCTGGATTGTCCCTTGGTCAATAGGCCCCCTGGAATGGCAGGATTCAAAAATATCACTTCCTGTATTTTCCCAAGGAGCTGGTAAATAACCAGGAACTTCCAAAGTGAGGTGAGTTGCACCTTTAATTTCCTCAGTTGAGAATGGAGAGTGTAAATGCCTGTGTTCAGCTAAGATGGGTGTGAACCCAGGTAATGGGTTTCCATCAGGAATGTGACCAGCAGGGTGGCAGTTGCCTTCCATAGAACTCCGGCTGACTCCAGATAAGTTGTTAGCATTGAGTAGAGGAGCCTTTTTAGTTAGCTTTCTGTAACATGGGGTCTGCTTTGGGGCATGTTTGAGAGGCAGCCTCTGTGAAGTGAGTGTAACATAGTTGTTACTCTCTTGCTGTTGGGGAAAATCTGCAGAGGACAGAAGGTTTATTTTGGCTTCTTTCTCAGATGCGTGGGATAATTTATTAGGAGGTAACAATACTTGTTTGCATTTCTTTGGGAGTTCTGGCAAGGATCTTTTTGGATGGACTCTGACTTTTCTAAAAGGGTGTAAATTTAATTTTATTCTTAAATTTTGTTTTTTAATTTTTCCTTTCAGGTCACATTGATTGGTTCTCTTTCTTTTCAAATTCTGTGAATCAGTAAGCCATTTTTCTTCTTTGTTTCCCTCCCAAGGATTGCTACATTTTTTGAAATTCAAGTTGGTCAGGTGATTATTTTGATTATTTTGCTGTTTCCACTGGGTTGATGTTTCAGATGACATCACCAACCTATTTTTTCCAACTAAATCAGGATCATGGAAGCTCACTCTCTTAGGGGAATATGCTTTTTTGATATTTGCTGATAACCCTGATAACTCCATGTCATCCTCGCTCATGAGGAATTTTTCTATTGCACTGTGAATTCGAACTTGCTCTTTCTCAGGTTTTGAATGTTTTTGACGATTTGGCTTCTTTTTTTTCACATAATCTTGAAATTGATCACAAGACACATATTTACAGATAAGAGAATTATTTGGCTGAAAATACCGAGGCCTGCTCCATTTTAACAGTCCACAAGAATCATCGTGTTTTGATCTATGTTTTTGTAAGATCTTTTGTACATAGTGTTCCTCAGGCTCACAAGGCTTGGATGATGAGCTTGTAATAAAATGTCTCTGCCTGTGAGGTTGTAAGCCATTGTCTTCTTTTTCTAATGGAGGCTGCCATGATTCATTTGTTATATGCTTTTCAAGACTTTCTCTTGCCAAGGCTGAAGGGGATGTTGCATATCTTCTAGTAAATGTGTCACTGCTGATATCTGTGGAACAATAAATGCATGAATTCAACACTGAGCAGAGTTTCATTAACCCGACCAAAGAGATGCTTATGAGAAGTGCAAAAATGACTCCTCTGATTATGGCGATTCTTGAATATTTCCTAATTTTTAACTTAACCCACAAAGGATATTTGGCAGTTTGGTGTGTTTGCAATGATAACTATTTATGGCCACATTTTAATAAGTGGTCATGCTGACTTAAAAGTTGTGGAACTAGAAATAAAAATGTTCAGAATTATACATCTTTTGATTAGTTGTTGGGTATAGATTCGCTATAAATACAAATACTTAGATCCATTTTGAACAGCAATAGTAATTTTCTTCTGCATTCACTTCCTACTTGGGACTAAATATTAGGAAGAATATAATACAGTATTGAGTGATGTTCAGGTTTCCAACGGAGAATAACCTCAATGACAAAAGAAAAATACTTGTGATACTATTGGTTCCATCAAAGCAGGACCATATCTATTTTATGTCCCATCGCTTAATACAGTATTCATTAAATGTTTGTTAAATGAATAGTATTTTGGAACATCGCCTGGTCCATGTGGCAAGAATCTCTGTCTAGGACTTTCACATGGTGCGGGTTAATGATACATGTTAAATAATATTAATGACAAAAAAAAATAAGAATAGTATTTACCATTAATTGAGCATATACTAAGAGCCAAACATTGTGCTAAATTTCATACATTCGTTATCTCATTTAATATTCACAAGCATTCTGATCCACTGGAAAAATCTTATTATCCTAACACTTTTACAGATGAAGAACCAAGCTTAGAGAGATTGAGTGCTTCCCCCAATCACATGTCAGCTAAATAATAGGGGCAGAACTTGACCTGGGTCTGTCTGACATCTTATTCTCTTAAACACAATGTATATTAAGTTTAAAATTATATTTTATCAGTGCACTTTCTCTTATTTTGTGAAATTATTTGTTTTATCTAGAGGAACAAAGAAGTATTTCTATTCTATAATAGAAAAGAAGATGTGAACTAAGCACCAGACTAGCATCTAATTCTAATCTAAGATCTGTCTCCAACTTTCTGGGTGATTTTAAAGAAGCCACTTACTCCCTGGATATCAGAAGATTAGACTAGATGGGAACTTTATGTGGCTATAACTTTATGTGGGTATAAAATTATTCTGGGGAAAGAATTTGTAGTCTTTATCTGATTCTAACAGAGTTCTGTGACTCAGAGATATTATGAGAAACTATTTGACTAGATCATGTCTAAAGTCTCCTCTCTCCCTGAAATACTCTGAGTCTGTGCTCCTCAGTTAGAAGGCATAACCAAAGTGATAGTGCCTCTTACTGACGTCTGTTCTGGAGCCGGTGTGGCCTTGGCTACTTTTTCCTCAAATACCTGTCCTCTCCAGCTCCAGTACAGTGCCTGGCATGCAGCAGAATTTCAAGTGTTTCTTAGAAGTAATTATATTGATCCGCCCAAACGGTGTTCTCCGTGAAACAAGGGAATGGGTTTTAAAAAGTTAAGAGACCATATTCCCTTCAGTGCAGGAGTTTCCCACAGACAAGTTAAGGCATCGGACAAAGCTGAAATGAAACATCTGACTAAGGTATAATTAATTCTATTGAAAGGCTAAGTGCTTATTTCTTTATAAAATAAAACCATTCTGATCTGGTTTCTATGGCAGATGTTTCTTTCCTCGGCCATTTCTCTCTTAAGTCAAATTATCAGTCCCAGGAAACTGGTAAGAACTGGAGTCTGGAATGCAATGGAATAAATTCACATCCTGCTGTATGCTACACATGAAATAACATACACTTGCAATCTTTTCCAGTTGTTTGCAAACCCATCCTTAGGGCCAGATCCCCATGGTAAGAATTTCTTGGTGCAGTACCTCTGTCATTCATATTCTAAGAGAAAGCTCTGCTTGTTGTAAACCAATTCAAATAAATGACAGGAACTCCTTTACAGAGCAGCTGTCAAAGTTTTCACTGCTGAGCCTGAAAGCATTGCCTTACCATTCAGGAAGAAAAAGGAAGACATTTAATTCATTGCCTCCACCTAAATATTGACATTGCCCACGTACTGTGGGTAGATGTCACGGCCAGATTCACTTGGCTCCCAACATGAGACAATGAATTAAGTCCTGACTTCCCCGGGCTGGGAAGTTATCATCCCTGACAGCTCAGCAAGCAAAGTATGTGTCTTGACATCATTCCTGAAATGAATCGCTAGCATTAGAAGGCCCATTCTTCTAATATGTCATGCTCTGGGAAGGTTGCTTACTGCAGAATTGGCATTAGAGCTCGAGGATGTTGGAATGGAAGCTGATATTCAGCCTCCCATAAATCTTACCAGCACTATTGCTATTTAAAAGTGTTCTTTTTTTTTTTTTTTTTTTAACTTTCCAACAGGTACAAGATGTTAGTCTTAGCTCCTGAGGGTGGGGAGTCTCCATCTTCACCTCACCCCAAACACACACGTGTGTGTGTGCATGTGCGCACACACACACATCGAAGTGTCTTTAGAAAAAGAAATAGACTGGAGCTACAATGATTTTTATGACATTCTCCTGTTGAGGAAATTAAAAGAGGCTACCTCCTTCTGAGGGAATTAAACAGAGTGGGATTTTCTAAAACAAGACAACTCACCTATTTTCCTTGTTACATGCTGTGGCGGAGTTCGAGGTTGAACTTCCCCAGACTCAAAATTTCTTAGCTTTTCAACTCTCTTTGGATAATATCTTGTAAGTAAGCCTGTTTCATTAAAAGCTGCCATGTTCCCAGGAGGCTCTGAACATCCTGACTGCAGCAATCTGCCACCAAGGCAGAAGAAAGCGCTGTCTGCCCCGCGGTCCTTCCCTTTCAGGTCTCTAAATGATCCGTCAAGGGCTGTGGACTCAGAGGCCAGTGCTGCTTGATGGCTGTTTTCCTGTAAATGTGGCATTTCCTTTTCGGACCCCACAATAGACATGACCTTTATCTCGTTTTCCTGAGTTAAGTGGCAGTTACAGTATCCCTTAGCATGGTAATTTCTTGCCTTATGAGCACACAGGGATTCACCGAAGGTTCTGCAACAAAGGTTTTCTGATGTGTGTTCATTTGCTTTGCCTTGTTGGAGTTTCCAGTTAAATACAACTAAACCTAGGCAAGTGAGACCAACAGCTCCTGTGACAAATAGAGAGACCATTAAAAGATAACATCATAGGAAAAAAAACATATAAATCACCAAATGTGAACTCCACAAATATCAAGGTTAATGACTTAAAGGGCATCGAAAAGGGTGGGAGGTCTATCACCACGTGGAAAAAATGTCAGTCCAGACAGAGGCTATATTACTGACATTGTTCTGTTCTCTAAATTGAATCTTTTTTTTTTTTTGTATCTACTAAAAATTATTAGAAACAATACCATCTGGAATGTCTTTGGTACAAAAAAAATTTTTATTGGACTGAAATTCACTCAAGATAAAATAATTCCCGCATTAAAATTATTTTCCTGCTTCTGGGAAACCAGTTTAATTCCAAATTTCTTATTTCTTAATCCCATAGTTAATTCCCAAAGTAGTCCACATTTTGTATATACTCTAAAATGCTCATATACCATAACCACCTCAAAAAGAAAAATCATTTCTACATGCTATTGCCACATTTTAAGCATCCCTAAAGATTCACCCCTCTAGCTAATTGGCTTCCTATTAGCATAAAGGTCAAACTCTTTGACATTCAAGACTTGGTGCAATCTGGACATAGCCTCTTCCTGAGCCTTATGTTTCATTATTTTCCACATTCAAACACTACATTTCAAATTCTTCAATTCATTAGTTTTAAAAATATACTTCTAAGCCTTCGTGTTTGCTCTTGGTGATGCTCATAATACTTTGTCCTATCTCTGCTTATTTGAATTTTATTTACACTTTAAAATCTAAATCAGTACCTCCCAATTTCTTGATATCTTTGCTGTCTTTTTTAAAAAAAATTTTAAAAGATCACTCCCTTCTATGGACTCCCAAATCAAAATGATTGACATCTAATTTTAGATGGCCTGGACTGTCATTTCATGTTCTATGTGGTTGGAGCTTATCTTCTGAATGAAATTGTAAAGGGCAGTGTTTCTCAAACTCAAGTGCAGAGTAGTTTAAACTGTTTCTTCCTCAATGTTTCTCATCTCAACAAATGGCATCACCAGCCACGTGGTTGTTCAAACCAATTTTTTTTCTGAGTTATACCTCATCTCCCTCTCTATCGCAGTGATTTCCTTTTTTTTTCTTTTGCATTATAACAGTATAAAATTATTCTGTTCACTTATTCATTATCTCATTCACTGGCTGTCCCCTGTTAGAATTAAGCACTGTAAGAAAATGGACCTTTTCAGTCTTATTCAACATTTTATCTCCAGTGCTCACAACTCTGACACAGAGGAAGCACTCCAGAAATGTTCGTTGAATATTCTTTAATAGATTCTGTTTATGAATTTTAAAAATGAAAAGCTCAGAGTGGTCTTACCTTATAAATCCCGAAAATGGTGACCAGGAAGACATGGTGTCAGTATCAACTGAGTTCTAGGAACTCCATGTTCTAAGTCCAGCTCTGCATATAACTTACTGTGTGACCTTGGGCAAGTCCGTTTCCCCCAGACAACTCAGTTCCTTGACTCTGGAAATGAGGCCATTTCCAGATGAATGAGTGGTATAAGATGTGAATGAGATGATATTTGCATTCAAGGCTCATTGATTGACTGCATCATGCTTGGTTCTCTCCACTGCATACAACTTTAATAAAAATATGATGTTTTTTAAACGTCAGAGAATAAGGAAGGTATCAAGCATGGTTGTTGTTGTTGTTGTTGTGCGCGCGCGCGCGTGTGTGTGTGTGTGTGTGTGTGTGTGTTAAAGTCAAAGATTAACCAAAAAGAATGGCAGTTTCTGGTAAAATCCTCCAAACTTTGTGTAATTTACTAGATTTTGAGGTCTTATAAGTTCCTTTTTTTTTTAACTTGACAATAATACACTTGTGGAGAGTGCTATAGTATATTTAAATACTTTAGTTTCTATTAAAGACACAACAGTTTTTAAAAGTAGGAATAAAAGTTAGATCAGAATACCTTTATTGCCAGGTCCTAGAGTTTGAGTTATTCCAAATAAGGGTTTGTTTTTTTAAATGTTAAAAACATAAAATGATAAAATGTTAAAAACAGTATCTCTTACATGCAGTAAGAAAACTTAGGTTTCAAAGCTCCGTTCTGACACTTTTCTTGAGCAAGTTTTCTAATCTCTCTGAGCCTTATTTTTTTCTCTGCTACTCAGAGATTAAAATGACGTAATATATGTGACATGTTTAATACAGTATTTTGATATAGTAAGATTCAATGTATGGTCATTGTGGTTTGTGGTTACGATTGCTGCTGCTGTTCTTTGGGTTTTCTATTTCCCTAATAGGTGGTAGAAGGCTTAGCTGTTAGTGGAGAAAAATGAAAAACAAAACCTTAAGAGAATACTTTGAATGGCTGATGAAAGTACTAAACCAAATCATCCAGAAAAGAAAGACCTTAATTTTCTTAAATATATACATCAGCCGTTGAGATATAAGTAGGCATAATCTGATTATAGGATAAAATATCTTCTCCAATTGTGTCTAATCAGCAAGGAACCACTCACTCTCACACTGTTGATGCTACAGCTATGTCTGTATCACATTACAAGTCAGGTATGGTCATTTTCCATTTGTGTAGAGAACAAAAGCAGCAAATGAAGCTTGTAGGCAGACTGAAGGTGCTATTAAGAAGACGGTTGAATTTTCATTGCCACGGGCATTGTTGCTATTTTTAAAAAGTGTTCTGACAATCTTTCTAAGTTGGGAAAACAAAACAAAATAAAAAGTGAAATTAATAAGTTCTCATTAAAGTATCAGAAATACGTTACAGCTTCATTAAAGCTTTCTCTTTTTATCTATGGTCACAGAGTAAGAAGCATCAAGAAGTCATTGTTTATGCCAAATAACCACTTATTAGTTTTAAATTAACCGAATGGGATTACTCGTATTCATTTAATTGTGATGATTTATCTATAGCTGAAGAAGAAAACAGAATTAGAGGCCAAATTATAGTTCTAAGTCCTTTGCCACAATCTAGAGGTATAGACAAGTGACCATACTTCTACTTCAGAGGGAGAAGGATCTTCATGCAGTAAATTGATGTGAAAAGTCAGAGTTCTTTTAAGAGAAGACTCTCTTTTAAAAACAGTATCTTTAACAATTACTCAGTGAAAGATAATTATGATAATTTTGCACATTATAGCCTAACATGTATATAATTATATTTATAATTTATCAGGATTTATTCATGCATATTAGCTTCCTATCATTTTGACAAACTCTTTGGAATGTTAGAATTTGTATCTTTCTCAATACTAATGCAGATTTGTTAACTTAGCAGAATCTTTTCTGAAAATAGATACAAAAGATACCTAGAATCTTTTATAAAATTGCCCTATTATAATATTTCCAAAACAATGTCCTACAAAACATAATTCAATGACATTCTCTGTGACAAAAGAGCTTATGGTCAATAAGTTTGAGAAATGCTCCACATTATATCTTCCTGTTGGAAATTCATAATGCTCATTAGAAAATGAAAGTCAATGAGAAATGCTGCAGTAAAGAAGCCTATTTTACTTTGTTTAATCCAGCGTTGCCCAAATCTATTTGAACCTCACAACGTATTGCTTATAAGTACGTCTGTGTTTGTTTTTATTATATCTATTAATTATCTCCTAGAACTAGTATTCTAAGAAGCATATTTAAGGAAAAAACTATCTGCTGCCCTATTATTTTTGTCTTTTATAGTAAATTATTTCCTAGCATGTATAATAACTGACATGGTTGCATGGTTTTTCAAATAATTTATCTTTCTGAAAGGATTTGAATTGACTTCCAAGTAATTTTGGTTACCATTAGTGTAGTTCCCTTATCTAGATATGATGCTGATCTCCATCTATTCTGATTACAAGTATAACTGTTAGAAGTTAAAAATATGATGTTTAATTAATTTTATGGAAATCTTCCATGGAATAATTACTTATAGCACATATTCAAAATATATCAGTTCAGTCCTGAAAGTCATTTGTGAGTCTTTGGGCTTCCAGCTTTGGAAAACCCCCTCCCCAACACAAATACACACACACACACACACACACACACACACACTCATCATTATCATCATCACCATGGTTACCACAGGTGCAGAAGATTTCATCACGCACTACAAGCATAGAGGGAAAACACACATTGAGGTAGATAACTCGAGAAATCTTATACATATTTGGTCTTCCACTAATGACATAAATGACAGCACTTTATATCATTCATTCAGTGAGATGTAATGACAGCTGATGCATAATTTATTTTTTTGAAAACTACCATAGAAAATTTAAGGGGTTGAATATTATCCTCTCCTTAGTCCAGGGAGGTACGGGCCAAATTTTTGAAAGAATTGGACAAACAGAAGTCTTAGAATTCAGAACCCCAAACAGGAGGAAATAAAGGCGCAGAGAGGTCAAATAAGTTGCCCAAAGTCACATAGCAAGTAGGAACAGAGCCAGGACTCACACCTGGGCAATCCCGTAGAGCTCAAGTACTCCTTCATTGTGCCATACAACTGCTATGGAGTAGGATGCATGTGATTGTTATAATAGCATCTCTGCATGCACTTGATAAAGCCCACTGATTCTTACTACAACGTGGAGAGGCATGCAAATGTGAGTTCCTTGAAGAAAGGGACTTTCTATATTTCATAACTTTTTAAATCCCTATCTCCCAGCATCTTAGTGAATATACCAGTAGTCTTTGGCAAATGGATAATTGATAAACTATACATACTATTCCCCTGTTATAGACAAGAATACTGAAGTCTACATAGCAGGTTAACTTACTCAGGATCACAGGGCTAGTTATACCAGGGCTAGAGCTCTTGAATTCTGGTGCAAGGCCCTTTCCTCTATGTTAGCTTCTCGGCAGCAGGAAATTCTTGCATCCTGTGCCAAATCATCCTTTCACATTTACTGACCACCTCTCCCTTCCACCAGCCCTGGCAAGTTTCCCCAATTGCCCTATAAAGGCCTCATCTAGTGTACATTAAAATACAGACAAGAGAAGGGAGAAAAGGAGGACACACCTCTCCTTGGCATACCTGCAAGGCCCAGAACAGTCAGCAGGGCCACATCCTGTCCTGGGAGAGGGAAACTTCTGTCCTTTAGCACCAGAGTGAGGTTTGGAACCTTGGAATCACAGTTGGCTTCAGACAGCCTTAGCACACTGTTTGCACTGGCCACAGCTGCAGTGGACAGCTGACAATCTAGGCCCCTGGCATTCCTGAGCTTGTGAGCAGAAGACTTAACGTAGTTTCTTAAAAACCGGGCAAGGGGGTAGAGCTCACAAGTGCAGCTCCACTGGTTCTTATCTAAGCTCAGAAGGATTAACTGCTTCATTGGAGTAAAAACATCTGGCATTTGGGCCAACCTATTTCTGGAAAGGTCCACTTCCTGTAGTTGAGGCAGGGGCCGGAAGGCATCTTTCCCAATGTAGGAAATAAAATTGTTAGATAAATCCAGATGCTTGAGACTGTGAAGATTTGTGCCTCCGAAAGAGCTGTCTGTCAGGTTAGTGATCTGATTTCCATCCAGCTGGAGCCGGGTCAGGCCCCTGGTGTGTCGGAACCAGGACCCTCGCAGGGCATGGAGAGCGTTGTTGCTAAGCACCAGCACCTGCAAGTTGCGAAGCCTGCTGAACGTGCGGTCTGTGAGGGAAGAACTGGATATCTGGTTGTGCTCCAGCAGCAACGTCCGCAACTTTGAGAGGCCATGCAGGGCATCTTCCCGAACATCCTCAATGCCATTTCTGCTCAAGGAGAGCAGGGCAAGATTAAACAAGAGGGATAGATTTGTGCTCTCTATTGAGGAGAGGGATCCATCAGTGATGATCAAAACTCTCGTGGTCACAGGGGCTGCTGTGGGGAAGAAAAGCACAGATTAGAAGCCTAATTCACATAAGTGGGAGGGCAGTGCAGTGGAGAGCGAAGATAATCAATACCCTCTGAGAAAACTTATCACCTGGGTTAAGAACAATAAACAAAATGAAAATCATTCTCTGATTTCTCAGTTTAAGGGGAAGCTGGCTCTCTTTCAGAATGATGGATTTTTATATTATTTGTTACTATGACATGTTAGAGAAACATAAAGGTATCTGTTCCTTTAGATGTCAAAGTTAATTTACAGTTTGGAGTTATTGACATTGATGATTTTTTGAAAGTGGCTTTTCATGCTTCCTGTCTGTGAGACTGTATACTGACCTGCTCCAGCCCTGCCGGCCCAATACAGATTCACCCAGGAGCCAAACCTGTGTCCGAGTTTGCTAACCAGTTTTCCACTAGCAGTGTATATTTATGCTGTGAAGTCAGTCATCTTTTTTCTCAAACATAAAGGTATGGGTTGGGGTGCAGTGGTGGGGGGAGTGAGAAGGAGCGGATGGTTTCTGCTTTTTAGCTCCAGGCTAAAAGTTGGCAACTTAGTAAGGATCTATATTCTCTCCAGACAACCCAAGGATCTGTCAGTGGGGTTCTCATTATAGTCTGGGCCATCTTGGCCTCCTGTCTAATGTCTGTTCCCTCCAACAAAGTCCGTCATGTGATGACAGGTGGTACTCAGAGCTTCCAACTGTTAAATCCCTTCACCATAATCACCTCAGAGCTATCACTGCTCTGTCATTAGAAATCAAAGCATTTTAACTCAATAAAGATATATTATAATCAGGAGTTATTGTAACACATCTTTATCATGCTAAAATAGTTTCGACTGCAAATGACAGTGTCATAAGGATGGGAGAGCCCATTGTCCCTGGGAGGTCTACAGGTGATATTAGAATAATCAACCATGTGGGGAGCAAATCACAATTCCCTTATGAAATTCCAACTACATTGCTGAAACAAAGAGATACAAAAAAAAAATGTAAAAGACAAAGGATTTTCACAGTGCCTTCTTTGGAAAAACTGCTTCATCTCTGTAACACGAGCAAGCTTAAGTCATGGTATACATATATTTAGTGTTTATTACTGATTATTTGGATTCTATTCATTCTGACCAGGTCGGCATTGTGTTCCCCTCATCATTCTTTTTGATATGGATTGAGAAAGTTTTGTTTTTATGGATCCCTAGTCCTCTAGGGATTTGTGGACTCTGAGGGAGCAGGCTATTGTTTCTGTCAATTACTTCTTGTCTAGGACTAGACAAAAGCTCCACTCAGAAGTCATTCATTTTCTTCTCTGTGTTTATGAAATCTAGCTTCATGACTGTGGCAATCTGTAAATGAGAAGGAAGATACAGAAGTGCAGCAATAGAAATGATCCATATTTTTTTCTTACAGACATGAGCTGTGTCTGATCAGAAAAAATTAATGTAGTAAAATCAGGAAATCCAATTGAGAGGGTGGGAGTTTAGTGTTTAAGTGTTTTCAATGTTGATTGGAAACAGTGTACAACCAACTAGCCTTGAAACAATCTTTCTTCTGTCAGGGATGACAATAACATCTACCTCTTAATTTCCACAAAGTCATAGGATTTTAGAAATGAAAGAAATCATCTTCTTCCACTCCATCTTAACTAAGATTTATTCCTTAAAAATTTCCATTGGCAGAATTTATAGCTTGTTTATCTCTTCTTGGATATCAGGATGTAAATCACATTCTCCTCAAATTTGTTAATAAGGTGTCTTATTAAATTGTTGACTTAAGCAAGCGATATGTAATGAATACAGGCAACGTATCTTGTTAGCATTTCTACAGCTCATTTACCACCAATAAAAAAAGACTAGACTTTCAAAATTAGATGCACTTTGGTAATAATCTATTTTGCTGGTACATCACTTAATCTTACTAATGCTGAACAATTACAGTTCAGGTTTCTGATATTTCTTCCAGCCATTGATAGGGTTCAAACTGGCACAAAGTATGGACAAAAATATAATTAAAGTGATATATTTTTTATATAAAAAAGTATAGCTGTATGAAATGGTGGTTTTTTCTAATAGCAGACTACCTCAATTACCTCTAAAAGTCTTTAAATAATTTTGGTTGAGATCACCAGGAACAGGAAAATAAAATAATGTTATAAGTCGATAGTCACTGTGAAAGGCTTGCTCTTTAAAAGTTTACCTCTTTAGGCTGAGCCCAGAAAACAGTCAGTGAAATGAAAAGCATGGCAATAGATTTTCCAGGTACCCTAAACACTGCTTTCTAGAGTTATTGATGTTATTACCTACTATATATGTTAGCTGGTGACATAGGGTTACATCTTTGGCGCACACCACACATGATTCAGGGCAAGTTGCCACCAACCTCAGCATGATGGCAAAAAGTGTGAGCCATCCACCTGAAAGGAAAGTAGAGGATAATGCATGTCATAATGTTAGCATTGTTTATCCACGAATTCAGTATATTTAGCTCATGAGACATTTTGGTGATTTTTGCTTTCTAATGAGCACCTTGAGTTCTCACAAGATGCCAGATTAATAGCTAGAATCCCTACTTTGTATAGAATTTAAACCAAACTAGTCAAGTATTAGTCCATAAGGTCAGAGAGCTTATGTCCAAGACATACCCATTAATACAGATTATTAAAAAATTAAGTTACTTTCTAAAATGCTTTACAGTTTATTGTGCTGCTACATGTACATGTCTCATTTAATTCTTTTAATACTTCAACTCATTTTGAGGCTAAGAAAACTGAACCTCAGAATGGTTAATAAATCATCCAGAGTCACAAAGGTATTAGGCATTTAACTGCAAGTCTTTTAACTCTTAACCCAGTGTTCTTTCTAGTATGCGTAAGCTCATCTCAGATACTGAATCTTATATAATTACAATTAAGTCCTTATGGGTTTAGATGCCACGCTTTGAGGGAATATGTAGGAGCATTATGATTATAAGGTCCACCTAGCTTTGAATTCAGCTCCACTGTTTACTGACTATACTATCTTAGATAAGTTACTTATTTTTTTCTTATTTTCTGCCTTTTCATTTTTACAATATAAGTAATAAATGCCTACATTACAATGTATTATGAGACTTAAATGAAATGCTCTAAATGTTTCATGAATGTTAAATTTTACCATTATTTTTATGCTTCTTTTTAACCCTCCAATGAAATATTCGCACCATTCCAATTTAATGATCAAGAAAAGCTATTCATTTATAATGTATTTACTGACTAATTAAAAAAAAAAACTTGAAGCAAATAAAAATTCTCCACTCATACAATAAGTGGTTTGAAAATGAAATAAAATGTAAATAAAACATAAAATCATTAGTTATTCAGTCAACAGGTACTTATTGAACACTCTCTATAGGCCAGACACTGCTCAAGAAAGTAGGTATAGAGTAGTGGACAACAACAAATCTTTTCCCTCATGAGCTGGACATTCTATGAAGGGATGTAAACAAGCAAATAAATATGAAAATGTGTATTAAGTCATCTGGTGATAAGTGCTGCGGAATCAGTAAGTATAAAAGGAGTAGAGTGTATTAGTCTGGGGGTCTAAATATGGTAGACAAAGAAAAACTCTCTGATAAAGTAACCTTTGAACAAAATCCTGGAGAAAGTGAAAGCTCTTGTCAGTCCAGTGGAGAGAATAGCAAATGCAAAGCCCCTGACGTATGGTGTGCTTGGCCTGAGGAGGTCAGCCAAATACACAGGAGGAAAAGGAGGTCAGGAAATAGCAAGGGCAGGCTGTGCATGCCTTAGAGATGATTGGAAGGGCTTTGGATTTTTAGCCAGATAAGATGAAAATAATTGGAAGCTTTCATCATTGACATTACTTAATCTGTATGTAGTACACAAAAATGATTATTTTGGCTACCATGTTGGTTACTATAGCTTGGTAATATAGTTTGAAACCAAGGAATGTGATGTCCCTAACTTTGTCCTTTTTTAAGGTGGCTGGCTATTTGGGGTCTTTTGTGGATCCATACACATTTTAATATTGTTTGTTCTATTTCTATAAAAAAAAATGCCATTGAAATTTTGTTAGAGAATGTATTAATCCTATAAGTTGCTTTGGGTAGTGTGGACATTTTAATAATATTTATTTTTCCAGTCTGTGAACATAGAATATCTTTCCATTTATTTTTGTCTTCTTCAATTTTTTTTCATCATTGTCTTATAACAGAGTGAGTGAGCTGGAAATATGTTGTAGGCTCTCTAGGCGATACCGAGAGTGTGCTTGAGGTTAGAGAGTCATGAATTTGAAGTAAGACCAATCAGGATGGATTTAATCAAGACTGGGATTTTTTCCAGTAGTGTACAAAATGCATGGAGGAGTTGAGGCTGTGTGGAGAGACTGATTATGATTGCCAATAAAATCTAAGCTAAAAAATTAAGTGACTAAATGCCAGTGAAAAGACAGCAAGATAAACAAAATAAATAAATAAACAAACAAACAGAGGAGATAGAAAGATAGATGATTGGTTGACAGACAGATGATAGATAGATAGATAGATAGATAGATAGATAGATAGATGATAGATAGATAGATAGATAGATAGATAGATAGATAGAACTATATTAGCAAAAACATGGTTTTTAGGTCTGAGAAATATATATACATGGGAGATTATTGTACTATCCTTTTCTACTTCTGGGTAGATTTGAAAAGAGTCACAATAAAAAGTTGTTTCTTTTAGGTGGTAAGATGGTTTGTGTGGTCAAAGATTGTTAGAGTCAGGATTCCAGAAGAAGTGAGCTAAAAAGAAAGGAGATAGAGCCCAGAGCGTTATCTGATGGAAACTGCGAGCATGGAGAGCATGAAGGGGTTATGAGTATTGTTAGTAACAGGGACCGGGGAGCTGAGTGACTAAGAGAAGATGGACGATATGATCATTGCAAAAGAGGAGATGAAGGAACCCAGAGGTCCAGGCATTGTAATGATTATCCGCATGGATAATAAAAGCACTAAGAGTAGTGTTAGAGAGCAGGGCAGTGAGCAGTGAAACCTTCAAAGAATGAGAGAGAGTGATACAATAGAACACCTTGAAAAGCTAGTGATCTAATAGAGGAGAAACCATTTGAAAGTAAGGAAGACACAGACACCTCCCTCACCCCACCACCGCCTCATCAATCTAGAGGTACAAGGAATATGTGATAGAAAACAGCTTCCCCTTGAGAGGACTCTGGGAGATGCAGTGTCCTTAGGGGAGAGGGTTAGATATTAAGGGAGAAATTGTTCTACTAAGAATCTAAATTAGTTGGTTACTGCAGCTGAATGTTAAATTGGGCTATCTACCTCCTGGCAGTGAAAGTTTCATAAAAGGAGAAATGATAGGAAATGATAGGTTATGTAGTCCTTAGGATCTGACAAAAGAAGAAATACAATTTCTTCAAAAGAGACCAACATTTTCAAAATTTCCAAGAATTTTTGCCATAGATCCATAATCATTTTTATATATTCCTAGAAACTAGAACAATATTTGGATTATAATCAGAGTACGCTAAATGTTTGTTGAACCAAACTCATCAGACACAGGGGTTCATAGTGGACAATTCCTTAAATGGCAGTTTTAGAAGAGAAAGAGCTTATCTTAAACCCCTAAAACAGGACTTAGTCATGAGGTTTCTATTGATTTTCATTTTGAATCTAAGGTGGTATTTTCCAAAGTGAAGCTAATTCTAAAATTAGCTTTAGCAAATCTCTTCCTATAGACACATACAGTATATTATAAGACACAGAGATAGTTAATAGTATTTAGCATTCACTTTTATTCTTTTATTTTGAAGAGGAAAACCTGCCATTTAAAAACGTGAAAAACTAATTAAAGCTTTTCCACCATTTCATTATCTGCCTGACTTAAAACTCTTATCAGAGGGAGGCTCAACATCCCTCCCCGAACAACAAATGAACATTCAATTAACACTTCAATACAAGTGTATTTTAAATAAAAATATACTTTATTGTTAATCTCATTCTTTACAAATGCAAATACACAATTTTAAATAACAAGGAGAGTTGCCTCTCTTTTATTCTTTGGGGAAACAAGTCTTTTCTTTATTTACAGGGAAGACCCGAATTTTCTGAAGTTGTTACCAAGTTAGAAGAGTGTCTCTGTAACATTGAGGTAAGAACTTTAGCTTTTGAAATACGTTCATAAAATAGCCTTGAATATCCAAGGATATTGGGGAATGTAGGTAAGATAGTGCTTATGAAAAAAGAGTGAGTGTGAGGGCCCCATAACTCCATTCATAATTTTACCCAGTTAATTAAGCCCCTAGGGTGGAGCAGAATCGACTGCATCTACAGGGACAAAGGCAAACTCAGAATGAATCTGAGGCCTTCCAGTAATCATCAGGCATACCCAGCTTTAAAAATTGATATACAGAAATTTGAAAATATAACAAAAATGTTAGAAGGTAATTATTTAATCAATTAGTTCTATGTATGTTTCTGCATACAGTGAACTGTAAGCTAAAATATTAAGCCATTGTCCATTTATGTCCAATGAAAAAGGAAAAATTACCACTAAAATTAATGCATAAATTAATTGGGAGGCTTTGCTTTTATACCACATATGTGTTGCATCAAGTGATATATGTTAGTAATCAGGTTAATGGAATTTTCTTCCCTTAATATCAAGGGGCTGTTTGCTTTAATTTTCTCTATAATTGCCTTAATTTTCTATATACCTGGTCAGAAGATAGCATTTGAAAATAGGCAAGGAAGCTAAGACACGAGCACAAATTCAAAAATAATAATGTATTCCTAAATGCAAATGAGTGCTTGGGGTGGGGGGGGGCGGTGAACATCACACATACAGGCTGACATATACACGTGCATGTGAAGGAAAGGGGCAAAAATGGGGGGAAACAGCATTAGCCTGAGATTGCACAACTAAATCCTAAAATGGAACTATTCAAAGAAAGTTTTCTTTTCTTAAAAAATATCTCAACTAAACCACTGGAACCTAGTCTATTGGAGAAGAGTTCCAGGTCTGCACTTGCAGCCTGCAGTGAATAGCTCTGTCTCATGACTCTCAACTGGAACTTCTAAAGAAGAAGCTTGTATGTAGAAGGAAGATTCAGTCTTTAGACATTAAATTTCCTTTCCCTTCCCTTCAATCCTGAAACATACAAAGTGGGGAGAAATAGTAGTATATTTTGTGGGGGTTCAACAGACCCTGCCAACAAGAACATTTACTCGAGGCTTTGGGTGTTGAGAGATGCCATTACAGCTTGAGTTCCAAATATCTTCTTTGAACCTTTGTGTTTGACAGAGTAAGGGTGCTCCAATCCTGGGCATATATCCAATTAGATTGGACAGTAGGTTCCAAAAACAGGGACAATGGTAAGATCTGCTAGTATAATAAGCCTCTTAGCACAAACCTCCTCTAGTAGAGAAAATGAATAACTAGGGATAATATGCAAAAAGAATTTACTGGACTGAGTTGCACTAACTAATGAACCAGAATCAGCTCTAAGGGGCTTCATTTGTGGAGTTCCATAAAGCTCTGTTCTCTTGACCCTGGTCTAAAGCACTGACTAAAATGTTGAAGAATAGAGAGAACAGAGTTTTATGGAACTCCATAAAGTTGAAAGAGACAGTAAATATTTGAAAGTAACTATTCTAGAACATTTTGGAAGATAAAAGGACATGTCTAACAAGAATAAATTTAACAGGTATAAATGTAATGTCACAAACAAAGAAGCGATACTAAAAGAACCAAATGATAGAAATATGTTTTAGGAGTATCATGAATGTACTGGAGAATAAACTCTTTGCAAATTAGAATATGAAGTAGCTGTCTTGCTACAGAATAAAGTATGTGATCATTTCTCTCTGTTCTGAGATAGCCAAACAAATGGTACACGGTTATTTGCTTTTACAAAGATAATTAAAACTAGGGGACAAATTTTAGAAAAGAGAGATAAGAATGGTGAATGGATTGAAATTCATGTATGTGAGAACCAATTAGAGGAACCAGGATGTTTGTCCCAGAGAAGCAAAATTAGGATGAGTCCAACAGCTGTTTTTAAACATCTGAATGAACCATCATATGGCCTTGTTCTCTGTGGACCAACAAATGGAAATGAAGTACAATAGTAAATTTGGTTTGTTTTGAGAAAGAACTTTCTAATGATCAGAGCTGTCCTAAAATAAATGAACGGATCTGGAGGCAGTGAGTTTCCCATCACTAGAGGTTTCCCGTCATCTTGCCTACCTGACTCGAAAATGGTGCACAGATGAGATTCAATCATTGAAGAGTTTGAAGATTCATTTCAATACTGACATTACATGATTCTCAGTGCTTTACTTAGAAATATCTTGGCTGCTATGCAGAACCTAGAATTTACCTATATTATTTTTTAAACCAAAGTCTACTGTCTACAAGTCTTATGAAATTGTAATGTCAAAAGCACTAATGTTCTCAGTTGAGTTAGGTAGAATGCATGAACATAGAGGTTGTCAAAAATTCAAGAAAATTACTATCCTATTTTTCCTCTTCTCTTTCTCATTTTATTCCCACACTCTTCTATTTTCTCACTATATTTAACTATTTGTAACTATTTTTTAAAAGTCCCTCACAATAACTCCGTGTAGTCCTCATGCTTGCCGAACATTAAAGCACCCCTCATTTTATAAAGTAGACATAGACTTGGAAAAATGTGTAAGTCCATTTTATGTAAAGGGAATAATTTCATGTAAAGGGAATAATCGTAAACTATAATTTAAAGGAAATCTGCCATAAATCTTACACCACAGAAAAAAATGTAGAGAATCTTTTAAACATTAAATAATAACCTTCTAAATATTGACTTAACATATCTGATTTGAGCCTACTCTGTTCTCTGAAAAATGAGCATGAGTTTAACAGGCCAGCTCTCAGCATAGAACTAGTTCAAAAAAGTGAAGTAAGCTAGCCAGATGTTGCCACCAGAGACTGGAAGGAAAAGCCAGAAGCAAGCCGAAAAGAATAGAAATTAAAATATAAGATATCCTAGAACAGAAAGTTAGAGCCATATTCTATTTTATGCCTTTAAGCCTGTTGGATTTATTAAATGACTGGAACTGTTCTTCCTTCACTCAGCTGATGTCTCCTGCATCAAGTAACAGTAGTGGGTCTCTCTCACCTTCCTCTTCTTCTGACTGCTTGGTGAACCGGGGAGGACCTGGCCGGAGCCATGTGGCAGCATTACGGAGCCGTTTCGAATTGGAATATGCTCTAAATGCGAGGTCTTATGCTACCTGGTCCCAAAGGTACGTGGTAATCTAAGCAATAGTCTCATAGTCAAGTCAAATTCCAGAATCTCATCAAGACAGTCACCCGATTTGATTATTATTCATAGGGAATTTATCACTCCTGTGGCAAATGTTGTAACAGGAGGTTTTTAGCCCACTTTTTAATAGTATTATGACCAAAATTTAAAAGTGTTATTACCTATTAGTTTAGGTTTTCTAAGTTTTAAGTTTAAGAATTGTTTAGCTTTAACAATAAAAAGAAATTATTGAAAGTATTTTGGGGTTATCTTATGGAATTCAAGGTAGGAGTTCCTGTTTGGGAGCCAAGAAATAGCTTCACAGATCTGAGCACCAAAAGTTCAGCATTCTAGGACTACCATATGACCTAGCAATTCCACTCATAGGCAATACCCAAAAGAATTGAAAATAAGGATTCAAACAAATACTTGCATTCAAATGTTTTTAGCAGCACTATTCACAATAGCCAAAAGATGGAAGCACCTAAATATCCATCAATGGATGAATAGATAAACAAAATGTGATATCCATAAAATAGGATATTATTCAGCCATATAAAGTAATGCTAAATGAAAGAAGCCAAACACAAAAGTGTCATATATTATATGACCCTATTTATATAAATATCCAGAAAAGTGTTAGTCAGTTTGGGCTATCATAACAAAATACCATAAACTAGGTGATTTAAACAATAGAAATTTATTTTCTCATGGTGGAGGCTGGCACCATCAGTGTGACAGCATGGTTGGCTTCTAGTAGGATTTACAGGTGGTTACCTCCTCACTGTGCCCGTGCATGGCAGAGAGAGCTCTGGCATCTTTTTATCTTTTTATGAAGTCACCAGTTCTATCAGATCAGGACTTTACTCTTCTGACTTCATTTAACCTTAATCAACTCCTTAAAGGCCCTATCTCCAGCATATATCTGAGGATGTTCCTATCTCCATCACATATCTGAGGCATGTTCTTCTCGTGGAAAGGCAAGGAATGTAAGAGAACAAGCCAGACTTTACATGCACATTTAAAGCCTATGTTCAATTCCTGTCCCATGACATTTCATGGGCAAGTCACATACCTGAGTCCAACATTGATAAGGAGAAGAAAAACACTCAACTTCCAATGGGAAGAACTGCAAAGTCATAAGGCAAAGGACATAGATGCAAAAAGGGTAATGAATTAGGAATAAAAGTAGTCTGCCACAAGAGATAATGCGATTGACCCTTTTGGGATCAAATGGCCACCTTTGGTCTAAGCAAATGTGGTTGAAGTGGAGGTAGGGTCATAGTTCATGAATATAAACATGGTGGCCAGGGGCCCCTGTTCTGCATGAAGAGCAGAAAAGGTAATCACTGTGAGCCCAAAGGATACCATAGAAAATATGCACTACAACCCATGGAAAATCAGAAAAGACTGGCTTAAAATCTCTGTCCTTCTGCATGAACTCCAGAGCATTTGCACATGAGCTGTTCAACCCAAGTATTCTCACACACTCCATCTATCATTGGGGTAAAAATATTTATCTTGAAGGTAAGGAAAGATTTTCTGGAGTTAGCAAGTGTCAGATACCATCTACAAATTGCTACTGTTGCCTTTTTAGAGGTAGTTATTATATTCCTGGTCTAACAAGAATTGCAGCTGCAACTTTGAAGAGACAGGAATCTGAATCATGAAGGCTTTAATCTAGGAAAGTCATGAAAGTAAGAATCTGCGGGTATGACTGATTGATAATGAAGCAAACTGGACACAATTCTTTCTGGATTCCAGTCTCACATAATTCCATAAGGGGCTCATAGGCCAAGATTGGATTAGGTTTGGTCACAGTATTGTCTTCTAGTTCCATCCACTCTTTTTATTTTTTGCTTGTGGATTTAAAATTAATTCCTCGAACATCCAGGTTTTGATATTTCCAAAGCACAGTCACCTGAGGTTTGTCTACTTGAGGCAGAAGTTAAGAGGGTAAGCTGTGGAGTAAGACATGTCTGAGGTTAAATCTTGGCTTTGCTATTTACTAGCTCAATAAACTTAGGCGAGTTACCTACCAGCTCTTAGGATTGTTATTGGGAGAGGCAGTACTGTCACAGGAGTCTGTGATTGATTGAAAGATGCCAACAGACTCAAGCAAAATATATGAATTCCTATATTGTAGGTGAGTCACACAACATGCAATATGTAGACAGCTACATAACATAGGAGGCACAGTAGCACTCCAGTTAGGTGAGTGGGGGATAAAGGGAATACACCTTCTCTAGCCTTTAAGAACCCAGAATGGGTTCTTAAAACCCACTCACAAAACTGCCTGAATGGGGTGGGAAAAACCCATTAGGTTTTTTGAGATGCTCTCTTTAATATTCTCATAAATGTTATAAAACTGTCCCTTCACAAATGTTATAGAATTCTAATAAGTGTTTGTCTACTTGATTCAGATTTCTCTTAACTTAGTATACCCTGGGTGTTTGCTATGAGGATGTATTGAAGGTCAGTTTGTTAGTCGTACCATCCCTTTAGCGAGCTCATTCTTTGGACTGCTTGAAATCAACTCCAGAAATAGGTAAAATACTTAGCTAAGCTATAAGGGACACCAAGAAAAAGTCATGTCTATTTTATTCATAACTGTCTCTCTAGTACCTAGCATGTGTTTGGCCTAAAGTCAATATGTAATAAATATTTGTTTCATAAAGAATCAGATAAATTGGCTCCATAAATCACAATTATTATTAATTTGAACCATAATTAGTGAAGAAGCTTAACTCTTTTCTCTATTCATTTAAGTAGCTATCACTATTGAGCATCTGTTGCATGCTGGGCACTATTTTAGACACTTTGAATAGATATTAGAAAGCAGATATTCCAATTTTTATAGATGAGGAAACTAAGGATCAAAAAGGGTAAGCAGTTTTTCTAAGTTTAGGGAAGCAGAATTGAAATTCTCCCCCTGGACTTTCCTGTGCTTTCTGAATTTTTCTGGCACCGGAGAGGCCTCTTATCAGAAGCTTGATACATTTCGGCAAGTGTATCTGCCAGACTTCCAGTTTCTTCTGGAAGTCAGTCAGGGAAAGAATTAAGCTACTCCTCCCAAGCTTGCTTTTGCAGCTTGTGTGTGAAAGAGAGCAAGTGAGACCAGAGATCAATAGGGTTTTAAAGTCAAAGAGCCTGAGTATGCAGAAACTGATGGACTGATTCCAGAAGGGCCATGAATTTAACAGCCTAGAAGACAGTGGCTCTCAACATTGGCCGCACATTAGAATTCCCTGGGGAGCTTTTATAAGCACCAATGCCCAGAACCAATTAAACCAAATCCACAGGGCTGGCACCCAGACATCAGAATCTTTTGAATTTCCCAGGTGATTCCAATATACCTCCAAGTATGAGATGTATGCTAGAAGAGAATACTACAATGCTAACCTGTCAATCACTCTGTGGGATGGGGATCCAACTGATGGGATAAATGGAAGAGGAAAGTGAGAACAGAGGCACAACAACAGCTGTGACCAAAGGAGACCATTTTGAAGGCTGATTAACTGTGTGGTCTCTCCCAAAAGTCCTTGCAATGTACTGGTAACCTCTGATCTGAGAGGAATTAAATCACACAGGTATAATTTTTAACCTAGTGTCATGCTTTAAAAAAAAAAATGTGTACAAGATTTAGCTTGTAGTCCTGACTAACATATGTTCCCAATGCTAGGCCACAGAGCCCTCGACAACTGTCTTTAAAATGTACATTTATTTTTCAACTTTTGGTTATGAAGCTTATAGCCCATAGTTTTGTAATGCTTGATTTGGTGTGGATTTTGGTTGTTATTTGTTCGCATGTTAATAATTATTATTTTCCTTGATGAAATTAATGTCGAAGTGTGAAGCTGTGTCAGATATTTTCTCCACAGGTAATAGGAATTCAGTAAATTCTACTGAAACCACAAATTGGTGAAATCTGAGATTGAGGAAGTCACACCTAAAGTTCTACCTCTTAAAATACTGTGTGTCTCTAGATATATTTGGAAATAAGCATGTGGCATTTGCTCTTCCCACAGGGTATAAAATCTCCCATCTTGTACATGGATTACATCATGTAGATTTGGAAATGACAAAGTGATATGAAAACTTTCATATGTAAAAACCAGTTAGTGTTTGTGTAGGGCCGGGTTCTGAGAATAGACCGCTATGACCTAGTTAGAAGAAAACCAGCAATCCAGAGACTGAAACTGTAAAACAGATATATTTGGAATTAATTTCTCACATAACAAAGGGCTCATCAAAGGGTTCCTTTAAATAGAAACCTTGCCTAGTATATTTATAACATAATTCAACCTGTAAAAGTTGAATGTAACTTATATAATTTTAAGTTACACATAGGTTTTCCTGAATGCAAAGTTGTGAAAAATGATCCCACCATTAAACGGATGTTCCTAGAAGGAAGGAAAAAAGGACAGTGAAGAGGGGATCATGTCCATTGGCTGTGGTGGAGCAGAATATTTATTAATTAAAACCAGTAGTATCTCTTCCTTATCACCAGGGGTCAAATACTCTCTCAATACTGCCTCTCCTTTGTGTTTCTTTTACTGAAACTTCCCTCAGCCTCCTTAAATGTTCTCTTTTCTTCCAATTCCTTATTCATCCGGATACATTTCTTTTGCCAGCTCATCACAATCAGCAGTTTCAGCATTGTGCTCATGACCACTTTAAACTCTTCCCACCTTGCTTCTCTCTTCTTCATGAGTTTTCTTGTGATTTCATACTGTCCATGTCTCCAACACACACTCTCTCTTCCTCTCTCCTCTTCCCCTCTTTCTCTTACACACACATTACACACACATACATACATTTGTGCGCACACAGTTAACCCCAAGATAGTCCAACATTGACTGATCTGCTTCCTTTTTAAAGTCTTTAATTCTTTCCCCTTCCAGCTTCTCCATGCCCTGATCTATTCAAGCCACTGCTGCCAGTGTAACCTTACTTCTGTAGTACTCCAAGTATATCATTACTCTGCTTTAAAACCATCAATAATTCTCCTTCACCTCTAAAATTAAGTGAAATTATGTCATCCTGGAGTCCACAATGATCAGCAATACACATTTCCAGTTTTAACTCCCACTGAACATCATATATTCCACTGATTCTAGACAGAGGGTGATACTGTCAGTCCTCTTCTCAAATGCATTCTAGGATTTTTGGAACTGTATGAGGCAATTTTTTGGGAGGTTCTACTGCTGGTTAGTGGCCTGGGGCCAGAGTGTTGAACTTCCTACAAGGTTCTGGACAATCCCACAGAATAAAGAATTATCCTGCATAAAATAGCAATAATATCCCTGGTGGCACACACTCTAGACATACTAGAAGTTTGATACTAACCTCTCAAGACCACTTTAAAACTTTAACTCAGAGCCTTTTATAAAACACATGTAGTGATATTTTTGTTCTAAAACTTAAATCTGTGTAAGTTTGTGAATGAGACTTCTCAGTATATATTTTTTATTTCTCATTTTTCTCAGTTTTCCTGGAGCTAAGGATGAAATAGGTCACTTATCCTCTTCATCACCCCATATAGAGTGGATGTAATCTTTTTCCTGGATCATCCTGGGTTTGTCCTTTAAGGATTTAGCTTTATACCAGCATTTCTTATCTGACCTTCCACCTTACTTGGTCCCATGCTGTGTTTCCCTGATGTGGTCCAAAGAATTTCAAGCTTCAAACCAATAATAATCAGTATGAGAACATCTTCATAGCACTTACATCCACCTGTATTTATAGTTTTAGCCATTCATTTTCTTTTTTATTAGTGTCTACACTAAATTATAAACATTATAAGGGCATGAACTTCTCTCCTTTTTGATGCTATATCTCCAAAACTTAGAACAGTGTCTAGCACATGATAGATGCTAAATATCTATTTGTGAAATAAATAAATAATCATAGCAAGTTTTCACAAACATTATGCCATTTAATTCTCATAACAATCTTATTAAGTAAGACTCATGATTTCCATTTTTCAAGTTATAAAAAAAAAAAACTCTGATACGCAAACAATTTAATTTAATTTATATGAAACTAGATAGTTAGAAAATTGTAGTTAATAGTTGAATCTGGGCCGATCAGGTAGTGTTTCCATTACACCACACTGTCTCAGGCGACTAAGCTTGACTAACATATGTGAACTATCTTTAAGAAGCAGAAACTTCTAGCCTCTGGTTTTGACTTTGAGGAGAATCACCAGGGAGCTGTCCAGAGTGCTGATCTACTTCCATCTAAAGCTTGGCCAAATCCAATGAAACATAGTTTATTCTCAATCTGTGGCCAATACAGCCTTGCACAGAAGGTTTCCCTTCTCACTCTAACTATCACTGATACTAGCCACACTATCTCATCTTATACCTGCTCATAACAGATCTTTATAATTAGCTGCCTGCACTGATATAGACCTAACCCGAAGACAACAAACTCCACATTGGCTGCCTCATTCACCAGCATGCCATGGCCTTACCTTGTCCTATCTATCTTTTTAAATAATGGTTCCGAAAATCAGACTGAGTCCTTGACCACATTTCATAAACAGTGAAAACCATTTAGAACTTATAAAAAGACAAACTCTTTTGCTTTATGTACTTGGGGATTAGTTTTGAGGATAACTCTAGTATGATTTCTTTATTAAGCACATTGTAAAACTAGATACTTTTTCATTTTCTCATAAATATATTCTCTACTACAGTAGTCAGTTATGCTAACTGTATTTTTTAAAAAAAATTTTTAGCTGACATTTTGAGGCAAAATATAGCCTGACTATCTAATGATAAGAGTTTCATGAGTTTTCAATCCTGGAAATGAAGAGTAATGCTTCCCTTTATCACTTATAAACATGATGAAAGCCCAGAATCTTTTTCTACATAGAAATTATTTTAAGATTCATAAATTTAAGGAAATGATGAAAAGATAATATCTTTAGCTTTCTACACCATTTTTATTAAAGATTGTTAATTTAAAATATAACACCTATAGGCTGTATAAAATACCTCATTGTCTATCCAAGCATCACATTAGTATCTAATTCTCACTTCAGCAATGTCTTCTGAGCTTATAGAAAGAGTTGCCTTACAACTCAATTGATTTAATTTACATAGGCCTGGCTCACACTGTTTGAATAATGAAGAAAGTAAGATGTTACCTACCTAATCTAGGGACAAGACAGCTTTTTTTTCTAGTATAGTTATCACCCTCAGGATATATACTTTGTGTGACACTCACTTGCTGAAGGTCAATTATCAAGCTCATTAAGTGTTTGCACTGAAAAAATATAAAAGCCAAAAGAGAGCAGCTAGAATCTAAGCAAGTGTCATGATGCCTGTTAGTTTCCTTTTATCTCTTTTTTTTTAAGCCCAAATCTTTTTGAGGTGCTCATAAATTTTTCTAATGAACAAAAGAAGAAAAATTTTTAATGTCATGTAGTATAGGGTTGAGAGAAAATATATAGCTATTCGTGTTGATGTGAGGGTCTGAAAGTATTTGGTACACCTCATTATGTCCCTGACTGTCTTCTAATAAGGAGAGAAAATTAAAGAAAGTGGAGAGAAGTCTTACAGGAAGTTAAAACTAATTCCACGAAGGACCCCTCCCCCCAAAAAAATAAGCCTACCCATCTATTTATATTTACAAAAACCTCTTTACCACAGCCCTAGGTCCACTATAGTAAAATAAACAAACAATTCCCATATACACATATACGCACAAAAAGTAAAAAGAAGACTATAAATTGATTGTTGGTGCCCTCTGTTTCTCATGCTGTTGACATCCTAAAAATCATCAGCATCGGAAATAATCTGTGCTGAAATGCAATAGAGCTCTGTGTAAGATCTCCCTTTCAGCTGATGTGGACTTAGAGCAATTGTGTTAGTAGCTCTTTTCTAGTTGCCTTGCTCTCTAGCACCACCTAGCAATCAGTTGACAAACCACGTGTGGGGCCTCCAGCCCCTTGCTATAGTAAGGAGAGAGACTCGGAGATTTCACACTGAACAAAGGCATTCAGCCTAAAAGTTAGGAGCACGTGAAAAATATCAGTACTTTCTTTCAGTTCCTTGACTTTTAAAACCATCCTTAGTTTGAAACGGGCTTTCTCTCATGAAAAATGTAAAAGAAGGAACTTCAAACAAAATATTCTGTTCAGAAGAGGAAATGATGAAAAGTGGGAAATTAATAAAAGTGAAGATATGAGAAGAGCCCTTCATGTGTAAAAGTGGCACCTTTTTATAAGCTTTAAGGACCTGAATTTATTGTCGAACATAAAAGATTTGCATGAAAAAAGAGAGTCAGTGACATATTTAGGTTACAACATATGCACTTGAGAAAGAGAGGGGATGCAGCCCCGTCATGGCTATTCTGATGGTATAACTTTGTGTTCTTTTTTATCCTTCGGTAGTGCTTGTTAGCAACCTAAAATGGGCTCCCTCATAACCCAAAGGGCCAGTCAGAAGGCAGTTCCCTCTTCAAGCGTTTTGTAATGCTAATTAACTAATTCCCAGCCACATGAAGGGAACCTGCAAAGATTCGCCAGAGGCAAACTGCTAAATAAATGGTGACAGATTTCTCAGTTTTCAATTAAATAAAATGACGTATTGGAACAACGAATAGCCTAACTTTCTTATGATGATGAGTGTTTTATGAGTTTTTCATTTCTGGAAATGAAGAGAAGCCCCGTCCCTTTCTCCATTCATGACTAAAACAAGAGCCCAGACCCACTTTTAAGTACATCAAAGCACATAGATCCTGCCTTTGGTGGTGACATTTACTGTGTACGACTGAAAATTAAGACTTGGTCCGAAAATGCTGCTTTTGAGACTGCTTCTCCTCTACTGAAATGTCTGACAGGTCACAGCATAGGGACCAAAGAGAACAACCATCCTAATTAAATCTGAACAGGCATCACTGTGCACTGTTCAACAGTCTGACTCCAGCTCCGGCCCCGCCCTACTCCCTCCTGACTCCAGTGTTTGTGCTGTGAATCTCTTGCTAGCATGGCAACTGTTGCTATGTTTGCAGTAATAAGAAATGGGTGCTGCTGATGTCTCTGTAATGATTCAGATACAAGAGCAATGATTTCTAAATAGATTTCTGAAGCAGCTCTTACGAAGGTGCCACACAGTTTAATAGATTTAATTCCTTGTGGATTTTTTTTTTCTTCCTTGCACCTTTAACACCTCCCTTATGGACTAAATCTAACCCTCATATAATACCAAAATGGCAACATCCTTCATTTTGCTTGCTAGTGTTTGAAACAGGAAGGTTCCTGTTAAAGAAGACATTTTACAAGCCAGTGTTTTGTATTATCTTCTCGAAAACTATGAGATTGAGTTTTTCTTGATGTCTAGGTAAGTAGCTAATATAGCCTAAAAAAAAATTGTGGACCCAGAAAATAATAATCCCTGTACTAACCAAAGTGGAATGAAACTATTCATCATTCATATTTGTGATATTAGCTGAGCATTTTCTACTAACGAGGAGATATTTTAAAGGTCTCTATTGCAAAGGAGTACAAAAAATTCACTAGTAGAAATATATTTATCTTCCTGCATCATCTTCTAAAGAGATAGTGAAAAAAATAAAATCCTCTTTTTTTGGCCTTAATCACACACCTATTTGGCAGCCAGTGTTACTTACTCCACTACTTGTCAGTGGATGCTAACACAGCCTAGGCCCTAAAGGAGATGTGATTGAGACAAGACCATGTGCACTAATAGCAACATTAGTCTGACCAAAAAAGAAAAAAGGAATACATGTCACATGTTTATATCACTTACTATATTCCAGACACTGTTGTTTTTGTATTCCAGACTTATCACAACTCTTCTGCAAGGTAAGATTTATTTGCCAATACTCTACAAGTGAGAAAACTGGAGCATAGATAGGATAATTGACCTGCCCAGAGCTTTGCAACTAGTAAACAGCAGGGCCAAGGTTGAGCCTAGATCAGCCTGACTTCAAAGCCCACGATCTTTTCACTACTTGCTGAGCCGCTGTAGGAGAGACAGAAACCCACTCTTGTGCTAATCGGACATGTTGCTTGGGCAAGCCCCCTCCTGCCCTGGCTTTCAGGATTCTCATCCGCAGTGCAGCATGTGAACTGGATCCTTGCCACTTAAGGTATGGCCCATGGACCAGCAGCTTTAGCATCACCTAGGACCTTGTTAGAAAGTCAGACTCTCAAGTTCCCCACAGGCCTACTGAATCACAATCTGCATTTTAATAAAATTTTAACTGGTGTGATTGTACATTAAAATTTAAGAAGCACAGGACTTGCCAGTTGCTATGGACCTTTCCCTTTCTGGCTCAAGTGTATTTAGAATGTTGTCCCTTTTATGCCTACATTTTTAGATCCTACCCTCCTCCAACATTGTATCACTGCTCTCTATAAATATTTTGAATCCATCCTTATACTTGATGGAAATATTTTTATCTCTTCCAGGAAAAGTTATTTATTTGAGTCCACTTACCACTTTTTACTTAGTATTATGTCTATGTTGTATACATTTCTTGAGGAGGAGACTCATTCATGTGAAATAATTTTATACCTGCAGTACCACCTGTCATAGGACACTACATAAAGAAAACATGTTGAATAAATCATTATCTTAGTTTAGTTAAAATGTCATACAGTGCTGTGATTGTAAGATGCCCCTGTTATTCATTATCAACTTTTTAAAGCAAACACGCTTCAAGAATTCTTTAAACATGTATTCAAATAAGCTTGCAAATAGCACACATGACAAGAATAGTTTTCAAACTTTCTCACCACCCCCCATCGTTTTAGTACACAAACACATGAAAGATTCAATTAAAACCAAGGTCAACTTCAAAATCTCCTCCTCTAGTAAGTCTTCATAGATATCCTCAACTGGTACCCATCATGTTTGTTGCCATCTTATCCAGTGCATATAGCCTCAGAGCATAGAAACTGTATTATAACCATTATAATTATATTAATTGCCTCCCTATACACACACACACCTACACATTGTATATCCTTTGAGATCTTCCGTCTTAAATCTTTGCATTCTTAATATTTATCACAATATATGGCACACAGTAAGTGGTAGACATATGTATATTGAATGAATGAATGGCTCAACCAACACAAATGTTTTGATTCCAAAGTCTTTTTTTTTTTTTTTTTGCTCTACATTAGAGTTTATTGACATCAAGGGCATGGAGAAACATAATTTGGGGTAAGATTTAAGAAGTACTTGTTTCAGCCATGTTAATATTTTCTACCAGTATGGCACTTTAATTTAGTGTCATATAAGTTAGTCATCCAGACACATGAGCTCAGAGACAGGATCTCAAGTGCCTTTGGGATACGCCAAGTTGAAAGTTGAAGCAGTGTTTGTTTTTTTTCCTCTCTCAGTAAATCAGACAGTCATTCATTCAACAAACATTTACAGAGTGCCTACATTGTGCCAGGCGTTTGCTAGAGCCTGGAGATGTCAAGAAGAATACATAGTATAATCTTTCCTACCTCTAATTAGTCTAGAATAAATAATAGGCCCCTAGTGTGTTCATGACACAATTTGACACGTATAATAATGGGCGCCTGACTCTTGGGTGCTGTAAGCACAGAATGAAGGCAGAGATAGGCTATTGGCCTAGTGTCTGGAGAGGTATGTCCAGCGAGTCACCCATTTGTCTTTCTCTGGAAAGGACAGTGAATTTGGGGAAGAAGAACACTTGGCTATGGATTATCAGGTAGTGAATCCATACTGAAGAGGAAAGTCACTGAAAAAAACAGGATGAAAGATAAGGAAAGCTGGTGAGGCATGGACTCATTAGAAGCACATTGTGTAAATTTAAACATTTAAACAGGATTTTTGGGAGAAAGTTATAAACAGAAAATTATCCAACTGCGCACAATTCCTTGAGTTCATATTAAACCTTGGAATGGTCTCCTCTGTAGGAGAATCCTATGCTTTTGCTCTCTATATATTTAAAAGGAAAATGAAACAGGAAACATCTAGATGACTATTTAATGATGAAACATTCCCACCAGGCTGAGAAATGGCTTTATTTGTCTGGAGCTGACTTCTGGTGTCTTGAACCTGGGGAGCCAGCCCTGAAAGGGGAACAAGAAAAGCTTTAAGGGTCATCTAATTTGTCTCTCCTCAAGATGGTGTCAGAATAAGGAATAGGAAGTAAGAAGGGCGGGAGATTATGTTCTTCCTTGCCTACTCCATACATTATTAGTTGTCTGATAACTAATTCGTTAGCTTTCAGCTAACACTAATGTATCAAGTAGGAATGTTTTCAGCTGAAAGTAACAGAAAACTTTATAAATAGTTGTTTAACAAAACAGTGACTCGTTTTTCACACATAACAAGAAATCTTTAAGGAGATAGCCATGGACAATGGTTCTGCTGCATGGCAAGCCATAGAAGACCCACGCTTATTTTTATGCCTTGATTATCTTCAGCATATCGGTCTGTCTTTCTCATGTTTGTGGCGACATGGTTACAAAATGACTGCAACATCTCTAGTCACCGTGTCTTATTTAAAGCTGGCAAAGAAGGCTAGTGTGTACCAGCATGTTTTTCTGTCCTATATCCTTTGAGCAGGAAATCAAAAGTCTTCTGACAGTGAGTTTTCAGAACCTGGACCAGGGCATGTGCCCCTTAGAAAAGAGACGCAAGAGGAAGAGGATGACTTCCTGGTAACAGAAGTGGGAATTGTTGTGCCGCACGGGAAGGGAGCATGCATCTTGGAGACACAGATATCTGTGTTCAAATCCCAGTTATGCCTCCTGAGAAGAGTATGTACTTGGGTCGCGGCTAGTAAAACAGGTATCATGATATTACTTTGCCTGGTTTTGGCAAGAGTTGGAGGAAATACATATAAAACATGTAATATCATCTTTGGGAACTTTGTGTTGTTTTATTTTAAACTGTAGATAACCATCCACTATGTCACAGTCCTACCCAGAGATGGATAAACGCCTTTTCGAGGCTGAGAAGAGAAAGCCTATGTCTTCCTAGAATTCAGAATCCTAAGTCAGGCAATTTCTTCTTTTCATCACTTATTCTCTTTCAAATAGTGGGATACTCCTTTTTCTCTTTTAAAGCAGCTTTACCCATATATTTCTCAAGCTTTTCCTTACCTATAGAAACTGCTTGTTTGTCAAATTCAACAATGTTGACCATTCCCCAGTGAAGCTGCCATTTGGATTAAAGTCAGGGTTTCTGACTGTTTTCTACCAAGTTGCAATGTACATGAAAATGACAGAAATCAGGGGAAGTGACTTTTGAGGATTCAATTTTTCTTTCTTTGTAATCTCTGAAAAGAAAATTGTAGTTAATTGTGAATATGCCTGCTAAAGGCTAGTGTACTACCTGAAAATGGAAAGGATAGAAAGTGCCTGAGAAACAATAAGTCTAAGTACATTGGTTTTACCCAAATGAACATTTTTTATTGCATATAAAAAACAGTCCTTTATTGTTCAGAGCAAGATGAGTCTTACACCCTTTTCTTCAATAATGTTTTATCAGATTAACAGAGAAAAAATTATGGAATCGTAGAATAAGTAAAATGAAAATTGATAACAGAAAATCATGTTAAGATGTCGCTTGTTTGTGACATGTGACATGCGAAGAAATACAGTATTTGACTAGGAAAGGTAATTAAGAACCACTTTCAGTTATTGAGTGATCAGAATTTCATTCTTTTAAACAAGTTTCCTGCTGCTTGTATATTCTTTGACTACCTTAGTTAAAAGGTGGACAATTTTAAATTTAAAGGCTACCTAGAAAAGTTAAATTGCATTATTTGCCTCCCAAATTTTACTTACAGAGATGTTTAGCACAAAGGGCAATAAATTCCAACCATTTTTCTTTTATCTTGGTAGAAGGAGAAAAAAGTATATATTTGAAATATTATCAAGTTTGTTTGTTTCTTTTTTTCTTTCTTTCTTTCTTTTTATTTTCAATTATTGCCCATTGAATTAGGCCGGCACCTTACACTATAATTTATCTAAAATAAAAAGACCTATGTGTTACATTTGTTTAAATAAACTCCTCTTTATTTTAGAGAGATACTGGTATACAAAGTTTAATTGAATATGACTGGAACTGGAAAGTTCTTGGAATTAATCAATTAACTCAGAAATATTTGTTGAGCTCCTGCTAGGTACAGAGCACTATGTCTGGCCCTATCCAGTCAGCCACCAATATTTTGATAACTAATCTTGTATAAATACTCCTGGCAAACTGAATAAATGATCTTTTGTTCTTTCCTCCCTTCTTGTGTTTCCCTTATTTTCTTTATTTAAAAGATTAACAGGATATTATTTATAGATGAGAAAAAACTCAATGGGTGTGATGTTCTCTTATTACTATAGTCCCTTTATTTACTTGATTTTATCACTCTTTAGGTTGTTGAACTGGAGTTGTGTTCATTTAACACATATTGAGCATCTACTGTGTGCCAAATCTTGTAGTGGACATTGGAAATACAAAGATGGACTACATATCCCCCTAGCCCTGAAAGAAGTCGATCTAGTGGGAGGTCAGAGAAGAAAACAGGAAGTTCTGAGCCAGGTGTAGGATGCTGTGGGTGCCTGAAGAAAGTCAAAGTAGGCTTCCTGATGCCACTGCTGTTTACTTGAATCTGACAGAATTAGCTAAGCAGAGAGGGAAGGAAAGGTGTGCTAGGAAGATGGAAATCTGTGTGATTTTCATCTGGTAAATAGCAAAGAGTTTTGTATAACTAGAGTAGAAGAGATGCATAGATATTTAAAGTGAGCAGAAGTACAAATAAGAGAAAAACATAGAGACAGGTGAGTTCACAATCCAAAGGAAATTGCAAGGGTGAGAACGATTTTCTTTATGCAGCTTGCCTTCCAGTCACTAAGAACTCAGACTCTTCATCCCATCCAGTGGGCATGTGAGGCTCTGAATGGGGCTTGATATAGCAATCAGTCATCTTTATTGAAATTACACTGGCACATGGCTCTAAATTCTGACTGACCCTGAATGAGCATGATTTCTACAGCTGTGCTTAGAATGGGTCATTGGAAAGATGCATGTGGGTAGAGAAAATGTGGTGATACGGATGATACATAAGTGACATAGACAAAGTAAAGCTCTGCCTTGAACCAAAGATTGGCCCCTGGAACTGTGCAAACCAGGCAGCACTGCAGCGTGGCTCTTGGCACTCAGCTAATACTATATTGATGACACCATTCATGTGGTCATCTGATTATGAGGCTGTCTCTTTAAATGGTGAGGAAAGGGAAGTAAAGATGTAAAGATATAGACATCATGATTTAAAAAACTTACCCAAAGATTTCACAGCTTCTGATTTGTTAACCTCTAGATGGAAAGGTAAATGATGAAACCGAGACCTACTGAGTTAACTGCCCAGCGTCTCAGCCACATGCCTTATTCCTCTTTATATGCATCTCCACTCCCACACCATTCCCATCTGCCTTCATCCGTTAGTGCCTAGAATAGCACTTGGCACATGGTAGTTCCTCATCAAAAGTTCATTGAGTGAAAAAGCCGACACCTACCACTGACAGAGTGCTATTTATACTGTTCTGTCTTCTCTGTTAGGAGCTTCCTACTATGTTCTTCAAAACGGACATTCCACAGCAGCATGCCTCATTCCATATGGAACACTTCTCTCTTACCAAGGCTTATGACTGGGCTGACCATGTGAGCACCCATAGTTGGCCTTTTCTGCCTCTCATCCAGGTGAATGGCTTGCCATGGAAAACCATAAGTGACTTTTGCCATCTCAGGAGAATTACTCACGATAAGACACTTGAAGAACAAAACATTTTGGCTCCTTGATGTTGATGCTAGTTTTGGATTGTTAACAAAGGCTTTGCTAAAAGGTTATGTTATTAGATTAACTGAGCACACAGTTAATACTGTTTGACTGGCCCCTGATAACAGCAGAGCTGCCTGAAATGAGGAAGTGGTTGTGGAGAAGGAGTTGGCACGACTCAGAGGGCCACATGTGCATTTCAAGTTCATTCACTCAGCTGACATTTTTTGAGCACTTATAGTGGGATTTGGGAATGCACTTTACTGAGGCCCCATCCCTTACCTCAATGAACAAATAATTTTAACCCAGTGCACTAAGTGTTCTTATCAAGTGAGTCCATGAGAAAGTGGAGACACAGAATCACTACTAGGAGTTGAGAACCTGATGATGACTCTCTTACACTGTTCCCTCAGGAGAAAATGTTCAGTTGGCACATATCTCTTTAGAATCCTCCATGTCTGCAGAGAATTTTGCATTCTCAGTGCAAGAGTAGTTTTCTTTCCTTCCTTCTTTCTTTTTCCCCTCCTCACTTTTTCTCTAAACCAAACCCAAGCAAAGTCTGCAATATCCAGAGGCAGCTGGTGCTACAATGTGGGAATGTTAAATGTTTAACATCTTGTCACTTGCAAAACTGATGGAGTCATCCTTTTTGTTTCAGAGTTTCATGTTTAGGGATTGAAGAGCTAGATTGATGAGCATTAGCAGAGAGAAATATTTTTTGAGAAGTAAGTGAAGCTGATGACACGTTACTTTACAGTTTAGCGAAATTCAGCAAATCTAATTCTATTATCCTGTCAAAGTTTTGCAAAAGGGAGACCTGAAAGCATATTTAAGATGAATCTTTAAAGATTTCAGAAGCCCCGACCACATCTTCAAAAGTCATATGCATCTGGTGCTGACAGACCTTTGTTTTTTTTATACACAAAGGGAAATAAATAATCTTCTAAGAACTAATTAAGTTTAAATAAAGTTATCTTGGTGATGCAGTGCCTGCTTCTTCTCCCTTGAAAAGAATATCAAGCAGTAAACCATAACCATGTTTTTTAATTCAAAGGCTTTTCAAAGTTTACATAGCCAGATTTACCCAGGCACACCAAAATAGAAGCTTCCTTTATGAATCATAGAGCAGAGTTCTGAAATGCAGATGTTTTTGAACGTGTAAAGCCAGATCGTTTGCGCACTTGTTTATTTTCATGATCAAGTATAAGATATGGTCTAATAGATGCATTCTTACCAAAATGTCAAGAGCAATCCTTTTAAAACATTTTCCCACAACTCTATGTCTTCTCTTGAGGTTCCTAAGCCAACAAACTGAAGGAGTTTATGACGCTTTTTTTGCAGTTGGTGGGATATGTATATATTTGTACTGAAATGTTCTTATTAAGTCCAAGAGAAGCGCTAATGTGAATGTTCATTTCAATAGAAATGGTTTTTTTTCTCTGCTCTTTAATAATTATTCATTAAAGAAGGAAATTCTTAATAGTATTTGTTGAGAACTTAGTATGTACTGTACAATATCTAATTTAACATTTCTAGCTGGTAGGAATTTAATATTCCTACAAGGTAGATATTATCTGGTTTTTGAAAATAACAAAACTGGTCAAAACAGTTAGGAAATAGTCTCTGAGGTATTAAGTAGAGAAGCCGGGGTTGACCCCGATCTTACTAACCCAAAAGTTCATGTGTTCTTTGCAGGACAGCATAAGAAATTCAGTTTGGAAGTCGTAATGACACAAAGTCAAGGCTGTGGTAAGATGTGAGAGGATGTTATGTGTTATGTATTATGTGTTTCCCAGAAAGGTATGTTGAAGTTCTATCCCCCATACCTCCAAGTGTGACCTTATTTTGAAATAGGGTTGTTGCAGATGTAATATGTTAAGACGAGGTCATACTGGGGTAAGGTGGTTCCTTAATCCACTATGACTTGTGTTCTTATAAGAAGGGGAGAGAGACACACCAGAGAATGCTGTGTGAAGATGATGAAGGCAGAGCTGCTGCATCTACAAGCCAGGATCGTTAAGAGGCAAAAAACAGATTCTGCTTCAGAGCCCTCAGAAGGAAGCAACCATGCCAACATCTTGATTTTAGATTCTTAGCCTCCGGAACTGTGAGCAAATAACTTTCTGTTGTTTTACGCCTCCCAGTTTGTGTAACATTGTTACAGCGGCCCTGGGAAACCAACATGGGGGTAATAGAGCTTTATAGAGCCCAGGAAAAAGACAAGCCAATGACTTAAAGTTAGGCTGGTAACCAGTGTGAGGAGTAACAGTCACTGGTTATTTTTCCTTCATCATCTGTGGTTGTACAGAAAACCCACACCTATCCTATTCAAAAGACATATTTTTGGTATCTTCTCAGAAAAAAAAATATATGACTAACCAAAGTTACAGTTAAATTCTAACATTTTATTATACCCATACGTGTCACAAGGACACTGGGAGATGATGTGCTCTTTAACTGAGGTTTTGCTGGTGCTCTATGATGGTTGCTGTTGGCAACCAGTCCTGTAAGAGGAACAGCGAAGACCTAATTAGGGCAAGAGTCAGGAAGAGATTGCAGGTAATGGAGGTCAAACACGACTGAGATCGGGCAGGTGACTGACATCCAATGTAGTCAAACTAAGGGGATCAAGGTTGGAGGCAGGCGAGACAACAGGTGAAGGCTGCAGACTGAACACTGATGGAAATAATTAAAGGCTGGATCTGACAAGGACATCTATACTAGGTCAAATAGTAAGTATGATAGAATCTACGGTAAGTCTGAGGTTTTCATCTTCAGAAACCTAGTCTTCCTCATTTGACTCTTTCTTTAAACTGGAGATCTTCAGTCGTTAGAAGGATATGCTAACTCATGCCAGCCTAAAGCCCTGTGGAGCCAGTTACCTCCCTTATTCCCTCAGGAGGCTGATCTGACTCAGTTGAGAAGGAGGAACTCGCCTTTGCAGAGAATGTAAATGAGGAGTATCACTGATGTCTTTAGAAGCCTCAGTGGAGTGCAGGCAGATATCCACTTATTCACTGATGAAGTTTTGCTCTGGGGATCTTCAAGCTGGAACTGGGCTGAGAATGTGAATCTGAAGTGCAAATCATCCATATTTGTAATTTCTTCTAATGATAACTTTGGTATTTCAAGATATTTAAAAATATGGCCATTTCTTTCCGTTCTGAAATTTTCATTAGCAAAAAAAAGATTAGCTTATGCTAAAGACTAGTCAGTCCTTAAAGACTAGGCTGCTACCATTCCATTCTCTTGTTTGTTCTAATATGATTTACTAAAATAGGGAGAGGTTTCCACATTTAGATATTTTTCTAAATACTAGAAATAAATGCAAAAATAAGAAATGATTCTTGACTTAAGATGATAACAGTCTAGTCAGGAAGCCATTATCAGACCTATACAATACAGAGCAATAAGTGCCTATAATCTAGATTCTAGAGAGTGATTCCTTCTATTGTGGAGTTTAATATGTGAAGGAAACTGTGAGAAATAAGTTCATCAGGGGTTAAGGCTGTATACAGATGGAGCCTACCTATATAAGATAGAAAGCAACAGATGATGAGGCTGGAGAAGTAGACCCAGGTCTGAAGGGACATTTGCCATTGGACCACAAGAGTAGGTGGCATAGTCAGTCTTGTTTTATAGGAAGGTCACTTCCACAGCTTCACTGTGGCCTGGACAGGGGAAGGAGCTGCCTAGTGGCAGAAGAAATCAATTATAATATTGTCAGAATCAGGCTTTAGTTAATCTTGCTAGGTTTAAAAGAGAAATGACAAATTATGGGGAGTATTACAGGTGACAAATGATAATATAGTACCTATTTCATATATGAAGCATTACATGTTCCCCATCATTAATCTGAACCTTTTATTTCCCCAGTTATTTTTATAATATTTATAGTAATAAATATTACATGTAACATATAACATAATATAGTAATAATACTTACTATTACTATAATGTATGTGCCCTCATATATCCACACTCTTTCCCTAACCCTTATTATGACAAGTTAAGGCAGCTTATTTCTGGGATTTTCCAGTGTTAGAATATTCTACATAGACGATATGTCCTTATTGACAATTTTCATAAATGATCCCAGTAATTGTTAACTACACGATAGACAATTTTTTCTCTAGCAGCCTCTCTCCAAATGTGACAGAAGTCTAAAAGAAATATTTACAGTGCATGTTCCCATGAGCAGATTTACGAGGAAACACTGATAACAATTCAAAACAAAACAGAAACATCATTGTTCCCAGCTCACTCAGTTCATGGAGATTATTCACAGCTTGTCCCCATTTCAGCAGATGTGACTCATTATTATGTATCACAGGACTCATTCGCAACACCTGTGGGCACTTTCTGTGTGCAGTGAATCTGTAGGGGTAATTCTTTTAAAGGAGGTTAATAACATTAATCCCATTTCACAGATGGGAATAAAAGCAACTGGTTTATCATATTTTTCAGGTCAGATAGTAAATCAATGCCTTATTAACATTCATTAGAATTTTCACTCCATTCATTTCAAACTAAGCTCCTTCCCTGAGGCACTTAATTAGTATCAAGAATTTTCTGGCATTTGCTGCTCACTGATTCATATGTCAAACAGTCGAGCCCATGTATGAGAAAGGCTGTGTTAGTGGGATAAGAGTTGCCAGGAATGGTGAGTGGGTCAAATGAGCCAGGCTGTGGAAAGTAGTTTTGTATCAGTGCAGGGGTAGCCCTTAATAACAATAGTGATAGTTGTGGAGGAATCCATGTGTGCAGGCCCCGTGTTAAGCATTATATATCATCTGCTGTTTATAACTCGTAGTGGCTATCTCAATTAGACCCCATTTTTACAGTGAGGAAACTGAGGCTTAGAGAGTGACTTGTATAAAGAATATAGCTAGTAAGCAGAAAATAGATTTGGGGCTAGACCATCCAAAGCCAGAGTTCATGATCTCAGTCACTAAGCCAGTGATTCTCAATTTTAGTATCTGTCAGAATCACCTGTAAGTCTTCTTAAAGTACAGATTGCTGAGCCCACTCCCAGAGTTTCTAATTAGGTAAGTGTGATGCAGGATCGAAGATTTGCATTTCTAACCAGTTCCCAGGGGATGCTGAGGCTGATGGTCCAGATACCAAATTTTTAGAGCCACTGCTCTAAGTAATACTTAATGTAATCATCTTTGACTGTGTTCAGCACACAGCAGGAAGCTATTCAAAGTTTTTGAACAAGTGGTGACCTGGCCAGGTTCTACTTTTAAAAGATTAATCTGACAGCTGTGTATAGGGTACTAAAGGACAGATGGCAGAGTGGGAGGTTCCCAGCTAAGGCAGTAGAAACAGAGAGACGGTAATAGATGTTGAGAAATATTGGCCCATTGGAATGGAGTGAGAGGATTTGCTGGCTGATTGATCGAGGAGAAAAAGGCCATCAAAGGTGATCCTCTGCTTTTTGGTCAGGATGACTAGAAGAATTGTGGAGCCATTAATAGAAATTGAGAGGACAGGAGGGAAATCTACCTTCTTGTGTAGTTCATCTCCTGTTTCCACACGGCTTTGTACCATTCACTCCCTTTATTTATTGTTTTTATTGATAAGAGTGTCAGCAGCATTTTCCTTCTTCCTCTTTACCTTTGGCACCCATGTATCCAAGGGCAGCTATAGACTCCTGTTCTCTTCTGAGATGCTGTTCTTATTTCCAGAGGACGTCTGATTCTTCCAGTCCCCCCATCAACTCCTTCTCAGCGTGGGAGTGTAGCTCACGCTCTGATCAAGGATCTTAGTGGATTCTACTCGTGACTGTGGTTTCTGTGTTTTACCTGAAGCCTTCCTGGGGAATATACTATCAATGATAAAGGCCATCATAAATAGTGTTCAAAATAATATCTGTTTTTTTAGTTCAAAATTACCGTATTTTTTCTTTTGGTCTCACATTTAGCTTTTATGTAATTTCTTTTCCATAAATATAGGATGTGTTTTTAAAATACCATTTACAAATATGCATCCTTGAGGGAGTATTTAGTCTTCGATTCAAAACAAATTACCTTACCTTGAAAGTACAATATTTAAAAGTCCTTATATTGATTTTCATAAACTAAAATAATAGGGAAGTTAGAATAAAGGAGAAAAAAACTTCTGAGAATCTCTTTATAAAATAAATGATTTTACAAAACAACCCCACAGAATGTATCTTTAAATTAGATTTTATACATGGAATTTTCATGAAGTTAAGTCAGGTATCCATAATGAGGATATAGTATAGCTGAGATAAACCAAAGGTTAATGTTTATAATGTTCACTATTCTATTGTGAAACGTTTGTTACCTATGCTTAGATTATGAATGATAATTTATTTTTTCCAAAAATTAACTGAACTAGGATCTCTAGTGTGAAAATGTAACTGCATGAATTCATATGACCTATCATGATTGCAACCAACTTTCTTTCTCAGCTCCTTCAAATCTCTCTAAAACTTTATGAATCCTCTTCTGTTAACCTTCAGAAAAAGAAATAGTGTCAATCTTTTCTGAGGCTGGCACCTCCCTTTCTCCCAGGCCTTGCGCCATCCACCCATGTCACTGTCACCTCCTCTGCCTCTGGCTCTGCTTGTCTCCTTTGACCTTCCCTCTCATTCTTGTACTCTGAAATAAAATTTAGGTCTCACAACTTTAAAAAAACAACAAGCTTATTATTGCTAACATACTGATAGAAAAAGGGAGGGAAGATGGAAGAGAGCCTTGGAACATATTAAGTATTTGGATCTCGGTTCACTTGGTAGTGAGGAAATGCTATAATGTCTTCTCTACTAGAGACTGCATCCAAGACAAATCAGGGACCTGCATTCTATATCAAGACGCCACACTTCTGATCACCCACAGCCTTGGCCTCAGTGTGCTGCCCCCTTTTGTCCCTTCAGTCACCATGTACAACTCCTGAAGAGCCTAAGTTAATCATTGACTTCAAGACTCAAATATCCTAGTATTGTCTATTTGTTATTCTTTTTTCAAATACGAAGGAAGCCTCCTCCTTCTGAGGCTGGTGCTTTTGAGAGCTGCAGCCAGTGCTTGGGCTACGGACTGGAAAATATGTTGGTTCGGAGTTCCCTCCAAGTTGTAACCTGTCTAAGCAGCTGGGTTTGGAGGGACTTGAAGTCGGGCTAACAAAAGGCAGAGAAACCCTTCACTAAACTTAGACCTGGAAGGAAGTTCCGTGTGGAGCTGATTCATCATGGGGTGTTTACTTGAGGTTTTAATTAGCTCAGTTGTGAATTGTGGTGACATGAGAATAGAGGTAAAGAGAATCTTGAACAGTCTGTAGCGGTGTAAGGATGCTGTCTACAAGAGCACAGATCCCCTTTCTCTGTGCTCTGGGTGCCCTGATTTGATGATGTTCTTACAGATATTTTTCCTTGGGGCAACAGCTAAACCACCAGCTTCGACTTCAGAACATTTTTAGAAAATGTCCTTTCACTGTCGCCATAGGGATTTGCAGAGGTGAAATTATGGTCTATGTGGAGGTTGTATACAGCAGTGATTAAGAGCACACTTTCCCCGCTGGACTGGCTGAGTTCACATTCTGGCCTTGTCATTGTCTATCTGTGATGTTGGCCAAGCTAACTAACCTCTATTTGCTTACTCATCTATATAATGGGGAAAATAATAGTACCTACTTTATGATAATTGTGAGGATTAAATGAAACAATCAGTGTAAGTCACTTAAAATAATGTCCAACATATAGTTATTGCTCAGTAAATGTTAGCTATTATATGAAATATATATTCTAGTACAATAAATACCTATTTTATTATACACATATATGTATGTGTGTGTGTATATATATGCACTATATACATATATATACACTATATATATATGTGCACTATATTAAATGTTATTTCCATAAAGCCTTTTTAATTTCTTTTTTTTTCGTCCTTCTTTTGTTTGGCAAATAATTGATGAAGACTCACCGTATTCCAGGCAGGGGAAATATAGTGATGAGCAAGGTGGACCCACACAGTTAGTGAACAGGCTATTTTAGTGAAGCACAATACATTTTATGATACAAGGGGCACAGGATCACATAAGTAATTTCGTGAATGAATAAATGAGTGAATGAATATTTCTAGTTATTTCTACTTAAATATCAAGTGTTTTGATCCCTGAGCATAAGTAAATCTGTGCTAGTTTATTTATAATGCCATTGCTGCTGTGACTCATAACTACTCCAAAGCCCAGAGTAATTGTGAGTCTGCATCCAACTGTTGTTAATCTTCTAAACAGGTAGCTGGGATCCAGATAGAGCAAAACATCCAGGTGAGGGTGATATATCAATATCCTTCCAAAGATAGACGGCAGGAAATAATTACTATCTGCCTTAGTTCCTACTCTTCTCACTTTTCCAACTTTCACGCTGAGATTCACTGGCCAGGGATTGTTTTTTTTTTTTTTTTTTTTTTTTTTTTAAATCTGGTTTAGCTCTAATGGAAACTTAACATAGCAGGTGAAGTATTCAGGCCCATGATGAATCGGGGCCAGATACAAATAGAAGGCTGTAGACTCAAGGGCTTCAAAGAGAGACATTTAGGGCAGTTCTGTGCTTGGAGCTGCTGCTTGCATTTGCTAAGAGCCAGAATCCAAAGGAGGCAGCTGCTGGAAAGGTGCATGAATAAAAGAAGCATGTTCCCAGCTTTCCTATGGGAACCCGCAGCAGCTCAGATTACCCATATTCCCCAAACACGGTTTTCTTTCAGCTCGGTGTCTTACATTAAAAGGTAGACCAAAGGGTACACTTCCAGAGTGGTGCTTGGGGGATATTTATAGTGGGAGTTGCATGACTAATTCTCCCAACACCGTATAGGAGGCTTACTTCTGAGGATATTATATACTTTAAAAGTAGCATGAAAAAGAGGTAATATGTCTTTTTCTCACATATTCCAAAAATGTAAGAACGTAAGTGGTTGTTTTTTTAGTCCCTATAGTGTGTGTGTGCGTGTGTGTGTGTGTGTGTGTGTGTGTGTCAGAGAGAGAGAGAGAGAGAGAGAGAGAGAGAAAGAAAGAGAAGGAGATTCCTAAGGAGGCAATCCCAGAATAACATTCATTTTCTGTTTGGAAATTTGACCGTGTGATTCAAATCTGGATTAAAATCGCTATTTTTTACAAGTTCAAAAGATGTTGTCTTATTACCTTGGCTCCTGACTTTTGTGAACCCTTTGCTTTTAGAGGGAATTCAAGATTAGATTGTGAACACATAAAACCCAGAACTGCATGATCCAAAGCTTCAATAGGTTCATAACCAGAAGCACGAATTTCTAACATCAAGCCCAATTGGCCACTGGAAATTGAAAAATCCAAATCATTAATGAGAGGGAAGAACCTCATGCCTTATTTCACTCCAACACATCACAAGACTTTCTGTAATGCAGCAACACTGAAGAGCAGAAAAACAGTGAGCCCCTGCGTGTGTTTCAATGCTTCCCCAGTCCTGGCCAGGTCATTCACCTCAAATAAATTACCTGACCTTTCTGCCCTTTAATTTCTTCATCATCATCATCATCATCGTCATCATCATCATCATATAATACCTGTCCCACATGGTTGGTGGGAAGATTAAATGAGAAATTAAATTTATATGTGAAATAGATGCTCTAACACCTATAATTTTAAAAAATGCTTTTATGGACATTATCCTGATACTTCTGTGAAATTTATAGCTTTGTAAAGACATGTATTGTAGAATTGTGTGATACTTGTGTCTTGCTATATTCTCTAGGTCACGTGTCTAAGAGAACAGGCGTTCTTCCCAGACAAAGCACAGTCCCAAAGGCACGGGTAAATGTGGAGTTCTTGCTTTCACTAGAGATGTGTTTTTGCAAACCTTTGACATTTGTCAAGAGCCCAATCATGCCCAGCCACAAACACAGTCAACTAATTTTTGCTGCAGTGTCTGCAAAGATTCCAGTGAATTCTTCCACATGAAAAGTGTTTAAAATATACAGTGACTATGTGGTGGTTGGCACCAGATAACATTTGGAAGTAGTCAGAAGAGCCTATTGGGTATTTTAGCAGATGATCTGTGCCCAATTCAGCTGGTTATGGAAACCTGCAGAGGGCCTGCCTGAAGTAGAGGGGGCTTGTCTTTTCCAGCAAGGAGGTACAAATCCTCTACACCTGCCAACTGTGTGGACTCCATGGTTGTCTAGTCCCACTGGCTGTGGCCAGACCTAGGGCAGGCCCGACTAGTGAATCACTATGGGGCCTCCCCAAAGCCCTTCCTATTCAAAATTTGTACAAGAAAATGCATTAGCAAAAAAAAAAAAAAAAAAAAAAAGCCACGTAAATCACATAAATCTTTACAAAAAGAAATTCATAAAAGATCTTCCATTTTTCTCAGTTCTTGGGATATAGGAATTTTTTAATTCAATTAATTCATTTATTTAGCTAATACTTATCTAGGGCTTACATTTCTGAGCTCTGTAATACAGCAGCAAATAAACCAAAATAATCCCTTCCCTCATGGAGCTTTTGTTCTAGCAGAGGGAGGAGAGTGACAGACTTTTTTAAATAATAAATTATGTAGTATATTAAAGCAGGCATGGGGGACAGGCAGTACAGAAAGAGATGCGGTTTGCCATTTTAAACAAGATGGTCAGAGAAGGCTTCACCCAGAAATCTGAGCAAAGATGTGAACAGAGTGAGGAAGAAAACCTCGGGCCCCTGGCGAAGAGCATTCTAGATTGTGGGAAGAGTAAGTACAAATTTCCTGAGGTGAGATCATCTCTGTGAGTTTAGGGAACAATCAGGAGGCCACAAGGAGCAAAATAATAGTAGGGAAGAGTAATAGGGGACAAAATAGAGAAGCCGGCAGTGTGGGTGGATCATGACAGAGGTGCAGGCTATTGGGAGGACTTGGACATTTACCAAGATTGAGATGCATGCTGCTGCAAGGATCTGAGCAGAGAAGTGACATGATTAGGCCGCTTTTTAAAAGGATTATTCTACTCAGGGTACTTTATCGCACTGAGGGGAAAGGTGGATAATTAGTTTGCTCTTTAAACCTACTTTCCTTTCATTCGATTACTTAATAAATATTTTATTTAGCATGGGCTATGGACTAGGCACTAGGGGAGACAACAAGTGAAAAAAGTAACGATCAACAATGTAACCAAGAACATACTAAAGAGGGCAGTGAACCAAGTGTTGGGGAGAAGGAAGCCATGGCAGGCAAGATGAGCGACATTACCCAGGGGAAGAAGAGAAGGGAAGAATGCTATAGGCAGAAATGGTAATGAGAATAATATGTGTCAGGGATTCTTCTATACACTTTACATGTGTATCATATAATCCACACACAAAAAATCCTACATATAAGATAGGTACTGTTATTGTCCTTCACTGTACAGAAAAGGAAAGTGAGGCGCAGGAAAATTAAGTAACTTGGTCAAAAGCCACAAATAGGCAGTGTAGGTGCCAGGACTGGAAACTTGACTCTATCTGACTCAGTCTTTGTGCTGCTAACCACTTGGCAAACTTGAACAGAGGACCGGACTAAGAGATGAGGCTGGAGAAATGACTAGGAGATCATTCCTACTGAATTCATTTTTTAAATATGCATTGAGAGCATACTCTGGGCCAGGCTCCAAATGCCAGGGCCACAGAGATAAGGAACAAAGCGCGGCTCTTGTTCTGAAGGAGTGTGCAGTCTGGCATGCACATATCAAGGCTTAATAAATACCAGTACAGAAATGACCATAGAGGTCTTGCTGTGCAGAAGGCTTGGAGCACTCCTTACAGAATCCACTGTCATATTCTGGTCAACACAGAAGGCACGCACACTGGTCGGCTCAGCAGGCAACATCAATCCCTGAGTTGCCACAGGATTCAAAGAATCACACACACATCACACCAGAGGGGGGTAAGAGCCTCCACACTACTGGCAAGAGTAGAGTTTTTCCATGAGAACAAGGCGCCCTGAATAGCAACATAATACCATTTTGCTATTCAGAGTCTGACAGCAAAGAATACACAGAGGAGAAGAAAGCTCTGGTGTTGTATGATGAAGCAAAAGGTCCCAGAGGTTTTGCATACATTCACTTAAAACAAACAAACAAACAAAAATTGCTTGTAATTCATAATTCCTTAGGGTGTTTCAAATGGTGTGTGAAGATCAATGTTCTGCACGTTTAAAGAGTTTAGGGAGTTTTAAATCTTCCCATTCAGAATGGCCTGTCATAAAGAACAAAGGAACATGGAATTTCTTGCAGGGACCTGAATTCACACAATGGAGCTTAGAGACGTAATATCCACAAAGATGGTCTTTGAACTTTTCTCAGTCTGAAAGTGGAAATGAATATGGACTGCTCTATAGGTGCCCATCTAGTTGGCACTTTTATCTTCCATCAATAAAATTGCTTTTGTGATTTTTGTTTACGTACCACTCAGTGGCCATTATTCTAAAGTAGTGTTTAAAAGCTTTTCAGGTCTCAGAAGGACCTGAGTTCAAATTCAAGTTCTACCATGTATAAGCGGTGTGACCTTGGGCAAGTTAGTTGAGTTCTCCAAGCCTCAAATGTCTCATAAACAGGGTGAAATTAAGAATATCGCCTTCGTTATAGTGTTGCAATGAGGGTTAAGTGAGAATACAATTTGTACATGTCTGATATATAGTAAACACGGAATAAATGTAAACTAGCTATTTTTTTTCTGTTTTGCCATTAGCTCATGTATTTTAGTCTTTATTATTCAACTTCTAGGAGAAACCATTAAATGAAAGATGAGTGGAGATCCTATTTCCATTGAGATAGAATCGTTTGGCCCAAAGGTGGAAGGAAGCTTAAGGGAGCAACATATATTGGGTTTTTCTATTGCTCTAAAACAGAAGTTGATAAACCATGACCCACAGGCCAAGTTCAACTTCCTGTCCATTTTTGGAAAGTTTTAGTGGAACACAGCCCCACTTGTTTGTCTACCTATTGTCTATGTCTGCTTTTGTGCTACAACAACAGCATTGAATAGTTAAAACAGGAACCATATGACCTGTGAAGCCTAAAATATTTACTATCTGGCCTTTACAGAAAAAAATTTCTGACCCCTGCTCTAGAAACATAAAAATCCATTCTTTACAAGTCTGAAACGGCATACATTGGAAACTTGTCTCCCCACGGAGAAATATAAAGGCTCCCTTCGAGAGGTCAAAACATTTACTTTGACTAGTCAAACCCTGGGGGCTGTGTGAGGCCCCAGGGGAAATGAAGACTCATAAGGCAGGGTCCCTCCTGAAAGTCCAGTTGTGGATCAGATGAATATGCAATATGAGACAAGTTCTGTGCCAATGACGAGAGCAAATGGCTGGGGCAGCACTAAGGCCACTGTGGTTCCTTCTCCTTTTCCATATGTTTATCATCTCTATCACAGAAGAGCTGAAGTTTGAACAGAAACTCTCCACTGTTCTGTTTCACTTTCGTATCTGTAAGACCGCACAGAGAACCACTGAATGGATGATGATCGCTATAACAAAGAATCATTCTTAGATATCTCTGGCAATGATATGGAAGGGTAGATTGGGCTGGACAGAGAATCAGAATAGGTCACTCCTCTTGTACATGTAACAGTCAGGAGGATACAGTTTGTTCTTGAGAGTGGCTAAAGAAATGGAAGGAGGTTGACCAATGAATCAGAGGTAAACAAAGATAAACATGAGTAAAGTTTCAAGGGAGGAATCATCATTCATTTATTTGATCATTCTTTAATATATATTTATTGGGTGCCTCATACAGGACAATTAGTTTAAAGCACGGGGGATCAAGACAATAGTATACAAGACCGATAAGTTCTTGTTGTCATGCAACTTACATTCTAGTCAGAGGAAGCAGGCCATCTTAATTTGAGTTCCTCCAAAAGTAGACCATGACACAAGGATTTGAGTGTAAATTTGCTTTCCTGGGATGTGATCTCAAGAAGGAAAGTAAATAAGGGGTGGGTTAATAAGTAAGTCATGGCTGTGGGCAACTGAAGCTTAATCCAGTTTGGTAAGCTCTGGGGGTAAAGAACATGCCTTAGAATTTTCGGAGGAGCTTTAGTCCACCACCCTCCCTTCTTTAGGGATAGAGACACAGGAGACTATGAGCGTAGATAGAAACCTCTGAAGGTGACTTTTCAAGTAGGTCAGTTCTATAAACAGTACTATATCTGCCTATATAGGGGACAAACAATGAATAAATATACAAGAAAACTGAAGTGGTGCCAAGTACTATGCAGACAATTTAAAACACATTGATGGGATAAAGAGTGGAAAGCTAGTTTAGAAGGTGTGGTTAGAATGTCAAAAACAAGGAAGACTCTGGAAAAGCAGTATTCAGCAGAGCTAAAAAGCCAGTGTAGAGTTCATACGGCAGGAACAAAGAAGAGAAATAGAAGGCCTCCGTGGTGGACAGAGGGTAGGAGGCAGGGGGAGACTGATACAGGATAAAGTCCCAGGTAGGTAGGTACAAAGCCAGATCATGAAGCCTTTCTCAGCCAGTTCAGGGCATTAGATGTTGTTCTATGTATGTTTGGTAGGCACTGAGGGATTTTGAGCAGGGACATGACATGATCGAATTGACGTTTTAAAAAGTTCATCTTTGTTTCTTACTCATTTCTCTTATTTTCCTAAATTGTTTAGCCCAAACACCATTAGATAGGGATGAGCAAGGTCAACTTCCCTAAGGGGTGTGAAACAGGATGTCTGACTCTAAATCTGGCACAGAGCATTTCCATGTGGATGGCGAGAGTGATGGCTGGCAGCTGCCTGGCATGAAGTGTCAGAGCCAGAGCTAGAGGAGGAAAGGATTTCCACAGAGGTTTGCAGATGCTCAGCCAAGGTTCTAGAGCCCAGGTACAGTGAGGAAAGCGTCCATATGGGAGAGCAACCTGGCATGGGAGGCCATCTGTGAGTGGGGGCGGTGAAGCAGTGACCCCATGTGGGATGTGAGAGCCCCAGCACGGTGTGAAGTAGGTTTATTCAGGGAGGTGGCCCACTGTGTTTCCATGCAGATTGAGAAGGGTGTCTGCACAGGAACATGTCGAATGTGGAGAAATTGGAGTATGAGGGTGGCGAAGAGCATATAAGTATGGGTGGGCAGCCCAGTGCAAGCAATTAGAACCTGAGCAGGATGAAGAGGGCATCGCATGAGACATAGCTGAGTGCTGAGTGCTGGAGTCCGAAGTAGATGAGGAGGTCACCCATTTGGGGCAAGGAGATGGGTAATATCACAGAGCAAGGTGTCAGAACCCAAGAGAGTAAGGAGGGCATCAATATAGAATAAATAGTGGGTATGGAATGTTGGAGCCCAAGTCGGGTAAAGGAGGTGTCCCTGTGTGTGTTGAGGGGTGGGGATGCCATAGCAACCAGAGATTTGTACATTGAGGGGCATTGATCAAATAAGTAAATATATGAAGGATAATAGGAACCAAATTTCTCACCGTCAGAGAAGGGCATTATAGATATGAAAAGGGAGAAAACTAGAATGAACCCTGTGATATCAGGTTGGAATTGGAGATCTAGGTATGAATCTATGATTTATGAGGGCAGAAGAGAGAGGCCTAAATGTGTTTACACATGTATTTATATACATGCATGTTGTCTAGTTTGCCTACTCAATGAGAGGGCCTAGGAGCAGCAACACTTCAGTGACAAAGAGCAAGCCAAGCACCTAGATTTTGATTTCTAAATTCTCCACTAAAAGGAAACAGGATACTTTGAAGAAATGGCAGATTTCTAGGCCAGGATGAGGAATGTACAAAACAAGCCTGGAATGTCTTATGTGAGAAAGTAAAAAGGTACCCAGAGAAAGATGGGTATATCTCAAAGGGACAGTTTGAAGAGGCTCCTGTTTGCCAACTATGAGATAATTTGAGCATCAATGTAAATAATGACAGTAATATTACAACTCATTAAATTAAAATGTCACTTTAAATTTGTACAGCTATAAATATATGAAGATATTGAAATCTAGTTGAGATGTGAAATGTTTATATGATTTCAAAGTACATCCTTACAAAATATTTATTAATTACAAAAAGAAAAAATAATAATTTTGTAGTAGAAACCCCTGTCAGACACTACCTTAATCAAGAGATCAAAATTAACAACACAGCAATGGGACAAATCAAAATGTGATGGCATATAACACAGCATCACTTCTGTGATACTTCTTACCAAAGATGCATATCTTAATTCGATCATTAGTAAACCTCATATAAAACCAAATTGAAGAACATTCTGCAAAATAACTGGTTTGTCATCTTCAAAAACGTCAAGGTCATAAAATCCAAGTAGACACAAAGAAATTATTCCAGATTTAAGGAAATTAAAGAAATGATAACTAAGTGCAGTGTGTGATTCCAAAGTGGATCTTTTTAGCTAAAAAGAACATTATTGAGCTAATTGGCAAAACTTGAATGGAGGCTGAGAGTAGATGGTGCGATCAAATGGTTATACTGTGGGATTGTTTTTATTTTAGGAACATGCTAAAGTATTTGGGAGATGATGGGCATCAGATTGGCAACTTATTCTCAAATGGTTCAGGAAAAATAATTTTACCATTATTGCAAACTTTATTTTGAGATTGTTTCAAAATAAAAAGTTTATATATATGTATTCACTCTAGTCATTTGATTTCCTAGGTCTTTGCACATGTCCCTACCTTAAGCCTAGTCCTGTCTCCAGAAGCCCCCTCGCCTAAGGAACCCATGCTTGTCCTTCATCTCCTCTGTGTTGGGAGGGTGCCCTTTAAAGTATGAACCTGACTCCCAGGCATCGAAATTTACTTGTACATGTCTACTTTTCAGTTTACTCCTAAAAATGGAATCCGTGTCAATCACACTCATACCTGTGTCCTTAGCACTTAGCATAGCACCTGGCATTGTGCTTGACAATCATGGAGAGAGGGAAAGAGATGAGGTCATAGGTATACATTTGAAGATTATTTCTGGAGTCAATAGAGCTAAGTGTTCTGGAAAAGCAGGAATTTGGATACTGTCTAGCCTAGGTGTCAGCTGTGGCTGTGTGATCCTGGACAAGGCTTAGACTCTCTGAGCCTGGTTTTTTTCACCTGTAAAATGGGTTGTTAGGTGGAGCAAATGTAATAAAATTTGTAAGGCACCTAGTAGAGTGAGTCCCTGGCACTTAGCAGGTCCATAGCAAAGTTTAGTTTCCCCTTTCTCTTAACAAATAAGAATAAAATCCATCAAAGAAGACTAGAAGTTTAGAACTCCAAGTTATATCCTGACTTCATTATAACCTTGATATATGAACTTAAATAAGTTATTTCACCTCACAAGGCTTTACTTTCCTTCTTGGTAAAATGAAAGATAGGAAAATGGAAGAGTGAAGAGTCAGCTTTTTGACCATAATGGTACCAAGATCTCAGAGCTCTAAAATTTCAAATGCTTTCCTTTATTTGGATGATAATGAGTACAAAAGGTGAAGTATGAAAAAGATTTTGCTATGTTTAAAGGATGTGTCTCAGTTTTAACAGTCAAGACATGCAAAGTTCATCTCTTACTGGACTGTATAATTGACTCATTTATACCTGTTTAAAGTATAGGTAAATTGAGCAGTGGTAGTGGTATTAGGTTACTGTTGAGCATATTAATAATTTATGAGCCATCAAGGAATTAACACACATTTCCAGATCTCACTGCATTTTTCCTTATTCATAATTCTTTGCCTAATTGCTTTTTCCTTTAAAAATGGGGGAGTTGAGACTTGGATATTTGCCTAATGGCTCAAACAGAGCCATGACCCATTGCCAAGTCTTTCAGTCCTTTTATAGTCTGGGGACATTTGCCATTGAAAGAAAGCTGATGGGTTTGATTTTCCTGAAAGAGATATTTTGCACTGACCTCTGACCCTATTAAATACTTTGGCCATTGCCCAGTCATCCAAATGGGAGTAATAAATTTGCTTTAATTTAGAACTTTATCAAGTGGGGAATATTGACAAAGACAAAATAATGTTTTGAAAAGAGCCAGAATGAAATCATGAATAAATAAATACATTGAACTTAGCTGTTAAATTAATAAATGCTTATTCGTGAGTCTGACTGGACTATTTCAGAGTTAGGCCAAAGGTGATCCCATTTCCAATAGAGTCACTTTAGGCCAGAGAAAGACATTGCGAATCATAGAAGGGCATTTATCCCTCTGACAGATTTGTTTTAAATAGATCTATTTGTTTTCAGTTAAATGCCAAAAGGAACAGTCAGATGACTCTAGTAGCTTATTCTCTGGCTAGACATTCATTTTCCTTGTGTAAATACTTCTATTAGAGATCTCAGTGGACTGCTTCTCTACCTTTGCTTTGGATTAGTCCCTCAGATTAGTGTCAAAGGACTGGAATTCTGGCTGGATGTTACCTGTGTTTCCTTTTGAGTGAAAGAAGTGACTCTAAACTTGAATACATTCCTCTCAAGGATGGGGGATAATGGTGCAAATGGCATTAATCCTTGTGCTAATATTCTTATGTAAGTAACATCATTTTGACAGATGGCAAAAAGATCCAATAAACCACAAAGCATATTTGCAAAACCTCGAGGGCTTGGAAGATATTGCCTTATGCAAAGTCCAAATGGCTAAATCTTCCAGGTTACAGGTAGCCTGAGGGTATTTTCAGCTGCATAAAAACTAATTGGACCAACCTGAATGGAAGAAAATTTTGCCAAAAGTCTTTACTCACACTAGTTTTCTGTTCAACATGGTCAGCTCATGTTTAGGAAGATGAATCCATACATGCAGCTTAGAAAGCCTTGCACAAGATCAGAGAGTTGAGGGGAATCATAACCACCTCATTTAGAAGTTTAGTGTGTGTCTCATGTTTTTGATGTTGCTGCACGGAGATATGTAAGCCATTGTTAGACAGGGAAAGTATAGTTTTTTAAAAAGATCTAACAAAGTAAGACATGAGAAAACTGATTCTGCTTTCTCTATAATGGTGAGGGATATTTCTCTATGAGGAAGTTAGTGTTCGTCTTTATATGCAAAGGGTCCAGAGCTCAGTAACTCATAACTAATTCAGCAAGCTCCCCAAATGGTAACAGACCAACATTTTGACATGTGCTGCTATTAAAGGTGGTGTGGTTTATAAGAAAGAGCATGGACTGGAAGTTTGGAGACCTTTCATTCAAGTTCTGGCCCCGCCTTTTACTAGCTCTATGAGTTTAAGCAGGTTATTCAAACTTTCTGAGCCTAACTTTCAGCCCACATAGAATGGAGGTAAAATTAATGCCTTCCCAGACCCTCATTTTTATCTCATAAAGTAAAAATGCTTTAAGCTAATAAATAGAAAAGTATGTGCAAGCTGTAAAGCTCTCTGCAAATCTAAGAAATTATTATCATTATGGTAGAACTTAATGCTCTATGTCTCTTTATTTTTTATGATTGTTTTAATTTTATTCTTGCTTTCAAGCCATGGAGGCTATATATATTCGATATAATTCACCAAATCAAAATGCCCAGCTCTGCAAAAGCCACACTTGGAAAAATGTGATAAAAATGGTTCCTTTTTTGGACGGTATGCCCATCTGAAGTCTTCTTTGGAATGTAATTCAGTCAGAAGCAAATATGGCATGAGCAAATATTCTGAAAATTCATCTTATACCACAGCCAAAACCATGATTCATCGCTCCAATACCAAAAGCACTTGGCAGGCTGTATGTTGGAAGCCACGGTACTGGCTGCTTTTCAGGCTCTAAATGGGGCCATGTGGACTCATTGTGGCACTGCCTGTTACCACCCTCTGGAGAGACAGCACCAGAATTCCTCGGAGTCTCCTCAGACAGTATTTTCCTTATTTCCTGTAGGACCTTGCTGAACAATATATCCTTCTGGATTAATAGATAACATACTGTTTTAGGAGTTTTCCCTATCCCTCAGGCATTGCAGCATGAATATTCTACATTTATCTTATGCAAAAACCCTTGTGAAATGGGTCCAATTTTCCAGTACCAACCTTACACAACCTGTCATTCAAATCCCTAATAATGGGTTTATGTGAAAGTGATTTCTCCACACTTTCCTTTGCTTCATCTTACATGGCAGTGTGGTTCTTCCTTTGAAATAGAGCACCAAAGGAAATGGTTCCTTCAGGCAAATCGCACAGTTCAGTTACTATTTCAAACGTATATAGAAAAAAAGCTACAAACATCACCATGAGTCATATTGGTAATGTATACCCAGGTATGCTGTGGCATGTATGTGAAAATCAGGCATTTATTCCTAGCCAAATGTCAGACACTTCAGATAAGGAAGATAAAAATCTTCTAAGTGGGAACTGTGGAATCTCACTCTGCCTTTCCAACACATCAAAGCTGGTTTCACAAAGACAACCTGTTCATGAATATCTTCTAAAGAACCAGAGAATGTAAGAACTGGGATGTCATGTCACATGACCTCTGGGCGGACACCTGTATCCATCTACAGCACCCAGGGCCACGAGGTGCTCCAGTCACAGCTCAAACACTTGAAGAATGGGATGGTACTCACTTCCAAAACAACTCAGTCTATTTCTGGGCTATTCTAATTTTAGGAAATGTGGTGTTTTATTTTAACTATTCCCAATGTCTAAGGCTCAACTTAACCCTGTGGATAATATCACCTACCTGAAGTTTGTGTCAGTTCTGGATGTCAACCAGTGGCAATCCAATCATACCATTTGTCTGGCACAGCTCTCCCCTTCTTACTTATAAATCAATCAGGAGAAGCCGTGCCCAGCATCTGCAAGAATCCAGATGGATGTTCTAGGCTATGGATTTCCCCTTTAAATTTATCCTCACCAAAAAGGAATAAAGCAAATCTAGCATGTTTTTTTTTCTTACTGAACCCGTGGTAGCTTCTAGTAATGTCCTTTTTTTTTTTTTTTTTTTTTGCCATGTACAGAAAAACTCTGTTTTAATATATATTTTTAAAGTTTTGCCTAGAATGTACATTAACCCACCAGTTTAGTTGGTAGACTCTGCCTTACTCCTGTTTTGAAGAACTGAAGCCATATTAGGGATACATTCTGTCTTCTAGCATTTTCTCCCATCTTCATAGCTCTTCTGGAATCTTGCATACATATTTATTTACTTCTCATTGGACATTTTTTGCTTAATGTGCTTGTCATGAGCTCTGTTATCTCTGCGTTCACTTCCATGAAAATAGCCACATAATTTAGTTTTGAACGCCCTTGTTGTCTTTGGTCAGGCTTCATGATGTCCATTTACAGACCATGTGACTATTTGCAAACATGGTAGTCTGTGCTGACGAGCCATGGCCTGAATGGCATGCACACACACAAATACAAATTATATATGTGGATTTGGGTGTGAGTTGTCCAAATTAGCAGACAGTCTGCTAAGTAGTCTATACCCATAAAGCATGGATTGAGAAGCAAGAAATATTTTTTTCAATTTTGGTTCTACTCTTCTTTCTGGATAAATTATTTATTCCCTAGTGCACCTTGATAAGAGACAATGACTGATGGTTATGATTATCTTTACATATATGTCACAGAGGTTTTATGAACCACAGCCTAAACTAGCTGAAACTTATTTAGCACTAAACTAATATAGATAGATAGATAGATAGATAGATAGATAGATAGATAGATAATAGATAGATAGATAGATAGATATAGATACATTGCAACAGTATGCAACAACTAACCTAAAGACTATCTTATTCTCTTTTAAAGAGAAAATTTCATTTCACTCTCATAAAAAGTATACATGAAAGTACTTGTATTATATATTATTCATACACATGCCTCCAAATGATATATATCACCCTTTTAGCATAAAGAAGTCTACCTAGTAAATAGTAATTTTGAAACACTGCAAAATTGGGTGTCATCCTTACCTGCCATTAGTTCATATTTACCGTCATTGAATTCATGGGGCAGCTGCATCACTGGAAATGCCTATTTTCACTGACCACAATTTCAGCAAACAGAGGTCCTGGTGTTTCTTTTAAACTCTGGGCTTCTGTGAAACTTCTGCTGAAGTCTGGATGCACATGGGTTGAGGACAACTAGTTCCATTGATCAGGGTCTGGTTTCTTTTGCTTTGCCTGATTTGAGCGTGCTTAGCTTCCATCTGTCATCCTAGAACAGCGTCCTGAACAGCCAGCCTATATGGTATCTCTTGGGCAGGAAGGTTAAATCTCCAGGCACGAATTGCATTCAGCAACTGAATAAATAAGACAGCTTGGAGATGGGCTTTTATTCATAGGAAACCAGATAGCCTTTTTGATGATAAAATATTTATTCTCTATTATCTTGTTGTTGCCTAGACTACTGTGTATAGCACATTTCTTAAAAGGAGCTAGAGTGCTAAAGAGGTTACAAGTATTTGTGAGGTGTATTTTATTTTGAAAAATACCTTGAATGACATTCTATTGCCCAGAACTGAGTGTGGTTTGCCATTTAATGTTGATCAAGATCACAGAATGTCCCACTTTAAGTCAATACTTTTTCTTATTCCTTTTAGTCATTGCTTCTAAGAAACAACGTCTTTACCTTATAGCTTAAGAATGTGAGACCACACATGCAGTCATTTTTAAGGCAACTAAGTGAATTAATCAATGTGAACAAATGTGGGCTTTTAGAACAATCTAACTTCTCCAAGCGAACATTTTGTAATAACTTTTTTTAACACACTTTCATTATTTTACCTATCTGTGAAGTACCCACTAAGCCCTGTGGAAGATCCAAAGATGTTATACAGGATCTCCGATCCTCAGGGGTTCTCTGTTGAGTGGGGTTCACTATGTTGCACATACAGATGGTTCTGTACCAAGGTCGAGTCTGATAAGCACTGTGGTAGGAGTCCAAAGTACTAGTGGCATAGGGAATTTCAACAGATTTTCCAGGAGGACTTTGAGGAAACGCTGCCTTCAAGTTAGACCTTAATGAATAATAAAAGTAGGTAACATTGAATGTTTACTAAATGCCAGCATTGTTCAAAGGACTTTAAACTTATTCTTTTTACTCTCATGTCCTTGAACCCTTCAAGCTCCTTCCGGACCCGGAGCTTTTGCATTTGTTAATTCTGCTTAAAATGCTTAATTAATCCCGTTTAGCTGAACCCTTGTCCCGCCTTCACCTGTGACTGGCTCCTCTCTCATTCTTTTTAAATTCATGAGCTAAGTCTTGTAATTCCCATTGTACAGTTGCATAAACTGAGGCATAGAGCAGTTAAATAAATTTGCCAAAAGTCACAGAGCTAGTAAGTCAGGATTCATATTTAAAGAGTCTGGTACGAAAATGTTCATTCTTAATCATAACATTATCTCGCTCCCTGTCAGTGATAAAATAATACCACCAAGTGGATTCAAGTAACGGGAGCAGCTCAGCTATAACCATGGAGTAGGGGAAATGCAAGTAGGATTGGATCACAGAGGGCTGTTAACATTGGCCTGAGAAACTGCAGTGGAGAGCAAGGGAGTGCCCTCGTAAGATTTTTGTCACAGGAAGACATTATGGAATGGCAGATTGAATGACTGAAGAGAAGGACATTATTTAGGGAACTATTAATTAAACCAATCAAAAACTATTTTTTTTGAGCTTCTCCTATGTGCCAAGCACTGTTCTTAGTGTCAAATACATAGCAGGGAGTAAGAGAGACACGATAGACAAGACTTGCAGCCTCATCGTATGAAAGAATACGAACAACATATAAGTACATGGATAAATAAGCACGATAATTTTATATAGTTCTGAAGGAAAGAAATACGTTGATGTGATGTGATAGAAAGTGACTATAGGTAGGGGAATGGCCGCTTTGGAATGATGGTCAGGAAAGACCTTTTGGAGGAGGTAACATGCCAAGTAAGGCCTGAATGAGAGAGGAGCCAGTCATGAGTGAAGGTGGGACAAGGGTTCAGCCAAACAGGATTCATTAAGCATTTTAAGCAGAATTAACAAATGCAAAAGCTCTGGGTTGGGAAGGAGCTTGGAGGGTTCAAGGACAAAAAAGAATGCCAAAAAGAATTTCTTAGCAAAAGCTGGGGTGAGGGGTACATGTAGAGGCCTTGTAGGTGAGGGTAAAGCATTTGCATTTTATTCTAAATTAACTGAGGAGCTATTTGAAGGTTTTAAATAGGTGAAAGGCTTAATCTGCTTTATATTTTGAAAAGATCACTCTAGATAATATATGGAGAATGGATAATAAGGAGATAGGAGTGAAAGCAGGCAGATCAATTAGGAGCCAAATTGCAGAGGTCCAGATAAGAAAGAAATTGATTATATGGCCTACACCTTGAAGGAAGAGAGACCTGGATGGATTAAAGTTACGTTTTGCAGACAGAGCTAAAAAGAGTTAAATTAGGTGACAGATGTGAAAAAAAGAAAGGTACCAAGGACGATTCCAAGAATTTTGGTTCACGTACCAGAATGATGTGGTGCCAATAATTGAGATGAAGAGAACTAGCTAGGAGATGGGATCTTAAGAGTTCTGCTATGGACAGAGGGCAGTTTGGGGGGTAACTAGGGGTGGCCTCTTTGAGGATGCTAAAGTACGGATGAGACAGATGGATCTGAGATTACAGATATATAATTAACTGACCAATGTGATTAGCTATTAGAGTGAAGGTTTTGATAACTTCAGGTTTTGATTCTGAAGAGGTACAAAGGAAGCAATACCATTAACTAAAATGGTAAAAGAGTAGGAGGCGTTTGGGGAAAAGAAGGATTAATAACGCTCTGAAATCAGGAAGAAAAACCCCATTTGAACAGTGGATAGGTGCACAGGCTTTGGAATCCAAAAGACTTGGATTTGAATCCTAGATGAGCCGTTTAGCAAACATTTGTAACAAGTTACTTATTTACTCCAGCCTCAGTTTTCTAACGTGTAAAATGGGAGCAATGACTTGGTAATGGTAAGAGAGTGATAAGAGATAATATATAAATGATTTATACATGGGAATCATGCAATAAGTACTGTTATCATTATCTCTTATATGTACTACAATAATAGCAATATAATAATACATTTTGAGAGGTGTTTTACATATATTGATTATTACTAAGATAATAATGCTCTAGTTATTAGTTCCTTTTAAGTAAGGTTTGCAAGTGTGCATGTGTGTGTGTGTGTATATACATATATATACATATATACACATAATATATATGTGATATATATATATATTTTTAACACCTATTCCTAGATGGTCTCCCATCTAAGTATTAACCAGGCCTGACCCTGCTTAGCTCCAAGATAAGATGAGATCAAGCATGTTCATCGTGGCATGGCTATAGACAGTTTGCAAGTATATTAGCATGGATGCTCCTTGTTATATTCAATGCTCCTTGTTATATTCAATCATCAAAACAAATTCAAAATTATTTTTGTAATTTTCCCATTTTACAGATAAATAAACTGAGGCTCAGAAAGGGTGATGTGCCCATGGTTACACAGCTAGGAATGGTAGCCTACTTGGAAGAGCCAGGACTCACACCTAGATCTGACTTACTCTGAATACAGGAGCCCCCTCTTATCCATGGAAGATACCTTCTAAGACCTTCAGTAAAATGCCTAAAATCACAGATAGAACTGAACCCTATAGACACTATGTTTTTTCCTGTGTGTGTGTGTGTGTGTGTGTGTGTGTATATATATATTTATGATAAAGGTTAAACTGCTCTTGTGCCTTGGTGCCATTATGAAGTAAAACAAAGGTTACTTAAACACAAGCCCTGCAATACTATGACAGTTGATGTGATAACTAAGACAGCTACTAAGTGGCTAAAGAGCGGGTAGCATATGCAGAGTGGATCTGCTGGACAAAGAGATGCTTCACATCCTGGGCAGGACTGAGTGTGATGGAGCAAGATTTCATCACACTACTCAAAATGACATGCAATTTAAAACTCATGAATTGTTTATTTCTGGAATTTTCCATTTAATATTTACCTGCTGCAGGTGACTATGGGTAACTGAAACTGTGGAAAGTAAAAACATAGATATTGAAGAACTACTGTAATTATGAACTCTTCAATTAGTTGCTCATAAGATTAAAAAAAAAAAAAAAAAAAAAAACCTTTGTATCATTTTGCCAATTCTCTGGGGTCTATGCTGAGTGAATAAATCTGTTTTATAAAAATGTTCTTAGCAAACCACCACCGTGGTTTTCACATTGTGAAACTGTATGTCTCATGGAATTTTCCAGTGCTGGACAATGTTCCTCTCAAGGCCTGTCTTTAGAGGAGATGAAGAGAAGTCTTCAGTTCTCACCCATTGACAAATATGGTAAGTGTATACCTCCTTCAGATTGATTAAGGAAACTGCCCCGGGAAAGTGATAGTTATTTGATAATAAAGGAGAAAAAAATTCTATTTTGTAATAACTGGAAATGAAGGATGTTTATAAAATATTATAAAGATGAAAACTTTGACCCTATAAATTGTATAATTTTACATTTACCTTTGAGGTTAACAATATGTGTATGTGTGTGCATAAGTGTGTAAGTGTATGTGCAAGCAGACAGGAGCATGTGCACACTTGGACAGAAAGGACAACTCTTCTTATGAAAATAATCTCCTATATCTTGTAACATTTCCAATGCCTTATTGAGCTCACTGCTCTGAGCCCCACACACAGGTATGTAGGGAAGGAGGAGAAAAATGAGATGAGTTTCCACAATTACATCACACGCTAGGGAAATACTTCCCTTTAAGCAGGTACTCAAGGGTAAAGTGTAAACCTGGCCATTTCTTCAAAAAGTTGAACAGGAAATGAGGGTATCATTGATGGAATCCATTTTGCATAGGACTACTTTTAAAAGAATTAATAAAGGTCTTTGAAATAGTTAACGATTCTATACAGGCCCCGGAAAGCCAGAGGATGGGCAATGGCGCTTATCATTAGCTGCCATATTAATGTGTTAGGTCTGTGATGTTCTTTTTCCAACCTCTAAGCCTGAAAGGCTCTACACTTAATTGGAACTTTCGCACAGTGGGCTCATTTATTCATGGAAACTTTCTTTGACAATATGGAGAACTGAAAAAAAAAAAAAAACATATGTCAGTTAAAGAGATCGGATTTATTACAAGAACTGGGTTAGGGGAAGAACAAATTGGACGATGAGCTCCTACTTCTCTGATTTAGAGGCAATAGAGCCTGGAGACCTTCAGCTTTGGGATCCTCGACAAGGCACCTCATCTGCAGAGTATCAGCAGAGGAAGCTTTTAAGAAACAAAGAGAGAAAAAAATTTGTTCTAGATAGATGCAGACAAGCTACTCTGGAGCATTAAAGAAAGGAAACTTTGTGCTTCTGACTCCCAATACGTGTCTAGAATGCAGCCGAGTGCTTTTTATTTTCAGCTTTACAACATAATTGATCAGTCCAGTAACAGGGGAAAATGTGCTCCAGTGTCACGTCATTATATTTTTTATAGATATAATATCGTTTTCTCAAACCTTTACAGATGCGACTGTACAACCACAAAATATATTCAGAGGGCACCCTTTGAAATGAGTGCTTTGACCAAAAGTCTTTCTTTTCATGGTGGGGTTTCAAGATGAAGCATTTCTTTTACTTCAATGATCTGTTTCTTAAAGGAATAGTACTTTGAGCAGAATTCCTCAAGATGGAGAAGACAAAGTAATGCAATAGTACAAAACAGGTTTTTCTGTGCATATCTGTACCAAGGGTAGAAGAAAACATTAGGGGATCTGGATGGAGTGAAAGTCCTAATGGACAAAGAACGTGTATTTAATATCTCCCACTAGGAACATCCCATTATGTACAAGAAAGAACCCTTTAATTGCCCTCAAATTCTATCTCATTAACCAGTTGTGTTATAACAGCAACTTTATGAACTGTTTCTTCTTCCCCTCACCCCCCAAAGAGCAGGGCTAGAAAATGGAGATAAAATTAAGTACATAGTTATTTTCTCTGTATTTGGGACCTTTCACTTTCCTAAAGTAACAAAATGTGCAGATATGATTCAGTCTTTTTCTAAAGCCGGCGGTCAGATTTCTCTTACGTCCTTCTTAAGCTGAGTGGCTACCGAAGTACAACACATCTACCCTTCAACTCTGGCAATGATGGCATCAATAATAAATGTCGGCATCCATGCCCTGCTGATTTTGCTAAACCTTCCCGAAGGAGAGCCTGCTCACACTGGAGGGATGTGTGCTCACAGTCAGATTTCCATGGAGTCCTGTGGAGAGAGAGGCATGGAGGATCATAAGCCAGTAAAATCACATGTGCTACATCAGAAGCTTGATTATAATAATGAAGGGATTACGACCTTATTAAAGCATCTCTGTATGCCTGAAATTAAGTTGTAGTTTCAGGCTGGACAACAGGAAATATTTTTGCTTTAGGATGGAGGAAAAGTATTGTATTTGAGTCCACCCAGAATTAGGATTTAGTGATGTGTATCCTGCTTGCCCTCCTCCCAGCCTCCCCTATTTCCTCAGATCCAACCCGGACCAGCCCCACTAAAAGTGCATGAGAGAGAGGATGTTCAGCAATACCAGCAGCAGTGCCATTTCTTCTCAGGAGAGTTTGTGTGCTGCCTAAGAGATTCTGGCAGACCCCTTTCTTATGAAAATAAATATGCCTCTCCAACTGCATATTGCTAGATGTCATGATGAAAATGTAGATGGCTGAGTTAGTTCCGAAAACTCAGCTATCAAAGGGGAGCAAAAAAACAGCAATAGCTATTGACAAATGTGCCCATTTTCACAGAAGCAATGAACAGCTTCCTTACTCAGAGGGGAAGAGTAACTGCTTCCCTGCACATGTCCCGTGTTCTCCAAGAGAACGGCTGGAGCCTGAGCCACTAGCTCCATTCTCTGCACGTACCCAGGGCTATGGCTTCAAATGAGCATCAAATGCCAGTGGTATTTGGAGCTCAGCATTGATGTGCACCTAAAAATTGATCTCTGGTGGAGGAGAAAAACAACTAGAGCCAACCTGCTATAAAGAATGGTTCTTTTCTTTGTCTCTGTTATCTCTTACCTTCCTTTGTAAGCCATCATTTGTTTAGCACTCACTATGTGTCAGACACTGAACTAATTATCGTATGTGTGTTACCAACCTTATGAATAAGTACAACTGTTTCTCCCATTTACAGATGAAGATAGACATTGAGGCTTAGAAAGGTTAAGTTGATGAAAATCTCAGAACCAGTAAGTAGTGAAGCCAGGATTTAAACCCAGATTTGCTCAACACGAAAGCCCATGTTTTTAGCCATCATGATATACCACCTTCCCGAACTGTAAACTTCTTTGCTTCAAACTTAGCATGTCACCTGGCCAGCATGGGTCCAAATCAGACAGCCATCATTTATGTTCCTCTGATCTCAGCTCTCTGTTTTCACTTAAAATTTTATTTTTGTTTTACAACTCCTTGCCAGCAACTGTTGTCCAGATCCTGTGTTCACATGAGCCAGGAGAAGCTGCTTTGGCAGCTGTGCATTGTACTGGGTGAGGCTGGTGAAGAAAAATGGGGAGATGGACTGAAAGGCCCGTAAGTAACAGCTGAACTTCTTTTCTCATGCAGGCTATGTGTCTGATCCCATGAGTCCGATGCATTTTCATTCTTGCCGGAATAGTGGCAGCTTTGAGGACAGCAGCTGACAGCATTCCGCATGCACCTAAGGAGAGTTTTCCCCGAGTCTGACAGCAACACTTCCAACCATGGCAGACTTGCTTTCAATTATAATATTTTAACCCCTAAGGTCTCCTTAAATGTGCTTGTTTATACTGCTCTTGTTTAATTCCCAGCTCCAAGTTGGGCTTTGGTTTTGTGGCTAAGGAATGAAATGCAAAAGAACTAAGACAAAATGTATTTGAAAAATTGGTTTGAATTTTGTAAACAAACAAACAAAAAAAACAAATTTACATTTTTACTTGGAGATGAGGCCTAAGATTGTGATGGGCACTTAACAAGTATTATGTTTTCCTAGACTGAATTATGTGGACTTGTACTCGAGAGCCGTGGGTTTGATTTCTTAGAATATTGTTAATTTTCTTGTCTCATTAAGTTACTTCTAGTGTCCAGCACTGTGATTAAAGATTCTTTGGTGGCATACAAAATTGATTCAGAAGCGAATTTCATTACAACAAGACTTCTACTGAGCATACCTTCTTTCAGACATATTGGTAGAAAGAAGTCATGACTTTCAGATCAAGGAGTTTGCAAAAATATGTACTTCATTATTTAACCTCCTTTCTACATCATACCAAGTGATCTATGCACTGCTTGGGTAAGCTGTTGCTGTCAGCACCTAGTATTTGTACAGTTATAAAACTGGCCCACAAATGCATACCTGCCATTCATACCAGGGTCTGGCACGGTGCACTAGGAGGCTATCAGAGGTAACTACTGACTTCAGAAAAATGAGAAATCTACCCTCCATTCTCATTCCAACCAGGAAGATAGGAATGAGTCCACTAAATAAGATAATTTTGTCATTGAAATACAGACTTGGAAAAATCAGGCAGGAAATCATGAAAATCCAGTGTGATAATTACTGCTTTCATCTCAGTAAGTGAAATAAAATTAGTAGATTGGGTATCCTCTAAATCAAGGTTTCTAGATCTCAGCACTATCGACATGTTGGAGGGGGTTGTCCTGTGCATTATGCAATGTTTAACAGCTTCCTGGTTGCCAGTGACAGCTCCCCCAAGTCAGACAATCAGAAATGTCTCTGGATGTTTCTAAATGTGCCCTGGGAGATTAAATTGCCCCAGGGTGAAAACCACTACTCTAAATCCTGAGAGGACAACTAGGGGCCTGACGAGCAGTGGAAAGAATACAGTCTGACTCTGACTGGCTGCATTTACGTACATCTTTCTCCTCCTGAGTAATGTGGACTTATATACAAAGAGAACTGAAGAGAAGTGCTAACTGTTTTTTAGATGTTTGTGGCAAGCTCTTCCATCCTTCCCTCTCCCCCTACCAATTAAAAAATATGTTCTTGGGGAAAATTTCTATCAGAAAAGTAGCCCCGCTTCTAAAATCCCTTTTGAGTCTTTTTGTATGACTAGTATTTGGAAAGTTGAAAGACCCCACATGCTCTGAATAGCTTGAGGACAGCCCAATGTGAGTCCAGCAGTAGAAGTTAAAACTTTTTCTGAGATTTATCCTTTTTTTTTTTTAGCCCCCAGCATTTTTATTTCCCCACCCAATTGTTCTGGAGTTACAGGTACTCTATCCCACCAAACAAATTGCCAGGGGGCTTTATAATGAGCAAGACCAAGGAGCCTGAAGTGGCCATGCAGATATAAAGCCTTCTGGCAAAGACAGAAAGGTGAGAAAATAGGCTGGTTAAAGAGCGTCTGTCTCCGCAACCCTCTCCCCACCCCCCCAAACCCCCCTCCCCCCCACTCCCTAACTCCTCTGTTCTAGCTGCGAGAAGAAATGAGCCAGCACCAGCCTGGGATACTTTGGGCCTTAATCCTTTTATGAGATGAGTTTAAAGGAATATCTTAGAAAGTTGAAAATTTAAAAAGACATACATACACACATACACATATGCATACTAGTTTCAACTAAAATATTCACAGTGGACGGAATGCCAAATGTATGTATAATCGGGACAGTGCCCTGGTAAACCAGGCAGCTTCCCAGGTTCCCATTGAATGAAAGTTATATTCCCAAGGAAGGACTGATGGCCTCTGCAGTGCACCTCTTAAAAGAAGGAGATTTTCTTGAGCAAATTTGTCAAGCTCTTTTTTTTTCTTTAATTAGTCACCTCTCTCCACACTGTATTTCCTTATGTTGCTGCTTCCCTCTGGCTCCTCTTGTCAGGTATCTGCAAATAATGAGATTAATGTGTCTTGATTCCTGAGAAGGGGAACCTTTTCACAGATGCCAATCTGTAGCTCATAAACCCTGTTGTTATTGCACCTTTAATGGGGCCTAGGGATCATCTTAGAGCTTGTCTCAAGACCAGGAGTGTGTGTGTTTTCCTCCTTGCTGAAAAGTCTCATTAATTACTTTCTTTTTCTGCTGGTAAAAATGAACTTCTATGGTCATGATTTTGCATGCTTAGCACGTTAATTTTTTTTTCCATGTGCGTGCAGCACTGAGCTCACTTTGAAGATGTTCAATTAGCTATAATTGTAAGCCAAATTACAGCAGCACCAGGAGAGAGTTATTCCAACAGAGTGATTATTTGGGTTAAATTATTTCCAAAGCTGACATTTCCCTGGGAAAGACAAAAAAAAAAGATACTAGTGGTAGGAGAAAAAGGCTAGTGTTAGACAAATCCATCTGAAATTAAGGACCTGATTTCTCTCTTTCTTACTCTCTGTAATTGTCTCTTTGATCCTATTCTTTCTTTCCTTCCTTCCTTCCTTCCTTTCTTCCTTCTCCCATTTGAACAATAAGCATTGGCTTTAGAGTCACTTGGATCTTCTACAGTAGTTGTGTGACCTTGGGCAAGTCACTTAACCTGAGCTTCAGGTTCTTATCAATAAGACAGTGATAATAAAATTTAGCTTATAGAGCTACTGTAAGGATTGCAAATATATAATGTACATTGTATAATTCTTGGCATACCATAGCAGATATTGTTGTAAATGTTTTTATTTATTACTGTTACATTATTATGCAGCCAAAGAGCTATGCTACAAAAGGAGAGCATGAGAAGGGTGGACTTTTTTTTCTTTCTTGTAGAATAACCATCAATATGCCTAAAAACCCCACCTTTGCAAATAACAAGCTGCCAAGCTTATACTTCTGAGGCACTTTGAGCCAGGATATCCAGCAGCCTTAGGTAGCAATATCTTATTTACACTTGATGTAAAATCAAAAGACAAATCAAATCACTTAAATCAAATACAAGAACCAGAAAGAATTCTCCAAACAAGGGGGTGCTAAGTAAAAATGGAAAGGAAACACATTTATTGAGCACCTACTGTGTGGCAGGAACTGTTTTAGATGAGTTTAAGTAAATTATTTCACTAAGTTCTCTAAATAGCTCTGGAAAGGGAGAATTTTTTTTTTTTTTCAAGTGAATAAAGTGATGACTCCAAGCTAATGTAGGATGGAGCCAGGTTTCAAAACTAGGGTGTCTTGCCTTACTATCCATGATTTGTTCACTACATGGTACTGCCTCCATTATGACAGAGGAAAAGAAGTAAAAATAGCAAATGTTCACAACCCAGAATTGTGGCAAAAGCAAATAAATCTGCAGTTCTGCAGTCCTGAGGAAAATTTGGGAATTACCCCAGGAGAAGTTTCAGGGACCAGGAAAACAAACCTTTCCTGATTACGATGGCTCATTATTGCCAAGTAAAACCAAGAAAAGCATCATCATCACTTCTGTTTTAATTAAGGAAAAGAAGGGGTTGGAATAATCTCAAGGCTCAAAAAACATACATTGTTATTTTCCAGGCAGAAAGAACCAGAGATGATTGACAGAAGCAAGACTCTCACGATGATAAGCAGAAACAAAAAAGTTATGAGGGCAAAGCACAGCAATTAGGGAAGCCAAGGAGTTCCACATTTCCTCTCCTCATTAGCATGCTGGGTAGGGAAACGAGAAGAGAAGGCGGTCGCCATTACCAGTAGGATTTGAATCTTATTTCTGCCTAGTTTTATGTTGCTTACAGTTATTCAAGCATACAGACTGAAGAGCTCCCCTTGATCAATTCCCTTCCATATTTCAAGAGTCACAAGGGCAAAAATGAGCCGTTTGACATTTGCAATTCCTTCACCGGGTATCAGCTGAAGGCTCAGCTGCTACAATAACAGACTGTGGTCCAAGACTGTCAGCTCAATTAGCACCATATGCAAAACATGATGGAGAAGCAAAGTTCCTCTCCCTCCTTGGATATCCTACCTTTTATGATGCTAACTAGAAATAAAAAGAGCAGGGGTTGCACATTTCTCCTCAGGCCAGAGATCCAAGGCAGCACAGCAGCCGACCCACTGGCAGGGTGCTAATTAAATTAGGCTTCTTGAATTAAAACACTGCCACGGGTGCCAGGCCCTGCTGATGAGGACACGTCTCCGAACCGCTCTCAGTTTAGCTTTATGTTTAATTAGTGAAGTAAAAAGAATATTATCTCAAGTATCTGTCTTTTAAACAGTGGGCTCATGTCTAGAAATAAAGTTATTGTCAACCATCTTTAAAGAAGGTTTCGAAGCTCACTAGTTTTATTAACCTCCATGTCTTCTTTTGTCTACTCAAGGCAACAGGAAAGAGTAAGATTCCAGTAAGACCATAAAACACAATAAAAATAATTTTTCTCCTCTTTAATTCCTGCCCCCCTTCCACCCGTGACCTATGGATGTTGCCATTTCCCCTTAAGAACTAGATCTCTGAAGGCGGGGTGTCTCCTCCTGCACGCCCACAGGCATGCACCCAGGGCCCAGCACAGGATGATGGCTCCACCTGGGGCCTGAACCCAGGACTTTTTGCATGTAAAATAGACGTGCTAACCACTACACTATGGAGCCACCCCCAATGAAAATAATTTGAATGTTGGTTTGCCCTTCAGTTTTGTATGATAATCCATGATCTGTTCAACATTACTTCCAAAATTAATTCACAGTGAAGAATATCAAGTTCTTCTTTCAGAGTATTTTTTTTTTTCTTTCTCAAAACTCAAATTAGTCTAAGGAAAAAGAATCAATGTCTTGAGACCACACTTTGAAAGGCACTGGTGTAGTGGTTAAGGGTGTGAGCTTTAGAGTGAAGCTTGGAGAAGGTCTGGTCCTCCTCACTGTGATCTTCCACTGCCACGTTACCTAGTTTCTCTGATCCTCAGATTCCCCATCCACAAAGTAGAGATGATTCTAACCTCATAGGGAGTGATAAGTAAAATAATGCACGAATATCACATATCACAGTGTCAGGCACATGATAAATCTTCCATAATAATCAGCTATGCTTGATATAACATGAAAGAGAGGAATTAACCAAGCACCAAGGGCTAATCATTTATTTCCCAGATGCTAATGAAAGGATTGTGGCATGAGAAAATTTAAGCATTCATAAGACAAATAAGCCCCAAATTAAGATTTAAGATCTTGTGGCTGAGGTTTTATAAATAAATAAATAAATAAATAAATAAATAAATGCGCGCGCGCGCACACACACACGAGGACAACACAACATGGATAAGGTTATAATGAGATTTGCAATGCAGTTAAATTAAACAAAAACAGTTAATTACTAATATATTAGATACGTCATAGGTGTCACCTGAGACCTTCTCGGCCTCACTTGTATTGGCCATCGAGTCACCCACCATTATCATAACCAACCTCCTGTGGGTACAACCTGACCACATCTTGCCTATTGTCTGGCCAGGTCTCTATTGTTCTGAACTTCCCAGATCACTACCATAGAGCTCAGGTTTCCTCTGACCCTTAGTTTCTCTAGGCCTTTGCACCTCAACCTGGCAGTTAACACTTGTGGACCTCTGGAGTAAACCTTTGGCCAATGGGAGACCAGAGGGACAGTCATTCTTGGAGCCTGAGAAAGCACTCGGCGAGACTGCCAATCAGTTGCCTTTGATACCACACAGAATCGAACTCAGTGCTGTCCTCCCTCTTTTCCATCCCCACTCCCACTTTCTTCCTTCCTGCTTCTGGGGGATTGCCTTCGCTAAAGACGTAGAAAGCTCTGCTTTCTAGTGAGACCAAACTAGAATAGACAGTATACAAATGAACTGAATTTTGACCACTAGTTTCTCCTTAGAAAGGAGTGGGTTGGGAAATGAAGGAATAAGAGATTGAATAATTAAATGAGAGTAAGGATGAATGAACGAATGAGTGAAGGGGTTTTAGTAGGCTCCTAGGCTGAGATCATAATTTTGGCTCCGTTTGAGTCTCCTATTGTCTTTGTTTTTAAAAAGATAAACTGAGGCATACTAAAAATTTTAAGCTTATTTGAGTAAATATGTATTTGAATCAGGCAGCACCAATCAATCCAGAAGTTGTTAGAAGCAGTCTATTGACAAGAACTAGAGGTAAGATTTTTAGAGAGAAGACACAGAAGGAAAGCAAATAAATTATTTGATTGGCTATAGCCTAAGGGGTTAACTGTTTGTGATTGGTTGAACTCTGGTTTTGATTTCTTAACCTTAAGGCATTGACATGCTTAGGTTTCTGTTTGCTTATCTAAACTGCTGAGGTCTTAGAACCTCTTCAGTTTAATGGTCTTCTTGTTTAATTAACTTAACACTGTTTTCACACTGTTCCACAGTCTGTTATGTGTGGGCTGTAATATTCAGTGCTACTATGCTCAATCATGCCCTTCTTAAGTCCCCCTATTCCAAGCAAAATTAATACTGTTAACTAGGAATTTGCTATCTTTGTTCTGCATTTCTATCAGCTGATTTTTTTTCTCTCCCTTTCTCATTTCTGTTATTTCTTTCATCCTACTAGTCTGCTTACTCATGTTCCTACTTTACTCATACTTCTACTTAGTCTTCCCGTCGTTAACTGGTATTCCTTTTCCTTCTTAGTTACAGGTTCAGTGTCTATGCAAATTAGAAATGACTTTTTACTTGCCCTTCAGAAAGTTCTGTCATTTACATGAATGTGACTGGCTTCTTGACTTTGCCAGGATGGTACTAATCTCTAAAACTCTTATCTCTCTGGTGTTTCTTTTCTTTCAGTTTAAGCATCCCTTTCCTCTTTGGAGGTCTAATGAACGAAGTGCTCTTTCATTGCTTTTGCTTTTAGCTCTTCAATGTTCATTGAATATGGGTTCACACATTTTTTTTTTTTCCAGACCAGTCCCAAAAGAATAAGGAAGCAAATCCTGAAGTTTTTAGTAGAGCCTCACCTACCACATTATGCCCCTCCTTAGTTACGGTATAATTTCCTGGCCATCCTTCATATCATAGTTCTTAACAAAAAGAACAAAGAAACTGGATGTAAAATGAAGAAAGAACTGCTGGACTGGAAAGGCACCAAGCTGAAAGTAAAGATGAGGATGAAAAGCAATGAAGTAATGGTACAGGATTGAGGTTTTTAGTCTACAGCTCTGCAGAACCCCAAATGTCTAAGTTTTTTGGCATCCACATAGTCACCACAAACTTTCCATCTCCCGGAATACAAAGTCAATGCATTTTGAGGGCAAGTTCAACTGGTCAAATCTATGCAAAGCAAGCACATTTTTAAAAATTCTAGTAATTAAAATAATTGGCTAGCTAAGAAAAGACTGTCCCAGTTAATTGGTCTCCACTGAAGAAACATGAGGCTTTAGGGAAAATGCATGTTTAATAGAAGTAATAAGTTATTAATACAAGTGAAAATTCTGCAAAATGTAAAATAGTGAGTAGTGGAAACTGCTCAAGTTGCTTACTGAAGCTAAATTAGTTTGTTCCTTTCCCCTATTCTATCCATTAAGCTGTTAACTGATTTAAAATATTAATACAAACCAGAATTGACAACCAAGAATAATTTATCCAGCAAAGCTATCATTTAGAGTTGAAGGATAGATAAGGAGCTTCCTGGACAAAAATAAGCGAGGGGAATTTATCACCACCAAGCCAGTATTACCGGAAATATTGGAGGGAATTCTTTAAGAAGAAAAAATGTGTATCAAAAATGGGAATGAAGAACGGTGACAACTGCATCCCTATTGATGTGTACCTTAACTGGAAAAGAGTTAGGTGCTCTGACCAGAAGATAAAGTAAAAAGGAAGGGGATGGAAGATGTTGCTTTGATGGTGTTTGGGTCAGACAGAGAAAGATAAACACTGTATGATTTCACTTATATGTGGAATCTAAGGAATAAAGGGAATAAACTAATCATGGACAGACTCGCAAATATAGTGGACAGTTTGGTGTCGGATGGAGGAGAGGGAGATTTGGGGGACTGGGAGCGTGGGGTAAAGGGCTAGAGAAGTGTGGATCGGTGGCTGGTGAACGGTTGCAGGGATGGGGAGCATGGCATGGGGAATGCAGTTAGCACTGGTACATTGGTTGGGTGGGGGCTGTGCAATTGGGGGGATAGTTTTGTGAGCTATGTAGATGGCTAATGTGCTGTGTACTTGAAACTAAATAGAAAATCTTTTTAAATAATAATAAAAATAAAATAAAATATTAATATAGCTCAGGAATCACAGACATCTCCTTATTTGTAATTTTTCTGTCAAATGTCTTACTACTGTATCGAAAATGATTTTCCATAAGCATATATTACAGTTAATCAAAGCCATACTCCAACAGAAGTGTTTACAAATAGTCACAAATATTCTTAGTGTTCTTAGCCTTTTTCCCTTATGATTTTAAGTGATCTACCTTAAAAGTCATGTTTTCTCTTATTTTTATAGGCTCCATGGTGTTCGTTTTTCCTGTGGTGTTAATTTGTAGTGTTTATTTGTAAATATGGCATTAAATAACTATCAGCGTAACACCATGCATTTAAAGGGAGCCATTAGTCGTGTCTCCAAGGAGAAGATGACTGGTTTTCTGCACCTTCAGACAGCTGCCTGTCGCCCTGCTGCGTCACTCTGGGATCTCATCACAGAGTGCACAGAGGGCAAATGAATGTTTGTTCCCTTCGTTAGGGCACTGGGGAACTAGGACAAACCGTGTGTGTGCCACAGGGTCCCTTTCCCAACACTACTAAAGGCCTGCTTATCGACAGGCACGCTGTCCTCCTTCACACCATCTCCCCCCAGTAGGCCTTACCCCGGTTTCCACTATGATATGGTTTTTAAACTTTTTACTTGATAATGAATAATTCATAGGAATTTGCAAAAGTACCCAGAGAGGTCCTGTGTATTCCTCACCCAGTTTTCCCCAGTGCAACATCTTGCATAACTATATGCATAACTATAGTGCAATATGAAAACCCAGAAATCGACATTGGTTCCCCCTGTTACTCACCTCTAAGTAGGAGGCCCTAGCGCCCACCTTATTTTACCAGCCGCAGTGGACGAGTTATAAGAAAATGAAAGAATTGAAAAATGAGGTACTCAGAAAATAGAGTACTTAAATTCTTTACTCCTCTACCCTAAAGTTTCACGCAACCTGGTTGTTTCCTTGACCCAGCTGTGAACTCTTGGAGTTGTTAAATACGGGAAGAAATGCCACTAACAAGAGCACTACAATTTTAAATGCCACTAAAAGCAGCATTACAATGTTAAATGCCAATAATAAAAGCATTGCAATTTTAAAATCTCTTTACAGCCATTTTAAGACAATTGTGTTAAACATCATCATTTAAGAAGTTTGAATTGTGGAAAAATTTAGCCTCATTGTTAGTATCTTCATAATCAAGACAAACCTTATTTTGAGGAACTTGTACTTATGAATATTTGAGAAAAAAAATTCTCTTACTTTACAATTAAATTATGTAATTATTTTAAAGATTATGTCAAAAGTCTGCCTTTTGTAATACAGGGACTCAATATATTGAATGGTCTTCCCATCACAGTACAAGTAGATTCTGCATAAAACTTAAATTTTTTATTTTGTTACTGAACTTTCAGGGAAAAAGAAAAATTTCTTTTGTGTTTGTTTTGTTTTGTTTCTTAAGTGAGCTAAAAACCCTCAGTAAGGGCAAAGGGGAAAGCAAGATTGCCCTCAGGGCAATGGAATGTTAGTGCTGAAGCTGGAGAGTAAGCCTTGAGCTAATCACGCTGGGAAGATTTATTAAAGATCAGCACGTTAAGCTGGACCTTGAAAGGATTATTCAGAAATTAAGATTAACTTAATACTTACAAAGAAATTAGAAATAAACTACCATGCATGAAAGTCAGCATAAATAACAAACTACCGATCCAGACCACCAAGGACACCAGACATGAGAAGGATCAGTTTTAGAGTAGGAAATAACTACATATAAAATTTTAAAACCAAAATAGCATAAGGTAGGAAAAAATTAGTGAGCAGCATGAGATTATTAAAAATGACTAGGTAGATTTGGATTAAAGACTAAATACAACTTTAAGAAATAAAAAATAAAATTGTCGAAAGTGAAAGCTTGATGGATATAACATGGGGAGGAGGCAAGAGAATTAAAAATGTTAAATCAAGCTACATTCAGAGACTGCAATGTGTTGACCAGACCCGCAGCCAGGCCAGGAGGACACCTGCAGAATAAAGGAAGATTTCTGCTGGGGTGCTAACAACCCATTCCCCACATCTGTGAAGAGGAAACAGGAACAACGGAGTCCTTAAGTGGCTGCCCTCCACAAAATAAAATCATTCATTCCCTATGGTAAAACCATGGAAACCTATGGATTAAAGGCTGGGAGCTGCCAGCAGGCCTTTCATATTCTACATATTCTTACCTTTTCACATTACATACTCTTCCCCTTCCTCATTGTATGTCTATATCAAAGGAAATGGGTAACAAAATCTTTAAAATATAAACCACAAGAACTAAAGAATGATATATAAACTGAATTCCCTTAACACTCAGGGTCCCTCTCACTCTCTGCCTCTGAGAGGAAACCACATTCTGTCTGTGGAATGTTACCCCCTTTCTAATAAACTTTTCTTTGACTCTGACTCTGGTGTGTGTGTTGAATTCTTTCTACACTCTCTACCAAAAGACCCTCTTCTTCTCTCAGTGCAAGGCTTAGCCTCCCCCACAACTTGGGGAAATTTACCCTGTCTTGCATCAGATACATTAAACAGAAGATTAGATACAGATAAAGAAAAAGAGAATTGACAGGTAGCTCTGAGGAAATCACACAGAATGCAACATTTAGTAACAAGAAGGGAGGCCGGGGGTTGGGGGTGGGGGGGCTGGAATCTCAAAGCTTTGTTGCTCATCTGTAAAATAGGAATTAAAATGCCTACCCTAGCTTCTTCTGTATCTTCCTAGATTCTACTTCATGAGAGCAATGCAAGGTATGTATGATAATAACCTATATGTGGAAACTGCGTTATATACCAACAAGATATAATCAAGGCTTCCTCTGTCCCTTTCCATCTCTTTCCTCAGGCCACATTAATCTAATTTATTTTTCTTATCATTGGTTTTCTTCAAACCATGCTTGTTTATTGAACCCTAATTTTCTCCGAACATAGCTATTGGGAGGCAAGGTGAACATCCACTGATTTTGGCCTTTCCAACCCCCTTAGGATCAGCTGAGGCACTTGTTTTTCAGGTGTGGACTGGACAAGTATGGAGCTAGTTATACCATTTAGAAGCACTCAGTTTAGAAGAGTGCCCTTGGCTGGAATAAGTCAGGGTGCACAACCATTTTACACCAAGCTTTAGGAGACAGACACATGGGCTAGAAATTGTCATGAGCACAGGCTCTCCCACTGAGAAGCAGCACTTAACACATAATGGCTGTCCAGAGGTTAAATCAGCTACAAATTGACCAGGACTCAGCTTCACAGATCTTACAGTTTGCAAACAGAGATTAAGACTTGAAACCAACAGAATCTTACTGTGGAGGGAGAATCGTTCCCCTCTAGAAAAGGCCTCAGTGGTAAAGGGGAGGACATTTATAAGCACCTTGTAAACTGTTTAATATGGTATGACTCGAATGCTGTCTCTCGGGTGACAGAACAATGATCCCAGCATTATTCTTGAAATTGTAGTAGTAGTGTGCATTGAAAGCCTTCATCTCTACATGGAGGGCAGGGTGTAATGTTTCCACTAAGAAAGTAGACTCTAGTGATTCTATGCCTGAGCTGGCTGCTTGGAGGGCTTTAAAAATAACTGGTACCTGGCCCTACTCCCCAGATATTCTAATGGTCTGGGATGCAGCCTGGCATTGGGGTTTTTTAAAGCTTCCCAGTGGATTCTAATATACAGCTCAGGCTGAGAAGCTTTGAGAACTCTGATTCTCACATTTTAGTGTGCATCAGTATCACCTGGTGGGTTCTGATAACTGTTTGAACTCTAGGATCTCAAAGTTCCGTCAAGCAACGACATAATCATGCTGGGAATGTTAAGAATGCAAATTCTCAGGTGCCTCTGGCCCTAATGAATCTAAAACTCTGGGAGATGCACCCAGCAAAATTCTAATTTAACAGGCCCTCCAGGTGATTCTAATGCAAGCTAAACTTTGCAAACTGCTACTCCAGATGGAGCCATTTTTTCTGGGTTAAATCCCAGCTGTGATACTTCCTAGCTCTGTGACCTGAATATATTTCTTCATCTTTTTTGTCTCAGTTTCATCATCTATAAAATGGAGCTAATAGTACCTTTCTCATAGCGTTGTGAGGTTTAATGAGTAAAAGAGTAAAATAATAAAATGAGTAAAATAGTAAAAGCATAATGTGTTAGACTATATTGTACCAATTTCAATTAGGCTTCTGAAATCACCTTTACAATTTACCTTTTAAAATCAGTAGTTGTTTAGACTTGCGATCTATGGTGTAACATGCTGGCTGCATATATTAATCATTTAGGGAGAATTTTTTAAAGTCCTGTTGCCCAACTATCAGCCCTAGAGATTTAAAAATTCTCTGGAGAATTCCGACATGAAGCCCAAATTGAGAACCAGTGATTTAGATTTGAGTTTGTTAAACCAATTTGTGTATGCTTAAGTAGGTTTATAATTTGTTGAATTCTACTGGTGAGTTCTGTGTTAAGTTGGGAGCCACTAGTGTTATAATTAGTTTAGCACTAGTGTTATAATTAGTTTAGCGGGGAGAGATTTTCTTTTTTTTATTCAATGGCAGTGCGCGTGTGTGTGTGTGTGTGTGTGTGTGTGTGTGTGTAATAACTAGAATGTGGGATTTCTGCTGTCTCTAGCTACAAACCTTTTTATTCTCAGTGGGGACTATAAGCAGGCAATGACAGACCTCTGGGACATCTGTAATCAGGCCAACAAAAGTGTTTCCCTTATACAACATTTGAAATCTTGCATTTCAGTGTTTGTAAAGCAAGAACTAAATTAGCTGTTCTTTAACCACCACCCCAAGACCGCAACCCACCAAGTTTTAAAGAATGAATATGATTAGAAATTAGGATTCCGTGTTTCTCAAAATAATATCTGACTATAAAGCACCACTGTGAAGTGAAATAAGCTTTTGAGATAACTGTTCTTGTCCCGTTTTGTCCCTAACGATGTGTGTGCTTTCCTCAGACGTCTGGACCTCTACTTTCTCAGTCTGATCTCCAAAAAGGGACTGGTAGAATCTTTGATCTCTAGTATCCCTATCATTTCTAATATTTTAGGAAAATATAGTTTGTAAAAAAGGTTTATGAAAATATCATATGCTCCCTACATCCTATCAACCACAATCAAAATGAGGCTTCAAAAATTTCAGAACAACATATAACATTAACTCAGCTGCATTTTAGTTCATTTAATCATTCATTTACCAGATATTAATTGAGCACATGCCATGTGTCAGACACTGTTCTTAACATAAGGAATTGCACATGGGCCAGAACAGATCAAATCTCTTCTTCATGGAGCTGACATTCTTCTGAAGAACAAATCAGTTTGTGTTACATGAAATGCAATTGTCAGAATTCCACAGTTCTTTTTTTCCTTCTTCACAACATCTCACATTTGCATTCTAACAGATGTACCAGTGAAAATGGGTAAAGAGGGATTAAAAACCTGGGTAAGATTTAATATTAGTCTTAAAAAAAAAAGAGAAAGATTCTAATAGATCACCCATTCCACCAAGGAGTTAAAAGGAAATTAGTTCCCTGTGCTAGTTGTTTCCAAACTTTTCTGATTAAGGCATATTTTTGAAAATTAAAATTTCTATGGTATATTGGGGGTGGGGAGGAGCGGGCATGAGGATTAGTCTATCTAGTTACAGAACAATTCATTGCTTTTTAGCACAGGTTGGCGAACTATACTCAAGACAAATCTGGCACTCCACCTTGTTTGGTAAATAAAGTTTTATTGGAACACAACCACACTCGTTTGTATTGTCTATGACTGCTTTCACCCTAAAATGGCAGAATTGAGTAGTTACACCTATATCTCCCACAAACCTAAAATGTGTGCTACCTGGTTCTTTACACAAAGACTTTTCTGACTCCTGCTCTTTAGCACTGAGTTACTGTTTGAGTACAATGGTTGACTGCCCTGGCTGTGTACTCAAACACATTCGAGCGGTGCCCTTCCTTCCCGGGGAACAGCTAGATGTTGCACTAAGGCTCTGATTTCTTCCTTGTAGCAGCGCCAAGCTATATGACACACTCATTTACTTCTCTGACAGATATCACTTTAATACTGTGTATCCAGAACAAACTTTACACATCAATCAACTCACTTTGTGATGGCTGCCATGCCTTGTAGCTTGAGAAATGCAGCCCTCTGCTATTCACCTTGTCTATTACATCAGTGCTCTTCAAATATTTTTGAAGAGCTTTGAAAAACTGTCATTACCTCCCATATATTTTTTACTGACATTTTCAAATGTTCGTATATGTTTAAATAATAAAGATGTAATTTCTAGCATGTTATAAAATGGGATATTTTAAAATAAAATGGTTACATCTCTTCACTAAACGTGTCCAAAGAAATCGCAATTTGATATGCCCTTTATCCACGTACTATACATGAGGTGGGGTGCCATCCAGATATCTCTTTCACAGACAAGGCCTTCATTCCCTGGCAGCCCTGAATGAGGTCTACTGCTGGCTCACCTCTGAGTCTCTGCACAGGAAGTGTTTTTGACTGAAGGGAGCTACCTACTAAAAGGTTATGCTCCATCCTGGAGAGGCAGCCAACATCAGTGACTCGTCTACTGTGGGGACTCAGAGACCTAGCTCCCTCGCCACATTCTGCCATCTAGAGTTCCCGTGGGATGGATAGGCTGCAGCCCTGTGGTGATTACATCAGAGCCCATTTTTCCTCTGGACCCATTTCTGTTTCCCTCACTCTCCCACAGTGTTATTCCCAAGAGCATGCCCCAATACATTTTCTGCATACAAACCTCTGTTCTGGTATGTTTCCCTAGGAACTTGACCTAAAATAACCATTGTCAAAAGTATAGGACTAAGCTCTTTGCATTAGGAAATCTCATGTTATTTTTTCTTAATAAAAGCCTTCATTTTCATTCCACATTGCCCACATATTTTTATCCTATTGTAGTACATTTTTATGCTTGAAAATCTTTTTTGATTAACCTTTGTCACACTTCTCTGCAACTATATTATATAAATTAAAATTGAATTTTAGAAATTTCCTATGAACATAGGGTTCTATGCATTAAATTTCTAGTCTGAGCTATCGTTGCAATAATTGGTAACATGCATTTGATCAAAACAACATACATGTATTATAAATTTTGATAATGTTACACATAAAAAGTAAAAGTAGAAATGCAAGTCATAAGATAATGATTTATATTTTAATTAGTTCGTGTACCTGTAAACAAATATTATTTATTGCTAAATGAGTGTCCAATATTAGTTCTATTCCATTTTCTGTTCTATTTGTATAGATATACAAATATGATATTTGTATGTGTCACATACATAGATGGGAATGGAAATGGTTTGGTCGCATTGTATTGCAAATGTTCTCTGAACTCCTTCTGAGTGATTTACCAAAAATCACAGACCGATAAAATACCAAAAATTATGTTAATGGTTTATTGGTGACAACTTAATTAAGTTCTCATTTAGCTTTCTTGAAAACAAAGAATTGAATACCACTTGATTTGCAGAATATTTGTTAACTAGTCGTTAAAGTCATTCCTTTTCTCAATACCTACACTGTATTTCAAATCGTTGTTTCATCATTTGTGACATCCCAGAGACGACACAGTAAAACTGGCAAATGAATGAAGAGTTAACCTCTGAAGAGAGAGTGGGCACTGGCAAAGGGAAGACCTTGAGTACAGGCTACTTCTCAGGTCCATTTCATCTCAAAAGGACATATGGAGATTCAACAGCTGCAAAACAGCCGTGCCAGTGAATCCCTTGTAAAGTTTTATTTCCCATCAGAGGTATACCCACACCAACTTGAAGGCCTCTGTTTCATATTATTATTAATTTTATAAAGACTTGGAAACAGTTGACAAAGGAGGCAGAGAGCTGGTTCTTAGATTTTGGCACCAGCTTCTCTGTCCCAGGAATTTTCTGTGTACATTATTTCTCTAATTAAAAAAAGAAAAAAATGAAGGTCTTGCATCATTACAAAATATTGTAAGGGCTGCACAGATTATTAAACAGGCTGAAACTTCTGGAAGAAATTTTTTAAGGAATGTGCATTCTCAAATACCTTGCATTTTGCCTCACATAGTTTATGTTCCTCATTATTTTGAAGAGCATAGTTTTTATGCCACAGGGCATGATAGAGGGAAAGAAAAAACTTAAGAAAAAAAGGAAGGTGAGTCTGAGAGCAACTTTTAAAGATTTCTAGATGTATTTACTCCCTGTTCTTTTGTACCTCTTGCTGCTGGCCATGGTGACAGGCAACTACTTTTAAATGGCGCAATCAGGTGTTATAGAAGACAGGAAGTAAATATTACCCAAGGTCAGAAATGGCCTTTCCTGGCTGTTCTTGAAGCTATTGGAATATTTCATTTAATAGATGAATTTTCTTGAGGTTTTCTTTTCTTAAACAATCATTTTCCAAGGGCAATAACTGTGGCAAATTATTAACCTTAGGAGTGTTGAACTCAACTATACTTTAAATTTACAACACAATAGTTTATAAAGCCATAGAAAAGACTTAACTAAAGAAATTCAAATAGCCTAATTCTGCCTACCTTTACTTTGGTTGTCTATTTCTCTCTTGTATTATTTCAATAATTTACTGTATTCTTTTACTGACAATGCCTAGAAATATCACTCCCTTCTTGCTAATACCAGATGTATTAGTAAGATTTAACCTTTCCCCTTCAATACTACCCCACTATGTCATTTTTAAAAAAGTTCCCTGCCACCATGGCCAGCAGCAAGAGATTTAAGAGAGCAGGGAATAAATATAGCTAGACTCGTTTAAAGTCACTCTCAAACTCAATCTTCTTTTTACTCTTTGAAGTTTTTTTCCCTCCTTCAACAAATAAACAAAAATATGTAGAGGTTCATATATAGTATCTTAGTATTTATATACCTCTTCCTAGAGGGTAGTATATATGATAAAAATAGAGTTTGGAGTAAGAATACCTAACATGACCATGATTTTAAACAAGCCACTTAACCTTATTAAGCTTCCATTTACTTATCTATGAAATAGTGATAATAATTTTCTTCTGTATTATCCTATGTATGTGAAAGGCATGTATAAATGCAGTCAGTATAAACACATATATTCAAAAATACAGCCCAATGAAACATTCTCTCTGTTCTGATCTATGGAGTTTAAATTTTGTAAGGGAAGGACAAAGAAGATTTTACAACTTAGTATTATATATAAAGAACGATTCACGTCTTATCCATAAACATATGGTTTATTTATGCTTTTTAATAATGAAACTAGGGGAAAAAAATCAGTTCAGTTGAACATATAATTTTATCAACATCATATTTGCAGAGAAAGAATTCATTTAGTCAAAATATCACAACACTGAGTTTCACAGTTAAACCCACATGCAGACTGTAGAACCATGTTACAGAATGTTTCCACGGAATGTGTTAAATATAAAAATAATCCAATGCAATTTCCATTTAACACATGTACAAGACTCCTGCTTCAACAGAATTAACAAGTTTACAATCTTTCTCATAAAGTGATACATATTCAAAGTGCTCTGTAGCACTGAAGTTGAGATCGAGGAACTAATACTGTAGAGCTCCACAGTAATGCCGCTCAGTAATAAATGAAATTGGATATAATGTATATGGAATCCCTTCATAAAACAAAGGAGATCTACAATGTGCCATGAGTGACACTCATCCTCAATAGGGGGTGGGGCCGAGGGACTTCATATATGCCTCAGTACAATCATCATAAAAATTAGTTTAAAGTTTAATTCATCCTAGAGAAAGAAGAAAAAATAGAAAGACAGAAATGGAAAAGAGAAAGAGCGACGGAGAGAGACAAAGAAAGTTCACAGGGCTTCTGCAATCTCTTCCAACTGAGAATAATCCTCAATATAATCAATAGTCCATAGCAGCAGTTAGAGTACATCAGAATTACCTGGAGGGCTTGGTAAAACAATTGCTAGGCCCCACACATAGAGTGTCCAATTTAATAGGTGCAAGATGAGGGCAGGAATTAGTATTTGGGACAATTCCAGTGGTGCTGATATACCGATGAAGGGCCCACATTTTGAGAACCATTGTTGTGCAGTCGGCATGAATTACATGATCATCTAGCGCAAGACCTCTCAGTTTTGCCTACATAGTGAAATCAACTGAATTAAAAACAAACAAATAAACAAATGAACAACAAAAAAAACCCTGATACCTACACCCATCTAAAACTAATTAAATCTGAGTCTTTGGGGTGGGACCAGGGGTTGAATCGCTCATGCACTCATGAAAACGTCCCATGAAAGACTAATGCGTAGTCCAGCTGGGGAATCACTGCTTTAGGAAATTTTCTTTCACTTTCTTACTTGGAGAAAAGATGGTCAAACCAATGTGCCCTTTGAACTACAGGTGTCTTCTTTGAACTAAAGATGTCTTCAAGGAAATCAAAATCCTCAGTAGGCACAATGATGCACAACTATTTCTAATAATATCAGGGAGTAATTTAGACAGCAGTTGTGACTGTTGATTTACAATGCACTCTAAGGTTAGTTCATGGGTTTGAAATAACAGAACTCAGGAAGGTGAGGAGCACACTAATTTAACCCAAGTTTATTTTCCATTGAATGACATCAACAAAAGAGTCTAGAATGTTCGTATATGTGCTGATGTGCAATGTTTACCTGCTATAATTATTGTTACTCATTTCACTCAGCTAAATTATTTACTACTCTGATTAAAATTTGAGCAGCCCCACAAATAAGGCCCCCAGGGCTGAAATGTCACAAGCATTTACCATTCTACCTCAGAAAGCAAAACTACAGAAATACACACACAAAACAAAGGGCACTTTGAAATAAGATTTCCACTTTAAATTACTCTTCTGGCATAAATAGAAAGAATGACTATTTCTAAGTGACTATACATGCCATGGGGTCATTTTACAGGTGCGAAGCAATCTTTAGTATTGAGTGTACATGGAACGACCTTTAGAGCTCATTTTCACAGACCAATTCATTAAAGCCTCAAGCCATAGATTTTAAGTAAAACTCTCATGTGTGAAACTAGAACTATGTTTGATTATAAATAAAAAGGAATTTAAACAAACCCCGGATGTTAGGACTGGGCCGTTGAGGTGATCTTTGATTAAAGTCAAACATTTGAAAACTACCAATTTGATTTGAATAGAGACATGTTAGCTATGTTGAACACATAACAACCTCACAGCCCTCCATGAAGAACCTAGTGGCTGTGAGGAGGGTCCTACAGATGGGTCAGCTATTCTCAAGATGCTCACTGTGCTACTGACCAGCACTGACAGACTGGCAACCAGTTCAGACAAGCAGAGTTTCTTCTTAAATATAATCTAAAGTCCTGGCAAGATGCTTGGGTGAATCTTTGTCCACTCTTTAAGTCTTCCAGAAGACATCTTCAAAATATTCTGAAAAATAGTAAAAAGGATAGTAGAACTATGAATAAAATCTCTCAGGACAGTAGAACCTAGGCACCGAGGATGTGAGGGCATCAAGGAAACAGCAAGAATACAAGCAAATGCTAAAAATAATTTCGGTCTTTTGTTACACTCTTCAATATTTTACATATAAACATGTATTTTGTATTTTTTATAATTTTAATATATTTCATATATTTATAGCTATATATGTATGCATATATACATATTAAATGTCACAAAACTAAAGAAATGAAGTCATAGAGCCATTTTAAAGGTAAAAAAACAATAGCCATTCCTTTAAATACTCAAAAGAAAGTGAATTCTGAAATAGAATTTGCTTCTTTCCTTCTGTGGTGTGTCCTTGTGGCACTGTCCTCCATATTTCTTCTTTGGGGCCCTATAAGGGTGCCATGACTCTCCCTACTTCAGGGAGCTATGCTTGCAAAGACAGATGATGTGATTTAGAGTTGTAAAGGGCATAAAAGTGTGTCTTTGTGTGTGCTTTAACTCCACCTCCATCGCAGTCCTGATGGGCTGGGCGTTAAACGACACAGAACTGAAGCCTGTGCGCATGTATATGTGTATGCAAGGACTGATAAAGGGATGAGCCATCTCAAAGTGGAGGGGGCCCCAGGTGGGGTATCTGTTTAATCCTGCCAATGGAACAGGCTTACACTCACCGTCTGCCTTGAAGTCTCAGCCTTTCACATCGCTCACAGAAACATCTGTGTTCTCACTTTCTATTTGTGCTATATGCTCTTGCTTTTCTTGCGTTCCAGTGCAGTCAGGTTTTACAGGAAGTGTTTCCATGTCCTGTGGACTCTCTCTATTTGGCCCTGACTCTCTCTCTTGGGATAATCCCAGTCTGAATTCTTCAGGCTGGCCTGACTCCTGCCCTCCAACACAGCTCCCCACCCCTGCATCCTCCCCTACTAACTCTGCCTGCTGAATGGTGTCACCGTCCCCTCCCTTTTGACCCTGGCCCAGCTGTGGGGCTTTCCCTTCCAGGTCTGAAGGTTCTTGTGGAGTTCTCACCCCGGTTCCTGATACCCCAGTCACTGTCGCCTCCTCCACTGCTGGCACCTCCTCCCCGCTCAGCGCTATTTCCTCTACCACCACCTTCTCTGCAGCTGCTGTTTTTCTTAGTAATTCATGCAATTCATCTGCTTTGTGCCAAATTTCCTCAGCAACATCTGAAAAGTTAGAGGCTGTATTTGCTTCTGTTTTCCCCTCAGCTGTCTCTGAATCTGCCAACACCTTTCTCTTCTCCTCAGCCATTTCTGCTGCTCCTCCTTCTTGGTGCACGTCTTCCTCAGCCACCACTGCTCCTCCTTGCAAACTCCTGTTCCCTTTCGTGTCCCCATTCCTCATCACTCCTGTCCCCAGAGTGCACCTTTTAACCTCCTCTTCTTCTGGGTCTTTATTCATCACTTTTCCATTCAACTTTTCGGCCATCATGGAATATCCCTCAGGAGCATCTTCTTGGGTCATTGCCATGCCCCCCACTTCTTGTTGCCCTTGTGAAGACCCTTCTTTATCCTTCCTCTCTGATTCTGCAAGGCCATCTTTATCTTTGGCTGCACACTCCTGGGCCTCGCCTGCTGCTGTGGTCATCGTTTCAGCTGCCTGCATCTTTCTTGCTGGGTTACTTTCAGAAGCTCCTACTGGACCTTCTCCCTCAGGACTTGGCCCCTCATCCTGCTCAGGGGGAGTTACGTCATCATTCTCTCCACAGATTGGCTCTGCTCTGCCTTTGAGCTCCGTGTCTCCGGCTTCTCTCATTCTTTCCCCTTCTCTCTCATTCCTCAGAGCTATTATGTTTTCCAGTGACTTTTCAAATCCAGGTGCTGTTTCAGACACAGTCACTTCCCTCTCTCTCAGTGAATCTTCTTGCAGCCTTGTGTCTTCAATCAATTCAGATGCCTCCATGGGTGCTTCATTCTCAACATCACATTGCATTTCATTTTGGGGGCCTCGTGTCTCTTCCTCAGGTCTTTTTTCCTTCATAGTTTCCCCTTCTCCCCCTTTAAACTTTTGCCCTTCTTCTAAAATGTCTTCATCCTGAAGTGCATTTGCCCTTGTCACCTCTTCTCTCTCAGATTCAGTTTCCCCCAGAGGTGTTTTTGGCCTCTCAGCTTTCGGCCTCCCTCTTGCTGCATAGAATTCCTCAGGTGATATTTCTTTCCTATCATCTTCCTTGTTAGATTCTACCTCAGTCGTAACCTGCTCCTTTTCCACATCTTCCGGGCTGCCTGAAACCCTCATCTGGGTTGCCTCAGCCTTCTCAGAAGCTGAGGAGCTCAAAGGTGTTTCTGTTCCCACAACTGCCTTCCTCTCTTCAGCTGATTCCTCTCCCTTAAGTGTTGCCTCTTCTGAACCATCCTCTCCCAAGAATGCAGATTCTTCCTCAGGTCCCATGTCCTCTAGATCTGTGGATGCTTCCTCTGCAGTGTCCTCAGCATCTGGCTTTTCAGACCCTGCTTCGCTAGCAGCTGCCCCTCTCTCAGCCTCTCCCTTTGGTGTCACAGCCTCTCTTGGGGCTGCTGCCTCCTGAACACACTGTGAGTTCTGAGCTGGGGCCTTGCTTGCGAGCACTGAACCCCCTTCCTCCTCAGAAGCTGCCTTCTCTGTCTCCAGCACTGCCTGCATCAAAGCCTGCTCTTCGGGAGCCTCGTCTTCCTTCCAACCTCCAGAGGCTCTTATCGCTTCTTTTCTCTCTTCATCCAGCCCTGTATCCCCTTCTGCTTCTCTCTCTTCCCCACTTGCTATGCCCTGAGGGATCTCTCTTTCCTCTGTAAATTGTTCCACTAACTCTGGTTGTTCTGCTGTTGGATTCCCCTCCCCCAGGGGAACCTCATTAATGCCTGCTTTTTCCCACAGTGTTGCATCCCCTTTTACTTCTGGTGTGTCAGCATCCCTATGTTGGGGAACCTCATCTTTCTCCACTGCTTCTTCCTTCTCCCGTGTATACGTTTCTGATGTAACTGGCTTGGATTCCTTGATTGAGTTGAGGGTTTCCATTTCCTCTGCCACTAAATTCCCATTTGGTGCTATAAAATAAGGTTAGAAAATAAGGTTACTTCAATTCATGTGCACAGGAAGGAAATATATACATATATATATATTCCCTTATATATTTCCTTATATGAGATATTTATGTATAATATCAAGTGGTTATTGATATTACATATAAAACATTTACTCCATTCTATGACACCATCGACTATAACATGCACCAGGATGGCTTTTCAAGGTGACAAGAAATGCTATCAAATTTAATGGACACATTGATATTAAGGGAAAGCTGAACATCAGAAATGTTGAAAACAAACAAAAACTTCATGTCTTAGACTAATAAAATCAACCTCTCTCATACTACACACACACACACACACACACACACACACACACACACACACACCCCACACACGCCTCTTACTTTCATTTGAAATATCAGGACTTACAGAAAAATTATGCAATAGGAAGGAAAAATAGTATGTCATTTAGAAATCATTGTTCCTTAAAGCACTGTAATATACCTGTCCCCAGCCTATGTTTCTTGTACTCATATAGGCATTTAGCAACGCAATCATAGCACAGGGGAGCTAATCATTATCCCAAATATTACTCCCACATTTTAAAGCTACTTATCTAGATTTAGTCATCAAATAGCTTTGTAGCTTAAGGTAAAACTTTTTACTAAAGACGAAATTTGTATTATAGGTCAGGATGCCTCGCATCTACATTCAGAAACTGATTTGCCTTTGGCAAAACAAGATCACAAGAACAAGACAAGACTTTGTAGTCTGGGACAATTTTCAACATAAATAAGCTTCTTGAAGTATTTCATAAGTTCTCATCCATAATTCCCTGGCAAATCTGAGTATACTACCTATCGTATTTCAATAAATGTAAGTTCAATATCTTTCTTAGAAGGCTTCAAATGGATTTCTTATTATTTAACAAATTCATGTATTTCTGTTGAAATGATCTATACCAAATAAATAAAAGCATGTCATGCCAAATACCCAAAGCATTTAAATTTTTCCACTGCAAGAAAATACTTAATAGGAGATTCTAAAATAATCATCTTAATAATTTCTATCAATCTAATTTTTTTTTCATTTATAAATGACACTGGACTAGATGTTATAAAATAAGTTACCATACCAAAGTGTCAACCTCCAAATTATGTGAACATACAAAGTTGGCAAATGTGCTTTCCTCGTTTTTTTTTCTCTTGTCGGTTTGCTTTTTTTTTTGACTAACCATATCACCTTCATCACCAACGATCATATCACTCCATCACCAACGATCTACCAGAAACCTAAAGCCCTGACCTTTTTCACTTCTTCCTTATTCTGATACGCCATCCAGGATTGTCTTATCACTCCATTTTCTCTCCTAACACAAAACATGGCTGTCCTTCGCTGCAATCCCTTTGTCTCTTGCCAGCTATTAGAAGGTAATAATAGCTGATATTACATTTTTCCTAAAAATGTATTTGGAAGGTAGCGTTTGATGTCTTCTTTCAAAAGAATAACAGAAATTTCAGGTCTATCAATAAGGTCTGTGTTGACTTTTATAGGTACTCCTCAGCCTATCATACCGATAATTTAGGAAATTGTACCAAGAAGCTCCCAGAAAGAAATGTAGAACCAAATGTTCACTCGGAGAACATGTAGCCAATTCACCTGAAAGAATACAGTCCATTTTATTACATTACAGATTATTACTAGATTTAAAACAATGAGAAACAACAATGTGCATTGAGTCTCTTTAATAGTATATCTGTCGCTATTCAAATTCCTTCATAAAAGTATATTAAATAGTCAGTTATGAAGAATGTTTAAATAAAGACCTCTGTTTTGTTAAGCTGTCCTCTAAAATTATGGATTATTTAAAGAACATTCAGGAAAACAGAGAAATAAAATTGCCTAGCCACCATGTAAAAATATACTATGCCTAAATTCTAGTGTAGAATATGCTAATGGCATCCAGCTGAGCTATTTTATGAACACACACACACTACTGGGGAGTCAGACATGGCATTCCTGAAGCAAGGCAGAAAGAGTAATTGAAGCCATTCTTAGAAACGTCAGTATGAAAATATGACATGTTTTTTGTTGGTAACCTCATGGGCTTTGAGGTGTGTGTGTGTGGGGGGGGATTAATATAAGAGAGCAAATAATATTTACAAACAGGTAATTTGATTTAGTAAAATGAGTGTGTACTTGGGAGTCAGACAAATCTGGGTGAGAATGTAAGCCCTGTCACTTACTAGCTGTATGAACTTGGGGAAAAAATATCTCTCTAAGCCTTTATTCTCTACCCATAAAATAGGAATAGCAATGTTTGACTCACAGAATCTTTGTGATGGTAAACCATAAAATGTTTAGTATAGTGTTTGGCACAAAACCCTAACAAATCTTTCTTTCTCATTTTCCTCCCACTGATTACGATATATTATATGTTCTTGCTTGAGTCAGATTTGATCTAACAACTATTGTGCCTGCATTGCAGAATGTTTGGGGAGGTACACTAAAACTGGGGTTGAATGCCCACTATAAAATATTTGGGTTCTCTACGTTCAGAGTCCTTCTATAACTCAGCCCATCGGCTGTTTGTGTCACCCGGCTCTCTGCACATTGTCTAAAGGTAATTGGGGCTCAGGGAACCAGCATAAGTACAAATATTCTGGCTACTGCTATTTTTTTTTTTTTAATGAGTAACACAGTTCTTTGACTTGGGAGTCTTGTGTCTCAGGAGTCTAGCATCTATAAAACTGGCTGACTAACCTGTTTCCTTCATAACAGTTAAATCTCAAATACCTCACAGTGCTTGATGACTATCATTAAAAATTAGAGGTGGGGGTAATGTAACTACATAATTAATAAAATGAATAACTCTCCTCACCCCCAGACACATAAGCATATTCAAATCAGGGCATTTTTAAAAGTCATTCACTAAATATGGGGAAACCTGATTTCAGGGACACAGGATGTTTGACAAGATATGTATGACTCTGTTGGGTTACTCTAATTGGCACCTTTGCTACTGGAATACCCATCACCAATAGCCAGGTCATATTCTGATGGCAATAAATTCTCTAACTTAAAAAAAAATGAGTTCAAATAAATCATTGTGAAATGTGCCTTGGCTCTCCATGCATCCGATCCTCAGGGCTGGTCAACTAGCTGGGAGGCAGGCTATGTACAGACTAATCTGAAAATCCCTACCAGTGCTTTTTTATAATCTAAAGTCCTCTTTTTTCATTCTAGACACCAATGTATTCAAAAAAGAATAATAACATTCATATCTGATACCAGCTTTAAAGCTCCCCTTAGGGCCTCTCAACCACCTCCTGCTATCATATTCATTAGCTGAAAAGAAAAGAAAGGTGGAAGAAGGAGGAAATAAGGATAAAAGGATGAAAGATAGAAATGGGTCTGTCTTCGGCAGAGGATTTCTGAAGGTCGTTCCTAGGTAATGATGTGCCCTTACCTGCACCTGGGTCCATCTCCGGAGTCCTCGAGTGCTCTTCCCCCGGGTCTGCGCTGCTAACACCAGACTCAATGTCATAAGGACCGTGGCGGCCAGGTTCCACAGCTTCAGCTATTATCTGTCCAACTGCTTGGAGATCATATGAAATATCAAAAGGTATAAAAACAGGTCATAGGAACATTGCTGAGCTATTTCCCATCATTTCAGCAAAGGGGGTTAATTTAAAAGCATTCACATTAAAATGTGACCTTTTTTATAAAAAAAATCTAGTAAGATTAAACAGCTTCCAAGCTATAATTCCAAAAAGAAAACACAATAGAAGATCATGACATAAAGAAATCCATGCAAAGAAATGCTTGCATTAAAAAATGACAACAGCCAGAAGCAGTGACAGATTTGCCAAATGCACATGCCATGAAGTGATTGAAAAAGGAGTTTGGTTGCCTTTTCCTTTCAAGAAACATGTGTTATAACTTTTATAACACCAATCACCACTGTTATTTTAAATTGCTAAAACAAGCAGAGCTGACTATACTATGAACATTTCATTTGTTAGTACATTTCTTCTGTTAGTACACCCCATGCGGACAGAGCAAAAAGCTATTGCACGATTCCCGTAAATTTGACAGTAAAAGCTGTTGTAGAATTCCTGTGATCTGTAGATCATTACTAGCATGGAACTTCAGAACACAAAGAGCAAAGTTCAATTTCTATACTCCATACTAACTGTGTCACCTTGGGCGAGTCCTTTGTCCTAAGTCCAAGCCTCAGTCAAAAGAGGTACCAGTGGTTATTGGGAGGATTAAATGAAGGAATATATGTGGAGCATGGTTATCTTTCACTTATTAGCAAGTCCCTAATCACTTAATAAATAATGGCTATGATAATAATGATGATGAGCATGGCTATTAAAAGTATCATCATCCAATCTGATATGATTCTAGGCAACACTAGTATCAATTAAGTTGTTTTTAGTTTCTGACATGTCCCTGACTATATTGCCTGTCTATTATTTGATGGCCCATGTCCCTAATTCCCTAATTCCCTGACATCTGCCATTATACTACCTTCTGGTTAACAAAAGCTCACTCAGATAACACTAGATCTAGATCTGCTCTCCAAGATAAGAACATGTTATCTCCAAAATACCCTTTTCTTCCTCCCTCCCTCTCTTCCTCCCACTATATGTATCTCCTTATTTCTCCTTCTCTCCCTCCCTCTTCTTCCTTCCTCCCACCCCTCCCTTTTTTCTTTCTTTCTTCCTTCCTTCCTTCCTTCCTTCCTTCCTTCCTTCCTTCCTTCCTTCCTCCCTCCCTCCCTCCCTCCCTTCCTTTTCTTCTTCTCTCTCTCACTTTCTCCCTTCTTTCTTACTTTCTTGCTTCCTTTTCTCTCAGATATTCCGATTCAGTTGAGATATTTTGAGAAAAACAGAACTAGAATGTGGTCTTTGTTCAGTTTAAAGTGAATTGCTAAGGAGTAGTTAGTTACTTACTGATCCCTCTGTGTTTGGAAACAAATAGTGAAACATCTGCTTTCTGTGGCTTTACAGGAAAAAAATGCAATGACTTAAACTTAAGAGAACAAAAGTGGAAATGAAAAGAGGTACATCATGTAGTTTAAATGTATTCTCTAAAACATTTTTTGAATATTAATTTTCCTCATTCATACACTATGCAAAATTAAAAAGGTTTTTTACAATAATTTAGAGATGATATCAACTTATGAAAATTAGGTTATAGTTGAGTTTACTATCAAATAAACCTTTATTTTAAGAACTTAATAAACATAGTACATATAAGTTAAATATCATCTTTACCCACTACAATAATGTTAACACTGTGTAACTAGAGAGCTTAAATATGGAGTATTTTAGGTCTTCACGTATACATCTGCTTGGCTGACTGGGCAATAGAAATCCCAGGGATGGTAGGACAGGGAAGGGTTGGTAGAAGTCTGATTTCCTCGCAATAACTTGAAGCTTTGTTTCATCAGAGCCAACAAGACAGCTAAGATTTTTTTTTTCAAGTAGTGCACAGGCTATAAAGAAATCTGGCTTATTATATAAATATGGAATCATTATGTTGTACACCTGAAATTAATATAATGTATATCAATTATACCACAATAAAAATTTTAAAGAAATATGGTTTATACTAATAATAAACAATAATTAAAAAAAAACAATTAGCAGCTATTAAACCAAAAGACTATTCTACGAAGCCAAACAGTACTGGCATAATCTGAAAATCACAACTCACTCAGAATTGACAGTGAAGCTTGTAGTCCCTCTGTCTCAGGACTGTAATCACCACTTGCCCACATCTGCTGGCTTGCCCCTGGAGGGTTACGCTTTGGAAGTAGATGAAAGCCTGTACAGTTATATGTTGCCTGCTTCAGATTCAGCAAGAATGAGACCCTGTCCTGAGCATCAAGGACTTATTAGGTATGAGACCAGAAAAAGACTTACTGCTCGGTCATTTTATTTTCCTCAGATGTTCTTCTGAAACTGAAACTTAAAAGCAAGAACTTGGCCAGTGTGTAACCTTGACCATTTCCCACCTATAGTAAAGGAGGCCTCTGCATGCTGGGACTCCCAGACCAGCAATGTGAGAAATCACTTTGTTCCCTCTATATAACTCTCATCCCTCAAGGTTCCCTTCTCCTTTACCCCTCCATAAAGATGACCGTTAAAAGCAAAGGTAATTGTCAGTCCTCACAGCTTTTGTAGCAAAATGGAAGAGGCTTATACAAAAAATTTCTTAGGAAAGCACTTTTTCCACTCAAATGATATAGGATATTTTCAGATGTTTTTAAAATACCAAAATATTCTTGTATTATGATATTGGCATTTTATTATGAAAATACACATTTTAGAATAATATATATTGTACTTTCCCTAAATATGAAAATAGTATATATTCATTATCTAAAGTTTGAAAAAATAAAAAAAAAAGTACAAAGAAGAAACAAAAACTATCCTAATTTCACCACTTAGAAAGAACTACTAGTTAACATTTTGGTGGATTTCTAAGTATGTTTTTTTCTCTACTCTTACTGTAGATAGCATTTTGTATACCATTGTATTAATTTAGCAATATATAGTGATTATTTCTACATATCATTAAATAAAGATTCTTCAATTACTGCATAGAATGTTGTAATATGGTTTTACTAAACTTTGGTTAACCAATTGTCTGGTGTTGAATATTAAGTTATTTCCATTTTTTAAAATGATTATAGACATATTTTAAATACCACTTACAATCACTTTTGTACTTATTTTGGACTATTTCCTTAGGATAAATTCCTGAATTGGAATTGCTGGGTCAAAGAGCATGATATTTTCAGAAGCTTTTGTTACGTTTCTGTGTGTTCTTTAGAAAAGGAATTATCAATTAACAATTTCACCTATAGTTACAAAAAGCCTTGTGTCCCTGTACTATTGCTGATAATGTCACAATTTCCACCACTTCTTTCTATATTTGATAATTTAGCAATTGAAAAGCGATGGCAAGGATGCAGTTTTCAATATTAATAAGCAAGTTTTCTAAATTCATTCCCTCTCCTCTGCTTATTTTGAAACAAAATAAACTGACTGTATCTCAAAACATACTTAAGATTCTTAAGCAATTAAGTATCAAAAGAAAGTTTTGCCAATAACTTTTCATTTGAATTTTAAGAATGTAAAAAGGTACTAAGAGCAGAGTAAAGATCTATCAGTGTATTCTAAATTGCTGGTCACCTTGAAAACTATCCATGTGCTTTGACCATTCTTGTGTAACCAATCAATTATCTTCCCAACATCTCACCACGACAAAATTCATGACTAACATCACCTGCCTGCACAGTGAAGATGTTCCTCTGTTACCTTTGGCATTGAAACATGGCCCACGAAAACCTAGGATTAATTACAAACTCAAGACCACAGCTGTTCAAAGATAACAGCTGCCGAAGCTAAAGTCTATCCTCCACACAGTAGCTAAAATAATCTTTTTGAAACTTTCAGATCATGTCATTTCTATGCTTATATTTTCCCAATGGTTCCTTATCTCAGAATTAAATTCTCCCTTTTGCATACAAGTGTCTCCCTCTGGCCTTAATTTTGACCACTCTCTGGCTTGTCCATTCTGCTCCTGTCACGCTGGCCTCCTTTCCAAATCCCTCACTGAGCACCTATGCCCTAAACTCGAGTCTCTGCATTTGCTGCTGTTCCCTCTGCTTCCCGTGCTCTTTCTTCAGACGACAAGAGTGGTTCACTCTCATACTTCATTCAGGACTCTGTTCAAATGTCCCTGCGATCAGAGAGCCCATCCTTAAAATACCACACTCCTTCCTCAAACCATCACTCTATCCTCTTACCCTTATTTATTTTTCCTCTAGCACTTAGCACAGATACAATGTTACATGTTTATTTTCCCTTATTAGGCATATCTCCCCCTAGAATATAAACTTCAATACAGTCAGGGACTTCTTTATGTTCACACAAAGAACAGCATGGCATAAAGCAAATACCCAACAAGTAGTTATTGATAGAAAAAATCCGTTGGAATAGACAACTACTTGCTTTCACGATTGATTCAGAAATTGTATTTAAACTGCAACTCATAACACACGATTTTTTTGTTCTTTCATCAGGACCATTCTGTTCTGCTTGTATGATAATAAAAATGCATTTGACTTAACTCATAGTAATATTTAGGTTTGTACTACCTGGTCAAGTGCCATGACTTCTCCCAATTCAGATCTAAAAATATAAAATGCCTACTTCCATATACATTTTGCATTAATACTCTACTTTACAATATTTTATTCTTAATGCTTTATTTATATTCATAATGTATAAATTATATTAACTTTACAAATTAATGCATCTGAATTGTTCCACCATTAGAGCATATAGCAAATATTGTATCATAATGCATTAAGACAGCTTAAACTAAAAATAACATAAAAATAAACACGTTAAAATAACACTGTGCCCTATAATACTGGATTAACTTCCAAGGACATGCTCTCATTTTAGCTAGCAATTATGTTTTACATTATCTACTTTACTGCATTCAACACATCTTTCACATCAGTTCACTGATTTGTTGGTTGACTTATCAAACCCCAATTAAGGGAGACATATTATAAAATACTTAAAAGGAAAATATTACTTTATGTTATCAACCTGAAAAATATGAAGGCATTGAATGTAGTATTTTACGAATTTATCTATTGCTATAATCTTAGGTGAAAACAATTCAGATTAAGTTATATTAGCTTGTTCACTATAAAACATCATTAATTGTATATAATACTTTAGTCTATAGATTTATTCTTAACATAATCACAGTTTTTATTCTGTTTAGTTGAAAAAATGATTAATTTAGCACAATATAAGTATGAGAAATAATCTTTCATATGTTATTGCAGCCTTCATTTTATTTCAACTTAAGGATTTAATCAGGGATCTAAGTAAAATGTATACATTTCAGTCTTTACCAGCCTTCTGGTCTAATTTATATAAGCCGTGTTTTGCAGCATAATCACCTAAATGATATTCATTTCAAATATATAACTTTGATTCCATCCCTCTCTCTTCTAAGCCATTTAACTGAAGAGTCAATTAAGAAAGAAGAACTATCTATAATCTCTTTGCTTGACATCAGCATCAATACAACAAACGATGAAATCAAGACTTGGTCGATTTTATCTGAAATTTTCTTAAAAATGTTTATTTACATAAAGGTCTTTGAGAATATTTATGACTCCTTTTATTGTTATTTCAAATATTTACAAATTTATTGCATCATTCGTTGAGTATATTTTTAAAACGTCAGCACCCAACTGTTATAATCTATTCACTCTTAGATTTTGAGAGCATTAATTCTTTTACAGCATTCTGAATATTTTTCATGATCTTTGTTTTGTTTTACTTATTAATGTTTTATTTTCCACTATACTTTATATCTCTGCCTCCAGACTTTTATAATCCAGAAGTTTTATTCTTTTGTGGAAGGTGGACCATAGAACAAATCTATCAGTTCTTACATAAAAGGCTAAATATATATGGTTTGTAAATTTGAAAAGTTATAATATACTAAGGCAATACAATGGAATAACATGTACAATAAATAAGAATAAAGTACAGTTATGTCTGCTAATATTAAATAATAGTCAAGATAGTGTCAAGTGAAAAAAAAGCAAGCTATAAAACAAAATGTATCATGCTTTCATCTGTATATAAAAATAATATGTGTGCATATAATATATGAATACATTTACGTATGTAAAATTTTCTGGAATCATGTATAAAAAATTTTTATCTATCCTTATACCTCTTTCTCTTGGGAAAGAGTAGAGGCTGGGCAAGGAAGACTTTAGCTTTCATTTTATTCTCATCTGTTTTGTATTATTTAAGCTTTTCAACCAATCTTTTGTAAGAAAAATATTTTTAGAAAAACCTCAAAATCTCTACAAACTTAGATCCATAAATTACACTTCTTGCAACTTAGCCTAAGAAAATAATTATAAATATTAAGTTACCTTAAGAGTAAGGTGTTAGAGTACTGCAAATAATAGTGAAAACAGCAAAAAATCTAAATATCCAACAATAAGGAAATAGTTAAATTATGAGAAAAATCACAGAATGTAATAATAAACAAACATTAAATATATTCATAGAGTACATAATAACATAAAAATGCTTATGATATAAAGTTAAGAATAAAAGCAGAATGCATTTTATAAAAATATGACAACATAAATGTATAAACCTTAAGTTTAGACTTAAAAAGCCTGACCAAATCTTGAAAGTGATTTTTTGTGTGTGATAAATTTATGGGTGATTTTTAAAAATGACTTTTCTCTATTTTCTAGATGTTATTTCTTAAGCTGTTAATGAAAGATAAACACTGATAAAGAGCCTTGGCAGATATATTAGAGTTCAAGAAAGATAGTCACAAACCTTACCATCTAGTCTTGAACTTGCCTTAATACAAAGATGATAACAAAATGTTTTAAAATTATAGATGTTATCAACTCAAGGACACAGGTTTCCCATAGTATTTGAGAAAAATAATAAATGTACACACTTATCAATTCACAAATCCAGAAAAAAATTAAACCCACTCTCTTCTAAGTGACATAATACTAGTCCAATGTTTCTGCTATTCTGTACATTGTCAAATTACAGCCTACATATGTACATCTTACTTTACCAAAAAGATGACCACTTACATAAATCCAGGTAAACAATCTAGTTTACTGAAGTGGAAATAGAAGAAATAATAGTAATGTCAATGTTACTACTGAACTTAAATACCTCTACCTTTTTTGATCAGCAGCTCGCCAAATTGTACAAATTTTCTAGAATATACATTATATGTACCAGAATTGAACAAAGAAATTCAAGATCACAGATTTGAATAATTTCACAAAAGGGTTTTAAGTTTATTTTAATAAGTATCTTAACTCATACATGACAAAATCCTTTTGAGAATGTTGGGGATCTTTATGTTATAATCCTTGGCAAACTTTTTCTGTAAAGAGCAAGATAGTGAACTTAGGGCTTTGTAGGCAATAGGGTCTCTGTTGCAACTTTTTAACTCTGCCTTTGTAGGGCAAAGCAGCCTTAGATAATATGTAAATGAATGAGCATGAGTCTTTTCCAATAAGGCTTTATTTCCAAAATTTGAATTTAATGTAATTTTCACATGTCACCATATATTCTTCTTTTGATTTTTTTCCTCAACCATTAAAAAAAATTTTAGCTCATAGGCAATACAAAAAGAAAAGGTGGTAGGCCAGATTTGCCCTGGGAGCTGAAGTATGTCAAACTGTTAGTTCTAGAGTTATTTTTTAACTTACTAGAAGGTTATATCTTTTGCCTCATTCCACTATCCGGAATGCTTTTATCCTCCTTCATTCCACCTTTAAAGTTTTATCTAACCTTTTTAAAGGCTTCCTCAAACAAGCCCTTCAAGAAAACTTTCAAAGTTTCCTTAACCAAATGAAACTTCTCTTCCTTTGAAACAGCATAGCACTTGTACCTTCTCTGGCTTTACATATGACTATTGACTTTTATCCAATTATTGGTGCTCCAATCCTTCCTTTTAACATTTTATGAGAGAAACCTTCTCTTACACATTCCTTATTGATCATAGTGCCCTGTACATAGTAGAAAAATAATAATAATGGTTGAATTGAAAGAAAACTATTCAACAGCCTCAATTCCTAGATGTAGGTCCATTGGTTTAGTAACAGCTTTTGAGGTTCTAAAAAAAATTTTATAAACATTAAAAGTATTCATAACTTTTAAAACACCAATGGATTTTAGTAATATTTAAATCTGAAAACAAATTTTATCTTGGAATCAAGAATGCTCACCATATTGTCAGAGAAGACAGATAAGGGAGAGCAAGAGAAGGACTGAAATATGAGTTACAGGGTACAGGATGCTTGCTATACGAGAGCCAAATATCTGGCAAGCATAATCCAGCTGTTCACAGGACACGATGTGGTCCTTTAAATGTCCTCCTAAAGTCATGAAAAGTATCAGAACTTTCCTGTATCTAAGATACTAGGACCCGATTATCCTTGGACACTCTTCCCTCTTCCCATGTGAAAAGAAACTGGCCTACAGACCCAGGAACCCCCTGGACCAGGAAGTTACTCAGCTCCAGAGAAGAACTCAAAAGTGAAGTTTGGGGTTTTCTATTAAATTTTTATATTTTTGTCTAAATCTAAATTCCTATTGCACAGATAAAATAGGAAATTATGAGGAACTCGAACCACTCTGCCTAAATTTAATTCTTAAGAATGCTTATTTAGTTGTTTAATCCTTACAAACTTAATTAACCTCTCCAAGCTACAGTTTTGTCACCTGTAAAAAGAACATAATACAGAATCTAACTCATGGGGGTATTGAGCTGTTGTGAGGATTAGATGAGTTAATATACATGTGTTTAGAAGTAGCACATAGTAAGCACCTATTAAAGTTAGCTATGATATATATAAGTGCATATACACTAAGAACAAATAGCATTACTGGTATTAAATTACTTCTAAAAAGCCACACATACCCTTGTCTTCAAGACATGTATTGTGTTTTATTTGATTGAGATAGAATTACCAGAGGAAGGAATTTACAGAAAATAGGAGACAGGCTATATGAGATTCATCAAGTAATTTTTGAAATGTAATAGAAGGAAAACAGCAAGCTGAAAATACATGTATGATTATGTGACAAAGAGAAAAAGGAAAAAAATGAATCCCTTTGGTGTTATCACAATAGTATTTTTCAAGCTTTGGCAGAATGCAATGATCAAATCAGCTTCCATGCATGGGGACAACGGCAGGCCAACTCACTGGCCATACTTACCACCTTTCTCTACCCTATAGGGACCTGCCTCTCTGTCCTTCACGTTAGCAGTGCTTCCTTCCCAAAGCTTACTCTTATAAGTTTCCTTTTCTTCCTTGAAAACATGTTCCCTGGACTTCACAGATAAGCCCTCTGCAATCGTTTGAGTTCCTTTCTCCATTTCTTCCTCAAGAACATTCTCCAAGCTTTCCTCTGTGGGCAAAAGCTTGGTCTCCATGTCTGCTTTTGTTATATTTTGGTCTTCAACTTCAATTTTGAGGGAATCCTCAATTGGAAGGTAGGATTTTTCTGGCTCATCGTTTTCACTCAACTCCCGAGAAGGTGAACTTCTGGCACTTTCGTTTGGACTGTTTTCTGTGTATACTCTCCTATCTTCCAGTGCAGACTCATCTTCACTGCAACTAGAATATGGGTGACTTCTGGATGAGGATGACGAAGCATTGTTTACATCTGTAAGTAATAAAAATGATGACATCATGGTTTTTCTCTAAAGCAATTGGTTTAATTGTGGGAATTATGTTAATAATCATACTAAAATTGTTTAATATAGTTTAGTAGATTTGATGTCCTTTTTCTGTATATTCTAGATATATGTCATGATAAAAAAAAAACCCTATGTAATCTGTGAGTCTATAGAAGCTCTCAACAAGAAATCACATTTAAAAATCAACCGTATTTATTTTTTGAAAGTCATTTTATTGGAGAAAACCTTTGTAAGTATGCATTTTGTTACAGAAGAAATGAAATCATCTTTCACTTGTTCAACAAAAATACTTAGTTCATTATCATCTTGGATAGCCACAGTATTCTCTGTGCATAAAGTTTAAATTGTTATCTTCTATAATGCCCACCTTAGTATACTCTGGCAACTGAGTAGAGTAAGATCTATGTATTTGCATACTACTTAGACACTTAATAAATATTTCGAGATGATGCTCACGTACCCGTGTGTGTGGAGTGTGTGTGTGTGTGTGTGTGCGCGTGTGTGTGATGTGAGTGTGTGTGTGGAGGAGGAGATGTCTTATTTCAGATTCTCCAGAAGCAAATGCTTAGATGAGGGTTCATGTTCCAGGAGAAATTCTTACAAGTGTGGGAGAAGCAGAGCAGGAAAGGGAAGAAGTCAATCAAGAGAGCTATTTTGAGAAACATTTCGACCTCAGTTTGATCCCACAGGGACCTCTAAAATCTAAATTATATTAAAATTTTCCTCCCTTGATGGAGTTAGGCTTTCATACTCTGCTCCAGCCAGATATGGCTACAGGCCACCCTAGGGGGATGAAATTTCTTGGCACTTTCAGGTTCTTTGTGCCTGAGGGTTAAACAACTCCATAGCTCACAGCTGTCCTCTGAAGAGGGCAGAGGGTGCAGAAGCTAGGGGTGAGCACACAGAATCAGTAAAAGAGATTCTAGGAGATCTGGGCACTATACTTATGTGATACTACACATATGTACTTTAGAGACATTGTAGCCAAAAATGGTTTAGTACTTACTACCCCAGAAAACTTTTTAAAAATCTCCAGGAAAGTAACATATACCCTAAATCTCAACAAGGAAGATGCACATCCTGAAACTTTAAAAAAAAATTTGTAACCAATATATCTCTGTTCATAATTGTTTTTTATAAAATATATTTTCAAATGAAATGTCCTACACTTACATGCTACTTAGCTTTCTTATTTTCTATTCTCTGTGTGCTCCTTATTCTTTTTTCGTCTTCTTTTTCTGTTTCTGGTTGGCAGCCGCACAGATGGCTGTAGCAGTCGATGCAGAGTTCAAGGGAAAAAATACCTGTCTTTACTTTTATCCTCTTCCCTTGCTCCTGCCAGCCCCAACGGCTCTCCATGACAGGTCTTAGCATTTTAAGTATATTCTCAGAGACATATCAGAGTTTCCACAAAGATTTGAGAGATGCTACACAGCAGTAAAACACAAACTCTGAAAAGCCTTTAAGCAACAGAACCCCTAAGTACAGTTCCATTTATTCTTATCTCCTAACTACCTTGACAGGTACCACATGACCACTGTTTCTCAAAAGAATCACAAATTTTAGCTGCTCAATCTTTATTTCCATTATAATAAATCTGGATATGCTGTCTCTCTGTAGGGAACATAGCAGATCAAGGACAGTTGTTCTCTATCTTATTTCTACTAGTTCAGAAACTTTAGGGACTATGGTTTCCCCCTTTCGTAGGTATCTCACATTTGTTTCTTGTTTTTTAATAAAAAACAACTCTTTTGCTAGTGGTTTGATCAATGGTTTTCATTAATTGCACAATTAGCTAGGACACAGCGTTATACTTGTTCTGGATTTCAAAGGAATATTCAGATCTATCATCTTATTATTATCTTGATGATTCTCACTTTTGACTCTGACAATTGTTCACATAATAATAACAACAAAAAAGAGTGCTCCTCTATGTTTCTTTAGTAGCTTCTATTAATTGTATTATTTAATATCAAAAGGCTGAACCATACTCTGGTTCAATTTTGAGCCAGTCCTTTAGAGAATGAATGGTCACAAAGTGGAGAAAGTACCTGACCTCCCATATAAAATCATTTCAGTTTTCAAATTTTTCTTTAATCTCGTCACATGATTTTATTTCACTGTCATTTCTTATTCTCATTTTCATACAGACACTGGGGCAAGACTTTGTCTACAAAAATAGCTCAAAATGCTTTAGGGCCATGTAATGGGATTTTCAACACTAAATTTATTTATTCTCTTAGAAATAAGGTGAGTTTTTATATGAAGGAACTTTTTATATAAAGGAAATTTGAGGGCGCATATGTAAATTTTTTTTTTTTTTTTTGTCATTAGGAGGGAGAATGTAATCTTAGAGGCATAATAATAATCAACTCTGCCTCTCACCCAATTCCATTTGTCTCTCCAGTATCCCCTCCATGTACTGATGCAGAAAGAACCTACTCTGGTCTTCATGGTAAAGAGATGATTTGCACTTGTTCCTCAAGTCCTTGGGCAGAGCCAGCAAGTTAGTGCCATGGTTCCATGTCCTAAGCAAGATCTCTCACTTTTCTCTCTCTACATTCAATCAATCCCTAAATCCTTCACTGTCTTGTCTTTTCATGTCATTGATAACTATTTACCGATAACTGTTCTTTCTCCTGCATCACTACTATTTTACACATGAGATTCAGAGGAAAGATGTTTTTCTGTAAGACAAACCCAGGTATTCCAAGGTTTTACTCAGCTAATTAATAACTTTGATTTTGGTTATGCTACTTAAATTCTCTACGCCTCTGTGCTCTTGGCTGTATATTAAAGATAATTTTACTTACTCTCCATAAGTCACCGTAGAAATTACATAAAAAAAATATCTAATCTAATCTAATAATCCTTTCTTATGACCTTTTAGTTTTTTTCCTCTTTGAAATTATACCTGCTAAGTCTATTCTAATAAATTTCTTTCTTGTGATTTCACTCTGTATATTATATTAATAGTAATCGCAGTTATAATTTATTGAGGAAAAAAGGGAAAAAGAAAAACTTTGATCATGATTGTATACCTATGTGTAACAAGCAATTAGGAAATCACTTTATAAGCATCTCGTTTAATCCCATGGAAGTTATTTATTTTCTAGATTGTTCTAGATCTAGAATGCAAAGCCCAGAGAAGTTAAATAATATCCAATGTCCATTAGTTATAAAGTGGCAAGTTTTATAAAACACTTTTTTTTTTTTTGGTAATGACCCACTATAGTAAAACCAAGTCCCTCCACCTGCCAAATGGCCTTCAAATAGAGAACATCCAATGTCATGGACCCATCGTGGCTTCTCTTAGCTAACTTCCCACTGTTACCATTCCAGGATGACAGATAGAAAACGATTCTCTCCAAAACATCAGAACTCACAGAATTCACAGTCTCTCCTCCCTTTTATATCTCTAATGGTCATTCTTAATTTTGTTACTGCTCTAGAACCCAGACAGAGTTCATTTTAAACACTCTGAGGCACGCAATATGAACACAGAGCAGAAGATAGCTGTCAAAACCTTCCTTGGTTTATTTATAATGCTAACCATGATGCTATGTGTATGAAACTACATGGCATTTAGTTACTTGTAATTTAATACTTTGTGGGCAATTACAAAAATTACACACACACACACACACCAGTAATCTCCAGTGTTCATACTCCCTGCCTATCCAACTCGATATATGCCTAATCAAGGGCACTGACCACATACACCACAGTCAACATCACTCCAGCACAGCACATTCAGAATGAACTCTGCTCTCCTTTCTCATGACCAAGGCTCTGAATTGTCTTTCGCCTTCCCACTCACTTATGTAGATTCATTCACTAAATACATACTAAGCACTTCCTACATGTCAGGCAATGATCTAGATGTTGAAGATACTATAGAGAAAAAAAGGCAGGCCAGGTATCTGCTTCCACACTCTGGATGCACACTGCCTCCTTTTCCATGAGCACAATAGATCAACTGCATATGTTCATTAAGGTGTTTGTTCATTAGTCTAACAATGACTGAGAATAGCTCTTTCAGAAACTGCTGTTATACTCTTATTGTATTTAATAGCCATATTGTCTATTTTGAATCAATTATAAGTCACGACCCTAGTTTTCAATCACCCCCAACATGGATCATGGTTTTACTATGATCCATGTCCTGATTTTAATTACTTTGTTTTTGGTTAACTAGCATGAAACCCATATATATGCCTTTATTTAAGTGCACAAACTCAAATACATAAATTCAGTTAAAAATTTAGACCATCTCAATGACATACCATGTATCTCAACTCAGTGAACTCTTCTGAACTCTAACATGAATTACATCCCTCTTTTCAATTTCTTAGTCCAAGGGTTCACAGTGAAATCTGCATAAATACTTCTACTATTTTTTAAATTAACCATGGCACATCAATTTATACTTATACCATTACTTGTATTAGCACTTCTATCTTGATTATACTCATGTCCATAAAAATTTGTTTATTTTATATATCAGATGTAATGGATGAGTCAATATTTTCATGTTCAATAACACCTAATTAGACACGTGCTTTGTACTCAATAATGTTGAATGAAAGTATACTTAATGAACACAGATGTAGAAATAATTAATTCTAGCTATGAACAGTAGCTAGGTATCTGTCTTATGAGAGAGCATATGTCCCCATACTGGTAATTCATTACTCAATTCATCAATGAAACAAATATATACATTACACTGTAAGAATAAATATCTACAGGTAAATGTAGATATAACAAGAAAAATAAAGAAAGCTTAAAAATTCCTTCATGTTTACTTTTAATTGTACTTAACAAACATTAAAATTAATACTTAAAATACTGAGACTATAATGAAATCCTGTGTCACATTGTGCTGCCTAAGTCTATTTACATTTATTCTTTAACCTGGTCAATCAACTGTGCATTCCACAGATTATATTGGATGCCTGGGCAGTGCCTACGCTACGTACAAGGCAGATTCAAAACTGTAGAGAAATGCCTAATAGAAAAGTATTTATGTAAACTAAAAGACGCTGCTTCATTTAAGTATTCACCTGAAAGCCATGACTTATTACTTCAACAACTGAAAAGTCAAAATGGATTGAAGAATTCTTATCATTAAGAAAAATTAAAGTTTGACTAATTATGCACAAATCACACACATAGATTTTGACCAGAAGGCCTCCCACAACCTTCTCCTAATCCTCTCTGATCCAAGGATCAGACAAGTTACACTGAAGTTCACAGAATGTGACTTCACAGCATGTATAATTTCAACATAGAAGAAGCAACCTTCCCTCATATGCAACCCTTCAAGCTCATAGTCAAGACAAGAAATAAAGAATGACATTCCTGCAGTCAGTAAGTCAAATAAATAGAACATTTGTGGAACTCTGGGACCTAAAAATTCTATTAGGCCTAATTCTTCAATAAACTGGAAAATAGCATAAGTGAAGCGTTATGTTTCTTACTAGAAAAAAAATTGCTTTAATTCTTAAGTTCTTTTCTTTGTATTCTGGAAACAAATTCTCTTGCTCCATCCCACAACCTCCTCTTTCTCATAAGGAGCTGCTTAGTCTTTCCTGCTTACTCATAGTGCTATCATTGAAACTGTCCATGAAAGTATGAAAGTATGTTCTCCGTGACATGACACTTCCCCTCAACCTTATAACATTCATCTACGACAATATATTTTCAACTGGTGACTTAGTGCCTGGGGTTACCAACACAAATGCAGAGAAAAGTAAGCTGTCCTTCTTTTTAAACGATGGGAAGTCTCACACATCATTCCTATACCGGGGTCTTCTCTTAGTTCTCAGTCCCTAGCACTCTATCACTCACGGGCTGCTCAGCACAGTATATTTATCAAGGAGGGCAACGCAATTGTTAGCTGGCAGTTTAAATGGTGCCAACTTGTCATGAGAGTGACAGCCTGGGCAATTGTTTGCCCTCTGGGAACAGGTGCAGGCAGGTTCAAATGAAACACATCCAAATACTAACAGCAAGATTCTTAATCATGTCAATAAAAAGGATGTACTGGTGTCTGGAATTCAGTGGTCACAATACGCCTCTTACACTTTTGAAGATCAAATGCTGTCTAGCTTTTCAACAGTGTTCTGAGGAATCTATCATGTTATAATCGTTTTTAATACATGCTACTTATTTGCTGGATAAAACTCTCTAATTCTGATGTTCCACATGCTAAAATGCACATTTTTAAATAACATAAGATCAGGGTATCAAAATAAAGAGATGGAAAATAAAGGAGATATATAAACTTGGGTAAAATTAGATATATCCATTTATATTTTCTCTGTTTAAAAACAAACAAACAAACAAACAAATAAACAGAGGCTCAACAACAGCATAAGATAAAGAGCACAAGATAAATTCCTCTAAAATGTATATTCTTAAAGAACATAATCTTTTTGGGGGGCACCAGGGGATTTATTTTAATTTTAGATAAATGGATATTTTCTGATTCAGAGAAATTCAGGTTCTGACATTGGGTAATATTTGTGTTTTTCTCTTTAAGTTATTTAATCTCACCATTTTCAAATTTATTCATTCATAAAATAAAAATAAAAATAAAAAAGACCTGCTTTTCAAGATTGTCTGAAGTAAATAAGATAACCCATGTAAAATATTTAGCACAGTACTTAGCATAAAATAGAATCTTAATAAGTAATACCCATAGAGTGCCTTTCCAAACACAGGATTCCAATTATTTATAGGTAAGCAGTATCCAATGTTAAAACTTACGTATTACTGCCAGTTATTCAATAATTACAGGTCTAAATGATTAAAGCTTTCCCTCAAGAAAGATCCAAGTACTGCCTACATCCTCTGTTTGAGCATTAAAAGTTACTCTTTCTTAGAAAAAAACCCATTTGATCTCAAGAAAGCAAGGTGATTATGTAGCACAAAAATAATCACCAGATGATTGTATGTTAAAAGAATGTACAGAATTTTTATGAATCAACATTTGATAATTCCCCATTACTGAAGAAATAAAAAAATTGAGTCCTTTGTGTTTTGAACCAGTTATATTTATATACAAGCATGTTTTCAATCTTTTTCCTAGTTCGAGTCCTTTGAAATATTTCCTTTAAAATTTGTTTCAGGTAACAATCACTTTTCCATAGAATTCTTTAACTTTCTCTATGTCATGTAGGAATATAAACTTAAATCCAACATTTACATTCGATTAGAGAAAATAGAGAAAAGAGCTTATATATTAGGCTTAGAAACATAAAAGGTAAAGATTAAGAGAAATTATAGAAAGGGCCTAGTTTAAGATTTTATAAAAAATATTTAAATGCTTGACCATTAATCATGAGTCATTCTTTCAACTGTAATAAAAATGACAGCAAATCTTGTTTTCAGGTTTACTGATAGTTAACATTATTCTAAATTTTTACACTGTACTTCCCTCTTTGATTGTCAGGAAGTTTAGGATTAAATTTTTTAGTTCAAGTATAGTCATGATCTCATCTATGGTTCCAACTAAAATTATTTTCTCTTTTTAAGTAACTTCTAAATAACTCTGTTTCTTGTATTATTGACTTGTATGTGTGTCCATAAAATTTTAGAATAGGTTTGCTTGAATTCTTTCTTGAATTCAAGTGGAAGTACAAATATTTGCTCTTGTTATAATTTGGTTACTTAATTTATTTTTATTTTATATTATCTTAAAATTGTCTTTGAATTCAAAATTTTAAGATTGTATTCAGAAAAATTTGAGAGGTAAATAGAATTGGCAAAAATGAAGAACAATTCAAAAGGTTATCATAATATGACCTCATTCTCTAATCAAAAACAAATGGGTTCCTTCTTTGACTGCACATTATTTTGTTGAATTAAGTTTTTTAAAAAGGTCTTCAAAATTTAAGATATACTTCCGATGATGAGGGTTTCTTTCTGTACCTGAAAAGCTCTATTTTTCCTGTGAACATTCATCCTGTTTTAGGCTTAACGATAGTGAGCAAGCTACCTTTGCCAAGAAAGATAATCCTTCTATAAAACTAATATGCCAGCATCCTGTGTTTGAGGTAAGTTGAGAAAAAAACATAAACCTAAAGCAGGAATCTTCAACTTATCCTTTGAGCACTAGCTACTTTTCATTTTTCCAAAGCCATGAAATGGTATTTTGTATTGTGTCTGTCTGTCTGTCTAAGAGGGGATAGTTTAGAATTCAAAAAAAAAAAAAAAAAAGCAATAATTTTCTAAGTAAACAGAAGTATTATTAAAGTTTTACCTGACATTCTGCTGAAAAATCCCAGCAAACTAAGGAAAGGAGAAGGATTAGAGTGACTCCATAATTTGGATATCTATAAAAGATTGATTGATCAGCATCCTCTGGTTATGAAACCATGTTCTAAACATTCCCTTAAAAGAAGATTACCTCATTAAATATAAGGAAAACTAGTAGGCATGCTTCTTAAACAGCCTATGTCATACGATAAGCTAAACAACTTGCCTTGTTTATCCTCTTCTAATTCACTCTCAGAACATCCATCACCCTCATCTTTCACATTGTCATCAGCATCTAGTGCCTTCTGTGATGAGGTTTCACTCTCCTTTTCAAGGTATAAATGATCTTTTTCATCATCTGAGGGTGACTTTGACATTCCATTCATTTGATCATCATCCTGTCCTTCATTAGCTTTCTCATCTTGTTTCTCCTCATCTACTTCAAAATCTTCTTCATATTCTGAGAAAAGAAAATTTCCACTATGAAAATGAAAATAGAATCCCTGACATTTAACCCATTTTACTTAATGAGAACTTTGACTCTATTATCCTCTTTTCTCAAGGCCTTTCTTTGCTTCTTTTTCACATAATTAGTGAACATGGAGAGCTAACAGCAAATGATCAAAGACTGCAATCAGTTACATATACAAGGGCACAAAAGAAATGAAGCTCCAAATGACAAGCCTGAAACCTAATAAGAGTTCATATACAAATGGACATCATCATCTACAATAACCAAAAGGGACAAGAGAAGAACTTGATAGAAAACAACAAATTAGAGATAAATTAAAAATGAAGAGAACAAGAGTATAATAATGAAAGTTAATTTGGAGATCCAGTGAGGTCATATTTCATATGAAGAATGTTCAAAATATTTGGATATCAAGTTAATGAATAGTGAAGTGGAAAAATTCAATTAATCAAGTCCAAAGGCCCTGAGAAGCAACACTGAAAAGCAATTCTTTGAGAACCAAATGGACATCAAGAAAAGGTATTATGAAAGATTTTACACCTAAGCCAGAACTGCAATCATATGTTTTATTAATCCCTACAATCAATGAAATAATTATATTCCAAGGATTAAAATTCTTATAAAATAGAATATTCTTGTCACAGCCACTAATTTGCTTCATTCCCTACAGAGGTGCAACAAATCTGTAGCAGAAAAAGAAAATTGTCACATCAGATAAACTCCAGCTGTCCCTTGTGGTTATAATTTTTCACCCTTCATATTTAATTGTTCCCCTTTTTCTTCCACCAAAAACTAACAATCTTGAAGTGACAACATGCCAAAGATAGAGAGCAAAAGGATTTCATGCAGAACCAATTAAGCAAATAAACAATTATCTTCAAAATGAAAATTACAGGGAAAATAGTTTTCCCTCTTTTGTATGTTTTAGTTATTAGATAGTCTGTTTTCTTTTCCAGTGGTGGGGGCCTCTCAGGTAATACCATGGGAGCTATAAACCCTGACTGGTGAAAGAAACTTAATTTAAAACGCAGGCCCTGTGCATTTGAAGAAAGCCGTGTTAATGCAGAGAATGTGTGAGAGAGATGCTAAGAGGAAAGGTGAAATCAGGAACTTTAATGAATAAAGGCAAACAAAGAAAATTCATCACAAAAATGTTTTCATGAAAGAAACAATATGAATGAAACTGTAAATTATTAGTAGTAAAACAAAATTATAAAATAAGCAAGAAAATGAAGAATGTGGTTTATATTGCATGAAAAAAACAGGAAATATAATAAAAACAAATAAGTATGTTGATCCAAATATTTCAGGCCACATAATAGGATGGTTCTTCACTCGGCCTCGTTAGCTGTCAGTAAGCCTTTATGTGGAAGAGGATAAAAACTGTAAGATAAAAGACATTAATTATAGTAACACAACCCTTGCCATGAAGGACTCTCCAGTTTTCTTTGAGAAAATAAGACACAGGTACATAAATGATACTGTACTCATAGTATTTTTCACACAATAATGTTAGTTTAATGCTATTGGGCTCAATGACTATGAATTTTTATATAGGACTCAATTAATTATGTGAAATAGTGTCAAGCAAGTGTAATAGATTTAAAGAAGGACAGAAAGTCGTTTGGAGATCATAGAAAACTTTGTAAAAGTTGGTGTTTAGTTAGCCACAGAATACAAGCAAACAGAGAAACATGCACATATATCACTTTACAGATATTTGTTTCTGGTCACAGGATAAGCAGGAGGCCAGACAGAACATGAGTGAATGCTATAATTCCATCAATAGTATTAGACAGTAGGAAAATATGAGGCTTTTGGAGTCAGGCAATCATGTACCCAGGTCCCAGTTTAAACACTCACTAGTTGTGCGTCCTTAGGCAATCTACCTTACAAAGCTGTGGTGAGTATAAGAGCAATAAACCCTGGAACATGCTTAATACAGTGCCATGGTCATTAGGTACCTAATCAATATTAAGGATTAGTAGTAATAGTGACTGTGATTGGAGGTAGAGGGAGTTGGTCGTAGAACAGGAAAAATCACACACAGTATGTACTCTGTACACTTTAATGGAGGCACCTGATTAAAATCAGAGAAGTACAAATGTCCACAATTAGGACATAATTATGGTTACATTATTGAAACAGAGCATAAAATTGAAGGAACATGTAGTGAGCCACAAGAACAGTCTCTGCATCCTATTTTGCAGGAGCTTCTGTTTCAGCCCCCTCCCCCAATATGAAATGTAAGGCTGCCTCGGCTTTATTCTACCCACCACTATTATCACATCTAAATATTAGCCTTCTATTAACCACAGAGCACTCTATTAGCGTTATAGCTCAAAGCACACCTCCTTTGTGTCATCGACTCATGCAGTTTCAATATGAAAGAACTGGCGGCATGTTTTCAGAAGTCCTTTTTATAATTTTTTCTTTTTCCCCCATTTCATCTTCCTTATTACAGAGAATTCAATTAGCTTGTTGTTTACCATCCTTGCTAATGAGGAAGTGAGGCAACACGAGGTCAACATTAATCCAGCTGCAACCCTCCCTCACTGACCTCCACTCAAGCTTCTTGCTGCCCTTACCATCAGCGGCTGTTCTGTAAAGAGCTGACGCCTTGCTGCTGCTGTTTCTTTCTTTCTTTCTTTTTAATGGAAACAAGCAATTAAAGTCCATTAACTATCCGACACAGAAGAAGGATCTTGGAAAAGCTGTATTATAGGCATAAAGTATGCTACCCATAGCCCTGGCCGTGTTGGTTTAAGAGAAAATAAATGAAGAAAATGAAAAGCTTCTATTGAACGTGGCTTTAATAAAACTACATGTCTTGAAAGTTAAAACAAACAAAACAACATCCCATTTGTTAATCTCTCTGCTATTGCTGTGCTGCTGTAGATATTTCTAAATTCTCAGTCTAAGATAATAGAGACGAGAAGGGTTCACTGAGAGAGAGAAGTAACTCGGTCAGTGTTATAAGTGAAAACACATTATTTCAGTAATAAACAAACATAAAATCCAGTGCTATACCAGCTCTGTTATTATTCCCTTGGATAACTAAAACCCTTGGGCAGCAACAAGATGAGGTAAGGAAGAAGATATCTATGATGTGCCCTTCCCCTGATACCAGACCTTCTACACGTCGTCTCAGCCCATGGCTATTACTCCTCTAATCCGGGCTTTGCCCCCTTGGTGTAAGATGGACACTCAGGCAGCTCCCGTTTCTGATTCTTTGACATATCACCCAGAATCAGGTCATTTCAAAGGTGGCTTGTACAGAATATCAAGTTGGACAGTATTTGAAAGTTTGAGCTTTGAAATTAGACAAAGCCCAGAAATTAGACAAGCCTGAGTGTTGAAAGGTAGCAGGATATGCCACCCCAAAACATGGCACTTTATTTTAAACTGAAGGCAAATGAGAAGTAATAGATATAAGAAAAGAATACTGCCCTCACTTATTTGCCTAAAAGCAGGACATAAATTTGTAAAGGTGTCTTCCCTCCTCTCTCTAGCAGAAAGGACTGAAGTTAATCAAAGGAGACAACTATAGACCCTTTTCATTTTAGATATGGCAAAAGAGAAATCAGCATAAGAAATCTCAATAAAACTAGCTCTTATCTACCATTTGGTCCCCATATATTTGCCTTCCCACAATTTGCTGCCCCTAGAAGCTCAAAGCCCTTTTCCTTTGTCTTGTCACTTTTCTAAAACGGAATTGTTCTTTTGTTAAGATGCCACGTAAGTCTAAATTCTGGGCACTCCTTTGAGTTACTCAGCTCTGAGTTCTCTCATGTGTATGTTTGATGCATATACTAATACACTTGTTTATTTTTCCCTTGTTAATCTCTTATCGGTTTCATTTATAAGGACCCAGCCAATGAACCTAAGGTAAGTAGAGAGAAAACTATAGTTTGAATCCTAGTTCTGCTACTTTTTCTCTATATGTCTGAGCCTCAGTTTCCCAACTTGTAAAATAGAGGTGGTTATAATATCCACCACATCGAATGGTGAGGATAAAATGAAATAGTATGTGGAAAGTGTCTGGCTGAGTGTTCAGTGCCTGGTTCTTTTATTATTGTTATTATCACTACCACATTTATGAATGTGTGTATGTGTGTATGTGTGTGTGTGTGTGTGGTGGTGGTGGAGGAGAGGAGAGAGAGAGAAAGAAGGAAGAAGAGGAAGGAGAGAAGGAGAGGGGAGGGGCAAGGAAAGAAGAGGAGAGGAGAGCAAAGGAGAGGAGAAAAGAAAATAAGAAACGCAGACAGATAGGCTCTAGGCCCCAAGCCTATGTCGACTGTTTCTAGTTATGGAATATTCTACCAATATATAATCATATAGATTGTGCCTACCTGATGCCAAAGCATCAATTTCACCAAAGCAAGTACATTCAAATATTTTTCAAAATTCTATTTAGTCAGAATGGTCTCTATCTGCAGAAGTGCATAGGGACTCTGGCTTACACAGACATAAACTTGCCTTGCCCTCCTCCACCCACAAGAACAGTCAGCAGTTCTGGAGTTAGGCCTGCCCTCCTCTAAGGCAGGTGACACAGGACTCCACTCAAAACAGTACAGGAAGGTGGTCAGGGATTCCTCAGTGTAGCAGCACTGCCTAAACACCATCACTGAGTAATAACACAATGGATATTTTTGCAAATTTGGTAATCACATTTTTAAGACAAGCAAAAGAATAACAGCAACAATAAAAGAACCCTGTGCTATCCATTACCGTATTTAAATAGATTTTCATGGTCATCTTCCCAAACTTGTCCTGGTTTTCCTCTACGTTGCATTTCTTCTATTGCAGTTCTCACTTCTTCGATCCCTATTTTTTCCTCTTCAGCTGAAAAAATGACTGAAGCAGAGGTTTTGTTCCCTTCCATCTCATTCCTTCTTGGTATCATGTATGCTCTATCCTTCCTCAGTTTCCCCTCACCCTTCTCCAGTTCCTCTCTTTTTTGAATGTTCCTTTGTTTCCTAGGTTTTGGTGATGTTGGTTTTTTGTCAAGACCCATTGCAATAATGCACCTATGAAAATATGAACATAAGGTGTTTATTAATCTTTATATATAGCACAGTGGAACCTCGAAGCTTTTTAAATCACTTATTCTTGTAAGAAACATCATAAGAAATATTTTATTATCATACACATAATTAAAAATAAACTATTTCCTTTTTATTAATACTAAAATCTTATAAATGAACACAACAAATGCTTAATAATTTTACCCTCAATAATACATAAGAAAAGAGAACAACAACTAAGAACTATAGTCTCAATCTAAAATTTGTGTCTTAAAGTATATTTTTGGCCTTAGAGTCATATACATATACATATATGTATATGTACATATACGTATATATACATATACATATATATATGTATATGTATATTCAAGTCCTTAAATGAGAATTATATGATAAAGAACATTCAGGTTTATAAACACAGGGAAGCAGAGAGAAAAATAATCAGAAGAAGAAAGATGGCATTCGGTCTTTGATAATTTATTATTCTAACAACAAAAAATGACATATAAGGCTGACTCTAAATAAATACGATTGATTTTTTAAGAAACATATACATTCGAAAGTTGTGTCCTTTAAATAAACACCTCAGGAGCCTTCACACTCATTTTAATAAAGTGTCATTATTACTTTTAGAATTGCCTTCGAAACTTGTACCACAATCTTTGGTGATTTCTGCTGGCAATAAGCTTTTGTTCTTTAAAGATGGCAATAATTTGCAGAGGGCATAAAGTCATTCAAAGTCAAATCTGGTGAACCAAGCAGATGATCTAAATGTATTAAGACATTAAAATTTTTTAAATCAGTTACAACAACAATCATGTGAATGAATCCTTCTATAGCTTTTTTCCTATCACTCAGTTAACATCAAAATAAGAATTCCAATAGTGATGATACATTAATAAGATGATGATTATCATAATATGATTGCAGAGCACTCCCTCTGCGCCAAGCTCTTTCCTGTGTACTATATATACATTATCTTCCAGCTTTTCCCCACAGACCAATTAATTAATAACGATTATCACTACTTTCAAATGAGAGAAGTGAGGCATAAAGGGTCCATGATGTGCCCAAGCTCACTCAGCAGGTTAGTGATAGAGCTGGATTCCAACTCAGGTCTGTTAGACATCATCACCTCACACTCAAGTACAAAAGCATGCTTAGATTACAAATATAACCCTCTCAAGTGACTAGCTATACCTACAAACATTACACCGCTGGGCTAATCACCAGGGAAAGTGCTCATGCTCCCCACCAGACACTAATAGAACCTGAAGAAGTTTTCATCAGGGTCTAGAGACAATCCATGACCTGGAACAGGGGGCTGGCATTTATCAGTCTCCACATTCCTCCTCCTCTAGAAATATACATGTCCCCTTCTCTACAGGTTACATGACTATTGAGTCAATTACATTGAGTAGGTGAAAAGAGATCAGAATGCAGTCAAGACTTATTGGTCTAAAAATAATAGAAATAATATGTAGAATTTGAAAATTGCCTCAATGTGAATCAAATTTAATGGCACTTTTTTAAACTGAAGATTTTACTGAATTTCAATCATCTCTAGTCTAGAAATAAGAATTAATGTTTCCAACGAGCAAATACGAGAACTTAGTTACATCACTTTTCAATATCTCTCCATAAAATAAAGCTAAAAGGATCTGTACTTGAAGTAACTATTGGGCTATAAAAAAAGAGATAATAAGAATACACTTACTTTGCCTATATTAAGGATGATAAATACTTCCCAACTATAATGATGACCTACTTAGCACATTGCTTTCCTTGGAATAAAAGTGTCATGAATCTTCACAAAATATGATTACCTACACTGCTTTCTGTTCAAGCTGTTCTTCCCTTATCAATGGCAACACCAAATCCATTGATTTGGAGCCTCTGCTATGCTGGTACTTCAAGTTTATGTTGTGACTGTGCAGATATTTTGATGCCTCCCTACAGCAGGCACAGACTTTTTATTGCCCATCTGCTTAGGGGAATTGGACAAACAAAGTGGGTAACATCTGTGCTCTCCTCATCACTGACTACCTAGTTGGCTTCAGAGTATAATTTGAGGTGTTGATTCTGATTACTGAAGCTTTCTGTATTCTATTTGGTTAGGCAATTCTTCTTCCTGTGTTTTACTCTAGTAACTGAGAGTAACTACCACGTCTCATCAAATAGTTCCTGTAAGTGAGGAATAAGTTCAGTTGTGGAACCTCTGCACTTTGGAAGACCACTGCCAAGGTTTTCTTGTTTTTTGAGGACCGTAAGCATGTAATTCCAAATTATTTTTAGAACTAGAATTCCCTACTGTTTTATTTTATTACAATAAAAGTTCTAGGAACCACTATTTTTAAATGAATGAAAATAAATTTCATTTTTAACGAATTGGAGGAATTAATGTACAGCTCTTTAAAATAAGTATTATTATAGATGTGACCCCCCCCCCAAAAAAAAAAAAGTTGTACAATATGATAAATGATAAGTCTTCTTAGGGGCAGGTCTCAATTTTCACTGGAGTTCTGTAGTATGGGTACTTTTAGAATAATCAGAGTAGTGTCAAGTGGGACAGGGACAAGCAAGCAAGGCTCCAGCACTCACCTACCCATCATTGCCCCTATTTAAACCAGTCTGCCTCGATGTTTACTTGGTCTGCAACAAGGAGAATTCAAGTGAGACCACACTGTTCTACTCTGGACATTCACAGATTTCATTTGAAGAAATGATTATGAAGCCAACAAAATATTGTAAATCGGTGAAGGGACTCAAAAGATAAAAAAAAAAATTAAAAGTTTTAAAAATAAAATTAAAGAAAACTAATGTTTTATGAGAACTGTGCCTTTTAATTAAGGATAATAGATCTTACTCTAATGCTACAACTACTTTGTTGTTGTTGTTATTTGAAAAGTTCAAAGAAAGAAGCTAGAAGAGACCAAGTGAAATTGTATAAAGAATTGGACAGAGGCTAGTAAGTATCGAATAGGAGAGAACGTATCATCAATCAGATTTTGGTAATGATTATTGAATCTCTATAGGGAATGTTTAGGACCAAATATTTACAGCTTGGATTTGTACAGCAACTCCCAAAGAATGCAATGTGTTTACACAAGGATGATGGAATATAAGCTCATTAGTTTTCCTGAGAGTTAAACAGACATGTGTTAAATGACTTGCTCACAAATATGGAGGATACATATTTGAGATGGAACAAGAAAGCAACTTCAGGTGGGTCCAGAGTACTCCTGGGCACTTCTATTGTATCACCTGAGACCATTTGCTCTCCTACTTGCTGGATGACTCATATCTCGTCTCTCTCCAAAATCTTCCAAATCTCTCCTTCCCCAATCTTAACCTCACTGATAAATTCTTGTTTGACTGAAAAAAATAGAAATAATCCACAGAGAACTATCTGTTGGTCCAAACACATTCATCAATTTACCTCCCTTTCTATCTTATATGCCATCTCTCCACCTGTTACTATAATATTTCTCCTCTTTTAAGGCTAATGCCCCCACGTGAACCCTGGATCTCATCTCCTCTAGTCTACTTAAGCACTTTGCTCTAGCCATTTCTCCCTCTATGTTATGCTTAATTAATTTTTTCTTCTTCTTTGGAGTATCAATTCTATCAGCATATAGCCATATTGTAACAGCTCCCATCTTAAAAAATAAAAAGCCTCCTTTGACTCCTACATCCTCCCTCTTGGCTATCACACAATTTCCATCCTTTATAGCTGAAATCTTTTAAAAGAATGATCTATATTCTCTGGCCTTACTTTTTTCCAATTATGTGTTAAACCCACTCCAATTAGGCTTACATTCCTACCACTCCACTATTACTTGTGCCAACATCACCAATAACCAACACATTACCAAATTGTGCTTGATCCTTATTCTTCACTTACATTACCTATGCACACATTCAACCCTATTGATCAAGCCCTTCTTCAATCATTTTGTTCATGTCCAAGACATCACTCTCTCTAAGTTCTCTTTCTAATCACTGGCTTTCCTTCTTAGGCCTTTTGCTGGTTCCTCTTTATCTCCCTCATTTTTTAACTGGAGTAACCTGGAGTTCATTACTCAGGCATCTTCTCTATCTGCATTCAATTCTTAAGCAATCTTGTCCCATCTATAGACTTTAAATGCCGTCTATATGCAAATCATTCTCAAATTCATATTCCCAACTTGGACCTCTCACCAGAACTTATAGATGTCTCAAACTTGGTATGTCTAAACCCAAAATCTCTTTATTTCACCCTGTTTTTTTCCCCCATAGTCTTCTCCATCTTAGTACATGTTAACTAGACATCTTTCCAGTTGTTCAGACCAAAAACTTTTTAATCATCTTTGGCTCTGTTCTTTATCTCATGTCTGGCATTCAATCCATCAATAAATCCTATAAACTCTACTTTCAAAATACATCTAGAACCCAGTCATTTCTCTTTTTACCATTCTCTCACTTCTGAACTAAAGTAGTTTCTACCCTTTCCCCCACCTGCCTCGTTTATTTTTTCCCATAGGAGCTACTATCAAATCATGACAGGTCATTGGCCCAAAATCTAACTTAGAGGCTTTGCATCCCTCTCAGAATAAAAGTCAAAGTCCTTGCAATGACCTTAGGACTCTACGTAACTTGGCCCCATGGTCTCTCTGACCTCATCTTCTATCATTGTTCCATTCCTTATTGTTGCTCTGGCCACTAAGCATATTCCTGCCTCTTACCCTCTGTATACACTTTTCTTCTACCTGAAAAACTATCTGGAGGAAAGGATGTTTTTCTGTTTTCTGCTCAAAAGACATCTTATCAGAGAATGCTTTCTTGACCATCTTATATAAAATAATCCCACCCTCTGACCTTTATCCCCCCCCCCCAACTACTTATATCTCCCTTAACCTGTTCTGTGTTTATCATGCTTATTATTAATGGGTTTACTGGGATGTTAGCCCTTTCTCCATTAGAATTGGCTCCATGGAGGAAGATACTTTGGTTAGTCCATTCCTGTGTTCTAGTTTAGGATATAGTCAATTCTCCATGAGTACTTTCGGAAAAAAATTAAAGAAAGCGTGTAAGCGAGTCTCCTGACTTCAGAAAGAAAGTCCAGTATGAAAGCTAATAAACAACGGTCAAAACTTACCTTTGATCATGCATTTTCTTATGCCCCATATTGAAACTAGGAGCATGAGAATGATATTTGGGCCACACCATAATGCAGGCACACCTATAAAATGCACAACCTATAATGTCCAACCATACAGCCAGATGGTTGCACATGTTTTTGGGCTCAGCCAAAAACCAGTTACTAAGAGGAATGAGAAAAAAGGAAAAAAAGAAAAGAAAACCCCTCTCCTTCACTGCAGAAACAGAACTTAAAGCATACTGAGGAAAGTAAGATTCAGAGAGAAATAGAATTTGAAACAGCACTAGCTTTTATTCTCATTATACAATATATGTGGACGTCTAATTTATCTTATTTCAAATACTAAAAGAGGGGTTTTAATAAACAACCTTTAACTTAGATATTTTAGGCTTATCTACACTGACATCTTTCTTAATAAATTGTGCATCAGTAAAAGCATAAGAAGAAAAATGTAGCAAAATTTGCCCTCTACCAAAGGGCATTTGTTTCCATACTTGTAGCAAGGAGATGATCTCTCCACACACACAAACCCAAAGTAGCCTCGTTTGCCTCCAAGTCTGGAACTTTTTCGATGCTTATATTCACAGCAGGAGCTTAACCTGTTCACCTGGATGCCATTCAAGAAAAAGGTGAGACTGAAGGGGAAACCATGGTGCCTTTTGGAAATAAACTGAAAGGTCTCTGGAATTAAAAAGGAAATACATTAGTGAAAGCAACTGACTTTGGACTAACATGTTCTAAATGAAATTTTTCTATTACATAAGTATAACATCATGGTCTAGAATTCAGGGGTCCCAAACTTTTTGGCACCAGAGACCGGTGCTCCTATAGGAACCTAATGCCTGAGGATATGAGGTGGAGGTGAGGGGTGATGCTAGTGCCTAGGAGTGGCTGCAAATACAGATGAAGCTTTGCTTGCTGGCCCGCCGCTCACCTCCTGATGTGCGGCCCTTTCCTCACAGGCCACAGACCAGTACTGGCATGCAGCCCAGTGGTTGGGGACCCCTGGTCTGGATCACTTTTTTTTAACATAATGACAGCTTTTAATTCATAGAAACACATTCTACTACTTTTATGTATAAAAAGTACTCCAAGGCTTTATAAAACTCTTTGATATGCAATATAATGACACCTGACATTATATGGGCATTTACTATGGCCAGCCATTATGCCTGATTATCTCAGGTGTGTTGTTTCTCAACAACCACATGAAGTGGAAATATTATTATCACTAGTCTAGATGCGGAAATTAAGGCTTAGAGAAATTCAATAAGTTACCCCAAATCATACAGTAAGAGAACGAGTTAGTATTTGAATCCAAACATCTCTCTAGATTCCGTGACTCTATCCTGCTATTTTGTCTTTTGAAAAAGTACATGACAAAGGCTACTGTGAGTCCAGTAATGCTTTTAAATAAATGTGTATTTTTAGTTTTAACTTGAAACATCTTATTACATATATACATGAGGCAGACTTATTGCATCTCCAATCCATTTTCAATTCTATCTGAATTTAAGGCCGTTTTTTGCTCCTCTATTTTCCCAAATGTCCCACCAATAAATTAAGAACCAGTGCTTATAATCAATAGGTTTTAATCATTCCAAGTCTTTATAAGGCTCATTGAAAAAACATCTCACCCTAGAGATCCCCAAAACTAAGCCTGAGAAACCATATTTTACAGAGTGACCCAGAAACCTGCTTCTCTTGACACTTCCAATGTTACTTCCTACAAAAGAAGCCTCCCCAGACCCTTCTACTTCTACTGATAATGAAGTTAATTATTTTTGCCTCTGTTATGTGCACATTTCTTATTGTTGCACTTATTACAATATATTAAAATGTGCCTACACCAGTGGTTCTCAAACTTTAGTGTGCATCAGAATCACATGGAGAGCTTTTTAAAACACAGATTACTGGGCCTCACCCCAGAGTTCTGATTCAGTGGGGCCCAAGAATTTGTATTTCTACCAAGTTGCCAGGTTCTGCTTGTGCTGTTGGTCCAGGGATCACACTTTGAGAACGCTGATGTTTGCTGCCCTGCATGTTTGTGAAATCTACGAGATCTGAAACTGGCCTTACTGATCTTCTTTTCCCCAGATCCCAGAACCAAGGGCATTAAGAGGCCCTCGATAAATAATTAGTGAATTATTATTTTAACCTATTTCTTTCAAAATCATCTAGAAATACTGTGTTTATACTACAATGTGCCTCGAAAAAGAAATCTAAATCAGATGCAACTTGTACTAATGAACAGACTTATCAAGAAGGTAATTTTCATCATTTATGCCTTAGTTTTTGTGATGTAAATTAAACTAAAAAAGAGAAAATTAAAAAGATAGTGTCTGGGGAAACTAAAATACATTAGATTTTAAAATAGACTTATCTTTATCATATTTAGACTCTTTAAGTGGTGACTAGAATGCTAGTTAGATGGCTTTGATTACAGAAATCTGAATGCAACATTCATGTGATATGATCCATTCTGCTTCAGTGTCACAACCCATAATTCTCGAAGTACCCAGCCCGGGGAAGAGTGTACAACCAAGGAAATGCTGAGAATAGGCATAGAACATCAGCTTCTAGATGCGACTGCCCTTCCTTTAGGTACTCACATGACTGAAGAGCTCATCCATCTATTATTATTTCCATTTCTTCCATTTTTTCCAAACTTATTAGACAAAAATGGACACCCTTGGTCTTTATTCCCTTGTTAATTCTTTTGTAATTTTATCATTTAAATTTTAATGACACTTTCCAACCTTGACTTAATGGTTCCTTTTTGGAGTAGTGGAAAAAAACAGACCAGAAATTTACATTTCAGAATTCCCATCTATGAAATGGAGATGGCAGGAGGAGCGGATGGAGAAGTGAGGTGGAGGGGGTGACCCAATCTGCCCACTTCACAGAACAGTCTTAAAGATTATATAATATACAATATTAGAAGGCATTCCTTAATATTTATAAAATACAGTTATTCATTATTGACTGACAATGAAAAATACTATTTTAAGGTGCTAAAGAGAACCAAAAATACTAGAAAGATATCTAATGTGGTTTCCTCCTTCAAGAAGTCATAATTTAACAGGAGAGACAAAATTAATATACCAAACTTTTGGAGTGAGGTCACCAAATCCTATTCCCTTAAAATATTACCTCTGAAAATGGATCATCGAAGTAAAATAAATGGAGCAGCAGTTATTCATTAAAAAAATTACTGAATTTTTGGTAAGAACAATGAAAATCTGAGGCATTCTTGCTTGGAGCTGCTCCCATCCCTCTCACCTGCCATGACTTCGTCACTGTAGTTCCAATAAGATAGAGTAGGCCATAAATAACAAGCAGCTTCTCTGGCTTCATTTGAAACAGAAGACAAAAAACCTGGCCAGTGTCATCACCACTAATAAGTAGCAATCTCAGAGGCAAGCTAACATGGAAGGCCAGAGGTTCCGCTAGACCAAAACTGTAGTTTGAATTAGGGCAAGCAACAGGCCAGTGTACTAGCCAGGAATGTTACAGTGAGATACAGGCAATAAAACAATCATAGATGCATTTGGAGGACAGCAAAATTTGCCACCCAAAGATGTGTCTCTTTAGCATAAATATTATTTTAGGTTGATTATTTTCAGGAAACAAAAGACTCAGGAAGAACCTTTTACCTTCCCCTTAACTGCCTTAAAGAATTTTGAGGACCTACTGAATATAGAGAGCTATCATTATATATAACTACAGTTTAATATGAACTAGGTGTGATAGAGAGGAGCAAGCAAGTCCCATCTGACCAAAGTTTTCTCTCGGTTCCATTGTTTCTGCATGGCCCAGAAAACATTTATTTACCAAACATTAGTTCCTTTCATCTATCTGTGAATTGCCTTACTTTCCTCTGAAATTCTAAACCTCTACCCTGCTTATCCTTGGTCCAGAATGACTATACTTCGTCTTGGCTAACTGTCTTTGGAATCTCGTGTGTCTGTCCAGATTCTTCATACGTACCTATTCAATTTTATTTTCCCCTGTTAATCCACTGTATGTCATTTTAATTATTCAACTAGCTCAAAGAACCAAATGAGGGAAAGGGGAAATTTCCCCTCCCCAACACATTCAGTTAGTTCTCAATATTTCCTCAGTTAACTGGAGGTGGCATAGATTGGGGGAGACCCAACCTATTCATACATCCCTGGCCAACCAGAAGTTTGCACCCATGGTCAAAAGAAATACAAGAAAGCCTAACAGAAAATCAAAGTTGGTAGAGACTTGAAAATTGCCCGAACTTTGAATGCACTCCTGAACCCACTGTAGTAGGTTGAATGTTGCCCTCTAAAAACTCATGACGATCCAGAACCTCAGGACATGGTCCTATTTGGAAAGAGTGTCTTTGCAGATATAATAGTGAGGCATCAAGATAAGATCATCCTAGATTTGTTTTGTCCTAAATCCAATGACTGATTTCCATAGAAGAAAAGGAGAAGACACACACAGAGACACACAGGGAAAATGCCATGTAAAGATGGAAGCAGAGATTGGAGTATTGGAGCTACAAGCAAAGGAATGCCAAGAACTGCTGGGAGTCACTAAAAGTTGGAAGAGGCAAGGAAAGATATTTCCTAAGGGCTTTTAAAGAGAGCATAAATCTGCTAACACCTTTATTTTACACTTCTGGCCTCCAGAATTGTGAGAGAATAAATTTCCATTGTTTTAAGCCACCAATTTAGGGACATTTTTAATGCCAGCCCACAAACAGATCCACTGGCAGAAGGTGTAGGCTTTACTGGCTCAACGTTTTTGAAAACAACCTCTGACAAATCTGGATGATTACTAAACTATAAAACACAGAGACAACCAACCCTTAAGAGACTAGCCTAAAAAATAAAAATAGAATTAAAAAAAAAATCTGAGCAGAGACATCACTGGCTGTCTACCAAAGGAGAGAGTGGATAATTTCACAGACTTGTTCCGAAAAAGTTACTAAACAAACAACAACAAAAACAGCAATAATAATAACCTTTGGAGGAAAAAGTCAGAATCTAGAATCCATAGTTGCTCTAATACATGATCTAGAATGTTCAGTTTTCAACAAAAAGTTAAGACATGTAAGGAAACTGGAAAGTGTAACCCATACTTGGGGAAAAAAAGCTATCTCCTAGGAACCTACTTAAAAGAAATGAAAACAGATGGCTTAGACAAGAACTTGTATTTGTATATTCATAACAGTGTGATTTATAATAGTTCTAAAAGTGGAAACGGTACAAATGTCCATCAACTGGGAATGAATAAATAAAACATCCATGTAATGAAAAATATATATTCATTGATATAAGGGAACAAGTATTAACAGATGCTATAAGTGGATGACTCTCAAAAACATTATGCTAAGTGAAAGAAGCAAGACAGAAAATACTATCTACTATATAATTTCATTTATATAAAATGTCCAGAAAAGCCAAATCTTTAGAGACTGAAAGCAGGTCAGTGGTTGCCTGGGGCTGGCTGTGAGAGTGAAGATTAACAACCAAAAGTTACAAGGGAAATTTTAGAAGTGGTGGAGATGTTCTAAAACTGATTTATGATAATGGCTGCATAATTTTATAGAATTTCTAAAAATCAATAAATTGTATACTTACAATGGATAAATTTTATAAAAAGTTAGTTATACCTTAATAAAGATATTTTTAAGAACTAAAAAATTCTATATATAATAAGTGAAAAGAAAAAACTAGTTATTATAAGTCACAGTACAATGAAATGCTTTGGTTTTACATGAATAAGATTCATAGCCATCAAGAGAGAAGGATAACCCAGAATAGAAATCAGCTGAGAAAGCTTCACAGCCTTAATCTGAATCTTGTAAGATGGGTAAGATTGGAATTTAAAATTCTATTTGAATTACAAAGGAAATAGCACACAAAAAGACAAGATAACAGCGTTGAGGGTTGGGATGGGGGAGTAATGTGGAATGCACAAATAGGTATAACAGGATCAGATGATAGAAATATAAGAAAACGAGGTCGAAAAGGAAAGGATTATAAGAGGGTCAGAAAAAAGTTATATGGTTCTTTGTATGCACATGAACCCAGGAAGCCAAGGTTTGCCTCTTTTGAAATGGTAAATCAAAATGCCTGTGAAGAACTGTATTCTTTGCAAGTAGCAGAAATATTCAGTAACTTCATAGGTGTACATAATAAACAATCAACATGTGGCTTGATGTCTAACATCAAACCACAAGACATCATGAATTACTATGGAAATAAAAGATGCACTTGCCACATTACTAAATAATTAATTTTATTGTTATTTCTCATTTGAAAGCAAGACAAGTTAATGAATGCCACATTTTTAATGAGTTTACTGCTCCAAGCATAACGTTAAGCACTCCTTTTTTAAACAAGTCTTCTAAAAAACTATTCACATTTCACTGAATCTTGCACAGTTTTGATTTGTAAAAAGGGCAAATTCTTTTTAGTTCAGCTAAATTGCTAAAATTACTGAACCACAAGTCAACTCTGAGTCACCGAACTTTTCAATTTTGAATAATTACTTTCCTGGCAATCAAGAACAAGCTGAGACAAAATTATTGTGTGGACAGGATTCAATTATTTAAGTCCCTATTCCATCCTATTATTCTAGACTGTCCAATGACATAACAAAAAGCCAGTCTCAGGATCAACATGTATGCAAATAACACTTAACCAAATAACACTCTCACATAACCTTTGGTTTTACGCTCTTATCAAAGTGTGTATTTTGTCTCCCAGAAAATCATTCAGCTAAGTCTTGTTCTTTTTTCATTTTTATGTATCATGGTTTCCAGCATAGAATAGACGTTGTACATGCATTTTGTTGAATAAAGCATGATCTGAGACCCAGGAAGAGTTTCATTATATTAATTTCAATTTTAGACTATAGCTAATTTCAGCAATTCTTCTAAATTAGTAGTTGAAAGTTATACTTAAAAAAGATAAGTGAATGTATCTATGTCACTATCATTAGCGGTTTCATACTCTTTATATTATGAATATGTAGGAAACTCTTTGCAACTACAAATAGCTAACTGGGGCTGGACAGTACTGAGCAAAGGTCCTGCACTTAGTTGAAGGGAAAAGATCTGTTCTTGACCTTTTCCAGAGCTGTACATGTGACCTTGAAAAGCCTGGACCTCTGGCCTCCTCTCATTTTCCTCATCTACAAAACGAAAGGAATGAATTCTCAAATGCTATGATAAAATAAGTCAAAGTAAATTACATTCAGTCAAGTATATAAAATAGTTTATAGCATTATTGAGCATTATTTCTTTTATAAATTTTATATATTTCATAAAGTAAAATATTAAAATTAACATTCAAGTGTTTATCCTTTCTTATGTTGGAAAGTTTTAATATTTAATCCTTAAATATGTATAGTTTCTTTTTAAGTACTTGTGTTTTTAAAATTAATATCACTGTTTTTGCTTGATGAGGGAGAACGAGGAAGCCAAAAATAACTCTGTGTTTTTCCCCAACTCCTCCTTTGACCCCCAAGTCTATATCAAGATGACCCAAATAAAAATGTCTTTTCATTAGTAAAAACACAATTATGTTCTAAACAGAGTTTCTCAAACAAGGAAATAACAAATATAATCCTATAATAAGTGTTCCTTTTAATTGCTATTCCACAGAATTAAATACAGACAAATACCATTTCATATGTGAAACCCTGTGTGGCAGGAGTCCCCAGTCTCCAGGCTGCAAACCAATACTGGTCCATGACCTGTTAGGAACCGGTCCGCACAGCAGGAGGTGAGTGGCGGGCCAGAGAGGCAAGCTTCATCTGTATTTGCAGCCACTCCTCAGTGCTAGCATCACCACCTCATCTCCATCTCAGATTATCAGGCATTAGATTTTCATAGGAGCACTGACCTATGGTGCCAAAGAGGTTGGGGTCTGCTGCTATATGGAATATAAAATTTATTTTATACTAATGAAGGGGAGTTTGCCACTCCAAAACATGTCTCTTTGGGGTATTAATCATTTTAAGCTGGTTATTTTTAAGAAACAAAGGACTCAGGAAAAATCTTTGACTTTCCCCTCTGTTGCTAAAAGAATTTAGATAGAGGGCCTGTTGTAGGAAGGGGGCTATCACCACAGATCACTAACTATACTTTAATATGAACTAGGGGAGACTCAGCAGGGCCTAAAGATCCAAGTTCACTCTGCATCCCATTGTCTCTGCATGGCCTAGCAAACATTTGTTTACTTGTTTCTTAAACATTTCCTTTCCACCTCCCTGTGAACTGCCTTCCTACTCTTTGAAGTCTCAGATTCCTACCCCTTCTTCTCCTTAGTTCAAAAAGATATGTAAGACTCAACTGCCCAGTTTGTCTCTAGGGCCCATATTCTTATGGAATCCTGGTAGGTATGTACATAATTAAATTTGGTTATTTTCTCCTGTTAATCTAGCTCATGTCAATTCGATTTTTAGACAAGCTAGAACTTAGAAGTGTAGAGGTAAATTTCTTCCTCTGCAACACTAACAAACATGGATTTATGATCAAATGAAAATGGAAATGTACTAAATTCATTTAGCCAAATTCTGTACCATGGTATTTTGGTGTGATTCACCCTGAATTTATTGTGACTTTATCTCAACATGCTTCTAAAAAACAAATTGCTAACCTGGTATTTTTCTCTTAGAATAATGTATAATATAATCGACTATGGCAAGCCAAATAATTAACTTGTAATTTGGGGGACAGTTTATTCGTGCAACATTTTAATGATCATATATCTCTATCCCAAAATTAATCTGTTACTGGTTAAATCACTCCAGATTCTTTCTTCCACAATCTGCAAGAGTAATTGCTGCTTCAGTTTCAATCATGCAGTAGTAAATCTAGATTTACTTCAAGGCAGCTGGTTTATAAGTCCCTAGATATGCATAATTTCATAGAGTGATTGAACTCATTTTGATATAACATCAACAATAGCTTATCTATAATATCGACTTCAAGCAATTAAAAAGAATTCACATTTTATATGTACCTTTTTCAAGTAGTCTGCCTTTGTAGACACAAAGGTTTTCCCCACCACAGTGCTGTTGATAAACTTTTATTTCATCTCGGAAGTCTGGGTGATCATAAGATAGGTGCAGATTTTTCCCCAAATAGATCATTGTAATAACTGCATTGCTATGCAGTGGTGTTTTATGAATCCTTCTTGAATCCTAAAATAAACAACAACAAAAAAAGGGAGGGATTATTAACATTATCTTCTAATGACACTGCAATGTGAAGAACAGAAAAAACTGTTTTTATGTACCTAATGACAAAGGTTTTATAAAACACAGTGCACAAAAAGTGAAGCCTATTACAAAATAAATTCCTCTAACAATTATATATATTTTTGCTTTGTGTTTTTAAGATAAATATTGGGGATTTGGACGCAATTTGTCACTTCTTATTTAATGTGTGTGTGCATGCACACATGTGTTTGTTTTACATTCAACCGAAATATCAAGAATCCTAAAAGGAAACTGTTCTTGGCTCTTTTTGCTGGTTCTCAAATAAAAATTTATATCAAATTTATTAAATAAATATTGGTGACATAATTTTGTCCTAGTTTGAATTGACATTAATTGTGATTTAGCCATTGTTTTTGTAACTGAGTTGTTTGTCTTTGCACTTGAGCACTGAGCTTATTCCATTAAGAGGTAGATGCACACATTTATACATTTGATCCCTTCTATGGTCACTCTGAGGATTAAGCACAATGTATGTTACATGCCTAGGATTATCCAGTTTCAAAGGAAGCATTCGGTTTAATGAAAAACCAACATTATTAACATTATTTTAAATATCAAACAATATATCTGACAACAACAAAAAAACTATCTCATAAACCTATCTGATTTCTATGTCATTGACCAATTTAAATTATTCATAAAATAAACAATGAACTTAAATGCCAGAGATTAAAAGAAATGTCCTGTGCCTTACCTCTTAGTTTATATTCTAAAGTATTTTCACAGTGGTGAATGAGAATAGTGTTTGCCTAACCTTTAAGAGGAAGACGAGGAAAGACAAGCAGAAAAAAGGAAGAAGCGAAGGAGGCAGAGAAATAGGAATGGCTCGTTGAGACTTTAAAAGGGCTTGTTAAGAACTCTGTCAATTTCTAGAATTATATAGAAGCCAAGCATTACCTTTAATCTACTTCTCTTTTCTAAATATTAATTTTTAGCTAAATGAAAAATATGAAGAGACCAACTTTCTGTGTAATCCAAAGCAATTATTTGAGTTTTATTTCACTAAATTACAGATGCCTTGGAAGCATGTATTTTTTTTTTAAAGAGAAATGAAGCTGCAAAATAAAATTCTGAAGGGACTGCTAAAATATTTCCATTTCCAAACCTATCCTCTTCCACCATAGAGGATTTTTTTTTTCTTATTTGATTCTATTTCTCTGAAGCAAAATCCAGAGGAAGTAAATATGATAAATTCTGCAAACGACAGTCTGAAAAGTGTAAATAGAGGAGAACATTTGAGATTTAAAATCTAAGCAAATTGTTTTGCCTACGGACAAAGAGAGCTTCCAGACAGAAATGTTTTGGGGACATCAGGAGCCATGAAGGTAAATCAGCAAACTAGGTAATTCTTTGCAGGCTGGAAACATTTCCCTGAGTCACAGTTGAAAGCAGAGAGATGATGGTAGTCCTAGCTCCTAGTTGCAAAATCATCCCCTGTTTCCTCTTGCCTGGGCAACTGTGGAGCTGTGAAGTGCCTGTGTGCAGCCCAATGCAAAATCACCAGCCTAAGACAAATCCGGCTCCAAGCTCCCACTAGAATATTTAATGATACGACAGATGAAATCAGACCATCCCCCTTTTGTTAAGCAATACTTTCTAAAGTGTCATGGATTCAGAGGCAGCCCTGTGAGCTTCTGGTAGATAACTACAATAAATACATGGTAATAGTGGGATTAGAGTGAGAAAAAGGCCTGCCTCATACCTACAAGATGAGAAACTGGAAAGTGGAACATTTAAACATAAAATAAAGGAAATGACAGCTCTTCATGCTTTTCATTTATTCTTATTCATATTCTTTTTTCTGCTAAAGTGTATTACTGATAGCAACACCTCTTTTCTCCTGAGTCTGGTTGCTCTATTCCTTTTTAAAATATTCCCCAATTATTGCCACCAAATAACCTTTTCTGGGTTCTAACAGGAGGCCCAAGTTACAGCTCATGATTAAATATGTGCACTAGGAAACGAACAATTGTTTCTTTCAGTTGATTAAATTGCCTCTGTACTTACCATCTTCCAAGGTTATAATGACCCCAGACTGATGAAACTTTAACGAGCTTCCACAGCCCTTTCTGCTATCCTTGAGCAAGGGTTTAAACCTTCCATGAAAATTCAGCTCCATTTCAAGAACAGGAGCAAAGACTTATGCCCCTGAACAACCAAGGGTTATCTTTCTGACTTCCTTCCCCACCTCCTTTTTTCCTTGCTTATGATTTTACTTCTCATTTCTTTTTGGATTTCTCAGATGAGTACAATCTGAGCCGACAAACAGCAAGCCCATAGAGTGGTTAACTGTCAGCCATTATACATTTGTAATATTCAGAATTTAATTGATACATTACATTTTCACTGAGATCTCTTTTTTCCTTGCCTACACCTGTGTGAGGGGTGGATTTAAGAAGTTTGTAGAGGCATTCAAGCGCTTGTTCTTGATAGCCAAGGCCTGATGAACTCTGCACCTCATAAAACCTTACCTGGACCCCTGCAATAAACTTCCAGTTAGTAGGGCAACCACAGAATTTATCATTTAAACTGGGACACATAGTGAAAGATGTGTTACTAATAATTATGCTAGGAAAAAAAAAAAGAGTATAAATTAGACCTTTTCCAGGAAAGCTGAGATGTATGGTTACCCTACTAAGTGGTTTTCTAGCCTGATGTCTCTCAAAATCTCCCTCCTCCTGTATATCAGAGTGATCTACTATCACTATATAGATCATGTGACTTTTCTGCTTAAATTCCTCCAATGTTTCCCAATACTCATGGGATGAGGTCCAACATTCTTCAGATAACATAAAATGTCTTACATTCTCTAACTCCTACTGTCTCTCAACTATTTCAGTTTCTTGTGTTACATTTGAAGATCTAGGCTGGTAATGTTTGTAGTGGCACAAACACTACCAGCCTGTTTTTAATCTTCAGACCTATATAACTCTATGAATCACGTGACATTGAAACTATTTCCTTGGATTCTTCTCTTTCAGTAGATAAGGATAGTGTCTTACTGACCTTTATGCCCCCCAATGTCTTGCCAGTGCTGACACCTAGAGAGAGCCTAATAAACTTTGATTTGATTGGACACAGACGTGGAACAATTAAAGATTCCATATTCTGTCCTTTGCTGAGACAAAAGCTATGGTAGATTGACCCCATTCTAAATCAGAAACTCAATTGGAATCAGAACATGAAAACTGACTCACAGTGTCCTAGTAATTTAAACACCACTTTTGGTGATTAAGCCTTGATAAAGATTAATAAAAAGCCTGACCATAAAGAGTGGCAGGTGGTCCCCATGTTGACTCTGATGGCCTTAGGAAGAAAAAATTCTGACAGGAGCCAGAGAAAGAGTGTTCCAGTATTTACAACCTAAAGGTTCAGGAAGCAGCTGGTTGTAATGGAAAGCTATAGCATCCTCATTACGTTCATTTTGTTTTTCTCTTTCTCTTCTTTCTCACTGATTTTTCCTTGTTCTCTCCTCCTCCTTCCTTTGCTTTTATGGTGCTTCCTCTTCTCACTTTCTTCTTGCCCATTTTTCTTACTTTTGTGTAACCTATATTGGATCCTTATTCCTGCCATGCCCCCAAGCACCTCAATCCTTCCGAAGGTATCAGAGCTCCAGAATATAAGGATACAGAGTTAACACAAGAGCCTTCCCTTCTTCATCTCCCCTAACAGAATGAATTCAGTAACTCTGTTAAGAGATAGAACTTATCCAGCTGAAATTTGCTACTGGTGAGATGGCCCCAAAATCTGACCCTCTTAGTAGGGAGGTCTGCCTTTCAATTCCAACTCCTGCAGATGCCAAGAAGTATCTTTGACTCTTACGTTCTCTCAGGGTTTTGTTCCACAATGCCATCTGCTAAGATATTTTAACTGTTGAATTATATTTTTAAACTGTTTTAAAGTCCTTTTTAGTTATGTAGTCACCAAATTGCAGTGCTAATTTTAAGCAAAAAACATTGTTTAAAGAAAATGTTTGTCTAAATAAATCAAGTCTACTATGAGATACATCGAATTACCATACATTAAAATTACGCTGACATTTTCTTTTTTCATTCTCAAATCTGAGTCCACTGGTGAGAAAAATCTAGACTAAAAAATATCAAGAATGAAAATTGAAAAAAAATTAAGTCAAACAGAGGAAATGTGCAACTTCTCTAGCAAAGCTAATATTTGTTAGACTTTATTTGTTGCCAGAGAAAAGAGATCTATATCAGAAAGGCATAATTGATTTCCATGATATTCACCTCAGCTAAAAAGTATAATTGTGTTTAATTTGTTGCACAGATAATAAAGAAATACCTGTTTATGGACACAGGACTAATAAACACTGAATTAAATATAAGTAAAACCAAATGCCTGTCCTCAACAAGCTTCATAATCTAGGAGTAGAAATAAAGCATAATGAATGTATACGTGAATATTTATATGGAATCCTATCACAAGGTATAGAAATACACTGTAGAGCACATAGCCTTTGAGGGGGGCTGGGAAGGGTGAATATGATAACACATTCTTCTTATCTCTCAGGCACTCATAGAAAAAGAACATTTGCCTTCCTAACAGAAGTATCAGTTAGTGGTCTAACTGATGTCTGTGTTGAAGAAACACCTGAGAAATTACAATCAATGTCATTAAAGATTTGAGAGAAAAAGGCTTATAAATAAATTCCATATAATTTGGATTTGATAATTACAAATGCAGGCTTTAAGTGTCAGTCTGCAGGGTGTGTATACTGAATCTGCCACTAACTAGTTTTGCAACCTTGGACAGATTAATTAACCTTTCTTGCCTCACTTTCTTTATTTTTAATATAATGAAATAATTTTCTCTTTTGGAGGGTTTATTGCATGTGTATTAAATGAGAAAATGTATGTAAAACGCTGAGCAAAAACTCCCAGCAAACAGTAAGTCTACTAAATAAATAGCATAATTACTGAGTCATCATTCAATATAAACTTCTATATTTTATTAAAAGTTAACAAAAGGCAAAAACACGAGAGCACACAATTAAATGAGAAAAAAAGACTATAGATGATTTGAAAGTGGGTGGACTTCCAGCAGAAAGTAATAAAAAAGAGCACGGATCAGAGGTAGGTAAATGGCGGAGTCAATACCTGAGGGTGTAGGGAGTAGTTCAGTTTGGCTTGGATAGGAGCAGAGAGAAAGCTGGAAAGCAGTCAAAATACGAAAGCCCTTGAATGCCGGTATACTAAACATGTCTTTTTTATTCTATAATTTGACATCTGTGGCTAACTGACCCTGGGGAGACTACCCCTTCCAGGACTAACCAATTCCTAAATATAGTAAATGAATTGCCTGGGAGAGCACTATTCACAGGAAAACCAGACCATAGAGCCCACAACCACCCTCGCCCTCGGCTATCTGGCTCCTGAGCTCTAGGCCAATATTCCCTTGCCCTAATTACCTCTGGATCAGGTACCAGACAATTCAGGAAAGTCCTTACACTTCAGAGCCTGCTGCAATTATTTATACTATCCAGTCTTAAGCCTGCTGCCTACCCTGCCCTTCTTGTTCTTTTTCTCAGAAACCGCCACAAAGGTTCTTGCCCGTGTTTTCATCACACTCCCTCAGCTTCCTGACCTATCCTGGTGCTTCCTTGTATTGCCCTATGTGGCACGGTGTGAGAGTTAATCTTGTCTATCAGCTTAGCTGGTGCCCAAATATGTGGTCAAACGTTCTGGATGGAACCTTGATTAACATATGTGGCATATGTAACATATATGTAAGTGATAAACCATCTCTTCGATGGTCACCATCTCCTGAATTATAGGTCTCAATACCCCTAAATAACAATAAACCCTACATTTTAAAACAGCCAGGCAGAAGAATATACCTACTTTCATTAGGAAAGAGAAATTAGTGGAGGTTTTAAGCAAGAGAGGAGCATGTTGGAAGCTATTTTAAAAAGTTTAAACTAACATCATTATGTAGAATCTACTAATAATGAGATGAACTTTGCTTACTCTTTTTTCCTCTTCCTGCCTTTTACCTCCTGCTTTCTGATTCTTTCTGCTAACTTCCTTCTCATCTTTCAAAGAGTATTCCAAATGCTACCTTCTTCTTGAAGCACTCTCTATTCTCCTCATTCAGAACTGATATTCCCTTCCTCTGTGTTCCCATTGTGCTATATTTATACCACCATGATAGTACTCATCACGGTATATCATGGTTAATTGTAGATATTTGTGTCTCTCTTGCTAAACTGCAATCTTTCCGAGAACAAGGATTTAGTCTTATTTATCTTGGTAGCCCGCAGCACCTAGCATAACGTTTGTCGTTATCAATAAAAGCTAAGGAGCTATTTGTCGATGTAGAGGCAAGACATAAGTATATAGATGATTGCAAAAGCCTGGTTAAGAGTTAGGTAGCACGTCTTTGAACTGAAGATGTAGCAGTGAGAAAGGAAAAGGATCATCAGGTCCGTGAGCCGTTGTTAAGTTACTAGAGCTGAGCTGTCTAAGACAGTAACCACTTGCCACATTTGGCTGTTGGGCACTTGAAAGGTGGCTTATTCAAATGAGAAGTGCTATAAGTATAAAATACTTAATGAATTTAAAGACATGGTATAAAAAATGTACAATACCTCATTGCAATTTTTTAGATTATGTGTTGAAATGATAATATTTTGGATATACTTGATTAAATAAAATATATTATTAGAATGAATTTGACACGTTTCTTTCTTACCTTTTGAAAATGTATTTACTAGAAAATTAAAATTGCATATGTGGCCTACATTATATTTCTGTTGGACATCTCTGATCTGGAGGACTTAGCAATTAATTTGATGTGTAATGAAGAGGGAAGAAGGAATCCTCAATTTTGAGCCAAAATTACTGTAGAAAAAGTCATGTTTTATGAGAAATAAAGTAAATGAATGGAGAAACTGGCTTAAATTGTAACCATGTCAAATATGAGGGGCAGTAAGACCTACTAATCAGGCATCTGTAATTACATAGGGTTCATTTGGGATCCAGGAGATGGATAAGTGGCCACAAGAAGATATGGAGAGAGCCCCAGATTAGTGCATGCCTAGAGAAGCTATTTGCCCTCTCTTTCACAAGTCATAAAAAATTAAAACAAACCTGTCATGTTTTTTTTTTAATTGAGAAACATAAATGTTAAGTAGGTTCTTATTTGAAAGTCTGCATTTTCACATTTATAAACACTATTTATGAGACCATCCACATTTTCAATACACTGCTGTGTAGAGTAGGTGACCAGCAATGCTGAGTGAGAAGACAAAACTCTGTAGATGGGTAAACCTCAGAGCAAAATCTAACTAGTCTCATAGATTCTGTAAAACAGTATAAAGCTCTGCAGGTCCTAGAACAAAATGAAACAAAGCAACAGAGCAGAGAAGCAATGTGCTGAGCTGTGAGATCTACCATGCCTCGTCACTTGGCTCCATGAATCAACCCCTAGAGACACAGATCACAGAAGCCAGGGCCCATGTTTTACATATTCATAGAGGAACAGGTGATGGGCCACCAGCAAGACATATTTATTTGTCTTTTCCTCCTTTCTTTCCTTTAAGAGTATTTAAAGGATGCTTTGGGGGTGGTATTCATATAGTAAAAGAGTAAATTTAATGTGTGAATTAGTCACGAAAGCCACCTCTCCTTAAGTGAATCGTTTCAAGATCAAAATAAAATAAATCCAAGTACTAAAAGTAAAAGTGCCTGACTCACACCACTGTGCCAATTTTATTTTATACCCTGGAGCCCAGGAGATGATGACAAATCTAAGGGACATCTAGAAGCTACTGAAGCCATGTGAGAAGATGACTACATATAGAATTAAAAAAAAAAAATGTGTCAGGATCTAAGCCTATCGTGATGGTTAGATTTAGAGGTGAAAAATGAAGAAGAAAAACAAAAATACAAGACAAGAGGTAAAAGGAGATGGCGGAGAAGTATGAAAATAGAGTGCTATGGAAAGCAAGAGAGGGAACTAAAAGGCTATCAAAGAACTGGTAAGTAGAAAATACAAACTAAAATGGTAGAATTAAGTCTAAATATACTATTAAATAAAATAAATGTAATTGGACTAGACTTGCTTATTAAAGGAATGAAGGTTCTCAGCTTGAAATAAACAGAGAGCACCCATATGCAGCATAAATACATTTAAAGCTTCAGTCTTAAATGTAAAGATATGAAAAGCTGAATGCAAAAGGAATATATATTAAATACTAATCTAAAAAAAATAAAAAGTTGAATACTTATTTAAAGAAAATAAGGAAAAGAACTATTAGCCAAAATAGATTTTTAAAGCTAAAAGTAATAAGTAATAAAGATGATCTTTTTTTAATGATAAAGAATCACTTCTCCAGTAAAACAGAGTAATCCTAAATCTGACAGCATATATCAAGGTATTCTCAACATTTATGAAACAGAACTTGACATTTACAAAACAAGGAGAAATTGGCAAATCTACAATTACAGAGAATGAATTATCATTAGAACTTAGAACTGAAAAACCACCTAGATTTTAAAAATGCTAAGAACATAAAAGTATGAATGACATAATTTACATTTCTTATCTAGTAAGCATTTATAGAATGCTGATCTTAACGTTTAGAGAATCACATTCTTTACAAAAACTAAATATGTATTAGCCCACAAAGCAAGTCTCCACAAATGCCGAAGACTCAAAATCACATAGGACAAGAATAAGTTGCTTTTTAAAAGTAACATTTACTGAACACAAAGGGAGTTCTCAGAATAAAATGAAGCACCCGAAGAAAAAACTCAGCAGTATGTGTGAAAGATAAAATAAAATAAATCTCTCAGCAAGTAGAATAAAAAGACGAAGTAGAAAATAGAAAAGCTAAGAATATTAGAGCATCAGTCTAGTAGTTACAAGAGTTGCAAAAGAGGGATTCCAAAAAGAACAGAAGTGTTTGTTTGTTTGTTTGTTTGTTTTTATTTTTAAAAAGACCAGATTGGACTGAAGACTTGTGACTCAGGAGACAGACATGCTAAGGTCTGTCAAAGCCAGGATACCTGTTGACTCCATGCTGCATTTCTAACCTTAATGTAGAATGGCCCAGGAAGCTGCCTCAAACGCTTATCGGTGGTTTCACTTGTCATGAACACAGGATGGAGAAATTGCTACTCTCCTCTCTGTGCTCATCTGCAGAAGCTCATTTACCTGAACATATTCTCATTGGATGTCCAGTAGCTGGCCCACACTGACCTCACTAGATGCTCTGACTCTAGTGAACCCCGTTTTCCTAAGAATGTACTCATGACCTGGTTCTCTGAATTCCTCAGAAGGAACTTCTAAAACTATCAAAAAAAAAAAAAAAAAAAAAAAAACAAGCCCAGACTGTGACCCAAAGAAAGCAGGAACTAAGTTAACCCAGATGTCAATGTACTGAATAGAAGATATTTGCAAATCAAACATCTGATAAGGGATTAATATCCAAAATATATGAAGAATTCACACACCTCAGAACTATAAAAACAAAAAACCCAGTTAAAAAATGGGCAGAGGATCTAAAGAGACATTTTTCCAAAGAAGACATAAAGATGGGTGACATGCATGTGAATAAATGTTTAACATCACTAATTATCAGGGGAATGAAAATCAAAACCACAATTAGACATCACCTTATACGAAAAACAAACAAATGAACAAACAAACAAAAACAAATAACAAGTGTTGGAGAGGTGGTGGAGAAAAGGGAACCTTCATATATTCTTAGTGAGAATGCAAACTGGTGCAGCCTCTATGGAAAACTGCATGAAGATTCCTCAAAAAATTAAGAATATAAATACCATATGACCCAGCTATTTGACTTCTGGGTATTTATCTAAAGGATACGAAAACACTAATTCAAAATGAGATATGCACCCCCAATGTTCATTGCAGCATTTTTTACAATAGCCAAAATATGGTAACAACCTAAGTGCCAATCAATGGACGACTGAAGAAGATGTAATATATATACACACAATGGAATACTACTCAGTCATAATAAAGAAGGAAACTTGTCATTTGCAACAATATGGATGGACCTTGAGGGTACTATGCGAAGTGAAATAAGTCACACAGAGAAAGACAAATACTACATGATTTTGCTTATGTGTGGAATCTAAAAAGCAAAACAAATAAAACAAAACACAAACAAATTCATAAGATACCAATTGGTGGTTACCAGAGGGGATGCGGACAGGGAGAGTGTGAAGGGGATCAATTATATGATGATGGGTGGTAACTAGACTTACAGTGGTGAACACCATGTAGTGTATACAAATGTCAAATTATACTGTTGTACTCCCAAAATACACACACACACACACACACACACACACACACACACATTCTTGTGTAACAATTTCACCACAGTAATTTTTTAAAAAAGAGTGAAGGTGGTTTTGAAGAGCCAGCAAGCAGTCTACGTGCTTGTTGACACTTCTCTGATTCTCAGTGAAATGTTGCTTCAGCTATCTGCTAAGATTCACAAAAGTTACATATAGTTACCATTTGTTGTATGTTTACACAATAAAAATTAAAAGATCTTTTGCCTTATACTAGTCTTTAATCTGTATAAAGTCTAACTGGCCCTTAGGACTATTTATTACTCTTGAGGAAATATTTTTGAAGAGTATTGAGAAAAATTTTTTCTAAATATTATACAATTAATTTGCCAAAAATCATTAAAACTAAACTTAATAATATATTTTATGTGGTATATTGTTTTTTTGTTATCTAAAGTCCCTGAATTTTTCACAAATTAAATGTTAAAATACTTCTGACAACATGTGACTGAAGGGGAAATAAAGTGAAATAATTTGGAAATAGGTATCGTACAAACTAAATTTGATCATAGGAATCACTGGATTTTTTTACCAATTGTGCTAAATTAGTTACTGAACTACTCAAATATTTGATTTCAGATTCATTCAAGCTTATAATTACATTAATGAAATTATTACATTTCTTTATGTAAGGCATTTTGCTTTTGATTCCCCTAGATTCTTTTACTTCACATCTAGAAGTTTAATAATGCAATACAACCTGTGCTAAATAAATAAAAGAAAATTTGATTCCATAATCACCCTAGTAAAGAGAGGTTCTAAGCCATTTGGAGCAGTGGTTGGACGAAATCTTCTTCTTCTCCTCCATGTTTCAGGTCTGTTTTCCCGGGCACTTTTTCCATTGTGGGGAGGAGGTGGAGGAGGAATAGGCATCATGTAACAGTCAATGTTCAGAAGCTGGTATCGATTGATTCCCTGGGAATTGTCCACAGAGCTCCTGAACTTCATCGCTGCCTTCTTGCCCTGTAATCACATGTCATGGCATAAGAACCAGTGAGACAGAGTGGTGACCCAACAGAGCCTAAAATTAAAGATAAGACTGCATGATTGACATTGTTTCTAACACGACTGGTTATCAATAGGCAAACACAAAACACTCTGGTCTGTTGAAAAATGGCATTTTGTAGTATCCACAGCAAATTAAATTTTCATGGATTTCTAACCTTCAGTATGTTTTAAACCAAATATATGGTGATGGCATTTTTATAGTACTTTGGGGACTTTTCCTCAACAATCCTGTAAGTCTATGTAGACCTAGTTTAATTAAACAATTTAGAAACAAGAAGTTTGAAGTGTTTACTTCGAAGCTAAGTTGGATGGTCTACTTAACAATGGGGTGTTAGCACTTTTTTCATATTAATTTCATCCAGCCAGGTGTTATAATATTTCTTAATAATATAATATCAAAGTACCAAACACAGATGCTAACCCAAATTTAGTTGAACCATCAAGTCCATCAATAGGAGAATGTTTAACTTAATTTTGCTTTGTTCTTATAAAAGATTCTCACCAGGTTTCAAAAAGAATAGTGTGAATCCATTCTTCTTGAAATAAAAAGATCCCTGTTATGTAATCATACATTTCTTTTAAATAGCTTATGTATGAATTTTGATGAAATCGGGGATGACTGGAAGACTTTGAACATGAGGTTTCCATGGAGATTTAGATTATTGGGGAATATCTTTGTGTATTTTATATATCTTTGTATTATTTGAAATTTTAATGTGTATTACGTTAATGATTAAAAATCACCAAAGCTATGATCAATAATTATATTACATTTCCAGGTCTATTTTAATCTTTGAATTTTCACAAATTGGTAATTTTTGTAGATCTGAGGTAGTTTTCCAAACTCTAAGGCATCTTTAATTACTTTAATCCATTTATATCAATTTACTTGGTATGGTTTTAAATTCATTTTCAGCCAATTTATTCTTTATTTTGATATGCTTAAATAATTAAAAGTTTTTTTCAAGAAAGGGAAGTCATTCTTTAAACATTTCTCATTATAAATAAATAAAAGAAGGCCAAAAAAAGGCATGTATATTCCATATTTTGATTGAAGACAACAGAAAGAGATTTAAATAGATATTCACCAAGGAGTTCAGAATTGTTAGAATGGTTGATATTGCAGGTGTTACTTATATTCTCATTTTTCTTATGCTTCATTTTCCATTTTTCTCTTCTGGTGTGTATTGATATAGTAATAACAAGTATAAATTAAAGTAGTGAAAATATTTCGAACAAAAAAATGAATTTATTGAGAATTTTTTAGGCTTAGGGCTTTTTAAAAAAGTTTCTGAGTAGTTATCAATCAACTGCATGCTTTATTTGGAAATGGTTTAATAATTTTTTAAGAAATTAACATGCTGTCCTTTATCTCACTTTTTTAGCCCAAACTATCTTGGACACCTTTCTGTGCCAGTACAAATAATTTTACCTTATTTTTTAAAACATACCTTATTTTTTATAACATATGTTATAACATTTTAAAACAATACCCTATTAAATTCTTAGGTGTCTTCCAATTGTTCACTATTAAAATACTAAATATTCTTGAATTTATTATTTCCACTTATGTGTGTACTCTTAGGAAAAATTCCTATATGTTAAAATGTTCGAGTATGTTCATTTAAAATGCTGACAGATATTCCCATTTGCTTTCAAAAATAGTTTACCAATTTCTGTTTGTATTAATAGTGTGTGAGAAACTCTCATTCTAAGGATAATCATTTTCACTCATGTCATTATTTTTACTCAATTGCATTTCAAGCAGCCTATTTTTGACCAAATTGCTTTCACTCAAATCAAAGACCCTCATTCCTAATACTTAAAAAGTTCAGCATGCTTACGTCTGTTGTACCTTCAAATGGTTACCACCTGCATACCACATCCTTGAAGAAAGCAATACAGATTTAGTGGGTGCTCACTATATACTGAGCAATCATGCAGACTACTATTCTTTCGGAATTTCTTGTCTGATTTTATATTAAATCATTTTTATCGTCAGTGCCACTGAAAAAATTACACATCCTTTCTGGCAGTATATTTTTTCTGTGTACAGTATAGCATAAATTTCAGCCAGTTAAAGGCTTTTGCCTGTCTTCATAATTGATATATCACCAATGTCTAGAGCAATATCTAGTCTATAGTAAGTGCCCAATAAATATTACCTGAATGAAAAGTATAAGTTTAGCTTGTTTAAATTAATAAGGAATTGATCTCAATTTTGTCAGCTATGTAATCTGCCATTAACTGCCTATGCCTCATTCACTCATACCCCAAAATTTAAAAACAGGAAAATAAAAGGCTCTGTGCATATTTAATTAATAAACCTACCCAGTGGCTCAGATCTAATTTGGAAAATCATCTGAAAGAAAAAAAATATCTCTCCCTAGCCAGTAGAACTTGAATATTACCTGATTGAATACTTTCACATATCTAACAGGAAAATGTGTCTATCAAAGAAATATAGTAAAATAATACTTATAGGAGCTTAGAAAAAAATATAATCACCTTGGCAAACATGGAAAGTGCCCATCCAAGTACTACCTAGGGGAGAGGAAATCTCACCCATTGGACTTTGAATATTTCCAGTCTTAATGGAAAAGTTATTCCTGGAGCATACAAAGGGGTTAGCCAAAGACCTTTGAGTTTTCTGGTACCTTTGGCAATCCCATTCCTAAAATGAGATAGGTGCATCAAGCCATCTTAGACTGATGCCATTAACATTCCATTCCACTGTATCCCCTCATTCTGATTCCATGCTCACCAGGCAACCTTTTCATTATGATCTGGCTTCCCATATAGGTCTGCCTATAGGAGGAAGAAATGTTGCTTCTACAAGCTTTGGTTATTTGATATCTTGTAAATTAATAGCTCTGATTATGAGTTTACTTCTCATTTTGTTTTCCTGCAGGGAGAAATACTAGCTTCTTGTCAGTTATTTCAGTTAACCTGAGACATTCTCTCAGGATCTGACCATTTCTGGACACTACCTTAAATAGGCAATGTGTGAGCCTTCGAAGTGGAAACCAGATCCTAGAAAGTGTCAGCCTATTTGACTTATAAGTTCCTGCCTAGCTCTAGAAAAAGTGCCACCACTTTTGGTTTAATTTCTCCAGCTTTCTGAGGAACTACTACTAAATTTGCTGTAATAAGGTTTGTGAAAAGTGCTATATAAGCTGAAAAGCATATTAAATGGATTAAAATATTAGTCATCATTCTTAGAGCTTTATTTGTACTTTTACATATAAAGTACACAATAAATGATTTGTGTTTCTCAAATTTGAATGAACTTAGTGTCAACATTATTTGTAAGTTTTAAATAAAAATATCTTAAATTTCATATATCTTATGTTTTGTAAAAAGGAATGAAACAAAATTCACCCATTTGAACATAATGACTATGGTACTTATGACATAGCTTCTTTCTTAAGCTGGCAAATGTTTCTCTTTTGTGTTAGAAATACAAACAATACCTTCCCTAATTACTGAATGTCCTAATTATTCCTCCCCGTTTAAGTAATTCATATGTTTTCCTATACCTCCTTCCTGTGCTCTATTAAAATAAGTAAAAATTACCTGAAACATAACCTTGAAAAGGAAGCAGAGTCAAGCTCCTGTGTGTGATTAATTCAGCATTTTTTAAAGATGGACATTCTTTTCCTTCTATATCCATCGTTCTCCAGAGTCAAACTTGAAGCAATTTCATACACTGGTGGTAAAGTAAGTCAGCATGCAAATGCAAACCTATTCTTGGAAAGTTTCATTTTCTAGGTTTCATGCATTTACAATTAGGAAGCAGTCAACACTGCATCTATTCTGATAGAAATCATATTTCCCTATAAAAAGTTCCTCTTTGTTTTTCATACAACTCTTCAAATTAATGAGCGATCCACTTCTAGTAATACAAATCCATTCCTTACTCTTTTTGTTCACTAACCCCAAAATTATAGGCCTTCTCATTAAATTATCAGAAATACACTGTGAGTGCTTAACTGCATGATATAAATTTCACTAAGTTTAATTAAATCTAGCATCTTAAAAACTGTGATAATATTCTAATCAAGAATAAAAAGGTATTTCTTGAAGAAATAACATTTACCCCAATGGGAAACGGAGCTTCCTTTTCCAGCAATGAGGTTTTTGATCTGGACCCCGAAGTTGTCTTTGGAACAGTTCCTACTGCCGGATTACTGGGAAGAGGCTGTAATCGAATTGGAGGCTGCATATTTCCTGGGGCAGTATATGGTCGAGGGGCCGTCTAGACAATCAGGGAAAAAAATTCCATTTACATTAGTATCTTGACTTGTTTCCAGACCCAGTTAATAACCCAACAAATTGACTAGAGTAATTAATGGTGCCTTTTTACTGAACAGATTAAACTTTAATTATGTCCTTCCTTTATACATACCCTTATGACCCAAAGTATTTGTTAAGACGAATGGTATGAAAGTACTTTACATAACTAAATGCCATAGTTGTAGATTGTTCTAGACAAGGGAGATGTTCTCTGTAAGGTTCCTGTGTTTCATTCATACTGTAAACTTGCTGACAATCCCCAATTTATGCTGTGCATGGAAATGCTGTGCTCAATTAAATGTTAAGTTGAATAATGTTCCTAGTTTAGAGATCTAAAGGGATATAATTGAAATGAACTCATTTCTGTTTAAATTCTGTTTTCAATATAAATTCTACTGCAAGTTCTTTTAGTCTTAAGATAAGTGCTGAAGTGCAACCAATATGATTCAAAAAAGAAGAAAGGTGGATGCTTAACTGCAGTCTATTATATTTAGTCAACCTCTTCTTTGAAATATTAGGAAAACAAAAATGAAAAATAGTAACTGACAACTTTGGAAAACACTTCGTAAAAACAGAGATGTTTTGTAGACTTGATAATTTCCATTTGCCCTTCTTCTCTGCTTCTTTGCCCTGCTCTGGCCTCTGGAAGTCATTTCTTTTATAGATTATACCAGTTAAGCTCAGGATTCCAGTTAGATTTGACCAATGAAAGGCACTAGCAGGAGATTAAAAGGAGGGACTGAAACTGGGGGCTTAATTCTGGATTCTTCTCATTAAAGTTGCGATGGATGCTGTTTCCCTCTACCGAAGTGTACAGCCCATCGGGAAGTCATCTCCTAGCTTACAATACTGCCTGCTGGTTCTTGTACCCAATCCCTCCCTTTTCTGCTTAGGCTGAGGTGGTGTGGTGTCCCACTGGGCTACCCCTAGCATGTTAAACATCTTTAGTTGGTTTTCCTTAACCCTGCCTGCATTTTTGTAAATAGTTTCTTTATTAAACCCTTCCCAATTACCCTATTTGTGTGAGCCATCTGTTTCCTGCTGAGACCCTGACTGATGTACTTTCTAATCAAGAATATACTGTAGGCAATACCAAAAAGTGCCAGTACAGAGCATTATTAGTGCCTTCTGGGGCACTGACAGAACAGTATGAGTTTAGTATGAAGATAACAATGTTTTAAAAGTGGAAAAAAACAAAAATTTTGTCCCAATTGTTTTATTTCAATAAAATAGTAGAAAACCTATTAAGTATAACACACACACATTTGAATAACAGGGTGTGAGAAGGATAGTATATACATGATTCATTAATAAGGCTTAATACATTGACTATAAAGAATGATGAACAAAATATTTAACTCTGGAAGTGTTCTGTAAATACATAAAAAAAAAATAATAGGGCGGCTTCTACCACCAAAAGTTGGTCTTTATGCCATTCTGACAAGCACATCATATGTCGCTAAATCTCTGATTTTATTATCAATATTTATAGAATTCCATCTATAGGGACTATGAAGAGATTAAAAGTAATTTTTAACATCTAATGGTGACACAAGACAGTGCCAACGAACCACACAAATACGGTCAGCAACGATAACAACAAAACACCTGTACTAACAGAATTTAGAACTAAAAGCTATTTGGAATAAGCCAATGAGACTAGTAAATATCAAAGTTTCACCGAAGCAGTTCTGCTTTATCCAAATGGATGAGCAAGAGAAGAAAATGGAGGAGCAGAGAAGAGAAACGGTGCATTTGAACATTTGACTAAGAAGTGACCCAGTTGTGAGTCAGACATGGGAAAGGTGGCAAAGAGAATATTTCCTAATACCTGTTATTCTTTCTACATTAGTAATAGAATTTTGACCAGGGAAGAGGGCTATCACAAATAAAGACTATATTTCCCAGCATCTCTAGCAATTCTGTATAGATGTATACCTCAGTTTGGGTCAATAAGAGTGAGCAGAAACGATACATGAAGCTTCCAGATGACACCCTTAGAGAAAAGTGCGCCCTCACTTACCCTTTACTCCCATCCCTCTGGCTGAAATATCCACATGGTAATACACCATCTTAGCTTAGTCTGATGAAGGCAGCACATTGAGTTTGGCAAATCAATGACACAAAAGGAGTCTCAGCTGTTGATGACTTTATAGAGTAGAGATGGCACACTAGCTGAGACTATAATGTATGTGGGGAAGGACGTCCTATGTGTAAGTCATTATCATCTTGGGTCCCTGCACATAAATCTATACAATGACCAATACAGGAAACAAAGTGGATTCACTAGAAGAGCGTTTGATTTAAAGAAACAGGGCATAAGCCTATATGAGCTCCAAAGTGAAAGGTCTTAAAAGCCACAAAGAAAAGTCAAGCTAGAGATTTCTGAACAAGGGAATCAGATCACCCAAAAGAATTATTTTGAACTCTGTAAAACAAATATGCCTTAAGATTCTCTCCTGTCAAATAATCCAACTAAACACACACACACAAAAAAAACTAAAAATCTAATGTAGAAATTTTAAAAAGCAGTTTACTATAAACTAGAACATGATCTATTGGCTGTTGTGTTCTAAATTTTACTTCCCCACATTTGCATACAGATATCATTCAGCAAGATGGATATGGCAGTCGAATGTTTAACTGATTACATTTATCTCTAAAAACAAATCTGCACCATTCAACTAACAGCTGTGAGCTACAAACTATTGTAGTTCACATTGGAAGCCACCTTAAATTTGCTATATTTTAAATTGTTCATAATATATTTTCTTGGAATAAATACAGCATTGTAGCTTAACATTTTCAAAACTGTACCAGAATGTGAATTGAAATTGACTACCTGGTGATTATTCAGCTCAGCTGAGCATTTCTAATTCTTAGTAGAAGATCTCTGGGGTGAATTTTCCAAGCCTATGCTGAATTAGTTGAATGACTTTCCACAGTTTTAATAGGAACAATGCAGCTAAAAGCCTATATGCTATTTTTGAAAGTTTAGGTGCAATTAGTGACCAAATGCAATAACCATTCACTGGATGCTTTCCTTATTCACTCAAGAAAGTAGAAAGAGAAAAGTCGATGGCGGTACCCCCAAAAGGATTATTATCTTCCTCTAAATGGCACTTGGAGGTCAGGAGGCAAATTTAAAGGATATGTATCCAGGCTGGGAAAACAAAAAGAAGGACTTGAATTTCTGTAGAATGGGAACTACAATTCCAAGATCATAATAGGTATCCCTTACAGTTCAGAAGCACAGTAGGGAGTAACCAAGTGAAGAATTGTGGCTTACCAGACAGAAAGCCTTCTGAAGTGCTGGTGTCAGGGTTTCCTGTAATTTTAAAATTACTTTCTCATTCCTGCCACATTAAGATCTCCTGGATGTATCATAAACTACTTATTGAGGGTGTTCAGCTGGAAAATTGAAAAGAAAGCTTTTCAAGGGTTTTCTCCTCTGAAACAGGTGGGAAGATAGAAAACAGTACTTGATTGTTTCTTTTGTTTCACCTAGGTTAAGCTTTTGGGAGTCTAGTGAATTTGCCACCTAATAAAAGAATTATTTGTGTACATATACATTTAAATGAAGCCTGGAAATATGGTAGCAACAGAGGAAAGACGGTTGCTTTTCATAACTCGAGCTGTTCACCAGGAAATGTCAAAATATATTTACCTTTTGAAAAATGTCAAGGCTTAACACTATATGTGATGAACTTACATTTTTCAATCTGTGAAAGTACTGCAATTTCTCTATAAATATTGTGCAATCCAAAAAATGTTCATGCTAACAAGGAAACGTATTAGGCTACACAAAGCAAGAATAAAAACATAATTAAGTAATTCATTTACAACTTAAACCATCATCCTCCAGCAAATATTTTGCAAACCTTTACTTGTATTTATATTATTTCAAGCTACCGTACCTTCTTTCAAGCAAATACCATCTCTAGGTTATACATGAGTCAAACTGGAATTAAAGGTCAGAGTGCAATTTCTTTAAATGGAATTTCTGTACATTTAATTCTCTTTATCTTAGATTATGTGCACATATTTTTCATAAAAGAAGCAGACATGTAAGTTTTGAGTCCCAAATGCTATACGGTACCATTGAATTTGTGTCATAAATAAGGTAAGAGTAGAGGGAAAAGCAAGAATAAAATCCAGAGGTGAGAAAATATAGAACATGTATGGAACAACTAGTGGTTCAATTTTGCTGCAGCGTAGGATGCTAAATGGTAATCGTAGGGATAGCTAAATTTGATGTGACGTGGTTTAGGGTCTTAAATGTCAAGTGGAAGAGTCTGGGCATTTCTGTAGGTGACACATAACAAATAATGATATTTGGACATGTAAATAATGTAAGTTATCTGTACTTCAAGAAAATGAATCTAGTAGTATTAAGCAAAATAGATTTGACAGGGGTGATGCTGATCATAGGTGGGGTGTTCAGTAGAGATAGAGCTGAACAGAGATACAAGACTATGTATTCTTTCATTCAGTAGGATTCACAGGATTATACAGACGTGTATCCAGAGAGTATTCTTTCTGAGAGTAATGAGAAATTCTAAATTAATTCATACAGATCGTGCATGACCGTATTTTATATGACTCACCAGTGTTGTTGGACTGGAATGTCCTTCATCAACCAGAACACTATGGCCACGGTTAGTCTTTGGGCCCACTGGGGGGTGGGGAGACAGGACTGGCATGTTATTTCCTCCAGACCATCTCATGGGCTCGCCCTAGGATAAGAGAGTGATTTCACAAATTGGTGTATAATCAGTAATCTCAGTTAGGTTAGTACTAGGTAAGAGATATTATATGACTAAGCCCTTTTGCATTATTTTCAAAGTGCTTCTTCCAAGCATTATCATAACAGTCAGATAAAGTTTCCACAGCCATACTGGGGAGTTGGGTGTGGTAGTGGGAAAGCAAGTCTGCTTTATTCAAAGAAATAGCTATATTCAAAGAAATAGCTACAGAAGCAGTATATCCTCACTTTAGCAATAATATTTATTAACCTGCTTTAAGCAGATCACTATGAGAAGCATAATGCTCCTTACTGCTCTAATCAATAGAGACTACCAGAAAGTATTACTTTTCTACCTTAAAAATTAATTAAATAATGTCCTAAGCAAAAGGGTTGCATGTTACAAAAAAAAAGGCCAAAATATAGGTCTTTTACCAAGTGCAGCTATAAAGTGAAAATTGTTACAAATAAAAATCATACAGGGAGGAACTGAAGTGTCTATCACTAATCTGCTAATGCTGTAGCATACCCATATATCTACTTAGTGTGTCTGACAATCTGAGTAAGAGTGAATAGCGTGCTGCTTCAAGCAATGCTAGTCACTCTTTATTTCCAGTAACCATTTTTCTTCATCAACATTTCAGCCATAAATTATAGAATCTATAACTCAGTCCTTGGTGTAGGACATATTGGCAAAGTTGAATGAACCACAAATCTCTACATACTAACTCTTCCAATCTTGAAAAACTGACCTATCTTCCGTTATTTAACAACTCTTTTATAACAATATTTTGTTTTGACCACGATGAAATAGACAGATTCAAATTCATCGAGCAAGAGGAAAAAATTATTGTCTTACATGGCAAGTTATTCGACAGAAGCTTTACAAATACTCATCAGTTTGTGAAATGTGTCTTAGGCACCACATTTGTAACATGACACAGAAAATTAAGAACAACAGTCAAATTAGAATGGCTCAAGAAATTGAGTAAAATTGCTGCCCTAAACTGAAACCTTTCAAACATGCCTAATTGAATCTCCCATCTCTTGATTCAAATTTATATATTTTATAAGTTCAATTCAAAGAAGGGTATCAAATACAAAAATAGAAAACAAACTGAATGTTTAAATGCCTTGTATAAAAAGTCTAACTCTAATGCTTTTGTTTGCTAAGGTACATCTTTCCTACCATATATTTTCAAAGGTCACATTTGCATAAAAATGTACCATTGGATAATTTTTAGAATGCTATGTTTTCCATCACTTTGGGAATATCACGGTCCATTTTTGCCTTCTTAAGACCAAAAATAAATAAACAATAAATTTAAAAAAAATCCTTCGGCCTCTCTCACGCTAATCAAGAAAATAAAAAGCAAAATTCCAAACTTGAAAAGAATGTTTCCAAATTTTTCTTTGAAAGGTTTGTGCCTATTTTGTCATGATCTCCCCATAATAATGGTGGCCAAGATTTAGGTTTGTTGAAACCATTATTTGACCTCAGCTGTGAATTACTCTAAAGTACCCCAGAAATTTCAATACTAGTACCATTGGCTTTCAAAATCATAAAACAATATTATGAAGTAAAAGAGTTATATAGCTGCTTACCTTAAATCTCTGAATTCTCTCCTTCCTAGCAAAGGCTTCCAATTTCTTTTTTATTTCAAGTTGATGGCAACGCTAAGCATACAGGAAAGAATGGAAGAGAGAATCATATCAATTGCTGCAACAAATTTTTTAGAGGAAAATAAAGCCACCAGCTAACTGTATTCTCCATAATCTCTCTTGTCACTGAGATGGAGAAGAATCACTTGCTTATGTGTGCAAGTGGGAATATAAATTGGTAAAACTCTATGGAAAGCCAATGCCTAACATACATTAGACAGTTATAAGTGTCCTACCCTTTAACCGATAAATTTCACTTCTACACCTAGGAGGAAATCTGAATTTTAAGAAGTTGTGTTAGGTACAAAGATGCTTGTCTAAAAGGTTGTTTTTTGTTGTGGTTGCTGTTGCTGTTGCTGTTGTTATCTTCAAAGCAAAAATTCAGAAGCAATATGAACCTCAAAGAGAATGGTTAAGTTTTTGGAACATCCATATAATGAAATAGAATATAATCATTAAAATAAAGTTCATAAAGATTTTGTTTTAAAAATAGAAAATGCATGTAATGAAGGAAAAAAGAGGATATAGAATTGCACAGAAATACAACTTAATTGACCAACTCCATATCGTGTGCCTGTCCCCAAGCTAGGAAGGTGCTTCAGTACAAGACCTCTTCTTCAACAATGGTAATGGCTGAGCAGTCTCATTTAACATATGAAAGAGCTGAGGCAGAAGATCATGAACTTGCCCCCAAGTCACACATCTAGTCAGTGGTTGAACTTTGTTCTGACTTCTTATATATTTTTGTTTGTTTATTTGTTTTTTCAGAAAACAGTGTTCCTCTCAAAAAATGCTTTTATTAATGTATAAATATGAGTAGAGACTAAAAGGAAATGTATGTAAACAGTTACCTCTGAGAGGAGACATTATATATAATTATTTCCCTTTTTTATACTTTGTGTTTTCTAAATTTTCTGTAATATATTAGCCATATGATAGAAAAATAAACCTTGTATAAAAATAATCTGCTTACAATTCACGTTGAAATCATTCGGACACACTTGAAAGCATTCTCAAGAGTGTTTTTTCCTCTGTTCTTGATCCCTTCCTGTTGCCTTGAGACTCTGCAGACTCAATCATTCTGAGTATCACCAGTCCTCTTCTTCACACTTCCCTTTCTTCTCTCTCCCTCCCTGTTCTCTCACCTGCTTACCACCAAACTTTACTTTCAACCATTTGCCATCTTCTGTTTATTTCCAGCTCACCACAGTCACCTACACCATTTCTCCTAGTCACCATCACTGAAACTGCTTTCGCCATCACCACCAATGTCTTTGTTTTCTGGGTCAAACTTCATTTCTTTTTTTTTCCCCGGTACTCATCTTACTTAATCAGCCTATCAGGCACATTTTTCTACTACTTGAAGGTTCTTTTCCAGCCCACGTTGTCATTTCTGATCTCCTGCAATGCACACACCACCCACCAAGCTAGAAACCTCAGAACTGCTCTGGGCTTCTTTTCCTTCGCCCCTTTGCACCCAGTCAGTTTCAGTCTCTCTCTCTCTCTCTCTGTCTCTCTCTCTCTGTCTCTCTCTCTCTGTCTCTCTCTCTCATCTCTGTGGACAGCTGCATCTCCCCAGCATTTCCACCACTGTTAGCTCACACCCTTTAGCGACAGCTTCCTAATTGACCTCCCACCTCCAATCTTTTCCAGCTCATTAATCTATCTTCCACATTTTTAGCAACATCATCTAAAAACGCTCTGCTCATTTGTTTCACTCTTCTGCTGAAAAATGTTTCATCGCCTCATCAGCTACAGTCCAAACCTAGCTGGGAATTGAAAGCCCTCCAGCAACTGGGCCTCAATTTATTGGAGAGTGTTACTTCCTGCCACTCTTTCCACCAACCCACTGTACAGTCTGGCCTCAGTGAGCTTTCCTTTCCATCTACCACATGCTTTGACACTCCTCTAACTTCGCTCTCTGGAATGCCCTTTTCATGTTTTCATGTGACATCTCATTTAGTCTTCAAGGTCCAGTTCGAATAGCAGGACCTTTGTTCAGCTTCCTCTGGCTCTGGCAGAAGCAAGCCATCAATCCCTTCTTTTCTGAGTTCAGTCCATTTGTTCCTCTCTTTTAGCATTTGATAACTTTCTACAGTATTTTTTTAAATTAGATATTGCAGATATATCACGTAGCCTCATAATGGTACATGGTGAGCCTGCAATTAATGTTTGTTACAGAAATGATTACATGAATATTAATATATTAGTAAACATCATCAGTATAATCTAAATGTGAGACAAATATGACAATTTAGAAATATTCTATTTGTTAATTTATATATTACATATGTAATCATATATCTTATATATTACATATTGCCATTTATCTAAGATATTTATTCCAAACTTTAAGAATACATGAAGATACTTAAAAAATAGCATATTAAATAGTTATAATGTATCAGTTATATGAAACTTTGGAAAATCAAACTTTAAGGGTCAAGGCTTACAGAACCTTGTGCCTACTAATTGAATTTGAAACTAAGTAAAGATTAATTTTACACTGTACTTTTTTTGTAACATTGATTGTAGAATTCCAACTAATACTTTATAAGCAAGTGAATTTGGAGGCCATAAACAACGATTCTATGTAATTCATCCACATAACATAAGCACAAAATGAATTCTTAAATTAATAGATCATACACATCTTATGTGAACAAACACTTGCACAGTATAATAGTAGCATTATAACTTTCAGTGGCACTAAACCTAGTATTGCTTTACTGATGATTCTACAGTTTTTCATAAATGTTTACTGTATGCATAGGTCAATGGTTTTACGAGCCAAGTGTTCTGATTTATTGCTGTATATTCAAGCCAAGAAGTGACATGCTTTTTCACGGAGATTAAAATGGTGTTGATGCTCAAAACTACAAATTTCATGGAGCAAGGCTAAAATAATTTATCAGGTTAGCTAGATATCCTACTAAAAATGCCATGTCAGATTAAAAAAAAAAAAGTTGCTCATGCTTGGATTGTAAATCTATGCTGACCAATGTGGCCTAAAGTAGGAGGGACAGCAGATGTTTCAGTGCTTATGCCTTGAAATTTAGCATACGGCTGAGCTTCAGAGCCTTAAATGAATAACAAATCTGAAATAATTCATGGCAGTGGAATTACTGATATTTAAACAGATGTCACTTTTTTTTTTTTTAGCAAATGGAAATCGAGGTGCAGATGGTGAGGGCTGGTATGTTTTAGAGTAGCCATTATGAATTAAAAATCTACATTTGTTAAATTAAATATCACAAAATATGTAATGATGTCCATATTTTTCTGTAACTGAAATGGAGAAAAGCTTACTTTATAGTCTATTGGTTCCTTGCTACCTAGAGAAATATAGAGCACTTCTCAGGTCACCTTCCATTCCTTTTTAATGAAATACAGGAATAATCTCCCTGCTTCTGGATACAGAAGTCTTATTAATTATCACATTAGAACATATCAGTTATAAAGAAAATAGTAAATACTTGTACCTCCATATCAAGAACCTTATGGAAAATAGCCTGGGCTAAGCACTCCCGGATATATTTTTGGTGATCCCTCTTCATGATATTTAGTTTGTATTCTTTTTCAGAAAGTATTCTTCCACTTCTTGTGATCTGTTGTGGAAAAATAAAACATACAGAGAAATACAAAGCAGGAAATGTATGGTTAGCTACCAAAAGAGAGAGAGAGGCAGACGGAAAGAATTAGCAGTGTTTCCTAAGCCTAAAGGAGTACAATACTATGGTTGATTAACTTCTGCTTTTAATAAATATTTCATAAGGCAAAGAAAGAGAAAGACAGTCAGTCTTATATACCCACACACAGGTGGTACACTTGGTGTTTAAAACAAGGTTTTTAATACAGTAGTAATTTTCCCTTGATGGAACCCAGGTGTTCTTTTCATTTCTTTCCTTTTTTTTCTTTTTTTTTTTTCACACATTTGGGAAGAAGGGATGGGGTGCTATCTTGAAACAATGAGTAGGAGCAGTGATCTCAGGACTGATGATCCCACAGGAAATATTTTGAAGGGCAAAACATGTAAACTACAGAGGCTCTCATCAGTTTGTTTTAAAAATGATCAGCTTCATTACTTTGTTTTCACACTGCTTTTTCTTCTTCCACTCATCAGCACAGAATGTAATTTAATTTGTTGTGATTCATATTTTTTTCAGATTATACCAGTACTACAGATATAAAGTATTCAAAATTGGTTTCAATTGGCATCATCGCAAGGAGTGGTAGTTTCTGTTTTTCATTTACAGTTGACCCTTGAACAATGTGGGGTTAGGGATGCCCACCCCATGCAGTCAAAAATCTTCATACAACTCCCTAAAAACTTACTTGTCCTTTGGTATATGCAAGGGACTGTTTCCAGGACCCCGACTGATACCCAAATCTGTGAATGTTCAAGTCCCCTATATCAAATAACATAGATAACTCATACAGTTGGCTCTCTGCATTTATGGACTCTTAATTACTGGTTGAGAACAGTACAAGTGTTTACTGACAAAAATCCACATATAAGTGGACCCACACCATTCAAACCAGTGTTGTTCAAGGGTCAACTGTACTTGTTTTCCTTCAACCTTTCCCACAGACTTTTTTTTTTTTTTTTTTTTTTTTTTGCATTTTTCTACACCTTCTGTACAGAGGACGTTATCCTTCCTGGATTGTTCATCTTCTTCCTTCCCTCTTAACTAAACCTGCTCTACTTTTCAGGTCTAATGCAAGCCCACATATTTCTTAATTTTGATAACTATAGTTTTTTAACACTGTTTTTGCAACATATTGGACTTCTGGGATTAACTAAATTGTGCTATAAGTAATTGGGTATTGATAATCTTTTTTTATTAATACATTTTCCAATAGAAGAAAGAGGTGCGGTTATAGAAAGTGTGTTTGGAATTACAATTTAGTCATAGTCTTTGAAATGCATTGTCCATGGGATATTATGTCATGTGCGTCCAATTGGGAAAAATGTTGAGAACATCCTGCACTACCACTCTTTTAGTTCACATGTGTCATTGTTATCTCTCATCTGGGAGTTGTCTGTTTTCCCCAACTAGACTGGAAGCTCCTATAAGGCAAAAGTTCTTAAATTTGAGCCTGCATCAGAATCATGTGGAAGGCAAGTTGAAAAGTAGATTGGCCTCATTCCACAGTTTCTAACTCAATAAGTCTGGGGTCCGGCTCTAAATTTGCATATTCTGACAAGTTCCCAGGTATTGATGAACACAGCTGATTCAGGGACTATATTCGAATGACTGCTTTAGACAAAGAGCTGTAACTTCCTTATTTGAGTTGTCATGCACCTAAGCAATGTTCAAGTAAGTGCTTGTTAATGATGTCGATAAGTAAATACTAAGTCCTTCCCACTTGTAGATGCAGCTCACAGATTGTTATCCACAGAAGTAATGCTAATAGTAACCAGAATAATCACGACAACCATTTATTACCCGTCTCTAACTGCCACAATGATCCTGAGGGCTGGGTATCATTATCTTCATTTTACAACTGAGGAAGTTGGAGCTGAGAAAGTTAAGGAAGTAATTTTTTCCAAGAGTCTGTGTCTTGTAAACGGCACAGCCAAGTTTCAGCCAGGTCTGTCTGATAACAAAGCCCCAGGAGACAAAAAGCAAGCTCTCTGAGATCTAACCCGTGAGATTGCCAAACACATAAACAACAATTAGAAATGTACTACATATCCTTTCAACACCATGGCAACAATAGTTAGGAAAACCGCTGTGTGAAGAAGGTAAACAGTTGAAATTATTAGTCACACTTCCTCTAACCATGCCCACTTCTCTCAGTGGAAAGCTACAGTATTTTTAAAAGGTTTTCACTTTAAATACATTTAGAAGAATGGAAATTTTGTGGAAATGATAGTTTTAAAACTAGTAAAAGACATAATGTATCAATAAATCATCCCAGGAAATGAAAATGTTTTTATAAATTCAAAGAGAAATTTTGAAATGGTCATATCTTCTACACCATATTCTGTGACTATGAAAAACAATATTTTTTTCCTAAAGAGAGTAAAGTCTTCTTTATCCTTAATCCCTAACCGTCTTTAGCTCAAACAATGTGCTTAATAAATATGTTGAATAAATTAATAAACAGACAAACAAATGAAATATACCGTTGGAAACTCAGGATTTTTTCTCAATTATTTATACGTTGCCTTAACAGTCTTTGTGACCTCTATTCCTATTTTTGAAACAACCTCAAAAAGATAAATTAGAGCTTTGGAAAGGAAATAATTTTTCTACAATGGGGTTGGGAGTGGGCCTGGTATGTCACTGATTAGCTCAAAGAGAAAACCAGAAAAGGGAGGGAATTATTGGACTTAATGAAACAAGAGAGCAGGTAGAAAGTAAACCGAATCTTACCAGCCCTGATCTTAAGAGATGCCGCCTTATCCTTGTATTGTTAAAATATCCAGCCAGGTGTTTATCGGTGAGACTATTATATGCTGCAAGTAATCTGAAACAGAAAAATGAAACCATTAAGGTTTTATGAAGTGTTGCTTGAGAACCAAGGCATTCTTGACTTTCTGATCCCCAAACTGTGTACAATCTCATTCATCTAGCCAGCCAGTCATTCATGTATTCATTTAATAAACAGGTACTGTTGAACATCTACTATTTTCTATGTTTTATAAGAATGGGGAGATAGTCCTAATGTTGTTTATCCTGAAGACAAGTATGAAAATCAGACATGAACAATTAAATTGGGTATGAAAAATCCAACAAAAGAATTATGCAAAAAGTCATAGGGACACAGAGAACGAGGGCACCAACTCTAGCTATCAGTAAGGCCTTCACAGAGGAAGTCTGATGGAAATTCGGGGCTCCTTCACAGGACTCTTCGGCCTCCTGTTACGCCCTAAATTCTAGTAACTCAAACTTACCTGTACTTCCTTAACATATTATTTTATGTCTTCTGGACACAATGCACAGTCGTCCCACTGGGAAAGCCTTTCCTTCACCTGTTGGCTGATGGATAACACCCATGATGCACAAGCATCTCTTCTCCCAGGAAACATACCCTGATACATACTGGGTGTGCTGCGTTACCTTCCATTCCACTCTCCTATAACCTTGAGATACATTATATGACACACAATATATTATTGTTTATTAATTAGTCTCCTCTGCTAGATTTGAAGGCCAGGATGGCACATTATTCTTGTTATCCCTATTGATGTTATCTATTGTGTACCTAAATAATAATGTGTTCAAGAAATAAAGGCACAATTTTGTTTGGGACTCATTCTTACTGGTATAAATTTCCAACTAAGTTTAAGTTCAGCAGTTTAGAAGTCTTAACTTCCTCATATACATACAGACAATTTCATTAATTCCACATCCAGAATTCCCCAGAAAAATTATTGATTACTTTTTATTTTTAGAGTCTTTTATTTCAAGAGTTAAAAGAGGATAAACTGGTTCCTTGATTATATGCTATACCTTGGTAGATGATCAATCTAAGTCTTTAAACCAAAGTTTAAAGCTATTTTTTCTAAGTTTTAACCCGTACTTTATTAAATATTATTACCTTATAAAGCACATACACATGTATATACATATACGTGTATGCCTACAGGTATGCATGTATGCACATTCATGTATATACATATATAAACATGAGTGTATATAGAGAGAGACAGAGACAGAAAGATGGAGAAGCAGAGAAAGAGAGCACATAAGCCTAAACACAGACCTAACATATAGCCGTCTTTCAAAAAATGCAAGCTGTCACCTGTAACGAAGATTTACAATCTGTACATTTTATAAGCAGCTGATCCTTAACTTATTCCAAGACTAGAACAGGGACTCATATAGAGACTCAAGTAAATGTCATTAGCAACCTTTTTATTTAGTTGTTTGCACTGCCATAATTACATGGAGATGGTATTATGGCCTTTTCCTATCCCTTTTCTCTTTAACGCCTAGCACAAGAAAGTTTCATGCTGTCAAATGGTAAGGAAATTTTAATTTTGTTCAAAAAAATGGACTGAAAAACAGTTACAAAGCCCAGAAGCCAAGGTGTCACGTGAGGATCGCAAACATTTGAACAAGTGCAGAAACCATTATTTCGCCAGGTTTATGTAAAAAGACAACCCACGGGCTTCAATAATGCACATACAAAACGAGCCCTGAGAATGCTTTGAAACCATCTTATAAATGAACCGTCTTGGTGTCCTATAGTTCATCAAAGGTTTCCTGTCTCCAAAAGGTCAACGTTGTATCCCTTACCCTTTCTGAATCTCAGAATATCTTTTCAGCAACTCATTTCAGAAAGGTGAGCAGGTGTCTCTCAGTCCTAACAATCATGATTCCACAGTTCACAGATTCCTAGATAAATCATTAAACTGATATCATATATAGTCTTTTGCCTTTTTTTCAGGTTCAAGACTTTTTTTTTTCTTTTTTTTTATCAACGGTTTTGGAATAGCTGTGAGGGCTAAAACTCTGATTAAATGAAGTGGGGTCAAAAAGTTGGGGTAACATGGCCCTCGATTTCCTTATTGACTGATAAAAACATGCCTTTCTTTTCATCAAACTTTGTAGCTTTTTAAATATTTACATCCCAATAACAGTGCTTTGCCAGCTTTGGCACCTACTTCATTTTAATTCTGCTGTTTCAAGCTCCTACTAAATGAATGTGAGCATGAAGTCCCCTCATTCTTACTTAAAGGGCAAATGGATTCAGTTAAGTTGAAACCTTTGCACATATCAGTTTTCTCACTTTTTCCTATTTAGGAATGATTGAGGGTCTCTGGTTGGAATGCCATTTGTAAAGCAACTCCTTCCACAACTACCATCACACAACTTGAGGAATAATAACCAGTTGAATCTATATAGGTGTCATTATTTCTTTATCAGACAATGCTTGAATTATTTCTAAGTGAAACTTTAGATTAATGAATTGTTCAATAACAAGAAATTGTACTAGAGTAAATTATATACAGATTTAAAAATAGTGGTTGTTTTGAACTGAATGTGTGTTTTCCCCTGAAATTTATGTTGAAATCCTAACCCGAATGTGATGGCATTAGGAAGTGAGAACTTTTGGAGGGTGATTAGGTCATGAGTATGAAGTCCTTGTGAATGGGGTTGTGCCCTTACAAAATATATCATGTGAGGACCCAACAACAAAATGTCATCTATGATCCAGGAAATGGGCCCTCACCAGACACTGAGTCTGCTGGTATCTTAATCCTGAATTTACCAGAATTGTGAGAAACAAATTTCTGTTGTCTAAGCCACCTAGTCTATAGTATTCTGTTTTAGCAGCCCAAACAGACTAACAGAGGTCGATGCTAACGTTTCCACTGTATATAGATACATTTCCACTGTATCTATATAAATGTCACTCTTGTTCTGACCATTAAGCCTCCTTCACAGATGGTAGTGCTTCTGTGTCTCAGCCATAACCATGGTCTGTCTGATCCTTTCCGCTGTGCTCCTCTTCATGTGGCTTGGTATGGGCTTATAGCCTCCCTTTGCATTTGCTCAGTTACAAGGGCTTTACTGACCCAGCCACATACTTAGACTAGTAGAGTATTTCTGATGTTTCTGCTTTTGTCCTCTCCATTCACTGTCACTGTTTTTTCTTCCTCCCACCCTCTACTCTTTTCTTTTCTTTCTTGTACTGGGCATAACCCTGGGCCAGAGAAGGTCACCTAGCCCTGGGCTTGTGATTGTGTTTCGCCTTGGGCACTCCACTCCCTTTGTAAATCACTCTCCGCATCTGTTATCAGAGTTGGACTTCCTGGTCACACTGCCTCATTTCTATGATCCTCTCCTGCTCCCAGCCATAGGATCAACAACTGCATTGGTCACGGCACCCACCAGGCCACTGTGACCATATCACTCAAAGGCCATGCTGTTCACACCAAGTCCCATAACTAACCGACCAGGCCAGTCTAACTCATTGGCTTCTTTATGTGGCGGACAAGACTATTTACTCACCCCCTGTTCACTGGGTGAACAACATCCACTTTCTGGTGCAATGCACTGGGGAAAACAGTCCCAGAGGAAATGAAGCAAATCTGTCTCTACGATGGTTCCTGTTTCCCCTACTGATACACATCTTTTATCCCAGTTGGAGCCTAAGGATTACAGCTATGGCCTCTGAGTCACTGGGGGTGCTGCCTTCCCAGATGCAGCCTCTCGATACTTACCCCTTGAATCCTGGCCTACCACTGTGCCAAAAAAAGGGCTTTTAAGTAATAAAGTCAGTAAGTCCTATCAATCCCTCATCTGCCCTCAAAGAGAGAATCTGACCCATAAAAATTCAATCTGAAAGGGGAAGCACTGCATTATTATTAATGACAAACATTTACTGACTACTGACTGCTTTTAGGGCATTCTATAAGGCGTCGAGACACAAAGATGACACAGACACTGCATTAGAGAGCTCCCAAGTTAGTGGGGAAGAATACATGTGCATACAGTGTGTGTTTGGGGGAGGGGGGTATACGTACGGTGTGCGTGTGCTTGGTTTCTTCCTGCGTTATAGGCCAATTCATACACAAATAGTTACTGAGTGTTTGAGTGCCCCAATGTCAGACACTGAGACATAAGCTGGGAAGGAGTATAATATCCTTAGTCCATTATGCACATTACAAAGCACTTCCACATACTAGTCTCATTTGTTTTCTTTAGGTCCCTGGAATGTGAGCAGTATCTAACTATTACAGATCTCCTATCTTCCTATAACGGAAAAGCTCAAAAACAAGGTTATTGCTTAATGTAAGTCAGTTCTAGAAAAACTTGACGAAAGTGAGGTATCGTGGGTCGCACCGATAGAGCGAGTCTTCTGGCCTGCAGCAGTCTTGATCCCCAACCTTCTCTCACGGCGCTGCCTGTCCCCATACGGTCTACTCTTGCAGGGGGCGAGGGGTGTAGTGGTTAAGACTCCAGCTCCAGTTCAGTCCTGGCTCCAGCATATTACTGGATCTGTAACTGGGACTTAACGTCGCCCTGCCTCAGTCGTTTCACCTTCCACAAAGCACTAGAACAGGAGCACAATTCGGCCAAATTCTTTGCCACTTTACAATAAAAATTGCTGTTCCTCCAACAACATTTTCCTCATTTTTATCTGAGATCTCATCAGAATGGCCTTTACCATTCATATTTCTACCAGCATTTTGCACATGATTATTTATATATTCTTTTAGAAAAAGGAAGCTTTCTCTCCAGCTCTCTTTTCTTCCAGGGCCATCACTAGAATTAGCTCCAAAAGTTTCTTTGCAAACCATATATTTGAAAATGTGTTAATATACAAAAAAATAAGAAAATCATATAACTTAATAGCAAAAAATAAACAAACAAAACAAATAATCTAATTTAAAAATGCACAGAAAATCTGAATAGACATTTTCCAAAGAAGACATACAAATGGCCATAAGATACATGAAAAGATATTCAACATCACTAATTATCAGAGAAATACAAATCAAAACCACAAAGAGGTATCACCCCACACCTGGTATAATGGCTATTATCAAAATGGCAAGAGATATATGTTGACATAGATGTGGAAAAAAAGGAAACTTTGTGCACTGTTGGTGGGAATGTAAACTGGTATAACCCCTATGGAAAACAGTAAGAAGTCTTCTCAAAAAAAATATTAGAACTCCCATATGATACAACTATCCAACCTCTGGATATATATATTTCCAAAGGAAATAAAATCACAATATCAAAGAGATACCTGTACCCACATGTTCATTGCAGCACTGAGGAGACACAAACGTTCAGGTCCATAACAGAAGATGTAATTGTCCCCATTTTGTGGATGAGGAAAACAAGCCTTAGTTTAAGTTGCTTGCCAAAGATCATATAACCTAAAACTTGTTCCTGATAATATATACCAAATCATAATGAAACACCCCTCACAATGGCTTGCTGAGGTAAGGAATGGGATGGAAAAATATGAATTATGAAATATTTTTTAAAATTTACTTATTTATTTTTAATTATTTAATGTCACCACGTATTTGACCCCTTTTACCCCATCTATCTCCCTCCTCCCCCCTCCCCCCTACCTTCTTATAACCACTAGTCTATTGTTCATATCCATGAATTATGAAATATTCACAAAGAAATGTAATTCCATCTAGTATAGGGATGAAGATGCTTTAGACAAAAAGTAACAAATACATAAATTCTATTTATAATTAGCCATTAAATTAGCATAAAAACAATGTACTGGAATCTTTAAATCTTACTTTCTTAAACATATATTTCTGCAATCTGCTTTACACTACAAACTTCCTTAGCAAACTTGTTCAGAGAATAAAATAAAATTTTTTGACACAACCATTTTTATTTACCTCAAATTGTGACTTAGCACAGCTGAATTAATAAAGTTTATATTAGTTTACGATTGCTGCTGTACCAAAGGATAACACATCAGGACTGAAAACAACACAAATTTACTATTTTATAGTTCTAGAGAACAGAAGTCCGAATGGGTCTCACCAAGCTAAAAATCAGGGTGTCAGTAGGGCTGCATTCCTTCTGGAGGTCCTTTCCCACATTCTAGAGGCTGCTCACATTCCATGGCTCCTGGCCTGCTCCATTGCCAAAGCCAGCAATGGTCAGTCAAGCCTCTCTCACGGTGCCATTTCACTGGCTCTGGCTCTTTGCCTCTCTTTTCCCATGTAGAGACAGTTGTGACTATTTACTTTGGGTCCACCCAGATAATATAATTTTCAGCAACATTAATTTCCATTTTCAATCTTAATCCCTCCTTGCTATGTAAAGTAACATATTCACATGTTCCGAGGATTAAAACGTAGACATCCTTAAAGGGTCATTATTCTGCCTACCACAAGGTTTTTGTTATACGTCAAATAACAGGGAGCAGAAATATTGAACACCGAGTGTAACAGCTATTGGGCTGTAACATATATTGTCCAGTGATCAATCATGTCAGTGACCCCCACCTTCCAAAAGGACACATCCTAAGAAGACAGTTTTCGATACCACACCAGAATATACAAAACAAGTTGGAGCTTATCTTGCTGATCTAATTTGGATGTGCCAAATGTGAGCACTAAGACAAATGAACAAAAGGTACACTAGGAATATATCAAACAATTTGCATTTTTTCCATAAGGATAGCAGTATAGAGGTAACTTAACGTTAGGTATATCTAATATGTAAAAAGACAGATTATGATGTAATTGTATTCAAGTCAAACATTTATTCAACACTGAACATATTTCATTAAATTCAAATAATTATTAAATCAAACACCAAGAAAATTTTGCCAATTATACCAGGGCAAGCCATTGATTGTAAGCTGCAAATTATTTTAGTAATGTTAAAATGTGAAATCATCTTAATATTAATGAAATAGGTTACATGCATAGTTACCATTGCATGCGTATAAGCATGTCTTGGAAAGATAAAAAAGAAAGCATATACAAGAATATGTCAGAGTCCCTACCATTAAGAACCTCAAAATGAGGTTAGAGAGAAGGATTTTATGCATAAAACAATTAGAAAGCATATGAAAGTATATTTAAAAAGCACTAATAGTGCTATGTTGGAACTGGCTCATACTGGCTCTCATGAAATAATTGTTAAAATTTTCAGGAATTTTGCAAGCCATTGTTAGCTTGAAATTGGCCATCACGGAAGTATTTACATCTCAGAAGTTGGCAAACATCACAAATCAGGCTCTCCTTTCTTTCTGAGAAGCTAGTTTACCAGTATACTACTGACCAAATTTAAAAAGTATTATATATCAAGATATATCACAGGGGACACATAAGATGATTCGTTATATTAGTCAGTTACAGAGGTATGCTTTACATACTTTTAATCCAAAAATTAATCTTTTATATACAATATTTGACTAAAGGGGCTCATATACATGTTCAACTATTTCCTATCCCTAACAAAAAGAACGTAAGAACTCTGGCAAATACATTGACATTTTTCAGTGGCATTTCAATCAAGAAATTTTATGCAAGATATCTCTTTACATTGCTACAAATGGAAAGGTTCATCTCACCTACCAATGTGGAAAAACTGATTACATCATTTTATGCTTAACAGAATTAAGTGAGACTTAGTCGAACGAGCACAGTTTTATTACTAAAGATGAAAAGCCTAATCGAGAGGTGCTTTGCATTTCAGAGGTCACTAAATCTGCAATTTGTAGAGTTTGACAGTATTCAAGCAGGGTCTACATCAAACCTCCACTACCAAGGCAGGCTTCTAGCAATGGCAGCCAGGCAAAATGTTTCTGCCACTCATATATCAAGTATTTGTATGGGGAAGTCAAGTTAAACAAATCACAGAATGCTGCGGCTTGATTGCCTTTACCTTACAGTTCATGAGGAATGGAGCTCTGTCCCCCGACCCTGCCCCTCCTCCCCTTCCAACCCCAATGCCTCTCTCATTGTCCATCAGAAAAGATTTTCAAGAATCCACTGAATTCCAGCTCTATGAAGAAACTCATCACATTTAAGCCATTCAACCAAGCCTAAGATTTTGAGTCTCAGCAAGATTCTTAGCAAAGAAGTTAATAAAATCTAAATTAAAACAACTTCCTCAAATAAAACATTTGGAAGCAGAGGTAATAACCAGAAAAATAAAGAAAAACTAAACTATTTAATAGCTTCCTGTCACTAAAAACTGCCTATTATTGATGAGAAAGAAAATTCAGGAAATATGTGACCAGAAACCTTAACTCTTAAGAGGTGGAATGATTTCCCAGTAATTAAAGGCCAATAAATCTATATCAAACATCTCCTGCCCAAAGTAAATTTGATAAAATTTAAAAAAAGAAATGGAATTTGAAGCCAGAAGGCTTAAAGTCAAATTCTAATTCTACCCCCTTCAAGATGGATGATCCTGAGGAATTAAATCTTCCCTTTACAATTACCATCATGACTTAAAATGTATGACTCCTTCCTCAAGTTGATGATCTAAGTTTACCAGTCCAGATATGCATTTACTTGGAACTGCTACATCACTGGATCATAGAAATTCATACGTGGAAATGACCACAGAAGGTCTAGCCAATTCCCTCATTTTATATTCAGGAAACTGGGTTTCTAAAAGGAGGCATGGTTTATCAGTAAACTCAGATCAAAGGCCTCAAAAACAATGTTACAGGAATTCCCATAGCATTGTATCTATCATTTCCTAGAATCCTTGTCTCACTACCTTCTACCAGAATTTCTTTCACCTTTAGATTCGTATAAGATTCCTCCCTGTGTTCCTCGTGCAAGATATAGCATGGAGCCATGCCCACAGCCAATACTTGTTAAATGAATGAACGAATCAGTTAATGGAAACAAAATATAGTCCAATTCCTTGACACATATCCTTTAAAAAAAAATTCATGTGTAAGGATCATAACTTTTCCTCTCCTTCAGTAGAATAACTGAAAACAGTCTAGAACAAAAGTTCTAAAGCATGCTTTAAATATTTTGGCTTTTTTTAAATGCAGAATGCTCAGTGTGGATGATCATGCTGACGATGTTAGTTTTGTCATTCTGTTTTTGTCACATAAGTGCCTTTGCAGTGTGCTACAAAGTTTCATTAGAAGGAAAAGTTCCCATGGAAGCAGAGGAAAAAAAAAATACACATCTTGAGGAAACTTGAATAAAGACCAATACAGAAGAACAACTAACATATGGTCAATTATTTACCAACACTTAGTCACCTAAAATTAGACCACGAGCCTCTGCTGCCTGCCACAGAGGGTGACTGAGCTGATATCATATAAATGGTTTTAAATTATGTCTTCATTTTTTTTATTCGCATCCAAACCTGCTAGATCTCAGCAATTATACTAAATATTGATTTACAATTTCTGTCAGCTTATTCTAACTATGCAGCCAGATGAGAATCATAATGTTATTTTATTGATAGCCTTAAAATGATGGTTTGAAGTGACTAGTAAAAACAAAACTGGTCTCCAACTGTGCTGACTGCTGGTAAGATAGTTTTTCAATGTTCACAGATGAGGAAATAGGAAGGCAGTGCATGGGGAGTCAGCAGTTCTGGGATGCGCAAAAGGTTGACCAGTTCCCTATAGTATGTGGTTTGAGACTCCAAGCTTTTCTCTGGAGAATTAAGAATTTTACATCTTTGAACAAGAAAAAATAATTGTGGCTACTTAAAAAAGATGTATTTATAGAAAAATAATATCCAAATCAAGGAAGGTAATGAGGCTGTTTGGAGGAAAGGTGATAGGAGAGAAAGTACTAGAAATCAATAATTTTTGTTACTAGTATTTATTAAATTTTTCGTAGGGCACGCTGTAAACTCCATATAATCTGAACTGTATATTTTAATTCTCAAAACAATCCTGCAAAGTGTTATTATCCTTTCTCTTCATAGATGAGTAAACTGAGCTGTAGTTCACAACTAGCTAAAGACAGATCCAGGATTCAAATCAATAACTACTAAACCAAATGGTATTCCACCAGCTACAGTCAATGGACCCACAGAGCTCAGTCTGAAGAAAGAAGAAAGTGAGATAAGTGAATGCTTGACCTATGAAAGATGCTAAGAAAGCAGGATCATCACAATGAATGAAAGTACAGGGAGAATATTCTGGCTCAATAAAAAGAAAATTGTTTTAAAATCAAAGGAATGACTTGTAAAATGGGATGCCCAATGGTTCTGGGATTGTATGGTTTGATGACAGCAGTGAAGGGTTTTAAGCAGAGAAATGACATGAATAGATCATTCTAACTCTCCTTTTAATATCAAAATCCTCCTGCTGAGTCTCGTGAATGCAGAGTATGCTAGTCAGGAGTTTGACCTCTCAAGTCAAGAGATTTGACTCAAGATTTCCTGAGTTTGAATCTTAACTAGATTATTTAGTAGATTAGCTACCAGAGACAAGGTACTTAACTTCACTGTGACTTATTGTTCCCCTGAAAATGAAAATAATAATAGTGCCACTTTGGAAAGTCATTTAGAGCATTAAATGAGTCAATATTTATAAAGCACTTAACAATTTACCTAGCACATAGTAAATATTCAATAAATTTTGGAAGTTATTATTGAGTATATACCTCCCATCCCATCATCAACTTAAACTCAAACTGAAATAATACTACACAAGTAAACTAATTACTTCTTAAAGACTTCCACTGTGAATAATTTTTTTCCCATATTTAACTTTCCCTGTTGGCAGAAAGCCTTCCTTGGAGGAGGCAACACTTAAAATTTATTTCTCCCTATTTGTTCCTCAAAAAGTGGTTAATAATTATCCTCTTAGGAAGAGGCTCATATAAATCTGAGCACTATCTTTTCAAAGTTAGAAAACCAGGTTCCTAAATTATCTTTCTCTATATTATAATCTCCATGAGGGCATTAACTTTGTCCTATTCAGTAGGGGCTAGTATTCCAGTTACACAGAACAATACCTGGAACTTATTTTTAGCATACAAATAAATATTGTTTCTTTAGGAGATCTTCAAATTCTCTAATTGTCAATATCCATTTAGAACTAACAAGTTAGAAAATTGCAGTCTTTTAGAGAGGATCTGAAAAACCTCCATGTTAATCTACTTATATATTTTCATAACCAGAGCTGGTTTAAGCAAAATTAATAAGTAGGTGAATACTGCCTTGCATATACCCAACCCTCCTTTCCTGTGTCTTTTCTTACTCCTAAGCGACAATCCTTCCATACATAGTAATTGTCTGGCATTGTCAGATTCTTCCCCTTCCTTCACCTCATTCATTTCTCCTTTTCCCCCTGCCTCCTTTTATTCCTTTTCCATATTCAGCTATTCCCATAAAAGTAATTGTCAGAATTGTTTAATACACATACTGAAATGCAGTCGAGGTACAAAATATTTATTAGGGACCAATGTCTGTGAAAGGAAAAAGGTGGGAATCAGGATTGAGCAGAAGGAAAGGTCAAACTGCACTTAGACCAAGTACACCCTTGGCCAACCTAATATGGCCAAGCCTTTATATCCCTCCACACTCACTCACCACCGAGTGCTGACCAGGAAGGATTTGACTTTGGACAAGGTGGTACTCGGAGCTAAGGCCAATTCTAAAGATGCTGACAGCTGGAGGATCTACAGACCATCTCTACATATAGCACATCCGCTCTAGAAGGATCTGCGGAATATATCTCTGTGTCAATCTCGGCAATGCATTCCTTCTTGCAGGGTTAATTTTATTTTGACAGGATCAGACTCTTAAGTCTGGGACACAAACTCTGATTATGAATTACGAATCAGAAACCCAAATCAAAGAGGTGACTCTGGGGAGAAGGGAATGTTTTTGGGAATTCAATGTGGAGGTAATCATCTTCTCTAGTTCATAAGGATCCTACTTGCTTTAACCACACTAATCCAAGTCAGGATACAAAATATCACCAACTAGTATATTGCCATTCCTTGATATCACAGCCAATTTACAATTAGGAAGCCTCTTTTTTCCCTTCTCATGAACCAATCTGAATTTTTCTGTAGTAACTCTCTTCAAATTACTTCTAAACAAAATCCAAGTTTAATAAAAAAAAAATTTTAACTCTGATTCTATGTGTTCCCGGATGTCCATAGTTCTTGAAGCTAGTTTTACCTTCACATTTAACATTCAACCCTTCTGCTGGGTCAGTGAGAACTGTGGTAAACAACTCCAGACATGAGACTGATTCATCAATGAACAATCATCAAATATCTAATGAGTAGGTCCCACTGGCAATTCTGCACTTGGCAAAAAAACGATGCTGTATAGGCCACATTTTCTAACTGTAGTATTTCTAACTATATCATCTCAGGGGAAAAAAATTAAAATTGTACTAAAGAATTTCAGTCAAATATTTGTCATTTATGTCCACCAAAGTTTAATTTAGTTTCACAAAAGCAGGTTCTTTTAGGAAAGTCATACTGTTTCTAACCATTTTGGAGACCATGTTACCAGTGGGTCGTCCACTTATCCCCACCGTCCGGAATCAGAAAGATCTAGGTTAAGTCTTCTACTGCCACTTTCGCTCTATAAGTTTCAACAAGTTGTTTAATCACTATTATCTTTAGTTTCCTCATCTGTAAAGGATGGGGGGAAGCTGAAAGGGGATTATAGTGCCTTAGCCATAGAGCTGCTGTCATGGATTAAATAATGTAATGTAAGTAAAGCACTTAGTACAGTGCACAGCGCCAGTCTTTGCTGAAAGGGTCAGCAATTTTTTTTCTTATATTAACCACATATGTGTTTGCCTGTGCTCTGAAAGGGGTAAACACGTCATGCTTTAGGAATAGTGAAGAGGTACACCAAAGAGACTTGGGAGTAGGAAGATAATTTAAAAAAACAGAAATGAAATAAAGTCTAAGCCATTAGAAGGAAACCCAATGAGAACCAGATCATGTGAGGGAAGATGAGGGACCTTATATCAAGATTGTTCTAGGAAAAGGGACTATCACATGCAAAAGCCCAGGGATAAACCTACATGGTCCCTATAATTACCCTATCCTTCTGCCAGATTCCCCTCTTGCCATAGCTAAAGCTCCTTTTTCTACCCCTGCTGCTGCTGCTGCTGCTGGTGGTGATGATGATGATGATGATGATGATGATGATGATGATGCATGCAAGCGCACACACACACGCATGCACGTTTCCAGAGCCCCATAGAAAGCATGGGGGAACACACTGTTTCAAAGGCCAAAGGATAAAACTGAGAGGAGGGTGATCAATATGTCCTGCTGCCAGACATGTAGGAGATTAATACAATTATTTTCTGCAACAAATAGTGCTTACTAGGTAAGAGGCCCTCTGCTGTTATAAGGTTACAAAGCTGTGTAAGCGTAGTCCCTGCCCTCAAAGTACCTACACTCCAACTGAGAAAATAATGGTAGCACAGCCTGATGTGCTACAATCATACAGCTTTATTGTGCCTGGGATGCATGACCTCATTTAATCTTCAAAACATCCAATATGTCCATTTTTTAAATCCTATTTCACAAATAAATGAACTATGCCCACACCAGATGGGTATCCCAGAAGAACTGAAATGTGAACTGGGTCCTGAATGACAAAACAAGTGTTGAAGGAGGAAGATATGGATGGCTGACAACAGAGGCAGAGGTACTGTCCACACTCATGCTAAGAAGTGGGAACTTCATAGGTGAAATGTCTCAAAGAGAGCGATCACGAATTTCTGGTACTCAGGTTGTAACTTGTTCTTTATTTACCATAGAATTAGTACAACAAAAAGGAATTTAGTTCTATAGTATCATTAACTTGTCAATTAAGTCAGTTACACATTGTATGTCAGATAGGCTTTGGTGAGTCTTGGCTTAGAAATCTGATCACTATTTATACTTGAGCTCAGAATACAGTCTCTTATAGAAACAAAGAGCCCACTTAAGTTAAAAAAAAAAAAATCGAAAAAATCCACACCAATAAAATTACTGTGTGCATTGAGTGAGAAATGGTAACAAATCGACCTCTTTAAAAATCTTTTCATTTCTCCAAAATGTAATTTTTATATGCAGTGGTGAGATTTAATATAATAAGGACCTCTGGTCAAAGGTTAAAGAGGTTGACTAAATTTTAAATGATCAATCATTTAAAAAAAAGTACTCATAATATTTTCACCAGTCCTTCCACCATTTGTTAGTGTCAAAGTAATGATGCAGCTTCCTGAGTTTCTCCTGAATTCTCAGATTAGATAAGAAGAATAAGTATGGTGCAGTTTTACAAAGGCTATGGGTCATAGTTCCATTTTTATTAGAATTCTCAGTTATCCAGATCATGGTTTCTTAAAAAGGGCAACATCATTTTTGGATTGTGGATAGGTGGGACAGTGTTAATTTTCTTTGTAAAAATACATGCATTTTAAAAACAGGTTACTATTTAAAATAAATTTGTTGAATTGAATGAGAAAGTGATTTATGGTCTGGAAACACTTTACTTTCTCATCTTTCCTCTCAATTAATTTAGGATATCTCTGCTTATTTTGAGCTGTATATTTTATGTATTTTTGGCTGATGTACTTTAAGAATTAAATCTTAAAGATTTAAGAATATATTAATAAACCTTATTGTAGTAATCATTTCATAAATTATACACATATAAAATCTTCACATTGTACATCTTAAACTTACACAGTGTTGTCAATCATATCTCAAGAAAGTTGGAAAAACAAAACTGGGGAAAAAACTGGGAAAAAAGAGACAAGCAACATAATCTTTGCACAAAGATCAACATAAATACACAATATCTACCATTCGGCGAGTTTCTAACATGTGCCAATATTCCTGCAAGGAAAGTATTTATTACCACGTTTTTGAAAGAAGAAAGTGAGGCACAGAGACATTAACCTTCCTAAGTTCATATAAGGCATAACTGAGATTAAAACCTATGTCTTTCTGACTCCAAAAACATCTCTCTTTCCACCATACCATTCTCATTTCATAAATTTTTTATGGAACATTGATTTTCCTTTTTGGAATTTCATTCCTTTTTATTTAGAAGAAAAAAAGAGAGGGACCATTTTCAGACAGTTCCAATCCTTCAGGCACTTCAAACCCTTGTTCATGTCCCCTTTGAAATGCTTTCTGTCCACACTTCTCACCAAAGTTTCTAAATTTCATGGGGCCCTGTCTCCCAGCTTCCTTGCTTGAGCTCTCCTGCTCCCTGTTATAGGACTTTGGGATCTGTGTCCTGCTCCATGATCTTACATTTAGCTTTGAAACTTCAGACTTTCCTTTTGTTCTTCCCTGAACCAGTCTCCTCACCAAACACTGGAACCTCAATACCCCTCTTCACAGACTAAGTAGCCTGAGGTCAGCCTCCTTCACTCTCTAAACTCACTTCCGACAGCCTAAGTCAAACTTTAAGTTTCAAGTTTGAGAGGAAAGAAGGAACTTAATTTGTAGGAAAGAAGGAATTTAACAGTGGTGAAATATGGCAAAATTATGAAGGAAAAAATAGACTAAACACTGCCTGTGAAATAAATCATAAATATTGTTATGATTTAAGCCACTATTTGTTTGGTTTTCTGTTACTTGCACTTGAATGTATTCCTAAAAAATACAACCACCCTGCTGCCCAAGGACAGCAAAACTCAAAGTTCAATGACTTTGAAAACCTCGTCGTTCTTTCAAGAACTCAAATGAATTTCTGAAAGAGAGTAAGTGTTTAATATGTTAGCTGAGAGGCTAGCACTTCATAGGCTCTCAGTAAATATTAATTGAATAGATGAGTCAATATACACTTAGGACTCATCGTAAATGATCACTAAGATAGGGAACATATGTCAGCCATTACTGAGCTAAGTTCTGGGCATTGTCCTGGAAATACACAGAGTAGCAAACTATGAAGAGGTATAGTCTCCACTCTCAAGGGTTTGCAGTTTATTAGGGAAACATGAGGATGACTGGAATGCTAGAAGGTAAGTGCCTACATGGTACCTCGTGGTGTAACTTTAGAAACAGCGCAGCCTGAGAAACAGCTTTACAAACAATATCGCTTCATCAGTATAGCTTTAGAAATAGGAATGATCCAAAGGAAAATGGAGAAGAAAGAAAATGACAAAAAAGCCAACCATGATTATTTATGGATTATTTTAATTTCCTCTTGGTATGTTTCTGCTCAAAGTAGAAAATTTTCAAAATACAGATAAGTACAAGGAGAAAAATAAAAACAACTTGTATTTCTAGTACCAGAGATTTGAGATCCTTCCAAATTTATTGTTCTAATTTATAGCAGATTATTTTTATTTGAATCTAAACAACAGAAACAATATTATTGTAAATATCTTGGAGCAAGCTATGAAGACAAACAACTTCTTATGTATGAAAGCCACGTAATATTCTCAAGTATAAAATATTAAAATTCATGGCATATAGAGAATGCCAAATTAACTGCTACTATAAAACAATATGATTCAATTCAATTTAAAATCCTCAGTTTTTAATGCTGTTTCATAACTACTATGTGCAATTTATATTGTCTGTTTAGTTCCCTGCTGTTCTTCTCTTGCTTCAATATTTTGCCCTAAGAATTTTCATTAATTTATAAGTGTTTATTACTATTATAAGAAGATAATAACAGTCACAGATAAATGGATTACCAGCTTAAAACATTCAATTTTCTATTCCAACTAGCATCAGACACTGAGAGGTAAGGAGTAATTTGATTACTAATCAGACTTAACAAAAGAAAAGTTGAATTCTTAACCAGTAGAGATCATTGACTTATTACCTTAATTACTTCTCCTCACTAGTCCTTTAATCATATTCACTGTTTGCTTTGATTTTTATCTCCCTTTTGAACTTTTGGCTTCCAATCTGTACTCCCCATGACCCTCAAATTCCTAAATCACTTATTTTCAACGATTATGCATTTCTCGTGAAGACCATCTTCAGCCTTTGCAGAACCAAGCATCAGCAGTTACCAACAGGTTGTGCTAGAACTGCCATAATGAAGTATCACAGATTGGGTGGCTTAAACAACAGAAATTTATTCTCACAGTTCTGGAGGCTCAAAGTCCAAAATTAAAGTGTCGGCAGGATTGGTTTCTTCTGAAGGCCATAAGGGAAGGATCTGTTGCAGAAGTCTCTCTTTGGCTTACAAATGGCCATCTTCCCCCTGTATCTTCACAATGATCTCTCTGTGTGTACATATGTATGTTCTAACTTTTTCTTCTTTTGAGGACACCAGTCATGCTACACTAGGGCTCATCCTATGGACCTTATTTAACCTTAATTACCTCTTTCAAGACCTCCAAATACAGTCATATCTGAAGTACTAGGAGGAGTGAGGGTTTCAACATATGAAGTCAGAGCACAGTTCAGCCTGTAACATAGGTATAACCAGAAAGGTGCCCTATTTAAGAGTGTAATATAGATTTAGATAGAAGAAACAAAGTACTTGCTTCTTGGTACAAAGAAAACCAAGCTGCTTCACTTAAATTCTGAATGATCTGATCTGGCAAACAGAAAAGGTTCATTGGTAACCCATCAAAAAGGGAAATAGATACCTTCTGGATCCTACCACATTTGTGTAGATAGTTGGGATGGTTGAAAAAAGGATAAGGAACCTCTCAATAAAAGTCTCCAGACCATAGGGAAGAAAAAAAAATTGCACCTTCCAGTAATCTGCCCAGAGACCAAAAAGAGTTAACCATGAGAGTGAGAGAGGAGATCTGCACAAAAACAATTTAAGGGGTCTAGATTCGTACATCTATACTTTGACATGTTCTTCCCTTTTAAGTATCTGTCTTGTATATTTGTGTTTCTTGCATGTTCTTGTTTCACTATAAAAGCAACGATTTGACATCTCTCAAGAAACTTTTAATCTTAATACTAATAAACTTTCAGAAAAGCATGATTTTTCAAGTTGCATCTACTGAACTTGTCACATCTTTTTCTTTTTTTCTCCAGAAAAACATGTATCCAGAAAAGCAAGCTCTCAGGTGAATCACTTTAACTTAAATATGTTTTCTGATACAATAATGTGCAGCAATGCTGTTGTCAGTGAAGGTTGTGTTTCCTAACTGGGACTCCTGCAAGACAAGAGCTATTTGGCGCTTCTTGCTAGTGAAAAAAACCAAGTGGCTTCTGCTAGGCTGGAAATCAGGGGCATAAAGGAGTCCTGTCTTACATTTGGATTGACTTTTTTAGTCAGCACAAGATGAAAACAGACTACATGGTCAAAAATATTCTTAAAAATCATTCATTTAACTCACAAAGTACAATATATATGGTTTTGTATACACCACACTATTCAGTAATTCTTCATGTGCTCAAGTTTGAGAACCATAGAGGTAAGCCAAAGCAAGGAACTAAACAAAAGCTGAAATGCAGTACACACTCAATTAATTTTCCTTTGAGGGCTCTGTGCGGGTCTTAGTCAATGCAATCAGGAGCAGCAGTTGATCATTTAAATGAAAATTAAGTTAACGAGATAACTGCATATAAGTACATTTATCTTAAATAGTTTAATTGAAAGCATAAATGTATGTCCATTCATTATTTTTATTTGTAGTGCCAAGAGTTCTACTCTGAATGTAATTCAACTATTTATCCTCTCTCCTTATCCTTTTTCCTTTTTCAAATATAAATCATACTCATATCATTTGGGATTTCGAGTTGAGGAAAAGGTGAGTTTTTATTTTGTCATAAACTATGATGTTTCCCATTCTTCCAGTTCCTCAAAGCAAATTTACAGACGAGTGTGACTATCTCTGCTTAGAGCCAAGGATTCAAAGATGATCCTTTGAAGGAGCCAGGAAAGCCGTATCATTTTGTTGTCATGAATGGCTGAGGGGTATAAAATCCCATTCCGTCTCTAGGACTAGTGCACAACCCACAAATGCACAGAAAAACAAATAGCAACTCAGGGAGAGATTTAGCAGACTATTGGGACTACCAGTTGAAATTCTCCACTCTAAAACAATTTTATTAGAGGAGGTGATGCAAGAAATGATATTTTATATTTGCCTTCCTCAAAATTACAATGCAGCTCGGGTTCAAAGTCTCTTTTATAACCTATGGCAGAAGTTTTTAAGTCTATTTTTATTTACCCCAAAGTCTATCGGAACAAAGTCAGAACAGGCCCTTTGCAATTTTTACGTTAAGTGTTTCATGATGTAATTAAGTAAGCGGTAGAACCCGAAAGGAAGCCCAAGAGAAAGCATCAGGGCATCACTTATTGATTGGTGGAATTTTAGGGATTTAAAATTACTGTTTTATTGTACAACTGCCTTTTATTACCACTTTATCCTTCAAATGTAATAAGTACAAACGGCTTCAGTAATGATGGAAAAGCTTTCTGAGCTTTAATGAAACCTTTTATTTGCTACTGAAACTTTTATTATTTCCAAATGGTAGCACAGGCAAGAAAAATAATCGCTACTTACATTGAGGGAAAATTTTAGCAATTTGAATAATTTTGGTCTCGGGTAAATTTTAAGGCATTTAGAGTTGTTATGTTTATTATTTTTATTTTTATTTATTTTTTATGAACTAAAACCAAAAGAATATATACAAGTTCACACTAGTACATAATTATTTTCTAGTAATATATTAAAATAGTAGATACTTATGTGCAACTATTACTCATCAGATGTTGGTCTGATCTGGATAAGAATTTTGATATACTAAGGGCTCCCACAAATCTCAGCTATCAAAAATCATATGTGAGAGCCAATGCAGTATAATGGTTAAGCCCACGGGCTCTGAAGCTGGACAGGCATGCCTGGCTTTGCATTCCAGTTCTGATCCCTCATTCCTATGAGATCTTTAGAAACTTCTCTGTCCTCAGTTTTCTTATCTGTGAAAATAAGGGTGACTAGAACCTGTCTCATGGAGAGAGTGATAAGATTAAATGAGGTATTTCATGTAAAACAGACTAAAGCCTGATACATGGTAAGCACTTGATAAATGTTTAGCTCTAATGTAGTCTTCATATGTGAGCACGTCCACCTCTAGACCAGATGCAACGTGAGACAGTACCATTCATACAACAAACATTTGTTGAGCTTTACTTTAAGCAGGACACCTGTCCTAGGTAAAGGCACAAAGATTAATGAGATATGGTACCTACTCTCCCAGAGCTTCCAATTTCAGTGCAAAATTATTGTTGCCATCCTAATATCTTTCTTGAAGACTATAGCATGATGTGCACTCTTTCACTAGGTGACAAATTTTCCTTTTTAAAATATGCTTGGAACTAATGGAGCTTCAGAAAAATTTCACTTCAGTTTCTGAAATCTTAATCATGCACCATTTAATACGCAGCTACAGGTTTTTCCACATTTTAAAATAGATGATTAAATGGTCTAATCAGATTCTAACTTAGCCAAAAACTTGAAAAACATAGGAAGACAACCATGACTGACACATTCATTTTCCTGAATGTGGACATACTGCAAACAGCAGCTGCAAAAAAAAAAAATAGTGCCATTTACATCCCACACGACCCATGGCTAACTAAAACTGCACAGGAGTTCAGCATCAAAGCATTGAAGTACCTAAACTAAATTCAGTTTGAGATAAAATAAGTAGCTTGTTTAGTCACAGCTATATTCACTTTCCAAAAAGTTCTGAAACTGACTTCCAGCAGGGCACCTTACATTGCTTTTAGTTTTTTTCAAACATTTTTGTTTATGTCATTACACTCACAGAATTCACGAAAAAATAAAATCTTTAAGTTTAACTGTAAATCTGAAGCACTACAACTAATGTGGTATTTCATACGTCATAAACTCCAGTGATCTTAAATATGTTGTCCTTTGGTAATTTGCTGCTCTCGAAAATGTGCAATAACTTCAAAAAGGAAAACATCTTCAAATTAATTGCAAGATTAACTAGGATATTATCTACTTGCTAGATGTATCCTAATAAAAAAAAATACCTAATATGCATTATATTGTTTAATTCAGATGGAAATTGGATATCCACCCTTCCAATAAAAGGACCAAGACCATATTTTTTTTCGCAACAGCCAATAATGACTGTATTAACTTTCTAAAATAGATTGAATAATTGCCAAAATACATCTCCCGAGGAGTCACCCTGCCCAAAGCAAGGGAAGATCATCTGTAAACATACAGGCACAAAACTCCTGTCTCTTGTTCCTTTCCTGTGTCATACCACCTCCTTGGTCAAAATACCCTTAAAGGCCCCCTATGTTCCTTTTTGAGACTGGGCAGATAAAAATCCAGAAACAAGGGGCGCCCATCATAATGCAACCTTCTTTAAGTCAGCTCACACTTGGCTTGGATGCAAGACGCCACAGAGAGAATTTCTCTCAGTCCTGAGTCTCGAAACAAATGCATATTTTTGTAACCTCTACTTTTGCATTTAAACACATATGTTCTACCCCACGGGATCCTCTTCATCCCAGCTAACGTCCTTGCTTAATGTATGCGTTTCTCACATCCATTTTTTAATCTTTACAGAGTGAAAATTTCAAAAGGGGTGAACGTCGGTGAAAGGAGCGAAGAAGGGGAGGGAGGAGATACGAAGCCTGGGATTTCTGCCATTCTCGCCGCCACCCGGAATCCGTATTATTTTACTCCTCGCCCCATCCCCCACCTCGCTCCCGCTCTCTCCCCTTCCCTCCTCAGCAGGAGTGGGGAGGAGGGGCTGCTGGCTGAAGCCGCCACCTGCCGCGGCGTGGAAAAGCTCCAGTTGTCACTTACCCAGCGGGGTGAGAATGGCTCATTTTTTCAAGATCCCTTTTGGACCCCGCGGCAGGTGCGGAGGGTGGGTGCGTGGGGCCCCGTGCACGCAGGAGCCACGACAGTCGCGCTCGCGGGTGGCTCCGCACTGCGGTGGCCGGTGTGCAGGGCACCTGCGCTGGGCTGCTGCCTCCCCTGAGCCCAGGCTACCGCAGCCTCCCCGGCCCCCACCCGCTGGCGGTATCCACAGCCTCTCGGTTGCTAAGGGTGGAGAGAAGGCAAGCGCGGAGGTTTCGGAGAAGCCGAGGCGCTGCTGGAAAGGAGCCTGGGGAAGCTGGAAGTAAAGCCCAGCTTCCAGCCCTTTTTCTGGGTCCCGATATGGGAGGAGACCCAGGCTCTTGCTCTGTTACTCCGGGGCGCGGGTTCCCCAGAACCTGTAATGGGAACACACACACACACACACACACACACACACACACACACACACACACACACCTATTTAGGCTAGTGTGTCTTCTGGTAGGCCCTGAGAAGGGAAGGGCTGGGTGGTGGCTAAGGGTAAGGTAACAAGGGCGAGGAGCAGCTAGTGTGATGCACTGGTTCCCAGTTGTAAATCAGAACCTAGACTGCAAGTTTAAAGGAAAGAAAGAAGCCTTTCTCAACCTGCTTTGGATTTTGATTTTGTTTCTACATCTGCAAGGCATTGCAATCAGTTCGTTTTCTCCTTGGCAAATGCCTATCCTTGCTCCTAGCTGATGTTCCTACTCCCAGCAGGCGGGGCTGACAGTTCTGATATTCAGAAGGTAGGAAAGATGCAGTTATTCAGTAAAGCGTGCTGGAATCACTCTTGCATTTGAATCCAGGAGGTAGAATGCAAGGCTTAGATGAAGAACCTTGGATTTAAATGAGAGGGCCTCCGTGTGGAGGAAGTTTAAAGCACTGGATTCAGATGACCTACTCTTAGTCCTGTTCTTGCTTTGTCAGGTATTTTGCTGGTTGACTTGATCTCTGGCCTCAGGTTCCTCATGTATAAGTGATGGGTTGGACACATGGATCTCTCTTCTAGCTCAGTCACACTTGCAAGTGGGAAAGCGTCACCTCATTAATAGCATTATTTTCCCCCATATCACAAAGGCCCACTGAGAATGTCAGAGTCCAACTCCTTTGCATGACATTAAGGACTTCATCATCTGTCCACAGGATCTTTCATCAGCCTCACCTGTGACCACTTTCTCCATCTCTGCTACCCTCAACTAGCAAGGCCAAATTTTGCATTATCTGTCTAATGGGTACATACTTCCACCTTTGACTATCAGAAAAACTTCTATTCATCCTTCAACACTTAGCATAAATACTACCTTATTGTATTGATGACTCCCACCTCTAGGGCCCCAGTCTGCCTGGACATACCTCGATTTTATACTCACCCTCCTGTACTACACTTACTGGTATATGGCCGCTTTTTCTATTTGAACATGAGTTTCTCTATTTTGTTTTTCTGTATTTTTAGAAGCAAGCAGCAGTTCAGTACTTCAAAAGAGCAGTTTAGAGTATAAATGGAAGAAGATAGTTTTAAGTGTCTTCAAAATGGTAGCATTTTTACTGAGTACTTACTAAATGCTCCCCTCAGCCTTTTATTGAGCACTTACTAACTGACCAGTATCTCAATTAATTTTCATCAGTACCCTATGAAGTAGCTTTTTTCCTCCATTTCATAGCCATCTAAACTAAAACACAGAGAAGTTAATTATTTTGCCTGAAGTCTATAATAGCCCCTAAGGGGGGGGGGGAGGCAGGGGGGCAAGATTCAAATGTAAGTGTATCTAATTCAGAAGCCCATAAATGTTTTTAACAATTACAAAATCCTTTTCCCATAACTCGCCACGGACATCAAATTTTCTATACTATCACAGTTTTCCGACCCAAAATACCAGAGCCATCCATATCTGTGTGTGTGTGTGTGTGTGTGTGTGTGTGTGTGTGTGTGTGTTTAGGGGGAAGTTCTAGCTCAATCACTTAGATCTTGAGATTGAGGACTCAAGTATGCTTTGGGGATTAAAAGGCTAGATACAGAGAGAGGCAGAGGTTATCAAAGAAGGAGAACGTGAGATGTGGAAGTGGCATTTTGTGCCTAAGTGAGGAAGCCTTATAAGTGTTTAATCATCGCATAGCCATGAATGGAACTTGAGCCGGTTTTTCCTCTTATATACTTACCCACCCACCCCTGCCTTGACTCTGGCTCCCATTTGAGGGTGTCCTTAATGTTCCTTGTAATGAGATTTCACCTGAATAAATCTTGAGAGGAAGGGAAGTGGGACTAGGGAGACTGGTAATTTGCCCAAGCGTTGTCAACCCCTAAGGATGGTGTAAATAATATAATTTTATATAGGTATCAGTTGTTATATATTAATTCACTTGTGCAAATAGAAAATTGTATTTTCTTGCTGGCAGAATGAGAAAGGAAATTAAAACACACAATTGAGATGTACAGAATTCTGTAGAAATGATTCCCTGGCACTCCACAGTGAGGAACCCTCAGCAGCATGCATTAATTCATAAATGGGGTTGGAGTTCTCCACCCCTGCGAGCTGCACAATTTCACATCCTTGATGAAAACTGCAAGGAAGCTACTAATTTTCACTTCAGAAAATTCTCACTGTGAAAATGTATTGGGAATTTAGCCAGAAGGAATTTTTATGTTAATTTCTGGTATGGAGAGAGAGAAAGGGAAAAAAAAGAAAAAAAACAAAAACACCTAAACTGTTTTCAGAGACCAAATAGTCACTAGAGTTGTTTTCATTTTCTCATAGGAAAATAAGTCCTCAGATGTCCTCAGTGATATCATAAACTTATAAAAAGATTTCTATTTTGTAGAAAGACCTATGGAGTTGAGGTTTGGGGGGCAGGAGATTAGCAGAAGTAGGAGGGAAGAAAATACAAAGATTACTCCTACGATGCTGATTGGATGTCCACTTAGACTGAACAGAAACTAGATTAAGGAATGACACTTCTAACCTACCAATGGACATCTCTTAGGTCAGGGGTGGGAAATCTATGGCTCCAGGGCCAAACCCAGCCCCCTGCCTAGTTTTGTATAGTAGACAAGCTAAGAATGGTTGCTACATTTGTAAATGGTTGGGGGAAAAAATCAAAAGAAAAATAATAGCGTATGATACGTGATAATTACATAAAATTTACATTTCAATTTCCATAAATAAAATTTTATGATAACACGGCCATACTCATTTATTTATGAATTATCTATGGCTGCTGTGGTGCTACAAAGGTAGAACCGAGTAGATGAAACAGAGACATTATAGCCCAAAAACTCTAAAATATATACTCTCTGGCTCTTTACAGAAAACCATTTGCTAGCCTCCCTAATTAACTTCATTCCAGCAAGCCATTTAGTGAAGTGTGGTGTGCAGTATAAGAAAGGCTGAGGGGGCATGTACAATGGATAGAGCGACAAATTCAAAGGGTCATCCCTAATTTAAGTTCTGAATAATCAAGGTAGGGATAGATCTTTCTGAGTTGGACAGATCGGCTGGAACTAATGTGCGTATTTAGTGGCCATGGGAAACCAAGGGTATTTACTATGCCTTTGGTCTCAAAGGTGAATAGAACTCCTGTCTGCCCTTAAGCTTGAAGTCTATGTAGACATGTAGACAGAGAATGACAAAGTAAATTGCTAAGTGCTGTGATGGAAGTGTGTATAAGGTGCAATACAGAGGTGCGTTCTGACTAATGTTCTTATCCTACTCCACCCCCAACCATTTCCAGCCATATTCTCACTTTTTGTCATGCTGAACATCACTTCTCACTAATGACATTATTTATTCTAGCCTGTACACCTGATTATTGCTCACCATTCTCTCCCAGAGGTTCTACACCAGGAGAGGGAAGAGAATGGCCATGATGGAGGAGAAGAGAAATAGAAGAGGGAAATATAGAAGCTGTCAGGGAGGCGTAACCACTAAGGAATCTGCAAGAATAAAGAATAATTATGTTTTTATTGTTTTCAAATAATTATACTAACGGTAAATGCATTTTACATCCCTACCCCAAAAAGTTTGTCCAGGGAAGTCAGAGAAGGACTCACAGAGAAGACAGTGCTTAAAGTGAGGCTTAAAAGATGTGTAGGAGTTGGTCAGGTAGATGGTGCTTGGCGGGCAGAAGCAGGTCTTCCTCAAGCCAATACCTCCCCATTTAATTCTCCCAATATGACAGTAGACTCACCTGGTGCCTGTAGACCGTGTTCTGGTTTCTGTAGTCCAAACATCAGTGGAAGTTGAGATTTGAAACAGAAAAGAAGAGGAAAAAAAGGCTAAAAGGTAGAAGATGACATGGCTTCATCAAGGAAATGGGATTTGAACAGGGCTCAGGTGTGCTAAGCCACTGCTGTGGGGTCACCTCCTCTTCTAATGTGTATTATCTGTATATGCTGCATATTCGTACACTGTGCTGTTTGCATGCATGTCTTAGCTCCTCCAACCTCGGCTCTCTCCTTCGCTGCCAATTGAATCACTATGAATTTAGGCAGCATCTAATAAGTATTTATTGAATAAATGATAAAAAGAACATAAACTACATTTTCATGGACTTGCCAGTTGGAGGAGAGGATGTGAAAAAGGTGACATAAGAGTCATAAATAATTATTTCTCTAGTTCTGGCTTCACTCACACATGAGTGAATTTGTTAAATGTCAACAAGTTCATCATGTCTATGATTTTCCACCATTAGCCAAAAATGCTTTTTAAATCACAGGCATTGAATTTGAGGAGGAGAATTGAGTAGAGCCATCACAATGATCTGATGAAATAGGAGACCAGGTTTGCTTACTTGATCCAGTGTTTCCTAAGCAGCTACAAGTGGCTGACACTATTGTTTGCCATGAGAAATAGGGAGAACTTAAAGGATTCAAGACTCCATGTAGGCTCCACTTGGCCTAACGTCAGAGACTATTCATTGACTTTACTGTGTACCAGACACTATACTAAGTGCTTCACTCACTGAATCCTCACAACTATAAGGCGGGGGTTATATTTACACTCCTATTTTACAGATGAAGAAGCTGAGGCTCAGAAAAGTTAAATACCAGAACTAGGTGGCACCACTGAGATCCAAATCCCATTCTCTGTGATTTCAGAGCCCAAACTTTTAAAGACTTTGCTCTCTTCCCTTCCGCCTCCCAGAGGTAAGGAAGTATAACCACACATGGAGAGGGTAAAACTGCAAGGTCGCCGATCTCAGGAAAAGTTGTTCTCAGTTGTACCAATCGTTCTCCTGAATTCCCTCATGCGCGGTGACTCAGCAATGTGGCTTGTGAAAAGAAACCAAAGAGCAGGAAATTCACTGATTACCACATGTTTTCTGACAAAGTAAATAGACTATTCCATTCCTCGAGCCCTGAAGAGCAACCATTTCTAAAAGGTTTTACAGTTTCATTGGGTGTAAATGACAAAGGACTTAGTTCTTCCATTGAAGCAGACCAGGCTGGATCTTCAAACATTCTGGCATCATAACTTGCTGACTGAATTATCTTGTTCTCCTCCTTTCTACAGTTATATGGAAAGCAGAGAACTGTGAGCCTTTGGATTCGATTGTATAGACAAAAACATTGCACTTTTTAAATTCAGGTTGAAACAGACACATGGCTTTGAGCAGAAGACTGGGAATGTTTATATGGGTGGTTATGATAGTCAAGTTCATAAAACAAACTATCTGAACTATAGAATCTATTTTTTAAATAAAAACAACTTTATTACTTACAAATTCATATTATAACTCAAAGTAGATTAAGGAAGCGCTACCCGATAAGGTCCTCGAAAAATGGATATTGATTAAAGCCTTTTTAATAATTAACATGTTAGTTCCATGTAAATAAGCACCCCTAAAAGCTCTTGAGTATGCTTTCACTAATAACTTCACTGACACGCTCCGTAGGAGCGCAAAGGTTAAAAAAAAAAGTTTTGTCGTTGTTGAAATGATCACAGATTCTGAATTAAGGAGACTTTCCGATTATGATAAAAGAAATGAAAGTGTGAATCAAGCATCAGAGAACATACGAAGGGGGAGAGACCGTTCTGGAGTGGGAGTTGGAGAGATTATCTGCCAGTAAACTATAGGAAAACCCAAAGCAGGGAAAATAAATTGATAGGTAGGTAGATTAGAATAGCAAAACCATGAACTTCTGAGCTCTACAAATTTATTTGGGAAAAAAGAATCTGGCGTTTCCTCGAGATGTACAGTTTTGTAACCATGTGATAACAGTCACATTGGATTCCAATTTGGGAGGAGGAGGAAGAATGATGACTACGATGTTTAGGGTCTGCACCATTGCAGGGCTATCACCATAGGGAACTTCTATCCCTGAGCTAAATTGTTAGTCAGGTGGAGATGCAGAAGTGCGCTCTGATGAGCCGACGTTCTGCAACATTGCAAGCAGAAGCACAAAATTTCATGCCCTTATCCCTCCAGTGTGTTCCATAGTCATGCACAGCAACTGAGGCTATCTCCTCAGCTGTAAGCTAAGGGGAAAAAAAAGCAGCGCTGTTCACACTGGCGTGTACGATGGTATAGAGAAGCATTTAGTGATTGGGGAAAAGGAGTCAAGAGAAATACAGCTTTATTTGTCAAATAAGTGACAAAGAAAGAGGCCAAATCTCAGATGGAAGGTACTTAGTTTCAATTGTCCATAATCATAAAAAGTAGGAAACCCATCAGTCCCCTTCATTTTGCTTGGCATCATGAGTTTGCACTTAGATTTGAATAGTTACACACATGGGATAGTTAAATTGTGAGAATTTTCTTCAGATATATAACGATAGGGCCATATGATAAGGAACTGGTTTAATATGAGGTAAGAGGCTCTGGCTCACCTATTTTGCCCATAGGTAAATCAGAGACCTGGGTTGGAAAGGGAATTCTGTCACTGTGGAAGGTATTACTATTCACCAATATCTGTCTCTTCTCCACTTTAGGTTATAGGAGAGGCTTGCACATCTCATCACCTTGAAATTAGGTTGCTATTGTGCTTGTTCTGCCAACGAAATATGAGTGGAAAATGATATGGGTCACTTCTGTGTAGAATCTTTTAAGAGCTCCTACAGGATTCTTCATTTTTCTTTCCCTGACCCTACCAACATTTCAGATGATGCTCTCCTCAGTCTGTCCTCACAACTGAGGACAACCTGAACCACAAAGCCATGATGGACATGAACACATCTTTACTGTTTAAAGTCACTAAGATCTGGGAGTTATTTGTTATCACAGCGAATCTGGCCTGTAGTGATTTATATAGCCGTATAATAGGTATGTGACTTTGAGGAAGCAACTGACAGTGTCCAGCCCTCAAGTTTTCTCATCAGAAAATGAGGAGGGCCTCGTATATTCTAAGCATTCAGAAAATGGGAACTTGCTCATTCTCTTAATTGTAACTACACTTTAATTACTACCTATGCTGCATCAATCACTATCTTCCCTTTATATACATCATCTCATGCTCACATCAATCAATTTCATAAGGCAGGTGTTATCGATCCTTTTATAGATGATGAAACCAAGCCTCAGAGAGGTTTACTAGCTTAATGAAGGTCAACTGGCTTGTGAATTGAAGAACCAGATCTTTCTGATCCAGAGTTCTTGCTTTTTCCTCCCCTAATTCATCTCTGAACAAGTGAGAACTTAGTTATGACATAATAGTAATTAAGATAAATATTTTAACATTAAAAGGATAAATAAAAGTGGAATAAATTATTTGGGCTTTTAAATCATCATCTTCAACTATATCCAGCAATTTTTTAAGGGTTATTAAAGTAATAATATAGGTTTGCAGGCTATTCTCAGGATTTCCACAAGTCCAGAAGAAATAATATGTTTGCAGAAGACAAGATGATCCAAGCTAAATAAAATTAACAGTTTTGTTTTTTATCAGAATTTATAATGAGTCATCACATTCTAGTACATTTGGCTTTCACATAGGAAGATATTATTTGTCATTCTTGAATAAAAATAGTCTTTTTCAAAGCATTAGGTTTATGATGATTTTTTTTAAAAAGTATAAAAGGAGCTCTTGGTTACAAAAAGGTTGTTAAACACTATTACATCTCAAATCTCAAATTTTGGCCAGCACAAGCCTAAATTTACTTTTTTCCATCTCTTTGCAACTTAGCTCCTAATAAGCCAGGTTGTTCCCTAAAGTCCAGAGAGGTAGTAGGAAGCAGCACAGCAGGAAATATAGATGACACAGGGAAGATGGAGAACTATGCCGTGTTAGTAGAGGAACCAGCAGGATAGTGAATTAACAGGAACCCATGAGGGAAGCAACTCCTCTTTAGTTAACTTGAAAAAAGGAGGAGCTGATGGAAGAAATGAAAGTGATAGAATCAAAGTAGCCTTGTCACTTTGGGGGACCTGGACAGTATATCTAGACTTTTGGGGAAGATACATCTCAGAGGAATTGGCAAAAGATTTTTCTAGGAAATATGGGTCACAATGAATTGAAGGGTCAAAATTATGTGGCTGTTCTTCCTTCTATCACTTGCTACTAGAAATTCAGAATGACCAATCTGAAGGTGCTTTAGTCATCCCCAAACTAAGCACAGACGTTATGGGTGTTTCAAACAGATCCTTTATCCAGATTTCTGGAGAACAGTTGTAGGCCTTGTCATCAAAGCAAATAAAAAACTCTACTGTAGCTGCAGCAGCAATAATGACAATACAAAAAAAAAAATTACTAAATACATGCTGTGTGCCAGGTTCTTTGCTAAATAATTTGTTTTTATTCTTTCTTGGCAAAGATTTTTTAAATTTTTTAAAAATTTAAATTAATTTTACTGGGCAACATTGGTTAATAAAACTATATAGGTTTCAAGTGTATACTTCAATAATATATCATCTGCATGTCACCACTCAAAGTGAAATCTCCTGTTTAAATGCTTTAGATGTCATGTCTCCTCTTAAATACTATTATTTCCCCCTTTTTACAGAGAAGGGTGCTGAGAAGCAGGAAATTGAAGTAATTTATCCAGAGTCACATGCTTATAAGTGGCAACACTGCCTTAGCAGTGGCTCAGCCCATTTGTTACATTGTCTCCTGCAGGGTGTCTGGGGATGAGCAAAACCACAAATTGAGGGTGTCATCAAGAAGGCAGAAGGGAACTAGTGTTTGTTAAGTGCTTCCAGTGTGCTAACCACCCACACGCATTATCTCAATAAATTCTCATACTTTGTGGGGGGCTGTTATTATTCTCATGGTACGGATGAGAAAATTGAGGCTCAGAGAGATTAATGGGTCAGCCAAATAAATAAGTAGACAAAGTGAGACACAAATCTACATTTAGTGATGCTGCCTCTATAGCAAGTTGATCTTGATTTAGCCTCAAAAAAAAATTATTTGCCCATATAAAATATCAAGACATCTGACCACATTGCAGTTCATATGAGAACTACCTGGATGGTTGCTTAGAAACGCAATATAAATCTAATTTGTGACATGGCAACTAAAAACATCAATGTGATACTGGTTTGCATTCTTAGATGTATAAATTATTCTGTGCTCAGATCAAGTCCATTGACTTGATCACATCTAGAACACTGTGCCCACATGGTAGACTTGTATCTCAGGTACATATCAACCACTGCATTCTCCAAATTTAGAGGCAAGGCCTAAGCTCTCTGAGTTGAGCTCTAAAGGCCCTCTTCATTTGGTTTAAAGTAAGAAGAAGTATTCCTTTTTATCCATGGCAGGTGGGTGTGGGAATACAGAGAAATCAACACATTTACAGCTCTCTCCAATGATATCCTCACCATTAGGTTTTTCCTCTTTGCAATAAATTGTCTTATTTTACATTGCTGGTGAGAGGTGGGCTAATGCATAGTCTATGTGTGTTTCTCCTCTTCTCTCTATGATGTGTCTGGGACTTCAGTGTGGGATCACACAGGCTGTGCACAGCATGCTCAACTCCATGGTTTACTGTTCCCATAGACCACGATGTGAATGGCGCCCCCTGCAGTTGTACAACCTGGCATCCCTAATGGCACCTATTATTTTATTCTCTGCCAATAAAACTTCTGCTGAAATTGAGACAGAAAAAGACTTTTGCTTGCTTCTGAATATTGCATTCAACACTCTAAAATTTAAAAATTGCATTTTAAAATGTAATGTTAGTATAAGTTTATTAAAATAGTGAACACTATTGAAACCATTCTATAGAAGAAAACATTGGAATAACTGATGATGCCTAAACTGAATATGATAGAACTATGGAAAGTATTGGTGTCATAAATATTTGAAAGAATTTAATGCAGGAGAGAGAAAAGACAGAAGTTTCATGAGAGATTAGGAGAAGTTATTAAATGATTTTTAGCTCAGTAAAAGGAGGAACTTTCCAGAACTAAACAACAATGAGAAATCCTATTGCAACGAGTCTGTGAGAAATGGCACACTTTACATCCATATTATAGAGGATGTGTCCAAAAATGGAATGTGTGATGTTCAATGGTCAAGTTCTTCATCTCTAGAAGTGACCTGGTGTTCTAGAGGAGATCCTCATACAGAGTTATGTTGAACTAATGGGTTATAAGGCTTCTTCTAGGTAACTCTAACTCTGTTGTTATAGGGTGTTATAGGTATAGAGACTTTGACAATCCCCTCTGATCCTCAACTAGCCCTGAAATAAAGAGACCCCTTCGCCTCCTTGCTGGAAGGAAGCTGAGGTCTTACATTAGGTGCTTGATCCAATCTTTACATGTGGCAATTTCAAAGTTTCTGTCAAGTCTTGTGTAGCTAAAAAAACAGCCACAGAGACTATATGGTTTAGTAAAAAAAAAAAAAAAGTGTTTTATTTTTTATTCCTGAAAGGCTCAAGAATCACAATTTGAAAAAGAGTGAGAATATTTGAAAAGAGTGAAAATAAAGAACCTAACACTACTCTGTATGTGAATGAGTTCTGCCATCTCCACTGTAAGAGTGGTGTCTTATCAGAAATATTTTTCTACCATCTTATGGTCTTAAGCCAGGAGTCAAAAACCCAAAGGAGAAAGAAAAATATAAGACCCTAAGGAGTGACAGGCCTGTAGCAGACGAGATCACAAGGTCTGCCTAAAAAACTAAGCTCCTGGCTCAGCTGTTTGTTGCCTTCTAGAATTGCCACATCTTATTTTTTCAAAGGAGCTTAAAAAAAAAAAGAAAAAAAAAGAAAGAAAAACATGTTTTTGGTGAAAATTTCTAATTTTTAGAACACTCTGCAGGCCAAACAAAAATTATCTATGATTAGAATTCTGCCCACCAGATTCTAGTTTTGGGCTGCAGCTTAGAACTCTACTGTCTCCGGAAAGGAAGGTTTGTCCTTCAGAGAAAAGTGGGTGGGAAGCTCATGCAGGCATTTATGTATCCATGTGAGCCAGCAGATAGCTATTAGGCAAATAGAGATAAAGAAAAATATGAAAAACTACACTGATGGGAAGATTCAAAGACGGCTCCTTTAGGCTGACTCCCCCATATGAAATGGCTCTGGAGGATTTGAAAGGCCACCGTCCACTCTGCAATGCCCTGCTGGGGTTCCTGGGTACTCCTCTCTCTACTGAATAACAAACTTGGGAAGGCCACTAGATCCTTGGGCATTTCCAACCCCTATAGTAAGGAGTAGATTTTCCCCAAAGGGTACATGAAAATTCTCAAGGCCAAGTTTGAAGAGAAAGACATTCTTTGGAAGCAGCAGAGATTTCAGTAAGTTCAACAAAGACAGAAACTGGGGATGATCATCAGGAGACGCTCATGAATGCTTTAATTGCTTGTATGTTTTTTTCCTCAGACTGGGGAAAAATTCAGATTTCCCGTGTAATTTTCAATGTCTTTTCCAACTAAGGTATAATAACCCTTTGGTTCATAGCACATCTGACTTAAGACCTGTTTATAGATGGGAGCTCCAACTGCTTTGTTCATATGGATTTTAGCTGTGATACGAGTTTGATTAAACAACAGAGCACTACAAGGCACACACACAAAAAATGTTTTAGATGAAGAAATATGGAAAGAACAGAGTTTGAGATGTGACTAGACTGTGAAGGTGATAGATATAATATACAGATATTATAATGATCGATTTTATAATCATGCGTGTTCCCTAAAATTATAAAGAAGTTACAGAGAGACTGTCTATCATTTTCTAGATTGAGGAGAAACATGACGAGCAGCACTAGAGCTGATACATTGTTTTTCAGATACTTAGCTAATGATCGACACACTCGGCCATTCAGAGAAATCCATCAGCATGAAGAGGCAGCCACATGATGAAACGGCTGGCCAAGTCAGGCCAGATGGCGTCCAGCCTGAACTGCCTCTGCACACAAATGAGTGTCAAACAAGGTCATCAATAGGCCTTAAGCATCCAGCTTTTCCTGTGCAGGGATGGTAAATGATGCAACAAGAATCATGAACACCTGGGTGAGAACATGCTGCTTGCTCCTCCCCAGAGCTCTTTGGTCTTATCGGATGGCTGGCCTCCACTAATGTCTTTGAGGCAGGCCAGCCCTGAGTGAGTGACTGAGTGCTAATGACTATGAACTGAAGGGTCATATATCTAAGTATATATATCCAGTTGTCAATCATTTCTCAAATTTGGCACCACTGCATAGGCTGCCAATTAGCCTGAATCCGCCCAAGGTGATGTTTTTAGTTGCCCCAGGCAAATCAGGCAAGCAACCAAAAATTACCATCAATGGTGAGGTGTTAAAAGCCATATCCAATTCCCACTGCCTATGTAGTCTGCTATCTAATGACAGATCCTCTGTTTTGCTTTCTGTGGCTCTTTGAGCAACTACCAGTAGTGGAGCTCATTATCGGAACAAGGAGTAACAACCTGTACTAATAAATCCAGCTTATTTGAGGGAACTTGACAGACAGGATCTGTGGTGATAAATCATCTGATTACAGATAAAGGCCAAAGTGCAAGACTGCCCTGCTGTCCAGTCTTCTTTGAGAATGTGAAGTTTAGTTCATTATCATTACCTCCTGGAATGACATTAATTCCACTGTGTACAAAACATCAAATAGCAGCACTGGTAACCCTGTCAAGGAATAGAGCTGCTCATCAGCAGTTGACATAATATTTGACCTGCCTTTTTAGTAACTGGCAATGGTCTCAGTTCAACAGCCATGGAAATAATGAAGTTTTGCAGAAGTGCACAAGAAAATCTACTGACGATATAATCCATTGCATAGATTGCTAGTTATTCTAATAGTGTTCATGTGATACTGATCCAAAAATCTACAGTTTTTTTTAGGATGAAAAGTTAATTTCCTGCACAGTTTGGTTTCTTTCAGCAGCAAATACCTCAAATATAATCTATGTAAAAGCCAAGGAGAAATAAAAAAAGAGAATGGTAGGATCAAAATGAGGACATATACCACTGTGGAGCTTTTTTTCTACATCTTAAACTGAATAAAATCTTGTAATTTCTTTCCTCTCTTTCACCATTTTAGTTTTTGCTACTTATTTATCACCCAGCCCATGTAAAGTTCATTAGGATAATAACACTCTTGACTTCAGTGCATCTGAAAGTATGTATGTGCGAAAAAACATATTTTACCTGTACAAATCCAATTATTTCTAGAATGAAAATCTCAAATCACTAGATGACTTATAATTCTGTGCCTGTATTGATATCAATAGCCTTAGATATATAGATTGTTGATATTTCTTATAGAGAGGAACTATAATTTATTTAGTAAACATTTATTGAGAGCACACCCAGGAAAAATATATTCCTGCTGTCCTACAGTGTCATTTTCCAAAACTGGTTTCAGCCTGTAATAAAGAAAACTTTGAAAGAAAAAAAAAAAAGTCTTATTTATTTATTCACCTGGAAAAGGGTCTAAGAGGAATACACGATCTTCATCTGATAACAAATCCTTTTACCTCTTTTTCCTTCAAAATAAAGCTTCCACCAGAAATTTGTTGGCAAACACATTAAGAGCTTCCTTAGAAGCACTAATTCTAACTCCTTACTACTACAAGGCAGCTGAAGATGAAAACTACCAGTTTCAATAAAACTCACCCGTCATGAAGATCCTTCAATGTTTAGGGATGAATGGTAATATCTATCAATTCCATATCTGAGAGATATTTATTGGGTCATGGTGACAGGGTAAAGAAAAACAGGGGATACAGGAAGGAGGGCATTATGGTTGCAATTCATTGTCTAGGAGAAAGTCTTGCCCATTGGAAGAAACAGGGATTTTGATGTAAATTTCCCGCCACTTACCTATCACGGGCAGATGCTCAATAAATGTTATCTTTACTTTTCTAATATTATTTCATGTTAATATAACATTTTAAGGAACATGAAGTATGTCTACATGCATTACCTTATTTGACCCTCACAACACTGGAGATGGGCTTTATTTCATGTTGAAAATACAAACCATGTAAGAGGTCAGATCTGTATAGCCCTAGGTCACACAAATAGTACATTTTAAAATTTATAACCTGTATCATTTGATTCCAAGACTACCTTCTTTTCTACTCTGAGCTGTAAGTATTCAGTAATGCATACATGGCCACTTTCCATCTTATTTTTAAAATTGTCTTCATTGTATGTCTTCACACCTTTGAAGATCATTTATTATTTTCTTGTGTTTTCTGTTTGCTTCTCCATTTCCCCTCATTCTTGGTTTGTAAACATGTTACACGTATAATGTGCATAGGTCCACGATTAAAAGGTCTTTATTTAAGATCTTGAGTTCTTCAAAGTTAAAGATACCCTACAAACAAGGCCCATTTCATTCTGGGCCTTGTTTTCCCTTCAAGCGCTTTTGCTCAAATACCAAACACAATTTGTGGTTTGCTTGTGAGATAGAAAGAAACAGTTGTGTGACTATAGCTATTATTGTGCCATTACCATTTTGAGGTGTTGATTTTGTGCTTCACATTTTTCCTATGTTCTTAACTTAATGTCCTATCTTGAATTTTTATTTCGCTCTAATCATGTTTTAAATGTGAAGTCTTCCTTTTTACTTTGGCAATTTCAGATGGAACACTACATTTGAAAAAAAATGTGCACAGAAAAAATGAAGGTTAAATCAGTTTTATTCTGTAAACAGTGCCTAAATTATCATCTCCTTCCCATAACAACCCAATTAATATGTTAGAGCAAAGCTGAAAAAGCCAAAAACCATGCTGAAAATGTAGAGCTAGGGCGACACCTTCTGGCAAGGAACAAATAGCATTTTGTCAACAGCAGCAGAAACTAATACAATAGTCCTCCCAGATAGATCTTAGTCCAACAAACCTATCTTTTGAATACCCGGCGTGTCTCAGCCTCTGCGACCAGCACTAGAACTACTGATAGGGCAAGGTATGATTCTTATATTCAAGAATCTAACTGCCACCTGGAGAAGAAATATCTCTATCTACACACCTATCCATAGAGAGAGTACGATCAAGTATGTCAGCATTATAATTTTGTTGGGTACACGAAAGATGCCATAGGGGCCTACAGAGGCAACTCGCTCTCATGGATCAAGGAGGGCTTCACTGGGAGGGCTGACTTCTTGAAGGGTGAGTAGGTGTTGTGAGGCAACAAGGTGGGAAGTAGGACATAAAGAGTGGCTGGTGCTGCACATCAGAAACTAAAGAACAGCATGTGCATAGGCTGAGGGGCCATATGTTCACTGACCAGAAAGTATTCCAGTCCACCTGGAGAACAGAGAGCAGGGAGAGGAGTGTGGCTAGAGGGATGTGAGCTTTATGATCTGGGCTTTAGCTACCTATTGGAAGATATAAACATGAGAGTGATATGAGCAGATTTTTCCATTAGAAAAATCAACTTGACTGCAGTGTGGAAGGAGGGAGGGCGGAAGACTGGTTGAGATCAGGAAGATAAAGTAGGAAGCTGTCAAAAGGGCTCTAGAGAGATGAGTGCTTGAATTGTGGCAGAGAACATGGGGATGGGTGGAGGAGAAAGTGTTTCAGGAAAGAGCATCGCCTGATTTTAGAGTATGTTTGGATGTGGACTCTGAGAAAGAAAGATTTTTAAAACTTCTTTATGCTTATATGGCTTCTATATAAAATAAAAGGAATATTACTTTTTGTCAAACAAAGAAAGCCTCGCCATTTGATACAGATATCTTCCTTTTCTTTGTGTGTAGTCTTAGGAAAGAGTTAAAATGTATCTCGTCATACAAGAGCATAATTGCTCCATAATTCAAGGATGCAATTTTACAAACTAAATTTGGAGACTTAAAAAAATATATTGATCGCACCTGAAAACATTTAATGGTTGCAGTTTGGAAACAAGGGCCCAGAGACACCAATTTGTATTAACAGCACTTAAATACCACCATGAAAAACACACCGAAGGTCTTTGGGAAATTTGGATCACTGTAATGTTTTCCAAAGAAAAGCTTTAAAATTTTAAGTAAACAGCTATAATTATAAATTGAGAAAATAAATATAATGCAAAGGAGACGATAATTTCCCTTGGTGTCAAAATAAGTCTAAGGACTGCATTGTGTCCATTACGTCCATCGAGTATCATTCAGTGGTATGCACTTAGGTTCATTTATTCAACAAATATTTACTGGGTGTTTGTATGTATGAGCTACCATGAAAGATACAAATATGAAAAATCATATAAATCCCTTGCCTTCATAAATAGACAGTTCAGTTTATTAAAAATATATATGTACATATACATGTAAACACAATATATGTATACATATATGCACATCTATGCACATGTATGTGTACACATAACATGTACATGTTATATCCACTTAAGCAATACTCTTAAACATGAAGTGTGAAGAAATATTTAAAAAATAAACTAGAAATCTCTTCATTAAAAATATTTTACCTGCGACAACTGAGGAATGAGAACTGATTATTTAATTAAAGTCTTTTTTGTATAAAAACGTAACTTGATAGCTTGAAAGCATAACCTAACCATCTACTTCATACTACTTAACAATATACGTTCCTTTTATGAATCAGGTACACTAAAATAAAACTTAAAAAAAAGAAATTTGGTAACTTATCTTCTTCTGTGTGTAATACCACCCTTTGATTACTATATACAGAAGATATCCATTTTTTCATTTGTTTCACTTAATATATTATGTGGTTGCACAAGAATAATTATTATAGACAGTATTCTTTTCAAAAATGAAATATGTATTAAATAAATTAAAAGCAAGAAGGAGGATAAAAGTTCAAACATAAAGTAACTTAATGCTGCTAGATAACGTGGTAACAATTGTCGCCTGTGAATATGTACCCCCACAAGAATTAAACGGGCAAGCTGAATTACTTTTACCTATAAAACATTTGATCAGAAAAAAGTTATGTTTATTATGAAGTCTGTTTTTGAATCAGCCGCTTAAAAGCTACAACATGTACTTCAGGTGCTAATTTAAATATCAGGTTGCATTTATTCATATTTTGGAAGTTTAAATCAAAGCAAATTTCAAGAAATGGAAAAAAAAAGTATAACTCCAAATTTCTTATAAAAACCACCTTTCACTACATAGTCTTGATCTCTTTATTAGGATTTTTCCCACATCACGATCTATAAAATAATGAGTCTCCATGATGGTCAGATAAGTAAGCAATATTGCCAAATGTGTAAGGTGTTCTTATCCTCTAGCATGCCTGTGAGGGAGTAATTGTCCATAACTTGTTTTTCCACAAGCTTTGACATGCTTTACATGTAGCCAAGTGAATTCAAAATAAGACATAAACTGATTTCTCTTTTGATGTTAATGAATGAAAGAAAAAAATTTAAATCAATTGAAATCTTTGGGTATATATAGCCATCACAGGGAAGAGGGTTTAAATTAAGCTTTGATATATAGTCATACATATTTCACTAATGGTTTAACAGAAATGTTTAGCCATTTTCAATAAGATCACACAGATATATTTCCTTGATATTTAGAGACACAGTCTGTTTTATTATAAAATACATAAACTGTTGAATGAATGAATAAATGAATATGAACAACATCAGTTCGATGAGTAAATTGGACTAGATTGTAACATTTCTTCTAACACAAGAGTACACCAAAACACTATCATCTCTCACTGGATTATTGCAATGGCCTCTTTAGTGGTCTTCCATTGTCTATTCTCTACACAGTAGCCAGAGCATTTTCATTAAAACTCAGTGCAGATCATGTATTTCCGTGATCTCCTTATGTGGCTGCCAGTAGTGGATAGTGAGTGAATAGCCAGCAATTGAATTTCAGCATCTATTGGGGCCTCCTTCTAGACTGCCTCCCTGTATTACAAATGCTAGAAAGCCAAGTTTTGTAATAAAATTAAGTTCTCACAATTACAAGCACCCATACCATATCTGAGCTATAGAAGTAAATGAAGCCATCTTCCTGCCATTTGACCACTGCTCTGGTAAGCAGCATTGTGGAGACCTTGGGCTTTTCTGTGTGTGTTCTGGTGTCTAATCGCTAACTCTTTGGGTGGCAAGACGTGGATGTGATGTTGCTGGTGGTTTGCTATCCCTGGATTGTATCTAAATGGTCCTTCCCACTCCCCACCTTCTTGATAGGAGAAGAGACAGTAACTCCCTCTGGCAGACACTTTAATGACTCGTTCTAGAAATTATCCCTGGAGGCCCAGCCTAGATGCTATCTTCCTATCGCTTCTGGTGAAGTTCAAACACTTACTCCTAGTATAAACCACTTTCTGCTTTACATAGCAGAGAGTTTTTATTTCTGTATCCAAATCCTAATCGATACTCTCTTCCATCTCAGATTAAAAGTCTAAATATTTCCACCGATCTACAAGGCTCTCTGCTACCTTGCTGATGTCATCTTCTATCACTCTCCCTCTCCCTCATCCCACTCCAGTCGGAGCTCTTTGATCCTCCTAAAACACACTATGCACACTCCTTCCCTCAGGGCTTCTCACTTGCTATTCTCTCTGCCTGGAAATCTCTATGTCCAGATATCATCTTTATTACTGACTCCCTCATTTCCTTTAGGTCTCTTGATCCATTGTCACCTTCAGGCTTCTCTGACTACTGTACATAAAATAGCATCCGTTCCAAAGACTCTCTTGCCCCTTATTCTGCTTTATTTCTCAGCGTAGCTCTTACCATCACTCAACACATCTTGTACTTACCTGTCTCTTTGCTTTTTGTTGTCTTTCTCCACCAAAATGCAAACAGTATGAAACCAGAGACTATCATGGATGTAATATCTGTCTATAGAACAGTGACTGGCTCAAAGTACGTGCTTAACAAATATTTGTTAAATGAATAATGTTTACTTGAACTATGAGTTTTTTGTCCGATGGGCAAGCAAGAGGTTTTCACAATTTACCAACCACTTACTATGCGACAAGTACTATTCTCTCTACCTTATGTGAGGGCAAAGACCACCAGTCTATCCCTGGATAAATAGAGCAGCGAGTCAGATGAGTCAATAGACTAATAGGTGTAGTCGACTAATTATATCTCAATAAAGCTGGAAAAAATAGATTGTTATAACCCATTTATTCATTCAACATACATCTATTGAGCACATAATAAAAGAGAGCTAAATATTTTACAGCCTATCTATGTGCAGATGTATATTAAGACTTATTTACTTTTTATAAAAACCCAATAAGATAACTATTATTCCTGATTTTCAACCAAGAAACCAGAAGCCTACTAAGATCCAAGGTTGCCATCCTAGAGAAAGATAAAGACTAGACCCTAGTTCTGTCCAACTCCGTATTGTTATTCTGCTTGAAGAAACAGAGGGAAATGTGTTAGTGAGGTCAGAACATCCTTCCAAGTAGAAGTAACAGCAAAGGTAAATCTTCAAAAGTAATATGTTCGAATTAGGTAGAGAATGGAGAGTAGGGCATCCTGGTCTAAATGAATAGCACATTTGGGAATTGTGATACTGTACTTTCCATAAAGAAAGAAACACAGGTCTTCTGGGCCTTTGTTTTTTATTAATAAAGTGGGTTAATTTTTGGCTCTCTGAATTTTACTGAAATACAATAAAAAATACACATGTATACACACATCCCATTATAAACAATGGCAAACTGAATTTAATGAATAATATAATTCAATCATGCAATGCAAATAATCAGCATGAAGGAATTACATATAAACACAAGACTGAGGTAGATCTAGCATTCCAGATTTTAACAAAAGAGATATAATTGCCTATGAACAACATTTTCCATTTATAGCATATAATTAAATAACTTATGTGGCAATTAAATTACATGCCAATTAAATAGAATTGCAAGCTTTAATAAAACAAGTTTAAAACAAGTGGAAGTTATTACTGAAGCACATAAATTGCTTTTTTCCCCTACTAAGTTGAATTGACACATTAAAAATTAATACTGTCCAATGTTATGTACTTTCTGTATTTAGAATCTAAGTTTGAGTTAGGCTGTTAAAAGTTTTCAAGGTAAAGATTAAATAAGGTTAAGAGAGTTTGATGCTTGTTTCATCCAACCAAAATAATAAAGGAAAATAAATGTTTTAATGGATTGGTTTTACTTTTATGTTTTTATGGAAGCCTTTTTTTCCCCCTCTTAACCATCGAAAGTGAGGTTTTCTTTGAAGCCAGATGGTAGGTATCCAGAGCTGAGCTTCAAAGGCACATAAAACCAATTTTTCCATACTTGACACAAATGTCAGACTTCCAATTTACAGTTAGCATACAAACAAGGGTACATATCTCTGTGTTCTTTTGTGATACAATTTAAACTTAAAATATATATATATATGCCTGTATGTATGTTTGTATGTAAAACTAGAGATGGAAAATTTTACAGGAAGGAAAACCAAACAGACCATTATAATCCTTTACTCCTTAAACATTTGAGTGCCTGCCCTCTACTAGAACTGATAGATCTTATTCTCCACCTCAAGAAGCTTAAATTCTATGGCAAAAAAAGTTAAATGATAGGAGGAAAATATTAACTCCTGATTAGCAACTCCTTGTTATATTAAGCTTCAGCCATCTCATCTTCTTTCCTATCGTGTAGTTTATAGCAATTTGCTTTCATTAATAGTTTGAGTGACTTCTGTGAATAGCTGCTCCCACATTCTACCCACCTTCCAAAGGGAAAAATACCTGGCTCATCTTCTAAATGCTACACTCAGAGACATTTACAGGTCATCTTAAAATTAATAATTAATTTCCAAATGTGTCTAGAAAAAGGGGAATAAATGGAGAATAAATGGCATGGACAGAAGTAGAAGTCCTGGGTTTGAAGGGCAAATTAGAGGAGAACACTGGGCAGCACCTGCTACCTTGATCAACTAGAGGTTGCATAGATGAAGTGATGAAAATAAAGCTGTAAATTGGGGATCAATTACGAGTTTGATCCAGGGTTAGGTTTCATTGAGTGATTTTGTAGAAGGATGGCAGTTCAACGTAATTGAAGATTTTCTAGTGACCACTGAGGCTTGGTGGGATGTGAGGGCTGGTTAAGGCCAATGGACCAAGGAGCAATGAAAATTCAAATGGATGAGACTCTGAGTGAAGCCAAAGAGCAGGGATAAGAAATTAGGGGAAGAGGGTTTTAAACTGCCTCTGCGCTAGAAGGTGACTTCTCCCCTCCCTAGTCACTGCGTGCAGTATTTAGAAAGGTATGTTAACTTAAGTTTTCCCAGTCCTCAACACCTGGAAGCTGGAAGCAAGGCGAACGAGGTCATAGAAATAGAAATAACATAAATTACATAATTTCAGTGAGTCCAGTGTATGGTTGAGGGCATCCAGCTCCCTGAAAAATCTTCCCCAAGTATTTCTGAGGGGAACTCATACCATCTGGACCAAATCTTCTTTCCCTGATTCTGTGGCTCCAAGAACTTGGATGATGCTGTTTTATTGACGTGCACCCCAGTTCCTCAGTCTGCCCCTGGCACTCCACCAGGGAGAAATGAGCAGTTCTAGGACTCACCTGGTTGCAAATTCCCTATCTTTTGGTAAAATCACAGTGTTTTGAACTTTTACTTTTAAAATGCATTGTTAGTACATTTTCATGCAGAAATTAAGATACATTCCACAAATCAGTGCGTAATAAATACTTATTTTTTTCTATAAATATTTGCTAAGTTCTTTCTATGCGTGAGGCACAGAGATGTGTTTATGAAATGAAAGACACAGTCTCCACACTCTAGTATCTTATATCACTCTAGTCAGAGACGTAGGCAAATAAATGGTAAACTGCGATAATGTAAAAGTGCTTATTTGTTTCTGTCTGTGGAGTGTGCCTGTGCAGACCCATCTTCTTCCAAAAAGAATTTAACACCCTCGATAGGGTGGCAAGTGTTCAGATTTTCTCTAGAGCAGAGAGGAAGGATACCTAACTCTGACTAGGGGGGGTCAAGGAAGACTTTCTCCAGGAGGTTGTCGTATTATGAGGCCTTTAACTCCATGTACTGCCTTAAAGGCTTAGCTCCCTATAAAGGAGCAGAAGGAGAAGGAGAAGCTGCAGCAGCAGTAAGGTGGGAGTAAAGGGCCTTTCACAGTTTCTTATGACCTCCATGGGTATTTCTTAAAGTTTGCAGATTCCTAGGCCTCATACTATCCCAGAATCAGAATGGAAGAAGGAATACTTAGGAATTTGCATTTTAAACAAGCACCTCAGGTGAGCTCTATGCATAACAAATTTTGAAAATTATTGGCCTACAATAAGCTGGGTGCTGATGCCAGGGATGTTGTCCAATTTAACTCATTTATTTTTCAAGCTTCCAGTTTTACCAAAGCCACAAAGGGTAATAATATTTTAAGATATATAAACCCAGGGACATGGTGCTTCTGGGATTTATCTCATACCATGAGCAGTTCCTTCTGATGCAAAGCCAAGAAAGCAACGAGAAGACAGACCAATAATCATGACAGCTAGCCTTTAGTAAGCACTTATTGCTAAAATGAATGAATGAATGAATGAATGAATGCAAAGGCTTAGCTGTAAATTCCCCTCTTCTTGCCCTATATGCCTACCACTCAGTGGGAAAAGCTTTCCGCCCAGTTAGTTCCTCTTTTAGCTGGACTGGCTTCCACCCATCCTGTCCTCAACTTATTGAGTCTTGCCTCTCTGCAGCCTGTGAAACTCTTCAAACAAACCAATCACCTCCCTTCCCTCAGCACCACCACCACCATGGAAAAAAAGGGTCACTCTACCCTCAAAGCTTACCTCCGCAAGCCCCTTCTGATTCACTTTGCTCTCAAGTGCAACCCCAGGGTGGCCTGCCTGTCACTCAGTGCCCTCTTCCCCAGATTAAGTATATGTGACTAATAACTGTTGCCAATCTCCTCTAACCAGTGTTAAGTGTTGTGTGCTCAGCTATCTCACACTATTTAGAACGAGGATCCCTCCTTCACCAACAGGGTGGACAGTTGATTGGAATAGTCATGGCAGTTGAGTTGCGAAGGATGAATGAGATTTAGGTAGGCAGAGAAATGGAGAAAAGCATGTCAAAACAGAGTTATAAAAGAGTATGATGTATTTAAAGAAAGACAAGCAGGTTGGTAGGGGTGGGGGTATAGCAAAGGAGCAAAGGGTGAAGATAAAGAGACAGAGCTTTTGTATAAGCTAAGGTGTTTATAGTTCTTTCCTAAAACACATTAAGGGACTTTAATCAGCTATTTTACAAAGATCACTCTGGTAGCATCTGGCCAACAGATTTAAGGTACGTCAAGAAGAAAGGCCAAACAGTGAGTGAGAATGACATAACAGAAGCCAAGAAAGAAGTAACAAGGGTTCAGACGGAGGCACCAGCAGTGAATTGGGTTCTGTAGGTAAAAAGACAATAGAAGCCATTCAACTTAGTGGCCAACTAGATCTAAGACTGGGGACATAGGAGAAGGAGGAACTGAGAATGACTGCTGGATTTGGGTAACCTGATACCAGTTGTCTTTATTCACTGAGATAGGAAATACAGGAAGAGGAAAAGGTTTTATTACCTGACCAAAGTCTGTGTGCCCGATGCTTCAAAAGGCCAAAACTCAAAACATCAAAAGTTTGGAGTAAGGAAAGGTTTATTGATTACAAAGGCGCCAACTGAGAAGACGAGACATAATCCTCAAATCCTTCTTGCTCACTGGACCAGGCCAAGGGTTTTTGAGGGGCTGGGGGGACAGGAAGGGCTAGTGTGGCAAATTTTAACTAGAGGACCTTGGAATATGGCCATTTATGATAAAGGAGCATCAATGCCTGATCTTCCTAGACAACACACCCTTGGCTTCTGAAAAGGTTCCAGTATTCAACTTCTAGTTACATCCTAATCCTTTGGTTTAGAGTTGGGGACAAGACTTTGGTTCCAGGTGCAGTGAGGCCAATGATCTCTCTTCTGTGCACTCTTTGGCTGTATGACTTGTATTTTCGGTCTGTTACCTCAGAAAAACTACTCAGTACCATGTTAAACAGGATAGAATCATTTTGAGCTGGTTCTGCAGTTAAGAGTTTGTGACTGAGAAATCAATTCTAGACATGTTGACTTTGAGAAGTCTGAAACATCCAGGATATTTCCAGTTGGAAGTCCATGTGGTCCTTAGGTTGGAAATAAAGGCTTGAGAGCACAGTTTGGAGATAAAGTTTTGAGAGCACAAAGGTGATACTGATACTTGGTTCTGCTGCCAGTTGACAGGATTGTGTAGGGGAAAAAGTCAGAAAGTAAAGCACGTCGGCATTTAAGAGGTGAGAGTAAGAAAAGATGTTTGCAAAGGAAACTGAGAGGAACCAGAGGTATCGGCAGAATAAAGTGAAGATGGGAAAGAAATTGAGGTGTTTATATTTTTAGGGAGATGATGAAGGCGCAGGATTCAGGGAATACCTGATAGAGCAAAGTTCACAAAGAGGCCAGAGCTGTGTAATTCAGAGAAAAGATGGAGAAATTATGCTTAATAAGAAGAAGGGTCATCACTTCTAATGAAACAGGAGATAAAGATAAAAGGACGCAAAAAAATTTGGGTGGAACAAACTCTGGAAAACAGTGTTCCTCATTTGGTTAACCAGCAGGCTGACAATAAAAAGGCAAAAAATTCCAGCAACTTAAGAGTTCTCATTTATTTGGAAATGTATTTTGATAAACATAAATGGAAACATAATCTGTGAAGCACTTAGAAGCTACAGTCGTAGGTCTATAAACAAGGCTATGTGAAACCAACTAATAAACTCAAAACTTGCTCCGTAATAAAAGAAACTGCAAGACATGTAAAAACCCAAATTACATGAATAAACTGTGAAATGGAATTATGTATGGTGTTAATTCCTAAGCAAAATATTTCACTAAATAATACATGGGTACCATTTTGTTCAAATGCATTTGTCTCACCTACTAAAAGTACTTTAATTAGAAGTGATGCTTACAATTGGATTTCAAATGGATGCTGCAATCAAAATAAACATCCAAAACAAATTGATAAGCCCAAATTCATCTTGGGTTTTTATTAAACACAAGTTAAATCTGAGAGTTCATTACTAGAAATGTAAACAAGGTTTTCTCCAAATTGGGTAGTTCTCATCATCTGAAGAATATTTTTTCAAACAAAATGAAATATTTTCTAAGGATGACTCATTATTTCAAAAAGAAGAATAAAATAAATAGTTATAATCCACATAGTGCAAATTTAATACAACTACATTACAGTTTTTTACAGAGCATGTCTTAAGAATAAATCAGAAATTATCAGCACAAGTTAGAACTAATTCTGAATGTGCAGACATTCAATTATAAAAGGGGCAAGGTAGGATGTATATATGTACTCTGAAATTTAATTTCACTTATTTTGATTTTTGATATTGAACTCTTTAGAGCCCAATACTTATTACGTAGGAAGCATTTCTCTTAAATAGAATTTAGCTGATTCATCAAAAATTACTTTTTGTTCAAAAACATTTAAAAATCTTGGAAAAATTAAAGTGTTGGGGGGGAATATTTACAACTTTGCCGCTAAGACAAACTATTTTGATAAACATCTATTAGGTATATCTTGAAATGCAGAAGTAAACATAGACAATTTTATAGAAATGAAATTATATTACACATATTCTATAAATGCTTTTTATAAACACAATATTCTTAATACTATGCCTTGAATATTTTCCCATGTTGGTAACTATAGATCAACACGATCATTCTAATATCTACATTGTATTACCCTATCAATATATTAGCTTTTTAATTACTTGATGGAAATTTAGGTTGTTTCTAATATTTTATTATGATAAGCAGTGTTAACAGTGATAAGCAATGTTGCAGTGAAAACAATCTACAGACATAGATTGTTTATCTCTTTAGGATAAATTCCTGTAGTGAAATTAATGAGTCAAAGGAGATTCACATTTTAATCTTAAAGACATTGCCTATCTGCTCTCCAGAACAGAAACAATTTTATATTCCCATCAATAGTCCATGAGTGTCCATTTCTTGTATTGCTAATGAGGTTGAACAACTCTTTCCATAGGTTTGCTGGCTATATGTACCTATTCTTGTATGAATTATCTACTCATGTCCATCTCTCTTGGAGTGCTCATCATTTACTAATTAATTTGAAGTATTCTTTTTTTTAAAAGATTATTAATCTTTATCTGGTATTAGAGATCTTTTTCTACTTGTTCTGCTTTGCTCTTTCATTTATAGTTTTGGCTTTTGAGAAATGGTACAAGTAGCTTTTCACCTCCCAAGTAGGTAGCCAGTTTTCCTAAATTTTTCCACTGAAAAGTCATTTTTATCACCCACAAAAGTGAGAAGTGTTTCTAGACTTTATTTTGTTCCACTGATCTAGTTATTCTTGGATTAACATGACTTTACTTTAATAATTCTAATATTGTAAAATATTTTCATATCTGCTGGGACTTGTTCCAACTCATTTATTTTTCCTGAATTTTTCTGGCTATTTGTCTTTTTTTGGTCCAAAAAAGCTTCCAAAACATTTTTCCAACTTCCTTAGAAGTCCTGTTGAAATTTGGGTATGAATTACTTTGAATTTCTATAGGGGGAAGAAAAATCTTTACATGAATCTGACCAAGAATTCTTTCTTTGAATATTCTTTTAAGTCCCACAGGAAAGTTTTATAGTTTTCTTATTAAAGGTCCTGTATGTTTCTTATAAATTTTTCACTTACATTTTGCTTTTTAAATTAGTAATAGTACTGCTATTGTGAATGAGATCTTTTTCCATTATATTTTCTAAGTGATCAACTGCTTTATATTTTTATATATTTATTATGCAATTAACCATCTTTCTGAATTCATTTATAATTTTTTCATTTGTTCTCTTGCATTCTCCAGGTTTGGAATAATATAACTGTAAATAATGATTCTTCTGCATGCTACCTTTCAATATCTAATTATGTGAAATTACAAAAAAAATTGTAAAGATATGTTTTACTAGTAGTTTCATTATCTCTGTATAGACATAATAAATACTATCTGCATAAACTTAGCTCTTTTGATTAACTCAGGGAAGTTTTCTTTATTATTTATTTATTTATTTATTTTGCTGGGGGGGGGGTACATTTGTAATTCAAAGGTTGCATTTCCATTTGCTCTATTTTTTTTTTTCATTTCTTTTCATTTTTTGGAGAAGGATCAAATTACCCATATGACCAATGAAGTGTCGGTTATGCTGATTCATACCTCCTCTAGGAATCTGCATTTGGGGGTTTCCTTTTATTTTTTGCATATGTCAGATTACTCCCTTTTCATTCCTCCCCTTTATCTCAATGTATTCTTTCTTTACAGAACATAAAAATGAAATAATTATTTAAACACTTTGTGCAAGACAGAGTACTAAGTAGTTCACAGACATTACCTTGTTTATTTCTTACAAAATCTGAGGGAGATTTCACTCCCATGTTACATGTGAGGGAACTGAGAATCCAAATGACTAGGTCATTTACCCAGGACTCCACAGCTAGTCAATAGCAGAGCCAGCATTTAAAGCCAGACCTTCTGCCTCCATAACCTATGCTCTTAACTTTACCAGAGGGTTTCATATGCTTTTGGTCATCCTCCCTGTTCATAAGGGAGCTCATTCCTTTCAGATCTATACCTGGAGTGAGGTGGACTCATAAGTACGTTGGGTCAATCCTAGTGCCCACTGGACTAAGGTACAAGTATCTTCTGCTCTGATTCTGAGGTAATCTGGCTCTGCTAGAGTCAAGCAAATGTTCTTTTTATAAGTGTTGTACACTCTCCAGCATTTGCTTCAATCCAGGGATCTTCAGCTTTTCCACCCACTTGCAAGTCTTTCTCTATGTGACCACATCCAAGAATGCAAAGCTCTCCTCCCTCCTGAATCTGCAGTTACATCCAGTACTGAAACCCATAGTCTCTAAAATGCCGGTTACAGTAAGAAGCTGAGGGACAATGAGGAATGGGCATAAATCTCTGGCTAACTCAGATATTTGTGGCCAATAAGGGGCTTGATTTTTCTAGGCAGTGTAGTTCCTGTGTCCTGAGTTAGAAACAGTGACCGAGTTGAGGCTTTTTCCTACCTACCCTGCAGCTAATTTGGGTCAATGAATCAAAGGATCGACATGAGATTAGTATAAATTCCCAACGGATTTTGGCACAGGGTTTCCTCTTTAGTTTCTAGTACTGTTGCACTCTTCGTGGGTTTTTTGCATGAAACTGGGAAAGGATAAATAAGACTGCTAATCTGTGGCCACATTTAACAAACGTTTAATGAGCATCTATAACACGCAATGGGTTTCGGATCAGTGTTAGATTCGCTCTTAAAGATCATACATGGACTGTCCCTATCAACACCTAGTGGGCAATGACATAGACCAAACTGACTCAGATTTCCCTCTATGATATTAACATTACCTATTCTTTCCTTGGATGTAGGAAGTTCCCACACCATGAGCTATTCCTAAAGCTCTATGGATCAGCAGAACTGTCCGATGGTAATTTTCAAATGACATTTTAGAAAAGTTGCTGTCCTGAAAATGGTATTATTGGAAAGAGAATTAAGGATTGAGCTGAGAAGTGTTTTCCTGCCTGTGAGACACGGTTGATGACACTAAGAGAACGAGATAAAAGTTACCTGCCTTCTCAGACTCTTAAGTACTCAATAAATATTTTGATCTAATGGTGAATTGAATAACTTCCTTCATAAAAGACTGTCAAATCAGGAGATGAGGCAAGAATGATTAACACGCTCAGGAACTAGGGCTCTCAGGCAAAATGAGGCTCGAAAGCAGGCAGCTCCACTCCTACAGTAGGTATAGCAAGCCAAGAAAGCCAAAGGTCTTAAAATTCAGGTTTTGCATCAAAAGCCTACTGAAAAAATGTTAGCCGAATTTGAATCTACTAGTCATGTGACCTTGGCATGTTGTTTTACCTCCTCAGGCTCAGGGTGGCGTATCCATATGATATCTAACACATTATATGATTCTAAGGTCAAAGCAAACGGGAACAGGAATTCAGACGGTTGACACGTGACATAATGCGTGTTGATTCTACAGGTTATGCTCTACTTTGTATCAGGGACAGCACTGGTGACTGGTGTAGTCACCCTTAGGCTATAGGCAGCAACAGTGCAGTGAATACAGTTGGCTGAAAACTGGGACAAGAATAGAACTAGAACTACAAGGAGATTTGTAAAGAGTATGTGGTCAATGCTACATAATCATAAATATGGTAGTTAATACACAAAGTTTGGCTAATTTTGCCTTTAAAGTTAACTAAAGCATATCAATGGACTTTGAAGTATTAAGTCAGCAGTATGCTTCAGATCATTCTATAGATGAGGCAAATGTGCAAACACATTAAACTGACTTTTACAGAATAATTACTCCTTTATCTTTTTGTACAAGAAGGAATTCTTCATATTAGGATGTATATAAAATGCCAGTTTCTAGACTCATGACATATGGCACTGCTTTTTAACTTTTTTCAAACAAGTTATGTCACAGGAAGGTAACCTATAAAATAAATAGTGAATAAACTTGGCAAACACTAATAGCAAAACCACTTCAACCATGACACATACAGCCACAGAAGCCAATGACACCCCTCAATAGTAGGACTCAGTAGCGCTTTCTGTTGCTATTAAAACAAGATTCTGTGTTCAAGCTAGAAACATGATTGTCAGTCAACAGAACAAATCAGGTGAAGAGAATCAACTATTATGTTCTTATGAAGAAAAACAAGAACAAAATTAACAATCAAACCTCATTTCCTTGGGCATAATATTGACAGCAAGATTTCTAAGTAATGATTCCTTTATTTAGTCCGGATAAAGGCTTCCAGCACAGGACATTGCTGAGAAGTGACCATAAGGAGCTATGTAAGAGTAAAGTAAGGGAAGTGCTATGTAAAGCCAAACTAGATAAAGGCAGTTTTTAATTTCCTGTAGAATTCATTGCAGGTTACCATGTAATGAAAACAAAAGCAGATCATTCTTAATGAGTCAAAATTGTTTATTAATATAGATAAAAATATATGACCCCCATCACACAAACAGATAATTCTAAATCTAATTTGAAATCAAGTCAATCAAGAAGTATCTATTTGGAGACAATGTACCTAGTAACATGTTATACCAAAGATTAGGCTACTGTCCTCACGAAATATATGGATGACTGGTAAGCAACCATTAACAAGTGAATGTCCTAATATTTTGGAAAATATTGGAAAACTAACAAATCTCTCTGGATATTGTTTATCTTGACCTTCCGAAAAACTTGTAGATCCACATAAAATTCTTTTAGAAAAAGAGTTTTGTTAAGTCCAGAAAATCTTCAGAGTCCAAAATAGTTCTAGGGTAGTCAGAGACAAAAAAATTTTTATAAGAAGAATACTGGCTTGGAGGTCGAGCAGTCTTATTTTTAAGTAGCATGTTTTAGTTAAAGTTATGAAATTAATAATCAAGGATCAGGAATTTCTATAATGCACACCAATGCCAATTACTACCATCCCATTTCCTACGACAATGACTGCTTGATTACAGGGAGAAGGAATAAAGAATGTTTCCAGCTACAACATAAATTATACTCCAATGCCCAGAATCTCTAAAAACAAATCTTATCTTTTAATATAAGAAGCTCACTGAATCAGGTGAATACTAATTAAAGTAAAGATAGTGTAAGTAAAACTGAAGTAAGAAAACTCTAATCGCAGAGGAAATGCATGAAAGAATTAATCATTATATAAGAAGAATCATTTTTCCATTCGCCCCACTGCTGTTAATGATGTTTTCATGAGCCTGGGCCACCTTCTCTAGTGGATACTGAGAACCTATTACAGGTATCAACCAACCAATTTCCATTCCAGCTTGAAGGGCTGCTGCAAACTGCTGAAATTCCTCCTAAGAAAAAGAAAAGGTTTTCTTTGTGGAGAAACATATGACTTCATTTTTAGAAGCACTGAAAATTTTCAGAATCTAAGAAAAAATAAAAAATTTCTTACAAATGTGTGGCTTTGTCAACTTGTCCAGAACTATAGAAAAAGTAGCTCTTCATAGGAAAACCATAAATCCAATTTGTCTGAGATAGTCTTGTTTACAAAATGCTTATTGTCCTGAATTACTAATAGTATCTCCATTCTCTCTCAAAAGTGTCCTGACTTGGAAAATAAATTATATTGCCACACTAGTTATCTTCTAGTGACTAATCCTTAACCTACTTGTCTAGTCAGACAACCAAGTTTAACATTTACTTAAACTTTCAGTCTGTGTGATGACGCAAACTTTGTCAATGTTTAAATTACCCAAATCAGAATTGCTTCTTTTCCTACCTTGGTTGAGTTAAAAAGAGCAACTCCAATTATACTAGCTTCCTTTCTCATAGCGTCCGATGGGCTTATTTCAACAGATCCTCTGCTGCCAACAACCTGTTATAAGCAACAACATGACTACAGTTAAATATTACTGCAAAATAGTGTTAAACTATGATAAAACTTCAAAGTGGTAAAAAAAAAAAAAGGGGGATACTTACTACTACTCGTCCTCCATTTGACAGAAGTTTCAAATCATTACTAAGATTTACATTAGCTAACATTTCAATAATCACATCGATTCCCTTTTCACCAACAGATTTCTATATAATTTAAAAGAATGAAGAACAAGAAAACAAGAAAACAAAGTGTAAAATAGTTATCACTGTCCCATATATTACAAAAATATATTTCAAATAATATAAAATGTGTTATTAAAACTAATGCAAATTTTAAAATGATCTAATTGTATAATGATAACATAATTCCAAGGTACGAGCCACACATCTAAAATGATACAGATCTGTACAAAACAAATTGCTATAATGAAATAAAATTTGTCTAGAATTTTCAGGCACTTAGATTCAACTTGACTATAAATACATTTTCCTTAGTTGAAAATTTTCTATCTTCAAAATGTATTTTCAACAATAACAAATAAATAAAAAATAATCCCCTAGCGGGTTCCCATTTTATTAAAAACAAAACAAAACAAAACAAAATACTGGCTGTTTGGTGTCATAGGATTTCTGTGTGTACGTGCGCATGTGTGCAGTTTTGTTCTAAGTAGTTTACGATCAGCTTGGTATAATACTTCTTTTGTTTTGGGCTCTCAGATGTTGGTTCCCAACATCCAAAACTAGCTCTTAAATAAGCTATATATAACTATCTTATATTAATTTTAACCAAAAAAAAAAAAAAATGAACATCTGTGTCAGGCATTGTGCTAGGTATTGGGAATTCAAATATGGACATCGGGAGCTCTAAACAAAGCTAAGGAGAAAGAGAGACATTACTACAGTCACAGCTATACTGTAATGGGCTAACTACTACATTAGTAGAAATACACCATAGGTTATAAAGAAAGAAAAAGTTACAACTCTGATCAGCTGCAATGCTCATAGAAAGTTCCAAAGAGATGATGACCTGGGCCCTAAAGGACAAACAGGAGTTCCTTGAGCAAAAAGGAAGGAAGAGGAGCAAGAGGAAGCTGGACATGAGGAAGAAGCAGTCTGGACAGAGCTGACAGAAAAGTGAAGATGAGGGGACTGAAAGTTCAAGCTGGGATGGGAAAGCAGCCCAGCAGAGCCGGGATATGGGCAGGGAAGGTGGGGGGCAGCGGAGAGGAAGTGGCACAGACTATGAAAACACATTAAATGCCATGTTAAAGAATTTGGACTTTTCAGAGGTAGGTGTTCCTTAATTAATTCTTGTGCCAGGCACTGTTTTAGGCACTAGAGGTCTTGCAGGGAACAAGAGACAAAAATTCCTATCCTCATGGAGCTCCCATTTTACTTATTTCTTTCCTCCCTTTTTTTCTTTTTAAAGAGAACCAAATGACTCTGGAGATGGTAGAGAAGAAAAAGTCCATATTAGCTCAGCTATGAATACTAGTCAAAGCTGGAGAAAACGAAAACTAAATTAAGTCACAACAGTGAAAGGAATAGAGAAAAAGTGATATATCTGAGAGGATTGTCAGAGATGAAACCGATCGATTGAGATGACCAACACGATGAGAAGAAAAAGGAATGGTGATTAAAAGAAAGGAATAAAAAACGAAATGTGGCTTTTTGTTTCAGGTGATCGGATGAGTGGCAATGTCCAGCTGGCTGATCAGGCCAGAGATAGTGCCAATAATCAATAGTAACAGGTACTGACTGAAGTTATGGTGGTATATGAGATTGACTGGGATGAAGGTCTAGCACCTCAGACAAGAGACCAAGGGAAAACGCTAAAGGAACACCAACATTTGAGTAATATGAAGAGGAAGGAGACTGAAAATGAAGTCAGGGAAATAAGAAGACAGCCAGTTCCCAGGAGATGTGGGCTGGGTCAATTGTTGCTGAAAAATCAAACAGGATGAGGACTGCCATAAGAGCAGCATATTGGTAATGGGGAGCTTATCAATGACCTCTGATTACTAGTGTGAGAAGTCACGGTAAAAGCAAAGCTATGATGGGAGGCAACAGGAGGCAAGGAAGTAAAACCAACAAGTACTTACTACTTTTCCAAGAATCTCAGTAGTAAAAGAGAGGAAGAAGGGAGTGAAATAATAGGTTAAGAAAATGTTTTTTAGAGAACAAGAGAGACTTCCTTCTGCTTAAATCTCTCTGAAGGAAGTCTCTCACCTCCAAAAACATTTTCTTAACCTTTTATTTCACCCCCTTCCTCCTTTCCTTTACCACCAAGAAGGAACCAGTAGAAGAGATGGAAACTACAAGACCTCGTTGTCTTAAAATTTGACGACTGCAAAACAAAAACTATTCTTAAAATAACGGGCTGTTTTTCATCTTTGTAAGTACTTTTGGAAATCAGTAACGGGAATAAATACCCCTTTAATTTACGTTTACAGACATATAACAAAGGAGCGCCTTCGCTCAGTTTTTCGGCAAGACGATTGAACTGTAAAAAAATACACTCTCACTTATTTTTCTTCAGTTTTTAACATCCTGTTCTTCATAGTAATCAGTACCTGGAAAACTCTAATTCTTTCTCTATGTTAGCAAGAAGCTTGAGGATTAGCAAAATTATCGGTGTTTAGTAAATTGCTACTATAGCCCAAATAGAGAACTTCACAATCCACTTGAATTCTGTTGTATAGATGGAATACATGAAACAACAAATTAAATGCTACTTTACCTCTCTGGATGAAGTTGTGATTATTCCTCCAAAGCACTCAATTAATAAATAAACTTTATTCCCTAGGCTAGAGAGAGCCACTTTGTAATCTGTGGATACCTCACCTTTCATGAAAAAATTTACACCAATAGAAATTATATTAAGAACACTGCACAGGTGCAAATACAAAGCTGTAGTTTTACTTAACTATGGTTTGTATTAAAGAGTACAAATTTTTATAGCTATAAGACTCAAGAGGCTAAATTTTATTTGATAAACATGAACAAGACAGAAATGATAGTGAAGGTTTAAATATTAAACATCTCTGCTTTTTAAATTAATTAAAAATTTAAAACACACATAGGCATAAAATATATATGCATTAAAAAAAAGCAGCAAACACTTAAGAGTGGTTGATAAAAAGAACTGAAAAACACACGTAAGTCTAAGAAACAAAATTTTGCTTTCATAAAACTGTAGAACAATTTTACCTTAATTTTATCAATATAATTAACTTCTCTGTGATTAAACACTTCATGGGCTCCATTTCGTAAAACAATGTTTCGTCCTTCCTCAGTACCAGCTGTGCCCAAAACCTTTAAGCCGTAGGCTCTTGCAATTTGGCATGCTGCTATTCCTGTCTGATAAACAAAATAAAACCCAATATTTTTAGATTCTTTGCATCCTTGCAAACATTTATTAAATATATATAATGAACTTAAAATTCTTTTAAGTCCTACCCTACTGTTAAGGAACTTCACGTTTAAATGAATAAGAACAATGGCTAACTTTTATTGAGTATTTACAATGTGTTAGCAATAAGCCTATAAAGCAGATATTATTATTATGATGTAGGGATTCTACAGATAAGTGAAGCTAATACAATCTAAGTAATTTGCCCAGGCACAAGGATGAACACATGAGCTGGACCAAATCATACAGCAGAGCTTGAGTTTTTAACCACTGCATCAAAATGTTTACTTGGCGTTTGTTTTATACTGAATATACAGGATTTAAAAATGATCAAAATATGTTCCCTGACTTCATACTTTAACTTTACATATAAAATACTATGTAACAGATGTATGGCCTCTATCATTTAGGTGGAAGAGACAGGTCTGTGGGTAAATGAATTTAGTCATCTATGTGATATTTATTGAGTGTTTACCTGTGCTAGACATGCAGTTCTAAGGAAGGATGAAGATAATAAACACATAAAGAAATATATGAAAAAAATAAAACAGCCTATTAGTTTAGAAAGAGACAGGGAGAGGGGCTAGTTAGGTCATTAGGAAAGCTGCTCTGAAGAGATGAGACCTGACTAGAGTGAGGAAAAAGCCCCATGGAGAATGCTGTAAGTAGAACGGTCATGGATAACCTGGAAGTGGGAATGAGCTTGGGGTGTTCAATAGAAAGAGGGTCACTGGGGGTTGAGGGCAGGGCTGAGGCACACAGGGCCGGGGAGTAAAGGCTTTGAGTTACATGCAGAACTACCGGAGAGCTTAAGCAGGGCAGTGACACGATCCCGTTTAGGCTTTAAAAAGAACACTCCAATTATCTGAGAGGCAAAAAGAAGGTTGCGGGGAAATGGGAATAGCAGGACCAGTTCGTTAGTAGCTGGTGTTAACAGCTGGGGTTAGAAGCTGGTGTGGATTAAGGTGGCCGCACTGGAAAGAACAACAAATTCAGATACAGTTTAGAGGTAAACTGAAGGACCATCCTCGTCCTCATAGATTTTGGAAGGTGAAAAAAAGAGGAAAAACAAGGAGGTCTCCTACATCTTTGACCAGATTAACAGTGTAGATTAACAGGAAAAGGAAGATTAGAGAGGATCGAGTTCGTGAGAGCACCAAGAATTCACTTTGAACATACTGAGCTGTATATTGCTAACTGGAGATGCTCAGTAATCAGCTGAATATGGGGATAGACTGAGTTAAGAGTTGGAAACATAAATTTGAGGTTCATCAGTTTATAGATGGCATTTAAAGCTATGGGATTAGATGAAATCATTAGATCACCAGATAGATGTACTTAGCATAAAGGAGAAATAAAGGTGTTTTAGAAATACAGATATAAGCAATTACTTAAATTGCAATACTAGGACATATATGTTTGATTACATGGCGAATGAATGGTGTACATAAGTGTCACACACATTTAGAGCAGCGTTTCTCAAACGTGGCATTATTGACATTTTGGGCCTGATAATTCTTTGTTGTGGGGACAATCCTGTGCATTGAAGGAGATTTAGCAGCATGCTTGGCTGCCCCCCACTAGATGTCAGAACCTCTACCCAGATGTGAAAACCAAAAATGTCCCCAGACTCTGCCAAATGTCCCTGAAGTGAGAGGGAGTTAATGCAAAATCTCCCCTTACTGATTACCACTGGTTTAGAGGATGGCGAAATCATTACGGATTAGGCATTATAGAAAAGAAGTAAAATGAAAAATGATAGAAACTATTAAAATTGTAACAGGATCACAAACTCCCAGGCCTGAAATAGATCTTAAAGACTGTAGGGCATATAGATATGATAAGCTTGAACTCAGTTGGGTTACGGCAAGAATTTATTTGATTTAACCAAAACAAGTAAACAAACACTGCAACTCACTGATGAGTGAGAGAGACATTGAATTTCATGAAATACAATACACTATGAGGTTAGCACAATCAATTTTTTTACTTTAACTTTCAATTAAAAATGTGAAGTAAATAAAAAAGGCTTATAATAAAGCCACATTTTAACCTAAGAGTTAATGTAAATATATCTCCTATGCTCTCTTAACTACTTTAAAGAGGGACTCAATAGCTATTTAAAGGCACTATTAATTCTACTCTTTTCAACAATTACACTAGCCATACTCCCTCAATAGATTATATACCATTACATGTCTACCATTTTTCTTGTACTTATTTGCTGACACTGTAGTAGGGTACTCCCTACCAACATAACTGGATAATAGCTGTGTTCATAAGTTCTACACCAGTTTAACTACACAACATAATCCCAAAGGAATTTGAATTAAATGAGGACAGAAAGCACAAACGGAAGCAAGAAAAACACAGTACTGTTTCCCTCTGATAGGGCAGGGAAGATCAGAAGCGCTTCACACACCAGGTCACCAGCCTATCCCTGCCAGCCAAGCATTTAACAAACTCAGCCAGCTCAGAGAGCAGTGTGGATTTTGCCTTAAAAAAAGAAAAGAATCATAGTGAAGAGACTGGGCTTTTCACAAGAGGGTAAAGGGAATAAAAAGAGATTTTTCTTTAAACTCTTCTCTCCCCTTCCTATTGAAATTTCTCCCTTCTATACAAAGCACAAGGTTAGCTCTCTGAAAGCCAAAGCAATTTAAATAAATGTATGTTTCACAGAGCCTTTAGTTATTTAAAGTTAAATTTAATTTAACCCCAAAATAGCCTCTTTGGTGAAGTTTAATGTGAGTTTATGACAAGGTATATTTGTCATATTTTCCCAAGACCCATAAAGACAATCTTAGTGATTTTTAGTAGTCTGACCTGTGAAATCCTTCAGAATTGATCTATTTAAGGTACACATGAAACTGGGTCTGAAACCTGGTGATTCATCTATTTAAAGTAACAGAAACACAAGAGACAGAATTCTCTGTGTTACCTGGCCACCTTTAGGGGTAAATTCCCATTTTCAGGGTGCTTCTCATTATTCCAGGGACAATGTGCCATTTAATATGTGACTTCTTTCAATCCACTCTCCAGAATACACAGTGCTCTGAAAGGGTTAACCAGCTTCCTCAAGGTGAGCCATCTAGCCCCAGGCCCTTTATTTTAAAAAAATGTGGAAATCCTGTCTCCACAATTTCTAAAGCCCCTACTTGCAGGATAGAGGTCATATGGATTTCTTGTTAAATTCTGACCTCAGAGCTCTAACTTTTCCTCTGAGCTCCTCAGAGGCAGATTGACAGCCAGTTTCTTGAAGAGGTTTCTGACAGCCCTGCTGTTGGGTGACTTCACTGAAGGGCTTATTTTATAAATTCCCAGTCCTCACTTCCCTCTACCCTTCATCAGCATTTTAAGCCAGGAGCTGTGGTGTTAAGGAACAAGCTGTATACTTTGCACACCATGAATGTCATCAAAGCTCAGCAGGCAAGCAGTGGAAGGCAGAAAGAAAGGACAAAGACTTCACAGTGTGGCTGGCTCTGTGGTGCAGTGTGGGGCAACACAGGCAAAGCCTTAATGAACCTTAGTTCTTTATCTAAAGGAATATGGACTTAATATTAACCTTAAAGAGCTGTTTAAAATTCTAAATAAATGTTCTTATAACATGCTACTTGAAGGTAAAAAACAAAGCCAGTTCATCTTGGTACACACTCAACATAGGTGGGAAATCTAACAGATACATTTTCAATGGGGTAATCTGTTGAATTTATTAACCAGGAAATGATGAACTAATGACAAAAAAAAAATCATCTTCAAAAGACAGGACTTAAGCTTCGCTACAGAAAGGGAAAAAAAGCACCCTTGACTATATTTATAAATTTGGCTTTTAAAAATGACTTAAAAGAAATATACTGTGAAACCCACAAATGTAAATCCATTTAAAAATAAACTTAAAAAAAAAAATACTTACTCCTCCACTAGCCCCATGAACCAGAACACTCTCTCCAGGTTTCACACGGGCTCTGCAAAAAAAAGCATAGGTTCATCACCTCACTTTAAAGCTAATTAAGCTCGGTGTTTTCATTGTTCTTAAGGAAATTCTACCGTCAGTCCAGTTAACACTGACCGAAAGAGGAAACTCAATCTGAAACATTCTCCAAGCTCTAATCTAACGATGGTTCTTCAGAGCCACAGATAAAAAAAAACCTCAATTCATTTTTTCATTCAACAAATGTTCACTGGGAGTCTACTATGTGCCAGGCACTGTGCTGGGTGCCAGGCACCGTGCTAGATGCCAGCATCACATCACGGTGCTGCCTTCTGGGAGGCTGCAGTCTTTGTAGGTATACTAAGTGATTTTCTGAAGCTAGAGGACCTGGAGTTTCTCACTGACACCCACAGGAAGCATCAAAGCAGGTATAATATAGCTCAGTCTTTATTCTCTGGTACAGAGTAATGCCCAAGTAAACACAGCAGCTAGACTACTTAAGAAACGTTTTTACTTTTCCATGCCTTCAAACATCAGGTTACACCAGCCTTTAAGCCCTCATTTCAGAAAGCAATCCTGGGTCAGCAATGGGAAGAGCATAAGAAATACAATAATCCTGCCACAAAGGTTTCCAAGTCAACACTAAAATATCCAGATCCTCTGGTGAAATGACATATGCTTTTTACTTCTGGTTCATACCATTACTTTTCTATTACACTGAAAACAAGGAACATGCCGCAAGACAGAATGGAAAACCTTTATTATTCCAGGTGGACAAGTGCTAATGTCACAAGCCAGCAGCTGTTGTGTGATCCAGACCTGACTCTCAGAGAGGATCTCTTACTTATTAGAAAAGGGGGTGGCCACACTATTCATTCTGGAAGTGTGAACACAGTAACCTGGAGTCCTATTCAAGGCTATGTGCCAATAGCTGACAAAGGGCAATTATGAGCAGTAAATGAAGGTTTCTCCAACACTCTCTCTTGGAGGAAAGGGATTTGAGGGCAGTGAGTTAACCTGTGGGTCCAAAATGATAAACTGAGATAACTACTACTAAAACACTTGGACATTTTAAAAAATAAATATAAATGTAAGAGAAAAGGATTTACTAATGTTACACTGGGATATGAAATACTTTCCACTGAATTTTTTTTTTTTAATCTTATAAACAATCCCTCAAAAACTACCAGTACATTTTCTTAAATTTCTGAGCCTGCAGTAGGTAGATAAAAACGGGGCTAACCCTCTCCACAGATACCTTCTATCATTACAGTTAATTTTACATGGCCACTTGGCTGGGCTATGGTTCCAAATTTTGGTCAAATATTATTCTGGATGTTTCTGCAAAGGTGTTTTTTTTGGAAAACAGTAGACTTTGAGTAAAGCAGGTTGCCTTCCATAATGCGGATGGGCCTCATGCAAGCAGTACCAGCCTGAGCAGAATAAAGACTGCCTTCTCCTGGAGCAAGAAGGAATTCCACCAGCAGACTATCTATCTTTGGACTTAACTGAAACGCTTCCCTGGGTCTCCAGCCTGCTGGTCTACCCTACCAGATTTATTTTTTAAGACTTATCAAGTCTCTACAACCATTTCTTCTTCCCTAGGGCTCACGACAGGGCCTCGAGCACTCGCTATTATCCCGTACTCCCTTCTAGTCACTGAAGACTAGTACCTGGCACATAGGCTTACTCTTCCATCCCAAATTCAGCCCCAAGGAGGAAAACCTTATACCACAATTCCTGAATTCTCTACTTTAGCCACTCTTTCCCAGGGCTAAACCTGGTAAGCACCAGCAACCATTCTACCTGAGAAATATAGACACGAGTAACCAATATTATAATACTCCCATACTCTAATTCTGTAAACCTATATTTTCTCAAAACTTTTCCTACAACTTCACAAAAATCGCTGTCTCTCAGTTGCTCTATTTCTGCCCACTTGCTGCTCCTGCCCTCACTTCCTTCCCTTATCAGCCTGGACCCCATGATAGATTACCCCAACTTCTTTCTCTTTCTCACCAGTTCTCTCGTTTCCTTTGCACTATACTATTTTGCCACTAACATTCCAGCCCTGAATTAATGTTAAAATCTACCTTCCTTGATAATTTGGTTAAAACTGTAGAAAAAATGTCACATGACAACGTGTATGTTGGTGCCACTTCAATTTTGATTCTCAAAAAATCACTTTGCCTCCTATTTAATTATGAAAAGTGAGGCACATATAAGTTCCTTCAACATCTTACCTCCCTACCCACAAACCGTCTATAATTATATCACCTTTATCTCTTCAAGGTTTAACAGATAAGCTGTCCTTCCAATATTTGAAGCTGATTTCTCTACCTATGTCCTAAATCCTTTGCATCTTACCTTAAACAGAATCTTCTTCCATGTTCCACTCTTCTCTCCCAAACCTTCCAACCCTCTGTCTGCTAGACCTTTCCTCAACTATAAATGTGTACGAGTCTCGTATATCCTTAAAAAATAAACCCTTTTGTTCCTACCCTCCTCAAGCCTCTTCTACTCCCTCCTGTCCCCTTCCCAATTTTTAAGAGTAATCTGCCATTAAAGAATAAATTTCATCCTTCCTAAGCCCTGTCCTACCACTCTACTGAAAACAGACTGACTAAAGTGACCAATGACGTCCTAATTGCTAAGCCCAACTATTCCAAACATACCTCACTGCTGCATTTGATGGCTGGCCTCTTTCCTCAGTAACAATGTTGAATACTACCCTGAACACTATCAACACTGATTGAGCACTGACTTTATACTAAGAGTAAATGCATTACCTTATTTAATTATTGTCACACACCTATGATATAGGTGCTATTAGTTTTTTCAAATCGGTAAACCGAAGCTGAAACAGGCAAGTAACTTGACCAAGGTCATGTAGCTATTAGTAGATGAAACAGTACTCCAACCCAGATCTTCCTGTCTTCAAAGCTCGTGGGCTTAACAGATGTTTAATAGACACCAGGACCTCTAAACTCTCTTAGACTTGGGATATACTCCTTTTGGTTCTCTTAGGACTCCATCCCCTGCCTCTGATTGCACTCTTAAATGCTGACGTTCACTAAGGTTCTGTTCTCACTCTACTGTTCCGCTCACTCCCCGAGGGATTTTAGCTACTTTCATCTCACCCACATGCTGATATCCCCAAACATCTATCTCTAGCCTTCAAGCTCCAGACCCTTTCATCCAACAGCCTGCTGGACTTCTTTCTCCATTAGGATGTCTGTTGTAGTTACAAGTCCAAAACTGAACTCAGCTTCCCTTTGAAACTTTTTCCTCCTTTTCTCTGTCACAGTTAAACATTACCCAAGCTAGAAAGCTAGAAGTATTCTTAAGCCGTTCTTCTCCCTCATTCTCCACATCAAAACAGTACCCAAATGTTCCTGATCTCACCCTCTGAATAGTTGTCCTTTCCTCTCAGCCTCTTTACCAGGGCCCTTGCTCTGAATTATTCTGTCTGGAGGATTCTCCCATAAGATCATCTCCTCCATTCCTGTCATCAAACCCAACCTTCACACAGCTGATATCAATAAAACACAAATATAATGTTATCGCTCTCCTGAATAAAACATTTCACGGCCCTCAATCTCTCAGAAAACAATGTATGAGCCCTATAATCTAGCTTTTTACAATCTGAAACCTATTTATTTAGTGATGACAGCTAATAGTTATTGAGAGATTACTATGTTCCAACCTTATTCTTTGCCACACCTCTATCTAACAAAACCAAATTGCTATAGCTCTTTCCAGTTACCGTGATGTTTTTTCCCTACACACCAACTACTCCCATTGTCTAGAATGCTGTGTTCCCTCCCTGCTCCTTCCCCAGGCTAATTCCCTCTGATCCGTTTCAAATACCTAGGGAATTTGATTAAAATATAGACTGTCATGTCCCAGTCATGGAAACTGATCAGTGGGTTTTGGGCAGGCCGCTGCACTGTACTTTTAAATTGTAGTAGTTTCCATGGTTGGATAACAAGATTTTTGAACCATGGCTTTAAAGTATATAGATCTTAACACCTTTCTGGGAAGCTCTGGACCTCATCACCACCTCCCTTATGATACATAAATCCCTAAGCACATCTCTATCATTGTACATTCCATATGGGATAGAAATATTACTACTCTTATGTCTACCTCCCTTACTAGACTGTGAAAATCTTATAGACAGTGTTTTGCTCTTCTTTGTATATCCAGTGATGAGAACAACGTCCCAAATCAGCACAGTTTCCACTCCACAAAAGCTTAATGGTAACTAAATGATACCCCAAAATGAAAGACAGATGGTAGGATGAAAAGCAATTAATACTATCCTCCTTCGTCGGTGGCTATATAATAGACAGAGCATTGTTACCTCTGGATCAGAGCTCGATAAGCAGTAAAATACGGGATACCAATGGCAGCTCCTTGTTTAAAGTCCAGTTTTTCTGGTAGTATGTAGACAGCGTCATCTGCTGCAACAGCATACTCTGCATAGCCCCCAGAGATCGTGTTAATAGTGAAAACTCTATCGCCTTTCTGGAGAAAGCAATAAGTTAATAAGTGCCAGGGATTTAAAATAATGTCAAAATAAAAATGATCCTTCATAATGCAAACTTTATAACAAGAAACAAGTATATATTGTTTTCTGTATTTTAGGGGTCATAAAAATAACTTTAAAATACTGAACATTTAAAAATTTATTAATTGGAACCAATAAGGAAAAAAAATTAAGAGAAATAGAAAAACTAAGAGGCAAGAAAACCTCCAGAATAGTAAAATGATAACTAACCTTTATTGAGAGTTTACTGTACGAGGCATTGTATTAAGTGTATTATGTGTATTATTTAACTTGATTGTTACACAGTTTAAGAGGTAAGTACTTTTATCATCTCCACTTTAGATTAATCCCACTATGTAGCTAAAGAAACTGAAGCAAAAAAAAAAAAAGTTCAGTGATTTGTTCAGATTGAGCAGTTAATAAATGGCAGTTAATAAATCTATTCTTTGCCAAAAATTCTAAGGAGAAGAAACAAACATAAGGTTTCTTCCGTGTACTAACTACCTGCTCTAAATCCTTTCCAGATTTGTTTACCCCTGTATTTCCCTCATTTTTCATGTACACATCAAAAAGTAGGAAACTATGGCTGGATCCTGACAGCAGAATGAGCCAGGACAGGCTTCTTCACTTGTCACAGGACCAAAAACAGCAAACTCTTAATAAATGTCCATGTGGCCCTTTCTATTAAAAAGCAGATGCATAACTGAGGGTGAGGTATGACCTATGCAAGAATCATAGGAAAGCTCGATATGACCCCCGCACTAGTAAAATTAAATTGTCCACTACAAATGCCAGCTCCGACTTCTCTTAAAAAAAAAAAATAAATAAAAGTAAATACTCCCTGGAATAAGCAAAACATTAAGGTCTTAACTCTCAGCATACTTAAATTTGTCCTATAATTAAGAGATCTGAAAAAGTAACAGCATTATGTGGTAGAGTATAAACAAACAAGATTCAAAAAACATCTATGAGTAAAGAAAGCATCACTGCTTAATAGTGTCGCCTGCAAATGGTCAAGTATGACTATGTTAATTAATCCCATTTTTACAGCTTAAAAACACATTGCACTGATTTTAATATACTAATAATAAACATTTACTAAGAATCCATCATACAGAAAGCATAACTTTTGAGTTCTGTGAAAGATTTAATAGTGAGACACTCTTTAATCTCAAGCATTTAAACTCTTGGATGACAGAGGGGAAAAAGATAGAAATAATTATAAAGCAAGGTAAACATGATGTGCTATCAAAGATAGGTACAAGAAAAAGAAAGGAATTATTTCTAAGTCAAGGGAATCAATAAATATCTCCATCGAAAAGCTAATATTTAAAGTATGTCTTGAAGGATAGGAGAAGATTTAAAAACTAGAATTGGGAAGAGTCATAATGGATGAAGGAAACAGAGTAAGGAGAGGAATAGTGGCAGAACACCGGCATTCATTTCCAATTAATAAGTAGTCTAATGGATGAGGTGCAATAGTTTAGGGAGAAAAAGAAAAATAAATTAAAGCTAGGCTGTAAAATCTCTTGAACCCGTATTTATAACCTTCAGTTTAATTCTGCCGAGCAGAAGAATCAATGTGAACAAAGACACAGAGATGAAAGAGCATCGCCTATGCAGGGAAGAACCAACTGTTATTACTAAAGAATAAACTACGGGGAGAGAAGGAATGGGAGATAAGAATGGAAAGATAGGTGGGAAAGAGAGCACAAAAGAGTCTCTTTTTCATAACATAAGCAATTTCAACAATACCCTATCAGAAATCTATCAGATTTGAAATCTATCAGAAATGAATGCAAGAATTAATTGTAAAACAATCGGAATTACCTTTCAGAAAATACCCCTTATAGAGCAAGGGCAGATTCAAGGAGGTAGGATGGAGGGTGGTAAGGTTAGGTGTTTATAGAAATCCAGGTAAGGGCTTAGGTAAGATACCTCGAACTAAACTACAGGCAGTGGAAATGGAAAGAGGAGACAAAAAACAGTTCTAATAAGGTAGAGCTCAGTGATGTCGCCAAGAGCCCGGAAGTCACCAAGACTGTCACACAAGGAAGGAGCAAACTTGATGTGAGAAAAGACAAGTTCAGTGTTTGACACACTGCGTGAGAAGTTCTGGAAATTGGCCATGTGGGTCCCGTGCTCTCTAACACAACTTTCGATGATGATGGAAGTGTTCTACCCCTGCACTAGATGGACAGCCACTAGATGCATGAAGCCAATAAGCATTTGAAATGTTCCTACTTTGACTGAGGAATTGAATTTTTATAAAGTTTAAGTTGAACTTGAATTTTAAATAGCCACCTAGACATTTAAATGTAGCTAGTGGCTACCACATTGGACAGTGCAAGACCGGAGCTTAGTAGAAATTCTAAGCTAAAGTTATCCACGTGATAATGGACAAGATGGGAGTACCTGAGATCATCATGAAGAAGGTATAGAATACAAAAAGCAAAGGTGTCAGCAGGGACTGTGAGGCCTGGGCAACACCAAGATTGGAGGAGTATCCAGAGAAAGAGGCTTGAAAAAGGATGCCCATAAAGGAAAGGGATGGGGTAGAAAGGGAAAAAATGATGTCACAGAAGCTGCAGAAAAAGTTTTTTTTTGTTTTTTTTTTTTTTTTTTAAGAAAAAGTAAGTGGCTGAGAGTGTCAAATGTCACAGAGAAGTCAAGAGAGATAATGACATAAAAGGGCCCATTAACTCCAGCAATATAGATGCCATTAGTGACATTAGCAAGAATCATTTCAGTGGAAGGATGAGGGCAGAAGCCAGATTGCCACAGGCTGAGGAGTGGAAAGCTGCAGGAATTTGCCCATCTTCCTGTGCAGGGGCCACGTTAATCTTCTCTGTCTCAGTCCAATTTTGGTAAATGGGCAGCCAAAGTTGAAAGGGTCAAAGAATTATGAGGAAAGATGCTAAAACATGAATATACTATCTATGTTTTATATGTCTTTTAGCATATAAATAACAGAAGCCCTGATCATAACATTTTCATTGACTTCATCACCTTGTTCTGAGTCACAGCTCAAAAAATGTATAGTGACCTTGCATTTTTTGATCTTTTACTTACTATTCAAAAGAATTAGTATTCCCTTTACTCTGTGAAGCTAAATTTATAGAAAGAATTAAAAATTATGTTGGCTTGTGTATTATCAAGAGTTAGGAAACAGTATAATTTTCTTGCTTGTTTTCTTTCTTCACATACTTCTTTTAAATCAAAAGGTTTACAGTTTAATTCTATAGGGATTTGAAGCTACAGAAATGACCCCACAATGCAAACAAGCAAGGCCTCTGGACAAAAGTAATTTCTTTTGTTACTAGAGGAGTCCCCCAAGTGGCAGAAACTGTGTAATGGGGCCTTTTAAAGACTTAAATACAGACACATTTAAAAATATATGTTAAAATACGTCAAGAAAAAACTTAAAACTAAAATAGAAATGATTAAAAATATAGTACCTTAAAACCAGACACATTATCTCCAACAGCTTCTATTACCCCAGCCACATCAAAACCAGGAGTAAAGGGAAAGTGTGGTTTTCTACCATAAGTACCAGAGCGAATATAAGTGTCCACTGGGTTTACACCGCATGCATAGACTTTGATTAGAACCTGAAAAGACAGTGTATTAGTTTACACAGAGAATTTGGGCATTCATTCAGCATTATGCTAGGATTGTAATGATTATGGGAGCTATAAAAATGGAGAAAACCTTGTCTTCATTGAGCTCACATTCCAGTTTTGCAAATCAACATATAAATAAAAATATAAGACAGAATGGCTTATGTGCTATAGTAAAACTATCTTGAGAAAATGGTAGTGGGAATATTTGAGGGAGTGTGTGGCAGAGACCCCCATGTGCTCGTCAAGTCTATTTTTTCCTCCTGGGTACATAGGAAGAATATTATTTCCTGGTTCCACTGCAGTTATGAGTAGCCAAATTATTGAGTGCTAACCAACGGAACGTGAACAAAAGTGATGACAGCCACTTTCAGGCCTGACCCATAAAAGCCTTTTTAGGCAATCCATACTGTGCTTCTACCTTTTCATGTGACCTCAGAAGACAGGTACTGAGAGTGGCAGAGCCACATAATGGAAGAAGCCTCAGTCCCTAAATCACTGTTGGAAGAGAACTATCTATCAATATTTTAGAATCTTGGCATTTAGTGAGTAATAAATACTTTTCTATTATTGTTGAACTATTGAGACTTTGAGGTTACATCTACTATAGAAGCTGATTTTAAATTAATCCAGAATAATTCTTTTGCTGTTAAGAGTAAAGGGAGGCCTTTCAAAAGAAGTGGCATTTCACTAAAGTGGTATTGCTCTAAAGGATCAGTACAAGTTCTTTCAGAATTGGAGAAAAGGGTATTTCAGGTTAAAGGAATATTATGTACAAAGACAGAAGGAATTAGAGTGCCTCTTGCGGAAACCAGATAACACTTGATGTTGTTACAGCACAATATTTTGAGAAGGAGTGATAAATAAATCTATACAAATAGGTTATAACCAAATTATAAAAATGGTCATAAGGCTTACTAAGCAAATTAGACTTGGGTACCATGGAAAGTGCAGTAATAAAACATAATTTTTATTGAGAAGTTATATTGTTAAAGTCACTGGAAATGATTAAGCTCTACATTTAAATTCTCTTAAGTCACATGTGAAAAAGCAGGCATGCAGGAAGAAATTGTTTCCCTACCATACACAAAATAAAAATCAGGAAATTTTCTAAAAAATAACTATTCAAAACTACTTATGACCCCATTCAGAAAACTCCAAATATCGCACTGAATAGATGATTCTCAACTTCAAAAATTTCTTAGAACAAGATGTTATCCCTTTTAAAACATCTATTTCACTAATTATCAGAATTATGTCATCTTGTCAGAGCTCAGATATAAACAGTATAAACTTTGTCCTAATTCCATGTCTTTACACTGTGAATCTGCTCCAACCGAACGTTAACTTGATGTGCTAGAGACTCCCACTCTGTAATTACTGCCTGTTTTTTAAGTAATTATTTCCACCTGATGGTCTTTTGGAATTGGTACTGCAACATCCGACTGGAATTTCAGCACTTCTGGTCCACCAAATTCAAAAACTCTAATAGCTCTCATCAACTTCTGTTCAGTTGCCATGGTGATCTAGATAATAAGAAAAAAAATTAATGTACTGTCCTATTGTATCTAGGCTATCACTATGTTTTTTTACCCTGGAGGGTCAGATTAAACAAATTTTCAAACAACAATTTAAATCCCAAGCTTACCACTGATCTCATTTCATGTTTAAAAACCTTTCATCTTATAAATCCTTCAGCTACAAAGCAAAAACACTTCATATTACTTCCTGTAGAGATTCAGTGCCTTCGACAAGGGAATCAAACATGCAAACAAAAACAGCTGAATAGACATAGCATAATGCAATATCTTAGGTGTCTTTTTGTATAGGCTTGGGCTGTAACATCTTGGAAATTTTAGGAGCTAATGTAAGTTTTATTAACATTAGATAAATATACCTTCTTTTGTTAGATTATGAAATATTTCAAATGTTATCAAAAAACATAGACTAATAAACACATTTACCTGCCACCCGGCTTTAACAAATTTTAACATTTTAAAAACCTCAAACATTATGGACATAACTTAAGCCTCCTGTATCCATTCCCAAACCCACTTCTGTCCTGCCATTTTAAGAGGTGACTATTACCATAAACTCAGAGCTCATCACTCCCAGGCATGATATTATACTATTAGTACATGTGTATGTATTGTTGTAGCCACCAGCCCCCAAGAGACAACGGACCACCAAAACTCAGTGAGTTACAGGGAACACACTCTTTATTCAGCCAGCTGGGCCTGCCAGGGGTACGCAGACCCCAAATTAAGCAGCCCCAAAATGAAGAGGTACAGGGTTTGTAAGCCCCAAATCCCATTCTTCATTCTGTCTAAACACAAAGGGCTATCTTTCTTCTATTCACTACCTGTAGATCCACAAGTTGGGTGTGCAAGTGGGGTACAGAAGCAGAAAGCTTATTGTTAGAACGTTATGGGTGACAGCCTATGTTCCCATGGACATAGCCAAGCAGTAATTTTCCAGCCAGCACAGTATTAGCAAACAATATTGTAAGGTAAACGCCAAGAGAAGTTTTAAAAGCAAGTCTTTATTGGGGGAGCACACTTCCGGGTGAGGTTCCCTGGTCCTGACAGGAGAGGGGCCAGAGAAGTCGCGCCCTGGGATGGGAGGGTGTAGTTTTTATAGGGTTATGTAGGGGTAGGGTATAGAATGGGGAATGTCATTTGAGGATCCGGATTAGGGCGGTGGCCGGCAGTGGCGCCAGGGCTTCAGGATGGGCCCTGGTCTGGACTCCCATGTCAAGCTGGGAAGTCTCCAGGCAAAAGCCTCCGCCTACCTAACAAATATATGCTATTGCTTTGCATGTTTTCAAACTATTTTAGATTGGATCATACTGTACTTAATTCTGCAACTTGCTTTTTCCTTCCAGCAGTAAATTTTTGAGATTTATCGATGTTAAAACACTGGGTTTTATAAAGTTCATTCATTTTAACAAAGGAGGAAAATCATTAAAGACTAAAAACACTGCTTTATATGCAATCTTTTGTAAATTACAAAATTCATTTACAGTTAATCTTTCTGTCCCACCACTCTTAATATTAAAATGAAAACCCAGTTAAAATGAACTCTAAGAAAATGTAAAGTGTTAAGGGTGGAAAATTTTCAAAAGGCCAACTTCTGCTTCTGTAATCTGCTTGTTTAATGTTAACCAGGGTGTGGTTCTAGGAGATGTCTTGTGCAAAGATATGCTAATGGACAACTTCTGGTTCTGTAAATCTGCTTGCTTATTTGATGTGGTTTTAGGCTTTATAAACTGCCTCCTCTGGAAGCTCGGGGCTGATTCTCTGACCCTGCCTGGTGGAGAGGGTCAGCTAATAAAGGCTCATAAGTCATCTCAATTGGCTCCATCTCAGGTGGGTCTTAGATTTGTTCGCACCACAACATAAAGAAAACTCGTTACACAAAATTAGATAACTTTGGAAATCTTCTATACCTATAGAGATGTAATGAAAGGGTTTTGACTGCCTCCACAATTTTGTGAATTATCATAATTTCTTGAAATAAACCACATCAAATATTTTAGGCTCTGCCACCACCTAGAACATTTTTCCTAACTTCTGAAATAATCATATTCATCAACCATAAGCAGTTGAAACATCAAAAAGAGTTGCAGAAACTAGGACTCGAGATGAAAGAATTCCGAATTCTAATGTATTGAAGCTCAACATAAGGCCACTCAGAACAGAGCCCAACTAAAAAATGTCATTCTATGTATGGGGAAGGGGGATCAAAAGCATTTTGATGGCGTTATTATTGGAAAGTTCTTGAAATAGTTAAAAGTTGTGTCATTTTAAAACTCTTTATTTAAAATGATTTAACATAGTACCAAGAGAAGAAAGTAAAAAATCCATTGCTAAAAGGTTGTTTAGCAGGGATATAATCTGGAAGGTAGCTCTCAAACAAAAGGGGCAGAAGCCAGCAAAAGGCATACACCTAACAGCACTGTAGGGCAGACATCTAAGCAGTCCCTGAGGGTGAAAACACCTGTCTGTGCAGAAAAGACTGGGAAAAGGTAGCTCACTCCACACCTACATGGCAGTCTCAAGACTGCATTTCCATTTGGGTCCTCACTCAAGCTGGGCATTTCTTAGACAAGAAAGTGAAAATATAAAGAAAACAAAACAGAAAAAGAAAAGGTTGCCTAGATCAGTTTTCCATTCTGGAAAACCTCCCTTCACCGCCCCCCACCGCCCCACCGTCCTCTTTTGTCTTCAGCATGATGTTAAGAAAATAGTGGGCTTTGGAATCTGACAGCGTTCAGTATGAATCCAAGCTCTGTCATTTATTAGCCACATGGCCTTGGGCACGGTCAACTTTTTTGAGCCTCTTCATCTGAAAACTAGGCTTCTAGTAACTAGAGTTACTGTGCTAGACATGACAAGAATAAAGTACAGAACCTGGCTAATGTCTACTCCTATGTATAGAAAATACCATTATTCCTTTCCCATCTATTTTCTCCCATCTGATTTCTTATTCATTAAAAGTCTCAATTCTCTAATCCTACAATCATCTTTGATTTAATAAAACAATATTTATCGGACTCCAGTTGTAATAATAAGTCCTTAGCCTCAAAGAGTTCAGAGAATCATTTAAACAAAAATTAATAACAAACGTTGGTTGTTATTCATTCAACATATATTTTTTGAACATTAACTATAAGCAAAGCTCCGTGCTAAACTCAGAAAACAAAGATACAGAGAAAACACCCCAGTCCTTTCCCAGCTCCTGCTCTCTGCTCTCACATATGTAAGATTTGTAGCCCTTTAGCCACTTCGAATACCTACCCACTTCCTACCTATTCATTTCTTTCAAGCACTCACATCTATCTTTTCACCAACATCACTATTATCCTCAAAAAAAAAAAAAAAACTGTAGCAATAATAAAAGCAAAATTACCCTGAAATAGGATCTGTCAAAAATATCTAGCACATACATTTCTCCCCTTACATTTTGATATTTGCTAAGTTGGAAGAAAAGAACAAAGGAAGGAGGAGACTCCTTCTTAATACTGGATTTAAAAATGCTCCCTGTCTTGTTCAGAACTACCACTTTATCCTATAGAACTTGTAAGGAGACAGACATGACCTTGACAGGCTCTGTCTTCTTTGTTTCTGGAGATCTTATTTCCCATTGAGCCGCTGCCACTATGATTGATCAGGCTCCAAATCTGTACTCCTTGCCTTTGAACTCCCTCAACTACCCACAACATCACGTTCTGCTTTATAATACAGGTGCCATATCTATATCTATATATATAAATACACACATATATATGTGTATATGGTATAATGAAAAGAATAACACAAAAATAGTAATTATGATAATCCTTAAGCCCTGCAATACCTCATTTATTCTAAAAAGCATGTCTTTCACGTCACATCCATTGTTATAATTATTTTCACAATGAGTAGAGAAGCAAGTTATTAAAACCACAGTTTAATTGTATGCAAATGTGGAAATAAAATCATCATCCATTTTATAGATGAGAAAACATTTCAACAAGTTAAGAGAATCACCAGTCACACAGAAGCAAAGCTAGAACCTGAAATCTACATCCTAAATGTTGTTTTTACTCTCTTATTGTATATTCCTTTTCATCTTACCTTTTGAATAGTTGGCATAGAGGATCCTTAATCTCTTAGAAATATACTTTATAATGATAGACAGACTGAGCTAGAAATATGAAATTCAACTAACCTGCAGGCGAGATTATGTATTTTATGATTAAGGCACATACTTATATTTGAATTTCTCAAATATCCATATGTTAGGACATCCACTAGAGAGACATAGGACATGATTCTATCGGAAAAACCACCATTTAATTGTAGGTAGAAGTGGAAATAAAATCGCCATCCTTTTTATAGATGAGAAAACAGTCCGAGAGGTTACTTTCTTATCTGTAAGAATGGCCAATATTGCCTAGCATACGATCCTTGTGAAGATTAACTGCAGTAGCACATGGTGAGTAGTTCCCAGCACACCTAGCATGCAGTAAGCTTATTATTCAATGTAAATCGCTTGCAGTCAGCAGGAATGTCATATTGCTTGTGTTTTATAATTAAACTGGACTCCAAATGTTTTCCCTATTTATCAAATATAAACTTAAAAAAAATTAACCAAGAGTACCTTGGTTTAATATTTGGTTTTACTTTTTAATTTGTGAAAGGTTGTCAACCATACTTTGCAAATCTGGGAAATTACATAACTTAAAATTCTTCCTCAGTGATCTTTTCCATACTACATTTGAACTCATTAGGTTTTAAATGAAAATTAAAGGGATAGGGAAAATATTAGACTTATATTTTAACATGGAAGGAACAGATCAATTCACAAAGCCAGAGCAAAGACACATTATGAGAGAAAAATAAAATTAAATAAAAATTTCAGGCCAGAAATAAAAAGAACTTGGAAACAGAAGCAACCATTATAAAATGTGCTACTGTTCAACAAGAATGACTCCTGTAAGCATACTATTATGCTTAACCCAGAATAAATTTTAAAAATTAAAAGTGTCCAAGGATAAGTCTCTTTCTGGCTGTGACTTCCTCAGGTTATGTCACGGATCTGGATCTCGGTGCCCACTACTGATAAGAGCGAATGGAAGAGTTGTTGAACAGATCATTCTAACCCCTCCAGGTTCTCTATGCAAAGATTGGATGGAACTGGGCAGGCTGCTCTCCCGTATTAGGGAGCAGAGCTTGGTGGGATTGGCTGCTGCTGACCATTCACACAACTATTTCCACTAGCTGCGTACTCAATCCAAAATGAACTTTAGCCTCTAAACGGTTCCATCATTAACAATCTGTTATGCCCCGACTCTTATCTCCACGAACCACCAAGAAGCCAACACCGATGCAAGAGAGTTTATTTCAGACTCGAGTCCGGACCGCGGTCTGCACACTGACGCAGCAGTGAGGAGGGGGTCCCCAACATGGGGCTTCAGGGGTATTTGAAGGTAAAAATCGTAAGCATGGGGAGCGATGTCTTCGCGTTACAGGATTGGTACAATGAGCTTGTCTCTTAGCAGGATTGGATGGGTGATGGCGCCAAGGAACAAGGCGGGGGAATTTGGAGAGTTACTTTCCATAGTTGCTCTGATTGGCTGAGTCTAGGGGTGATCATCTCGCTATCTGCAGCTTTTCCGGGAACTGGCCTGTGCTTAAGATGGAGTCTTATACCTAAGATGGAGTCACTTTGGTTGTTCAATACCTTCCCCTGGTTTATAAACTAAGTCTCCTATAGGTTCTATGTAAATATCCAATGATGTGTTGTTAACAGTTTGTTTCATAATTTTTTAAAAAATTTAATTGTAGTTGGGGAGCCATTGGGAGAAACAAAAACAACAAAGATGGCGGGGGGGGGGGGCGCGGGGGGATTCTGGAATGTCTGCAGTTGCAGGAAAAGGACCTGCCGGGCTGTGGGCAGGGATACGGAGCACTCACGCACGAGGCCGCAGGAACCCCGAAGCCAGGGCCCCGCCGCGGGGAAGATCGAGTGGTTGGCGGGCAGGGGGTGCGGGGGCAGTGCCAACGGGCACCCCACAGTGCGGAGATGAAATGCAAATCCTGTTAGAAACCATTTCTCTGCGAGGAAGGCGGGGGCGGGGGGGGGGGGGAGGTTGAAATGTCTGCAGTCGTAGGAAAAGGACCTGCCGGGCTGTGGGCAGGGATACGGAGCACTCACGCACGAGGCCGCAGGAACCCCCAAGCCAGGGCCCCGCCGCGGGGAAGATCGAGTGGTTGGCGGGCAGGGGGTGCGGGGGCAGTGCCAATGGGCACCCCACAGTGCGGAGATGAAACGCAAATCCTGTTAGAAACCATTTCTCTGCAAGGACTGAGAGTTCCTCATCCATAAATCAGTGATTTATGGATGAGGAACTCTCAGTCCTTGCAGAGAAATAACTTCGGCCAGAGGCTTCTTATTCTCTAGTTCTTCCGGAGGACAGTGCGCAGGCTGGAGTGCAGCCAGAATCAAGCTCGGTTCCATTTGGACCAGCGGCGGGGAGGTGCACGGTCTAAACAACTAAAGGGACTTTTTAAAACCACTTACCTAAAGTAGGAAATCAAACTCCGCTTGGGGTCCCAATAGAATCCACAGGAAAAGGGTGAGCCTGGCTGTCTTAAATATTTGCTGGCTCCGCCTCGCCCGCCTCGCCCTCCTCTCCCCGCCCGCCCACGAACCAGAATCTTCCCTAGCTCGGAACGAGGAGGAAGTGTGGACCTTCTCGGCACCCCTCGCCTCAATATGGCTGCCCCCAGGGAAAGGCGAGAGCTAGTATAAAAGTACTGATCCTAAATTCCTCCTCGCATGGATCGTAGCGCAGAGTTCAGGAGTTGGAAAGCGCAGTGTCTGAGCAAAGCGGATCTCAGCCGGAAGGGCAGTGTGGACGAGGATGTGGTTCAGCTTGTGCAGCTCCTGAATGAGCGAGAACAGTTTTTCACTACCAGTTCCTGCGCTGGCCGCATCGTCCTCCTAGATGGGGTAAGCCTCCTTTGTACCTTTCCAGCGCCTTCCTTGTATGCAACACCAGGAGTCCTGTGCCCACCCAGTGCGAAACCCCAAACCAGCCTTTTTGTGTTTCTTCTTCTGGTGGGTGGTCTCGTTTCCTTATGAAACTTAGAGGATAAATTAGACCAGTGCTTCTAAAACTTTAATGTGTTAATCACCAGATCTTTAAAAATACAGATTCTGATTCTGTAGGCCTAGCGTGGGGCCTCATACTCTGCATTTCTAACAAGCCCCAGAGTGATGCCGAAACTGCTGGCCTGGTAATGAACTTAAGTTGCAAGGGCTAAAGAATTTGATTTTCTGAATACTAAGGGAATTTAAAGAACTTTCCATCCTGGCGAAGTTGGTGGCTCCTCTTCAACAGATTACCTAATCATAGTAACTACCTGACTGAACGTCGCCAGGGGTAAGGTGTTCACTGCCTCCTAGCGGCCTACTCCAGTATTAGAGCTTTGGTAATTTTTACGTTAGGCGAAGTACAGCGCTGCAGTTTATAGTGTGAAAGTGGCCAAGCCCTCAGGCTTTGGAATGATACAGCTTAGATTTTAAACCAATTATGAGAATTATTGACTATGTGATTTTAGGAAGGTTATCGAAATTCATTCCCTCTCTGTTCCATGAACTGAGGAAAATACAGAGTATCTACTTCACAGGTATTTTGTGTAGATGAAATGGGATCATTTATTTGAAATATTTAGTGTCTTGCCTGGCCCAATGTTAATTTTAGCATTAGTACTGAATTCAGAACACGAAAGACAGCACACTCATAAGCTTATTCTTTAGATCTCTCACCAATCATTTGCTGGTCTCCCAGGTTAGCAGAGCCTGTTCATCTTCATATTGCTTCCATTGCCTCCTTAGCACGAGCACTCTGGCTGGCCTTGCTCTTTCTCTTTCCCCGTTTCTACTGCTATCTTACCTGGATTTCTGCAGTGGTTTCCTAACAGGTCCCTGAACTACCAGTCTCTCTCCCCATAACCATCTTACACACTGTTAACAGATTCACCTTTCTAAAGCACAACTCTATGTTCATGAGAACTGATATTCCTGGCCTCATCTATGCTGAAATCTATTATTGTACATTTTCAACATCAGTAAATCCAAACCCCCACTTTAGTATACTGTTCAACCCTATTTTCTGCTCATTCTGTTTATCTTTATTTACTGAAACTGAACTATTTTCTTTTTCATCTTATATTTTTTGCCTGTCTTTGCCTTTGCTCATGTTTATTTTTCTTGAAATGTTTCCCCCATCTCTGCATATCCAAGACATGACTCAAAACTCCCCTCTCCCACCTGAACACAAACATATACTTAGAAACAATGACCGCTTCTTCCGAACTGCCTTAGGACTTTTTCTGAGCCTCTTCATTTTATGTACTATCTTATACCTTGTATTTATTTTTACTTTGCCTTATTTCAGGAAGGATTTGGATCAATTCATAAAAAGGCAATGCAAGAAGAAAAAAGTGGGAAAATCTAGATAAAGAGTATAGATAGATGAATCCGGTAATGATATCAGTTCCCAAAACATGCCACATGATTCTGTACATTTGCTGGAGATGGGCCACACTTTTGGCTATACGATTTAGAGGAGCCCTAATAAGATCAGATAGTCACCGAGGTCTCTTAATGAAAACAAACTGGTTATTTAAGATAAGCACAGCTCTTCCCATTTTCAAGGCTAGACAGACAGTAAAGTGTACCCTTTGTATAAATAATTACTTTGTGGAAATATAGTGATTTAAAAGTACACATGGTTTCCTCCATCCTCTTTCCAGTGTTGGTGAGGGTAGGATCTGTTTATACCCAAAGTACCTAATAGAATTTTGCAAATAAACATTTTTTTTTCAGTTAATAAACAAAAACTTGGATATTAAAATATTTGCCTTCTTAAAACTTTGACCTTTTAGTCCTAGCTCTGCCCTTTGGAACTACATATAAAGTCTAATGAAGAGGTCTCAAACTTATGCCTATAGAAACTAGGGACATTATGTATGAAGGTATGAACAGCCCAGATGTCAGCAAAAGTGGTAGGTCCTGTATTAGATGGTGACAACAGTGCTTTTGTACAAAAGTAATTCATAATCTTTGTTTTATTGTTTTTAAATATTATGCTAGCCAAATGAAACAGCTAGAGTACAACTCAGGGCCTACTTGCATACAACCCCTTGTAATAATCCCTTTTCTCCTAACAAAATCATGACCATATATTAGGAAATACTTATTAAGTTCTTTTACCTTAGTAAACAATTTTTATTTTCTATTTCAAGTAATTTGGTTTCATTTTTGTTTTGGGGTAACTATGCCCAAAAGCCTATTGTAGTGTTCTCAATAATACTTAAAATCACTACTTGGGATTATTAATTCAAGAAAGCCTACAATATGTTATATGTTGTAGTTATTTTTATAAATATGTAATTAAATTAAATCATGTTATTTTTTTATTTTAGAGTATAAATGGTTTTGAGGTTCAGAAACAAAACTGTCACTGGCTACTGGTTACACACAGACCTTGTGTAAAAGATGATTTGGTAAGTTTTTATATAAAAATTTTAAAATAAACTTTTTATTTCACACTTTAAATACATATGAAAAAAATAGAATATTCAAGGTGATTTATGTGCATAGTCAGAATGACTGAAGATTCTAAAGCCTAAAAAGAATTCATTACAATTTTTTTTTGAGTTGTAGGAGATAAACACACAATGTGTGTGCAAGCATAACTTAACAGGTGCTCAAAAAAAACACCTACTTTGGACATAGGATGGATATTGAACACATTAGATCCAGACTTTGAATTTTAATTCTGCCATTTGATAACTCTGTAGCCTGGAACAAATTATAGGGGAGGAAGGGAGCTGAGAAAAAAGGATTAGAACTATCTATGTATTACCAGCATAGTGATATAAATAAATTATACATCATTTACCAGGCCTGCTTCTTACAACTTTTTCGGTCTATGCTAGTGTATTCAGTTTCCTCAATTAAAATGTTTAGATGAGTTTATATAGGTTTGTATTAGTCGAGCACTTTATATTGCTGATTCAGGTGCTCAAATGTTGTCTTCAGAGTGCTCATTCAGTCTTCATCCCCTTCTATGGGTCCTGGTTCTCTCTACATATCTGCCTTTATTCTCGTCTGCTGCCAATGACCTTTGTGGCAAGAGAGAGAACTACCAGCAACCCCAGCAAAAAATACTTTTTCCTAGGATCCATCTATCATTTCCAGAAAAGGACTCTGCGATATCCTGCTTGGGTTAGGTGTTCTCCCCCTGAGATCAGTTATTTTTGCCAGTAGGAGAGAATACTATCCTTGATCAGGCCTAGGCACTTGGCATCTCTGCTATTACAATTGTGAGAGTGAGGAGTGACAATGTCATGATTGGCAGTCCTACTAGAATCAAATGGTGTGAAGGAGGGAAGATGCTGTCCCCCAGGGATAGTAGGCAATCAGAAATAGCAACTGCCTTATATAAATTCTAGCTCAGACATAATTTTACATATGTCTTGAACTTCAGTCTGACAACAAAATGTTTAAACAGACCATTCTAATACAGTCTTTACATACCATATTCCTTAAGGAAAAATCTATTGTGGAATTAAATACAGTAGTACTTTACTTTTTTAAGATAAGGTTGGAAAGAACAACACAGAGGTATATGGGAGAATTAGCAATTGGGTCTTTTATTAAAAAAAAAGACAGATTAATAATTTTTTAGAGAAAAAGGGCTAAGAAAACAGACTAAAAAGTTACTATGGAAAAAAGATGCTGAATGAATCTGAAAGTTTCTGGGGAAAACTGAAGTTACATATGATAAAGGGTCACTGAAGAACAGGATCGTATGTTTGTATCTGATGCTAACATTTTTCAGTTATTTAGATTGTGGCCCTGAATAAAGCCAATGGCGATGCCGTTTTGAAGTTTGAACCACTTGTTCTTCATGTGCAGTGTCGACAGCTGCAAGATGCACAAATACTGGTAAAACTTTGACATTATACTTGAAGTTATAGGTATGTGGGTAGATTTAATTTTAAGTCTTAAAACTCTTACCAGAAATTATATTTAATTATAGGTTTGGGGTTACATGTTTCTGCATTTTGTAGAGCTAAACAGTTTGATTAATCAGATTATTGGAATTTAACGAATTTATTTTCTTACAGCATTCAGTCGCAGTAGAATCTGGTTTCAGGAACTCTGGCATAACAGTGGGAAAGAGAGGAAAGACTATATTGGTAAGATACCTTTTCGCAAAAAGCAATCCTTTGAAAGTGAAGTGATCCAGATTATTGAATAACCTTCTAATTAGACTTGTACCTTTAGACCTTCCTTACCCATTTCCTTGCTCAAAAGCCTTTAGTGACATTCTTTTCTACAGGGCAAAGTTCAGAGCTGTTAGATATACATTTGGGGTGTTATTATATTGTACTGTAGTCTCCTCCACTTAATTTTAACCTGATCCTCTATGCCCTCCTCATTCTAAATAGTTCCAATGTAATGAGTGAGCACTGTGATGTAGTGGAAAGAATCACAAATAGGGGGTCCTATACACCACAGCTAGTCAGTATGAACTTGGGCAAGCTCCTTAATCTCTAAAGGTCTGAATTTGCTCAGCCATATCAGGGTTCCAGCAAACTACTGCCCTAGGGCCAAGTCCAGCCCACAGGAGATTCAGATCATACTACACCCATTTGATTAATTACTCTCTAAGGTTGCTTTTGTGTTACAGTGATAAAATTGAGTAGCTATGACACATATTGTATGATCCACAAAGTTGAAAATATTTACTGTCTATCCTTTCACAGGAAAAGTTTGCTGACCACTGAACTGAATGATCTTTAAGGCTGCTTCTAAGTCCCACATCCTCTCTGAGTCCTTCCCTAACCAAGTCAACCTCTAGTGATTTTGCTCTATTCTTATCTTCTGTGTTATTTGCTGTTTGTATTAACCATTTGGCATGGCATGTATTGTTTGCATTTGAACTAATTTCAGATTATCCTCCATTCTGGCTCCCTAGACTTTTCTATTTCCTATCTATTTTTAACAAATGGCCTATTTCTCAAATAGAGGTATCTTACAAAGAAGACTCCTATAAAGCATAACTAAATAGAAAATCAAAGCCCACAGTACTGGTTTGTGTCACCATCTCATTCCCCACTGCATCTGGTGGCCCAAGCAAGAACAGCCATTCTTTCACCTTCCCCGCCTTTGTTTTTCAGATCCAGTTAGTACAAGTCCTACCACATCTCTAATTTCTCACGCCTAAGGCCGACTCTCTCAGACCTCTGTCACTGCCCCTACTTAAGCCCTCATTGTCCCTCACCTTAGTCTTTACAGTGGTCTCCTGACTGGTCTTCCTGCCATCCATCTTCTTCTGTCCTTCTGACCAATTCTGTCAGAATCCCCCTTTTGATAAAGTCAGGGTCTCCAAGTATTTTTTCTGATATTCAAGGCCTTACCTGACTATTTTCCATCTACCTTATTTTTACTCATATCCTGCTAGTATACTTACACTCTAGCCAGGTAGAAAACTATTGGTTGGTTCCCAACCAATTTACTAAGATTAACCTTAGAACATTATAAGACAAAATAGGCATGGTTTATTCTTATAACCACATTCTACTTAAGTAGCGCTAAGAGGCTCTTTCACATCCAGTCTATTTTGATTTTTTCTTGAAGCTCCTGTTGAGATTTCACTTAGTTCTTTTCTTTAAATAGTGCATTAAAGCTTTCTAAGTGAGATTGTAACTGTTTGTTATTGGATTCTCTGACATTTTCTGCTTCTCTGAAAGACAATATGTAAAATGATTCTTTAGAAATGACTTTATGTGATGGGAAAATCTGTTTAATCTCCTTTAATTCAACTATTCAGCTATATTATATCAAAGCACAAAGTTATTTGCTGTAATTGAACTGAACTACATTTAAGACAACCTTGAGTAGGACTTTTCTTTAGTTATCTTCAATGTCTGTAGCACATAAGTCATCATATCTAAATTGGTTGTTCTTCGTAGGCCGTCCGGAGCACACATGGCTTGGAAGTTCCATTAAGCCATATGGGAAAACTAATGGTGACAGAGGAATATATCGACTTCCTGCTAAAGATAGCAAATCAAAAAATGGAGGAAAACAAGAGGAGGATTGAAAGGTATATTAATTGGATATTTCCATGTTTTTTTTATATGCTTAGATAGATCATCTTTAAAAATATTAATCTACACCATCTTCAGATTATACTCCCAACTGCTTTTCTATTTGTAGACTTCTCATGAATAATAACAAGATGATCAAAGTAATAGATGAGTCTAGGCCAGACTGTAATGGGTACTAAATGGAGCATAAGCTCCATGGAGAAGAATGGGCTAAATGCCTACAAGCAATGGGCACAAAGGAGGAAAACATAGTCGCTCAGGTAAGAGAGCTCAATAGCCACTGGGACCATAGCTGATCAAGTGGCAGGTGGCATGGAAGAGATACACACTGCCCTCTGCATATGATCTACCAGAGATTTCCTAGAATGTCCTTTTGAGAACAGACCAGTTAATTTTAGTATGATACATATTTTACACCTCTGGCAAGTTTAGTACCTAGCTCTTACCATGGATTAGATCTAGAATTGTCCCAGTAAAAAGGATTTTGGCTATCAGATTATGTCTTTATACTTCTCTTGTTCTTAAACTTCATCTCCTGGTAGATAAAACCCTTACATTGCTTTCTTTTTTCAACTTTTTCTAAGAATAGTTTTTAGTATAAAAAAGTGATGATCATGTTGCCTTTTTTATATGAAGATAATGCCACTGACCTACTGTCAACAAGATGTACATTTCTGAGTTATTCAAGTGGTGATGGTGAACTTGATATCATTGATAATTTCCTTTTTCCCTTCTCTCCACCCCCTTGGCAACCAGTCTGTCTCTGCCTAAGTAACTCTTGAATTATTTTTCTTTCCCCATCCTTACTGCTACTTTCTTCTTTTAAGACCATTGTAATATTAGCTCATCTCATAGTAGAATTCTTCTCATGTGTCTCTCTTCTAAATCATTCTCCATATCAGGAGAAAACCCTTAAATACATAGGAATCTTTGACTTGTCTGCTTAAAATTCTTTAGTATTTTTTAAAGCAGTTAAAGCCAAAGTGCCAATGGTAGCAGTGTTGCATGATGGAAATAGATATAACTAGGCTCCAGAGGCAGAGCCGAGGTGGAATCCCAAGTTCTACCACAACATAGTCAACTCTCTTGGCTTCATTTTTCTTATATCTGACTTGGGAGAAATAGTCATAATGAACAATTATAGTATACATTCGATAGCATGTGTATAATGATTGGCTCTGTCCCTGTCATGTCATGGATTCCCAGTATAGGATAGCCCTTCTTCAGGGATGCATGTAGAGAACAAAACAATCATCACATCAGTACCGTCATCCAGGCTTTCTCAACCAGGGCTCCTCATTTGAACCACAGAATTTACAAAATCATTTTAGTGACTCTTTCGAAGTTCTCCCAACAATGGTAAATAACTTTTACCATTCTAGATACATTGGAGAGAAGTTAACTCATTATATACAATGGATGTCTTAGGGCATTACGGCTTAATTTTCTAGTGGAACTCTTGTTGAAAAAAGCAGAGAGGTTACCTGGCCACAAAGTGATTTGAGCAAATACTCTAAATAAAGTATTGATTTTAAGTAAGCAACTGAAGAACAGCACCCAGCCACTCCACCAGTCTAGAGTTGGAACTATAGGCGGGTACTTACTGGTACCATTCCAAACATTTACTATGTTTGTTAGTATTCAGTGAGGCTATTTGCTAAACCATAGGAAGTAGCAAATCAGTTTTTCTATTTCCTTACTTGAATTTCAACAAGATTATAAATATAGCCCAAGATCTGTACACTAACTGTACACCTGGTGAAGTTAATTGAGCCACGTTCACCAACTATAAAATCAAATTATGCTTTAAATCCATTGACTCAAAAATATGTTTTGAGATTGTAGTGTGCATGCTGCTATCAAGATAGCCATGCTCATCATATAAAATCAGTGAAAAATTAAAGAAGGGTAAAAACTGTCTTAAGATACTGATTAGAAGATTACACGTGAATTCAGAAAGGGCGAACAAATTAGAAGCTCCTTTGGGAACAGCTGTACATCCAACCAAATGCAGAGAAAGAGTTACTCTCTGATGTTAAAAAGAGAAAAAATAATAAATCCTGGAGATGATGAGTTCTGCAATCAGACATCGAGTACTAAAACTGGTTTGTCATAGGACCAAAGTTTCACAATTAAAGTAGCTGTAATAAGAGAACTTTTAAAAGTCAGAATCCAAATGAGTAACATTTCAGCAACAAAAGATTTTCTGCAAATGTGAAAAATCAAAGGTCAAATATTTTCAATAGTAAAAAGGTCTTGTTAGTGAAAAACAGTTCCCAAGCCCACTTCTTAGTGGGAAGAGTAAGATAATTTCATACATAATGATTTCCAGATGAAAAATAAAAGTTTGGAGATCTACACCAATTATAAGAGGAAGATTAGCTTTGTATCTATTAATAAGATAGATTTATCTTCAGTCAGATTAAACCACCATTCGGCTATGAGTAGAATAAAAGTAGCCATGTTCCTCTGTTCACCAAGTGTAAAATAAGAAAATAAATGTTTTGAATAAAGTATAGAATGAAAAGGCTGAAAATATTGGCATATAATATTGTTGATGAAAATAAAGCAAATAGGAGAGGAAAAGTAAATGACTCCAATAGTTGAGTGTTTTTTGTTGTTGTCTTTTTACTTTTTTTGCGGTTAAATACACATAACATAAAATTTACCATTTTAACCATTTTTAAGTGTACAGTTCAGTGGCATTAAGCACATCACATGGTTATATAACCACCACCATCACCACTGTCCATCTCCAAAACCTTTTCTACACCCAAATTTCTGTTTTGTGTCTGGCTTATTTCACTTAGCATAATGTTTTCAAGGTTCATCCATGTTGTAGCATGTGTCAGAATTTCATTTTAAAGCTGAATAATAAATATTCCATTGTACTTATACATTTTGTTTATCCATTCATCTGTCAATGGATGTTTGGGGTTCCTCCCCACCGCCACCTTTTAGCTATTGTGAATCATGATGCTATTAATATAGGTGTACAAATATCCATTTGCGTCCCTGCTTTCAATTCTTTTGGTGTATACCCAGAAGTGGAATCGCTGGACCACACGGTAATTCTGTGTTTAACTCTTTAGAACAACTTTACTGTTTTCCACATGAGCAGTACCATTTTACATTCTTACTAGCAAGACATAAGGGTTCTCTTTCCTCAACATCCTTGCCAACACTTGTCCTATTTATGTGTGTGTGTGTGTGTGTGTGTGTTTTACTAATTGCCATCCTGACACGTAAGGCTATATCTTGGTTTTGATTTGCATTTCCCTGATGATTAGTGACATTAACATATTTTTTCATATACCTGTTGATAAGAATTTCTCTTATATCACTGCTGCTTTCCTGCCTGCTTATGGTGCTTTTTCTTAAAGTCCTTTTGAATTTCTCTTATTATTCTACCTATTCATTAAATATTGTTGTTCTCCTGGATTCTGTTCCTGGCCCAAAGCTTTACTACTTATCCATGTACAGATAGGTCTTCCAAATCTCTCCTTAGCTGTTCGTCCATATATCCAATAACCTATTGAACATATCTCACTAAAATATCCTATCAGTCTTTCCTTAATATCTATCTTACGCTAGTCTCAACCCCATAGCCAATTATTGGTTCAGATTCTTATCACTTACCAGTATCATTATAGTTTTTGCCTCAGTGTAAAACAGAAATGTTACTCATATTGAATTGTAATTATTTGATTGCATGTATGTCTTTTTTTCCCCACTACAATAGGGTCACATTGAAAATAGGACTAACTTTTCCCCTCCACCAAGCACACACGCACGTGTGTGTACACACACCCACACACAATACACACAAATATCTCTTATCCCAAATCTTATCTTAAAACCTTCTAGATTGTCTGGCTCATAGTAGAAACCCAATAAGTGTTTATTAAATTAATCACAAACAATAAAAGAACTTAAAAGTTAACACATTATTATACTGGGTTCATTTTCTTATTCATCCTTATTTTCTGAGTGTCTGACACAAGAATAGTTAATAAATGCTAAATTTAGTTAACCGACTTTTTCCATCAGAGCACTACTTTTAAGGCTTACAAGATTACTCTAGAAGACATGTAAGATTCTTTAGAAATGGGGTAAACAAGAGTAGGCTTTTGTTACATAGTGCAGGCAAATAGTAAGTAACATGAAACTGAGTAACAAAATGAATGGGAATGATGCTGCAGAATATCAGCTGAACAAGGCAACAGATTTGATATAGGGTAGAAGAGAAGGAGGAATCAAGGATAACAGATGTCTTAGACTCCTGGTAGTTTCTAGTCTTATTTTTTTTAAATGAAACTAAAGCAGGTTAATAAATAACTCGCACAATTTCCTATATACTTAAGATCAAAAAGGTAAATAACATAAAATGAAAATACATACTTTATTTTCTGATAGTTCTTCCTTGGTTATCCTCTCCCCTCATTTTTTTTTTCCCTTTCATAATTCCCATTCCATCACTTAACCAGCTTCCCATTCACCCTTGCAATTCAGCCCAGGTTTTGGGTTTGTTTCCAAGGAGCTTTTCATGTCCTCACTTGGAGCAAAGTGCCCCCAGTGGGCTCCTGCTTTCTTGAGTCTTCAGTGCTGTGTTGCATGTGTCTACATCTCTGCAGCTCCCATTGAACCCTGAGCTCCTGAGGGCACAGACTGTCTCTTACCTCTGTTTCCAGCACCTGGCAGAGGCTGTCACATATATGTTTTTTTTTTTTTTTTCATAAAAATGCTAGAGCTTAATCAATTAAAATTCAAATACATAATATGTGAGAATCGTTTTGTTACTTGTGAATAATGGAAGCCTAAAAGGGTATGAAATTGTGCTTATATTTCATTAATTTTATGTTCCTATTTTAGAAGTCTAAGAAATAATCAGCTTTTCTTTGCAAGTGGTCCTATAACTGACCTGAAAGCAAGAATTCATTTTCCCAGCACTGGCCTGGAAAGTATTCTCAGGAAGAGAACTAAGTACAGCTTGTCCTATGGCTTCATAATCTTGACTGCAGAGGTAGAAAAACTGAATTTGATTTTCTTTTGAGGGGAGAAAAGTAACAGTTGCCTGAGCATAGATTTCTTTTTATACCTCAAGCTCTTTTTGTTGCCTGTGAGAGCTGAGGAAATTACACATTGAGAACTGGGCTTCGTATGCTGTGTAAAGGGCCATAGTATGAGGGGAGAACATGTAATTGGAAAACAAATTTCTAACTTAATCAGTAAGATAGTTTCCCAAAGGACTTTTTAAAAGTATTTGAAGTTTTTATTCTTTGGCTTTCAGCACAAAAGAGTCTTTGTTCCATTTTACCAGTTGTTTTTTTGGTACCCCAAGGATATAGCTTTGAATCCTTAGGTTCTTTAATAAGAAATTAAAATAAAGCACCTGTTCCTCTGTAATTACCTTTGTTTATGTGAAGACAAAATATATTTAAACACGCTGTTAATTCTCTATGATCATAAAAGAGCAATTTTATCTTTAATTTTCTAGGAATAGAATATAATCCAGTAGGGGAAAAAAAAAAGACTTGGTTACCTGAATCTAAATAAAGTGCAGGGTTGGGTGGATGATGATAGAAGGGAAAGTTGCATATCATGGAAAAACTCTTATGCTCAGCTAAGGGCAATTCATTTTGTGGCATACTTGGATTTATGTTTTAGATAAAGTGAGCCATTCCGTTAGCTCACTTTATTAAGCCATTCTAAATAGGCAGTGTGGAAGATAAGAACAAAACCAGTCATCAAAGGATGACAGCAAGACCTGGAGAGAAAGATCAAGCCAAGTATAGACGTTTTCGTGAATGTCAGGGACTGAACAGAGTATTGGTAGATGACATCAGTGGCAGATGAAGGAATTTATTCTTACAAAGTCTTGGTGAGCCCCCTGAATTCTGACCTCATCTCTCAACTCTATGGTAGGCGAGATATGAAAGGATAAGCAGCCTCTGTTAGAGGACTGCAGGGCAGATGATGTCTTTGTGGGGAAGCCATGTCTCATGTAAGTAAGGCTGTATAGGGTGCATTAAATGAAAAGGTTATCACCATGGAACAGGGTCTAAAAAATTATGTCAGTTAATATTTTTCAAAGCCTTTTACTCATACATCTTACAGTTTTCCCTTTTACTCTAATATCCTCTTGGAGATTGATTTATTCATTGAAAAATTATCCGTTGAGCACCTATTATATGCCAAGCTTGGTGCAGGATATATACAGGGGCGAGTACGTATGTCCTTGAATCTTTGCAAGTAAAACTTAGCCTGTTCTTTGAATTAAAGAAAGAAGAAAGTTGGTCCAAATTATGATCTTTTCTGCAGATGTCAAAAATTTCCTGTCATAGTCTTCCATTAAAATAGTATATAAAGCATGAATGAGAGCCCTGTAATGGCAAGGGAGTTCTCAGCGTTCAGGTCATTCTACTTTGGGACCTAGGATAATTTTAAAAAGTTACCTTTTTTGTTCAGTAGTTATTTATTCACTTATTTGGCATGTTTTTACCAAGTGTTTTCAGCACTATACTGCATGCTAAGAATATAACAGAAAACAAGCTAGATGGGGGTCTTTGGTCTCATGGAGTGTATAATCTATCAAAAAGTCATTATAGAGAACTCGTTCTGTGCTGGGCACTGTGCTAGGTACTCACATAGATCACCTCTAACTCTGACAACCCCGCTGGGTACAGGATCATACCCAGTTTTATAAATGAAGAAATCTGGATTCAGGAAGGTTGGAATTAGCTAACCCCAGCATTCCCAGTAGAATGCTGATGTGAAGTGCATGCAACACACCTTGATACCTTCCAACACATGCCAAAAGCTACTGTGTCAGGAAGACTTGTTAAGTGTGAGAGTAGAAAAGAAACAAGGCTCCACTTTCAGGGAGAAAACAGTCAATCATATCACAAAATTAACTATAAAACTCCGGTAGAAAACATGAGTAAAGGAAAAGAACAATTCACATTTTTAAAAATTCAAAATGAAACAACAAGCTAATGAAACACGTTTAATTTCACTTGCAAAAAAATGGAAATTGAAACAATGAGCTACCGTTGTCACCTATGCGAGTAAAACATGTTTTTGATGGTAACGTTCAATATATGAATAAAGTGGTCTCAAGTACTGCTATTAGAAGCATATCTTTTGAACATCTATTCTAGAAAACAGTATTTCTCAAGAACCTTAAAAAGTTTATACCTTTTAACCATGTAATTACATTTCCAGGTGTGTATCCTAAAGACATAATTATAAATTCAAGTCACATTATTTTTAAAAATGTCACATTGTTTGTATTAGTAAAAATTTGAAAATAAATTAAGGCCAGTCTAGATGACAATGTATAAAAGACAGTGTGTGTGTGTGTGTGTGTGTGTGTGTATAAATAAAAGACAGGTGCATGTATAAATACATTAATTCAGAATACATTAAACTGAAAAGAATAAAAATATAGAGTGGCTATTTAGTAGTTATATAGAGGTAATCTTTATTTGTAACTTCATATTGTTCTAAATTTTCTAAAATGAATTATTACATTATGATTTTTTATAAAGAAATAATCTTTTTTTTTGTTTTAACCTTTGTTTGACCCATCTATGTGGAATAGAAATTGAGGTAGAATGCAGATTGTAAGGAGGTCATTCCAACCCCATTTTCAAGACTCTTCTTAAGGAACTGAAAATACATGTTTTTTTTCTAATTAATAATAAATGCAAGAAGCATATTATTTCTTTGATTCATTTCACATATTAAGGTTAATGTAGGAGATCAAGTTTACATAATTTACAAGTTCTAGGTATATTTCAGTCATTCAGTTTCAGAACACACAAATATAACCGTAGTACTTATTTCTTACAGGTTTTACAACTGCCTACAACATGCTTTGGAAAGAGAAACTGACTCACATCCCAAAGAAAAAATCAACAAGAAAAGAGACTCATATTCTCATAAGAAAAAAAGAAGCCAAGGAAAAGCAAGTGGCAAATATACTACTGAAGAAAATGATAAAGAACTTGAAAACGATGATGATCTAGGAATCAGTGTCACTATCTTCCCTGAAGATTACTAAGATTTAGTTCTGAAGTGTCTTGGTAGAATAATGATTCAAATAATTACTATAAAGTTGCTCTTTATAAGAGTATTTTAGTTTGTTGAGTGTATCATACATTCAGAAAAGCAAGATTTAATTTTTCTCTATGTTTTAGAGAAATTCATTTTATAAACATAGATGGCTGTTTAAAATAGCAGTATATAATGTTTGCTTATTAAATACCATCTTTTAATCATACTGGAATTCATTACAAAAGTTATTTTTTAATGCCTCCCTTTGTTTTAAATTTTAATTTGTACTTCTGCAAAACAAGAGAACTGTAATGCCCTTTTAAAAGCACCTTAACATTAGGAATATTTGAATAAAAATAGTAACATTTTATTTTTAACCTTGAAATCTCTCACTTTTAAAGGCAGGTCAGAGTTTGCTTCTTGTTGCATGGAATCCAATGACAAGTTTTTTTCCTTTCTTTTGACCTTGTGGATAAAGCAACTGACACCCCATCATTCAGGACAAATTATCTGAAATATCTTTCTCCTTTATTTCTCACATACCAGAGCTTGCTACTGGCAAACAGTGGGCATAGTTTTTCACTAAGCCAGGTTAGAAATGATAAGATCCAGGAGTCTTAATGGGACAAATGTGCTATGGAAAATTATAAGGATTGGAATTCTGACTTGGGTTTGAGTTCTGACTGATACACAGCAGTTAGAGGTCCTTAAGAAAATTCCTTAATTTCCAAGGACTTCCATTTCTCCTTTTGTATACAGTTATTCTAAAACCTGCTGTATTTATATAGTAGGACTATTGACAGAATCAAGTTAAATCAAAATGTGAAAACTATAGAAGAAACTGTTTTGCACATGTGTTAGTTACTATTTCCTATTCTCATTTTAAAATGAGGCGTTAACACTATTTTCAGAGTATATCAAATAATAATTTTATATAAAGGGAAATTACTAGTCAAAAACTAATAAATTATATTTAAATACCAGAATGTCAAATAAGAAACATTATGTAAAATAGTACACTTTGAGTTGTGATTTTGGCATTTCCTAGTATTTTTATAATTTGCTTAAAGTCTTTTCATAAATTAGATTTGCATCTCACTACTTGCCTTCTGACTTACCATTTTGTACTCTCATTTTTAAAATAGATTGACTTATAGACATCTATCTTCCTCTTAATAAAATCATAAGAGAGTGTCCTGACAGTTCTCAAGTTATTGAGATTTTTCTTTACTCCTTTTTTTCCTATCAGTTCTGAACTGTGCTCTCTTTTTGCTTTTAAAACAAGATATTAATATTTACTTTTATAATTTCTGTTAATATTCCCACAACACTTAGGAAGTCTTTTAACACAGTCCTCTGTTTCATCGTTCCAGAAAGAACCCCCTTAGAGTCCTCGATTTTCTTGCCATCCTGCCTCTTTGGTGCTGTTGACCAGTCTCGCGTCCATGAATTGGCACTTTCGTGGATATCCTGAATGCTTCTAAATCATTTTCCTATTTATGGCAAGTCCTCAATTCTTTTTCTCTCCAACTCTTCAATAGTTTTCAACATTTATTGGACTTCAGAATCATTTTTAGAATTTTGAAAAAATACAAAAAGGACCCAAGATTCTCCAGGGACTATTAAGATGTATTTTTCAAAGAGTTCCCAAGTATTAAAATTGTAAACTAAAGGCTAATAATGCCATAAACATTCCCAGGTTTGTCTTTGGCCTTCATTTGCATTCCTCTCTCCACCCTAGCCATCTCATTCCAGTAGCCTTAACTTCTGAGACAGTGACTTCCCTCTCTCCTGCCCTGACCTGTCTCCTATGCAACAGCTAATTTCTGGACCTCTTCAGTAAAGTTGTTACTTTCTAAAAGTTTTCTTAGGCTGTTCCTTTCCTGTTCATTGGCTAAAGGGAACAGTCTTCTGTTATGCCTCGTCCACCCCAAATCTGAGCCCATTGCATTTCTGAGTTGCTAGCTTCTACAGTCCCCAGTCTGGGATATGTAAGGTCAAAGGAAAACCCAGGGAGCTCAACCACTGTGTTGCTCTTTAGGTCCCAGGATTCCTAGCTGGTCCTTCTTCCTATCTTCACCTTTCACAGTCATCTTATGTTTTATATGTAATGATCAGAGTTTTTAGTTCTACTTAGTGGAAGAAACAGGAATAAGTATATATACTCCATCTTCCCAGAATCAGAAGTCTATATCTTTTTGAAACTATTTATAATATATTGCGGTATTGCAGAGAACACTTTTGGAACCCATCCAAGTAGCCGCAGCTCTCTTTATTTAGTGCTTCACCCCACCTCCCAGCCTGCATGTTTTGCTGCCCTTGCTTTAGGCTACTGGAGCCTCTCCACCATAAAAGAGAGAAGGAAAAGTCTAGAAGTCTGTTTCCTGTTCCCCTCCCCTCCACATACAGACTGACTGTCTCATAGCCAATAATGACAAGTGCAGAACTTCAAGACGACTTCGTTGTCCACAAATGGGATAAACGTGGATGTGCAATTGCCATCTGAGCTCCCAGCAGCATCAGGCTGAGACTGGGGCTTCGCCTAAATCCTATTATATATTTTCTACTCCCTGTTTCTCCTGAGAGTGCCCGCTTAATAAATCACCTGCACTAGAATAGTGTCTTCTGGAAGAACTTGACCTAAGACAGGTATTGAGATTACTTTGAATGTACCTAAAAAATATAAATAAATAAAAATAAAATAAAATACATTTATTTGAAAGAGTTGATGTTTTAATATGCTAGAAATTATATTATTGGTAGTGATTTAAACATGATATAAACACGAAGCAAATATAATGTTCAGTACATAGTTTTAAAAGTTCTTTGGGGGCAATATCTAATGAACAATTTTTAAGGATTGTATCTATCATACATACTGTTATAAGAACCTAGAAGTGGGAATAATAGATTCTAGAAAGAATTCCACTTTGAGGAGATACCATTTTACTTAGGTCTTAAAAATCAAGAAGTTCAGTTGATAGATAATTAAAAAAAAAAACAACTCTTGCAGACAGAAGGAATGTACAATGTAAGGTACAAAAGAGCATGATATATTCAATAATATGAATATTCCAGAAAAGCTGAAATATAACATCTGGTATGAAATGAGTCAAACTGGTTGAAGCCCAGCTGTGAAGGTCCTTGTCACCCAGCGTGGAGACAGACCAGTGTTTTCTAAACATGGCTCTGCATCACAGTTACCAGGCTAGAAGGGAGCATAGGACGCTGTGCTCTGAAACACTGGCTCCCAAGCTAGAATCTTCAGTCTGGAATCTAGGAATCTTTCTTTTTTAAACAACTCATTCAAATGATGCTCCTAAAATCAGCCCAACACTTTTAGAATCCACTAGTAATAGACTTAATCCCGAAGGCATTGGAAAGAAATTAAAAGATTTCTTAGTGAAAAAGTAACATCATCAGAAGTTGCTATGTACCTATGTCAGATTTTGCATATATACTTAATAGGAAGGTAAGCAGGAGCTTCCAATGTATTAATTAGTTAAGTCACTGTCCTTATCCTCAGGTCTGAGGCAGCTGCCAGGAGAAATGGCAACATGTACAGCTGTGTAAGTTGAACTCTGTACAACTCCAGAAGACATTCCCCATCGATGACAATAGGAATGGCACTCTGTGAAGCTGTGTAGTTCACATTCTTATATACTAACATATACAGGAGTCTTGCCAGAGGGAATTTGGCCAGGAAAGAAATCTTATAGTTTCAGAATGTCTGGAACATTTCTTCTAATTTAATGAATAGAATACGGAATTACCTCCCAGGCAGGTAGATGGAAAGAGAAGAAAAACAATTTAAGAATAGGCCCTAAAGACATAAGAAATGTAGGGAAAGCAGGGCAGGAGTGGAGAAGGGCGTCCTGTGGTGGAATGATTATGCATTCTGTTTAAAAACGTCTCTAAAGGGCTCATAATGCATTCATTTTCCTTCACTCCTTTAAACTGATCCCCAAGGGACCTATGTATTCCAAAGATTCTGTAACCTGAATATATGCATAAGAATCTGGAAGAGAGAGGCTGCCTCCTAAACTCTTTTTCTAGGGCTATAGAACTGGTAATAACACCCTGCACCTCTTAAGTTAGTAGAGAAGAGAGATCAGGTGCTGGCCTTAAAACCAAGGGGACATTGATCCCACTCACTCCTTAGCATCCTTGAATATATTATTCTATTTATGTAACCAATCCACATACCCAATCAAAAATATTAATAACTGCAAAGGGGCATTTTGTAATAATTTAATATACAAGATCACTTATTGAGAAATACCTTGTTGTTTCTTTTCTTGGTTTTTGTTGTTATTGTTTTATTCATTTGTTTAATTTTTATTTTTCATTGTTGTTCATCTATCTAAAATAAAAAAAAAAAAAATTTCCTTCTCCTAGAATGGAGGCAGGCATTTATTCCTAAGGCCTAGATTCTCCATTTCTCCTTGTCACCTACAAATTACCTACTGTTGACTCTTGGACAACATGAGAGTTAGGGGTGCTGACCCCCTGTACAGTCAAAAGTCTACATGTAACTTCTGACTCCTCCAAAACTTAATAAGTAATAGCCTATTGTTGCCTAGATGCCTTACCAATAATATAAACAGTAGATTAACATATATTTTGTATGTATTATGCACTGTTATTCTTGTATATTGTATACTGTATTCTTATAATAAAATAAGCTGGAGAAAAAATGTTATTACGAAAATTTTAACAAAGAGAAAATTCATTTACGGTATTTATTGAAAAAATCCACATATGAGTGGACCTGTGCAGTTCAAACCATGTTTTTCAAGGGTCTACTGTACTTTTGTGTTCTAAAAAAGAAAAAAAAAAGTTGTCAGATCTGTTGAGAAACAGGGAAGGAAACTAAGAATTGTGGTTTTATTTTTGAAATTCTAGGCCAAGGTTATAAACTGTTTAAGGTATGGCCAAGCAGATGTTTGGTCCACATAGAGGTTATTTTTTCTAATTGAGTCAATATTTTAAAATATGATGACTTCATTTTTTTTAAAGTACATCTCTAGTTTTTCTTTAAAAATTGGAAGATCTGGCTATACTGGCCCACATGCCAAGTATTAGCAGCCCACCAGGACAGGGCTTATTTTCTCCATCACAGCAGTCGCAGCACCCCCTACTGGCTCCCTGACTTACCTGCTGCAATCCTTTCCACTTCAATGTTTGGTCCTGTGGACGCCAGCGTTAGCAACCCTGGGGTATAAATTGGGGGAGAACTAAACTATACTTTGATGTTAGCATATTATACAATAAATAAGAGCTTGAGCAGGACTGACTACATAATTTGCGGACCCCACCGCAAAATGAAAATGGGGGGGCACCTGGTTGAAAAAATGTTTAAGAATTACAAAATGGCAACGTCAGATCATTAAGTGCGGGGCACTTCTCAGCACGGGGCCCGGTGCAACTGCACAGGTTGTGCACCATGAAGCCAACCCTGAATTGGAGGCTTCGTGCTTCAAAGGTCGAAGAGGGGAATGGGTCCAGGTGCTTAACCCTCCTTTCCCCAGAGTGCTGCAGGTTCCGTGATGTGCCTGGTCTCGGCATCTGCTCGCCGGCAACATCCTTGAGGTGGCAGGACCACCGGTAACAGTTTAGGAGGCTGCAGGGACCGAGCACTCATCACTGATGTTTGGGAAGCTAAGGCAACGGTCTCAGTGTCTAAACTTAGAATAAGCGAAGTGGGTTCTTCAGAACCACCTGATTTCAAAAGGGAACAAAGGCAGATGAGCACCATGTTTTGAAAACAAGGACTTCCCCTTTTTGACAGGAGTTAAGTTCTTGGGCTAAGCATTAACGAACCTTGAAGAAAGGCTGCTGTCATGCTTCTATGGGTGGGACCTTGAACTTGAGGTAGGGGAAGTAAATCTAACAGTGCCATATAAGGTTTATAATAAGCACTATTTTTTGGTTAGGATTTTTTGGCCTTTAAAAAGAACTTTGACCCTTAAGCCTCTCCTTTCTCTGCTCTACTTTATTACTCTCAACATACAGTCCTCTCTTAATGCTAAAGAATTTTAACATCCATAAATGCATATGTTCTTAAACCCAATAATTTAATGTCCTGCATTTTTATGCATTCGATTCTTGATAAGCATTTATTTCTCAGTTCTTTTTTTTTGTCTTTAAAATGGTTCAATTTAAACTTTAATTTTAACTCGTCGTACATGTTATTATTCATTTATTAAATTGTTTTTTTTTTTTAAGAGCAGCTTTAGGTTTACAGAAAAATTCAGAAGAACAGCGGGTTCCCATACAAACCCCCTTAAGGGTTTTCTACATATGTCATCTGCAAACAGTGACAATTTTGCTTTTTCCTTCCCAATTTGAATATCTTTTATTCTTTTTCTTGCCTAATTGCTCTGGCTAGGACTTCCAATACAATGCTGACTAAAAGTGGTGAGAGTAGGCATACTTATTTTGTTCCTGATCTTAGAGGAAAAGATTTTAACTTTCACCATTGACTATGCTATTAGCTATTGGCTAGTCATATATGGCCTTTATTATGTTGAGGTCCTTTCCCTCTGTACCCACTTTGTTGAGAGTTTTATCATATATGGATGTTGAATTTTGTCAAATATTCTTTCTGTATTTATCGAGATCATCGTATGACTTTTATCCTTCATTTTGTTAATGTGGTGTATCATAATGATTGATTTGCCAATGTTGAATCATTCTTGCATTCCTGGAAAAAAGTACCACTTGATCACGGTATATGATCCTTTTAAAAATATTACAACCTATAAATGCATTGCATGTGTAAGAGTTCAAGAGTATTATCTAATTTCTTCTTTTACAGACAAATGACAGAATATTCAATCAAATTCTATTACTATTCATTTCTTGGAAAAATCTTGATACTATGATTGATAAAATTAAGTAGTGAAAAAATAAGTTTAGAGGGTACTGTGTGCACAATATTATGCTTTATATCTGACTAAATACTCGAATTTCCAGACTCAGCATTCTAAAGTTCCGAGATATACTTTGTGTCTAAAGGTGATAGGTTCTTCTGTTTTCTACAGTAAGTTTTTTTAAAGCTGTTTGTTTCGAATTAATTTCAAATCTACAGAAAAATAATTATGTATATATTCCTTCTAAAGTGATACACTTATGTACATATATACATATATATATGTGTATCATATATATGAATATCATATATATGTGTATCATAATATCACATTATAGAGAGGTCTTTTTTAAAGCTTTTTATTTTGAAATAATTTCAAATCTACAGAAAATAATAGTATGAAAAACTCCTGAATGCACTTATACACTTTACCCATATCGACCTCTCTCCTCTGTCTCTCTTTCTCTCTCTCTCTCTTTCTGTGTGTGTGTGTGTATGTATGTATGTATGTATGTGTGTGTATATATATATATATAAACATTTTTTTCTGAGCCAATTGAGAGTATATTGAAGATACTATGCCTCTTTATTCTTAATATTTCAATGTATATTTCCTTAGAACAAGGCCAGTCTCATATAAACTCAATACAATTATAATAATCAGGAAATTTAACATGTATGGAACATGTATAATCTACAAATCTTATTCAAATTTCATCAATGTTAAACATAATATCCAATGCTGTTCTTTTTAGCAATTTCTTTTTCTGGCCCAGGATCCAACTTACAAAGGTGAGTTGCATTTAGTTGTCACATTTCTTTAGCCTCATTTGGTCATTAATACTCGGTGAACCCTTGTCTTTCATAACATTGACATTTTTGAGGAATGCACAATGAGATTTTTTATAGTAGCTATCAACTTATATTTTTCTCTTATTTATTCATAACTTGGTTCAGGTTATGGATTTTTGGCAAAAATACTACATAAGTAATGTGTTCTTGTGGATGTATCACTTCATGGAGTATATGACTTCGGTTTATCCCGTTTTTGGTGATGTTAATTTTAATCATGTGGTTAATGTGGTGTCTGCCAGATTTCTACACTCTAAAGATATTTTTCATTTTATATTAATAAGAAATTTGTAGGGTACTTATACATTGAACATATGTAAATAACCTATTCCTTATCAAACTTTTATCCACTAGTTTTAGCATCTATTGATAGTTCTTGTCTGAATCAGTTATTATCGTGATGATTTTGATTGCAAAATAGTAATTTGCTATTTCCATCATTCCTTCTACATTTATTGATTGATGTGTGTGTGGTTGTGTGAGATCAGTATGACTCATGGATTTTTATTTTATTCAATGAGCTATAACCCATTGTTATTCACCCCAGCCATAGAATTAGCCAAAGACTTTTAGTTCCTTGGCATTTAGAAACTGTTCTGAATACTAGGTATGTTCACGACAGCAACTTTTTAAAAAAAATAACATAGAATGATTCATCAGTGTATAATAATCAGTAAGTGATCATTATTCAAAGATTGGATCTTGCTGTTTACATCAACTATGAGATATGTTGACAGAAATGACATCTAAAACTGTCTACCACATCTCTGTGATGTAGCAGCAGGAATGTTCATATTATTACACAGAAATACTGTCATATGTATTTAATGTATTCATTTGTTCCTCAGCTTTTCATGACTTAATACTACTCCTACCTATTTTCCAGGATATGGTAAGAGTTAAATAAACTGTTCTTTACTCTATGGAGAAAAGCACTATACAGAGATTAAGAAATTCCGAGTAATTTCATCTTACTTAACAATTGCCAATAACTTATCCAAACTGCCTGTTAATCTTGCAGCTAATTTGCACTGATACTTGAAATGAGGCAAAAGATAATTTGTAAGTCATGTGAACTAGCCAATGTTTCCCACAGCAACAGACATATAGTCAAACTGAAGTTGTATAAAGATCAGGGTAAAGAAAACGCATTGTCTAAAGAATGCCCAACACATTTCTAGATTTTTCACAAGCAGCCACCAGGTGGCAGAGCACTACACACAATGGATCCTGCAGAGCCTTTTGAGCGTCAGTTAAGACTGAAGTGGTGTGGGGCTTTGGTTTGTTTTATTTTCTTTATAAAACCAATTTCAGAATATTTTGATATTTTTATTTTTAACTACTATTTAGAAAAAAAGAACTCTGCCACTTATTCCAGTAAAAAAATGAAATCATGTAATATCAAATGATGTTTTAAGCACTTGATATTTTAGAACATTTTGGTATATTAATAACAAAAGCTATATATCTAGAAGTTTTCACCTTTGTTGTTCCAGTACGCCATTAAAATTGTATTGTATGTAAGGCATGAAATGAAAGTTATATTGGGATCATGCTTTACTTTAGTTTTTAGTCAGCTTGAGTCTAAAATCTAGATTTAGTTAGAATTGTAACATTATCTACACATCTTTAAATATTTTACATAAAGTTTACATATAAGAAATTCATTTAAAAAATCATTTTGTAAAAATTTAAAGGATGAATCTATATATTTGTGTATAAGCCTCTAAGGAAATTGCTGTCTCCTATATATCTGTATGAAATCTACAGGTATCCTAGAAAAAGAAGGGATAATTATAGTTAAATTGATCAGGATTACAAAGTTCCATGTCAAATTTTTTCTGTAGTATTTTTAATGTTATTATTCCTCATGCAGTCCTGTTTGTTCCTTATATTAAAAACAATGTTCAATACCTAGACAAGTAGTTACAAAATTTAAATATCTACATTTAATCACTAACTCTATAAATAGTCCGTTACTATTGGTTTCAAACAATCATTCTAAGATTGATTTTCACCGATTCCTGATGACAACGTCTTCTAGATTTTGTATAACTGTTGACAGATTATGTTTGACCTCTTGATTTTGAGGGACTTTTGTGACACTGAATTTTCTTTGTGATTGTGTTGGTGAAACGTAAAGAGTACACTTTCAATTTAGAGTGCCATGCTGACTGAGAATTTCGAAATACAGCACGGCTGGGTACTTAGGACTGCAATTGTGGTTGAGTGGTGAAAATGTAGAAATAAACTAAGAGAATCTGGAAGTGAAGCCTCATAGGAAAGAGTGTTCCTTAATACGAAGATGAAGATAATCAAATGCTGAGAAATCTTCAGTGATTTTTTCTCTCCTACCGCCATTGTGTGTTAAATGTAGTTACAGTAAGTAACATCTAGTTTATCCTTGTAATCTCTAGTTTACACTTTGCAATTGAAAAACAAAGGAGCTTTTTTTCTTAAATATTACATTTGTGTTTTCACTTACAAACTTCTGGAGGTTTTTGCTTTCTTGCTTGGATCTCCTTTTTGGATCCTAAACTTAACTGTTTCCCCAGACTTCTCTATACTGCACTCTAAGCAAATCAGTCCTCTCCATGGGAAAATACTATTTGTGGAGTCCGTCTTTCACTCAAGGAATGAAAACTAGTTCTCTAAAAAGGTTATGTTTCATCAGCCATATCTACAGTCACTTCTTTTTTCTGTCTTTCCATATTTTTAAAACGGAAAAGCTACATGTGATGCCTAACTCTTGGTCGGTCTGTCAGTGGACTGCTGCCCTGTTGACGGTTAGCAGTCTAAGTATAGAAATGAGCATATAGCTTGCATCAGTTCCAGTATCATGCCCTGTTTCTATGGAAAATACACGATTCAATTTAATTACATAATCTGTCGTTCTCTAAGAAAGGGCCTCCAACAGAGCAAACAATTCTGAAGCAGGTTCGTCTGTTTTTTTCCTTTTTTTTTTTCTTTTAAAGAGGGCTAATCAGAAGGGATTTGTGATATTGAAATCACTAAGAGGTAATTATGAATTATTTTGTGCAATTCAAAAATGAAAAATTCTTCCCCAAAGCCTCAAATCTTTGAATCTATTTGTTCTAAAGTAATAGAAATTTGTTGCTTTACTAACCTATCATGCTAGTGTTATGCATGGATTTCTCAGATACCATAAATGAAAATTTGTGCCTATAAAGATGAATAGATTCCAAGTGACAATAATAAATAACACATAATATACTTGTGGAAGCAGAAATTTCCACATGATGAAAGATGAGGAAATTTATTCCATGAAAATAATATTAATAATGGGTTTCAACACTGAGATTTTTCATTGTTTCTTTACAATCAGAGAAGAAAAACACTTTCCAGAAAACTTCCCATAGTCTGTTGACATGAACATCATTTTTTGTTATTAAAGTAGAAACTAGTAATTACATTTTTAAAAATGACACTCTGATAATTATATATTTTAAATATGAGTCCTGATGTTTAATTAGGTCATATGACTGTAATATCAGCTTGCATTAGCGGCAGATTATCAATCTTAGCAATTCATCCCTTAGAGAAATACAAGAAGAAAAGGCTGCTATAATTGTGATATCTAAATAGAATAAACCATAATGCAGTACAATATTCTTTAAATATTTTAATGTTTACTGATGTTATTGAATAATGAAGTTTATCATCATGGCATATTCTTCTTAGGTAATTACGCTGGTAGCAATAAGCACATAGGAAAAAAAGCCTCTTATATTTAACAGAAGTATATATTATTTACAATCAATAATTTCTAAAAAGTTTAAACATATGCTCAGATTTCATATATCAATATTTAATTTTTCATTTGTTATGAGTTCAGTTTTTTGTTAGTTTTTGTTCTAATTCTTCCTTGCTTCTCTAAACCACACTGATTGGTATTTACTAGTTTTATTTAATTGCCACAAACACAAAAAGTCATAATAGAGTTTAGTTATTCATTACTGAATCTTAATGCTACCTCTTTCCATAGCGTTTTTCTTAGTAAAGAGATCACTTTACAACGTATGTGTTTTATTTCTTTGATACCTGTAGAAGCTGTATTCCTTAATATTATATTTTCTCCCCAACATTTGCTTTTTAAGATACAAAAATTAACTGTTAAATGGCTACTATAAAATTCATATGTGTAGGTTTAATGTTACAAGTGCTTTTAAATACTTATGGATTTTAAATTCTCCTTATAATGTGTCTAATGATTTACACAGCTAAAACAACTTGAGTACTTTTCCATTTAGTCCATAAAACTCAGATTTCCCATCTATAGGTAACTTTAGTATTCAAGAAGCCTGTCTTGAAATCGTTCCACACATTGTCCCTGACGATGCTACCAGAATTTTCATTAAAAAATCCTGCCTTTTTTCCTTGTAGCTACATATGCTATAACTCATAGCTATAAATATATATTTTGTAACGAGAGAATGACAGAAGTCTAATATTGCTTGAGTGGATGTGAGGATCAGATATTCTTTCACTTAATGAGCAAGAGAAAAAAGCTCGCCTTTATTGTACACTTCGTGTTTTTTTGTATTGACTAAAGCAGCTGATTGTATTACAAGCAGTGACAAAATGTGTGTGCTAATATTACTGTATTTATAAACAATATTTGGTGCTTATGATTCACATTAAGGAATCTATTTCCTAACAATAGGGGTCATTTTAGGTTGTGGTAATATTCTAAGATATTTAGTCTTAATAAGAGAAGTTAGGAATATGACATTTTCTAGAAAAGTTCTATCCTGGAAAACCATTTTCCTAGGCTAGATCCCTAATTTTTTCCCTAGTTGGACTGTGAATAGATTCTGTTATTTGGTCTAATTTTGAAAATGAAAGTGTGCTTTGAGTTTTTTATTTAAAGTTCATTTTTGTTAATTCTACTAAAATAATCAAGCTACTTTTGAGGGTATAATGCTTCATCTCATGTTTTTGTCTGTGGTGACTATTTAATATTTTGTCGGTATTTAGGTTTTGCTTGGTACTTTTCTTCAAGCCTTTACATTCCTGTCCTCCTGAGTCTCAGTGAAAGTCTTCTTTATTTTTCACTAATTTTCAAAATACTAGAAGTATAGCAAATTCATCCATTAGAATAAAGCTTTTTTCTTCCATTGATAAAATGAATACTTTCCATTATGATATCTCAGATTTCCCTACTCTTAAAAGTTTTTAAAATTTCAAGCTCCTTCCTAAAAGTACTTTGCATTCCCTCTCTGGGATTTAATAATATCAGTTCCTTATTTTTTAAAAGAAAATTCATTTAAAAGCCATAGTGCTAGACATGAAAGATGATACAAGGAAAATGTTTTTTTTTTTTAGAGTAGCATTATATATTTTAGAATGCACTATAGATTATGTAATATGAATTATGATCCTGTTTATATTGAATAGAGTGCATAATTGCAAGCTATAAATCATTTCTGGGTATCTGAAAAATTTAGCCTTCTTACTCTAGTTACACACATAAATAAAGATAGTTATATTTGTTTTTCTTAATCCAATTTTTTAGATCTGTTTAAAATCTGTTGTGCTTCAGAAAACATAGTATATTGTTTAACATTTTCAATTGTAAATCAAAGTATTTCTCTTGATTCAGAAACTAGATATATTTTCTACTTCTGGTATTTGTTAGACCCATGGAAAATATCAAAATAAAATTATTTTTTCCTACTAAAAATGAATACATGATAAAAATGGCCATTAAGCCTACATTGACTCAAATGATAGGCAGCTCCATTTTTTTCTAACTTAGAATTAGAATTATGGCCTGAATTTCCAGACATGTCAATTATGCTGTGCATAGCCACAGCTGCAGAGGCCTGTGTTCTGCCCACAGAATTCTTCTGCTGGTTGCCTACCTAAAAAGAGAAATGAAAAACAATACTGTGTTTGGGTTCTGCTACTAATTGTCCATTCTGTTTTAAGTAACTGGTTTAATTTGGAAAATAAAAGAGAATAAAGTGTTTTTTCAATAGGTAACATTTTAATTTTCTCATATCTGAGGACAAAGTGGTTCTAAACTATAGAGAAGTTTTATTACAAGGATAATGTAAAGTGGCAAAATATGCAGAAACAATATTACTGCTTGCACTATAGGCTTAAAGTTGCATGTTGATGTTAAGCATATCCTATTACAAAGATCGCTGATGTCTGTACTATATATGAGAATAATGTGCCACATTCCTGAAAAATGCATAATTTAAAGCCATTGGAAAGAATGATATTGAATAGTAGGTTATAATGCAAAAGGTATGGCGGTGGGAGTAAGGACATCAAGTTTTAACGCGATCTCCATCATTTACTAGCTGTGTGCCTTTTAAGAAGTTGCTACCTTTCTCAGCCTTTGTTTCCTCACTTGAATACCAATTAAGAGGCTGAATAGGGTGGTCTCTACTATCTTTCCTGCGTCTGTGATTCAATATATCCCTCTGTCCTGTACTCTCATCAGCTAATTTTCTTTCTCAGAAAGCGGTATGGTCTTAACCTCTTCCATACAGTATTACATTAGATATGTATGCTCAGCTGCTTTGTAATGAGAATATTGTACACATACATGTGTGTGCAAGTGTCTTGCTCAATAGGAGCAATTACATTAATCTCCAAAATAGTATCATTGTAAAAGGTACCTCACTTTTATGGATGGGACATGTTACCAGAATGGTTAGCTTTTATATGTTTATTCATATTAATGTAGAAGTTCAAAAACAAAAGTGTAGAAGATGACTATCTATTATTAGATTACCTGAACTAAATCCATCAACACTGCAACACTCAGAGGAAAAACCCAGTGGAGCATTTAACAATATTATTTTTTATGAAGTCAAATTCTCTGAAAGGTCAATATCCCTTCCAAAATAGTGATACTCAAGGACATTCACTCAGGTTTATTTGGGAATATTGAAGATAAATATGTATAAAATAATTAATAGCTCATCTTCCTCCCTCTTTCTTCGGAGGCTCATAACTTTTACCATATCAGAACATGTGACATGGCATAAAATATCACCATTAAAAAAACGTATTTCCAATATATATTAGTTGCTATTCTAGCATGGCAGCAATGGGATTTGATGTCATGAAAATGGTAGCCCCCAAAAGAAACACATTACAAAAGCAACTCCTTTCTATCCTCCTCCCTCCCCCTGAAATAATAACAATTTGCTAAATTGTTGGGAAGTTGTTATAATTCCTTTTTCAAATTATTACTCGCCCTTTAGATTAGAAATGAGGCCAGGGTTAGCAATCAGCTATAAATGGTAGGATTTTTCAAGTAAGAAGCACTTGTCTGATTGTGAAGTGGAGGCCATTACTGCCTTGATTGGGCCTTTTTTTTTTTTTTTCAGCTTGCTTGATTTGTGGTTGAGAGCGCATATTCACTCCTGTACTGTGAGCAATCAGAGCCTCCCCCCTCTCATTTTTGCTCAGCGATTTAGGGTCCACTACTTTGGCACAGCTGCCACCTTTTAGCCTCCATCATGCAGAATATATCCTTTAAAAAGAAAAAAGGATGGGGGATGGGAGCAGGTAACTAATGTACATTTGGCTTCTAATGCGCCTATTTTAAAATTTCAGAGAGAATTTTTTCACTCAAAATAACAATCACTTTGGAACTTGGGCTTCTACACTCGATAAATGAGTTTGGACAGAGACTTGAAGCTTGTTAGAGCTTATTTTCCATTTATTTATCCCACCAGAAAATACCAAACAGGTGTAGAGGTACAAAGCTGACACTAAGGTGGATAACCTAGAGCACAGTTAGCTTTAGCATAAGCATAGTTTTTGTTCTCTGGGAAATGATAAACAAGAGCTTTTTTTTTTTATTTTGTTTTGTTTGCTTTTGTTTTATAGGGCATTTCATAAGTTTTACATTAAATTTAAAGTTCATAGGTCCTGCTAAGAGTATAACTGTGTCTTAATACATCTAGGAATAGAATTGCTGAGTCATATGATAAATCTATGTTTAACTTAAGAAACTTTCGAATTGTTTAGTAAAATATCTGCATCACTTTATATTTCCCCCAGCAATGTATGGGTGTTCTGATTTCACCACATTCTTGCCAACACTTGTTAGTCTCCACCTTTTATATTATAGCCATTCTAGTACGTCAAAAATTAATGTCATTATGGTTTTAATTTGTATTTCCCTAATGACTAACGATGATGACAATCTTTTCATGTGCTTATTTGCTATTTATGTATTTCTCTTGAGAAATATCTATTCAAATCCTTCACCCATTTTTTTTAATTGGGTTTTCTTATTATTGACTTGTAATAGTTCTTTATATATTATGGATATAAATCCCTTATTGGATATATGATTTGCAAATATATTCTCCTAGTTTATGGGTTGATTTTTGACTTTTTGATAGTGTCTTTGAACCACAAAATTTTTAATCTTAAGCAAATATCTTTTGAACTCTTAATGAAGCACAACATTTAATCAGTCCTGAATAGGATCAGTTAAAGAGTCAGTGAAAAAGAGAATTAAAATCTTAAAAACAAAATAAATAATTATACTTGGGTCAGTGTGAGAAAAGGAAGAAATTGTTTTTGCTAATCTGTTTCCTTCAAAATAATCTGAAAGCTTCAGCTAGAAAAAGTTTTGGACTATGGCCATGCTACCCTGGACAAGCCTGATTCTGTCTGATCTTGGAAGCTAAGCGGGGTCGGGCCTGGTTAGTACTTGGATGGGAGACCACCTAAGAAGACCAGCTGCTGTAGGTGTAAAAGATTCTAAAAAATGAAAAAAATAAGGGATTGTAAGCTGACAAGTTCCTTGCAGTCTGTGAGGTCAACCAAGAGTTACCTCACCTAAAAAAAAAAAAAAAAGGTTTGGTTTTGTTATTAACTCTTCATTGATAAATTTATGTGGGCCATTTGAATCTTTTCTTAGCTAGGGTGGCAGAAATTCAAAATTCAGCATTGTCCACAAACAGTTTTTAACAATGCACATGTATAAATGAGCTCAAAGTCAAAAACTTTACCCCTTGTGCTTCTATCTCTGAGTAATATAAATGACTGAAGAAAAATGAGAATGCAAAGAAGCTTAGCCACAGGCAGGAGACTGCAAGTTTTGCCCTCCTAGCCCACTGTATCACCTTATTTGTGAAATGCCTTCTTCTCAGGTCCGCCCACAAAAGGACTACTAGCAATAGCAACTTTATAACCATTGCTGAATGCCAAGCTTTCCAGACAAATTTGGTAGAGATATGGATAAAATCATTAGCAATAAATGAATCTATTTAAAAGTTCCTCATGGAGGAAAAAAAGGAGAAATTTTTTTAAAAACTTACCTGAGACACACATCTAGAACAGCTCCACTCTAGTGTAGAAGAGGTGTATGTACCTTGCTTTTAGCAATAAAATGGCAGAGCCTATAATTTAAAAGTACTTGGCAGTGAATCCTTTAAGAAACTAAATAATTAACTGTTATTAGGTTTACTTTGCAAGTCCAGATTTTCATCTGGCATTTGTTGAGTATCACGAACAAGATATATCCAAAATGCAGTTTGGCTGCCTGTTGCTTCTTTCCCACCTTTGTACCATTATGAATTTAACTACTGATACCCAAAAAGCACAGACAATTGCACAAAATATTGAGAAATACTCTTATTTGACTTGAGGTTTTTGGGTTTTTTTAATAAAAACTTTGGATATAACTAAAAATTCAGTAATTATCATTGTTATATTTTATCTTATAATGCAAATATTGTTGCAAATATAGAGTTAAAAATGGCAAGTATGTGGCCTAAATGTTTTTATAAAATTCCATTTAATACAAATAAGTCATTATTTTTAAACTTCATTTAGCACTATGTGTCACCTGGCTTACCTTTTTAAAAAAGTTACTTTCAGTCGAAGCTCCTCTAAGAATATAACTGAGTCCTAAGGACACAGTTAATCCATATTTGACAGAGTTCCATATCTACAAATTAATACACTGAAATCTGAACTGAAAGATGGTGAAGTTAAGGCTGTTGATTGTAATCAGCCTAGTGAAGTTGAAATGCAGTGCTAATAAGTAATTAATTAGGAAAAAAATAGAAAGGCCTAATAAGTGTAGTCAAGTGTCACCATAAATAAAAACAGGTGAACTGAGAACCAGAAATTGTCTAGATAAATGTCAGGTAACTAAAGCAGTCCCTAGAAGCTTTTGTAAAAAACAAAAAAATAGAAAAGGCTTGGCCCCACAAAATGAGCTGTGGTCTGGAAAGAAAAAAATGCCAAATAGAAGGAGCGTAAGACTGTTGATCTCTCCTAGGAACCAATGGAACCTTTGTAGAACAACACCTATGATTTAGATGAACAAGATTTATTGTAAAACAAGGTGAATATTCTTTAATCTCTTAAGTGACTGCATTATATCAACTAAGCAATCCTGTACATAGAAAGGAAATAAGCCACTTTTCCCCATCATGAAAGTCCTGGAAGAAAAGAAATAGATTTGTTGTCATTTATCAAAACCTGAGTTGAAGCAGGCTTCATCAGCTTATTTTAGAGCTAGGATAATGTTTACAGTGTTCACGCAGGCTTCATTGTGTATTTTGCTCACATATGCTCTGTAAGACCTCAGAGCCCTGCAAAGTGCTCAGTAACTTCAGTACCTGTTCTTAGGAATCTCCAGAAGATAGTGTGCATTTATGAATAAATTGAGTGAGTGATCTCGAGATATTTGTTGTTCTACTATTCCCATAGGGTGCTAGCACATTTACTGACCTTCACTTCTATTAGGTACCACAGTATACACCAAACATCACTACCCCCAACCCCTCTTTCTTCTTAACTTACAGCCTCCTCTCCATGGGTATATATCCAAGTGCTCAGCACCACTGTGTGCAGATTTGCTCCTCTATTCCAATTTGGCTACACTTTATAGTTTCCATGTCTGTGCTTAAATCTCTCATTTCCTTATGCATGGTTTTCACCTTTTCCGTTAAATCCTTTAGTATTGGTATCATTGTTATTTAAAGTCCTGGTTTGATAATTCCAACTACTGGGTCACCTCTGAGTCTGCTTCTATTGACTCCTTCCTCTCTTTAGCATGTTTTCTTCCTTCTATGTGTACCTTGTAATATTTTATTGTGCTTGAGATTTTTTTTTTTTTTAACAAAAGAGTAATAGAGAGCAAGTAACACTTACCTCCAGAAAAAAGCACACACCTATTACCTGCCAGACTGCTTGAGTGATGAGGGGCTGCTGAGTGACTAACTTGTGGTTCAGGTAGATATTGTCTTTTTACAGCATTAGTTCAATTCAATTCGCTACTGACTTTAAATGTTTTGAGGAAAGGATCAAGATTTTTCCATCAGTAGGAGTTAATTTCTGAGCACTGATGAGATTCCTGAGATCTTTTTGTACTTTATAGCAACGCCTCCAGATCTCTGCACAACGGGAGACCTCCCTCTGCTTACAGCAAGGATACCAGATTTTGGAGTTCCTTGGAAGTTCTCTTTGCTCTCCAGTCCTGCTTAAAGTTGTATACAACTGAGCTATCTCTCCTCCTTGTTGCCCTTCTGTCACGTTCAGAGAGTAGCTGTTTATACTCTATGAAAGTCCAGAAATGCCTTGAAGAGCTTTCTTCTTAGCTCTCTTGTTGGTAGCTGAAACCTCAGAGTTCTTTGAATGGGTTTGTCTATACTCTTGCCTCATCCCCTGCTTTCAGGTACTTGCCTGTCTTGCACCTGTTCGGCTCTGCCCTCAGGCTTTTGCATACTGCCACCAAGCATGCGGTAAAGACCTTAAAAAAAGAGTTGGGGGCAGATTGCAGATATGTCTGTGTCTGAGGCTCCTTAGAATTCTAATCTGTCATATCTGCCTATTTGCAGCCATTAAAAGTTTTTTGAACGTTTGATCGGTTTTTCTCTATCCTTATCTCTGAGAAATTCATTCTCTTCCTGCTATTCCAACAGGGATGAGAGCAGCCTTGTGTCTCTTCTCACCTATGAAGGCATGGCATTTTCTGGTATATAGTTAATTCAGTATTCTTTGTGTTCTCAGCTCTACAATGATTTTAAATCTTATCCAGTTTGTTTTGGCAATTAGGTGGAGAACAATGGTTTCTTACAGCTTTTTACATCCTAACCAGAAGTCTCCCCAACCTGATTTTCAGCAAAAAATAATGTTCTTTTATTTTCATATTTAATAGGCTTTATATAATATTCAGTTAAGTTAGGTGATTGCTACAACCAGATAGCTGTCATGATAAGCTTGGGGACAGACAAAGCTGAATCTGGGTAAACACACTTAACTGGTAGAAAAAAAGTGCAAGGGCACTCTTAGCCTTAAGTATTTATGGCATGGGCTTCAGTAAATAGGTTTTAAATTGGGTTATGGAGAACTCTAAAGAAATTTAAAAAAATAAACAAACAGATTCTACTGTATTACCTATAACAAATTTGACCCTTCATAACACTGACATAAAAGTAATGCTTTAAATAAATGAAAACTCTTACTTAAGAGTGTTAATTATGCATACTACCAAACTAGCAAACAAGGTATAAAATCTTCATTCAACCAATTCAAATATTAGTATATTCAACAAACATTTTTATGCTTTTTATATTGCTAAATCATTTTAATTAAACTCTCTGCTGTTAAGGAAATTGAATATCCATCTGTTGGGGTATCTTCCTCTGTCTTATATACCTAGTAATAGAAACTTCTAATTGCTTTAATCCCTTTTTTTTGTATTGTAAACAATCTTAAACAGTTTCATTATGTTAACAATTTAATTTTCAGCAATGGCCATTTGTTCATTGTCACTGATAACTTATCCCTTGATTTCATAATGATTTTTTAATTATCAGTTTGTTTCCTTAGGTATTCAGTGCTTGTCTTTTCCCATTTTCTTTGAATCTATAAGAAACTGAATCTCATGATACACACATTCATATATATATATATGTATTTATATATATAAATGCATATACATATACACACATATATTCTGATAATTCTCAAATTTATACCTTCTAGCACAGAAGTCTCAGAACTGCACACTTAAATATCCGACTGCTTTCTTGACATCTCTACTTAAATGTCTAACAGCTGTCACAAACATGACATGTCCAAAACTAAGCTCCTTATCTCTCTTACAATATACCCTAGATCAATTAAAAGCAGTTCCATAATTTTCAGTTCTTCACACCAAAAAAACTTGGGATTATACTTGATTTCATTGTTTCTCTTATACAGCCAATTCTGTAGGCTATACTTTCAAATCACATCCGTAATTTAATCATTTTCCCATTACTGCTACTACCATTTACCATCTAAGCCACCATAATCTCTTATCTGAAGTTTTGGTAATAACCTACTTATCTATCTATCTATCTATCTATCTAGCACCTATCTATCATCTATCTACATGTATCATTTATCGATCTATCCATCCATCTATCTACCATCTATCATTTCCCTCTTCTGTTATATTGAGACATTCGTTCTTTTCTGCGATCTTGTGAAATGCTTTCCACAGGGTTTACAAAACTACTTGGTGTTGGGGGGAATTGTGCAATTCTTGTGTGAGAGATACTCTATAGCTTTGGCTCATGTAAGTTGACTTACCAGAATGGTCTTCAAGCGGGGCAAGAGGTGGGTGGTAGAAGGTGGGAGGTAGAAGGTGGGAGTCAAGTCTTTTTAGACTTCAGTTCTTATTAGTGGTTGCTAGATTTCAAAGTTTGTTGACTGTTTTCTTATTTGTTGTAGTAGTCCTTTTTATTTTATTGTTTTTTTTTTTTTAGGGAAATATTTCTCTGGCGCAGTTCCTATCTGTTATCTTAAACTAGTAATCTACCTATGCAACTTACTTTGCATGTGTTATCCTTTCAAATTTCATAACAACCTTGTGAAATAAGTAGTATTATTTTCTTTTAAGAATGAGAAAATTAGGCTCAGAGAAGACTCAGGACTTAAGTTAGTTCTTCTGATCCAAAACTGCATGCATGCCTAAACTATATTGCATGCATGCCTAAACCATTCTTTAAAGGACCACCTGTCTCAAATGTAATAAGATACCCGATTCAAAGGTACAAATCCCCATAATCCTCTGCTGAATAAGGAGAAGATAGCATTATGTTCCTCAGGGGTGGGTGTGAGGTAACCTTCAGGGATAAAAACAAAACAAAACAAAAAATAATGACTCTTTTGACCTGTTGGGAACTTAGTTCAGATGGAGGGTGAGATGGGGAGGGGAGTGATATCCCCATGTAACAACTTATCATTTCTCGAGAGGCAATACTTGAAATTGTCAAAAATATGGTAGAACATGACATTTGATATTGCATGATATCAATGATGTAAATTGTGAGTCATCATTTCAAGTTAAAAGTGATGAATTGGACAAACACATTTGCATTCAATTCTTCACTGAAACCTATTGAGGTTTTTTTTTTTTTTTAATAAACATAAATCACAAAGACAAAGAATGGGAGAAGAGGAAGCAGCAGCAACATCAGAAGCTGGAAAATATATGGATGAGTGATAACTTACCTTACAGATTTGAGAAAACAGCATCTTAAGCTGTTAGTGGGAAAATTTGAGAGGCAACACAAACTTACAACCAAGAATTTTGAACAGTGTCAGGAATTAGTAGCACAGAGTACCTCTGGAGATGTAGAGGTGGGGCTAAAAACTGGGGGATGTAATTAAAGGCAGTTAGCCCACTCAGCTGAAAAACTAGAGGGTCATTCTCTGAACTGGGGGATACCAGATATATTTGAGGTATTCAGTGCACATTTTCTCATTTAATCTTGAGGACTCTAGGCTTCTCCTACCTCTCAGTTCTCCAAATGCTTACAAGCAGGCACATGCCTTCCACACACATGGCTGGAAGAGTCTCTTCTGGGGGAACTGACCAGTGCAAAAGCATAGAACCAAAAATACTAACAATGAAGGATGAATGAAAAAAGCCTGATGAGATCACCTTATGGAGAAGAATCCAGTAGACAAGCTTCACGCGCGATCACAGGACTGCTATTCAGCTTTTTAATTACACATTCTTAAACATAAGCCAATAGTTAACAATCACTATACCTTTGAGGCAAGCACTTAATAGGGAACATTGAGACTCAAATAAATAAATGGAGACAAAAAGAGATAATGCATTCATAAGAAATGCACAAAATTCTATTAAAAGAAGAAGGGACATTCAAAGAATAAAAAGAAACCCTGGAAATTAAAAATGTGACTATAGACATTTTTAAAAAGTTCAATTATATTTTTAATGTCCAAAAGCCCTTCTTATTTTTTGAATATTTTCCCTTTTTATAGAATTTTGTACATGTATTATTTGGAAAATGTGATGGATATTTTCTATTTTTTTCTTCTACTTTCATTTTTTTTTCACCACCTATAGTGGACCAACCCTAGGGTGACTACCCCCTTAGTGTGGAAGGAATGATGACTTGCTTCTAACTAATAAGAATATGGCAAAGGCAATGGGATGTCACTCCCATGGTTAGATTACATCATATGGCAAGAGTGATGGACTGATACTTCCATAAGTAGGTAAAGTAATATGATAAAGGTAATATGATGTCACTATGGCTACACTGTGATATACATATGCCTATACTTACACTGTGATGTATATTTACATATATATGGTTTCATTTTTCTAGCATGCACTAGACACTAGTGTCTCCTGTTGGCTTTGAAATAACTTCAATGCGTGAACTGCCTATGGAAAGGTTGACATTACAAGAAACTGTAGGTGGCTCCTTGGACTTGAGGGCAGCCACTAGCCTATAGCCGGCAAAATTTAAGTTCATGTCCAATTGGAATGTTCTTATATGTACAGTTTGTCAGAGAAAAAGCAATAAGTTGTTTTTGTATGAATACGGAATGTGACTTACACAAGAATTAACAGAAAACAAACAAACAAAAAGATTCCTCAGTCATACATTTCAAAACAATTCCTCTTCTGAGTATCTACTCCCTCAAAATTTAAAAACATTTATCCATAAAGATATATGTACTCCAGTGTTCATTGCAACATTATTCACGGTGGCCAAGACATGGGAACAACCGAAGTGTTCTTCAATAGATGGTAGGGTAAAGAAAATGAGGTGCATTTATATAATGGAATAAGAAAAGCCGTAGGAAAAGATGAAACACTCCCATTTGCAACAGTATAGATGAATCTTGAGATTATCATGCTAAGCGAAATATGTCAGACAGAAAAAGCTGAGAACCATATGATTTTGCTCATATATGGGATATAAAACTGAAAGCAACAAACAAACAAGACAAATGATTAAAACTCATAGACACAGATAACAGTTTAGTGGTACCAGAGGGAAAAGGGAGGGAGGTAGATAAGAGTAAAGAGGGTCAAATATTTAGTGACTGAAGTTTTAACTTTAGGTGGTGAATGCACAATGCAATACATAGATGATGTATTATAGAACTGTACACTTGAAACCTATATAATTTTATAAACCAATGTCACCCTAATACATTTAATTAGAGAGAGAGAGAGAGAGAGAGAGAGAGAGAGAGAGAGAGAGAGAGAGAGAGAGAGAGAGAGAGAGAGAGAGAAAGACTCTGCTAACAGACCTGAAAGAGTTTGGAAGTGAATTCTTCCCCAGTCAAGCCTCCACACCAAACAGACTTCATTGCAGGCTGCTGAGATCCTGAGGCAGAAAATCCAGCTAAGTCAGGCATGGACACCTGATCCACGGAAACTGTGAGATAATAAATATGTGTTGGTTTAAGCCACTAAGTTTTGGTGATTCGTTCCACAGTAATAGAACACTAATAGCTTTATAGAACTGACTCAGTGGTTAAAGTGCTGGACTCTGGGCACAAGAACCTGGATTCAGAATTCGGTTCTACCATTTACTTGTACAAGTTACTTAACCTCCCTGTTCCTCAGTTTTGTCATGTATAAAATGGGCATAATAATGGTACTTTCTTCAGTGAGTAATTATGAACATTAAATGAGTTAATATATGTAAAGTACTAGACTAGTGCTTGGCACATGATAAGAATTATGTGTTTGCTGTTATAATAATTATCATGATAAGCTAATAAACATAAATGAATAATATAACATAATATAGAATAATAAAATGAAAGTAAACAAACACAATTATATAAAATAAAAATAATTAATACATTACTATCATAATAACAATCAGGATAGACTAGGTTATGCTGCAGGAACAAAATCTCAAAATCTCAGTATAAATGCCTATTTCTTGATCACATTAAATGTCCACCACTGACAGCAGCAGTCTCTGTTCATTTGTTCATTGTATTCTCACAGACCCATGCTGATGGCATTTTGAATGTTGCCAGTAACTGTACCAGAGTAAAAAAAATAAGCTCTGAGAGAGTCTCACTTTAGTAATTAAACGCTCCAGTCTGGAAATGACATACCTCATTTCTGCTTACGACTCATTGGCTGCATCCAATGAGAACCAAAAGCATACAATCCGATTATGCACTCAAAAGTCGAGAGAACCAGGAATATTTGGCAAAAAGACTACCACGCTTGTTATTGTTAGTGTTTGACTCCAATCTATGAGCATGTTTTAATAAAAATAAAAACTAAATTTAAGAAAGAAGATAAGATGCCACCTAGGCTCAATAAGGTTAATCTTAACAAATCTTTCCTATTGTCTGAAGTTGTTTTGGAACTTGGACTCCTCTAAATCTCATCTGGATGTAAGTTATTAGAAAACAGATCACTGATTTTTCACAGACTTCAGATACACCAAGATACCTTTGCCTCTTAATACTACAAATATTTTACTGAATGAATATTTTTTTTAAAAAAATGTAAATCATTGCAATTCCATTAGCTCTACAACGCTGTAAAAAAGCAGAGGTTTTTATTTCCTCAAGATAGAAACTACAAACAGAAAAACTACAAGGACCATGATGTGAAAAGTCTTATTGCAGCTGAATGGGCCCCTAAACTGTAGAGGCATACTCTATTGTTGGAACTTGACAATTGCTCTTTGTGTTCTGTGACTAACAATGGATCTTCACAATTGCTATGTTTTTGGAAAAAGCTATATCCCTACTTCACACTGTATACTTAATAATTTCAGACTAAATAACTTTAAAAATACATATGTATATGTATACATATGTATGTAGAAATAGATAAATGTATATAAATGGATGATCTTTAGATGGTAAATGGTTTTCTTAACTTGACTATATATGATAGATATATTTGGCAATATAAACAAAATAAAAGAGAAATCACGATTGAGGAGGATATTTTTCTCTAAGAATAATAAAAACAGAAACAATACCAATATAAATGGAAAAGAAAACTACAATATAAATGAGAGAAAAAAGGTGAACATCATTCTATATAGAAAGCATGTATAAATATATTTAATAGAAAAGGATACTGTCACAGAAAATAAGCAAAACAAAGGAAATTTTTCAAAAGAAGAAATACAGTGGCTAATAATATGCATAATGTATAATCTACTAAAAATGAAAATATTTTGTTTTGACTCTTTGCTAAAAGATAAAATGATCTATAATAACCACTGTGGATGAGGTTGTGGAAAAATGGGCTCTATTATTTGATAATGGTAATCTAACTTGGTTCAACTTTTCTGGAAGATAACTTTCAATATGTATAAAAACCTCTCAAAATATTCTTTAACTCAGCAATTTTATTTCTATAAATTTCAATAATGAAATAACCAGAAGTGGATTAAAAACAACCTAAATGTCCTATAATAAGAGATGGACTAAATAAATTGTTAGAATCCAAATTATGAAACATTAACAGACATTATACATTATTTAGTATTAAGAACATAAAATGAGAGAATTATCAGGCTATTGTTAAGTGAAAAAAGAAAAATACAAAATATCAAGAATGGTATGATCCGATTCACTAAAATAATAAAATAATATTTAAAAATATATATACAGAAACGAAAGCTGGAAAGCTATAAACCAAGATTACCAATGGTTCTATATCTCTAGACAGAAAACTCACATGTGACATTTGTTCTTTTTTTAACTTAAAAAAATTTTTAATTAATTTTCAAACAGTTTCAAATTTACAGAAAAGTCACAAGTACTGTGCAAAAAATTTTTATTTCCCTATCTATCTGAGAGTCATTTGCCATCATGTTGCCTCAACATCCTTGAATATTTTAGGGTGTATCTTCTACAAATGAGAACATTCTTATACATAAACACAATAAAACTATTGAGATCATAAAAATAACATTAATACATTACTACCATCTAATCCTCAGTCCCATTAAATTTCTACTAAATGCCCCAAAATGCATATTATAGCAAAATAAATATAGTTCAGAAGCTCATGTTGCATTTAGTTCTTGTGTCCCTTTAGTCTCTTTCGTTCTTGAAAAGTTCTTTGGTCTTTCCTTGATTTTCATTACCTTGACACTTTTAAAGTTTATAAACCAGTGATTTTTGTGGGGCGTCTCTCAGTTGGTGTTTGTCTGGTATTCCCTCATGATTAGAATTTGGTTAAGCATCTGTGGCAGAAATTTTGAAAAGTGATGGTGTGTTCTTCTCATTGCATCCAGTTAGGTAACTCATGATTTTGACTTGTTAGCATTAAAATGGTGTTCACTCTGATCACTGTATTAAGGTTCTGTCTCCCAGGTTTCTCCACTGCAAGGTCACTCTCTTCTCATTTGTAATTAAGAAGTATTTTTGCGGGAGATATTTTGGGACTAATTACATATCTTGTTCTTTATCAAACTTCATTTTTAAAATCTGTATTTTAAAATATAGGACTCATGCTTCCTATTTTACTTTAATGCATTCATATTATTTCTGTTGATGTTTAGTTTGTCTTCTATTTGAGCAGTGGGAGCTTACTCAAGCTGGTTTCTCTGTGTGCTTTTGGCATTCCCCTATCATTCACTGAGTACTCCTTTGCTTTCTGTCACAAGACGTTATGGGCTCATCTTTTACCTTTTTTCCCCAAATCCTAAAATCAGTCATTTCTCCAAGAAAATTTAATTCCCTTTAGTGGAGAATGATGTTTAAAAACCAATATCTTGGAACTGAATGTGCTCATTGTTATTGCTATGTCATTGCTCTCAGTATTTTTCAATGAACAGAGCTGGGGAACATAACTATTTACATAGATATTTACATTTATATTTACTAGTATATCTATCTATAGTTATTAAAATCATTGAGTTCACAACAAAGCCTTCAATTCCAATCATATTCCACAAGGTATTTTCCGGTGTTTTCTCTTTTCATATTTGCAAATCCCTGTCCTAACATTGAGAAAACTAGATCTCATTATTCTTAATATATTTACTTATATGACTAACCTCCTTGTAATGAAACCAATCTTCTGTCCCACAAGGGCTCCAACTCCCAGCTTCCCTACACCCCATCCCTCTTCATCCCACTGGAGCTCTATATCACATGTTGGGCTGCCCATTTAAGGGTGCGATCTTCGCCTTGCTTAGGCTCTGACTCCCCATGCAGGGCAGCCCTCCTATGAAGATGGTCTCCTAATCCCTCTAGGATGCCAAGAAGATAGAGTAAGAAGAGTCCCTGCTCTGGACTATTACAACTTCTCATCCCCTAGGCGCAGATGCCTGTTTTGCCCCCACCAAATGGCTCTAAGATCCATTTGGTCAGGGACGAGAAAAGGAAGAGAAATAGGATGAGACTGGACTTCTTCGATGTTTTACAGTTCTTATAATGAACATGCATCACTTGTATAATTTTTTAAAGGGCGATTTTGAGGGTATATTTTCTATTTTAAAGATCAGATTCTGATACATTAGACTAAGAGTTAATAAACTTTTTCTGTAAAGGGCCGGATATTAAACATTTTCAGCTATGTGACCTATACAATATCTGTTGCAACTACTCAACTCTGCCATTGTATAGGAAAAACAAATGGTCATAGTCATGTTCCAATAAGACCGCATTTATGAAAGCAGGAAGCAGGCTGTTTTTGGCCCTCAAGTCATAATTTGCCAACCCTTGTACACATATGATGTTCAAGTCTGAGCACTCTCTTTCAATATCTGTGAGACCTGAGAAAGTAACTTAACCTCTCTGAGCTTCATCTAAGATTTTTATGAGGCTCTCATCGGCTATTGGATGTGAAATTCATTGTAAATGGTAAAGTGTTACCTGATACTTTTCTAGAAATGAGTTCTAAGAGGGTGAGGCGATGGAAAACTTTGTAAGAATTTGGATTTTATAACAGCTAGAGAATATGAAAATAGAACATGGAGAAGATTAATCTGGCAGTGATTCAGGAGATTAAAAAAAAAAAGAAAGAAAGAAAAGCAGCTAGGAGCCAAGAAGTGTTTGCTAAGGCCTACGTATGATAATAGAAATAGATTTAAACAGACTAAGGAGGAAATGGCTGTGGGTCTTTATGAGCCACCTGTCAAGAAAAACGAGTGATGGGCGGAGAAAGGAGAAAGGAGAAGGGGAGGAGGAAAGGTAAAAGAGTAAGACTGAGAATGAGAGAATGAGAGGGAGAGGGAGAGATTTTATTAGATTGATTTACCGAAAATATTATTCTGTCAACAGGCTTTAGCCAGTCATACTGAAATTTTAAAAATACTTAACCTTAGACTGAATATCACACTTTTTGCATCAAGGAAATGAAAGACGAAAGATTCGCCTAAGACATTAAATTAAAAGCCTCAAAAGCCAAAGAAGGGAACATTAATTTAAAAGCCTCAAAAGCCAAGGAAGGGAACATCTACAGGATTTGGTAAGAAACGTGTTTACTATGATACTGCTATAAAAATAAAAAGGTCTGTCACTGTCTCTTCCTGCATAACTTTCTAGAAATCTAGGAGGACTGACCGACCAGTTTGAGAACATCTTGTTGACACTTGACTCATTGTTTGTTCAACTTCGCCTGTTCATGAACTTCAAAGGTCTTTAGCATCATTGGCCCTTGATACTAGCTTGTTGGTGAAAAATTGCTCAAGGTGAAAAGTTGGCCATTAACCTTTTCAGAGTATGGTGAAAATTATCACACAATTCCCAATGATCTTAAAATTGGGTTAGGAATTCTTGGCTTATTAAAAGAAATCTGTTCTGGCAATACTAGGATTTGGATTTTAGCACCAGCAAAGATATTAATTGTAGATCTCAGGCAAAAACAATTACCATAATGTGGTTAGATAATACTTTGAAAAAATAAATTGTGTCTCCTTTCTTCCCCTCTCTGGTCATCACCCATGCTGCCTGCAGCAGTATGGCTACCATCAATATCGTGGGGTTAATTGTCAAAATAGAACCAAAACACAACAGAAAATCCTTTTAATGTTTAAAAACGATGAGCCCAGGTGTGATAAAAAAAAAAAAAAAGGTCAAAAATAGGAGCAGAAGCAGTTTTTTCTGCTCCTAAGTTTCTAGTCTTGGCTTCACTCCTTTTTCAGTATAGGAAATCTTTTTTTTTTTTTTTTTTTTTATTTTGGCTCTATTACAAACATCAAGGACAGTGCCCGGAAATTGTAGGTGCTCAGTCAATGAATGAACATATGTGAGACTTTGGATAAGTCATTTATACTATCTAGATCCATTTTTAAGTTTCTAAATAATATTTGCATTTTAATTTGATGTGAAGGAATAAAATGTGTTCTCTTGCTATTAAGAGTGATGTTGATTTAGTGTGATGATCATGATGGATGGAACTGTGATGTCCCCAGATTTCTCTGCATTTTTTTTTTCACCCAGGAAAATCTGAATCCTTTAAGTATGTAAAGGAAACAGAACTGAAACATACAAAGATCTGGAAGTTTATCTTTTTCTCCAGAGAAGGAATGATGATCAGATCCCAAAATAACGCCAGACCCAACATTCTTCTAGGTAGAGTAAAGATGAGTGGTCCATCGGGAGAAGGGTTGAAACTTTCACCTTTAGGTGACAGAAGAAGCCATTAAAATTCTTCAGAAAATGTAGAGACAGAATGCTAATGGGCTAGCTCAGCACTTGCTTTGATGCTTGACTGTAACAAGGAAGAGAGCTGAAGTCGCCGATTTCAGCTCAATGCTACAGCCCTTTGTCGCTTATTATACATACTTCCTCTTTAATAAAGTTCTAATTCAAGGGTCTGTGTCAGATGGGGATGATTTGGGACCCAAGGCTTATCAAAGTACTTAAACGGCCATGGAATGATGAAAAGGAATGTGTGTGTTCAAATACAAATGAAGAATGATTTGAAGGTTGGGCACAAGGATAGCAGATGGTAACTATTAATTATTAGCCTATTACCAAAGCTTCAGTGCCGTAAGAAAGAAGGTATTCTATGACTGACTCATTATCATCTAACCCTTGTAATGCTTTGATTTCTCATAAGCACAGTAAAGGAAGACATTTCCTCCCTCTATGGATGCCAAGAGATCCCTCTGATGTTCAACAGCGAAAAATTGTGTGGCAAGGGTGAAATAATATCACATTAAATTCCTGAACATATGTATTAAAGACTCAATAGACCAAAAAAAAAAAAAAAAAAAAAAAAGGCCAGAGACATTATTGTTAATGCACAGTTCTTGAGAAATTATTCTATATCTCTTGTTCTTAATCATTGCTGTTGTACAAGACTGCACTGGGCATCTGGGGATGTGAGACCCCCCTCTCAGCTGTGTCTGCATTTAGGTAGCACATAATAAGCGTGTAGTCAGTTTGTGCCCTAGTCAAGCGGTTTTAATAAATCCCTACAAGCATTTCAGATCTGAAGCCGGCAAGGGTGTGTGTGGGGTAATGCTAGACATGAGTTGAGCCCAGCTTTATGAATGAAGTGCCTATATGTCATTAATGTTTCAATAGGTCCCCTAACAAGGGTAATTGGGCCTCCGGGGAGCTTCTCCAAGCCTCCAAGTTAAATCCGCCAGTGGTGAGGATGCTCAGGCCTTGAAGGTAAGCGGAACCATTCCTGTTTTACCCTGAACCCAAGGGTCAAACAGGCCTAAGGGAAATAGTTTGGAACTGTCATTTAACATTATCACCAACATGTACTGTATTTCCAAGCAGCCTGCAAAGGGAGCCAGCAGCAAGCGTGCATGGCCCTGAGCTGCAGGGTGGTAGCGTGTCACATGTCTGGTAACAGAAGGGGATAACCATCCCAGTACAAACTTGACATATATAAATTGATTACATAAGTGGGCAGTGGTGGTCCTTTCAAGTATACTCCTTTTGTTTGAGCTTTACAGTAAAATTACCAGCAGCAGTTTACAATTAAGGGGAATAATAATAACCGAATATGCTTTCATCTGCACATACAATTACAATGAACTGCATGCCTTAATAGGATTGTGAAAAATCTGCGTTTGACCCATACAAAAAAGTAAACATTCTTGTTCTGGATACTATATCATTATCACAACAAAGAGAAACTCCTGAAATCTGATGATTTAAACATCTGGAGAATGTTAATCACTTCAAAATGACGGATGTTTTTTATTTCAGCTTTTGACAGACACACTCCTTTCATAGATAGATGATTATTTACATAAATTACATCATCAATGTGAAAAAAATCAGAATAACTTCAAAGGATAAGATGCTTAATTAAAAAGAGACTTGTATTTCTATTTTTCTCCCTTTCTCTGTGTTTTTCCTTTATGGGGGAGTAAAATATCTACCTACTTCGCAAAGTCACCGGTTCCTTTGTAGGTGAATATGTAAAATAAAGTGTCTTTTTGAATTGCTTCATCAGAAGACAATCATCTTTAAGAATAAATTACTCTGTTTTTGGTGCCCCAAAACCTATTAACTGAGCTTTGAGTCCATTTCTAAATTCTGAAGTTTCCCCTTTAGTAAAAATGCCATTTGGAGCCAACTTCACCACTCCGATGGATGAAACCAAACAGATTCAAGCTCAAGTTAAGTCTGAGACTCACCCTCATTTCCTACTGATGCCTAAATTAGCCTTAGTAGATGGAGGGAAAGGAAGAACTTTTAAAGCAACTCAGCTCTGTACCATTTTATTGTTGATGGGGGTGGGGCGGAAGGATTTAAGATTCAAGAGCAGCCCAAAGAGAAAATCTGAACACTCTACTCTTCAGGGAGAGTCTCAGGCTGCAGTGGCTGCAGTCCCTCAGGGCGGGCCTCTGACTGGCGGCGTGCTGCCTGATGCTGGTGGGTAGAGCTGGTGCAATTTGGCTGATCCACTACAATTTCCTCCTACACTCAGAGCTGATCTGCAGGCTGACCTTAGACAATTTGTCTTCTTTCAGGGAGAAATGTCACCCGAAAGGAAGCTATTAAGTCAAGAAGGTAATTCTCTCAGAACCGTCCACTGTATAAACAGAACTTGACCTTAGGTAATTTATTGCTGGTCTCTAACAAAGAGACTTAAGATATAGGCCTGATATAGTCGAGATCTGAATTTGTCAATAAAAAGGGCAAGCCAGAACCTCATCAGGTTTCTTTTGAATGGCCATGTTTAGAGTCCGAATATGAATAATATTTTCTTCAAACGAGAAGAGTGGTGTTTGGTCTTTCAGAATGAAAAGTTTATTAACAAATAGAAAGTTTATGCTTGCACAGCAAAGCCACTTAATCTCTTCTTTAATATATTCTCATTTAGTTCTGTTAGGCTAACATCTAAACATGACATGCAGGTTATATTTTCTTAAAAACAATGACTGAATACAATGCTTAAAACCTAGGTATGTCCCAGATTGCCAAGTGAATGATTTTCTGTTTTAATAGAGAGTGGAAAATTAAAAGTTTCATTTTTTAATTGAGTGGAATGAATCAGAGAACAATCCATGAGAATAGCTTGTGGTAGGGATCAGAAGAGGTCAGACTGCTGAGCTGTCTCTTGACAATGTTACATGGACATGGTTAATGGATAGCAGAGATACTTCTGAAAAAAAAAAGAGAGAAAAGAAAGGAAGAGGAGAGAAAACGCAGAATAGGAAGAGAACACGTTTAATAACAGCGCCTTTAACAGCTTGTTTTATGCTTTCCCTTCTGAGGTCCAGATTTTCCACTCTAATGTCTAGTTTCACTGGGAAAAGCCTTCACTAACCTCCAGCTCACTATCTGTAGACGTCTCTTCCCCAAATACTTCTGTCCGTTTCTGCTCCCATTCAATTCATTAGCCAGCTTTACTGTGACCTGCGCCTGGAGACCACCCACAGACTACAAACCGGAAAGTGCTGAAAACCTGTCAGCTACAGCTGACACAGAGTCCATCAGGTTAGATTCTAATGCTGTGATTTTTTTTCTAAAAATTTTCCACAGAGCACTGCCTGGTGTTAAAATTTTCAGTATAAAAGTAGCATCTCACACTTTGCTTCTTGACTGGCACTAACTTTCCAAGTTATGGATACAAAACCTTGGAACTCTGAAATCTTCATTCATCCAGTCTATAAAATGGGGTGAACACCACAGCTGAACTCCTTGAACAAACTGCAGTGCTTCCCCTGAATGCAAAATGTGCTTTGAGATCCTCAAAGGAAAATCCAAAAGAAGGAATTGGAGAGTATAATGGTGTTTTTCTAAATTGAAAGTGACAACCAGCATTTAGTAAGAGAATCAGAAGATAGAATTGAAAGCAGAAAGCCTTATATTCATTACAACAGATGGTTTAGTTTTCACTGAATGATGAGGAAGAAGTTGAGTGAATGAACAGCGGTATATCCTCAAACGATTTGGCAGCCATCCAATTACACAGGAACAATCTAGCAGTTACTAAAGACTTGAACTAGTCTGTATTATACAATATAAAGCATCTCTACTAGGTTTGACTTCAGCTGACTGAAGTCATAGGCAAAGTGTTCTACTATTAAATAACACTGATATAATTACTACTGGTATGGCTTTTTTTTTTTTTTTTAAATAGTTTTCATTCAAATTCCCAGCACAAAAATAAGTCACACAGCAAATCTGTAATAAATATCTTTTGAAAAACCAGTGAATGATTTTCAGTTCAAAGAATTATTTTCTTTCACTACTTGGTCTTTCTCTCATCTTTTGCCCACCTCTGCTTTTCTTTCCTTTATAAAAAATTATAAAACATTTCATAAGACATATAAAACATGCAATAAAATGCAGAACATAATATAACAGATCTGTTTTCCACCACCAAGATTAAGCAGATGTTAACATTTTTCTATGTATGCTTGCTATCTTTCTCTTTAATAAACATAAATATATCCTCACCCCTTCACCCTTTTCCCCTCACCCTTCCTCAGAGATTAAAAGTTATCTGAAATTGTTTTCCATTATTTTTGCACATATGTTTGTACTTTTACTATATAAGTATGTGGTCCTGAACACTACATACTATCATTTCTTTTAACCATTTTCATACATGTCAATATGCTGTATTATCCTTTTGCAACTTTCTAATTAACACGTTTTTAAGATTTACTTATACTGATCCATGTAGATTTAGTTCATTCAATTTAACAGCATACATATGTACAGGAGTTCACAGAAATATGTGACTCCCGATGGCAAGTTTTTTATTTGTTTGTAATAACAAACAATGCTAAAATAAACATTTTTGTACTTGACACCTTCAGAATGTAAGAGAGTTTTTCTATAAGAGAAATCTAGGAATCAAAAGTGCTGAAGCTTATCAAATGACGATCTTTGACTTTATCAAGCATTGCCAAATTACTCTCTAAAATGATTGTTAATGTTTTAAACTACCATCAGCAATAAATATGAATTGCTGTTTCCTTATATCATCACTAACCCTTGATGTAATCCCACTAATTAATTTTTGTAAATTTATTGTGAAATTATATCTCATTGAGATTTTAATTTCAATTTCCCTGATTACTAATGATATTGAGATATTTTTACATTTTTATCAACCATTTCTGCCCCTGTGAATTGTCTGTTCACATCCTTTACCCATTTCTCTTTTTACATGTTTTTTTTTCCTTACTGATTTCTAAGATGTAGGTTGCAAAATATGTTCCTGTCCGTGTCAGTCTTTTTACTTAAATTTTTACATGTTTTTCATTTTAAAGTGCTCAAACTTATTGATCTTTTCTTTTATAATTTTTGCATTTTGTATTCTGTTAAAGAATGTTTCTTTTTAAAAAATTCCCTAAAGATGTTCTCTAATTATTCTCTAATGTTTTCTCCTGAAAGATTTGCAATTTATTTTTATATTAACTTATTTTTGCAAAAAATGGTACATGGAGACCTGTTTTTAGCAAGTCTTCCTGCCAAGTATTGAATAATTTATCCTTCATCCTACTGTTTGTAATTCTCCTTTCTCATAGAGGCCTAAAGCATCTCTATAAAGTTAAAGGCCTAAAATTCTAAGTATATGTGTTTTTTTCTAGGTCTTTATCTTATAGACTTATACAAATATGATACTGTTTTATATAAAGTAATTTTATATTTGATAAGTGGTGTGGTAGGCAGAAAAATGGCTCACCAAAGATGTCCACATCCTAGTCCCTGAAATTGATGAATATGTTATTTTGTGTAGGAAAAGGAACTTGGCAGATATGATCATATTAAGGACCATGAAATGGAGAAAGTATCTTCGATTATCCAGATGTGCCACAAGTCCTTAAAAGGGGAGACATTTATCCAGCTGAGATCAGAATGACCAGGGAATATGACTACATAAGATAGGTAAGACACATGCAACACTATTGTCTTTGAAGACAGAAGAAAGAGACCATGAGACAAATACCAATAGCTTCCAGAAGCTGGAAAAGGCAAGGAAATTGCTTCCCTAGAGCGCCCAGATTGTTGATTTTCATCCAGTGAGACCCAGTGTTGGTTCTAATCTATAGAAATGTAAGAAAATAAATTTGAGTTATTTGAACCACTAATTTTATGGTAACTTGTTATATAACAAGCAACTGTCATTTACAGTTAATATAAATGTAAGAACAATTCTCTCCTACTATTTTTCTTTTTTTTAGCTTATCTTGGTTATTTTTGGCCCTTTGCTCTTCTATTTGAATTTTAGAAAGAATTATCAATTGTGTGAAAAGAGGAATTTTGGAGAGAATTGTATTACATTCTATCCAATTTTGCAAGAATTGCCATTTTCTTAATATTAACTCTTTCCATAAACATGGCGTCATGGTAATTTTATGTATCAAATTGACCGGGCCACAGAGTTCTTAGGTATTTGGTCAAACATTATTCCAAGTGTTTCCGTGAGGGTGTTTTTGGATGAGATTAACATTTAAATTAGTAGACTGAGTAAAGCAGATTGCTCCCCCTAGTGTGGATGAGCTTCATCCAATCAATTGAAGGCCTGAATAGAACAAAAAGTCTGACTTTTCCTCAAGAGATAATTCCTGCCTGACTGCCTTCAAATGGGACATCAATTTTTTTCCTACCTTCAAACTTGAACTGATACATCTGCTCTTCCTGATTTTGCATCTGCCTACCTTTGGACTGGAACTACATCATCAACTCTCCTGAGTCTCCGGTTTTCCTACTCACCCTGCATTTCTTGGGATTTGCCACCTTCTGTAATTGTGGAGCAAGTTGACGCACACACATACACGCACACACACACACACATACACACACACACCATTGGTTCTCTTTCTCTGGAGAATCCTGACTACTACTCATGGCACAGTTCTCTATTCAGGTGATCTTTTCTAACTTTTCTTCATATAAATCTTTCTCTCAAATCTTTTATTAGATTTATTCTTGAATAGTATGTAGATTTCATTGTATCATTAAGTGTACCTTTATTATAATTTTATTCTATAGTTTGATGCTTGAATACAAATGTTTCATAAATGAATTTATTCTCCTCAGCATTCAGCTACATTGACAGAGAAAGAGAGAAGGAGAGAGAGCCTGAAGGGATATATGGAAGGTTTCCTTATAGCTCAGGTCTTGAAGGGGGATACATTGCTTTTCCTACGTTTCATTAGCCAGAGCTCAGCCACATGATTTTGCCTAACTGCAAAGGAGACTGAAAGATATGGGCTATATGCCCAGGAGGAAAGAGAAATGGGTCTAATAAACACATAATAATTATTAGTGGTATACCAGTTTTCTTTGGATAGCTATTTGGAATTAGAATTGCCAGGCCAAAGCATATGCATATTTTTATGGTCTTATATTATTTTTAAGTTTTATTTTTGCATAAATGTGATATGGGGATATTGATATAATTTCAAATTGCCCTAAGAATCTTTGTAACAATATGCAATTAGGACTTATCTGAAAAGAAATCTAGCTCTGTCTAAGACTGCTATCTTCTATGAAGTTATAGTAACAACCTAGTATTTATTCCTTCTATTTAAAGACAAACTTTTAACAGAATACATTACTTAAGCACTGTTAAGGAGGCCAACTCTTAAGGGAAAAAAGAACTTCACTAGCCGCCCCATTCCATTGGAAGTATCTTTATTAAATCAGGTGACAAGAAAATAGTGGGGAGAAAAAGTCATAAAAGAAGCTTTAGGGGAAGAGGAGAATGTCTTGGTGGTGGTAGAGATGGTGGATTTAGAGTATCAAGATGACTGAAGTATACAGAGACCACAGGCCTTCTCTAGCTCTTACTGAAAGAAACGCCTTTTTCTCTTCTTTGAATCCTACCCAGCTCCACTGAAGGTCATCCCATACGTACACAACTTTATTTATATTTATTTATATTTATTCACTTCTGCTTTTCAATCCTTCACTTGGGAATTTCCAGAAAAGTCTGAATCTAGCATTCAGATTAGAGAGAGTTAGTTGATTAGTTACCTAGGTAACAAATGAGTACCAACAGGAAGGGTACTGACTTGATGGTCTGTATGTGACCAAAGGTTAAGTTATTAACCATGTTACCCATCTATAGCTCCCATGTCAGATTTTCTAGTATCCCCTGTTATTTGAGCCCTGGGGCTTGTCAGAATAGGAAAGCTCCAAGAGCACCAGATCTGGGTATAAGTTGCCAAACTGTGACAAAAATATTCTGCAGATAAACATCCTCCCTCTGAGAAACTCCATGGTTTAGCCAACACATTGCTAGCTGAAATTCCTAATGTAGGAGAAAGAGTAGCATATTTGCTAGTTAGAATTGAAAAAAAAAGATATAAACAAATATTTTACTCCGAAGGCTAACTTAAAAAGCAGGCTATGCTAATACTAATCAAAAATATAATTAGCACTTCCCCAAATTTTTAAATTTCTGCCTGTGCAAATATGTACCTTTTTCCCTTTCTGCTTTCAATTCCTTCCATCTTACATCTTTCTAATTTTCTCCAATATTTCTCTTTTGCCATCTTAACCAAGGTGAATTTCTTTAGTTTTCATCTTTGACAACCACTAAGAATGTTACTCTCTACTTTTCCCCCTGAATTTACCTTGCAATCCCATTCTTTCTATCAAGTAAAAAGGAATCTCTTATCCAAGGCTGAAGATATGCCTTGTGCCTGGTACCACCTGCAATTTCATCACTGAGAAGACAACTCCCTCCCCTTTAAGCTCCATCATTCTCCTTTCCTCTGTCCCTCCTCTTTTCTCTCCAAACCTCCCTCTCTCTCTCCCTCTGACCTAATATTTCTTTACCTTTCGAACTGTCATTGTTGTTATGGGTTTATTATTATTATTATTATTATTATTATTATTATTATTGATACGAAGATTTATTTCTCTTACAAACTAATAAGCTTCTTGAGGACAAGGTCCACACATTCATCTTTGTGTATCTACAGAGTACCAATCTGTCAATAGATACTTGTTGCATAAGTAATTAGGTATTCTTTTACCTAAAACAAAATAAAATCAAATTTTGGGTTTTTTTTTTGTCTTTATATGTGTTCCTCAACTCATTGTTTTTCTGAATCATGGAGGACAATCCCCATCCTGGATTAAGGGATTATTGACACTCGGACAGCTGTTCGGAAACCAGAAACGTTCAGAAAATGTAATAAACATTCCTATTCGTGATGGCAATTAAATCTGTACAATATTTAGAAATAACTTTCTCAAGAAACGTGATATTTATATGTTGGAAACCACATTCACTGAAACATAAAGAAACTCTGAATAATTGGAAAGGCATCTTTATCTCTCTGGGAACAAAAGGATGAATATCATAACACTGTCACTTCTTCCAAAAATTGCTTCATATGTTTTTAGGCCATTAAAAATCCAACCCAGAATGTGCTGATACTTTTGATTACTTGGTCAAGAGAATGGGTAGTTTCAGAAGCTTCCATGTGCTGTTTGTCAATGGGCTATCCTTTATCCCACAGGCTAAGGAACCCATGAGAGGATTCTGCCAATCAATTACTGAGTATGTAGTTTTCGATTATACATTTAAGGCCTGGTAAACTGGCCACTGGATGGGATTGTGAACACAGTAGAACCACTGTGAGCAAGACCAAAATTAAGACTTTATTTGGCTCTAATGATAAGGGTTATTTCAACACTTCCTTCAATGTCAACTTGTACAATGTGTCCAATAGTCCTCCAAATGTCTGGGTATTCCCCTTACCCCAATATATGGTTACCTAAGTAAAAGGCCCTAAGTTTCTTTGGTAAAGGATGAGGGAAATCATTACCATAAACATTTGCCATGATGTTCTAGAATCCTTCCTCACGGAAACAGAACCTCTCTTTTAGGCAAGTCTGACAATTGCCTCGTTTAGGTCTTAATCATAAACTGTGAATCATGAACTGGGGCTAGGGCCCTCAGTGTTCTAATAAACCACCCTCATTTCTTTTGGTTAAATAAATTAAGCATACCCTTATTGGCTGTTCATCCTCTCTCCCATAGGAGCACCATACTCTATTATCTTTATAGCTCTTTGTAGGTCAGGCCCTTTGGTTGTCACTCTGAAATTGCTATTCATTATGAAAATTCTACTCATTTTGCTTCTGATGGCTACTGGCTACCATTCTGCTTCTATTATTTCAGATTCCTTTCATTCACATTGCTGTTAGGAAGGCTAATTCTGGCACAGCTCTGAATTACAAAGGACAACCACCATTAATCTTCTCAGTGATTCTAATACCCCCTTTTGCCAGCACATTCCTTATTGCTTTGACAGAGCATCCTTCAACTAAACATAGTTGACTGGTGCTCTAGATGCCCACTTCTTCGAGCCTTTTATTTCCTTCTTCTACCATCTGCCATGGCAATTCTTGGCATTTCTCCATTTAGTGTGGACTAATACTTTTTCTAAAGTTTTAACAGACATTCTAGAAGCATACTAGTGCTGTTTCCTAGGATCCTTGCCAGGGCATTACATCCTGTGTACTGGGAAAGTACTCTCATATTGGTAAACTCTCTTTTCTCCAATTTTATATTCTATCCCCCTGACTCAGCACCCTCAGGATTCAGTCCCATACACATGCTCCTGGCTTTTGGATGTGGCCTGTCGCCTGAGACAGGGTAACCTTGGGCAAGGCAGCTCTCTTCAGTAGAGGGCAATTTTAGTATCCACTGATGATTATTGTTGGAAACAATTATCATTGCTGAAAAGAGGTTTTCCAATCACTTCTCTCCTTTACTTTGCACATCTCTAATATACCAATATAATAAAACAGAGAAAATAGAGCAACAGATAATATTTGAGAGAGAAAATATAAATGGTCTCCAAAATGAAAAAATGATTAACTCTCTAAGAATCAATCAAAGGCAAATAATGACAAAATAAGATATTTAACTAAAAAAAATGTAAAAGCTATTTTTAGAGCACTATACTCATTTTTCACAAGGATGTAGTAAAATGTGAACTCTTACTTCCTTATGAAAGGAGCCTGTACAAACAATTTAACTCTGTGTATCAGTGAAGCAGGTGATTCTTCCCCTATGAACCTTCAAACCTTCCACAACCCTTTTTTGTCTCACTTTGCTTTCTTTTTTTTTTACTTTTAAATTCAGATACAATTAAGTTTATACCTTTAATAAAAAGTTTTCTTAGTATCATCTCATCCATCTTAATCAGCTCAGGCTGTCAACAAATACCATAGAGTAGGTGGCTTAAACAAAGAATTTTTTCCTCCCAATTGTGGGGGCTAAGAAGTGAAGATCAGGATTTCAGCATGGACGCTCGCTGATAAGGATTTTTTCTGGCTTATAGATGGCCATCTTTTCACTTATCTTTACAGAGGAGAGAAAGAGAGAGAGAGAGAGAAAGAGAGAGAGAGAGAGAGAGAGAGAGAGAGAGAGAGAGAGAGAGAGAGAGAGACTGGCTTTCTTATTGTCTCTGAAACTCTGCAAACTTGTTCCCACTGAAGGGCCTTTATACTGCTGGCCCATCTGCCTAGGATGTATTTACACTAGTTTCTGGTATAAGTCATTCCTTCACTTCAGTCATATCTCTGTTCCAATGTCATCTTTTCACAGGGGGCTAATCTAACTACCCTAGCACTTCTTCCCAGTTACTTCCCGTGCTCTTATCTTGCTTTATTTTTTTTAAGAACCCTAAGTTATATAACTTCGTTTGCTTGTATGTTCATTATTTATGCTTCTTGTTCATATCCCCCATGAAGGCAGGGACTTCATGTATCCATGTATCCTGTTCACCATTACATCCTCATTATCTAGCATAGTGCTTGCAAATAATTTATGCTAAGTAAATGTTTCTTGAATGAATCAGTGAATAAAGGAAGGAATAACCTTTTGAGTTAAGACTGATATTTAATGTATACCTATTTGACAAATAAGTAAATGAAGGTACAACATTGCTTCCTTCCAAAGCAAATAGTAACAGTTTACATTACTGTTTTTACTACATTCTAAAATCATTCTAAGATCATTCTAAATACTTTATATCTATTGTGTTATAATCTTTCCAACAACCTTGTGAGGTACATAGCTATCGTTATGCTCATTTATTGATGAGGAATCTGTACAATTGAGTAATTAAAAAACTGATCCAAGGTTACGAAGCTAGCGAAGAGTGAATATACAAAGTATTTTGGCTCAGGGGCATATACCCTTAAATATTGCATTCAATATGTTAAATTAATTAATAAGGGTAAAGCACTTAAAACAATGTCTAGCACATAAATGTTTGTTAATTACATATTGGTATTATTATATTGTTTTGTTGGTGATGTGCTGTTCAAATATTTTTCTCATGTTTATTGGTTCTACCAGTCTGTATTGCCATTTTGTTTTCTTTTTTATTATTATTTCTTATTTAGCCATTTTATTGTCTTAATGTTTTTCAAAGACCAAATGTTTTACATTTTGAAAAAGCCCAATTTATTATTTTTCTTCTTTTATGTTTTGTGTTTCTTTGTTTTATGCAGGAAACTTTTGCATATGTCAGAGTTCAAAGATTTTTCCTATGTTTTTACTAGAAATTCTATAGCTTTAAATCAATATTCCTTTTTTTTTCATGAAGATATTGAGTTGATACAGCACCATTTGTTGAGAAGGTTTTTTCTTCTCCATTTAATTGCTTTGGCTCCTCTGAGGAAAAATCAATTGACTATATATGCATTGATCTATTTCTAGACTTCTAGCTGTTCTATTGATATTTATTTATTTATCTATTTATTTATTTATTTATTTATTTATTTATTTAGGCTGAGGCAACCCTTGGTTGACCTCACAGATTACAAGAAACTTGTCAGTTTATGATCCCTTATTTTTTATTTTTTAAGCCTACAGCACCTGGTCTTCCTAGGTGGTTTCTCATCCAAGTACTAACCAGGCCTGACCCTGCTTGATTTTCAAGATCAGACGGTATTGGGCTGGTTAAGGGTGGCATGGCCATAGACTGTTCTATTGATTTTTAATCTTTCTTTTGAATAATTCCAAACTATCTTGATTAATTTAGCTTTATAGAATGTCGGCACTGTCTTGTACAATAGCCAGTAACATGGCTATTTAAATTTAAATTAACAAAAGAAAATTAGAATTTCAGTTCTTTGGCTGTAGAAGCCACATTTCGTGCTTAACAGCCACACGGAATTAGTGACTACTATATCAGGCAGCACATAATTATGTCTACTAATACAGAAAATTCTATTAAACGGTACTGTAGAAGTTCTTGAAATCAGATAGAACTTTGTTCTTTCTTTTAAATTTTCTTTTGGCTATTTTAGGTTCTTGTACCTTCATATGAATTTTAGAATCAGATAGTCAATTATATGTCAAATCTGGCAGAATTTTTATTGGGACTGCATTTTTGAATCTAGAGGTCAATTTGAGGAGAACTGCAATATTATTAAGTCTTCCAATCTCAAATATGGTATATCTCTCCATTTATATAGGTCTTCTTTAATTTCTCACAGGAATGTTTTGTGGATTTTAGTACTCGGACATCTTTTATTTTATTTATTCCTAGGTATATTGTTTTTTGGTATGATTGTAAACAAAACTTTAGACATTTCATTTCCAATTATTTGCTTAGTATATAAGAATATATTTTATTTTTGTATATTAATCTTATATCATTTGAAATTGCTAAATTCATTTATTATTTCTAGCAATTGTTCTGTACATTTCCTAGGACTTTTGGTTGAGATTGCATTAAATCTATAGATGAATATAAGGAAAAGTGATAACAACATTGAGTCTCTAATTCATAAACATAGTATATCTTTAAGTTGGTTTAGATCTTCAATTTCATAAGTATTTGCTACTTTTCAGTTTACAGGACCTGTACAATTTTGTTAAAATATCTCTACATATTTCTTATTTTTATGCTATTGTAAATGACATTTTGTCCACTTTTAAATTTTAATTTCTAGTTGTTTCATGCTTGTATATGGGAATGCCACTGGCTTCTATATATTGACTTTGTATCCTGTGATCTTGCTATACTCATTTATAAGTTCTACTAGCTTTTCTTTAGATTTCTTAGGATTTTCTGTGTACCCAATCATGGTGTCTGCAAATAATGGAGTTTTATCTCTTTTTTTCCAATCTATATGCTTTTTCTTTCCTATACTTGCCTGAGTGTACTGTCTAAGAACTCTATAACTATGTTGAATAGAATCTTAGGGGAAAATATTCAGTCTTTCATTATTAAGTATAATATTACCTGTAGGTTTTCTGTAAATACACTTCGTTAAGCTCAAGAAGTCCCTTTCTTTTCCTATTTTGAGGAAAGCAGAGTTTTTTTTTTTTTAACCAGTCATAAAAATTGTTTTTTGTCAAAAACTTTTTCTACATCTATTCAAATATTTTTTTATTTCTAAAATTAATGTGAGTAATTATATGGATTGTTGTTCAAATGTTAAACCAACTTTGCATAGTTGTGATAAAACTCTCCCAGTCATGATACATTATCTTTCTATGTCTTGTTGTATTTAATTTGCTAACATTTTATTAAGGATTTTTGAATTTCTGTTCACAGGCGATATCGCTTTATACTTCTCTTTTAATATATTTGCCTGCTTTTAGAATCGGGATAATGCAGGCCAAATAAATGAGTTGGGAATATTCTTTCCTTTTTGGTTTTCTGTTAAAGTTTGTGTAGGAGTGGTATTATTTCTTCCTTAAAAATTCGATAATGGGATATTATTTCTAATAGATGTCAGGCACTAGTGAATTATTATGTTTTTCAATATATTAAAAATATTTCATATTCTCAACATATATTTTCTTAGATCAGCATACAACTTACTCCAATTAATCCCAGAATAAGAAGATGCCAGTCCACTAATAGTAGGCACCCTCAGAGAATTACTGAGAGAGGAAGAGAGGAAAAAGCAACATTTCCCATTTGCTCTCTCCTGACCCCATATATCTAAATGGTTGTTTTTATGTGCCATTCACACCAAGTTCAGGTCTGAAAGGGAAGGATATTTATTCAAAGAGTGAAATTTTTATTACTAAGGTTTATTATAATACTTTCTATGTCATAATTTAATACTTTTATTGCATTTTTTTCACTTAAACATTGAACCTCTAACAAAGCGCATCCAAGTAATTAAGGCTGCCATTAATATGTGTTCTCAAAGAATGTTTTAAAATTTCAAACAAAAAGAACACTGGTAAATATGGACTCAAAGTGAAAGGGTAGAAAATGATATTTCAAGCAAATGGCATTCAGAGAAAAGCGAGAGTAGCAGTACTAATATCAGATGAAATAGACTTCGAAATAAAAAAAAATAAAGAAGATACTAAGGAACACTTCATAATGATAAAGGGAATCATGCACCAAGAAGACATAACACTTATTAATACCTATGCTCCCAATCAGGGAGCCTCGAAATACATAAAGCAATTACTAACAGAACTAAAGGGAGAAACAGACCAAAACACCATTGTAGTAGGAGACCTAAACACCCTACTGTCAGATATAAACAGAGCATCCAAACAGAAAATCAATAAGTAAATAACATGCTTAAATGACACATTAGACCAACTGGACATATTTGACATATACAGAGCCTTCCATCCCCAAATAGCTGCTATACATTTTTTTCTAGTACATGGAACATTCTCAAGAATCGACCACTTACTGGGACACAGAGATAGCCTCGACAAATATAAGAGCATTGAAATCATAATGCTTTGAAACTAGAGATTGACTGCAAAAAGAAAGCAGGAAGAATCACAAATACATGGAGAATAAACAGCATGCTACTGAAGAATAACTGGATCAGAGAAGAAATAAAAACAGAGATCAAGAGATACATAGAAATGAATGATAATGATAGTACTACACACCAAAACTTTTGGGACATGGCAAAAGCAGTCATAAGAGGAAGTTCATATCATTACAGGCCTATCTCCAAAAACAAGAATGAGCCCAAATAAACAATAGAGTGCTTCATCTTTAAAAACCAGAAAATGAAGAACAAATGAAGCCTAAAGTCAGCAGAAGGAAAGAAATCATCAAAATTAGAGCAGAAACAAATGAAATTGAAAACAAAAGAACGATAAAAAAAAATGCAACAAAGAGCTGGTTCTTTGAGAAGGTTAATAAAATTGACAAACCCCTGGCTAGACTCACTAAAGAAAAAAGAGAAAAGACACAAATAAACAAATCAAGGGATGAAAGAGGGGAAATTACGACTGATATTGCAGAAAAACAAAGAATCATCCAAGAATACTATGAAAAAGTATATAACACCAAATTTAATAACCTAGGAGAAATGGACCAGTACTTAAAAAAATGCAATCTTCCTAGACTGAATCAAGAAGAACTGGAAAATCTAAATAGATCGATCAGCAATATGGAAATTGAAACAATCATCAAAAACCTACCAAACAGTAAAAGTCTGGGACCAGATGGCTTCACCAGTGAAGAATATTTAATACCTATTCTCCTCAAACTCTTCCAAAAAATCAAAGGGAAGGCAATACTTCCTAACTCATTTTATGAGGCCAGTATTACTCTGATACCAAAACTTGGTAAAGATAACACAAAAAAGAAAACTACAGACCAAAATCTCTCATGAACACAAATGCAAAAAAACCTAAATAAGATATTAGCGAACTGAAAATAGCAACATATTAAAAAGATGATACACCACGATCGAGTTGGCTCCACCCCGGGGCATAAGGATAGTTCAACATACGCAAATTGATTAATGTGATACACCACATAAACAAATTAAAAAATAAGAATCATATGACTATATCAATAGATGCAGAAAAAGTCTTCAACAAAATACAACATCAATTTATGATCAAAACACTTAACAAAATTGATATAGAAGGAAAGTACCTTAACATAATGAAGGCCATCTATGACAAACCCTCAGCCAATATTATACTTAATAGTGAAAAACTAAAACCCTCCCTCTAAGATCAGGAACAAGGCAAGGCTGTTGTTCACTATCGCCATTGTTATTCAATCTAACATTGGAGGTCTTAGCAAATGCAATCAGACAAAAGAAAGATGTGAAAGGCATCAAAATAGGAAATGAAGAAATCAAACTGTCACTATTTGAGGATGACATGATTCTCTATATAGAAAACCCTAAAGACTAGACAAGAACACTACTAGAAACAATAAGCAAATACAGTAAAGTATTTGGATACAAAATCAACATTCAAAAATCCATAGGGTTCCTATACTCTAACAACGAAGTATCAGAAAGAATATCTGGATACAAAATCAACATTCAAAAATCCATAGGGTTCTTATACTCTAACAACGAAGTTGAAAGAATAATTCCTTTCACAATTGCAACAAAAAGAATAAAATTCCTAGGAATAAATTTAATGAAACATGCGAAGGACCTATATAATGAAAACTATAAGACCCTATTAAAAAGAAATCAAAGAAGATACAAAAAATGGAAAGATATTCCATGTTCTTGAATTGAAAGAATCAACATAGTTAAAATGACCATATTACCTAAAGCATTATACAAATTTAATGCAATTCCTATCAAAATCCCATCGGCATATGTTAAAGAAATAGAACAAAAAATCATCAGATTTGTATGGAAGCACTAAAGATTCCGAATTGCCAAATCCATCTTGAGGAAAAAAACCAAGTCTGGACGCATCACTCTACTCTACTTCAATTTATACTACAAAGTGACAGTAATCAAAATGGCGTGGTATTGACAGCAAAACAGACACATGGACCAATGGAACAGAATCGAGAGTCCAGAAGTAAATCCATATTTTTATCAGCAAATAATTTTCAACAAAAAAGCCAAAAACACTGGAGAAAGGAAAGTCACCTGCAAAAGAATGAAACTAGACTGTTGTCTATCACCACACTTCTAACTTAACTCAAAATGGATTAAGGACCTGAATATAAGACCTGAAACAATAAAATGCATAGAAGAAAACATAGGAACAAAATTTAAGGACCTCGGATTTAAAGAGGATTTTATGAATTTGACCTCAAAGGCAAGGGAAGTAAAAGCAAAAATAAATGAATGGGACTATATCAAACTAAAACCTCCTGCTCAGCAAAAGAAACTGTCAACAAAGTAAAGAGACAATCATCCGAATAGGAAAATATATTTGTAAGCAACGCCTCCAATATGGGCCTAATATCCAAAGTATACAAAGAACTCATAAGACTCAATAACAACAAAAAAACAAATGATCCAATCAAAAAATAGGCAGAGGACCTGAACAGATACTTCTCCCTAGAGGACATACAAATGGCTAACAAATATATGAAAAGATGCTCAACATCGCTAGCTATTATGGAAATGCAAATCAAACCCACCATGAGATACCATCTCACACCTGTTAGAATGGCTATAATCAACAGGACAAGCAATAACAAATGTTGGAGAGGATATGGAGAAATAGGAATCCTCATACACTGTTGGTGGGACTGCAAATTGGTACAGCCACTGTGGAAAACAGTATGGAAGTTCCTTAAAAAACTAAGAATTGATCTACCATATGATCCAGCAATCCCTCTACTGGATATTTACCCCAAAGACTTGAAAACTCATATCTATAAAGATATTTGCATACCAATGTTCATAGCAGCATTATTCGCAGTGGCCAGGACATGGAAGCAACCGAAGTACCCTACGATAGATGATTGGCTAAAGAAGCTGTGGTACATATATACAATGAAATATTACTCAACCATAAGAAGAGAGGAAATACCACCATTTGCAATAACATGGATGGACCTCAAGATAATCATGCTAAGTGAAATAAGCCAGACAGAAAAAGTTGAAAATCACATGACATCACTTATATGTGGGATATAAACCTAAAAGCAACAAATGAGCAGGACAAACAAACAGAGACTCATGAACATGAACTATAGACTAGTGGTTATCAGAGGACTATAGAGTAGTGGTAACTAGTGAGGTAGTGGGGGAGAGGGGAGGTAGATGGGGTAAAGGGGATCAAGTATAGAGGAGAGGGGGAGAATGAAGTAGGTAAAGGGGATTGAATATATGGTAGCTGAAGGAAACTGAACTTTGGGTGGTGAAGAAATAATAGAATATACAGATGTCAAGTGATAATGTACTCCTGAAAATTATATGATTATATTAACCAATGTTACTCCAATAAATTTAATTAAAAAAAAAGAACATCGGCTATTATTACTAGTTTTACTTTATTCCTTTCTTAATATCTACAAGTAAATAAAAATTACTTGCAGGTGTTTTTTGGAGAAGTGAGGCAAAGATGTAAGTGTTATAGAAAAGGAGAGGGAGGAATAGTAAACTTAGCTTCAGAGCCTCCTGTCAATATTGAGTCTTCCAGTCAGCCTCAGATGATTTGCCTGAAGAGAACTGATGATCTGGTTTTCAGAGCTTTATGACAAAGTGCTTGGATGGCAGATTTTTTGTGGAAAACTCACATCCAGTTTATGCTTGGTATCCTGCCTCTAACAATTCATTGGGCCTATGCTACATTAAAACACAAATTTCATACAAATAGTTAGGACAGCAGCTCAGGGAAAAGAACTGCTGTACTATAAAAGAGTATACCGCGTGTGCTTAGATTACCATTCATTAACATGGTTTCCAGTGACAGAGATGTTTCCAACTGACGCAGAGCTGAAAGCAGATCTGGCATGAATTCCTCTTCCCATCCTGCACCTGGTTTCCCCTCCCCCTTCCCTGCCAGCCCCTCCACTGAGGTGGGCAGCCCAGGCCTGGTTCCTGTCACTAGCCAGGCTACAGTCTCAAATCCCAGGTCTGTGTTCTGGTTTCCCTCTGGGTCTTACGAGAGGTTTATCGACAAAACGCAGGCTCCTCATAATCTGTTCGAAAAGCCCACTGCGTTCAACAGGAAAATATGATCATCCTTCTGTGGTGAACCGTGCTGTGTGTTGTCATGATGGAGAAAATGTTCTGCAAGTATGTGTGTGAAGGGAAGTGAACTCGGGGTAGTGGGGATGTTTTCATTCTACTAGAAAAACAACCTCCTCTCTGCCAAAAATCCTAAGATCTGGTCTCCTTTGGGGGACTCTCTCTCTAGGTTTTACTTTGGAAACCATCTGCTCTCTCTATGAGTATTTGCCCCCCAGGGAAATCCTGGCCTCTCAAAGTCTCAGCTTCATGTCTGGGGGAATTCCACACTCAAACTAGCCAGGACTTGGCTTACCCTTTTTGGAGAGAAGATTTTGCGATTCCAGCACTTTGCATGTGTTTATTCTTTGGGCCAATAATTATCTAGAGATGAAACTAAGCTTTCTAATCATGTAAATAAATAACAAATATTCAATCTCTCTCTCTCTCTTAAAAAAAGAAAGTCATATCATATAGTGTAAATGGTACCTGAATTTCAGTTTCAGTTCTGCCAGTTAACCACCACGTGACCAGGGGCAAGTTGTGCATAAAATCTGGATACCAAATAAGCTAAATTCAATAGAATATGAGTAGAAAGTATAACATGACAACGCAAAACAATAAATAAAAAAACTTTATTCTTTTTCACTGTTGTCTCTTCAAACTTACTCTATGGACTGTTTCTTCACTGCTACAGTGAAATTTTTGCAGAATCTTTTCAGTATGCTGAAATAATATGAGTACTCCAATTATTTTTATGCATAATCATAGCCTCATTACCAAACTAAAAATGTTATAACCACTGCTTCGTATTCTTATCACAACTACCACCCCTTACCTCACCCTCTTACTTCAGCTTGATATTACTTTAGGCCTTGAGTTCAGAATGGGGGAAGGGCACGCTTGGGTTCTATATTCTTGTCTCACTGCTTTTGGGCCTTCTCTGGACATATCAGGGTGGAGGTGAGCCAGTGAGAGATGATAGGCAAGCAAGAGAAAAGATCTTACTTGAATGGCATGCAAGTAATCTTTGGTGGAACTCTCTTGAGTGTGGCAGTGTTCCAAAGCTGGTTCTTCCTCCTGTGGGATGTTTTTGTGAGTTCCTCAGTGATATCTCACTGGATCCTTTTTTTCCCCTCCTCCTCTTTAATTTCCGCCCCCCCCTCCACACACACATACTTCTACCCCTGACCAATGGATGTTGCTATTTCCCCTTAAGAAATGGATCTCCTCCCACACACTCCAGGCATGCCCATGGGCCTGGCATCCCCCCATCACCACCACTAGATCTTTTTAATCACAACTTCCTCAGTGCTCACTTTTTGTTTGTTGGCTGCTTAAAATTTTCCCTTCTGCCTCTGAGCACATGGCTGTCAACTCTCTCATTGTGGTCATACCCTCATCCACGTAGTTTCTTGGGGTAGGAGGTAAAATTGAAAGTAGCTCCATATTGCTTCTCTCCCATGTGGCCCATGTCTGATCTACAAGAAAAACTTGCACATTCTCTTCCAACCATGCTATTGGTGGAAGAGTTTTTTACTCCAAAAGTAGTCCTCTTTCTTTCTGCTCTACTGCCTTGAGCAAATCTGTCTTTAGCTTTTCTTGCCATTCATATGCTTCCAGACTCCAGGATAGTAGGCCGATCCCTCCAGATAATTCCTTTGAAGACCTCTTTCTTATTTAGACCAAGGAGGAGAAGAAATCGTCACTTCTATGACAGAGAAGTGGAAATTCACAACAAATCAGTAGCTTTCTTCAGGGTAATCCTCTCTCCCAGCCATTTTGTATTCAATTTTGTATATTTTCAAGGTGAATGATGGCCCAAGATCTCCATATCTGGTTTGCGTAACTCCAAATTGGGTATTCTGAATAAGTAGGTAATATATATAATATCATTATAGATTATCAGAGCTTGATAGCTATCAAGAGGGAAATTATAATTGGTGGGGAACAAAGACTTATGGCTAGATTCAGGTTGGGTGTTTTGGGTGGAATACCACAGAGAAAATACTGTGTTCTTCTCAGTATATCATATCAGGAGGTGAATCATACCTATTTTCCCTATTACTGTGGAGGTTAACTTTGAACACTGAGTGATATGTACCAGTATTTTTTTTATTAAAAAATTAGCATTTCTCCTTTGTAATAAATAAATTTTGTATGAAGAGATAACTTTGAGACTATGTAAATATCCAACTTCTTGTCAAACTTTCACTCACTACTTTTAGGATCCATTGGTAATTCTTGCTTGAAAGAAATTATTACTATATTAGTTGCCAAATGATGATAAATTAGTATATTTTAATACATTAAGATATAAAGTAAGGAAGTGACACCATTAAAAGCAACAGAAAAAAAAATACCAGGCAATTTTGAAAAAGAATCAAAGAGAATGACTAGAAATGAGAGACAACATCATTGAAGTTAACAAGTCAATGGATTAATTAAATACATATTAAACACAGCTGAAAAGAGAATTAATATACTAGAACACACATCTATGAAATTATTCAGAATTCAGTCCATTAAGATGAAAAAAATTCAAAGCACAATGCAAAGAAATGGAAGATAGAATAACATTATAGATGTTTAACAGATGTTTCAGAACAAAAGTTTTGATAGGTGTTTCAGAAGGAAAAAAGAAGTCATTTTCAAATAAACAGTGACTGACAATTTTGCAAAATTGTTAAAAGACAAGTATAAAAGTTTCAGACTCAGTGAAATTGAGGACATCAAAATCTAAAAGAAATTTAAAGAATATTCTATTTATGTCATCTATATCTATCTATCTATCTATCGATTTTGATCTATGTCTATATAACAGACTTGCTACAAAGATTGGAAATTTAACTGACAGCAGAATTTCAGATGGCAACAACATAAGTCAGAAGACAATGGAATAATATTTCAAGCTGGAGGAATACTACTGTCAACATAGAACCATTCAAGAGTAAAGAAGTTATATAAAGATTTTAAGACAAAAAATACTAATAAATTTTACTATTAATAATTTATCTTATAAAAGAATTGTTAAAAAGCTATGTGGTAGTCTATGGCCATGCCACCCTGAACGTGCCTGATCTCATCTGATCTCGGACTCCAAGCAGGGTCAGGCCTGGTTAGTACTTGGATGGGAGACCACCTAGGAATACCAGGTGCTGTAGACATTAACATAAAAAAAATAAAAACAAAATAAAAAATTTAAAAACTATTTTTTAATTTAAAAAATAAATAAATAAATAAATAATAAAGTAAAAAATAAAAAGATGTGTGGTAGGAAAAATTCTAAGATTGCCCCATGATACTCATCCCTGTTATAAATACACCTTCGACTAGTTATTCAATTAAATATTAACCTAGGTACTACTGTGAAGAAATTTTGCTAATGTATTGACATGCCCCAAATCGGTTGATTTTTAAAATAGGGAGAACATCATGAGCTCTTTAAATATGGACCTAGGTGTCAAGGCTGAGGTAGTCAGAGTGACTCAAATGGCAAGGGACTGTGGGCGGTCTGTAACAGCTGTGTTGACCCCTGGCCAACATCTGAATAAGTAGGTAATATATACAATATCATAGAATGGGAATCTAAGTCCTATAGCCACAAAGACCTGAATTCTACCAGCATATTAAATGATCTTGAAGCAGATTCTTTCCTGGAGCCTCCAGAAAGCTATGCTGCCCAGCTGACAACCTGATTTCAATCTCTTGAGAAACTGAGCAAAGTCCAATCTTTGGCCTGCGTTTGGACTTTTCATCCATAGAAACAAAGAAAACAGATCTACCATGTTTTAAACTACTATTTTATAGTAATCTGTTACACGGCCATGGAATAGCAATACGATGTATTTTAAGAAGATGGAAACTGAAGGTATAAAAAGCAGTAATTAACTCTAAATAAGAATTGACAGTATAAGAAACATAAATAATAATAATAATAACAGTAATAATAATAATGCCACATTAAGAAGTTGAAAATAAATTGCTAGCAAAATTATATGTGAAACACAAAGATAATCAGAGTTAAAAATTGGAACTTGTGTTGTTTGAGAAGCTAAAGATATTGATTAACTTTAAATTATGTAAAATCAGGCATGTGTATTAAAATCTAAGGATAGCCACTAAAAATTATAAATAGAATGTGTAACTTTTCTTTCTGCTCGTTCTAGGTAATTTCTTAGGTCTATTTTTCATAAGCACACATTTTCTCTTCAGCTTAGTCTAATCTGTTTTCTGTCTTTGTCACTGAAGTTTATTTGTTTCACATTTTTTCTTTGCTTCATTTAATGTATTTACCAAAGGAAAACTTAAGATGTGTTTATTACTCTATTATAATGTTTAATGCAGAAAATTCTGGAAACAGAAAAAAATCACAAATAAATCAACCACCATAATTTACCATTATTAACATTACTATATATCTGCATTTGCATATATGCATGTTTATATAATAAACATATAAAGACACTCTTATTATAGTTACAGGATTCATACTTTTGTTAAGCAGTATAGCACAATAGTTAAAAAGGTAAACTTTGGAGTCAGAGAGACCTGAGTTCAAGCGTGGCTCCACAATTTATAAGCTATGTGAACTTGAGTAAATTATTTAACCTTCTAAGCCTTAGCTTCTTTATCAGTTAAATGGAAAAGATAATGATATGAGTTTCCTCATAGGATGGTCATTTATTTTTACATTCCATGACCAAAAAAAGACATTTAATTTCTAAAATGTCCTTTTTCAAATAATCTTGTTCTTTTCTTATAGTGCCTTGGAATTTAATAAAAATTCTTGTTTCCTTATTTTATCTCTTTGATCACTTTAAATATATTGATTTTATAGGGTTGTTGGGGTAGCTCCATCTTTTCCAGTTCTTAGACTGCAAATTCTCCTTTTGTTATGTTATTTCTTTACCTTTTGATAGATTGATTCTTTGTAGCAGGTTGTTTCTCTGTGTAGTCTTTTTTTCATGGGTAAATTTTTTGGCCCTCTATCTAGGTGCTATGACCTCATGGTTTCATAAGGTCACGTGATTATCATAATAGCTATTGTTTATACTTAATTCTAACACATGTGAGTTATTTTTCTTGCTGGCCTGGCTATGTATTTAAGTTATTTTACCCATCATTTCTATGTGTTTCTGTTGTCAAAACTGTAAGAATTCATCTCCATTAGTAAAATTTCTCATATGACTACCAAAACTAGGAAAATGTTTAGAGGGGACACTTAGCTTTCTAGTATGAGCTTTTGTAATAGTCTGAGTTATGAGTAAATCAAGAACTTGCAAGCACAATGTACATTATTTTCCCAGACTCTTTCCTAGAGAGAAATGTTTGGTGAGCTGCTAAGAGAAATGATCAAAATTATTAGAATCACTTTGTGACAACATGGAACTTTAAAAGATACTTGCACACTATAAATCTGTACTAGAGTAGTACCTGTATAACATTATGTACTAAAGAACACTGTGACCAATGACCAATGGCAGGACATTTTATAATGAAAAAACCACAAGATTTTTTAAAGTAATATAATCCACATGTATCAGACAGTTGTAACATTGCGATAAAGACAAGTTACTAAAAAATCTTAAATCATGAATTTGAAAATTATAGTACAATTCAAACAGACATTTCAGTTCACCCTGAACCTGAATAGTCCATAATGGTGGTATTTTGCACTTCAGTTTGCAAACACTCTTCATAGTATCATTAGAGCATGCATATTTCAGGTTTGGGGCCTTTAATCTGGAGCATGAACATTACAGCGAAGACCTAAACAATGCATCTCAGACATCCCAGAAAGAACTTCTCTAATACAATATTAACGTTAGATGCAATTACATAGTCTGATTTACTTTCCAACAAGATTGGGAAATGATCTGGCTTGGTGGAAGACTTGGCTGTTATCAGGCATACGACACTTAGTTTTATTTCCGTAAAGGGCCTTAAGGGGGGTGTCAAACAGTAACAAAATATATTTTTTACCACCATGCTATCATTTTTTTCTCTCCTCCCTATCTGCCAAGATTCAAATCCCAACTAACAGTGACATTTTACTTAACCACTCCATGGCTCTTTCCTCATCTAACAATGAATAATATTACCTGTGTGCTGCTGTGAGAATTAAATGAGCTAAACTATAGTTGCTATTATTACTATAGTATAATTTTATCACTTTAATCATTTTTGGCTCTCTGGGGGAAAAATGATGATGATGATAATGAAAAGTTACCTTATAAAAGACTTTCTATGAGAGGCGTCTATTAGGTACTTATATTGTGCCAGGCAATTAATATTCACTATATCTTGTTTTCCTAACAATATTCCAATGGAAGTACTTTGATCCCAATTTTATAGATAAAGAAGATATAACTTATTAGAAATTAAATAACTGAACACACACTCAGCAAGTTGATTTGAAACGAAATTCTTTTGTCGCCAAAAGACCTATGCTCCTTCCACTATTTCTATGGAAAACATGACCTGAATATGAAAGTGATCCTGACCACTTTTATTTCCCTAGATGAAAAGCAGCTCTAGTTGGTATGGACCAGGGGACATACATATAGCTAAGTACTAGAAGGAGGACTGGGAAAAGTTTTGGCCTTTCCACTGACAGGCTATATGATTTTTGTGAGTCATTTTGCCTCTCTGATCCTCATTTTCTTCACTGGTAAAAAGAGGAACTTGGACTAGAAATGTGCACCTATCCATTTAATGTCTGAGTCTCAATTTCCTCATCCATGAAACAGAAACTTGCAAGCACAATGTACATTTTTTTCCCAGACTCCTCCCTAGAGAGAAATTCCTATTAAACTCCACCTCTTCATAGGAACATAAGCTTGACTGTCCAGGGAAATTCGGGAGATAAAAGTGATTTTTAAAGTATGTTTTAGTTATCTCTTGCTGCATAATAACCCATCAGAAACAATGACTTAAAACAATAACTATTATTTATTTCGATAACGAATCTTGGTTTTGAAAAGGCCTAGTTAGATGATTTTTGCTCAGGGTCTCTTGGAGTTGAAGTCAGATCGTGACTAGGGCTCAGTCACCTCTAAAACTTTCTCCCTCACAGTGCCTAAACTGAAAAGATGCAGACATCTGGGGAATGGAGGAGCTAGGGCTGTTTCTCTTTCTCCATATGTCATCACTTCATGTAGGCTCTCCACAAGGCAACCTCGGGGCAACCAGACTTTCTTCATGGTGGCTTAAGCTTCAACAGTTAGTATGCCAAGAAAAACTAGCAGAAGAGGCATAGCCATTCCTAACCTGCATTCGGAAGTTATACGGCATCACTTCTGCCACATTGTATTCATCAAGGCAGTCACCAAGCCCTGGTCAGGTTGACGGGAGGGAACAGAGACTCCACCTCTTCATAGGAACAGTGTCAAAGAATTGCAGACATCTTTAAAACCACCACGAATTGCTATAAAGCATAGGTATTGTTACTATTAATTTTATCCAGCTGCAGATTGTTCTCTCTGGGGATCATTAACAGCAAATGTAAAACATTTCATACTGAGTCAGTTCTATGGCAGCCTTCTCCAAATGCAAAATTGTTGTGTTCTCAGGAAATACCCACCAACTTTTATATTAGCCAAAGTAAAACATAACCTGGAAAGAAAATTCTCATAAAAATATTATTAAGTGTGATGCTATCTTAAGCCAAGTACATTTTTAAAAGCTCATCTGCTTAAAAAAGATTATTTTCTATTTTTTTTTTTTTTCTGTTAGCATGGATAATAAAGAAGTGACTATAATAAGTATTTTGGGACATTTGGTTACTCTTGCAAATGTTAGTGGTACTTTGATCTATGATATATAGTGTGATCCTTTTAGTATGAGGTATGCAACCTGTGGAGCAAGAAAGGTGGGAGGTATGATTTCTCCTATAAGAGTTAACAGCACCTTAGAAGTACAACAGTCTAATCACTCATTAAATACTAAGTCCTACTGAGGAGACTAAATGACTAGCTCAGGTTTCAGGGAGTTATCTGTGTATCTAAGACTGGAATCCAAGTATTCTAACTCCTACGTCAGTGCCCATTCTATTACTGGTAGTTTCTCAGGATCACTGCAAAGCTTGCATAGTTTTCTCCTCGGCTATAAGATGCTCTGAGAAGTTTAATATCTCTGTATAGTGCCTACATAATAAATGCCGTGCTGATTAAACCCATTCCTATTAAATTAACCATGGAAGCAACATATCTTTTCAATAATAACAAGTTCTTTTATCTTATACATGAATAAATCAGTAAATATCCCCATTTTCCTTTATTCACTGTTACAGATCCACAATCCATAAATTTATCTAAACCTAGCTTATATCTGTTTATTTTAAAAGATTGTATAAGTTCTGTGAAAATGATTAATTTTTGAACCCCATATCCTTTAACTCTTTAAAACTATGAGTACACATAAAGTTTTTGATGGCTCATTCAACTTTTATCTCCCTATGATGAAAAGATATAAATTTATAAATTAGAGATTCTGTGTTCACTTTGAACATTCAATTTATTTTTTCATTCTATTCCATCTCTAAATTTTCTTTTTACATACATCCTGTACAGAGATATACATTATGTGTTCTAGTTTTGTATATATGGTGATGCATTTAGGGTGAGCATTACATTGCAGATGTTACTTCACTCCCTTTCTGTGCTCCATCATGTAGCCTAAATGTTGTCCTAGAATCCTTCTGAACATAGTACACTAGGTACTTACAATTAAGTTTCCAGAAAGGGTGCACAAAATGAAGCCCCTTTGATACTTCTGGATCAAAACTGTAACATGACGACATGCTAATATCGTCACGTTAAAAAATACACACACACACACACACACACGCGCGCGCGCGCGCGCGCAGCAGAATAACCCTAGAAAAACAGAGGAATGGGGGACGAAAACCCATGAACAGCCTGAAAATTGTCAATAAAAATTTTTGGAAAATAAAAATGGAGAAGTGGTATCTGATTAAGCAGAGTAGGTGAAGTGCAGAGTGCACAGAGACAGGAATACAGCCGGAAAATAAGTCTATGTTCTTTTAGAATTCTGAAGAGGCTCAAGTCTTGGGGCTTTGGACTGAAGACAGGGGTACTGATTTAAATTCTATGTTTGGTGTCTTCGAATGCCTATACCATAGCACAAAACTCCCAGAAGCCAGACACTTCTCTTCCCATTCCTTTATTCCCAAGAGGGCCAGAGTTGGAAGGGTTCATCACTAATGAAGCTGAATGACTCCAGTGCAAAGACCTCTGTGTTCTTAAATTTGGAGATCCCTTGATGTAACGAACAGGTCCTTTGGTCCACTAATCTGAGGCACATAAGTTGGCAAGCCTTATTTTTTAATCTAGAGCTCTAACAGTTTTTTATTGTCTCATTCTTAAACATAAAGTTTTAATCAAGTCTCCCCAGACATTTAAGGAAATTGTAGAACCCAAAATATTAACCAAGATATACAGACAGAAAAAAATACCAGAGAAAGTCGATATTTAAGGGAAAAGAACTTAAATTTAAAAAAGTAAAAGCTATGCACTAAATTCTAATAGGTATTTTCAGAATGGTTTATGAAGACATCATATTTTCTAAACAAAAATGAGATATTATAAAAAGAAATAAGAGAAATAGAGCTCTTGTAAAACTATTAAATATGACTACCAAGACATAATATATATAAAAAGCCCTAAAGACTCATCAAAAAACTATTTAGAACAAATAAAACAATTCAGTAAAGTTACAAAATACTAAATTAATAGAAAAAATTTGCTGTGTTTCTATACACTAATAAAAAATTATCAGAAAGAGAAATGAAGAAAATAATTCCATTTACAATTGCATTGAAAATACCTAAGAATAAATTTAACCAAGGAGGTAAAAGACCTATACTCTGAAAACTATAAGACATTGATGAAAAAAATTGAATAGGACACAAACAAATGGAAGGATAAATCATGTTCATGGATTGGAAGAATTATTATTGTTAAAATATCCATACTACCCAAAGCAATCTACAGATTCAATGCAATACTTATCAAAATAACAATGGCCTCTTTTACAAAACAAGAAGAAATAATCCTAAAAATTTATATGCAACTACAAAAGACCCCACATAGCCAAAGCTATCCTGAGAAAGAACAAAGTTGGAGGTTATCATGCTCCTTGATTTCAAACTACACTACAAATCTACAGTTATCAAAGCAGTTTGTTACTGGCACAAAACCAGACATAGAGATCAATAGAATAAAATAGAGATCCCCCAAATAAACTCACAATTATATGTTCAGTTAATCTACAACAAAGGAGGCAAGAATATACAATGGAGAAAAAAAAAGTTTCTTCAATAAATGATGTTGAAAAATTGGACAGATACATGTTAAAAAATAAAAGTGGACCATTTTCTTATGCCATATACAAAATAAATTCAAAATGCATAAAAGATTTAAATTTAAGACTTGAAACCATAAAACTCCTAGAAGAAAACATAGGCAGTAAACTCTTTGACATCAATCTTAGCAATACTTTTTTGGAAAGAAGACATGCAGATGGCCCATAGACACATAAAAAGATACTCAACATTACTAAACATTAGGGAAATGTAAATCAAAGCCACAATGAGATCTCGCCTCACACCTCTCAGATTGACTATTATCAAAAAGTAAACAAGTGTTGGTGATGATATACAGAAAAGGGAACCAAGTCAAAGGATACAAAATTATGTACAAATATCAGTTGTTTCTATACACTAACAATGAAGTATCACAGAGAGAGAGATTTTAAAAACAATACCATTTACAATTGTATCAAAAAGGTTAAATACTAGGAATAAATTTAACAAGGGAGGTACACTGTATATTGAAAATTATAAGACAATGATGAAAGAAATTGAAGAAGACACAAATAAATGTAAAGAGATGCATACTCATGGATTGGAAGGATTAATATTGTTAAAATGTCGACACTACCTGAAGCAATTTATAGATTCAATGCAATCTGTATCAAAATTCCCATGACATTGTTCACAAAAATAGAACAAATGATCCTAAAATTTTTATAAAACCACAAAAGACTCCAAACATTCAAAGCAATCCTGAGAAAAGAGAACTGATCTGGAGGCTGAACATCTCCTGATTTCAAACTGTATTACAAAGCTATAGTAATCAAAACAGTATGATATTGACATAAAAAAATATGCAGAGGTCAATGGAACAGAATAGAGAGCTCAGAAATAAACCCCCAAACATATAATCAAATAATTTGTGACAAAGGAGCCAAAAATATACAAAGGGAAAAGAACAGTCTATTTAATTAATGGTGTTGGGAAAACTGGAGGGCCATATGCAAACGAATGAAACTGGACCTCTATCTTACACCATACATAAAAGTCAACTCATGGATTAAATACTTGAATATAAGACCTTAAACCATAAAAGTTCTACGGGGGGAAACACAGGCAGTAATCTCTTGGACATGAGTCTTGGTAGTAATTTTTTTTTGGCTATGACACTAAAAGCAAAGGCAACGAAAACAAAAATAAACAAGTGGGACTACATCAACAAAATGAAAAGGCAACCTATATAATGACAGAAAATATTTTCAAATCATATATCTGATAAGAGATTAATATCCAAAATACATAAAAAACTCATACGACTCAATACCAAAAAAACAATCTGATTAAAACTTGGGCAGAAGAACTTTATAGACATTTTTTTCAAAGAAGACATACAAACAGTCAACAGATACATGAAAATATGCTAAGCACCACTAATTAGTGGGGCAATGCAAATCAAAGCCACAATAAGATATGTACCACTTCTACCTATTAGAATGGTTATTTTTAAAGAAAAAAGATAAACGTTGGCAAGAATGTAGAGAAAAGGGAAATTTTGTGCACTGTTTGGAATGTAAGTTGGTGCAGCCACTATGGAAAACAGTATGGAGGTACCTCAAGAAATTAAAAGTAAAACTACCACATGATCTGGCCATCCCACTTCTGGGTATTTATCTAAAGGAAATGAAAACAGGATATCAAAAGATATCTGCACCCCCATGTTTACTGAAGTATTATTCACTATATCCAAGACATGGAAACAACCTAAGAAGGCATTATGCTATTGAAATATGCCAGACAGAGAAAAACAAATACTGTGTGGCATCATTTATATGTGACATCAAAAAAAAAGGCAAGTTCATAGAGACAGAATAGAAAAGTAGTTACCAGGGCTGAGTGATTGGGGAAATAAGGAGAAGTTGATAAAAGGGTACAAATTTTCAGCTATTAAATGAATAAAGTCTGAGGATCTAATGTAAAATATGGTGACTAGAGTTGATAACACTGTATTATGTAATTAAAATTTGCTAAGAGAGTAGAACTAATGTTCTCTCACACAAATATACATAGGTATACATACATATACACATATATATGTACACATATATATGTATATATCTCTACTAGAATCTCTACTAGAGGAGAAGTAATTCATTGGGTAAAGAAAATACATTTCAAAGTAAAGACAATGTGCTATTTTATTGATAGTTGTTGTTCATTAAGAAGCATCTGAACTTTAGCCAAGGCACCCATAAGACTAAGTGTTTAAAGACCTGAGAACTTACACCTCTAACACTTTATGTAATGAGTTTTTCTTTTCATGGCAATGCATAGTTTAATTAGATTATAATCATTATTCTTAGGGTCATTACATATTCTGAAGTCATTACAACCTTTTCTTAAATGTAAGATGCTTATTTTTAGAGAAGAGAAGCAATATCTGCAAATACCTTGCTGAAACCTTTTGCCTATAAATTGTTTTTGCACTTTTTTAGTTATGTTAACTACAGAAAGAGGAGGAAAAAACATGTCCTTTGTCTAAATAAAGTGAGAAGAAATTATACTCAAATGTTTCTGTAGACTTGTATTTTCCTTCAGGAAAAGTCATAGAGCAATCAACATCTCACTGCTTTTTAGACAGACCACTGGATAATCTCCACAGCATCTGGCTAAAAACAAGACTGAAAACCCTTTGTCACCATCTTTTCTACCATTAATGAACTTGACCAGCTCTGGGGCTTCCGACTATTCTGATGATTGAGAATTTCCACATTTTTGCAGAAAACTGGAAGAAAAATAAATTTTATCTCACAGGGCATTAAATTTGATAAAGAGTTCAGGGAAAATAAAATCCTTTGACCAATCCATCTTTTGATATCCTGGCATTTCTATCCCATTGTGATCAAAAGAATCAAAATGGTATCTGTCCACAAAGGATAGCTCTCTAAATTTGGCAAATTCTACAACACACAATGAAGTAGAGAAATGAAACAGAAAAAATTATCCATATAATCTCCCAAATCTCACCAAACAAAACCCACCAAAAAACTACAGAGCAAAGAAGGGAGTTTATACTACATTGATCCAGACTATCTTGCTACAGTCATTGAACTACACAGGTTATTTTTCATTATCAATTTTGTATATGTAAAATGTAGTGTGTATAAAGGTAACTTGAGTAGAAAAAGTTTAATTCCAAATTTTCAAAACCCTGTTACCTTTTGTGGAAATAACTAAGCAAATTATGCTTTCTTCTGTTCAGCACAGCATAGGGACTAGTGGCCTTTGCTCATTACGTGCTGAAGGATGAAATTATTCACTTCTTAGATCTACAAAGCTTGTGCAACACTCAGACAGCCTTACTCTTCACATCCACGCACTTAAAAATAAACATTTCTGTATGATACAAAAAGCTCTTAAAATAAGTGCTAAATAGGAACAATCATCATTATTGGCAGTGTGCCCTTTTAGCACATCTTCAATTGAGCAGCCCTAAGCAAAATTTAGCCCATCGAGCCCTTCTAAATACTCCGCTAAAAATAAGTTTTATCATCTCTCATTTCAATGTTCATGATGTCACAAGCATCTCATACACTCCAAGGGCTTGTTATGTCAGTTCCTTTGAGTTTAGAAAGTTGGCACTAAAAAAAAAAAAAAAAAAAGTCAGCATTTAGATCCTAGTGGATTCTAGGAAATATATTAGGTTATCCCCTTCAGAGCTGAAAACCACATGGAGCTTTCAGATTACTAATTATGCAAAATCCAAGTATAAATCAATATAGCACAAAGTGTTTAGCAATGATTTTTTTCCTCCAATTTTTTTAATTGCTTGTCAAGCACTGGCTTAAAGGTTTAGGATGGAGCCTGTGTCCTACAGGGGTTTAACACATATTTTTTTTATTATTGCTACAAATGCTAGACAGAGTACATAACAAAAAAATTTAAAAGGACCCAAGACATGCCCACTTTATACTATAATTTCAAGAGTTAACTGAAATAAAATAAGTAGAGTACAAAGTTTTGTATGTTATAAGTCAAAATATTAGCTGCTGCTACTACTATTCCCTATCACCTGCCTAAAACATTCATTTCTTAATGATCCTTTTGAAGCATTTTGATTTCTGAAACATTTGGATTTTTTTCTCAGTAATAAGTCATATAACCTTCAAATAGAACATTTTAGCTTCTCTCCTATGTCTAAATTACTATGCCTGAATTAAACTTCTTATCCTTTTTTCTTAGACCATGTATTCATCGCTTGCACCATCAGCCCTCAGAAACTTCTGCAAACCTAACCTAATCCTTTGGATGATAATTAGATGTCACTGGAGGATCAAAACTCATGTGTGAACCCACGTCAGCATCAAGTTCAGAGTTTCAATGCCGAAGGCTTCCCTAAAATGTAGAGTGCCTTTTCTTACTTGTTCCAAACATGTCACCTTCTTTTACTAAAATATCTGAAGCACGTAAGCACGCTGCTTTCCATTATTTATCAGTCTTCAGGACCTCTTATTAAATTAATCTGAATTAAGTTAGATGTCCTCATTTAACTGATATTCTACAAGTCTGGAGCTGGTGGGAGAAAAAGTAAAATATCAATTCTATGTTCTTATAAATATTCAGGTTTACATATTTTCATCCACAGTTCATCTTGTTAATGTCAGCCTTCATAATTTATTGACCATGCAAAAATATTTTATAATGCATGTGAAGTGGAGAAAACGAGTGAGAATAAATCTTTCAGTTTGCCTCTACAAGCCACAATGCAGTCCAGAAGACCTCATTTTTAATTTTACATTCAAGTGCCAGTTGAGACAAATTGGTTAGTAGTGCATCATGGGAGTAATTCCAGAATTCATTCATTTAGCCTCTAAGGACGTTTCAGAATCACCAAACGCAGCCAACATATAGTTGGTGACCTCAAGAAGAACACAATACTTGTAGATTTAGAAAAATCATAATGAATGTATGCTTCAGTCCTTAAAATTCATTATCTAATTTCCTCTATCTCTCTTCCACTGGGTAAGAAAGATCTGTCAACACATGTACCATTGGCCTATTATTCTTCCTAATGTTGTATTGAGCTTGATTCCCTACACTTTGATGGAGGAAAGTTGTTCTGACACATATGCAGGAACCATGGGATAATGTAAAATGTGCAAGGGTTAAAAATCACTTACCTTTCACCTCCATCCCTGTGAATCTACCTAGAGGAAAAACTATGGATTGTTTTAAACAACATGACTCTTTCCTATAATCCTATATGTTAGGAATTTACATTGTAAAACCACTTTATTATTTTTTTTCTAACAGAACAACATATGTTATACTTACATTTGAAAGCAATCTCGGAAAAAGAGCCTGCATGTGAATGCAATTGGCTGTGAGTTCACATTTCTCTTAGACAAGATTGTGAGCAAAACACATGTTTTTCCATCTAAGTTAGGAGATGGAAAATCATGCGTTATTTTTTAGGCTTTTGTGGCATGCAGTTTAAAATCAATGCATGTTTCTTCATGCACATTTTCACAAATGTCAATGTTGATACATCCATCAGATCTGATGTGTTCAATCCCTTCAGCACCTGGAGAACTTGTACTCTTAAAAATATTTTTTCTTCCCAACTTTTCAATTTGCTCCTGAGAATTGTAATTCCTTTTGACTAGTGATAAGTGAGAAACAGAACCCTCCATCTCCTTTTCCTGCTAAGGAAATAAGAACACTGTGCATGCTCACTCTTAATTCCAGGTAAATCAAAGAACGGCTGTTTCACTCATTGCTACATAGCAATAACCTCTCCAGATCCTCACAAAACTCAAAAAGGAAGAAGTTAACCGGCCACTAGCATATTATAGGTGACATCAGATAATATGGTATAAGCAGGGATGAATGACCTGATGAGATTATTATTTTGCAAATAAACCAGAAGAGATTATTATTTTGTCAGAAAAGTACTTCTTTTTCCTTGTGTTTAGTAAAAAAAAGAAAGCTTTCCCTAAAATTCTATTTTTAAAAAATTAGCTAGAAGAGAGAAATTGTAGGTCCTCATTTTAGCTATATGCATTCAAGAATGAGGTTACCGGGAAGCCAATCAGACATGATTGGAAATGAGAGAAAAGGACATGCCCCACGAGTAAAGCAATCTATCTATTCAATATCAGGAATGGCAGGATGCCAACAATAGATGTGTACAGAGAGTGACATCCCTAGATTTATGAAGAAAGAATAGAGGTTAGCAGGCCGTATACTATTTGGTATAAGTACCTAGAGAGATGTGGACTTTTATCGTTAATTCTTTTAAGCATATGATTAATTTTGAAATGGGATGGACAGAAAAACTATCCACTGAACTGAGAAAATAAAGTAAGTTGGAACATTTTATTCACTTACTTGACATTTGAGTCATTTAAGATATAGTGGCTTTTAAAATCAAGAACAAAATTTTATTTTGTAACATGGTATCATTGACACCGTCAGAATCGATGTCCTTTTATTTAGCTTTTTCTGCATATCATTTCTCATGCCTTTGGCTAAGACCAAATGTAATATTTCTAAGTTAAATGACTTTATACATATTAGTGAATGACTTACCTTAGAGGTAAGAATTCTCCTGAGGCTACAGCGTCAGGATATAATCTCTTGGCCTATAAAATACATTGAGACTTTTCCTTCTCTACATCAGACTAAAAGATGAATGTTCTTTCTCTTTTAACCAGAAAATAATATAAGGTATGTACAATAGGTAAATATATTAAGCTTTATTTTAAAGTTTGTTATAACTAAAAGGGCATTAAAATAATTAAATCTCAGTAGTGAACAGAAATGAGTAAGTTGCATAAATATAAATATTTACTTCGATGGGCAGCTCAGTCATCAGTATTTACTCCAGAGTTTTCAGAGAATGAAGTAAAATGAAGTTGGTGGAAATTAGCATTTAAAGTTGTCAAATCAACGTTAATCCTTCTTTGAGCATAAATATAGGGACTACCAATTTCAAATACAATCAAGTACCTCTATTTAACAATCCTTAAAGGGGTTCTTTTAACTTGAAAATGTGTAACTACAACAAAAAAGAATGATTCAAATGACTTGAATCCTTGCTATGGAGTAAGTACTATACAGCTCATCGACCTTTAACTTAAGTATAAACAATCACAGTAAATTATAAGTCATACACAGGTGTACATTTGGTGTGTCCATCCATCCATCCTCACTAGCAATTGGTTAGATTCTAAGCCTGAGATGACCATATATTCTAATTTTGTGTCTGATAAAGTTTCATTGTAATAATGCCCTTTTTATTTTCAAAAAGATTACATTTTAGATTATACATTTTATGGCTCTATTATCTAAGCCCCAGGTGGTCAATATGGTGTCTTTTAGTATGAATTCTATCAGTTTCTCACCAGAGATATATAGAGAACAGGACATGTAGTAAACAAGAAACTGATAGAATTCATACTAATAACTCAATAAAAAGAATGAAGAACTTATAAGTTTTTTCTGTGTGTAATTGCTTGATGTTCAATCCTTCAGAAAGTCTTTATTCCTTTTCCATAAAGAAATCAGCAAAAACAAACAAGCAGCAAGTACATATCTTACACTCTACTATTTCTGTTACTAATTGCTATCACTTACTGTTTCTGTTACTAATTTCTTCCAAATGTGAAATTGTGCAGTGCAGTCTAAGCTTCCATTAATTTGGGACAACATTTATATGCCTAGAGACTATCCATCAACACTCAAGATAACTTTCCTTTATTTTTGCCTTCATTCGCAATTGTCCCCCACCACAGAGCATCAGCAGCTATAAAATTGTATATAATTAAAATTGAACTCCAAGGATAAAGTGCGAAATTTTCACCAGGATACACTGCTGTGTGGATGAGGCCTGTGCTACTTCTCATGCCCATGATGTGTTACTTATACCTGGGAGTCAGAGAAAATACTTGGAGCCTTAAGTAATCCTTTGAACACTATAATTAAGTTTTTTGTGTTTGTTTGTTCGATTTTTTTGATAAAAGAGAGTGGAATTTGAGGTGCTCAGTCCTAATTATTGGATACTGACTGGTTCAGAGACACTGAGTACGTTCATATACAATCCTGAGTAGTATTTCTCATACAATAGCCGACCAACCCCTAGAAATCTGTGTTTTAAATTCTCTCATAGAGCCGTAAAGCGAAGGGCGAGGCTAGATCTCTAGATCTGTAAACACTGTAAGGAGAAAGGCTTTCCTGACTAAGATCCTGGTGGTGGAAATGCCAGGAGTCATCATGATGAAAGCAGCAAGAATTGAAAAGTCATGATGAAAAATGCCATCAGTAAAGCTGACAGCCACAGTACTTGAGGCATCAGAGCTGGTCATTTCTGACAGGTTGTGACAGCAGCACCGGCTGCAACAGAATATGATATCCAAGGCTAGATAAAATGGAGACTACACCAGCAGCAGTAGCCAGAAATCATCAGCCTTCACCAGTGGTGGGAAGAGGCAGGGATGAGGAAGGTGGAGTTTGGAGTTAAACACCGCTATATCAGATCCCTGTACTCAGTTGTCACTAAAGTTGGTGTAACTTGTAGAAATAAGGATATTTAGGATAATGATAAGTTACCTATTTTACTTATAGCTCTCAGAAAGTAGACACAAGCTTTCTGACACAGTAGCAAGGAAGCCATCCATGCTCAGGGTAGCCAAGAGAAGCATATGTGTCTGTCTCATGGTGGTTGAGCAACAATTGAAGGGGAAAAAGAATGTATTTCTAATGTCTTTCCATAATCATGCACTTTAATCCTCTCAGTTCTGTAATTATCAGACCCATTTTATAGATGACTAAATTGGGTCTCAGGAAAGTTTAAGTGATTTGCCCAAGTACACACGAATAGGACGTAGCTGAGATGTGAACACAGGTCTGACTAATTCCGAAGCCAAAGTTCTTTCCATTAGATTCTGCTCCCTCCCTGGGAACCAGAGACAAACAATGGAAACAATCACCACAGAGACCCAGCCTTGCTCCCAGTCTACCTCCCACCCCCTGCAGAGGGAAGCAGATGTTGAGCAAAATATCCATAGTTCTGGGCTCTGAAACCTTCCATTTCTGAAACTGAAATTCAAAAACTGAGAAGATGCTGACACTGCTGCTGAGTCCTGCCAAGTCCCCTTCTCTGAGGGCAGTTTGGTGTAAAGAATGTTGATAATCACTGTAAATGGAGGAGTATGACTCTTGGCCCGGGAAATGAGGCTACAGCATAAGTAGTTTTGGCAGCAGCGTGTGTGCTGTGGTACTGGGAGGTATATGCTTTTCACATAGAAAATAAAAAATAAAAATAAACAGATTGTCTGGAACTCTTCCAGAACTGCACCACCCCCCCCAAACCCTTAAGGCTTACAATCCAGTATTCTCAGCCCCAAATGTGGCTTTCCCTGTTAAATGCTTGCAGAAACCAGGTAAGGTATTTGTTGCATGGGTAGATAGAGATTTTCTCTCCAGAGTACTAGTGGGGCACCAGGGAGTGATGAAGTTCTTTCTGAGGCAAACAGCATCAGCAGTTTCACATGGAGTATGGATGTCCTAAAGACAGTTAGCCTTTCAAAGAAAGGAAGGTATAATAGGAAGTCTCTGCAAACCCCTCACAGATGTCTAAGAATGAAGGTGAATTTAGAAGAACAACAAACATAGGAGGTCAATTTCATTCTTTAGTTGGCATGTAATTCTTTAGATATTTGAAATGACATCAGGATGGTTTTTTCTGATTTCAGCATAAATGAGGAGTGACTTTAAAGCTACAAGGACGATTCCTAACAAGTGGGAATCCACATCTAGTATTTCTTTTTCATATCTCTTCATAGTTAGGTCTGTGGGAAAAGAAAATATTTCCATGTTGTCACTAATATTTATTGAGCATCTATATTCTGTTCTCTAGGCTGGGCTTTAAATGTATTATCTCAATTACTCTTCATACAATACTTGCAAAGTGTTTTACAGATAATAGTTGATATTTACTGAGCATCCATTCTACATCATTATGGGTCATTGATGTATATTATTTAACTCAATCCTCCATAAAGTACATATAATTTTCTCCATTTTATGAACAGCAATAGAAATAATAAGAAAGGATTATTTAAATATACTAACAGCTATAATATACTTAAAAATTACTCTGACAGACACTATTCTGAATACTTTTCATTCATTAAACAACTGTGTGAAACAACTACTATTGTTATGCCCATTTCATACATGAAGCATTTGGCTAAGAGAGTTTAACTAATTTGCCCAAAATTATTCACGTAGCCAGTGAGGATTAAAATCCAGTCATTTGGATTTCAAAGTCTGTCACTTTAACTTCTGCATATATTTCCTCACAACTCAGTAAAGTAGACTCAGAGAAATTTAATAATCCATCTAAGATTGCGTAGTTATAAAGAATAGACTGAACCTACTCCCAGGTTTTGTGTGTTTATTGTTTTTTACTTCAAAGCTCATGTTTTTCCCCACTTTATCACCACACTACCCTTCTAAAGACTACTTCTTTAGAATGAGGCCCACAATACAAACTCTTAATTATTAACACCCACTGAGTTTTTTTTTTTCTCCTGTGTATACATACACCATGGAAAAGAGACATTCCTGGAATAGAAGACTTTGCCTATTAGGCACACCAAAAAGTTCATGATGGTACTTGGAAGTTAAACAACAACACTGAAAGTGTTATGAACAGTCAAAATAAAATTGATACTTTTGTTCAGGTGAAGGTACTATAGCTTGAAATCATTTTTTTTTTCTGGTCTAAATTTCACTAACAGGATATGAAAATAAAAACTTGTTTTCTCTAAAAAACATTTCCTATGTCAGCTACATAATTGAGGGGCGAAATACTTGATCCATCCTGAAGTAAGTTTTCCAATGATTTATTCCAGGTATGTAAGTGTAAATTCATAAAGATGGCAAAACAAGTGATCTGTTCTTGTACATATTAGTATGCTCACATTTATCAATTTCTAGTTCTGTGATAGATACAGAAAAATATAGCGATTTGTATTTCTATAAGGACATTCTTAAATGGGACTTTTAAGTAAGCAATATGCTGTATCACTTACACATTTTGTTTTGGCATAAATCCACAAGTCATTTTTTATTAGTGAAAGCTTATTCTGAAGTTTTATTAATTATTTGCATCTCTGAAAAGTCAGATGAGTATATTTTCAATGTAATTTGTATTCCTTTAGCTTATCATTTGCCTTTCTAACCTTTCATATTATTATCTGTGATGAGTTGAAATCAAATGTAAGGAGTATTTCATGCAGAATACATAAGCTGTGCCTTCACCCTATTATGAAATAGACACAACACCAAATCCTCAAATGACAAGCTAAGTTTTGATATAAATGTATGCAGTCTTACTAATTCTGATTTCAATTTAGGTTAGAGTCAGATGTAAAATATAATTTTGTAAGTGCGTGTTGTCAGGATCCTACCTTCTCATCACAATATCTGTAATTAACATTGAGTTGGCTCAAAGAGAAAAAAATATGTATTCTGTGAGAGAGAATGAATCCCATCTTTATTAGTATCTGAATATTTTCTATGTTTCTTGCTGGCTGCACCACTCTGAATCCATTTCCTATGTCCTTACAGGCAACCACTTTTACATCTAGCACAAAGTTAAAATATTTGAGTCATATATACAACTAATACAACTGTATTATGTTGTAATTATTTGTATATATACTTATATTTCTTATTAAATTATAAGATCTTATTAAACCACAAGACTGACATCTTATGCAACTTTGTATCCTATATGGCACCTACTACAGTGCTTCATACCCAATATATGTTTAAAAACGCATTAAATAACTGCATAGTAGTTTTTTATTTAAAATTGAATTTGACTGAATGTAATTAAAAATTCAAAAACAACAGTGGTTTCAACAAGATGGAAACATTTATCTTTTCATGTTAAGAATGATTATATAGGTAGGTAGTCCAAGAATGGTATGGCAGTTCCATAATATCTTGCTTCCTCTGTCTTGCTGCTCTATCATTTACAGGGCATTACCTCAATATCTGGAATGACTGCTGGAACTCCAGCCATCATATCTGCATTCCGGGAAGCAGAAAGAAGAGCGAAGAAAAGAATATCACAGTCCCTCCTTCTTAAAGGAGGCTTCCAAGGAGTCCTGTGCCACAATTTCATTTAGATTTTGCTGAGCAAAACTTAGTCACATGGCAACACCTAACTATAAGGGGAGGAGGGAGCAATCGAGGGTATTGTTTTAGTAAATGTCTAACTAAGGTACTGTATACTTGAAACTAATTTAAGTAAATAAATAAATAAATAAATATAAGGGAAGGTGGTAAATGTTCATCCCATGGGTAGATGTATTGGTATAAAATTACTAAGAAAGACTATTAGGGAAGACATGTATCGATCTGTTACAAGGACTCATTAAGATGAACAAAGCTAACTATTTCTAGTGGAATATTTGAAAGTATATCCCAGATCTTTAATATGAATTTTAGTGTCTATTTTTTTTTTTTTTAGTTTATTGCATATCAGCACCAACTTATTAACCACATGCTATATGTCAGGCACACTTCTTGTCATGGAAGATATTTCCTTTGAGGAAATTATAATTATAGTATTCAGGACATTTTTTTATTGACAGTGACAGAAACCCTTTTAAACTAATGTTTGTTACTATTTTTTATCTACTTGCACATCTACCTATCTATCTACCAATCTATCTCCATCTCCCTTCTTCTTTGCTTTACAGATAGATACATAGGTTGGTAGATAAACAAGACACATATATTTTTAAAAATAGCATGTTTGCAATGCACTAGGCACAGTTCTAAATGCTCGATGTGTATTAACTCATTTCCATTCACGACATCCCTATGAAATAGGCACTATAGTCTCATTTTACAACTGAAGTAATAGGCACAAAAAGATTAGTAAATGATGAAACTGGAATGAAGTACAGAAAATCTGGCTCCAAATTTCTCCTTCATAACTATATGCTATCCTGTGTTTTGGAATGAATGCTTTCTAAGAAATGAATATTTAAAAAGAAAAAATTAAAATTTATTATAATAACTAAACATAAAATAAAATTTAAACACTACCTATTACAATCATCTTTTTTATATTACACTTACTTTTTTCCATGCTTTTTATTAACTTGCTTCTTTTTAGCATTATTATGAATGCTTGCCCAATTCTAGATTCTACTTGTTTTGATTAATCATAATTATTATTCTCTTTGTGAAGCTCAAATTGACTGGTAGCAGCCTCTTGCGCTGACTCCTTTATAATTTTAACACTGCCTCCAACATCACTGGACATATACCTCTCTCTCTCTCTCTCTCTCTCTCTCTTTTAATTATAGCTCATTTATGGAAAAAGGTATTCCTATAATTGCCAAGATGAAGCCACAGGGCCTGGCTTACAAGACTTTTTGGTTTTGCATTGTCTGGAATGTGAACCTGATGGCTGGAACTTAAGCAGCCATCTCATACCATGAAATATAAGCCTATTTCGAGGATGGGAAAACAAACTAAAAGAAGTTGTGGTCTTTGTTAGCAGCTGCCAAAAAAGTCCTAATTCGTTCACCACTAGACATAATTTATGAGAAAGAAAGAGAGAGAGAGAGAGAGAGAGAGAGAGAGATCAACCTTGTTTATACCAGTCTTATTCTGATTTTCCACAAATCACAGCTAAATCCAATTCTGTTATACTTGGATTAGAGCAGCTGGAACTCATAGTACAAATGTAGCTACTAAGACCTGGCCTTTCTGCAAGACTGATGGTTAGGGGCAGGTACCAAAGAAGGAGTTTTGGATGATTCAGTCACTTCTAAAAACATACTGTGTAAAATCTTGTATCATGAAGTTGCTGGTCAAGTATTAGTTACATTATCTAGGATTTTTTATGTGTCAGGATAGATGCAAGGCAAGATTTAGAAATGACTGATTGTCTGATTGTTGTCTCCTGTATATCAGGAGATATATATATCTCTTATTCGTAGTCAGTGAAACAAGAGATAGCTAGCTTATATAACTACTGGTATTTACTCATTCATCCATCAGAAATATTAATTAGTGACTACTGTATACCAAATACCATTCTAGAGATGCAGCAATAATTAGTATAGTAGACAAAAAAAAAAATTCCTGCTCTCATTAGCTTATATTATAATGGAGGAAGACAGAAAATGCCCAATCAAAACAAGTAAAATTTATATATGTCAGAAGGTGACAGGTGCAAAGAGAAAAATAACGAAAAATAAAAAATATAGGAAGTATCAGCAAGGTGGCAATTTTAGATGGGGCAAGTAGAGAGTGTCTCATGAGAAAATGGCGTTTGAAAGAAGGTGATAAGGTAGCAAGCCATATATTATTTGTATGAGAGTGTTGTAGGCAGAGAGAAGAGAGAAAATGCCAAAGTTCTTGCCACTGCGTTGCGAACAGACTATGTGTGAGGCAGGAAACACAAGCTAGTTAATCTAGGAGAGAGGTGATGGTGATTCGGACCAGTGATAACATTGCAGGTGTTGAAGAGTAGTTAAATTCTGGATAACTTTGGGAGACAGTGCTGACAGGATTTGCTCTGAAGGATTGCATGTGACTTATGAGTGAAAGAGAGAAAAATGAGAATGACTTCAAGAATTTTGGCCCGGGCAACTGTAAGGATGATGATATCATTTACCAAGATGTTAAAGATTATATGAGGAAAAAGGCATTGGAAAGACGATCCCAGAGTCTGCGGAATCTAGAAAATTTTGAACTTCTCTGTTGACATTCTAATTTCTGCCCATACTTTTAGTGAACCTTGTTTTGGCCCTCCCCAGACCATACTCCTTCTTATAGGGTGAGGCTTCTGAGGATCCAGAGGATGTGGCTCTCAGCCTCTACTTCTAGATCATGCTACATTTAGGATTCTTGGATTTCCTGTCAAATACCCCAATTTCATGTCCATGGTATGTAGATGTCCATCTTTCCAAGAGCAAGCCAGGCTATCAACACATGCACCCCTAGGCCAAGTGTATAACTAAGGGATGGCTGAATGTAGGGTAGGAGGGGTTGTGGATAGAGCAAGTAGAGAGGTGCCCACACATATCTGTACTAGGCCCTTTGAAGAGGGGGACAGAGCCAGGAGTGGGAAAAGAGTGGGAGCAGGTCACAGGCAAGTGACTTTCTCCACTCTGCCACATTCTGGCATGGGACTCCTAGGAGTTAGAATTTTAAATTCAAAGCCAGTCTTATAGGTCATTATGAGAGTATATTTAACAAGGTAAGAAGATAGTACATTTTTATTCAATAGTTTGATAACTTGACTCAAACATTTAGATATGGACCTGTATGTATATAGTCTCTCACCCCAGGCTCTGAAAATTATAGGTTTTGGTCTACACTGCTGATCATCCTGCTATTGGTATCAGAGATATATTTTTCTATATGGCACCCTGAGAAGTAAGGTCTGCATTCCTGAACACAATATTATCACTTTTTTCTTCTGTGGTAACACAAATGGGTTTATTTTTTTCAGATGAGATTCTAAAAGAAGTCCTCCCTATATCTGCTCCCACAATCTTTAGTTCAGTGTTGAGAACATGTGCTAAGTGCTGAAAAACTACTGATCCTCTCTGCTCTCAGTTTTCATACCTGGAAAACAAATGGAATTAACACTTAACTCAAAGGCTGTTGTGAGAAAAAGTAAATAAGAAAATGTAAAGAAAATAACTAAAATATTAAGCATATTGTGTCTAATACATAATGAGCACTTAAATGATTATTGTTCTATTCTCCATTCTATAAAATAGTATCTCACATTTTTATACAGTCTTAAGTTCTAGAAAAATATGGATAAATGCAAAGGCAAAGGAAGAATTTATTTAAGTGCTTTACTAATGCCCTCTGAATTCTCGCTCCCTTGAAAACCTGGCAGGACATTTAGATGCAGATCAATAACTACTGTGTTCTGTTTAAAGAGCTGGTGCTGGGCTTACTTTTTGAGTCAAATACATAATTCCCATTAGTGTTGATGGTAATTACCCCTGCAGAACAAAGCATGATGAGCAAAGCCCCTGCTGAGGAATTACTTTAATGACTTTGAACTTTAAGAAACTTCAGAAAGCTACACATGATGACAATCTCAGGCCCTGAACTCCTGCTGCCTCCCTAACTATTATTCAGTTGGTAGTTCTGAGCAAGTCACTTCTGGGGCCCTATTGTTCTTCACGCCTAAAGAGTGAGAAGCACATTCCAGAAAAAGTACCTGAAATTGGGAACTCAACATTTGATTGTTTGTATTGGTACAGATTCCTTTCTTACCATAAAATATCCAGCTATCAATTCAAAAGACAATATTTATCACAGTGCAGTAGAAGTGACTGTGGTAGCAGTAGTGGTTACTGTAATAACAGCATCCACCTATATTACTATGATTATAAATTTCTGATCACTGACCTAAACTGGGGCCTCAGCTCAATTAGCATTTTTAGTATAATCTTAATATATTCTTGCTGTATTTTATTCTCTACTGACCATAAAACTATATCTTCTCTACTCTTCATAGTCATCATTGAACCACACTGGGAAACAGACCATCCAGTTTTGAAAAAAAACTTTCAATCTATTAAGCATATATACAAAATAAAACTTTTTGTTAGAGATAAAAATAGAACTACTATATGATCCATCAATTTCACTTTTCCATATATGTCCAAAAGAATTGAAAGCAGTCTCAAAAAGATATTTGCATGCCTGTGTCTATAACAGCGCTATGTAAAATAGGCAAGAGGTGGAAGCAACCCAAATGTCAATTGATGGATGAATAGATGAACAAAATGTGGTGACTACCTTCAATGAAATATAAAAAGAAGGGAATCCTGTCACATGCTACAACATGTATGAACTTTGAGAACATTATGCTAAGTGATATAAGCCAATCACAAAAAGACAAATACTGTATGATTACACTTACATGAGTCATCTAAAGAAGTTCAATTCATACAAACAGAAACTTGAATGGTGGTTTCAAGGGGCAGGTAGAAGGGGAATTGTTAAATGGGTATAATATTTCAGACTTGCAAGATGAAAGAGTTCTGGAGATCTATTTCACAACAATGTGAATATACTTAACACCACTAAACTGTACACTTAAAAATGGTTAAGATGATAAATTTTACATATGTTTTTTACCACAAAAAAAACCCCTGAAGAACAAACAAGCAAAGAAAACCTTTTTGTTTTGTGTCACAGTTGTTTAACAAATATGCATTTATGCTTACTATGTACGTACCCTTCACAGTTTCAATATTTTGGCAGTATTTTATTTGGCAACCAATATTAGAGAGTTGGAAATTTGATAGTATCATAAAATTTAGAAACAAAACAACATAATTCTGGGTGTTTACGTGTCAAAAAATATTATGTGAAGAAAGAAATGCTCTCTTTTGGGGGGGAAATCTTGTGTTGATTTCTTCCTCTTTCCTTAATACACACCCTTACCTTAAATACCTTTCTTGATTCTGCAAGTCCAAAGTATCTACGAGAAGCATCTACTAAAGAGCAAGAGGGATTTCAAATGGCCTGACAGGCATTCCTTGGCTTGAGATCACCTGTACAAATTCTAGGAAGAAGGACAATTTTGGGGTTTACCCATGAACAGAAGTTGCTTTAAATGCAAAATTCTCAGGAGCAAAGCACTTTTCTTGCTTATGTTTAAGAATTGGAAAATTGTTTTTATGGAAAACATTCTGTCCTGAGACATAAATTGCATTCTAATTACATCTACAAGGCAGTTTTTCAAGAATGCATTGACTGCATTGGCAGAGTTTCTGGCAAAAGACACGAACTTAGAAATTCTATCAGCAAATTTGTTGAAAAAGTCGTAAGATGATGGAGAAAGCCCCATCTAAAGAGTTACAAACGAAGCCAAAAGACACTCAAAATTCTTTAACTTGGACATCAAGAATCTCGGGATTTTTTAAAATTGTTGTTTTCTTTTATTCTTTCTTTTTCTCCACCCTACGCCCCCCCACACCCCCGCCCTCCACTCAGTGATGTCATATACCAAGGACTGGTACATATTTTCTTAATGGGCCAGATAGTAAATATTTTAGGCTTTGTAGGACATACAGTCTCTGTTGCAACTATTCAGTTTTGCCATTGTAACACTAAACCTGCCACAAACAATAAATAAATGGGTATGGCTGTTTTCCAATAAGATTTTATTTACAAAAACAGGTGGCTGGCTGAATTTGGCCTGTAAGCTCTAGTTTGCTGACCCCTGTTTTAGGACATAACCAGGAATTTGGATTTTAGTCTAGTGGCAGTAAAAACCACTGTGTAGTTTTAAAAGAGAAAATGAATATGGTTAGGTTTTATAAATACCACTTCGACTACTGAACAGAGAATGAACGGAAATGAGTGGCAAGAATGGAATCAGGAGGCGAGAGTAATAGTCTAGTCACTACATGAAGGTGGCTTGAGCTGAAGTGGTGGCAGTGAAGGTGACATGTAATTTAATTCAAGACAGAGGCTGGGGTTAGAGATAAAACTTTGAAGTCAGCAACAGCAACGTTTTCATGGTATTTAAAGCCATAGTACCAGATTACTCAGACAAAAAGTGTAGGTTAAAAGTGTGAATAGAGAGGATGGTCAAAGACTGAGCTGAAAAATTTTATGTATAAAATAAATGGCTGATATTCTGCCTATAGTTTACCAACTTCTAACTTAAAATATTAATTTTTGTTCTTTTCTTTTCCAGACTTCCTTTTATGTGACCCTTCCTCTTGTTAGTCAATTAAATTGTTATAAATGGGATACAAGAGAAAAGAAACTGACATATTTTTTAACTGCCAAAATGAGCTCTTGAAAATTAAAACAAAAATTTCAAGGGAAGAAAAGCAAAGAGTTTCTGTCATAATACCAGGAATCAAAAGAAAATGGAAAAAGAGCCAGACAATCCCATATATATTCTTTTCATCTTCCCACCTTTAGTTCTTAAGAGAATGTATGATAATCACTGGAACTGAGGAGATTAGGGAAATGAAGATGTGGTATTTTTTGAATAGGGGGTAGAAGGGGGAGATGATAAAATATAACAAGGATAAAACACAAGAAGACAGGAGTGAGGATTAAGAGGTTCTGACTATAGCATAGGGCGAGTGCCAAGGAGATTCACAGAATCTGTGCCAATATCTACAGATCATGAATCACCATCTGTGAAAACACCATTACCTTATTCTTTTCATTTCTGTGAGGTAAGGGTCTTATGTTGACAGCCCCTGGTATAATACTTGGTATATTATTATTAAATACGACATATATTCATTTGCAGCCTTTGCTGAGTCCTATCCAGTTGGCACCATCTGGATATTACCCTTCTTTAACTGCTAAACACTCTTGTCATCCTTTAAAACAGCTAGTGGGATCCTTATCACTTGGAAAGGGGTGGTAGTATGAAAAGGAAAGTCCCAATAGATAGTTGGGAGAAAATTAAAACAGTTGAAACCCATCTCTATTACATATAACCATCATAAATATATCTTCCAAGTTTAGTGAAAATCTGTCTCTTTTTTGAGTGAAGTAATATCTGATAGAGAGAAACTAATTGTGTCCCGTAGACTTGACAGAGCTTTAAGGTGGGATAAAGAAATACTCAACTAGTTGTGCTCTCCATAGCTGCTAATTTAGGAATTCACTTTTATTAATCCTTGAATATATTCTATTTTCTGGTTGTTTTAAAGTCTTTGTTATTTGCCTGACTCTGATTCTACTAGTTAGCATTTTTAATTTACATAATTAATTATTAACATTTAGGCGCTCTGCAAAAATTTCTATTCCATATCAACCACTTATGAAGGCACCTATGAAACACCATCACTAGTCAAATAATGAGATTATTAGTTCTGCAAGGGCGTGGAAAATAATCAGTTCTAACTTCCATATCTTATAGATGAGAATACTAAGGCCTTGATGAATGAAGTGTCATATCCAATATCATATGTGTGGAATTAAGACTAAGATGAGAGGTTTTCTAACAGTAATCCATGTTCTTTCCAGGATTCTATGGCACTGGTGATGTCATTTAGTTCCATAGTTTCCCGTGGAGATTGAATATGTCTTAATGATTATTTGAGATTTCCTAGGTGGAAGAGCCCCCTTACTGCACAAAATAAATTTGCAAAATAAATTAAAAAACAATCAGTAACCTACTGTGACATTTCACTAGCCTGTTTGGACCAAAGACAATACAACTGATGAGAACACTCATCAGCAGTGCAGTGTGAAGAGTCAATTCCAGAGCACTGTGGACTACCTCCTGCAGCAACTGCCAGTGGATTTCATTCATCTGTTTCTGGTTGCTGTTCTTTCTTACCAACATTCTTTTTCTTCAAAGTCAGGTCCCTTGGAGTTGATTCAAAAGAAATTGAGAGACACTTAAATCAGCCTTAGTAAAGAGAGATTCAATATGAAGAATCAGGGATATTTCCAAAATCCCCAAAATTCAGCTCACACTTATCAAGAACTCTCTGGAACCCCATGGGTTCTTACCTCTTCCAATTTTCATATCTGCCTCTATTTTCTTGTTCTGTTTTTATTTTATTTTATTTTTAAATCAGGTGCGTTCTGTGAGCACTTGCTCATCAATACATACAATCCAAAAATTGCTACTGAGAAACAGCAGAGCAGCCTCAGTCCCCAAGTTCACATCTCTCACAGGCAAAATACCTTTTCTAAAAAATTTGTGGGAGCATAAAGTAAGTTATTGAAATTTCTAATGTAACTGAGTAGAGCAATAATGGTCACTGTCAAAATTTCTTATGCAGGTATAAAACTGTAAAATTTTTTAAATGCTTACACATTCTCTTATGTTTACCTCATCATAATCATCAAGGATGTGGCCAGGTGACATCGATCCCATTTTAGAGCTGGAAAAACAAACTCAAAGACTTTAAGTGATTTATTCCAGCAAAGTCAGCTCTTTTAGCTTCTAGTCCATTTGCCCTTTCAATACCTACATCTATAGCCACTGGCTTGTGAAGGAAGAAATAGTAGTAATGTTATGAAGGTGATGACAGAGGCCAAAGAATAGGTAAATTGAGTAGCCACCTGACTATTTCAAAACTCGGGTCAGATTTCTGTCATTCTATAAACTGATTATTATTCTTGGACCCCACGGTACCTTTTTCCCTTTTTTTATTCTCTTCCATATGAATACACCAAATTATTGTAATCTGTGTTTTCAAATTTTACTTAACTTTTAACTTCCTGTTGCCAAGTTCCTCTTCTGGTAGTGAACCAGGAGTGACCTGAAAAACTGGCAGAAAATAATGTGGATGATGATAGTAACGACAATAACAACCCAAGCAGGTCATCTACAGGATTAAGGTTTCTTTTGAAACTGAGGAACAGCATAAAAAAAAAAAAATGCAAAGACAGATGTTAAATATCTGCCACTAGATGAAAGAATTCCTTATTCAATGATTGATATGACGTCTGAGGAACTAACTCCATGTGTTAAAACACAGCAGAAAACTTGAGTACAAAGGTATTATGCAAACAAAGAACAGCATTTCCATGTGTATAAGTTTAACTGGGTCTGGCTGAAGTAAGCTCTGGGGCACCTTCCTTAACACAGAAGGGAGAATCTGGGATTTGTATCTAAAAATTTTGCATGGTTAGATCATTGTTTACATAAATGTAAGGTGGTAGTTTCCAGTAGGGTATCCTGAGTGAGAATCCACTAGTGAAGAAAATATGGGCAAATATTTTAAATGTTTCCGAGTCATATGTAAACAAATACAAAGTTAATATGTGACGATAGCATCAGGCTATATTAAGTTAAGCAGATAATATCTCCATATCAGGTTTCTTCCACCTAGAAATGTGCCATCTGAGAACAACAGGGAACAAATCTCCACGAAACAAATGTACCTTTTAAACTTAAATCAGAAAAATCTTTTCACAAGGCTCATAAGCCCAGCCTAAAAGAAAACTGTAGCATTTTAATTCAAATGGAAACTACAACTGTTCTTGCTGACTAAAATGTTCATTTGCACATTTTTAATTGACCACTTTATGCTCTTTATAAAATTACCTCAGCCTTGAATAACGTCCACTATTACACTAATAATCAAGAAGAAGAAGAAAAAGTAATGTCTTCTCTTATATGGGGAATGAACATTCTTACAGCAACTTCTAGACTTCCTTTCATTTAAAGCTTCCTCTTTAGCTCAATGCACATAAATCTCACCTGATTACAATTTCATCAAGCCTCTGTTCTCCTATGTTCACCTCTCCCTAGGCTGATACACTGGATTGTAAGAGTGATGGTAAACCATGAAAGAACCAACCAAACCAAGCTATGAGAATAAAAGAAAAATGCTGGCCAACAGAAACCCAGTCCTTGAATCCTGAAATCTCAAGATTTAGAAGTTGAAAAGACACTATGAAAGAAAGCAGTGAATCCCATGGAAAAAAGCAATGAAGTGACTGGCAATGAAAATGAGTATGGCCTTTTCCCTTATTTACCATAAGGATCTCTACTGCATGTGGCCAAGTCATTCAATCTCTTGGAAAGTCACTTTCGTCATTTGCAAAAAAAAAAAAAAAAGAATACATAACCCTGACTAATTCAGAAGGCTGTTGAAGGAATTAAATGTAAAAGTTATTTAGAAATTCATTTTACTCTATAAAGCACTAGGTAAATATAAATAAATCTAAATCTAAATGGGCTTTTTATTTTACTATTGTTTATTACCTCTTTTATAATCCTCGCTCTTCTATTCTAACTTCTCATTAATCCCTTTTCCTTTTTCTTTAGTCTGCATTTAACTTTAAAACATGAAAGTCTTTTGTTATAATTCGCACATAGTTGAAAAACCACTTGGCCTGGGTAATGCTTCAACTCACAGAAACAGCAAGTTATACACATGCTAGCAAGTTGTGTCATTTCCCTGCACCAAGGGCAGGCTAAGTCTGTCTTTCACCATGTCTGGCTCATGTGGCCAGTTAAGGGTGGATGGAGTCCTAGGATCCCTTCTTTTCTGGGTTTGGATGGTGCTCAAAACCAACTAAAAATCCCCTGGTACTACATAAAGTACAGTTAAATCTGGGGAAAAGTGGAAATAATTATGGGTTTGCAGGGTCACTTTAAAAATACAAGCATCTTTTCTATTGTTATTCTTTTTTTTTTTTTTTTAAATAACCCAAAAGTAATGAGATTTCCCAGGGATTAACTTGCTCATCTGACCAAATCTGGCTCAACATCCTGACCATGTCTGGTTATAAGATGTGACTACCAAAAACATAGCTTCTCATCCCCTACACCACGTTTTACTCATTACCTGGCAAAGGTACAAGCCAAAATTCTCGTAAACCTCTTGATTTCCTGTTCATAATTTGGGGAAGTAAACCATGGCTGAAAAACCACATGAAACTCCATTAAATGAATCTAAATAAATTATATCTCTGCAAATGAATCACCACTTATCCAAATTCCATGTACTGCACAGAGACAGGAATGGTCAATAAATGCCAGACTCCCAATAACCACAACACACAGACTCAATCTGTGGGACAACCCCATCTCAACTGCACGTAAGGAGAAAGCAGTATCTGCAACTCTTGGCCATAACCAGAAACGTGCAGATCAAACAATAGCCGTGTGTCTGTGTGACCGCCTCCCCATACAGGATAAATTAGGAAAACTGAATTAGAACACTAAAATGGATGCCAACTTTAGACAAGAGCAAAGAAGAAAAGATATTAAGTACTGAAAACAGTTATGAAAGAATGCACATAAAATAACCTAAATTGCACAACTTTTTCATGATCACAGTGAGGCCATTTTATTGACAAGGTTGTACTAGATTGTCCTTTATTCCTTAAACAAACATTTGTGAAATTCTTATTTGTATTTCAGGGGCTGTGCTAGGTGCTAGGGAAATAATGATCCTACCTTCATAGGCCAAATGTAATCTATTGCCTATTTCTCATATATAAAGTTTATAAAACACAATCATTTGATTATGTGTAGTCTATGGCTGGTTTCATGCTGGAATGACAGAATCAATTAGTTATGACAGAGAATGCAGGGCCCGCAAAGCCTAAAATATTCACTATCTGTCCCTTTACAGAAAATATTTGCACATCCCTGGTCTAGGGGGAAGAAATGGACAAGTATATAGGAAATTATATATCAGCTTAATAAGAGTTTTGATGTAGGGATTTTGTAGTTTCAAATAAAAATTTGGAAGACTAAGGAAAACTGGGTAACATTTAAACTGAGACCTAAAAATGAACAAGTAATACACCAGTTAATGGGAAGAGAAAGTATTCCAGGAAAGGTCATGTGCAAAAACCAGGAGGCAAGAGAGAGCATGTCCCAGTCAGGAACTGAAAATATAGTACCTAACTGTACAAAGAGAGTAGAGGGAGTAAGGATGACAGATAATGGCAAAGAGAAAATTAGGACCCAGATTACGAATCTTTCTTTACGTCATTTAAAGAAGTTTGGAAATTATTCTGAGAGTTTAAGCTGTGGAATGAAATAATTGAGCTGTATGAACCTATGATTCATTATTTACATAAGATTTATGAAAAGACTCATTTCCGATATAGCCACCAGGAAAACAAAAGCAATAAACATGAAATTGAAAGTCACCAGGAAATATTAACATTCAAATTAATCTATCCCTTCAACCCCTACCAACCTGTGGCTCTGGGAATGTAGTGGCTGCGACAACATGATACTAAAATTTATGTACTGGCTGTTTATGCTACCTTGATGCTATCTTCCCTGTAACTCAAGTCAGTGCTTCAACTCTAGTTTGTACTGACAATACAACCAAAGCTCATCTGACAAGATAGCGGTGGTGCTGAAGAGGAAGCCAACATGCCCTGCCTGCAAACTGAAGCAACTGAGGTAATTTAGGTTTGATTTCTGCCTTTCCTATAAAATATATATATATAATTACCCATGGTGTTTACCCTATTTCATTGGGTGCTCCATCTCAGTCTTATTTCCTTGTCCTTCCTCCTCAAAATGTCTTAACAGAGGAGTGTCCCAGTACTCAATCTTTAGACTTATTTTCTAACACTAACTCTCATTCAGTGAATAAATCCAGTCTTAGTGCTTTAAATAAAATCTATAAGCAGATGATTCCCAAATGTATTCCTTTATCTCAGGCTTCTCTCCTGAACTTCAGTCTTGTATATCCTCTTGTCTATTTTATATCTCCAATTGGATGTCTAGTAGACATCATAAACTCTATTTGTCCCTCACCAAACTTCTTCCTCTCAGAACTACTCAACCTGAGTCTTTTCTATCTTATTTGATAGCAACCACATCATTTCCACTATTCAGGTCAAACATGTTGAAGTCATCCCTTGCTCCTCTCTTTTCCTCATGCTCTTTACCCAATCTGTCAGGAAAGCCTGTGGATTCTAACATACAAAATTTGACCTTTCTTACCAGCTCCACTGTTGCCACTTACCACCAATATCCTCCACCTAGACTATTGAAATAACTTCCTAACTGTTCTCCCCAATTCCATCTCTTTTGCTTCAAGTCTATTCTCAAAACAGGAGTTAGAGTGATTCATTTAAAATATAAGTCAAAACGTGTCACTCTTTTGCTCATAAACTCATACTGACTTCTCATCTTACTCAAACGGCTATGCTCTGCCTATGCCTGGCCCCCATAGCTTCTCCATCTCTACTCCTATGCTCTTCTCCTTACTCACGGCATTGCAGATCTGCTGATCTTGTTGTTTCTCAAATATAATAGGGTATACCAGGAATGCTCTTGCCTTGGGGTTTATGTACTGGCTGTTTATGCTACCTTGATGCTATCTTCCCAGGTAATCATATGGCCAGTTACTTCACCTACTGTAGTAAACTGAATCGTTGACCTCAATTCTTCTCTCTACCCTTTATCCACACTATTGCTTTGTCATAGGTTCAGAGTACTTTCCTGTCTCTTGACATTTGGCTTGGCCATTTGACTTCCCTTGACAAATAGCATATTGGCAGAAGCTACACTGAGCCAATTTTGAACCTAGCCCTAAAAAGATTTGCTCTCTTGAATTTTCATCACCATGAAAAGTCTTCCCCCTACCTGATTGTACTATTCAAGCTATGCCCTACATGGGACAGAACTGCTCCAGCCAATTTACAGACCATTGAACAAGAATAAATGATTGCTCTTTTAAAGCAGAGGTTGGCAATCTTTTTCTACAAAGGGCAAGATGGTAAATATTTTAGGCTTTCCAGTTTAGTCTGTATAGTCTCTGTTATAACTACTCAATGATGTTACTGCACTTAAAAGCAGCCAAAGACAACATGCAAATACAAATGGGGCGTGTCTGTGTTTCAACGGGACTGACTTACATAAACAGACAGCAGTGAGCTAAAATTTAATTGGTCTGTCTGACTCCAAAACCCCCTCGTTGATCATTAAATCACTATAATATCATTTAATTCCATTAAGGCCAGTGTCTAGGGAAAACTATAATATTTCATTTTAAAAATAAAAATGATACATAAATATCATTGATAAGATACATCCAGCCAATTTGACTTTTATTTCATAATGTTTTTTATTTGTCTAATAACCATGTAAGCGTCATCTAGCCACTTGTTGCTTTATATCTTGATATATGATTGCTAATTTTGCCCAAATTTCCCTTATTATACAAGGCCTTTCTGACCTGCTTTGTATCCATGTTCCTGACTCAGTCTGTGATTACTTTGAAGATATCAGACCAATCACCCCAAAGCTGATCCAACATCTGTAAATTCTAGCTGGTCTTTGGACTTTCTTGGCCTGCTACTCCACTTGACTTTGTACTTGAATTACCTCAGTATGTACTAAATCATTGACAGTACTCGAGAGCCACATTCTGAACTAAAGCTTCTTCCCCCGCCCCGCTCTGGTCTAGCCTTAGACCATACAGAATGAGCTGTCAACCTCTCAATATTTTATGAGTGTTCATTTTCACATGTTAGAATTAGTAACACTGCCAGTCAGTATTAGTTTCCATTCCATTTCTGTTTACAGTAAACTGGAAACTTTTACCTTCAGCTTTCAGAAAACAGAATTCTAAAGTCACATTTCTATTTCTTGAAGGAATTCGGGTGAACCTTAAAGATCCTTATTTCTATCACTTATGCCTCAAGAGTATCAATGCCCTTTGATGAAAGCCCATTCTATGAAGTCAGACAGATCTGCCTTTACATACTGGTTTCACTATTAAATAGATATGCCCATTTGGACAAATTATGTAATGCCCTCAGTTTCCTTATCTCTAAAATATTTTAATAAAACTAACTTTATAGAGTTTGTTTTCAAGGTTAAATGAGATAATTGATGGATGCTTAGATAACATTTTTTAGAGATAAAGTTATATATACATAGTTTCCCCCCTCCATTTTCCTTTTTAATTTACTTTCAGGAAAGTTGATAACCAGCTCCAAGCCCTTTACTGTAAGGAGAGATATATGTTAGGGGAGAAAACAGAAAGATACTATAAGATGATTGGTTTCTAATTTATAAAAACAAAACAAAACAAAACAAAAACCTTTTAGGGGAAGGGATTCATTAGCATAGTTAGAGTGAAATTAAGACGTATGAAAGCAAAATGTTTTTCAACATAGAATATAAGGATTACCACGTGCTAGAGAAGGAGAAATGAGGAATAAGTCTCTAGATTTCAAAACTAAATAGAACAAAAACTCTGTGGTACCCCTGGAATTTGGCCAGATGCCAAGAAATCACATATGCCTGGTATGTCAGGTTCATTAAAGATTATAATGAGATAAAAATCTAGGCAAGTAGTTTGGGGGTCAGATTTTGCCACTTTACACAGTGAAAACTACTTGATTTAACAAGGTTGCCAAATTTTAAGATGTAAGATTTCATTTAAGAGCTATTTTAGGAAGATTAATTTGAGGGAAGTCAGAATTATAGAGAGAAACTGAGAGAAAAGCTGGTAGCAGAGAGATTAGTGAGATGGAAGGTAGGGTTTATTGCAATAGCAGAAATCTGAGGTGATAAAATCTTGAACTTATAATAGTTGATCCTCCCAATTCCTGGACTTTAAAGACTGAGTGAAGAAAGCACTTTGGCCAAGATTTCAAGATGCTCTTGGCCTTGCCAGACATAGTTATAGCCACTGTGAGCTAAACCAGAGCCTGAAACAGAAATCCCATTTAACCTGGTTTTGGTATGCTAGGCATATTACAGGATAGACCTTTGTCTTCTCGTCAGGAATTCACTAAAGATAACCATAGGTCTAAGAGGTATAAAACTGGGTACGAGTGAAAATGACAGTCTGAGAGAGCATTGAGTAGCTCACTGATTGTAATGGCTTCAAAATCAGGCTTGCTGCTCTCTTAAAGGCAAAGGGAGTGTGCATGGTGTTTTCTTTTACATAGTATTTAAGAATCCTTTTACTTCTTTTAAAGATTATTATCACCATTAAAATACAAACCGGACTTTCATTGGCCTTAAACAACATATATCAAAAAACTGATGGATGCCATTTAGGCTTAGGGAAGGTTTTTCACTTTCCCTGGAGCTGTTTTCTCTCATCAATAAGAAAGTCAGAATTCCCCCAGTTACAGAAAAGCATTAACAAGATACTTACTGAGTCTGCCTAAAAATTTAGTAACTATTAAATATAGAAATAAATATCATATAATCAGTTATCCAGTAACTACAGAAAGTAATTATGGCTTGAAGATCAGTCACATAATCTTCACTTTGTCTTAGAATGAAATCTGTAGAGATTTCAGTTGAACTGATTTTTACTTAAGAAATAAAGGAAAGAAGATTCAACACTTTTGAGAATCTACTATGCTCCAGGTACTTTGCTGGGCCCTTGGCATGTGTCATTTCATTCAAACTTTACGGTAACCCTGTAATAAGCTAAATATTACTATGTTAATTTTATAAACCAGAACATACAGCCTCAGAGAAATAAGATCATGTGACAAAAATAAAACACACAAACATGGATTGAAGCTAGGATTTTACTCTAAGCTTATCTCTCAAATTTTACAAAAGATAATATAGAGAAGTATATGACTAATTTCCAAACAAAATATATAAGAACTACTGATTAACATTAAAAGAGAAAAAGGAATTAAAGCACTTACAACATGTAAGTTACTTTACATGTGCTACCTTATTAATATCAGTCCCATTTTATTGACGTAGAAATTAAAGAGCTGGATTCAAATTCCGTCTTTGTGACTCTTAAACTCCTGCTGCTTCCCATTGCATAGAATCATAAAAAGCTAGAATAAAAAGGTACCTAATCTTATTCAACATCTTCATTTAACAGCTGAGTGAGTAGAGGCCAATAGATAAGTGATTTGTCCAAAGGCAAACAACTTGTCAGTAATCGAGAATTCTTGTGATTGCTTCTGGGGTTCTTACCAAGCGCCTAGGCCTTTAGATCTCCTAAACTATGAGGACTGTCACTCAAGGTCTATTTCTGTTAACTTTTACTATGGATTTTGTCATGCTTCAGGGTTGCTCCTTTGCTACTTCGAATACTTATCTTTCACTACATCTCTCCTCTTTAGAACAATGATTACTAACTCTGGTTTTTTAATACTCAGTTTTGTTAAATCTGCATCTTGTTCATTCTTCTTCTTTTTTTATTTTTTTGTATCTCTCTGGTAAAAAACAGAAGCCATTCTTTAGTAACTCATTCTGTCTTACCTGGCTCACATTATCTACCTTACAGTCAATTTATAACATATAACATATAACATATAACATACGTCCACTTCATTTTATCTCCACTGGCTACCATTAATCCAGTCTGAATTACCATCATCTAACACTTAGTTTTATACATTCACTTCTATTGGATATCCCTCACTGAATACCCCATCTCTCATCAATTTTGTTCTTTTGTGATCTATTCTCCACACAACCAGAAATCAGAGAATCTTTTAGAAATACTAATCTTATGTTTTAGATCTCTTTAAAACTCTTCGATGACCCTCAGGTGTTAGTATAATCTACCTGAATGTACCTCTTGGATTTCCTTGTACCACATCTTTTAATACTTACTTCCATCAGTATACTTCCAACACATTGACTATCTCTCATTCCTCAAACACTTTCAACACACCCTTTCAGTATTTTATCAGTTTAATTATAATTTCCAGAGAGGCTTTTGCTGTTCTCTTTAAACTAGTATCTTTTTAATTTTTCATCATAGGAGCCTGTATTTTTGCTTTGTTGCACTTATCTCAACCTCTAAATACTGACCTGTTTTTGTGGTCATTTACTGATTGTCTCCCTCTCTAAACTGTAAAGACCATAAAGGCAGAAACTAGGTCTATTTTGTTCTCTGCTAAATCCTCTACCTTATCAAAGTGACTTGATCCATATTAAAAGCTCATGAATATTTGGTGAAAAGATGGATGCCTAAACACTCAAAAATAGCTCAATTATTTTATGATTTGTAATGATATTCTCTCAACACAACTTATTTATATTGATTCACTTTGATTTAAGAAAAATCAAATTTTCTATACTATACTTGATAGTGGGCAAGAGAGAATAAGAGAAACATTAAAAAATACAAGTAGAGATGGAAATTAACATGTTATATATACCCCAAATGATGGAGAATAAACTTTAAATATGTTTTACTTCCCAAAAAGTATTTAATAAATGACTGCCTTCTCTGCCTATTCCAACCTCAATTTCTTTTAAAATAATGAAAAGTAAGAAAGAACTGACCTTAATCAATTTTTCTCCAATCTTACTATTCCATGATTAAAACTGGTTCTGGAGACGATAAATGTCCACAGAGTAGGTGAAAAAAATTCCTGGCTTACATGAATAAGGGCAGATATAGTAACCTACTCAGAACATAGGAGACATATATACACACACATACAATATAACATCAGATTGGTTTTATATACATAAAATGTACTGGTTCATCAAAAGGTATCTGCCTAAGAAATACACGACAGTAAAGAAGTTAGAAGTTCTTATCAAGCATTTACTGATTGACAGACAGACTTTATGATTCGGTTGGATCCTGATGAAATATCCTTGATGGAATTGCTTGATGAAAACTTTTCTTGTAGTTTCCTGTCAATAAACTGCTCATATTGAACACAACAAACAAAATTATCATGAAATTCAGGTAATTAAAAAAACATATAGGTATGTATGTGTATATTACATATATATATTTTATATGTCAATGTTATCAAAGCAAAAAGAATTGTCCTTAGCATCTTGAATTACACACAAATTCTTCATATAATTTTCCCTTTATAGATACAGCAACTATGTAATATATATTCTTTGTTATAATTTCACTCCAATTTTGACAGCATTATAAATAAGACAGACGAGTTCTTAATCAACTCTCCTATCCAACTTCCTCAATTTTTTTTGTGAAATAAGGCAGAGTAAAAGTATTTAAATAAATAAAATAACCTGTTAACTTTATCTTGTTTTATGAATGTTATAAATGGGGTCTCAACTCAAATATATAAATTATTATCCCTGTGAGTCCCAACTAGGCTTCTGTTTACCAGATGGAAGTAAAAAGTGACAGTATATGCAACATGTGCTTCAAATCCTGCTGTCAAGACTTTTACAAAATGATATATCTCTAAACATTCCACTATAGTCCAGATGTGTTGAGCTTGATCTGAAAAAAATAAATTAATTAAAACAGCTACAGGTACAGGCAGGAATCTGTTCCAGTTTCATCAGGAAGATTGCTTGAAACTTCTTAATAATGGTCGTTAAAATAAAAGGCAGTACAGAGCATAGAGCTAGAGAATATCATTGAGACCTGCTTGAGAATGCTCAAAAATGACAGGTTATTCTAAGCCTCAATCATTGTGCTCTGGAAACTATGTTAAAGAAAAAGCACCTCCTGGCCAGCAGAGGGCAAGATCAAGAAAACAAGCAGATAATCTTTCACACTGATAATTAACAAAGTACTTTCATATATCTTCTGCTATGGTCCGAATGTTTGTGTCCCCCTACAATTCATATATGTTGGAAACCTACCCCCAAGGTGGTAGTATTAAGAGATAGGGCCTTTGGGAAGCTCCATCCTCATGAATGAGATTTAGCGCCTTTAAAAAAGAGGACCAAAAGAGTTCCCTACCCTTTTCTCAGGTGAGAATACAAGAAGTCTGTGACTGGAAAAGGGCTCTCACCTGACCATGCTGGCACTCTGATCTAAACATCCAGCCTCCAGGGCTGTGAGACATTAATTACTGTTGTTTATAAACCACCTAATCTGTGGTATTTTGTTATAGCAACTCACACGGTAAGGTACCTTCTTTTATCTAATTCTTAAAGCATATATATTATTGCTCTGATTTTGCAGATGACAAAAATAAGACGCTGAAAACTTAAATGACTTGCCCAGTGTCATCACTGTTACTAACTAATAAGGCCAGCTTTTGTATCCATTCTTCATACACCAAATTTAGTGCTTTTCTCACAATATCACCAGCAAGTTTTATCTACCAAGCTTAAGCTCCGAAGGGACTTTTGAATCATGCCTTTCTTCATACAGATCATATTTCTCAGGCCACATCGAGTTTAAGCACCTCTATTAAGAAAGACTATACAGTGGTGTGAGTGTAAGTGGTACACAGCATGGTACCTGATAACTAATTGAACTGTCCTTGGTAGCGTCGCTAGCTCTAAGACACACTGACAGAATGGGAACATGGCCTTGAATGAATGAATTTATCTCCTGAGCGCCTTCAGGTAAGTGCAGTTTTTATTTTATTTTTTTGAATTCTAGTTTATTCTTTGACTCTCATAGCCCTATTCTCTTCTGCTTCTTTGTTTGCTAAAATCTAACCCATTGTCTTAAGAGATAGCCAAATTAAGACAAAATAAAACTAAAAGCCACATTGTAGCTAATAGTGATCCACATATTTTTTCTAATGTCATACTCTTTATTTCAATCTTTCTTTAGGAATCAGAAGCAATCTCATATCTTTCACAAAACCTCTTTCCATAACTCTGATCTTCAAGGATTAAGGAGAAAAAGCTCATCTCTATGTAAAGAGCATAAAACTTGATATCAATTGAGCATAACACTGTTACATAAGAGAAAATATTATTTCATCATTATATCTTTTAATCTATACTGTATTTTATACCATTATGTTTGTATTATTAAGCAAGTTATCTAAAGTTTAAAAATCAGGCAAAAAGATCACATGTTCTTTCAATGTTATACTGGAGCATTGTCCATCAGGTTTATTTCCAAGGACTATTTGACAAATTCAGGGTGGGTGTAGCATTATTTGATTACTGGTCAAAGGGCAAACACTGTGAAGTTTCATGTTATTTTGCAGATTTCTATCTGGTAAAATTTCAAATGACTTCTGTCCATGACAAAAGGTAAACTCACAGATTATAGATATGCTCTCTAGGACATTAACCAGGTATAAAATAACCTGCCATCTTATACCAGCATTCTTTCTTCAATGCCTATAAGTACTCAGTTCTTCGAATACTTTTTGAATCAATTTTATTATCTTGCAGACTCTCTTATTTTATTAATAAGCTCAGTCTTGACACATGCCCATTATACATTTGTATGAATGTTGTGTTTTTGAACTTTTAAAAATTTATATAGCACTTGCTCTGTACCCTATGCTTTTTAAAATAAACTCTTACTTAGTTCCCAAAACAATCATATGAAGTAATACTATTATTTCCACTGAAGAAATGAAGAAATACAGGCTCGAAATATAAAAATGAAAAAATACACTCAAAGAGATTTTCTTGAATTTACACATCTGGGAAGTGGTGGAGACAGGCTTCAAGCTCAAATCTCTATCTAGAGCCTGAGTCATGGTCACAAAGACCCTTTTGCTGGAGCTGTAGAAACTTTGGTCTACTCTGAGATAGGGTCAAAGAGCAGCAGAAGAGGGTTAGATCTCCATGAACAAGGTGCTGTTTGTGACTATGGGGTTCATATAACAGATTTATTGAATACTATTCATTCATATATTCATTCGATAAATATTTATTCATTAACACCTACTCTGTGTCAAGTGCTGTGTTTATTGATTGGGGAGAAGGCAAGTGATCAGTAGTAAAAGATAAAGCAGGCACAGATTCTACTCTTAAAAAAACTTATAGTCTTTAATAAGAATCACATTAAAAAGTAAAATAGATGCACAAAATACTAATTAGTCTGAGTTTATTCATATAATGAGTATTTATTAAATGCCTAGAATGTGTTAAACACTGCTGGATACTTGAAGATAGAGCAATAAAAAGACAGTTTGCTCTTTGTCTTCACAATGTTTATTTTAAAAATTCAAACAGTAAACATGTAATTATAATAGTGATGAGTATTTTAAAGAATACTTATAGTATGTTTTGCAAGCACATACCCAAAGAATTCTACCTATAGGTGTTTTGTTTTCTTTAAACTCTTTTAAGTTTATAAATATGTAAAAAATGCTAAGAATACTAATTTTAAATAAGACTGATATAAATAAATATCATTTTTAAATACAAGATTAAAAGGGGTATGTGTCATAAGAGCTATAGGTAAGTAAATATGAGAATTCAGAGGAAGAAGGAATTGCTCCCAATAAATGCAATACAAAGTGACCATATGGCCTAGTGGCATTTGAAGTAAGAACTGATATCAAAGCTGTACTATCTCTTTTAACATGAGAAGCATATCAGTTATATACACTGCCAATGCAAACCTGCTTCTTAACTAGGTGCTGTGATGAAAGGGACATATTTTTGAAAACTCAGAAGAGTAAAAAGAAAACTCATCCCTTTGATGGTAAATGTGAACTCGTGACTTACATTGGTCATGAAAATGTTAGTAGAAGTATGTCACTTCCTTGAAAAAGCTTCAAAAGCTAGTCATTAATTTGTCTTTCTCTCCCCCATCGAAATAGTTCTAAAAGTTTATGTCATAACAGAGCCTCCATCAGCATGAGTACCTGAGTAGCTATGCTGAACATAGTCTGTATTGACTTGTCTCATACACATAGCATGAATTAGGAAGTAGGCTATTGCTGTGTTACGCCATAAGCACTTTTGAATCTTTGTCACTGTAGCATAACTGAGCTTACCCAGACAGATGCAGTGAGGAAAGGATAAACTGTTCAATAAATTAATCTTAGTCAAATAAGTATTCATATAGAAAAAAATGAAAGGGAATCCTTACCCCACAGGATACACACAAATCAATTCCACAAAAATTAAAAACTTAAATTAAAAACTTTAAAATTTTTAAAAGAAACAAGAACACATATTTATGACCATAAACTTAAAATTATATCTTAAATCAAACACAAAAAGTCTTAGCCATAAAAGGAAAGATTGGTAATTTTAACATGAAAATTCATGTTATAGATACAACACTCAAATCCTGATGCATAAAACAGGAAGAAGAAGGAGGAGGAGGAGGAGGAGGAGGAGGAGGAGGAGGAGGAGGAGGAGGAGGAGGAGAAGAAGAAGAAGAAGAAGAAGAAGAAGAAGACGACGACGACGACGACGACGACGACGACGACGAAGAAGAAGAAGAAGAAGAAGAAGAAGAAGAAGAAAATGATAAATTAGATTTTATCAAAGTCTAAAAAGCCACTGACTGGGAGAAAATATTTGCAGATCCCATACCCAATGAAGAACTTGTATCCACAACATATAAACACTCAAAATTCACTTATAAGAAAACACAACCCATTTTTTTTTAATGGGCAAAGATACGAACAGACACATCACCAAAGAAAATATATGTATTGCTAATAAGCACATAAAAAAAATGCTCAGAATCATTAGTTACTATTAGTTATTGCAAATTAAAACAAATTTAGATGTCATTACAGCCTTATTAAAATAGATAAAATAAAAAATTTTGAGCATACTTATTTTGCCAAGAATGTAGAACAACTGGAACTCTCAACACTACCAATTGGAATGTAAAATTGTATAACCACTTGGACAGGTTGTCAGTCTTATAAAGTTAAACAAATCTACCATGTAATCTAGTCATTACACTTCTAGATGTCTACCCAAGAAAAATGAAAACATATGTTGGCACAAAGATGTGCATGTAAATGTTAATAACAGCTTTATTTGTAATTGGCAAAAAGGGGAAACAATACAAATGTATCAATATGTGAATAAATAAACAAATTGTGGTATATTGCTATAATAGAATACTGCTGAGTAATAAAAAGAAACAAATTATTAATACATACAACAGGTGAATCTCAATATAATTATGCGGAGTGAAACAACCTTGAATCTCACTCCCTAAAACAAAGAGTACATATTCTATTATTTCATTTATATAAAACTCTAGAAAGCGCAAAGTAATATATAATGACAGAAAATATATCTGCAATTGCCTGGAAGTGGAAGAGGTCCATAAAAGGACAGGAGGAAACTTTTGGGGATAATTATCTTGACTATGGTCATATTTCACAAGAAAACATAAGTAGAAACGTATCAAACTATGTATATTAAGTATGGATTGTTTCCTTATATGTCAATTATACTACAATACAGGTTTTTTTAAAAAAGTTAAGTTAATCCAAAGAAACCAGAAGGAGTTGGTCGTTGTTGCATTTTCCTTAGTAGTGGTATCTTTACTCTTCTCACTCTGCCTGCAGAACCATATGTGACTGTCCTGCTCCTTGAGCCATGCTACTCCTGATTGCTCACCCCCTTTCGAAATTGTCCTCCTAATCAACTGCTGCAAGGTATGTACTAAGGCTGATAAGGAGTCTTGGCCCTTGAAAAATGAAGCCCAAGGTCTTCACCAGCACTTTGATGGATAACACCACCAAGAGGTAAACCTCATGCCAAAACATACCGTATCCAATAGTTAGCTCAGGATATATCTGACTGATGCTCCAGGAGAGTTCAGACCTCAATGAGTAACTAAAATCAGGAAAAGCTAAAGAGCCAAGACAGAATGTCATTGGATGATGTGACATGGTGGCAAGTGACCCTTTGCCAAGGGATTCCTGAAATGGAAGAAGAGGAAGACACCATAAACCAAAAGAATGAACACATTTTAGTGTCCATATGATGAGGCAAAACTATGGACAAAGCGAAACAGATCATAAACTTCAAAATGCTATAAAATATTGTCCCCAGATATCAAAGCCAATTTTGCTAAAGCTAAGACAGAGAAGATAAGGGCGAACGTGAAAATAATGTGCAACATCTTATTTCCGCCATCAGGAGTAGTGGCCCCACCTATACTGCTTTCTGTCCCTGCCTCCAGTATATGTTATTAACAGATTTGGGGAAGGGATGTTGGAAGAAAGATCAATGTGAGTTCTACAGGAAGTTTCATGTTAAGGGGAAAGAAAACAAAATTGACCTTCAAAATCATGATAGGTGAGGAGGTAAAGCAACCTCTCTTTAATTAAAACTTGAGAATTAACTATAACACATGTTAAGAAGTTTTTTAAGCTGTAACTGGAGAAAAAAGTTTTTCCACCACCGAAAGAAAAAATTATAAGCAGCAAAACAAGGGAGAAGATATTTAAAATAGCTATGATTAACAAAGGATTAAAAATTAGTATGCATTTAAAATAGAATCTTTCAATGATAAAAAGATAAAAAGATAGAGAAATAAGCAAATCAACTGTCATGCATCTCATAAAAGAGGAAATATAAGTAGCAAATAAGCATATAATTAAAAAGGTAATCTCACTGGTAATCTTTGAAACCAAACTAAGAAAACAATAAGATGTCATTTTACCACTACAAAAAAAAAATGAAAAAAGAATTATGACAATACTGTGTAGGTAAAAATGAATGAACTATATTTTCAACAACATAGTTTCTTTTACAAACCTAATTTTAGATTTTAGGATACTAGCGAGTCAAAGAAGACTCAATATAACATCACCTTATAAAGCCTAAAAGTTACGCAAAACTAAAAAATATATGTAACAAAACACTTTTTTTTAAAGCAAAGGCAAGGTGACCCAGGGTACTGGTTTTCTCAGAGGGTGGGATAGGGACAAGGGAAGAAAAGAGCAGTTTAATTCTATAGCATTGGTGGTGCCTGGCTCTTAAGCAGGGTAGTATGTTCATGAATGATCATTTCATAATAATTCAAAATTTATACATTTACTATTTTATATGTGGCAAATATTTTGTAATAAAATAATTTTAATTAAAAATACAGTAGATATAACACAATATGGTGATGAGGAAAATGGATTTTTTATATAGCATGGACAGGGAATGTCTCACTGAGAAGGTAACATTTTAGGAGCGACTTCAAGGAAATGAGGGAGCAGGCAATGCAGATATTTTGGGGAAGAGCAATCCAGCAAGGGAGAACAGTAAAGGCCCTGAAGCCAAAATGGGCCTAATGTGTTAGAAGAATATTGAAGAGCCCCGTGTGGTTGGAGTGGAGAGATCACAAAGTGAAGTCATAGAAGATAGAATGTAGTGACTTAGGTAAGAGATCAGATAAGTAAGAAAGTTTGAATCTTATTATGAGTGATAGTAAAAACCTCTGGAGGATTTTAATTAAGAGAGAGTGGCATAATCTGAATTCTTTTGTTTTCTTTTTTAAACACCTACAGCACCTGGTATTCCTAGGTGGTCTCCCATCCAAGTGCTAACCAGGCCCAACCCTGCTTAGCTTCCGAGGTCAGACAAGATAGGGCGTGTTCAGGGTGACATGGCCATAGATAATTTGATTTCTTTTTAAAAGGATAATTTCAGCTGTTGTGTAGTGAAAAGTCTGTAGAAGGCAAAAATGGAAATTGGTTAACCAGCTGAAAAGTAATCACACTAGTCCAGGTAAGAAATGATGGTGTTAGCTGTAGCAGAAAAGTCAAGAGGGATTATATGTTAGATATGAGCAGGACTGTGAAGGAAAGAGAAGATGCAATGCCCCTTGTTCAAAAATTAATAATTTTTAGTTGTGTTGAGTCTCGTTTGCCTTCATTCAGTCATCTTTGTATAAATCCAATGGTTGTTTTTGTTTTTGTTTGTTTTAACAGTTTTAAGTTGATGTTCATGAAGAGCACAGCTAATGAAAGGAAATCCTAGGAAGATGTGTTTCTTTACCAGAGCTGTGTCATACCATCCTTTGGATCCTCTGCTGGAAAAGTAAAACCAAGCTTCAAATGATGTCTGTTAATTGCATTCTTTAGTATTGCAGATGTAAGACAGTACGACATCATACCTCTGTGGATGCAAAATTTCTTATACGTGCTTTATGATATGCATTAGTGACATTGCTTTATCAGAACCATTTTAATTTATTCTAGAATGTTTTCTTTCCAGATGATGATTGAGAAGATAATTTTAAAAATCGTGCCAGATACCACAACAGTAAGAGAACTTTGCTGTTTTCTGGGTCTTTGTTTTTACCTTTTGCTTTCTTTTTTAATGACATGTGCTGGTTGTCCATAATTTTGCTCAGATTATTATAGAACCTGGAAAAACTATTGCAGTTATTGGTGCATAAAATCTTTTTGTATAAATATATACATACTATATATAGAATTTGAATTTTTGAAATCTTTAGCCACGCTGTTAACTTTGGAAAAAATGTCCCAGTTCTACCATTATGATTTATCACTGTACAGAAATTAATAACCAAATTGGTCTAAAAATGTCAAGCTTAATTTTTTTTTCTATTTGTACAGAGATAACACACAGTATTAAATATGTGAGGTCTTATTTACATGGGTTTAATTACAGATACTAATAAAGTATTTTCTAAATAATAAAAAAGTATTAATAATTTTGAGATGACAACAGCAAAGCATTAAATCAACCACCAGACCCTTTTAAGAACAAGGTTCTGTTTACTACACAGGTCGAGTATCCATGAAGTTGGCCCTGAGCATTAGAGGAAGAGAGTAAATAATTACTCCAAAGCTTTTTACCCTGATCCAACTGGAAGAATAACATTATCCTTTACTGAAATTAGAAGAACTGAGGGAAGACCAGTTTCAAGAGAGAGCAATTAAGATTGTGGCTATGTATGTGGTAAATATAACATTTATAAGTCATCTAAATGGAAATATAAAATAGGTGGTTTAATATATAAGATTGAGATTCAGGGGAGTAGTCGAGACTCAATACATAAATGGGAGAGATGTCAGCATATAGCATAGGGGTCTAGATGTAATTATCTAGGAAATAAGCAGAAGTAACTATTCTCAAATGTGAGTTCTTCAACATATCAACATTAGACTTTGAGAAGGTAAAGAGAAACCAGGGAAAGAACTTAAGGAGCATCCAGTAAGCAAGGAGAAGGCCAGGAGGCAATAGTGACCTCAAGCCCACTGAAGAAAAAATCCCAGAATAAGAGTGATCCCCTCTGTTTAATAATGAAGATTCTTCAAATAGTTAGGGGACTGATAAGTAACCATTGGGTCCGGAAATGTGAATCTTTTGCAAGGCCTTGGTAAAAGCAATTTTGGTAGAGTGGTGGGGACAAAAGTGCGACTCGAAGAAGTTTAAGAGAGGAGTATAGAAAGAAACATGTAGGCAAGTATAGAAATCTTCCAGAATTTTTTTTTCTGAAAAAAGGGGCAACAAAATGGTTGGATAAGCTACTACCAGCATTTTAATCTTTATAACTACCCTGAAAACTAGTATTATCCCCATTTAACAAATGAAGAAACTGAAAAATTAGAGAAGATAAATGACATCCAACACAACACTGTTAATGATAGAATGGCCAGGATTTGTACTCATGTGTTTGGTCTCAAAGCTGCAATAATTCTGCCACATCACTATCATCTTGGTGTCTATTAGTTGAAGCAAAAAAAGGTTGCCTGTATTAAAATATATGCTTATTCTAGATTGGGGTTTCTAAACATATGCCATGTGAGTTCAATAGGATATTAATAGATATTACATAAATAAGGATTTCTGTGATCAAATACATACCCAAAATTTCAGACCAAATAAAATTCAACAGTTTTTTAAAATTTAGGCTCCAAGGTAACATGAGCATATAATAAAGTCTTCTCTCCTTACTCCAAATACATTAGGAAAAAAATACGTACAAGTTTAAAAACACTTAGACATACTCAAAACAAGAAGATCTCCATGTCCTAAGATGAAGAAGAAATTCAGAATAGCAAATAGGACCTGTATATTTTAGATCACAGACAAGATATGACAACTGAGGAGAGAAGAAAAGAATAAATAGGGTAATAAATGTACCCCAAAATACATTGGATTTTCCATGTGAAGGCAGCATTTGGCATCATACTTTCAATAAAAGAACTGTATCTATAACTACTCTCTTTGACACTTTGATTTCATCTGGAAAAATGTAGCATTTACCAGTAAAGAATTCAAACAAACAAACGAGCAAATAAATATAAAACAACACTAAGCCTGCCATATTGTCTCTTAAAATAAAAAATATATATTTTGTCTTCTTCTAGTTTTTGGCAGAGAACTAAAACCCTTGGAATTTCCCAAGAAAAAAGCAATTAAGGTGTCTTTAGTTGTGTTAGTGAAATGCTTTTTAACTAGTCCCTAAGGATGGGAACTGGTTGCCAAGAGAACAACATGCTTAGAGAGTTGAAATTTTCAGCCCCTTTCCATCCCCAGGCCCTAGAGAGAGAGAGGAGAGGGTGCTGGAGGTTGAATCAATTGCCAATGGCCAATGATTTAATTAATTGGGCCTGTATAGTAAGGCCTCCATAGAAACTCAAAAGGACAGGTTTGAGAGTTTCTGGATTGGTGACGATGTGGAGATTCACAAAAAGTGATGCACTTGGAAAGGGCCTGAAAGTTCACCTGTCCTTTGCCTTCTGCTTCTCCTCCATCTATCTGGCTGGTGCCTGAGTTCTATCCTTTTATAAGCTGGGGACCTAGTAAATAGGTCTGAGTTCTCTCACTCGATCTGTAGACTCAAAGCAAATCCAGTCAAAATCCTAAACAGATTGTGCGTGTGTGTGTGTGTGTGTGTGTGTGTGTGTGTGAGAGAGAGAGAGAGCATGAACTTGTGCATATGCAGGACTAGAATAGCATATTCAATAGTTTATGGAAATTTATAGAGCCAAGAACAGCCTAGATCTATCAGATATAAAAAATGTATTATAAAGCTGTAGTAATTATATCTGTATAAGATTACTGCTTAAGGAGTTAATTATATGTTGAGATGATAGCAAAAAATGCAAACAATTTAACTTCTATTTTGTTTCTATATGGTTTTTCTTTTTTTTCTTTTTTCTTTTCATTTAAGTTTTTTGGGGTAACATTGGTTAATACAATTATATAATTTTCAGTTGTACATTATAATTTGGCAGCTACATATTCAATTGTGTGATTACCACCCAGAGTCCTGTTTCCTTCGGCTACCATGTATTTGATCCCCTTTACCCACTTCACCCTCCCCCAACTCCCCTATATTTGATCCCCTTTACTCTGTCTACCTCTTCCCTCCTCTCCCACTTCCTACTCTCTGGTAACCACTAGTCCATTTTCCACATCCCTAAGTCTGTTTGTCCTGTTCATTTGTTGCTTTTAGATTTATATTCCACATATAAATGATATCATGTGATTTTCAACTTTTTGAGTATGGCTTATTTCGCTTAGCATGATTATCTCGATATGGCATTAGGCTATGTTTCTGTTTAATAATGATTAAACGAGTAAGACAAAAGGTGTTGATGATGTCCCTTGAAAGGGTGTTATGCTATAGGATTCTGTCTCTGCTTTTTATATTTAATATTCTTAATAAACATCAAATAATAAAAGACTTAAGTTTAAAAATTATCTCAATAATTATTTTCTTTAAATTTTCATGGACTATAAATTTCATAAAACACATTTCATAGGCATTATTATATTTAATATTTACAAGAAAGCTATGAAATAGAGAATATAATTTGGAATCCATTATTGCCTGAAGCCAACAGGATGCAATGGCCTGAATTTGGTTTAAAAAAATAAATTATGCAAATATGAATGAAAGAGATCTAATTTAATGGCAATTTTTAAATTGAGTTGAAAGGAATCTTAATATGAGAAGAGAATACTAAACAGAATTAACAAAAATGTCTTAGTCTGTTTAATAGTAGCAAAATATATGTTTCAAGGGAAGTGTTGGCAAGCTGTACTCTGCTTTGGTCAGATTATATTAGGAATGCTGTGTTCAGTTCTAGATACCATTTGTTGAAGGATATTAATAAACTAGAGAACATCTGCTGGAGAAAGACCAGGATGATTAGAAAATTAAAATTGTCATGAGAGGAATGGTTGGGATTAGCCTGGAACATGAAAGCTTTCATCAAATATTTAAAAAAGCATTATGTAAAAAGAGAAATAGAATTATTTAATGTTGGCTCAGATACTAAATATATGGCCAACAGATGAAGATTATACAAGTGCGTATTTCAGAACTTTTCTAATAGTATTTCAAAGTGTTCGACTTAACGTCAAGATTTAATATTGTGCAGATTAAAAATCCAGATAAGTGCCTGATTTTTCATTCTTATTTATTGAGGCATAACCTGCATATAATAATGTGCACTGATCTTAGATGTACAGCTCAATGTATTTTTATGTATGTAAACCACCATCTAAACCAAGATAAGAATACATTTTTCAGAAGCCCAGAGACAAGAGCTGTGTTCTCATGGCGTTTACAATCTAGAGAAGACAAAAATTAGAGAAATACAATATAGTATGGCAATAGGGAAGTCCTGAATGTTCTGTGAAAACATCTAAAAAGGACTTTAACCTGATCTAGGGGTAAGGTGAAATACCCCAAAGATGAGACATTTAAACAGAGACTTGAGAGATAAGACAGTAACCTGGCTAAGGATGAGTTTGTTTTGGAGTTTTTTGCAAGATGGGTACAATATATGCAAAGTTTCTACCATTAAAAGGCAAGAGAGTGTGAGAGAGAGCGTGGAATGTTCAAGACACAGAAATAACTATGAGAGGAAATATAGAAGAAAAATTCAGATAGATAAGCACAAAGCAAATGCATATTTTCTTTTACCTGACTCTTAAAAGCTTCTATAGTCATCATATAATATTGGTGAGAAATAAAATAACTGACTGGAACAAACAAATAAAAGAATGTGGTAATTTGTCTTCTCAAGTCTGAGTTTTCCAGAAACTCAGGTCAAAGATTCCGTTTTCTAACTCTGTCCTCTCAATTCCTGCCCAGTTTCCCTGTTTTATTTCTTGTATTTCAGTAGTACCTGGTCTTTCCAGCTGCTTGTTACATAAATATTTCTCTTTTAATTCTATAGGTTTTAAGGCAAAATGCTTGACTCTTACTTCCTCAAGAATGAGAAAGAAGATGAAAAAAGCAACTAATATTTTGTCTGGAAACATCTTTATAGAATAAAACTTAGTTAACTATATCATGTGTTTCAGCCTAGAAAAGTAGTCTCATCAAATTGTTATTAACTATAAAAGAAAAAAAAGTTCTTATTTAAAAATACTAATAATTACTATAAATTAAGATATCAAAATTTTTGAGGTAATCTTTTCAATTATATCCACAATTTATGTCATATGCCTTGATTTTTGCTTTCCATGAGTTATAATAATTACTAAATTCAATGAAAGCTTATCTGAATCAGGCCTTGTTCTAAGAGCTTTACATTTATTTATTTAAGTATTTTTTATGACAATCTATGAAGTAGCTACTATCATTATGACTATTTAACAGATGCAGAAATTGCCCAGGGTCACACAGCTAGTAAGAAAGTGCCTAACCCAGGCAATCTGGCTTCAGATTGTCCAGCTCTAAAAGAATGCTTGCTAATTACAACAATGAAAATTTGTAACTATAGAAACTACTGGTTTGTAGAGTTTCTCCTATATATCATTGAGGCCATTTACAGAGAATACTATAGAATGCCATGTATCTTTTCTTGCCTAAAGGTCCATAAAGAATTTCTGAAAAAGGTAGAAGGCCAAATTCCCTTTCTCAACAAACCCTCTATTCCTAACATGGAAGAAAAATACCATGGCACCTCTTAGGAGCTATGGCAAGAACAGAACTATTATCACCATAAGCAATCTTAAAGAGCGACGTTGGTCTTAGGATTTCTACTTCAGTCTTTGCTATCTTGATTCCTTTAAATCAACTCTGTTTCTCACCTCAACTCCACCCCCTACCTTATCCTGAGTCCCCAATGTCCTTGACCACCTCCCTATTCATTTTGACCCAAATCACATTTTCAACTCTCTCCCACCTCTGCCCCATTAATCTGCTCAACTAGCCTGTGTATTAACTAGTGAGCCAGCAGTCTCCTATATCCATGCTGTAACATAATAATAAAAGCATTAGATTTGGAGTCAGAAGCTTCCATCTTGCATTAGTTATATGACCCTGGGCAAGTTATGTTACTTTTCTGAATCTCAGTTTCTCATTGCTAATAGGAAAATGACAACGGCCCACAGAAGTACCATAAAGAACTTTGAAAATTATAATGTGCTGGGGAAAATATAAAATTATCAACATGTGAGTCAAAAACTCTTTAAGGGAGTCTTATTTCTGGAGATAATACATTAAAATCTGTAGGATGAATTTTTATGATAAGAATGTTAGATGATGCAGGTAACTCATGTAGGAGTTAATTTGAGGTCTGAGATGATCTTTCTGTGGCCTTTGAACAAACATCAAAAAAGGTATCCCTTCTTCCCACACAATTCTATATAATAATCAGGCATATAGTTTAAAGTACCTGTATCTACCATAAAGGACATTTACATTCCAATCTATCAGTAAATACAGAGTCTGAATCATTGGGGAGGTGCGAGGGGCTAAGCTATTATTATAGCTTTGGTTTTATACTGCCCCAATCAGCCTTCCGAACAGTAAATTGTTTTGTATGCACATCGTAAGAAACCCTGAGCCTCAAAGAGGACCCACAGACATTTCAGCAAGATGCCTTCATTTGGTACAAACCCCAGATTACTGCCGAAAGGCTGTTTTGTGTTTCAAATGGCTGGAAAATATACTACCTTTTAAAACTGTAATTAAATATTGTTTTCTTAAGCATAAGTTATTGAATTTGGTCATGTGCCACCTTTAGATTTGTTGATATAAATTTGTCTTTGGGACTATTAAAAGCAGAATAAAATCTATAATTCTTGTCCACACAAATTGCAGTAATTGACAGGTCATCGAATTACTGTACTAAGAGGAAAATAGAGATGGTTGTGGAGTTCATAAAACAAATACAGCATTCCAAAAATAATTATAGAGTTGTCATCTTAAAATAGCGAATTGTTTCTCAAAAGTGATCAGTACTAAGTAAAGATACTTTCATTTCATGTTATGTTTTATTGACTTTATAGTTACCAATCCTCCATATTTTTCTGGTATTTATTTTTAAAAAGTTGACCTTTTTTTTATTCTTCAGCAAAAAACAAAGTAACATAAAAATAATACTAAAACATTTACATGGATACACAAATTTCATTTGTAGAACATTACATGCTGCTGATGTTATATGATTTATGAACTATCAGTATAATCTGTTAACTATAGAGAATTTGATGCATTTTAAAACTCTAAGAAATAAAGTTAGTTTTTTATTGATTTGTTTTGTTTGCTTTTGAAGTAACACTCTCTTAAACAAACTAAAGTTATTAGGAAACAGGCTTGTTAGGCTCCCACTGTCCTATGCTAATTTTATTTTTAAATAAATTGTTCTATGCATACACAAAGCTTATATAAATGCTTGCACAATATAAAATTTTTTTATATATTAAGTTTATATGGAAAAAGACAGAGAACACACCCATTTCTCAACATAAAACTAAAAAAAACTTTAAAATTTATGTTTAGTCATGAATAACCCTGAAGAAAAGATGACCGATAAGATATTGCTAGAAGCCAACAAGAACACAAATGTAAAAATTAAAATTTTCCTCTCAAATAAAACTGTAAAAAAAAAGTTTATAAAAGTCTACAGTTCTCTATGTTTTAATGACATTCAGATCTAAGCAGAAGTGATTCAAGTTTGATTCTAAAACTTTTATAACTATTTTACACCATTATACAACCAAATCAAAAGTTCACCAAAAGTTGATGAATCCTGTAATATATTCGATTGTTTTACATAAATTCAACTCAGAGGGGGAAATTTACAAGGGTTGATGTTTAATGCTAATTTTGATTTCTAATGCTTACAATAAATTAAGTCAGCCACTTTCTAAGTTCCAGACTGCCACACATGATCTAAACTGCTCTGTGGGGATAAAACACTTTAGAAGCTTATAATTCCTACAGAGTGTTTTGATTATTTTATACAAACTAAATTCAAACAGCAAAAAATTTCACAAGGGAAATTGTTGTGTGGTTTAAGGCCACATAATCTGGTTTCAGCTCTTGTCTTTGCCTTGAGTTAAAGGCATACTCATTAACTTGAAACAATAAACTCAAACCTTAACATTTCTGGAAAGAATTCAATTCAGGACTTTGGCAGGATCAATGGTAAATATTACACACAGGCTCGATGTGATCTTGTACAGATATACAGGACATGTAGGTAATAGAGGCAGTGCCAAAGTTTTAAATGAGCAACAGATACATTACATATTATTGCTTTAGATATGTGTACTGCTTCCTCATTCACACACACAAGATTTTCTAGCTTTCTCAGTTTTTCAATTTTCTCAGTACTGAATTATAAATTGTGGTTATAACTTAAACATTTATTTAGACTACAAATGTAGAATAGAGCTGGAGTGGTATTAATTAAATACCACATTAAGAAAAGCTGGCCCATGCAAAAGTATACTAAAAAAACAACTATCCATTTAGGATCTATAGTCAAAAAGGAATGACACAGACTAAGCAAGCAACCTCTTAACACCTCAGCCAAATGTAACGGAATTGGATAAGGTACTATCACAGAGAAAAGATTTAAAAAATGATTTTTTAAATGGGTAACAGTTTTTTTTTTTTCCTTTGGACAAAAGTAATGTGAGTTGAATTTAGGTGAAAAAAATAGTGAGATGCGGCATATTGAAAAGAGAAGGAGACATTGTAGGAACGAGTAGAGAAAAAAGGGGGTGTGGTTAGTAGGCAGTGAGACTGAAGAAGGAAGAAATCATGTTCATATGTAAGAAAGGTCCACAGCTCAGCACATATTTTACTCGGGTGTGTCTAAAACATTATCAGATAGTTTAGCTTACTCAAACATAAGACTATGAGCAAGCAAGAAAATAATGGAATTTGGTGATTCCAAACATTTTTTCAAAATTATAACTCTCCTACACTAGCTGTACATTTTTCTTTGTAATAATGAGGTTGGAAATCACTAATTTATACAGAACTAGTCATTGTATATTTTTAAGAAAATTATCATATAGTAACATTTTAAAGTTAGAATACTAAAACAAAGTAAAGACATTATCAAAGAAAATGCCATTTAATTAAAAATAGGTTTGCCAAAATAAAATTGCTCCAAAGAGAAATCGATCATTCCAAGTCAATCTACCCAAATTTAGGGACTAATTTTCAAAATTTTACTAGATTGTAAACAAAACACTGCTGCCTCCATACCCACCTCGCCCCCATGCCAGTCCAGCTCCTAATCCCAAATACTCTGAACTTTGAAAACATTTGTTGAGTAAGCTCTAGTTCTATCTATATTGTCCAAATCATACATATATTTACTGCATGTATGCTAGACACCAGGCTAGGCCCATTTTTATGCATCCTATTTTGTTATAATAACATCAAGTATTAAAAAGTACAATATCGTAGAACTGTGTTTCAGGTCCACAAACATGGTACCATATATGTACCATAAGTACAACTCAACTACCAGCTCAAAGCCTTATATCTGCTACTTCTCTACTGTATTATTGTTTACTCACTCATTTAGTTGACCAGGATTTATTGAGTACCTATTACATGCCTAGCACTGGCATCGTAAATAAAACCTTCATAGGTTCTGCCCTTGAGGAGCCTAGAGCCTAGCAGGGTATTCTGACAAGTTTCAATATAATATGATAAATGCTAGGATATGGTAAGTACAGACTATTATAAGAATATATAAGAGAAACACTCAATTGATGGGGAGTGAGGTAGAAAGTCAAGGTGGGTTTCCTGAGGCTGAGACAGAGAGATATGGCACAGGTGAAAGTTAAATTCTAACTTGTCTCCTATAACCTTGCAAAATCTTATCAGTTTCTAAAAGACTTGAAATATTCTTCAAATGTTCCTTTGGCTTAATTAAATCCCTTCATGGCACATTCTGCTTTAAACTTTTGCTATTCTGGTCATTATTTCAACATTCATCTAAAAGAGTTTGTCATTGCCCTTTGCCTTTTTTTTTTTTAAATTAATAGATAACATTTATCAAATGCTTACTGAGGACTAGGCACTCATTCTATGTGTATTACCCACTTTATCTCAATAATCCTCCTGACAACTTTATGAGCCAGGTGATATTACTGTCTTTGTTTCACAAATGAGGAGACGGAGGTTTAGGAAGTTTCAGTAATTTACTCAACATCAGAAAGCTAGTAAGTTGTAGAGCCAGGTCTTGTATCTGGATTTCATTTGAATCCTAAACCTGCATTTTTAGCCACTACACTCTAATGCTGCCTTCTCTTTCGGTTCTTCAAAGCCCAGGTTGATCCCATCTCTACCATGCATTCCTTTCTGCAGAAGTCGAAGTGAATGCCACCAGGCAGAAAAAATAGATTTTCTCAAAAAAAAAAAAAAAAAAAAAAAAAAAAAAAAAAAAAAAAGTTATCCCTATCCTAATACCATAACCAGACAAAAATATTTAAAAATATAAAAACTACAAACCATTATCCTTCATGGAGATAGATACAAAAATCCTCAACATCAGTGTATGAGGGTTCCTTTTTCTGCATGTCCTCTTCAACACTTATTTTTTGTCTTACTGATAACAGCCATTTTAATAGATGTGAAGTGGTGTCTTCCTTTTAAAAATTAAGGCTAGAGCTACTGTATGATGCAGCAATAGCCCCCTCTGGATATCTTCTCCAAAATTCAAAAAAATTTACCTCTATGTACACCTATGTTCCTTGCAGCATTATTCATGGTAGCCAAGACATAGAAACAATCAAAGTGTCCTTTGATAGATGACTGGATAAAGATGTAGTACATATGTACAATGAAATACTACTCAGTCATAAGAAAAGAAGAAATACTGCCATTTGTGACAACATGGATGAATTTCTGAGAGTGTCATACTAAGTGAAATGTCAGACAGAAAAGGACAAAAGTCATATGATTTCACTCATTTGTGAAATATAAAACAGAAAGCAACAAATGAAAAATGAAACAAACAAACTCATAGACAATATGGGGAAGGGGGAGGGCGAAGATTGAAGAAGATAAAGGGAGTCAAATACATGGTGATGGAGAGAGACTAGATTTGAGGTGGCGAGCACACAATGTAATATACAAATGATGTACTATAGAGTTGTACACTTAAAACTTATATAATGTCATTAACCAATTTTACACTAATAAATTTAATTTAAAAACCCCAAAATATTAGTAAATTGAATCTAACAATGTACAAAAAAAATTATACACTGTGACCTAGTGAAATTTATTCCAGGCATGGAAGGCTGATTCAACATTGAAAAATTAATGAAACCCATTATTTTAACAGTCTAAAGAAGAAAAATCATATGATTATATTAACAGATGCAAAAAAGCATTTGACAAAATCCAATACTCATTTATGTTAAAAACTCTCAGCAGGAACAGAGGGAAATTTCTTTAACGTCATAAATAAAATATACAAAAAAAAATTTATAGCAAACTTTGTGCTTAACGGTGAAAAACTAGATGTCTTTCCACTGAGATCAAGAACAAGGCAAGATGTTACCTCTCACCACTGTTTTTCAACAATACTGGAAATACTGAAAGTACTAGCTAATGCCATTAAAAAAGAAAGGAAGAGAAAATAAAAAAAAAAAGAAAAGGTATACAGATTGAGAAAAAAGAAACCAAACTGTTCAAAGATGACATAATTGTCAATGTGGAAAATCCCCCCCCCACCCCCCACAAAAAAAAATCCTGGAACCAATAAAGCAATTACACAAAGTCAATATATAAAATCATTCATTTTCCTACATACCATCAATGAGCAACTGAAATTTAAAATTAAAAACATGATAGCATTTACATTGCAGTCCCCAAATGAAATACTTAGATATAAAGCTAACAAATTATGCACAAGATCTACATGAGACAAAAAATAAAAAACTGATGAAAGACATCAAAGAACTAAAAATTGGGAGATATTCCATGTTCACGGGTAGGAACACGCAATATTGTCAAGATGTCAGTTCTTCCTAACTTGGTAAATAGATTAAATGCAATTCCAATCAAAATTCCAGCAAAGTATTTTGTGGCTATCTGAAGTTTATGTGGGGAGGCAAACAATATAGAATAACCAACACAATATTGAAGGAAAGGAAAAAATCAGAGGACTGACACTATACAACCTCAAGACTTACTATAAAACTATAGTAATCAAGATAGTGTGGTGTTGGTAAAAGACTGTACAAACAAATTAGTGGAACAAAATAGCCCAGAAACAGACCCATACAAATATAGTCGACCAATCCTTGACAAAGGACCAAAGGCAATACAATGAATGGAGCAAAGATAGTCTTTTTAACATATAGTGCTAGAACAACTGGAAAACAATATGCAAAAAAAAAAAAAAAAATGAATCTAGACACAGACTTTATATTCTTTACAACAATTAACTCAAAAGAATGTAAAATGCAAAACAATAAAACTGGAAGACAACATAGGATAAAATCTAGATGACCTTGAGTTTGGTCGTGACTTTCTAGATACAACACCATAGGCATGATCTATGAAAAAAAAAAAATGATAATCTGAACTTTATTAACATTAAAAACTTCTGTTCTGTGAAAGACACTGTTAAGAGAATGAAAGGACAAGCCACAGACTAAGAGAAAATATTTGCAAAAGATATACCTGATAAAGAACTGGTATCTAAAAAACTTAAAACTTAACAATAAGGGAAAAAAATCTGATTTAAAAATGGACCAAATATCTTAACAGACACCCCACCAGAAAAGAAAAACAGACAGCAAATAAGCATAAGAAAAGAGGCTCAACATTATCAGGAAAGCACAAATTACAACAAGATACCACCACCCACCTATTTGAATGGCCAAAATCCAGAACACTGAGGCTGATGAGGATGTGGATCACCAGGAACTTTCATTCATTGCTGGTGGGGATGCAAAATGGCAGAGCCATTTTGGAAGACAGTTTAGCAGTTTCTTACAAATTAAACTCACTATTTTACCAAACAAGCCAGCAATTGTTCTCCTTGGTATTTAGCCAAACAAGATGAAAACATATGTACACACAAAAACTTCCACACAGATTTTTTAGCAGGTTTATTCATAATTGCCAAAATTTGAAAGTGACCAAAATGTCCTTCAGGGGATGAGTAAATAAATAAACTAGCACATGCATACAATGGAATATTATTCAGTACTAAAAAGAAATGAACTATTAAGCTGTGAAACAATCTTAAATACATATTACTAAGTGAAAAAAGTTAATATGTTACATTCTGTATGATTCCAACTATGTGACATTGGGAAAAAGGCAAAAATATGAAGATTGCAAAGATCAGTGGTTGCCAAGGGTTAGAGGGAAGGGTGGATAGAATAAACAGAGAACAGAAAATTTTTAGGCAGTGAAACTGTTCTGTGTGATACTACAGAGATGGATGTATATTACTATACATATCAAAACCTGAAAATGTAAAACCCAAGAGTGAACCTTAGTGTAAACTGTGAGCTTTGAAGAGTAATGATGTGTTAATGCATCAGTTAAAATAAATGTGACCACTCTGGTGTGGGATGTTTAGTGTAGGGGAGGCCATGAATGTGTGAGGGAAGGGAGTACAGGGGAATTCTGTATTTTCTGCTCAGTTCTGCTGTGAACTTCTCTAAAAAAACAAAGTCCAGTTTTTAATAAAGAATATAAACTCCTGAGGACAATGAGAACAAGAAAGGAAACAAAGTTCTGGAAGGTGGAAAAAAAAATGAAGTGAAAAATAACTAGGTCAGAGAAAGTTGAAACCTAACTAACTGCCTGGAAAGGAAGATGCCAGTGAGAAACAACCGCATTTGTGCTGCTGAACTCTAGAAAGACTCAGGAATTGAAGATGCCAGGTGACAAAGGGGCAAAGTAGGGTGAGTGTAAGAGGACTGATTTTTGAGCCTGTAACAGGAGCATTGGATGCCCTCCCCCAGCCTACACCACCAGTCAGCTACACCCCTCCCCACCAGGAGAAAAGAGGACATTACCCCAGGTAGAGACTGACTCAATGTTCCTGTTTGGGGAACACTGAGAGAGAGATATGAAGCTCGAGATATAGAAAATCTAAAATGAAAGAAACAGTACCCCAGAGTAATAATGGAGACGATCTCAAGAAAACTAAGATGTAGAAAGCAATTGGTTATATTGGATCAGAGAGATGGAGAATCCAGGAGGGATATTTCTAAGGGAAAAATGTGGAACTTATCTCTACCTACAGGTTTCACAGTAATAAGAGGAACTTTAGCATTTAGAATGAAAGCTTGGTGCTACAGAAGCAACAGGTATGTAGGAAACTAAGCAAAAATAAATGCACAAGATAATTAACTCTAGGAAAAACAGTAGGTAGCTTTTAAAAATGTAATAGATTATTACATGTGAATCACCTGTGACCAGATTTATATAGTCCTAATAATATAAACACAAAATTATTTACTAAAAAAAATTAGGAGAATGAAGGTAGGAAAAGTTTGTTTAGTTGGAAAGTATAAGAAAGCTAAAGCATTGTGTTCCATAGTAGAAATCTCTCTATATAATATCTAAAATTGAAAAATCAATACAGTATAGATGTTATTTGGATGAATCGTTCTCAATACAATTCCTGAAAAAAGAGCTCTCAAATATAAAATACACACACACACACACACACACACACACACACACACACAAACACACACATGCATCAGCAGAGTTTAAAATAGTTGCCTCTGAGGAGCAGAAGTTGGGAAGTAAAGGATACTGTAGACAGGGACTGCTATTTTTCACTATGAATCAGGCGACCATACATTTTATTTTTTCTCAGAAATGTACTGTTATATGCCTATTTTCTCAGCGTCCTATTCAGGTAACAACCCACTTTCATTTTCAAAGATGCACAGCAAATTAAATGTTCAACCTAATTACAAGATTCGTAGTTATTTTACTTCTAAACTATGCACATTTATTACTGTCATAAATAAAAGTTGTTTGTTTTTTTATAAGTGGGGCTGTAGAGTTGAAAAACTGATTCGTGTCCTATTGTGATTTGGGATGAATTCCCTAACCTCTCTGTGCCTCCTTTTTTTTCACATCTGTGCGATAAGGACTGTAACAGTTCCCATCTCATAGGTTTGTTAGGTTAAAGATTAAAGAATTAAAGATTAAAGGATTAAAGAAACCATTTTTCACAGTGTTGTTCACTTAACTGATATTCAGTAAATATAATCTACTATTGTATTAAATACCTACGAAATTTGGCTAGTCTCAGAATGAATCTATTTTCTCATTGTGGATTTTAATTTAAGCCTTTAATGTTATAATTGGGAATTAATGACAAGTTTAAAGTTACATTCTTTTTCTTAAATCTATGGAACATTTCGAATAGGGTCTCTACCTGATTGTTTGAAGAAAAGGTCAAATTTGAAACTTTGATTACAAAGCAAAGAGCTAGTAAAACTATAGCCATTTAGTTCATTTGGATATTTTTTTTAATCTTCAAATTATAATTAGAAAAATAAATATATGTCATTTGTTTTCAGATCATATGTGTGTGTGTGTGTGTGTGTGTGTGTGTATTTCATTTACTACTTGGGAGGACTTTCTAGACAAATAATAATGTATAAACACAGATTGTTAGCTATTGTGGAAGCTTGGCTGACTTTCCAAACTGGGATCGAAAGCCTTTCTTAGTCATTCTATGAGATTCTGGGAATACAGCACTATAAGAAATATATAGTCTGGGTTCATCAGACATGAGAAGAGACTCAAGAAAATGCATCTAAATGTACTAGGAGCTGTTTGTAAATATCTTCTCTATTGAGATGGTTGCCTCTTTGTCTTGTTGATGGTTTCTTTTGCTATGCAGAAGATTTTTAGTTTGATACAATCCCATTCATTTAATTTTGCTTTTACTTCCCTTGCCTTTGAGGTCAAATTCATAAAATCCTCTCTAAATCCAAGGTCCATGAGTTTAGTACCTACCTTTTCTTCTACGCAATTAGGTCTTAAATTCAGGTTTTGACCCATTTTGAGTTAATTTTGGTGTATGGTGATAGATAGCAGTCTAGTTTAATTCTTTTGCATGTGGTTTTCCAATTTCCCCAGCACCATTTATTGAAGATGTTTCCTTTCTCCATTGTATGGCTTTGGCTCCTTTGTCGAAAATTATTTGTCCATATATATGGGGGCTTATTTTTGGACTCTCAGTTCTGTTTCATTGGTCTGTGTGTTTGTTTTTCTGCGAATACCATGTTGTTTTGATAATAGTCACTTGGTAGTATAACTTGAAGTCAGGCAGAGTAATATCTCTGGTCTTGTTCTTTTTTCTCAGGATTGCTTTGGTTATTTGGGGTCTTTGTGCTTCCATACAAACCTGATGTTTTTGTTCTATTTCTTTAAAAAATGCCATTGGGATTTTGATGGGGATTACATTAAATCTTTATAATGCTTTAGAAAATAAATTTATTTTAATTACGTTGATTATTCCAATCCATCAACACTAGACTATCTTTCCATTCCTTTGTATCTTCTTCAATTTCTTTTAATAATGTCTTATAGTTTTCAGTGTATACATCATTCACATGTTTTCTTAGGTTCCTTCTTAGGTATTTTATTGTTTTTGTTGCAATTGCAAAAGGAATTAAGTTTTTTAATTTCTTTTTTTTGGAAATTCATTGTTAGACTATAGGAAATCCATGGGTTTTTGTACATTGATTTTGTATCCTGAAACTTTACTATATTTGTTTATTATTTCTAATACTGCTTTAGTGGAGTCTTTCAGGTTTTCTATATAGAGAATCATGTCATCTGCTAAGAGTGACAATTTGACTTCTTCATTTCCTATTTGGATGTTTTTTATTTCTTTCTCTTGCTTGATTGCTCTTGCTAGGACTTCCAATACTACATTGACTAATAGTGGTGACAGTGAAGAGCCTTGTCTAGTTCTTGATCTGAGAGGAAAGGTTTTTAATTTTTCATCATTAAATATAATATTTGCTGAAGGTTTGTTGTATACGCCCTTTATTATGTTGAGGCATTTCTCTTCTATAGTCATTTTGTTAAGTGTTTTAATCATAAATGGATGATGCTATATCTTGTCTAGTTTCAAATGATAGGAATAAGAAATTACAAAATAAAAATGTAATCAAATGCTCAAAAAATTTTTTTAAATAAATAAATGTATTAGGGGATGTTTCCAAAATTATTTCATAAGACTCCTATCAAGAGGTAGCACTATTTTACAAGTCAAATAAGGGTTAGGTCATTTTCGTAACATTAAGAACTTTTATAACATTGCCCAATATCCTTATGGTTGTTATTTCAATAAATTGGTTAAAGATAATGTTTAATTAGGAGCTTTTGTGTTTTAAACCTTACATTCTAATTTTTTATGCTCCAGCTTTCCAAATTTTACTCATTTGAAGTCTCACATTTCCCCATGGTCTTTTGCAAGAATTCCAGTCCATATGAGTCCCTTCCTTGACCTCAACTACCATTTTGACAATTGGGTTTTGTTTTGTTTTGTTTTGTTTTTTGTAATAGATTCTCTTATAAACTTTTCCAGCTACATTGAGGTATAATTGACAATTATTTAAAGTATACAATGTGATGACTTGATATGTGTATACATTGTGAAAGGATTTCCACAATCAAGTTAATTAACACATGCATCATTCGACATACTTTTTTTTTTTTTTTTTTTGGTGCAAACTCTTAAGATCTACTTTTTTCACAGATTTCAATGATATAAAATGGTATTACTAACTATAGTCACTATACTATACATTGGCTCCTCAGAATTTATTCATCTTGTAACTGTAAGTTTGTGCTCTTTTACTAAACTCTCCCAATTTTTCCTCACATCTTCCCAGCAGCCCCTGCTAACTGCCATTTTATTGTTTCTATGAATTAGACTTCTTTTTTTAGGTTCCACATATAAATGATACCATGCAGTATTTATCTTTCTCTGTCTGGCTTATTTCACTTAGAATAATGTCCTCCAAATTCATCCATATTGTTGTAAATGGTAGGATTTCCTTCTTTTTTAAGGCTGAATAATATTCCATTGTGTGTATGTCTGTGTGTGTGTCACTGAAAATTGTCTTTATTTTGCCTTCAATTATTTTTTAAAAGCCTTATAAGTCTCACAAAATTTCAATCTATCTAATGTCAGTGACCTTGTGTTTACAGTATAACCATAAAGTAATGCACCTTTATTTTTAACAAGCACTTAATACTCTCAGATGAAAATTGTTCTCTTCAAAGTAGTAACTTTGAGGTTCAGTCCCTGTTCAACACTGCTGCCACTTCTAGCATATGAAACCTATATAATACATTCTTCTGTATAGCCTCAGTAATAATAAATTTTTTTTCTTTGAAGACAAAATTTATTTTGCAAGATGATCGGTAGTTATTTTCACCAGATTTGGTACCAAGGCAAATGAGAAGAGCAGTGTTCAGACTGACTGCTGTATAGCTCAAATAGTTTTTAATATAATTCCTGAAACAGGAGCCCCTTAAATTTTTTAAATGTAGTAACTTTCAGCCTTCTACTGTTTTGACGTTTTTGTAGACTTTACTTATTTTTATACATCATTTTTGGAACGTTGTTTGTTTTTAGTCTCATATCTCCCCCCTACACTTCTCCTCAGTATTATGTAAAATGAAGACATATGATGGGCACTCAACCAATGTCTATAATATTCAAACTTCTCTCCTCTTCTTTCTGGAGGAGGCGACCAGCAATCAGAAAGAGAGGTAATAAGAACCACCTGGGCAATTCCAACCAACTCAGAGTCCCTGGATCGAAATTACTGGTTCCATTTCCATCAGAAATTGCTTTTTTGTTTATTTCTTTTCTTCCATTTTTAGAACCAAAGACACCCATTCTGATACCTAGTAAAAAATTCTATTCAGGTGTGGGTTTCAAGTTCCAGAAAACTAAGATAGAGCTGCCGGAATACTATGCCCAGATCCTCTTGGCTTTACCTCTTGTACAAATAAATACATCCACTGCTGTCCTTGGTGAGGTGAGAAAACGGCTGCAGGGGAGGCAAAACCTACCCTGGCACAGGCTCAGAGGCTGACTCTCTTCGTTAAGGACTCTCCTCATTCTGACTTGTGAGCCTTGCAAGACTGACAGGACCAGGCAAAGAGGTGGCTGGGAGGGAGAGGGGAGTTAAGCTAACTGACCCTTGACTGAGCTCTGCTTCCAGCTGTCCCCAGCTTCTGCAATTTGGTGACCTTTCCACTCTTGCCCTAGAGATTCCTATGGGATTTATGGAGTTTCTGAACTCCTACAAATGGGAAGAGATATTACAGGCTTAAAAAAACCAGAGATAGAAGAGAGGGAGAGAAGGAAAGAGAAGAAAAAGAGGCAAAGAAAAAATTTTTAAATAAAAAAAAGGAAAAAAATCAACTGAGGTGAATAAAGGAGGAGGGAAGGACAGATCTGAGGATGAAGATCAGATAACCAGAAATTAGTTTTAATTTAAACTGGAAAAATAGAGATGGAGAAGGAAAATAGCAAAAAAAAAAAAAAAAAAAAAAAAAAAAAAGTCTTAAAATTGAGGTGAAGTTTGCCAGTCACAGGAGAATTTTTCCAACCATCTTTTATCCTCAGCTACTCTCAGGATAATGAGTCCATACCTGTGCCTAGGTTGGGATTAAGAACATGGACTTTGGAGCCAGACTTCTCTAGATTTACCACTTCCTGGATGTGTGACAATTAATTAACTTCTTTGTTCATCAGTTTCCTCATCTGAAAAATGGGTATGATTACAGTGCCTACCACATAAGATTAGTATGAAAATTAAATAGGGCAATGCGTGTAATACAAGAGTTTTAAGTTGTACATGACATAGTGCACATGCAAATTTTACTTGTTATATTTTAATGGTAGCTGTGCGTAGCTTCTGACAATTAAATCACCCAATAGAGATGACCCAATTTATCAGTCATATTTATTTATGTTTATGTTCCCCAGTTCATAATTTCCCTACCCTGAAATGTCATTACCTCAATCTATCAAAATCTATTCATCTTTTAAGCACCTAGCAGTTTCAAAAACACTTATTCCAACCTCATCCACAAAACCATTCTTGATTTTGCCCATGAACTACTATAACATTTAACATCTATAAATTTGACATTTAGTGGTTCACATAAGCATCATCATCTACATAGTATCTTGCAAAGCAGTGAGTGCTGGATGGCAGTAATTCCAGATTAACCTCTCTTAGTCTACCTTGTATTAGGAAGAGAAAAAGAGAATGGTCAAAATATATATGTAGAGCCTCCATGAAAATATATTTCTTATGTTTTTGGCCACTGCAAATTATGCAGGTCTCAAACTCTGAAAGACCCTCCCTTTTTGAGAATCTCTCTCGAAGGATGAAGTCTCTTCGGGTGGTGATGAAAAAAAGAATAGATGATCTGGCACAAGTACCCATAATAACCCAACTATATCCTCAGTCCACAATTATAACTGCTAAAAGATACCACCAAGTGGACTGTGAAGTCAGACAGAACAGGACTTCTTCTTTGACTTTCTATTTACTAGTTGTGCAATCCTGAAAAATTTATGAATCTCTATTATGAGGTTCAGTTTCCTCATCTATAAAATTAGCATAACAATGTCTTCTTTGTAAGGCAACTGTGAAGTTTAAAGAATTAAAGAATTTACTACAATGCCTAGCCAAGTAAGCATTCTACAAATATCATTTCCCTTACTCTTAGCTTGAAAAGGAGTGGAGATAGGAAACCCCAAATAGAACAAACCATTCTTGAATCAAGTAACTCCTTCTAGTCTAGAGCCAAAGTCAATTTTCATAGTGGACCTTTTAAATTCAAAGAGCCAAGCATCACTTTGATCATAGTTATTTATGACTGAATTCGATGCTATTTGGGAGGATCGCAGTCCCAAGAGATATCATTTCAGCAAATAGTTAAAAATCACACCCAAAATAAGTTGGAGGAATAAAAGCATAGGTCCAAAATAGCTTTTTTTTTTCTTTTTGGTTGTTATAGCTTACTTGCTTACCTGCTTTTTATCGTAAGCAAATTCTAGAATGCTGAGCCTTCAAATGAGTTTGGTCAATTCTTACCTGTTCTTTTCGCTATAAGTTTATCTCAAGTATAATGGAAGAAAAATAGATAAACAATTCGAAGTTCTAAAATATTTTTTTCAATGAGAAGTAGTTCCTTCTGAGCTGAGATTAACTTGTTATGCCATTATACTAGAAGAGACTTGTGACCTAGGGAAAACCCTCATAAGTACGGTGTTAATTTGTCTCCTGTGGAAATACTATTTGTTATAACTTTCTGTCAGAAAGATAACACTGTATTGCCCAGAATGAGGGTGGTATATAAGTAGACTTTTCTATCTGTAGATGGATGAAATTAATACTTAATGAACAGACTCAGAGAAAACTGTGGTTAGTAAGAACCAAGATATGTGAAAGTCAGGGGGTGGCTAGCATAGCCCTGGAATCAGACTGACCACTATAACCAGAGTGGTCAATGTGAGCAGAAGAAAACACAGAGGTAAGTGATGAGATGAAAGAGGATTTAATATAGTATATTAGGTGAAGGATTCTGAAGGCTAAAGAATGAAGCCCCCCAATTTCACCACTAACCTTCACCAATACCAAGAACCTGATGCTAATGAAACCACTAGTACCACCATCACCAGTGCTACTGATGCCTCAGAAACACAACCCTACAAATAATGGAAAATTATCCCCACTGCAGCTCTTACCACCTGCATGAGGAAAATTGGAAGCTCATTTATATCCTCCATATCAAGAGCTAAGTCAAAGGTAATTTAAGTGTAAAGAAAATTTTGAATTTGAGTTCTTACATATCCCTTGGGGAAGAGGAAAAAATGGAGATCAAAGTGGACCGAAGTGAACAATAGAATAAATAGAGAGGAAAAGAAAGGACTAGGATTATGAGACTAGAAAAAATTTTAACTCTGTGGAGAGGAATTAGTAAATATAACAATAAAAACATAATCAAATCTGTTGATAGTTCAGCAACTATTATGTGCCAAGCACTGTATATATACTACTTCTAAACTTCAGAATAACAATGTATGTCAAATATTACTATCTCCATGTTATAAGTGATAAAACAGGAATCGGAGAAATAACGTGACCAATATCACAAAGCTAGCAAGTGGCTAAGCCAGGTTTGATCACAAGTCAGCTTAACTCTTCACTCTCTTCATATTCCTCTTTCAGAATGCTATCAACATAGAATACTTGTAGTTAGGAAATATTTATACATAAATAGTGCAGTAAATTTATTTATACCTAAACTGTATATTTTAAGGGTTTTTTTTTTAAAAAAAATTGCTTTGATTCTATAATTCCCTGTCAATGACCTGCTGCAAAACTGTCTAAATTCAAGCAAATAGCTTTTTTTTTTTTTGCTAATGAAAAGGAAGTTAAATTTTTCCACTCAAGAGGTGGCCACAGAGTAGAGAAGTTTCCACAAGTGACCCTAGACATGGAGGATCTAGAGCTTCCGTTTGGCCTCAGGCAGGCTATGGAAGAACACCCTCCTGAGAATGGAAAAATGAATGAGGCCATCATCCTCCTCTATGTTCTTCTGCAACAAAGAAGGCTTTTCCCAACCAAGGAAGGCCTTGCTTATGATACCCAATTAAATGGCCCTGCCACATTTAAAACTTCCAACGTGTTTATCATCATCATCAGGACGTATTTTTATCTCATGAATTTCCATTAATATTTCTGCAAAGAATTCAAAAATATGTGTTTTGGTTGACATATTACTTTGAGAAGGTTTATAAAAGCTCCTGATAGTAAATCCACACAGCAGATAATTCCTTTGTCTGATTTTACCACTTTTAAATTTCTCTTTCTAATCATCCTTGAAGATTTTAATAATGTGGACTTGTTTATGTATGATGTGTGTGGTATAAATAATTTAGTCACCACGAACTATCCTTTATTATCAAAATGAAAGCATAACAGAGTAATATATTTAAAATGTAAATTGGATCATAAAATTCTCCTGCTTAAATGCCTTCCACTGCTTTCGTAAGAAAATCCAAACTCCTTGTCACAGTGAAGAAGGTCCTGTGTGATCTGGCTCCTGCTAGCCTCCCTAACCTCTTCTGATTGCAACTTTCCCCAGCATACCATCCTCTAGGATATAGGCCTGCTTCGATTTCTGAAATATGCCAAGTCCGTCCCCACTCCAGGTTTTTACACGTTGTCCCTCTGCTTAGAGTGCTCTTTATCCACTTCTCTGTGTGGCTGCCTTTTACTCAGCTTTGGGTCTCATCTCAAATGCCACCTGCTCAATCTTCCCTATTACTCTATCCCTAATGGCCTATTCTGTATCTCATCACTTAGACATTTCGACAATACCTGGACATTCCTCTTGTAATACTTATCACAACAGACTTATCTGCGTATTTATCTGTTTCTCATCTCTCTCAATCACTAGATTATGGATACATGAGGACAGAGGGATCATCTGTTTTCACTGTTGTACCCTTAGTACTTCTGGCAGGTAGCAGTCACTCAATAAATTCTTACTAATAGAATAAATGAAACAGTGGAAGAATAGAATCAGCATGGTCTGTGCCACCTATCCTACCTTAAAGTGTTCTAGCTTTTTATTTCATGTCACGTCTTGGAATTCATACAATAAATGTTCCTATAGCTGATTGGTTTATAAGGCCTTACTTCTCTCATCAACAAGGACATCTTTACCTAATTTGACTCCCTTACTTCAAGGATTTTACCTCAAAAGCTACCAAGTCCCTGTGCCAGAGAAACTGTAGTTTATTCTATAGTCTACCCTTTATGCAAGCTGGAATTTAATGTATTCTGTTGTAATGTATTTGTTATGTCACTGTAACTATTGTTAGCCATTGGTAAGGCCTGAAGACTTCTCCAAAGTCATGTTGCTTGTCACCCTGGTGCCAGAAAGTTATCTCAGGAGTGCAGAGAAATTATTTTAGAAGCTACTAAAAGCAATAGATTTGGGGTATCTTATTTATTTTTCTGAATCAATTAGTTTCTTAGGATAGAAATCATCTAACAGCGAAACAAAATACAATTTGATTCATATAGGTAAGGATTTTATTAATAGCTGGGCACGAAACTCCATTTCCATATGTTCTATTCCTTTAAAAATTGATCACCATGTCCATAATACCAGCTGTGAACATTTCCGTCAGGTAATTATAACTTTTATTAAAGAAAAAAATCCCAAATGTGATGAGGGAGAAGCTAAACTAAACTGTGCAGAAATTGTCTAGAGATTAAACATTCTTATTCACATGTTTAAAGATATTTCACAGCATAACAACATAGTATAATTCTTATTTTCAAAGTAATTTAATTGTACTTCTATTGGAAGGATAAATTATATTACATAAATGATTCTCTTATCCAAAATATACCCAGGGTAGATATTCAATATCTTATCCAACACTCGCTCTCATGTAATATACCCTTTATAAGACAAACCAAAACAGTATTTAAAAGAAACACTTTTTCATTGTGGCTGAGAGTGAATTTAAAATAGCTATGAGACAACAAAAATCTCTACTTTCCAAAGAAACTCAGTGTTGATTGCATTAAGCTTTAAGATAAACATTAAACTGAAAAATTAGATACATGATCTTTAAGCATATTGGCAGTGGATAATAAGTGTATATATATTTTACTCTTGTATCTCTTACAATGATTTCCAGTACTGTCACATCAAAATATCTGGTTTTAGTCTAGCTCCTAAAAAGAAAGGAAGGAAGGAAGGAAGGAAGGAAGGAAGGAAGGAAGGAAGGAAGGAAGGAAGGAAGGAAGGAAGAAAGAAAGAAAGAAAGAAAGAAAGAAAGAAAGAAAGAAAGAAAGAAAGAAAGATCAACACATACCTAGTCCAAAAACTAAAAATCCCTTAAGACTTTTGTTCCTCAACCTCCACACGTTTCCAATCATTTACTGACCCTGTAATCTTCCCAAAGCAGTTGCAATTCACAACCGTGTGTGTGTGTGTGTGTGTGTGTGTGTGTGTGTGTGTGTGTGTGTGGTATCTGGTTGAATAATGATGAGCTAAGCTTAATTACACCATTAGGCAGAAGGCCGCAGATCTCCTGCTGCCTTCAGAGACTGATTGGAATTTTAAAATATTATTTTTGCTTAGAGGAATCTAAATTAAATAAATAAATTCTTTAAAAGACAACTGTATTACCTTTGCTATTGGTTTTTGTCCATTAATAACTGTGCTAGAGGCCAAAATGCCCAAAAGAATATATAATTATCTTCTTGCAAACACCTACTGATACTATTTAAAATATGACTGACAAGACTTTTTCTGTTTTGCCAGAATATACTTACTCTTTCAAAACATCTTCCTTTCATGCACCTCTAAATATATCCCTAACATTATTCTGTACCTTCCAAATTATCATTTAATGTAAGTCATTACTGTATGATGAATGGGCTCATGTTTTTGTTTACATTTTTGTACATTTACTTTAGAGTGGCATTTATGGGTCTACCCAGCCAACTGTTGCAATCTGAAGAAGGCCGAGAGCTAACTTGTTTTGCTCTTGAGCTATTCCTAAACTATGACAAAGGTGAAAAGTTAGAAGAACTTAGAAATCTTATTTGAGGCCCTAAAAAGCCAAAAGCATTAAATAAATCCTTTTAGTACTCCTATACAAATCAGACTACTTCTTCGTGTAAGCAAGGTTATAAAATTGTTTCTATCCTTCCTAATTAAAGACCTGAAAAACATGAATTTTAGGTTGCTTATTGAGTCAGGGTCGGGTTTGAGGCACCACAGGCCACCCAAGAAAAATCCAGCTGCATCGCATTTGGAGCTGTCCTATCATAGTCTGGAAAAAATGTTCCAATCTTAAAAATATGTCTAGACCACTTTATTTCATTCCTGTGTGATTCTTAGGTGAAGTGGGGGTGGGGTAGAGATAAATGGGTAAGATGGGGGTGGCAAATGAGCATTCTACATGAAAAGTCTTCTCTAAAAAGAACCCATCAATCTGCAGTGAAGCTGATTTAGACCTAAAAAAAAAAAAAATAACATTGTTGATCATGTGTGTACACCCTTCATTAATCTGTCTGAATTTGCCTACAAATTCAGAGCTTGCAAAAGATCTTTCTCAATCTCAGGGACTCAGGAATGGCCTCAGGCTTGTTAAAGGTAGCATGTCTTCAAAATGACCTCACTTCCCTGTAGGCGAGCCCCTCCCTCTCAATCCCTGTGCCTCCATGATCCCCAGATCTTTAGATTCTAGTGTGCAGCAGTTTGCCTGGGTCTGTTCTCCCCAGTAGAACCATCCTCAATCTAGGATACATCCATTCTCCATAATCTCTCATTAAAATTTACCTTCATTCACTTATGACCCTCCTAGATGAACTGTTAAACTTTTCTGTTTAGAGACAAAATGGGCTTGGCTAAAAATGCCTTAGAATCTTACAACCATATAATCTTGGATTTTTTTAATTAAAATTATTGGGGTGCCATTTGTTAATAAAATCAAATAGGTTTCAAGTGTACAATTCAATAATACATCATACTTATATTGCATTGTGTGTTCACCACTCAAAGTTGAATTTCCTTCTGCCACCAAATCCTTGACCCCCTTTATTCCATCTACCCCACCCCCCCCCCACCGCCGCCCCTTCTTCCCTCTGGTAACCACTAATACGCTGTCCATGTCCATGAGTCTCTGTCTGTTTGTCATGTTTGTTATTTTTAGTTTTAGACCTCAAAGGTTATCTTACAAATAAGGAAGCTCCATTCCCAGAGAATTTGTCCAATTCCCCCAAGGTCACACAGCTACTTAATAATTTAGCTGGGACTAACATTTACATTTTTCAGTTCCTAATTCATTGTTTTTAATATGTGGCACCAAACTGCTTAATGTTTCCACCTTCTAAGGAAATACTATCATTTAGACATAGGCTTTCTATTCCTTTAGCCAAATGAATAAGTAAGATGGGGAATTTAGGTTCTGATATACACTCTTAAGATAAAGTATAATCGATCCTCTGATAATTGTCTTTCTAAAACAAATCTTTATACTCCATGACTTATTTAACTGAATTGGTTTGAATCCCTGTTCATTTGTGCCTGGTAATGCCATCCTCTAATCACAGGAGAGGAGGAACCATAGGAGTTTCTTCTGGAAATACTGGCAAGAGTCATTCCCCTGAAAAGCAGCAAAGAAACAGTGACTCTGGCCTTAGGTTAAGTGTGTCACTTAATGGAGGAGGTAGGGACAGCCTAGACATCCCCTTATGCCATCCCATTAACGCAAGTGAGTGCAGGAGTGCAGGAGGGTGTCATTAGGATAAATGGACTTTCGTTTGGGGATTAATGCTGTTAACACAGATGCCTGCTGATCATACGAGAAGGCAATCTCACCCTGTTAAACAGCCCACCACCTGGGGATCTGAACTGCCCACAGACAGCAGAGACTGGCACAGTATCAAGAGCGAGCTTCAAAAATATTCAGAGCCACAGGAATATTATAAAGAAAGAGATGCAGAGAAATCTTTAAACATAGAAAGAAATCATGGGAAAACTAACCAAATTAACATTTTAAATTATCTTACAAAACTTGGGAGTAACTGTGGAGTGACTGATTTGGTCCTAAAGAAAGTATTAGGTGCAGATGTGAAGTATTTTGGCTTTTCCCATACTCCGATTATATAATTTGCTAAGGTCACCTTGTTTGGAGGTTTCAAGTAGTTCTTAATTGGTTTTTGTTTTTGTTTTTTTCCCAAAAATATTTGTGGCTTTCTAACAAGATGGCATACCAGCACAGAGTATGAGCCCCTGTCCTTCAAAATCAACCTGGAGAAACTACAGACTTCAGAATGAAACATGGGTCTGAATACTAACATAGAAACAATGAGGAAACTCCTAGGGAGAAAGCTATGGAAACCAGTGTTTCGGGTGGCAGCAGCCTGGGGCAAAGGCTACTGTGTCGTCAGCATTAAGAACTGGTTTGGAGAGAGCTTCAAAATTCTATTCATATCTTGGAATGGCTATCATCTGCCCATCACCAAAGAATCTACAACAGTCCTGGTCACTACCATGGGGTAATATTAGGACAGGATAAAAGTCCTGCTGGCATGAAACTATGTTCCTACCAACCAGTTACATGCCATGAATCACTCTTCTCTTTTTCCCTATCCAAACTTCCAGAGCTGGTAGATTATAACCTAAGGGGATTGTCTCTGCCCAGGAATACAAAGGAGTGCCAGTTAACCAAGATGTTCTATAAAGATAGGTTCTAACATAAGTTATTATGATAAATTTAAGTGGTTTTAGTACTATTTAAAAGAGAGCCTCACACTAGTTTTTAACTTAAAAATAAGAGAATTAATAACATGCAGTTTACAAGAAGTGTCGTTTAAACAGGGGATATAGAAAGGATGGAAAAAGATAATCCAGCAATTATTCAAAATTCCAAAGAAAACTGGCATTGAACTCTAAACATCCGACAAAAGTCCATGGGAAAAAAATCATAGCAGACAAAAGGGGATATTATACCTTGATAAAGGGAATAATAGAGCAAGATTATTTAGTCGTCATGAACATAAATGCATAATATAGGTAGATAGCACTGAGGAGAAAAACAGATAAATCAAAAATTATAGTTAGTGAGCAGGGGCAGGTAAACAAATCGGTAGGATATATTATCAATGCCTAAATCAAAAAGGTATAATATTTTAAATGGTGAGGGGGAGTCATGCAAACAAATAAACAAAAATCAGAAGTGATCAAAAGCTATTTACATACTATTCACATAAGAGGAAATCCAAGACTCAAAAGCATATTAGGAGACACTAAATTTTATTAGGAATTAGAAAAATAGACATTAAAATGATGATATATCATTCATATCCACCAAATTAGCCCAAATGAAGTAATGCCAAGAATCAAGGATATAGGGATGTAATGTGAGGATACAGGGACATGCTTGCACTTTGGGTAGGAATATGGATATACCATTCTGGAAAGCAGTCTGACAGATCCTCGTTAAAATAGGTATACATATGCTATTTGGCCCAGCAATCTTCCTTGGGAGCAGATACCCAAGAAACCCTTATGCAGATCCAAAAGTTGATACATAAAAGACTGTTCATTATTGAGCTGCTTTTGGTGGTAGGGAAATGGAGATACTTTAGGTCTCTATCATTGAAGGAATGGGTAACTAAAATGTGGAACACTATGAAGACCTTAGACATAAGGGGGATCTGATACATATGGCACATAAGTATTAAAAGCAGAGTGCCAAATAAAATAAGAAACAGAATGAAATTTATAGCACTAGATCATTATATAAGTAAGAATGCATGCACACAAAAATAATATACATTATAATAAATAAATAATAAAATTAATATATATTTTATAAAAACACACAAAACACATTAAAATGATTAAGAAGCATGAAAGAGAAAATAAATAAATAAAACAAGAAAGGGTCATTATATAGACTAGTGACGGCAGTGTACTATGCACTAATATAACTCAGTCTTCTACACTTTAAGTCCAGGAAAAACAATACACAATTACACATACTAATTGCTATAAAATTAGATCTCCCTTTATTATATATATATTATCACTTCCTATACTCTTTAAGGTATTTTCCTAATATAACAAGTAATTCTGTGAATCCTGTAAAAATTAATTTTCTAGAAAAACTAATAATCTATGAAGTTGACTGGAAGATAGGAGTAATAGGACTGTGCAGGATATAGAGGAAAGAACTTTAAATGTTGTCCATATTTCCTCTGAAGATGTGAGTTCTTATACTAGGTTTTAGTATTATCTTCCTTCATCACCCTAGGCTTAGCGATGGAAATCTATGTTCCTAGTGAAACTCTATTCATGATTGCCAATCCAAAAAAGGAATGGAAAGGAGTTTGAGAAGAGAATTAGAAGAGAACCAGAGAAAAAATATGGCTAGTAAAACAAGTATCTGGCTTTTCTATTTAATGGAGACCACTCTGTCTTTAGGGTTAGGAGAATAAAGGCAGAGAACTGAGTGTGGAGCTAGGTCTCCACATCAGTGAGATGCCCAACCATTTCTCAAAATCCTTTCCCGCTCCGTCTCCTTCTCTGCCAGCTAGCTTTTCTGCTTTAAGGTTCTCAATGGCTGCAGGCCAAAGCTGGTTGACTTCTTCCATGTTCAACAACACTATTGGCACCTGTACTTATTTCCTCTCAGAAATGAATACACAATGGTATTTTAAAAAATAGATTTAGCTTTGTTATTTGCATCTCATTTTGTCAATTCCTTACTTTAAAAAACTGAGCTTTGGCTTACTAACCAGGCCCTATAGCCTGAAAAATCCCCAGGGGATCTGTGTTCTCCTAAAGCGAAATGGCCGACTGTTTGTTCCACCATTCATCTTGAAAAAAAGAAACCTAAAACTAATTCTTACTTCAGGTAAATAAGCACTTATGTTTTTATTCTTCTAGAGAAATGGATAAAAAAGTAAATGACCATAGCAACAACAACAACAACAACAACAATAAAATGTTAAAGGACAAACAGTTAGGCTACAGTGTGGATATGTGGGCTCATTATCCTCTTCAATAAAATATATCCCACATACAGGGCTGGCTTCATGGGTGAGAACCCAGTGCAATTTCACAGGGTCTCATGTTTAGAAGGTCCCTGCTTGGGATTTAGTGATCTGTGCTTGGAGTTTGATGCTCTGGGGTGGCTATCTCAAAACTCTTCTACCACCACTGTCACCTTCAGTATAGAGTCTGATTTGGCTGAAGGAGGCCACATCTGCCTCCTCCAATCGCCCTCGCTGCTCCTTCACAGGGAGCTGGATTCAGGTTCAGTGTGCACCTCATTGTGTCTTCAGCTGACAGAGCGGCAGGGAATTCAGCGGGCGACTGCATGGGACCTTTCCCCAATTCCACCCAGGTATCAAGTGGTGCCTAGTGCTAATCCTTTCTGCAACAAATTGGCCAGCAGCAGTTCTGTGCAAAGGACAGACTGACTCTCTAGCCCTGGCTGAGGCACCACCATTTTATTTTGCCCTGAGCCCTGCAAATTATGTAGCCTGCCTAAATCCTTCCAGGATCAGTACTGAAAGGAAACTTTCCTGGTGGAAAAAGAAGTTAACTGAGTAATGTGACTGTGTTCTTCTGACTTGATTTTCTTCTTGGGGGTCTCTCACTGTGGCACCATAACACTGGCCTTGGGTGCATTCCTCCCTTAATTATTCTGTAGATTTATATAATCTTCTTTAAGCCACTTAGTGCAACTAAACCAGGCCAGAAATTTCAGATAGAATTTGCTAAACTGTAAAGAAAATAAGAGGGAAAATGAATACAGAAAACACAAGGAATATAAATAATCCATCTGACAGAGTAAAGGTTGTGGTCCTAGGATAGCAGATTTGTTCTTTCTTAGGAAGCCCATGACTCAATCATTCCACATAAAAGCCTGTTCTTCTCTACCTCCCCCACAAACTTTTCCTTTAAATAGTTTTAATTTTTTCAGATAGTCCTAGTTTCCCCTCAGAGAGACCTATCTCTTCCCTGGATGACTAATACCAGGAATTAAGTCAAAATACAAAGAAAACGCAGCCTTCTCAAAAAAAAAAATAATAATAATAATGTAATTTTAGTTTTGTATGCCTACCAGGATAGCCATATCTTAATAAAGTAAAACTTATTTCATTTCTATACTGAGAAATAAGTGATATAGTAGCAAAGACACCATTTCCTAATGTTGGAAATGTTAGGCTTTTTAAATTTTCATTTTAAGTCCTCTACATTCAAACAATGATGTGTTACTAAAAAAGTTATATAGATACAAAGAAAGTAATATGTTCAAGCTCCTCTCTAGAACTCTGATATTTTAAGCTTCTCTCTAGAACTCTGATATTTTACTGTTCCTAAGAGTTTTATCCTATTGTTTTAATTCTTCATTGATTCTTTCAAAAATGTATGACAGTCTACAGCCATGCTACTCTGCCAATTCTGTCTGATCTTGGAAGCTAAGCAGGGTGGGGCCTGGTTAGTACTTGGATGGGAGACCACCTAGGAAGACTAGGTGCCGTAGGCGTAAACAATAAAAATAATAAGGGATTGTAAACTGACAAGGTCCTTGCAATCTGTGAGGTCAACCAAAGGTTGCCTCACCTATAAATGAATGAATGAATGAATGAATGATATATGATCTAATTGTAAGAAGAGTATTTGATTATACTAATTTTCTTTTGGGTGTCATATTTGCTATTTTTTTTTTTCATATTCCTTCCTCATGCAATTGGTTGACCTGCAGCTATGACAGACTTTGTACCAGGTTACATAATAAAAGGCAACGCTCTGCCAACTAATTTCTAAGTTCTCTTAGGCTAGTACATGTATAACTTTTGACTTTCACAGAATGGTGAATATTTTTAAAGTGAGGATAGAACCCGCAAATGATGCTAACTTCTTATTTTATCAAGTAAAGACATTTAAAAGTAGAACATATTAACAATATTATTTTATGAAAGAAAGGACATTTTAATTCTGAAAGAAGTCCTTTTACTGAACAAATTAAGTAGCAAACTTATTACATTCTTATTTCTCAGGGGGACATTGAAGAAGATCAAAGATCATCACTGGCCAGGCTCCTGAATCACGTTGGCAAAAATTTTTAATTCTTAACAATATTTCTTGCCAAGCTTTTCAACTATTTTAAGCATTTCTGTAAGTTTTATGAACTCTTATATATGAAAATATATGAGATTCAATGGTATAAACTCTTGCTTTTCAAAGCCATCCTAAATTTAAAAACCTTTAAAGTAAGCATTTCATTATGCTTTCTTCTAACTACTAAGAACACTGAGCAGAAAGTACTAAAAAGTGCTATTGTCTTCTCCTGAATTGCTATTTACATTTAAAAATTTTATTCATAAAACACTAGAATGCCACATAGTACATGACTGAGATGTACCACGGGTTATTTTTAATACTAATGACATAACTTAACTAATAACCTAATGTGACAAACAAAGTAGGCCTGTAGTCTCTTCACTTATAACCAACATAAACATCTTCATCCTTTAAAAAGCTCTTTTCTATATTTAATTCCTCTTGGAAAATATACTTTATATATATACACATAGCAGAAATTGTGTTAGCAATTTTTAAAATTCTGATGACATTCTTTGCTTAATGAATGTGTTCCCAGATATATTTTAAGCATGTCTTTTTAGATTTTTTTTTGTTACTGTCCAGAAAACAAAACACTATATAGAATTAATAAACTATAACTTGACCCTCACCTTTCATTATGTAATAATCAATGTAAGATGTTATAAGGAAGTATTTATTATATTAAAACAAAGGACATTATTCTGATAACTGTCGGGTCTAAAATGTAACATTTGACTTTCAAAGCAAGTAAATCAGCAGAGCTCCAAATAGGGGACTCGACCAACAAAGGATCATGAAGTTAAAAAGTCTCTGTTAATCAATGACAAATTTAGTACTTGTTGCTACAATTACAAAGATAATAGTTCCTTTATGTCAGTGCCTTTGGTTTTGCAGCTGTAAAATAGCTTTGAAATTCAGCATTTCAAGGAACAGAAATTAATAGGAGGTCATTTCTACCAGAGAAATTTTAGGGGCCCATCCTCTCTAATCATCATTAAAAACTAAATCCGTAGGAGAAGAGGCACTTTACTGATTGTCAAGTGGAAGCTATTATTCATTTGATGAAGCTCTTGGCACTGTGCCATTGATTCTGCACTACAGCCTGCTGCTTGTTCTCCTTCATCTCCTGCAATCAGGGCTGTTTCTGCCTGCCAGGAGCTATTTATAGAGCAAGGGGGAGTGGGGGGAGCAAAGCTGATATGTTCTCCTTGAAAAACAACTTTCAAACTTTATAAGTACAAATCTGTTTTTCTTGTCACCAGACTGTGTCTGCTCCTTCCGTCAATGCAGAAGATAAGGAAGCTGACTTTAAGACACTGCCCTTCTTAATAATGAGTATGGAGTTGATGGAGTCACAGGCTACAATCATGCTGCATCTGACTCCCCAAGATTAATACTCCTCAAAACTACACACACCATCCTATCTCCGTGGTATAATTCTGTCATTTCTGCACTTCTGTGACCATTCCAGTCTGTATCTTGAAAATTTTAAAGGACACTCTCTGCTTTCTTATGCTTATTAAAAGCAAATAGATTTTGAAATAAAGAAAAACTATACAAAATGAAAATCTCAAAATATAATTGTAGGAAAATACTTGGGGGCTCCATTTTTTAGAAGTTGGTTCAAACTGAATTAACAGGTGTTGACGAAACTGTTCTTCCTAAAACTGAAACAGAAGCTGGATTTTCATAAATTTTATTTAAAATTGGTCATCCCAAGGCAATATAAACTTCTATTACTTAAATTTATCTGCATGACGTGGATGTGGTATTCTTAAAAGTTATCTGCAACTCTCATTGCCTTGAGTTGCAGTTGTGAACATATTTTAAAATCTAAACTACACATAATCTTTATTTTTGGAAGTGGTTCAGGCTTTATCTCAGCAGTTGCAAAATCCGTTTAAAATGTTTTATTGTCTAAAATAATAGAGAAAATAAAAACAAAAACGGAATGCATTTAAAATAGTTATCAATAAGGATCAATAGCAATGCTTCTAATTGCTAAAATTTAAAGGAAAGGAATTGTATTTGTTAGACTATAAAACAACAAAACAAAAACCTGAGCTTTAAAAAAAATATAAAAATGTAAAAATCATGTAGTTATAAATTTCCCGAAGTAGATTCTTTTGAGAAATTTAATTAATAATCTTATTGAATGCTGTTTTAACAAAATACAAAATTTAAAAAGTAGCCATAGAGAGTCACTAGTAAATATTTAGTTACAAATAGAACATTGAAGACCCCCTTGATCACCTGAAAATACAATAAAGGGTCAGTTAAAGTAGCCGTTTAGCAGAACTTGAGATCAAGAGTTGTAAATAGATCAAGGATTTGTTTTGTTTGTTTTGTTTTAACTTCATAGAATATCTACATGTTGCCTCCCCTTCCTCCTTTGGATTGTGGTATTTTCAGAGCCCAGGCTTTCAGCAGGGACCAAAAAGGTATATTTGCCAGGGAGTCTACAGTATCCTTTCCTCTGAAACCTACATGCCTCCCACTAAGATGTTCACCTAAAAGAAGCTAAGATTAAATAAAATGCTCTGTTTTGGACAAAATCTACAGAATATGAAGTGAAATTAAGTATTGTAGATCCAAGTGTTTTAGAAAATCAAATGGGATAATAAGAAAATAAGTCTAGCTGATTCTGAATTGCCCAAAATAACTCTGCATGGCCTGAACTTCTAGATAATTTCCATTTACTCCTCCTTTTCACTTTTAGTTCTCTAAACCTTCCTTTGTGGTCTTTCATTTTATACAATGAAAAAATTGAGGCATTTTTGAAACAGTATTTTGAAGTCTCTGCCATTAATTCAACTGATTACTACTGGAGGTCAGAAGGTTAGGCTTGTGGAGCTAAACTCCATCTGAAACATTCAATAGTTCACTCAACAAATATTGAGTGCCCATTATATGCCCAGCATCACGCTAGTTGTTTTGAGATACATCAAGAAACAAATAACATGCAAAGTTCCTATCTCCATTTAATTTACATTCTAATGGAGTTTCAGCTAAAACAAAACAAAGAACAACATCGAAAAAAAAAATTTCTTTCATAAACATAGTCATATTTCTCACAGTTGTACATTAAACTGAAGAATAACAACTCCATAACAGTTAGGATTTTTTTGAGCACTGACCGTCTATGCCAGGGACTGTGTTGAACACTGTTTTGTGCATTATCTCATTTAATTGACCCCTTTTAATCTTAATCTCCAAAAAAGTCCCATTACAGAGATAGAGAAAAGAATACTTAGAAGGGTTAAGTGACTGACTTGCTGAGGTTACACAGATAAAAAGTGGCCAATTTAACACAGGGCTCTCCCATCTATAAAAACAGTAATTCCAGGAAAGTCTTCTACTGAGGATTTAGAAGGATTCATTCATTCAGTATGTATTCAACAAATGCTAAAAGAGTGCCTAAGATGTGCCAGGCACTGTCTTAACACATGTGGTACATAAATGAAACAAAGAGGTAAAGATCCCTGCCCGTGAGGACCTTAAATCTTAATGGAAAGAGACATAAAATAAAAATACTACAAAAGCAAATATATAATATATTAGAAGATTAATATTAATTCATTGGAAAAAATACAAAGTCCAACTTTTTTTTCCTAATAACTTGAATTTTTAACTTAGAGAGAAAGACAACTTTTAAAATTAAAAAAAAAAAAAAAAGAGCTCAGGGTACCTATGACTTAAGCACCCCCAAGAGGAAATGTTACAGCAGAACACGGTGTTAGAAAGAAGCGACTTCATACTGGGGAAATGGACACCTGTTTTCCACCACTGTGGAGAGGTGAACTTGTTTTAAGCCTTAAACATGAGAGGCATGCAAATAAAGGGCAGAGCAGGGCATCAGTTATTACTCATTTGGAATACAACAAACACACGTAAATCACTGGAAAATCACGTGTGGTTTGATGACATTTATCCACTTTGTTCTCCACTGATTGGCATGCCAGACCTCAGACACCAAAATGACTAAGGCTGAGGAATAAATACCCATCATTAAATTTCCAGTGGTTTAATAATTATGCTTCTTCCTGGGGACATGATTAAACGTCACACAACAGCAAAACTCCAGCAAGCTAAGTTGCTGGGCATCAGAGGTAAAGAGAAAGTAAGTGAGAAAAAGAAGGGGGGGGGGGGTGAGAGTAACAAAGAAAATGAAAGGAAAATGAGAGAAAGCAAAGGAGAAACCACATAAGAGAAAATAAACTCTTATGGTGGTTATTCTCAACTGTCCTTTGTCTTAAAATGATCACCCAGTGGCAGTAAACAAAGTGATTAAGCAGCCACTGGGATGTGGGCCTGATTTGCAACATTCCAGGAGATGGGGCAAGTTGCTTAGTGGGACCAAAAAGCACAGTAACACAGGAAACAATCCCACCTTCATGACAAGCTTTCCTTCTAGGGGTAAGGACAAGGTAGATTTCTTTAGCACAAAAAATGGTATATTTTCTCTCTTCTTGGAGTTTTAACTGGCTTTAGTCAATATTGCTTTATTAAGAGAAAAAAAAAATGGAATCTTTTTTTTTTTTTTTTTACTATCATGGCAAGTGATCCCAGAGTTATAATTGACCTAAACCTCAGTTAAAATTCTTTGTAATGGTTCAAAACCACAGAATACCTTCGTATCTGTGGAGTTTCCAGGCCCAGCCTAAGAAAAGGTTCCCAATTACCAACTGGAACTAAGGGAAGCAAATTGGCTACAAGATGATGATAAATCCCATTTGAGATATGATACCAGGGATTATGTATTAATTGATCTCAAAGTCAATACTCTTTAAATGAGTTCCCTCTTAAATTTTCCTATTTATAAACTGAAAAATCCTAACAGGCCAACTCCGGAAACCATGTCTATATTCCTCACCTCACCGTTGTAGCTCTAAGACCTAGCTTAGTACTTATCAAATAGCACTCAGTAAATATCTGACAAAAAAGTGCAAATGATTGAATTTATTAATATTGTTTCTCAATCTCACAAGAGTCTAAATTGCATCCAAATAGCAAAATATCTTTTATTTAGAAATTTTATTTTATAATAATATGCCAAGAAATTACTCTTCTTTCTAAGGGGTCATTTCACGAGAAATGTTGATTTTCTTCTTGTGTTTTAGTTTGATTTACCTTAGTCAGACCAATCATGAAAAATGCAATGCAAAGAAAGTCACAAATGGAAGCAAAATAAACTAACAAACAAACAAACACACAGAAGAGAATTGGGGAGACCCTGGGCAGCATCCTGGTAAATCCACTGATGTCCACCAGGAAAGACATGAAAAGCAAACCTGTCTTGATGAATACCAGTTTCCTGGATGAGGGTAATTATGGTGTTCTCTTCCAGAAGGTTAGTTAGAAAAGCCAGCAGGACCTCTGCTTCCAGTCTTCTATAAATAAGCCCTGGAAGATGTCCATGGAAGCATAATCTTATATGAAATTGAATAATCCTATGGCGATTAAACTGATGGTGAATTTGAGTGTAGGGGAAAAGGGTCCTACATTTGTAAGTGAAGTAAACTATATATGTGTTTTAAGCATTCATAACCCCTGCACATGTATACTGTACACATCACTGAATCAATAATTACCAGAGTTCAAAACTAAGGACTTCTGTCAGTGTATGTGCCTCTAGTAGAGAGAGAAAAAAAAAATCCTCATTTTGGATTAAGGCTTACTTTTCAACTGTCCTAACACAGAAAATCCCCTGCAATAATTGTGTTGAGTTAAGGAGGAAGTCATTTAGCAAAATTGACACAGAAAAACCAGTTTGATAAACCTATGACAGCCTCAAATTCAAAGTGCCCTGATCACCTCATCAAAGTTTCAGCATAGGGGTATTGCTAAGCTCTATAAGTGACACCCTATCAAAAGCAGATATTAGGCCATGAACAATAATTAGAATCATAACTTACCAAAAATTGGCTTATGTTTTCCTTTCATCTTACCTATCTGTATGTACTGCCCCTCAGTCTTCTTCACCTTAAAATAGAGTTTGTAACAATTCCTTTCTAAAAGGAGATACTATAAACAGCATCGGGTCTATGCAAAAGCAAATATACATGGAGTTTCTTTTGAAGGATAGCAAAAGGTCCACCTGTCCCCAAAACGTATCATCCTTTCCCACACAGTACTGGTCTCAAACTAAGAAATTTGCCAGCAATGGCAGTTCTTTGGACTCATACGTATTATATGTTAATTATCCATACACACACGTGCCCTGTGTTTTAAGAGCAGAATTTGTGGTAAAAGACAGAAATCAGGTGTATTTCAATAGGAGAACGAAAACAATTTGGAACATCCATGGAAAAAAATCAAATCACTAAATACCAGTAAGATATGATAATAGAAATTTGGAGTAAAGGTAAATTTTTCTAACATAATAACATAATTCATCAAGCTCATCTTTCTTAGGAAGATTAAATAATGTATGCATAGCTCTCTGAACTCCTTGAAAAAGAAGACATAGAAATACGGAAAATAATTATAACTACATCTCCTAGTACCTAAAGTCTTGGCTGAAAGCCTCATTAGTTCATTCATATCAGCACACTACCACTCAGTAAGCCAAAGAAAAACAACTCCTACATGCTAGTCAAGGAGCCGAAGAGTAAAATGCAGCCTGCAAGGGTTGACTCCAATCAGAATTTAACCTGGGCAGTGTACGAATCTGGTTCACATATTTTAAGGGAAAAGGAGATTAATAAATTATCTCTGAACCCTATCCCTAACATGAAAGGCTGCCACCTGTCTAGGATTTGAGTTTCATAGGCATATTTACTACATCAAAGCATCAAGGGACAGGCTTTGAGGGAAGGCAGACAAGATCAAGAGATTTCCATATTTTAAATAAGACACAAAAATTACATTATTTATTCACAAACCTGAGGGCCCTTAGTGGGTTAGACTTAAATTCACACATCCTGGAAAAGGTACTCTATTCAAAATGAAGTTTAAGAGGGAACGAATGAATTTCATGGGGATTTATAAATTAATAAAAGTATTCTGCAAGGTGCTTTGAGAGTCAGAGATTAAAGAAAACCATGAAGCCATATAAAATAAAGTATTCACTTTCCCACTTTTCCCAGTGCTATGAGAATATGAGTGACTTTTTTTCAGCTGTTGTCAAAGAATTTTTTTCCATGTCTATTTTTTCCTGGTGCTATCTATACCAATAGTTTTCTATACCAAGAACAATAACATCTTACACTTAAATTAAGCTTGGAAGATTACAAAGGGATATTACATAGTCTATCTTTTTTGATCCTTAGATATATTCTGGAGATAGTTAATTTCATCTCAATTTTAGAGATAAGGCAACTAAGATCAAAAATATATATATTTTTAGTGATTAACTCGAGGTTACACAACATGTGCATAGTGGAACCGAGTGAAACCCATGTCGTTGGACTCCAGGTCCTTGACGTTTCCTCCCCTCAGCATAGATTTACCAACCCAGTGATAATATAGACAACTCTCGTTCTCATTCTCTCCCGATTTCACAAGGAAGACATTCCAGTCAGACCTGTTAAAATAATCTATTTTATTATTAAGGCAAAATTATAGTAATTTTCATTACTGTTAGTGAAGAGAAGGTGCAAACCACAACTCTTTTACCTGATTCACATTAAACCAATTGACTGGAGACTTCAAATTGTTCCTGGATCGACCTACATGCTGCCATCTTAATGCCAGGGGATTTCTTTATTTGAGACCTTAATGTGTGAAACTGAGTCTCAGCAAACCTCAGGATGTGCTGATGCAATCCACATGCAGCGTTATGAAGGTCTTCCTGAGCCATGGTCCCAGGAGCAGGTGGTTCTTTCGATCTTTATAGTTGTAAAGGAAATATTTGGTAATCAGACTAAAGAAGTACCCTAGAAAAAAACAGGAAGGCATTTATTTGTTCAATGACATGAAATTCTTCTTTCTCTGCCTAAATTTCATTCTGCCTGATGTACAAGAGTCTGAAGGAGAATCCTCAGAAAATAGAAAGAGCTTCAGAGGCCATTGTTAGAGTGGTTCTTGGAACAGCAATAAAAATAGAGATAAAGTAAAAAAAAAATCAAGAGTAGCTCTTTTTTGTTATAGCTTATGACAGAAAGCCTCCATAGCAGTATATTTCAGTCAGACTTTGCTGGGTACCAAACCATCCCTACACTAAATGATTTTTATTTTAATTTTTATTTTTTAAGTGAGGCAACCCTTGGTTGACCTCACAGATAGCAAGGACCTTGGCAGCTTACAATCCCTTATTTTTTTATTTTTTATTTTTTATGCCTACACCACCTGGTCTTCTTAGGTGATCTTCCACCCAAGTACTAAGCAGGCCCGATCCTGCTTAGCTTCCGAGATCAAACGGGATTGAGCTTGTTCAGGGTAGCATGACCGTAGACTTCTAAAGGGTTTGAAAAAAAATTCTCACTATTCTGAGGGTTTGGCTGGGTGGTTCTCTTCTGACTAAACCTGTACTTACTAATGTGCTAGATTTACCTATAGAGTCAGCTAAGGGCCTATAGTCAAGTTGGAAAAATAGACTTCACCTGTTGATGGGAAAAGTCACATTACAAAAGTTTGTGAACACAAGGAGGCATAATTCTTTGGTGTCCATTATTATTATAATAATTAGTTACACTAGGATTTTTAATCCCAACTGTACACACAATCATCTGGGATACTTTTAAACACATATTAGTGACTGGGTCTCACTCCAACAAATTCTGATTTAAGTGGTCTGGGGTAAAGCTCAGTCATCAGCATTTTTAAAAAGTTTTCCAGGTGATTAAACTTAAGCCAGATTTAAGAATAACTACTTTATACTCTGGTGATTGAATTATGTTGCAGAATGAGTAAGAGAGAGTACTTTGCAATAAGAATTTCCTATTAATGCAAATGATGAAAGGCAAAGTAAAATAGAAAACAAATAGAAGACAGAAAAGTATTGGATAAAAGTCAATAATCAGAACCAGAACCAAGACATGAACTCAGTCAAAAGTAGCCACGGGTTTTTACCAATACTGTAGTAAATAAAGGGATATTGATAATTAACCTGAGAACAAAATTGATCATCTATATATAACTGTCTTATATTCATGATTCGTTGCATACATATTTACAGATATGCTTAGCTACTTAAAACCCAGTACACAGTTCACTCACTTGTGTTGTTTTAGTTTTCTCAAATTAATTCTGTATTTTCCCTGTAACTTATGGGTTCTCAAGACAGGCTGAACCTAGGATATTTCCAAAAAAAAAAAAAAAATTCTAATACATAAATCCAATTCAAGTATTCTGATTTAATTAGCCTGAAATTGGACCCAGACATCAGCTATCCAGGTAATTCTAATGTGAAACCAGGCTTGAGAACTATTGCTCTAAGATGTCATTTTAAACAAAACTTTTTAAGTATTTTTAAGGAGAGTTTGGCAATAACTCTGATGAAACCGAACAATATGGTGGTTTCTCATAGGGTTTAAAACAGTTATCTGAGGGCAGGACCTATGTCTTCTTCAACTCCGTATATCAACACCCTGGCACAGGGTATAGCATAAGATGTAGACTGGTACCTGTCTTATAGAATGAGCGCCCTAACCTACTGTTGTGTGAGTTTGGTTGAGAGCAAATCACAGTTTCCAGGAACATGATATACCTTAATTCATCAAAACATTCCTGAAAATCTACTTTTGGAAAAGCACTGTGCCAGTTACTTCACATATATATTAGTTGTGTTAATGCCAGGCCATTGAAAATATTTTTTTATTCAGCTGACAGTTACATCCAGGGTAAGCTAGTAATTAGAAAACTTCATATCGGTTGAATACTCAAGGATTAAATGAGGTAATCCTCTCCATCAGACAGAAACAGAACTTGCACTTGAAACAGAGACCGTTAATAGTCAATACCCCTATATTTTAGAGCTTCTAATAAAGACCGATATCTGCAGTGACACAAGACTTGGACATCCCAGCTCAATGCCAGGCAATTATCTTTTATACTTTGATACCTCCCACCTCTCGTCCTTGCTCTTCCTTCCTCACTGTGTTCCCAAATCTATCTAACTCCTAATCCTCTTGGCTTACCTTTCTGTTCTTCATTGAATATTTAGTCCTTGGAATTTTATTTTTCTATTTTCAACCCTTCATTCTCTCTAGCATATAACTTAGACTAATTTCCTGAATGTTCTTATTCCAAGCCAATACCAGAAAATCACGTGAAGCTCCAGACATGGGGCACCATCCATAATGTCCCACTGTGTCCCATGTAGGTGTCTCCCTCCTCTCCAACCCATACACTCTCAGGTCAACCACACACTGAGACTGATACTCATTCTAATGATTGGCGATCAAATCGCTATTTAGGACATGTGAACTCAGAGAACTTCAGAAATCAGGGTTCCCAACTAATACTTGGCACTATCCTAGAGAAAAGAATTTATATATAAATATGAAAAATGTCCTGTCTATAGATTTAGCAAAATCAAGTAGATTTCTTTAATGGAGGTCATCATTGTGCCCTTATAAACACTGAATTGTTAACACCACGTGGCTAATGCTGCAAAAGAAGTTCTGGTGACTTGAAAATTTTTGAGAATTCTCACCAATTATCCAAAATTTAAAAGGAAACTGAGATGGGATAGTAAACTGAGATGGGATGTTATCCTTCCTCTGCCTCTGTGTCTCTGTGTCTCTGTCTCTCTCTGTCTCTCTGTCTCTCTCTCTCTCTCTCTCTCTCTCTCTCTCTCTCTCTCTCTCTCTCTCTCTCTCTCGATTAGCTTGGGAGAAAGGGTAGGAGGTAGGATGTAGAAAGATATGGATTAGAGACTGGTGAAATTAGAGACATCAATTATTGGAAACAAATGCTCTAGGGATCCATACGGAATTAAGACAGTTCTTTAAAACCCTAAAGTATCTTCTCACCATGGGAATGGAATATGTTCATGCTAAGGCAGGAGAGCAGGGAAAATTCAACAAAGACAGCTGAAGTAAATAGGAAAAATATTTATAAGATCATAGATTTTCAACCCAAATATATCAGTAATTATATTAAATGTAAATGAGTAGTTGAATTAAAAGACAAAGATTTTCAGATCTGAAAAAGAATGTAACACCCATATGTGCTTGCAAGAAACATAGTGCTGATTAGAAGTAACACAATTTAAGTATAAGAATAAGGAAAGGTTAAAAGTAAATGTGCGGGAGAAATACATCATGCAAGCACTAATCGAAAGAAAGCTGATATACCTATACTAATAATTTTAAAAGTAGACATTAAGGTAAGAAATTTTTTTAGAGTAAAAGGATATTTCACAATGACAATCTTTCCATTTAAAATTTAAAATTCTCAATTAGTGTGCATCTAACAACACAGCCTCAAATGTGTGTGTGCGTGTGTGTGTGTGCGCGCACACGTGTGTGTGTGTGGAGAGAGAGAGAGAGAGAGAAACAAAAAGTATATAGAAGTAGATAAATCCATATACGAGAGAGAATGGAGACTTACATAAAAAGTTTTATGGGTCTCTAACATTAAAATTTCTAAGTGGTAGTGGTTCTCATATCAAGTAAAAGATTAAGATTTGTCTTTGAGGATGAAATAATTTTTCCATATGTGTTTTTTCCAACTTTCAAGTATGTAATACTGTATTATTAACTATAGTCACCATGCTGTATATTAGGTCCCAGAATGTACTTGTCTTATACCTGGGAGTTTGTACCTCTTTTAAAACATCTCCCCCGGTTCTTCCCAAACACCAGCCCCTGGCAACCATCATTCTACTTTATTTCTATAAGATTTTTGGTGTTTTTGTTTGTTTTATTTTGGTTTTTTTTTTTTTTTACATTATACATACAAGCAGATCAAACAGTGTTTGCCTTTCTCTGTCTGACTTATTTCATTTAGCATAGTGCCCTCAAGTTCCATCTATGTTGTCACAATTAGCAGGATACTCTATTTTATGGCAAAATACTATTCTATTATATATCACATTTTCTGTATCTATTCATCTATTAATGGACACTTAGGTTGTCTCCGTGTCTTGGTTATTATAAATAATGTTGCAATAAACATGAGAGTGAAGATATTTCTTCAAAACAGCGATTTGTTTTCCTTCAGAAACATATATACAGAGGTGGGACTGCTGAATCATATGGTACTTCTATTTTTAAAAATTTGAGGAAACTCCACACTGTTCCCCATAGGGGCTGTACCAATTTACATTCCCGCCAACAATGCATAAGGGTTCCTTTTTCTCCACATCCTTGTCAATACTTGTCTTTTTTTGAAATAGCCATTCGAACAGGTGTGAGGTAACATTTCATTGCAATTTTAATTTACATTTTCTGATGATTAGTGAAGTTGAGAAACTTCTCATGTACCTGTTGGCTATTTGAATGTCTTCTTTGGATAAATGTCTATTCAGATCCTCTGCTCATTTTTTATTTTATTTTATTTTTTTGAGGGGCCTGGGAGGTACATATTTTATTTCACCTAGGAGTGGGGTTGTTGGGTCATATAGTAACTTAATGTTTATTTTTTCTGAGGAAACAAAAAATTAAAGACTGTTTTCCAAAGTGATTGTAACAATTTATATTCTCACCAGCAGTGTATGGAAGTTCTAATTTCTCCACGACCTTGTTAACACTTGTTATCATCTGAGTTTTTGTTTTTAGTCATTCCAGTGAGTGTGAAGTGGCATCTCATTATGGTTTAGATTTTTTAGTTTCTTGCTGACTAATAATAGTGAGAATTTTTTACCGTACTTGTTGGCTATTTGTATATTTTCTTTTGAGAAATGTTTATTGAGGTCCTTTGCCTATTTTTAAATTGGATTATTCTATCTTTTTATTATCGAATTATAGGAGTTTTTTATATATTCTAGATATAAGTCCCTTATCGGATGTATAATTTGTAAATATTTTCTCCCATTATGTAGGTTGTCTTTTCATTTCTTGCTAATATCCTTCAAAGCACAAAAGTTTTTAATTTTGATAAAATCCATTTATCTACTGTTTTCTTTTGCCACTTAAGCTTTAGTGACATATCTAAGATTCCGTTGTCAAATCAAGGTCATGAAGATATATACTTATGTTTTTTTGTAAGAGTTTAAGGTTTCATATTTAGTTCTTTGACCCATTTTGAGTTAATTTGTATATATAGATTGTGAAATAACAGTCCAACTTCATTCTTTTGCATGTGGTTATCCAGTTGTTCCAGCATCATTGTTGAAAAAGCTATTCTTTCCCTCATTTAATGATCTTGGCACTCTTGTTACTCAGCAATTAACCATTGATGAATGGGTTTATTTCTGGATTCTCAATTCTATTCCATTGGTCTATATGCCAGCACTACACTGTTTTGATTACTATAGCTTTGTTGTAGTAAATTTTGCAATTAGCAAATGTGTAGCTTTCAACTTTGTTGTTTTTCAAGATTGTTTTGGCTATTTGTGGCCATTTCATTATGAATTTTAAGATCAGGTTGTACATTTCTGTGGCAGTCCTTATGCACAGATCCCCCACTCAGATATGCTGGTGTGCAGTTTGGGTGTTTTTTGTTGAGTTTTAGATGTTCAGCTTATTGTTGTTTAAAGGGAAGAGACCTGGGGATGCCTCTCACTCCGCCATGTTTCTTCAGTCCTCTCCATTTTTTAATCAGATTATTTGGTTGGGTTTTTGTTGTTGTTTTTATTGCTATTGAGTTGTATAAATTCCTTGTATATTGGGGATATTAACTCCTTATCAGAGACATGGTTTGCAAATATATTCTCCCATTCTGTAGATTGCCTTTTCATTTGTTAATAGTTTCTTTTGCTACGTATAAGCTTTTTGGTTTGATAGAGTCTCACTTGTTTTATACTTTCTTTTGTTGCTTGTGCTTTGGTGTTATATCAAAAAAAAAAAAACCAACATTGTCAAGATCCCTGTTTTCTTCTATGAGTTTTACATTTTCAGATCTTACATTGCAGTAATTAATTCATTTTGAGTTAATTTTTGTAAGCAGCATAAGATAGGGTCTGATTTTATTCTTTTGTATGTGAACATCATTTTCACAGTGCCATTTATTAAAGAGACTCTCCTTGCTGATTTGTTTCTATTTCTTTTTCTGGTCTCTATTACATTTATTTCTGTTTTGATCTTTGTTATATCTCTCTTTTACTAACTTTGGGCTTAGTTCTTTTTCTAGTTTCTTGAGGTATAAAGTTAAGTTGTTTATTTAGGATCTTTCTTTTTTCTTATTGTAGGCACTTATCCTATAAACATCCCTCTGAGAACTACTTTTATTACATCTAATGTTGATATGTTGTATTTTTATTTTTGTTTGTTTCAACATGTTCTCTATTTCCCTTTTGATTTCTTCTTTGACAGGACTATACTGTTTCATTTTCACATATTTGTAAATTTTATAATTTTCCTCTTTTACTGATTTCTAGTTTCATACTATCGTAGTCGTAAAAGAATACTTAGAAAGATCTTTGGAAACAAGGCAGAGTGAGAGACATCCCCAGATCTCTTCCCTTGAAACAACAATAAGCTGAATATCTAAAACTCAACAAAAAAACACCCAAACTGCACACCAGTGCATCTGAGCATGGAATCTTCTCCTAAGAGCTATCACAGGTCAGAACCCCAGGTGTTGGGCAGTGGACTGGGAGAAATAAAGAAGCTGCCTCTCACGGCCACTGGAGCTCCCTGTAGGAGGAGGGAAAGGGGAGAAGGGGCAGTGAGTTCCCTGAACAGCACTGCCTGGGAAAGCTGGGATCTCCTGCAGCCTGCTGGCAGCAGGGCCCAATCATCAGGGCAGAAAGCAGAGAAGCAGGACACCAGAAAAACAGCAGTGATTTTTATCGGCTGCGATTGCAAAATGAAAGCTGAGCCACAGCCCCCAGTCCCAACCTGGAGGGCTCCTCCCCACATACCCTCCGGGAAGGAACACTGCAGAGCCCCGGGGGAATTTGAGCAAACTGTTGCTAACACTGACAGGGATTGAAACTGAGAGTAGCAAGCGTAATTAAATAGTTATCAGAAAATACAAAGGCATTTTAAGGCTTTATGTAAAGCAGAGATCCAAGAGGCCACCTACTGGAAACCAAAAGAAAAGTGCCTTCTTTGCACTAGGCTAAAGAAAGACTTTTTATAATAAATCTTCTTTCTGGAAAAAAAAGCAGAATACATTTCCATTAATGCCCAGGCGGAGAAATAGTTCATTAAACACCATGAACAACCAAGGTGACAAGGAATCTCAGAAAAAAAAGAGAAAAATCTCCAGAAAATAAGCTTTCAGACAAAGAAGTATGAGATTTAAATAACAGAGACTTCAGGATGTCACTCTTGAAAAATTTCAGTGAATTCTGAAACAAGTCATATCAACAATTCAGGAATTGAAGAAACACCTAGACGAGCAGAGCAAGGACATTGAAACCCTCAAAAAACAAAACAAAACAAAACAAAAAAACCCCAGAATAGATCTTCTGCAGATAAAAAAAAACACACACACACACTGCAAGAGTTGAAAAGTGAAATAGCAAGCTTGGGAAAGTGAAGACAGAAATCTAGAAATGATTCAGAAAGAAGAGAAAAACCAACGAATGAAAAATAATGAAAGAAAAATTTAAGAACTAGCTGATACATCAGGAGAAGAGACATAAGAATAATAGGCATTATCGAAGTCGAGGAAAAGGAGAAGGGACTAGAAAGCATTTTCAGACAAATAGTGGACAAGAATTCCCCAAATCTAAGGAATAAACTGGAGCCTGGAATTCAAGAAGTCAACAGAACACCTAATTATCTCAACCCAAAAAAACCTTCACCAAGACACATTGCATTAAAATTGTCAAAAATCAATGACAAAGACATAATTTTCAGGGCAGCCAGGGAGAAAAAAATGATAACTTATAAAGGAAAACCCATTAGATTATCCTGGGACTTCACAGCACATACCATAAAAGCCATAAAGGAGTGGAATCAAATATTTAAAGTATTAAGTGAAAAGAACTACCAGCCTAGAGTAATGTATCCAGCTAAGCTGTCCTTTAGATACAAAGGAGAAATCAAGATCTTTCCAGATATACAAAAATTGAGGGAATTCTCCACTATGAGTCCTGCCTGCATGACAAGAAATACTGAAAAGGGTCAGCTCGCCTAAAACAACATGACATAAAACACACACACACACACACACACACACACACACAATTAGGAGTAAAGTGACTATCAGGCAAATAGAAGCAGAGGAGTGCAACCTTTATGAAGAACAGGGTATTATGAGTTTAAATAATAAGGAGAATTGTAATGAACATTCAGCATACTTAGGGACAAATCGAGATGACAATAACTGAAAAGAGGAGGATTCGAAGATCCAAATTTGAAAAGGGGAATGGATATAAAGCACGTGCAAAAGAAAATGGACTGTGTACATATAGCTATCCTTTACATATTTGTAATGGTAACCACACAGAGAAGATTCAGAACCGAAATATATAACATAAAACAAGAAGGACCAGAGGGAAAACCCATAAAAGCCAACCAAAATAAAGAAAATGGAAACACAAGGACAAGGAAGCAATGGAAACACCGAGCTACCAGAAAGCAAAAAATAAAATGGCTATACGATCTCATATTTCAATAATCACCCTAGATGTAAAAGGACTGAACTCATCAATAAAAAGGCACAGAGTTTTAGAATGGGTCAAAAACCAAAACCTAACCATATGCTACCTCCCGGAGACACAGCTCAGCTCCAAAGACAAATATAGACTCAAAGTGAAAGAGTAGGAAATGGACATTTCAAGCAAATGGCATTCAGAGAAAAGCAGGGCTAGTGGTACTAATATCAGACAAAATAGACTTTGAAATAAAAAAGATAAAGAAAGATACTGAGGGACACTTCATAATGATAAAGAGAATCATGCACCGAGAAGACATAACACTTATTAATATCTATGCTCCCAATTAGAGAGTTTCAAAATATGTAAAGAAATTACTAACAGAACTAAAGGGAAAAACAGACCAAAACACCATCGTAGTGGGAGACCTAAATACCCCACTGTCAGATATGGATAGATCATCCAAACAGAAAATCAATAAGGAAATAACATCCTTAAATGACACATTAGACCAACTGGATATATTTGACATATACAGAGCCTTCCATCCCAAAACAGCTGCTATACATTTTTCTCTAGTGCACATGGAACATTCTCAAGACTTGACCACATACTGGGACACAGAGATAGCCTCAACAAAAAGAAAGCAGGAAGAACCACAAATACATGGAGATTAAACAACATGCTACTAAAGAATAACCGGGTCAGAGAAGAAATAAAAACAGAGATCAATAGATACATAGAAATGAATGATAATGACAGTACAAAATATCAAAATTTTGGGGACATGCCAAAAGTGGTCATAAGGGGAAAGTTCATATCATTACAGGCCTATCTCCAAAAACGAGAACGAGCCCAAATAAACAACAGAGTGCTTCATCTTAAAAAACGAGAAAAGGAGAAACAAATGAAGCCTAAAGTCAGTAGAAGGAAAGAAATCATCAAAATTAGAGCAGATATCAATAAAATTTAAAACAAAAGAATGACAGAAAAAATAAATTCAACAAAGAACTGGCTCTTTGAGAAGGTTAATAAAATTAAAAACTCCTGGCTATACTCACTAAAGAAAATAGAAAAAGGACACAAATAAACAAAAGCAGGAATGAAAAGAGGGAAATTACAACTTATATTGCAGAAATACAAAGGATCATACAAGAATATTATGAAAAAGAATATAACACAAAATTTAATAACCTAGAAGAAATGGACCAGTACTTAGAATAATACAACTTTTCTAGACTGAATCAAGAACTAGAAAATCTCAATAGACCTATCAGCCATATGGAAATTGAAATAATCATCAAAAACCTACCAAAAAGTAAAAGTCCAAGACTAAATGGTTTCACCAGTGATTCTACCAAACATCCAAAGAAGATTTAATACCTATTCTCTTCAAACTCTTCCAAAAAATTGAAGAGGAGGCAATACTTCTCAACTCATTTTATGAGGCCAATTTTACTCTGATACCAAAACCTTGTAAGGATAACACAAAAAAGGAAAACTGCAGACCAATATCTCTCATGAACAAAGATCCAAAATCCTAAATAAGATGAACCGAATACAGCAAAATATTCAAAAGATTATAGACCACTATAAAGCGGGCTTCATCCTAGGAGCACAGGGATGGTTCAACATATGCAAATTGATTAAACAAATTAAAAAATAAGAATCATATGATCATATCAATAGATGCAGAAAAACCCTTCAACAAGACACAGCACCCATTTATGATCAAAAGGCTTCACAAAATTGGTATAGAAGGAAAGTACCTTAACATGAAAAAGGCCATCTATGAGAAACCCTCAGCCAATATTATACTTATTGGTGAAAAACTAAAATCCTTTCTTCTAAGATCAGGAACAAGGCAAGGCTGTCCATTATCATCACTGTTATTCAGTATAACACTGGAGGTCCTAGAGAGGGCAATCAAGCAAGAGAAAGATAAAAGATATCCAAATAGGAAACAAATAAGTCCAATTGTCACTATTTGTGAATGACATGATTCTCTATATAAAATACTCTAGATTCCACAAGAACACTGCTAGAAAAAATAAGCAAATAAAGTAAACTTTATGGATATAAAATCAACATTCAAAAATCCATTACATTCCTATACTCTAATAATGAAGTGTCAGAAAAAGAAGTGAAAAAAATAATTCCTTTTGCAATTGCAACAAAAAGAATAAAATACCTAGGAATAAATTTAACAAAATGTGAAGGACCGACATAACGAAAACTACAAGACCCTGTTAAAAGAAATCAAAGAAGATACAAAGAATTAGAAAGATATTCTGTGTTCTTGAATTGGAAAAATCAACATAGTTAAAATATTAAAAATTAATGCAATTCCCATCAAAATCCCATCAACATTTTTTAAAGAAATAGAACAAAAAATCATCAGATTTGTATGGAAGTACTAAAGACTCTGAATTGCCAAAGCCATCTTGAGGAAAAATAACAAGACTGGAGGCATCACTCTGCTCGACTTCAATTTATACTACAAAGCGACAATAATCAAAATGACATGGTATTGGCAGCAAAACAGACACATGGACCAATGGAACAGAATCGAGAGTGCAGAAGTAAACCCATATTTATATGGGCAAATCGTTTTCTACAAAAAAGCCAAAAGCATACAGTGGAAAAAGGAAAGCCTCTTCAATAAATGGAGCTGGAAAAACTCAACAGCTACCAGCAAAAGAATGAAACTGTCACCACACACCAAAATTAACTCAAAATGGATTAAAGCCCTGAATATAAGACCAATAAAATGCAAAGAAGAAAACATAGGAACGAAACTCAAGGACGTTGGACTTAAAGAAGATTTTATGAACTTGACCTAAAAAGTAAGGGAAGTAAAAGCTAAAATAAATGAATGGGAATGCATCAAACTAAAAAGCTTCTGCTTTTATATAGCAAAAGATAAGAGACAACCATCCGAATGGGAAAATATATTTGCAAGCAACGGCTCCAATAAGGGCCTAATATCCAAAATATACAAAGATCTCATACAACTTAATAACAACAACAACAAAAAACAAATGATCCAATCAAAAAATGGGCAGAGGGGCAGAACAAACACTTCTCCCTAGAGGATATGCAAATGGACAAAAAATATATGAAAAGATACTCAACATCGCTAGCTATTATGGAAATGCAAATCTAAATCACAATGAGATACCATCTCATACCTGTTAGAATAGCTATAATCAACAGGACAACTAATAACAAATGCTGGAGAGGATAAAGAGAAAAAGAAACCCTCATACACTACTGGTGGGACTGCAAATTGGTACAGCCATTATGGAAAACTGTACAGAGGTTCCTCAAAAAATTAAGAATTGATCTACCCCATGATTCAGCAATCCCTCTACTGGGTATTTATGCCAAAAACTTGAAAACCCATATCCAAAAAGATATTTTCACATCGATGTTCACAGCAGCATTATTGACAGTGGCCAGGACATGGAAGCAACTGAAGTGTCCTATGATAGATGATTGGCTAATAAGCTGTGGCACATATTTACAATGGAATATTACTCAGCCATAAGAAGAGACAAAATACTGCCATTTGTGACAACATGGATGGACCTCTGAGATAATCATGCTAAGCAAAATAAGCCAGACAGAAAAGGTTGAAAAACCACGTGATATTACTTATATGTGGGATATAAACCTAAAAGCTACAAATGAACAGGACATACAAACAGAGACTTATAGACATGGACTACAGACTAGTGGTTACCAGAGGGTAGGGGGTGGGGGAGGAGGAGGTAGGTAGATGGTTAAAGGGGGGTATTATAGAGGTGTAGGGAGAGAGTGTAGTGGGTAAAGGGGATCAAATATATGATAGCTGAAGAAAACTGGACTTTGGGTGGTAAACACACAATGGAATATGCAGATGTCATATGATAATGCACACCTGAAAATTATATAATTGTATTAACCAATGTGTTACCCCAATAAATTTGATTTAGAAAAAATGCTTAGAATGATTTCAGTCTTCTTAAATTGGGTAAGACTTGTTGGGTGGCCTAACATATGATCTATCCTGTGTACAATTTTCTGTGTATGATTGAAAAGAATGCATATTCTGCTATTAGCTGGATGTTCTATATGTGCTTAGGTCCATTTGGTCTGAAGGATAGTTCAAATGCCATGTTTCTTTATTGTTTTTCTATAAGATCTATCCATTGTTGAAAGTAGGGTATTTAAGTCACCGACTGTTATATTTTTGCCTATTTCTCCTTTCAGATCAGTTAATACTTGCTTGATATATTTGAGTGCTCTAATATTGGGTTCATATATATTTATAATTGTTATATTCTTTGATGCATTGACTCTTTTACGATTATATAATGTCCTTCTTTGTCTCTTTTTACAGTTTTTGATCTAATATCTTTATATATATATATAAGTATAGCACTTCTCCTCTCTTTTGTTTTACATCTCCATGAAATATTTTTTCCATCCCTTTACTTTGAACGTATGTGTGTCTTTAAAGCTGAAGTGATTTTTAAGGTGTCATCTAGTTGGGTCTTTGCTATTCATTCAGCCATCTATGCCTTTTGATTGGACAATTAAGGTCATTCATATTTAAAGTAATTATTGATATGTACGAACTTACTAATGCCATCTTTTAAACATTTGTTGTTTTCTGGCTGTTTTGTAGTTCTCACTCATTTTTTCATCCTCTCTCACTCTATTCACTTATGAATTGATGGGTTTTCTATGGCGGTATGTTTATCTTTTGTGTATCCATTATATGTTTTTTGTTTTGTGGTTAGCATGATACTTAGATAAAACACCTTATAAACATAATAGTTTATTTTAAGCTGATAACAACTTAACTTTGATTGCATATAAAACTCTACCCTTTTATTTCCTTCTTATATTTTATATTTTTGATATCACAATTTTCTTCTTTTTATATTGTGGATTCATATGTAAAGAGTTTTGTTTTTTTTTGTTTTATGTGGTGTTTTCCCCCTCCTGCTGCTTTTAAAATTCTCTATTTGGCTTTGATATTAGACAGTTTTATTATAATGTCTTGGAAATTTTAGGACAGTGAGTTCTATGAACTTAGATGACCAAATCCCTCCCATTTGAGAAATCTCAGACATTATTTCTTTAAAAATTCTTTCTTCTCCTTTCTCCTTCTCTTCTTTCTTTTGGGACTCCAATAATGCATCAATTGTTTCTCTCAATGGTATTCCGTAATTCATATAGGCTTTCTTCACTCATTTTCATTCTTTTTTTACATTTTGCTCCTCTGACTGATTTCAAATGAAATGTCTTCTCATTCATGAATTATATCTTCTGTTTGCCCAAGTCTGATTTTGAAACTCTCTATTGAATTCTTCAGTTCAGTCATTGTATTCTTCAACTCCAGAATTTCTATTTGTCTTTTACAATGAGTCTATTTTTTGTTGAACTTCTCATTTTGTTCATGCATTGCTTTCCTAATTTCATTTACTTGTCTGTGTTTTCTTACAGTCTAATGAATTTCTTTAAGAGGAATACACATAATTTCTTATCAGACGGTTCATAGATCTGAATTTCTTTTGAATCTGTTATTGAAGCTTTATTAGTTTCCTTTGTTGATTTCATGTTTCTTTGATTATTCGTAATCTTTGTGGCCTGAGAACACAGGAGCCACCCTGAAGTCTAGGTCTGTGGAAGCCAGCCTGATGTTGGGGCTTGACAGGAGCCTGGGAGCTCAATAACCAGCTGGTGCTGATGAGGGTTGGGAGCTCACAGTAGTTGGACTGGAGTTCAGGTTCACGGGAGTTGGCCTGGTGATGCAGAGGGCTGGGAGTCTAGGGCCATGAGAGTGGCCTAAGGCCTACAGAAGTAGCCAGGTGTTTGTGCAGGCTGATAATTGGGTCCATGAGAAAGTCAGGAACTCACTTTACTCTCCCCTACAGGATGGTATCTATCTCCATGCTGGGCTGCCCAAGCTTGAGAGACTAATGTGAAACTTATCTTTTCTATGCTCTTCGATGCATCTTTTCTCATGCTTATGTTCCACCCCAGGTGCTGTTAACCCTTACCTGGTATCCTTGGCTCTTGTGAAGGTGTTTTCGTGTATGAGTAGTTGTTCAAACTGATGTTTCTGGAAGAGAACAAGTGCTAGAAACTCCTATACCACCATCTGGAGGACATTACTCTTGAAGATTAAATAATTTAAGGAGAATAAAGACTCAATTCTAGAGAGAGAGGCTAGCTAAAATACAATGAGGAGGTCAGGATTTCCAGCCTCCTGGCTAGATTCAAAGCTAAACTTCCTATTCCATGGGAGAAGAAGCAAATGGAAAATAAGTAGAACATTTAAGTGTCAGAGCCTGAGAAAAGGTAAATTAAACAGACTAAGCACATGTGATGGAGATTATGTAGGGTATCAAAGCACAAGACAGTGGCCTCTAACACATTTATCACTCTCCAGGTCCTTAGACAACTATAGAAAGACCATTTTTTCAGGTCCTATTTATAAGGAGGGAGAGAAATGCAGAGACAGAGAGAGAGAGAGAGAGAGAGACAGAGAGAGAGAGGGATAGAAAAAGAAACTGACTTTAAACCTCAAAAAACTGTGATAAGCCTAAAAATGACATACATAATTATAGACTATAGGGGGAAGTAAGGCAGACAGGTCCTAACAAAAGTAGTATTTCATCTGAGCTAAGTGCTGCCTAAAAGACTCTCTCCCCACGGCTCAACTTCTATTCTTCCAAGGTCATTTCATGTCTTTTATTTTCAAGTTTTTCTTAACCACCTCATCCCTAACTCTTCCACTGGCAGCTAAGCTCTCTTCCTTTAATTACCTCATTCCCATGACATGTAGGCTACAGAATTTGTTTGTGTTAAGGCTGAAAAGGAAGAAAAAAGAGACCTGAGAAGACTCTATGCATAAGAATACAGAGCCCAGAGGAAAATAGAATAATTAGCCATCAGAATAAGATAGAAAGAAAAATGGCAAGTGACCACAAGAGAATTATGTTATGGGAATTTTTACTACAGAAAGGTGACAGATACCCAAGATATAAGTGTATAACATAAGCCCTAAGAATTTACTAACTAGTGTTTTATTTTGGAAGACCTATCAAGAAGGGGAAAAAATATGAAAGTTGGCTGGACTTACACCAGTCAGCCTAATAAGAATCGAAAATTTTCACATACTATTTAGAAATCCATAGTTATGTGGTTAAAGAAATCTTAAAAAATGCTATGTATCAGTCGTGAAATTTTGGATAGATTGTTTTGTGTGGGTAGGAAATTTAAGTTCAAGCTGAACTTTTATGAGGAAAAATTGGCTGGAATTCTTTACCCTGGAGCCAAGAGAGGAACTGCAGATATTCTAGTCAGTGATATATTTGTGAAAAACATGAATCTGAGGAATTTTATCCTGTCTTCATGTACTAAAGGCATAGACAAAGCTTAACTTAAGAAAAAAAGTAAGGTTTTGTGTTTTATAACTTTCCTCTTCTTATATGTCTGCAACTTATCTCCCATTACCTATATTCTCTGTCTTGGAGACCCAGACCTTTCATACTTCGGTCCAAAGCTGAATTCAGTAAAGACCTGAATTCTTTCAAAGTGTTCTATGTATCTAGCTTCTTATTTCTGATTTTCCAGTGAAAAAGAATGTTCAGAGTTGTTAAGCGACTAGCTAATACAGATTAAAAGTTGTAGAGCTCATTTCCAGGTATTTTGACTTCTTTCCAGCCTTCATGCATTCATTAGTTCATTTACTGATTTCTTTAACAAATATTTAGAAAGCATGCTGTGTACAAAACATCTAACTTTTGCATAGAACCTCAGAACTCTTTCATATGTTCATTTTATTTAATCTCTACAATAACTTTCTAAGACAGATGAGTTATTAACCTCATTTTACAAATGATGTAGTTAAGGTTTGAAGAGGTCATGTAACTGGATTTATTAAGTGTCACTGCTATGACTTAAATGTGGGCTCTCTGATGCAAAGTTCAGTGAACTTCCTGTTAAATAGTGCTAAGGACACAAAGAAGACAACATATTATCCACACCGTCACAAATTTTATCTAGTTGAAACCAAAGACAGAATAAATAATAAAATAAAGCAATATAGGTACTAATAAACACAGTATTTTTAAGTGCCAACTAAATTATGTAGGCAAAAAGCACCAAGGATTTAGAGAGGGGAAGCATCGCTGGTAACCAAGAAACCTTGGAAAGCTTCATGGAGGAGGAAAACATTGAGATGACCTTAAAAGATGAAAAGAATTGACTAGAAAAGGAAGATGGGCTTTCTTGGCATAGTAAATGATATAAATAGTAACAAGGAGGTAAGTATATGGATGACATGTTTAAGGAACAGTAAGTAGAGTATTATTTAATAGTCACCATTAATTGAAAGGCAACATGGCTTGAGGGTTAAAAGCATATTCTCTGAAGACAGATTCCTGGTGTTTGAGACATGATTCTACCATTTATTAGTTGTTAACATAGTAAGTTAATTAATTTCCCTTGGTTTTCTCATCTGAAAAATTAGAATAATGATATTACCTATTTCAGAGGGTTGTTGAAAGAATTAAATGAATTTACAAAGCATTTAGGACAGTGTCTAAGTATTATCAAAGTTGAGTTAACTAAGTAACATACCGAAAGTATTATAAATATATTGTACCCAGGCATGATATTAAGCACATTTTATTATTTCATTTAATCCTTATCATCCTATAAGGTATGTATTATTATCTCTGTGTTACTGGTGAGAAAACTAGAACTAAGAGAGTTAAATTCTTAAGGTCACACAGCTGGTAATTACAAATGCAAAGCCTGGAATCTTAACCACTAAGCTATATTTTCTGAGTATAGAAAGCAGTGAGAAAATAGAGAAAAGTAGGTCGAGGGCAAACTATAGAGGGCCTTGAAATCACCAGGGTAATACAATTAGATAATATGCTATAGGCAGTGAGAAGCCACTGAAAGTTTCTGGGCAATGATGTGTTTAGAGAGTTTTATCTGGCCAAAGAATTCTGTATGAATTAGAAATCTCTGGGCCACAGGACTATCGAGTAAACATGAAGATATCCCAAATGATCTTGCAGAAAGTAGGCCAACTTTTTTGTCCTTCAAATTTTTCCTTAAAGATTTATCCCTCTAGGTAACCACATTTTGTCTCTAAACCATAACCAATAATAGCTTTAGCACCAAAGAACAAAAAGAAAAGTTGAGACTTTTATTACTTGATTCCTAAATCCACTCAAACCAAACAATAGTATTATAGTCCACTGCTTAAACATAGGTGCAGACATTCATCCATATCCATTGTACTTATGGATATAGATATTTAATAACTAGAAAATGAATCGCTTGTATAACGCTTCTTGATTTAATAGCCCAAGTCATCCTCCCAGATGCTTCCCCCAACTATAAAGCATTGCTGGAGAAAATTACACAACTTTACTGTCACTGTGATAGTCTCCCTTACCCAAGGGGGATTCATTCCAAGACTCCTATCAGATGCCTGAAACCATGGATAGTACCAAACCCTATATATAGTAGGTTTTTTCTACACATTCATAACTATAATAAACTTTAATTTATAAATTAGACACAGTAGGAGATTAACGACAATAACTGATAATAGAACAGAACAATTAGAACAATATACTGTAATTAAAGTTATGTAAATGCGGTCTCTCTCTCACTCTCTTAAATATCTTATTTTATGATACTTACCTTTTCACTTAAAGGAAGCACTTTATGGCTTCTTTTTGACACACAGCCAGATTGCCCGAATCACCACTCTTGCACTTTGAGGCCATTATTAAGTAAAATAAGTATGACTTGAACACAAGCCCTGTGATGCCATGACAGTCATTCTGATAACCGAGAGGCTACTAAATGACTAACAGATGGGTGGTGTATACAGAGTGGATACACTGGACAAAGGGATGATTCATGTCCTGGGTGGGACAGGATAGGATGGCATGAGATTTCATCATGTGACTTAAAACTCAAATTGTTTATTTCTAGAATTTTCCTTTTAATATTTTCAGACCATGGTTGACCACAGGTAACTGAAACCCAAAAAAAGGAAACCACAAATAAGGGAGCACTGCTGTACTACAAATTCATGATCTTCATACTCAGCTGGGCCTCAAATGCTGCCAGGCAGATCAATTAGATATCTTTCCTATTCCACTCAGTGGCTATTTCAAATTTTCACCACTCTTAGGCCTTCTACACCTCTTTCTCATCACCAGCACCTCCTACTCCACACACACACACATGCTCAACAGGTGACTTTTTTCTGTATTTTTCTGAGAAATAAATTTAAATGTAATAACATAGACATTTCTCAGCTCCTCACTTGCTACCATCAATAATTAACTATAAATCCACTTATTTTTATGTCTTTCCCTCCTGTATTAGTAAAAAGTTGTCATTCCCTATGTCCAAAGATTAATCTTTTCATCTGTATTCTGGATTCCCTCACAACTTTGATATCACTCTACCAACCAATTTCTCTCATTTCAAAATTTTCAATATTTCCTTCTTTACCATCTTCCCCTTTAACACATTCCCTTAAACAACTCTATTATTTAAATTTTTATTTTAAGCCATGTCCTCCCCAATTACTTCACTACTCTTCCTCTTCTTTCAAAGTCAAACTACGTGAAAGAACAGCCTTAATTTCCTTGAGTTCCTTCCTCTCTTCAGTCTTTTAATTTTCCCTTGGAGCACATGTTCACAGAAGGATTTATCATAACCTTTGGTTTATGACACTCATCATTGCTTTATGTATAGCTCACTTTTAATAATTTAGTTAGACTAACTTCTCTCTCTCTCTTTTATCCTGCCTCACACTTTCCTTTACAGGTTTTTCCTAAAAAAAAAACAAAAACAAAAACAAAAAAAACAAAAAACAAAAACAAACAAAAAAACCATTCCCTTAATGAATCTTGTGACTTGAATTCCCATCTCAGACTCAGCTTTTAGGAAATCTTACCAAAGACACTAAGGATGAAAGAGCAGAAAGATAAAAATGAGCCTGAAACACTGGCTTAATCTTGGAACCACCATCCTAATCCTGGACTTTTAACTCTGGGCTGCTTGTCATGTAAGAAAAATAACTCACTATTTAGTTAAGTTCTTGTAGCTGGGTTTCTTAGACTTGTACTTGAGCACAGTCCCTAAATGATCCTCTCCCAAACCTAGCTTCTCAGGTCAGAATCACACTTCTAAATTCCAGATGCACACCTCTAAGTATTTAAGCAACATCTCCATTTAGCACCTTACACCCAACTTGCCCAAAACTGGACTCATAAATTTCTCTCGAAATATGTTTTTCTCTCTGTATTTTGAACAATAGTAAATGTCACCTCTAACTGTTCACATTTTTCAAACAAAATCCTTAATTAAAACAGAACCCTGCAACCCTTACCAATCAGTTTCACCACTCCCCTCCCCCATATTCTCTGTCCTACCATCCCACGTTGATTTAGTCACTGAGTCTGGTCCTGTCTCGTATCTCAAATATGTTCTTCCCTTGCCATTCCTACTGCCAATGACACTGCTTTACTTTGGATTCTTGATATTTTGCTCTTTGATAATAGCCTCCTACCTGGTCTACTTGCTTTTTATCTTGAGCCTCTCCAATTCATTATTCACCCATGCTTCCACCAGAAGAACTTCATTTAGGCAGGAAGCAAAAAGCATTCTCCTCTCCTCCCACAAGTCGTGTACATGGTAAAACAGAATACATTTGAAATGGTTGTTTCCTGAAAGAAACAAAGAAACAAAGAGGAAAAAAGGAGCTCCATTCTACATCTGGTTGGACAAGATAAAAATTAAAGAAATATGCAAGAGAAGGAGAGGGTCCATACGCTGAATTAATTCAACAGAAACAGACACATTGAGCTGGAAGGCCTAGGAAATCTGAAAATACCTTTCTCTCCCTTGCTCTTCAGCTAAATCTCTAGCAAAATGGGGAGAGACACGGGACTTCCTCTGCTTGTGGTTTGAGCTTCCAGTAATTTCCATTGGACTCTCAAGTGTTTTTGTACCTTACTAATTGCTGAGTTGCAACTAAATCTCATATCATTCCTCTTCTTAGAATTTTTCAATGATTTTCTGTCGCCATCAGGAAAATCGTGAACGTCTTAGTCAAGCCCTATGATCTGGCTATAGTAAATCACACAGAATTTACTAGGACAAACTACCCAAGTCATACTACTAAATGCTTCCATGCTTTTTTGCATGCTGTTTCCCCTGCCTGGCACATCATTTTGTTCTACCCTTTCTTCTTTATCCTGGATGGTGCAGTTCAAACCTTTTCTGACCTACTATCATTAGCCCTCCAGTTTGAATGCCCTTCAACTGGATTTCAATATCATTATATGTGAACTTCTGTTGAAGCATTTCTAAAACAACATAGTAATAGTTAGCAATGAATTCATTAGGGGAACAAAGTACAACTCTGTGCCTCATACACATAATAACACTCTCCCCAAAGTTTGCTAAATGTTTTTCTTTGCCATTGTTTATTGAGAACTTACTGTTTTCCAAGCTCTGCAATAACAGCTTTATGTGCAATTTTTTAATTCTCACAAACCCTATAAACTAGGCACTACTATTAATCTCCATTTTATAAGTAAGAAAAGGACATAGAGGTTTAGCAATATATTCAAGTTCACACAGCTAGTGACTAAGCATGTGTCATTAATCTACATCCCTACTAATAATAAACATTTGTAAATGCTTTGAAGTAGAAATGCCTATATGAGAAAACATACATGTAAGTAAAAACTATACTCATTCAATCATTCATAAGGAGAAAGGGGTAGGAGACGTGGATTGCACAACTATACTTCAGTTTCTCTAAGCAAGTGTCTTATCCTTTTAAAAAAAAATTTACAAAATAAGTAAAAATAATTAAACCTCCTTTTCCCACTAACTTTTATTTTTTTTCAAATGTGTTTGCTTAATTTCGTTTGGACTAACTGGAGTTTACTGATTCTGGACATGTGAAAAATAGTGTTCATGTCTCAATCGAAGTCCTGCATAGTTATATTGGAAATCGAATCTTCCATTTATTTTTTTAATAACATAATTGGTGAAGAAAAGAAAGGGAAAAAAAACACAAAAATTTCGATGTGCATGAAATATTTGGAAAAACAAGTAGCTGTGTTAGTCAACTAATAAGGAGAGCTGGAATGAAATAAAATAGAAAATAAGTGCACTGAAATAAAAATCAGGTAAATTCCAAGCTTCAGGAGCCTAAATTTACTATTCAAAACAGGCCAACACTATCTGAAATGGATGTCCAGTCCAAATATACGACAAGAAGGAGGTAAATTCAAATAGCATTTAGTCTAAAGCTGAGTGTTCATTTACCATGAGACAGGCCATTAAAAACCCGTAGTTTGGGGTGTTTTCAAGTGAACCTGAATTTTCAGATGTATAAATTAGTTTACCTCTTTGGAAAGACATGATTTCCTGTTTTCAGAGAAATGCAGCCTTCTAAAAGTTTACTTAAAAGGTTCAAAAGGCTACTTGGGCATCAAATAACTATTAAAAACAATATTTTGACTATTTAAGTGTAAACGAATCAGAAACATATGGGTTAAATTTCCCTCAAATTGCACATGCTCCAAACTGAAGAGTATAAGCATAGGTGAAACCTGTTTTGGATTTCAGAGAGCCCAAAACATTTGAAAAATCGTCTGCAGTGTTCAGTGAACTCAAAAGTACAGCTGGATTCACCCATTTCTAATTCATCCCTATCCTATACTTCTGGTCTTAATATAAGAAAGGGTGTAAGTACATGAATAGCTTACAGGTAAGATGTCTAAACTTAAATTTAGAGGTGACTTTTAAAAAAAAAGAGGAATAAATTTAAAAGTCTTTTTTTTAAATGTGTATTTAAAGAGAAAGTCTTTCAGTTTTAAAGATTATCTAAAATATTGTTGACTATACAATTTTATTTTGAGTTCTTTCTAATTAAAGATTTAATTTATCTAACTATAAAATGAAGAATAAAGTAAATTAACATATTTTTGAAATTCCACTGGGGCAGGCACTGTGCATGGCACTTTCACATGTGTTATTTCTTTGTTCAGTTACACCAAAAACCACCTTTAGGCCCCTGTTAGGCACAGAGGAGGCAAGGCATTTGTATTTCACTCAGTTTTCTTTTCTGCACTTTGAGCCGTCAGCCTATTTACAATAACCAACCTGAGTCTAATGGGTCAACTGAAAAAACTTACATTTTTTCAACAAATTAAGCTGATAATGTTAACAACTGAAGTCCTTATCTATTAGTGAACTACATAGAATGGGGAGACAGCATAAAAAGTAATTAAGAGCATATGTTTTTAGATAGAAATTAGTCTTTTTGTACCTCAGTCTTTTGTACTTCCTCTGTATAACTGGGGTAATAATATTTACCTTATGAGACCATTGTGAATATAGAGTGAGAAGTTTTATGTATATGCCTGAGAATAAGTAATAAATGATAATTATTACATGAAATATATGTATATATTGATGTGCTCAATATTTATTTCTCCAACAACCAGTAAAGCCAGGTGGTGTCGCTGACTAGAACCCTTCCAAAATGAGTCTGTCTGACCTCTCTCCACACTCCCTGTGATGAACTCGTCACCAAACACACCATAGACAATGAATGGTACCCACATATCCTGAAGAGGTTGCTTGCAACTGGCTTCATCACAAGTTACAACTCTGCACCTCATGGTGTGTTTTGTGGGATGCTATGCTGGCTACCTGAAGATTGAGGCTATTCTAACATGTGTCAGGTCAGAAGTTACCTGTGTCAAACAGCAGGATCTGCCATGACTCAGCTCCTGCTGAGGTATAACACCACTGTTACAGGAGTCTCCCTTTTCCCATCAAAATCCAACCAGCTCCTCTACCACCAGTTTAGGAAGTTTATGGGACTCCAAGAAGTCATAGCTATTTCTCAGGCACACCTGAGCTCTGGCACTCTGCTCATCCACTCTTCCAGGGCTAGAGGAGCTGGCACAATGTGCAGGCATGTTCAGGGTATCTCCAATGCTCAGATTCGTTATTTCAGAGATACCCTGAACATGCCTGCTCACCACTCATTCTTTCTTATCTGGGGGTCATACCTCTGTCTCCCCTTGACTTTCAACTTTTGCTCAAGGACGGAGATGGAAATAGGATGGCTAAGGAGAGTTCCCAGAACCATACCACAATTTCATACAGAAAAATAACCACAGGACATTTTTCTTCGATTTCTCCCCCCGCCTCTAACGCCTCCCTGCCTGTCTTTCTTTGAGGTGGTGGGGGGAGGTCTGATTCTATAGAATGGCAGCCCATGAGGTTTTCATAAAGTTCCTGTGCAGGTTTTAAACTTAGGAGTTATATCAAAACTTGTCAAACTTGCTGGTTAGTCAACTTTCCTGTCAGCAGTAAAAATCTTGACCAGAAGAAGTACTCTAGCCAGCAGGGATCTGTGACTCACTTATTGCCATGAGGTTTTAATGAGCTGCATTAAGTCAAGCACTCTGACAAATCTGTATATAAGGTAATTGGTTATAAATGCCTAGTGAGAGGCAGCACATGGAGCAAAGGTGTTGAATGCTGTGTACTCACCACAGGTAAGAATTTTAAGAGGCAACCTAATGGCTTGAGAGCCTTCTAATTCTCAGTAGGTCTTTCTTTGGTTGGGCTGCTCTTTGTTTTAAGTTGGCAGGACCAAGGCCAAGCTTCAAATCATAGCTAAGAAGGTAAAAGTGACTGGTACTTAATAGAGGGCTCACCCTTCAGTTACATGCTCTCTGAGAGAGGGAGGAAGATAAATGATGGGAAAGTATGCTTTTCCTGCAGTTTCAATAATATTCAATTTTAGTTCACCTGTCAAAGGCAAGATTAGAGCTAGAGAAGCAAAATTCTGGGTGCCACTTAAGCTTCCACACCCCATTATCCACAATGTTATCATTCGGGCCAGTTTGGGAGAAGGCTGCAGGGTTGCTGGCAATATTGGGTCACCAAGGAAGGAGAAAAAAAAATCATTATTGGAGCTGTTGGCGTGGTAATAGAAGGTGATTGAGTAAAGACATAGGTTAAGGTCATGCCAAAAATCAGAGTAACCTTAGGTATAAGATTGTTTGTACCAGGGGTACATTTGTCAGACTTAGCATGGTAGAGGGGGATCTAGGCAGGAATTTACACTGGTGTCCTGGTAAATTATAACTGTGATCCAAGGAATCCTGTCCGTATCTGAGAGGTCTCCAGCCCACAGAGGTGGTAACTGTGGACTAATTCCTAGGAGCACAGTTCTAGTCTTCAAGAAGACAAATGAGATTGTCAGGACCTTGCAATAACCCAAGTTCAAGCAGGATGCTAGATCTCTAGAAGACCTGAGTAGAATGCTAGGAGGAGTAACCAAACAGGCTACTAAGTAGGAAGTGGTGCTCCCCAAACTCCTCTCATTCCCATATTTCCCCTTCTTGTCACTAGCTCCGATATCCCATTCAAATGCTCAAGTCAGAAACCTAGGTACTATATATAATACTTGTCTCTTCCACCCACTTATCTCCAAATCCTTTGTTCTACATCCTCAAAATCTTTTGATTTGTCACTTCTCTCCATCCCCACTGTCATTACTTTAGTTCAGGACGCCATCAGCTTTGACCCAGATGACTGCAGTAGCCTCCCAGCTATCCCTCTTGCCTTCCTACCAATCCCCATTTCTTACTGTTACGTCTCTACAGTCTATACTCTAATCCTCCCCAATTACTTGCAGCTCTCTACATATGCCATGCTCCCTTTTACTTCTGGGATTTTCACATCTTCAGCTGGCTAAGTCTTATGCCTTCGCTTCCTCAAACAGGACCTCCCAATTTCCCAAGACCGAGCTCAGTGTCCCACCCCTGCGCCACCACAGCATCCTGTAACAAGGGTTGTGATTACCATAGTGCAGCTGCCTCTTTTGTTGTTTCTATCTTGCTGATCAACTTTGTACCCCCAGATCTTAGCACGCTGCCTAGAACACAGAGCACAATCAATGAATATTTAATTAGTAAACTGGATTCTGTGACTTGGGGGCTATGCTCCTGACATATAAAATTCTGATCTAAATAATATTTTTTTAAAAAATTCAATAAAAGATTAAAAATATAACTACCATATTACTATAATCCCACTTCTGGGTATTCAAAGGAAAAGAATTAACTATCTCAAAGAGATATCTGCACCCCCACATTCATTGCAGCATTATTCATAATAGTCAAGACATGGACACAACCTAATGTCCATCTATAGATAAATAGATAAAGAAAATGTAGTATATATAAAGTGAAATATTATTCAGCCATAAAAAAAAGAAGGAAATCCTGACTTTTACAACAACATGAATGGCCCTCTAAGGCATTATGCTAAGAAAAATAAGTCAAAGGAAGATAAATATTGTATGAAATAACATATGTGAAATCTTAAAAAGTCATACTCATAGAAACATAGAATAGAATGGTGGTTGCCAGGGGTAGAGGGTTGGGGAAAATGAGGAGATGCTGGTCAAAGGTTACAGACTGCCAGTGAGATGAATAAGTTCTGGGGATCTGAAATACAGCATGGTGACTCTAGTTAACATACAGTATTAAATACTTGAAAGTTACTAAGAGAATAGATCTTAAATGTTCTCATCACACACACACACACAAACACACACACAAATGATAATTATGTGGAGTGATGAATGTTAGAAAGAGTTAGGGAACATACTAGATCCCAGGGACTGTGACCCCAGATTTTGAATCTGAGGAATGTGACTATTTTCAATGGAAGAGACTAAACCATCAGATTTGACAGAGAGTTACGTGGGTATTTCAGTGACCCCCACAGTGAATAATTAAAGAAGGCAAAGGGAAAAACAAAATAAAACAATACAAAAACAAAAACATAACACAAGGAAAAGATAAGAATAACTTCTCACCTAAACAGAGCTCCTTTAACTTTCTTTGATGGCAAGAAATAGTGATGATATTTGAAACTGAACATTATTTGCTATAATCTACTCAGACACTTCTTTGAGATATTTATATTTTTCAGGAAATTCCTTCTGTCACTCATTCTAACACTAAGTCTAGACTGATATTTCCTTCTAGGTGATCAGAAATTCTCCTTGCCTTCCCACCCCCACATATAAATCCTACCTATTCCAAATTGAGGCTGTCCCAGGCATAAGAAAAAGAAGACCTGATGTTGATAACAATTATGATGAGCTTAGTGTGCTAAAATGAAATCAAACCTTTCTTGCAAACCTCATTTATATTAAAAAAAACTGAACAATTTAAAATAAAACAAAACAAGTTGAAATAAAACAAATTGTACATGATAATGTGAGAAAAAAAGCAAAGATACTCAGGGCACATTGTGATGGTACATCTAAGACTAGTCAGAAAACAAGGCTTCCTGATTCTATTTTAATTAATTAACAAATCAAAACATGTTCAAGTGATGTACTTGATACACACTGAGATTTGCCAAAATTTGCTAAGCATGGTTGACTTCATGTACTTTCTGTAAAGGCTAGGTAGCTATCCTGTATGACTGCGCAGGCTGCTCATTACATAAAGATGCCCACCCAAAATTATGGCTGAAGGCTGATATCCAGCCTAAACTCTGCTCAACAAGCTTTGTGTCCTGGCTTGAGGATTGTATTGCCCAGTGAACAGGATACCTTTTTTAATCCACACAGAGGTACTGTATGGGTAGTAGTGATCCTGTTTAAAAGGGTTAAGACTCAGACAATGTCATAGCTCACAAGTAACCCTAGAAGATGAAACTTCTGAATTATATGTTCCAGAGGTCACAAAGGCCCTCATCAATCTGAAGATATACCATTCTGCCCTCTAATCATCATGACTTTGAGCCTGAACCATTAAATAAATCCTCTCAACTCCTGCCCATCAGAACCTTTGCTTACAGTGGAAACTGCGAGAACTTTAAACCGTACAACAACAAAGGCTATAAGAGTCAGCTTGAGGCTAGAGAGTAAGCAAACTCCAATCTTCTGTTTATATTTCAGACTTGCTCCATTCCAAGTTTTTGAGCACACTTGCGTCTTTGCTGGTAGTATAATATCTTGACTTTCCGGGAACCCCATCTTTCCTTGGACTGGGCCTCCCTAGATATCAGCCTTCTGGCTGGCTTCCTGGATCTAGTTTCAGTCTCGTGCCTCAGCCTTTCTAATCCTACTCCCCTCTGAGACTGACCACTAGTGATAAATGAGATACCGAGCCCAACATTCTGCCCAATATATGAAAAGGTCTGATGTGGCCCAAGTGATGAGGCTGACGATGTGGTATATTTTATGGGCTCCAAAATTCCAAACTTCACAACAGTGTTTTTCTTTTTACATATTATTTCATTGTGTTCCTGAACTACTTGTCATAAAAATCTTATTGAGTAAGACCAAAAGGATTTATCATATCCTTATCTTTATTAATAACAATGCAAACAAAAATAACAAATATCTACTCTAGTGAAGACCACAGAACTAAGTTCTAGAGAACAAAGATTTGTAAAACCCAGGCCCTCCCTTTGAATGTGGCCCCATAAATATATCATGTCTCAGAACAGCTCTCATTGGTGGGAAGTTCTGGCCATAACCAGGATGCCAGAGGAACTGCAGGAAGACAGCAAGATTGAGAAAGTAGGCCAGGGTTCAAGGTAACTATTTGGAGCTGTATAGCAGACACTAATTTCTTAGTCCTCAGTTTTTCCTAAGACTGCTCCTGTTACCTGAATCCTCTTCCTCCCTTAGCAGACTTCTTTTAAAATCAACCCAATCTCCTCTTTTGCCTCATCCACAACATCATCTCTTATTCTCCCCTAAATGCCATAGGTGGTTTATGGGTTTGCCTTTAAACTAACTGGCCCTTTTAAAAATTTATTAAGTTTATTGGAGTGACATTTGTTAGTAACATTATATGTTTCAAGTGTACAATTTTCTAATACATCACCTGTATACTGCATTGTGTGCTCTCTACCCAAAGTCTAGTCTCCCTCCATCATCATATATTTGGCCTCTCTATCCTCTTCATCCTCCCCTTACCCTGCTTCCCGTCTGGTAAACACCCTTCTGTTATCTATGACTATGAGTTTGTTTGTTTTATTTGTTCATTTGTTGCTTTCTGTTTTATATCCCATATATGAGCGAAATTATATGGTTCTTGTTCTTTTCTGTCTTATTTTGCTTAGCATGATACTCTCAAGATTTATCTATGATGTTGCAAATGGCAGTATTTCATCCTTTCTTATGGCTGAGTAGTATTGCATTGTACATATGTACCACATCTTTCTCTAATCACCCATTGAAGAACACTTAGATGTTTTCATATCTCGGCTACCATGTATAATGCTGCAATGAACATAAAGTACATACATCTTTATGAAATAAACGTTTTCAAAAATTTCAGGTAGCTCTATTCTTAATTTTTTGAAAGCCTCCATACTATTTTCCACAGTGGCTGCACCAATTTACATTCCCATCAGCAATGTATTTCAGTTCCTTTTTCTCCACTTCCTCTCCAACAGTTGTTTTTTCTTGTCTTATTGTTGATAATCAGGGGCATCTCATTGTAATTTTGATTTGCACTTCTCTAATAGTTAGCAAAGTTGAGTATCTTTTCATATATTTGTTGGTCATTTGTATGTCTTCTTGGGAAAAGTGCCTATTCAGATCCTCTGCTCATTTTTTAATAGGGTTTTTTGTTGTTGAGTTATAGGAGTTCTTTATATATTTTGGATATTAGCCCCTTTATCAGAGAGATCGTTTGTGAATACCTTCTCCCATTCAGTTAGTTGTAAACTCTCTTCCTTAAGACATAGAATCATTTCTTATTCAGGATAAAGCAATAAAATCTCCACAAGCTTTTCTGGGACGCTTTTACAAACTAAGAGTTTTCCAGAGATGGCTAACTTTCACTGAACACATTACAACTACAGTCTTGTGCTACTCCTGTGGGGCCCAGGAGATTCTGAGATGTCCTCCCCCACTATTCTTCCAGATGGACCTACATTAACATTGATGTGTGTCTGGAGATTAAAATCTACCCTCACATCACTAACTTTTCTTGACATCACTATTTTAGGCTGCACCATCCCTGTGATCTTCATATTAATATCATTCATCTTGCCTTCCTGTGGCTCTGGTGGTCTCATAACTAGGTTACAGTTTTTGTTGTCTGAGGGAGGAGGATAAGGAAGGATAACTGCCTTAGGATGCAGTTGATGCTATGAATGGCAAAGAGAAAAGAAGAGAATCTGGGTCCTTGATAATTTTTTATTGTGGTAAAATACATATAAGACAAAATTTTCCATTTTAATCATTTTTAAGTGGACAATTCACTTGCATTAATTACATTCACAATGTTGTGCACCATCACCACTATCTATTTCCAAAATTTTTTCATCGCTCCAAACAGAAATTTTGTAAGCATTCAGCAACAGCTCTCACTTCCTCTATCTCCCATACCCTGGCAAATTCTAATCTACTTTATCCCTATAAATTTACCTATTCTAGTTATTTCATATAAGTGGAATCATACGATATTTGTCCTTTTGTATCTGGATTACTTCACTCAGCACATTGTTTTCAAAGTCCAAAGTTTGTGAGGTAGGGTACTCCTTATCAACAGGTATGGTTTGACTCATATCTTGTGTATTGGGTTATAAGTTTTATATAGCATTTAACTTGAAACAATAAAATTTATTTGATTTGAATAAATGGTGTGTATATGTATGTGGCATGTGCACACTTTAGTTCCATGAGCCTTGAAAAACTAATTCTACAAATATCACATATAGACAGAAATGTATAAAGCTTTTTTTTATGTATATATATAAAGCAATACATACATTCTTATTTATTAAATCACTGGCTCTGGTATTAAGTACAGAAACTTATAAATCAATTTCAGAACAGTATTAAAATATTGTGAAATTACAGCTTAATAAATGTTTATTGTAAAAAAAAAAGCATCCAAAATTTTATTGTATCAGAATTTCATTCATTTTTAATTGCTGAATATTTCATTGTACTTTTACATTTGTTTACATTCCAACAAATGGATATACATTTGTTTATCCATTCATCTGCTGGTGGACACTTGAGTTATTTGTACCCTTTGGCTATTATGAACAATGCTGCAATGAACACTGATGCACAAGTACTGATTTTCTGCTCTCCATTCTTTTGGCTATAAACCTAGGAGTGAAATTGCTGGTTCATGGTAATTCTACGTCCAGCTTTTCGAGGAACTGCCAAACTGTTTTCCACAGCAGCTGCATTTTACCTTCTCACCAGCAATTTATGAGGCTTCCAATTTTTCCATATCCTTACAAATATTCACTATTTGTATTTTTTAAATATTACTACTGTCATCCTATTAGATGTGAAGTACCATTTTACTATAGTTGTGGTTTACATTTCCTTTATTCCTAATGATGTTGAGCATCTTTTCATGTACTTATTGGCCATTTGTACCTCTTCTTTGAAGAAATGTCTATTCAAGCCCTTGCCTATATTTTAATGAAGTTGTTTGTCACATGTTGTTGAATTGTAGGAGTTCTTTATATATTATAGATATACATTTTTATCACAGATATGATTTACAAATATTTTGTAGGTTATCTTTTCACTTTCTTGACAATGTTCTTTGATGTACAAAAGATTTTAATTTTTATGAGATCTAATTACCTTTTTTTTCTTTTGTTACTCTTGCTTTCGGTGTCATATCTAGGAATCTATTGCCAATCCAAGGTCATGAAGAATACCCCTATGTTTTCTTTTAAGAGTTTTATGGTTTTAGCTCTTATATTTAGATTGCTTACACAATTTAAGTGAATTTTTGTAGATTGTGTAGGATAGAGGTTCAACTAGATTCTTTTGCATGTGGAAATCTAGTTGTCCCAGCATCTCTGTCAAAGAGAATATTCTTCAACCATTGAAGGACTTGGTACCCATGTCAAAAATCAGTCATCCATTAATATACGAGTTTACTTCCGGAATCTCAATTCCATTCTATTACTCAATAACTCTATCAGATATTTATGCCATTCACGATTTCATACCATTCATGAGTTACTGAATCAACACATCTCAAAGGCCACTACATTCATTTTCTTTTGCTGCTATAACAAATTATTATAAACAAAAACAAATTTATTATCTTATAGTTTCAGAGGATAGCAGCACAAATGAGTTTCAGTGAGTTAAAACCAAGGTGTCCATGGGGCTGCCTTCCTTTGGCAGCTCCAGGAAAGAAGGCATTTCCTTATCTTTTCCATATCTAGAGGCCACGCACATTTCCTGGCTCATGACCTTCTTCCACCTTCAAAGCCAGCAACAGCAGGCTCGGTTCTCACATTGAATCTCTCTGGCTTTTGCTCCATCATCATGTCTCATTCTCTGACTCTACCCCTCTTTCGCCTCCCTCTTCCACTTTTAAGGACCCTTGGAATTACATTGGACCCATCCAGATAACCCAGGATAATCTTCTTATTTTAAGGTCAGTTGATTAGCAACTTTATTTTCCCTCGGCCATGTAATGTTACCTATTAACAGGTCTAAGGAATTAAGACAGAGACACCTTTGGAAAGCCATTATACTACTTTCTGCAGCCACTCTAGTTCTGGGTTTGAAAATAAAATGATATTTATTATATGATTTCATATAGTAAATTTCCCTATGGTTAAAGTCTATATAATTTGAGGCTAGGCTTGATATATTCGCCATAGTTCCTATTATCACTTAGCACAATGTTTAGAAAATAGTATATGATAGATAACTACTATTGAAAGATGTATTAATTGATACTCTTAGTGCCCAAATAGTTTAGGCCAGCGATTTTTCAAGCTATATCCCACAGAATCCTAAAGTGGCATTGCTGTGTTTAGGGACCAGTCGAGGTGGGAGGAAAAACCGCTAAGAAGATGGCTCACAGCCGAGGTTCAATCAAAGCAGTCTGCCTTTATCTATTTCATATTTTGAGTTTCTGTCTAAAATTTTATTTATAAGAAGAGATTCTGCTGCTATAGGAAGTCTAAATAACACTGGGTTTAGGTCATTGACAACATAGCACAATTTCAAATGTTTGCTTATGAAGATGTTGATTTTATAAGATAAACTGAACCAGCTGTCTAGGTAAGTTACCCATGTAATGAGAAGGACGTGCTTCACGTGGTGCCCAGCTGAAATTGGGTTGAGTAGAACTGAAGCATGAGACAGTCTCTTTACAACTCAGCATTCTAAATATAGTTTCTTGTTCAATCCCTCAAATATTTTCTTCCAGCTAAACAATTCCTTTGGCCTTGTAAGTTTTGCAAAGCTCCTTGGAATTCGGTTGGAAATAAAGAACTGCCTTTTCCAAGCTACTGAGAGAAGAAAAACAAGAGCGACCATTATGAAATACTTACTCTGTGCCAGGCACTGTGCTAATAAGCAATTTACACACATTATCCCTCTCAATTCTTGCCATAATCTTGAATTTCACTGATAAGAAAACTTGGATGAATGAGTATTAAATAATTTGCCCAGTGCCACAAAGTTTGGTGCGAGATCTTTTAATATTTTCCACATATGCTGGTTTAAAGGTATGTATAAGAATAGAGGACTATAGAAGAGAGAAAGAATAATCAGGGGGATTGTTTCATAAACTATATGAATGTGTAACCAATGTACTTTATACTTGAAATCAATAGTAAAATAAAAATTTAAAAAGCAATTATAAAAATGAATAGGGGACCATTCGTCTTGCTGTCCTAAAATGACTCTTTCACTTACATATCAGGAATCATTTACAGAGATTTTAGGTTTATGGTTATGTTTAAGTGAAAAGTAAGCTACATGGACCAGGAAGTCTGAATAAAGGCCACACTTTCTGGTTGACTTTGGAATATCCAGGAAATTACCATTGAAATCTGTACAAAACATCTGATATGCTTCCAAAGTAAGGCACAGTAAGCAGGTGACTTGAGGCAGTTTAACAGAGATTAAAAGCCTCCTCTGAAAACAGTCAAGCTTGGGTTTGGCTTTGAACCCAGCTCTGCGACCGTTGTCAAATTCTTAACTAAATTTATATGCTCTCATACATTAAATGGGGTGATAACAGAGACATTGAGAAGGTTAAGGGAGATAATAACAATTGAAAGTATTTGAAATAATCCCAATCCTACAGAAAACACTCAATAAATATTGGCTATTAATATAATTGAGGGATTTATAAAGCTTTTTGATATAAAACTTAAATATTGATTTTCATTGTATAGTAGCAATCATAATTAGTACCAATGAAAATTGATCAGTAAAATAGCAATAACTGTCCCCTCCTTCTTAATCATATATTGTTCCCTCTATAGAAATAATCCTATCAACATCAAATGCAACGCTGATAACATGTTTTGTCTTGAAAAACAGCTCTCCTGAGCACCACATTTCCCTTTAGCTATTGCCCAATTTTCATGTTCCACGTTAAAAGAAAAATCTTTAAAAATCCTGTTTATATTGACTGTCTGTACTTCCTCTCCTCCTATTCTCTCTTGAAGCCACACTAATGAGGTTTCCCAACATCTCTTTAAAAAATACTTTTGTCAAATCACCAGTGACTTCCTCATTGCCAAATCCAGTCCTCACCTTACTTGTCCGATAAGCAGCATCTGACACAGTTAGCCACTTTTCCTTCTTGACTCATTTTCTTTACTTGGCAACCATAACAGCACTCTCTCAGTTCTCCTTTCACTCTTCTCTACTGGTTCCTACTCATCTTCCAGAAGAACTTTTACTAGAATACCAAGCCTCAGATCTCTCTGTCCTTTAGCTAACCCCACTCTCTCTAGTGATTTTCCCCAAGTGATTTTACCCAGTTCTGTGTTTTAAATAGCATAGACAAACAGTTTCTGTAAATAAATAAATATATATGTATATGTATACATATACGTATATGTATGTGCATGTGTATGTGTATGCGTATGTATACATATATATACATGTGTGTGTGTATATAAATGGCAATTCCATTATTTTTCAATTACTCAAGTCAAAAACTTCTTTGACACCCTCCGCCGCCACTCCCGGCTATATCTAATCCATAAGCAAGTCCTACTAGTTCTACCTTCAAACTCACACTTTATCCTACAATCTAATAAGCAGCCAGCACATTCTTTATTTTAAAATTTACACCAGATAGTGTTATTCTGCTTTAAAAAAATTCTGTAATAGTTTCCCATCTCATTTAGAATAAAATCCAAAGTTCTTACTATGGTCTACAAATCCTTCATGATGTTGCCCCTATTTCTCTGAGTACCTCCCAGTACTTCCCTCCTAGTTCACTCCACTTTGTCCACAGAGAACACCTTAGTGTTCTTTGATTACTTCAAGGCTTTACACTTACTTGTCTCTGTGCTTGAATCATTCTTCCCACGTATTTCTATGCACCTTGACCCCTTGCTTTATGCAAGTATCTGCTCAAATGACCCTTGATGTAGTCATCCCATCTCCATTATTTTCTATTCTTCATTTTGCCTCATTTTTCTTCCTAGCAGTTATCACATCTGGAATATTAAATATTTTTAATATCTGTCTGCTTCCTTGTAAGTTTCATACATCCACAGAATTTATCTTTATGATTAATTGCTATAGCCTTAAAGCATAGAACAGTACATGGCACATGTACTCAAACTGTATTGAGTTTAAATCATTTGTTAAGCCCCTACTAAATAACTATTAGTTTAGTCAATTCTTACGACTTCCTGGGGTTAAACGCTTCAGCACTGGCATCAGAATGCCATGAGGCTGATGCTAACTCTACTCCTAGTTATATCATGTTGGACAAGTTACTTAACCTCTCTAAACCTTACTTTCCTCATCTGTATAATATCTATTTCTTAAATTTATTGTGAAGATTGAAAGGGATAATGCATGCAGAGCTTTGCACAATTAATAAAAGTTGCTTAACATTAATATAGATAAGAAAACTAAGAATCAGAAAGGTTTAAAGCCCAAAGTAAAACAGGGTATGAAAATAGAGAATAGGCTGGCAATGGAATCAAAACTCTAATGCTGGATGATTTTCTTATTTGTTTCTGAATCTTCTTGAAACTAAATATAGATAAGGAGCTTTCCTTCCTCCATTTGTTCCTATATCTGAAAAGCAAAGTGAAGCCTTTGTTTTCAAGTTTTATGAGATCTTGTTGAGGTGTCTTGTTTTCTGGAATTAATGCTATCATTTTTCTATTTTATTTATTCACACAACAAACATATGACTAGAAATTTATAATCTACTTAGAAACAAAAGCCATGTGTTTTGATGACAAAAAAAAATTAGGAGAACTGAGAGAGTGCTAAGAAAATTCAGGGAGGAGAGTCATACACTTATTTCTTTGTAAGTGAGAACACTCTCTTATTCCTTCCCTCACACCCAACCCATATGGCAATTTCTTTGTAAAATCCTTGCTATGGAAACATAAATACATAAGAACAATTAACGACATATATACTTTTCTCCTAAGTGTTAAGGATTCTTTTTTAAGCTCCTAACATCAATTTCTCGAAACAAAATTTCATTGATAATCTTTGGGGAAGTAAACCAGAATACTTACCATTCATCTCATCTGGTTTGCATGCTCTTAAGTGATGCCTCTGGGTAGATTATAAAAAAAATAAAAATAAAAATAAAATAAAGCTTTAATTAAGAGCAAACATGCTTGGTGGTTTTACCTATTTTAGTATTTTAGGTCCAATAATCTGACTAAAGAGTTCATAAAGGGGGGTAGGGAGGCAGATACTTTTTTTCCCAAAGCTTTTTGTCTACTTCTGCAGTTACTAAAAAAAAAATGTGCCAAATATATTATGTAAGATTATTTACAAACCCTGGAGAGAATGAACATGTAGCATTAGTATGCATGGATACTATCATGTGTTAAAAGAAACACGCTTGCAGTGGGCCTGTAACTATGGAATTCTGAGGTTGAATTTCAGAGTTTATTGTGGTAAGGGAGTGATTCATAGGGATGTTGATATTTTAGCATTTTCTATTCAACATGGGAATTCAGAGATTATCCCAGGAGAAATGAAGGGGAAAGCTCTATGTCTTAACTTTTATTTTTAACGAGAGTGAATTTGCGGTGATGTCAAGAATTGGATAGTCCATTTGCCAAATCTGTTTTACATGAGTACTTTTTTTTTTTTTTTTTGCCACCTTATTCCTCTTAAAAAGGTGTTGCCAAAAGTCATTTCTGTCCTGGTGTTTAGTGCCAGCACTGTCCAAACAAGAAGCTATTCAGTGTGAGAAAGAACTGGCTCCAGAGGCACAGATGCTATATTAGCGTTGGACGCTTTCCTAAGTGGAAGCCTCTGTGCTTCACACTGAATAAAGCTGAATAAAGCTGTATGATATTTACCACCACTTAATCCAAAGATACCTCTTCCTTCTATTTATGGTAACTGCACTATGCCTTTTGTTGTGTTGTTGGTTTTTTTTTTCTACATCTGGACTGCAAATATAAAAAAAAAATGCATCAGTTATAAATAAGATTGTGATGATAAGACAAAATCCTTGCCATTACTGCTTTCACTCAAAGGCCTGGAACTCTTGTTTATGATTGTATCTCTTAAAGTGAAACTCCTAAGGCAAACCTTTCTAAGCTTCAGCATCCACACTGAAAAATGAGAAATTATAATATCTACCACAAAAAAAAAAAAATGTTGCCAAGATTTAAAGCTATAACTTTCATATTCCATTTAGCTTATATAGCGCAAGGGACATAAACAATAAATGCTAGTTGAAAGGAAAATACAGCACAGAGGTTTATAAGTATACATATCTAATTTCTAACCTGCTCTACTACTTATAAACTGTGCAAACTTGGCCAACTTAATTTCTCTAAGCCTCTGTTTCTTTCTATTTAAATTGGAATTAAAGTGATAATACAACTAAAGTGCTTGCTTCAGTGCCCAACATGTTGTAAATGCTCTATACATTATCCATTATAATATACATTATTATTAATTCATTAAGTCTTGAATGCTTGTATAAGTAACATATCTTAGCACACTTTGAGGAAAATCTGTGAAATAAGTTCATTTATTTCACAATGAGAATGAAGAATGACATGGGACTCTCTCTATATAAGTAGGAAGTATCTTTAAACCGATTAGATCATTTCATTCTCTTTTTTTTTTCTTTGATTAGATCATTTTAAAGTCTCTCAGTCTGAATATATTCATCTTGGCATGTATGTATCAGGCATACCTGATCCAAGTCCTATTAAGAAGTTCATGGGCTCGTCGAGCTTCTAGCTGTGTCTTCCCCTAAAACAGGATAGACATCCAAAGGAGAAGGAACTCTTATCTGGGCCTCTTTGGGCTCTTGGCCCCAGCTACGCCAAGTTCCTGAACCAGTTCCTTTGGCTCCTGGCTCAAAAGCTCCCTGGATCCCAACTCCCATTAACTCATGTCTCCTTCTGCTGGAGCTAAGCTTTTGATCTCTAGTTCTCCTGGAATCCAGAGCCATTTTATCTTGTAGACATTTTTGTTTTCCTATCTCCAGTCAACTGTGAATAAAAAGATACAGACATACAAAAACTATCATTCAGCACAAGTACAAAAAGACACACCCACCAAAGTGACCTGATACAGGCAGTATTGCAATTAGAGAGAATTCACTGAAGATGCAGTTAGAACCACAAACCTTCCAGCATCAAAGAAGTCTTATGGTCATTCCTGTGTTCAGTGAAGAATATGACATAAGGAAAAAAAATCTTTGTGAGTAGATCACTGCATAAAAATCAATTCAAAATACATGTCTTAAAAAAAATTTTTAAGGGCACTTAATTAATTCATTCACTTTCTCAACAAATGCGAGGAAAAGTAAAATAATGTCTAACATTTAGCATTTTTTATGTGTTGGATACCATTCTAAGTACTGAAAAATTATAATCATAATAAGATGTTGATAATTATAAGATCCCCACTTCACTAATAAAATGAGGCACAGAGGGATTAAATAATTTCTCCAAAATTACATGGCTAATACATGAAAAAAACCATAAACTTACCATGTGTGGAGCATTTTGCCGAAGGCTGAGGATACAAAAGTAATAACATCTAGTTCCTGCCTTCACAAAGTTTACATTCAAGTAGAAAAGTCAGACAAAAAGAGCAAGCAAAATAATTTCAAATAAGCACGATAAAAAAAAAACAGAAAATAGAGGAATTACTTTTGTAAGGTAGTTGTTATGGCATTAATGGTGTCTCCCCTGCCCCAAATTTATTTATTGGAATTCTAATCACCAGTACTTCCAAATGTGACCATATATGGAGATAAGGCCTTTAAAGAAATCATTGAGTAAAATAAAGAGGTCATACTGGTAGGGGTTTAATCCAATATGGCTGGTGTCCTGACAAAAAGGGAGATTAGGACACTCTCAGACACAGAGAGAAGAGGACATAAAGACACCTGAAGAAGACAGCCATTTATAAGCCAAGAAATCAACCCTGCCCAAACCTTGATTTTGGACTCCCAGACTCCAGAACTGTGAGAAAATTAATTACTATTGTTTAAGTCACCTAATATGGGATACTCTGATATAGCAGCCCTAGAAAACGAATATAATTATCAAAGGAGACCTCTCTCTGAAGTGAAGATATTTAAACTCAGGACCTGCAGAATGACTAGAATAAAAGAAGTGTTTCAGACAGAGGGAAAAAAGCAGAAGCCTTGAGGTGAGGATTAAAAGCTTCAAACATTCTTCTGGTTTCAGGAGTCATCACAGGCCCTTCCCTGAGTGATTACTCATAAAACATTTTATAATTTGGGAAGCGTTTATGACATTATTCTCAATTAATTATCACAACAACCATAGGACACAGATATTAATAGTTTCATTTTATGAATGGAAACTAAGGCACCAGAGACATTAAGTACCTAGCCTAAGATCACACTGTAACACAAGAGCCAGCATTTGCATCTAGTTCCCCTGAGGCCAAACATAACATTTTTTCCATTATGTCAAAGTTTCCTCCTAATGGAGAACATTCTAATTTTTTTTATAAAGGGCCCTAGGAATCATAAAGCCACATATACACAGGAAAAGGCAGATTAAGAGCCAAGAAATTATAATCAGGGTAGAGAGTTCTTCGTTTCTTCATATATTTCACATCCATACCTCCACAATCTCCTCTTCTTGTCCTCAGTAATAATGGCGTTATATTATGAGTTTTATTGTTTTTTTTTTTAAATCTGTTTTCATGAATAAGAATATTTTAGTTGTTTTAATCCCCTTTCACTTTGACTGGGTAGACCCATGAATTCTCTTCAAAATGACTTTAAGTTTAACCGCAGCCTTTGCAAAATGGAACCTCAACAACTACCTACAGTATAATGTTTGCCAGCAGGGCATGGGGAAGTAGTGCAGGCAAGGGAGATTTCCATACAACACATGTATTCTAAGTACAAATTACAATAATTAGAGATGGCAAAGATTGAGCAGTCTACCCCAGGAAGTTCAATGAAAGATTATGAAAAATGTTTAGTCTAGGCCTGGTCCCATTCTCCTAACGCCACACAAAATACACAAACCATATATGTCTTCTCGAGCAGACTATTATATGATCTAATTAAATGTAGTTTTAGCATATTTGTACCATGTCGTGACCCATAACTCCATTGCATTTCACAATCAAATCTTTCTGCTGAAGTATTTGGTACTTTGAAAGTATAACCAAAACACATTGATTTTCTATTAAAAGTTATTCAATAAATATCTTTGAGGGTCTATTATGGAGAAGGCCCTCTAGTAGGGCTGTAAATGTAAAATTTTTAAGAATAAGGCTAGTCCTCAAAGTAAATGTCATCCTTGCCTATACCTATAATTTAAGGAAGAATTTGTAAATTGTAGAGAAAGGGTTAAGGAGGAATGGAAAGGGAGAATTCATATCTAATTGTGAGCATTAGGGATCCTTCCATGGAAGAAAAAGTACTTACATTAGGTCTTGAAAGGTGGTTAGGATTTCAACTGGTATAGATAATAGGGCCAACTTTCAGACAAAGAAAGGCAAAACATGAGCAAAATAAGAAAATGTGAAGCACTTTAGGGTGGCCATTTTATGAGAGTTTGCATAGCAGGCTAAGAAGCACTGGTTCTATTTTGCAAACAACTCAGAGCTAGCAGAGGTGTTTAAACCTAAAAGTAAATGCCTGCTCACAAACCAGGCACCAAGTTTGGCCTATTACACATGAATTTGTACTTTAATCACCACAATCCAAACATTTTTCACACACTAACATGAGGAAACTGAGGCTCAGAATAGTTAAATACAGAATCAGCAACAGAAATGACATGAAGAGAACTACACTCCAGGAGATGAATCTACCAACCATGTAGGAAGAACTTTCTTTTATTATTAGAAACAAGAAAGTAAGGAAAAGATGATTTAGGATCAGGATAATGACATACCGAGTTTGAAGTGAGAAAAAGACAGCTATGTGGAGAATTCCATATAGCAATTTTAAAGGTAAGGATGAATTTGATTTGAGAGGTCAGAGCTAGATGTGGATTTGGAAGTCACTTCTATGGCGATGATAGTTTAAATTGTGGAAACATAAGACCATAAAAGAGCAAATTAAGAGAAGACAATAGAAGACATAACCTTGGGAAACATCGCCATTTCAGAGACAAGGGGAAGAAGGCATGCCAATGAAGCCAAGAACAAGAAAGTGAAAAAAATATTAAGGGAGAAATTTGCAAAGCTCAAATTCTTGTTTTACAATAATCACAAATGTATCCACAAAGTTAGAAATGAGAACGAAGAGAATGAAGGAAGATGAGCATAGAGCAAGGAACTCAAGAAAAGTGCAAAAGACTTGGAAAAGGTGTTGTGAGGAATGCCACAGGAGTCAAGCTGACAGGAATTAATGTCAAAAAGAAGCAATGAGGTCCAGCTACTGTCAAAGCAAGGATTTGCACTGCAGTCAAAGGGATATTGTGACTCTATGAACACTGATAGCCTATAAACATAACAAAACAGGTACTGAAATAATAAGTCAAGGGGAAAGGGAGAATGCAGGGTTGTGGAACCCATCATGGAGCCCAGACTGAGAAGAGAAGCAAGTGAGTTCTATTTTTCTCCATTGTCTCTGATAAATTACAATTGTGGCTGAAATGATTTTATTTTTTTAATGAAAAGATCAACAGTACTCAAACTTTAAAAAAATTCAAAATAAGCATCCAAATCAATTTTGTTTCTCTAGGAAAAACAGGTACATCAGCCATACCAAAAGAAATAAAATAAGTACAATGTTCAACAATGTTCATTTTAAGCAAATCCTTTCCCCTGCACCACCACCATTATTACCAAGCTATGAACCAAATTCTGACTTTATATATAAGCCCAAATATCCTTTTCATTACTCTGTGACTTCTTGGTCGGATAGAATGAACTCAAGTTTGGAGTCAGAGAGATCCACAAACAGAATCTTTGTTTTAGTGTTTATTAATAATGTGATATGAAGTTGTGTTTCCACATTGAGTTCATTCTCTTAGACACAGGATTATTATATGGGTTCAGTGAGATAGCAGGAGTAAACCAATAAATATTTATTCCAATCATATTTATGAAGAACCTTTAATATGCCAGGGTTTATGTGCAAAAACTGGGATTAAAAAGATGAATAAAACAGTAAAATACAGTACTATACTCAAGGAACTAACAGTCTAGTAGAGATAACAGGCATTTACATACATCATAATAACAATAGAAGCATACAGAAGATGAAGATGGAATATACAGGTAGGAATGAATATATATTTTAAAAGGTACAAAAGAAGGTAGGCGCTTGGGAAAAACTTCCTGAAGAAAGTGATATCTACCATTTCCAAGTGTTCAATAGATGTTTCCTCCTCCTCACACACCTATTTATACATAGGACATTGAAAAATTTATACTTCTAATTCCAAAAAATTATTTGAGTTGCTTAAAAACCTGATTATAATCTCCATGTGCTTATCTCTTCTTTATTCTCTTCCAGAATCCTAGAATTTTAAAACTAGAAAGAGCCATAGATCCCAATCCAAATCTATAATTTTAAAGATGAGAAAATGAAAGCCCAGATTACTCCAGTGAAGTAGCACTTAATGCAGCTGGCAGAGCTGAGCCAAAACTAATAAGATTTTTTATTCCCATCAAGAACCAAAAAAATCCCTCTAGAAATGTTTTTAGCACAGAATGATAATGACCTAGGGGATGTAATAGCATTGTTCCTATCTTCTAAGGGTTAGCCAGGCCTTTCTCTTACAATAATCTTGCTAAAGTCCACTTAACAGTGACTTCTCATCTACTCTGAACTCTTTCTTTCCTATGTCACTTAACCTTCCATTTTCTGACAAACTTGGTTAAATAATACTGATCAGAAATGATAAATTATTTTTCTTAATGCCAATGATAACTACTGTCTTAAGGTTATTGTATGTTTTTAATTGATCCTTAACAGGTTGCAGGTAGTATAACAAATGGCACAAATAATGCCTTAACCTGAACTGACATGACAATGAAAGTATTTTCCATGCAATGTTTGTACATTTTTAAGGTACAGAAAAGTGGATGAACCACTTGGATTTTGAAGCCAGAGGAAAAGAGACGTTTTCTGTCAGTTGTTTGAGATGTCTGAGATACCCATCTCATTAAAATCCAGGATTCATTGATGATGATATATGTTGAGTGAAAACATATCCATGGTTATTTGGGAAATTATTATGAACCAAGATTTTTTTTACTTTGTCTTTAAACTTCCCTTTCTGAATATGCAAAAGATTTTTCTTAAAATCTTCTTACTTTTATTACTTTCTTTTGGCACAATCTATAATGAAAATAGGAAAAGTCTTATTTTGATGCTGCAAATAGAACAAAGGAAACCAGGTAAAAGAACTCTGGAATTTTAAGTTAAAAGGCTAAATCAAGTGTGTACTGTATTGTTTATTTGAATGGCTAAGTATTTTTGTGTGTGTTTTTGTTTTTGATGTTGGCAAACACTGACTTTGGTTGTCTACGAAGCTCAAATTTACTAGATATTTGCTAACTCTACAATTCACTCTATGTCAAATATATTTAGTTAAAAACATATGTGTAAGCCTTCTGAATTTGCATAATAAATTTATTTATGGACAGTGTAGACTCATGACTATAAAAAAAGAAAACACCTGTACAAAATTATTCAACAGCTCTCTTTCCATCTTTCTATAAAAGAGGCATGAAAACTTAAACATCCACTCATTACTTATCTCTAAAGTTATTTTAGAATAACTATTTACAAATTCCTAAGTACAAAGAATATACAAATTCATATATTTCCCCCAAAAAAGGATGTACAATACCAAGAAATATTTTTATTATTCCCTTGCACGTTTGTAAATGCTTTTTCACAATTGCATATGTCACACAGTATTCAAGTATTATAATAAAGTGCTCCTTGTCTATTGCATAGAGATGATAACTGTTTACCATTATCCTAGTTGTCTCAAAGCTCCCACCAATTTGCCATACGGCTATTCATAAGAAGTACCTGAGTGGGGGAAATCTGGTATTCATGTACTTAAATACAAGCCACATTATCAAAAATAATGAAAAATGGCTCAGAGAAAGAAAAGTAGCAAACATCTATTAGAAGAAAACAAAACAAAACAAAAAAGAATTCATACTTCTACAAAATAAAGGGAATAGTCAGCTATACTCAGCGCTGACTAATGCAGGGCTATCAGAACTTTTGGTTCTTTTTTCTATTCCCATCCCACTTCTGGAAAAGGACCTATTCAGAGTGGAGGATAAAGGTTACCGAATAAGACTATTATAGAAGGCATATAATTTAGAGTCATTATATCCTACATCTATATAATTTCTATAACTGTTTGGTATAAATAATAGAAAACACTTCAGTATGTTGGCTCTGTGTGTTTCCCCATTATAAGATTTGTAAGTTGCAATCATTCATTTTTCGTCTAAACTTTTCTTTGTACATGGTATTAAAAGCCACAGTCGAGTTAGATCAAGTTGGGATATACTTTATGCAAGGGTCATCTAGAAGCTTAAATATACAAAAACAGCCATCTCTTAGAAACTAACTCGTGTAATTATTACTTTTCTAGCTCCCATACCTTGTTACTAGCATGCTATTATCTTAAAATTCTTGCTAAACATCATTTGTTTAGGGACAAGAAAAACTAACAGATGTTTTGTGTTCTGCCACGTTATTGTTCAAATTCCTATTTCTCAAAGATCTATAGCCAATGAAGTTTAAGTAAACAGTAAAAAAGCCTAGAAATATAGAATGTGATTTGTCACCATTACATTCCACATGACAGGCAAGCTGACTCCACTGTCAATTCTGCATCAGCCAAGTAAAAGATTAATTAAGAGAATAGTTTCAGCTTTAAAAGTCTACTATAAATGCATATGTTTATCAGTAATATTCTAAGTGAAGCTTAACTCACAGAAAGTGACATGGCTATTGGACTTTATTGGGCTGGGTTATATAATGCAAAGAAAGCTGGACCTGAAGCCAAAATAACTAGATTCGAGTCCCCTTCTCTTTTTTTATATTTATATTTTTACTTTTATTAAATGTATTTGGGTGACATTTGTTAATAAAATTATGTGGGTTTCAAGTGTATAATTCTATAATACATCATCTATATATTGCAATGTGTGTTCACCACCCAAAGTCCAATCTCCTCTTATCATCATATATTTGACCTCTTTTTCCTTATCTACTTCCCCCCTCCCCCTTTTTCCTATGGTAACCACTAAATTGTTGTCCATGTCCAAGAGTCTACATTTGTCTTGTTTGTTTGTTGCTTTCAGTTTTATACCCCAAATATGAGTGAAATCAAATGGTTCTAAGCCCTTTCTGTCTGACTTATTTATTTAGCATGATTGTCTAAAGATCTGCCCATGTTATCCCAAATTCCTATGGCTGAGTAATATTTCATTGTATATATGTACTACAGCTTCTTTATCCAATCATCTATCGAAGGGCACTTCAGTTGCTTCCATGACTTGGCCACCGTAATAATCAAAGAACATCAGGGTGCATATATCTTTGTGGCTAAATGTTTTCAAGGTTTTGAAGTAGATATCCAGAAGAGGGATTGCTGGGTCATATGGTAATTCTATTTTTAACTTTTTGGGAAGCTCCATTCTGTTTTCCATAGTGGCTGTACTAATTAATATCAGTGTATGAGGGTTCCTTTTTCCCTACAACTTCTCTAACACTTGTTATCACTTTTCTTATTGATAATAGCCATTCTAATAGGTGTGAAGTGGTATCTCATTGTGGTTTTGATTTGCATTTCTCTAATAGCTAGTAAAGTTGAGCATCTTTTCAGATGTCTGTTGGTTGTTTATATGTCTTCTTGGGAGAATTGTCTGTTCAGGTCCTCTGCCCATTTTTTAATAGGATTACTTGTTGTTATGGTGTTGTTGAATTGTATAAGTGCCTTTTATATGTTAGATATTAGCCCCTTATTGGAGATGTTGTTTTCAAATATCTTCTCCCATTCAGTTGGATGCCTCTTTTGTTTTATTGATGGGTTCTTTCATTGTGCAGAAGCTTTTCAATTTGATATAGTTTCATTTATTTATTTTTGCTTTTACTCCCCTTGCCTTTGAAGTCAAATTCATAAAATCCTCTCTAAGTCCAAGGTTTTTGAGTTTAGTATCTATGTTTTCTTCTATGCAATTTATTGTTTCAAGTCTTATATTTAAGTCTTTGATCCATTTTGAGTTAATTTTGGTATATGGTGACCAACAGCAGTCTAGTTACATTCTTTGGCAGGTAGCTTTCCCATTTTCTTAGCACCATTTACTAAAGAGGATTTCTTTTCCCCATATTTTTGGCTCCTTTGTCAAAAATTATTTGCCCATGTATACATGGGTTTATTTCTGGGCTATCATTTCTGTTTCATTGATCTGTAGATCTGTTTTTCCACCAATCTATGCTATTTTGATGGTTGTTGCTTTTGTACTCTTCTCTATTGATATGCTGTGTGATCTAAGGCAAGTCGCTTAACTTCCCTGTATCCCAATTTCCCATCTGTATTTTTTCCATTATCGAATGACCTAATTTACAAATAAGATATGGTAGGTGGAGAGCATTTTAAAACTCCACATAAACACACATAATTACTATTATTATTAACCAATCGTTTATGAAAAGGACTCTGCTTGTGTTATAGCTATTGGTTATACACATAGTTATAGACAAATAATTATGGTTTGGGTATTAGAATCATATGGAGAATTGCAGACTTTGCCTCTTCCAATACAAGTCATTACAGCACAAGACATGGTGGAACATTTATACATGGAAATCTCTAGATGGCCAAACTCAAGCCAAGCTAGGAAAATCTCATTGTTAATTAACAATCTCTTAAAAAATCTGAAGTTTCTTGATAATTGTTTCAAATTTTTCATTAGTTAAGGAGACCTGGGCATCACTGTTCTGGAAACCCTCACCCTGATTAATTCGTTACTGAAAAACCTGGCTATTGTCTTAATCTATTCAAGTTGTTGTAACAAAATACCACAGAGTGGCTTATAAACAACAGAAATTTGTTTCCCACAGTTTTGTGGGCTAAAAGTCTAAGATCAAGATACAACATGGTCAGGTTCTGGTGAAAGCCCTTTTATAGGTTGTAGAATTTTGTGTCCTTACATGGTGGGTTGGGTTAGAGACTTGTGTGGGGTCTTGTTCATGAAAAAACTATTCTAATTCATGAGGGCTCTACCCTCAAGATCAAGTCAATTCCTAAAGGCCCCACCTCCAAATACCATCACAGTGGGCATTAGAATTTCAACATGTGAACTTAGGGACACAAACACTTAGATCAAAGCACCTTCCAACTAAACTGTAGCCACAACAAAAAGAAAAAACCAAAAGTCAGAAATTATAAAAATTTAGTAATTTCTCAGCACAAGAGACGTATTTATGATGTTGTCCCTATTCTTCCTATTCCTAATATTACATGCTAGCTAATTTTTTAAAAACTTAGTGTCCGGTCACATTTAATTATCCAACCTACCCAGCACAGTAAACACCTGATATGGCTTTAGAATACAACATGAAGGAAAATTAAGAGATTGTAACTAACCAGAATATCTTATTAGAAACAGAAAACAATTTGATATCCCACAAAGTACTTTAGTGCTCTTCACTACAGAATAAACCAGAGTGATTGCCCCATACTGTTAGGCATATATATATATATATATATATATATATATATATATATATAATTACTGGTAGATCTTCAGTGGAAGTTCTATATATGATTAAAAACTCCAAGACAATTAGGATGGCTCAAGCCCAGAATAAGATCACATAATACTGTACTAAATTCCAAGACCAAAAGAAGTAAGCTAACTGGCCATTTATACAAAGCTGAAAAGAGATTACAACCTCTTCTAGAACAGCAAAGTTTTCTGTTTCTTTTGTATGTCTCCTAATGTCTAACTGGAAATTATTACAAATTTACTAAATGGTTATTGCTATGTTTGAATATTTGTGTCCCCTCAGAATTCATATATTGAAATCCTAATACCCAATGTGATGGTGTTAGGAGGTGGAGCCTTTGGGAGAAAATTAGGTCAGGTGGATGGAGCCCCCATAAACGAGAATAATACTGTTATAAAAGAGACTCCACAGAGCTCTCTAGCCCCATCCACCACAATAAGAAATCTATAACTCAGAAGAGGAGCCCTCATTCAACCATACTGTCTCTTAGATCTCAGACTTTCAGCCTCCAGAACAAGAGACAAATTCTTGCTGTTTATAAGTTACCCAGTCTGTGGCATTTTCTTATAGCAGCCCAAACAGACTAAAACAGCTATTGATGGAATAAAAAATAGCATAAGCAAGATTTCAGGAACTGGAATTTTTATATATATAATGTCATCTGGAATGGAGTATTCTGATTAATCAATGGCCTAGATAAAAAGTGATATGTATCTGAAACAGTTAATGCCATTCGTTAAACCATTAGAATATATTGGAACTTTCCAATACAAACCAGATTTTTATTAGCCAGACACTATGTCAAACCCTTTTATATGTGTTAACTAGCTTAAACATTTTTACAACCTGTGAGGAAGATATTATTATCCCACTTTACAGATGACAAAACTAGTCACAGGGCTTATATGTGTTGAAACCAGGATTTAAATCCAAATTGGCCTAAGTCCACAGCTAATACTCCTAACTATTACATTGTAATTTCCTCCCTTTGTGGACTCATGTCTCTGAATACCAATTATTATGGCATGAAATTCATAGCATAAAAACATTTGTAACTGACAAAATGCTGAGGGAGTAAGCTTCATTATTTCAAAATCCACGTCCTCAGTGTTCAAAGGCTGGTGGGAACACCTAAAGGAAAAATTTCTGGTTAATTCTGGCTAAATGAGGCTAACCCTTGAGCACCTGGCAGGGCTGCAAGCCAGAAAATGTTGATCCAATAACCTGCTTGTCTATAGCAGCTAATCTGCTAGCAGACTAAACTCTGATGGGAGGCAGCTGTGCAAGGTTGCTTCTGGATAGCCAGATTTCGATTAATCTCTCTTTCATGGAGGGATGCTGTAAACTACTCTATGCTCTAAGGTCAGCAACAGGTCTCACAGGCCTTTCTAGCCACTGCCAGACCAACTGTCTGGGGAAATATGACTAAGAGAGCAAACTAAGCAACTTGAGCATAAGCTTAAGAGCTGGAATGTGTTGCTTGCAAGAACGCACATCCACCAGACTTCCAAAACAGATGTGCTAGCACACAGCCAGACTACACAAGGACTGCTTTCTTCTGCTTTGCATGGTGGCCAGGACAAAGAATATCATTGCCAATAAAAAACCAACTGCCACAGGTAGAGTGTCCAGCAACTCCAATCTGAAGAAATATTTCAGAACATTTCTTTCTTCAGTACTTTTCCATTAGTTATTTATGACCTTCTTAGGTAAACCCCAATGGATGCTTTAAAGAAGATATTATTAATCGCTTCATCTATAGTAAACTAAAGTGATGCTGAAATCTCTATAAAATAAATGTGATTTTTCCTTCATGTGGAAGGAAAAACAAGAACATCAATAGGAGAAAATATTCAATTTGGAATGCTGGTCTTTAAAATATTAAATACCACTACATGACACCAATGCACTCATTAAAAAAGAAGATATGTGTGATTGTATGTTTAAATAATATCAATGAATGTATATTATATAACTAGAAATAAAATTTGCATGGGTATTTTTTACTTCTTGAGCATGGCAAATAGGTTTCAATTCATGGTTTCTTCAAGCTTATAAATTAGCTTTATTTCTTTATAATGGATAAAAATAATATCATATGTACATGAATATTTTTAAAAGGCTCATAGAGTGCAGCATTTTTACTTCAAAAATTTAAATAGTGTTGCATTTAACACTATAATTCCAAGTTAAGGAATTTTTAATTATAAACATTACTAAGAAAATCATAATTTTCCTAGGGAAAATATATTACTTTTTTATAACCATTACATCACAGAGTCAAAAAAAGATACACTTACCTTGATTTTTAAGTGATTTTAAAAATACTCCCTATAAAACATTCATTTATGCATCCAGTATATAACCTATTATTCAATCTAATAGAAATACTCTAAAACTAAAAATCCTTCTTACTTTCATCTTTATGTTTAAATCTCAAAAATAATTTAATTGTGATTTTTGAGTCTATCTGTACAGAATATCTGTACTTTCTGTCTGTAATTGGTTGGATTAATTAACAAAGCATCTCCAAAAATTTCTCATAGTGGTACTGAGGGAAAGATCTGCAAAGGTGAAGAAGAATATACACTTATAGTGTCAAAAATATCTCCACCAAAAGAGTCCTTCGAGATTAACTGAGTCCACCACCACATTATAGACCCTCCTATTTTCTCATATCACAATGAGGTAGAGATCAGCAGAATGCAGCCATTGTACATGTCGTCTCTGTGATGAGATTTCCTGGGTTTGAATGTTAACCTTGTTACTTACTAGCCGAGTGACCTTGGACAAGTTGCTTGACCTTTCCAACCTCAGTTTCCTTTTCTGTAAAGTGGAGCTAAAAAAAGCACAAACCACATAAAATTATTGTGAACATCAAATGAGATAATACAAGTAAAGCACTTTTAAAAAAATTACTGATACATAGTGTATAGTGACCACATTTAGATTTTATTATCTCTGTAAGATGACCCAGGAGGGTCAAAGGAAATATATTTACATTAATGAGAAGTGGAACAGATGAAAGGAATAGTTTTAACATTGTTTCTAATGATATACAGAAAGTACCCTTGAATAATGTTATTCAAAAAATTAATTCAAAATAAAATTCTCTGTTCACAAGAAGACAATTTGATGTTCAGCTCTACAGACTTCAACAGCATTGCTGGAAAAAAAATAACGTGAGGCAGGTAGGGCTAGGCAGCCTCAGGAGAATACATTTTTCCATTAGCTTTGGTAAAAGTGAATAGAGAATAATGCAAAAAGGAAGCATTTCTGGAATGGTGAATTAAAGACCTTATAAAATCCACTCCTGCAAACAACAGAAATAAATGTCAAAAACATTTTTTTCAGAGCTATGGAAATTAACTGAAAGTTTGCAACAATCCAAGGAGTTTCTTCTTATAAAAGACTAAAAAAAAAAGACAATATTATTGACCATTAAACCAACTGAACAGAGATTTAAGCAGCTATATACAATGAAGAATACAAAATTAATAAAGATTTTCAAAATTAATCCCAAAAAGTCATTTAACAAACAGAAACAACAACAACCAACAGCAAAAACAACAAACTCTGGAAAGAAGATGTGATTTCAATAGTTGTCACATTATATTATTTTAAACATATAATTTTGAACAAAAAATAACATTAGTAATGCAAAGAAATAGAAAAATAGGAACCATACACAGGGGGAAATGAAGCAATTGATATAAATACCTGAGGAAGTACAGATGTTGGACTTACTGAACAAAGATTTTACACAAGCTACCAAAAATACATTCAAAGAACTAAAAGAATGTCTAGAGAAGTAAAGAAAAACATGAAAACAATTCCTCACCAAATACTGAATATTAGTAAAGAGATAGAAATTATTAAAATGAAGCTAATAGAAATTCTGGAGTTAAAAAGAATATGCTGTTTAGAAGAGATATTTTTTAAATTTATAAACCAGACACAAACACATTTTATGTAAAATAATTGAAAATTATATACCATGCAAACAGTAATCAAAGGAGGACTACGGGACTAAACTATCATCAAACAAAATATATTTTAAGATAAAAATATTTGCTAAATACAAGGGAAGACATTTTATAATAATAAAAAGATCTATCAATCAGGAAGAGAAAATAATTATAAACACACATGTACCTAACAACAGAACCTCAAAAATACATGAAGCAAATGCCCACAAAATGATGAAAGAAATAGAATATCAACAATAATAGTTAGCGGTTTCAATATCTCACTTTCAATAGAAGACAACTAGACAGAAGATCAGCAAGGAAATAGAATATTTAAACGACACTATAAATCAACTAAACCTAAAAAAGTCTGTAGAACATGTTATTCAACAACAGCAGAACACATATTTTTATCAATTGCACATGAAACAGTCTCCAGAATAGACTATATTCTCCAACCAAAATAGAATGAACTTAGAAATCAGTAACCAAAGGAAATTTGTAAAATTCACAAATATATGGGAAAAAAAACAGATTCATAAATAGTAAATAAGTCAAAGAAGAAATCAAAAGAAATTAGAAAATATTTTTAGGTGAATGAAAACAAAACCCCACCATACAAAAACTTATGGGCTACAATTAAAGCAGTGATAAAAGGAGATTTAAAACTGTAAACACCTATATTAAAAAAGAAAGATCTGAAGTCGATAACCTGAACTTCCTCTTTAAACAACTATAAAAAGACAAACAAATTAAATTCAAAACAAGAAGGAAGAAAATAATAAAGATTAGAGTGAAACAAATAAAATAGAAAATAAGAAAGCACTTTAAAGCCCAGGCTCAGATGTTTGTACTGGTAAATTCTACTAAGTATGTCAAGGACAATTAGTATCGATCTTTCAAAAATTCTACATGAAACATTTTCCAAGTAATTTTATGAAGTCAGTATTACCCTGATACCAAAACCAGACAAAAAGCATCACAAAAAATGAATAAAGAGGTAAAACTCCTCAACAAAACTCTACCAAACCAAATCCAGCCACATGTAAAAGGATTATACAACCTAACCAAGTGAGATTTATTCTAAGAATATATGTCGGTTTAACGTCTAAAAATCACTCAAGATAATGTATCATACTAATAGAATAAAGGACAAAAATTGCATGATAATCTCAATATATGCAGAAAAAAAGCTTTTAATAAAATCCAATACCTTTTCATTGTAAAAATACCCAACAAACTAGGAATAGAAGGAAACTTCCTCACTGTGTGACAGAAGGCATTTATTGAAAACCCACAGCTAACATCACACTTAATGGTGAAAAGCAGGATACTTTCCCATCTAAGATTAGGAACAAGACAAAGATGTCTACTATTGTCCCTTTTATTCAACACTGTACTGAATGTTTAGGCAGGCCAGTAGGGCAAAAAAGAAAAAAGAGAAAGGAAAGAAAGGAAAGAAAAGAAAGAAAGAAAGAAAGAAAGAAAGAAAGAAAGAAAGAAAGAAAGAAAGAAAGAAAGAAAGAAAGAAGGAAGGAAGGAAGGAAGGAAGGAAGGAAGGAAGGAAGGAAGGAAGGAAGGAAGGAAGGAAGGAAGGAAAGAAGGAAAGAAAAAAACATGCATATTGAAAAGAAAGAATTTAAATTATATTTGTAGATATTTAATATAGAAAATCTTCACGAATTCACTGAAAAAAATTATTAGAACTAATAAATGATGTCAGTATGGTACTAAATATAAGATCAAAACATAAAAATTAATTTTATTTCTAAACATTAACAATGGGGGTAATCAAAAAATAAAATTAAGAAAACAATTTCATTTACAATTGCATCAAAAAGAACTAAACATTTAAGAACAGATTTGATTTAAGAACCAAAAATGTACGAGATTTGTGTCCCCATAACTATAAAACATTATTGAAAGAAATCAAAGAAAATGTAAATAGATGTAAAGTTATCCATCTGCCTAGATTTGAAGATTTAATTTTGCTATGATGGTAATATTCACTAAATATATCTACAAATTCAGAGCAGTTCTTATCAAAATTCCATCTATCTTTTGAAAATATTAACAAACTGATCCTAAAATTCCCATGAAAATGCAAGGGACCCAAAATAGCCATAACAATCTTGAATAAGAATCAAGTTGGAGAATTTATACTTCTTAATTTCAAAACTTACTAAAAGTTACAGAAATCAAGACAGTGTGGTACTGGCAAAAGACCTGATAATAGATTAAAGGAAAAGAATTGAGAGTCAAGAAATAAAGCCAAACTTAATGATCAATTGATTTTTGACGAGGGCACCAAGACTACTCAATGGGGAAAGAATAGTCTTTTCAACAAATGGTGCTGGAGTATTTGGCTATCCACATATAAAAGAATGAAACTGAACTCCTACCACATACCATATATATAAATTAACTCAAGATGGATCATAGATCTAAATGTAATAGCTAAAACCATAAAAGTCTTAGAGAAAACATAGAGGTATTTCTTCATGACTTTGTGTTAGGCGGTTGTTTCCTAACAGGAAAAAAAAAATAGATAAATTGGACCCATAAATATCAAATGCTTTTTTTCAAAGGACACTATCAAAAAAAACCCAAAAAACAAAAAAACAAAAAGGCCACCCATGGACTGGAAGAAAATATTTACAAATCACATTGTATAAGCACTATATAAAGAATTTTTACAAATCAATAATATAAAAATAAACAACTCAAGTAAAAAAAATTGACAAAGGATTTAAATAGACATTTCTCTACAAAAGGCATATGAATAACCAAAGTACATGAAAAGATGCTCAACATCATTAGTCATTAGGGAAATAAAAGTCAAAACCACAATGAGAAAGCACTTCATACCAACTAGGATAGCTAAAAGAAAAACTTGAAAAGACTAACAACAAATGCTTAGAACAACTTTAGAGAAATTGAAACTCTTGTGTATTGCAGATGGTATTTTTAAATGGTCCGGGCTCTTTGGAAAACAGTTTGACACTTCCTCAAAACTCTATGTGAAACACGAAGTTACCACATGACTCAGTAATTCTACTCTCAGATATGTGCCCAAGGGAAATAAAAGTTTTATGTTTACACAAAAACTTTTACATAAATGTTCATGATAGTAATACTCATAATAACTAAAAAATGGAAACAACTCAAATGACCATCAACTGAGAAACAAAACAGATAGATAAAATTTGGTATAGCGATACAGAGAAATATTATTCAGCAATAAAAACAAATGAGTACATGTTGCAATACTTGCTATAATATATGTTCCGACATGAAAAATGTGTGCTACAACATGAATAAACATTTAAAACATTATGCCAAGGGAAAGAAGCCAGTCATCAAAGACCATATACTGTATAATCCATTTATATAAAATGTCCAGAATAGGTAAATCCATAAAAACAGAAGTAGATTAGTGGTTGCTACGGATCGGAGGAAGGGTATGAGATGTGACTGCTAATGGGTTCTGGTTTGTTTTTTGATTTTGGACTGATGAAAATATTCTAAATTTAGATGGTAGTAATGGTTGTAACAACTGTGAATATACTAAAAATTCATGAAATGTACATTTTTAGAGGGTGAATTTTATAGTATCTGAATTATATCTTAATAAAAGCTATTAGAAAAATAACAATACAACAAAGAAAAGCAGCTGTCATAATAATTTCTTTAAAAAATGAATAGATGTGGTTTACCTCTGAAAGTGTGACTAGATGCCTTTCATTCTTGGCCCTCTTTAACAAATAATCAGACCTATGTAAGCTAGGCCCTCACTGGACAAAAGACAAGCAGAGGAAGGGAAAGCAGGAGGGTTGCACTTGAGTGAACTGCCAAAAGCATTTCCAGCCAAAATCTCAATCACTGGGAATATTTGACAGATTCAGAAAACAATTTCTAGATCCATCCAAAAATTTGGAACTGTCATGAGAACTATATATCCCCTTTACCTTTCCTAAGAGAAGTTCTGAACACAATTAAGAAAACCAGATTGCTCCATACCAGAATAGGTAAACAGACTGTCCTAAAAAACAAGATTGACAGTAGTTCTAAGAACACATCCAAGTTGTCCTAAAAGGTTTCAGTGCTATTGCTAAGTACAAAAATTACCTCAGCATCCAGTTTCCAATTTGTGCTTATTGGACTCCCTTGTTTCAGCTCTCTTAGTGGAAAAAAAAAAAAAAAACAGAAAAACTGTGGGCTTAGACCATGAATCTACCACATACGGCTGTGTGACAAGGGGAAGTCTTTCACCCTCCCTAGACTTCAATTCCTTCGTTCCTAAAATAAGGAGAAATGAGGTCTAGTCTGCCTACCAAACAGGATGTTTTGAAAGTCAAAAGACATAAGGTAGGTGGAAGAACTTTGTAAATTATAAAATTCCATGTAAAACAGAGTAATTAATATGAGCACTGGAATTAGGTAGAGGCTAAGGTATCCTGTGAAACCCTGCACTTTGTTTTAGTAAATAAAAGAAGAGGAAGGAATTTTGCTAACCCTGGAAGGAATCACAGTAGAGGGAAGAGAAGAAGGCAGTGAGGATGCTCCTCCGGAATTCTTTGTTACTACTGAACTCTGGTGTGAAAAATTTCCCCGCAAAGAATCAAGTCATATTCAATTCCAAGAGTCAGATTGTTTAATTATGCATCCCTGAACTCCTTTACATTAATATGGAGGATATAAATCCAAATTATTAACAATTATTTGGTTTAGAGCTTCTAAATATATGTTTTCATTTATCTGGCCAGTCAAAGTGGCCTGTATAGTCCTTTAGACTATATATCATGCACATTTTATTATCTTATGTTTCATTTCACAATGAGTTGTTCTGAGAAGCAGAATACCATGGTTGAAGGAGCTTAGCTAGATTAGATGACTAGAGGAGCCCTGGAGTTCTGATCACAATTTGCTGTCCGACTTTGAGCAAATCACTTAATCCCTCTGTTTGAATGCCCTTATCTACATAAAATAGTAGCATTTACATCACTTTATCTGCTTCATAGAGTAAGAGGGAAAGTCATGTGAGATTATGTGTAAAAACAAGTTCTTTCGAAGAGACAAGTCATTAACCAAAATGTAAAAGACTAATAATGTAGGGTAAATAAATAAAATTTTAAATATCAAACATCACTCCACATAAGTTCTACCCATGAATTCCTTCCAGAACGATATAAAATATCTTCCACGTGGTAGCTTTTCATTTAGTTACTTTTCAAACATTTATTAAGCATTATATTACATTCAAGTTATGTTCCTTTATAAAAAATGGAAACAATGATAGGTACCCTAATTGGAATTTCAGATGTGCTATGTGTAACTTTGAGCAAATTACATAATGTCTCTCACCATCAGTTACCTCTACTGAAAAACGGAAGTGATACTACCCATTTTGCAAGATTGCTGTTACATCTTAAAGGATATGAAATTGTCTAGTAGAGCACAGGTCTATAAAACTGTTCACTAAATGTAGCTCCTATTATTATTATTTCAGGTACATTTTCCCATATTCTCTAACTTGAAAATTCTTAATTTAGATTCCACGAACTCTTTGCAATTCCATGCAAAATTTTCCATACATGTGCAATGTGCATTTCTAAAAACAGTAAAAATAGTTGCTTCAGTGTAACCCTTAAATGTAATATCTAGCACAGAACACAATGTTGCAGAAGTTAATCTACCACTGAGCAAGGTTGAAGCCATTATCTCCCTTAATACTGCTCCCTCCCTCACTCATATAATGTTAATCAATCACTATATTCCTCGAAGCAGTTTCAAAATTCTTCTCAAAAGATAGCTCTAGGAAAATAGCTACCGTTTTACCAAAGAAATTTATAAAGGTGAACAAACTTGACATCTGGATCTGGAATCCTTAAGATTTTTCCCCCCCCTTTCTTTCCTTTAGCTCATTTTGAGCTTATAGTTACCTAAAACCCTCTGTCTTTTTAAAGAATTCTCATGTCATATAGACCCTCTACATTCCTCTCCTCCATCCTATTACTTAAAATTAATTTTTGAACACATTAAAATGTCAAAAGTTGCCTTAAGTTTTTTGAAATCTTGTTAAATGATAATATAGTTATCCATTCGATTAGCCATTCATCCAACACATTTTTTGGGGGAAGGGGATACCTACTGCGTGCCATTACCCCCTATTAGTTAGCTAGCTCTTTCAGTTTGAGTCATACATAAATTTAATTTATATTCCTCTGGGTCATTGTTAAAAATGACATTAAAATAAAAATATTTCTTGTAATCAGTTTGTTGATGTGAAACAAGATATACACAGAGTTTCTAATTTAGGCTACTTCCTTGAAATAGAATTAATAGAAATAAATATGTAATGGTTGATGCGCCAGTTACCAATTTATTGCCTCTCAGTTCCAAACTCACACTTCATGTCTGCTCTGCAACTGTAAATATTTCTCCTTTGCCAACTGGCACAGTGTTCAACTTTGTCGGCAAGAAGCACTAACAGGAGAAAGGAGTTTCTGTATCTAGAACCTGAGTACTCCTCTTGGAAGGCTCCTGCAGTGTGAACAGATACTATAGGACCCAGAGGTCAGTAATGTGTGACACATCTTTGTGAATAGCTTTCCTCAGTGCCCTCTAAGATGACTTTTGCAGTGCTCAACTCCTGAAGGACATGAGGCTCAGCCTGGAACCAACAGCATCTTGCACCACCATGAATGGCTACCCTCAGGCACATCCTTGGATGGCTTTGCAATTATTTCCCTTCAGAAGCCTTCCTGTGGCAGCCTTTGGGGCACTTGAAAGTAGGTTCTGAGGTATATTATGACAATGTGCTACAGGTAAATGGACTGAAGAAACAGAATGAATTAAAAAGTACCCATGCATACACATGGATATTTCATTTATGACAGAGGTGACATTACAAAGAAGTAGGGAAAAAGGATGAACATTGAAAAATAATAAATTTTGTGTGTGAAATTCACCATACAAAAGATAAATTTTGCATCTATAGCCATGCTACCCTGAACAAGCCCAATTCCGTCTGATCTTGGAAGCTAAGCAGGTTCAGACCTGGTTAGTACTTGGATGGGAGACCATCTAGGAAGACCAAGTGCTGTAGGCGTAAAAAATAAAAAATAAGGGATTGTAAACTGACAAGGTCCTTGCAATCTGTGAGATCAACCAAGGTTTGCCTAAAAAATACAAATAAATAAAAAAGGTAAATTTTGGATGAAACTAAATATCTAAATGTAAAAAATTATATAAGATTTTATGACATAAAGACACTGTACTAGTCAGGGTTTCAATCAGAGAACATTACATTAGGAGATACACACTCACACACAAAGATTTGTTATAGGGATTTGACCTTTAGTGACTGTGGAAGCTGGTTAACTAGTTTCTGTAAGCCTGTTGTCTTCTCATGTGATGCTAGAGCTGTAAATCCATGAGGCAGAAAGCAGGAAGGCAACATAGACATGAAATGGGGAACAACAAAAATAATCTGGGATTCATAAGTATGACTAGAACCAATGAGGACAGACTAAAATCTCTGTCAGTTCTTGTTATCTCTGACCTTGATGTTATAGGTGTCCTATAGAAACTGGAGCTCTTTTTCACAAAGCTAAAACACACATATCTGGCTAAAGTTTTAGAAGAGCTAAAGGACAATCCAGGAAAAAAGTAAAGCAGTTACAGTTTGACTGCTGCTTCCCATCAATGAGGTGTTCTATCAGATATATGACAGAAGTGTATGAACTACAAAATGCATGTTGCTTAACTTCAGCCATCCAGATCTCACGCAACAATTTCTCTTTTGGCCTACCTACCTAGAAATATACAGTTTAATTACTTAAAATTAAATCAGCACAGAAACATTTGTTAAGCAGACATGGAGAAAAGTTAAATTTTATTCAAAGACTGGAAAGAATTAGGTAAATAATTTCTACTTAACATGCAATGGACTTTGTGTTAAACTTTTGTATATCTCTTGGAAGTTACACCCAAACCTGGTAACCAGCACCTATTTTGTTAAGAGAAACAGAGGAACCAGTAAGCAGGTATGAGAAACTCAACTTTTTACTCTGTTCCATTTTGTAGTGCATGATTTTTTTTTACCATTTAAACCTTTCTAAAGTACATAATTTAATATGTGCAAAACAAAAAGAGGAATAAATATTTTCCTCCATAGTGTGCTTCTTTTTTTTTTTTTTTTTTCAGTGTAAATACTCTAGGAGGAAAAACACAATGAATCCATAATATATTAGGGTAAACTAGTTTACAGATGACATTCTTCTATAACAGAGTGGCAAACACCTGCCACAGATTCCGCTGTTTACTACTCTATTTCCCCTGACAGGTATTGCTAATCTATGTGCCACCCCTTCCTGTTGAACCGAAAAACTCCTCAACAGAATGCTCTAGGCAACCACTGTCAATTGATCAAAGATGGCACTCCAGGTGATGCTTGCATGCTTCCTTGATACTTATTCCACTCTATATGATGAAAAAAATAACTGTAAAAAATATTAAAGAAAAAACGTAGAAGAAATTTTTATCTTCAATGGAAAACTGTGCATTGTCAAGAAAACTCTATTTCAAGTTATCTGATTTTAGTCTTTTGTTGTCTTTTAGCTATTTTACCACTCTGTAAAATGTAGGTAACTAATAAAGATGCAAATTCTCTCCTGTCAGATAGAGGTTAAATTGACTTTCCTTTCCAACTCTGGAAAAACCAGCTTACTTTCATTTGAATGTTTGTTTTAATATTTCTGATCTATAAATTAGCTGTTTTACAGATTCTTTTCTTACCAGTTATACTATCTCCCTGGTTGCCTCATTGAGGGAGTTAAATAAAATCTTTAACACATTTATCTTTATAGCTGTACAAGAGTCATGATTTTTGTTGTTATTGTTATCTTTTATCATATTGTAGGGTAATAGAATGAAAAGGGACATGTCAAAAGAGCAGGAAAGACTCCCCTTTAGGACAAACTACACTCACTGTAATATTTTTCTTTACAAAAAGATTCCTGCCCTGCTATTCAAAAGAATGTTCCCACAGTGTAGAAAGCTCGGTTGTCTAGATTCAAGGGAATTTTTTTATATATAAAATATATCAACATGGATGAAAAGATATTTGAGAATCAATCTGGAGAATAAGCAAAATTAAAATCCAAAATCGTTTCTCTTGTCCACAAGGACATTGCCCAGTTTATCCAAATACTAGTTATATAATATTCACAGGCACAACCTAAAGGTATGTTTTCTTTTAGGATTTCTGAAATCTTAAAAGCATTTGTTTTCTTTTAAGATTTTTGAAACGTTATCTTATTTCTAACAGGTTCTCTCCAGATCAGCTTTGGCCAGACAGCTTTAAGTCCATTCATGGGATTCTGGGGGCAGGCTGAAAATACCAGATTTTCCAACTTGGAAAATGTATGTATGCCGTCAAATTTCTTCCTCCCTACAATCCCTATTCTAGTCACCTCACCTCCCCCACCCTCCCCCTCACCCTGCAACTCAAGAGCCTTGTTTCTACACCAAGGCAATAACAAAGGCATGTGATATTTCTTTGGTTTTATACCAGTATGGCAGTATGACAAAGAACCCCTGTTTCTATAAACAACGTTAACTAAGCCACAATTTTACTTAACACTGATTTGGCTACTTAAGAAAGCTAAAGATATCTCAAATAATTTTTTTTAAAGAAGTACATATACAATGCTAGTCCTTAGTTTTCATAAAGTAGGTCTTTAATTAAAGCTTTTTGAGACTGTCATACACCTCCACCCTAAGCCTGCTTTCTAAAATTACTTTAACTGTAGAGTTTTCACAGCAAATAGAAAAAAAAAGAAAGAAAAAGAGAATTTGTAAATACACAGCCACAAATGTCTGGGCTCATCTTCAGTGACTCCTGGGCACACTCTTGGAGAGGGGCTGAGACAATTAAGGTGATTGTGGAGGTCATAATCACTGTGAGCTTGCTGGGAAGTTTATGAGAATATTTGAATATCAATGCATGTAATATATGCAGAATGAATTTTCAGAAGCCAGACTACATTGTTTACATAGCATTGGAAATCTCCCCACTGCCTAGCAATTTTGAATACAGAAACAAAAGAAACAGTTAAGACCATATTTAATGGGATCTTAAAGGCAAATTTTCAAGGTGGAGCAGCCATGATAAGAAAGTAGCAATTTAGCTTTTGGTAAAAATATTTTTTCCTCTAAATTCTCCTCTATTTCTCTTTTTAACTAGCTATCCATTCTCAAAGATTATTTGGTTACTGTTGAAGTTATTTATTGTTCTTTTCAAACTAAACAAATTTACTTGGTACCAAGAGTGTCGGATGCTTTCACAGTTTATTAATTTTGTGTTTTAGGTGAGATAACTGACCCAGAGAAAGGTGAAGGTTTTCACTCACATATCCTGGCTTGGTTTTGTTTGTCAGACAGATCCCTAAAGAAATTTTGCTGAAATATCTTTAGTAGTTTTCTTTTAGAGGTATTTGCATTTAGAAAATCTTATTCATTGCAGTTGGAATTTTTCCATACCTACAAACAAGTAGTAGCATACTACTGAAAACACACTTCGAATTTAAATACTAATCTCCATTTCCATTACTATCAACACAGTTCCAGATAAAATCATCTCTTACCTGAACTACTGTCACTGATTTCTAACTGGTCTCCCTGTTTTTATTCTTCCTTTCCCTACAATTTTTTTCCTTTAAATCATGTCATATAATGCTGCTGCTAAATTCTTTCAATGATTTCATATGGCACTGAAAATAAAATTCAAATTTCAGACCATAACCTACATGACCTGATTCCTGCCCTGTTTTGCCAACGTCGTATCTGACTTTGTATTACTCTGTACACTGCAGCCACACTGGCCTTCTTTCTACTCAACATCAAATCAGTTCTTTCTCAGGACCTTTACACTAGCTCTTACAGTTTCTTGCCAACAAGTTTTATCTCATGTCACCTTCTCAGCAGAGTCTTCTTCTCTATCAGAGTCCCTTATTTTAGTTTCTGTATGGTGCTGATTATTATGAAAATTCATTCATATATTTTTTGCTTATTTATTTTTGTCCTCCCCTTCTAGAAGTCTATCTTCTCTTATTCGCCCACTGAATCCCTTGCTTATGAAAAATTCATTTAATATTTGTTGAATATATGAATGTGTAAATGAATGAATAAAGTTGCCAGGGCCCAATTGGTAACATTCACAAATAGTTATTGTATGCCCATAGGGGACAGACATCAAGGAAGAAGTTTTTGTTCTTAACAAGCGGCTTGTTGGAACCCTTTGAAAATCTGTTAGGCACAAATTTTTACAAGCAATTCCCAGAAACCTGCGAGGTTATACGCATCAGTCTGCTTCCATGATTTCCTACAAAGCCATGTAACCCAAATTTAGAACTCCTGTCTTAGGATATGGTCCCAATATATTATCTTGGTTTGTATAATGCTGAATAACATGGCTTTTGTTTAGTCCTCCCTCCCCCTCTTCCATCTCTTTGCAATCTAAGTTCAAGCCACATTGGATGATTTTCAGTTCTAGACTCCTACTATGATTTCATTTGCCTCTAAATGTCTCTCTCCCCTCTACATGGAATCCTCTCCAAACCCTCAAACTTTATTTTTATTTAACTCCCACTCACTTTTTTTAGATCACTGCTTTAGATCACATCATTTCCTCTGGGAAGTCCTCCCTGATAATTAGGTATGAGTTTGGAGCCATAAAAAAACTTCTACAAGTTATTCTGTACTTCTCCTGTCAAAATATTTCTAGAAAGTACTGTGATTGTCAATTTTTATTTTGCACAACTATATGTTCAGGGAATATGTCTGATTTATTTGCCAATATGTCTGTTTTATTTCAATAGTGCCTGGCATAATGCTTCATGCTTAAGAGCCCAATTAATATTAGAGAATTAAAATAAACTCCTTTCCCTGGTTTTCCTATTTATTTATTTCTTATAAATGGTGGTTACTTCATATCAGAAAATAGATGATTATCAATCATATTTTATAGGACATTCAAATTAGAGGTTTTAAATTTGGTCACAAATTTTGTTTCTGACTTTAAGGAAAAGCTTTGCAAAGACTCATACAGGTTGTGCCAAGATTTAAATTATGCCTTTGAATGTTTTGAATAATAAAATAAAAGATAGCAAAGTAAGTAATATGTGCAGTTGCAATAAAAACAGAAGTATCTCCACTATTACATTCAGGTTCATACTGAATTTGCCTGTCGATGGGATACTTATTGCTATTCAATAAAAACCTGTGAGGTTATATACATCAGTCTGCTTCTAAACTAAGCCAGCTTAAAGATTTTTATGGGCAAGGTAAAATAAAGCAATAATATAACTTGACTGTACACTGGAGGAGACCAATGAACCTGATGAACAGTGTGATCAGGAGGCAGAACTAGCAAGTAGGAGTTTAGGGTAATAATCAATGTTGGTACTAACCTTTGCTACATGGCTTCCACTGTTTTCATAGGAGTAGAGACACCTTTAAAGGCAAAGGATTTTAATATTCTACTAAGAAAAGCTCCAAATATACACTCTTATAGCCCCATTCATCTCCAGAGAGCCTTAAATATACTCCCTTTTTCAAATTTCACATGCACACAAGGGCCCCAACCAAGGAGTGGCTCTGTACTCAGAATTCCCAATACGACAATTCTAGTAGTATGAAGGAGAACCATCCTTTTGAAATAACATGTGTGATTCCTAAAACAACTCATTTTTTTAGTTTATGTGAGAACCAAAGATGAAATATGAATATGAGAAAAATAAGCAGAATAACAGTTCAGAGATATGGCTTAGAAAAACAAAATAAAAGGATGTGTTTACATAAATTATAAGCACTCCAGGGCTGGGATATTATTCTTTCTTCAATACTGTCAACAATGTATATAGTATTATGTATACTTGTGACAATATAAAATGAATAATAATAATAATAATTAATAGAGTATGTTCTGAATCCCACAGACTTATCAGATTCTTGCAGCCTATATTTTTAAAAAGTCAATTCATAACTGGCCATATACATTTTCTAACCCTTGTCTGTTAGGCTTGTCTCTTATAAAACCTACTAGTGATTATTTCAAACAAATATCTGCTGTATCACCAACTAGCAAGCATGGACTTCAAAGAATTGAACTTGGAGAGTGTTGAAATCATTGGAATGTTGGCCAAGAGCTTTAACCTCAAAAGAGTGTGATTTCAGTGATTCTGGTTTCAGATGGCTCAGAAATGGAGAAAAGAAAATGGGGAATGGTGTTAGGGGAATAAGGGGAGAGGGCAAAGAAGTTAATCCTGAAATCATACCAGCACCACTCATGATACCAAGACATTAAAATTCAAAAGTATCTATTTTGGCCTTCTTAGGCATTCATTTCATGAAGAAAACAAATGAATGTGGACAGTCCCTACTGAAAAAGCTTTCTCACTGGCTCCCCGACTCAAATCTATTTTCCCCTCTCCAATCCATCCCACACACTTCTGCCAGAACAATCTTTGAAAAGTATAGTTCCAGCAATAGTTTTCCATTAATTTTAAAAGAAAATCAAGTTAATCACTGCCTGTACAAAACCTCCCTAGCATGCATCCCCAAACCCAGTGCCTATCTTTCTAGTCTGATCTCTTTACACTAACCACCCTCCATGCATCCTATATGCCCCCCACAGTATTAGTCCTGCCTGTGCTCCCTCAGACATCCCTGGCTCTTCAATATCTCAATGCCTTTATTTGGTTACTCATTCTAAAACACTCTTCCTCACTTTTGAACCTGAATAACTTACTCGGCACTGAAGATGTAGAACAAATGTCACATCCTCCACTCTATCTTTCCTGACTTAAGGTAGTTGTGTCCTCCTTGTTAATCCTTAGTCCGTGTTATACACCATTGACCACAACTGAATATTATTTCCTTTATGTGGTAGTTTCCTTCAATAGACCGAGTTCATAGACAGAGATGGTCTTCCACAGCCTTGAATAGAGATGATCTTATTCAGCCCTGGGTCAAGTATAGTATCTGGCACATAGTATATACTCAGTAAATATGTTTAATAAAAAAATTGAAAAAATATGAAAATTATATGTTCCTGACATATAATACAGTGAAACCCCTGGTAATGCAAAGCTCCCACTGTCCTTAGCAGTTGCCTCCAAGTGGAATAATAAACAATAAATATCTGGTAAAAATAATTAGCCTATAAAGCAGGTGCTGGCTCAATCCTTGAACACATTCTATATAGAAGTTCCATCCTGAGCTTCATTTCATTTGTGAAGCCCAGAAACGAACTTCCACCCCCACTCCTGCAGTAAGCATAAACAATACCAAGAGCTAAATCTAGCAGTCTCTGAGTGCACTTAAGTCTCATTCAAAGTCAAGGGAAATTATGCATACATGAGGAGTAGATGGGGAGGGAAAGATAAGAAAGATGGCTTACTGCTTCTTGGAAAATAGGAAAAAGACCAAAAAGATTCACTGCCTTAGAAAATTGTCACCTATTTGCTGTCACTTTTTTGTCTTTGTAGGAATTTATTGGATTAGGAAAGACCTTTGCTACTCCACCTCATCACAAGCTCCCAGTTGCCTTTGTATTAGTTAATGTCTGAACTTCCCAGTTAATTGTGTCGGGCGAGCAGCAGGCTGCACAGATGTCAGATGTCATACTCTATCAGATGAAGAGGTTCCTGCCTCAGGCTGTTTATATATGACCTACCAGGATTTCCTGCTGCATGATGAAATAATTAGGGGGCCGCCATGCAGGGAATAATGTTGCAAGTAAGTTGTAACAGCATTACATTAAAAAACGAAAATGAAACATTTCACTTTATCTGCATCAGAATCTTCTGGTCCTTATTTTTATATATATTCACATGGGTGATAATTTTAATGTTCCCTGGAGAACACAATGAGTTTAGCAAGGCTTTCTTTAATGCTTGTGCTGCAATTCGAGTCAAGTGTAAACAGGGTGAAGAGATATCTTTTTTGTGTTTAATTTTCTTTTTTTTCCATTTCCTTTTTTTTTTTTTTCCATTTTTTTGGAGGGAAAGGTCCCTGTAAGGTCCCTGCCCAGGTAATTTTCTGTATATTTTGCCTCTTATAACAAAGCAATTCTACAGACTCAATAAAGTCTGATGGTCTTTAAAAAGAATTAATAATATTTTCTAAATCAATATATTCTTAAATATTATTCTAATTTTATGACCCCAGAAAAATAAGTATATACACTTTATAATAAAATATTTTTAAATACTTTTATCCTTAAGAGCATATTATATGACTACTAAGCTATTATCCACATACAGTTTCCATGATTCAAAGGAATCATCCTATATACAATCATGAATCAAAATTAGAAACGAAAATTCTAAATGGCTTTTATCATTAAAATTAAAAGGTTAGTAATGATCTCATGAATTCTAACAACACATCTGGATAAACAGGAAAATTCAGACCAAGTTATATTAGTGTGTTTTCCACTATCATGCTATAGTTCTTAACACCTTTCCTAATAAAACTGTAAACTCCTTGAGGGCTGTTTGTCTCATGCATTTTTGTGTCTCCTACTGCTAGTACAGTACTCAGCGCAAGCACGTATTCAATACATTTTGTTAAGCTGAATTATATAGTGTGAAGTAAGTAATGGAGAACAAGGGATTAAGAAAAAGGTAATAATCATGATGAATTCCTCACTCCTCCATATTTGTTTCCTGCTTACGTATAATATAATCTTTCTAGGCAGATGCATATCATCTTTCTCCCCCTCAACACTTCTCCTGATATAATTCTTCTAAAACAGTTAATGATTCCCAACCCCTTCCTCTGAATAGTGGGCTTAATGTTACCTGTTTAGGTATAGGAATATAATTCTTATCATAAGTTATTACAGAAAATTAAAATCCATCTGAGCTTCATTGCTCAAAGAACATACACCCATAAAAGTGACCAGATCAATTCCTGGAGAAACCAGGGAACAGTTTTAGAGCAAAGGAAGATTTAATATTGTATTTCTAGGAGAGGTTTAAGAAAAATAAGACTCTGTGAGATGAATAAGAACAGCAAATAGTTTCTGTCCCAAGTGTCAACTCTGATCCATTAAGAATAGCTACCAGGTAAAAAGGTAGCATCCAGGTTGTATGATAAAGTGCGCCAATTGATTAATGGTTGTCTGCCTTGGCCTTGGAACAAGTGACAATATGAGTATTATCTGCCATTCCATCAGCTATTCCAAATAATGAGAAAGGCTATAGCTATTTTAGGGGAGAAAGAGACATTCAAACAATAATCTTTGAGGAAGGCACAAGTTCATTTAAGCACCATTATACCCAAGTGTTGTGCTCCTTGCCTTCTTCGATAAACACTTATCGAGCACTTACCTATCAAGTAATACTCTCTAGCCCCGAGGAATTAATGGCCACCTGTAGGAGGCAGACACATAAATAGGAAGTTTTAATACTAGGTGTTTAATAGCATAAAAGTCTACAAACAAGGTTAAAATAATTTAAATTGAAGTAACTAACTCTGGCTGAGGTGAGGGTGAGGAAACAGGTGTCAGGAAATGTTTCCCAGAAAAGGGGGTCATCTGAACAAGGCTTTAAGGATAAGTAAAGAGCAGAAGAAAGAAGGAAGGAGGAAGGGGAAAGAGGGAGGATAAGGGGGGAAAGCAGGGGGCTGGACCTGGAAGAGCAGGGGGAAGAAGAGGGAGGAGGAAAGGCATTTGGGGCAGCACACACAATGATGGTCAAGGGAATGTACTTAGTTCAGTTGCACTGCCTAGTTTAAGTGCACATGGAGGATGATTAATGATAAAGTTGGAGAGATAAAGAACAATCAAAACTCAAAGGACTTTGTATGTCAATCCAAAGAGACTACAGAATTTTAAACAGAGTGGTAGCTTGCGTCTCTTTCTTGGCCTGCATCTCCTATCCCTTCTCTACTGTCTCTGTTCCCTCAATATATAAACATATTAATGTCTTTTCTCCTTGAAGAAGAAAAATCTCCTTTGATCCCAACTTTCTGTATCTGTTCTTGTAGCTCACCTTCTCTTCCTAACCAAGTAGTCAAGCTTCTGAAAATAATAATCTACACTTTCAGTCTCCACGTTTACTTCTAAACCTACTGCAATATGTCTTCTGTCCCACTGCTCACCTGATTTCATGAGAAATGTCTTCAATTAATTCTGTTATCTGTTCTAACAGACTCGAGCCCTAAGTTGGCTCCTAGTGATATCGGACATGACTGATGAGCACCCCACTGAAGCCTTCTTCCTCAGCTTCCAGGACTCTGCTCTTGCTTTCCCTCCACCTCTCTGACCACCCTGTGTCTCCACTGTGAGTTCTGCTTCCTCTACACAGACCTTCGATGTCGAATCTCCCAGAACTCCAACTTCTCCCTTCTCTCAATACAGACTGTTCATTAACAAATTCCTTTCCATTCTTTTAGATCTCATCAAAATACCACCTCCTCCAAAAAGCCTGCTCCTGAAATACTTTGTTTACAATTATCACAACATACTGCACGTATTGTATGTTAGCTTTCCCTGTAAATATCATGCCTGCTGAGGGCAAAAGCCATGCATTATCCACTTTATATCTAGTGTCTGACACTTGGTACACACACAATCTTTCCTTATTGCAGGAAGGAAAGGAGGATTAGTCAGTGGCACATTTGCACAGGATAGTCATCTCTTAGAGCTCTAAAAGGTAGTAACCTCTCATGTTACAAATGAGGAAACTGAGGCTCAGAATGGCCATAATTGATCTAAAATCACATAGCTCATCGGGGACAGGTTTTCAAAATTCTAGTTTCCTGCTCTTTCATGGCTTGCCTGTTCCATTTTAAGTAAAACACTCAAACAGTAAGAAAATTAGAAAAACATATGGACTCAGTAGTTGTGAATTTATGAATAACTGAACCACAGAGGAGATAAAAACAATTACTTTGTGCAAAATCAGGTACCTTGGGTTTCTCAGGAGCATGAAAGCTGAGCAACATCCTATCTTGGTAAAGATGAAGTAAATTTCTAGAAGGAACATTCCCCTGAGCTACAGAAACCACTATGAGATGTGTTTAACCCAGTCAGGAGCTCCTCAGAAATGCAAATTGCCCACTTGAAATAAGAAGGCACCTATTGTTCAGCCTTGATTGCCTCTGCAGGCCTACAGGCAAAGGAAAAAAAATTCTTGAAGGAGAAGGGAGTCTAAGTAAACTGCACACTTAGAGGAAAAATAAAAATGAAGCAAACTCCAACAGGGCTATCTTTTATCATCTGCTAAGCAAGCAGGGATTATAGAGTAAAAATCATTTATGATTCTGCATTCTTTATCATGTCACTATCTGTGTTACTTTATGTTGTCCCCTATTTTCTCATAAATGTTGATAAGGCTGAAAATTCTAATTTGTCCCGTGCAGCCCTACCTCACCATCAATAAATGCACGGAGTGAGAACAATTAAAGGTGTCTTCCATAATATAGAATACTTTATACCAAGAGCATATACTTACAACAACAGGAGAAATAATAGTTTTCACTTTTTTCCTTCATTTAGACATGTTCTGCATTTAGAATTTTTGTTCCTATCTTGCTTCTTAAAGTTCTGTTCTTTGGCCTTAGAAAGAAATATGCCGATTTTTGTTTTATTCCTAACTCAGTGTTTTTTTGCAAGAAAAGACTTAGTCACACACACAAAAAAAGTATTAAAACTTCCAAAGTCCGAATTTAGAACATAATGAATCCTTCAGGAGAAAATAAACAAGGTGCCATTTTTTTCCAAAAGAATTCTCATCTAACCTGTTTACCAGCTGAGAAATAAAAGATCTTGGTATTTAAACTTGAAACTTTTTTCATTTCTTCATCCCATCTCTGTTTCATCTTTATAAACAGAAGAAAGTCTATAATTACTATACTAACAAAGAATACAGCTGAACTATACACAGGTTAAACCATTCTAAATAAAGTAGAGAATAATAAATAATAGAATAGTCAAAGGAGCTAGCATAATAAACACATGAAGAGCAATACCATATCCTACAGTGTAAGATGTCTCCCATTTCGAAGTATTTCAAACTTCCTAAATGAAAGAGACTTTTAAAAGCATAAGCGAACAATGTATTTCTATAGAAAGTACACCTATCATATAATCCAGCTTCTTAGCTAAATTTAAAATCCTAATTAATCATAATAACGATAGCAATAATAGTGGTGGAGGCAGTGGCGGTTGTAGTGGCATCAACAATTATCATTCATCAAGTATTTACAACATGCCAAGCTCTATGCTAACTGCCATAATCATATTATCTCATTTAATCTTCATAGCAATATGGTTAGATAATTAGTATCCTCACCTTACAGATGAATATACAGGAACATTTCTGATAGTGATTAGCTTCTAGAGCAATTTTAGTATTAGAAAGGTCATTATCTGATAAGGCAGCTCCCTTTGTTTTATAACAGTTGTGACTGACAATATTTTCCTCATATGGAGCCCAAACTGGTTTCATGAAAGCTCCAGTCATTCATCTTAGTTCTGCTTCATGGAAATAACAAGTCCAATATTACTTCCAAGTGACAACGCTTCAGATCTTTTAAGACTGGCATCATCATGTCATCATGACTGGGCTAACCTGGTTCAGTGTCACTGCAACTAGACCTATCACCAAAGCTAGGTTAACCAACTTAGTCCTCACTTGAAAACTCAGTTTGGAGCCAAATTCTGAGACAAAACTAGTTCCTAACCAGGAAAACTATAGAGAATGTTGCAGCCTTTACCATTTATCACAGTCAATTATCCCTAACACTGGCCTGGTATGGCCCTGGTCCCCATGACAAATCTGCTTATTTTGTTCCACTATGAATCCTTGAGTGATTTACAGTAAAAATGTAAGGAATTAGCAAACTCTTCAGGGCAAATAATTTAAAGTATCATTCTTATAGCCTTTAAATAGTAACTTGCTGGAAATCCTCACTGTATTTTGAAAGAATTAGAACTGAAGGTACAAATAACTTTCATTAGTGATTACTGTGAGCCAGGTACTATTCTTAGCATTTTACTTATATTAACTCACTTAATCTTGACAATAATTCTATGAGATGAGTACTATTATTATCATCATTTCATTAATGAAGTAACTAAGGTACAGAAAAAAGGTGACTGACTTGCCCAAAGTCCTATATAGTTCTGTAGGAGCCAGCATGCAAATATAGAAAATCTGATTTTAGAACGTTTAATCACTACATTATGCTGCCTTCCAGTAGATGCTAAACTCTTCCCAAGCTGGGATCTGGGAATTGTTTCCTATAGTTTGTCATGTTTCAGCAATTTCCCAGAAAAAAAAGAGCTATCTAGTGCACCAAAGTGCTTACCACTTCCTCTTTTGTGAATTATCATATCTTTCTACTTATAAGGGTGGTCACGGGATGGGCCAGGAGCAAGGAGACTTTGACTCAGCATTCAGAAATCAGGAATGCAGGCTGACCAACAAAAGACTCAGTATGAACCAGGCCTTCATAAGAAATGGACAAAGAGGAATGCCACTGCTTCCAGTAGTATTGAAGATACAGTTTAAATATATATTCCTATGGCCACCACTGCCACATGCAACTATGCTCTGAAACGAAAAGCCATTGGTCAACTGTATCTGTATTTGGTTCATTCTGTGTTTTCAGATCTATTTGCTGTCAGTTATAGTCAGGATATTAGGTCTGCTTTGCAAACTCATTGTCCTAGATCTAAAAATACAAAAAGCCAATTTTGCCTGGAATGAAGCCTACTTGAATTCTATAGCCATGTTTCAAGTCCACAAATAAAGCTAGTATAGTTGTACAAATGAGACACATTTAACCTTATGGCATTTCTTATCTAAACTGTGAGGACAGAATATAAGAAGATAAACTCTGCCTTTCATATTCAACAAAGTTATGGAAATTGAAGAAAAGGAAAACAACTTTGTATAGGGATTTTTCTATTCACTGTCGACAAAAAACAAGGTAAGTGAAAAATAAGGCTACCTTTAAGATATCTCACCTTTTGTTCAAGTGCAATTTTGTATCACATTTAATTGTTACAAATTGTAATAATAATCTATCTGAAAAATTAGAACTTGAAGAAAGAACTTCATCTATTTTGACCAACATAATTATAACTAAATGAATGGTTCAGTCATCTCAAGAGAAAGTTTCTAGTGAGCTACCTCACATACGGGCAATTTTAACATAAACCATTTCTTAACTAAGCAGTAGAGATACTTATTTTAGAATGGAATGAATCTTCCAGATCTTGGCTCTGTCTTTCTTTCTTGGCTCCTTTCTAACTATTTGCAACCTTTTGTTGATTGCCTTTTCCCCCTTCACATCCTTTCCTCCTCTCCCACTCAACCCCAATCCCTAAAATACAAATCTTTCTTAAGCATCAGACCCCATTTGGCAAGCTAGACTACTTATTCGGGCTTTTTTTTTTTTTTTTCTGATTTAAAAAAAATCACTTATCAGTTATTTTTCTGTCTCTAAATCCCTTTGCTGTGATAGAGAAAAATGAGGAAACTATTCTCCCATGATCTTTTTAAAACAAAACATGCCTAATTATCACAGACATACATACACACATATATATACCCTAAATCCCACAAACTTTTCAAGTTTCCAACAGACAATATTTTTGAAACAATATAAATATATCTTCACTTTGAAAAAAGACAGGAACGATTTATTCACATACATCTTTGCTGCTAGTAAACAGATTAAGTATACATCCTTGCCATGTAATAATTCTGAGTAGTCCCAAAATAATAGCATTTTCTCCACACACATCTGTGTTATAGCTCTGGCTACATATGTTCTTGTAATATTTTTTTATTCAATATATCATCCTTCCTGATAGTTTCTTACAGCCAGCCTATTAGCACATTTCCACAAATTTTAGCAGCCCGGAACTCACAAAATATTCCTAAACATCTCAGTAATTGGTTTCTTACCCAATACATACAGGTTTATTTGTTCACATTTCATACCTTCTAGAAAACACAGACTAGAACAAATTCTCTGACCTGTGAGATAGAATTAGGTTCATGAAAACCTGTTGAGATAAATCCACAAGTACATAGTAGTGGAAAGTATCAGTATTCACTTTCTCAGCTTCCACATTCTCTGGTGTATGCAGACTTATTTGGAAATGGAGCCACCTCCATTCAGTAATCCAGAAACAGGTTTTTTTTGTTTTTTTTGTTTTTTTTTTTTTTTTTGGTCCCTTTTTCAGAGTAGAGATAAGTGTTGGAGGTACTGATAAAAACATCTGCTATGGCTATATAATAATCTTCTTGAGATGAAGCAGGATTTCTGCCTATGTCTGTGCAGAATGCGCACAAAAGTACCCAGCCAAGGGAGCAAGTGGGACTTAAATCCACCGTTATGCAGTGGGACAAACCTTGTACTCTCAAGTGACTGCTGAAAGGAGGAACCTTTTACTAATTTGCATAAAGGTACTCATGGGCTAGCACTTACTCTGGAGACAGAGTCATATCTGACTCTTCCACAGCCATTATCTTCAGCATTTTGAATACATAACAGCAACTTAATAATTATTTGGGGAATGAGGGAGAGAAAGGAAAGAATTTTCTATGTGAAGAACCAATAAGTGCAAAACTCGAGCAGAAAATCTGAGATAAATATTCCTTTCTTTGGTTTTAGAATGTGCATTGTTGAACCTGAAAGTTAGAAAAAAATGAGAATCATATGTTGTCTTTGTGTTTTTACTCCTACATATATATTAAAAAAAAAATGACAAACACAAATTGTATTAAGGTACAGTAATTTGAAACCTAATTTCTATCATCCTTACACCTTACCAATCTAGTCAAATGAAGGAGAACACTTTAATGCAGCAAAATATCACAGAACCTTATGAGACAGTAGTGCATTTCATCAAAGGTACAACTGTGTACTTTCCACCTGTAACACAATAGGAAAGAAATAGTTAAGATTGGGAGGAAAACAAAACTTCCTCAAACCTATACCTACTATAGTAGTTTCCTGTAGCTGTTTTAACAAATTATCACAAACTTGATGGATTAAAATAACACAAATTTATTCCCTCTTAGTTCTGAAGTCAAAATCTAGGTATCAGCGGGCCACACTATCTCTGGAGAGGCTGAGAAGAATCCATTCCTTGCCCCTTTCAGATTCTGGTCATGGTTGGCATTCCTTTACTTAACAGCTGCATCTCTCTCTGTTCTGTCTTTATACTGTCTTGTCCTCAGTCTGTGTATATTCTCTTCTGTTTAATCTCCCTCTGCCTCTCTGTTATGAGAATATATGATTGCAGTTAGGCCCACTAGATAATTTAGGATAAGCTTTTCCTCTCAAGATCCTTAACTTAATCACATCTTTTGCCATTTAAGATAATATTCAAAGGTCCAGGGATTATAAAGTGAATCTATGTTTGCAAGTGCCATTTTTTCTGCCTATATTTTACTGCTATTATATTATCTATAAATACTTATATTCTCAGTTTTCATGGTTCTATAAATAGATTACAGTAGTTTTAGAAACCTCTTGAAACAGCAAAGATTCCTTTACCTAACACACCAGAATCTTTCATTCAAAATCTTTCATTGTAACTTGATTACAATGCTTAAAGAAAATGTTTCATTTAATATAATGAATCGCCTATACACATTCTGAACTAGATAATTTTGTGCAATTCTGAACAGATATTATGATAAACTGCCTTATTAAATAGTTATTTTTGAGCTGATGGTGCCAAAACACTAAGTAAATGTACATTTGACAAGCCAGCCCTTGCTGTTTTGTCAAATTCAGCCCATATTTCAGAAGACTTTAATGAGCTGAACCAATTGATACTTTGCTACTGCCAAAATTGTGTATTCAATTAAAACTTCAGCAAATAAAGGAGATGGTAAAATGCACTCGCTATAATGACAACTGTAGTGCAATCTTTTAAAATGTTTATAATAAAGTTAAGTGAGAGATTAGGGATAAAAAAAGAGATATTAGCTGTTCACACAGATTTTAAAAGTTAATAATACCTATGTTTTTACACTCGATGAGGTTATTGTTTGTTGTTTTCATTGCACCCAGAGTTGAATAGATTCCTGAATACTGATTTAGGCTAGTTAAACTCACCAGAGGCTAACTCATGATATAGAACATTCATTAACAACGTTGAGTATGTCTTCTCCAGTGAATATGGACACAGGAGTGTACTATTATTCAGGGAAATAGATCTTCCAAATCAAAAACCTGCCAAGACTGACTTATAATTAGAAAGTAGTTTTGTAAGCAAGGAATCTGAGCAGATTGAGTTTGGAAGGGTATTTTACCTAAACCATGGACAACCTCAGGCACACGTTAACTTTTTCCACAGATGGCTAATCTCATGTAAAATATGATGATTCTTACTTGGCTTACATTTATAAAGTAGTCTTATTTCTAGGTTTAAGGGATTCCTCACTTTGCTCCAATGTATTGACTATACATTGAATAGTTGGGTTGCAATTGAGTAATTGAGTTGGGGCTGCTTTAACAGTAATTCTTGAATGACTATTGCAAGTAAGTAGATTCACATAACTTTAACATGAAAGTTAGAATCACCCAGCTAATGTCAATAAGTAGCTTTGATGTAAAGGAAATGTCTTACCTTGACATTGATTCTGTTACTTACTATAAGCTTAATAAAATGAACCTAAATCTAGACTTACAACAAAAAGCTTTAGTAAGTTGCAGAAAATGTGTAGACGATGCAATAAGGAGTCTTCATTCTGACCAGACCTAAATCTAATGATCCCCAAATGAAAGAAATAGGTGTTTGTTTTTTCAAAAGAAATTATAAAATTCTATGGCTGACTATTGTAAGAATAAGGATAAACAGGTTATCTTTGTCATGTGGTCTTATTTCAATTCACAGAATTGTTCTTATTTCACTTTCCTTTCTCATTGGACATAATATACTTTTCTTTGTTATGATTTTAAAAAATGCTTTTAGGACATTAAGCTAGTGCTAGTCCAATGAAAGATAGTCGTTGCCCAATGGTAGAGATCATTCACTAATTTGTCCACAAAATAGTTTGAAATGTTGGGATAAACTTAAAAAAACACAAAATATTCACTGCAGAGGCTAGGATACTGGCTGATGCAGAATTGATGTTTAATTAATATTTGCTTAGTGAATGAAAAAATACAAAGTATTATTTCCCACTGGTAATGTAACCTTGAAATTTTAAGAAAACAACAAATCTAGGATCTAGTAAAAAGACACATATGTTAGGTTGAGCCATATCCATTCATTCATTTATTAAACAAATACTTATTGTATGCTAGGCAATTTGCTAGGTGCTAGGGATATAATGCTGAGTAAAAATATGTAGCCCCTGTCTTCACAAAATTTATGCTCTAGTAAAATATTAAATTCAAATTCTATCAGATCAAGGTACATCTATATTTCCTAGTAATTTTGAAACTGTTTTTACAATAGCAGAATGAGGCAAAATGAAGTCCTAAAGAAGTAAACGACCACAATGAATATCATCTGTGAATGGCCGAATCTTGGTATATGTGACATACAGAAGTCAAGATGATAGTAGATATATAAGGGTTGTCATATAAAAGCAGAAATAATTATTTGCATCTCTAAAGGCAGAAATTGATGGATTACAAAATGCTACATTTTGATTTAACATTAAAATTTTTTTTTAAACTAGAATTGCCCAACAACAGTGATAGCCAAGTAAAAGATAGACATCTATCAAAAGAATTATTGCATTGGATGGAAGGCTGTCTCATTGATTGCCAAAATATCATCCAGTTTTAATATACTAGGATTCTATGGGTCAGTTTTGATTTTTTGGATAAATCAACAAAGGAAAATAGTTACTTAAAAAAATAATAATACCTGCATTTTTCAGATTGACTATCTACATTACAAACCTCCCTCATCCATCAGAAAGTATCTTAACTCTACTTCACTTTGTGTATATTCATACTATGTGCATTAACTCAGAGATAAATCTTTTTAAAATGGTTTCGAATTGCTTTTCAGGCTCAGTTTTCTGTATAAATTAATTTTCAACAAAGAAGTTTTTAAAACTCAAAGGTGAAATTTTTTCTTGACATACTGTTTCATTAAAATATTGAAATCCAATTTAATTTAATTTCTTCATTTATCATCAATCTATTGTTCACCATTTATAATTTATAGCAATAAATAGAAATTTTTCTTCCAAAAAGAACATATAAACCATTTCCACAGCCACGCAATCCTTATGTCTCAAGTCCTAACATTATATTTCAATAAAACTATTTTCATTCTATGTCAGTTATGGTTCAATATTCTGTCAGATTCCATAATTGTCAACATATTTCTAATGGTCATTCCCATTGTTCTATATTTCAGCAAAGGTGATTTATATCACTGAATAAGGCTGACCTGGGTGACTAATATGATATTACAGAAGTAACTCTGTAACTTCTGAGGCTGTCATAAAAGGCATTGCAGATTCCACCTTAGGTTCCTGGATTGCTCTTGGTGGGGAAGCCAGCCACCTTTTCCTGAGAACATTCAACAAGCCCTGTAGAGAAGCCCAGATAGGGAAGAACTGAGGCCTCCTACTAACAACTAGGACTAACTCATCAGCCTCTTGAGTTAAGTCACCTAGAAAGTGAATATGCCAGCCCTAATAAAAGCTTCAGATGACTACAGGCTAACTGACATATTGACTGCAACCTCTTGACAGAGCAGGAGCCAGAACCACCAAGCTGAACCATGAATTCTTGTCCAGGAGAAACTGTGAGATAATAAATGTTTTTTTATTTTAAGTCACTAAGTTTTGGGGAGATTTGTTTCATAGCGATAGATAATTAATATACAGTATATCCCATGTCCTACACATATTTATGCCATCATTAATATAGAGAACATATATATTGCTCAGTCTTTAAAGTCTAGTTTATGGTGTTTTTGTTTTGATTGTTTATTTTTTTATTTATCTTTTTTCTTATAAAATCTAAATATTTTAATGAGAAATATTTTGCATGAGAAAATGTTCATAATACAATGTTAAGTGAAAAAAAGGGCAACTTGTAAACTCTCTACGTAATATGAATTATTCCAAAATATTTGTTTATTTCAAAATGGTGGAATTATACACAATTTTCTTATATATTAATTATTGCTGTATAACAAACCATCCCAAAATTTAGTGCTTAAAACAAGACAAACATTTATTTGCTAACGATTCTGCAGTATGGACTGAATACGTTTGGGAAGCTGATGTCTGCTCCGTAGGGTATTAACTGAGCTCACTCATGCATCTGCAGTCAGTTTGCAGCTTAACAGGAGCAGAAGGATCTAAGGTTGTTTCATCCACATGCCAAGGGCCTAACTGGAATAGCTGCAATGGCTGGGGTATGGCTGAATCTCCATTCGTAGTCTATCCACAGCCGGCCTCTCTTTCCACAAGGCCTCTCATTTTCAAATAAACTAATTCAAGTTTCCTTTTATGGTATCTCGGGGCAACAATAAAATGCTACAAGATTTCTTTGGGCCTAGACTCAGAACTTACACAACCCCATTTTCATTACATTCTATTACATCAAACAAATCATAGGGCCTAGCTAGATAAATATGAGAAAAGACTATACAGGGCTTCAATTCACATAAGCATGGCTCACTGGGAACCATTTTGTAATAAATTACCATGCATAATGTCTATATTTTTCAAATATTCTAAAATAAAAATACATTGTTTTTATTTTAATAAAAGAATTTTTAAAATTTGATAAACTTTTCTAAATTAATAAATATGCCCTAAAAGTAATATCTTGGAAGAGGATCACAGCTGAACCTGATTTTGATGGAAATAAGTCTCTGATCTCCACTGCCTTATCTGGGAATACAGAGCTCTTTATATTGGTGAATACTTTGGGTTAATATATTTAATTATTGTTTTTATATAACAGTTTCATGTTTAATAAGTATATGTGATGCCTATTTTAAGAACTTCTAGAGATAGAAGCCTTTCATTCATTTACTATTCCACATGTGTTGTTTTGTCTGCAATCTTTATGGGTAGTTACAAGTACAGTGGTTAGGACAGGAAAGCTTTGGAGTAATAATCATTACTGTATTTTTCAAAAAAATTCATAAAAACACAAGTCTTCAATAGAAATAAGGATTTTTGAATCCATTAACACTGATTTAAAAACATAATGCAAGACCCTAACTTAAGCATCATGGGAAATGAACAGCAATAAGAAAACAAATCCTCGCTTTAATGGACATTTAAAAACAAGCAGAGATATCTGATGAGTCTTAAAATATTACCACATAATTTTGTAAAATATTTTGTTGATATAAAAATTATAAATATAACAGTCAAATTTATCAAATTCTTTTCTTTCTTAAATAATAGGACTAATGGACCTATGACAGATGGTCATGGCAACAAAAAACACGCTGGCTCCACAGTGGATATAATAATGGTACCAACTCTTGGAACAGCAGAGAGATTCTTGAGTGACCCTTTTCTCTTTTCTTTTCCTAGCATTGGGCCATTAACACTTTTGCCTTTCCTGTGTCCCAGAGCAGCAATCCTCAGCTATAATCTGGATTCGGTAGGATCACTGTCTCAGCATGGTAAATTTGAGCATAACAACTTCCAGCTTCAAGTCAGTTCACTTACCCCAAACAATGTACCAACCTATCTCGAGATGACTAAGTCAATGTAATATGTTCAAAAAACAATCCTAAAAGAACTTCACATCAGAAATGGAACATAATGAGTTTATACGTGTTTATGATGAAATGTTAGGAATTACGTGTATCATTTATCATCTAGACACTATAACTACATTATCAGCAAGAATTCTATGAGAAGATATTATAATTACAACCCCTACCCCTTTATATATAAGGAAACCATTAAAATGACTTGCCCAAGGTCATCTGGATTATAAATGATAGAGCTGGGATTCCTGCCCAGGTCTGCCTGATGCCAAATCAGTGCTCTTTCCACTTATGCTATAGAATATCTTCTTAATTTAAATAAACAGTTCTCTCAAAAAGTAACCCATTTGATACAAACTACTATTTTAGACATATGGATTAATACGACATTCTAAATTATTTTACTGGTCTCCTGGGCCTATATAAATTGCCTTCATCATCCTGAGAAATTCTCTGGATTTCAGATCCATTATAACATAAAAAAATTATCCAAGTGTCTTCTATCTGCTATTTCTTGGTCATAATCAATACTGTGTGCTTTATAACAGTTCCTATAAGACAAGAGGGTTCAATTAAAATGTATTGATTGAATGCATAAATTTTATCTTCAGGTTGTTAGTAAAGCCTATCAACTTAGAATACCCAGCAAACATTAGTGATTATTGTAATTACTTCAATTAAAAAGTGCCGAAAGAACTAATGAGGTTTGATAAGCTCCTAAAGCATTTTTTTTTCAAGTCTAAAGATTTTTGAACCTTAATTTCAAGTCTGTTACAAATATATTTGAATTGGATATTGCAGAGATTTATCTATAAGATATCTTTCTTTTTATTCAGGCTCTTCTTACTAAAATTATAGGATTCAAATATATTCAACCCCCAAATATACTTGAAGTTCTCAGCCCATAATGTCATCTTATTAGATTTAAACTGTCTTTTTCTTAAACTTCTTCACATTATAGATTTAAATATTTTATTGACCAAGTCTGAAAAGTAGTGAGTTCAAGAGATAAACCTGCTAGAAATTACATTTAACTACTATAACAGTGGTGGAGAAGTAACTACAAGGGCCAATTTCCAGGCCATAGACTAAAATGGTAGAGGAAATCTATTCCTAGTTGTTCATTAATTAAATAAATGTAAAGATTAGTACTGGAGATGTCAAGGGCAGAGAAGGATAAAAAGAACTAGCCTAGAGGGGATCAGTCCTCTTCTTTTTCCAGTCACCTTTATTTCTGGGAGTTTCAGATTTTGTTTAAGTTTGTCTCCAGTTTGCTTCATTCAGTATATATCCAAGTCTTTTCTTGATAATAATTTTATTCCCCTGTCTGCCTTCTTTTGGCAACAGCTGACCTGGCTGCAAGCCCAAAACATGGTAAATGACAAATCACTACCAGATGAATCTGCAAGTTTTACATAGAGTGTTTCCTCCAGGCTCAGAACACTTTGTGGCCCAATAAAATTACTAGAATGATTCAGAATCACAGTGAAATCTATATTTTTTGTGGAAATCCTCTGGTTCTTCTATACAATAAAACATTAATGAAGAGTCCTATTAATTTTCAAAATCAGAAAATAAAAAATAAGTTGTGAAAGGCCAGGAAAAATTATAATAGCAACTAGGAAAAAGTGATTAAACAAATGACATCATGATAAATTCTCAGCTTTTGAATTATTTTCCTAGCAATTTATCATATAAAAATTTATTATAAAAATACACATGATAGTTTTTTTATTGAAACATTAGAAACCAAACTCAAAAAAAAAAAAAAAACACACACACACTATCTCTCCATTAAAATGTTTGACTAAATTCTCTTTTTTACTTTTAGTTAATATCCTAATCAACAAATAATTAAGTTTTACTTTTTAAAATTTTATTATTGGATTTATAGATGATTTTTTAAGAGTATGTGTGCAATATTTTCTAGGGCATAATGAATTTAAAAATAAACAAAAATAGAAAATTCAATCTAAAATTGAATTCACAATAAAAACAAACCAACCCATAAGAATCAAAAGAAAAGAATCTTAGCAACTCTTACAGATATTTATAATATGTAATTTTTCATCTCTTAGGAGCCTTAAGAATTTACCTTACTCAGTTCCCAGCCATAATCATCAAACTAAAAAATCTTACTTTATCCCACATGCCACATAACTTGTTCTAAAAAACAGTTGGAAAACGACTTCCTAAATATATGTGGTATAATTTGGAGGGAATGTTTATGACATATTAGATGGTTATATATACAAATAAAACGTACAAAGTCTATCAAATTAAAACTGAACACTGGTAAAATACTTTGTAAAAGAATGTTTAAGAAGTTATAAATTAATTTGTGGGTGTTTAGAACTATGTATATTTGCCCTGCCTGTACTTTGCAGATTTGATTTATTTTTGACCTTAATGATGCCTTTGGCGAATTTCAAGAAACCTATTTCTCTCTAATTAATTCCCTTCCCACCAAGGTATCCTTATTAAATTTTGGCTTAGTGGCAAGAACTTGCCATCAGAAAACCTAGATTTTAATCCTTCGCCCTTTACTAACTATGCAAACTTAGAAAGTTACTAAGCAGGAGCCTTAATTTTCATACCTTGAAAAATTGAAACTTCGTAAAGGCTATTTGATGTTGGCCTATCTAAGGATTATTTTTAGGATCATTTGATTGGGATTATAAACGGGTATAATGCTGTTTTAAACTATAGAGTCCTCCATAAGACAATAACTATTATTCCTAGGACTGCTGTCTCTGGCCTACCGATATTTATGCCGCATCTTGTCTTCGATCTTCACTTCCCTTTGATAGGAATCAATCCAAAATATCATCCTCCTAAATCTTAGGACTCAATTCAATTATATGATAAGAGAACTACAGTACTACCTGAGAAAGATGAGTACATTTCTTGTGGCTTTCTAAAAGCCCTGTTCCCACCGTGTTGTCTAACTTGTTAGTAAGTCTCCTCATCGGAATTAAGGCTTTAAGAGAGGAATGGTAAAGCCCTACTTATAAAAGCTTTTGGCAAACTGGCCACTTCCACACTTTCCCTGAAACTGCAACCCAGACAAGGCAGATGTGAATGTGAAGTGAATAAACCTTTTTCCTACAGCAGGAAGAACATATGCAGGGGAATTACTGGGATTAAAACAAACACCACCACCAAAAAAAAGCGGGGGGCAGGTGGGGGGGAGGGTTGGAAGGGGAGAGTATGTAAAATGAAATAGTAAAGTTTATTCTTTTATCAGTAAGAAAAAAAAAATCTAGAATTACTATGTAAACCCCACTCAACCCCCATCTTCCCCATCCCTACCAAAAAGTACTGTTCGGCTGTGAGACTGACTTCTGGAATCTATTTTTTTCTAGGTACAAGTCTAAAAAAGTTTCAGGGTTTATTAAGGTCACCATTTCTTTAATGTTGTACTCTTGATGAACAAGCCACAGATTATAATAAAGACAGAACTAATCCCTTATCCACAATCTATTGAATTCATTGGAAGGAGTGGGGTGCAATGTGGAATTGAGCATTTTTCCTAATGTAACAAACTTTCATTCTTTTGAAACTTTGCACAATGTACTATTACCAAGAGAATTTAACTATATTGTTTTATGAGGATAATATAACAAAAATAAAACCAAAACAATGCAAATTTTTTAAATTAGTTAAGAAACCAGCTAAAACAGCGTTCTCTTTTGTTATTATTATTACCAGTTTTAAACTGTAAATTTGCAACCAATGACTCAGAAAAACAAACAAAATATCACAATTGCATGACTGAGATAAAGTCCCTTGGACCTTTCCAATTTGCTAAGTTCTCTACCTACTTCTCCCCTGTCTTCCTCCCTGGCCTGAAACCATTGCTTGGGTAAGGGCCACCCAAAACCGATACAGAATGAATTCCAGGCAAATTCCATAGCCAGCCTGACTTTCCTCTCTATTACAGAGTACTACAGTAAATGGTTCTAATAATTGAAGCAGCATTGTCCATAGGTTTTGAGTGTTTAAGGTTGATGACCATCCAAAATAAAATTTTAGTGAGATGAAGATGGAAGTTAAAGTAACTTCAAAGGGTCATGTCTAGACGACACCTTCCTGTCTCAGGGAATTGCTTGGTGCAGATGACAGAGAAGGAAAGCCTGTCAAACCTCATTGACCATAGGTAATGGTACAGGGTAATTTCTTCTGATAATGTCACCCAAAAAGGAAATCCTACAGACTAAACCAATTAAGACCTCAAGGGAAATATCATATGAACAAAATTGTTTTTTATTTTTTGCTTTTAGGCGTCATGGGGAAGAGAAAGTGGTTGTGGATGGGATTTTTTTTTTTTTAATTGGTTCAGGACTTTTTTGTGGAGAGAAAAAAGTGGAACTAAATTTGAGAAAATAATTATTGTGATATGCAACAACAGATATGGTTTTTACAAGTTCCCCCATTAGATATCTATGAACTTTTAAATCCTCATTTCTCCACAATTAGAAACTGTGTACCTTTTCAAGAAGTTATTTTTTTAAAAGAAAGTTAATTTGGGTAACTTTAGGGTAGTTTAAATCTTACAGTGTGCTTCCAAGATGAGATAGAAAGATACAACATGATTAGGTGAACTGATTTTATGTATATATGTATTTAATATAAACACATTTATAGCATACATTTATTCATCTATAAACAGAGCAACTAAAAAAGAAATAAGAGGAACATTTAATTCTAGAATATTTGATTCTTATGTTAGTAGATGTCTTATGCTTTTTATGGTATATATTTTTATTTGAAATGAATTTTTTAAATGAAGACAAAAACTTTGTTTTAAATTATTTCACTTTTTCCTTTTGTCCAAATTTATTTTTTAACTTACCTTTTAGAAAAACACAAACATTTTAGTTCTTTATAATGGCCACTGATGTATTTTGAAAGATGTGTGTACATTAATGGAATGTATTTGACATTCCAAGATAGTACTCCTCATGATTCTGTAGCCATATGAATGTGAACAGAATGTAAAAGGTTGATCTTGGCAGCCATCCCTGACATGTTATACAGGTAAAAATAACTATTTTTTGTTAAGAACATCTAAATTTTTCAGACAATGTAGCTAGCTAGCTACAACATAGGGTAGCTAGTCAAATGGGTCTATATTCCTGTTTACCACGGTGGAACCCTCATTATCCTGCACTGTTTAAAAATAGGCTTTGCTATACCTTTTCCCTATACCTTCTCCCTCAGTTTGATACTGTTGTAAGTACCATCATTAATATCTCCATGTGTTATCCTAGCACGGTAAAAGCTACCTTCCATACTATCCCCAGTGGGACTGCACTCTTTTGCAAAATAAGACGCGTAAAAGATAGTCATGACTATTTTAAAACTTATCCATGATATTCTGGAACTTTGATTTTTTGAGAAGCATAAAAACATACTGTCAAGCACATTTGCTAGTCTTGTTGATTTGGATTTCTCTGTTTGTAAATGATGTGACTCAGATATGAGAAATCTAAAAGACCAATTGTATTGGCTACTGAAAAAATTATATGCCTCTGTATGAAAACCTCCCTACTTTAGGTTAAGAGAAATGAGCTCGCTCTACTGCTAAAGGGTTGATTGGAAACTTAATATCTGGTATTATCTTTAAGTTACTATTTTTCAAGTTATTACTTGTTATAAGTAATATATGCTATTATTTAAGTAATTATTTTGAAGCTAAAAAATTTTTCTCAGATAGCTTTTAAAATTTGCTTATTAAAAATTCTAATTCCTATGTTTTCACAATCTTAAAATTGGAGACACATTTTGAAAAATCTGGAAAATGCAAAAACATGTAAATAAAAATCACCAACATATGACACATTCCAATCTTTTTTTTCTATATTTTTTTGCATGTAGTTGAGATCATACTTTATATATGACAGCTTTTTTAACTTAATTATAAGGTTTTCTCATTTGAAAAATCTCTAGAAAAATAACTTCAATAACTATATACTATTCCATTCTAGAAATAGATGATTATCTTAATGATTTGCCTATTTTTGATATCTTGCTGGCTCCACATAGCTTACTACTAAAAATCACAACAAAAAAGCTGCATGAGTAAAAATTTAGAATTATTTCCTTAGAATAGATTTTTAGATAAGAGGTAGCTTAAGCAAAAGGTATGAATATATTTTTAAGGTCTCTCCTCCCTAATTTAAAAGAAAATGATCTTTGGTTGGAGGTCAATTAAAAAGCAGTAGGAAAAAAATACCCATAACTTTCCTTCTTAAGCAACCACATTTAGCCATATTTCCTTCCAGTCTTTTTTCTTTCATTTTAATATCTGAAATTATTTTGTATATATACTTTTCCATACAGTTTTCTCATCTAACATATCAGAAGCATTTTCATATAGCATTAAAATCATTTATACTTATTATTAATGACTGCATTATGTTTCATCACTTGAGTGGTGCATAATTTACCTAACTATATCACTAAGAATTTTAGGTTTATAATTTTTCTTTGCTATAAAAAAGGCTGTGCTAAATATTTTTTATTATAAATCTTAGCGAGAATGTTATATTATTTCCTTTGAATAGATTACAAAAAATGGAAACTAATGGATTATATGTATTTTGTAAAGCTTTTTTGCTATGTATTGTTAAAAGCAGAACCAGTTTTTACTCCTAGCAAGAGTATAGACAAATTTTGCTCTTATCAATATTACGTCTTTTAGAATTTGCTAATCTGATTATGAGTAATCTCATTACTCTATTATTTGTATTTTTTCAGATACTACTGAGGTTGAAAATATTTTTTAGATTTCTGAGCCATTTGTAGTTGCTCTTCTATAAAATAATAATGCCTTTTGCCCATTTACTAATGGGATTTTGTATTGAATTACATGAGCTTTTTCTTCTTGAGTTGTATGAACTTTTTATAGAATAAATTTGTCTATTCTTTGTCACACTTATTACAAATCTATTTCATCTTGTTAGAAAATTTATTGTTTAAATAATACACAAGATCCAGTTTAACATTTGGTAGTTTATATATAAATTGTACTTCAAAAATTCCCTGATATATTTAAACATTACTAAAATAATATTGTGTAAATTCATGAGCACTCTCCCTTAAGAAAGGCCAAATTCCATTTAGGTCAAATTCTATTTACATGATCATCAACTCTAAATTAGCAGAGCTTAAATTCATAAGCCTTTTCTGAAAGACTTTAAAGACTCGGACAACTACAAAATAATGGATTTTTTCACATTAGGAAAGCCTGTGAATGTACGGATATTATGAGATCCAGACACTCCTATAGGGATTTCTTTTACAGCTATTGAGCATAAAAGTATTTTTAGACAATAAGAAACAATGCATAGCATCAGCTTCAGATGCTCTATGACATTCTTAATTATGAAACAGTAAAAAGTAAAGGAGTTTTCATATAATTGTTTTAAGTGGAGAAAACTCCAAACAAATTTTGCAAAACTCTTCATTTTATTACATCAGTAGTAAGGAACAGATTTAACAAAAATACCATCTAATTCACTGAGATTGTAAAAGAAAGTTATTTTATGAATCATAAATATGAATATTTGGTTAATATCAATAAAATATTTGGTTAATAACATGATTAAATTCTCAATGGCAGATGGCCTTTCTAACTCCATGAAGTCTTTTTTGTTTTCTGAATACTTTTATTTAACTACATATTTTGAAAATTATTTTGTAAATTGGAAAATCTAATCAAATTCAATTATTATTCATGCCATCTTATTTTGATACTTTTGGAGGTTTAACAAATTCTGAGTAAAAAAATACATTTAAAAATCTACTTGGGAAAGGAGTTTGAACCATTCATTTTATAAATGTAATATATTAATTTCAATTTATTAGCAACCAAGCTATAAAAATTTCTATATAAGCAGCATCACTACCCATAAATGTTTCACTCTTAAAGTTTAACCAAGCATACATATTAGAATATATTGAGGAAAACCCTGCCAAAACAACCCAGATTATTTTCAGAAATAAAACAATTCTAAATTGTTTAGGTCTTTTTTTCTGGTTGTAAAAAATATGATGGAAATTAAAGCTAATTCAGATATTCTCTAACAGTATTAAATGGGAAGTAGGGGAAAGGTACAAGGTCTGCATGCATAATCTAACTTCAAGATTTGGCTCGCCCTAATTTCTTCATAAAAGATGGAAAAACTTCCATGTTGTTCCATCACAAATATATTCACATATTAATTAAAATTTTGCAGGCTGAAAGCAGAGCCATTTTTCTCATTAACAATAAAATCAATGATACACATTTCAAGAAACTATACTTTTTCCATGAGATCCAACAAAGTGAAGAAACAACCTTTTATTATTTAAAATGTAACCCAGTCTACACGCAAGATAATATGTGGGGGTTTTATTTGTGTTTAATATTTTAATTTTACAATGAGTATATACATCATATTTATAGTTAGAAAAAAAAGAATAAATTTTAATTAGCCTCAAAACACTTTTTCTGATATACCTTCATGAAAAAAAAGTTTGCTTAACGTAGTATTACATATTTATATTTATTAGTGGAAAATGCTGGTAGTCCTAAAATGGAAGCCAGGAGGTCATTATTTCTACTATTATAATTAATCATATCACATAGTTCATAAAGAACAAATGTTCTGACTTAAAATTATACATTTTTAAAAAAACAATTATTCTTACTGGGGGGGTCTGTTCATGGCTTTCTCTTCAAGCATTTCTGTATCACTTAAGTAACTCATGACTATTCCTGTTCTTTTGTCCAAAATAAATCCAATATAAAAAAATCTACCCTGATACATATATATATAAGAGCTTTGCTTCTAATGATTTGGACATCATGAAACTGCTAGAACTGTGTTTTTGACAAAACGGATGGAATGCAGCTAAGAAAATAAAAAGTAAAGCTTCCAAATCTAAATGCACTGTTTCTTTGTCTAAACATACCTCATTACCTCAAATTATAATAAAATGTAAAAATATATCTAGTGCTGGCATACCTTATGAAATGCCAAAGAAAACAAAATAACCTAGGCTCTTCATTGTAGTGTCTTTGTGGTTTGATTGAACACATCAATTATTTCAAAATGCCTTTGTTGTTTTTTTGTAGGGGTTTTTTTGGAGGGTTGTGATTTTTTTGTTGGTTTGGCGTTTTTGTTTTTTGCTTTTTTTTTTTTTTTTTTGCCTTGACACTGGCTTTGAACATTTTGGAGCAGATTAATTTCTTATTTGTGGTCACATAGCAGAATTCATATAAAATTAATGCCTAAATTATAACCCTAATTTAACTCCAAGATGCTTATAATGACTATTAAAATTAATATTTATAATATTCTGTTAACCAGATACAATATAATTAACAAAGGATTATAAATGTTAACTATATTTAAAATTCCCTCATATTCAAAATATTATGTAATATTATACAACTTAATTATAATTATTTAAGTGTATGGGTTATGAGGAATGAAATTGCATATTCTAATAGTTTTAAAAATACAAACTAGTTATTTTAATTTTATTTTTATTTTAAGAAAAGCTTAAATTTAACAGCATCATTTTCTTAATACAAAGGCTGTTTAATATGTTAGCGTATCAGGAGGGAAATAAACTCATCATTTCTACACAGTCTTATTTTCTTTTTATTTTTTAAATTTCATTTTAGTAATGATTTCAACAATCTAATAGAAAATATCCAGTATATGGCCATCCTACCCTGGTCTACAGCTATGCTACCCTGGTCTATAGCCATGCTACCCTGAACACACCCCATCCTGTCTGATTTTGAAGACTAAGCAGGGTCAGGCCTGGTTAGTACTTGGATGGGAGACCACCTAGGAATACCAGGTGCTGTAGGCATAAAAAAAAAAGAGAGAGAGAAAATATCCAATGAAATATATCACAATTTTTAAAGTGGTTGTTTTAATATCATTTTTCCCAGAAAACATTTTACTTTTCTAACTCAGTATAGAAGTTAATCTTCACTGCCTTAATATTGTATTTCCCTTCATTATAATAGCAGCTTAACATGGAGAATGAATATGTTAGTAAAACAAAAAAAAATACTGAAACTCCTTGCTATTTTACCTTGAATAAAGGCTCTGTTTCCAAATTCTTTATCAAAAATAAAGAATAAAATTGTATTTAGAACTAAGAGTCTATTAAAATCCAACTTATTTATATTCTAATTCTGATCAATTACTTTTATATACTCATAATAAATTCAAGATATTACTGACCAATCTTCTAAAAATATATTTTCTACAATGCCATTGTTCTGAATATTTTTCCAAATGGAATAAATATCAACTTTATTTATGTAATTTCAATGAAATTTTGGTTATTCATGCTATCATTTTAGTCATTCATATATTTCTACTTAGCATTTCTCTTTGATAATTTAAGATGTTTTCTTAACAGTATTATTTTAAACATTTTCTTGTTTTCCAAGGAGAAGCATAAGAAAGATATGCCCTAAAATTAGAGACGTTTTGCTTGTAATTTAAATCTTGCCGAGACTTTTGGCCTGGTGTTCTTGTTTGTTTGTTTTATGGTGTTCTCTCAAAAAAAAAAAAAAAAAAAAAAAGCCACAATTTACAATAGATATAATCCATAGCAAAGCAGTTAAAATGAGTTAAACTTCAGTATTAAGGGTATTGTTTTCTTTATATCTCCTTTCCCCCAGATGTCAAGAAGTCCTTTTCAAAGAGAAAATGCTGATTAAACTATAATATCCTAGGTAGATCTAAAGTAGCATTACCTGAAAGACAAATGATGGCACTTTACCCATTATATTTTCATTGAACTTAAAATGTCTGAATTAATTAGTTACTTATGAACATTTAAATACATCAAATATAGTATTTACTTGTAAACTGCCAGATTTGTAATGAAGCATTTTCCTATACTTAAAGTTTTACTAGGAGAGAAAAAAAAAAGAAAGAAACTAGAGCTCTAACCTAAAAGGATCACTGATGAACATGTTTAAAACTGCATATACAGTACATTAACAGCTTTTTTTAAAAACCACCAAAATTCTGGAAAGTCTCTAGAATTACTAATATATATGCCTTTGGTCAATTACCTATTGCCAGCACAACTGCTGACCACCAGAAAGACTAAGAGGTTGCCAGTTGGTAAGGCTTATATGAGCAAATTGTTTAAAAATATATATATAAAATAAAAACCTAGACCAAAGAAAAAACAGGTGCCATGTTAAGTCCAGGAAAATTCTCCACCCTACTTGTGTGCTCTAGAACTCAGTCCCCATGACAGAGTACTATAGACATTCCCACTTAATCTTACCATCAAAGCCTTTTTAAAACCAGAGTCTAAACCAAAGGGAGGGAAACATCTGAAGTAGACATTTATTGTGAAGTTTTTAAATGCACCCTCCCACAATTATTAAAATAGTGAGAAAGATCTAGATGAATGAAATATATAATAGAAAGTTTCAACTAGCAGAGCTGAAGAATGACTCATTCTGAATTTCTGGCTGGCAAATATTAATAATATACATTTATGCCCTCGATTTCATTATTTTCAAAATATCTCACATTGAAGTTTTTAATTTCCTCTTAACTCTATTTAGGACTGATGTACATTTTAAGAGACATTTACAAAAATAAGAGATTACTATGCTTTACTTTAAAACATAAATTTACACAATTTTCTTCTCTACAGAAAAAAGTAATCTATGAGTTTGCCCCATGTAAATACACAAATTAGAAAATATCATAAATAAAATAAGTGAACAGTAACTCAATATAAAGAACAAAGGTAATACCCCAAAGCAAATTCTCAAAAGCATTTAAGAGACAGTTTAAAGTTTAGCAAAAAAGAAAGTCTAAATCCTGTATCAGACTCAATTAATGACTGAATTACATATTGAACAGCTTAAAAATATTTTATAAAGTAAAAAATGGTGAATTGATGATTCGATGGTTACTTAGGAGTACAAAATACTTTCCTAAAAATGGAAGCTTCAGTTGCATCATGATAAGCAAGGCAGTTTGATTTTTTTTCTGATCTAAACTACTAGATTAGGAAGTAGCTAGAAATAATTGACAAATGAGGAAAACCTCTTTGCAAAATATTTTTGTAAACAGCATGTTTGCACTAAAAGTGAGATAGGTAGTAAATATGAAATGTTAAGCATTCTGAGATATATAACTGACTCTGAAGCCAGTAACTTCTAGTGTTTATTTGCCTTAGTTTTTTTTTGGGGGGGGGGCAGGGGAGGGTTGGTAATTCTTCCTGCCCTATGGACTAATAGGTACACACACACACACACACACACATAGTTGTTTGTTTCTTAAATTAAAACTACAGTCATCAGATCCATAGGGTCATAGCCTATGGGAGGGAAGTAAAATCTCATTTTTTCCTCACTTTATTTCCACATTCTTCAGGATCTGATCATGAATTTACTCATGTATGCAATGAATATTTATTGAGCACCTACTATGAATGAGATAAATAAAATAATAAGAAAAATGTTTTAATGAACTTTTTACCCTTAAAAAACTCACAAGGACACAAAGATTTAAATTAAAAAGTTTGCTAGGGTGTTTACAGTTAAACTATTTATCATAATGTAGCTTCATTCTCAATTCTTTTGCTTTTTAATAATCTGTTTTATTGACTTAGATTTTGGAGAATTTGCCTAGGTCTACTTTCAGGAATGAATTAAATTCTACATCCTTAAACAATCAGATTAGTAACCTTGAAGAAGAGAAACAAAAAAGTACTTTAAAATTTATTTTGAAAAATGTAAGAAAATTAGGTTGGAGAGAAAAATGAAAGAATTATATTATTCTATATTAGAGAACTAGTTCCCAACTATTTTTGTACTAATATACATCCTCATCTATGGGAAAAATTGTTTGCAGAGTAAGTTTCTTGATGTCTCTGTCAGTCACCTGCCAGTAAGCATCAAGAGATCAGGAAGGATTGTTTGTTCTGTTGATCAGTATGTCCCCAGTACCTATCATAGGTTTGGCACATAGCAGGTGCTCAATAAATATTTGTCAAGTAACTATCCCCAGGCCATCTTTTCTATTCTCTTGCTATCAGAAGAAAGGGTCTACTGCTGCTCTGCTCAGCACTTAGGTCACATATAGTTTATTTGTTTTTAAAAATCAGTTCTATCTACCGACTCTCCCTCTTGGAGGAAGAACCTTAGTGGCACAGCTTTTCCTTCCCCCACAGAAAGGTTTTAGAATTCGCCTTCCTAAAGACCTGGCTGTCAAGGGAAGATCAACAATCAGCACAAATTCTTTGGGAGAAATGTAATTAACCTCTGTAGGTATGTAACCTAGTTCAAGGAGTGTCTGTCCCATTTGCCATTCCACCAGGTCTTCCTATTGTGTTTTCTTTTAGTAGGATATCTTTTTTAGACCTTATATGTGCTTTAGAAAAAGTCCCAAGGAGTTCTAAATTCCTACTTTGCACATTATCTACCAATATCAAGTTACTTGAATTTAACTATGAATAATGATAGATACCACTATCAGACTTCCTCATTATGATCCCTAAGTGCCAATGAGCCCTTATCACTGTGGCTTTTTGTTTGTTTGCATTTAGAATGTCCTCCACAATCTAGGCTTTAGAAATTCATAAGGTTACCTAAGATTTGTTTATTGCTTTACATTTTAAAAAGCATCTCTGATATATTATCTCATTTAACCATCACAATGATACTATAAGTTAGTCAAAGAAGTTATTATTTTCATTTTCTAAAGAAAAAAGAGGAAAAAAACAGGTATAGAAACAAAGCCAGTAAGTAGCAGATCTGAGTCTTTTAACTCTAAGTCAGTTTTGGTTTTTTTTTAAGAATATGTAATTCAGGGATCCCAAACTAGCAATCTTCATAGGTGCCTTGACAGTCAGGTTTTTAAAATCAAAATTGATTTGAATGTATGGAAGGTATGTCACAAACTTACTACTTTCTATTGTATTTTATCGAGCCCTTTCCACATTCATATTACTACCTGATCACTAAAGTTATTTTCATTGAAACCTCATCCAAAAGTCATTCATTTATTCATTGATCCATTCATTTGTTCATTAAACACAGTAGAGCCATTTTTTGAGACACTAGAAATCCAAAGTTCCATAAGACAGTCATTGCCCTCAAAAAGTTTTTAAGCTAGTGAAGGAATCAGATAACCCCATATGAACAACAGGGTAGCAGATAGGGGAATGTACCAAGTGTCAAGCTAACACTAAAGTCAGGTATTTAAAACAAAATGAGGGATCAGATCACGGAAGATAAACATCATATGGCTATTATAAGTCTGTATTACCTCTCTCTTTGATTTTCAAATAGCATTCCAGAGTGTAGATTTCAAAGTTTAAATTCTGAGTTCTTATTAACATTCTCTCATATAGAATGAAAACTATAGACTTAGCTTCTGGTTAAGCTCAAATCACTACAGGTTTGGTTAAAAATTGGTAATTACATTTTAGAGAAGTGTCTAAGGCTATAATTTAACCAAAGACTTATTTTTTTTTCAAATAGATCTTCACTATATAACAAAAAGGTAGATAAGAGTTGTCTTTTTTTCTGATCAATAAAGAAAATTATTTAATCTAGCTATATCATAGCTGAATTAAAGCCACTTCAAATGGTTTATTTAGCACTATGTATGTCACTGTGTTCTAAATACACATGCTCTTATTATATCTAATTCAGGGAAAGTAGAAAGCCACATAACCAAAATTTACCTAAAAGTAACATATCCAGTTTTTTATGTATTACTTAATATTCTCTAAGCCTCTGGATCTAGAACTGAATTATATATTTTAAACTATTTGTTGATTTATTAAAGGGGCTCTGGTTCAACCACACATAAAAACTGTTTAGATTTCACATGTCTTAGAATTTTTACCAAAAACTCTAATTCTGTCAAAGATTGTTATGTGGTCATTTTATATTCAAGTCTTTAAACTCTTAGCCTCAAGAATAAGTATGTATAGGGAAAAAGCTAATGTATGAGCTAACTGTTCTTTGTTATACATCTGAACCATTCTCAGTATATGATTTAGAATGCTCTTGGTCGAAGCAAAAAAATGTAATACAAGGTTGTTTAAACCATAGAGACACAAGTTAACACAGTGGTTCTGTTTCTCACTTATTTTCTCACCTTTGCCCTCCTCCCTCCTCCATATTTCAATCTTAAGTATTTTCTTCATGTGCACAAGATGGATACATTTGCTGGATGCTTCCTAGTTTATATAGAGGAAATCAGGACTCTTCAACATTCTGAGGATCAAACGTAACTCTCACCTATTAATATTTTGACAAAGGACATTGATAACCAATTAGATCAATTCATACACAATTCTATGAGTTGAAATACACACACACACACACACACACACACACACACGCACACGGAATTGTAATCTATATCTTGCAGAGAATGACAGTAATCCTTTGCAGTTGTGAAAAGGGCTGCAGATCCCAGTTAGCCAAGACAAGGAGACCTCTGTTCTACCCAGTGGTTACTGAGAGGCTGACCCCTAAAAAAAACTATGCCATGCAAATATTTTTACCACCACAATTAATGTCAGGAAATATGCTGGATAGCTTTTTATAGCTTTTTGGAAAATAAAATATTATGCTCCAGACAAGTATTCTAGTTACCTTTAATCTCTTCCATGCCCACAGCTTCATCTTTGACTTTAGTCCACTGCCCTATAACTATCCACTAAGGAGTCCTAAATAGAGGATGACCATTTCAGTCCAAATTCATTATGACTGCCAAAAAAAAGTCATACGATGGGTGAAAAATCTTGAAATAAAGGAGATAATGTAGAATATGTTGAGCTTATTAACAAATGACATGTTACCAGTTTCTAGCACTGCCTCATCTGTATCAATAGTGGGGTTTATTTAACACCAAATTCTAAGGCTGAATCACCAAAAATAAGATGCCGGATTTACAGCATTATGAGAATCACATTCAGCTGTGCCTGCCGTAGGTGCTAACTAAATAATCAAGCAACTGGCCAACTCAATGACTATGGTTGCTGAAGAAAATAGAAATCACCTCCAGCTTGAATGGAAATGCTCAAGGACAAAGCAGCATTTAAGCAAAACTTTAAAGATTGCAAGAGAAGTAGAATGAAGAAGCCTAGTTGGGAATTTCTCATTTTGTTAGACTTGGATTCAGATTTTGGACTGGAGTCAGAGTTAATATTTCTTAAGACAATTTTGTCTAGCTTTGGAGAAGGAACTGCTGCTACCGGTTAGAGACCAGAGTTAAGCCTCAACCTGATTTCAGTAAATAAACTATGATATGACATTCTCTTTTTTTAATGATATGCAAATTATAACGACTGTTCTCTTACTGAATATTAAGCATCAACAGAGCATTAAAATATATTTACAAAATAAGGATTTTAAGAAGCAAGGGATTGAGGGAAATGGAGAGTATCCAAAATGAAATGTGTAACAACAGCCAGTAGGAATCAATAGATCACATAAACAGATCTGTGATTATGGTGAGGCAAAACGAGATGCAATATCCTCCAAGAGGAAAGCATAATACAGTCTTATTCCAAAAACCATGATTAAACAGAAGAAATTAAAATGCAATGTTTCCCCAAGGGTAAAGCATTCAATTAATCCAATCAAATGATTGCTCCTTTCTCTCTTGATATTTTTCATCAATGTATATAAAAGAAGAAAATTATACTTTAATTTCTAAAAGTATTAGAAACAGTAATCAAGTTTAACGTGGCTGTAATTCTTGGCTCTTAAGTGCTAAAGAAACTTTACATCTACATTTTTTACTCTAAATTCCCAGCAAAACTTTCCATAAACAAAAACATTAAACATTTTGTGAAGATTCTACTAAACAATCCCCAATTTGTATGAAAAATAAACTCGGCCTTGTAGTTTTTGGATAATTCATTCCCAAAGCTAGCACATATGTGTTGGGAAAATAGCAAATATCGGCTTCAGTCATTTATTGCCTTAACTAATAGTCTTTGTAGATTACTCTTCCCAATCATCTATAAAAGTTTTCAGTGATAAAAGTATAAAATTATTTTGTAGGAAAGAGAGAGAAAGAGAAAAAAGTTTCAGATTTAGAATTAAACAAATCTACATATTTTCTAGCTCTAAAACAGTGCCCCACTTCTATTCTTTCAACAGATTCTACAACGGACTCCAGGAACAATTGTGATGCAAGACTCAAACTAATTGAGCAGATGTTTCAGGAACAGCATGTTAATGTTGTCCCCTTCCCACAACTGAAAAACTACAGAAAGTATGGTTAACTCAGAAGTCATATAGCCTTCTGGGGTAGTTCACATTTGTTCAATTTTGTCCCATACAAATGACAGCCTCTGAAATTTTAAAAACACCTAGAAAGTACTGTGATGAGATCATCTGATACTTTACCAATTCAAAACCGAAGGAATAGATTGAAATTATTATAAAATCTTAGAGATAAGCTAGTTGTAATTTTGCCAGTCTCTTTAATGGACTAGGAATTTTCTGAGAGCAAGGACCACCCATGTCTTACTCTTCTTTGTATCATAGCACCTTGTACATTGTAGGTGCTTGAGGAATTGAACTAACAAAGATGTCTATATTTTTCTTTCAGTAATCATTGACCATCATTTGAGACCTTCTCCTTTTCATTCTGATAGGACTGCAAAATGTTTTTAAAATAAAATATACCTAGTAAAGTATTCTTCTATTCCCAAGTTTTACATGAGTATAATTATGAACTAAACACGTGTAGGAAAAGTTCTGAAAGAGGCACATAAAAAAAATTGGTGCAGAATTCCAGATTGACTAAATCAGGTCTGTTATTTTATCCATTAAATAGTCTAAGCAGATTAATTGGAACCAGACAAGATTCATAAGTTTTGCTTTTTTGTAACATCAGTTATTAAAAAAGAAATTTATAGGTTACATTTCAGCACATCTAAATTAACAGTTTAAGGAAAACGTAGATCTTCATAAATAATTTTTTAGAAGTATATATAGGCAGAAATGTTATGAGACTTGTTCCCTTTCTATAACCAGATGTACCTCACAGTAACAAGGTACTGACTTCCAAATGTCTTACATAAATAATCAATTAATCACATTACCATGGATACATTTTATTTAGAAACTAAATACACCAAAACAAAGATTTATTTTTCTAAAGAAACAAAGAGAAAGAGTCTATACACCCCTAAACTGTTATCTAATGGACACGCCTTTAATCATAGTATCTGCAATAAAAGCAGTGCCCAGGTAACAACTAAAACAATGTGCAACCTGTTTTCTGCAATTAAAGGAAACTTTTTTGTCAATTAAAGAATACTGATTTTCAGAAATTAATGTCAGAAGGTTATTAACCCAAGTGTCAAGGTTTATATTTCTGCACTTATAACTAAAATATCATGTAAAATTATCATTATTAAGATTTGCCACTGAGGTATGCACATTGCATCTAAACAAAATAGGTCAGTGTATCAATAGTGATGTTGTGTCTTTAAAAAATTATTTGAAGACATACAGCCAGTATTCACTTTTCAAGCCAATTCCAGTCTTGTAGTTATGCCACTATAGATATATATGCTTAGACACCAAATATAGATACTTGAATATTTTTTGAAATGCCACAAATAGCTCTGCTTTTAAAGAGCTCAGAAGTAAACAAATCTTTGTGTTACACTTAATATATATTTGATACAGTCACATTACAATGTTATTCTACTTTAGTATTTTCTAAACGAGTTGTTACACCCTTGAGAATAACGTCAAAAATACAAATTCCTAAGTTTAATATATATAATGAAAAAATACATAAATCATCAGAACGATACATTAACTCCCAATAGCCATGTCCAAATTCTTGCGTGGAGGGGTGAGGGAGAGTGAGTGAGTGTGTGTGTGTGTGTGTGTGCGCGCGTGCGCGCGTGCTTGTGTAGCAGTTGCTTATTTGGGTGATTACTTGATTTTAATTTAACAGTTTTGTTTCAAAACATTTTTCTTTTTTAACTTCTTCCCTACTTTAATATGGTCCCTCCTATCCAACATTTAGCTAATCTGCTGTTGACCTGGGCAAATGTGTTTCTAAAGTCTGTCAGCAAGTATAAAAGCATAATTTCATTAAAGTGTATTATATATGCTCAGGACTGAGAGAACATTATAAAATGAAGAAGTTTGGCTAAAGTTCAACTGGGCATCAAATAGCACTGGCAAGAATTTTCTTAAACAGATGGTGTAAAATCTTGCTAACACAATAGTGTGTGCTTAACACAAGAACAATATCAGAAACAGATGTGCTGTAAATGACCAAAGTACCAACAGAAACAATAAACATGGGATATACATTTAAAATGATGCTTTTGCCAACTGAAAAAAAAAAAGAAATAAAGAAATAAAAAGACTGAACAAATGCATTTCCTTGTCAAATAAGAAATGCTACTGATATTTTTCCAAACCAAAGTTGGCATCCAAGTATTTTTCCTTTGGCTTTCTCTTATATTTCAGTATTAAACCTGTATCAGTGTGGTCAAAATTAAGAATATAATTGTATGCACATTTAAAAAAAATTATATAATAAGAAAGTAAGTCCTTGAGTTAACCTAAGAAATTTAGAGGATCTTAAATTTAGAGGACCTTATGTATCATTTGGAACTGAAAATTTTCTTATCAGCAGCAGAAAAAAATCAATCAATCTATCTGCCCGTGTCTGTCTGTCTCTGTCTCTCTTTCTCTCTCTCTCTCTCTCTCTCTCTCTCTCTCTCTCTCTCTCTCTCTCTCTCTCTCTCTCTCTCTCACACACACACACACACACACACACATACACACACACACACACACACACACACATCTCTTAGAAGAGCTGTAAGAGATATAGAAGGGCCTGGTCAATTACAAGTATCTGTTCAAGCCTTGCGTAACAGCATTAAAAGTACCGAGAGTCAAATGGTTATGTCTGCCACAGACACTAAGGCCAAACTCTCCACTCCCTGGAAAGGCCCTCACTGAGGCTGTAACCCCGCCCCAACTGAGTTCAGGTCAGGCTGGATGCCCCTATTACCAAACTCTATGTAGCCTGCCTGCGGAGGCTGGGGGCCTGGAGGAAGCTCGTCATTCCGCACCAGCAGGGGCCTCGGGTCCACATGTGTCCTGCCCCAGCCTTCATTCCCGACTCGCATCCGCAAGTCTGTCGGCTTTACTAAACAGCTCAGGCACACGTTGTCCTGACCTAGTCAGGCCTTGCCCCACAGTTTTGTTTGCTGTTGGCTTGGGTTTTTGGTTTTCCCTCTTCTTTTAACACCTTTCTGTGAGGTGCCAGGATGTGCACTCTGGTGCTCTTGAAGGGTTGAGCAATAATTACCTACCTATTGATGGTAGATACGGCTGAGTGGAAGGTGTGGGCCTTGGTTCTATAGGCGCTTTACTCTCTCAGGAAAGAAAAGTCTTAACATCCTCTGGAAGCCAGATCTGATTCCAGGAGAGGAATGTTTCGCATTTTGAAACCCAAGCCTCCTCCCTAGGGTCTCCCAAGTTTTGAAAAGAGTGCGAGGAGGGAGGGCGGTGGTCAAACCCACCAGGGTGATGAGCCTGACTCAGAGCCTGGCCCGGGGCAGGCATTCGGGTGCTCAGAGACTCCGCCACCCTCCTCCCACCTCCCCACCCTCCCTCTAACTCCTGAGATTGGATCAGCGACGTGAGGGGTTACGCAGAATCTCCAGCCTGCTTTCGGACCCGACCACGTTTCTGGGGTGTTTGACCTCGTTGCCCAGCACTGCGCCCACTCGCTCGGCGCCACCCAGCAGTGCACGCGTGGTGGGAACACTCCCGGGGTGTCCCGGGGCCGCCGCCGGCTGGGACCGAAACCAAGAGGGCTGCAGAACAGGGGCCTGAATGCCGCGAGGACTGCGAGGCTCTGGGGTGGTTCTCGGGAAGTCACCCCCAAAGGCAGGCAGCGCCGTCAGAGCCAGCCCAGGCCCCACAGGAGGCGAGCTGCTGGCCGCTGCGCAGGGCTTGGGGGTTACCAAGGAAATACAACAATATTTATGACTAGCGGGACAGGAGAAATATGTTCTCCCAGCACGCGATCTATCTCCCTCCGGCCGGGAGCTTCCCATCCCTCCAGCCTGTCCTCCCGCAGGCTCCACACGTGCTTCTGAACCTTACATAACTGACAGCGCGGTCCGGTCCCTCAAGTTTCCCCCTCACCCATCCTTGCTCTGACGTCCCACACCCCATCCCCCATACCCATTCCGCAGCTCCTGAAAGCATTCTCTCTTCTGGAACTTTTCAGAAAAGGAGGAGCCACAGGTTCAACGGGGGTGTAGGGTGGGGGGGCGGGGATTCCCCTCATATCCTGCAAGGTTCACACAATATTGTATACTTATAGCGCGAGGGTTAAGACCTGGGAATGGGTTTGCATCCAGACTCTGTCACTAATTTGCCGTGAGAACTTGGGCCTCGTCTCCCAGCTTTAGGTTCCCCATCTGTGAATTGAACAGAATAATATTTAGCTTATAGGTGATTGTGAAGAATACAGGTGACATGTAAAATCTGGGCGATGTGAAACAATATACATTCATTTCTAAAAATGCAAAGTCTTTTAAGAAAAAAAAGATATTAGAGAGGAAGGCGCAATGTAAAGAATCAGGAATTATGGCTTAATTTACTATTTTTTTTCACTCTGACCTTTAAAAGACGACTTTACATGGACTGACACATACATTTTTTTTTAATGCGAGACGTTTCCCCCACAATACCCCAAAAATTATTAAAGCGGGGCAGAAGTATTCTGAAAGAAAGGGGAGGAAGCAACCTTCAAAAGGCATTGTATGTATTAAAAGCTTCACATGAGACTGCTACCTATTGTTTCTGGTGACTTTGAATCTCAAAAGCAATAATAAATGCACACTATAAAGCGCTGAGTAGAGTCAAGGTGTTATTCCTGAAAAGAACCCTTTTTAAAACTCACCCAGAGCCCCTCCAGAGGAGGGGAGGCTATTTGAAGGAAATGAATTGTATTAAACACATTTAAAACAATTTTTGCCACGTTTGTATGCCTGCAGTAGCTGTGGCTGAGTATGTGACTGCCAAGAAGTCTTAGTCTTCAAGATAAAACCTAGCGTTTTCCTTCTTATTGCCAAAGTAAAGTGAACAGCAGGTCAAGAGATCTCTTCCAGCCCTTTTCCAAGACTCTGGGACCCTAGTCTCAGAGTGCTGCAGTTACTGGTTCTGCTCAAGACCTGTTTCTGTTCAGACACTCTTCCAGCTTGGATAGACTGGGTTTGAGGAGAGACTGGGCTGAGCCCTGGAGGCACCCAGGACAGACAATTATTAACTGGTGCAGAGAGGGGATCTGTCTGGCTGGAGACTCAATCTAACACCTACACATCTCTTCTGTGCTCCTCTGCCTTTTTGTAGACTGTAGACCGTGATGCATTTCCTTTCCTGGCCAGGGAGACCTGACAGCACCAGCATCTAACCTTGGCTCCCATCCTGACTATCTCCCCCACCCCCTTCTTGCCCTGGGGCAGGCCAAAGTTTATGACAACTATATCTGGCCAAGATCACAGCATTTCCACATATGCAGTCAGAGTGGGTCCACGGAGGCTTACCCGGACTTCTGGGTTCCAAAACGGTCCTACTCCAGATTCTTGATAGACTCCTCCTTTATTAACTGAGGTCTCTTAGGCACCCAGAGTAGGTTTCCAATTTAATTGCAAACACTGAGGTCTGAAAGACTAAAATAAACCAGAGGGGACCTAAATGAACCATGGCGCCTGAGGATCCATTGGAGGTTGTAAGACCCTTGCCCTAGAAGAAAAATGGAGCCTGGGATTTCCCACAATTTTAATTGTCAGAATCTCCATGCCCTTCCTTGCTTTCTAGGGATTAAAAGATTCAGGTCTTGGCAAGAAGATGCCAATGTAAAGAAGTAGGAAACTAGAACTAAAAATGCAGACAAAAGCATGAAACCCTCTCAATACCTGCCAGCATGTACTTTCTTTCATTTAAAAAGCCAATCTCCATTACCCAGTGTCAGGAACTTAACTAGGTTCCACAGAGTAGGAACAGCATATGGTTCCTGCCTCCAACATCCTCTTGGCCTGGAGCTATGGGAAGATTTACTGAGGTCAACTTTATTCACCTGTTTGTGTCAGATAAATTATTTCTAAACAATGGTAATAATAATAATAAAGGGTGCAGCAAGATAACCTGGGCACAGCCCGAGCCAGCTGGGCATCACCACTTCTTCAGACTCCACACAGTGACCTGAACTTGTGTAGAAGCAGAAAGGAAAGTTTCAGAAGTGAGCTCTGGCCTTTGCACCTCAAGAGGTTGGGAGAGCGGGGAGAGGAGTGGTCACTTGTTCAATCCAAACTTTGATCCACTCACTGATGATTAGTCACAATCTGTAATCTGCAAAGAGAAGGAGATTTTATATCAGTTGAAAAGCTTGGCTTCATTTTCCCCCACGGCTGATTTATTTAACAGTCCAAACCACTCCACGCTCTTAAACATCTGCACAGCCAGAGTAGAGATAGGAAGAAGGTGCAGATTCCCACCGGATTTTAGATGCCAGCAGCTTGGCCTGAAACCAGTGGGGGCAAGAAAAAGGCTGGCAGCTGGACCACCTGAGCTGGATTTGCAAGCCAGGTCAATAGGACTATGTTCCTAATTTTCAGTGAGAACTTGGGCCTCCTCTCTGAGCTTTAGGTTCCCCATCTGTGAATTGGACAGAATAATATTCACTCATAGGTGATTGTGAGAAATATAAGTGACATGTAAAGTCTGAGTGATACAAAACAATACACATTCATTTTTAAAAATAGAAAAAAGTCGGGGGTGGGGAAAGACATATTAGTTTTGAGGGGCAGTTTAAAGAATCAAGAATCATGGCTTGGCTTGTTTACTGATTTTTTTTTTTTCCCCAACCTTTAAAAGACAGCTTCACATGGACTGACCCAGATATGTAAAGAACCATCTTGGGTTGGGGTAAATGAATCCATTAATTGAAAGTATCTATTTCTGAACACACCACAAAGAGGCGACATAATGGAATGGTTAACAGGTGGGCCTTTAAGAAAGTAAGTCTGGCTTCGAACCATCTAAGATAAGCCTTAGGCAAGTTACTGAAGTAGGATTATGCACTTTAGTGCCAGTGAGGTGTTTGACAAGTAATAAGCAACAGCTATTATTAATGCCACTTTCACAATATTCATAAATTTGCACAAACTGAAAGAAGTCAGGGTGCCAAGCATATACATGAGCCAGATTAACCCCCAAATAAACCAGTGACTAAGGGGGAGAAAAAGCTGTTCATTCTGTGTCCTTGGGCGGAGATGCCAAGGTAGAGGTAGCTCCTGGCTGAGTGCTCTTCTCCAGAACCCTGCAGCCGTGAGAGGCTCCTCTGGCATTGGTGACAGGATTTGGTGAAGTCTGAGAAATGGCCAACTAGAATCTCTAGATCAGTATTAAGGGGCACCAGCCTGTCCCCTTCACCTGGAGAATGAAGCCTTTGGTGATGCCTCTGCATCCAGATTTCTCTAGGGCAGCGAAACAGGACAGAGGAGGAGCAGAAGATTGCACTGAGAACTGCTGTATGTGTGTATGGACACATTTCAACATCATTAGTGCTGTCATCTCCATTTTACGGATGAGAGAACCATAGCGTTAAATAAATTGCTTGAAAATCTATTACAGGTTTGACTAACTTCAACTCTCGTACTCTTATTATAATAACACCTTGCCTAGCTCTTAAACCCTGAGCTTTCATGAAGGAAGACAGACAAGGAGAAGAGGAAAGGAAGAAGGGAGAGAGGGAGGGGAGAAAGGAAAAAAAGAAAACACTGTCAGTTATAAGTAGTCTCCTATAGCAGAAATCCATATAAAAAGTTATTTAACTTTTATAAAAGCTACGACTCAAGATTATCCGTAGACCTTTTTAAAGCATCATTTTACATCAGATGAGCAACAAAGGGATATGGAAGTGTCGCAGGGAAGAAACACTGACACTAAGATTGTGAGAGGGACAGCGTGGGCTTGTGTCGGGAGTCCTCACTCTGGCTAACTATCCGAGTTGCGCATTCCCATATCAAAATCGGAGTGAAGCCTGTGGGTAGGAGGCTCAGGCAGCTCCCTGCCACCACCACTCCTCCCTGGCTGCATCCGAGAAACACGGTCTGGCGTGGCCGTTTTCGCACTCACATCAAGTCTGGCTTTCCTGCCTCCCTGACCCTGTTTTAGTTGACTCTCTGGAACCCCTAGGGATCAGGTAGATGGAGGAGGGGAAGCACGCTGGGCCTGGGTTAAGGTCCTCTTTCTAGATTAAAGAGTTCCAGGCGAGATCCATCCCTGAGCGCCTTGGACAGTAGGAAAATGCTGGCAGGCGAAAGGGGCTTAGAGAGCTGCTGGTTTTGTTTTTGTTTTCTCCACCTGTAGTTTGTTTTTTACAGAATTGTGTATGCAGAGAGCTATAGAAACAGGTAGAAAATCGGGTTTCCTCTGGTCCTGCCATGTTGTGCATTCTGAACGATAAAATGCCTTTAAAGTCATCAGCTTCAAACCACAAGCGTGCTTAAAGCGAGATTGTCGGCTCAGAAATGTCACAATGAGTAAATGGTGTAATGGGCTTTTGTGCAGTAGCATTTAGCCTGGGAGAGTCTCAGACTTCCCCTCCGCCTAATTTCGGCTTCCAAACGGTTCCTAATTCTCTTCTTCCTATCATCCCTCCCATCAGGAGAGAAACTCTTTCCCTCTCTCCTTCCTCAGCCAACCCTTCAAGTTTACTCCTGTTGGGGGCGGGGATGGGGGGGGCAGTAAGGAGCGCACCGGCTGAAAAGAAACCAAGTCCACACGAAAACCCTCTCTGCCGCAGAACTTCAGTTGTTGGGTCTCTAGAACTGTTAAAGACAACTGCCCCTGGTGGGTGCTTCCTACTGCAGTGAACTTAACCGACTCCGGGAGGGCCTGAATAGCCGAGCCCGGTCTGTACGCCACTCCTGCTGTCCCGCTAGCCTCGCAGGAAAGTCTATCCAGTCTTGGCATCCTTTAGTAGTGGGAGGAGGAGAGAAGGGACAGTAAGTCTCAGATGCTGGCCCTGGCCACCTTTGTTTGGGCAACCTCCTCTGCCATGAATAAACGCGCCCCTCCCTTTCCCTCAGAAACTGAGTGACTTGTCGGAGAAGGAGCCTAGGATCCCTAAGCCCCAAAGTGAGCGCGTTTCCCGTTCCGAGATTTCTGTGGGGTGACAAGGGTTCTGAGAGGCGCAAGTCTGTGCAAAGAAAAAAAAAAAACCCACTGGAAGCTATCTCCTTCAGTCCCTTTCCATGTCAATATTTATAATGGTTAGACGGGGTGGGCAAAAATCCAAGGAAACCTAGTCTTTTAACCGTGAACCACGTGTGAACTCTCCCACAGTTTCAGAGCTTTGTTGGCTGGGGTTTTACTTTCATGGGTAAGTGAAAGTAATCATTTACCCATGAATCAACCAGAAGCTGGGACTTTTTACCGCTGTGGAAGCGTCCCCCGACCTCCACCTTCTGACAGCCTTCTGCCGGACCCTTGGTGCGAGTACCTGGGGAGAGGTCAATGAGTGTCGCCAGCCCAGGAAAGCATAGGGCCCCAAAGGCTGTCTCTGACCCTGAGCCTTCGGGCCTGGGAGTCCTGGACGCGCTGCATGTTGACTTGGTTTTCATACAGGCCCCAGCTGTGCTTCACCCTGGTCTGCATAGGTCTGACCCCCGCGCGTCCCGGAAGGCTGGTGGGAGTGCTGGGGGCGGTCAAGAAGCGAGATTTCGGCGATTGCTTGAGTACCGCGGAAACTCCAGGTTAAATTCTCTCAAACATGTGGTTACTCACCTCGAGGAGCTCAGAGGCAAAGTGTTCAATAGTCAAGTTGGTGGGGACTTTCCCTACTTCAAGTAATAATTTGCTAATTCGGATCTATTGCTTTTAAATATCGAGTTGCAGAGACCTCTGTCAATGCAGGCTTAATTTCATCCCACTGATGAAGGATGTTTATAAACGGCTCCTGTGGTGCCAGCCAAGTGTGAAAATATCAGTTTTATGCCTTTTGATAAGAATTACCGAGGTGGAAGGCTTATTAGGCGATTACAAATTTCGCAGCTGCTCGCAGCCCAATTAGGCAGCTCTTCGCCGTGAGTGGAAACTATGGGGGTCAGGGCAGGTTGGTGTTCTCGCTCTCCAGACCCCGACCTCCAATTACGATCTTAGCTCTACGGGACCCAGACGCCTTCCCTGACACCCCTCGGGCTTTCAGGAGACACACCCAGCGCCTCCTAACGAGCCCGGGTGCCTCGCAGCCTGGAACAGGACGCACTTCCAAGTCTCTGTGGCTTTCTTTACCCCGACCTTGCTGGGTGGGCTTTCGGTCTCCGATTTTCACTTTAGGAGAGGTAGCCATCTAGAGATTTCAAATTAGTAGGTAAAGAATCGCCCCCAAAGTGGGCGATTCCTTACTGACCTGCAGACACAAAGGATGATGGTTTTTTTGGTCTGTCCTCGTTCGACCAAAATTGGTCTCAAAGTTGGGCTAAAAAGCCTCATTACAAAGACAATAAGAGTTCTGATTTTTACCACAAGCACCTAACGTAGTAAGAGGTACTCTGCAAAGCGGCAGGAAATTTTTTTTCTCCCCGAGCCAAGGAGGAGCGTGGGTAAGAGGTGCCGCTTGCTCCAAGAAGCTAAGCCACTGAGCCGGAGAAAATCCTCTTTACACTCACCCCTGACAAGTGGTCAAGAAGTCGTTGGGCCCAGCACCCGCAGGACGCTGAGCCCCGACATTCACAGCAAATACCTACACATCCCCGTTCTCCCACTTCCACACAGGATTCCCAGCCAAAGGCTTATACACCGCCCAGGACGCAGAAATAGACTCACCCCCGGGAGGCCTACGGAGCAAGACTGGGTGCGCACAATTACACGGCGGGAAAGGGTCGCGTCCGGCCCGGCGCCGGGAGTGAGGCGGCCGCCAGGCCAGTCTTTTAGGTCTTCTTAATGTCTCACGACCATTCTTCTTTCCCAAGCCCAGAAGCCTCTAAAAATGAATCGTTTCCTCCACTTATGCACTGATAGGAGCTCTTAGATCAAGATTAGTATTTTGAAAACCTGATTGAGAGCCGCCTGATTAGATGAGGGTGGGTGGAAAGACCGCATAAACGCCCGCGCCCCCGCCCCACTTCCCAAAACAGCTCTAGCGCTCTCGGAATCTCCAAATGACCCGCGCGATTAATTCTCCCCAGTAATAGCCAAATAGTACCCCAGATTCATTTTGCAGACCCTAACCAATAGAAACTGTAGCTAAGTAGCCGAACTGGATCTTTATTTTAATTCCACTTCCAATCTTGCTCAGTACACGGCGTGACAGAGCCAACGTTCTGCAAGACTCTTTCCATTCGGAAGAGCCATCTCGAGGCCGATGCTATTTTATGGAAAATACATTAGGTCGAATTTTTCCAAAAAATACTGATTTTTGCTCTTGATGAAAAACCAAGTCTCTCTATTCTCCATGGACATGTTAGGTTTTTGAGAAGTCAGTCCACCCCAAGCTTTCAACTCTGTAAGAGGGCACAGATGAAGCATAGAGTTCCCCTCCCCCTACCGGGTAAATTTAAGCGAGATCTCCCAGAGAGGACCAGCAAGGGGGTGGCTAATATTAACTTATGCGCTGCTGACCAATAAAGAAAACAATGGCGATAGGAAAATACGCTCGGGACCTTCGTGTTTATGGGAGAAAAATGTAATTGAGGAAAAACTAGATTTACAGTCTTTGCTCAGTCCCATTGTTAAACAGTATCGCTTCATCACGGGACAGTCTACCTCTCTCTGCCCACTGCCCCTCCTCTAGCCTGCGGCTCTCTGGTCTCAGCAAGAGCACTTCGATCGTCCTCTTCTAGACAAATAAGTCAAGGAGATAAGATTTTGTGCATATATAGCCAGCCGTCTCATTGAAGCAACAATTCATGATTTTGTTAAAGGCCTTCGGAAAATAGATACTCCAGATATATTACTTATGGTTCGGAAGTTTGCTATGTTTCTTTAAGAGGAGAAATTTGAAATAAAAATTATTAGTTTCTCACCAGATTCCCCTCCGTAAGTAAATAATGAAGTAAAAATTATACCATAAAGAAGCTATTTAAACAAACACACCCTCAAATCCTAATCCAAAATATGGTATTCTAACGACCACCTCCCACCGCCGCCGGCAAACCCGCAGCCAAAATTTGAGGCAGGACCTGGCCGCTTTCACAGCTTAAATTCTGTATAGGACAAGATGAAAGAGCAATACTAGTAGCAACATACTTTTGTCTTTTTTGGTCGCCTTGATTTCAAATCTAGTCGCAAATCATAGGTTTTTGTGCTGCTCAGATGTTCCTTCTTTATCTTAATGAGAAAACTTTCGCCAAGGGAGCGCGTACCGCTAAGATAAGTCAGCCCTCGGGCTGCCAGGGAGCGGTCGCGTTCCTCAGGTAGCCAAGAGTTTCAGGAGAATGACTAAAACGTTCAAGTCACCCAGACCTACGGTTCCCCTTCGGCTTGCTGTAGAAAGAGATGTAACCTGAATCTTTGTTTAGGTTTTGGTTGGGGAGCGAGGATTGAAAAGCCAGGGCAAACGCAGAGAGCAATTTTTTTTTTTTAAGTCGAAAGTTAACGGGGCCATTTCCAATGTTTTTTTTTTTTCCTCTTTAATACTAAATCTGGAGTAAGTTGGCTTGTCCTGATAAAGATCTTAACATGTAGAGAAGGCGGGTTTTCCTGAAGGAGGTGAGGCTATTCCTCCAGGAAAAGACTTTCCCCCCCACACACCCCTTCCCTCCCTTTATGTAAGGTTCCACCCTCTGGAAAACAAAACTTTTTTTTTTTTTCTTTTTCCTGGAGGGACAGACCTCAGTGAAGTTGGGAAAAGAATCTTAAGAAGAGTCCATCAGGGAATGCCTACGGCCACAGCGGCCTCTGGACGAAGACTTACTTGTAGCATTCTTATTCTTCTCAGTGTCAGCTTTTATTAGAGCATTGGGGCGGGGGAGGGGGGAGATCGGCAGACACGGACAGCCTCTGACCCTCTGGAGTTGGTATGAGATAAGCAGCCCTAGCAGTGCCATGTATTGGAAAAGCGATCAGATGTTTGTGTGTAAACTAGAAGAAAAGGACCTGCCGGAGCTGGCAATTCCCCCTGAGAAGGTGAGCGAGCTGACGCCTGGCCAGACCAGCTGAATCGCAGTTTCCTTGAAACGCGAGCTGTTTGGGTTCCTAAACGATGTTCAGAAATTACCTGTAACGGCCTCATCTTCAGACCTGGCAATTTTTTTTTTCGGTTACGTAGTAGCGTTAGTCAGTAATCATTGCCTCCCCTCCCCGCAAGCTCACTTAACCTGAAGCATGGAGACTGTAATTTGGGAGACGAAGCCCCGAGCCTAAGGCGCTCTCGGGTACATGTGAGTCGTGTTTTTGTTCTAACTTGCCGAGGTGATCGCGGCGGTCCGGGGGAGCGAGTCGGGAGGTCCAGGTGACTGTCGGGTGGGACCAAATAGAGGCACGGTTCCTTGCGCCTGGATGCCCGCGGACGCTTGCCCTCCCTAAGGCGCGCCTCGGGCTGCAGGGTGATCCGCGCGGCGGCGGGCCCACAGCAAAACAGAAAGAGACGCGGCTTCCGGGAGGCCTCGGGGGCTCCCGGGGCGGGCCTGGAGGGCTATTTTACTTACGATTCCAAAAGAAGCAAACCCCAGGATACGCGAGTCACACCGTTCCTAAAGTAGGTTGGGGAATCTAACAAGCTCTCGCCCCACTCTGGAGGCAGGACCCGTTGGTGTCTCGCGTTTTAAGTTTGCAAATCAACTGGAGCCTGTTTAAGCGCCTCAGTGGGACCCGCACTAGGCACCGCTGACTTTGTCTTTGCGCAGACGCTGGCGGGGAACACCCGGCGAATGCGCGGATTTCTGCTTAAACTTTCTTTGTGTCTGCGAGGACGCGGCCTCCGTGCGGCTGCGCTGGGTCCCACATAGGGAGCGCACGGTAGAGTCCCGGCCGAGGCCTCGGGATACTCCGGGTTTGGACAGTAACTGGCGGTGTTCTGCTAGAAGGAAGGACGGAGGTAGGAGTTAGAAATGCAGAGGTGTGAGCCACTCGAGTGTCCCCCACCCCGCTACAGTTTTCATACCGGAAGGCAAAAAACTCCCAGAAAGGCTGCGTTTTCGTTTAAGAGCAAAACTCCAGCAAAGGCTTGGAAACACTTGAGTATTGCGCGTTGTTGCTTTAAAACATTGTGACCGAGGTTGGGAGAGTTTTTTAAATGGCACAAATTAAATTCAGCTGGATATTTTTCCATTATTCGATACGCTTTTTGCGCTGGTTAAAAATAATCCTTTAGTAGCTCAAATGTTGACTTACTGAGGAATAAGTGGCAATTTACACCTTAAAGAGACGAGTGTAAATCACTCGCAGCTCTAATTGCTGCAAGTTTACGAAAGAGCTGCTGGCTCGGTTTAATCTGAAGCATTTTCATTCAAATTGTCATCGGAACAAACACCAGGCTTCTTAAATCCCGCTGTAATTAGCTTTCAAGTATCCTATTAAACCTCTTCACCTTTCGGGCTATCCAATTCAAAAAGCCCCCTTTTAAAAATATATACGTGTCTTGCTCTTTTAATTGAGGTTATTAAAGAAATCAAGTTTCTTCCCGCATCCGCTCCTCAGTCTTCTTTTCTTCTCTCCCACTCTGCCTCTCCCCCCTCGTGCACCCCCTTTGGCCCGGTGATCCCCGCTCGGCTGTGATTGACGTCTAGAAAGAAAATGCTTTGTGCCGGGATGATTGTTATTAACTTGTTACCCCCGGTGAGAGCTGCGGAGCCGGAGCCCCGAGAGCGCGGTAGCGCGCGGGGCGAGCCCTCGGCTCTGGGTGGCCGCCTCGCCACGCGCTGGGGCTGCGCCGCCCCTGCCTGCGGCCCGCGACGGAGACTGCGCGCCCGCCCGCTGGCCCGCGGCGCCCGCGCCCCGGAGCCCTGACGGCTGCACGCGCGGCCCGCACGCTGGGGCCTTCATTAGCCCACTCCAAGTGCGGGGAAGCTGAGGCTCTGGGCCGCGCGTGCAGGCTCTGAACTTCTCATTTGTTTCTCTCCACTTGCACCCCGCCCCACTCCGCAGTGCCAGGGGCTCATGTCGGAGGAGTGCGGGAGTACTGCAGCCCTGGCGGCCGGGAGGACTCGAAAAGGCGCCGGGGAAGAGGGACTGGTGAGTGGGGAGGGACGTGGGTGCTGGCAACACTGGCCATGGGGAGCGGCCCAGGACGAGGGACTGTTGTCCCACGCTCCTTCCTGGGCCCAACTGGCCCTGGGGGAGCGGATGGAGGGAGGGTCTGGGGCGGGGCGAGGTGGAAAGTTGAGCCGGCGTAGCGGGCTGGGCAGGGCTGTAAGGCGCTCCAGGTTCTTGAGGTCATGGGTGGCAGCCCCAGCGGGTTGCGGCTGGAGCTTGGACTCGGGGTGAGGGCAAGAAGGGAGACTTCAAGAATGGGGCGGGGGTGGAGAGAAGAGGGTTGGGAGGCGGGAGGGGAGGCGGGGGGAAGCCCCCGGGGTCCGTGGGATGAGGAGAGGAGGAGGGGTCTAGAACTGCCTGCGACCGCGCCTCGCGGCTTCCTGCAGGTGAGCCCCGAGGGAGCGGGGGACGAGGACTCGTGCTCCTCCTCAGCCCCGCTGTCCCCATCGTCCTCGCCCCGGTCCATGGCCTCGGGCTCCGTCTGCCCCCCTGGCAAGTGTGTGTGCAACAGCTGCGGCCTGGAGATCGTGGACAAGTACCTTCTCAAGGTAGGGCGGAACCGAGAGGCCCAAGGGGAGTGGAGTTACCCCGGGAGCTTTGGGAAAAAAGAAAAGTTTTTTTTCCTCTTTCTTGCTTGAGATTGTAGGCTTTCTCTGCAAAATCAAGGGCAACTTATGGGGTGAGAAAGAGTGGGGGAAGATATCTTAGAATCTTCCTAGTAGTTGTAACACAGCTTGTGTGTGACACGTCGTGGTCTGGAAGTGCTGATACCCCGGGTGGATGTACTGGAGGCAGCCACCGACTTGTAGAGGAAGTGGGGAAACCTTGTTACCCATTCTGAAACAGGGTCCTGCCTGATATTTTTACTGAGCCCGGGTTATTTATGCTTCCTCAACCCCTGGTAACACCCACACATGCCTGCCTGCTTTCGAGAGTTCCAAGTTGGTGTGTGTTGACTGATTCCCCTTTGTAATGTCTCCTTTGGTGAGAACCATAGTAAAGTAAACTCTTATCTGGACAGATTTTATTTTATTATTATTATTATTATTTTTACGGAATCTTATGTATATTTACAGTTACCTAAAGCTTTTCCAAAGTAAAAGTTCCTAGGATCATTTAAATAAAAACCATTTCAGTGCCTTCCTCCTCTTATTAAGGTTTAATACTTCAAAACAACCCAGTGCTTTTTTTTTTTGTTATCTCTAGTGCTTGGGTGTGTGTGTGGGGGGTATTTGATGGAAATTGATGTAAACTCAGGAAGAAAAGAAAGAAGTCTGGGATGAAGTGCTTTAAGTAGTGGTCGGAGAGTAGATTGTCTTAATTTGTTCCACTTCTCTCTTAAAATACTGTGGGGGGATTTTGGAGTATAAATTCTGGGAGGCCACAGTTATCCATGTCATTGCCTGCAGGATCATGGTCCCATGTGTCTTAATCCGAATGCTGTGGGCTTTCAACTTCAATAGCTCTTTAAAACCACTATTTAAACTAATGATCTCTCCTACACTGAATTAGTAGCAAACCAGTTCACTTTCTATTTCCTCCGCACCAACCCTTCACTCCCCAGGTTTTCAAAAGGATTAATTATGGAAAGTATGAGTTCAAAAACCGAGTTAGTGGGCTTCTTTAAATTTCTCCGACAATGTACAAAGCTGCTTCTTCGGTAAAGTGGGAATAATACCCTATATATACAACCCAGATAAAGCACCAAAATAAGTTTTGGTGAAAACATTAAAAAATGACTGAGTCCATTTTTATTGATGGTTAATTCTTACAGCTGGCAAATTGATAGCTTTCTCTTTAAATTTGCATTCTTAAGATTCCTTTTCAATGTTTCTAGACCTGAGCCTTTTGGGATATTTCAAAAATCATTTTTTGGATCAAAACTAGCTTCTAATTTTTAGTGAGCCCTTTCAATAATTAGCATAATCTTTAAGAATGTTTCTGAAGGAATCTATATAAAGTCCTTAACACTTTATAGCAGAGAGGATATAGAAAAAAGTTATCATAAAGTGACTTTTAACACACTCTGAAATAGTTAAAATAGCTTCTGGTGTTCATCTTTTATATGTTAAAAATATGTTTATATACTGCAAAATACCTAGGTCATCTAAGCTTTCCTTCGTAATAGGACAGGAGTCCTCCCAGTGAAGTTTTCTATGTACAGCTTTATTTTACCCTTCTTTTATATACGTTAGTATGTTAGGTCTAACAAAAGTTTAACACTATATGATTACATAAAAACTCTAAATTTTTAACCTTTTTCTCCCCATTTTGAGTCTTATCTAGATAAATTCAAATTCAATTCAAGTCACTGGTAAACAATAATTGTTAGACCTTTTAGAGTATTTGAGGGTGTAAACTGTTTAATATAGAAAAACACTATATCTTGAGGTGAGTAAAATGGAGTTAGAACAAAAAAGTACAAGAAGGGGTAAATATATCTGTTGCACCATCTAATACTCCACTGCCCTCTTGCTTGGGTGTTGTTTTTGTGGCCTGGTCCTACATCCATATACATATACAGACTGGGTCAATACCAGCCATCAGGGCAGGTTTGTATATATTCTCCAGAATTTTCGCTCTTTACCTTAGTTTGCTCCCCGGAAAAGAAATGGAAGATGAAAGAGGGTTTTTGTTGTTGTCGTTGTTTGTTGTTTTTTGTTTTTTAAAGTAAACTTTAAGGAAAGGTGGAAAATCAGGCATTAGGTCTCCTGGCTTTAGGGAGTTTCAGGGTGGTCACGACTCTGCCCTTAAGTCAGAATCTACCTTTGCTTAGGGAAAACAAAACAAAACCCTTGGATAGAACTGAAATGAGGAAAAAGGCCCTTTACAATGGAATTCTAAAAGAAGCCCATACTTCTAAAATTGGGCCCATTTTAGGAAAAAAAAAAATCAAAGGAAAATATGTATTTATTTCCAGGACAGTATTTACCATTGTTAATATTTTTTTGATTTCCTCAGATTTTTTTTTTGCTATTTTCCATGTTTTCGTTTATAGTAAATATGTATTTTCTTTTACAGCAAGACCAAAACTTAAAAAATTTTAAATTTCACCAAAATGATTCTTTCATTTATGCTTTGGAACAAGGCACATAACTGAAATTAGAACCAGTGAAACTTTTTCTTCAGTTTTGAATTACCTTTTATATTTCATATCACAGACTCACCTAAACAGTAGTGCTAATCTAATAGACTCACTGGACAGATAGTCTTTATTATGAGATAGTGTAGCAAACTCTATATTTCACAATTTTTCATTTTTCCAATTTCCTAACTTCTATTTTTAGGCATTAGATATATTTGTATGGTATAACTGTTGATTTCACATCATTGCTGTTCTTTACGTGTCCATTTAACAAAAACAAAACTCAGGCAAATTCAATCTAATACACATGTTTATTCGTTAAGGCTTAAGTTGTGCTTATAGTTTGATGCCAGCAGTTTAAAGTGACAGTAATTATGATTTGTTCCCTGAATTGGTAATGTTTTGTTTCTATTTAGAAAATGTAAAGTTTTGTGATTTATTAAATTGCCATTTTATGCCTTACTTCTTGAAGTATAAATGGCAAGCAGTGCTTGCTTGCCTTTTTTAGAACCACTTATAAACAGATTTATTTTTTCTCCAGTAGTCAAATCATTAAGTAGAATTTTCAATACTTTAATCTGTGATTCTCTTATTTAATGTTAGAAGTGAGCCAGGGCTTCTGTCATATCCACATTTAAATTTACCTTAGCAACTTCTGTTTTGTAAGCAAAATGGATCGCCTGGCTTCTTTACAAGGTAAGTATTTATGTTAGAGCTTCTTTTTCACTTTCTCTCTCTCTCTTTAACTACTGCACAGTTTATAATTATTTGGCCAAAAAGTAGATTGAGAATGTATGTAACTTGACTTCTTTAGCTACCACATTACATGGGGGGAAGAAGTTATTAAAAGAAAACAAATGAATCAAACCAGTATGTAGGACTTTAAAATAAGTGTCCAAGAATTTTCCCTGTGTTCAAAGAAGTTCTATTTAGAAAAGAAACTTGAATTCTTTAAAGAAATAAAAACATTAAAATGTAGACTATTTTATTGTGATTTTTCTGGTTGAGATCTAAAAGAGAATCTATCTAGACACATATTTGTGTAAATGACACCTTTTAGATGGAAACATTCTGAGCATGTGTTAAAATATTAAGGGGTCAGCTTTTTAAATGGGCTAATACACAAAGCCAATAAACGATACTCTTAAATATTAGAACAACTTCTCATCCTTCACCTTTTTCCTTCACAGGTGAATGACCTGTGCTGGCATGTTCGGTGTCTCTCCTGCAGTGTCTGCAGAACCTCCTTAGGAAGGCATACCAGTTGTTATATTAAAGACAAAGACATTTTCTGCAAACTTGATTATTTCAGGTATACTGTGACTTTTTTTTTCCAGTAAGTAGGTATTTCAAGAAATTATTATGCAAAGAGGATTTTGCAAATAGGCTTTCTTGTCCAGTTTTATTTATTGAAACCTAGTTTGAAAAAGTTAGGAATTCAGTACACAAAAATTAATTTAAAAAAACCTAATTTTAAATAATTATTCCTACTTTGGCAAATGAAAGTTTTTAGTATTAAAAACAAGGAATTATCTTTGCTGTGCATAGTTATAATGTATGAAATATAAGACGACTTATTGTGACCAAGCCCCTTGTTTGGGCTTTCGAGGGAAAATCAAGGTCTTATTAAACTTTTACTGGTCTACCATAGAATGATTCGAAGTTATACACCTATAAAATGCCAGCAGTTTGGAGACTGTGATAAACCGAATTATTCAGAGAATAAACTATTCCAGTATCAGAAATATACCAAGTCTAATTATTCTGTTGAAAAATCCTTTTTTTTTTTAACATTCTGTTTTTTGACCTTTATTCTGTTAGATTATATTTGCATAAGATATTAAATGCAACATTTTCTCTGTGTGATCTCTTCATAATTATCTAAATATAAAGTTTCTTCTAGGGCGTAATTCAGTTCTTAATGGATAGCCATCTAGAAATTGAAGTCTTCTTTAAGCATGACTTTTAAAAATTATTTTTTTTATTTACATTTCCAAATGAAGAAGAATGTTCATTGTAAACTGGGGAAGTTCATACTATATAATGAAGTTTGTAATACTAATTATGTTGTTTATACTCAATTTCAAAAACTGATTTCAAAGTGTTTAGTGATTGATTTGAATAAATTGCTAGGTAATTTAAAGCACTTTGTGAAACCCAGAGTCCTTTATTTTATAAAGTCACAGAATTTTATAATTACCAAAAACATATATTTCTCATCAGGTTTACTCTCCATTTCCTCAAAAATAGTAGCAATTTGCCTCCTCTTTCACTTAGGATGTACTAATTTTAATTTTTTATGATAATTTAAAGATCTTTGAAAGATTTGGTTTCAGAGGCTTATTGACAGTCTAGTTTTTCACTACTTTTTATACTTCATATTTTATTACATTCTGAAATTGATTTTTAGGATTCAGTATTTAAGATTAAAAAACTGGCAATACCTCTAAAGATATGTTAATAAATAAATAAACACAAACATGTATGCTTATCTACTTTGATGTGGCTATGCTAGGCCATGACTGCAGTTGTGAAAGGAGACATGACAAAGAGTGTCCAGTCGTTTGGACTGAGAGAAGAAAGAAATATTTACATCTGCCGTTTTGTTAAGATTAACCTGCATTTAATGTCTCTAAAAGTTTTAGGTAGTATTTCCCCTCCTGTGGACAGCACTGCAACAGCTTGTTTATTAAAGGAAACTTTTCTGAGTTTTCTTTCATTCTTCCCAGGGTGAACAATTACTGTTCTTCTCATTCTTTGATAATATCAATTTTAATATTTAAATGTTTTAACTTAAAAAAAAACGATATATAAAGTTTTTCCTTATCTCAACTTGGTTTTAAGAAGTCATTGTATCTTCAGTGGTATGCTTTTGCACTTTTAGGTTTCTGTTTGGAGCGTGTGTGTGTGTGAGAGCGGGGGTGTGTGTATCTTGGGTCTCTAGGTAATTTATAAATGCATAGATATGTGTTATAAGAGGGATATTGAAACTCATTTATTTTAAAAGAAAAAATCAAATCTTTCTTTAAAGTAATGATGAAAAGTTTTTATTATATAAACCGGTATCAATGATGACCATATATCTCATCTTGATTGGTTACCATACTAACTTACAGAAAAATTGATTCCTGTTTTGTTTTCAAAAGATTTAAATACTTAGCTTAATCCATTGAGTAACATATTAGTTTCATCTCAGATTGACAAATACCTCACCGAGCATTAAAATGTTCTCCTCCCGCCCTTCTATTTGTGTAGAAGGTATGGAACTCGCTGCTCTCGTTGTGGGAGGCACATCCATTCTACTGACTGGGTCCGGAGGGCCAAGGGCAATGTCTATCACCTGGCATGCTTTGCCTGCTTTTCTTGCAAAAGGCAACTTTCCACGGGAGAAGAGTTTGCTTTGGTGGAAGAAAAAGTCCTCTGCAGAGTGCATTATGACTGCATGCTGGATAATTTAAAAAGAGAAGTGGAAAATGGTAAATATTCCTTAAAATACTTTTGAGACTTTTGGAACAGTGAATACAAAAATAAAATGATTTTTCCTAAGGTCATCTTAATGCATTATTTTGTGCAGTATAATTGTGGTAAAACTCATTAAGTGTTGTATTGTTAGTGATAGTCCATCTGTTTATTTACAAGGAAAGCCATGTCATGTATATTAGCTTTGTGCCATATTCTCAGACAGCAGCTTTGAGTTTAGAATTCTGTTTTGCCTTTTGCAACTAATTGTTTCCCTGTCTTTGCCTTCCTAAGGATGAGCCTTAGATGTGGACTTCTAACTTCTGGCACTTGTGACTAAATATACAAGCCTACAAGTTGGCTGTTGTTTCCACAATATATTTCTAGTATGTTTAAAAACTTAATTCAAGGTATTTGCCAATCAAGAAGTATACAGTTTCACTCCAAGCCAAGAGATGCAAGAAACCTATTACTGCATGACTGATGGCCCCATCTGAGTTACCAACATATGTGGTGTATTTTTTTTTTTTTTTTATGTAGGTAATGGGATTAGTGTCGAAGGTGCCCTCCTCACAGAGCAAGATGTTAATCATCCAAAACCAGCAAAAAGAGCTCGGACCAGCTTTACAGCAGATCAGCTCCAGGTAGACATGACAATGAATTTATGATTTTTGAAGCCCCTCCCTACAAAAAAACCCACTCTATCTTTATAATGTCTAAATCACTTTATTATATTTTCAAACAGGTTAGTCTCTGCTTTTTGTGAAAACTAACTTGGCGAATGTATGAAAACATACTTTTTGCCCTAAAATATTTATCAATATTTCCAGAGTCATGATATAATATGACGTAGTCATTTAAGCTTTGTTTTTTCGAGGTCTCTTGGTATTGATATGGAAGGGGAAATAAACTGTTTATTTGTCCTGACTTCCTGAGAAAATCAGTTTAACACAGGCATTCTTATTATATATAATTGAAATAGAAGACAAAATATTTTGAAACTGAACAGAAATGGTCATACAGTGTGCGTGTGAGTCTATGGGACACTGATGTGTTCATCTTTTTAACAAACCACAATGAGTCTTTTAGTAGACAAGATTATAATTTTCTGAGTAGGAAAGAATTGAATATGACTTACCATAAACAGGAATCTCCTGATCAGTAGACCCTTTCTTGTTTTCAAAGGAGATAGAGGGAGACATTCTATAATCTGATGCTGAAGATTGACTCTATCCCCTGAAAAGGGAGTGATTATTTTCAGCTTAATTGCCCTAAATATAACTATCATAAATTTGATTTATGTAAATTGTCAAGAAAATTATTAAATAATTACTCCTTGCTTTATATTTAAATCTACACATATAATGATTTTTTTTCTGGCATTTTTTCAGCAAAATCATGTTTTCTAAAAGATTAATATGGCTGAGGTATTTGTTTTATGTTAAAATAAAGTAACATTTATTGAGCACCTACCATGTAGTCTGGGTGCTTTACACATTGTATCCATCTTAGCTCAGATTTCAAAGGATATTTATGTAATGTTAACAAATGAGTGAAAGTAATTTTTGAAAAATCACATATGGTGTTCTAGGACTTGCCAGTATTTAAGATGAATACAAGTGTTTAAAGAAGAGAATTTTTGAAAGTGATTAAGAAAGAAACCTTGACGTGACACAAATATTCAAGGCAACTTAATGGTACTGGAAATATATCTAGTATTAAAATCTAGAGCCACTTATGATTTTTTTGGATTTCTTAATTTAGATGTAGAATACATAGTTAATAAGTAATAAATGAGAGATAAGGCAATTAAAAGAAATCTCTGTTTAAACTTTGCTTTTTCGGGTGCCTCATTGGGTCGTGATGAGATCAGATAGAGCTCTAAGTTAGGAGACATGAGTACCTGGGCCAGATCTGACAGCAAAATATACAGTAGCCAGAAGTTGTCTGAGTTCAAATAGAATCTTTAATAGAAATATATTGTTTTTAAAATCTGCTGTTCCCATAGGGGCTGGCTATAATTTTAATTATAAGGCTGATAACTCTAATTTGATATAAAAATTTATTATTAAAATGTAAAAATTTGAAACCACTTTAGGTGTATAGACAATCTCATATGGAAGATAATAAATACTAATTAAATAAAAAGAGAATAGTATTTGTGGAGGACTTTTTGTATCAAGTCCTATGACAGGCATTTTCACTATATTATCTCCTTTAACTCTTAAAATTTCTTGATGTAGGCAGCCTCATCTGAGAGGCACAGGAACTCCCCTCAAGGTAGACTGCCAACGGAATGGTAGAGAAGAGATTCGGACACTTCTCCCCAAAGTTTTGGTCTTTTAATTTTGCTTGGTCTCCCAGGAGACTATGAGTGGAGCTGTGCCTTCACAAAACTCTGCTTAAATGGCAGCAGTAGCAGCTAGAACAAAAGAGATTCTGACTCTTATAGATAGCCTTATAATCTTAATTGCAAATGTTCATAAACTCTTTGAGTCATGCATTATTATATTAAAATGTTATATGAATCGTGCCTTTTAAAAAAAATTGTATCAGAATTATGTTTTAAAAGATAAAAGCAGAAATTATATGCTTTCAAGTGTGTTCTCATTTATTTAATATTAGCATTTATCTAAGTCAGGGATGACCGAAACAAATGAAACAGAATCCTTGCCTTCAAGTGGTTCTTTATAACTTAGAAAACCGAGATGGCTGTAGATTTTTTTAAAAAATTGAATCATTTTATTTGGCCAGGAACTCTAATAAATCAACCAATGTATTCTCATTGTCAAATTGTCCTACTTTTCAGAAAGCTTAATATATGCAAGTAGTGCATGAATTCAGCAAGATCATAAAATATTATAGGTGAACTGTAAGTCAAGACTATTCACGAAGTTCCTGCTTTGGACAGAGAAAGTTTAAATGGTAGGAATAAACAAGATAATTTCCCAAAATTCTTCTTTAGAAACTTACAGAGAGAAAAAATATAGTTTAATAATCACAAAATAAAATAATATTTACGTTGGCAGAAATATTTCAGATGTCTCATTTGTAGAAATGATATTTAATCAATTTTAGCCAATATTATGGTTTGCTTATTATAGTTAGAATCACTTGCTCAATAATTATTAATGTTAAACATACTAAGGTTAGCACCTACTTTAACCTTTCAGATGGAGTTGGTCAACTGCTACTGTGCAGACTCCTGACAGTTCTGGTAGACTTTTTGGCCTTAAAATGATGAATGTCTCCAAAGGCCCACTCCTTGACCATGTTAAAAGAGCACAGAAAAGGAATAGGGTGGGTTTTGGCATCATTACTGACTGGAGAATAATAAAACAGTCAATATTAAAAAGTATTTTTGTGAGACTAAACCTTGATAAGCACATCTTACTTTTCCTTGAGCATATTCCAATTGCTAACCGTCAATGTTGATTTAAGTTTTGCTTTATTTCTTGATGAGAAATTGCTTTATTAAATGTAATTTGGTTTCCTTATTAAACTTGTGAATTTGAAATGCATTTGTGAAAAGCATGCCATTTTTGTTTTACAAGTCATCAATAGTGGCTTTGAAAGCAAATGCTTACATATCTGTTCAGTTTTTCTCTTTGAAAAATTAAAAAACAGATGTAATGAATTTGCTTATTCTTTTTTCTCTTTGGGATTTACATGCTCAACTTCCTATAAACATAACTATTCAAACATGAAGTAACACATCTGGAGTAAGGGAGAATGTAGTGAACTGAGCGAGATTATAAATTTTTAGGCTGATTCTGCCCATTTTTTAAAGCAAAAATACATGCGTTTACAGTGAGCATGTGGACACGTAGAGATGGATATGAAGCCAGGGATACCTTATTCTAGAAGAATCACTAACCATAGAGAACCTAACTGAAAAATATTACATAATTTGTAAACCTCAAGGCTTTCTGGAACAACATTGGGCTTTTCCACTACACTATCTTCAGATTTTCCTCACATTGTCAAGTCACAAACTCTTAAGCATATACTTTTTAACAGGAAGGGGATATGAAGAGTAGGACATTGCCCTCAGGAAACTCACTCTCTGCTATGGAGAGCTAGACTTGCCAATGAATTATCTAGCTATCCCGTGAGAAGTGCAGTGGCTGAAGGTAGTATTACATGAGGAGCAGAGTGGAGAATACAGTTAAGTTTTGCTTTTGGAGATGATATCAAGGCCAAGGATGCTTCAGGTCTTTAGGTTGATTAGTTACCCCATCCCCAGACCATCCTTGTGGATGACACAGTCATGTTGGATGACTGACTCCCTCTCTCATTCTTTATAATTCTTTATTATACTTCCCTCTGTTGATCAACTTTTAAGCACTAAATTCAAATTCTTGCTTGAGTCCCATGATTAACCTTTTCTGAAAGAATCTAAAAGCCATTAGCTTATAATTTTATTCTGGTACTCACATCTCTCGTAATGCCTTTCCCTTAACCTTGTATTGTTGGTAGTTATTGGCATGTCTGTATCTTTCTCCCAGGAAGTTGAGATCAGGGACAGTTTTTCATGTGTCTCTGTCTCATAGCACTTAGCACAGTGGTTCCAGTCCAAAGGTTCACATCAGAATCACCTGGGAACTTTTTCAATACGTAGATGTTTAGATCCTGACAAATTCTTATTCAGTGGGCTGACAGATCCCTTTTTTTAAGATACCAGATATGCCTTTATGTAGAGCGAGTGCTCAAAACAATTAATAATGGAATGGTACGATTAAGTGGAACCGTTTATTGTGCTCTGTACTATTTGCAGACTGATGAAAATTGTAGTAGGGGCTTTGACACTGTTTATTTAGCTTAATAGAGGTTGGAGATAAATGTGATAAGTGATTTTTGTATTTTTAAAAGTTTTATAATGCTAGCTATTTTTAACAGAATGAAAAAAGCAATAAATAGATTTATACTATTGTTGCATTTCATTTATGAGTTGTAAGAATGGAAGAAAAGGTGAGCTTATTTTTAACAGCATAGTTGAGAGAAGTTTTTACGTTGAAATGGATTGTTTTTTCAATATCTCAACATAGCAACATGTGTAAATTTTAAATATGTGCATTCTTTTCATTTATACATTCCAATATTGATTTTCAAGTAATAAAATATAAGTATCCCATTTTCTTGTACATGTCTTCTCTTCCGTCATCAAAATGCAGAAGATTTAGCTTCTTATTTTTAGCTACTTACCCTTACATTTTTAAAACTACAGGTTATGCAAGCACAATTTGCTCAGGACAACAACCCAGATGCACAGACCCTCCAGAAACTGGCAGAAAGGACAGGCTTGAGCAGACGTGTAATACAGGTGATAATTTTAAAGGTTAATCAAGAGATACTAAAAGTTCTATTCTAGGTCTTTATGAGTGTGCATTGTTTGATGAAGAAATGTCAAAGCATTAGCTTCTCATTTTAGGTCCCTTCACACTCTAAATCAATTTTTTTTTTTTTTAACCTGATAATTATCCTGCTCAGGCTGGGTTAAGATTTGTTAAATGACTCCTTGCACAAATTAATTCATTCAGTGTTCATAGCAACTCTGAGATCCTCAGGCTAAAAAAGACAGCTGCAGTTCCAAGCTAGATCTGGTTCTGAGGTCAGTATTTTTTTTCCTACTTTTCTGTGATTATGTATGTGAGTGAGTGTATATGTGTGTAAGGGGTGTTGATGACCTGCGTTAAAGATTCAGGTAGAGGGAGTAGTGTAAACAAAGCTAGGAAAGGATGAATTAGAGCAAATTTATTGGAATGTAAGATTTATATTTGTAAATTGTGGGGGAGGAAACTATTGGAGAGGCCTGTGAATTTAGAGTTCTCTCCCGAGCAGGCAAAAGCCATATTTGATTTTAGGAAGAAAGGGAAAGGGCTGGCAATAAGTACATGGGAAGAATTAGAGTTGAGAGAGGCTAGAGATAGACAGATTAGCTGGGTGGGATGCCCCACCAGGTAGTAATTTTTTGAAGAGACTTAACTGAGATAGCAATCTAATTCATTGAGAAATATTTTATTGCCTGCATACTGATGGAAGTTAACAGTAAGGGAAGGAACAGTATAAACAGAATAAGTATCTTTAAATATATGTGAAAGGCTGTCGGGCAGACAGCAAAATTAAATGTGTCTACAAGGGAAAGCAGGAAGATAGATATCACTCGTGATGTAGAACATTCTTATGAAAGGATATAAAAATGGCATGGGCTACCAGTGAAGGCAGTCAGTGTCCATGGAAGTGAAGGCATGGAAGGGAAGCTTCCTTCATCGAGGCCATTCAGACTCAATGGACTGAGGGTTCCTTCCAATCTAAGATTCTATATATTCAATGATAGTGACTGCTTCAGCTAAGGCAGATTCATGATGACTATGTTCTAGATTATTTTGAAGTTGGAAGTAAGGGAAAATGGAGGGTTTTCTGAGACCTTTCTAATTATTTGAAGAAGTAAAGACCCCAGACAGATATTTCTCATTTAATTTCCTGGTAGTTTGGTCACCAGTATCATGAACTAGTTAACTTGATTCCACACAGTATAACTTAGAGAATATATTGTTGGATGGCGGCTTTTAATATGTGAGGATTTAATTAAAATATTTTTGATAAGATGGCAAAGGAATACTAGCATGCAAATATATTGTTTGTATTTTTACATACATGTATGTGATTTAAATATATAGTCCTTCACTGTATTTTTGAAGAATTAATTACTGTGATCTTAAACAGTAATTGTGATCTGTTAGCCCAACCTACTTAATAGCGTTGGGCACACTTTAGAAAAGTTAAAGAGTTTTGATTACTAGGCCTTTATTATTCTAATATGCAAACTAGGTTATATGCAAAGATCAGGTAGAAACTATGGTCTGATACAGAGACGGTCTCACCTTTACTAGCTAAAGTCTGCTTAGAGAGGCATTCATTAATAACAAAGTGGATTGTCATTGTACTAAATTCACAGAATAAAGATGGATGATTTTCCTTTTACATTCTGCATCTAGATATAATCACTGTTCACATACCCTTTCAAATAGGTGAATTATGAGTTGTGTATCCTACAGAAACAGGATTAACCACTATTTCTTTCAGTGTACTAAGAATACCTTTTCATCTTAAGAGCTACATCATTTTTATAGCTGCACATTTTGAGCATGGCATAATTTATTTAGTTTGTTTACCATTTTTTATCGTAAGAATGCTGCAGTAAACATTTTATGCATACCTTGCACACTTATTCAATAGTTTCAGTAGGTTAAATTTCTAGAAGTGTGATTGTTGAGTCTGAAGATAAAACATTTTAAGTCCTTTAACTGATAGCACAGAAATCACCTTCCAGAAAGTTCATACCAATTTATACTGCCTGGAGCTACATATGAAAGTTCCCTTTCCCCAACCCACGTGAATCCTGAATACTGCCATTCTTCTACATTCTCTCCAATTTGGTAGTCGGCATTAAGGTAGTTATTCGACTGTTTATGTTATGTCGTCTTCATATTTATTTCCAATAAATACAGGATTTTGTTTTTTAAACAATTGAATAGTTTCCATCTAATATATAATCTATTGGAGACATAAGATTTTTTGAAGAAACTCTGGAAACAATAGTGTCGTGTTTATTAGGTTATATGTAGTCACTGGAGTATATGTCTTCCTGGTGCTGTCTGGGGAAAAGGCAGGTGGCAGCAGTTCTCTTTTGTAAATTGGAGAATGCGTGAGTGTATCTTCTTGGCTGGGTGGGTGATCATAGTGAAGGAGTCTGTGGAGAGAACTGTGACTGGAGACTTGGGGTGTGGTCTCTGTATACAGGTCTATAAGAGTCTAACATTCCAGAAGATGAGGGAGAAAGCTGTGGCTTCCCACTACTTTTCTTTGATATTTGCCTAAGCCTTCTTCCTGAAACATTCCTTGGGTGCTCCCTTTCAGGCACTTGCTCAGGACTGCATACCTCATTACATGATTAATTTTTATTTCTTTAGTTTTAACCCTTTGAGTTTATACTTTGCCAACCCTTTATTTTTGAGTCCCAGGGGCAGGGTGTGTCTTAGAAATCAAGCCAAGTTTTTCATACAAATCTTGCAGCTTCCTTCTGTTCTACATTACTCACCCCCAGTTCCTTTGTGCCATCAAGTGACTGACTACCTTACAGCCCTAGGCAGAGACTTAGGCCCCCGATATTTCCCTGGCCTCCTTCCCAGTCCCAAATATTCTCATCCTAGTTTCCTTAAAGTTTTCATCCCTCCACTTCTCTTTCTTCTTATGACAGAATTGTCTGGAGTGATGGCATATAAATGCTATAAGATATTAATAGAAAAACACTCTATAGTCAAGTTTTACCCAATGTTAAGGAGTTCAGACACAGGCAGGTTCATTACTGGAAGTATTCTGGGAAGTCTAACCTTACTTACCCTGACCTAGATATAAAATTCTACTTGCTCTGAATTTGCTTCCTTTATTTCTGTGATAGAGTGGACAACAGAGTGCTTAGCTTACATTTTGTGAACTATTTAACCAATGGATGTTTGTATTTTATTCTACTTAAACTTCACTAATTTAGATGTCTAACCAATGTACAATATACTTGAAACTTATTAAAATTTTCAAAAATATATCACTAATTTTTTTCTTATTATAGATCTGATCTTAACATAATTCTTAGGGCATAGCCTATGTATACACTAAGAGAAATTGAAGTCAGCAGGTTAAAATGTGACTGGAATAACTGAATCAAGAGATTTGTAGAAAGCTTTAAGTTCTCAGTAGGGATTTTAGTCATTTGAAAAAAGATTTGAAATAAGTCCAGGTATCTAAGAATACATTTAGTAGTGTATTTTTGTAAAATTCTCATTAAAAATGGCTTTTTCTGCTTTTCTCTTTGTCCCGCAGTCAAACCAAAGAAACCTTTCTGGAATTCTTGAGCCCTTTCCCCTCTTTTTATTTTGAAAGCTATTGATTTCGTATAGAATTGGCTTTCAAGTAAATCACCAGATAGTTATTTGAGCAAAGAAAATGACCATTGGTATTTGTGTAAGAATGTTTCTCCTCTGTCTATAGAACTTTTTAAAAACGTATTTAGATTCCTACTGTGCTTACATGGTAGAGCTAATTGAGTTGCATCCCTTTTTAAACTGAGTCGGTAATGTTCTCAGGAGCTGATATGTGACATAGCTACATTGCTTTTCCCCCTCAGGTGTGGTTTCAGAATTGTAGAGCACGCCACAAGAAACACGTCAGTCCTAATCACTCCTCCTCTGCCCCAGTCACAGCTGTCCCGCCCTCCAGGCTGTCTCCACCCATGTTAGAAGAAATGGCTTATTCTGCTTACGTGCCCCAAGATGGGACGATGTTAACTGCGCTGCATAGTTATATGGATGGTAGGTATCCTAATATTTAACAGCTGTCTCTCAAGCCATCAATAGCTGACAACTTCTAATATTAGGTTATTGATAAGACTCATATTTTGAAATATTACCTCAGTAGTAGCTTAAATATATTGGGAAGTTGGGTGAATACAGTAGGAAGCAAAACTATCCAACCATTCTTATTTATGTGACTGTATTTTAAGGGACAAGACTAACTCTCACTTTACAGCTGCAATTCAAATATTGAGACTCTTAGTGCTCGACTTTTACTTAGGAAAAATTTTTTTCTTTGTTTTTTGCCTGATAAATATTTAAATAATTTATTTTCCTATCATCAAAGAAAGTATTCACACTCAGATTTTTAGATTGGGTTTTACTTAATTTTGTTAAAGAAGCTTTTTTTTTTTTTAAATTGAAACAACATACATATAGAAAAGTGCACACATAATGAGTATACAACTTGATAAGTTAATAAAATGAACATATCCATGTGAATGTTACCCAGATGAAGTACTAGAACCTAATTAAAACCCAAAGCCTCTCTTATGTCCCTTCCCAAGAGTTATCTTTTTCCTTTAAAGTTAGCATTGCCTTGACTTCTAAAATCATGTTTCAGTTTTGCCTGTTTGTGAGCTTTTCTTAAATTGAAACGTACAGAATGTATTCTTATGTGTCATACTTCTTTCAACTGCATTGTGAGATTCATCCGTATTGCAGAAACTAGTGATTTGTTCATTTTCATTGTTATGTAGAATTCTATATAGGAATATACCACAATTTATCTACTCTGCGGTTGATAGACATTTGTGCTATTTCTTGTTTGGGCTTTTATGAATATGCTGCTATGGACTTTATGGTACATGCCTTTTGGTGCACATTAATTCACACTTCTATTTGGTATGTACCCGAGAGTGGAACATAAAGTCATAGGTCACATAAATATTCAACTTTAGTTGATTCTGCCAGTTTCCCATAGTGGTTGAACCAGTTTACACCTGGACCAGCAGCATCTGAAAATTCGAGGTGCTCTGCATCCTCACCAACACTTGGTATGGTGTGACTTCTTAATTTTAACCAATCTGACAGTTGCATAGTAGCAGTCTCTCACTATTTTAATTTGCTTTCCCTCGATGACTGATGAGATTGAATATTATTTCAGTGGGCATCTGTATATCATTTTTTGCAAAGAGCCTATTTATATCAATTGCTTATTGATCTACCAGATGGTCTGTTTTGTTTTTACATTGATTTGTTTTAGTTCTTGGTATGTAAGTTTTTTGATGATTGTATGTGTTGCAAATATCTTCTCATATTCAGTGGCTTATGTTTTCCCACTTTATTAAGCATCTGTTTTGTTGAGCACTAGTTCGCAATTTAGTTTGTTTCAACAGTTTTTATCCTTCATGGGCAGTCCTTTTTTTGTGACTAATTCAAGAAATTTCTTCTACTCAAAGATAATGAAGATATTTCTTCTATGTTGTTTTCTAGAAACTTCGCGTTACTTTTGACATTTATATTTACCATACATCTGGAAGTGAATTTTGTATGTGGTGTGAGATTGGAGCAAAGCTTTTTTGTTATGTTGATGAAAACACTGATTTCCAAACTGTTTTGTACTACCACATTTGACATAAATCAAGTGTTCATATAATGTGTCAGTCTCTATATCCTCTATCCTATTTAACTGGTCTATTTACATATTAATACATAATTCTTTTAATTATGGTCAGACTATAATTCTTGATATCCAAAAGTACAAATCTTCCTACTTCATTGTTATTTAAGTTTGTGTTACCTGTTCTTGACCCTTTGCATTTCCACAGATTTTACCAGCTTGTCAATTTCCACCAAAAAAAAAAAAATTGACATTTTAATACAATCTACTAGATCAATTTTGTAGGGAACTACCATCTTAGTGTTATAATGTTTTATACCATGAACGTAGTCTGTCTTTCTATTACTTACATTGTCTTCAAATGCTTTCTTATATTCTAGAGTTTTCTGTTTAGTGATCTTGCACATCTTTTGTGAGGTTTAGTCATAAATATTTGTTTTGATATAGTTGTAAATAGTATCTTCTCTGTATGTGGGAATCTAGATTAGCAGCTAATTTTTTCAGCACTTTGAAGAAATGATAACATTGTCTCCTGACTTCCATTGTTTCTGTTGTTTAGAATATGGATAGTTAACCTGATACCACTTATTGTTGAAGTCAGCTGTTGGTCTTACTCTTGCTTCTTTGAAAGTGATGTCTTTTCCCCCCAGCATTTCTCTTTGTTTAGTTTTCAGTTTTATTATAATATGCCTATATATGGTTCTTGAATATGTAGTTGGATGTATTACATTATGAAAAAGTCTCAGCTTTATCTCTTCATATACTGTTTCTGCCCTTATGGAAAAAAATCTCAGATTTTTCAGCCTTTTGACCTTCCATGTTTTAGTCTGGATATTTCCTTCTGACCTTTCTTCTAGTTCACTAATTCACTACCTAATATGCAGTAAAACTCATTCATTGAGGTCTAATTTTAGTAATTATATCTTCAGTTTTAGAATTTCCACTTCATTCTTTTGTAGTTTCCACTTCTATGCTGGAATATGTCATTTTATTCCTTATAAGATTATTGTTGTGTTAATGATAGTTATACTAAAGTACACATCTAACTCCAATATCTAGATTTTTGTGGGCCTATTCTATTGTTTTTGTTTTTTCCTCTTTGTTTTCAATCAAGTCATGTCTCCTTATTTGCCTTGTTATTTTGTATTATACTTCAGATGTTGGATATGAAAACCTAGAAATAATTTGAGGCTCTGAATGATATCTTCCACCAGAAAGGATTTAGTTTTGCTTTTGGCACTTAGTTAGCTAAAGGGAGATCAGATTAATCCAATCCGGCATCATTGCTCAGGAGAGCTGGTGTATTTCTGGGTCACTATTACTTGTATTTAGCCTTTTGAGATCCCAGACAAAGCCTGTTTTCTTTTATTTTGTTTTTAACTAGGGCTCCTCTTCAGTGGTCCCTTTCATATTTGTTTTCTACCACCCAGCCAAAAAGTCTAATTCGGGAAAGTTCTGCTAAACTTCTCAACCTCTCAGACATTTCTTTCAAAATTGCCCCAAAATTGTCGGGAGAAAGCAGTTTCTCCCTACAAGTTTCCCTCCTCTTCTGGGATTTGACTTCTAGAACTGACTATTTTGGTCTCTTTCATATGCCTTCAGATGGATTTTTAAAAATTTTGTCTAGCTTTCTTAGTTGCTCTACAGGGAGGTTTGATTTGAAGCAACATAGATTTTGCTGAGAGTGGCATCTTCTTTTTAACTTTTGGTTAAATAATAAAAAAAAAATAACCAAAAAAAACAAACCTGGTACCATTCTTACACCAGCGTTAAAATTGGCTGTGTGTTCACATGAATGACTGTAGTATTGCCTGAGTCAAAGGTGTTTTGATATATGTTCAGAGTTAAGCATTCAGAGAGGAGAATTTTTTTTTTTTTGGTGTGGGGGGGGGTGGTTCATCCTGTACAGACACCTTCATATGAAAGCTAGCAATATCTCTGCAGACAAAGCATATGTCTTTTTGGCTGCAGGGTAAAGTGCAGTGAATGGGGTATGGATGGAGGACATTAAAGTAGCAAAAGCTTGTGGCCCCAAATAAATATTTCGGGGTAAACCATTTCTGGATTCTCTTTTAATAATATACTAACTATGCCGATCAAGTTTATACTTCTGCTGAGGTCAGTAGAATGAGTATAGGTTGGTGCCCTCAGCTGTAATGAGTAATGAAAGCACATTGCCTTGGATTGTTATTGTTTGTTTTTAAATCAGTTTTATTCACCCCACAAAACTGATCCACAAATTTCTTTCTATTTTGTAGCTCATTCACCAACAACTCTTGGACTCCAGCCCTTGTTACCCCATTCAATGACACAACTGCCAATAAGTCATACCTAATTTCTTTTTTCAGGGATAGAAATGATTAAGGATATAAACTTGTCATTTATTATGTATAAAATACCATTGAAAAGATAATGTTAATTTTTTATTTAACACCCAAAGCATATACAACATCATTTTGCTGCCCAGGTATGTATCTATAGTTGGCCTGCAAGACACTTTTATTGATTCTTCATTTTTTGTAAAACTTATGTTTACAAGAAGAAAACAAATCAAAACTTTTTTTTTGTATTGTCTGGAAATAGTTCACTCTAGTGTGTATCTGTTAATTTATTTGTCATCAAAAGAGCACTTTGCCTAAAAGAAAGGACTGACAAGTGTGCAAAATGTTTACAATTCTTTGTGAAATCGTAGCTTATCATTAGTTTGTATCTGTAAGTTATTGTTATAAATATTACTTGTATTTTTTGTTACATTCAACTTTATACTTTGAGGCTTGTATCTGTGAATTTGCAACTGAAATTTATTTTGCCAACGTTTTCCGAATGAACTGAATAAAGCTTCTGTTGTAGCATGCCATGCAAACACATTATTGTGTTTGTGGTTGATGAATTATGGCTGTAAATAATACTATAGTTTAATAAGCCCACCATTCTAAGTTTATTAAACATTTCCATTATTGTGAAAGTTTCAACCAATTTGTCTTTTTTTGTGTGTGTTTTCCACATAAATTGGCATTAATTTCTTTCAAATGTAATGACTCCTAATCCATTTTGTTTTGAGCGGCGTTGTGAGAACATTTGTAGATGATTGCACTTACTCAACAGAGGAGCACATGAAGACATCGAATATGGCAAATTATCTCTTTTGGACTAGCTAATAAAATTAGTGTGGGAAAGAAAGGTGGAGAAATTTTCAAAATGACTTTTTGGGATATCCCAAGTCAGAAATGAAAAATAGGCCACAAGAATAAGAACTAGAAGTATTTGGAATTTGTGAGGAACATTTCCAGAGCAGAGAACACTCTTTAGGGAGTGTGATTCTGAGAGCTGAAACCTAACCCTCAGGACTTTCTCCTATGTAGCAGTGGACACTTGTCACAGATTTACGAAAGTAAGAAGTACCACCCTCACTCATTGTTGGATTTAAAAACCTTAATCAGTACTCACTCCTTATCAGGAAAAATTAAAAGATCATGAGAAAAAAAAATCTTAAAAATCTTAAGTTTAAGTCTTTGTTTAACTGAGCAGATTCACATCTGGCTGAGGACTGGAAGTAATAGTGGAATATTTGTAATTCTATTCTAGTAATCATAAATGCAACCAGAAAGCAATCATGTAAATATAAGTAACTTACTATCTGTCTCAAACCAGACGCAAGAAATCTATGTTTCACTGTGGAAGAAAGGAGGAAAAAAGTTTCTTTTTAGAACCTGCTACTCCAGTTAGAATCCATTGGCCAAAAACAAAGAATAGTCAATAGTCACTCTATCCGATCTTGTGAAACTGATGCTAATCTCCTTGGGTTTTAGTCTACTGTCCCAGGCACAAAGTGGTGAGGTCAGCTTTACCTTTACCAGATGTTGAGGAAAACACTTGTTATATAGCCAAGCTCTGCTCTGTTAGCAGCTTATAGCATTTCCCAGCTGGATATAATTGGCATCATTTAGCTCAGGAGGTGCTTGATTGTGAGTGTTCGTCTTTTGTCTTTTTTCTGTACTCACCACCTTCTGACTGTTCAGAGTTTTTACAAACCACATTACTATCCTTTTGAATTCTAAAGATGAATGCCCAAAGTTGAAGTAAAACTTCCGTAACAGAAAGGTTCAAAGCTGTCAAAATGAATGAGATTTATTTATCCTGCATTCTACAATTTTTAATAATAAAATGAGATAGACATGAAAGTAATAAAAAAAAATTGTATGTAATATAAACACATGACTATGTTTTCATTTCCTTTGGTGGAAGTCTAAGGTCTTAATTTTATAACTTGAAATTAGGAAAGATTTGAAGTATTCTCATATTAGTAATACTCAATGTAAGCATGTAGTAGGCACAACTGATTAAAATTAGGGGTAATTAAACAACTTTGTGAGGACTGGAGGTAGACTTTCATTGGACTAGCAAATACCTGGGTAACAAGTAATTATCTCTTAGGCATTCAGAGATTCATGAGCCGAAAAAGGGCAAAGATAACTTTTCGCTATGGAAATCAATTGAATCACCAATTCAGACATTGGAACTGAAGTCATACTAATGCAATACCCTTAAGTGATTCTTGTTAATAGGACAAGGTAGCATTAACATTTAGCAGTAATTTTACATTATGTAAATGTCATTTTCAACAGTTCATATTACTATATTAAATTATAAGTACATTTCTTTTGAATATCTCATAAACATCGTTAGAGTCATACTTCAAGCTTTTAAAAATTGTTACAGGCATTGGAATGCTAATAGCTAGTATTTCTTGACTTGGTAAATTATATATGCAGTTAGTAGCATTATGAGACTAGCTGGTATCTTGGGACTTTGTTATGGCATGAAGAGCTTTACCTGTTAGTTCAAGAAGTGCTTCTATTTTATTTTTTAGAACAGAAGTTGTTTGGATTGCAATACACTAAATACTGAAAGTATATTAGCCCAGGAAAAATTCTCAATGATCCCCCAAACCCAAGATGTAAAGGAACTGAAATTAGCCCTATTTGATTTTTGCTCTCTTGAAATACAACTAAATTTTGGGGGAGAGAAATGGATTTGAATTCAAAACAAGTTCAAGTACACTAGAAACCATTTAAGAAACATCTACTTGAATTTGATCACATAGTAAATACTACTTTATAGCTGGCTTTTCCCTTTGAACATAATAAACAGATTCCCAAGTCAAATATTCATCCATAACATCATGTTAATTGATATCTAGCACTATATTCCTTAGATGAAACAATTTCTTAAATATGTAGGTTGTTTCTAATTTTTCATTATAATGGATATACTCTAACATTGTGAGCGTTTTTAGCTTGCCCTATTTGAGTGCCTTCAATGTATTTTGTTAAATATTCATAGCCACTTCGTGAAACAGTTTCTATTATCACCATTATTTAAAAATGTGGACATTAATAGTAGTAGGCCCAGTATCCCAGTGAAAAATAATAAAACTAGGATTTTAATCTAGCAGCTGTGACTCTGGATACCATATTTTCCAATTATAGTTGGAAAAATTATTTTCCAATTTTAGTCGATGTACAATATTATATTAGTTTCAGGTGTACAACATAATTATTAGATATTTATATACCTTATATAGTGATCAACCAATACCCATCTGATGCCATACATAGTTATTGCAATATTATTGACTGTATCCCCTATGCTGCAGACACCATATTCTTCTGTACTTTAAGCATTCTCTATTTTAAGTAACACCATGGTGAGCATCTTTATAGCTACCTTTTTATTCACATCCTTATTCCTCAGGTATGAATTCTTAGAAGTGGAATGGATGTGCATGCAGAGTTTTGAGACTTGCGAAAGTAATCAATTGCCCTCGGAATGCTGCACTAATTTACATCTCCATCAGAAGTGTATCTGAGATATTTTCCAGAGCACCTGCTTATCATGCCTATCAGTGGAATTAATAGTATCTTAATTGTTTTTCCAATTTGATGGTCAAAAGGGTAATTTTTAAAGCCTCATTTTTCATTTATTGATATGAAATTTTGAATTTACATTTCAGAGAAATCATTTATTATAAAATGGGCAAAGTTAAGCACAACTTATCACTTTTATGATCTTTCTTCCTTCGGTTACTCTGCATACACAACCAAGTGAACATTCTTTAGGATTTGTTAGGAAATAGCATTCACTTGATACTAGATATTTTCAATACCTGTCACTATTTATACCATCTTATTTTATTAGTTTTGTCGATGGTTGGTACCTTTACTTACATGGTCCTTCACACTTTTCAAATGTTTTTCTGTATATCATTCAACAGATGGGGTAACGAAAATTTAAGGAACTCTGATTAACATAATTTGATTTTAATATGCAAGACTTCTCTGGAACACCAGTTTTTGTTTTTTTGTTTGTTTGTTTGTTTTTATAAATCTGTAAGATCTCAGGAGAATAAATTTATAAGTGTTTTCCAATTGCTTGGGCTTCATAAGCAACTCCAAAGAAAATAGACTTTCACAGAAGATGTGAAGACTCCTTCAGGAAACACCTTTCTAAACAGTGTCAACATGTGCAGCACTTACTTGGTAGGGGCTAAGGGCAGAGTTTAGGGGTGGACTCTGTGTATGTGTGTGTGTGTGTGTGTGTGTGTGTGTGTGTGTGTGTGTGTGTGTGTAGGGGTATATCACAGGAGGAAAGAATGATAAGAAACAGGAGAAGGGATAAAGAGTCCTGGGAAAGGCTTGCTTTGCATTGCATCTCATAGTGTAATGAAGGAAACACTAGGTAAACAGTTGACCGAGCTTGATAAGAAAATAAGAATAATGCTTATGCTTGAACATCCTAGGATAACTTCAAGTTCCAAAAGAGTTCTCTTCAAATTCTCAAAATATTCTTCCTTCTTTCAGCAAATAGCTTTTATATACCTGTGACATTTTATTTTGCATGAGATTTGCGACACTTGCATTTTAGCACACACTCTGACACCAATGAACTGTGTAAGAAGGACGCTTAGCCTCCCTGGATGCTAGTTTTCCTAACATTAAAAGGAAGATTTTTGTGAGATAATGAATAGAAAAGACGTGGTAAAAAAACAAACAAACAAACAAAACAAAAAGTGATTTATTAATTTAAAAGGGTAGAGGCAGGAGATCAGGGAAACCAAGGCTGGGTTGTTAGAGCATGAGAATCTGACCAGCACTGCCATACCCCAGGCAACCCCAGGAGGACGGTGTTTTATCCATTTCTTTAAATAAAATCAGAGGTGGAGCATCTATGCCGATAATGAGTTCCATGTTCTCAAATGAAGTTCTTATCCCAACCTCAGGACAAATGAAAAACATCTATTGGCCATCTACAAAAACTCCCTTCTTGATCTTAAAGAGTTTTTCAGGCAAGTGGAAGTATCACCCTCTGTAATTTGGGTGTAGAAAATCTCTATATAATTTAGCTTGCAGAGGTGATTTAAATGTTTGCAAAAATATATTTTTAATCTAAAGGAATTACGATACTAGATTTGAAAATGGAAACCACTGATACACATTCAAGTCCAAAATATTTACTTCCCAGAACCAGGGTGAAGTCTCTGGAGAACCAGTACTAGTTATTAGCTCATTTCTTTCAGATGCACTGGAATGAATCTGCTACTTTGCCAGCACAGTTCTGAAACACAATATTTCATCTCTGGTTGAAATTCCTCTAAACAAGACCATGTGCATTTCTCCTAGTTTATTGTTCATCTTTCGGAACATAAACCAATGCAGTTCATAACAATAGTTAAAACATGTCTCAGGAGTCTTGGTGGGTAAAGCTAACTCCTCAGCAGAGCCTGGCACTTGTAGAAGATCAGTAACAAAGGAAGGTGAGAGAGGGATCAGGAAAGTTCTAACCAAGACTTGGATCCCACCCTCCAGCAGACTTTGCATTCCTGCTAGGACGGAAGGAGAGAGAACATGGTGAAGCTTAAGTGGAGTGTGCAGGCAATTTGTGTGTTCCGAGGAGTGCACTGAGCTCACGCAGGGCTAGAGACAAGGTGCCAAGCAAAAGAGGGTAGAGTCAAGGTGGTGCTGACCTGGCTCAGGAGCAAGCAGGTCAAAGGCAGAGCTGCCGCTTCTGTGTATCATTTATCTGCTAGAGTTCTACTCTGAGAGCAGACTTCTGGTCTCTGTGGAGTATGAGTTGATACTGATCTGTCACAGACATGTGCGAAAGCTATATGGCGGCACCCAGGGCTACAGAAGCCATGTTACAGATAAAACCAAGATAAGGAGAAGCATTGCAAAGACTTTGAAGTCATGTAATCTGAAGTCATGTTTTTGCCACACCCCACTAGTGTGACTATGGGCAAATTATTGGACTGCTCTTGTGCCTCAGTTTTCTCATACATAAAATGGAATAATAATAGCACCATTCCCAAATGGTTTTTGTGAAGGTCCAATTAGATAATGCTTATAAAGTGCTTAGTAAGGTGTCTGGTGCATACTAAAGCCTGAATATTATCTATTACTCATTATTCTTTGACAAACTAACTCTTACCGCCAGAGTGAAAAAATGCCACCAGCCTTCAAACTAGCCTCCTCTCTCCCTTCCTCATCTCACTTTTCCTGGCTAATAACAACTCCTTTTCTAGGACTCACCTCAGGTATCATCTCCTCCAGGAAGTCTTCCCTGGTTGTTTCCCACCTTCCAGCCCATCCCAGTGTGGCTCATTGCCATCTTTGTGTTCCCATTATTTTCTCCAAGGATATCTCCGTACTTCACACATTTTATTATAATTATCCTTTCTCAAGTGTGTCTCAAGACTGTACTTTGAGAAACATCATAGACCATTCGTCTGAGGGTCTCAGACGAACCTAGCAGAGGACATTGACAGAGCAGGTTCTTAATCAATGGTAACTACATCATACCGGCTTGAAGGCAGGCTGGTGGAGAAAGCCTTTCCCCTGCTGGCTTCTCAGCCTAGGCTACACCATGGCCCAAGGAAGGTCTCCGACTCAGATGGACCTGTTTCTTTTTCTCTTCTACAAAGCAAAACAGACAGTTGAGCCATTATCGAGTAATTCAGGCAAGAGAGGCAGCCAAAGCACATGTTTTTATCTGAGTTACCCAAATTGGCTGACTCCCCAGCCTGCAGTTACTGGGTAATTGTTCAATCTTCCACTTGGCTTTTGCTGTGTAAATGTGGCCACAGAGTCTTTTCATTTCTGTTGAGCAGCTCCTCCCATCCTCTACATAATACAGTTTAAAGCATAAAATTAACCTTTCACCATGCCCATGGTAGTTGTTCTAGGCTGTCAGCTGACCTCGCTCCATTAGTATTCCAAGTGGGTTGAAATGTTTGGACAGGATGTAATTGGTAAGTATTTTAACGTGTTTTATCTGTGTTCTGGATAATCTGCTGTTGACTCTTCTCTCTTTTGGTATGAGAGAAGAGGCCACTGAGACACACAGAATATACATATGTACGCACACATGCATACACATTAAAAACAGCATAAGTTTCACATGCTACAAACTTTCTATATTTTGGCCTCAGGAATCCCTTTCTTAGTAACCATGGCTCACTGTAGTTAGGGAAATATCACAGGGTTTGGTCTCACAGTCAGAGCCTTGTTCTAATCCTAGCCTAGTCCAGTTTTACCACCTATGTGACCTTGGGCATATCACTTACCAGTTCATTGCATGCTGTTTGTTTTACCCTTCAAATGTCTCTAGAATCAACCCACTTCCCTATATCTTTACCACTAACACCTTGTTCAAGCCATCTCCCATCTGGACTATTAAAAATAGCTATACATCTGTTTTCCTAACTTCTACCCCTTCTCTCCTAAAGGATGTTCACAGAGTTCTACTGCTTCCGTCCAGGGACTTCCCTTCACATTCAGAAGAAAAGCCAACATCCTCCGTGGCCTTGAAGGGCACTTATTAAGAGATCACCCCCAGCCCTACCCCATCACTTTTAGACCTCATTTCCTGCCCTCACCCCCACTTACTCACTCACTCACTCACTTGCTTCCAGCCACACTGGCCTCCTGATCTACAGGACAGTGAACAGGATAAAATAATGCTCAGGTTTGCCATTTGTGTGACCCTGGGAAAGGTGCTTGATCTCACAGAGTCTGTTTTCTCATCTATAAATGAGTGCACCACTCCTTCCCTTGCAGGGTTACCATGAGGATTAAAGGAGATAGGAAACATAAAGCATTTAGCACAGGATCTGGAGTATTGTTGGCCCTGAATTAAGAAGTGGTGGCTATTGGGGTGAGGAGTAAGGTGAGGAGGAGGTGGAAGGGAGCAGGTGCCTGAAGTGTAAAGCAGCATTGGAGCTTTCCTTAAAATGCAAGAACACTCTCTCACAACCAGGCCTTCAATTTCAAGCCCAATTTCTGCTGACATTCAGCCCGAGCCTTTTCTCTGGATACTCTTAGTAGAAATATTTATACTCCTAACTATCACTTAGCCATCTAAAGGCACCGTTAATCTCCCCTGTGCAGCCACCCTCCCAGCCCACAACTCTATTGGTCTGGTCTAATGGAGGCCAATTCCTTGAAGAATTTATTCCTCCGAAGCTTGATTGATTCTGATTACCTTTTGTGGCCCCTCTCCAACTTCTCCGTAGCACTACTCATAGCTGTGGGTTCCGTTTAATAAAGCCTCCACTAATGCTGAGGGGAACTCCCGGTCTTTGCCAGTGAATTAGGTTCTCTTATAATCAGGCATCGTGGTGCTTCCCTGGTCTCGCTGCTAAACAAAGACAGGTAGCCTGATGGCTCTGCCAACTCCATTTTTGCTTTATCAACAGATACTCTAGGGCCACACTTCTGCATTGCCAAAGTAAGTGCTGTTCAGACTCTCACCTCTGAGCTAGCATGTAGCCATGCTAGCCCAAGTCTTATGCCTGCTGAACAATTTCTCGTTGTTCAGCTATATATGTTCAAGACTTCAGTGCTCCTGGGTCAAGAGTTTCTTTTGGACTATTGACTCTAAGAATAAATAGATTTTAGATCAGGTATGTACTCCAGTAGTTGGAATTTTATTAAGCTAAATGGGCAAATAATATAAAATTGTGCTAAATAACCCAAAGAATTGGGTAAGTGTTGCCCATTGGGTCTAAATAGTAGCACGGAATTACTCAGTTGGCCAGAAAGGAAACATAAAAAGACAACTTCCCTATGAACTACTGTGACTGACTTTTAAAACTTCCCAAGCTTGACCAGACTATTTAATCTTTCAGAGGGTCTGTGGGCCTCAGGAGCCAGGAACTGCAGAAAGTGCTTTAAAAATCATTGAAACATGTGACCCATCTATCTCCTTACAAATCAATGACCAAAAAAAGTAACATGTTTTCACTAGCACTCTAATTCAGTGCTTCTATAATTTTCAGAAACTTGAGAGTCATCTGGAGACTTGGGAGATGTTAGAAATGGTAATTCCCAGAGATCCTGATTTGCCACATCTGGGATGGGGACCAGAAATCTGTCTCTTATAAGCACCCTGAGGGATTCTGTAGCATTCTGTGACACTTTTGAGAAACCCTGGGGCAGTGGGAAGAAATTTAAACAATAGTTTCATGATTAATGATTCTGGCTCTGTAGGTGCTAATTCACACTGTGTTTGCCCTCATTAAGCTACTATTTATTTACTAAGAGTCTTCCTTGAGCTGGGGACTTAAAGTACCTTACATTTTATTCCTTACTACAATACCACAGGGTAAGTTACTCTCATCCCCACTTTACAGATGATACAATTGAGGTCCAGAGTGGCCAAAAAGTTTCCCAGTAGACTGGAATTTGAACCCAAGTCTTAGATTTGTTTTTTCATTTTTTTCCTATCTTTTCTTTCTTTCTTCCTTTTTTTTTTTTCTTTTTTTTTTTTTTCCGTATATGTTATGGTGAACGTTGAGAAACGGTGAGACAGGTGGCCTGGGAGCAAAGGTGCATTCAGAGCTAAACTAGCCCTGAGTGTTCAAAAAGTTATAATGAACATTTGGGTCTATTTTGTTTACACCAAAAATTCCTTTTGCTGATTTTTTTTTTTTAATTCCATGAAAATTTTTGACCGAGATGCTATTTGGCATTACACAGTTGCCAAAATGTGAGTCAGTTTTCTCGATGAGTATATTTGGTACCTCACACCCACATATTTTCAAATATTCAGACATTTTGGCTAGTCACAGAGACACTGGCTTGAGCCTAGTTTTTTACTTTTCAGGTAGGAAATCTGAGTTGCCAATAGATGAGGCCAATTTTTTTTTTTTTTTTTAGAGGGAGTTATATATTTTCTTCACCTGGTATCCTAATCTGCATGGATGTTAACCACTTCTTCCAAAAATGATAAGGACTTAATATGCTTGGTGTTGTCAAGGTCATTGTCATATGAGAATTCCTTTCCCAAAGTGACTGACAGTTGGAGATAAAGGGAATTGGTGTTAACAGGCATGTCCTCGTGCCTCAAAAAGAAATGGCCCAAGCTGGAACCATAACATTAATGCTTTGCCTTTTAAAATTGTGATTTTTTTTAAGATGGTAAAGCTTGGAGTGAGTAAGAAGACAGCACTAGGGGAAGACTGCTGTCTCGTCTCAGATTTCAGTTGATGCCTTATAAGATTTCTCTTCCCTTTCCTTCTTTCCTCCAAAGAAAGACTGATAAGCAGGGAGACAAAGGCCACTTTAGAGACTGAATGGCCAAGAGAGAAGGAGCATGGTGAGTCTGAGGCTTTGCTGATGAGCCGAGTAGAATGGCTTCAGCTCCTACACTGAATGTTGAGCCAACTTCTTAGCAGAATGATTGGTGTTCATGAAGGACAAGAGATCCTGGACTAGAAACTTTAGAGATGCTCTGGTAGAATATTAGCAAAGAGATTTGTAAAGCAGCTGCTTGTCTCATCCCTGGACTTTTCAAAGCTTCCTCATCTTTCATCTCTCGAAGTACAAGAATTCTTCTCTTGTAACAATACTTTAATTCTATTTTAATACCCTTATCCATCAAATGGGGTTTTACAGTCTCATTTCATGACCTTATAACACACAAATACCGCATATCACAATTATTTGGACTGCTTCTTAGAGACTGTGAGGCCATTACATTATTTCTGAGATCTTCAGTGAGTTACACTTGAATATAATTTATGAATTACTTTACTCTTGTAAGTCCGGGCCTAATAACCATTGCTCAAACAGATTTTCAAAAAAGACTAGGGATAATTTGACTGTAGTCACCATTAAACTTGTCCACTCAAATTCTTTTAAAGCTTTCTTTGACAAAACGTAACTTCACACCATGATGAAATGAGGAGAGACTGGCTGGATAAAGGAGCTTATCTCTCTGCCAGTGTAAGATTTTCCCCCAACCTCATGTGCTTCATTTTATTTTCCATAACTCTCAGTATGAATCACGTCATTTCCTTTACCAGGGTATTCTGAAGCTCAGCAAGAATATGGTTAGGACATATTTTCCTGAGCATCTGCCTGAATTCTCTTGCCTTAAATATTGTTAAATCTCTCTTCTTTTAGGCATGCTCACAGACTCAATGTCTTGCAGAATGCTAGAAGGGTCTTTAGGGACCATCTTATCCAGTACCCTCATTTTACTCTCTGAATCCAAGTTCCCCTCCCTTCCAGCCTCTCCTTAAAAATGGAAACAAAATTAATCCAGTTCAGCCCCTCACCTGAATCTCCAAGGAACAACCTGGGCTCAGCTAAGCGATTTGCTTGCCAGCAGGGTCTCTATGGCATCACAGTGCTGCATTTAAGTCTTCATGACACTACCTGCTTGTACTTTAAAATAGCTCTCAGCTGGAAACCCTAACCTCAAACTCTGAATTCTGGCATTCGGCATCTCTTTCTTTCGAAAAAAGGGCTCCATCATTAAGACTTGATTGTTAACATGCTCAGCTTGTTCTGGGAACCCTTTGGAAGCCTCCATTTCTCCAGGAAAAAAAAAAAACAAACAACACGGCAATATTACTATCTGACATTTAGTGAACACTTATTATGTCTCAGGCACTATTCGAATGCTTACATGTGTTAACTTGTAACTTTAATCCTCCCTACATCCCATGAGTTAGTTATTACCATCCCTATTTCACATTTGAGGAGACTGAAACATGGGTCACAAAGCTTGTAAGTGGCAGAGCAAGGATTTAAATCCAGGCAGTTTAGCTCCAGACTTTATATTCTTAAGCATTATGGTATCCTGTTTCCAAAAAATTAAGGTGTAAACAAGAAATCATCTTAAGTTACCAATTCATGTAAAAAAAAAAAAAAAAAAAAAAAAAAAGAACCTGACCTTAAAAATATTCTAATGAAATAACTGAGAATTCATTCTAATCATAAGTTCTTGGTTCCTATCATGGAAGCTTCTAGAATCCCAATTAGACTTCCTCAGTCTAAAGAGTTCTCTATTAGTATGGCCCTGAAGAGAAAACATTTTTTGTCTGTTGAAGATTCTTCTGTTGGCTGTCGTACAACATGGTATCACTGAAACATTGGCAGACTGGTGACTTGATCATGGACCCCCACCCCCTAGCCTAGCAATCCTGGAGCTTGGTAAAAAAATTTTACAAAACTGCTGAAGAAGAGAAGAGTCCCTCCTTCTGTCCCTTGTGCAGCTGGGGGTTCTCTAAGTGTAGACAAAGAGGATGCCTCTCTTCTGATCCCCTATCCTGGGTGCACTCAGCTATAGAATCTCCCTACCCCCACAAACCCAAGTTCTCAATCATTTTACATGCTTGGTTCTATAGCTTCTCTGTTTGACACACATGCACACACACATGCGTACATACCACAGCTATTTCTCCCAAGACAAGTCTGCAAGGGTTTGGTTCTGAGAACCAGCTCCTTCCCCTAACTCTGTACTCTAGCCCTAAAATCTCAGCCTCAAAATTCATCCTATTTCTTGTTTCAGGATAAACATCATTTCCTCTAGAAAAATCCCCCCACCTCCTCCCCAACAACTCCTTATCAAAGGCAGGACATGATAAAGTGCTACAATGCATGGTAGCAGTTGGAGTATATCTTTACCACTCGTGGTTTTCATGAGAAGGAACTTTCTCTTAACACTTCTGGCCAACTGCCTCACCATTGACTCCTCCCTATAGAAACAGGGATACTAAATGACTGAGGTTAGGAGGAGTGCTGGAAATGGTTAGCTCCTTAGTCCTCCTTTAACTGGGAGCCAGCTGTCCTTGGGGAACAGGCATTTCACTCTGCTCTTACTAGAGAACTTGGCTTATGTATGCAGCAACAACAGCCTTCCTATTAATAAGCCCCAGAATTAGACAAATGAGCCACTCAATCACAGGCAGTTTGGAAAGCTTTAACCCCTCTCCCATTGGGGCCGCCTCTGTGCACTTACAATATGGGGGCAGCAACAGCTATTGTTGTCAGTCATCAAAAGTTTCCCCAAGAGCTGTGCACTATCTCATCCAATCTTCATAATATCCCTATGAAGAAAATAATCTCACTATTTTCACATGAAAGTTGAGGAAGTTGGAGTTTAGATTGGTCAAGCGATTTACCAAGGTCATACAGCTAGTGTCTTAGCCCAAGTCGTTAGAAAATAAAACTTATAGAAAACTTATGTGCCAACACTTTATTGGGGGGTATGTGTATGTGTGAGTGTGTGCGCACACACAATTCCCGAGCATCATAAATGAAGTAAAAAGAAAAGTGAGACAAGAAAGGTGGGAAACTGTATTCAAAGTGGTGTTTTACTGTGAGCTTTTCCCACAGATGTGTGCTTGGTCACATGGAATTCTCTGGAGAGTCTAGACATCGGTGTTGAACCACTTTACCTCAGAACAACCCATCACGGAGAGGGAGATTATGCAGTTTTTCTGTTCTCTCCTTCCTATCTTTTGCCTTTTTATCAAAGCCTATCCCATGTGGTGTTAATTTTCCTGCACTTCCAGTTTGTATCACCTGTCCCCTCTCAACCATTTTAGGGAGACAAAGCCTCCATGAGTCTTGTCAGTTGGGCCTAGGTGCTGATGTCATTGTAACTTCTGCCACAAAGGGTTCAATGCAGGGAGAGACCACAGGCGGTGTCAGAGGGAACAACCTGGACTCTATGTGGCTGGCTTGCCAAAAAACCTGCAGATGAGCCAGGTACAGATAGTAAGTGGCAGGGTAGAGTCCAACCCAAGGCAATGTTCTTCCAGGTAGAGCCCAGTCTTGTGGCCATTGATTCTATAGTTCATGTTCAAGAAAAAACAAACCCCACCCAGAAAAGTCAGTTCAGCACTGTGCTGGGTACCAGGAAGAGTATCAAGATGAGATCTTTATCAGAGAAACATACAGTAGAATAGATATAAAGAGAGTTTTAGTTATGGGGCCTGGCAAGTCTGTAGGGAAGTCCAGCAAACTGGAAATTCATGTAAGAGTCATTGCAGTCTTGAGTCTGAAATCTGAAGGGCAGATCAGGTGGGCTGGACACTCAGGCAGAGTTTCTCTGTTACAATCTTGAGACTGAATTTCATCTTCTCTAGAAAACTTTGGCTTTTGATCTTCAGGCCTTTAAATAATTGGACGAGGCCCACTCACATTATGGAAAATAATCTGCTTTATTCAAAGTCTATTGTTTACATATTAATCACATGTAAAAATACTTTCACAGCAACATCAAAACCAAACAACTGGTCATTATTAGCCTAGACCAGTTGACACAGCAAATTAACACAATTCATCCTCCATATGGAAATTATGATCTTGGAGGCACTAAGAGATGTTAGAAGTTAGTAGACTGAGGCGACTGCAATTTCCTAGCAGAATCTATAGCTGAAACATAGGAAATCTGTTACTGCTCCATGTATAAACCAAGTTCTCTAATAACAGAATTGTTCATTCTTTTATCTTCATAAAGCTTCTTTCCAATGCCTTGTGGCTAGTCTGCATTCAAATTTGGGAGGACGTTTCTGGGCTCTCCAATAATGAGATTTGCTCAGGTCTCTGTTTATGAACAGCTGCCCAGATGGGCTCTTTATGCCTATACCCATGACAAAAGGCTCTAAGAAAACTCTTTAAGGAGTAGGAGAAGGAAATGGCTTCCACCATGATGTCCCATTGCACAGGTTTCATCAAAGTAAAGTCTTTCAAACTGACGGCAAAAAAGAGTATGGTTCCTGGGAACATCGCTCATGAGCTCCCAAGGAGCTTTGAAAGGACAAAGCTGTGATTTCCCTAGAACCAGCAATGATTGTGTAGGCTCTTGACATAAAGGATTCAAAACGATACTACCAAATAAGTATTTAATAGATGAGAAAATTGCGATATACAGAATTTCAGTAACTCACCCAAGTTCCCGCAGTGAGTAAATGGCTGACCTAAAAAGAGCTGTTTATCACAGCAGTTAAAATTAGAAACTGCGGATAGCAGTTCTGAATGCTTAGGGTCCAAGTGAACCTGCCTAAACTGGTGTCTCGCTTTGAGTAGGCAAATGAGTGAATGAATCATTAGTCAAGATGTTTTTACTGAGTAAGCAGGCTTTTATTTGGCAGCGTTACCCTATTTCAATGAAGTCTTACATAACTCCAGTTGATTCCAGGAAGGAGCCAGACAAAGTACTTCTAAAGATGTCCCTTTAGTCTCCACCAATAAGGCCCAAGGAACTGTCATAAAATTGCAAAACAGGGTCAAAGCAAAGTTTGGAAACTGTCAACTGGCTACAGCCCCTAGCTCAGCATGATAAATGGTGTTACCATTTATGTGAAAAAGTCCTACCTTGGATAATAAGGTGTAAACATGGGATTCCTCTTATTTCAGTTTCTGTTAACAATAAATGCCAAATTCCAAAATAAATTTTGAGATAGACCTTTTTGGCTGAGAAATTGGTAGAAGACTTATCTGCAATATGTAGGGTATAAAAGGGCTGCGTTGTTGGAGATTGGAAAGGATCTTGTGGAGAGAAATTGGAAAGTCCCTTCCATGTCATTATCTCAATTCAAGAGAAAGGGGCTTTAGTGGGTCCAGTTGGAGAGCTGGATACTCACTGCCTCTAGTTGGCAGGCACAGGGAACCAAGGGAGAATGAAGAGAGAAAGGCTTGCCAAGCTGCTTTGCCAGTGGAACAGAGAAATGCTTCACTGGAAAGGACCTGCATTTCCAGATTACATGTGTGTATAAACAAGCCATAGTGGGATTTTTATTTTTTTCTATAGAACACTAAAGCCTCAGCAGAAGAGAAGCTGGAGAAAGATTCCTAAAGGTAGAGGGGACCGTGGACATGAGATTTCATAACAGAGCAGCCCAGTAGGGCCTTTCCTTCCCTCTCATCTCTCCTCCATTCCTTTGCTTCTACCTGGCAGGGTCAGAAATCCAAGTGAGGGAGCTGGGGGAGGAGAAGCAGCAAGAAGCTGGGAAACAGAGATGGAACAAGCCCCTTTGACATCCTTGTCATTTTCAATTACTGATTTGAGGCTGTGTTTTTTACATCAAGTAGCTGTAGAACTTTCTTTTATGTAAAAGGGAATGGGAAAGTCAGAGGTAATCCAAATTTTTATCCAAGTAGAGAAAGACTACTCTAAAAGAGCAGGTTTGAAGAAACAGTGTGAGATGAAAGTCAATTTTCATTTATGTCTGTACCCACACACTTTGCTTATCTAACATACTAGCTTTATTTATGTCCAGATGAATTATATACTTTGTACCTTCTTCTTATGGATTCTAGCCCAGCCTTCAGAAACTCACAGATCAAAACTTTCTATATGACAGTTCTTGAAACACTTGGCAGAAACTCGTCCTGTCTCCCCCGAACTCCTTGTGGCCATGCTCATTTCTCATGAACCATTGCTTTACAATTCCTTCTCCCCTGGGCTCCATCCTCCAGTACTACTGCCATCAGTCTTGCCTCTCATCCATACGAAGCACAAATCTTGGTACAGCACTCCATCTTTGGAGACTCTATTCTTTTCGGTGGCTGCAAGGAGAATTCTTAATGCTCTTCAATGGAAGATCACTGAGGTAAAGTAACCTAGCTCTGAGCATGTGATGACTGCTGACCTTTGCTTTCTCTTCTCGCCATCATTGAGCTTGGGCCTCTAACTTTTGTTACAAAAACGTTTGCTAAGATCTGGGCATCAGTGACTGGCCACAACTTTCAACGTGGAGCCTCACTATCAGACAGTTTTACCAATCCCACTCTGTGGACATTGCTTGCTTTTAACCATCTTCTGAACTTTTCCTTCCTTTTACAAAAAGGACTTTACGTTCCTCTCTACTTATTTTTCATTGACTTTGGCATGTATCAGCACTAACCATTCTTGACATTTTGGCCTGTTCTTTAGAAAAACCCTTCTACAACATTTCAACAGGAACTACCCCCTAGAAATGGTATCAGATAGCATCTGCCATTGTAGACAGCACCATTGCAATTTCCCAAGATAACTTTATGGGAAACAGCTGGCTCTTGCCTGCAGCATCTGACAGATAAATAGCATTATCAAAACATAAGCAGCCTTCTTCTTTCTTGGGATGAAGGAAAACAAACCACCAGTGAGTAAACAGAAATTATAATGCTTTCTTTCTTTTTATTGATTGATTGATTGATTGTATTTAGTCAAACCATTTTTTAAAAAAGAAAGTTTACCATCAAAATTTGGGTGATTTGAATGCAAGTTATTAGATCAGCCAAGCAAATCATTAGTTTATAAAAATATCATCATAAAGATAATTCAGCCTTAAAATGAAGAGAAAGGAACTAGCAGCTCATTCTAGTGATTTCAGTACAAGTGGCACAGGCAGCTGGAGCACACAAAATAATTTATGGATTGCGTGTCAAAAGGCAAGTTTTCAATGTCAAGGCCAATATCTCCCACACATCCAGAGATTTAAAATTTTCACTGGCATTTGTAGAGTCAATGATAATAGGTTGCTATAGTAGTTTTATTTTTCAATTACATTCATGTAGGTTTAATTTAGTGCCAAATTCCAGAATGCAACAAAAATACAAGTTAAAGTTTCTCTGGTGATTAAAATTTCTTTTTTCCTCCCTCTATGACTAAGCATTACCCTGAAAGACCTACCTTCTCCACTGAATGATCTGTTCAAAGGCCCCCATTTATCCACTGCGGCTCACAATGTCAATGCTGAGACAATTTCTATACGATGCACTCTCAAGATGAAAGTTTCTTAAAACCTTAAAGCATAAAATTATAATTTCCTCTGAGTGTATCTGCAGTAGAGATTCCTCACTGTGATTAGGCAGTCCCTTTGGCTGTGGACAGTGTGAATAACATCAAGAGGTATTTCAAAATTCTCCTATGAAAAGTTGAAGAAAAATTAAAATAAAAAACTAAATGTCATTTGGGCTTTCCCTCTACCCAATTCTTTCTCCCCCAAAAATTGTAGTTAAATAAATAACACATAGAAAAATCTAGAATCAAACTCATCATCCTCAGTCTACAATTGTAGTTAAATAAGTAATAACACATAGAAAAATCTAGAATCAAACTCATCATCCTCAGTCTACAAAGTAGCTCTTCCTCCTTGATTTTTAATTTATGTTAATTGGACCAGTGAGCCTAACACAGAACATACTCAAGAAATGCTTCTTGGCTTGAATTGGATAATCTGTCTAATATTGGCAACATTAGTGTATTTTAAAATTTATTAGATTTTGTGTTTGTTAACTAGGCCTTATAACATCCCTTTTAGAGTTCTGTCTGCTGAGAAGAGAGAGATTTGTTAACATTTACGGACATAGAGCTGCTTAGTGGCAGATCTGGAGTTAGATTCGTTTATCTTCTAACTTTAAATTTGTTTGTTCTCCTGTGCAGATTCCACTAATATAATATATATAATATTGTATGTACATATATACATACACATATAATTATATATAACCAGTTATATATTATAACATAATAACTCAGAAAAAGCTCAAGAAATAAAAACATCTGTATGTTTTCTAATTATGTTGATGTCACATTTAGTAGCCCTTGCTGAAACTAAAATCTCATCAGAGTAATATTGAGTGTTAATAGTGTCATAAAAATAATGAAAAATATATTTACTGACTCGGTTTAATACGTGTTCCATCAATCAAGAACAAAACACCCTCACTAATGTGGGCAATGTGTATTATCATTCTCCTTCACCACACTGGGCAGCACACTGCTCTGTGAGGGCAAAGACCAGGGCAATCATCCGCATTATTGTCCTCCCAGCGCCTTGTTACACGTAACTAACACAATTGAATTGAATAGGCATGAATATTGACTATTTAATCAACTGCTCATGATATTTATTATTCATTTTTAATTCATTAACAAGTGACCTCTTTGCTATGCCTCTGTCAAAAGGAGGGTAAATAAGACATGGCTCCACCCTCACGGAGGTCACAGCTCAATGAGGAAGACAGACTGATAAAGAGACGTTTGTGACACAAAACAGTCAATCTGCTGGGGGTGTTTGCTCTGACCATAGACGAGAGAATTGTTAACTCCATCGTAGGAAATCAGAAAAGCTTTTCAGGAAAGGATTACTTTTAACTGGGTCTTGAAGCATGGGAGGGCAGAAAGAAATGGTGGAGTATGCAAAGACGCTTAACTAAAGAAATCTGAAAAAGGAGTATTTTCTCTCAAGAACTTAGAAGTCATTACTATCTAAAAAAACTTTTTGGGCTTTCGTTTTGTTCTGACATTTAGGATCATACAAATTATTCTCCATTAATCAAATTTTTGGCTTCAAGTACAAAGCTGCAGACAGATTGTTCCCCTTACGACATTCTCACATGATGATTACTTTTTCCTAAATCTGAAAATTGTTATTTGAAATGATAGTCAGCCTTGACTACATTTGTGTCCCTTTGCTTATTTTGTTTTCACAATGTTGATTTCCACATTATGAGATGTAAATATCATTTATCAACCAGATACTATTTATTTATCATGTCCTAAACAAATAACTGCTCAAATGAAGTAGTAAAATCAAGATTTTTTTTAAACAAACCATCAAAACATCGTTTGTACTAGTCCGAAGGGAAAAAAGAAATTTAAAGGTACACTTAATAGAATAAATTGTATCAGACCGTGAAAATGTTGATCTTGTTCATTTATATCTGTATATTCAAGAACTGAAAGTTCCTGTTAGAGATAAACAAAATGTTTCTATGTTTAAAATGTCTTAATGAATAACAAAATCCTCTTTGGGTAGAAAAAAAATCACCAAGTCTTATTCCAATAATAGTTCTACTATGTTGTGTGGATATTAGCATGTTTGCTTAATATTTTGTTCAAAGAGTTAGAGTCAAAGAAAAGGACAATAACTGATTATGATGCTGGTTAGTTACATGGCTGTGATCATTTGTTAAAATTCATAGACTCATACATTTAAAAGGTTGATTTTATTGTTGTAAATTTAAAATATATATATACATACATATATATATATATATATTTTTTTTTTTTTTAAAGAAAAGAGAAGCAGGAAGGGAGATGAAGTGGACTTTCAGTTTTACCATTTGGAGAAAATTAAACTCTCAGGCCTTCACCTGACACTGCTCTGGACTCCTTTCCAGAAGGCAAACACTTGGTACATTTCAAGCAGAAAAATTAAAACCAATTACCCACACAGGCCAAGAATGAAGAGCAGAAAACTTGAGATTTGACAAGAAGGAAAGAGATCCAAGACAGGAAATTGACTTGGTCAGACGTGTGGAAAATGAAGACAACCCACGAGGCCATTAGTGGAGGTCCCCATAAGACAGCCTCTGCCTCTGCACCCCCACCCCCAGCCTCAGCTGTCTCCAGCTGGGAGGATTTATTTCAGAGAAGCTGTGCCAGCCTCTTCCAGGGAAACACAGTCAGAGCACGTTTTGCTAAGCGATGCTGCAAAGGGAGCACAGGTGGCACGCTGGAAGCATCTTCCTCAGGAAGGAAAGAGGGAGGCAACCACAGCCAGTGCCCCTGATCTTGATCTAAGAAAATTCGACTCTGCTGAACAGATACTGTGGCCCCAAAGCTGAACAAGGGAAAACCCAGTTAACAAGCTTTCATTCTTCGAAAACAATAGAAACAGTGTCTTTTCTTGTCTCCTGTTACTAAAACGCATTGAGAGGCAAACACATTAAGATGGCCTTTAGAAATGATCTGAAGATAATGGGACTGAAAAGCGTTAAAAAGGATATGGAAGTGGATTAGCATCATTGGATAGAAGCCAGTGTTAGATCAAAACTGCACAAGGATTAGCCAAAGAGGATATAGACTAATGCATAACCCCAAGCCAAGCACTTCTGTTAACCCAATAGTCTGTGCAGGGGTAGAACTGATTCTCACAGAAAGTGCTGTAGTTTAAATGAAAGGGAGGAAAAATATGTATAGCCCATCTTTGAGACAAAAATTAAAAATTGCGTCATGTTTGAATCCTATCTACCACTTATTAGTTTTGTGACCTCAGGTGAGTTATTTTATTATTATTATTATTATTATTATTATTATTATTATTTGTATGTCTGCTAGTTTATCCAATGAGAGAGAGAATTAGTGCCTGTTTCATAGTTGTATTAAGTGATAATATATATAAGGCACTTAAAACAGTGTCCGACACATAATAAGTGCTATATAAATGCTAGTTGATACAGTTGTCATATAATAAACATTCCAGATTAGAGTTGGTCTCAGTATGCCGATACCAAGTATATTCTGAAATAACCCTGAAACCTGACCAAGGTCTGTGAATCATGCAGAGACTTGTTTATAAAAATTCCCAAAGTTTTCTTGCTGAGCCATTTACTAAGACTTACACTGATTCTTTCAGGACTTTTAGCCATGTCAGCCTGGAACCCGGTTCTAATATTGCTAGTTCCCAAGGCCCATATTATTAGAATAACAATGAAGTGGCATAAGTCCCAGGTTGTCGAGCAGGTGACTAAGTATCTGGTTGAACTACTTCTCTGAATCCTTTCCCCTTCTTGAGTATAAGAATCCTCCCATCACAGGAGCTGGTATGACATTTTCTTATTCTATGCAAACATTTCAGGTGACTTTTTACATTTTTTATTTGAATATCTTTGTTGCTGAGATGGAGTGCAAGCAGACTTTGCTTGTGATCTAATACACTTCTCCAAATGCCTTCTGGACATCTATATCCAGTTTCTCACTCCCTGCAGGCTCCTCCACTTCTGTATGCAAAGGCAGATTGTTACCTTTCCTATCACCCCATGTGACTGACATCCTTTCTTTCCTGAAAATTACTGCACCATTTTCTTGGTCCTCAGTAAAATCTTCATATGCCCTCAATCTTCATTTTCTCCCTGCATCTCTCTTCTCCATCTCCTCCCTGTCATCTTTGAGCAGCTACCTGCATTCAGGCTTTTCTAGGCTTGCCTTTGACTAGTGCTTCTAATATTTTAATATGTGTGCAGATCACCTGGAGATTCTGTTCAAATGCAGATTATGATTCTGTAGGTCCAGGACAGCCAGAGGTTCTGTATTTCTAACAATCTCAGGTGGTGACAAAATTGCTTGTGCCCTACCACACTCTCAGGAGCAAGGCACATAGTCTTCTAGTGCTAAAATGTTATGGTTTACATAATTCAATAGTAAATAAGATCTCTTCACAATAAAACCTTAACCTATGTTTTTGCCTTAAGTCTTACAACCCCAGCCTACATTTAATCTAATTTATCTAATTAACTTATATTTAATCTAATTAGTTGCTTTTGGGATGTGTTTTTCACTTTCTGCCTTCATGCCTTGCTCAGGTCTGAAATGCCATCTTTCTCCTTTTATTTCTATTATTCAAAATCTTATAACTCCTTAAAGACCTGACACATATACCACTCTGTCCACAAAAAAATTCCATTTCTCTAAAATTTATCCTCTTCTTTAAATGCCAATGATGCTTCGTTTACTTTTCTTAATGATGATTAAAATTCTGCTTTGTAATTTATATGCTTATGGATCTGCCACCTCTCCCATCAGACTCAGGGCTCCTTGAGGGGATGCTTCCAAGCAGGAAAGAATCGTTTAGAGCAAATAAACAAAAGCACTTCATCACTAATTATTCAAAGTCATATAGGCTAAAAATATGAAACATTCAAAAAAAGGCTTAGCTTTATGTAGTATCGTACTATTAGCCGTTACTAATTTGGGGGGTATGCCTTCTACTTTTCATTTATTTACCCTGTACTTCCGAGTGCTGCTTCTATGTAAGATCCCATGCTGAGGGCTGTGGCGGGACCTAAAAGTTAAGGCCAGTGTCCTGAAGGTCTGTGCCATCTGGTGGCAGAGACAGTGAGGGGGTACCTCTGGGGGCTTCCACCATGAATCCTGAGGCACATTTCTGGACAGGAGTGGTGAGTCTGGTCCGTGACCTAATTATTATGTTCTGAAACACTATGACTTTGGAGATAGTATACTTATTAAGCAAACACTATGAGAATTTGTCTAGAAATATACTTTAATTAATTCTGTCCTGTATTTGATTGCTTCCCTTTCAAACATTTATAGCCAACACCTATGCTTTCATCATTCACTCCAGTGTGTCTGTATGAGGCTGACACATTTGACTTTACAATGCCAGGGTGTTTCTCTCGTGAACTTAAGCTCCTCTATTCATCCATGAGTGACTCTCTTGAGAATTAAGTCTCATGGGCACTTTGGATGCCTGTGTGAGGAGGAAGATCTGTGTTGTTCTCAAGCTTAGTGATGAGGGCAAATGAAGACCAGTTTGTGACTTCTGCCTCTCCTGAGAAATTATATTCTTAAAAAGCCTAAATATGTGAATCCCAAACACTCCTCTTTATAATCTGAGAATTAGAGAATTTTAGAACTTGCAGATAGTTTAGGGATAGACCGGTCCATTCTGTCATGTTTCCCTCACTGAGAAAACTGAGTTCCATGATCACACATAAGTTTAGTGGCAGAGTGAGGCCTTACCCTTAAGTTTTCTGAGACTAGGGCTATGTGGCTAAGTAAGAGGGGTAAAAATGACATATATAGATAAATGGTAGATGACAGGTCATAGATAGATGATAGATTAGAGAGAGAGAGAGAGAGAGAGAGAGAGAGAGAAAGAGAGAGAGAGAGAGAGAGTGTCTAAGTGGGAGGAAGAAAACTAGATAACTATGTAGCAATTTTATTATCCAGCTAATTTATCTATCTCTTTATATTTCCTCTATATGTTATGTACTCTATCTTTGGTGTTTTAGATGCTTTATTATATTAAATTTTGACACTAAATTTTGACACTATTACCCCAATTCTAACAGGTATCACCTCAGTTTTACAGATGATAAATCTCGAGTTTCAGGGAGGTGAAGTAACTTGTCCAACAGCGAGTGTGTGGATGATGCCTGCCCCCAGCCCTTTCTCAAGGGAACACTTTACCTGGTGGCCAATAGCAAGGGGGCTCTGCCCGCTGGCAGTATGAGGAGGAGAAAAAGGGAAGTCTTTATTCTTAAATGGTAAGGATATCCTATTCCATCTTTTGGGTTTCTCTCTTCTCCTTTTCTTCCTTCTTCTCTCTGAATCTTAGTGCTCAATTCTTGTGGATTCTACGCCAAGAAACTTCCCCAAGCCCTCATGCTTATGACCTCTGAGATAGTATCCACTCTGAGGCTTCCATTGTGTCCCTACCTCAAATGCTTGTTATGCTTTATAGCAGGTCCTTAAATAATGTCATTTTGGTCAACATAGTTCTGTTATATGATGAAATGCTGTAGGAAATTAACTCTTGTTTATATCAATTAGCCTATGGTAAAATTGGTTTCATTATACGCCATTTCTCTTAAAGTTGCAGAATCTATTGACAACTTTAAGTGAGGACTTACTGTTCTTCAAGCTGCAACCTGTCTCTCCAGCTATAGTCACTCAACAATTGCCTCTGTGCCTGCCCCAACAGTACACAAACAAATGCTCAAATCATGAGACTCATTTCTCCCCCTCCCCAACTCCCTTTTAGAATTCCCATTTCTTTAATGTATTTTTTTTGATATCTCATGCCTTCTTTCAATAGCCTTCCAAAGACAATGCAAGCCCTTCCTTCCCCACAAAGTCTTCTCTCATCTTATTCATTTATTCAAGCATTTAATGAGCACCTACTGTATGACAGGCCCACATGGAGTAGAGGACAAATAGACACGGTCTCATGGCACTTACAGTCTAGTGTGGGCTATAAATAAGTAACTGAGCACTTGTAATTACTGCTCTCAAGGGAAAGCCATTGTATCCCTGGACAATTTAATATACTTTAAAATCTTCCACACTGCTTTCCATCAAGAAAGAGTTTATCGACTATCAAGTTGAATTTTTTTTACGTCTGAGAGATCTGGTGGCAGAATCCATTAGCATGCATTTGCATATGGGTTCTGTGAGAACTATTGCTAGCGCTCTGGAGTTTTGTGGACTGGGACACCTCATAAGTGACTGATAATCAAGTGGTCACTCCCAGGTGGGAAAAATTCTTGGAGCAGTTCTGCATGGATGGAAACAGCCAGGAGCAAGCAGCTGCTCCATTGGGGTATGAACGGGTGGCGCTGGTAGGAATTCCAGTTCTCTGAAGCTTGAATGAAATACACATGGCATACTTTAATGTAAACTCAGCCCAAAGCTGGCTGGGGAACAAATGACAGCCAAATAGCTTGCACTGCTCTAGTTGTGAGTCTTCCTTTGAAGGTTGTGTCAGTAGAGTTCTTCCCTCCAATATCACCATGTTATATAGCTAGTGAGGGTATTCAGTAGTTTGGGGATATATAGCAGAATATAATGGGAACCATTTTAGATCACTTCTTATTTCTGTTCTTAATATCAGAAATATTATCTGGCTAAGCTCCTTGTAGAGCTAGAAAGATCATTTTTAGTATTTCTGGGATGGTAGCAATAGATGAGTTACTGACATACTCTACACTCTATGCTGGGGGCACATACCATACCACCTTCCTGACACACACACATTTGCACATCTTGCACTCAAGCAGGCACACACATGGGCGGGCATAGCGCTCTGAGGCAATCAAGGCCCATCAAGGAAGCTCTCTACTTGTGGTTTATTTTCTGCGTTCAAGTTCCATTAAGTGCCATTTGAGAGTGACTAGTTTATAATGGCCCACACTTGGGGAAACCAGTTCAAGAGCAATTTATATGCCCCAAATTAACATATGCAAAACAACAAAAACAAAGACAACAAATTGTGTCAGGAGGAAACCAAAATCATTTTAAAAAGAAGTTCCAAACAGCAGCAAAAATAAAACAACTGTTTTCAAGATGGTTAACTTAAAAAAAAATCAAGAAACGATTTAATTTTAAAGTAATAAATTAGGAAAATAAAGAGCTTTGTTAGAGTTTGATATATTTTGTATTAGATTTTTGTTCCTTTAATATCTACTTTTTGTAGAAGATTGGAAACATATTTTGTGTTCCAGTATTCTACACCTCCATCATGTAAATGCTAAATTAGCGATCTAAAAATACTTTGATGGTACTAGCAAACCATATGAAAAAGAACATAACTGTAAAATTCCTAAAATCCTTTACTGGTTTGATCTCTCTTGACTCCACTTCTTAAAAATAGAGTAATACTTCAGGTTTCACGTTATACAGGGCAAAATGATTTGCTTATTCATCAGTTTACATGATGAGGTGAAATAAACACTAATTATTTAAATGATATGGTATAAAATGATTTCTAGCCACTGTTTTTTCTCTCTTTTATTGGTACCAACAGCTAATTAGGAACCACTAAAGAAAAGGAATACTTGCTGTTAAGCTTGATTTCTTCTCTGGTGAGTTTATTTAAGATTGCTGGGAGTCATCTTGTCCTGCCTTGGAAAACAGGAGCCCTCATGGAGGCCTGGAACCTGAAGTTTGTTGAGGGCTTCCTATCTAGAAACCTAGTGTACGGAAGTAGGATGAAAGAAATCTTTCTACAGATCTCCACAAACTGATGGGGCAGAGTCTCTAGAGAAAGGCCACCACCAGATGTATAAAGTGCAGCTTTATGGCCTCAGTTTTGAAGGTTACATTCATCAGTTGCACAACATTAAAATTGATATGTTATTCAGCTTTTAGCATTCCTAGAGAGGAAGTAAAGGTTAAGGGACTGTGGAAATGCCATCCAGTTTGCCAGCTTAACAAATCTAGTTTAATGCCAGAATTTAAAATAAAAGGAGAAGGTAATAGTGAAGTATGAGTGAGAAGAGTGGAAATCTCAAAAAGGGGTGTCGTTAGTGATCCAAGAATTCAAGCTTTGTTAATTCTCATGTGGGATTTGGAATGAAGTGCCAGAGATGAAGAGCCATATTTTGAAAACATTTACTATGGCCTGGCTGCAGAGGCGGAGATGGGAGGAGGTTCCCACTGCTATGATGCCCTTTGCTGGCTTCTCAGAGAGGCCCAAATAAGCTACTCTCTGGAACAGGAGCAGGTGGTAAAGTCAAATCATCAAGGGTATCAAAAGTTCTCAGTCAAGATAACGCTGCCCTTCATGGATACCAGACGTGAGTATCTCTAGGTACCAGGCTCTCACAATCTGAACACGATATGCATGCTCTCTTGTCATCTTCCCAGTAGTACTGGGAGGAGGGGATTAGCTTTAATTTTCAGCTAAAAAAGCCTCTGAGTAGTTAAACAACATACCCACAGTCACATGGTAACAGGGTGACTTAGAATCAAAGCTTATCTGGTTTGGTTCTAAGGCCCATCCCAATAGCTACTTTGCTTTACTGCTGGGCTCTGCCATTTGCCTTTCCTGATGCCCTAGTGCGGCTCAGAACTCACAGGTGAAACTACTACTCCACTACATAGCACACGCTGCTAGTTGAAGTCTTCATTTTCATATTTCTCTTTCTTCTACCATCTCCATTTCTATCCAAAGACCCTATTAGAGCACCAATTTCTTTTAGGCAAGGGAAAATGGGATAGAGAAAGAGACTGAGTAGGAGTAAAGAAAGTGAGAAAGTCCAAAAGAGAATCCATCTTAGAGTTGAGAGGAAAAATAGAGAAATACACTAGCTCATCATGACAACAAAGCTTTGGCTTTCGTGCAAAGGCAATGAGGGAAAAGGGAAAAAAAAGGCAGATGCTTTTAAGTCTCTTAATCATAAATCATGCTGGGACATCATTATTTTTTTGTTTGTTTGGGCTAAATACAACTATGTGATTAATTTTATTGTAGCATAGTCTGCTTCAATGCTGTTTATAGGAAGACTGGAAAATATTTTTATTTGTTTAATTATTGGTTTCTAATTTGCTTGACTTTATTTTTCACTAAATTTATAAATTGCTTTCAGAAGGCATCTTACTTACTGTAATGTTTACTTCTTGGATCCTGTGAGAGATTTTTTTTATATATATCTTATCTTTTTCCTGTTTTGTCCTTGAACACCATTCCTTTCCCTAACATATTACCTTCGTTTTTTTCCTTTCTGAGCACTATAGCCACAAATGCAGCTGTGCACATCCATGTGACTGGAACAATGTGAAGATTTCACAGTGAGTCAAGTCCAGGCTCACTTTAACTTACATGCAAAATAGAAACATCTTTTCATTTGGTAAGCTTCTCCCACCATTTTTAGCTCTTTAACAGCAAAGGACCAGAATATGAAAATGCCCATGTTTTTGAACCACCAGTGGAAGGGCATTTCATTTCATTCACAAAATTGTTTTCTCCTCTTGTTTAAATTATTCTGAATCATGCAGTATATACAAAGGACTGGAAAAAAAGAGCCAAGGCATTAAAAAAAAAAAAAAAGAAAAGTAAAGTAAAAAAACCTAATGACTTTAAATAGTGAAACTGAATTGATTGCTTTGAAATGTGTCACATAGCTCCCCTTCTTCTCAGAACAGAAACCATTAGAGAAGGTGTTGCCAGATTCTATATTGTTCTCATTACCTTTCATTCCAGGCAATTGAAAAGTATTAAATGGTGGAGAAGGCAGTTTAGGATGGCCTGATTAATTTTAAGACTGTGACATTGTCCTGATGACCAAGTCTTGCATATGATGGTACTGTTTATAAATGAATGAATTCACATGTTTTAATGGAGATTGCTTTGTTTTGTAGGTGATGATAGATTCACTAAGGACTGGAAGTAACTCAGCTAGGTTCTGAGTGAAGTCTTTAATACCCATTTTACCCCAAGACTAAAAACATGGTATATGGAAAGTGTCTTTGGAGAAGTAATTTATTCTTGCTGTATTGGTAAGATATTTCTTTTCAATGGTAATTTATTGAATTGTACTCTTGTAATCATATAGCTGTATTAAAAAAAATATGCAAACATCTAAGGATAAATTGCAAGAAACTGGAGAAAATGTCAGGACACCATTTCATATACCATGGTCTGCAATAATAACTTTATCCCCATATCTTATGCCAACAAAGACTGATTTATAAAGTATGTTCCCCAGCCCAGAACCAGATAATACTAGAGATAATTATTATGCCTGGTTAGAGTTTAAGAGCAATTTCCTGAGGCATCGCTTGTAAAAGCAAAAGAACATATATTGGAATGAGTGCTGGTCAGCTATATAGTAAAAGAATAAAGAATTGTTGCATAGGGTCTGTTTTCCAATACTAGTTTAAACAATATCTATGTTTTGCCTGATGATCTCACAGAACCTTTAATAGTGTGATTTTACTGTGTGGATTCACAAATTCTTTCTAAGCTTTTTAGGCACACAGAAAAATCAAATTATAGTCCAATTTCAAACAATTTATTTAACAATATGATCAGTGCTTTATAGCTAAAACTGAGTTACTAAGATCTAAAGCAGAATTTAGATTTCTTTTAGACCCTAAACTATATTTTTATTTTAAATAAGAAAAGAATCATTGGCTTTATCAGCAAACATCTTACTAGATTTAGAACATTTTAAAAGAACACCAAAAACTGCAAGAACTTTGTTTTGTTTTCATCTAAATAAATCTATTAAATTTTAAAGGAAAACTAATTCTGAAGATTTAACATATAATTCAATTTAAAAACAGACTCATATATTTGTTAAGGTATATCTGAATCTAAGAAAAATTTTAGCTTAAAATAAACCAGTGATAGGTACATTTAATTTTGCCTTGGAAAATTATTGTTGATTAGTGTTCACAGTTTTTAGGTTCTCTAAATTTATCCCTGGTTTTAAAATGATGAGATTTGCTTCTTATGAATGTTGGCAAAACCAAATGAGGGACTGAGCAAACCTGTGGCAAATTAAAACAAAGATCTACTTCTAATTTAGGCTATTGTTTGGGATTTTAAAAATCTCTTATCCATTTAGCTTTGACTTATTTATTTTGTATAAATTATCTTCAGTTACTTGATTTGGCAATCAAAAACTCAGCTAGAAAAAAATGGAATTTTTGAAGATAAATCTAGGTGTAACCCCCAGCCGCCCCCGCCCCTTCCTCGCCCCTCCCCCCCCCCCCCCCCCCCCCCCCCCCCCCCGCCTCAAAAAAAACCAAAAACCAAAAAACAAAAAAAAAACAGCTAGTTGATACAAAAAAGATCCTGTCAGAGAGTCTGGTGGATTTTAAAAACCAAAGATTTGGTCCATTTCTAGCTTAAAGAAATAAGAAGGCAGACAGTTTTTTCTTTTTTCTTTTTTATCTAAATCTTTATTAGAAGAAAAAAACAAATAGGTTTAAAACAATGAGTAACAACAAATTTCATTAAATATTAAACATTTTAGTTATCAAAGATATTTAAACAATACGTTCCTAACATTTCTGCACAGCAGAAACATGTTGATTATAGAGCTCAGACCATCACGTGCTCGTGTGAGTTTGTTTTTGGCATAAAAGAATATCTAAAGTCACATTTAAACAAATGTGATAATAGATAAACTGATAGCAACTATTGTTGGTTCTCAAAGCTTTCACAAATTGTCACGTGTGACTGACATGCCCTTAGGGTGAATGCTTTAGGGCTCTTTACATAACATTGAATAACAAACTGATTTCATTTTCCTTAAAGTTAGTAGTACTAGTAAAGTTATTTAAAATTGAACTAGAAATTATGTTCCTGTTTAGTATGATATTAGCACAATAAAAATTAACATATTATAAGTAAACTGATTATTTTATATCAAAAGTTAGAAAATAAAGTGATATACATGGAACACTCTTCGATGATAATGAACAATCATTTAAAATGGAGCGAGCTATTCAGTACACGAAGTCTGTGAGTGCCCTTGCTCAGGGAAGAGTTTCCCTTTGTAATTTCTCAGTTTCCCTTTTCTACTCTATGTAAAACACTGAGAAATGTAGTCTCATACTTACTGTATTTTCAAAGATCTACTATAGAAAATGTTACATTTTTAAACTTATAGTTTTTAGTTAAAAAAGAAACCCAACAAGTGTCTTTTCAGTTTTTTTTTCTTGCGTATAGTACACATTCATGAATGTCCACTACGCGCAAGGGAATTTGTTTATGCTGCAAAATGTTCTCTATATAGTGAGGATATCAAACCGGTGAACTAAGAAGAAACAAATGCAAGAAGATTTGTTTTAATCACTAAACATTGCAAGTTTTTTTTTTAAACAATGTTTGTAAACTTGCCCACAAAAGCTGGGTAACATTAAACAGCCAGTAAGGCACTTTGTCAGAGAGAATGAAGTAGTAAAGGCTGGATGATTGGCAATTTGTTTAATAGGAAACATTCAATACTTAGAGCAAAATCTGGAGCCGGCTGGTCCTTTTACTGATTTACTATCAAACAGAAGTGGGGAAAACTTTAAAATTTTCTGTTTTGCTTTGTTTATCAATTTTCCCTGCAGAAGTCTTTTAGTTGTAATTTAAAAAATATATTAGGAGCTATCAATTTAAATAACATATCATTTTTCAATCAAATATTTAAAAGAATATTAACATATTCACTAATATTTTCAAAACATCCAAGCCACTCTATTTAAAAATGAATTACAAAACAAAAGGTCTTAGTATAAAAATGTTCCATGATATTAACAATTCCCTTGCGACTTCTGATGGCTTCATATATTACAGTATAAGCTTTGGTATAAAACATGCAAATAAAAGCCAACAAGGTTGTGAATAGTGTTCCAAACAAAGCACTTATGAAACGAGTGTTACACAGACAGCAGATGAGAAAATGGCAAACACACCACTGCAGAATGATCGGAGTTTACACTTCTGCTTCTTAGATTATATAGTTGGCTTCTTTACTATCTTCAGCAGAGATTGAGTCATGTAATAGGGTCTTTCAGTAGAACCATCGTTTCTTTCTGAATCTTCCACTAGGAGGAAGAATGGCATAGAATAAATGTCAAAGCAAAACTGTAAGAGAAGTAACATCGCCATCTGCTGCCTTCCTACTTTACAGCAGTTCAAAATATTTTTTTCTTTTTGTTTTTTAAACAGCATAGTTTGGCATCAACATTATTGTAAACATCACTATGAGAAAACAATCAGCCCTTGTTATTATGTCTGTAAGGTACTATCTCATTCTGTGTACTAGGTCAGATTCTGCCAACAGTACATGCCTTTCAGCTGCATGATTAAGGAAATAACTTTTACCTTCTTTTGAACAGCAGACTTAATTACCAAAAAACCCAAAAGATTCATCAGGAATACCTAAATTCACCTTCAAATTTCTTAAAAGTACAATGCTCTTAATTCGTTTTCTAAATTACCATATTTGTTCAAAATTTGTTTGGCCATCAACAATTTAGATAGGATAGTTTTTTAAAAATGAGATTTGTAAATTTTAGTGTATCTCAAAAATCCTTAAACTGCAGATTTTGAGAAATATTGCTCTTTTTCACTAATTAGTTTAATTTCTTTGTTAGAATATGGCTTCTAAAGTTTTTCCTCAAAAACAACGCTCTTTTTTACTCTAGTGTATTTCAATTACACAAAGAAGTTATTAGCGGAGAATATCTTTCTGATTAGAAAGAAGCCCATAATATCATTAAAACTTAAAAGAATTAGAGATTCTTTAAGTTTTAAAGAAACTATTAAGAAATATTGACTCAAACAGCATTCCCTTTTCTACGATTTTGCTCCCTAGTATTATAGTCTTAAAATATAGCCAAGTTTAGAATGTATTTCCCCATATAGTTCAGTGGAAACCTTTGCTGTGGAGAATTTTCTCATCTAATCAGCAGATATGTCAAACACTTAATACATAGGCCCCATCTAGGACCAAGGATTTAAAATACAGGAGTTACAATTGTTAGACATCTCCAAATTAGTCTCCTTTGCCTTTTTCAAATTTATAGCTCTTAAAACAGTGATTTTCCAACTTTTATTCATATCAGAATCACCTCAAGAACTTTATAATAATTCACAAGCTGTCCCATACCTAAACACAGTATATCAGAATCTCTTGGGGTGGGACACAAGCATCCATATTTATAACAAGTTCTCAGAGTGAATCTGATACAAACAAAAAAATTAAAAATTGTTTTGTTTCATCATTATGAACTTTTTGACTACTTCTAAAGTAGACCTATTCCTTATAATTTCCAATACTTAAGACACAGGTAACTATTTTACTAGATCTTTGTTGTAACTCCTGTATTGTTGAATAATAAAATAATAATAATAACCATCTAGAAAGATAGGTTGCCACTCTTCTTTAAATTATACTTCAAGGAGAATAAGCTTGAAGAAGACCCTTTGCCAAGATATAAAGCCAACTGATACTTTTGACTGCAATAATCTCAGGAAAGTAAGCCAAGAACAAGATGGTGGCCATTTTAAGGACCAACATTTTTAAAATCTTCCTTATTCATCGGCTTCTTGCTATTAAGCTGCCATGGAGTCGGTCTAAATCTAGGCATCCACACTTTAGGATCATTAGCTCTTATATTAATTTGTAACACAATGATATATTTTTGACCTCTTTCTTGGATACATAAATTATATTCAGATCAAAATGTTAGATTGACATGTTCTTTTCTGTTAATACATAAATAATTCTTATATACAACCTTAGCTTAAAAGCCAAAAGGATACTACTGGATTCAGTGCTCCTTTTGGGGTACATTTTTACACTGTTAGCCATGTCATATGCACTTGCACACAGGGGATGGGTAGGCAATGTACGTGAGTGTCTGATTCATGTTTTGCTGTGCCATGCAAAAGACTTGGGCATGGCTGCCAGAAACTGGCAGGTTGCTCTGGCCAGAGGAGGTGGAATATGGCAACAGCTTGAGGGACAGGCTTCCTAATCCACAGGATGCACCCCCCTGCCCCCCGCATAAAGGTGCTGGATGAAGTGTTTATGGAAAGCCAATAGTATATTTCCTTAGAGTAAAATCCAAAGTGTCTTATTTTTTCTCTTTCCTCTCTGAAAGTTGGGCTAAAATTAAACCTTCTGTAAACAAAGTCACGCAATCTCTTTAGTCTAGAAAAACAGGTATGCTCATGAAAAGATCAAATTACTCTTCTGAAACAAAACCAATTTTCTATATGTTGGGAATAGGAAAATAGACATTTGTCTCTATTTGGGTTAATGACAAAAGACATGAGTTATGTGGCCATTTCAACTTTGTTCAGAAATTTTCAAGGTGGCCAGAGGTTCATATTATTGAAAACGACATTCTAGAACTCAGATTCAACTTCACTATAGATATAGTTTCACAAGGTTCCACAGTAAATTTTACTAGTAACGCTCTCTATGGAACCAGTATAACACATTAACATCTACATGTTTGTTATAGACTTGACTCACCTATTGAAATATACTTCCTAGGGAACCATTAATACAAGTTCAATCACAGTTTAGAGTTGTCCACTAGCTTGAACAGTTTTATAAATCTAACCATAGCACCACATTTACAAATTTAGTACCTTATGCTGGTTAACTATAAGTCAATCTTTGTATGGCTAATTGATTAACATTTATAGCGCTTTCAAAAATTGCCTGAATATCCTTTACAAATATACATTTATAAAAAGAAAGGCTATCAAAGTGCTGCAATGAGAAACAGCATGCAGAGTTATAAAAGTTTTTAAAACACTTTCAATTATCGACTTTAAAAAAATGTTCGATGTTTATACTTTGCTCTTCAGCTGGGACCATAGTCAGTCTATAAAGTATCCTAGTTCACAGAGGCTAGTGTTATCAAATGCTCGACACCTCAGATGGTACCAGGTTCCGGCTTTTTAGAAATAAGCACAGAAATTTCACATTACTCAAAAGCATCATTTGCAAATTACAAATGACCTGATTTACAAAACTTCTACTTAAAAATGAGTGGCACTGTTTGAAGCTTTTCTACTCTTTCTGCTTCTGAGGAACTAGTTGCTTCTTGTTCAGAATTCCGTGCAGGGTAGGGGCTATGAAGTAGGGTTTTTCTGTAGATCCATCATTTCTTTCCAGATCTTCACCTGTATGTGCAGCAGCCAAAGCAGGCGAAAGCAGCAAGCAGCAGCAGAACAACAATTATATGCATTTTTATAAATTGGAAAGTCAAACAGGGAAAAATCAGAGAAATCAGTGTTAGAAAGGAAAATATAAGACAAATTAGTGCAGTTAAGTGGCCGGTGTTGGACAAAGCAAGAAGCTTCGATCTCTGCCAGGAAGCACCAAAACCTCCTAAATCCCACCTATTCTCAAACTATTTTGATAGTTTAAAGGTTAATATAATTTTTCATATCCTTTCAAAAGTGTTATCCTTAAATTCTGTGACTATTTCAGAAAGGTAAATTGCCACACCTGCTGAGATAAAACTGAATAAAAAGTTTATTATTCCTGAGATAAATGTAGAATAATAATTAAATTTCAAAGTTCAAAGTCACTTTTATTGATAGTCCACACTCTAATGTTACAGGTGAAGGAACAGATCCAGGAATGTAAAATGATTCTCCTGAAGTCAAAAGCTCTGGAGCAAAATCAGGATTAGGTAAAGACCCAGCTTCTTGACACCTAGTTCAGTTCTGGTCCTACTTAACTGTAAGGCGTCTTGTCCTGAATCTTTGTACTCTGTCTCAGATTACATTCAAAAGCTGATACCAGCGTTTTCTAACTTCTGTAATGCATGAATTTACCTTCCTGCTTTGCCTGGCTAATGATAAAATGATGGGGTGTTCCCTGAACAGACCTTTGTTGAGTGTTTGGGGGGAAGCCCCAGAATGATGCTGAGAAGCAAGGAGAAGTTTGTATGGAATTGAGTTTCCTGCAGGTACACAGAATTCGCAGTACATAATATCTATCAATAAATATATAAATGCAACTTAATTCTAGGTTTTGACTGATATTTTTTAAAAATTATATTATTTATAGCCTTTGTTTATTATGACATAAAGGATGAGAAATAAACAAAGCCATATAAGATAATTATATTTTGTCAAATAAATATAAATTATTTTTCATCACACTCTTTTGGGAATGGTTTGGTTTTTGCTTCACAGATTTTTACATTATACTTCACAGTGACCTCCCTCACATACAAAATAAAAATCTAAGGAGAAAACATGATAGACACCAAACATTTTTGTTCCTTCTTTCTTAATTATATTTCTATATCATATATCACATATTATACATTGTATGTCTATGTTATAATCACCCTTGAGGTATTGGTAGAAAGTATGCTATGGATTACATTAATAATCATCTACAATTATTATTTTTTCCCATTCTGGGACCAGAATTCTCAGTGCCTTATAATGCTAAATGGATGCTATGTTTCTATAATGAACTGTTTGCAAATGGTTTGCATTTTTGAAAACACCAGTGTTTCTGGCAACCAAAATAATAGATATAAAAAAGATATATAAAAAAATAGAAGGTACAGTTCCACACAATCATAATTTGGCTTAGAGTATTATTTAAGAAAAACACTTTCCAAAGCAAGATGTTGCCCATAGTAACAGCTGGGAAGAGAAGAGAAATACAATTCAGTTTCCCTTGTTCTTTGTTATCAAAGACAGGAGTCTCTGAAAGGAAACTATTTGTGTTCAACACACAATGTATTGAATAAAGCTGAAATTACATCTGGTTTTCAAGAGGTTGGCAATTCTTAATATGGAAGGGTGGAAAACATTTCTTACTGCTCAAATTTAAAATCCACTGTAAATTTTAAAATACACAAGATTTGCCAGGTTTTCAAAGACAGGAAGCTAGTAGGATCTAGATACTTCCTGAGATACATTTTAAAAAACATTTTCAGTGACAAGAATGAGGAGCATACCAGTGGGGTCTCCCAGAGGTGCTCCCATGATTAGCATCTGAGATGAGAAAAGAGATCTTTGAATATTTGAGAGCTCTCTACTATGTTTTAGGCACTACCTTATTCCTATGCTCTTGACTCTAGCTCAGTAGTTTTATACAAGTGGAGTGGATCACTCAGTAATGCTGTGTTACAGAATATTTTCTCTACTTCTCCTAAAAGGATTGTGCCAGAGAAATAATCTCTCAGAGGGTACAGATGTAGGGCTAATAAGTTCTGTTCTTTCACCTACTGACCCTACTTTCTCTAGGCTGAAGATGAGAGCCAGATCAAGCTCCTGGTGGGCACTGGGTTCTCCATGACTTATAAGATGAGGTACTAACAGAAAATATCCTTCCGTATATACGAGTTGCACATATCACAAAGAGGTTCATTGAACAAGGTTCTAAAGAAGTATGTATTTTAACACTAAGCCTCAGAATTGATCTAGCCATTTCCTAGACATGCTCCTCTATGAATCCTATCCATTTGTCATCGTGTTAGTATGACTTGCCCCCTATGTGTCTTTGAAACCATTGGCTTTATCAGAATCTATAAAGGCTTTCCTCAAAGATTTTCCAAAGCTCAGTCATGTCTTCAGTTCTGTTAATAAAGCACTACAGAAGCCAATCATTGGGATAAATTTAAAAACATTAGGAAATGAACAAATAATTTCATGCTAACATCGTGTTATGAAGCTTGAGCTTCATTTCGGTAGCTGACTCTCCTGCGCTTTGCAAACCCCATTCTCCCAACCATTAAAGTTCAGACAGCATCTGTCTACTAAACAATGTATTTCCCCAAATAAACACTGTTTTGCGATTGCAGTCAGGTCACAGCAAATTCACAAGCCAGCTATGGACTTGGGTCTTAGCCTTCTCTCATCTTTTGGTTGTCCACTGAAGGGGGAAAACACATATTCTGAAAACTTACAGAAGCAGATGAAAAGTGTATCGATACACATTGCATAGACACTGAAGAACCCATGTGCAACTAGGTAAGATCCAATAACGACTGTCTGTAAATGAGTAAAGAAGAGAATGATAACGTCATTACCTCGTCTAGAAGAACAATAATGCAGCTTTAAATGAAAGTCAATATGAGAAAGCTTGGAAGTACTCTGTGTTGAAAAGGATTTCAGTATAGAGACCCTCCCCCTCACCCCCCCCCCAAAAAAAAAAATTAGCGATACTGTTTTTGAGTGCTTTGTACTGGGATTTAAACAAATTGTACTATGTACTAGATTACTTGCAATCTTTCTTACCACTATCCTTAATGCCTACCAAATATATCTCTGATTTAGGGTCCTGTACATGAAAGCAGTGAAGCATAGGGGTTAAGAGCAAACACTGCCTAGAATTGAATCACAACTTGGGCACTCACTCAACAAGTCACTTAACCTTTCTGTGCCTCCTATATAAAATAGTTAGTGGGAGAGGGGAGAATATGATTAATAATAGTACTTATGATATATAAGCTGAGTGAGTTAATATATTGCAATAGATACCACAAGACTCTACCCAGGTCCTCTCCAGCTGCCACATTTATCTGCCAGTTTTGGGGAATATAGGCTTCTGATGACTTAGCTGCTTCCCTCAGTAAAAACTGCCCTCCTGGCCGGGAAATACCTCACCAAAGGTTACATCCCCACCAGGGGGCGTCCCTTGGCCAAAGGCTGCCTGATGCAGCGCACAAAAGCTCAGTCCCTTTGCCAGAATTTCCTGTAATTATATCTAAAGCCTCAGCTATAATCGCAGCTTGGGTCCCCTTCTTGCTTTGTCCCAGTCTCCCCTCCTCATTTCCTTACAAGTGTTATCTCATGAGAACACTTAATAAACTTCCAGAGTGGAATCCTCTGTCTCAGAGGTTGTTTCTAAGGAACCCAAACTCTAAAACAGAATGAGGCTTGGCACAAAGACAGACCAATAATGTTAGCTAGCATCATTTCTCCTATTCTTTTTTGTTTTTTATTTTGCCATCTCTGAGAAATCAAAGTCAATATTACATAACTCCTGTGGAATGAACTGTGTTCCCTCAAAATTCATATGTTGAAACTTAATCCTCAATGTAATGGCATTTGAAAGTGGGGTGTTTGGGAGGTTTTCAGGTTGTGAGGGTAGAATCCTTATGAATAGGATTAGTGCCCTTACAAGAGGAAGCAGGAGAGGAAATCTCTTTCTCTACCATGTTAGGATGCAGCAAGGAAGTGTCCCTTTGCAAACCAGGAAGACAGCCCTCACCAGTAATCAAATCTGTGGGCACCTTGATCTTGTACTTCTCAGGCTTCAGAATGTGAAAAATAAATTCCTGTCGTTTAAGCCACCCAGTCCACGGTATTTTGTTATAGCAGCCCAGACTGAATAAGACGCCAGCTCTTACCAGCAAAGGAACCCAGTAGTAATTTAAAGATGTTGGTCCTTCTAGAATCATTGGGATTCTTTGTGTGAAGAGTAAAAAGGCCAGGATACCTACATTGAAAAGACAGAATGTGTATATTTTGCATTTGTAAAGGAATATAGCTTTTCCATAGTACAAGAGTTTTTCTAAGCACCTTGTAAACTTTTTATTATTTTTATTATTATTACTTACCTATACATCCAGCAACTAGAATTTTCCCCAGGATGAGTACAAATTCTGTAACTTTATCCATAATTGCAACTCTGAAAAACCAGAAAAACACAAAGTATAATTTTATGTTTAAGTAACATGTGTTACTTGAAATTTATGAGTAAATAATTCATTATTTCATTTCGATATATCTTTGCTTGGTTTTTGGTAAATGCAAGAAATGAATGTAGAATTCAGGGATGAAGTTCTGACTTATTTTTGATAAAGTCCACAGAAGGTAGCTGTTGGATGCTATTGGTGGTATCATCCTCCCTAATTTGAGGCCTACAGACATCTTGAAACCTAAGGATGCTGCATTTGTTCTCTGATTTTGTTTGCTCAGACTCTGTCGATTTGGGGAGGGGAAAATGGTCAGAGACAGGAAGGTAATGTTCATGTGGGGAATTTCTTGAGCAGAGGAGATAATAAAAATGAATAAATGCCAATGGGTGTAAAGACATGGATGATGGAAGCAACAATTCTAAGATATAAAAAGAAATGAATGATGTGAGAGAGATTTAAATTTATCAAATTAAAAGACAATGTTCATATCTAAAAAGACCACCAACACTTTAATAACAACATATAAAGTATATGATGCTCAAGGTTCACCAAATAATCCATTGCAATGTTCAACTTCATTACTTACTTTAAAATATTTCTTATCAGCAGATTAAAAGCATCTCTTGCTGACCTGCAGAAGCCTTTGCCATGTATTGCAATCTGAGGAAGATAGTTATTATTCTGGAGTCAGTAACATACCCCAAGAAGACCAACAGATAATCCAACAACAGGAAAACAAATTAATTCTGTCATCCATACAGCTGCTCTCATTCCTCTTTCCAACATCTGGGTTTGTGAGAGGCCTCGGAACTATATATCCTCAACTCTGCACAATTTTCAAGGTTGTTGACTGCAAGGTCTGTTTTAGATGCTATATTATCCTTAACATCTATGGGTATTAGACAACTTTGAACAGAGGAAGTAGGTCTTTTTCTCAAACACTAGGACATGGTTTCTCTCTTCGATATGTCTGCCCAGGGTTTATGGCTGAATGGGTTAAATGCTGTAGTGGTCATATTAAAAATTACTTTCAGGAAACCCAATGCCTTGCAATACATCTGATTTACTGATTTAAAGGCACAATAAAATATTCTTGCTGGAAATAAATTAAGAACTACTTGAATATCCTTGACTATTTGAATCTCCATGACCATTTGAATCATCCCTGCAAGACCCTGTGTCACTGTGATAATAAGCAAGTGTCATTAGGTTGTAGATGCTAAATTTTAGAAGAATTGTATTTTTGCATACTCTATATTTTAAAATCTCTTTAGAAGAGTTCATAGTCTCATAGGAAATAAGTTAGGCATTGCCAATTAAGCAATGCATTTAGTTAGGCACTGTCAATGCCCACACATTTGAACCTAAAATTCATAAAAAGGAACTGACTCTTCCTTAAAAACATGCAAATCCCAGAATTAGAAAGATATTTTTTTCTCAGAGTGAAACATAGACTAGGTAAACTTTCTTCCCACTACACAATGTCAAAGACACACAACATCATTTTCAATCCAGCACATTTTAAAATTTCTAAGGTAAATATTTTCTTGCTCCAAAAAGATATTGAAGGTAATAATGAAATACTATCTCAACTAGGAAAGCAGAGCTCTGACTCATACATTGAATTCACACATCTATATCCACATGGTGATAAATACAACTGCATGATGTAAACATGCATCAGAGATGGAAATGTAGATATGGGGTTTGGGTTTGCAAAGTAGTAAATAAAAAATAATCTATTTACCATAACATAGGCATTTCTGTTCAAAAACTTTACCACTTTTTCCAAACACCAGAAACAGCATTTCAGGCAGCATTGTAGAAATTTAGAAATGTTGTTCTGTGACTCTATGAGGAGATATTTAAATCTATTAATGATCTGCCACTAAACTCTATGAATCAAAAAAATAATTAAAAAACTTAAATGGCTTTAAAAAAATTTTAACTGCAATAAAATATACATAAAATTTACCATTGTAACCATTTTTAGGTATAGAATTCAATAGCATTAGGTACATTCATAATGTTGTGCAACCATTGCTATCCATTTCCAGAACTTTTCATTCATCTCAAATAGAAATTCTGTGCCCAATGAAACAATAATGCTTCAATCTATCTCTCCTTCACCATCCTCCATCCTGTTACCTCTGTTACACTTTCTGTCTATTTGAATTTGCCTCTTCCAGATACTTCCTAAGTGGAATTATATAATATTTGTCCTTTTGTGTTTCACTTATTTCACTTAGCATATAATGTTCAAGGTTCATCATTTCATTCCTTTTTAGAGCTGAATAACTTTCCATAGTTTATGTGTGTGTATGTATGTGAGTGTATATATGTATGTGTGTGTGTATATATGTATGTATGTGTGTTTACATATGTCACATTTTGTTTATTTTTTTATTTGTTAATGAAAATTTGGGTTGTGTCTATCTTTTGGCTACTGTGAATTATGCTGCTATGAACTTCAGTGCTCAAGTATCAGTTTGAATTCCTGCTTTCAATTCTTTTGAGTATGTACCTAGTAGTGGAACTGCTGATCATATGGTGATCTTATTTTTAACTTTTTGAGGAATCAGCATACTTTTTTCCACTGTGGTTATACCATTTTACATTTCTACCAACAATACACAAGGGTTCTCATTTATTCTCATCCTATAAACACTTATTATTTTTCATTTTTTTTTTCTGGTAGTAGTCATTCTAATGGATGTAAACTGGTACCTCATCATGGTTTTGATTTGCATTTCCATAGTGACTAATAGTGAGCATCTTTTCCTGTGCTTATTAACCATCTGTATATCTTGTTTGGACCAATGTACATGCAAATCCTTTGTGGGAGACCAAGATGGTGATACAGGTGGCTTCTGAACTTCTCTCCTCCTACAGATGCACTAGATGTACAGCTACACATGGAGTAACCTCCTCTAAGAGAAATCCGGAAACTAGCTGAGTGACTTCTACACATTAGGCAACCAGGAAAATACCCACATTAAAATGAGTAGGAAAGGCTGAGTGAGGTACATTCCCCATAAACCCTAACCCACACACAACACCATGCAATTGAGATGATATACTCTATCCTCAGCTTCTCCCTGAGTGAAAGGTTTGGACAGTACTTCTAGGATTTCAACTTTTAAGGCTCCCACCCAAGGGATGGGTCCCCAGAACGCTTAGCTCTGAAAGCCAATAGGTCTTGCATTCACAAGTCCGATAGGACTATAAAAAACGAAAAAAAGTCTTTTATTTATTTATTTATTTATTTATTTATTTATTTATTTATTTAGTTTATTTTGGTTTGTGACTTTTATTTTATTTATTATTTTATTAAATTTTAACAAATACTTTTATTTTTTATTCTTTTAGTTATTTTACATTTTATTTTTTTATTTTTCCCCTTCTTCCCACTCCACTCCCTTCTAGTAACCACTAGTTCCCCGTAGAGAGATTGCTGGATCATATGGTAGATCAATTTAGTTTTATGAGGAAACTCCATACTGTTTTCCATAGTGGCTGTACCAATTTGCAGTCCCACCAGCAGTGTCTGAGGGTTCCTATTTCTCCACATCCTCTCCGACATTTGTTATTACTTGTCCTATTGATAATAGTTATTCTAACAGGTATGAGATGGTGTCTCATTGTGGTTTTGATTTGCATTTCCCTAATAACTAGCAATGTTGAGCATCTTTTCATATATTTGTTGGCCATTTATATGTCCTCTAGGAAGAAGTGTCTGTTCAGGTCCTCTGCTCATTTTTTGATTGGGTCATTTGTTTTTTGTTGTTATTGAGTCGTGTGAGTTCTTTGTATTTTTTGGATATTAGGTTCTTATCGAAGGCATTGCTTGCAAGTATATTTTTCCATTCGGATGGTTGTCTCTTTACCTTGTTGATGGTTTCTTTTGCTGAGCAGAAGCTTTTTAGTTTAATGCGGTCCCATTCACTTATTTTTGCTTTTACTTCCCTTGCCTTTGAGGTCAAATTCATAAAATCCTCTTTAAGTCCAAGGTCCTTGAGTTTCATTCCTATGTTTTCTTCTATGCATTTTATTGTTTCAGGTCCTGTACTCAGGCCCTTACTCTATTTTGAGTTAATTTAGGTGTGTGGTGATAGACAACAGTCTAGTTTCATTCTTTTGCAGGTGGCTTTCCAGTTTTCCCAGCACCATTTATCAAAGAGGTTTTCCTTTTGTCAATGTGTGTTTTTGGATTTTCTTTCAAAAATTAGTTGCCATATAAATATAGGTTTTACTTCTGGACTCTCGATTCTGTTCCATTGATCTATGTGTCTGTTTTGCTACCAATACCATGCTGTTTTGATTACTGTCACTTTGCAGTATAATTTGAAGTTAGGCAGAGTGATGCCTCCAGCCTTGTTCTTTTTCTCAGGATGGCTTTGGCAATTTGGGGTCTTTTGTGCGTCCATACGAATCTGATAATTTTTTGTTCCATTTCTCTAAAAAATGCCCATGGGATTTTGATGGGGATTGCATTAAATCTGTATAATGTTTTAAGGTAATCAGGTCATTTTAACTATGTTTGATTCATCCAATCCAAGGACATGGAATATCTTTCCATTTCTTTGTATCTTCTTCGATTTATTTTAATAGGATCTTGTAGTTTTCACCATATAGGTCCTTCACACGTTTCATTACATTTATTGCTAGGTATTTTATTCTTTTTGTTGCAATTGTGAAAGGAATTATTTTTTCCACTTCGTTTTCTGACACTTCGTTGTTAGAGTACAGGAATGCTATGAATGTTTGAACATTGATTTTGTATCCAGAAACTACTGTATTTGCTTATTGTTTCTAGTAGTGAAACAGTAAGACTTCTTGTAGAGTCTTTAGGGTTTTCTATATAGAGAATTGTGTCATCTGCAAATAGTGACAATTTGACTTCTTTGTTTCCTATTTGGATGCCTTTTATATCTTTCTCTTGCCTGATTGCACTCGCTAGGACCTTCAATGTTATATTGAATAACAGTGGCAATGCTGGATAGCCTTGCCTTGTTCCTGATCTCAGAGAGAAGGTTTTTAGTTTTTCACCACTAAGTATAATGTTGGCTGAGGGCTTGTTAAGTATAGCCTTTATCATATTAAGGTATTTTCCTTCTATACCGATTTCGTTAAGTGTTTTTGATCATAAATGGATGCTGTATCTTGTCGAAGGCTTTATCTGCATCTATTGATATGATCATATGATTCTTATTTTTTAATTTGTTTATGTGGTGTATCACATTAATCAATTTGTCTATGTTAAACCATCTCTGTGCCCCTGGGATGAAGCCCACTTGATCATGATGTATAATCTTTTTAATATGTTGCTGTATTCGGTTTGCTAGTATCTTCAGGGTTTTTTTTTTTTTTAATTATTATTTATGCTTACAGCACCTGGTCTTCCCATATGGTCTCCCATCCAATTACTAACCAAGCCTACCTACTTAGCGTCCGAGGTCAGACATTGGGCCTATTCTGAGTGGCATGGCTGTAGACCATGGGCCATGGCTCCACTGGGGCACAAACCTAGGACCTTCTGCGTGTAAATCAGACGTGCTAACCACTTCACTATGGAACCATGTCCTGGTTCACTAACATCTTATTTGGGATTTTTGCATCTGTGTTTATGAGAGATATTGGTCTGTAGTTTTCTTTTTCTGTGTTATCTTTACCAGGTTTTGAAATCAGAGTGATATTGGCCTCAAAACATGTTAAGAAGTGTTGCCCCCTCTCCGATTTTTTTGGAAGCGTTTGAGGAGACTAGCTATTAAATCTTCTTTCAATGTTTGGTAGAATTCACTGGTGAAGCCATCTGGTCCTGGATTTTTACTTTTTGATAGGTTTTTGATAATTGTTTCAATTTCCATACTGCTGATAGGTCTAGATTTTCCAGTTCTTCTTGATTTGGCCTAGGAAGGTTTTATTTTTCTAAGTATTGGTCCATTTTTTCTAGGTTGTTAAATTTGGTGTTATCTACCCTTTCGTAGTATTCTTGTATAATCCTTTGTATTTCTGCGATGTGAATCGTAATTTCCCCTCTTTCGTCCCTGATTTTGTTTATTTGTGCCCTTTCACTTTTTTCTTTAGTGAGTCTTGTCAGGGGTTTGTCAATTTTATTGACCTTCTCAAAGAACCAGCTCTTTGTTGCATTTATTTTTTCTATCTTTTTGTTTGTTTGTTTTCAATTTCATTGATTTCTGCTCTAATTTTGATTATTTCTTTCCTTCTGCTGACTTTAGGCTTCATTTGTTCTTCCTTTTCTAGTTATTTAAGATGAAACGTTAGGTTGTTTATTTGGGCTCATTCTCATTTTTAGAAATAGGCCTGTAATGATATGAACTTTCCTTTTATGACCGCTTTTGCTATGTCCCAAAAGTTTTGATATGTTGTACTATCATTATCATTTGTTTCTATGTATCTTTTGATCTCTTTTTTTTATTTCTTCCCTGACCCAGTTATTCTTCAGTAGCATATTGTTTAATCTCCATGTATCTGTGATTCTTCCTGTTTCCTTTTTGCAGTTGATCTCTAGTTTCAAAGCATTATGATCAGAGAACATGGTCGGTATAATTTCAACTCTCTTATATTTGTTGAGGCTATCTCTGTGTCCCACTATGTGGTCGATTCTTGAGAATGTTCCATGTACTCTAAAGAAGAATGTAAAAGCAGCTATTTTGGGATAGAAGGCTCTGTAAATGTCAATTATATCCAGTTAGACTAATGTGTCATTTAAGGATGTTATTTCCTTATTGATTTTCTGTTTGGATGATCTGTCCATATCCAGTGGGGTATTTAGGTCCCCTATGATGATAGTGTTTTGATCTGTTTCTCCCTTTAGTTTTGTTAGTAATTGCTTTACATATTTCGGGACTCCCTGACTGGGAGCATAGATATTAATAAGTGTTATGTCTTCTTGGTGCATGATTCTCTTTATCATTATGAAGTGTCCCTCAATATCTTTCTTTTCCTTTTTTATTTTGAAGTTTATTTCATCTGATATTAGCACCCCCACTCTCACTTTTCTCTGAAAGCGTTTGCTTGAAATGTCATTTCTCACCCTTTCACTTTGAGTCTATATTTATTTGTCTTTGGAGCTGAAGGCAGAATATGGTTGGGTTTTGTTTTTTGATCCACTCTGCAACGCTGTGCCTTTTTATTGGTGAGTTCAGTCCATTTACATTTAGAGTGATTATTGAAATATGAGCACTTCTTATAGCCATTTTATCTTTTGCTTTCTGGTAGCTTGGTGTTTCCATTGCTTCCTTATCCTTGTGTTTCTGTTTTCTTTATTTTGCTTGGCTTTTGTGGGAGTCCCCTCTGGTCCTTCTTGTTTTATGTTATATACTTCAGTTCTGAATCTTCTGTGTGTGGTTACCGTTACAAATATGTAAAGGACAGTTATATAGATATAGATATAGATATATAGATAGATATATAGATAGAGATAGATATAGATGGATATAGATAGACATAGATATAGATATATATAGTCATCCCATTTCTTCTGTGCATGTCTTATCTCCATTCCCTTTTGCAAATTTAGATCTTTGAGTCCTTTTCTTTTCAGTCATTGTTATCTCAATTTGTCCCTATGTATGCTAAATGTTCATTACTATCTTGCTATAGCAAGTTTCTTCTTATTTTAAGCTTAAAATGCCCTGTTCTTAGTAATGGTTGCACTCCTCTGCTTCTATTTGCCTGCTAGTCACCTTACTCTAAATTATGTGTTTTGTTTTGTTTTGTTTTGTTTTTTTGTCATTTTGATTTAGGCAAGCTGACCCCTTTCAGTATTTCCTGTAATACAGGCCTCATAGTTGAGAATTCACTCAATTTTTGTATGTTCGTAAAAGTCATAATTTCTCCATATCTAAAGGAGAGCTTAGCTGGATACATTATTCTTGGCTGGTAGTTCTTTTCATTTAATAGTTTGAACATTTGATTCCACTCCTTTCTGGCTTGTAAAGTTTGTGCTGAGAGTCTGACAATAATGCAATGAGTTTTCCTTTATAAGTTATAGTCTTCTTTTCCCTGGCTGCCCTGAGAATTCTGTCTTTGTTGTTGATTTTTGATAATTTTAATACAATGTGTCTTGGTAAAGGCCTTTTTGGGTTGAGATAATTGGGTGTCCTGTTGGCTTCTTGAATCCCAAGCTCCAGCTCATTCCTTAGATTTGGGACGTTCTCATACACTATTTGTTTGAAAATGCTTTCTAATCCCTGCTCCTTTTCCTCCCCTTTGAAAATTCTCATTATTCTTATGTTTCCTCTCCTGATGGTATCAACTAGTTCTTGTATTTATCCTTCATTATCTTTCATTCTTCTGTTTCTCTCTTCTTCCTTCTAATTTATTTCTAGATGTCTGTCTTCAATATCACTGATCCTTTCCTCCATTTGGTCAACTCTATTTCTCAAGCTTGATATTTCATTTTTCAACTGTTGCAGTGTGTTCTTTATCTCCAGAAGGTCTACTCTGTTTGTTTGTTTGTTTGTTTGTTTGTTTTTGAGGGTTTCAATCTCATTGCTCTGCTCATCTAGTTGTTTTTACAATTCCTGAAATTGTTGATATGACTCATTTTGGAACTCACTGAGTTTTTTTCAGAAGTACCATCCTAAAGTCTCTGTCATTTAAGTCACATAGTTCTATGTCTGAAAGCTTATTTTCTGAAGATCTTTCTCTTTCTTTCTGAAATGCTTTGTCACCTTGGTTGTTCATGGTGTTAAATGAACTATTTCTCTGCCTGGGCATTAATGGAAGTGTATTCTGATTTTTTTTTTTTTTCAGAAAGATGATTTATTATATAATGCTCCTTAGCCTGTTGCAAAGAAGGTTTTTCTTTTGGTTTCCAGTAGGTGGCGTCTAAGCCTCTTGGATCTCTGCTTTATATGAAGTCTTAATAATGTCTTTTTTTTTTCTTAAAGATGTTTAATCACTCTTGCTACTCTCAGTCACAGTTCCTGTCAGTGTTAGCAAGAGTTTTGGTAGCATTTGCTTAGATCCCCAGGGGCTCTGCAGTGATTGGTCTTGGAGGGTATGGGGGAAGGAACTCTATGGGTTGGGGGATGGGTGCTATGGCTGGGCCTCGATTTTGCAACCACAGCCGGTAAAAATCAACTGTTGTTTCTCTGCCGTCCCCGCTTTTCTGCCATCCCTGTTTCTCTGCCTTCTGCCCTAATGCCTAGGCACCGCTGTCTGCCATGTGGAACTCACAGCACTTCCAGGCAGGGCTGTTCAGGGAAGTTGCTGTACCTTCTCCCCTCCCCTTCTTCCTTCAGGGAGCTCCGACTTCAAGAGGGAGCTTCTTTATTTCTCCCAGTCCACTGCCCAACACCTGGGGTTCTGACCTGTGGTAGCTCTTATGTGCAGATTCCACACTCAGATGTGCTAGTGTGCAGTTTGGGTGCTTTTTGTTGAGCTTTAGCTGTTCAGCTTATTGTTGTTTCAAGGGGAGAGATCTGGGGACATCTCTCAGTCTGCCATGTTTAACCCAATCTCCAAAAAAGAAGTCTTAACAGGCACTCATGCTAGCACTCACTGTGGCAAATCCCCAGGACTTACCACATAGGGAGCAGGCAAAAACACCCATCTTCCAGTTTTTTCATGGAAGGGGTCTGACTGCATACTTTACAACCTGTTTCCCAGAGGTCCAGCTTCTAATTTTTATGCATCTAGAGGCTAACTGTGATCCTCTGTGGAGCCTGGGGTAGCCAGTGGGCATTTTCACCACCTTCTGCCTCTAGATCACTGCAGTTATAACATTAAGTAACCAATATATTTTTAGAAGGAGCTTGTACACGTGCCTTGTGCCCCAGCTTTTGTGGCTGCTGCCCGAGAGATGGTCCCCACTTCTCCTGGCCCTGATAGCCAACAGGTCTTGAAATCAGCAGTCCCCTGGACTATAGCAAACAAAGAAGCAGTTTTAAATGGTGCAGGAGCCCCCTCCCTCCTCCCGCCACTGTGGCTATACACCCTGGCTCAATGCAGAGGGAGTAGGCAAAAATGCCCACCTTCCAGTTTCTCCCTAAAAGAGGCTGGACTACATTCTTTCCCAGTGTTATCTGAGTGTCTGGCTTCTAATCAGCTTGCATCTAGGTTCTGCCTGTGTTCCTATTCTTTGGAACACTAACAGGTCTTGACACGTACTCAATTATTGGGAGTTACCAAGAATAACTATGGTGGTTAGGGCAATTACAATGTTTTGAGAGAACCATAAGTTTGGGATGGGCCGATCAATGCTCATCTCCTACATGAGACAAGTCTGACATACTGTAGAGGTGACTGTTTTATCTAATGCACATAAACCAACACAGGAAAATGAAGGAACAACAGAATACAATTCAAACAAACAAAAACAAGATAAGTCTTTAGAAGCTGATCCTAATGAAACAGAGATAAACAACTTGCTGAATAAAGAGTTAAAAACAATGGTCATAAAAATGCTTACTAAGGTCAGAGGTGCAAAGCATGGACAAAGTGAGAATTTCAACAAAGAGAAAATATAGAAAAGTATCAAACAAAATTCATAATGCTAAAAAGTACAACAACACTAAAAAATTCAACAGAGCAGTTCAATATTCAGACTAGATAAAGTAGAAAAAGGATTAACAAACTCAAAGATAAGGCAGTAGAATTCACCCAATTAGAGGAACAAAAAGAAGAAAAATAAAGAGTGAAAAGGGCCTTATGAGATACCATCAAGCCAAACAATATACATTTACTAGATGTCCCAGAAGGAGAAGAGAGAAAGAGGCAGAAAGTTTATTAAAATAAATAATGGCTGAAAACTTGCCCAACCTGAGGAAACAAACAGACAACCAGATCCAGAAAGCCCAAAGAATACAGGAAAAGATGAATTTAAAGAAAATCACAAGACACATAATATTAAATCTTCAAAAGTTAAAAGGCAGTTAAAGACAGCAGAAAAAAAGTAACTTGTTACTTACAAGGAAACCCCCATAAGAATTTCAGCAGATTTTTTAGCAGAAACTTTGTAGGCCAGAATGAAGTGGAATATATATTTAAAGGGCTGAAAGAAAGAAATAAAGAAAGAAAAAACCTGCCAACCAAGAAACTCTATTTGTCAAAGTTGTCCTTTAGAATTGAAAGAGAGAGTTTTCCAGGCAAACAAAAGCTGAAAGAGTTCATCACCACCAGACCACCAGCCTTATAAGAAATGTTAAAGGAAGTTCTTTAAGATAAACAAAAGGATGCTAATTAGTAACATGAAAATACATAAAAGTATAAAACTAAGCAGTAAAAGAAAATATATAGTTAAATTCAGAATACTCTAAAATTGTAATAGTGGTTGGTAAGTTACTTACAACTCTAGTATAAAGGTTGAAGGCCAAAGTATTAAAAATAACTATAATAACTTGTTGATACACAATATAAAAAGATATAAATTGTGACATCAAAAACATTGTAGCATATAATGTTGGTGGGGGAGCATAAAAATGCAGAGCTTTTATATGTGTTTGAAGTAAAGTTATTGTCTGCTTAAAGTAGATTGTTATGATTATAAGATGTTTTATGTAAGCCGCATGATAACCACAAATCTAAAAACCTATAGTAGCTACAAAAAGATAAAGAAAAAAGAATCACAACATAGCACTACAGAAAATCATCAAATTACCAAGGAAGAGAGGAAGAGAGAAACATAAGTCCACCTAACAGCTAAGAAACAATGAACAAAAGGCAATAGTAAATCCATAGTTATTGATAACTACACTTAAATATAAATAGACTAAATTCTCCAGTTAAAAGACATGGGGTGGCTGAATGAATGATTAAAAAATGTATCATTACATTTTTTGAATTTCAGTCAAAAAAACTATAACAAGACACAAAGATCATTATACTATGAAAAGTGGGTCTATTCATCAAGGGGATGTAAAATTGTAAGTCTTTATGTACCCAACAACAGAATACTTAAATATATAAAGCAAATATAAACTGTTTACAAATGGGAGAAACAAATAGCAAAATAATAATAGTAGGGGATTTCAATACTCCACTTTTAACAATGGGTAGATTATCCAGTCAGGAAATAAAAAAAAAAGGAAGCACTGGACTTAAACTACATCTTAAACTGGAAGGACTTAACACTTTACAGACATTTACAGTACATTCCATCCTACCATAGCAGAATACACATTCTTCTCAATCACACATAGAACATTCTCCAGAATAGATCATATGTTAGGCCACAAACAAGTTTTAATAAATTCTGACCACAGTGGTATGAAATAAGAAAACTGGAAAATTCACCAATGTGCAGAGATTAAATAACATGTTATTGAACAATCAATGGGTCAAAGAAAAAATCAAAAAGGAAATCAAAGAGTATCTTGAGACAAATGAAAATGGAAACATAACACATCAAAAATATGAAATGTAACAAAGTAGTTCTAAGAGGGACGGTTCATAGCAATAAACACCTACTTTAAGAAAAGAGACAGATCTCAAACAATCTAACTTTACACCTCTAGAAGCTAGAAAAAGAATAACAACCTAAGCACAATGTTAGTAGAAGGGATGAAATAGTAAAGATAAGAGAGTAAATGAATGAATTAGAGAATAAAAAATAATAGGAAAGATCAGTAAAACTGATAGCTGGTTTTTTAAAAAAGATAAAATTGACAAAACTTCAGCTAGATTAAGAAAAAAAGGAAAAGAGAAATAAATTCAGATAAATTCAGACTAAATAAATTACAGCTAATACCACAAAAATACAAAGAATCATGAGACTGCTATAAATAATTGTACCTAACAAATTAGATAACCTGGAAGACATAAATAAATTCCTAGAAATATGCAACCTACTGAGATTAAATCATAATAAAATAGAAAATCTGAATAGACCAATTATGAGTTAGAATTTTGAATCAGTAATCAAAAACCTTCACAGAAAGGATTAGATGGCTTCACTCATGAATTACACCAAACATTTATAGAAAAATTAATACTGACCCTTATCAGATTCTGCAAAAAAATAGAAGTAAAGGAAACATTTTCAAATTCATTTTATGAAGCCAGCATTACACTGATACCAAAACTAGACAAGGACACACAAAAAAGAAAATTACAAGCCAATATGAACATAGATGCAAAAATCATCAACAAAATAGCAAACTGAATTCAATAGTACATTAGAAGTACTATTGAATCAGACACCAAAATCAAATGGGAATTATCCCAGGGATGTAAGGATGATTCAGCATATACAAATCAATAAATGTGATGCACCACATTAATGAAATGAAGGATAAAAATCATATGATCATTTTAATAAATATGGAAAAATCACTTGACAAAACTCAACCTACTTTCATGATAAAACAAACTCTGAACAAACTGGTATAGTAAGCCTGAACAAAATCAAGGTCATACATATATGATAAGCTCACAGCTAACATCATACTCAATGGTGTAAAGCTAAAAGTTTTTTGTCTGAAATCAGGAAGAAGACAGAGATATCCACTCCACTTGTATACAACATAGTAAGGAAAGACCTAGTCAGAGCAATTAGGCAAGTATAAAAAGAGAAAAAGGCATTTAAATCAGAAATGAAGTAAACTTGTCTCTGTAGACCATGTGCTATTATATATAGAAAATGCTACTGTCTACACGCACACACACACACACACACACACACATGCACACTACTATTAAGCATAAACAAATTCAGTAAAGTTTCAGAACACAAAATAAATACACAAAAATCATGTACATTTCTATATAATAACTATTTTAAAAAATTAAGAAAACAATCCCTTTTACAATTCCATCAAAAACAATACCTAGAATAAATTTAACCAAGGAGGTGAAAGACCTATGCATTGAAAACTGTAAGCCATTAATGAAAGAAATTAAGGAAGACACAAGTAAATAAAAAATATTCTATGTTCATGGATTGGAAGAATTGACATTGTTAAAATGTTTAGAGTACCCAAAGCGATCCACAAATCCAATGCAATCTCTACCAAAATTCCAATAGCATTTTTCACAGAAATAGGAAAAAATCTTAAAATTTGTACGAAACCACAAAAGATACTGAATAACCAAAGCAATCGAGAAAGAACAAAACTGAAGGCGTTACATTTGTTGATCCAAATTATATTCCAAAGCTACAGTAATCAAAAACAGTGTGGTAGTAGTGTACAAATTGACCCATAGATGAATGAAACAGATAGAGAGGGCTGAAATAAACCCATGCATATATAGCCATTAATTTTTGACAAAGGAGCCAAAAATATACAATGGGAAAAAAATAGTTTCTTCAATAAATGGTGCTAGGAAACAAGGATATCCCCATGCAAAAGAATAAAATTGGACCCTTATCTTACGTCATACACAGCAATCAACTCAAAATGGATTAAAGACTTGAATGTAAGACTTGAACCCACAAAACTCCTGGAAGAAACCATAGGGGTAAGCTTCTTGACATTGGTCTTGGCAATGCTTTTTTGGATGTGACACTAAAAATAAAGTCAAAAAAAAAAAAAAAAGCAAAAATAACCAAGTGGGACTACATCAACGAAATATTATTCAGGCTTAAAAAGAAAGAAATCCTGCTTTTGCAACAATGGGAATGGACCCAGAAGGCATTGCGCTAAGTGAAATAAGCCAGACAGAGAAAGACAAATACACATAGTATCACTTATATGTGGAATAAAGAAAAGCTGAACTCGTATAAACAAAGTAGAATGGTGGTTGCTGCAGGCTGGGGAGAGGGCGGAGGAAATAGGGAGAAGGTGGTGAAAAGGCACAAACTTTTAGTTGTAAGATGATCAAGGTCTTAGGATCTAATGTATAACATAGTGAATATAGTTGATAATTTTGTATTTTATAACTGAAGTTTACTAAGAGAATACAACTTAAATGTTTTCACGAAAAAAGAAAAAAAGAAAAGAAAAAGCAAATTAGTGAAGTGATGTTTATTACCTTGAATGTGAGATTCCTTTCACAATGTATATGTATATCAAATCATCATGTTGCATACTTTTATAATAATTTTATAATTTGTCAATTATATTTCAATAAAGCTGAAAAAGTTTAATATAATTAAAAAATCCTTTGCCCATGTTGAATTGAGTTGTTTTATTGTTGAATTGTAGAAGTTCTTCATATGTTCTAAAATTTGGTCACTTATCTGGTGTACAATTTGAAAATATTTTCTCCCATTCTGTGGGTTGTCTTTTCACTCTCTTGACAGTGCCCTTTGATGCACAGTTAATATTTTGAGGAAGTCTAATGTATCTATTTTCTTCTTTTGTTGTCATGTCTAAGAAATCACCAAATCTAATGTCATAAATATTTCTTCCTATGTTTTCTTCTAAGACTTTTATACTTTTAGTTTTTATACTTAAGCCTTTGATCCATTTTGAAATAATTTTTGAATATGATGTAAGTCCAACTTCATTCTTTTACATATAGATACCCAGTTTTCTTAGCAACATTGGTTGAAAAAACTGTCCTTTCTCCATTGAATGGGCTTATACATGAGGGTTTATTTTGGGGCTCTCTATTCTATTCCAGGTCTATATGTCTGTCCTTATCCCAGTGCCATACTGTTTTGATGACTGTAGCTTTGTATTAAGTTTTGAAATCAGAAACTGTAGATGTTCCAATTTTGCAATTAATAACATTTTAAAGTGCATTCTGACCAGTGTTTATGTGTTTGTATACTTTATGTTTCATGTATGAGAATTGATGCCAATGTCACATTTATATTTTAAGCCTGACCTGTCCTGAGCTCTAGACTTCGAACTGCCTGACAACTTCACCATTCTTCTCAATGTTAACATGTCAAAAACACAACTTTTAAATCCCTTTTTTGAAATTTGGTTCCCCTGGTTTCCACATCTTAGTAAACAGCATCGCATACTTTTTCTCTTTTCTTCATTGCTATACCTCTCTCCCTCTCCCTCCCACATCCTATTCTTTAGCAAGTTCTATTGGCTTTTCTTTCCAAATATATCTCCAATCTGACCACCTCTACCTTAATACCTATTACCCTAGTTATGGTCATCTTGTTTCTTCCAGCCACCTGCCCCAAACAATTCTCCTCACAGAAGTTAGGAAGTCTGAGAAAAGATGAATTCTAGAATCTTACCTTTAAAACGTCTGTCCATGTATTCTAGTATTATTCTAATCATTTGAATTAATGCAAGAATTAAAGATCCAAATGCTAGGGATCCTGTGTGATATCTGTGCAAAGATAAAATGAGAATAACAGTTAAAATATCATTACTGTTAACTAAAAGGATGTTCACAGTGGGTGGCAGGGCCCAGTCATCAGGGCAAAAGACAGAGAAGCGGGACAGGACCACAGAGAAACAACAGTTGATTTTTACTACTCCCGGTTGCAAAACCAAGACTGAGCTACAGCCTCCAACTCCCAACCCAGAGGGCCCCTCCCCTCATACCCTCCGAGACTAGGGAATCTGAGCAAAGTCTGCTGAGACTGAAATTGAGGGTAGCAAGTGTGATTAAATATCTACAAGACAATTTTTTAAAAAGGCATTTTTAAGGCTTTATATAAAGTAGGGATCCAAAAGGCTTAGACACCACCTAGTGGAAACCAAAAGAAAAGTGCCTTCTTTGCAACAGGCTAGAGAGAGACCTTTATAGTATAAACTTTCTTTCTGGAAAAATAGCAGAATACACTTCCATTAATGTCCACATGGAGAAATAGTCCATTAAACACCATGAACAACCTAGGTGACAAGGCATCTCAGAAAGAAAGAGAAAAATCTCCAGAAAATAAGCTTACAGACAGAGAAATATGCAACTTAAATGACAGAGACTTTAGGATGGTACTCCTTGAAAAACTCAGTGAGTTTTGAAATGCGTCATATCAACAATTTCAGGAATTGAAAAATCAACTAGATGAGCAGAGCAAGGAGATTGAAACCCTCAAAAAGAACAGAATAGATCTTCTGGAAACTGAAAAAAAAAAAAAAAAAGACACACACTGCAAGAGTTGAAAAATAAAATGGAATATTATCAGCCATAAGAACAGATGAAATGCTGCCATTTCCGACAACATGGATGGACCTCAAGATAATCATGCTAAGTGAAATAAGCCAGACAGAAAAAGTTGAAAATCACATGATATCACTTATATGTGGGATATAAACCTAAAAGCAACAAATGAACAGGACAAACAAACAGTGACTTATGGACATGGACTATAGACTAGTGGTTACCAGAGGGAAGGGAGTGGAGGAGGAAGGGATGGGTAGAGAGGGTAAAGGGAGTCAAATATAGGAAGGTAGGGGGAGGGTGAAGTGGGTAAAGAGGATCACATATATGGTAGCTGAAGGAAACTGGACTTTGGGTGGTAAACACACAATAGAATATACGGATGTCAAATTATAATATAATAAAAATTAGGGTAACCAATGTTACCCTAATAAACTTAATTAAAAAATAAAATAATGTTACTTAAATAGTTTTTATAGGTAAAAGGGATCTGCAGAAAAGTACTGACGGAAAAGAGCTTCTTACACTCTCTTATTTAGATTGATAAAGGTCTGGAGAATTTTAAACCATGCACATGTTTTGCCATTCATCTAAAAAATATCAGTAGCCTGTCAGCATGAAATAGGACATTTGAGCTGAGGAGTAGAGAGACAGAGTCAAGTTAATCCTTAATCTGTAATTTGGTGCCCTTTCTTACTTCTCTCTAGTAACCTATGGCTCTTGAGATAATAACAGCCTCAGTAGGGATTATAAAACTGTAGCTATTAAAGCAGACAGAGCCAATGGATATCCATGAATCTTGAATCATACTTTTGAGCTCATTCGTACCTTGGCATTTGAATTATAAGCACAAAATTGAATCATAAGCTCATTAAACACTACTGGAAAAATAGATGTAGGGTTCAATGTGGAACTTACCGTATGGCTCGTCCAAATGCAGAAAAAAGTGGATATGGTGGGATGTCATCAGGTTTTTTCAAGGCCCAGTAGTAAGAAGCAAAGGCACCAGCAAGGGTACACTGACCCAATGCAATGACAAAGTTTATAAGCCAGAGAAAAACAAACAGATTGAACATCTGGAAGGTATTGATGTATTGATGGTACAGGGTCTTTCCGCCATAGAAAGAAAAGATACACTGAGCTCCGGGACAAGCTTTGGACATTTCAGTAGTATTAAAACCCTGCACTCAAAACAAACAAACAAACAAACAAATAAATAAATAAATAGATAGATAGATAAATAAATAAAACACGGATAGTATAATATTAACCACTATTTCAAGGTAACACCCTCCCTGCCTCCTCCTCTTGTGAAGCCCCCAGTTGCATGTCCTGTGCTTTTTCTGTGAGCTTCTGCTGTTATTTTCTATCACATTACTTTATATAATATTTTAATGAGCTCTAGAAAATATCTCATTTTTCATCCTATGCTTATCCCTCTTTACCCCCTATAATTTCACATTTATTAGTGTTGTTGTTGACCATACCTGCTTCTAGGATATATGATAAGGCAAATGAGCTCAGGAAATAATAGAGCTTTCTCTCTATTCTGCCCACCATTTTCAGTGTTCTGCTTAACATCCAACCCACCCTCCCCTAATCTACAATGACCCTTATCAATGCACAGGATCTCTATTTCAGGATGATGCCCACTACAACTGCTAGATGAAATGTGGTAGAGTTCTGTATTGAAGTTAAGTAAAGAGAGAGTTTAATGTACTTACCTCTGGGTCACAGGTTTTATTTTCATGTTTACATGGCCCACCTGGGGCTATGATTTTGTATACGGGTACCCCTGATGTAGCCAAGTAACTGAGTAAACTCTATTAAGGATAAATCATTTGTTGGTAAATTGAAAATAAATAGAAATGAAAATAATGCAAATAACTTAAAAGTCCTTTGAGAGATTAACTTTAAAAAACTTCTAGCCATTTCATAATCTATTCATCCTTTAGACCCAGAGTGGTGTAACATGGGTCAGCTGCATTGAGAGGCCTCTTAAAAACAGTAAAATAAATAGGAGCTTTCTTAGGTTATCACCAAGGAGAAGTCCTGTACATAAAAACAAAATAAAACAAAATCTACCACATGACCAATTTGAGGGGAAATTCAATTGTTAAACTGAAATTTTTTAGAACTTGGAAAAAAAAAAAAGAGTCAGTTATTTCTTTAGAATGTTCCTAGTCTTCCCAGGATAAAAAACAAAAACAAAAACAAAAGCACTGAATTATTGGTTCCCCGATAGTAGTGTGGACCCGAGGAATAAAGAAATAAATTATCAAAGGATACACTGCTGTCACGGCCCAGTAGCTAATGCAGATTGAGAGGAGAATGAAAGTTAAAACTGGATAAATTAATGTGCTAGGGATATATCCAATGGCTCTGAAATGAAACCAATAGTTGAAATTTGAAATGATCTAGTCTTATAATTTCTCAATTAAAATTTTAACTGTTAAAACCAGAAATAAGCCTTAGACTAAATTAGTTCTATGAATAGTGGTATTAACCATTGATTCCTTTTTGCTGATCATGCTGGCATTTTCTTAGCTGGTCTTCAGTTTGTTTGTTTGTTTGTTATAAGTTAGAAGCATTATTTCAATACTCATGTTTTATTTCTGCCCAAGGTTCCCCAAACGCTCTCCTTCTTGTTTATATCTGTCTGACTCATAAAGACTTAATACATTATAATCACAATATTTATCCCTTTTATCTAGATTCTTAGACATTTAAAATTGGAGAGGACTTTGAAGATCATCTGATCCAATGTGAGAATTCCTCCTTAATTCAGAAATCCCTTTGTACTATCTTGAAAATAAGTTCACAAGCCTCTAGTGACCACACTGAATATTAGGAACTTACTCTTATATGACACAGCTCATACTAAGTCTTAAAGATCAATGCATTAGAAAATTCTTCCTTATCTGCCTGCCTGTAACTCACATCCACTATCTTCTGGAGAAGAGCAACCCTTCAAGTAACTCCTTATTCTTTTATTCTCCAGGATGATCATTCCTCTGATACTTCCTTATAATACACGATTTCTGAAATGTTCACTTTCCTAGTTGTCCTGAGAGTTTTAACCTCCTTGCTCTGCTCATTTTAGCATATGACACTGGATGAAGTCCAACCCTGTTTGATGCAGCCATTGAGAACTATGATGGAACTATTTCCACTCTTAATGCGCTGGCACATCTTAAGATTCCTTTGCTTTTATTACCTTCTTTACTTCACTTTTTGAGCTGTGCTCTTCTCCCCTTTCTCCAGACACTACTGTTAAGTGAATTATTAAGTATTCCTATGTTTACCCTGCATTCTCTCACCCATTTATTCCAACTTTTATTTTCCCTCAAGCAAACTATCCACCTGTCACAGTTGGCCCTTTGACTCTCTCTCTCTCTCTCTCTCTCTCTCTCTCTCTCTCTCTCTCTCTCTCATACACAGTTAGAGGCATAAGAGCAGGGCAAGCTACAGTGACTTGCACAATATCACATTATTGAAAAATTCCAGTAAATCAGTAATTTTCAGTGGCTAATGATAGGGCTTCAGTTATTGTGGGAAGGAGAGAGATTAAATTTAACGAACTGCTAGTTAACTATTTAAACCATGGGCCTCAGGTAGCACTATTATATTTTAGATGATAATTTTGTTATAATAATCCTTAAAGACTATTTAAAATAAATTGGTCCTTGATCATTAACAACTTAGTTTCCATCATTCTAAATAGAGCATATGGTTTGTTGGCTTTCTAGTAATACTTTCCTTGTTTCTTCCATGCATTATTCAAAAGTTTAAAGTATTATCCACAAGTGACCTTTTGAAATAGTTTGGAAACTGTAGGTGTTATTGTCTCCCAGCATGAATTTTATGAAAAATTTAGTGTTTATTTGTAGCATTTTAAATAAAAATGGTTCTGGGTATGAAATGTTTCTGAATTAAGGGCTATAGATACAAAATATATAGTTTGGTGCTGCTGAGATCAATTATTCTGCCTATAGGCAAATTTTGTCATTCATATAGAAAATGTAATAGCATGTAATTGACTTTATGGAATCATAGTAATTTAAAGTTCTGCAAATGATCTCAACCATTAATATTAACATATGACTCAGTATGGGATTAATATAACATGTAATATAACTAACTTTTATATAGCACTTTTTCATTAACTTTTATATGCATTATTCTCCTAACACATATTTGGTGTCTTAAAAAGTGCTAACACACAGACGTCACAGGTTTTTAACCCTAAGATAATGGAGGTCTGGGGGATACTAAAGGACATGTTAACATGAATTTTCTAATAAGTGGCAAAGACTTGAATAAGTCTTCTTGAATGAAGAGCAGATTTCTTTAACAAATCTTCTTAAAGAGAAAATGCTCTGGCAGTGACTGACTAAGCTGATTGTCATAAACTATGCGAGTCTCTCCATCAGGGCCTTACTTGCTCCCTTCCTTCAGCAGGGCGATGGAGAGGCGAATTCGGTTCCTAAGGAAGATCAGCATGAGGATGATAACCACTTCGAGGACGCTGAGGATTATCGCTTTAAACAGGGGGAAAAAAAAAAGTCCGTGATACAAATCAATCCAAAAAAAACCAAACTTTCTCCACAGATGTTAGGACTGAGCTTCATGATTATTCCTGCCAATTCTGACACTTCATAGTTGCAGCCACGCTACCACTCCCAAAATGCATCTTAGAAATTCACTTTGGAAACTTCCAAGAAGTGCTAAGAAATCTAGACTAAGACCTTTAGCTAGAGTTTGAACAATTCATTTGGACAGGCTTTATCTATGGAAATATTTCACACCATTTGCAGAAATGGGAAAAGAGGCATGGAAGGAAGGGTTGCTTTAGGCAGCTCTTAAATGTTTCACTTTTACTTTACTGAGTAAGAGAATCATTGCAGAAGAAACTTTTTGTCCATCCTGCTCACAATGCCTCTTTAATTTAATTGGCTTGCTAATTTACAGGGCAGCCTCTTAGCTACCACATTTTTATTTTGTAACTCCACCATCATGCCCACCATTGATGATATCAGGGTGTAAACCCAAATCCAAGTTGCCTAATAAAAGTCTCACAATTAGAACTAAGGGAATCAAGGTCAGTTTTGAGTTTAAGTTTCTACACCTCTTGAACTAAGAATTATAAAAACTTAACAAACTGCATCAAAACTACCTTTACGTAAAGTAAGTAAATCTGCACAAATAAAGAATAAAGTGTATGTGTACAAAGAAAGAGAACAAGGAGAGGAAATCTTGAGTTATTTTTTGGCTTTTGTTCCTGGATCTAGCTACACTTAAAAGTCCAGCTGCTTTTCTTTGGTGAGACACTTCTATATTCTTATAAAAATACCTCTGCTTTGGCCCCAGCTTGTTCTCATTTTCTTTTCTTTTCAACTAACTTGAATTAGTTTCTTTTTACTTGAAACCAAATAGTCCTAATTACTCTATTTCCTCAATCCTAAAACATACCTTTAATTTAGTAATATATTTTTTGGAAAAGTAAAAAATTCCTTCATAAAATATCTATTCATTGATTATAAGATGCATCTTGACTTCAGAGATTTTAAAAAGTGAAACGATGTGGATCTTAAAATTAAGAAAATATATCACTGCTAGTAATAATCTAAACTTACAAAATAAACTTAATGGAAAATTAATTAAATTTTCATTTGTGAAAAGATCTGTTCTATAACATCCTTCCCAAATAGTTATTCTGCTGATACATGAATCCTTCCACTGATAGGGCACACATGATATCACTGTATTGTTATACCACTAAGATTCAGATGTTACATCACATATCATTTAATACTTCCAGTAGGTAGAGATCGGTTAACCCAGAGATGTGGGAGGATCTTAGTAATGTATCATTTTGCTACTACACTTGTTTTAAATTAAACTGTGTATTTACATTTTCATGCATATTTGCACATATGTATAAAACATAAAATTAATCCCCAAGTTCTGGAGTATATCCATATTAAGCTAAAATCATTGTCTTCTTTGGAGAAACCTAAAAATATGAGATATACCAGAATCACTTTATATTCTGAAATTTCATTGATAAGAACATTGCATATTAAACTTCTACCTTTATAAAGTTACATATTAAAAATGGCTATATTAGAGAAATTTAACTGCCTTCTGAATGTATATATTATAATCTTTCTTTGTGTTTGAATAAGAGGAAACGGTAGAAACATTTTTAAGACCCTATACAGAAGCTGATATAATTATAACTTCACAGAGAAGACTGGGATAATTAATAGCAGAAATAAGAATAGAATCATCTCCTAAAACAATCCAAGACCCATAAAAATTATATTTTTGTATATATAAATCTGCGTATTTTCGGTGTTTCTTGTCAATGAGTGTAATTTTGCATGTATGCACTTGTCTCTGGTGCCTAGAATTTTCCCAAACACAGCGCAAGTAATCAATTAATGTCAGATAAATGGGTTGCAAAATCTGAGGCTCATTTGAGGAAAAATTAGTATTGCTATAACTTAAAAATAAAAGCAAGCTCTGTATTTTCCTCAAAGAACATCCCTTAATTTTCCAATGGCACATTCAAATCATGTTTAAGCTCCTTAACTAAGTTACAGAACCTGTAACTGAGGTCCATCTGAGAGTAAAACTAGAGGTTTCAATACATAACGGATGAGATTTGTCCTCTTTAGAAATAATAGCTAACTGTAAGTGGATTGCTGAGGATATATGAAATCACTCAAATTCAGGAAAAGTGATTAGAGGGGGATGCAAGCCCCAAGATGTCTGATTTTTGTAGTTAAAAAGAAATGGCTATAAATGAAATAATTCTTCCACAACATATATGAAAAAAATTGTGAAGGGAACTAGTCTGATAACAGCTAGAAATGGGAAGCCAAAGAGCAAGGGTTTCACATTTTGATAAGGCACTACCCGAAGAAAAGAGAACAGTTGAATTTGGCAGACAAAGGAATCTGGCGGGAGCTTCTGTGCAGCAGGGCTAAGTTATCAAGCTTGGCATGAGCCTGAAGAAAACATGTATCAAGACTATCTGAGGCCTGTTGCTAAAAATGCTTGTTTATTAGTAATCGTGTTCTGTGTATGCCCTGATCCCAGGAAAGCAGTATCCTACATGGGATATGTCCACATTCTGGTCAGGGACAATACCCTAATAGTGTAAACAAGTAAAATGAACCCTGGTGACATAATGTGAGCCTATCTTTGAAAGCCTAATAAATTTGGGGTTAAGTGGCAAGAATGGGTTTTCAAATTTATGGGGATGGGACCCATACCTGGAATCGTAATGCCCTATCAAGATATTGCCCCCTCTCAGGTTCTCTCTGTGCATCTTTACCAGGCTTCTTTGAACATGTCTTGCCTGGCTCTTGAATTTTAAAAATATGAAGATGAATTGTCTTTTAAAGCAACATGTAAGTAGAGACCATTTTTAAAGTCTTGATTAAAGAACATGAATCTCTGTGAAGTGCAAGAAATATTATAATACAATCATTCTAAGAATATAGGATTAAAGCATCTTTGAGATCATCTTGCTTTAAAAATTTTGTTATTATCCCTAACTAATTTGATAATCCGAATAAACACTTCAAAATGTGAATTTATTTTTAGTTACTTATTATTCCAATTCCTAAAATAGTTTAAAAATTCCTGTCATAGAAAATGCTTCTTTTTTTTTCTTTTTAAAAAAATAAGTTTGAAAAATCAAGCATTTTTACCTTTCAAAACACTTTTCTTGAATATTAAGTTAATGGCTATAAACATGCACATCCAAAGCATTTGAAGGCAAAAGTTTGAAATCAATGTAAAGCAATGTTTTCTTAGATTACATAATAAATTCTACTTGATGACTTTTGCATTTATGGCAGCTTGTAGGGTTATGAACACATCTACTTTAATGACATTAGTGATAAGTGTATTTAACAGGTTACACCAATCCAAACTTTCCTTTAGACAAAAAGATGCTTTCTCATCGTTATAAAATCAGTTTGTAAAATCCACTCACTAAATGTGAGCCACGTTTGTCTCAGTTGCAAGTAGATGTTCATATCACTCTGAATCCCGATGTCATATATAGTTAAGTAAGAAGTGTGGTGTCCCTGAAGATTCTTGTATTCCCAGTAACAGTACCATATTCCTTGAAAAGGAAAGAAAACAGACTAATATAAAATGCTGTTTTCTGAAACATAAGCTATATGCTTATCATACATATCTACATGAATATGATCAGTTTGGTCTTTTTACAAAGGCAAGATTCATATTTACACAGTAAATATCTTATATTGATACAACAGTCTAAATATGCTATTCTATTCTATTCCATAAAGATGTTTTCAGTATTTGTCTGAATGACTGTGGCAAGATCTGGCTTTAAAAATCCTTTTGATGAGAAACAACCTTAATGTACATAATAGGGACTGGTTAAATTACGGTATATTTGTAAAGTATATTTATATTTCTTTATATTTCCATATAAAGAGGAGAAAGTCTAATGATATTAAATAATTTCTGTGATATGATTTTAAGTAAAGAGAGCAAGATACAAAATGAGAAAATATGCTCTAATTCTTATATTAAGAACAACCTATAATTTTCTTGTACACACATAAAGTATCTCTGGAAAAATACCTAGAAATATAATATTTTTGCTTGCAGGGAGGGAGACTTAGTGACCAAGGAATAGAATGAGAAGGAAATTTTTCACTGTATAAAGTGTATACCTTTTGAAATTTGAAGCACATGAATATATATCAGCCTAAAAAGCAAATTTAAAAAGCATTTAAATTGAAAAAAAAAAAAGCCCTTTTGAAAATTTTTTGATGGTGGAATTACTTAAAGCATATTCTTATCAAAGTTTGTGTCCAGGCAAGGCAAATATGGGCTAACTGTATTTTCTCCAAAACTCTATTTCAGACTGTATAATGACTTTTTACATTGTCTAGACAAAGTGGGAATAAAAAATGTGGAGTTAAGAGGTCTATTGATTTTAATGACCAATGAGTCTGGATTAGATCTATTGGAAATATTCTAGCAATAATGAAGAAAATGGCTTTTTAAACCCCTAACTGTAAATTAACAGTTTTTTCATAGATGTAAGGTGAGAGGGTGAGGCCCATGGAAAAAGACTAGACTAGAAAGAACAGAACATTTGTTTCTCAAAAAGATATGACACATCTCTTTCTTTCAGGCCTTACTTTCCCAGTGTAGTTTTAGATCTTCCTTTTAAAATGCTTTATGGAATATTTGATACATACAACATTATATGTAATACAGATATAGGTTTTAAAACATAGTAGAATGTATCACCTAGTTTAAGATTTCATAATCTCAATTTTACTGTAATTATGCAAATTAAAATTTTTTCTTCTACTTGATATCTTCTTCCTATCATACCTTCCTGCCTCTCCTTGCCAAGGAACAATTTTGAATTTTGTGCTTATTATTCTCTTATTTTAACAGAAATATATGTTAAAATCTTCCTATATCTCATAGAGATTTATTATTTATTGGTTTATTTATTTATCCTGTAGTCTTAGAAATTTTGAGGCTATTTTATTAGATGTATACATGTTTAGAATTGGTATATCTTTAGTGATTGAATCCTCTTTATCCCGAATAATGCTTTTTATTCTAAAATTTATTTTGTCTGATGTTATAATGGCTACTGCAGCTTCTTCTTTGTTAATGATTGCCAGTGTATTTTTATCCATGTCTTCATTTTCAAACTTTCAATTTTCTTAATGTGCTGTGTAACTTCTGTAAATAACATACAGCTCCGACTTGTATGTTTATATTTTAATCTGGTTGGATAATCTCTATTCTAATTGGTGAGCTTAATACATTTATATATTTATTTTTGTTTCTACCTATTTAATTTTTTCTTTTCCTGTTCCGCTTGGTGTCTACACTTCTTTTCTTCCAATTTTGTCTTTTAAAAATTGGTCAGTTTTTATTTGTTACTTATATTCTGTTTTTCCCCATGTCTACTCTATTTTGAGAATAGATTACTCTTGAAAATTTGCTATGTGTACTTAACAAGTTTAAAGTCAATATCTTAACAAAGAAATACAAGAACCTTAGATCACTCAGTAATCACAACACTCTGATTATTGCTCAGTATTTTACTTCTGTATATTTGACCTCAAAAAATTATTACTATTCTATATAAAGTTTATTTAGATTTACCTACACATTCACCAATTCATTTTCTTTCATCTCTTATCTTTTTGTGGAATCATTTTCCTTCTTCTTGAAATACATCTTTTAGGAGTTCCTTTGGTATATATCTATTTGTAAACTCTAGTTTTCACTTATTTGAAAATAGCCTTATATTACTCTCACTCTTGAAAGATAGTTTTGTTGGGTGTACAGCTATAGGTTGACAGTTATTTTTTTCATAGCTCTTTGTAGTATTATTTCACTTCTTTTGTTGCTGTTGAAAAGTTTGCTTCGGCCTAATTGTCTCTCTGGATGTGATCTTTTTTTCTCTCCTGTTTTTTTTAAGATCTTTTGGTCTTTGGTATTCTGAAGTTTCACAACAATTTCTTTCTCTTACATCTTTAATTCCTTGCTCTCTAGTGGATCATTCCAAACAATATATGAACATGTTTTTCTTTCTTTCATCTTAAAGAATAAAACAAAAGAAAATCTACTTTTGACCCTCTCTCCCCATCAACAGCCCAATTTTTTATCCCCCAATGCAAGCAAACTCTCCAAAATATGTCTATATTTTCTGTCTAAAATATCTCTCCAATCCTCTTTAAATTCACTCTATGCAGGATTTCCCCCCTCATTTTACCAAAACTGCCCTCATCAGATCAACAAGGATCTTTGTACATTTCTAAATCCAAGGCAAATTCTCAATTCTCATTGCTCTTGACCTATCTGCCCCATTTGACATGGTCAATCATGCCTTCCCCCCGCCATGTGGCTTCAAAAAAATCACTGGTTTTCGTTTTATCAAAAAAAAAAAAAAGTTTCTTCTCCGTTATCTTTACTGGTCCCTTCTCTTCTCCCTGACTTTTTAATATTGGGGGGGCCTCAGAGCTCAGTCCTTGTTTCACATCTCTATCTACATCTGTTTTCTTATTGGTCTCAGCTAGTCTCATAGCTCTAGCAGTCCTGACTCCTAAATATATTCCTCTAGGTTAGGTCTCTCTCTCTAATTCCACACTGTATATCTAACTGCCTGCTTGACATCTCCATTTTAATGCCTAATAAACATCTCAAACTCAGCATGTTCAAAATTAAACTTCTGATCAATCCCCTTTCTACACCAAGCTTTCTAAATTCAAACCTACCTTATCTCAGTTGACAGCAACTCTTTCTTTCCAGTTGCTCAGTAAAAACCTTTGAAGTCATTCTTGACTTCTCACTTTCCCTTATGAGCTGCATTTGGCCCGTCAAGAAATTCAGGTGGTTCTACATTAAAAACATATATGCTCGTCCTCATTGCTATCATCTTGATTTAAGCCAATCCCTAATTCAGCACATGAATTACCCCAATAGCCTCCTCACTGGTCCTGCTGCTTCCTCTCTTGCCTCACTATGGTCACTTCTCAACTGAGGGACTAAGGTGATCATCACTTCATATTTCTTCTCTGCCTAAAACCCATTTCACGCAGAGTAATAATCTGTAAGTCTGTGGCCCTCCAAAAGTTCGATTACCTCATTTCCTACTATTTTCTCCTTTACTCTGTACACCTACCCATATGAGCCTTATAGCCTTTCCCTCAACACACTCCTACCTTTCGGACTTTGCTCTAGTTGTAGTCACTGTCCGGAACTTCCCCCTTATCTTTAATGGCTAATTCTATTGCCTCCTTCGAGTGTTTTCTCAGATCTCTTCTCAAAAAGTCCTACCCTATTAGTTTTACTATTTGTATTCCTTGCTCTGCCGCTGTCAATCCAAATGGTGGTGTAGGGAAAATCACTCTTTTGAATAGAAACCTCTCAAACATTTATATATTGGCCCATGCATTTACTAGAAGAGTGAAAGTAAGCTGCCATAAGTGTTATACTCTTCCTTTGGAGAGACTTTAATTCCTTTTTTTTAGGGTTCATATTGTACCTGCACTGTTTGGGGGAGATTGAGTTAGTGGTTAGATTTCAAACTTGAAACTCTCCATCCAATAAGTGTAATTCAGCATACTTGCCTCTAGAGGGTGATGCCTCTATTATGGAACAGTGGCCAATTATTGAAATACGTGACAGTACCTGGATTAAAGGTACTACATTGAAAGGGAAAAATAGATCACACTCCTGTAACTATGCAGATCTGGCCTTTGATCAGACAGAAGAGTTAAAGGAATAAAAGAAGTTGTCTAAAATGTTTTTCATTAATCTAAAAGGGATTCTTTTTACTTTCTTCTTAGTATCTGTGAGATATAAAACCAGAGGCAGGTAGTGAAAAAGAGTAGAATATTTTGAAAGCACTTTTTTTTTTTCCCAAGATGAAGAAGAAAAAAGTTATAGAGACAATATATGCAAAATTAAATATTTTTTTCTCAGTTTAACACTTTCTTGGGAGGAACAAAGACTAATTAAATTCATTGAAAGAACATGCTTTCTGATAATAATGGCAACTGAAAAAAAAAAGATTATTTTGAAATTTGGCAATTTTAAGAGAGACGATACCTACCATAACCTATAATTCCAATCACACCCAATATGAAGACCCAGAAAAGGAATCCAGCTGTGAACCTCAAGAGTATCAGAAATATCCAACTGAGAAGCATGGCAATTGTCAGGCCACTAGAGGAAAAAAACACAAAACAAACACAGGGTCAAATGTGCTAAATATAATATAATGAAAACAGCAAGACAATACTTTTTGCTATTCAAAATAATTCTCAGATTATTTTTTTACCTAGCTATAGAAATATTTATAACATCGAAAAATACAAACAATGGTTTCTGTTAAGACTTATGTATAAAAGAGTAGAACCATCAGAGAATTTATACATGACTCATCATGTGTGTAGGTAAACTGAAGTCCAGTATCAATCCTTAGTCAAGGAAAAACACAATCCCTCCAACCTACAATTTTGGCCTACCAGCCACAATTGTCATGTCCCATTTTTTTTCTCCTCTTCAACCTACCCACTAAGTGATAAATTGTAAAACATACCTATGATGAATCTGTGTTGTTCTGTATACCTCATGACTAATGGAAACCTTATGCAATTATAACTCTTTAGCAGTAAAGAAACACTTTTAGGACAGAAAGACAAGAAAAATAACTTCCCCACACAGTTCCTGCATCCGCGATTTTGTAGTCATTATCACTATGGTCTAATTATCTCCAACAGTTTGTGATGTCTGACATCACCAGACATCTATTTCAGGTCCCCAGTGATCTGTAGGCGATTATTTGGAGCCGTATAAAGCTTCTATGTCTCCCGAGACATGTGACTTTTGCTAACAATCGACAGCATAACTATTTTCCCTCTGTTTTAATTTTCCTGGAGTTTGAGTGAGCTAATAGAGGTACATCAGGATTAAGTCATATGAGATTCTTCTAGGTAATTTCATTAAAGAGAATTTACTAAGATTGGAAATTTGGCTGATGGTTCTATGAAGAACTGATAAGTTTCTACACATAGCAACAGATAGAGCCTGGTACATTTATCGACTTAATTGTCTTCAAGTTTTATCTTTAAAAAACAAAATCTTAATAATTACTGTCACTAGATAAATGACAGCCAAGTGTCAAAGTAACTTCTTAGGTCCTAGTCTTTCAGAACATATGCTTTTAACTTTTGAAGCCACTTCCTTGGAAAAAATCACAGATATTTTAATGCTTAAACATTCAATATGGTTGAAGAATTACTCTATGGCATAGTCTAAGAGGAATATTCAAAAATATCAAAGTGGGGAAAAAAGAAATATAGCTGTTTACTCTGTGAATTTTGAATTTCTACATAAAAAAATCTAACTGAATAAACTAAGTCATATCATATCAGTCGCTGGCTTTATGTGCATTAAATAGATGAGAGCAGCAGAGATGAAAATGGAGATATTATGTTCTAGTGGTTTGAGTGGTGCCTAGGTGAGGGGAGTTTCAGTGTGTGCTGGGAGTGAGGTGGACGAGAGAGTCTATCACAATGTATACCTCTTCAGGCAAGAGTGGAACAACCAAACTTAAAATAAAAAAAAAAAGACATGGAAATGATCTAGTGATATTTTGTTCAAAAAATAGGAGAACCATTTAACTACTATCAAGTATAGACTATAATCTCTGCTTTAAATATATATCCTGAAATCCTAATAGACACTGACAATAATTACTATAATTAAAGACAAAGTCTTAAATGAGTAAAATTTCAGAAAACAATCTAATTTTACAGCTCTAAAAATTACTCACTAGTATTTTACACACAACACAATTTGACTTCATTAAACACTTTATAGTTAAACATATCTATCTTGTTCCCCTAGTGTTTTTTATAATAACTATTCCTTGAACACATATTTTCTATGTATCTTTCATGTTCCAAAACCCATAATAGGAGCTAGAAAAATAAAGATGAGTTAGACATAATTATTATGGTAAAGAGGTCACAGTTTATCAGAGGAAAAGAGTCAGGTAAATAAAACACAAAATTGTAGGTGCTATAGAGAAGATAGGTATGTATCTGTGCATGTATATAGGTATATAAACACACATACACACACACACAATAGGTATGAAGAACACAGAGAAGAAAGGTAACTGATCATATCTGGGGAAGTCAAGAAAGACTTCATAAATGACATAAAAGCTGAATTTAAATAATAAGATAAAGTTGCCTATGGCACAAGGAACAATAATGTTAGGAAACAGAACAGAATGTGCAAAAACATGGGAGTTTGACAGACTCCTATGAACATGCTATTTAATGTGTTTAGAATACAGGATTAGTCAAAACACTTGGGTGAAGACGAATCTGGGAAATTAAGTTGGGCTAGGTTGTAAATGGTCTCGTAATTATCTAAGAGGTTTTCACTTTTATCTATGATCACACTGTAGCAGGAAAAAGGCACAATGGGGCACACATGGAAAAGTGCACAAATCGTTATGTCCAGTTTGATGAATGACCAAAGTGAACACACTTATGTAACTATAACATTGTCATCTCTTTCCCCATGTTTTCACTTTATTCTATGATCACTAGGGGACAGTAGATGCTTTTAAGAAACAAGATGTCACAAGAGCCAGATAGCAATGACATTCTTAGATATATCAAACACATGTACCCACTCCAGTAGTGTGACTGCATTTTCCCTTACCTTTCAGGAGTGCAAATCTTATGTCTGAAAAATTTAAATTTCCTCCTCTCTTCATATATTTTTTCAGCTCCTCATAAGTACAGTGACCTTTGATGATGATGATGATGATGATAACAAACATTATGTGGAAGGGATATGTTAAAAAATAAGAATGATCCCTTAGAAGTCAAGGAAGGACAAATGAGAAAACAGACCACAGAAATAACACTGCATCCACTACAATATGTGATGAGAAGCAAACATAACACAGATGCTGCCCCCATGTGAACTGAAGTATATATGTTTATAAGAGTACTTTTATTAGTAATTTAATGAATACAGTTAAAATTTACACTCATAATTATGTTAACACTGGGCATATTTCCAAATATCTTTGTCCCATTTTTACTCTATATGAAGAAGAAAATGGCAGGAACTGAGATCCTAGTCAACCTTTTATTCATACATATAAATGGGGAACTGAAGAAAGAATTCTAAAAAGATAACGTCAGAATAGGGCTGGGGGAAAACATCTGTTTTCACTTACATGAGAATCCAGTACCAAGTTGTTGCATAGTCTTCAAACACTTTCACTCCAATTGCCTTTGCATCAAGGATTTTATTGATACTCCTGAATTCAAAGAAGAAAAAAAATCAATTATTTTTTGACTACCACTAAGCAGAAATGTTCTTGTTATGATAAAAGGGATTTGCAAGCTGCTGTTCAAAGCACTTTTTTAGAAACCAATTATTAGTAGTGACTCTTTCCTTAGCCCCAATTCATGAGATTCACTTTGGTAAACCTACAAAGGAGGTTATATCTACACACAGAGAGAACACAGCTTTCAGGAATGGTGAACAGATCCTTTTCCAACATATGTGACATGCTCTCAATATTGCAATCAGATTTTAACTTACATAATCCATAGAGTCAAGAATGAACATCATTTTTAATTCACCTTCATAATCCTCTGAGAGCTCTGTAGCAGGAAGAAGGCACAATGGGGCACACATGGAAAAGTGCACAAATCATTATGTCCAGTTTGATGAATGACCAAAGTGAACACATTTATGTAACTACAACACTGTCATCCCTTTCCCCATGTGCCCCAATTATAATACCTCCCCCTTCCCCTAATGTAACCACAATCCTTTCGTGGTAATAATTTCCTAGTTTTCTTTTTTAGTTTAACCTCTTATATATGCATCAGAGGATAGTTTACTTTAGTAATATTTATTTTTAAATCTTTTTTTATCAATGAAATTGTACTTGTATTATTTATTTTGTGATTTCTTTCACATAACTTTATATTGGTGAAATGCATCCATGTTGCTATCATATTCTGAGTATGCAGGAACGGCACTATTCTATTTGAACTGTTAAAGTCTTTCAAGAAAAAGAAATAAAATTTTAGAATATATTTACTTTTCATTTCTAATTCAACAACTGAGCCATGAAATGACACTGTATGTTTATGCTTGGGAATTACATTTCCCAATAATGTGAAATACCGTGATATGTACAGCCAATAGAAACAGTAAATTCACTTTATTGTAGTTCGTATGTAGAAATTTGATACAGTACTGAAACGGCATTGTCAGGATTGTTTCACTTTTCTTAAGGCCCTTCCCTTCTAAAACATCTAGTAGTTTCATTATTTCAGTCATTTTTTTTAAAATGGTACTTCAAAAAGCATAGAGCTTTTTTTGTTTTTTGGGGCTTTTTTTTTGTTTTTTTTTTTTTTTACATTTTTACTCAAAAAGTAAATTATATTAAGGTCTCTTAGTACATTTTCTGATGTCTCATTTCTGTATCCATTGATAATAAAAGATTTAACCATTTTGAAAAACATGATCGTTCTTTTTAATTATTCCGGTTTCTCCTTTAGATTCTCTTCTTAATGAACACATACCAAATTCTCCAATCTACAGTGACGTATGTATTACATAATACATAATTCTTCCTGTACGACCATTAACCTGATGGAAGTCTTAGTATTAAATACAATAATGCGATGCACCAAAACTGGAAATGAGAATTTTACAAACATACTTTGCAGCTGCCCTGAGTTCTGTAGCATTTCTTGTACTTCCCTTCCCATCTTCAAACACTGTCTTATTTCCTACTGTCAAAGTGCCATTTACAAAGGAGAAGTCAGGGAAACATCTCTGGAGAACTATAAAAATAAATGGAAATTAGGGTAATCACTCTTCTCCTCCTTCCCTTTCTTAAGTTTTCTGTTATTTATAACCAAGTTTTTGTGACAGGATGTGTAAATTGCTCGATATAGATAACAGCCCATTACTTGATAATCAGAAGATTTTCTGATTGTCCTAAGACTGACATAGAAAGCAAATGTGATCACAATGAGAAGCTACATTCTAAACTTAATTATTTTATATATGGTATATTTATCAAGTAACCATAAATAAGACACACAGCACAGGTTTTCAAAGAATAGTGATAATGTATCTCTCATGATAAACACATTTTTAAAGAGGCCGCATTTACTTGTATGACTGGATGAGTTTAATTTTGTTATTAAAAAAAAAAATTTAGATACTCCTCAGTGAAACCATGAAAACTTTCATGGTTTCAGTGAATAATTCCTTGGGAAATAAAAGCCAGCTCAAACTTCAGGCTAGTATAAGACAACTAAATTTTTATTTGTAAAGTTTTAATAATAATTTGTGTCCTTTCTACCTTTCTTGTTTACATTTTTTTTTTTTTGAGGAGGAGGGACTGGAAATGGAAATTCTAAAGCTATCAAAAATGGCTCATACTTTGTAGGCTAGCATAATTTTTGAGAAGAGTTAACTCACTGTTCAATCTATGTGCTTATTTTGATTACATAGAATCTTTGCCTCTTCGCACATACGTATTACTAAAAATATTTTTAAACGTCAATTTTACTGAATTGGAAAAAGAAATCAGACACAGATCATTTTTATGTTTTCTTATAAGAAGCATATTGGTTCATATAGTTAACTCGGAGCTTCCTAGGTGTAATCTAAAACCAGCCCCTATAAGTGGAAGGTAAGGAGAGACTGAGGGAAAAGGCAGACTTTTGCAGATGGGCAGGTGGCAGGTTTAATAGGCAAGGAAACTTAATTACAGGGCTTGTTTTGGGCAGCTGCAAGATGAGTAGATTTTCACACCCACCTGCCAAATACATAAAAAATATAGTATGTGAATATATAATATCTATTTTATTTATATGTTGTATTCAAACCTGATGAGTCCGTTAAGATATCATCTGTTTAAATCACACGAGGACACAAAAGCGTGACCCCTAGTCTAGGTGACTTAGTAAATCAATAGTTCAGATCATGCATGGCCTCTTGCTAAAACAAATAAATTGTTACTCCTTAAATGAGCCACCTTCATGCTAGTGAAACATCTTGCTGACCCCTTGGGGCATGTGTAAAAACAAGTGAGTATGTGATTGCATAAGCCGGTCTCAATGGGTGGAATGCTGGGGAAGGTCATCGATAAAATGTTATCTCTGGTTTGAAACACTAGCTGGACCTGGGCAATTGGAGGCTCCCCACTGGCTCCTCTGTGCTTGGAATGCGCTCTCTGCTTGCCTTCCCCAGGCTAGAAGTATCTCAAGACACAGCCTTGAGATAGAAATGCGGTAATGAGACTACTGGACTGGGTAAATGGCTGAACTCTGTTAAGGCCTCTACATAAACTTTTAAGATTTGGCATATGGATGCAGAAAACTACTCATTTTGCAGTCACCCAAGACAAGCCTACTAAGAATGTTCCTTTGCTTATAAAAATCCACCTTTTCTTCGGTCTCTCTCTGCCTTCTATAAGGGAGCTGGTTTCAGATTTCACCTGGGATGCTTCCAGGGAGATCGAGAGCCAACAAAAGCATCATGGATTTGCTTGAGTTCATGTAGAGTTTAGACTTGAACATAGTAAAGCACCTGATACAGGAAAAGAAGAAATATGTCTTTATAAAACCTTTCCTGACATTTCTGGCTGAAAATGGTCATTTTGTTTACCAACTGCCATTTCTGTAGCATCTATAATTTGGCTGATTCCTTCAGTATCCTCCCTATCTTTCTCCTGCTCTTCCCTGGCAGCACTGACATAGTAGTCTCTACCAGCTGCTTCTATTCCCTCGTAATCCAGTCATATTTCTGCCTCCATCGCTCCACAGAAATTGTCCTCCCAGTGATCCCAATGACCTCCTAATTTCCAAAAACCTCCAAATATTTTTTTAGTCTTCGCTCTGCTCTTAGACATTAGCTGGCACAGTGCTTGGTACAAGGTGGAACTCAGAAAATATTTACTGTCGAATGAGTTAACTTTTCTGTGTCTTCACCATTGATGGACAACTCCTGCCTTTTGAAACCTTCTTCCCTTGCCTCACATGTCTAGATTTTCTCCTGCCCTCCCTCTGCCTCTCTGTGAACTCTTTCTACTGCTTAAATATGACTGTTCTCACCTCCAGAGTCCCCCAATCTTACTCTACATGTTCTTTCTAGGCAACAACTCATCTAATTTGTTAGCTTTAATTACTAAATGTTCATTATATATTTGGAAAATAGAGAAAATATGAAGAAAGAGGCAAAACTATATATAGTCCTACCACCCACAGTGAACTATATTAACATTTTGGCAAATTTCCTTTCAATTTTTTCTCTATAAGAAATTTCTTTCTTCTTTCTTCTTTCCTTTTTTTTTTGGAAAGTCATAACCATACACTACACTCAATGTTTTCTCTTTTTTCTTTCTTTTAATATTACTTATTTCCATGTATAAACTCTCTAATGAGTGGATTTTATTAGCTGCATACTCTCCTATTAAGTACTATAGCTAATCCCCTACTAAGGGGAATGCACACTGATCTCGGTGTTTGCCTTGACATCTCCTTCGCCAGACTGTGAGCGGTTATGCCTTATTCATTTTTGTATCACCAATGTACATTTTCTATTGTGTGATTTAACCAAACTATACTCGTAAGGGCAAGGACTGTGTCTGATACTTTCACACCTATTATATCTTCAGTGACTAAGGAGTCATTTTTACCTTTTTGCATAAGAATTTGTAACACTGTTCTTAGCAACAGACACCTGCTGCCTAGAGCTTCTTGGTAAATGCCATTGCTTGTGGAACCTACGTCTTTGCTTCAGAATCTTTAACGACCCAATTGAGAGTGAGGGGAGCCTGCAAGACACTGCGTTCGGGGGTAGCTACTTCCATGATACCTGACTTTCTATTCAACCTGATGACTATTGCCTCTCTTCCATTGTAGAAGAAGCATATATGCATTGTGGAAAAATGGAGAAGTGGAAAAAAAAGAAAAAAGAGAGAAAATTCTCAGTATTTTACCACCTCCAAAACAACTGCTTAATATTTTGGCATATTTCTTTCCAGTCTTTTTCTTTGAATAGTTTCTTTTTTGTTTGTTTATTTTATTTTATGCATGCTTGCTATTCTAAAGCATATAGAATTTTGGATTTTATTTAACATTATAACATATACACATTTCTTATCATATTCGATAATTCTAAAATATTTCATTTAATGAATATATCAAAATTTATTTGAGCATTCTCTTGCTCTTGAGCTTTAGAGTATTGCCTTTTTATTTCTTTTCTTTTTTTTTAGGGGGCTCTTTTGAATAACACGGTAGTGGGCATATTTAAGTTTTTTCTCTGTAGTTAGAATTATATTCATAAGAAAGCAAAATGAGTGATTATTTTATTTTCTTCCGAACAGAGTTAAACAAAGTTTATAAATTTTAAAGAAATAAAATATTGATTCATTCAGAAGACATATCAGTATTTCAAATTTCAAATTATAAAAACAAATATGTGTCCTACTCTCACTCCCCAAGCAATTTCTGAATAAACTTTTTGGCTGAATTCAGAGGTTAGTATGTAAGAGTAGGTTTCTGTGCGTGCTTATGTGTGCTTGTAGAGCATCAAATAATCAATCTGATTGGGCTTTCAAAAATCAATTTTTAATCTTTTTTTTTTGTATGCAACAAAACTCCAATACTCACAGAACTCCAGGGGAAATATCCCTGGCTAGAGTCAGGAGAATGAGCTTTAGCTTTGGGTTTCTTGCTAATTAACTCTGGGATCTTAGGCCAGTCATTCTACCATTCTTGGCCTCAATTTCATCAACTGTGAAGTAAGGAAACCAAATTAAATGACTTCTTCATAGATTTTGTGTTTTAAGATAAAATAATAACCACTCACGAGGTCTGCTTGGAAAAATCACTGTTGGACAATCATCATCCATTATCATTTGTGAGAGAGTCTAAAATGGAAGGAAGAGCATGTTAACATTTCAAAGGCTATAAGATGACAAATTTTACTCTCAATATAAAAATTTCGTCTTTTAAAAATTAAGTTACATAATCTCATTATTCCAAACTACTCCCTTAATAAAAGTAATTGTAAGATTATCATATCCATATACTTGTTTGACAAATTACTCTTAAGTGTCCAAACTGTAATTCGATTAAATCTGCAATAATAAAACCAGAATCGCTGAAACCAAGGCATACGTCTGAAGGCATGTATCTTTATCTTAGTCACATCCAGAGTCCCTAATCCTTAAATTTTCTTCTGGAAAAAAACAGCATCTTCTCTAATTTAGAAGTCACTAATATTAATTAACATGAAGCTTTAGAATTCCCTTATAAGTCTTAAACCTAGGTAAGGTTTTGGGATTTTTTAAATGAAAAATTATTAGACCTGGTTTGGAAGTAAAATTCTACTTGTTACTAAGTAGCCATGGAGCTTCAACACTGCAATAATGAAAAGATGACTGCAAATAACATTAGCATCTAGCTCTTGACAGCAAAAATTCCAACCAAGTAGAAATTTTGTTGGTGTCAGGAAAAAGTTGAAGCTAACTTACCAGACTTAACAGTCTTGCATAACACTCCAAGACTACAAAATAACATGCTATGCATGGTGTGTGTGTTTTGTACATACATGCGCATTTGTGCACAGGTTTTAATGAAATGGTATCTTCAGTAATTATTTCATAAAATACTTGGGAGCTTTTCCAGTTACAAATGTTAATGTTACACCTGAGATTAAAACAAAAGTTAAATTCTTCTTGGGTTTTAAACTTAAACACACATACCTTTTCAGGCTTTGCAAAAGAAGACTTACAGAACTGGCTAAAGTATGTCCAAGATCCTTTGTCTTTTCTGTACGGAAATTGTGTTCCCACATAAGTTAAAAATTTTTCTGGGCACTTGGAGACACAGATCTGTAATGAAAAGGAGCACAGTGGTGGGAACTAAATTGAATTGAACAAACCAAGAAAGTATCTATAAGGTCAGACAGCCTTCTAAATGATTCACCACTCTAAAAAGCAAAGCACAATTTCCATCTAAGAAATTAAAATCAACTTTCTAATCTTATTGTAAAAAAGTGAAAATTCACCTACTAGTTATCAATCTCTACTCCTTGCCCTTTAATGTTAGTGTTCTGTTAAAACAATAAGATACTAAACATGATGGACTTACGTTTAACTTCTGATTTTGAGATAATAGATCTATCTGCAGCTCAAATCTATTAAGAAATAATAGTTTCCACATACTTTTCACCTAGCTTTGCCCAATGGTAATAACTTTAATACAATATTGCAACCAGGAAATCGATGTTGTTATAATCCGTTAACCTTATCAGATTTCACCAGTTTTACGTGTTTTCATTTGTGCGTGTGTGTGTGTGTGTATGTTTGTGTGTATATGTGTGCATGTGCACGTGCAGTTCTAGCAATTTTATCACATGTAAATTCATATGACATCTACCACAGGACAATGATGGACTTTTAATAAAATGTTTCCTTGTGATTTTCTGAGTTAATAAATAAGAGTATAATGTAAGCTGAATTTTGCCTATGTAATTCATGCCTTTTCAGGATTAGAATCTCTTCTTTTCCTATATATGAATAAAATGGTGATTTTAAATGCTTCAAACATTGATAACTTATGCCACTAATAACTATCAGTACCAGTGAATTCTCAGCAATTCCCAAAACATCATCAGGGTCTTATTACCATAAGAAACTAACAAAGTTAGGGCCATTTGTAGTAATCAATCATTGTTATAGTCTTTTAGTAACACCAGTCATGTGTGGGCAGAGAGGTCACTGATGCAATTATTTTGCATTAATGAACTTTGGGGACCTATTAATGCCAAATAGGATCACTATGCTAGTCTACAGAGTCTGACTGAAATCCGATTAGTAACTCCACAGAGGAAACAGAATCAGAAAATAAGCACTCTTTTGGTTTTGCTTTTGTTTTTGTAAAGACAAGACAAAACAAAACAAAGATCATATTAAGTTATGAAAATTGCAGTCAATCCTTGCACATTCTTTCCTCCACTTTCAGTTCCTCCTTGGGAAAGTCTTCTCCACTCTAAATTGTTCCATCTCCCTACTGTACACTTTGCTAACTGTTCTCCAGGGTCAGATTCTAGCTCAACCCCCGCTGGCAGTTACATAAAAATACTGCTGCTTAGCTGACATTTCTTTCCCATCTTGGGATCATGTTTTTGCTTTACATAGGACAACTGGTGTCAACCTCACAGCCAAGATAGTAGGTGGCTAGCTAAATCGACACCTCAAATCTCACAGTTAATATTCTTTTGCAGTAGCAGCAGACCAATTCCTTCTAGAAGTTTTGACAACCCAACTCCACATTCACACTTCCGTATATATTTTCTCTTTCTCAGTCTCTCATACATACATGTGCATACACGCAATCATATACACAGTCATACACCTCTAGAAAAATTATTGCATCTATCTACAAAAGCTGAAGCACTGTTTAGGGATAGTCACAGCATCTAACATGCTCATATTTTTTTTTTGGGGGGGGGGAAGAAGGCTAAGTAAGATTAATCAATGCAAATGCCAAAAGTTTACTCTGAATTGGGCTAAACTGGAAGTATCTGTAATATATTAGGAGATACCTTACAGACTTTAAACTTTGACAATTTACTATTGGGACATTTAAATGGATTTATAAAGTGAATACTGAAAGTACTAATGCTTTCACAGGCTTTAAATGATGGCAGAAACCAGTGAGTTGAGACCATGATGATTTATATATTTATAAATATATGCACGTACCATGTATACTACACATATAAAAATGCTGTATATGTGACACATAAAAGAAAGTAATTAAAATGATTTTAAAAAAAGCGATTTGTTAAAGAGAAGCATATCAAATTTCATTCCAGATAAAGTGAGCTGCTAAAAAACAATATAGCAACTGCTCTTTACTCTCTCTCTCTAACAGACCAATTTGCTCACTTCAAATAGGGTGCTGATTAGTAGCAATCAACATATAATTAGCTCAAAATGAAGGTCATATTGAGGTTGGTATCCTACTTGATCACATTCTGTCCTTTAAATGCTTGTGACATGTCTGGACCATGCTGGTGGTTAACAAAATCATAATGCATAAAAATATGGCTTGGTAGATAAATTATTCCATGGCAGATTGAAAATAAGTCTTCATTATTGGCTTCTAAAATATATTCTGACTCAGTTCTGATTCTCTAAGTAACCACAAGGGGCACTTTGAATACAGTTCTTCACTTATTTTTACTTACATCTTCAATTCATATAGATTTAACAATCTAATACAAATTAGGATTTGGTGAGTGGAGGAGAGAGTTACACTGAAGGTTAAAGCACCACATGTGCTGTGAAAAAAAGGATGATCTATAAATAATCTATAAAACAACAAAAAAACATAATGTGCAAGGATTTTTTTTTGTTTGTTCCATCATGGGAATGATAGGTTTATATAATATAGTGAAAAAATTCTTAGACTGGGAGTAAGAAGATATTCACTCATTCATTTATTCATTCAACAAATATTTATTGATCACCTACTCTGAGCCTATTCTAGGCAATGGGGATACAGTAGTGAACAAAGCAGATAAAAATCTTTGCCCTCAGGCAGTTTACCTTATAGTAGGAAAGACTGGCAATAACAAATAGGTATAATTGTTATAAGATGGTAATAAATGCTAGGGAGTAAAAAAAAAAAAAACTACAATTGAGACTAGAGAATGAAAGCTAGCTGGGTAAGATTCCAGTTTTAAATAGGAAGTAGAGAAGTCCTCACTAAAAAGGTAACATTTAAAGAAAAACTTTAAGACTAGTGATCAAGACATAGTCATCTACAGAAAGAGTACTGTAGGCAGGGAAAACAGCAAAGTCTAAGACTCTCAGTTAGGAGGTTGCCTGGATCCTCTGAAGACAACAATAGACAGCCAGTGTGACCCGAGCGCAGTGATCTGAGGGACAGTAATAGCATATGTGTTCAGAGAGCTGGGCAGCCAGTGAAGGATCCTGTAGGCCATGGATAGGATTTTCGCTTTTAACATGAGTAACTTGGGAAGCTCTGAGGGTGGGGGTGAACAAAGGAGACATAATTTAACTTATACTTATAGGATCATACTGGCTGCTGGGTGGGAAAAAAAATGCTATAAGGGGTTGGGAGTGGGAGATAAGAATAGAAGCAGAGAGACCAGTCAGGAGGTCACTGAACTAATCTAGAAGAAAAATGATGACTCCTTGAAAAAAGGAAGAGCTGGTGAAAAGCAGTTTGTTTGGTCTAGGGTATATTCAGTGGAGACCAGAAAAATTAGCTAACAGCTCAAACACAGTGTGAGAGAAAGAGGAATCAAATATGATTCAATGGTATTTGCAACTGTCCTTAATAGAAATAGGAAAAACTGTTGAGGTTGGGGGAAAAAAATTAGGGATCAAGTCAGAGATTAGGATTGAGTTTTGGACATGTTAAATTTGAGATGTCAACTGAATAGCCATGTAGAGACACTGCATAGGTGGTTAAAGATAAAGATCTGGGGTTCAGGAAACAGACTTACCTGGAGATATAAATTAGGAAAGGCAGCACATGGATGGTGTTAAAACCACAAGACTAGGTAAGATCATCAAAGGTGTAAGTGTAGATTTCAAAGAGACTAAGCTTAGTGGAGAACGGAACTTCAATATTTAGAAGATGTTGGAAAGATGAAGAGAAACCAGCAAAGGAGATGGACAAGGAGGAGCCAGAGAGCTGGGAGAAAATATAGAAGAATATTGTGCCCTAGAAGGCAAGTGAGGAAAGTATTTTAAGGAGGAAGGATTGATTAAACAATGCTGTTGGATCAAGTAAATGTGGACTGAGGATTGATCATTAGTTTAAAAATACAGAGGTCAATGGTATCACTTGGAGGAAATTGAAGTAGTAGTAAAAGCCTCAATGAGAATGAGAAGAGAGGATTTAGACACATTGAGTAAAGCCTATTCTTTTGATGAGTTTTGCAAAAAAAAAAAAAAAAAAAAAAAAACAAAAAGGATATGGACAGTAACTAGAGGAGTATGTAGGAGTAAGGAAATAATTTTTTAAGATGAAAGAAATAACAGCATGTTTGTATACTGGTGGAAATAATTTAGTAAAAAAGGAAAACGGTAATAAAAGAAAATCAGGAAATTTCTGGAATGAAGGTGTGCTTGAGTATGTTAGAAAAGATAAGATCTAAGGCACCAGTGGATGGGCCAGCCTTAGGAGTGCAGCAGTTCATGGACAGTAAGAAGGAGAAAGGCTGAATAAATACATGAACATAGGTGATAACAGATAGACAAGTGGATGTCAGCATGGGAGCTATTAAAAGCTGCCTCCAGAATGTTTATACTTCCTCACTGAAATAGGAAGCAAAGTCAGAGGCTGACACTTATTCTGGGAAGGAAGTCTTGGAGGTTTAAGGTGAGCGAAATTGTTTTCTAGGACAGGAGGCTAGTGAATGAACAAGGGGTCTGTCATGTGGTTGTGTGACAGCATTAAGGGCCCACTTGAGGTTACCGGTCCTGAATTTAAAGGACTGTGTTTTCTCTAAGGAAACGTAACTGCCTGGGTTCAGGCATGGAAAAGGCAGAGAGCTACATTTAGCCAGAGATGAGGTTTTGCCAGGGAAGTACAACTAAGTGGGGAGCGAGGGGTGTGCAAAGGAATTGAGGATTTATACAAAGAAGTATTTTTTAAAGAGGGACCACAAAATCTGCATTAGGTAAAGAGGGAGACAAAACATGAGGGGACCAAAGGATACTTTGAAGGTGTTAAGATCAGTGGTTTGTAGGTCCTTGTGGGCTAAAAGAATTATTGAAATGTTAGTGGGACTGATGCAATGGGATAGTGAGACGTTTGAAATTGCGATTACAAAGGGTGGTAATTATTGATTCCGACCAGAACGAGATCAAGGATTTGACCCTGGGAGTGGATGGCTGTAATAGAAAGCAAAGTCTGTGGTAGAGATGGTCACAGAACTAAGATGCCAATATCCCAAGCTAGCTTTAGTAAGAAATAAGATATCAAAAGTCTTAGAGGGAAATGAGGAAGAAAGAACAAAAGGAAAATCTAGGAAAGATCTTTGTGTGTAGTTTACTGGAAGCAAGAAAAACCAAGTAAGTTAATAGCTACTAAGTTTTTGAGGTAGTTGTACTGACAAAGAATTTCGTGAACTAACCTGAAAAGGCCTTTGACTGTTAAAATAATCTTTGAGGTGCTAAAACCTTGCACAACAGGAAGAGAGTTTCAAAGCTATGGTGGCCCCCAAGAGGGCATATTTTTAGTTCTCAGCAATGGTGTTGTCTGGAGACACGTGAACAGAAAATAACCTCCCAGGTGATTGAACAACGGACCATGGGATGCAATGGATAAGAGAGTTCCTCTAAAGAACACAGTCCAGGTCAGATAAAGCAGAGGTCCCCAACCCCTAGGTCACAGACCAGCACTCCGCTCCGTGGCCTGTTAGAAACCCAGCCACACAGCAGGAGGTGAATAGTGGGCAAGTGAGGGATGCTTCATCTGTATTTGCAGCTGCTCCCCAGCACTAGCATCACCACCTCAGCTCCACCTCAGATAATCAGGCATTAGATTCTTGTAGAAGCACTGGTCCTTGGTGCTGAGAAGGTTGAGGACCCCTGGGATAAAGAACTCCTCTCCAGTGCCATGCACCAGAGACCGTCTATTTATTACTTCTTTTCTGAATGGGAGTTTGCATTCTAATTTCCCTAGCCTCATTCCCCATTGTGTATTTAGTGTCAAGACCTGATATGGAACATGAGGCTACATGCACCACCCATAGACTCTGACTTTGGGTTAAAGACAGTACTACTTGGGGCTCTAAGTTGTCTCCCTCGGGAAAATGGATGTTCTAGAGGACAGAGGGTTAGACTATAGAAGACAAAAGTAACTGCTCACTGAAATATGTGCCTCTTGCTCCATTCGTTCCATGGCACAGATGGGGCTATTAGGCACACAACTACATTGCTTGATTCCTTCCTTCTAGATGTGAACATATAAAACTAATGCGTCTGTGGCAAAGGAGTACAAATGCAATGTGTAATACTTCTGATCCAAGGCTTCTAAGAGCAGGGATGCTTTATTCATCCTTTCTTTTCTTCTAGCAGCGGCATACAGATGATGAGGACTTAAGGGATGGCAGAGCCACCAGATGAAAGAAACCTGGAGAAGAGTTATCCACTGACTGCAATGCCTTAGACTGTTATATGACAAAAAAGAAACTTTATTGTGTCAAGTCACTGAAAAGCAGAGGGTTATTAGTTACAGTAGCTAGCTTTGCTCTAGGTAATATTTATCTGGAGAAAAAAATATCTCCACTTCTCTAGGCTATGGTTTGTTCATTTATGAAAATAGGTGGTTGGACAGGATAGTCACTGAGGCTCTTTGGGGATCCTAAAATGATTAATCCTTACTTTGTTTTTGGTTGTACATTAACAAACACGAGCTCATACTCATGTCTTCGCACCTACCATTAATTAATCAATAACCATACACGCACAGAACTCAAATGGAATTTCTGACTTTCATCCAAGAATGTTCAAAATTACTAACACCAGCAGCAAGGCTTCTTTTTTTTTTTTTTCCTTTTTGCTTTACCTGTGTAGTAGGGCACTGTAGGTTTACCATCACGGAGGGACTGGTACAGCTGAACAGGTTAAAATAAAACAAAATGCTCTTATTCCTGTTAAGAAAACAACATAAAATAATCTTTTTAGTGACTGTGGAAATGTTCCATATCATTTCAGACCCTGTACACTTTTAATATAATATGACCTTTAAAAATTGGCTTCATTTTCTCTATGTTGCAATATAGTCCCCAGCTCCCCTTTAAGCTGCTTAACACTTAAAGCACCTTTTGACAATAGTAAGAAGTTGAAATCATTAAATTGCCTATCAACAGGGGATTGGTTAAATAAAAATTTCTATATCTTTAAAATGGAAGACTACATTGCCATTAAAATAATTTGGAGAAAATGTTTAATGGATGGAGAAAGTCTTAACATATTAATTTTAGGAAACATGTTACTAAAGGATATTAAGCTCAGTTATAAGGAATGTCTTTGAGAGTTGAGAATCAAAGGGTTGCTCTAAGTATATCATGACACTAATAAGTTAAGTACTCTAATTATTACAGTCTCACTAGTATTTTCTGAACTAAATTGTTTGGGGTATCTAAATTGCTTACACATCCTGACAAAATGCATTTCATTTGGAATGGAAATCCACTGAGAGAGAGAGACATGCACATATTTATTTTACTTTATTTTTTAATTTAATATTACTTTTTACCAATATATGTTCAAGATTTTCAGGACTAGATTAACCATGAAAAAACAATTTAGCAGCAACTCTATCAATGTGCAGCCTAAAGAGTGCAGTCTTGGGGGTTAAAACATTCTGCTTTTACCATTTAGTAGTCAGTTGTACCTGAACAAGTACTTTAACCTTTCTGAAATTCAATTTTCTAATTTTCTAAGTGAGTGGAATAATGATACCCACTTAGCAGTGGTATGAGAATCTGGTAAGATCTTTACCCTGACCTCCACCTTGGCAGCAAATCACTCTTTCTTATCTGTGCTACTCCTTTATTTTCATTCAACAATGAATTTACAATGCCAGTGTTGTACAGGCTGAGGATTCAGAGCAAGTCCCTGATTTCAAGGAATGTTGGCTCTAGTAGGGGGAGATGAACAAGTTAAATTAATAACCAAGATAATTTAGGTAGTGATAAGTACCCAAGACAATAAGTCAGGGTCTTGTGCCAGAAAGTAATTAAGGAAAGAGATAGTGGGGGTGAGTGTATTGCTTCAGGTGGGATTGTCAGTTTTATACTTTATTCTTAAAGCAGTACAAGGGCCAAACACACTAGATTGAAATCCATGATTTTTTATTGTCTAGTTCCTAATTTAATTTTTCCAGTTTTACTGAGATATAATTGACATGTAACATTGTATTAGTTTAAAATGTATAACATAATAATTTGATATATATAATATATATAATGAAATAATTACCACAATAAGTTTAGTTAACATCCATCACTTCACACAGTTACAATTTTTTATTGTGATGAGAACTTTTAAGATCCACTGACTTAACAACTTTCAAACACATATATAGTATTGTTAAGTATAGTCACCATGCTGTACATTACAGCCCCAGAATTTATAACTGAAAGATTTACTTTTTGACCACGTAAATCCATTTATAACAATGCCTCACCCCCGCATCTGGCAATCACCAATCTGTGCTTTTCTGTTTCTATGAGTTCAGGGGTTTTTTGTTTGTTTGTTTTTTAGATCACACATATAAATGAGATAATACAGTATTTATCTTTCCCTATCTGACTTATTTCACTCAGTGTAATGTACTCAAGGTCCATCCATGTTGTCACAAATGAAAGGATTTCCTTACTTTTATTACTATTATATATATATGTATATGTATATATATGTATAAAATATTTTCTTCATTCATCATCGATGGACATTTAGGTTGTTTCCATGCCTTGACTACTGTAAATAATGGTGCAATGAACATGGAGGTGCAGATATCTCTTCAAGATAGAGAGTTTGATTCCTTTGGATCTAAACCCAGGAATTACTGAATCATAAATTAGTTCTATTTTTAATTTTTATAGGAACCTCTATGTCTTTTCCCTAGTGGCCACATCAATTTACATTCCCACCAACAGTGCACATCCTTGCCAACGCCTGTCTCCTGTCTTTTTGGTGATAGCTATTCTAACAGGTGTAAGTGAGGCTTAGTGAGGTTGAGTAACTTATCATGTACCTGTTGACTGTGTATCTTCTTTGGAAAAATGTTTACTCAGTTCTACTCCCAATTTTTAAATCAAATTGTTTTGATTTGATTTCACTATTGAGTCATGCGAGTTCTTTATACATTTTTCTACTAACCACTTATTAGATATATAGTTTGCAAATATTTTCTCCCACTGAGTAGATTGCCGTTAATTTTGTTGATAGTTCCCTTTGCTGTGCAGACGCTTTTTAATTTGGTGTAGTCCCACTTTGTATTTTTGCTGTCGTTGTCTTTGTTTTGATGTCAAATACAGAGCCCAGACCGATGCCAAGAAGCTTACCGATTACGTCTTCTTCTAGGTATTTGATGGTTTCAGGGCTTATATTCAAGTCTATAATCCATTTTGAGTTGATTTTTGTGTGTATGATACAGAATAAGGGTCCAATTTCATTATTTTGCATATGGATGTCCAGTCTCCCAGCACTACTTATTGAAGAGGCTATCCTTTCTCCACTGTATATTTTTGGCTCCTTTGTTGGAAATTAATTAACCTTATATATGGGTTTATTTCTGGGATCTCTATTCTGTTCCATTGATCTATGTGTCTGTTTTACCCCAGTAGCATACTGTTTTGATTATTATAGCTTTGTAATAATAGTTTAAAATTAAGAAGTGTGATGCCTTCAGCTTTGTTCTTCTTTCTCAATACAATTTTGTGGTGAATACACAATGTAATATACATATAACATATTATTGAATTGTACATTTGAAACCAACAGAATTTTCTTAACCAATGTCACTCCAATAAATTTAATTAAAAACCTTGAAAAAATTAAGATGAAGACCGATCGAGATAGCATAGAAGGTAGAGGCTGTACACGCTTCCTCTCACAACCACACCAAAATTATAATGAAACTACAGAGCAACCATCATATGGAGTCACCTGAGGTCTGGCTGAACAGAAGCCCTATAACTAGAGACAAAAATAAGAGGTCACCTTGAACCGGCAGGAGGGGCAGAGATGTGAAGCGGCCTAGTCCCATAACCGTGTGGCCATCAGAAATCAAGAGGGCTGTCTTGGCTGTGGAGACCCCCTCCCCAACCCAAGGAGCGAGTGGTCCCGGCCCCACACTTGGCTCCCCAGCCCAAAGTTCCAGTGCCAGGAGGAGAAGTCCTTACAACTTCTGGCTGTGAAATCTAATGGGGGTTGTAGCTGACTGAGACAGAGGACTGTGGGATTCGTAGATGTTTCTCTTAAAGAGTCTGAGCCTTAACTTAATGCTGATGGACTCACTCACTCTTGAGCTGCTCTAGGAGTGCTAGTGACATACAGGAAGACACTGAGTTGTCCTCTTCAGGGTGAGGGCTGGAGGGGTGGCTTTCTCCCGGACAGAAGTGCTGGCAGTATCCACTGTTCTTTTGTTGAGCCCTCCCCACTCCCAGCCTGCGGATGCAGGCATCTCCATGTCTGAGTTGCCATCAAAGTGGATAATACCGGTCACTCTGCCCAGGTGATTCCCTGAGACCCCCACCTCTCCCTACTTGTGGGCCCACCAAAGCCTCTTTCAGTGGTGTATTCCATACGAATGGCCCGTTTTGACTCTGGCTATGGACTTTTCCTAAATCCTGCAAAGGCTAACAAAACCCACAGGAGAAGCATCTGGCCTTGGCATGCTCTGTACCTCTCACTGAGCAGCCCTAAGCCCTGCTTTAGCGGCAGTTGGCTTTGGTTCCTGGCTTGGCCTCTTGAGGCACCTATAAGCCCAGCACAGGTGGCAGCCATCTGTGGATTGCTTGGTGACTTTTATCAGGTGGCCCTGGAGGTGGACAGGCTGTGGCTGAACTTGGCCTGCAGCTGGACCTGTCCCAAGACTGTGCTGATGGGTCCCACAGGACCTACTATGTAAAACCATTCTACTAAGATGGGAGACTTAGGAGTCCTACCTAATACATAGAAATAGACACAAGGAGACAGCCAAATTGGGGAGACAAAGAAACATGTCCAATATGAAAGAACAGAACAGTGCTCCAGAAAAAGAATTCAACAAAATGGAGACAAGCAATCTACCAGATGCAGACTTCAAACACTGGTTATCAGGATGCTCAATGAACTTAGTGGAAAAGAAGATGAACTCAGTGAGAACTTTAGCAAAGAGATAGAAAACATAAAAATAGAGATGGAAAACATAAAAGCCAATCAGTCAAAAATGTAGAATACAATATCTAAACTGAAGAGTTCATTAGAGGAAGTCAATAGAGTGGAGGAAGTGGAGAAGTGAATCAATGACTTTGAGGGTGGGGTAGCAAAGGGTACCCGATCTGAACAGTGATAAGGAAAAAGAATCCCCCCAAAATGAAGAGTTTAAGGAGCCTCTGGGACAATATCAAGTATTACAAAATTCGCATCATAAGGGTACCAGAAGGAGAAGAGAGAAAGAACGAAATTGAAAACCTATTTGAATAAATAATGACTGAAAACTTCCCTAATCTGGTGAAGGAAATATACATACAAATCCAGGAAGCTCAGAGATTCCCAAACGAGATGAACCCAAAGAGGCCTGACAAGATGCATCATAATTAAAGTGCCAAAGGTTAAAGACAAAAAGAGAATTTTAAAAGCAGCAAGAAAAAAGAAATTAGTTACCTACAAGGGAGTTCTCATAAGAGTGTCAGCTGATTTCTCAACAGAAGCTTTGCAGGCCAGAAGGGCTTGACACAAAATATTCAAAGTGATAAAAAGCAAGGACCTACAATTAAGATTACTCTACCCAGCAAAGTTATCATTTAGAATTGAAGGAGGGATAAAGAGCTTCTCAGACAAGAAAAAGCTAAAGGAGTTCATCACCACCAAGCTGGCATTACAGGAAATGTTTAAAGGACTTTAAGAAGTCTTAAAGACTTCTTCTTTAAGAAGAAGAAGAAAAAAAATATATATATATATATATAAAATATGAATAAAGAATGGCAAGAACTACACATCTATCAAAGAGTCCTTCAAATGAAAAAGAATTAAATGCTCCAATCAAGAGATAGGGTGGCTGAATGGATAAGAAAACAAAACCCTTACATAGGCTGCCTACAAGAGACTCACTTCAAATTAAAAGACACACACAAATGCAAAGTAAAGAGATAGGAAAAGGTATTTCACAATAGACCTAGAGAATATTGTGCTGAGTGGAATAAGTCAAGTAGAGAAAGACAAATGCCATGTGATTTCATATACAGATGGAACCTAAGGAACAAAACAAACAAACAAACAAAAACCCCCGGAAACAAACTCATAGATACAGAGAACATTTTGAGGGTTACTGGATAGGAAGGAGGTTGTGGGGCGGGGCGGGGGGGCAGTCAGTGAAAAAGGAGGAAGGGATTAAGTACAAACTAGTAGTTACAAAATAATCATAGAGATATAAAGTATAGTATAAATAATATAATCAATAATATTATAATAACTATGTATGGTGTCAGAGGGGACTAGATTTATTAGGGTGACCACTGCATGAGATATATAGATGTCTAATCACTGTGTTGGACACCTGAAACAAATATAATATTGTTTGCCAACTATAAATAAAAATAAAAACAAAAAATATTAAAAATCCACTGTTCCTTTAAAAAAAATTTTTTAAGATTGCATTGGCTATTTAGGGATTTTTGTGATTCCATACATCTCTTAAGTTTTTTTTTTCTATTTCAATGAAAAGCATTGGTTTTCTATGATAAATCTAATCTGTGAATTTGTTAACCCTTTTCCGAACTAGCTTTTTAATCTGTATATCTTGAATAATAAGTTCCACAGTTATGAGTGGGCAACACAGGACATTTGCAAGTGTTTTGAGCCTTGTTTGTTGTTGTTGGTGGTAGAAGGGGCTGTTGTTGCTTTGGCTTTTTTTACCCATTTAATATGAGCTTGAGCTTTTATAGAAATTGAATTTATTATGAAGAACCAGGAGGTCTAGTAACATTTCAACATATTGGCAGAAAAGAAGATGGACAAGTGAGAAAAGAGGGAAATTTTTATTAAAATGTGAAATTCATGGTTTGGTTTGGTTTTAAGATAAAGAAATTAAAAAAAAAAACTTGTTTTAAGAAATGGATACTTCTTTATTATTAACATTGTAAAAGAATTTGAAGAAACATTCTTCCTGGTTTGTTTGCATCATAATCACTGTCTGCAGCAGCCAAGTTGCCTTGAAAAGCCTACCACACATTTGAGACTTTCTGGGTGTGGCCCTCATTTTGAAAGGAGTGATGTAGCAGTAGGCACTGTGGCTAACACCAGTCTAACAGCTGTGATACCTAGCTTTTTAACACTACTAGGAACTCACCCTTCCAGAAGCCTATTTCATAAGGTGTTTTAAAATGTGGCTTCTAATAAAATTGCTGGTCCAATTCATCCATTTTAATTATATTTTCATTAAGCGGAGTCTTCATGCATTATAAAATGCTGCATAACAATGACATCTTGTCTTAAGTCATATAGTATGAAACTTTCCAACTACTTATAAACTGTTTCTAGGGAAAGGGGGAAGGAAGACCTCCCTTAGGAATTTCAATCTCATTAAGGAGTCTAGTAGGATTAACATAAAGTGATTTCTAACATGGAAGCAACCGAAGTGTCTGACAATAGATGATTGGATAAAGAAGCTGTGGTACATACATACAATGGAATATTACTCAGCCATAAGAAGAGAGGAAATACTGCCATTTCCGACAACATAGGTGGACCTCAAGATAATCATGCTAAGCAAAATAAGCCAGACAGAAAAAGTTGAAAATTATATGATATCACTTATATGTGGGATATAAACCTAAAAGCAACAAATGAACAGGACAAACAGAGACTCATGGACATGGACAATAGACTAGTGGTTACCAGAGGGTAGAGGAGAGGGGAGGGAGGTGGTAAATAGGGTAAAAGGGGTTAAATATGTGGTGACAGAAAAAAATTTAACTATGGTAGGTAAACACACAGTGTAAATATATATATGCCTTAATGTTAACGTATATAGTTGAAACTTATTGGATTTCATTAACCAATGTCACCATAAAAAAATAACAAATAAATTTAAAAAATAAAATAAAATGAAATGAAATAAAAGTGATTTCTAGGTTCTAGCTTAAACAGTAATATCATACAAAGCAAAGGTGGTTATACTCACTCAGTGGGGGTGCCCTTCTGGCCACAGAAGTGGCCTTCACTGTCTGTAGGAAAAACCACTTTCCTGGGGTCGCCATGTACCCAGGCTGCAGGGACGAGAAATGACAAAAACCCTATCAGCAACAATTGGTTAAAAGCAGTTTGATTTTAGAAATTAGACTGCACCACTGCAACATGCTAACCTCTCTCTTCATCAGAGAAGATTATTGATTTTCTGCAGAGTAATTTCTTAATGAAAAGTAAAATAAAATATGGATGAATTGGTCAGAAAGGACATTTCTCTTATTATCTCAGGATTCATCTGGGTTGAAGCCAAAACATGAGGTAATGCACTTAGAAAATGACATTTATTAAAATGTGAATTAGAGGGCACACTACAAAAGCTCAGTTGGCTAGAAGTCATTTTCCCTAAGGCTCAAAACTAAATGACTTCATAGCAGAGCTAATAAATTTACAGTAAATAATATGATGTAATTCTTTTGGGTTATACATAAATGAAAACTCTTTTAAAATTTAAGGAATGAAACTACAGTGCTCAATTCGAATCGACTAGTTTTTTTCTGATCTCATGTGACATTTAAAAAGGCAAATAGTAGCAACTTCACAAGCAATACATAGTAAAGATTTACTGTACATTCTGTCTGATAATCTCAAAGCTTATGACAGATATCGTGTTTTCAAACTTCATGAAAACTGAAGACCCAACTTCACATAAGCTCATCACCCTTATTTTCCAAGAATTACAAAGTTAATTTGACAGGTAGACTATACAATCACAGAAAATAACACACATTAACTAAATTGGGATAATACTCCCTAATTCTAACTGAAAATTTTTAACTTCTCCGATTTAATTAATGAAGATCCTGAAAATCTAGGAAATGCATTGGTCGTCTAATACTTGCCTCTGCATATGAAAAACATATCTCTTTGTCCTTTGCTTCCTTTAACATTTGCCCAGCTATCTCCTTACGCACATTTATTGGATTTGACAGTTCATGTTATAATTTGATAACCCTTACGTACACAGCCACTGTGACTTGGGAAGATAAAAAAAAAAAAAATCAATTCTGAATGAGAATTTTAATATGGCAGAGAAATTTTTCTCATCCATCCAAGCTTTTCCTTTTAGAATGTAAGTACTCAGAAAAGTCACCTTTGTCTAATTGTTTCTCCAATGTCATAGAGGCCAAATCTGTTTCATCTTCTAATACCTTCTTATAAAATCGGACTCATTTGGGCAGCTTTTCACTACCTTATCTTTCCATTTTTATTTCCCAGAATAAAGAAAGTGGACTATAAATAAGGCATTTATATGGCATCTAAGTGTTCAATGTGCAATGTCTCCAGACACTTTTATTAAATTATGTTTTTATATCTTAGTTTATTACATTTTGGCTAAACTTAAGAAAGAGATTTAATTTTATCTATTTTCTGTAACATGTTTCTTTTAACTTTATCCTGAAATGTTTTCTCTCTTTTTCACACAATTATTAATTCAGAAATGGACACTTAAAGAAGCATTTGGACTGCTAGGTTCACTACATATTTATGACCCTGAATAAGTTACTTAATTGTTTTGAGTCTTGGCTTTCTAATTTGTTACTATAAAATGGTTATAAGAATTCTCAGCTTCATAAGAATGTTGAGACTATGAAAATAAGATAATAAAAGCAGAATGCCTGACATGGTGCTTGGCATACAATGTGGACTAATGTGGGTGGGTAATGCTAGTTCTTGTCTTATCTGGGTTTCATTAAAACCAAACACTGAGATAATAATTTTGATGCAGGTAGTGAATTTGGAAAGTGATTCCAGGAAGCTTACATGGGGGTAAGGAAAGTGAAACAGGGAAGGGAACAAAGCCAATAATAGGCATGTTAAAAAATGGGACACTGTTGTGGGCAGGGGTGACTCATCCAGCTGGGGACCTTCTGAGGAACCATGTAGAACAGGCTTGTCACTGGGCATAGCTGAACTGTCTGCCATTGCTTCACGCCAACTCAGAAGGACTGAGGGAAGTGGGATGGGGTATCAGCAGCAACTGCTATAGTTTTTTGTTTCTTTTTCCATCATCAATAAATTAAAGAATTGACATGTAAGTATCCTGCACGAGAAGTCAGTCCCAGCATAGTTTATGACAGAGTTCTCAAGAAACACATAAAAAGTGTGAATATAAATTGTAGAAGTCTTAGAGAAGAGGTGGGACCTGAGAAAGACTGAAAAATGTCCAGGATTTGGACAGGTGGACAGAAGTAGGGATGAATTACAGATTGAGAAAATAGTATAACAATGAGCTTCAATTTATTAATTTTTTACAATGTGTCAACTACTATGCTAAATATATCACATCCCTTTTCTCATTTGAGTCTCACAATAACTCTGTAATAGTGTCTCACAATAACCTTGTAAGATAGATACTATTTTCACTTGTATTTTTTTTTTTTTTAAGGCGAGGCAACCCTTGATTAACCTCACAGATTGCAAGGACCTTGTCAGTTTACAATCCCTTATTTTTTATTTTTTACACCTACAGCACCTGGTCTTCCTAGGTGGTCTCTCATCCAAGTACTAACCAGGCCCGACCCTGCTTAGATTCCAAGATCAGACGGGATTAGGCTTGTTTAGGGTGGCATGGCCGTAGACTTAAATTTTATAGATAACTGCAGCTTAGAGTTTTATTTACTTCTCAAGGTCATAAAGCTTTTAAGTGGCATAAACAGGACTTGAAGTTAGGTGTGCTGCTCTCTAAGGCCTATACTTGAACCACTAGACTAGTAGCTATAACGCCGCCCACTAGAGGATAAATTAGGAAAGAGCTTGTTACCAGCGGGGAACAACAAGGATATCAGCTACATGGTGATTAGCAGTATGTTGGGCGCACATGGTAGAAAAGGAGAAGAGTGGGGTACTTTTGGAGTTTTTGTCATTTACAAAAGTAGAACTTTGTACTTGGTGGGAGAGGAAGAGTGTCTGGGAGGGATATGATGCCTGGGGACAAAGGAGAGGAAGACAAAGATAGGAAGGTCAAGGGAGAAAATTTCCTTGATATTATAGTTTCGAATTGTGCAAGGAGGCTGTGTTTACTAAGCTGCTGCTACACCTCTCCATGCGGCCTCTGGCATAGAAGTTGTACTGCAAATGGTCTGTGTTTGAGCTGGAACATCAAGTCTTTGAGCTGAAAGCTGCAAGGTCCAGTTAATCAAGTCACCTCAGTCAAGGGTATTTAGATTTCTTTATTTTCTCTACCAAGTCTACATCCTGCCCACCTCTGCTGGAGGAATATGGCAGAAAAAAAAAAAAGATGTACAACAGCAGTCATTCTATACATTAATAAACTAAGAGACTTCTCACATTTAATTCCTATCCTTAAAATTTCTCTATTCATGGAACTTCTAGAACTTCCAATATGGAAGCCACTAGCCACATGTGTCTACTGAGCACTTACACGTGGCTTATCTGAACTGAGACCTGCTATAACTGAAAATGCGCATAAGATTTTAAAGACAGTATGAACAAAAAAATGAATGGAACTATCTCAACACTTTTATATTGATTATATTTGAAATGATAATGTTTAGTTATAATTAAATAAAATATATTATTAAAATTATTTCACTTTATTTTTTTGAGAAGGGGAGGGAGGGGATTTGTGAGAAACTTGGCACAAACCCTTCCCAGAGGCCAAGGTGTCCCAGCCCCTAATTTCACCTTTTAAAAAAATTCCCTTTAATAGGACTATAAAAAAATTAAGCATTACACCTGGGACACACATACTTTCTCCTGGACAGATCTGTTCTAGACTATTTCCCCACAAATGCCTAGGGATCTCATATAAGATGATTAATAGTATCATCACATCATGGGTTTCTATGTCAATCTTTCTCCAGTCCCATCATACCCAACATATCCTTTTTATAACAAATATTATAATACTCCTTTTATAATCTTTAAAATAATACAGATAGCATAACTTACCCATACACATAATTTTTTTAAAAACTTAATGAAATGCCCTAACTGCAATATATATGAAAACTAAGAGCAAAATAATTTATAACTAAATAGTATGCATATCAATATGCAAATGCTCATACGTGACTAAGCTAGAAGACATAGTAAAACAAGTCAGGTGCTTCACTATTGATAGAGTCACTGAATGTGACAGCTCTAATTGTAGGAGAATACAGGTGTATTGTGTAGGAGACTAATAATACAAGTGTTGTCAATGATATAATTTTCTAAAATGAACAAATTTTAGTAAATTCCAAATAAAATGTAGTATCATCTCTCTCCAAATTCTCTTAGTATTTATTAAAACTATACAAAAACATTTGTAATTTTAAAACAGAAGTTTTACATTCAAATATTTAAAAACACATTGTCACCCACATGAGTGAAACATGGGACAGCCGGGCTGGAAGTGGAGCAACTCTTGGTTGTGCAGAACTGTTGCAGATATTGCAAGACATCTACCTTCCTTGGGTCTCATCCACTAAATGACAGTAGTACCCCTCAAACAATTTAAAAGTTAACAAATTTTCTAAAAGACCCCCTAGCCAGAGGTATAGTTTTAGCTGATAGCTACTGGTTTAGATGTTTACTCATACTCTTAAAGCTCTCAAAATAAGTTCCACATTGTTTTTTTTCCTCCCAGATTTTTTTTGGGGGGATATGCTACCAACGGAGTTCTTTCTTAAAATTTAATCTTGTTTACTTTTATTCAGTTAATCACCATCCGGGTGACTTTCTAATATATCTATAAATTAGTTGACATTTTTCCTTCAAAAGATGAGGCTTAATACCTCATCCTTTAAGTGTAGACTAAACTTAATGACTTGCTTCTAATGAATAGAATGTAGCAGAAATGATACTGTATGACTTCCAAGGATAGGTCATATAAGGTACTGGAGCTTCCTCTTTGCTCTCTCTTTTAGATCATTAGCTCTAGAGGAAGCCATATGATTTTAGGCACTCAGAGAGTTCCACAGAAAAGCCCACATGATTGCCAGCAGCCAGTGAGACTGAAGCTTCCTGCCAATACCCATGTGAGAGAGCTGTCTTTAATGCTGATCCTCACCTTAGTCAAGCCTTCAGCTGACTGTCCTTGGCTTACATCTTGACTGCAACCACATAAAGAACATGGAGTCAGAGCCACCCAGCTAAGCTGTTCCCAATTCCTGAATACAGACACTGATATAAGAAATGTTTGTTATTTTACAATGCCAAATTAGGGAGTAATTTGCTATGGAGCAATAAATAACTAATCACTATATAGCTTTTGAAAAGTCTTTCACATACTTGAGGAAAGCAGTTAAATCTTGTCTCTTCTTCAATCTAATTATTCGTGACAATTAAATCCTCTTTTCTGTTTGATTTGTTTCATTATGTTTTAAATTCATAGCTTCAATTGTAAAATTTTAGTAATTTTTGTTTCTTCACTGTATAATTTAATACATGGAACTCTCAACTTGATTTAAAATATTCCTTAGGGCCTAACCAATTATATAGTATCTGATATCTTTTTACTTTAATTCTTTTAAGAAAGTTAACACAAAAGCTTTATCTTAAAGTACCACTCTAGAATGTGGTCAAACTCCTGTTCATTCATACTGAACTGACAATCATCATATTCCTTTTCATTTCGTCATTCCTTCGTTAGGCCTTACCTGTGATAGACACATAAAGACTTTGAGTATATAGAGATGAACACATTCATATTTAGTATAATAGCTGTTTCATAATGAACACACTTTCCCTAAAGGAACTATTTATCATCCTGATTGGGCAGTGCAGAGGGGGATGGTTTCTGAAGAATGATAATGGATTCTCTTAAGCTTAATCAAGTCATGACCTTATTTTAGTTGCATTCAAGTTGTGTCTCTCTACTAAAACAAATAAAAGCAGCTTCTGTAGACACGGTGGATGTAGCAGTTTATCTTACAAAAGCTTTCCCATTCCCAATAAATAGAAAACACAAGGGCCATTTGCTTTCACCCGACAGGAAGGGTACTGCTTCCTCACCATCTTCCCTAGAGGTTATATGATCTTCTAGTTCTTTGCCACAATTTAGTCTGTAGAGTTTTGATAATATCCTTACTCTACAAGATATCACACAGATTCTTTACACTGATGGCATTGTGCAGATAAGATCTGGCGAATATTGGATAGCATGTAATATGTCTTAGAAAGACATATGTATCCTAATGGATGGAAAATAAGTCCCATGAAAATACAAGGGACTTCCAATGAAGACCTGAGGAGTCCAGTAGCAATATCTCTTCCAAAGTAAATGATCAGTTGTGGCATCTTGCATTCTCTGATATTAAGAAAGAAGCACAACACTTATCGCCTTGCCAGATTTGAGTAGAAATAAAATGCTTTTCAGACAACCCAGGGTACTGAACAAGATCTGCCATGAGGTCTACATGGCAGAATGGACTCAATGGTGCTTACAATATCTGTCAGAGAGCAGAATGCCATATGGGGCTTGTGACAAATGCCTATTAGAGAATCACAGTTGGAGATCGCTAGGGTTTTAGAGAAAATTCATGTTCTTTCAGCAATTAACTGTTCTTTTGAGAAGTAGCTCTTGGACCCTGAATGATCACACAACAACATTAGAAGCCCATAATGAACTAGATGTTTTCTAATCCATCAAGCCTAAAGTTGGCTGCACCCAGCAGCACACCATTATTGAGTCGAAGCAGTATGTTTATTTATTCAATGCTTGAGACACAGTCATAGAGGGACAAGAAAGTTTCATTAGAAAATTGTTCACAATAATAGCGCATTGACTCCTGAGGCACTGCTTTAACACATAACCTATGGCTCAGGGAAAGGTCCCTATGATCAGTTGACTGGGAAGGAAAAAAATTAAACCAGGTTTACAGATGGCTAGGGAGGATCTGTTGGTGCTGATTAGGGGAAATTTTTCCAGTTATCTACTCCCCCTGCCCCTTCTCATTCATTTATCTATTCATAGACAGAGACCAATTGTTTGGCCACATTATCGTGGACTGGAAAAGAAAACTATTAGACAATCAATGGCAAGGAAGTTTGGGAAATAACTACAGGAATGACCTCAAAATGGACCCAGAATATGAAGATATTTATGTCTCATGTGGCTGCTTAGTAAAACTCTTCTGCAGAGGTATCTTTTAATAATCAGATGAAAAAGTACTTACTTGTTCAATGATTTTGTAAAAAAGTAATCATAACAATAGGGATGAAGATTGTGAATTGGTTTTGATACGATGGACTTTTACTCACAAAGGCTGACCTGGCTCCTAACAATGCTTATGTGACAAATTGTCAGCAGTGGATGGCCCATAATGAACCCAATCACCCAGAAGTAGCCAGCCTTGGAATACCATATGGAGAATTCAGTTGAAGCAATGCTTAGGAAGCAACACTTTTCAAAGTTGCAGTGCTATTTTCTAGAATACATCAGGGTCATTGTAGAAAATATATGTTGTAATCATGAAGTATAATTAAAGAAAAGTTAAGAAGGAAATCTTTACAAAGCTATGAGTAGAGTTTTGGGAATCGAAGAAGAGTTGGAACAGAATCCAGAGGCAAGCAACAATAGGGAGCCATTTTCACATCTAGGCCTAAAGGGGCAGGGGAGGAAAGGGTTATCTATATCCAGAGAAAGAACCAAAATAGAAAGAGTTGACCGACAGGACTTGGAGCCTTAGGTAGAGAGGTATAACCAACCTGAGGTGACCCACAGCAAGAGTCAGAGGAATAAATTCCACAAACTCATTCTCCTATCCTCCGATCTATTGTTGATACCTCTCACTGACCAAATCAAATTGGAAGCCACAGGACAAGCGAGCCTGTTGATGTAACCTTTATAAATGATATACCAGCTTCTCACGGGACAAAGCACAGTAAAGAGAGGGTAAAGAGAGATAGGAAGGGCTAGGGTAATGAAAAATGCTCAGCTTATATTCTGAATAAGTGACTAACCTATCAAGGGTGGAGCTTTAGATATATTCAGCATGAAATTTAGAACTTTATTAAAAACATAACCAGACATATAAGGTTTTCATATTCTTTTGTCAGAATGTACTGCTACACGGGACAGTAAAAAAAAAAAAAAGGTTACTGTTGAATCGTACACTTGAAACTTATCGAATTTTGTTAATCAATGTCACCATAATAAAGAAATAAATAATTTTTTTAAAAGAGCAGAAAGACGCACATTCTAAATGCTGAGCATGTGAAATAGAAGAGGCCAGAGTAGGAGGCAAAATACAGGACAAAGCATATTTTTTAAATGGATTTGTAAAATAAATAAATAAATAAACAAATATAGAATTGAAAGGAAATGGAAAAACAACCAAATAACTAAGAAACTAAATTAGAATTTTCACATCTTTATTGTCTTCTTTATTAGCAGTACTGACTCTATACTATTATTTTAATATACTTTTTCTAGTTATTCTAAATAGATATTAGTCTACTACCATTAATAACCTCTTCAAGGTTTTTATTCACATTAGGAGATAAATTTTTTTTTTTTTTTTTTTTTTTTTTGGTAAAGAGTAGTTGGAAATAATAAGGGCAGAAACTTATTCATTTTTTTCTTCATTCATTCTACACATATTTCCAAGTGCCTATTATGTGTAAGCATTATGCCAGGCCCTGGGTGTATAAAGGTCTTTGCTCTCCCAGAGCCTACAGTTTACTGGGGGAAATAGATCTTAATGAATTAATTGCACAAACAAATGTGAAATGACAATTCTACAAAGATACAATACATGGTACGAAGAGAGAGATTTATGGAAACAAATGACCTAATGAGGGAGGTCCTGGATGATGTCCCTTAAGAAGTAATGCAGGGGCTAAGACCCAAAACACAAATAGAAGAAGCACAAAGAGACTTCCATCAGACGGACACATGGACAAAGGCTTTGTGAGGGGTGGGGGTGATGGGTACTGGGGATGGAAAGGAAACCAGTGTGGTGCATACACAGGCTTGAGCATGGTTCCAGATACAAATACAGTGTCTCAGGTTATTTTCTATAATGAACTACAAAAAGATTCTTTGAGCATAATATTGTTATCAGTGCCAGCCATGCAATCCAGAGCAGAGGCTCTGTTCAGGTAGGTTCTTCAATTCCTATTCAAAATTCCCTTGAAAACCTCAAGGTCACCACACATTCAATGTTACTCATCTTAGTGTTCAGTTGCTTAATTGTAGCTCCAGAATTGGCAACACCTCCTTGCTTTATATGAAGGAAGAGCTCTGATCATTCCTAAAAATGAATGTAATTTGTTATATCTGAAAATGCTACATGTAATATCCTTTAGTAATATCTACTAGTAAATACACCCTTTTTTAAAAAAAGATCCATGAAATCCTTTGAGATCTTCCCAGCCAAAAGAAGAAGCAGCAGCAGCAGCAGCAGCCCAAAGGAGATACTTTCTGACATAATTTTATTTACTCTCTAGTACAAGCACTGACTAAAGAAAACACCAAACTGTTCGGTTGCTCATGGGCGCCATTACGCCAGGGGGAAGGTGGCTCAATACCTAAGATGGCCAACAGCTAACGACCAAAGTTACAGCAGAGGCTTCCCCGGCGGTGAGATCAGCCAAACAGAGAAGTTCCCGCCCTGTAACCCCACCGACATCCTGGGCCAAAACCTTTAAAAACCACGCCTATACCCCAGACACAGGTGACTTCTCTGGCCCCTTTCCTCAGGACCAGTGAACCTCGCCTGCAGACCCTAATAAAGCCTGTTTTATACTTCGCTTTGGCTCAATCTCACCCTCATTTTCGTCTCCTCCGGCCGACTACAAACCTGTATTAGTAGGTAAGGATCATCATAAAAGACACACTCCTCTCTTTAGTGGGTACATAATAGAGGCTAATTTTGCAAATAATTACTGAATGTAAACAAGGGTACTATAGCAAAGTGAACACATACTCGGTCTCACAGGGGCAAGACTGCACCTATCAGATTGTTTATAATGTTCGCTTGCAAAAAGAATACCTGCTTTTCACGTATTCCTTTAGTGGCATTTTTCTGACACGCCCCGTTTTAAGCCCAACTCTATAAAATTGGAGGTGAGGGGAGTGGAAGAAGGGAGAGAAAGTATTAGCAGAGTATCACAGGGTTCTGGTCTGCCCTCTCTCAGCAGCCTTCATTACTTAAAGAATCCTCGTTCATCTTCTCTATTAAATAAAAGTCAGTATAGCATGGTGGTTAACAGCACAGGCTCTAGAATTAAAGTGCCTGGGTTATATTGGTGAATAAAACCAAATGAACAAGTTACACAGCAGTGAATACCAATCTAAATTGATCATCTTTTCCCCTTAATTTTCTCACTGTTTTACAAATAAGTTTAAAAAAACCACTTTAAGTAAAGCTGGTGTGTGTGTGTGTGTGTGTGTGTGTGTGTGTGTGTGTGTGTGTAAGAGAGAAAGAGAAGAGAAATTATTTGTAAGACACTCTTATTTGGGTAATTCATAGCAGACAAGCAAAGATCAGTAAGAGAAGGCTGAAAACTTTATTCAGGAAAATTTTCTTTTCACTCATGTCAAAGAAATGCATGTTACTGAAGTACCAGGAGCAAATATTATTATCTAGCATTATCTCTCATTTTCAAACATTTGCAAAACATGTTCCTGTTGTGCTTTAGGGTTCAGTCAGAAATGGCAGCCATTAAAAAGCCCTCTGTCAAGGAGAAAATGTGATTAGACCAACTGCTTGCACCGACACTTATAAATTAACTACAAATCTGTTTGGGACAGCTAAGGCATTCCCTAAATACTTGCTGGTTGGGAATGCTGGCTTTCAAATCATTATTTTGTATCCCTTAAAGGTACATTTTAACTGTTTTAATATGTGAGGAACAGGCCTGCCAAATTGTGCTTATGGCTTTTTAACACAAGCAATTTACAAATGCAATGAAGCAGATAATAGGACACATGATACCGAATTTGAAAATCTGTGTTGATGACACTGCTGTTGTAGAAGCATTTTTGGAAGCAGCCCTGTATCCAGCTGCCTGGATTAAAAAAAAAAAAAGTTATTTATTATTTCACAGGTGGCCTCTTTTACCCAATGGTGAGTTTAGGGTCATGTCCTTGAGCACAAATCAGTCTCTCTCATGCTAGCAATATTCCACTTGAAATCATCTGGAATGCATGTATTCAGCAAAATTCAAACAACAATAAAAATATCACTAGACGCCAAAACAAATCTGTTCAAATAACAGTCAAAAGTAAGTACTTTCTTTTTAAAATGAAGATTTCCAAACTAAAAGAAGGTGGAAATATGCGGTTTAATTTGTAAATAATTACATATTTATGAAGAATGTAAAAGGACATTGAGTACTGGTTCTCTACAAGTATAAATTTTTTCATGAAGTTTATTGAAACAGTCTTATAAGTAATGAAACCAGAGTTCTTTCAATTTCTTACTTTTCATTGGAAGAAATGATTTTGCTTTGCTAAAACAATGTTTGCAAGCTGTGATCTGATAGGTAGGCTCATTTAGTTCCTAAACAGACTATAAGGACAGCACATGATTCCCTGTCACAGTCACTCTCCATCACCAGTTTCCCTTTACAGTAAATATCAGAATCGTAATGCCAAGCTCACTAACTACAGCAGGATGCCTGGTGAGGCATAACTTAATTTTTTAAAATTATATTTATTTGCTTATTTATTAGTAAAGAAACTGTTCACTGCTTCTCTGTATAGATAGAATCGAAAAGTCATCTTGGAATTCCTGTTGCTCGAAAGGTCACCTGAGTGACCTCTCAGTTATAAAAATATGGTTTATCCCTTTTTCATAACCCTAAGAATGGGGAAAACCAATTTGCTTTAAGATAAGAAAAGGATAAGAACTCAAACTTTTCTCCCTGAGATTTCAATTTAGGATAGAATGGATTGACCCTGAACTAGGTCTGTAGGCCAAAAGGAATACAAATACCCCAAAGGAAACTGGCAATGAAGGCAGAGACTAGGCTGGTACCCTGGGCTTAATAGTAGGGCCCAAGAGTAGGGACTGCATACTGACACTAGTCACACTTCAGGGAGCAACGGCCTGGCTTTGAATGAAGACTGAAAAGGTTATAGTCCTGCACGCTAGAGTAGGAAACAACTACAGGAGTGGAAGGATCCAGATAAGCAATCAACTAATAAATGATGCCAAACAGCATCAACTAAAATGTCAGAGCTGCAGCAGACTATAAAATCTCTCTCTCTTCTTAGAAACTGGAAATAAGACTGCCTGCTCCTTGGCATTTTGGGGCATTTCAGGTCAGGGAAAAGAATGATATGCCAGATTTCCCTAAGCAGTGAATAGAAAAGAGACATGTGACTATATTATTACTCCAAGACAATGAACGTGGACTTTAATACCAGAAATGATGGGGTCAAGTTTGACCACATTTGATTACTAATTTAACTGTTTCATTTACTCTCTACCACAGTCCAGGAAGGATGTAAGACTGATTTATATGTCTCCTCCTCTCTGTACTTGGTACTTCCTCATCCTACTATTTTACATTGCCCCATGATGGTCTTTCTTTAATTCTTCCCCTATTGCCTACAAGTCAAGGTCTTTTACTGGTCTGCTTTGGCTTGGTTCACTTCTCTCTTGGAGAAGCAATTACAAGGCTCACCAGATTCAAGAGAAAGGGATGTAGACTCCACCTCTTGATGGAAGAAATGGCAAAGAATTTGCAGCCATGTATTAAAACTACCATTGTCTAGCCTCTGACTACAATTTTTTTACATTCCTTTTGAATCAAATATGCTTAAACTCTCTCAAGATCCTCAGCAGTCTCATCCGATTAAAGCATCAGGCTCAGACTCAAGGTCTGATCTCATCAACTAAGTCAGGTCCAGATGTAGATGAGAGTTGGCTCCTATCCTAAGGATGATCTTTTTAGCTAGATAACTGAATTCATTAGGTACATTTCCCACTTGCCACTGGCAACAGCGTTGTCAAATTTTCCACCACTGGTAGTAGTAAGGTATTCCTCCTCTCTGCCTCCAATTACATGTTTCTCATTTTCCTTTAAATTCTCATGACAGTCCCCTCAAAATCCATTGGGCTTCTGAATAGCACCTGGTTTCAAAATCAATGCCCGTGTTTAGGTTTTTGTTAAGCCAGGTACTAAATTTAGTTCTGCTTATCTATTGCAACCCCCACCCGCCCTGCCCCCTGTCCACACACACAGAATAAACTGACTTAATACAACAATTTTATTTTGCTCAGGATTTTGGGAGCCAGAAATTTTGAGATGGCTAAGCTGGGCCCCTTGGGAGCCTCTCATGCAGTCAGATATTGACTGGAATTTCAATCATCTGAAAACCCCAGGGGACTGGTAGTAAACGTTACCTATCTCTGGGAGCTCAGCCAAGCCTGTTGACCAAGATCCCTATCCATAGCTTCATGTGGCTGGGGTTTCTCACAGCATGGTGACAGAGTTCTAAGCTTGTTTGCATTCATTTATTTTCTTGTTAACTTCATCATCTTGACTAAAGGAGATGATTGATTATTCCTAAGGAAAATTAAAAACCAAAACCAAAAACAAACCTTGGACCCTAATTCCAAGTGCTTCCTATGTAAATACAACAAGGAAATAACTCAGTCAACTGGAAATCCATTTGAAAAGGAAAAATAATCGAATATTAAAATTGTACCACTATTGTATACATAATGTTAGCATAAGGCTAGCAAGGAACATTTTGCATAATAAATATTCCTATTCTTTTTTCTGGTTAGCAGAAATAATTGAATAGCAGCCATCAGTGAAGTAAGACAAAAGAGGGTTATTATCATAAATGTTAGTTTGATCTTTCAAGGAGATTTGATTACCTTCTACCCAGACTCCATTTCACCCACTTGAACAGAGGTTCTGCTTTTCATCAGTCAAATGTCAAGTGCCTTTGTTGCATCCTAGCTGGCCATATTCCACATAAAGGGCAAAGAACAGTTTTTCCACAGCAGAATTTGTGAGAAAGTAGTTCTTTCATGGTAAAATATGAACAAAAGATAAGCCTAATAAAGTCCCTATCTAACAAAATGGCTAAAGATGCCCAACTACTTATAACACGTCAGTGAAACTGACTTACCATCCATCATCTTTCCTCAGGTAAAGGTACATGTTCCTTCATTTAAAAAATATTCTTCATACTCGTAGTAACCTCTGCCAATGGTTTCCCTTCATTCACTTTTTAGTCCAACATTGGACATGACTAAAGAGTTAAATTTATCTTATAAACAGGCTAGTAAGGCTATTCGGAGTTCAGGGGTAGAGAAAGTATACATATTAATTTAGTAAGCCACTCATTTTAATTAGTGGCCTCGGGGTTAATTTGGGGGAAATCACTAAATTAATCCAATATTGAACACAGTTTTGCACTGAAGAACATTTATCCTCTAATTTCCTTATGTGAATTAAGGCATTTACAAACTGAATCTGGAGATCTTAAAGAAAAAAAGGCAAATCTCTTATCTTGCTTCACAGAGAATGATGGTGTGCACTCCTAACCCTTCTCCCTACTGTGCAAATAGGAGAAGAAGTAGTAGTGTCTTTCTCAGCTCCACAAAAGAACGGAGGAATTTCTCTGTGGATTATAACAGATTGGCTCTGAGATATAGAGTAGAGACTTATTCGATTATGCCATAAGGCCTTCTATGAGATCTTCATGAAGTTGTATGCATTCAAACTATAATAACCAAAATTATGGGTTGCCACAGAAACAATATAATAAATTACATTTAATAGCAATTTACTAAGTGACTAAATTACACAATGGTAGCAAATGAACTACTGCCTAGTACTATTATGTAGCATTAGTGCTGTGGCTGGATCTTATTTCATTTATTTCTCACAGTAGCCTTGCAAAGTATGTAGTGTTTCCATATTTTACAGATGAGAAAACTGAAGTTAAGAAACTAGCCCAAATCTACCAAACAATATGAGAAAACCCTAGATTTGCCTAACTTCAAATCTTCTTTCTCTTATGAAACAAATTTCAACTATATGACAAAAGTAAAAGCAAATGAAAAAAATTACAGTCAAGAAAGATGTGTCCCAAAGGTAGAGAAGCTAAAAGTCCACTAGCTGTTAATAAAAATAATTCATTTTATTATCATATTCAGTTTACAGTCTGCGTAGTAAGCTACAACTATATTGATGTTTAGCAGTTAAAATACTTCAAAGAAATACCAAAGGAATTTTCTAAAGCCCTTAGAGTATATTAATTTTGTGAATTTATGTTCCTTTATTTTTCTTTCCCTCATATCTTTCTGCTTTGCTTTTTAAAATTCTTCAATTCTGAGTAGTTTTTGCATGGTATTACTGAGATAATCTTTTGAAAATTATTTTCAATTTCTGTTCTCAAAGAATTTTTCTTTTTGGAAGATAAAATTGAAAAACAAGGAAAAGTATTTTTCGTTGATCCCTAGGTAGGCACAGCCTCTTTCTGCCAATACGTTCCACATTAAGTCCAGGCATTAGTTATTGGTACTAGAAGCTATTATCTGACTTTTATAGCTCCCACTCTAATAATAATACATTAAAGTTTCCTATAAGGTCAACATCTGAAGACCAGGACTTAAATCTCTGGAGAAAAATATGATAAAGTCTCATCAATTGGCAAAACCTTTTTACAGAAAATATTCACACCAGTTCCTTTAGTAGTTTTTAAAAAAATACAAATAAAGAATCTCTTCATCTTTCCTCCTTATTTTTACTTAAAAAAAAAAAAATCTTTAACCTAACAATAAACAACAGGATATCTCTTTCTGGTAGGCAAAGATAACAGGACTTCTTATATGTCAGTGAATTATATGGTAAAATTCTTAATAATTGTTCCTTCTTTTTAATTTTCTTATAGAAAGAAAAGTGTGTATATTACCTAAGCTGACCAAGGCCCTAGTCCTTATTAGTAAATAGTAACATAAACATAATTAGCTGCTTAATAGAATTTCAAAAGTAACTTTTAAAAAACCATAAGCTTTTTTCTTCTTTCTTTATAATTGTATATATTTAAGTATTTTGGACTTGCCTTAGAATAAATTACTTTGTGTTTATTTTTCATTGCATCTGCCACGCAATGAGTCCTAGTGAGCCACATTCACTTCAGAAAAGACAACAATCAATAATAAGAAGGTTTTGGGAAATAAACAATTAATGTTAAAAATGTGATATTGACTTAGTTATTTCATTAGCAAATAATAAATATCTTCTACACCTATATTTACTCACCTATAAGTCCTAAAAGAATGTAGCCAATAATGAACAGCATGAAGATTATGCAGCACAGAATATCTGTACAATTCCTAAAGACAAAAAAGAACAGAATTAAAAGAGAGTCCAAAATGACTTCTTGTTTACTGCACAAAATATAATGGTAATATGGTATTCTATATCCAAAAGGAAGATCACATATTTCTGTAATCGAGGACTTCAGCACAATGAGTAGTCATAATTCCATAACTAAAGAAGCTCTCCTTAACATCCTTAGTATGTATTCTTTCTTGTTTTTTATTTGTAAAATGTTTTAGGGATTAGAGTACACCAACATCCAATGATGATTTTGTAATTTAATGATGAAATTGTAATTTAAGCTATTTGATTTTATGATTTTCTTTTTCATGTCTGCCCAACATAATACATATATACATATGTACATATGTATGTATGTATATGTATATATTTAAAAATCATTTATTTTCCATTCTTCCCTCTATTTTCTTTCTGTATATACATTTTAAGGGTAAAATTATTAAAGGACTGACTATATAAACTTTCGATGGGAAGTAGAGTTGCAATTATTCTAATTACTCGAAACTGTAATTTTCCCAGTTATTCTGTAAGCTAGATATCATCAAATGAGGTTTAGTGAAAATTTAGCTCATTGAGACTCAGTGATTTGCTAAGGGTCAAAAGTCCAGCCTTGATCCAGCAGGAATACTCAAGATTTTCAACTAAAATATTTCCAGTTTCCAATATTATAACTTGTTCATCTTATAAGTGATATGGAAGGTCAAAGCCGTGTCTTGAAACAATACAATCATTCTCTATTTGAAACCTAATGAAGTGAATCTATTAGTAAAGAAAAAATAGACTTATTTGACAAATCAAAAGTTGAACACAAGAATTTTCCTAGCAAAAACTTCTTGCTCTTGAGGGCAAATAGATATGCTCTAATTGTTCAGCATAGGCAGGTTGAAGTTATGCACTATTTTTAGTGGTGGTAGTAGTAATAATAATGAATAATAATTGTACAGGAACAGATATAATAATATTAACCATTGATAAAGCCCTATTATACCTCTACTGCTTTCACTGTAAATTTTCTAAGAATACCCTTAGGTTGTTAGGGGTAGTAAGATGAGTTAAATTACTTAAAGTCCAAGAGAGAGGTAGTTACAGAGGCAGGCAAATATCTGTGTCTCCAATGCCCAACCTTTTTCATTTAGTAATTATGTTCATATAATTATAACTTTCTGTGAAGATTTAAATTGGCTATATCTAAAACTCTATACATATCCCTATTACTGTACCTCACGAGAGTAAAAGAATCTTTCATAGAGAAAGTTAATCATGGCCAATTCAGACATAAAATATCATGTTTAAATCTAATTTCAACCTAGAAATTTAAAATTTCATTTGGACTAATAATAATAATAATTAATAAAAAGAGAAGAAAGCAGACCTCTAGTTTTCTTTGGTTAACAACTATTGAAAGCAAAAACTTGCTTGAAGCTAAAAAGAGTATCTGGTTCATGAGCCGTCTGACACATCTTACTCAAGATCAGGTTCTCATTCTGTCAGAGCAGCTCTTAAATAGTGTGATTCCTAGTAAGATGCCTACAGGTGAGGAAGTAAAGGAGAGAAAACTAGAACACTGGTATACTTTAATTAGAAGTCTAGACCTTGTCAAAGCTCTTGTGTGTAATCATAACTACAAAGAACAGAAGGAGAGGGATATGATCAGAAGCATGAACCATGTTCTATATCTATTATATGCTTATATCTATATATTTACATTATGTATACTAAACACTGTAATGCATATTTATAATGACCTAATGTCACATAGTGTTAGTACATGTTCTATATTTGTAATGTTATGTATTAAGCACAGAGAGAGGTAACATATTACAAAGATGAATGAAACAAAGAACAATTTCAAAAGACAGAACAAGGAAAGAAGCAGAACCAAAGAGGAAATTTTTAAAAAGTAAAACCTACACTCCCTGGCTACTGGCACCAAAGAATGGGTATCAGTTGGAGTTTTGGTTCCATATGGGGTTTTGCACAACCATTTCTCTTTCTTTTTGGTGCCAAGGGCACACTGCAGCACCAGGGAACACTGAGTGCCCGTACAACCATTTCCTCCAGCAGCCTCTAACCACAGTAGGATAGCATTTCCCAATAATTCACACCTAGAGATGTTTGTGATTCTCTTCTGGGAACAGGGAGGACGATATATTTAAGTCTGTTTTGCTTTTCTGGCGCACTGCTTTAGAGAAATAGCAGACCATGCCCATGGACCAGACTGGTTAGTTTTATATTTAAACACAGAAGAATATTGAACAAAGTGAAAAATACAAATGGAAAATTCAAGAGTCTCAAAAAGCAGGAAGGTTTTTCTATTAAAAAAATTCGTATTTCTGAATTTGTTCCTGTAGTTATTTGCTTCTCTTTGTTATTTTAGAAATTCCTTTAAAAATGTGTGTGTGCACGCACACACACATGTATGTGTTCTTTCAGGTAATTACAATTATCTGCCTGCCATTTTCTCTGTTGATTTATCTGTTTCTCTTCCTTTTCTAAGACATATTCCCTCCAGGAAAAAATACTGCTTAGAAAATTATTAGAAAATTGAATTTGAACAAAATATAAAATGCAACTCGGGCACCATTTTGTGAGTCAAGAACACAGCAAAAGCTTAATTTAAGTTTTTAGAAGTTGTTGCACATTATGATTATTCCTCTCCTTTGAGCATAAAAAAAAAAATCTGTCACAATCCTAAGTGTTCCGTAAGAAATTAGTTATTTTTTAAAGACAGGGATTAAATTTGGATATTTTTAAGAACCTCAAGACAGCTATTGAGGTAAATGAGTGATACGAGTTCCTGGCTGAAAATCATTCTGAATCATATTCTAGCTAGAGGCCTGTCATTGCTGTATCTTCTCCTCAGGTAGATTCATTTTAACTTTCATAACAAGCACTAAGAACCATTGTCCCAAGCTAAAAATGGGTTGCATCCCACTGGGTCCCAGAAAGAAGACAGAAAGCATAGTTACAGAGCAATATGCCCCCAACCCTTTTCCTCTCCCTCCCTCCAAATCAAAGTGTAACTTTTTCTAAATAAGCTGCTCACATTCACATTTATCAGAAAGCTATTCAAAACTTTATTCAGGCTGAGCTTCCTTGACATAAAAGTATTTTCAAAAATTAAAGTACAGAAGTACCATTACTACCTTATATTTATTTTTTCAAATTACGATAAATAGTATCCCCAATTACATATACATTTGCAGATTTACATTTTCCTTCTATATCTAGCCAACAAATATAGAATGCCTATAGGTACCTTGACTTAAAGTCTTGGGAACTACGTTTGACTTAAAGTCTTGGGAACTACGTTTGACTTTCTCTTTTTCTTACCTTTTATATTTAATTAACAAGTTTTCTTCACTATCTTATGAGTCTTTCATCTATCCCTTCCTTATTATTCCTGCTGCCTGGACTCAGTCCTGATTCTCTTACCCTCTCTTCAAACTATTGCATGGTCTCTTAATTGGACTCCTACATGTAGTCTCTGCCTGATCCAATTCATTCTTCACATCACTGATATCACTGATATATGATGACATCGCTTCGTTGTTTAAAAAATTGCAATGCCTCACCGTCACTTATTTAAAAATTTCCAAATGTTTTAGCTTTAAGAACCTACAACTTCAGTCCTAGATCAAGTCCCAGACTATCTTTCTAGCTTTATCTCCTTCTATTCTTCTCAATGTACTTCAACCAACTTGGACTTTTTCATTCATTGAATACACCATGAACTCTCCCTTGACCACACTCAGAGCTCTCTGCTTATGGCTCCTTTAAACTCTTCCTCCTGAGATAACCATATGTTCCAATTTCTATAGAACTTCCAGGGTTTTCAACTATTGTCCTGGAGTAACCATTAATAATGAGCCCTTTGACTTAAAAGTGCCCCAGTGTGGATGTCTACTCCATCAACTAAAATCCCATTCGTCATATGGTAGAATTCCCTTCTTGTTTAGGGATGAATAATATTCCATTGTAGGTGTATGCTGTGTTTTTTTTCAACCCATTCATGTGTCAACAGACTTTTAAGCTGTTTCTGTATCCCGGCTAGTATGCATAATGCTGCAGTGAACATGGGAATGTGGATATCTATTTGAGATCTTGATTTCAATTCTTTTGGATTTGACAACATGGATGAACCTGGAAGACATTATGCTACGGGTAATAAGCTGATCACAGAAGGACAAATACTGTATGATTCCACTTACTTGAGATATCTAAAATAGCCCAGCTCATAGAAACAGAAAGTAGAATGGTAGATGCCTACGGTTGAGGGAGAAGCAAATGGGGAGCTGTTCACCAGGTGTAAGTTTCAAATAAACATGATGAATAAATTCTGTAGATCTGCAGTACAACATTGTGCCTGTAGCTAACAGTACTCCACTAACCACTTAAATTTTAAGAATGTAGGTCTCATGTTAAGTGTTCTTACCATAATAAAAAAAAATGCAGTATGAAAAACATGATAATCTGTTCACTGGCCCTGGCAATGACATGTTATACAAAATTCATACATCAGTGTCCATAACATCTTTGAAAAACAGCCGTACTCATTCATACATATTTGTTTATGGCTACTTTTGTGCTATGACCGCTAAGTTGAGTAGTTGTAATAGAAACCATCTGGCCCTGCAAACCCTAAACTATTTACTGTCAGGACCTTTACTACCAGATAATTTTGCTGACCTCTGACCTAGAACATAACATCTTCTACGGCAGCATTTGGCATAGAACATTATAAACTACAAACACACAGCAATCTTGTTCTAGTGAATGATTAGTAAGGCACTCCTCTAACTGATAGTCTAATGCATCATAAACAGACTGGTGAACTTCAAAGTGCTATATTTCAAATTTCAGATTTTTTTTTTTTTTTTGTAGAGGGAGGGATCCTTTGTGGTGAATATATTCAAGGGGTTCAATTTTTTAGTCAAGCTAAGCCTGTCACCTGGGCACTATTGTCTTCAGAAAAATCAGCAAAAGAAAAAAAAAAACATTTTATTAAATTCAGAGGTAATAAGAGAGTTTTGTCAGTTCCACATTAGTTCTTATTCTCCAACAACTGCCATTCTGCTTCCTTTTCAGGGACAACTTTTTACCTTCATTCAGAAACTGATTCATTTACTGGTTTTCTTTTTTTGTGGCAGATGAAATTCCAGTGATAGCAACCATCCTGAAAGGTCATTAATATCAAGCATTAGAGCGAGAATGGAAGTCCTAAAAGTCATTATTCTCTGACAGACCATCCATTCGTGCCTAATGAGTCAGTTTAGAGACTGTCCACTGCTAGTGATTCCAATCGAATTATCATCTCTCATTCGAAAGTTCTTGGTGTCACCTGGATACATCTGCCTGCAACATGGCTGCATTTATAACCCACAGTCTAGAGGCATTGCTCCTCTGTGGTTCTGCTGGCACCTGCAAGAAGCCGTTTAGTCATCTGCTACCTCTTGGATTCTTACAGCAAAAGTCTGTTCCAGGAAAAAGAATGACTGCTTCAATTCCCAGAGGCTTTATTAGAGAACAATGCACTTTGGGGTCGTCCTCTAAACTTCAAGATACACTCGGCAAACCACAGAGTATGGCTTGAATTGGAGAGGTCATCTGAGTTGATGGTAATCAGTCAGCAGACTCGAAACATTTTGGGCTTTTTTGAGGTTAAAATTCTATTAAGTTAAAATATACTATAACTCTATTCCCCCACTTTCACTCTTGGAGAAACTGGTGATTTTGTGACAAGAGTATTCTCTAAGAGCTTGCGTTTGAAGGGGTTAGTTATATTCTTTCCTGTTGTTTACATCTTCTCATCTCCTTCCCAGACACATTGTCTCGAAGTTCTCTATTTTTCTGTTCCCACAGCTTTAGATTATGCCATTCCACCATTTTTGTGTGTGAAGGCTGAGGCTTTAGAAATCAGCAAGTTACACTGGATGTTTCTACAGCTTTAATAAAAGGTTAGATTATTGTGAAAAATTTCACTGTCACTGGAATCAGAAATTTAATAGGAAAGAACAAATGAGCGTTTAATCATGTCTTTTCAAATGTTCAATCTTAATGCAAGTTTTTTAAATCTCTCAAAAAAATTTAAGTGTGACTTCAAGTAAGTTATATTTACCTTAGAAGGCAATCTTGGCATCCAATCATTGAGAAGGGAGTGTTAGTTTTTGTGAAATTATTCATTTTAGCATATTTTAAACTATTGCTGAGAAATAAAATATACCAAATAATTCCATACTCTAAGAAATTATAGGATATTGATCATGGCTTTCAAATTGATTAGATCATATATGATGATATTTGAGTATTATACCCACTTTATTTAGTTATTCTGAATAATCGAATTTTTAAAGCTTCCGTACCCTCTATGGTTAATCTTTTCTTCTATCCTGTTTGTATTTGGGTTTTCATTGCATTGAGAGAGTAACTTTAACTGGTTGTGATTTACATTTTCTATCTGTAAAGGGGAAAGAAAACCTCATTTTTTTGAGAGGTTTAAGTGATGCCTATATAAATGTCTCTTTTGTTTAAAATAGGACTAGGTCAGACAAAATTGTTCTTACTACTTTATTCATCATCTTTCTAAAACTTGCATAAATTCAAGAATCTGTCAGTGGCTGGAAACTATTATAGATATTGCTAGTAAAGTGAGTGCATGATTATAGCTATTATTCATATTACAATTGGCATCGTGGCCCAAAGGTACCGCACAGGAGAGGTGCTAGGAGAGCCAGCTTAGAATAGAATTGGACATTAGTCCAAAGTTATCAACTAAGTTCATAGGAAATGTATATCAGTTTCAAATGCTCTTTGATTTTCTCGAAATAGTTAGAATCCCTCCTACACAGAAACACTGAGTAGGTGCTCAGAAATATTTGTTGAATAATGAAATTCTGAAAAGTCTCATACCTGGGATGGCAGCTGAAATTTGGCTATTAAAATTAGAAAAAAAAGAACTCACGTCTCCTAATAATCATATGATAAAGAGTTAATATCTTTAAACTCAAAGACATGCATATTAAAATGAGAAAATTACTATATTTTAATAATAAAAAAACTTGCCTATTTTTGATAGGACCCTTGAAAATTTTATGCCCTGTGATCTAGTAATTTATATCATGGAAATATATGTAGATATAGCAAGAATTTACTTATAAGAATTTAAAACACTGTACTATTTATAATAACTGAAAGTTGGAAACAACTTTTAGAAAAATAATTATATCAAAACATGTTTATGATACAGTGAGTAAAAAAATAGATTATTGAACATATTATGTGTAGTATGATCATATGTGTTTATATATGTATGCGAATGCTTAACAAGATAAAAGGATATATAAAAAATGTTATTGCTTATCATCTCTGGGTGGTATGATTTAATATAATTCTGTTTTTCTTCTTTTACTTTTTCTGTTTTTTCCAAAACTTCCATGATGGACATAAATTGCATTTATAATAGGAACAAAAATCTAAGACAGACTGCATTTGATTAGCAAACTACAAACAGATTGCTGAGTTATCTCATTATACTAATTTCTTTCTGATCTCCTCAAAATATGTTAAGAATTGATCTGCTCTTTGACATTGTTCTTGATCATTATTGACTAAAATTCAGAACACATTTTTTGTAACCTTTAAACAAAAAGTTACTAAAAGTGTGAGGGAGTGAGAGATTGTTTTCTGGTTAATCCTTCCTATTTCTCAAACATTCATAAGTGGGAATGGAATCAAATATGTATCAATAAATGCCTATTAAAACTTCTTACAAATCACACCTTCGTCTACCAATGATGAGCATAATAATGTCACCAGATTTATATGATAGAGACCCCTAGTTCTTGTTTGAGCATTGCATAAAATGAAAACAGTGTTAGCCTTTAAATTTTTATTAATCAAGTCTTTATGATATGATGTCAGGCCTCCCTTTTATTTCTTTTATGTATATGTAGAAAAATTGAATAATAAAAACACCTCTGTTATTTTTCTTAAATAATATTTATTCAATAGTGATCTTAAAACTTTTACTGTGTGTGGCATGTGTATTATCTCCATCCTAATATTTAACAGGGTTTCCTGTAACCAGCATAGTGCTTTCAGATTATGAGAGAAATATTTAGTTTTGGAAGTTTAGCAATGTAATCATCTCAATTGTAAACCATTTTTGTACTTATAATCGTTTAAGTGTCCATTAGATGAAACTGTAAATTAAAATAATTTTGAGTAACATTACACAAGGAACTGAATACAGTGGTTGCCTCGAGAAGGGGAGCTGTGCGTTTGGGGATAAAAAGGAGGAGACCCATTTTTCACTCTACATCCTTTTGTAACTTTTAAATTGTGTATTAAACACATGCATTACCTAGACAAAAATAATTAATCTATAAAACAGAAAGTCATTTGAGTACTAACTTGGCATCTCTTAGAAATAACCTGAGAAATAATGACAATTATTAGCCATTAAAATATATACAGTTGGGGGAAAAATTTTAATTTAATAGAAATTAAACTAAAGACTATATGGATATAGTCATTGAAAACATACTCCAAGTAAAATCCCTTATTGAGATTATAGAGCTACCTACTTATCCTGCTTAACAGATTAAATGCTGGCCATTAATAATTTAAATCACATATGTGGAAAATGAGGTTTTACCCTCATAAACATTTTTTTACTTATTTGTTTTGGCAATAATTTCAAATTTTAGAGGAAAAAAATAAATGCAACATGATATATTTGGCTTGTGTGATATCAAACAGTATTATTACTGTGCTATTGGTAGAGCTTTCCTGTGAAATAGGAGATATTTATTGATTTTAGAAAGAAAATTAACAGATTTGTGAGGTGGCATCATAAGGTAGTGAGTTTTCATGGCTTGTCCATAGCAAAGAAGCATAAGCATTCAATAACATTACCTACTGAAAGAATAAGTAAAAGTGTTACTTGAACATTAGACATTAATAAATTATAGATATTTTCAAAAATGTATAAAAATGTTGTGTCTCTCTGTTTCTCAAAACATTCAGCAAAATGGGAAATTGGGAAATTACAACCTATGTCTAGAGCTAGAAGTATTATATAAATTGCTCATTCTTTTCTGTAAGTATTTGCCAATACATCTTATTCTACAAGCTGTTTACACTATAACCAAGCATCGCTAGTGAGAATAGGGTCATTGTTATTAATTTCAAAAAAGAACATATACTTTTTAGGTTTTTAAGATAAAACTAATAAATGTTCTCTAAATGTTTATTGATTTGAAATTATTAAATACAGTCTCTCTAAATTTGAACCTAATTGTATCAGTTAAGAATATGTTCAGTCGCAAATAGCAGAAAATTTATACCAGACACAGTGGCTTAAGTTCCAAGGAATTCATTTATTTCATACAATAAGAAGTCCTGCAGTTGGCAGTCCTGTGCTAGTGTGGTGTGTCACTGATGTCATTAGGAACCTGAATCATTTCTTTTTTTTTTTTCATTAAAAATAATTGGGATGACATTGCTTAATAAAGTCAAATAAGTTTCAAGTATACAATTCAATGTCATATGCATAGTGCATTGTGTAGTCACCACCCAAAGTTAGATTTCCTGCCATCACCAAATATTTGACCCCTTTCACCCTTATTTCATCTATCTGAGCCCCCCATCCATAGCTTGTAGATATTTATCTACATACTTGTACCTCATGTCACAAGTTGACTGCTGCAAACAAGGCACTTAAATCTCTTAAATAGAGCTTCGTCTTTTTATTTAGAAAAGAAGGTCCTTCTTAGAAGACTTCTATTTAGCTCATTGGCCAGAACTGCATCTCATGGTCAGCCCTGCCTAGAAGATGATTAGGAAAACTGAGTATTTGGTTTTCAGCTTCTATAATAGAGCAGGCAAGATAGAGGATGGCTTGCAATAGATGTTCAGGGTGACAAATTACAGAACATACCACAGCAATTAGTTGAAATGTACTTAAACAATAATAAAAGATAATAAATATTTCCTATTTAATAATTTCTAGTCAACTCGAATGGATTATGGCAAAGAATGTGTGCTTTTCTCTGCAACTATTCTTATTAAATGTTAAAAATATTTTATAAGATTGACATAAGAAAACTGAATATTGTATATTCTTACCGAATTCAAAGCAAACTGAAATTCGTTTCCCAGAAAAAGATATTCCAGAGCTGATATCAATAACAGTAAAATAGCAAGTTGTAGATCTTATATGTGAATAATTGTATATTCCATATTCAATCAGCTAAATAATTCTTGACATTCATATTCAGTGGAATGGAGTTTGAAATTTAAATCCAGCCTTGGCAAATATATACAATTGCAGTTGTTCTAAGCCAAATATTGAGATACAAGTCTTTCTTAAGTTAATTTACTTCTTTTTAAAATCATTAGACATACAATGTATGACAAACTATGCCCATATGTTACTTTCATTTCAACATAAGATACTTAGAATAGCATATTAATAGTAAGTCTGGGAGTCATTAAGCAATCTTACACTTAATCCAAGAACAGTTCCAGTTCTTTTAGTAACAAAGCATTATAATACAATATACATAATGAGTCTTGGTTCCTACCACCATGCTCTTTCCTGACATTCTAAGAAGTATTTTCCAAGGCTTCCCCAGGTGTAAGTCTCTCCTCCTAAGGATTTCACAAAACCTCCTTAGCAATTTTTTCAATGATTAAATTTCAATGGCTACTATTTGCTACAATGGTAAAACATGTGTATGCATGTATGTGACAGAGAGAGAAAGAAAGACCAGAAGGGGGTAGGGGCAGGATGGAGATGAATATAAACCAAATAAAGGGGGAAGGAGATAGAAAGCAGAAAAAGAATATAATCTTAGCCCTCAACTATTCTAATTTCATGATTTAAAAAAGATGAATGCATCCACAAGGTTAACATTAAAAAATAATAACGGTTTAAAATATAGAGGTAAAAATAAACACCATAGGTGGGAAAGATTTGGGTGGTTAGAGTGGGAAAAGCTCAGTGTGAGTCAGAGTATATGAGACACTTTAATTATAAGAGAGGCATTAAAGTTCTGAATTATGGAGAAGGTTCAGACTAGTGGCGAAGAGAGGCCCATTCTAGGCAAAAGGAAGTACAAGAACAAAAGTGCAAAATTAAGCATGGCTAATCGGGATGAGAAAGAGAGCAGGTTGGCTAAAATTCTTATTGGGTAGAAATTATAAAGCAGACTAGATTAGTACTGCGGAATCAAAACAATCAATTAGTTCTTCTATTTACATAATATTTATTTGTTACCTATTCTGTACCAGGTACTGTGGTACCTTCTATAAAATACAATGACGAACTAGATAGGCAACATGCCTACTGTCATGGAGCTTGCAATTTAATGTGGCACACAGGAAATAAGTAAGAAAAATCAACAAATAACATAATGATAGATTGCCCGATATATGCTAAGAGGCAAACAGATATGATACTGTGGAAGAAAATAATAAGGATAGAGTACATAGTGAAGTGCTCTTAAAGAGGTGGAGAGTATCCAACTTTTTATTCAAATTCATAAAATAAAAAATAGAACTACCATACGATCCAGCAATTGCACTTCAAAGAAAATGAAACAGGATCTTGAAGAGATATCTGCATCCCATGTTCTTTGCAGCATTACTCACAATAGCCAAGATATGGAAACAACCTGAGGGTCCTTCAACAAATAAATGGAATTTGTGTGTGTGTGTGTGTGTGTGTATTATATTATATATTATATATAGTATAATATATAATGAAATATTATTCATACATCAGAAAGAAGGAAATCCTGCCATTTGCAACAACATAAATAGACCTTGAGGATATTACATTAAGAGAAAGAAGTCAGACAAATGCTGTTATGTTATTACTTACATGTGGAATCTAAAAAAGCCAAACTTGTGGAAACTGAGTAGAATGGTGGTTACCAGGGGCTGGGAGTGGGGAAATGGAGAGATGTTGGTCAAAGAGCACAAACTTGCAGTTAGGGATGATAATTAGGGAAATAAGGGCTGAACTAGGATGGTGACAAGACAGAAGAGAATGAAAACAGAGCTAGTTCTGCTTCATCAGCAACACCAGCCTCCGGTGCATGTCTGTTTTTCTGAATTGCCAGGATATTGTGAAGATAAATGCCACGGCATGGAGAGAGCTTACAGCTCTACAAAGATTCCTCGTGGACTGGAATGGATGTGAATGGAATTCTCTCTAAAGGTTTAAACATGGGTAGGGGCGGGGGAGGGGGACACTCACATATCACCTGGGCACCAAATCTTATATTTATCTCTCCTACAGTCTTCAAAGCACTCTGTTCCACTTTTTTATTACACCAACTTGATAAAAATATATTTTCTGTGAGCTTTTGGAGATCAAAGAGCCTATTTTTCAGCGTTTGCTATGGTGTAGTTGTGGTTAGCCGATGTCTGTCTTTTCTGGAACGGACATAAAGGTTTGCTACATTGTTGGTGTTAATTCTCAAAGGCCACATCAAAAAAAAAGCTGGCCCTGAATTCTCCCGGATGTAGACTATTATTAACAGTACATGTGACGAGTTATTGAATTGTGTTGTTTCTAGCTTTTGTCAGCTGCATATAAATGAACAAAGACAGAGTTAAAGACACGAAGGGAAAGATAAAAGTGACAGCTAAAGGCAAGACAAAACCAAAAGAGAAATAAGCTGAAAAGAGATTTAAAGAAGAAAAGACTGAGAGGAAGAAGTAGGACTCCTGGTGAAATCAGAAGTATTATGGTAAAGGTTAAGAAGAGAAAAGGCAAAAGAGAAGAAATCAAAGAAACAAAGTAAAAAAAAAAAAAAAACTCAGAGAAAGAACTATTTATGTTATAACAAAAGGAAAATAGAGGCCATACGTAAGGAAGCTTACTGAAATCTGGGTTTGGAGAAACGTCTAAAAGCAAATACACATGTTCAATTCTAAAAGTAGTATTTTATAAATTTGTAAAATAAGGTAGTAACGTGGATGTTGGTTATTAAATTAGCTTAAATTTAATTTCTCTACTTTTACATTATAGTTTAAAACATTTATAGTTAATTATTTAACTATAACTTTTTAAAACATTTATAGTTAATTATTTAAAAATATTTAACTATAACTTCTTAAAACATTTATAGTTAATTATTTAAAAATATTTAACTATAACTTCTTAAAACATTTATAGTTAATTATTTAAAAATACGATTACTATTTGTCAGCTACCAAAAAGCCACTCAACAGACCCATATATCTCTTTCTCTCAGTCTCTCCCAGTAATAATATACTTGGAGAATCTACCTAAACTTCATATCTGTGTAACTTTTTCCAGAAGAGTCGCAGTTAGGACTACCTCCAATCTAATACAAAAACATGCTAGTATCATCTTTCACATTTTGATGCAAAAACTGGGTAATTTTGGTAGCAGTTTGTTATTAAAAACTGAAAAACTTGCAGACTTTTACCCTTTCTTCAACTTTTAGTTACTGGATAAATGTACTCAAGTTTGTGGAGAAGCAGCCTGTCTTCGGATTTTAAGCGATTCCAGGGTTATAGAAGCAGCAATAATAACAGCTGAGACACTGCTCAGGACTTAATAAGGGCCAAAGTGGAATATGCTGGGCACAAAAAGGACTTGAGTTTACTTTAATTAATGCAAGTATATGGAAAGGCAACTGAGACTCCTAACACTTCAACCATCAAATAACTCCAAAGCATCCCTCACTTTTTATTATTACTTCTATGGAGCTCAGTGGTAGCTTTTCAGAATTGATCCATTAAATTTGATCTTAGATTTAAACCGCAAATTAATATGATTCCTTCGTATTAATTTGTGTTCACTTAGAGTTTTCCCAGAAGAATGGTCTTAATTTTAAGTTGTTAAACTGCAGCTTTAAGTCATTCTTCTCCGCTTCATCATGCTGCAAACAGATGGGAAGATACTCAAAAAATAGTCTCTTCTCAATCTGGGCTTTCTCCTCAGGCGAAGATTGCCTTGAGAATCACAGACTAGGAACTTAGGTTCCATGTACAGTTAACACCTGGTAAGTCTCTTAACACCCCTTTACCTTAGTTCCCAAAACAGAGCTGAAGGGTGGAAGATGAATTATGCAACATCTGTAAAGTATTTGAAACTCCCCATAGAAAATGGTGAGTTAGGAGTGTGTGTCCATGAATGTGTGTTTAGAAAAGCACAAGGGGAAGCAGAAAACTCTGGCATAGATTGAACCATAAATTATTACCACCATTAAATAAAGATCCATATACAAAATCTTAAATAAAAAAGCTTTAGGGCTGGAAAGAGTTTGTATCAGTCTAAAAAATCATTTTCTTCTAACATCGGAGGTCTGAAATCTCCCAATAATATTTAATATTGGTTTTCACTTGATTAGGCAGAATGCTCCAAAAGATAATTACTTTCAGTGTACCCCCCAAACACGAATTTTCCAGGAAACCACGATTACTGACTGCTCCATTCTTTAAATTTCTTATATGGTCTTCCATAAAAACTCTCTCGTATGCATACCTCTTAAATCTCTTTTGCTCCTTCTCAGTCTTCTTCATGGACCATTCTTTTTTTCTGTCTGCATCTTAATGTTGGCATAATCTCAGGGTTCTCTTCTGATCTGCTTCATCTTCTAACTCTGCTAACCTGAGGTTATCTCATCTCCATCATGGTTTCCAAAGCTTTGGCCACAAACAGCCCTAATCTCCCTCTTGAATGCTAGCCACTTATTTTTAAATTCAAATGTCTAAAATTGAATTCACTATCTATTGCTCCCAGAAATCCAAAAATTTACTCTTCTTGCTTATTTCTATCTTTAACCCATTCTTTCACCCAACCTAAAAATCCTGCCATTCTCGAATCCTGTCTTATCCTCCACATGTAGTTGGTTGACACTCCTACTAATTCTCCATCCTACAATGTTCTATTCCTTTCTCTCCAATCTCACTGCCACTGTCTAGGTTGAAGCCTCATCAGTTTCTTATCTGGATTGATACCACAGCTTCCAAATAGCTCTTGCTCTCTCTAACCCACCATCCACACTTCATAAAATATATAACTTGACATATAAACCCATTGGTCAAAACTTTTATGATTCTCAATTGCTTATAAAATAAAATCTAAACTTCTTAGTCTGACCCTTACTAAGCTGCTAAAAATTACTTTCATCTTCTATCCATTCTCACAAATAACCTAAGCTCTCTCAAATCTTTGTGGCTTTGCATTTGGTTGAACCATATGAAATTGCTCATATTTAACTGGTTTTGACCTTAAAAGAGGCAGTTTCATATGACTCAACTAATAATTTTTTTTTGTCTGCCTTGAATGCCCTTTCACCTTTACTACCTGTCAAAATATCAAGATGCAACTTAAGTGTTACCTCCTCTATGGGGCAATACTTGGTTAAAGAACAGGTCCCTTCTCTGCAGTCCCTTACCATTTTGTCATACCTCTGACACATGCTTTAATTATTTGTACATACTTGTCTCTGCCACTAAACCTGAGACTTAAATTATCTTTATATCTTTCCTTCTAGTACAAGGTAGTGTCTACTTAGGAGTTAATATTTGTTGAATGAATGAATGAATGAATGAATGGACTTCTTTGTGAACTTGTTAAACAAAGGAACTGGTAAATTTTTTTTGGTTAAAAATAAGAGGAGGGTGACTATTCAGGTTTAATATATCATAGAGTGTCTCTTTTCTCTTTCTATTACACCTTGTCTTATCTGCTTCTTACTGGATAATGTCCATATTTGTTCTTACCAGATAGATTTAAGGTGGCCGTGAAATGATTATACGCTGAGAGTACATGATCACAATGAGCCCTTGTAATGTGTGTAAAACCCACATAAAAGCAGATGTCTAAGGTTCAACCACCAAAACTCCAGGGGGCTGCAAGCAGACATAGGCAGCAGCCATAAGGTAAATGATTTCTAAACAATCTTAAGATTGCTTTTGGTAGTATTAAAACCAAAAATGTTTTCTATCCACCAAAAACCATGGGGATCAATGAAACCTCTCTCTGAAAATGCATAGAGGACATTCACAATCATAGGACATAAACAGTCTGAGAAGGAGACATTTTATGGCATATATTTTTGCAGAGCTTAACTTATGTTGAAAGAAGTTACACCTCCAGCATTTTACAAATTTGTGGAATTAGTAATTAAGCAAAGAAAATTCCAAGAGTGACAGAAATAGAAGAGACAAAGTCTGGATTTCGCACATGTCTGGAGTATCAGATCTTCTGTTAGAACTTAGAATGTTACATATTCAAAAGTATGATTTTAGACCGAGTGTGAATATTCAAATTTTTTCAATCATCTCTGGTAACAAAAAGCTGGCTACTTAGGTCAAATTGATCCAGGTACAGAGAGGATGTGCAGGACAAAAGCAGTTCAGTGGAGGACCCAGGAATGACCAGGGCCATAGCAAAATTTAAGCTTAGGAAGGACATAATCCAGAACTAGGACAGAGACTCTTCCCCAACCAGTTTTCCCACATATTAGTGAAAAAAAAATTGGGAATTAATATCAGAATCATAGTGCTTTGATGCCTAGATATAACTGGTTGTTGAGACTGATAAGATTAGTTAGAAAATGGTACATAGCAAATTCCTTAGTTGGGTTCGCTTATTCTCACTGTTCCTGTAGTTGTCATAAAACCACTCACAGACACAATGAAAGATAGATTCTTGAACAAGAGAGTGTATACTTCAATTAAAAACACTATTCTTGGGGGCAGAGTTAGCACTCAGATGTTGTAGTCAATTCAGCTGCTATAACAAAATATCATAGACAGGGTGGCTTAAACAATAGATCTTTATCTCAGAGTTCTGGAGGTTGGGAAGTCTGAGATCATGATGCCATCATGGTCTGTTTCTGGAGAAAGCTCTCTGCTGACAAGCAGATAGCTTCCTTCTTGCTGTATTCTCATGTGACAGAGGGAGGGAGGAAGAGAGGGAGTGTAAGAAGGCGGGAGAGAGGAAGGGAGGTGAAGGGTAAGGGAGAGAGAGGCAAAGAGCGAGGAGGGAGAGGTGAGGGAAGGGGAAGGGGCAGAAGGAGAGGGAGAGGAAGAGAGAAAGGGAGCGAGCTAGTTTTCTGGTCTCTTCTTATAAGGGCACTAATCCCATCACGAGGACCTCACCCTCATGACCTCCTCTGAACCTAATTACTTAAAGAGGCCCCACCCCCAAATATCACTAGGCAGGTAGGGCTTCAACATATGCATCTTGGGGGACACAATTAGTTCATAACATCAGGTAAATAGCATTCCTTATAAGATGGTGCCAGAATAGAACATATTCCAGTTGGGGTATGCTATCCCTGTTTTATATATTAAAATGTCCTTCTAAAAATAGTATTGAAAGAGGTCATTTAAATCTGACATGTAGATTAAAAGTAAAATACAAGTCTAAACATTTGACTTTGGTGAGTATATATTAATTTTAAGCAAGATAATCTAGTTTGTTTAATCCAAAATCACAGATAAATATATCATATTAAAATGGAGTTATATGACATGCCCATTCAGGTTTTATATAGTGACTTGAGGCTTCATGTCCTTGGACATCAGGATGAATGAAATCCTGGAAGAGGCAAAAAAATGCCAGAAACAAATGCCAGATACAAATGCCAGGTTAACTCACATTGTCCTTTCAGTTGTGCTTTCAGTGCAGAAGCATCACCCTTGCATAGCTCTTTAATATGCTATTTGAAGCTTCATTTTAGGTCCAGAGCTTTTGGCCAGCATCGGACTTTGTGGCTCCCCTCTTGCATGGTCTCCTTGGTATTCTTGGCAGCTGTCTTATATGAATAGGCGAGCACTAGAATACAGTGAAGGGCTTTCTATTCTTTAGTGCCAATATTCAAAGTTAATCTAGCATTCTTCATTCCAAATATCCAGTGCAAAACTCACTGCCCAACTCACATCTCCCCATACCATATTTTCAATGCCTTTCTGGATCTGCATATCTGCACATCATCAGAGATGAGCACTTAGTTGACAAAAGCACATCAAGACTATCAAATAAGAATTCCCCCACAAAAATCTAGCCAAGCTGACATTTAGATGCTAGGCTGGTAAACAGTGCGTTATGTTGATTTTTATTTAGCTCCATGTGATTCTGTAGAGACTTCTGTGTGCTTTGGGATGCATTAATATTTGTACAAAAGAGAAATTAATCTGTCCTGCTCCCCTTTACCCCCAATCCCTGGGCAAATATATGCTCTTTGAATATATGAGTTGCAGACGAGAAATAGCATTTGTCCTAGATTCCATAGTAACTCAGATGATAGAAAAATTTATATGCATAGTACCAGGCATATATGTTTCTGGAAATTTGTTATAAAGTTTTCTTAGTTTGATTTTATTTGGAGTGAGGGTCTCAATATTTCTCAATCTACTCCTTCTCAGAGGTGATACTAAAAGGTAAAGAAAATTCTTTTTTAATTTTTCAGTTAGAGTTGATATTCATTATTATTTTATATTAGATTCAGGTGTACAGCATAGTGGTTATACATTTATAAAATTTACAACACGACCCCCTCCCCTCCAATTAGTCTAGTTACCCACCTAGCACTATACATTGTTATTACAATATTATCGACTACATTTCCTATGCTGTACTTCACATCCCTGTGACTATTTTATAACTACCAATTTGTACTTCTTAATCCCTGGTGAAGAAAATTCTTGGCTTTATTAAAATATTTTTATTATAGATATATTCAATTATTATAGATTCTTCTAAAAGCAGTAAAAGCTAAGGATCCTAAGTTTCAAAATTCATGATCTGCCCTTTATTTTCCTGAATTTTAATTCCATAGATTCCCATAAGAAGTAAGCCTACAAGCGCATTCTTGCTTTCCTGCTATCATCTTTCTGGAGAGGAGAGACAGAAGAGTGTGTGTTTAACTCTAATATTGGGTTCAGTTTGGACTGTCTTGGATTATGCATGTTCTAGTCCTCTCACATTAGTGTGTGGATTACAGAGAATAGAAGCTAAAATGAATATTGCAAAAAGCTCAGCAGAAGGCTTCAAAAATATAACAAGTAAAATATACTAGAAAAGAAAAGATGACTTCAATAAAGCAAACAAATAAGATAAATTACTTAAATGCAGAAAACACTATAAAGTTTTCTCATGCCATTTTCTTAGTAAGTTTGTTAAACACTTGGTTTTTGCACCTGAGCTGGAAAACCTATTCCGATCTAATTTCCAAATTTCCTCCTCTGCACCATGGTTTTTTCTTTGATCCTTTTCAAAGGTTTTAGACTCTTCCAGTCTAAAGAAGAGATATTACTTATAAACAGAAAAACAAAGTTAATGATTTATAATTCAAATGTGCTGGAAAGTCAAGAATGTAAGGCATCTAAGTCTCGAGTGGAATAGGGTTTACATAGACATTTATATTTACATTCAGTAAAGGCTACCTACCAGTAGCTGCAAAAAGAAATAGATCTTTGAAAAAATAATAGAGGATGCTATTAAGCGATATCTGACTAGAAAAAAATTCAAAAGAATAATCAAAGAAATTCATAGAAGGAAATAATAATAACAGACAAGGGAATTCATACCAAACCTAGAAATGAAAGATATTTTAAAAGCATGATTTTATAATTCATTTGCCCTGTAGCAAATATTAAAATTGTAAGTCTTTAGAGACGAAATACAAGATAACAATCTATATGGAAAGAAATACCCATCTTTTGAGTTCCTAAAGACTTAACCAAAGAAAAAACTAAAGATATGCACTTTTTTTTTCTTGTAAGTTGAGGGAGGTCAAATCCATTCTACGTGCCTATGGATAATAAGTTTCTCTTTAAGTAATAGCCCAAAAGGCTGAATATTAATAGTTGCCACCTTTCCCTAATGGGAGCAATATTTTGAATGACAAATAGATATTCATTAAATACTATGGGTCATTTAATTATATGCCTGTCTTTCTAAATGCTTAATATTAGAGAAGTATGTGACCTAACTAATGGTGTTGGTTAGGTAACCTTGTACTTAAGGGTCTCTTTCTGTCCAATTACCAGGCAAGATTTTCAAATGCACTCAAAGATGAATTCGCAAGTCCCTTAAGAGACTTCTGATAGAAGTTTGGGGCAGCACAAAAAAACTAATGATACATGCATGACCTTGTTTCAGAAAATCAGGCTGAGATTCTAAGAATGTATGCTCATTTATCATTGTTCGATTGCTACAGTAAGGCAAAAAATATATATATATTATCATAAATATATAGGAGAAATGCAAATTAGAATTTAGTATCATATTATAATAATAAGGTACCTATTTACCTTTATGACAGCAGAGAAAGCATTTATTTCTCAGAAATCTCAATCTATAATTACAGGTATTTCAATTTTAATGGAAAAAGGTCACTTGGTTTTATCAATTGGCATTTTGTCTCTAGTGAATACTTGTGCCATTCTTAACAAATTTACTTTTTCCATTTAATCATCCTGAGAACTACCAAATCCTATCTTTCTAGAAATGCTAATTTGATTATTGAATTATCTGAAGGGAAAAAAACTGAAGAGCAACAACACTATATACCCAGTACTATAGGTACAAATGTATGACAAGTTCCTACCTTCCCAATGAAAAATTTTTAAAAAGAGACAGGATTCCATTGAAATATAATGGAATGAATAATCAAAGATCCACTTATATAGTCTTTGACATATAAGTTTATTTACACATGCATTTGTAAAATCATACATTATATAAATATAAATGATACATTAATTTGGTATTAGTGACTTTTTCCTTTTAAATTTTACCAAGAGCCTATTTGTTTCATCTTTAAACATCTACTTCTTTGTCATTACTGGATTTCTTAGTTACTCTGACTGTTCAGACCACATCACCTTCACTTCTAAGTTGTCTGAGATTGAAACTTTTTAAATCGATTTATGTTGCTTCCATAAGAAATTTATTCCAAATTTCCCATTTGTGATACCCATGCTATAACTACCTGCTGTGCTACTTTTTAAATTGATCTTTAGAAGGTTTTTAAATAATAATATCTAATATTTCATAGATCCAAGAGTAATAAATCTGTATTACTTGCCCCCTGTCTTCTTTTAATCTAATGTATCAAGTGGTCTCTATAACAATCCAAAATTAGCACTGTGATTGTTACTTGCTGGTGTGTCTTTCCCAAATACTACTTAATTCTTCTAATTAAAGTAATTGAGAAAGCACATAGTAACTAGGAGACATTCTTAGAATTTCAGAAGTATTCAGTACTGGGAAAATTTAGAAATGTGGGGTATTTTTAAGGCAAATCTGGATTTAGAACCATCTTCTTAATTGTAGTAATTGCTTATTTAATGAGGTATAATATGTTGAGGCCATGAGATATCCTCTGAAGTGAACTGTAGCTGCTGCCGGAGAAAGATTCTTTCTGTTGGACAGTGTAGAAAGTTTGTGGAATTTCAGCTTTCTTCATATTTTCTTAGAAAAACATAGTATTCTTTTAACTCCTAGTGAAGTTTTGATCTGTATATTCTTTTTTTTATCAGGGCCCTATCTATGAGACTTTGAAGACTAAGATATATAGAGAAGCTATGTCTTTAGAAGTCAATCCTTGCCACTCTTTTAATAATACTAGCTATGCCACTAATGAGTTGTGTGCCCTTGGATAATGACTTGCTGTCACCAAGTCTCAGCTCTGTAAATGGCAGTTAGAAATAAACACATTGTAAAGCTGTCCTGATATTAAACTGTCCTCAGGGTCAAGTGCCTGATATATATCCTTTGCAAATAAGTAGTCACCTTGTATTTGAGTCCTAAAGTATTTCAACAAATTTGTTGTTCATGTACTATATCCTAAGCAATGTACTTGGTATTAAAGATACAGTGGTTCCCAAGACAGACCCATGGCTTGCTCTTGCAGAGCTCACAGTTTAGGAAAAAAATTCAGTCAAATAATCTCACAAGTTAGTATGTGTGACAGTCCTCCAAGTGACAGCCCAGGCGCTTGACCCCATTCACCCAAAGGTTATCCTTAGCATTTTAGTCATGACCATCAAAATGGGTCCATCTTTACAATGGAGTTCAAGAATAGATGTTTGTGAAGAGTTATTGGGGTGGCAGGGAAAAGGATACACACTGTACAAGATATGCCAGAAACACAAGAACTTTTCCCAATAAACACTTTTGTTCTCCAAAAGTTCCTCCCCTCTGACAGCCAGTCTCAACTCTTTTTCCTCTTCTTCCATCCATTGCATAGGTATAATTTTCCTTTCATCCTCAGCTTGCTTTGCAACTCACCAAAAAGAAAAACAAGCAAAATGCTGCCATGAAATTAAAAGTGACAGATTCACTGTATTCAGAGGAATAGAGAAGAAAGAACTCTAGACTCATAATCTGTAGGCCTGTATTCAAACCCCAGTTTTGTCACCAAATCCTCAGATAATCTCGGTTTTCTCAGTTTTAAGCCTTTCCACCCCTCCAGGTCTCTTTTTTCCCATCCCAAAAGGGAATACTGAACCAAATAAACTCTGATGTTCATTTCAAAGGTAATGGATAATTATTATAGTTCTGTTTCAATGAAAGTATTACATGATGCTAAATCTTTTTAAATTCTATAGTTAAATTCAAGCAATAATTAAATGTGTTTGGATAATTCTTAACTCCTACTCCTGCTCCCTTAGATTTGGCTCATAGCTTAGTTGCTTAACATGTAAACATCTATGTTTATCTGTAAGGTTTTGTCTTTCTGCAAAATCAGCTAAGCTTATTTTGGGTAAAAAAATAATGCCAATTGCATTCATTCAGGCTGCTAGTATTTCAAAAAAAAAACAAAAAGAAAAAAAACAACAACCCCGAATTGACATTTCCATTGCCTGTTTTTTATGTTATGCTAAGAAGAGTGAAATTTACTGATGTTTTCCTAAGCCAAGCTTTCCCACTGTGCAAAATGAATAGTTAAGCAGAATGTTAGCACAATTGTTCCATTTCTAACTCTAGCAGTGAAGACATCCCACTACTGTGACACAGAAGGATGCACACTTAAAGACAATACATTTATTTAGTGAACATGCACGTCTTTTGACTAGAAAAAGAAATAACAATCATCTGCAGTACTTTAAATAGCTAACATCTGTTTTTCCTAACATACTTCAAATACTTTGAATTTCCTGATTAGTTGTTATATGAGAACTGTATTTCTAAAAGACATAATGAGGCAGTTTAAAAATGAGTCTTAAATGATCTTCAAAGCAAAGTGAAGAAAAATGCTCATGCTCTGGGTAAGGATGGTTAAAGCAGATCCAAAGCTCCATAATATAACAAATAAAAAATAATTCTTTCGACTATTTGCATTTACACCAAAAGTTCTGTTTAATATTGCAAGCGAAGGAGGATAATACACATGAGGAAAGCACAGAAAAATGAAAATACAGCATGGTAGTCTTATAACATGGTGACAAAATCCAGGATGCTATTAAGGCAGTCTTTGCTTGACTAAGACAAACATGAAGATTTTCTACGTAATGACATGAAGAATCTTTATGAGCATTGCACAAATGCATGCATACGTCATAGAGGAGGTTCAAGATGGGTATATGCAAACACATCTATGGACAATTGCTCCAGGCTGCAGGCTGCAGGTTTATTTTAGCCACATCACCCTTTCCTCAGCAATTTGTAACACAAAAAGGAGAAGGTCATTTGTTTTTTTCTAATAGAAGTTTATAAATGTGAATCGTATAAATATTTCTAGGAGACTTATTTGTTTTATTTTTACTCATACTTCTTATCCTGCCCTATGGTTAAAAGGATATTATCATTGTGGGATGTAAGTATTTTAGGTCAAATACCAAAGAATAATAGCAACAAGGAAACAATATGGATTCTAAGAACAGTGAAGGTTAAGGAACTCACACTGTTTTGTAATCAGGCAAATACATATTGACCACCTATTATATGACAGACTCTGAACTAGGGAATAAGAATCCAGAGAAAGAAAAGCTTCAAGGAACACACAATCTATTCATGGATAAAAAGAAATAAATGAGGAAAAATCCTCAATATGATTGAGGTCATAAATGGAGTACATACAAGGTATAAAGGATTTAGAGAACACAGACAAGAAAGCAATTGATTCTGTCAAAGAGTAACTAGGGCTAAGAGTTAGAAAGGGAATGTGTGGACCTGACCTTTATATATGAGTAGAAGACAGAAAAGAATATAGAGGACATTATTTCTTCAAATTGTATGGATATAATAAAATTTTAAGAGTCCAATAAATATCATTTAAGACTTCTCTTCAAACTCCTATGATTGCTCTGTATATATTGATGAATTGATTTCCCAGATATATTATTAGGCTAAAAAAATATAGAATGCTATGACGAGATATTATTTGTACAACGAAATGGGCATAAAGATATATAGATATATATGTGTATATATGTATATACACATGCAAATATATGCTTTTAAATGCATACATTTATTTGAAAAGATACACAAGGCATTGATCATTTTTGGTATCTCTGAGGCAGAATTCTGTGGTAGTAGGGACTCTACACCTTTCCTGTACTGTTTGAATCATTTACTCCATATATTGCCTAATTAAATATATAAATAGATTCTTTAAAACTAAATATTTCTATGGCTGTTCCAACTAGCAAATAACATAGTCTTATTTCCCTCTGAACATTCCAAGGATGCAAAAACCATTTGGCATGTGTCATACTTGCTTCTGATTTTTAAGGATATTAAAATTTCAGTCTCAGACCATAAGATTGTAGTGAAAGGACTTCTCATAGCCTGGTACACTCAGGCAATAAAAGTTAATTAAAGATATTGAGAGAAAATACTGTGCTCCTCATTAAGGATGCTGAGACTATGTCTACTCAATATCAAGACAACTATTCAATATGATCAATCCAATGAAAGAACTGGGACAGTTCAAAGGGAGTACAACTCAGTCAAATAAGTTATTTCATCAATAGTTGGGCCCAGCTCCTAATGCTAACTGGATTCTCTCTCTCTCTCTCTCTCTCTCTCTCTCTATATATATATATATATATATATATATACACACACACATATATATGTATGTTTCTGAATGTGTGTGTATATACATACATATGTATACATATATATGTATATATGTATATACATATGTATATACATATATACATATGTATATACATATATACATATGTGTGTATATACATATGTATACATATATGTATATACATATATATGTATACATATGTATGTATATACACACATATGTATATATGTATACATATGTATACCTATATATGTATATACACATATATATGTGTGTATATATATATACATATATATATATATGTGTATACACACACATTCAGAAACATACTAGAGATAAAGCCCTGTGCTCAGGACAGTATTCCATGTGCTGAATGAAGGCGCCTTGCCTTTATTCTTGATGCTTTTTAAATTTGGAATACCTTGTTCTTTTCTTACAAAACACTCATCTTACCAATCTTTCCAGGCCCAGTTCAAAAGCCATCTCCTATATTAAATATGATCTTTAGCATTTAACTCAGTTCTCTCTTCTATAACTGGAAATGCTATTGCTCTTACAATCCCCAGCATAATTTAGCACTTAACAACTCTCTAAAGTTTATGTGTGTTAAACTCCTCCAATTTAATTGTAAATGATTCAGATGGCGCACATCGATGTTCATAGCAGCATTATTCACAGCGGTCAGGACATGAAGCAACTGAAGTGCCCTACGATAGATGATTGGCTAAAGAAGCTGTGGTACATATATATAACGGAATATTACTCAGCCATAAGAATAGATGAAATACTGCCATCTGCAACAACATGGATGGACCTTGAAATAATCATACTAAGCAAAATAAGCCAAACAGAAAAGGTTGAAAATCACATGATATTGCTTATATGTGAGATATAAACCTAAAAGCAACAAATGAACGGGACAAACAGAGACTCATGGACATGGACAATGGACTAGTGGTTACCAGAAGGGATGGGAGACAGGGAAAATAAAAAAAATAAAATATTTAAAAAATCATGTACATATAATATGAAAAAATAATAAATAAACTGGCATTAAAAAAATGATTCACATGGCATATAAGGTCAGGGGAGTATACAGGGTCTACTAATCCAAAATAGATCATAGATTCAAACAGCACCAGGCTGGTTTAGGGAAATCTAGACCATTGAATCAATTTATAAGTTCAGCAGAAATATGCCCAAAAATCAAAGCCAAGATTTTGGGGGAGAAGGTGATGGAAGTGGGATAGGAAATCAAAGCTATTCCAGGAAGGAATAGATGGAGTATCATTCCATCTTTTATTAAACAGGAGAAAATTAAATTATGGATAATGCATAGTATAGAGGAGATAACTTATGTAGTTGTAACTTTGATTTTCCAAATCTGAAAAAACAAGTTGTGATATCAAATACACAACTATAAAATAATTCTATCTTCTCTACTATTGTAGGGAATAAACTTTCCCTTCTGTGTGAAGGGGATCTATAAAATGTTAATGCACATTACAAAAGAAGGAAGGAAATATTAAAAAATAAGGCACATGGAGACCATCACTTCTGGTGGAAATTTTTTTTTTTCAGTTTAAATTTTGAGCAAACATTATTTACTTTCTTTCAATATTCAGCATGGATTTTAAGCTGTGTTTTTAAAAATGTAACAGAAAGTATCCTGTGAATAATCAATGACAAATTACCAAAAGTATAAGATAAATAATAGTTAACAGGGCCACAAATTTGCCAACATGAAGGGACTGGCTCTTGAAGACATTAACCAAATAAACAGGAGACTTCCAGTTTGAAATAAACTCAGAATGATCTAAATTCTAAAGTCCAGATCATGTAAAGTGATGTCTATGCTTGTAAATCAGGAAACACAATGACATCTGAGAAAACATTTCAACAATTGAAATCGAAATGACAATATATGTGTTGGGAAGTTTTAGTCTAATTTTATCATGTTCAGACTTTAAAAATGGACAGCTGTGAAGTCTGTTGTCACTATATACATTTAGGTTTATAAGGCTAGCAATAAAAAGGTGTACCTTTTCTCCGACACACCATATACAGAATTTGGGCAAGACAATATCAAGTAAAGGGTTGTGCCTGAGTGACAGCTTCATTATCAGAATTGAAAGGTGTCTCAAGTAATGCTTAAGTGACTGCTGCTTACATTATTTATATAATAATTCCTTATTGAACTAACTGAGGAACATAATCATTTAAAAAAAACAAAAACACAATTTGGAAAAGATTTAAATTAAATTCTAATACCTGGATAAAATCTGATCCACTTCTTCTCTAATTTTTCCTTACAAGTCTAACTAGAAAATAACCTTGGTGACAAAAACCCTGCATGGTCATTACATTAAGAAAAGCAAAGTGGCATGCTAGTGAGTGAAGTGAATTCCTCCAGGCTTTGCCTTCTGCTTCCTGTATACTCATGGTACTCTCAAGTCCTCTGTGGTTCTATTTAGACTTGGTAACCTGGCTCCACACTGCTGGTTTCTGAATGACTTAGAAACCCAATCATGGTATGTTGCTACTAGGGTTGCCCCAAAAGTTCTCATTTCTCATTTTACAGCCCAGGCACAAAGGAGCTCCACACCCCAGGACCCAAGCCCTGGAAGCTGCCTGCTGCCTTCCACCCCTGTTGGCTTTCCAACTGTGCCCACTCACTGGTCTCCTGCTCCACCTGGACACAAGCTACCTTTACTTTTTAAATTAAAAAAAAAAATCTCTCTTCTCATTCGCCCACCAAAACAACTCATATTTAACGTATGTATAATTATTGATTGAGAGCTAGTGAAAAACAAATCCATTAAATAGCAAAACAGGCTGAGCACAACAATATTTGAAGAATATATGATAATATAGTGTTTTGACATAGTTATATTTTTCTGACACAGGTATATGGTAATGAAGATAAGAATTAGCTTCTCCAAAAAGAGGTTCCCTTACAAACATTTTACTTGGTAATCATGGTAAAGCTGAGGGTCATATCTGTTCTGATGAAGCATCTGTGACACTGTTATTCAAGAATAAGAGATCCAAATGAAAATGAACATATGTAATGTGTGGTCTATCTCCCCTTCCCCGCCTCCCAAATTCATTAGGCATCTGTGTTCCATGGCAACTATTACAGCCATTAGGTTCTGCTGCCTTAGGTTCACTACCTGGAGTTCTCTCCTGAAGGTAAAGTACTAGATGATCACATAGCCCTACTTAATTCCCTTAACAAATCCTCACAAGAAAAAAAGTCCCAAATCCTTATTATTCCTTCCAAGCTATAATCCCAAACGATCTGTTCAGCTTCATTCCCAAAGTTCTTTTGCCCTAGTCTCTTGTTCCACCTCCTTTGGAAAATAATGGGACGGCCATACACTCATGTGCTGTGGTCTGCACAGAGATGCGCCACTCAGGTTCCCCTTCAAGGAAGGAGTTCCTGCCCAGCTGTGGCGAGTGTGGTCACAGACAGCCTCTAGCAAATGGCATCTTCAGAATCTGCCTTAGCCACTTCACCCCCCATCGTGCCCTCTAGTACAGCTGAGAAACCAGGGACTGAGCCGGGTGGACTCATAAAGGTGCGGCCATGTCAGAGTCACTCCAGGGCTGAGGCTTCCGGGAGTCTGGTAGCAGATTGACATCTCCCTCTGTGTAATCCCATTTTCTTTCCTTTCTTTTCGTCGGTGTGATCTCTAATAAAGAGCTTGCATCCCAAACTCCAACTCAGCATCTGCTTCCGGAGAACCCAATCTATAACACATGCTCCAGAGAGTCTGATTCTCTTCTTTAGTCTCTATCAAGATCATTCTCCTCCTCCAAGGTCCAGCTCCAATGATACCTTCAAGAAATATTTCTTGATCTTTCCAATGAGGAATAACTATTCATTTTACTCTACCCCCCCTAAATTATGCTTGTACCTTTATTTAGCAAGTCATTCGTTTTTTATATTACATTTAGCGGTTTAAATTTAAAGCTTATTGAGAACATAGTCTGTGTCTTACTCATTTCCGTATGCCCCAAGTGCATAACAGATAAGTTATGAATGAAGGAATAAACTAATGTGTGATCTGGAACCTGCTTACGCCTCTTCTTTTTTCCTTCTCTATTATAACTAAAACAAAATTCTGCCAATATTGCATCTCCAATATTGCATACGTATGACCAGCCCCCTCTGTTTCTCAATTATATGTTGTATCTAGCCTCAGCTTTCCAATCTAGCTAAGCAAATCTGCTTTGCATGATACATGCTTATCCTATCTTTAAGCCATCACATAAAAGATGCCTCTGTTGATAGCATGATCTTTCCTTCTAAATATTGTTCAAGATTCTCTGACTATGTAAAAACCTAGGGTATTGCCATCCAACTCCAGCTGCCTCAGGACGTTCTGGTTCACATAATTTAGGTATCGAATATGTGACTAAAAACCATCATGTTCCATTAGAATAGTGGCCAGTTTTTAGGCTCCCTTAAGTGTTTCTAAGACTAGAATAATATTGTCTATAGGAGAAGTGCAAAATGTATACATTCTGGATTAAGAATATATGCATATTCATTCCCCCATTTTCCAAAATGATTGCTTCATACTTTCTCTTCTGGGTCTTCATACAACAGGCCCTGCCACCTCCTCCACTTCCACCACCAACCCATACTTATCTGATGACCTTACCTTATAATTCACTGAGAAAGTAAAAACAAGCAGCAAGAATCTCTCTTCTTTCCATCACCAAAACAATTGACACTTAGTATCTCTGCCCTATTCCCAGCTTATCATATTGCACTATGGATTAAGAATCCCCATTCCTGCCAAAGGCCAGATATTCCTACCAAGCCAATTGTGTTTTTAATTCTATCTTCAGGATTTCATTTCTATAATTTCCTCTTCTTTCTCTTGCTGCATCAATGTCCTAGATCATCCCCAGCACCACACACTACCATGTTCTAGTATGTCCTATCTTCAGAAAACTCTACTTTGATCCCAGATTCGCCTCATCCTCCAATGAAACTTACTAAAAGAGTTGTCTCTAGTAGCCACCTCCAGGTTTCCACCTCACATTCTCTAACTCTCCAGTCAGACCTGAGTGCCCATTTCATCAGTGAGATTGCTTTTGATGAGGTCACTAATGACTTTCATGTTGCCATATCCAATATCACTTCTCACTTTTTACCTTGTTTGATTTCTCATAGCAGTCAACATGGTTTTAAATACCACAACTTTACAGATAAATAAGTAAAAAAGAAAACTCTTCTTGGAACATTCTTTTGGCTTCCACAACATTGCATTCTTCTGGTTTTTCTCCTAAACCACTGCTGCTCCTTCTGTCTCCTTTGTTCACTCCTCCTCCTCTGCTTCTCCTCCAAATGTGGTCAAATCCAGGATTTATCCTTGGCCCCTTCTCCACTTTCCCAAGTGATCTCACCCAGTCAGCTGGCTTTAAATGTTATCTATATGCTGATGACCCCCAACTCTAAATCTACATTTCTTACCTTATTCTTCACTGAGCTCCAGACTCACATACAGCATTACCACAAGGATACCCATCTGACATCACAAACTCCACACAGCCAAAACAGAAGTCTTAATCCATGCACTAGAAATCTGCTCCTCCCTAATCTTTCTGTTCTTGGTGTAGGGGCGCATCATCTGCCCAGTTGTTCAAGTCACACATCAAACAGTTTTCCTTGACTCCTTTCTTTCTCTCATCTCATATCAGTAAGTAATGTCACCTCTACCATCAGAGTATATCTTGAATCTGTCTCCACTACCATCACCCTAGTCCAAGCCACTCCTTCACTGAGACAACTACGAAAACTTCCTGTTGATCTCCTTGCTCCTGCATTTGCACTCTTAAAAGCCTTTTTCCATATAGCAGTCAGGATGAATTTTAAAAATATAGATTAACTCACTGTCCTACTAAAATCCTCCGATGGCTTTTCCATCATACTTACTGTAATGTGCTTGCATGGATCTCCTACCAACCTGTCCCCACCCCCGACTCCCATTCATCAGGTTGCACACACACTGGCCTTCTTTCTGCTCCTTGAGCATAGAAAGCTTATTCCTGCTTTAGAGGCTTTACATTTTGCTGTTCCTCTGCCTGAAATGTTACATCCTCGATCCTTGCATGACCGGCTCCTACTTATAATTCACTTCTCATTTAAGTTTCACCTCCATAGAGAGGTCTTTCCTCACCACCAAATCTAAATTAACGCTCACACACACACTCAGCTAGGCACTATCACATCACTCTGTTTTATTTTTTATTTTTTTCTCATACTTATCATCCTATGAAACTGTCATGTTCACTTCTCAGATGTTGTCTTCCCTGTCTCTTCCCTTTTCCAAGAAAACAGACACCTTGTTTATCTTGCTCATCACTGTATCGCTAATGCTAAGAGGTGACAGGGCATGTAAGAGATGATCAATAAATATTTGTTGAATGAGAATAAATGAATATTAATCATTGAAGTAGCAACTACATAAGACATCCACCACTGAGAACCAGCCCTTTGATCTCTCTTCCATGGCTGTACTTCCCACATTGAACTGTAAAGTCTGTTCAATTGTCTGTCTCTTCTATTATTTGTTAACCCCTTGAGAACATTGATATCCTATCTTTGTATTATTACCAACTAGCACAATTCTCATCATAGTGTAAGGTGGAGTATAAATATTTGCTTAAGGAATAAAGAAAAACAAGGATGAAGAGGAAGCAGTGTGACATAGAACCTACAGATAAAAACAAAGTGACCCTCAAAAGAGGCAGAATAGTGGTCATAGCACTGTCACATGCTCACAGTTTTAAATGATGATTCACTTATAGGTTTGAACTCAAGGACTTTAAAATAATTACTTAAAGCTTTTGCTGAGATGGTATCCAAATCCTACAGCAGCATTTTCAGTTGACATTAGTGATATATAAGAGTTCAAGTTCCTAAATTCCAGAGTTCTCTGAACTATTTGCATTGCACCTTGTACTATTTTTCAATTCAAGTAGTTTTTATGAAGTGTACACAGTATGGACCTGAGTGTGCTATGTCAAAGCAAGTCAAAGGTTTACAAGTCCCAGAACAAAAAGTTCGGCTTATTCTGTTTATCTCATTGTTTTAGTGTCAGTTATTGAATGTCAGAGCAAAGTCATTAAACTGTTATCACCATTTCCCTGAGCTGTGATCTAAGTCTGAAAGAATAAAGTTCAAGTTGCTACAATCGGCACCCTGTGGTAAAGGCCACACATTATATTTTTAGGACATGGAGATAGCATTCATTAATATTTATTTATTTATCTATCTATCTATCCATCTATTTATTTATTTATTTATCTATCCATTTATTTATTTATTTATAGAAAAACTCACTTGAAAAAGGATGTAAATTTAAAAAATCTTGACATTTTTAAGCACAAGCACAGAATAAATAACCCTATTCTTCACAAAAAGAATGACATCCAAGGAGTACATGCTCTAACTAGTGGTAGGTATATCAAGGTGGGTAGGGGGAAGCCAACCCTTATTATTAATTACTCACACATATATGGAATGTAGATATCCATCCTCCAAGGGAATTACAAACCAAATATAAGGCAGTACATGAGTACCAAAAGCTAGAGATAAATCACAAGTAGCATGTGCTAAAAGCCATCCACAGCAAAAGCTGCAGGATTTCAGTAGAGAGAAGGTACACCGAGGCCAGGGTAAGAGGAGGTAATCTTGCGTAGGGTCACGGAGCAAGGAAGACTACCATTTGATGTGACAGAAAGGTGCTTCCCCACAACTTGAGAGAATAGAAAACAATTCTGCTTTCTGAGAGTTACACTATGAAATCAACACATAATTAAAGTAGAGATGTCCATAGTCACCTCAGTGAGACTACAAGCTTTCCAGTCCAGCAAACTTTGAATTTAAGTTTCTTGAATTTATATGAATAACAGAATAGTAATAATTATATATCTATCAACAACTATTTTTAATGTAAATGGATTAAATGCTACAATCAAAAGACATAGGGTGGCTGAATGGATAAGAAACCTGGATCCTTACATATGTTACCTATGAGAGAGTCAATTCAGATCAACAGACTAAAAGGAAAGGGATGGAAAAAGATACTCTATGAAAATGAAAAGAAAAGAGAAGAAAAGAAAAGAAAAAAGAAAAGAAAAGAAAAGAAAAGAAAAGAAAAGAGAAAAATCTCGCGTAGCAATACTATACCAGAAAATATAGACTTTAAAAGAAAGGATATAACAAGAGACAAAGAAGGACCCAGTAATCCTACTTCTGGGTATTTACCAGAAGAAACCCAAAAAACTACTTCAAAGGGACTTGTGATTCCATATGTTCATTGCAGCATTATTTACAAGAGCCAAGAGGTAGAAGAAGCTTCAGGTGGGTATACTATCAAGAAAACCAAGAGAAAAGAAGATTTAAAAAGTAAAAAAGTGGTTGCCCTCATCCAATGTTGCTGCAAGATTAAAATAAAAAATGTTGCCCACTGTACATGGAAGATGGAAGTCACTGGTGACCTCAATATCAGTTTGGGAACATGGGGAATAAATCTCTATTGGAGAGAATGTGAGGAGAGAAAAGAGAAATAGCAAATAGAGACAACTGAAGCGAATACAACTATGAAACTGCACTGATTAAAAGCAAAGAGGCTCGCCATTCATTTCCTGTCCTTTAAAATAAAGTTCAATCTCCTTACTTTTGAATACGATGCTCCTCACTATCTTGTCTCTTGCTACCTAAGTAATTGTATCTCCTGACTTTACTCTCCCTCCTATTATGTTAAGTACTTGCAATACTCTAACATGAATCATGGAAAGTCTTTTCCTTCACACATCTGGTTCTCTCCGGGTTACTCTTTGCCCTTACCTACATAAAGCAAAACTCTTACAGGTCCTTCAGTACCTTTCAAGCATTATAATATCAGGCAAACAGTACCACCTCTCACCACATGATTTACTCTCTCCTTGAGGTTTCCACTGCAACCTGCACCCCTACACGTTGTTTACATCACTACATTACAGTCTTCGGTTTGACAGCAACACTGCTCTTCCCTCCTCCTCCAACACAAACATACACAAAAAGACAAGGACAAATTTTTAAGCTTGGGATCATGTCTGGGAGGTATGTGTCCCTGGTTCTTGTCCTAAAATCTTGTAAAGAACAGTGTCCTCTGATTGCTTGCTAAACAAGTTTCTAAAATGCTAAATTGATTCTGTCAATTTCTTACTTAAAATTCTTCAATGCCTCCTCAGAGGCTATAGAACAAGATGCCAAACGCATTGGTATGGTGTATGAAACCTTGGTGATGTTGCTTGTTCTTACCTCTCTAGCATCATTTCTCCCCCCTTCAGCTTGATCTCCACGCCTCCTCATCTTTACTCGTGCATGCACAGGCTGAATCACTTCTAGGACAACTGTTCTCAGGCCTCTGTACCTTCATGTGTGCTTCTGACTTTTCTTGCAATGTCTTCAAAAACCAGCTCAAGGGTCACCTCTACTCTGGCTCCCCTTTCTCTACTCTTAGCAATGCTAGACACACTCTCTTTTGTTTCTGGAGCCCCTGTCAATAACTCTATCACCACTACATTAATCCCTTGATCATCTGCCTTCACAATCTGCAAGCTCCCTTGGGTAGGAACTTTGCTTAGTTCACCCTTGTATTCCTAGCACCTAGCACAGTGCCTGGCATATAAGAAGCATTATGAAAGTAATGGATGCTTTTCTTTACATCCTTTGATTTAGTGCACTTTAATTATTTTCATCTTTATTACAAATAATTTATAGGTGGTGACTTTTTTAAATGCAAAAACAGGAAAAAGAGCAAGCTAGCATATTGGAGAATAAAGGGCAGGCTACAAATTTTAAAGATGTGTGTTGCTCTACATCTTCTAGTAAAAAGAAGTCACACTGATAAATAATTGGTCATGTTAGGCCATTTGCTCCACTCATAATGAGGTGAATAAATGTCAGGTTTAGAGCATATGTTCAATTCACATTTGCATTGCAAAGAATTAGCCATTCAGGCAATTATTTTTATTTTCCTTTATTTGCTTCCATACTTTTAGACACTTAAAAGTTTTCAAAGGAAATGCTATGAATATAGGCTTTTTATTTCAAACTATTTTACAAGTCAAAATGGTAGCTTCTCACAGACATTTTACAACCTAAGATGTATATCTTTTTCTTGAACTTTGCATGCTTCTTTCTATAAAATTTTCTCATATTTTACCATGATCATAAGTCTTACCTTTAGATATTTAAGTCTCCTGTATAGTTACAGAAAGCATACCAATTATTTCAACAAGAAACAAATATGAGAACTGCATAAATTTAGGAGACAGCTTTGTGTTTTCACAATAATTTGAGAAGTCCACTTGATAACAGCCCTTTAGAATTCACAAGAATGTGTGGTAAGCGACAGCATAGTACTTTATGTGCTTTATCACTTAGGTCGAAACCTGAACTCTTCCATCTGTGCTTTGGCATTAAAAGTTGATTCACAGGGTCATAGAATTTCAAGATCGAAAAGGACCCAGAGGTCATTTAGTCCAACTCCTTTATATGAATAAATTCCTTCTACAACATTTCTAACAGATGCCTTTTCATTCTCTCCTAGAACCCCTTCATGACCACCTTCATCCAATGGTTCAGGTAAAACTAAACACATATTATGACAGATTTTCCACCTTCTACAAAATAGTTATTTTCAGCATTTTAAAGCCTACCACTTTGATTAGTATGAGTCATATGTCCTTCATCTATTTTGTCTATAAGAGAGGAGGGGAAAGGCAATTATGGAACATGTCAAGGCCTTCATTTCTATTTACCTGTCTACTTATATGTTGCCTCTTTCTAGAAAGGATCTTAAATTAAGTGACTTAAAACACTTGGATGCAATAGATTTATTAAAATAGAAATAGAAATACAAAATCCTGAAAAGAAATTCTTGACTTAAAGGCTAATCTAGTTGCTGGCACTGAAATTAAATTTATCCACGAGCTTCCTAAAGGAGAAATATAGTGAATTACACAATTCTCTTTATCTGATAAAAAAAAAAGTATACTAATTCTTCATTAAATAAAAATTTTTCTTAGTCCTAAGTTACAAGAGGGATTTCTCATGTAGCATCTTATTAAAGAGACTTATTTCTTAGTTTTTATGTGCATTCATTTTGCCCTCTAATAGACTGCCAAGAATAGTACTGAACCCCCTCTCCTAAAACATCTACAAACTTTACAACCTCAATTCAACACTAACTAATCTTTCTTAAAAATTTGTTGAATTCAGGGGACAAAATATGGACACTGGATAACTACTTTTCCAAATGGGGCTGGGAGAACACCTTAAACTATTAAAATCATTTTTTTTTTTTTTTTTTGGTCAGCATTATGGGGCAATAGCTTCCATATGCCCAGTTCTTACTATATGAGAACAAATGAGAAGCTGAGTTAATCTTTCCTGTTGAATTGCCTTCACTTCTTTTGGAAACAACTACAGTTACACCTAACAAAACGATGTCCTTGTGAACTGAGAGGGGTGTACAGAACATGGTAGATGCCAAGCAGAGATTGCTGTAAAGGAATCTGCTTCAATATCTGATAAGACTTTGGAACTCTCAGAAGGAGAGTGACATTATGTAAGCAATGTCACTCTTTAAATACCCCAATTATTTTCCCAGGAAGGGCATTTTAGAACCCTTAAGCCTGAAAAGTTACAAATGGGCCCACGATCTCTTCCTATAGTTAAGCCCTTTATTTTATAATACTTTTCCCTGTTCTTAGATTGAGAAGTGGGGAAGGTATTTCCACATAATGACCATTTCACCTCCAAAGGCCTTTTTGGTGCCTAAAGCATCCCTAAAGGCCCCAGATAAAAATAAATTACTTTCCTCATAGTGGTTATCAAAGTTGTTTAGACTTTACCTGGACTACCTGGTTCTATCATTAAATTCTAAATAACTGAAGACAGAGAGATCTAACCTCCTTCCCCACACATGAAGCCAGCCAGGCCTAACTCCGCTTCCTTCTCTATGGCTAGAAAACACACCTCTGTAATCTATATTCTATCTGCCCAAATGTGGCAGCTCATCTTTTCTTCTTTTTATTCCTCCTCCTCCTCCTCCTGTTATTATCATTTTTATTATTATTATCATCCTTATCATTCTCATTATTATTACTGTGGAAGAATCTGGATTAAATCTAGAGGTTCCTTGAGACCAAGAAGCTAGATTCAATTCTCACAAATGAGTTGTTATAAAATGAATACAAATACAGCAAAAGTAACCTCCATATTGAATGTGGCTATTTGTATACTGGATAACAAAATGTATTCATGGCTTTACCATGGAGAAAATGAGAGAGATTTCGGATTTATTCTAAAGAAGGCACTGGTATATCTTTGAAAAAATAACCCAAAACAAAGGATTTGGCTTTTTTACAGAATTAGAATAAACTGAAATACACATTAATATAAAGCTAAGAGAGCATAGGGACATAACAGTAAATGCTAATGTGCATGATGATGGCTGGCAAATGCAAATAAGCATGCTGATCATTACCCCACATCACAGTTTATTATGACATCCAACTGCCAGGAATCAATGTCAAAGCGAAGCAAAACCCAGCTACCAACAAGATAATTTTCTCTTCATTTTTAGCTGTTCTCCCCTGCAACTCCCCTTTTTGATTAGCAGAAAGCCAGGGGATAAAGGGTAAAATTAATAATAATAAAAAAAAGAAGTCTACGACTTACTGAATAATTTTTAAATGCTATGCAACCTTGAGGGAAAAGCACCAGTTGAGACAAGTACATATTTCCCTATAGTATTTTGAAATATCCTAAAGCATACATAATGCATTGGTGGATGGTTGTCTCAAAGAAAGCTCTCTGCTTTTGGAAGCTGAATAGCACAAATACCTGGCGTGGAAGAAGTTGGCATAGCAACTCTGAATTTGCAATGGTGAATCACAGAGTAAACAGGTGCATAAAATAACTACTTGAATGTGTTTGCCTCTTCACAAAGTGGTTAAATTTTGTAAAGCATTTTTTGGGGGCTTCTCTTTTTGAGAAATACAAACCCTTCGGTCAACTTAAAGTAGCTCACTTGCTGAAAAGAAGAAGATATTTATGACTCATGGAAAGATTTATTCTCTGTATTTTCCCTGTATAAATAAAGTGACATTTAGGCTAAAAATAAATCATTTCACCCTCAAAATAGAAATAATTCTCCATTGACTGGAAGATGTACCAAAAAACAAGCTTTCTGTGTTTGTTAAAAAATATATTCTCAAGAAAGGAATTGCTTACCTGTTGGCAACAGGTCCCTTGAAATTTGGATCAAATGTCCTTGGATTACCTGCATTTAAAACAGAGAGCTTTTTGAGCATATAATCCAATAAATGGCAAATAAATACATATAAAATATTAATAAAGAAAAATCTACATCTTGGCTAGTCCATCACTCAGTACAGTGTTGAAGTCATTCTTCAGTCCAGTGAGACTTCAGTTATGCCTTGGTTACAGCTGTCACTCCTTCCCCCTCTCTCCAGTAGGAACCAAGACTAAAAAGAGTTGGTAAAGACCATATTCTACACACCCTGTAGACATATCCTCTCACTCTTCTGAGTAGCAACATTATAAAGTGCATATTGGGTAGCAAAACTTGAAGCCCTACCAGCCTGCGAAAACGATTTTACCATCTGCCATTACCAGGTATCGCTGGGCACTTGTGAGATACACAGTATAACTGGAATGCCTGCTTATCCTAGTTCTCCCTTTCCTTCAAGAAATTGGAATATTAGTCACTGCTGAACTCCACCATGTTAGCTGTATGAAATATACAAATCATTACTATTTTATATAAATGTCATTTTTATGGAATTTTTTACATCTACTGCCAGACTTCATGTCATCTGCAGAGAAGCCCTCGTCATTGATTGTTGCATCATGATTGCAATATACTGTCTTTTCACAGTACAAAGAACACGTGGAATGACTTTTTCCTGCTCACATGCACTGTATGGGCAGAGCCAACAAAAGTTCTGTAAAATCATTTCTGGACAAAGATCTGCATTTTGCAATCCCTAGCCCTGTGCTTCGTCCCCCTTAAGCTAAGAACTACCATCCCTTCTCCTAGAATTTTGCCCCTGTATGAAGGTCTGGTATTGAATTAAGGACAGAATTAAAAAAAAAAAAACTGGGCAAAGTCTTCCATATGTCAGCAACCTACCTTTCCCTGTGCTCTACAGGGAAATTAAGCTGAGGACTCAGAGGCCTCCTCAATATAATTATAGGTTGATGGTAGAACAACGGGAAGGGGAGGACAGACTTGCAACAGAAATCCAAAGCTGATCATTTAGCAAATATCCATAAAGCACTTATTGAATGCTGAGAGCCCTGAGGGGATAAAGAATATCTATATATAAGGCATGGTCTCTATCTTGGAGACCATACAATTGATGTAATTGGGGCAAGATCCACATATTGGTCTATTCAACAAGTATTTCTTGAGAATCTTTATATCCCAAGCACTGTGTTGTACCCATGAAAAATGAATACACAGCTATTAATAAGGGTACTGAATTGTATGATATTGGCCATAAGTGTTACAAGAGTTCTGAGAAAGCAGTTTTTAACAAGGAGTAGAGTAGTCATCAGGGTTCAAGAAATGAGATTTTTTTTTGTGAAAGACTAGAGCAAAACAAAAGGGAAAGGAGAAACATTCCGGGCAGGTGAGACTAGAACTGTTAAAATCAGTAACTATTAATTGATCACCTGTTACGTGCTCCACATGGAAAGTAGCACTGCAGGGGATACAAGGTTTAAATGTACTAAGTGCTTTTATGCTTTATTTTGTTTACTTAGTAAACACAGTTTCTATCTTCAACAAGCTAACAAACTGGTGAGCAGAGGGAGAAATAAGAAAAGTACACAAAATACTAATATAAGGCAGAATATGATATGCTAAGAGGGGTACAAAGAAAGTTTTAGGAGAGTTCTAAGGAAGTATAGGTCACATTCAATTAAAATTAGTCTGGAAGAGTTCCTAGAGCCACAGTATTTTAAGATGGACAGGTTTAGACCTGAAGAGATTAACGAAGTCACAGAGTTCAGAGTGAATTTCGCCTTGGTGGGGATGGTTAAAAGAACAATCTGATTGGAATACTGGATAATGGGATAGCAGGAAAAAAAAAATAAAGCTGGATAGCAGGGGTCAAACTACAGAAAGCCTAAAAAACCAGGGATAGAAGTTATTTTATACATCTGAGCCTCAGGGAGCCATAGAAGGATTCTGAACAAAGGGATGACAAGGAAGAGCAATTTGGCAGCAATATGCACATTGTATTGCAAAGTGCAAAAGAGACCAACTGAGACCAACTAGGAGTCTACTGCAATAACTGAAGTGAAGTAATGTGAGCTACTGCCCAAGTGGTGATGGAAGTAATGGAAAGAGAGATTCAGGATTCATCACAGAGTGTTGTGTGGCTTAGGGGTCAGGAGTAATGGCTCTAGAGTCAGACTGTCTGCTCTCTGTCGTTTACTATCAGAATAACCCAGACAGATCATTTCACTTCTCTGAAAGTACTTAGAATGGTGGTTGGCATTTAGTAAGCCTCCAATGAATGTTCATAATTAGCCATCCAATTGCATGAAAAGATAAATAGTAAGACTCAGGGTGTAAAAGAGAGAAGTCAAATATGGCTCCAAATTAAGGGACTACAGACCTAGAATTGTGATTCTCAGTCATTTCTCATCTTTTACCTTGGTTTAAGGAAAGGTTGATGCTAATAAAACAGTTGGGAATGTTAATAGGTGGAAAAAATTATAAAGCTGTTAGAAAAAAAAAGAGCATGAGATTGATTTTGTTCTTTTTGAGTTCGAAGTGACATCTACTTGAAAGTCTAGCATTCAACTGTAGTTAAGAAACTTCAGCCTTGGGTCAAGTCTTAAAATATATATTTGGAAGTCATAAAGTTTATGTCATGAAAAGTGATGAACTCTGTAAAGAAGAACATCAGGATCTGTCAGAGACACAGAGTAATGTTATCATAATGACAATAATAATTTTTAATGTTTAACATGATTTTCGCATTAGCTACCAAGCACTGTACTGTATTTTTATGCATTATTTTATTTATTTTGACACAATAACCTTATTATGTAGGTGTAATGGAAAATATTATTAATCTCATTTTATATACGTAAAAAACAAGGCATGGAGAGGCTAAGGAACATGCCCATAGTCACACAGTTGATAAATGATCCACCTGGCATCCACATTCTGCCCAGTCTCACTGCTGCAGAACAGATCCCGCTAGTCATACCCTGTGATGCCAACATTGATTCCTATTCACGGGGAAAGTGTGTAAAATGTTTCTTGTTAGACAGTCTGTATATACTTCAGTGGAAAGTTCTCTGACACATTGTCAACTGCTCTTTTTCTGATTGCTTGTCTGACTCTGCCTTCCCAAAATAAACATGTTTCAGGGGGTTTAATACCCCTTTCCCTGGGAACTGACCTCCTCCTTCATCCTCAGGAGTGAGTCTCTAGCAGCCAAGTTTCTCCCATGTGCCTATTCCTTAATTTAGACATGTGATCCAAGCTGGGCCAGTCATTCCTGGCCACTCTATCCCAGAAATTTAGAATTAGAATGAACAGTGAGTTAGTCACTGGGAGATTAGAACTGCAAAATACAAAGTTTCAAGACCAGAGAAGAGAAAGTTGGTTTTCAGAAAGAAATTATTGAAGCTAATCTATGAAAAGAAGCAGCGATGGAAAAGCTGGTAGACTTTAGCTTCCTGTTCTGGTCCCTGAAGCCCAGAGTTGTTTTTCATGAGAGACTTTGTAGAAAGGATACCAAGTCCCTTCCCTGCTCTTTTTGCTAGTGTACGTTGGTTACTGGCAACCAAAGAGTCCCACTAACATACACACTTGCCTCGGTCGATTTAGATTTCAACAGCTCATTGTAACCACATTTATTACAGTCTTTCAATAAACAGGTGGAGGAAATTCAGGCCCGAAGAGTTCGGCAGGAGATATTTAAAGTGCTCAAAGAAAGGAATCTACAACCTAGAATACTTTTTCCAGCAAGATTATCAGTTAGAATTGAAGGAGAGATAAAAAGAGTTTCCCGGACAAACAAAAATTAAAGTAGTTCACTACCAATAAACCATTCTTACAAGAAATATTAATGGGTCTTCTTTATGCAGAAAAGATCTTAACCGGAAATAAGAAAACAGAGGAAAGGAGAGGGAAAAATCTCACTGGTAAAGACACATATATAATAATCACAATGAATCAACCCCTTTAAAAGTTAATGGGAAGGTTCAAAGACGATAGCAGCAAAATTCACTATAACAATAATCAATAACCAGGAGATACACAACATGAAAAGATATAAAATCTAACATCGAAAACATAAAGAGGGGAGGAAGGAGTAAAAATGTAGTGCTTTTAGATCCAGTGGAACTTAAATGCCTATAAGCTTAAAAATAAACTGATATAGATATAGGTGGATGTATATGAACCTCATGATACCATAGACCAAATCATACAAAAAATACACTCACTAATAATAAATAAACAAATAAATAAATAAATAAATAAATAAATAGAAAGGAATCCAATCAAAACACTAAAAAAGACAACTACAAATGAAGGATGAATAGTTGAGATGAAGTCTGATTTAATGAATCTCACATTTGAATAAGACATATAATTTTAAAGTTAAGTGGTAGCCATGATAGACATGCAGAGGATGCCATGGGGTTTGTGAATGATTAGGTGTCTCCAGGTCCTGATTGACTTGACCCTAAACTTTGGCTCAACTTTCTACCAACCCTCCGGCCCCATGTGCTTTTTGACTTGGACCTTGTACGCTGAAGTGGAACACTAATGCTGGAATTCTTGCTGGTCCAGATTTAAATTCCCCAGCCTGGCTCAACAGCTGAAATATTGCAAAAACTTTGTGGGGATACAAGTTTCCAACCCTTCCACACCAAATATACAATTCTGCCCCTCTGCGGTATATCTGGAAATGTGTATTTTAAAAACGTCCCATTAGATAATTCTGCTGTACAATCAGACTTAGCACTAAGCTACTTGATTTATCCTGAATTTCATTTTTAACCTCTATCTCAGTTCATACATAGTCCTTAATTCTAGTTGTACATAATGGAGCAAACCTGATGGAATAAGAGAAAAGCAAATCATTATTTGTATGACCTTTGGGAAACACCACAAATAAGAATAAGAGGTTATAGGAAGAGAAACAATTATAGGAAGAGAAACAGAAAAGTGACATTCAAGAAAGTCAAAGAATTTTAAGAAAATAAAAAGGGTTACAAATTCCACAGAGACATAATTATTAAGTAAATGCTTATTTGTACCACGGACTGCGATAAGTGCTTTACACACGGATATGCCATTTTGCACAATTCCACATAGAACAACGTGAATCGTCTCCCTTGAGCTATGTAATACAATAGCAGAGATATATTTGTTATGTCATATAATGCTCTCAATAATTCTGTGATTTATATCATTATTCTTTTCACTTTACAGATGAGAAAGTTGAGGCACAAAAAGATAAGCAAATTTGCGCTAGCCCACTCAGCTAACAGGAGGTGGAGGTGTGATTGGAAGGCGGGCAGACTAACTGCAAAGCCTGCGTTGGGCCACTTGGCGGTACCTTTCTCGTTAGTGATCTTAGAGAAATTCCACAGTAGAATGGGAGGAGGAGGTAAGTTGAAAGGGGTTAGAAACTTTCAAAGTATTTAGGCTGGCTTTCAATTTGGGTATGATTTGCACCTCACAAAGCGAAAAAGTGGATTGCAGTGTAAATGAAATGCTATTGTCAAATCTGTCTGAAAAGCTGACACATTTTTATTGTAAATTCTGGCTGCCTTATATTTCAGTCGAAAATCCACTAAAACCCCAGTTGGATGATAAGATTTAGCTGATTCCATATAGTAATGACAGCTGGAAAGTGATGACTTCAGCCTGCCCCATGTGCCAGCAGAATTTGTATTGTCATGCAAATTTTTATTTCCTGAAATCAATACAGAGCATCACTTTTTCAGAGGCCTTCATGTGCTCTAATTGCATCTCTAGAATAAACAGACTGCGGGGCCAGCTAAATAAAAAAAGCCACAATGCTTCACTATCATCTAGCTTAGCTAGCTGACTACAATTCATATTTCTCACTTTGAGAAAAAGAAAAAAAATGAAGTAATAATATGAAAAGCTTCTTAAATTCACATGACTCTTCGATCACCAAAATTATTAGGACAAAAAATCACTAAAAATATTCATAATAGACAGTTACACATTTGTGATTATAATTAACGGTTCGTATTGCATTCATACAATGTAATTCTTCTGACCAGAATAATTCACAAAGGTTAAGGAAAATAGTCCAGGTAATTAATTCAATTCATGGGTGCAGATTTCATATGACTCTTTTTAATGCAAATGGCAAGATAAAGCAGCCAGTCATGCTTGAAAGACACTTTTCTTTAAAAGCAATCTGTTTCTCAAAGAAAATGACATTATAACTACCATTGATTAGTTATAAAAAGCAGAAATCTGGAACATTTAACTTTATTCCTTCAGTATATTCTCCTTCAGAAAATCTAGTGTGATTTAGAGAGCAAAGGGGAACTAAAGTGGGTCAGACAAGTGTGTTAGGACTTAGAACTATTATGAGCAAGCAAATTAGATAACTTTCCAATAAGCACGGAAAAATGGTGTAATACAAAATTAAGTCTTGCTCTAATATTCAACAAAAGGCAGTGGAGAATTGTGAAGAATTGAATACTTGTTTTACTTTATTTTTCAAACATGTTTATGGTTTTGTGTCTACAAATGAGGCCCTGCCACTTCACCTAAGGAAACGGTTCCCCTTCCACCAAGTTTCAACAAAGGATAAGGAGCCATGTTCTTTGACATGTTCTTTGCCATTTCTTACAGGATAATGTTCCTACTTCTCAGCTCAGCAATATGGCCTTTCATAATCTGGCCTATCTCATCTGCCTCATCTCCTACTATCCCTCATTTCAAACTTGATCTTCTAGCAATTCTGTATTGCTTTGTTTCCCCTCCAGAATCAGGTGTTTTGCATAGTGCCTTTTGAATAGTATGACTTTCCCCTCTTTGTTCCTTTGGCAATGGCTGAAAGAAGTCCACAGTTCTCCTTTCAAATTCCCAACTCATCCTTGAGGTAAGAATAAAGACCAAGACATTCTACTGGCCATTCTGCCAGTGGGTGCATCCCATCTGACTGGAGACTAATGTTGGGAACTTTTGTATAATCCATTCCACTGTAGCGAATTCCACCAGTCTCTGAAACATACATATTTCTATCATTGTCAACTGTTGTGCTTAGTATACAGTACCACTAGGTTTTTTTACATGCTTTTTTACATAACAGAGATAGACAGCTACATCCTAATCCCCCAAACTTGTGAATATTTTACCTCACACAGCAAAAGAGACCGCAGATGTGATTAGTTGAGCACCATGAGATGGGGAGATTATCCTGGATTATCTGAGTGAGACCAGTGTAATCATAAAAGTCATAAAATTGAGATGACAAAGACAAAATAGTTACAGAAGGAGAAGTAATGACGTAAACAAGGTCAGAATGGTGCAATATAAGAAAAACTCAACTGGCCACTGCTAGCTTTGAAGATGTAAGGGAGTCATGAGCCAAGCAATGTGGCTGTCTCTGAAAGCTGGAAAAAGAAACAACATGAATTCTCCCCTAGAGTCTCTAAAAGAGAACGTGATCCTGCCAATTCCTTGATGTTAGTCCACTGAGACTTATTTTGGACTTCTGACCTCCAAAATTATAAAATAATAAATTTGCATGACTTAAAGCCACTGCATTTGTGGTAATTCATTATAGCTGCGAGAGGAAGCTAATAAACACGACTATTTCTTCTATTGGATTAATAGCTCCTTTAGGGCAGGACTAGATCTTGATTATTGTCCTATTGCTACTACCCACTTTGGTGTCTGATATATACATAACAGAGACTCAATAAATGTTAATCGAGTAAATCTAAAAGGAATGCTAATGTAATTTTGAAATCTCATAACTTTAATTTAGGCTATGAAAATACAAATAGATCAATCTTGACAATTACCATTGAAATCTATCATTTTAGATAGATTTCAACTTGGATTTAAGGCAAGTTAATAGATTCTTATAATTGTAATGATGTGAAAATTGCTTTCCCTATCACTAACGCTAGTTCAGCATCTATTTGTGATGTTAAGATCAGTAGAAGAGAACAAAGGAAGTAAGGGAGCTAGTATCCCATACTGGTAAATTAAAATTGGGCACTGTATTACTTGGTATCAAAAGTCATTTCTGCTATCTATGAGCTATATGATCTTGAGAGAATTACGAGAATTACTTTTTTCTCTCTGAACTTCCATTTTGTTATCTATAAAATGATAGATAGTAGTATAGGGGTTCAAAATGAGTCACTCCAAGATGTGCCTCTGTGATACGTGGATTATTTTAAGCTAAAGGCAACCAAGATCTTCAGGCTCGAGAGAAACTTTTGCCTACCTTAACTACCTAGAAAAATAAGGGCCTTGCCCATAATAAGAGATTATCAGAGATAACTCTTTTGACCTATTTATCTAGCAGGGCAAACTACTAATTATTGAATATCTGCTCTTCTTATTGTCCTGCAATGACCTTCCTTACCTTCCTTACATTTTCCTTAGCTCAGAGTGTCATATATCCCTCATTTTAACTTTCAGCCCTTGAATCTCTCATGTAGGTGGAGTCACTGACTCCTGTATGTGGAGTTATCAAAAGTATGTATGTAATTAAATTTCATTATATTTTTCTTGTCAATCTGACTCATATAGATTTAATTATTGGAGCAGCTGAAAGAAATTGAAGGGTAGAGAAAAATTTCTTCCTCATTCACAGTAGCAAAAACTAAAACTAAAATGAAAATGAAAAAAGGAGAAAACAATTTCTACCTTCAGAGTGAACATGGGAAATAGCAAAGTATATGTAAATTACCGTCATAACCAAAGTATATCAGTGTAGAATCAATGCTACCCAAATTTCCTTGAATTGCCACATTGGTTATAAGTGACACAAATAATTCTAGAAAGGTTTCAATGACTAAGCTGGGTGTGACATTTGGGGTGGGGGGCATAAGACCACATCTTAATTATTTTTCTGTCCCACATAAACTCTAACAGTTCTTGGCATATAACATAGACAGTTATTAAATGTTTATTGAATGAATGAATGATTAAAACACATTGACAGATATAATAAAGAGGAGACAAAGTTATATTTATATTTCAACTCTCACAATAGTCTTCATATTGAAAAGTTTCAAAGCGAAAATGATAAATGATGATCAGACTCACAGTATGGGTATGACATTCTTGATCTAACAGAAAGTGAATTTGAATTTTTTTTGGACAGAGAGATTTTGAGGATGCTTAAAGGAAAGAATGTGTCATGTGGGAAAGCTGGACAAAAGCACATGCTCAGCTGTAGAAAAGACTATGCTTGGAGGAGGAGACAAGAGAGCAGTTAGTGGAATGAAGCACATCATCAAGAATTGGAGTAGGACTTACAAAGCTCCTCAAGTCCTCTGAGAAAGTAATGCAGTTGTCATGTGTCTATGTTTCTGCCTAATGTAGAGGAAATAGAAAACTTAAAGCTGAGGAATCAACAATAAGATTGCTAAATATTGTATTTTAGACATTAAATGGTAGGGGCCTTACTAGGTTCGTAGCAAGTAAGAGAAGATGAGGCAATTCTAGAAGCATTACAGAGAAATACATTCAGTGGGGGGTGCAAGAAAGGGCATGGTACCATTCTTTATCACCTAATGACAGCAATGTCTCATGCAGAAAATGATGTACATTCCAGAAACTCATCTTGGGCAGAAACATGACCACACATTGGACATGGTAAGATTAACAAAAATGCAAATGAGATTCCTTCAGCACTGATTCAAACCAAACAATACAGTGGTATGTTGACCTTATGATGGTTGTTTTTCTCCCAGTCTAACTTCCTAAACATATGGGATGCTAAATCATCCTGTGTTACATCAAGAATGCCAAATCTCTTACTTTAAGAATGTTTTTTCTAATCACAGCATTGGTTTCTAGACAGTTTGCATCATTATTTGAAACAATTCATCTTATGTGAACACGAATCATTAACATTTAGTTAAAATGTCAACCTTAGAAGTAATAACCTAAAAGAAGCAATCTCTGCTTCCACTGAGCAGACAAAAGAAAACACACATCAGGCACTCAGGGTGCTTCTTAATAGACTGATTTTATAGGCAGTGCTGAATGATACACATTTAGGGGTCATTGAAAACGCACTTTTAAAAAAAATGATTTTTTTTTTTGACTACCGCGACAAAGCAGTGAATTTGTGCTATAGAACCACCATGAATTATTGGATAATCACACATCTACTCAGAATAAATAAAATTCTGAATCAATATTGATTTAAAAAGAGAGTCTGAAAGCAAACAAGAACATGAATTGAGTTTGAAGATTATCAGCTTGGGTTTTCAAATATTTCTTTCTAGCCATATTTGTATAATTATTGTTCAACACGAGGCACTTAAAAAAAAAAAAAGACCCATGACATACTCTAATTACATTGGAGCAACTCCTTACTTTGGTCCAGTTTCATAGGTTATGCATTTTATTATCATGTCAGTCCCTACTCCCTCGCCTCCTAAAAAATATAAGAATAATTTCATAACAAAAGATAAGAAATAAAGAGCATATTTACTCACTCTAAATATAAAAATAAGTAACTTCATCTTGCCTTTCCATCTTCAGATTTCAGGCAATAGCACAGTAAATGAATAAAGTTTGGGGGAAATGATAGTTTTTGTCATTACCTATGTACAAAAATTAACTTGTAATAAGAAGAAAGTTGTCTTTAAAGTTATAGTTGAGCAAAAGAATTTCCATTGAACCTAAGAATAAAAGCGACTAAAGACAAACAGCAAGAATTTGTCAAATTATCATAAGTGCATAAAGCAGTTTGGTAGCTAATGATAACATCTTTCCTCATTCTTCATATCACCTACAGGCTATTGATGAGAACAAAATTAAACTGCTTATCACCTCTGATTTTTGCCACAACTCAAGAAGGTAAACGATAATAATCACTGGAAAAAATCTCTATTTCTGGGCCTGAAATGTAGGAAAGAAAACAAAATTTAGTGTATAATTTCTATATATGAGGCTTTAATCTAATAAATAAAAACTACAGGTGGAGTACATTATTAGAATCTGTATTACTTGCATGGCCTTTCACTAGTAGGTCAGACTAGTCGCCGAGAATGACAAATAGGACAACAGCAGACAGCAGGGATACACACAACCTGCTGCATGACTCACCCTGAACTGTAAGAGAGAGAGAGAGAGAGAGAGAGAGAGAGAGAGAGATTGAGAACAAGAGGAAGAACAAGAGAGAGAACAAGAGAGAGAACAAGAGACAGTCTTTCTTCTTTTTTAGGATTGGGGATGAGGGGTGGGGATGGAGTAGGCTCTTATTATAGAACAAGATAATCACTCGGCTGGGATGCCTGGGGGGTTATCTCACTTCCTCTGGGAGTCCTGTCTTCTTGGATCAAGTCAAAGATAAAATAGCTTGTAAATTCTGTGGTGCTAGTATATATCAGGAAGAAATGCTCATACATTTTTTTTTCTCATTAAATGGATTTTTCACAAAGAGACTGAACGTATTGTAAGCTCACTGTCGAAAGAAAACTTTATTTCTTTTATATTCTGCATTGATTCAAAGAAGTGAGTAAAAGACCAGGGAAGGGAAATCTAGTGCTCAAGACAAGGGTTTGCCTCATGATCTTCCATCTGGCAGTCATATAAAACTGACGATAAATCTAAAAGTCTACCTGTTAACTCCAATTCCAAAAGTATGAAAGGTTCAACTCCCTTCCAATATCTCTATTTCTCTCTCCAAAAACAACTAAAAATTCTAGATAGAATGCTTAAAAAACATCTTAAAAGCACTGAAAATCCAAGAATATGTTCAAGAAAAAGAATGAAATAAAGACAACTTCAGGCAAAACAAGACAAAACAAAAACAAACAAACAAACAAAAAACCCAGAGAGTTTGCCACCAGTAGGATCTTACTAAAATATATTACATATATACAGATTTCTGTAAGAAAAAGTGAGCCAGATGGAAGGTCTTTGATGAAAGAAGAAATATATAGTGAAGAACTATGGTGGGAAGAGGAGAATGATCACTGGGTATATAAAGCACTTATAAACTCTTGCAGGATTAAATAAAGCAAGAGAAAATTATGACAATAACAGAATGTAATCTAAGAATTGAAATATTATAGACTTCTTGTATTGTGTCGAAAAAGGGTGAAATATTAATGAATTTTCAACTTTAATAAGTGTGCATGCTGTAATTTTAAAAGAGTAGAATCAGAGTATATTACTCTGAGAATAGAATAGGAAGGAAGATAGAATAAGAAAAATTATCCAGTTCAAAATCAGGTAAGAAAGAGAAGAAAAATAACCAGAACAGTCAGAGCAATGAGAAAGCAAAGACAAAATAATGTATATTGTCATGGACTGAATGTTTGTGTCCTCCTAAAATTCATATGCTGAAGTCCAAATCCCCAATATGATACTATTTAGGAGTTAATTATGTGAAGTCATGAGAGAGGGATCTGTATGATGGGATTAGAGTTCTTATAAGAAGAGGAAAAGACCAGAGCTAGTTCTTCATGCCATATGAGGACATGTCAGAAGGCAGCCATCTTCATACCAAAAAGGACTAAGTGGCATCCTTTAGAGCAACTTTATAGAAAGGTCAGCACAGCTGTGGGGAGTTCTAAAGATAACTCAGGTTACCTCCCAATCAATCATTCCCAAGGCTTCCCGATTAGTGGGATACTTGAATGAAGACAGCTAGAACTTACAAAATCAAATGACCAGCCGGTAGAGACAGCCAACTCTTGAGCTCTTAACTAAAATATCCCAAGCTTTCTCATTCTTCCTGAAACTCTTCAGAACTTCTGGTATATTTGTTTTTGACTCAGGTCTACTAGGCAGCCCTATGGTCTCAAACAAAAAGGAACTCTGGGAGACTTTGCTGTGCCAAAATGACACCAATCCAAGGAGAGTCTGCTACCGTCTACCACTTAGATCAACATTAAAATCAATAAAAGACAAACATTTCTCTGTCCCTTCGGAAATCTATATCTATTTCTTAATGTTCACTTTCCCCACACTCTGTTATCAAAACCACAAATCAGAGATTAGTAAGGTGTGCTACTTTACTTAGTAATATACATTTAGTCAAAATTTTTAAATTATGGTATACTCTGTGTTTAATAAACAAAACTTTTCCACACATATTCTAATTTATGAAAGTTTCACAACAAAACAAAACCAGTTTGATGCACATGAAGAAATAAAAAGCTCTTGACAATAAAAGAGTGCATTATTACTACATTGTTAGATTTATAACATATAAAGAGGTTATAGCAGAGAGTAAAACAAGAAACAAAATTTATATTTGAGCCATGTCTTTTATTCAATATATAGCCTTGAACAAATAATTTTGCCTATTTATGTCTTGTTTTTTGTTAAGGAAGAATATAATCCATAAACCACTAATGTCACAACTGGAAAATCAAATGAGATTATGATGTAAAATCATTTATAAAATGTATGATATTTTCATGAATGTGAGAAAGTACTATCTTATCATTATTACTGTATACATTAAATAACATGTAAAATGTTTGATATATCATAGGTTCTCAATAAAAAATTTTCCCTTTCCCTTCCCTATTCTTTTACTAAGAACTCAGCTCAATCTTACTCCCACACCCATACCATTCACTGTCTTCTTTGATCTTGCTACTGAGAATTGAGAGAAAGGAAAGAATCACCTTTACATCCTTCTGTCTTGGCTTAAGCTTCCAGTGCCTTTCCGGCCTCCAAAATGACCCAAAATACTTTCACATAGTTCATCTTCAAGAGCTCTTGAACTCAGAGGCTCAGGTAACCTATGATACTATCCACTGACAGAGAGCCCTTAGAATACAAACATGTCCTGACCAAAGACTTCCCTTTAACTTCAACCTCTAAACTTTCTTCTGAGTATTGAATAGAATTTATTTTATTTCACTGAGCACTTCCACTGTGAGGCACCACCAAGAACACAAAGATGAATAAGGAACAACTCTACTCATGAAGGAAGTTACAGTGTAAAAGTGAGAATGTACAAATACTGTAACACAGGAAGAACTCAAGGCATGCTCAAGGGAAATGTAACGAACGAATGCCTGGGGAAATATGAGGGAAGGACAGATAGTTCACATTCAGCTGGACAAACTAGAAAAGCCTTCAAATTAAGAAGGTGGCATTTGAGCCAGACTTTGAAAGATAGGTGAGAGACTGGGCCCGGTGGGTGAAAAAAGGAAAACTTAGGATAGAGAAATTGAGTAGGTAAAGGAAACAGTGAATCACCCAAGAGAAAAATGGGTAAATACAGTCATAGTTAGCTTAAGTTACTGACTCATTCAGATCAGCTAGTTTTTTCTTTCTGATTAATTTGAAATTGACTTTGTTCTCAAATCTCATTAGAAAAACCAACAAGTATGATTCATTAAGTAATATGTCACACATCACTTTCAAAAAACATATTCCAGAACTTCAGAAATTTTGGAAAATAACTTGCCTTTAAAACTTAATATGGCTTTTGCACCAATCTGTTTCCAGTCCTGCACTTCTTCAATGTCACTTAAAAAAAAAAGTCTATACTATATCTTAGGAAAACTTTTTACTCTAAATTATACTTTATTTCATATTAGGAACTGTACCTGATTCTTAGTTTAAGTACTTAGTAAACATACAAAGAATAGAACAGAAAACGGATAAGAGTTTGAGTGGTTAAGTTTTTCCAGTAAATACTTTAGGGAAACAAAATGCTTGAAATGAAGTAAATCAAGATGCAGTAAATATGTGAAACACAAAGGAAACTGTTATGAATTACAGAAGTTTGACATATTTTGTATATTTAAATTATTATTAGCAATTGTTGTGCCAATGCTATATTTTATATATTTAAGACTCAGTTTAATATGTGTGTTACATGAAAAGCCAGTTTTGGCACTGCATTTCTACATCGTATTCTCTAGGCTTAAGGAATAAATCAGTTTGTATTTTTTCGCAAAAAAAAAAACCAAAGTGTTTAGCTAGGTTTATAAAAGTTCAACAAATAAGTAACAATTTGGGGGAGTCGATATTTATTTATTAGTGGTATCACATCACTAAGCCATGTATTGGAGTAAAATGTCAATATTATCAAGAAATTTTGCTTTAACCAGAATTATTTGACAGAGTAATCAATCAAGAGAGAAAAAAACCCTGTGCAAGTATCACACTTAACAAGACCATTTGACCAATCAGGCTAAGGTCCATATCACAAGCACTGACGTGAGTAATTATTTGTTCTACAGATCCTAATGGGCTCAAATTTAAGTGGAATCAACTCAATTTTTCTGAAAGATGTGTTTGTAAAGTCTCTTTTAAGTGGGTACCTTGATATCATAATAAAATTGATTTTGGCTCTCCCTCTCTCTTGTGTGTATGCAAATGCAAGTACACACACACACGTGCGCGCGCGCGTGCACACACACACACACACACACACACACCCCGCAACACACTACACACAACAAAGCCACAAATTCAGAACAAATTAGTATTTGAATGCTCAAAATCAAACACTGGTGATCTGAAAATGTATTCCAAGGAATGTACATTATTGTCAAAGGGAATTCTGCTTCCTGAGGTATATGCAACTATGAGAATGTTCCATATGCTTACACACTCTGCCACAATCTATTCTAAAATATGGAACTTAATGTACTAACCAGTTAAAGACACATTAAAATTTGTCAACAATACTAAACTACCGTCCAGTAAAAATTTTCCTTATAGTCACATACGTCTCTTATTCTTACGATTTTATGGAAGACATCCAAAGAAACCAAAGTAATCCATTCCTTCCTTCTTACTACTTATGTACTTCGGATTAAAACAAATAATTTGCTAATTATTATATCAGAAATATTTTAAAATGTTATTTTTTTAATTTTTGGTTTTAAGGATAATTAAAACTTTTAGGAGTTCCTGAGGTAGAATAATTACTTCTTTTCAATGCAATGATTAAAATTGAGATAACAGTAATTCATAGACTACCACGATAAAACTTTCTATTAAAGGATATATTACTGTTTAATTTTTTAAAACAATTTACGTCAGTCTCCAAACAGAAATTGATTTAAATTATTATTTAAAACCAAAATCAAAATTTATTCATTTTTCACATTTCCAATTAAATATAGTTCTGCTGTTTCATCAATGTATAAAACAATAGCTTTCCCTTTCAATTACTGAAGAAGTTAGCTAAGTTTGTAAAGAAAGGAAAAGTAAAACTTCACTAGAAGAAGAATAAATAATAAATAACCAGGTTTTTGGCTGAAGTTTTCCTATTGCTTGGACATGTTATGGCTTCCAGCTAATATTCTCAAGCCCCAGTCATACTTTCCCATATAAGCAATGCAGTTTTCAAAGCAAGCTGTGAGCTACTAATATACTCTTTTATCTGTGCTTAAAAATAAAATTGAATAGATTAGTTCTCCCCTCCATCCTCCCCAATAAGAGTGGTTCTGACTGGATGAAGAGCTTTCTTCAATAAGTAGAAAAATTATATTCCTCAGTTCTCCACCTTCTGGCTTTATACCAGGTTTGGTAATCTGACAACGTATGACAAGCTCTTAAAATTAATATTACAGGTTTCCCTTTAGTTCTAGGAGGGAAGAAAGAATTTCTGGGCTCTTTGTATTCATAGACCATAACATATACCTATCCACATCTAAAATAACTATTTTAGAAAGAAAATATCACTTTAATTATTTGTTTATTAGAATTTCTTTCACTTAAAACAATTCTACTCTTCTATAAATCTTTTCATCTCTCCAACTACTGGAACTGACTCAGGCTCAGGTAGCATATTGATCGGAATATTCCCAAGCATGATTTCCTATTGAAATATGGTTAAGGGTGTGTGTATAAATACGTAAAGGTAACCTCTTCCATTCAATTTATACAGACTAAGTATCCCTGACCTCTGCTCCTACCCTACCCTATAAGAGAAAACCAATCAATGATAAAATGTAAATAGGTAGCAACAGAAGTAGAGAGAAACAAATGGGTGGGGACTCTTGTTAATATGCAAACATGTATCATGAATCTCTGATTGGAAAAATAAGGTAGGGATCTGGACCCATTTTGCATAATAAGGCATCCTTGTTCTCCGGTTACAAAAGCTAAGGGACACAACATTTTCAAGCTTTTAGGGGAAATTTAAGAATATTATAAAAGTCTAGGTACAATCAAAACCTTCGAATTAAAAGTGGAAGCTCAAAATAGCATGGTGTTGGTAGAACACAGATTCTAAAATTTAGGTCTAATCCTGATTCAGCACTAACAATTTGAGTAACCTGGGGCAAATCCCGTAATACCTCTGAGCTTTAACCTCTTCATCTATAAAATAAAATGATTGAAGATGATCCCCAAAGTTCCTTCAGGTTCTACACAGCTGGCATATGATAGGTTCTGTATAAATGCTTATTGAATAAAAATGCCTATAACTGCCAAGATCAAGAGATAGAGACCAGGATACAGCTCTGATATGAAGTGAAGAGAGTGAAGAGCCACCAGGAAATTTAGTAGGTCTCGTTGGCTATATATATATAAAAAAAGACAGAAGTAATAAAAGTTCTGAAGCAAAAACCCTTTTAGAGATTATTATATGCAGGTTGTTCTCAGACCATTCAACCAAAATTCAGGGGTGTATCTTGGTTTCCTGCAGAGATCAAATAGGAAACTGAGTTCAAGAAAGAAGCTTTGATCAGACTGGGAATGAGGCAGGCTAGTGAGGAATCAGTGCTGTCAGATACAGAAAGGCAGGAATAGGAGGGAAAACGTAATGTCTCCCTTCAAGTAACAGAAAACTGAACATGTAATAAATCACAACTGAATGCAGTTTGTCCCCACAAACTCAATAATATGGCCAGTTTTGTTGGTTATATGAAATAATATGCATGTGTTGCAGGGAAGAACTCAACCATGATCATGTTAGGAAAGAGAAGTGAGTTGGATTGGGGCTGTGCTCTCAGTCTGATGTGGAGAAATCAGGTTTCCTGTTGGATTTGGGAGCCACCAAACAAATGGAGAGTCTGATTCCATTTTTATCGAATCCTTTGAACTTCATAAACCATCTGTCGATGGGCAGTAGGATATGTAAAAGAGAAATTAAAGGTTCATCCCTTTTCTTGACATGGGGAATCAAAGTTTTCTTTTAATTAAAAACAAGACACAAAGTCTTTTTTAAAATAGAAAACTTCATGTAATTTGTGTCAGATCTTTACTATGCTTGTATAAGTTACTTAATCTCTCTATGCCTCAGTTTCCTCATCTATAAAATAAGAACATAGAACCAACCTTAAAGAGTCATTGAATAGACTAAGTAAATTAGCATACATAAAGCAATTATAATAGCATCCAACACACAGTGTTATATAAATATTTTATTATTGTTGTAGTTGTCACATCAACACACTCAAAGACCCAGATTGCTTTCTACAGTGCATAACATTTAGCCTTCCCAAGTCTCAATAAATAAATACATAAATACATAAATAAATAAATAAATAAATAAATAAATAAATAAATTTTTTAAAAAGGTAAATAAAATGAACTGGAAAATAAAATTTACTCCATACCAGAGTATCCAACTTTATCAGAGTAGGTAGGCAACATCCAAACCATTTCAAGAATTAATAATGAGAGATATGCACACTTCAGTAACTTAAACCAAGCTATCAAATACCAAAATGAAGGCTCTTATTCAATAATATAAGTAAGTCATGTAATCACTTTCTTCTTTTAAATGTTCTTGTTTACATAGATGTGGAATAGTTGATTGCAATATTTTGTGCCAAGAAGTAGTCAATGGTCTTGACAGAGAAAGCCAGCTTGGATAGTCAGGGGGAAATAAAAGCTCCAAAGTAAGGAAAGAGGTCTTCCCCAGGGAATCAAAAGTCAACTTGATAGAACATGTTTTGCTTGAAGAATAAATGTGTTCTTTCTCCTTAAATTTACATTTGCTATCCCAAGATACCTCTAGGCTTCCTAGAATTTCTCTTTGGAGTCAAACCTATTTTAGCAATAGTTTTCAATTGTTATAGCTCCAGCTAACACTGTTATCATGACTAAGAGAAAAAATAAGACACAATTAATATTAAAGCAGAATATCTTAACCCTGGCATTTTGACACTGAAGATATTTAACACAAAATACAATTTTACCCAAGTAAAATTAGATTGGATATAAATTATCATGAGAAAATAAAACTTACAATTATATATACATATATATATATTAAAGTGGTTTTTCCCCCTTTTTTAAATAAAAAAAAGACTGAAGAATCACATATTGTTAACTGTGAAAACTGCAAAAATTAACCTTGGAAAAAGTTAAACTTTTAGAGAAATAATTAACAGAAACTAAAATCGACACTAGCTAAAAGTTCTCATGGTAAAAATGTATTGACCAAAAATTGGTAGAAGGATCATATTATCTTGCAAAATTTGATATGAGAACACTGGATTGGGTAGGAAGAATGAACACAAAAATATTCAGTGAAGTCGATAAGCCTTGATGTAGATAAAACATAATCAATGAATCAAATCTTTATTTTAAAATTGACACAGAAAATGTTGTAGTCTGAGTAAAATGAGTTTAGTAGAATAAAAAAAAAAAGATTAAACCATAAATAATTCAACACTTCTATACAAAAATTTAATTATGGAATCAAGTTAATAGAATTTACTATACTTCCTCCTCCCCCCCATAAGAACACTATACTGACTCAAACTTACCGATGTTGGTATAAATCCAATTTAAATGTTGGGTTTTAGAAACTGTCAAAATATCCTCAGGTTTAAATTGTGTCAAAATAAAAGAAAGTGTGGAGGTCAAAAGAGGAAGGTCAAAATTGCCAATATCCAAAATAGCACACTGACCATTAGGAGGCTAATATAATATTTGTTCTGATGTGTCCTATATTTATGTACTAAATAAACTAAAATTGGCTAAATTTTTACATTAAATAAAGTGTAATTATAGGGAAAAATATTAAATAATCAGTACTTGTGCTTTGAAAATTTAAATAGCAGTTGGTTATTTGCTCAGTTCACTACTTGATTTCAGGAATAAGGTTGTTATAAAGAGATTCTTCTGAGTAAGCAGACTTACGTTAAAGAAAGCTTGACTGTGTTTTGGGCAATAGCTAAAGCATAAAAACCAGTTGGGTGGCTTTATAAGTATCTAAATGAAAAAGAACAGTGGCTTGGATGAAGAGATGCAGTGGAGATGGTGAGACTAGAGCCCTTTTTAGTGATAATAAGATAATAAGACAAGAGCAGATTTGGTGGGATGTCAAGTTGAATAAACAAGTGTGAAGCAAGATAGAACAATCAGGGCCAAAGACATAAATTTAGGAGTTAAAGGCATATTTATGGTCTTTAAAACTATGGGATCAGATCAAATTACCTAGGAGAGTAAGAAAGAAAAAATGGTTCCTAGGGGCAACCCAACATTGGGCAGAGGAGGAGGTGACATTGGACAGACAGGAAGAAAACAAGGAGGATGTGATGTCATGGAATCAACAGAAAAAAGTATTGCAAAAGAGAGAGTGGCTAGATGTGTTCAACATTGTTGACGGGAATAAGGTGAGAAAGAATAATTCTTCATTGGGAGAACAAGATATAAGTTTACGGAAATTTGGATTAAAGGCTGTTTCATAAAGAAGTGCAGGTACAATACCAATTGGTGTAGGGTAATGAGAGAATAGAAGGAAGGAAATGGAGTCGATGCCTATAGACAACTCTTGAGTTTTCTGTGAGAGAATGCAAAGAAATAGGAGAGTCGTTGGAAGATGTTGAGGGGGTCAATAGAGGCTTTAAAAAATTCAGGGGCTGATATTAAGGCTTGTTTATGTGTATATGGGAATGGTACAGAAAGAAAAGGGGATAATTTCATAGCAAGGTCCTTGAGGACAGCTTCAGGAGCATGAGGATTCCCCTTCCTCATAAGAGTAGAGGAGGTGGAGCACATGGGACCAAGTCACCAGCTTCTCTGGGTCTCAGATTTTTTGGAACAGGAGGCTGTTGAGAACTATTTTCCACAAGCTAATCTCAACAATATTCTAATTCTCCTAAGCTCACCCACATTGTTAACAGTTAAGTATTCTTTCACATAGGACTCTTAAAAAGAACTATAAATGTTGAGTGAATGAACAAAAGACAAAAGACAAAAATGTCACCAAACACACCTGCAATACCTATTTACCCATTTGCCCCCAACGGCTGGGTGTAACACTTTTAGCATTTGGGAGTGTTTCCCCCAGTACCAATGTACTTTCAGGGGATGCAGAACCAACAGTTCTTCCTGGGTAGTGGTTCAGCAGTGAATTTCCCCATATATATCTTCTTTTGGAGAGAGGAAGTTGCACAGGGTCACAAGGCAATATCCTCTATGGATCTTTTTCCCTTTGTTTGACTCCTGCCCATCCAAGTAGAAGCAGTGCTCAGCGGTTCCTCTCTTCATAGGCTGTGATATCCGAAGTTGAGTACTTATCCTTTACTGGCTCATTTATCTCAAAAACTTGTCAGAAAGGGGAGGGTTTTGTTATAGGCCTAATTACTTTATCCTAATTAAGAAGACAAAGTTTGTGAATGAAAAGATAACTGATCACACTGATCAGTAAAAAACGATTTTGAATCATGATAAATTATGAGTTAGAATAACTGACTTCCAATAGCCCCTAAAGGCTTGGCTTCAACTTTTTCCCCCAAAATAAAAATAAAAAAAAAACATATATATATATATAATTTATTTTTTTTTTGCTGATATATTTTTCATCCCTAAGGTTAGAAAATCACAAATAGAAATTTAGAAATTAGCTTCTACAAAAAATTATACTACCTACTTTTCTACCTTGTAGTATCATATGTGGTCAAATAACAAAATCTGTGTAAAGGAACTTTGAAAACTATAAAACATTGTATGTATAAGTGTAAGAACAAACCACATAGGTAAAATTAAAGCACACAAGCTTCTGTTTTAAGAAGAGAGGCAGGAAAGCATATACATAATTATCTTTTTAGCTGAGGATTTGGGATTCAGGTAACATTGGAAGTCACAGCAGAAAAGTACTTACTTGTATATCTCAGTGGCAATGAAAGTGCATAAAGGAAAAGCAATTCTTTATCTTTCTTTTCTATTTTTTTCCTGTTTTTTACAACTTTATTGAGGCATAACTGATATGCAAAATACTGCATATATTTAAAGTATACATAATTTTATGAATTTGGTCATAGGCATATACCCATGATACCATCAGCACAATCATGGTAATAAACATATCACATCACTTCCTAAAGTTTCCTTGTGTCCCTTTGTTTTGTTTTTTTAATTGATATTAAAAACATTATATTTAAGACTCAGGTGCACAACTTTGTAATTTGATATCTGTACATATTATAAAGTAATTACCACTAAAAGTCTAGTTACCATCCTTCAGCATATAACTGACCCCTCTCACTTACTTTGCCCACTTCTAAATCCCTGCCTCTGGCAATTATCAGTCTATTCTCTGTATCTATGAGCCTGGTTTTTTTTTAGATTCCACATATAAATGAGATCGTACAATATTTTTTTCTTTGTCTTATTTCACTTAACATAATGCCCTGGAGGTCCTATCCATGTTGTTGCAAATGTCAAGATTTACTTTTTTAAAATTTTAATATTTTTCAATTATAGTTGATAGTCAATATTATACTGGTTTCAGGTGATTTAATTATTTTATGGCTAGATAACATTCCATTGTGTGTGTGTGTGTGCATGTGTGTGTGTGTGTGTGTGTGTATCATATCGTCTTTATCCATGCATCCATTGATGAACATTTAGGTTGTATCTATATCTTGGCTATTGTAAATAATGCTGCAGTGAACATAGGGTACATGTATCTTTTCAATTTAGTGTTTTTGTATTCTTCGTGTAAATACACAGAAGTGGAATAGCTGAATCATATGGAAGTCTTTTTTTTTTTAATTTTTTGAGAAATCTTTTGTTTTCCAAGGCAGCTACACCAATTTACATTCTCATTAATGGTGTATGAAGATTCCTTTTTCTCCACATCCTCTCTAACACTCATTTCTTGTCTTTTTTAATAATAGCCATTCTAACAGGTGTGAGGTGATATCTCATTGTGGCTTTGATTTGCATTTTCCCAATAATTAGTGATGTTGACCATCTTTTAATGTGCTTGTTGGCCATCTGTATGACTTTCTTGAAAAAAAAAAATGTCTATTCAGATCCTCTTCCCATTTTTAATTGGGTTGTTTGGGTTTTTTTTTGTTGAGCTGTATGAATTTTTTATATATTTTGGGTATTAACCCCTTGTCAGATGTATGATTTCCAAATATATTCTCCCATTCATTTTGATCATGGTTTTCTTTGTTGTGCAGAAGCTTGTAGTTTGATGTGGTCCAAGTTATTTATTTTTGCTTTGTTTCCTTGCCTTTGGAGTCAGAACCACAAAAACATTGCGAAATCAGTGTTAGGAAGCATAATGCTTACATTTTCTTCTAGGAATTTTATGGTTTCAGGTCTTACATTCAAATCTGTAATCCATTTTTAGTTAATTTTTGTGTGTATTGTAAAATAACAGTCTAGTCGCATTCTTTTGCACACAGCTGTCTGGTTTTCCCAACATCACTTATAAAGAGACTATCCTTTCCTGATTATATGTTCTTGGCTCACTAGTCATAAATTAATTGTCTGTATGTGTGCGGGTTTCTTTCTGGGCTTTTAGTCCTATTCCATTGATCTATGTGTCTGTTTTTATGCCAATACGTTACTGTTTTTGATTACTATAGCTTTGTAGTATAGTTTGAAATCAGCATGCTACTCCAAGCTTTGTTCTTCTTTCTCAAGATGACTTTGGCTATTTAGAATCTTTTGCCATTCCATACAAGTTTTAGGATTATGTGTTCTAATTCTTTGAAAAATGTCATTGGAATTTTGTTGTAGATTGTACTGACTCTATAGATTACTTTGGATGGTATGGACATTTTAACAATATCAATTCTTCTAATTTTTGATCATGAAATATCCTTCCATTTATTTGTCTTCTTCAATTTCTTTCATCAGTGACTTATAGTTTCCAGTGTACATGTCTTCCACTTCTTGGTTAAATTTATTCCTAGGTATTTTGTTGTTTTTAATAAAATTATAATGGGATTGTTTTATTAATTTCTCTTTCCGATGGTTTCTTATTAGTGTATAGAAATGCCACAGATTTTTATATATTGATTTTGTATCCTGAAACTTAACCGAATTCATTTATTAGTTCTAACAGATTTTTGACGGCATCTTTAGAGTTTTCTATAAATACTATAATGCAAATTTCGACAGTTATACTTCTTTTTTATTTAGATATCTTTTATTACTTTTTTTTTTGCCAGGAGTAACAATTTTGGAAGCCAGTGCTGCTTAAACTTTCATTTCCACATGAATCGCTTGAGGATCTTGTGAAAATGCAGATTTTGATTGAGTAAGTCTGGGGCAGGGCCTGAGATTCTGCATTTTTAACAAACACCAAGGTAATGTCCAAGCTGCTAGTCCATGGGTCACACTTTGAGTTGCAAGACTCAACTACAAGGGGCTGACTAAGGAGCAAGCTAGGTGTCACAAGAAGAGGAGGACCGGGTAAGATATTTGGAGTGTCATGAAACAACCAAGAAGTCTGACAGTAGAGATCTTTATCAGAGAGAGAAATTTAGAAAAGACATGTGTAAAGGTCATAAGCTGAGATGGAAAGATGGGAAGAAGACGAGATGGATGGGCCGTACTGAGATAACGAAGCATCAGTAGCTGGTAGCTATATTATGTTTCTCCGGGGGGATTTTTTTATAACTTTAATGAGAGGGAGAAATCAGCCACTTGAAAGGAGGACCCAAAATGTATTCATCAGCAATTAGACTTTACTAACCAAATATTTAGGTATTCTTAGAGTTTTGAAAGAATCATGTATTTAACAGACTGTCATGAAGTGTTCTTAGACAAAGTTAGCACTTAACACTCAGACTATGACTTACCATATTTCTTGTCCTCTGAGTAAGTATCTGGTGGTTGTCCTAGGAAAAAGCACAAAGCAAAAACATCTTTATTTGTAAGGTGACTCTAGAGCTCTATACCCATCTCTTTCTGTCCTAAAATCCTGGTCCTTAGGTTTTAACACACAGAATAATGTACATCCATTGGACTGGCTGAACTGATACTAAATAATAACCAAAGCCACTGATAATGAGCATTTAACCTTAAGAAATTAAAAACAATTTCATGAAGGTGCTGGAAGTAAGGGTTGGGTGGGGGAATAAAGCTGTTAACCCTTCCATTTTCATTCCTTCCCTGTACAATGTAAATGATATTTATATTCATGAAAGATTCAGCACCAAGAAATGAAGTATTTAGTTTACTTTCACTTTATGTGACTGTATAGACCCCAGAAGACATATTAGTTATGAAAATCTTAATATGTATTAAATACATTTACTTATATGCAGAATAACCAGTATAGATTAAAGAGATGTAATCTGAATTCAGCAGGCATACTTTAACCACACTGTGTGGCTTTTTACTTTAACAGAAGCTCTCACATGATAGCTATTAACATAGCCTATTCCATTTGGAAGATAAAATTTATGGGTTTTTTTTTTTTTTTGGAGGGGGTGGTAGCAAACTCCGTAATGAATAATGATAGCACTATAAGACTTAAGGTTTAAATAATCCATACATATGTGAAACAAAAATATCAATACTTTCTATGAATACTCCATTCTCCAGTGTTTTAACAGACTTGTCGACTCATTAATGAAAGCTGTTGAAAAGAATTCTAACTATAGACCTGATGGGCAGAAATTGCAACACTTGGTCTAAGCATCTATGCTTCCCATCAATCTAACAACAAACAGTAAATTATTGAGAGTCGGAGTTGGGATAAAGGTTCTAGGGAAAATGAACACCTGTAACTGTGTTCACTTGAGAAAATAAACAATGGTAATTAAAATCAGAATGAATTTTGAACACTTACTATGCATTACGTGACATTTACATTTTCTCATTTAATACAATGGCCATTCCTGTAGTCGCAATAATCAATTCTCTTTTAAAAACAGAGTTGAATTTTCCAAATGCAATGTGAACCTTAAGATCTAATCTTTGCTTATAGTCACCTTGCTTGTAAGTGAGGGATCTGAAATTCAAACTTAGGTCTGTGTGACTCTAGAGTTTACTTGTAACCAGTACAACTACTGGCCTCTAGTACTGTCAAATTTATGACAAAATAAAGATTATTCACAGAGGTTTTCAAGACATGATCCTCTTGCCCTTTGAAATAGCAGTGCTGGGTCACATCATTAAGATGCTAAGCACTATCTGACTTCCTAACTTTTTTATTAGAAACATATAGATTTCAGACTTACCAACTAAAGCCCCCAAATGTCATAAGAATGGCCATCTCTCACAGGTTTTATAGGACTAATAGCATGTATGCACAAGGATTAGTGCCAGAGAGATAAAATAAAATGTCAAGATCCAGGATTAACTGTTTCATTCCTGTTCCTGGGCCCTACGTGATTAGACTTGCCTTAATACCCCAAATACACTAAAAAACAACAAAATTTGACATTTGTGGTCACATTAAAAAATCACGTCAATGGTTTTGTTAAAAGGTCCAACAGTGTGGCATTCTAATAATCAAATGCTAGCTCATATAAGAGTGGGTCACTCCCTGTCTTTATCCCCCTATTCTAATCTTTTCCAAACTTTACCAGTTTTACATACTAATGAGTCCACCTATAAGCCCAGGCCCATCCATAGTTAGTGCTGGGCAGGACAGGAAGCAGGTCAGTAATCCCAGCCATAGCAAATAAGGGAGAAGGGAACTGGCTACTCTCTGTAATATAGGTGCTTTGCAGACACAATTCAATCTTCACAGCAACCATACAATGTGTCATTACTCCAATTTTACAGATGAGAAATATGGAAACTCAAAGTATTGAAAGTATTTGACCAAGATTGCACTGTCTTATTGTTTACCAAAACAAAGCAAAGAAACAAAGCAGGATTTAAGTAATGGTCTCAAATTTTCCAGACTGAATATATCACAATGTAATTTTGACATGGTCCTCCCAGATTTTGCACAATAAATTAAAAAAAAAAAAAATCAAAGTTCCATTTTTGGTGTGATCAGTTTACAAAATGGTTGAGCCAGCTTTCTGTCTAAGCTTATGTCTTTTTTTTTAAAGCTGTCTGTGAGAATATTCATATGTTATACAAATTGCCCTGTCATGTGTACAGACACAAAAACTGAGTTATTTTGACCCTGGCTATAGCTAGGATGACTGGAATTGAAAGTGAGATAAGCTCCTGGATACACATCCTGCCTACTTATATCTAGTTCATTCGAATCGGTATGTAGTTAAAGATAGGAGTCAATGAGCTCCCCTCGCCAGTCTGAATGCTGTGTCCTTTACCGCCTTTATTCCCTTTTGTCTTTCATGCTTGAAAGGAGCACAGGGGGATGAGGATTGGTTGAACATGGGGGTAGAGGAGGAAGTAGCAATGAGTGGGGTCAGGCTGGAAACTGATGAGAGAGTGATATCCTTATTGTGAGTCTAGAATCTTCTTTAAAAGAACCAAGACATTAGCACTATTTTGAATTCTGTTTCCGTCACATTACAAGTTGTTCGTGCTGGGTGAATAGAGAATTGAATTTATATAAATTTAAGATTTTTCCAGCTATACGCCCTGGGAAAAAGTGTGTCAAGGGAGTAAAGGCTAAAAGCTAAGGGGCAATTCTAATGATGGATCACGGAGTCTAAACTAGGAAATTATGGAAAGAAGCACATGAAAGGGGTGAAGGATGAAAAACATTAGCAGGTCAGTTGAAGGGATATTCCAGTGCTGCAAAGAAAATTTTGAAGTTAGAGGATTATAGGATTGATCTGAAAGGTGGGGAAAATTGAAATAGGGAGGCTTGAAGTTGTGACTACAAAAGGATGTAAGGTTATTGAAAGTGTAGGTCTCAAGGGATGATGAGAAGAAGTTAATGAAATGGGAGACCAGGTTACAGGAAAGGACATCACTTTGGATACTGAATTTACCAAGAATTGTGATAGAAGTACTGGAGACAGAAAAAGAAAGAGAGAAGGAAGGAGGGAGCAGCAAAAGAAGGAGGAAAGGAGAAGAAGTCTGGGTTAAGATATTCAAAGGATATTGGGTCACACAAAGGTATAACCAGCTTCTATAAAAAGTAATTTGTGGCAATGTATGGTGACCCATTAGTCCCCAAGGTTGTCCCCTTTCTTCATTAATAATGTCATGGAATAAATTATATAGATATATAACAACATAAGTAGTCAGCACCTAATTGAAAACAAGATAGTAATTGCTAATTCAAAACAGGTGGGTTTTAATTTTGTTTTTGTTATTTTTTTAAATTGATCTCCTGAGAGGTTTTTGAATATTTAGTATTTTACCATAACCTCTAAAAATTTTCTAAAACTAACTGATCTTTGTCAATTTCATATGTATGGAAAAATATCTCTTAAAAGAAAGGTTTATGGAGAATCACATAACTTATAATTCACCCTTTTAAAAAGCAAAATTTAAATAATTTTAACATATTCACAGACTTGTGCAACCAATCACCACAGCCAACTTCAGAACATTTTCATCTCCTCAAAAGAGAGCCTCATTCCTCCCTGTAGTCACTCTCCATTTGTCCCCAAACCCCAAAGCCTAAGAAAAGGTTAATATATTTTCTGTCTCTATAGATTTACCTATTCTAAACCTTTCATATAAAGTGAGTAATATATTATGTGTCCTTTTATGACTGGCTTATTTTATCTAGTGTAATGTTTTCAAGGCTCATCCATTTTTTAGCATGTATCATTATTTAATTTATTTCAGGCTGAATATTATTCCACTGTATAGATATACCACATTTTATTTATCTATTCATCAATTGATAAACATTTAGGTCATTTCCACTTTTTGTTTCTTATCAATAGTGCTACTAAGAACATTTGTGTACAAAGATTTTTGCATTGACATAGTTTTCATTTCTCCTGAGGAGATACATGGGAACAAAATGGCTAGGTTCCATGATAATTTCATGTTTAGTATGTCAAGGAACTGCCAAACCATTTTCCAAAGCAGCTGTATGTACCATTTTAAATTCCCGTTACCAATGTATGAGTCTTGTGATTTCTCTACTCTGCAAAGCTGGTTATTATCTTTTTTTAAAAAATATAACCATTCTAGTAAACACGAAGTATGTTTTGTTGTAGTTTTGATTTGCAGTCCCTAACAGATAATAATACTGATCATCCTTTCATTTTATTATTGGTCGTTTGTACCTTTGGAGAAATGTCTATGAAAAAAAATCTTTGTTCATTGTTTTTGAGGAAAAAAAGGAAAGAACCAGAGTGCTAGTTCCATATTTAAGTTCAGCATCGCTAATGTTGGGTCAACCAGATATGTTTCTTCTGACGTGACCTAATGGAGATCATATAACATATATAGAATGTATTCTGGTCCAAAAATGTTTAATAGGAATCTACCAATCATTTAGATTTAACTTAATCTACACTTTAAAGGACATACAAGATATAAAGAAACAATGTAAATAATACCCCTGGAAAAGAAGCAAACAGATCCAGAAAGTGAGATATCCTGTAAGACAACTGGCAGGACAATAGGTCAGTATAACAAGAAAAAAGAGCAGTGTTAATTAAAAAGTTAGAGACTTAAGGGATATAACAACCAGATGGAAGCTCTAGCCCTAAATTAGGTCCCAATTTGGACAAAACATGATAAAGACATTTTTGAGAACAACCGGGGAAAGCTAAATATAAAATGAATATTAGGTAAAATATTTGTGGAACTGGAAAAGTGGAAATTGTTTACTTTAAAAAAAGCAGGTAGCAAACATCATGTAAAGCAAAATCTCATTCTTATAAAAAAATTATAGATCTGGAAAGAAATATGAAAAAGTTATATCTGTAGGTGAATGGAATATGATGTTTATTTTGTTTAATTTTACTTCAATGTATTTCTCTAACTTTCTACAATGTGTATAAAACTACTTTTATAGTACCTATTTTACTATATTATTGAATCACCATATTATTATTAAATAAATTATTCTAATTTAAAAAATTAGGTATTGAAATAGAAATACATGATCTTTCCCACAGAGCCTATAATTTTTTAGTACCCAGAATATACAACTAGTCAGTAAATATTCGGGAATCAAACCCCAGTGCTGACATTTCCTAGTATGGCCCTAACTTCTATCTACCCTGCTGGGTTCTGGGTGCCAGAGAGGCACTCATAAAACCTTTGGAGTTCCATGGAAGTTTGAGCACTCCTGTTAGTTGCCCGTGCTCACCCACTGTGTTGGGCCCATCAGTGGGAAAGCCTAGACTTCTGCCTTAGTTGTTTTGCTCAGGCCTCTGTTTCCTTACTTGATCTCACCGGCCTGGCTTTGATTCTGAGGTTCTGTGGCACTCTTGCCAGCCCTAGAGACTAGATCCTGCTCTTAGTACTCCAATTCCCTGGCTCAGCTAAGTCTGAATATAAAGAATGCCCAGAGCCATGATGCTGCCATTTATTTCAATTTCCAACACCTTCTGATGCCTGGGACCACCACTGCTATGCTGTCTGTCAAATCGGACACCCTCCCATGCTGTTGCGTATCCAAGCTGTGCTTGCTTGAACATGTCATACCCTGTACACCACAAGGGACTGGGCAACTGCCCATGTGGATGGAATCAGCCTTGGTAGCTGACTTCATTTTTTAAAAAATTTTGATTAATGAAATCAAATAAGTTTCAAATGTACAATTCAAAAGTATGTCATATATATATATATTGCATTGTGTGTTCACCGCCCAGAATTAGATTCCCTTCTGTCACCAAATATTTCTGACTTCATTTTTTACTCTGTTCTAGCTTCCCCCTTAACCCTTCTCACTGACCCCTGCACCTGGCAATCTGCAAGTCCAGGATAGATGTGATGCTAAGTCTATGTCATCTGAGAAAGAGATTGGTTGTAAATTCCTTGCTGAAGGGTAGAACTGGACCCGGGGCGTGGACACAACTATGCCCACAGGCTCATTAATTCCATTCTTCCTTAATTTATTCCTTCATTTAGTAAGCATTCATTGACCTCTTACTGGTATCAAATACTATGCTAGGTACAGAGACTATATAGGTAATCAAGGGAATCCCTGTTCTCTTGAAGTTGTTCATAATGCATCAAGATAACAGACCTTAAGCAAATAAGCACACCAATAATTATGTACTTGCAAGTGTGATATGATACATACTATGAAAGAGAAGTGCAAGGTGTGATGATAGTATTTAATCTGAAATTTAAAGGATGAGTAAGAGCTGGCATGATGGCTGGTGGTCTTGTGAAAGAGCGCAGCATGGGCAAGGTGTTTGGCAGCTATGAAGAACTGAAACAAGGCCAGCATGGCTAAAGGGCACTGAGTGAAGGGTTGAGTGATGTGAGCTGGGGCTGGAGAAGCAGGAAATGGGACAGATGGACACACCTGACCGTCATATAAAGGCCCTTATTGTTCCCCACCTAGTAGTCCACCTGAGGTCTGAGATGGACCTGAGCCTGCTGGGACTCATGTAACTTTTTTGTTCTCCAAAACTAGAGTTGCTGCTGGGTCCAAAAAAGCAACAGTATTTTGTGCATCATGCTCAGGTACTAGAAACAACACAAAAGTCATCATCATATGCATCAGTAACCTTTTTGCAGTTCTTGTAGACACGATTTTAAGAAGAAAATGTAGTGTTAAGGGTGCAAAATTTTCAAGTGAGCCAACTTCTGTGTGTGTAATCTGCTTGCTTGTTTGATGTTAACCAGAGTGTGGTTCTAGGCTTAATAAACTGCCTCTTAATAAACTGCCAGGGAGCTCGGGGCTGATTCTCTGACCCTGTGTGGTGGAGAGTCAGTCACCAGCCTGCTAATAAAGGCTCATAATTCATCTCAGTTGGCTCCGTGGGTCTTAGAATTGATCACACCACAACATTTGGAGGCCCCAGCGAGATCTCTCCAGACTCGCGACCCCAGCCACCTTGGGCAAGGACTTCCTCCATCCAGGGGATGGCCGCTGAGAGACAGACGTTCCTCAGCCCCGGATGCCAGGCAGCCTCACCCAGGAGGGTAGGTGGACAAAAAAGTTCAATTCTGTAACAATTGGGCACAAGCCATCTGGAGCAGCTTCACGGGTGAGTAAGACTGCGCTTGGATTTGTTTGTCAGTGGGTCCTAAAGGGAACCAGTGGAAGGCTGGATGCAGCAATATTTCCCTAGTTTGGTCAAGGTCTGAGATGTCAGACTTGACTTCAGGTATTCAAGTTTTTGGATACGCTAGCGTTTTGTGTTACCTGTAGTTTGTCTTGTCTTTCCGTATTGTGTCTGTCTGTCAGGACTGGTCAAATGTACTGTTACCCTCCTATTGACTTGGTCTTCATAAGTTTACTTATTTCGATTCTTTCCTTAGGTCTGGCCTCTGTGGCCCCATTCGACTAGATTCTGGGTCAGAGGCTGATCCTAGCCCTGGCTTATTTGGCTTTTGTGGGGATTCTCTCTTTTTCTTGACTGTTTTTACTAACATGGGTCAGGCTTCTTCCTTGAATCGTCCTACCCCTCTACGGGGACTGAACCTCAGAGGCCTTTCATCATCTATGTTCCTACTAGTGATCTGTATAACTGGAAACATCAGAACCCTTCTTCCTCAGAGAAACCACAAGGATTAACCTCTTTCCTAGAGACTATCTTCTTTACTTGTCAGCCAATCTGGGATGACTGCCAGCAGCTCCAGGTCCTTTTAACCTCGGAGGAATGAAAGTAGATCCTCTGAGAAGCTGCCAAAGCTGTGTTCAGACCAAATGGGCAGCTCACCACTGATCCTACCCATGTCCATCATGTCCTCCCAAATACCCATTCGCCATAGGACCCTGGAAGCGACCAGTTGCATACCTCTCCAAAAGATTGGACTACGTGGCAGCAGGATGGACGAACTGTTTGAGGGCAATTGCTGACACTGCAATCCTCACTAAAGAAGCTCTAAAATTGACACTAGGGCAGACCCTCCAGCTCATCGCCCCACACACAGTTGAGTCAATGCTTCGCAGCCCACCAGACCAGTGGATTTCCAACACTCGGATCACCAGTATCAGGTCCTGCTTCTCAATTCACCTCACGTACAGCTCCTGAAAACTACCACATTCAACCCAGCTACCCTACTGCCTGATGATGACCTTCGCCAACCCCTGCATGACTGCCTTGAGGTTCTAGAGAATGTCACCTGCACTAGATCAGACCTGACAGACAGCCCTTGGCCGAATCTGGACACTACTCTATTTACCGACAAGAGTAGCTTCATCTCAGAAGGAGTCAAGTATGCTGGGGCTGCAATGGTACCACTAAGACTGTCATCTGGGCACAAGCCCTAAGCCATGGCACTTCAGCTCAGAGGGCTGAACTAGTAGCAGTGACTCAAGCCCTGCGGTGGGGTAAAAACAAGACTGTTAACATCTACACAGGCAGCAGGTATGCTTTCCCATGGCACACATACATGGGGTGTTATATGAGGAAAGGGGGCTACTGACCTCGGGAGGAAAAGAAATTAAGAATAAGGAGGAAATACTAGCCCTTCTTAAGGCAATTTGGCTGTCAAAGAAAGTGGCAATCATCCATTGCCCAGGGCACCAGAACTCGGGCTCTGAGGTAGCACAGGGCAACTCCTTCGCTGATCAGACGGCAAAGGAGGTTGCCCAAAAACCAGTGGGGCCAATTGACATTCTGCCAGCCCTACCGCCCAGGGAACTAACAGACACCTCTACCTACACTTCAGGGGAAGTTGAACTATGCAACATGCTGGGAGGCAAAGAGGAATCTACGGGGTGGGTTAGGCTCCCGGATGGCCACATTGTAGTTAGTACCTGAGGCCTTGAGCCGAGACCTTATAATCCAGGTTCACCAGAGCAATCACTTGGGAGGGACCAAGTTGATTGAACCGTTGAAAAGATACTATTACATTCCAGGGCTGCAACGAATGGCCAAGCAGATATCAGCCCGGTGACACATTTGCGCACAAGTGAATCCAGGGCCCTCCAAAGGAGTACAACAAGGGACAAGACTTCATGGACGGGCACCGGGGGAACATTGGAAGTTGGATTTCACTGAGGTCAGCCTGGGAACCTTCAGATTCAAGTACTTGCTTGTGTTCATTGACACTTTTTCAGGATGGACTGAAGCCTTCCCCACCAAGCAGGAGACAGCTCAGTCCTTACAGGCTCTCCACCTGGTGTGGCAAAAGACCCACCAGTTAGTTTCTGCAACCAGAGCCCCAGCTTAGCCCCAGTCCAGCCACACAGCTACTCTCCGGGCAACTGGATATGGCTGAAGAAAATACAACCTGCCTCGCTTGAGCCTCACTGGGACAGACCTTTTCTTGTCATCTTGGCCAACCCCACCTCTGTTAAGGTAGCAGTACACCGCCACTGGATTCACCACACTAGGATTAAGGCAGCCCATCCTCCTCAGGCATCAAAACAATGGACCCTGTGCCAGACAGAGGATTCATTAAAAATAAGACTATTACAGATCCAGTATGGGCCCCCTTGATTCTATCTGTCCTCTTCCACTCCTCTGAATGTAACCGCAGGAACTCCCATCAGCCTGTCCCAGTTAACTGGAAGCTTACTAGATCAGAAACTGGTGTCCCCATTTCCATAAGCAATGCTATAGGACAACCAACATATCACCTAGACGTATGTGACATTCTTGGGCAGTATTAGAACCACCCATACAAGGGACAGTTCTCCCCAAAGGGAGACCAAATGCTGTAGGAGGGGGCACGTTTGGTGGTATGGGAGCAGGGGCCTGCTTCTCACTACCCGCATAGCTACTCCTTCCCATTACTACCTAGTAGCCCCCCAAGAGACTTGGTTTGCATGGGATACCGGACTCACTCTTTGTATCAATACTGGCTACTGGTCACAGGGTACCGGAGGAATTTGTATATTAGTCCATATTTTTCCGCAAGTATATTTTTACTCTAGAGAGGGGAGGGGCATAAACATTTTCTGTATATAGATCACTGAACTAAGAGAGCAGCCCCTATCTTAGTCCCCTTGCTAGTAGGTATAGGCATTGCAGGTTCCACTGCAGTAGGAACCACAGCTCTAGTCACTGGAGATTCCAACTACCGGACACTGAATGAACAAGCAAGCAAAGACTTACAGGATCTTGAAACTTCAATATCTCACTTAGAAACTTCTGTAAACTCATTAGCTGAAGTTGTCTTGTTATAGCCGCCAGCCCCCAAAAGACACACAGACCACCGGAACTCAGTGAGTTATAGGGAACACATTCTTTATTCAGCCAGCTGGGCCTGCCAGGGGTACGCAGACCCCAAATTAAGCAGCCCCAAAATGAAGAGGTACAGGATTTTTAAGCCCCAAATCCCATTCTTCATTCTGTCTAAACACAAAGGGCTATCTTTCTGTAGACCCACAGGTCGGTTGTGCAAGGGGGGTACAGAAGCAGAAAGCTTATTGTTAGAATGTTATGTTCCTATGGGTGACAGCCTATGTTCCCATGGACAAAACCAAGCAGTAATTTTCCAGTCAGCACAGTCTTACAGAATAGGAGAGGATTAGACCTACTGTTCCTAAAGCAAGGGGGTCTTTGTATGGTGAAACCCTTCATTTTTTATGCTAACCATTTAAGGCATAATTAGAGATAGCTTAGCTTTAGTCAGACAATGGCTCAGCAACAGAGAAGAACAACGCCGGAGGACAGGATCTTGGTATGAGAACATGTTTAACTGGTCCCCATGGTTAACTGCTCTGCTTTCCTCTATTACAGGACCCCTAATATTAGCATTTCTAGGGTTATTATTTGGACCTTGTATAATTAATTGGTTAACTACGTATGTCAAAAAAAGGGTGCAAGCAGAGAAACTCATGGTTCTCAGAACTCACTACCCACCGCTCCAGGTTAACGAATCAATGATTTGAATTCCCCTAAAAACCAGTGGGGAATGTTAAGGGTGGAAAATTTTCAAGTGAGCCAACTTCTGTGTCTGTAATCTGCTTGCTTGTTTGATGTTAACCAGAGTGTGGTTCTAGGCTTAATAAACTGCCTCTTTTGGGAGCTCGGGGCTGATTCTCTGACCCTGTGTGGTGGAGAGTCAGTCACCGGCTGGCTAATAAAGGCTCATAATTCATCTCGGTTGACTCCGTGGGTCTTAGAATTGATTGTGCCACAACAATAGTAGAGTTAGAGAAGGCTCAGAGAAAGTCGAGAGAGAAAGGGCTAGAAAATGCAGTCCACACATAAAGCACTTCACCCTGAGAGAAAAAAAGATGATGGTAAAGATGGCCCAAACCTATGAAATCTAAAGCTACAGAATGGGTACAGGGAACAGGAAGTTGAACACTACCTTTTAGTTATTAGAAATGGTGTGTGTTTTTATGGAACGTAGAAAATTTAAAAACTCGTAGCCTGAAAAAAAAATTCACACAGATGAGATCAAGTTCTGCTTCCTGCATATGGCCATAAGGGCCTCAGAGAGACCTGGCTCTGGCACTGCCCCTCCCTCCTTCTGTGACCTGGGCAAGTGTGGTGCATCTGTTTCCTCATGTGTAACATGGGAGAGAGCTCTATCACAGGGCTGTTGTAAGGAATAAATGGCATGATACTGAAAAGCTCACTAAGATGTCTGTCACATGATAGAAATCAATGAATGCTAATGCCCTTTTTTACAGTACACAGGAGCTCCAAAAGATTCTGCCACATAGAAATAAAATAGGTGAATGAAAATGAGGTGATCGAGAAAGAAGACATTATATTTTAAATCACTGATATTTCTTGAAATAGCCTAAACTGTAAAGAAATAATGTGCTTCTCAAAATATACCCAATGGTATTCTTCCAAAACTACAGAACTACAATAGATGGTCATTGATATTTATGTACAGCAAGTTTCCCAAAGCTCTTTTAAGAATCATGCCCTAAGCAGCTTTGGCCCAAGGCTGTTTCATTGTTTACCTACTTGATTGTCTAGGAGCTTTTGCCACTACAATAAATGTCCTCCTCCGGATAAATACATACACATATGTATACACATATATATGTAATACACACACACACACATACACACACATGTGTGTAAATATATATATTTATTTATTTTCTGGAATTTTTGAACTCCACTTTTTTTTAACCTTATCTTCCTTTTCAATGATCTCCTCAATTAATTCTTCTTTGTTCCAGATGTTCAGACAGATATAATGTATCCCACCTTAAATCCTCTCTTAACAGATGTTTTTAATGCTATACTATGAATTAGTGTAATTACATTTTAGGATAAAATTAAATAATTTATCCATACTTGTGTTAACTATATTTTTAAAGATGTCCCAAAGGATAGAAACACAAAGCACAAATTCCTTCCAGGTAATGAATGGCAGACAAGGGGAAGTAAAGAAAATAATAAGTTTGACAGTAATTGCGCCATTTCTGAATTCTTCATGCAATTAATTACCTGCTACACTTATTTATGAGGCAAGTCATGTTTCTCAACATACTATTATCTCTTCCCATCTGTGATTTAAAAAGGTCAATCTCTTTGTGCCCCTCAAAAAAAGTCCAAGAGTTCATTGAATGAAGAAAATCCATGTGATATCATCTCAAGCAAAGTCAACCTAAACAGATTCATGCTTCCAGAATTCATCTTCTTTGTCCAGATCAGCACTATCTTTTGAATGAGGAATCTCTTTCTATATTAGCCTCTGTTACATGTCATAATGATGTCTGGTAGGGCAGGCAAGAGAAGAAAAGGTAGAAATTGCATAGAAGACAGAATCTAACAGCCGCATATAGAATCACAAACTTGAAAAGTATTCTTAACAGTTTGTGGAAAATTGACATAATTTTTTTTTTCAAATTTCTGCATAGTGTTTTGGAGGAGGGATGTTGTAGAAATGGTTCTTGTTACATTTATGTACTATTTTAAATTAAAATATAGTTTTGCACTGTTTTATTCATTCAGCTACAATTTCTCGAGCACTTGCTCTATGCTAATAGGGTAGCACTAGGGCCATAACTAAATAGGCAAGACCTTGTCCTGCCCATGAATAATCTGCAGCCCCATAAGAATAAGAATTTTACCATATCAAGAGATATGGTATATAGGGGTTTCACCATTATAAGACATAGAGAAGTGAGATGTTGAAGTACAGAATATGGAAGTTAACAACTTTGGGGATTCAAATTGTACTGTGGGCATAATGGTGTAGCCCATTTTTGAATGTCAGAAGCATAGCCAATGTCAGAGTTTTATCCAGGTCCATGAGACTAGAGAGCTAATTCAATAAAGAAGTGGTACTCAACAATCCTAACTCATTGCATCCCATTGCCTTAAGCACCTTTAGAGAGCTGAAGAGGAAGGAGGTCTCAAGTGCAAAATAGGGCCCATGAAATTAGTTAGGCAAATTTGTCCTGTGCCTGGATACTAGTCATCCCCCAACCTTCAACAGACATCTGAAGGTTAGTCTAATGATCACTTCACATTCATCTGCCTTTGGAGAATGACCAGTGAAGTTTCTCCCTCTAAAGGTCAGAAGCAAAACAATAGCCATACGTCAGTCCAGAGAGTAGATAAAGAGAAAAGAGTGCAAGCTAAATGAGCATGAGCTACCAAGTGTGCGATGTATTGAAGATAAGAAAAGGATTAAACAATCACAAAAGGAGAGAGTCAGGGCTTCTTTCTTTCACTGTCATTGATGTACAACAGAATCCAATCACCACATACAAAGGGAACAGAACCAAGATCCTCAGTGAAAAACAAAAAGATTCTGCTCTGACCTAGGGTGGGGTTGGGGGTTGGGTGATAACAATGGGGTGAAGGAGAGAAAAAAGGATAATAAAGACAAAGAAGCAGAAAGAGATCATTATATATGCACAGATACATTCTTAATAGGATATTTTTTTTCCTGGAATATTTTCCCACTTTATTTTAAACAGCTGCCACACTACAATGGTATATTTCGTTGTTGTTGTTGCTGTGGAGATCTAGAATATGTGCCGAAATATAATTGTTAGTTCAGTGTAACCCATATCCTTAGAGAATATTCTTGGTTGGATGACAATTCACTATGATTTGTGAATTTTGCAAGATTTTTTCATCTTGAACTCCAAATGAGTTGAGAATGACAGTTCTCAACCTACCTTCAGTATTTAATTAAATTGAGCAGATTTTATTTACTAGGATTTGATGAGGAAAAAAAAATAAAAATCTAGCATTTCACAATACTGTTCAAATATAGAGACATGGTATTTTTAAAAAATGCAATAATTTCCTAACTTTGTTTTACTTGATTATAAGCTCTTTAAGTACAATGTTTATATTCTTTTATCTTTGTATCTCCAGTGCATAGAACCATGCTAGGCACACGTAAGCAGTCAATAATTGTTTGTTGAATAAATAAAATAATCTATCTCAATTAGTTGGGTTGGGGGAAGGTTTTGTTACCAATTTGTGATACGAATGCTTCCATAACTATATCCTGGTCCCATGTCAAATATTTAAATCACAGTATTCTACACCTTAAACCTAGACACAGCCTCCGAATCCTTTTCAGCACAGCACTCCAGGCAGCTACAATCTATTAAATCAAAGCTGGCATTTAGAATGAAATCTATTCCTATCCCTACAAGGGAGGTCTTCATCAGGCAAGCCAAGCTATAAGCAGGAAAGGTTATTCTAAAATTTCTCCTCTGGTATCAACATATATATTAGCAATTCTAAAAGTTATCATATCCATGAGCCTATATATTTTAGAGTCTGTGATTTCATCTTCTTCCTCTCTTAAACGTTATTATGTGCATATGTAAAACTTGAGCAGACTATAGACCCAGCGCAAGACAGCCTGTGTTGATATCCTTTTTATAAGTAAAATTAACTTGTGCATTTAGGTTATCATTGATATTTATAAAGTTTGACACCAAGTTTTCTGTTATCTGAGATGTAGTATATTTATTTAAGTCTGCCTACATCACTATGGAATCACTAATACCTGGCACATACAAGGTGCTCAAAAAATATTTATTTTTCAACTGGATTATAAAACTTTCAGGTAAAGTGGAGGTATCTTTTTGACACTGTACATTTTCCTAATAATAATGTTTGTTTCCTTATCTCATCCCCTACAAGATGTAGAATTCCCCGTTATCCAGCTTGCACAGCAGTCCATTGACAAACGTCTACTGAGTGCTTACTACGTGCCAGAGCCTGAGGTATAAGATTACAAAATAGCCACAGTTCCTGCCTTCTTGGCGCTTAATATCTACCAAGCAGATAGACAATTAAAAACAAGCACATGAATAAAAAATATAACTACAAATTATATTCAGAGCTGTAAAGGGAAACTGCAGGATGCTATGAAAGACATAACAAGGAAATCTAATCTTTTCTTGCACATGGGTGGTGAGGGATCAGGGAAAAGAATCACTCTAAGTTGCATTTAAGCCTATGTATAAAAGATGAGTAAGAGGTACCCAGGAAATGATTATGGGAAGTATACCGGGCAGAAGCAAGAGCATTCATGGAAGATCTGAGGAATAAAGAGATTTAACCGGTATCATTGGAGGGTCTGAGCAAAGGAAAGATTAGTAAAGGGTACACCTGCAGTGAAAAGGAGGAGACTAATCATGCAGGGCCTGTAAGCCAGGGAAATGACTCAAGGTTTTATACTAAATGCAATAAATTTGTTCATTAGATTCATATACCCTAATTCATACTTTGAAAATATCAATTATTTAAAAGAATTTTATAAATCAATTAAAAATAAATCTGGGGAAACTTCTTCTGCCCATAAATGATTAATTGTTATGGAAATCACTTTCCTGCTATAAATAACTAGACAAAAATTTATATAAGGCAACAATTTTCAGAGCATAGGAGTGATGGAAGGGAAGCAAACCAAGTGAGCCTCTGATTGCCCCAGATGACCACCTGGAAGCAGTGTCCAGGCCACAGCCCAGAGAAGGAAACCTAAACAGAGCCCAGCAATTTCACTGGGTAGGAGACAAGAGATCAAAGTTTAAAAGAGTAGAGATGCCTAAAGCTTGTGGGCAGAATATCAAGACTATCACAATATCAAGTGGTCTGAGATACATGTAATTAGAGTTCCAGAAAAAAGGAGAGGAGCTGAAAAATACTTTAAAGAATAATAGATGAAATTTTTCCAAATTTAATGATAACTATAAACCAACAGAGCCAAGAATCTCAACAAACCACAAGAGGTATAAACATGAAAAAAATCATGCCAGAGATCATTATAATCAAATTGACAAAAAATGGCAAAATGGAAAATAAAATCTTAAAAGCATCCAGAGAAAGATAATATATGCACAGAGGAAGAGAGATTAGAATGAATGACAATAAACATTTTATCAGATCTAAGATGATGAATGACATTTTTAAAGTGCTGAAGAAAAAAACCAAGTATTGTTAGATTAAATTCTATATCCAGAAGAAAATCTTCGAAAAATGAAAATTAAATAAAAACTTCTTCAGACCAGCAAAAAATGAGAGAATTGATTTGTCAAAAGATCAGTGCGTTATATTAAAGGAAGTTCTCTAGGCAGAAGGAAAACGATATCAGATAAAAAGTTGAATCGACACAAAGGAATGAGCAATAAAAAATGATAAGCATCTAAGTAAATAGTAAACCATTTTTCTAATTTTTAAAAATTTTAATTGATAATAGACTGTTTAAAGCAAAGATAATAGCAGTGTATTGTGGGGTTTAAAACACGAGAAATTTAAATGAGCGACAATAATTAGACCAAGTACAGGAGAAGGGTAATGGAAGTACACTGTTTAAGATTCTCGTACTACACATGGAGTGGTATCATGGCACTTGAAGGTAGACCATCTTTGAGTTAAAGATATGTACTGTAAAATCGGGAGCAATTACTAAATAACTAAAACAAAGACGTATAGCTATTAAATCATTGGTGGAGATAAGATGGAATAATAAAAAATCAAAAGAAAGAAAGAAAAGAGGAATAAAGGAACACAGAAATGATGGAACAAACAAAAATAAACAGTGAGATTCTGGGATAAAACTCAACTCTCTCAATAATTAAAATAGAAGTAAATTTTCAAAAAGAAAATAAGAAAAAAAGAGAAAGGAATCTGTCTATTTAAAGATATAGATTGTCAATTTAGATAAATAAAAAAGCAAAGGACTCAACTACCAGCTACCCATACAAACAGAAATCTTAAGTTTGATTAATTTTTCAATATAGGTTCCTCAACTCTTTAAGCTTTGAGTGCCTTGAGTAAAGTCTATAGGTCTTCAGATTATTGTGGTATGTGCAGTTTTCTTCACTCAATCAAAGGAAATACTTTTTTGTTGGTAAATTAAACATTGCTTTCTCAATAATTATATCCTAGTAATTGTACAGACTAGTTTATAATGAAGTTTATAGAATACAAGCATGACCAAGGCTAAAATTTCTATCCTCATTCTTTGCTTTCATCTATCACTCCCAGTCAAGTGGAAGACTTTGCAGCCTGTAGTAGCAGTATTTTTCTCAAAATACCAAGGTTTTAGAAGTTTCTTTCCTGATACTTGCATGTTATAAACCCTAGTTGATAATGGCTATAGAATAAATTAATGCATTTCACTAAAATTAAAATAGCAAGCATTTTATCATCTAATAAATGGCCTCTTTAGAATTTAATATAGTTTTCCTGTTTCAGAGGGAGAACTGCATTATTTGACTCACAGGACTGTTTTCATATATATTATGGTCCACTTCAAATATTGCCCTTTCAAAACACAACAATTACATACCATGAAATGGCTTTAAAAACAATGGAACCATATGCAGTTAGTATAAAACATACCTATGTGTTATGAAATAATTTATATCATTTTAATTTTCACAGGTAGGATGTGATAAGAATAACCAATCTAGAACTCATGACCCTACAAGTACTTAATGCAACCACGATCGTCTTTAAGATACCCTATTTGGCCCTAGGACTGCAAACTTAAGGAGAAAGTAAAAGAGCTGCTTCTTGCTCTATGCAGAGAAGGATGCAAGCTGGTTAGAGATTTTAATGTAGGCCATTAGCCATATGTGCAAACAATTAACGGATGGCAGACAAATTATTTTTCTCACTTTTATTTTTCTTTCATCAGAAAGAGATTGCCAGTGACCTGCTACACTGTAGTGTGCTGTGATTCATTTTGCTGATGGCGTAGAGACACTGTTTTGGAATTGTACTCAATGGCACCCTAGTGGACTGAGAAATTTACTAAGGCTTTCTTTTTCTTTCATTAAGATCATCATTGTGTATATAGCTCTTGAAGGACCAATTACTGGTTATTCGTTTCGTGTATGTCATCAAATCATTGCTGCATTGCTAAGGGGGATCAAAACAAAACTAAAGGAAATATGTAGGTAGAAAAAAATAACTTTTGTTATGTAAACTTTTTCTGCAATTCATAAAATCTTATGCGATAAGAAGGTGAAAGAAAATTTTATTTGCCAGAAATCCTCTTTAGAAGAACACTGTTCTTCGTTTGGAAAAAAAAAAAAAGTCCTTTGTTGCATCGTTGGCAATGAAACTGCTATCCATGTGACAAGGAGAGGAATTTGAGGAGAAAGTTGTGATCGTACAATGTGGTCACACTCTATGGGCCCCTCAATTATTCATTAAAATTACTAAACTCAAGAAATATTTGGTGAAAGAGAATTTGGGATGTGTGTGTGTGTGTGTGTGTGTGTGTGTGTGTGTGTGTGTGTGTGTGTTTTAAATAAGAGGCCCACTTTTTTACCCACAGTGATACGATGTGACATTTGGTCAGCATGTGTGGAAAAGTAAATTCCCTTTTTGGAATGAAAACTGCTGTGAGTCAATGCTTCCAAGTTTGAATGACCCAATGGTTCTTCTAAAAGCTCTGCCGCATGTGAGGGTTAATGATGGGCAGCTCCTCGAGGGCCAAGAGAGCCTTATTCATATCCTCATCCAGTTGCCCAGAGTGCACAGTGCAGTGTCTTGTGCTTAGTAGGCCTTTAGTGAATACTGTGCAACAAACAAATGAAAATAGTTGCCTTATGACAAGCTGGCTTTGTTTCACATCAAAATAAACTTTAGTTTGTTTAGTTTAGGCAAATAATGTATATTCCAAGCCAACTGATATAACATACAATAGTAGTGATTAGAGATGATTTGGCTGGGGGGAAATGACCATGTCGCTAATAGAAATAGGGCACTTGGGAATAGAGATTTCAAGTGTGGAGTAAGTTTTGTATGTTAAGAAGCTATTAGAATACTTGGCAGTTGTCTAACACCTTAAACATATGAGGGAGGCTTTATTTGTTCTATTTGCTGGCAAGGACTATGTGAATCTCTCCACAAAGCATGACAATTAAATGGTCAAACTGGAATTTGGTCCTACATTTTGACTCTAAGTCTAGTGCTCTTTCCATCACACACAGCTTTCTATTAGACTCAAACTTAACAGAACCCAGACCTCTTCCATTACTGCTGCCGTTATGTACTAATTAAAAAAAAAAAAAAAAAGGAAAACCTTCCCTCCATTTTCTCTGCTCCAAAAATTCTCGAGGCTCAAGCTACTTTTATTCTTTGCCAATAAAACCTGATTCTTTCCTCAAATGCAGCTTTTGCAAGGATTGGGAAAAAAGCATTCTCTGGGGTGGGCTGTATTATTTCTGGCTGCCTGAAAGAGAGCAGAAAGCTATGGTACTCTCTATGAAATGAACGCCTATAACAATTTCTCATGCACATAGCAATTTCATATATATATATAATGCTTAGTGATCTGCTTAGTAAGGTCAGGCATCCTTAGCAAACAATGAAATACAAACATCTCCTACTGTAGTTTCCTATGGTTGATAGAATTAAATCAGATGGTTGTCTGCTTGTTATATGAATCTCCTACCAACTCAGCTGTAGCCAACAGAAATATTGATCTAACATAGAGCAAGGAATCTAATATTTTTGAACTATTGCTTGCCTCTTGGTTATTTCTCTTAAAATGTACATTTTTAATAATTTATTTCTAATCTTAAATTCCTAACTGGAGTCTATGAGCTAAGGATTTTAAAAAGGAAGTCGTGCATCAGTTTTTGCAGTTACTAACATTCCATTGAAGAATGGGGAAGCAGAAAAGTTCAATGTTTGCTGTGTTAATATGTGCCTAGCTCTATTTGCCCTACCTCTTTTTAAAAATTGCTACCAGCTTGGCTCCACACTCCCTGCTCCCAGGACACACTTGTCTGTTTACTAGCTGTCAAAGTAAATTTATAGTACCGTGTGACACCATTAGAAAGCTTGGGAGAGACCTTGATGAGCACACACAGATACATTTGCATACTTGTCAAGTTGGAATTTTGCCAACAACCTATTAACCAATCCTAATGAACTGCTGTTTTTCATTTAAAACACCATTAGTTTCCTATGGTTTGTTGTTCGGGGTATAAGCAGCAAAGACACCATCGAGTGGTGAGAAAAGGTGTTGATTTGTTGGGAGCCTTTATGTTCCTCGAGAATTTGAACTTAGATTTGCTATGAGCCACTTTCTTTCCACTTCTGGAAGTAATCAAGCATTCCAAATATTTAGGACCACATCCCAGAATACGGAAAGGTTTTTAACACATCTCATTGCTTAAAAGTTCTGGGTAATTTATTTTGCTGCCTGTTGTACAGAGGCTTATTTTGTTTCTAAAGATTATTATATAACATTGTCTGTATAGAACTGAAAACTTTCAATCTATGGCTCTCTATTAACAGATTAACAAAGAAGCCCCACTCTGTGTTTTCGAAGTTTTCCCCTGAGATAGTTTTAAATGTTTGATATATTATCATACTTTTAAACATCAAAGTCCCTTGTAATAATAACAATCTGAGTTCTACTGATAATGAAAATGGCAAGTCAGTAGAAAAAAGGTTTCTGGTTTTGTGAAGTCTGCTTTGGGTTTGAACATCTAAGATAAAATATTAAGATGTCAAGAAAATTGTTTTTTTGTTGTTTCATTTTGAATAATGCATTCTCTGTATAAATTGCAAGGAATGAGATTTTAAGTTACAATATCTCACTATAATTTCTTTCTTGGAAAGAATATATAAAGTGAAGAATTTAGTGAGCTAATTGTATCCCTCAGTTCAGCAGACAACGAAAATACATACAAATGATTCATTTGAAAAGTACAAGCAACTCGAGAAATACAAAATGTCTTTCTTAACAACAGGAAACATTTGGTGGTAGTAAGCATTAAAACAATAGCACTGTTTGATTAAGTTCATTTTTTTAAATACAGTTTCAGCTTCCTTTTCAGGTTGTTAAAATGTTTATCTTTATTATATTGCAGCTCTTTAACCATAACTTGTCCAAAAAGTGACACAAGAATATTAAGTCTAAAGGTACTAACTAACCAGTAGAAGAGGAAAGGAAAATGCCACAGCAAAAAAGAGGCTAAGTTTTGTGTAAGTGAAGTCCAACCCGGAAGAACCTGCTGTGCCCTTTGCATATCCCCTGCAGGTGCCCAGTACTGTGTTAGTCACATTTAGGAGCTTCATTCGGCATTTGGTGGTTGATTGATTAAATAATAAAAGACTTATGAATAGTACAGAATCCTGTAAACTGGAACAATTAAAATCAGAGAGAAAGGGCAAAACTAATTGTGTGAAAGCGGCAGATGGTTGATAAAGCTGTGGAGACCTGAAGCCTGTAAGCTTGCAGAAACATTACATTTTAAAGGAACACTGTCAGTAATCAAAGGGCTGAGGACTGGTGGAAGAGACAGAAGCTGCACAGATGATTATCTTCTCAGAAGGCCAAAGGCTGTCAACGAGATTGGCCAACTTAATTACAAAAATTGCTTTAGAGCTACTAAGTTTGTCCTAACCATTCTTCTAGAGAGGGAAGACCATGGGGAGCAGCAGACCCAGCATGGATTCCAACGGTGCTGTATTCTGAATGATTTGAACATGCCAGCGTACTTATTGGTCATTCTTGGTCTTGGACCTCATGGTGCTACCGACATTGCAGAACATTAGCAGCACCTTAGATGAAAAATGCCTGAGAAAGACTACTCTAGGACAGGTCTCACTGCCAGCACTCTCAGACTCAGCCAGCCTTCCCTTTCAGTGTTCCTTTTCTGTTTCCTTCAGGTGAGTTTGCTCATGCTTTCACCTCTACTTACTGTTATTAGTCTCTAAGAAATGACCCGTGATCGTTAGCAAGACGGGAAGATGTTTGAGGTTTTACTGGTTTTATTGGCCAAGGGTGGATAATATGCTTAACTTCCTACTGTGTACACCTCAGCAGAAAGGAGAACTGCTCAAAAATGAGAACAATAAAAGATTGTGAGACTCAGGTGATGTAGACACAGTTACACTGAGGAAGAAAACAACAAAATAGACAAGGGAACAGGATACATTTTCCTGGTTAATCATATACAAAGATTCTTCGCAAAGTCAAACCCAATCGGTTATAGCAAATATTTGTCTATATTTTTTTCTTTCCTTTTTTCCTCTTGGCTGCTGCTCAACATCTGAACTCCCCTTCTGTGTTTGGAGAGTGCCCATAGATGAAGAAAGAAGATCTACCACCCACTAGACAGCTTAAAAGGAGACTCACTTTCCCACTCTCTCTGGCAACTAGAGCATAGCACCTGACCCAGGCCCGGCCAAATGGCTAAAACCACTTGGGACTGTGAATACGGAGCTATTGGCACAAAGAACCAGAAATAGAGGACAATCCACTCAGATAGTTCTGATTGCAGCAGCAATTCACAGTTTCCAGGTGTAGCATTGGCATCTATGCCAGCAGGACAAGCCATAACATCCAGTATTCAGCAGTGGTGGCAGTGAAGCCATCACAGAACTAATGCTCATGATATTGGCTATATTTCTGGAAACCCAGCTCCACCTCTTTTTGCCTCTTTTCTGGGGCTGGTTCTACAGCATTCCCAGCAGCTCTGCCAGCTATGCAGATTCCACTCAATAAATCAATTTCCTGCTTAGGTCAACCAGGATCAGGTCCTGATGCCTGTCACCCCTCGCCCTTGACTGACATACTAGGCTTGCAAAGTTGTTATTGGACCCTTCTATACCACAACAAGATTCTCTCAACTATGTGTGCAACCTCATTATTTTCATCGTTAAAAGTTAAAGGCCCTATATGTTACTTGCATCAATTTTAGGCAAATGTGTTTTAAAGTCAGAGTGCATGTTGAACTCTGTGAATAAGCTATCATTAATTTCTCCTAAACAAATCAGTCTAAATTAGAGCTCGTCATTAGAATACGGGTCATGAACTGAAATTCAAAAGTATACCAAAATAGAAAACTGCCTCCTACAACAAATGCTCTCAGGACCGGATCACTTCTATTTTTGTAAACTTAAAAAGTACTAGCAACAGTTAGAATTTACACCCCTGATGTGCACATAAGCTCAGACTTTCCCTAGTAAGCATATCACTAATTAATCTTGTCTCAAGGAAACCACATTATTTATAAATAATCCAGATATAGGACATGGCTTTGTGGTTAACAGTAAGAGCTAAACTGCTTGGGGTCAAATCCCAGTCTGTGGTGGGATCTTGGACAAATTACTATTAAAGCTCTTATGCCTCAGTTTTTCCATCTTTAAAATGGGAATAACAACACAATTGTGAGGATTAAATGAGACATAATATACACAAAATCATTAAAACAGTGACTCTTAGAAAATATTAAAACATCTGCTTTTTATTCTATTCTGGAATTGTGCCTATATAAGAAAACTATTAGAATGCAGGGCAGTCATTTGTGCTATTAATCAATAAAATTCAAGCTCATGGCTCTCTCTCCCTCCCTCGTGGCTAGGTGGGGCCATGTTTCTATCTCTGACCAATGAAGGAGTAAAATGAATTAGAGTATTTAAACAGTAGTATGTACCTAAAAGCAACAAATGAACAGGACAAATGAACAGAGACTCATGGACATGGACTATATACTAGTGGTTACCGGAGTGTAAGGGGTAAGGGAGGGGGGAGGTAGATAGGGTAAAGGGGGTCAAATATGGTAACAGAAAGAAATCTAACTGTGGGAGGTGAATACACAGTATAAATATATATATGCCTCACTGTTAAAGTGTACAGATGAAACTTACTGGATTTCGTTGACCAATGTCATCATAAAAAAAAATAAATATACATTTTTTTAAAATGGAAAAAATAAGCAAATAAACAGTAGTATGTGATTCTCCAGAGTACTCTTTTTCTCTCTGGCATGCAACTAGAAATGTTTGATATGGTAGAGCCTGAGTAACTAGAATGAGCAGAGCCTCTCTGCTGCCCTGAAATGAATATGTTACATGAGCAAAAGATAACCTTTGTCATTTCAAGCTACTGGCATCTGGAGAAGTGTTGTTATATAGCATAACCTTGACTATTCTGCAGGAGGCAAGGCAATTCATTATCTGGATATTTCAGATAAATATTATTCTCTATTCAAGTGAATGACATCCTCAGAAATACCTAGAGTAGGATAATTCCAGAAAAGAATAATGCAAAGAATGCTGCCTATGTCAGTGAGGTCACCAAGTAGCTGCCTTGTCTTGGCCTTTTCGGGGGGGGGGGGGCTCTAAAATTCCATCCTAAAGATATTTGGGAAATCACTCTCAAGTTGTCCCTTTAATAAAGCATAAAACCCTGGGATAAGTAATACATAAATCATCAAACCTTTACACAGTCAAACGAATATGTTTATTCAACCCATTTCCAGGAAGAACAGGGCAGTATAGTTTTATGTTGGGAGATAAACTTAGAAAGTCTTTCTCATGTACAATTTAGAAAAGGATTATATGTATGGGGGAAATCATGGAGGTCATTTAATTATGAAAATAATTGTCTGAGATCCATGCTCATTTCATATTTAGACAGACCCAGTTAACTACAGGAACTACTGTTAAGTACTGTCTTAATGACCTGCTCAAGGCCATTTGATAAGCTATTGCAAAACTCCATATCAGGAATTTAACGTTTATACCCTGCTGTTACATCACAAGTCCTAAGGCAAGGGACCAAGAATGGTCGAAGAAGAGGAGGCAACAAAGAGACACATAGAAAGGAGAAGAATGGAGGACCAGAGCAGTGGAAAGTGAATCCATTCCAGAAGTCCAATCTCATCCCTATCAGAGATCCCTGTATCCTTACTTTCGCTTACATGGGATTAGGTTTATATCTTTTATTTACCATCAAGAGGGTCCTAACTAATGGGAGCTTGATTCTTAGAGTCATCACTTGCTAGCTATTTGAAGGTGGTCAATTTACTCAACATTTTTGTGCCTTGGGTTTCATCTTCGTAAAATTATAATAGGGATTATCATCAAAATTAAATAAGACAATGAATGCCAAGTGTTTAGCCCCATGTCTGGCATACAGCACAATGAACATATTAGCTGCTATCATTATTTTCACTGTCTTATTTTTAACTCTAATGGGACCTTTTTGCCAGAGCACCCCAAAAGCACTGGTTGCTTTGTCTCTGAAAGTGTGTGAAACTTAGTCATAGAAGATGTTCCAAGTTAAGGAAAGTCTCAGTGCTTTCTGTGATTCTGTCACCTAAACATCTAGTTAATCTCACACTCTTCTCTGAAAATCGAAGATTGAACTTGAGTTGGGCCCATTGCAGAGGAGCATCTTAGCATATTTTCAGTGAGTCTAGAAAACCTGGATTACTCTCATCTTTGCATAAACCATGTCAACGCACACTTAGAAAGCTACTACTTTCAATTTTGTGTCCTACACACCCACTGAGATGTCTTAGTACCTACATTTCTATGATTTGCAACTGTAAGGTGCAATGCAATGAATGCTTTTCCAAATCTTCCTCTTTTTTTTTTTTTTATTCTAAAACTGACTTCCAGTCACAGCCACTTTCCCAACGTCCAACCTTCCTCGAAAAACAAAGTGACCTATATAGTCTCTATCCTCCAGATTCTTAGCCCTGGGTTATGAGAAGATCTGGCTATCGCTGGAGGAAAGACCTAGAAATATAGTGACCTCAGGTAAAAACAAGAAAATTAAAAATCATCAGTCTTCCATTATGAGCAATTGTCCTGTTCATACCCTCCCTCCTTCTGAATTCTTTGTTAGCATCTCAAGGACAAGGACTATATTGTATTAATCTTTTTATATCTCGGAATTTAGCACAGAGCACGATACACCAGTTGGAAGTAAGGAAATGTTTGCTCACCCAAATTAAGCTTTAGAGTGTAAAATGTGATCCAATCAGATGTTCTCACTGTGGAAGTTGCTAATCTATGAGACTTGGGAAGCTAAATTAGCTTATCCAAGAGGGTACTATTTAGCATAATAAACGAAACCTGACAAGCATCCCAGTGCAAGCACCAATTTAGAATGATTTATTTAGTAAGAAATAAGTGACAGCTGCCACAAGGTACGTATACCACCTGTGCAACTCTGCCATTTCAATGCTTGATTTTACTTTGGTTCACAATTATAAAAGCATGAAAGTGTAGAGTTGTCAAAATCTGAGAAGTTATCTATCCAACACCCCACTTTAAAGATAACAAAATTAGGCCCATGAGTAATAAGTAATTGGCCTCAAGTACAAAGTTAGTGCCAGAGGTACGACTTAGTTCTTGGTCTTCTCATCATACGGAATAGTTTATAGAACACATACTTAATGGTCACTAAAGACATTATTTTGCATGTAGTATAGGTAGTGATTCAACCCTGGTTGAATATCAGAATCCTCTCTGCAGTTTTTAAGGAAGACTCATGCCTGGGCCCCATTCTTAGAGATTCTGATAGTAGAACTAGGGGCTTACTGATAGTTGGATTCACTGCCAATTTCAATAATCATTTCTAATATTTCAAAAATAACCACTTTTATAAAAACATCCAGATTTTTTTGGTGTTAGGAGGTGGTTCTTTTAGAGGAATGTATCCTAACAAACCAAGGAAGAGAGTCCAGGGTCAGTAGACCTGGATCCTGACCATCAGCTTCATGTTAAAACTACATCCAAAAGAAACAGCAGATGATTATATCTTTCTTGGGCAAAAGAGAGTTATAATGTCTAAGCACTGATGCATTCTAAGTATTTGTTGGGCACTTACTGTGTGCTGGCACTACACCAGTCACTAAGGATACAACTGTGAAAACACACAACGCCATAGCCCTGACAGAGCTTACTGTTTTGCAGAACTCCTTAATATAAAGGGATCACAGGAATTGTCAAGTGAGCAATTCTGGGCAGAGTCACATACAAAGACAGTGGATCCAGGAATAGCATGATATGAAGAGAAATGCATGCATCTCCCTACTGATAACTGTTGATTTCTGGAAATGACGAGAGATAAAAGACAGTACCCCAGGGAGGGTTCTCTTTCTGTGTGCCAAGAAACTTAAAGTTGATCTCATAGGTCAGGTTCTCAGACTTTAAGTATAAAATTCCTGAATCTTGTTAAAAATGCACATTTGAAAACACCACCCTGAGAGATTTTTATTCAGTTGGTTGGAATGGAGCCCTTGGATCCGCCTTTTTAAACAGGTGGTGAGAAACTCTGCTGCAGATGAAGCGAGAGAGTCTCAAGGGCAGCTACACATTTTAGAAAGATCGTTGGTTTTAAATGCAGGTCTCTAGGCTCCAACCAGATTCAGCCACCTCTGTAATATTCCCCACCACTTCTTTTGTAACTCTTGTCCAAGTACGGAATTCCATTCAAATACCCAGAATTCATGCTGACAACAACAGCAGCAACAGAGCAACAAAGAAATTAGATGAATCCTGGCTAGTGATTGAGAAGTGGTTTTGTCTACACTATGCATTCAAGTCAAGAGAGGATTGGGGCATAATTGAATTCCATGGAAAAAATTCAAACCTATTTTATTGAATTGAAAAATTTACTGTAAAAAGAGTCAATCCAACAACTTAGGTAAACTCTGACTTAAATAAAAAAAATATATTGCAATCAAATGCATTGGTTTCTGTGCCTTAACATACTATCAAAGAAGAAACAAAACAAATACTTGGAGAGTAAATAAACCCATTAAAAATTCTGGTCACTTCTATAAAACCTCAATGGTTTGGTTCTTTTTTTGCTCCCAAGCTGTAATGATTACTATCTAGACCAATGAACTGTGTTTTTAACTATTAGAAAATCCATCAGCCTACTATGGCACACTGTGTTGTGAGATCGATTTTAAAGAATGTAAGGTACCAAATCATTATTTCAATATTGTTTAAAAATTAATTAGAACTCCTCAGAATTGTTTTTAGAATGTCAGGTTTAATTAACTTATTTAATAGATCCTTAATTTGACCCTCTTTGCAGAAAGACTGTGGATTTCTCAGCATTTAATAGTCTAGTGGGGAAGAGAAGAGTGGATTTTTGGTTTTATTGGAGAGCTGAATACACTCATTGTCTTTTTATCACTTTAATAGTTCTTTGTGTTGCAGGTAAAACATTATTAATTCATGTCCAATGAGAAATATATAAGATTTTTTGATGATGTAGCAAAAATTAAACACTAAAAATGACCATATGAAGAAAATGAACACAGGTCAGTATGCTAGATGAAAACATATAATTCAAGAAAATGGCGAAAAGTATAGTGAGTTTACTTCCTAATAGTCAAAAAGGAATGTCTCTGTTTCCAATTTCATTTCTTTTGAAATTATGAAATAATTTCATAATGTAGAATTTTTAAAGCACTTCTGCCTTTATTTTATTCTTGCCTATGTAGACAGTTGTCATTTAGGATATGTGAATAGCAAGGCAGTTCTTGTCAGTAACGAAAATACAATTCCCTCTCAATCTCTCCCTATTCGTTTTAGTGAGCAATTTCTATAATGCATTAAATCAAGGTTAAGTTTCCCTGTCAATTCTGATCTCTCCTCAGTTGCTCTGCCAGGGGTCCTCACTCCCCAGGCCATGGACTAGTACTGATCCGTGGCCCATTAGGAACCGGGGTGCACAGCAGGAGGTGAGCGGTGGGCAAGAGAGCAAAGCTTCAACTGAATTTGCAGCCGCTCCCCAATGCCAGCATCACCGCCTCAGCTCTACCTCAGATCATTAGGCAATATATTCTCATAGGAGCACAAGTCTCTGGTGCCAAAAGGTTGAGGAACACTGCAACCATCTCAGGAATCCATTTCTCATGCTTCTTAGTGAAACTCCATAAATGATTATTTATTAAACAACACTTTAACAACAAAAGCGGTTTCAATGCAAATTGAATCGAAGTGAAAATATTTTTTACAATAAACTCAGCTTCTTCTATCCTGCAATGAAATTCTTAACTAATCCCTTGCAAACACTTTTTACAGCCACCCAGCGGCCCCTGCCTCCAAAATTAAACAAAGAGAAGCTCCTTCTCTGCAAGATTATTATATGCTCCAAATACTCTCACATGTTTATGAATAAACTTATGCTCTCAAAAATATTAAAATATTACAGATATTGTTACACATTCAGAAGCTGACACTGCTTTTATTTCACATGATCACCAACTGGCTCCAACGGGAGTCAGTTCCCGTGAACAGCCATTATGATTAACACAGCAAGTAAGTTACTGCTTGGGAGATGTGGTTTCTGTGCGACTGCATGACTGGAAATTACACCCAGCTCCATTTGGTAAGATTGTCTTAAATGACTAGGTAGAGTCCTAACAACATTGCACCCCAACAGTATTTCAACTGATGTCCTGAAAGTTCCATTCACCTGAAAAATGTGACAATCCACCCCGAAGAAAAATATTATTATTATGTCATTTCACAAACATTATCACAAACAATAACAAGCCACAAAGAAAGTAGCTATTAGTGTGGATTAAAATTGAGAGCTCTGAATTTGGCAATCCAAGTCATCCCCACATTTCTCCCACTCACCTGAATGCTCCCTAGGCCAAAGAAGATTTCCCCACTTATATGCTTATGAGCTTATCTTCTCCTACCTCTTTGTATCTTGGCTCTATTATTTCTTCCCCATCTTTTAGCCCAAGTCTCTCCCTCAGCACTGCCTTTTCCCCATCAAAAACTCTTTCTTTGACCCTGATTTCCCCTTTAAATAACTATCCCATCTCTCCTTTTGCTCTCACTCCACAAATGAGAGGCAAATGCTCAATAAATATTTATGGGTTAAATGAGTGAAAAGAAATCTATTTCCCTGTTGCTTCATCTCACATTTACTCCTCATTCCACTGCAATCTGATGAAACGACTGAGCCCACTCCTCTACTAAAACTGGTCTCCAGAGGTGGATGATAGCTTTCTAATTAAAAAAAAAAAAAAAAAAAAAATCCACGAGCTTCCTTTACCCTTCATTCTACTTGACCTCTACAAAGCAGTCAACATTTCTAACAAACCCTCATTATTAACACTCTTTCTCAAGTTTCCTTTCAATATCCTAAGTCTCCTCTTAGTTATATTGCCAATCCTCCCAAAACTCATTGATGGCATGTGTTTCTAACACTCTTCTCTTTTTACTCTATATTCTTCTATAGTCTTCCAATAGGAGATCTCAACCAGGACAATTTCAATGACCTTCTCTGTCAGCACCTTCCAAACTTATAATTCTAGATCTCATTTTTTTTTCTACCTCTCAGACTTGCCTTTCTAAATACCTTTTGTACCTCTCTTCATAGATGTCATGTTGGTACCTCAAATTCAGTAGTTCCAAATAAGATCTCAGCTTGCCCTCCCTCCCATCCCTAAGCCTTTCTTCTGTATTCTCACCTTAATGAATAGAAGCACCATCCTCCTGATTACATAATTAGAAACTTCAGAGTGCTTTTTTGAGACTATCTACTCCCATATCTGCAACTTCCGCTCAGCTTTCTGTCCCATTGATAACATCTCTGAAATGTTTCTTGATTCTGCTCTACACTTTCCATTCCTCTTGCTACTGACCCACTGTAAATTTTTATATCTCAATGACATCATTACAGAAGCCTATTAATTGATCTCTCTTCTGCCAATCTCATCCTTCTCCAATCATTTTTTTTTCATAACAATAGACCAAGTTCTCTAAGAACAGAAATATATTTTGTCATCTTTACATTCCCCTGCACAAGCACTCAATTTTACAAGCACTCAGTTTTACAAGCACTCAGATTTACATGGTTACAAATATAAAGAAAAACTTCTTGGCACGACGGTCTCTGTGGCCTACTCTGAACATACTACTTGTCTGATCTTGCCAGTCTAGCCACACACACTATTTACTATTTCTACTCACGTCTACAATCTATTCTTTATCACCTACATCTATGGCTTGGGATACCTGTTTTCAAATCTGCCTACTGAAACCCTACTCAACTTTTAAGGTCAAACTAAAATTCCACCTCTTCAGTTAAGTTTTCTCCAATTCTTTCTTTAAGGAATAATTGCTTCTCCCTTTGTGTATCCTAGTACTTTGCACCTCTTCATAGCACACAATTTATTGTTCCCTGCATTATAAATATGCACGCGAGAGTTTCCTCAACGAGAGTGAAGCAAGGTCCTCAAAAACATCATGAATCTCCCACTATGCTTAGGCCAATGCCTCACAATATAAAGCATTCAATATAAGGATCTTGAAGTGACTCGGTAACTCTCTGTCATTTCATTTTACAGGAGGCCTGTTTAATAATTTTAGTACTATCCTCTCTGCTACTGGCGCATGTGGTCCAAATTACTTAAATGTATTCTGTCCATCCCATGCTACCTCCAGCCCCCCAAAAAGCACTGCCAATGTTAGGTAGTTAGGCAGACATGAGCTATGGGGGCAAAGGAACAAAGACCCAGCCCAGAGACCTCTCAGAGACCTCCCTGAAATACCCATTTTTTTAGTTATAAATCACCCCTCCATCCTGAAGAACAAAGGAGTAAAAAGGCCATAAAATAGCTGGTTTAATCCAGCCACAAACGCTTGCACAGTGAGGAATATTGTGACCTTCTCACCTCAGCTTCGTTATACCATCATTATAATATCATGCCTATGCTCAGAAGTTCATAAGTCTAATTATAACAGACTGAATTCTGGGTAACTGCATGTGAAGTGGGCAGAGAGTTATATAACACCCAAATGCCAATCAAAATGAACTCACATGCCGATCAACTAGCACCACCCTGGTAACCACCCATCACAGCCCTAATATAATATAGATCTCCCTACTTTCATGAGTTTTTAGCTCTCTTTGCTGCAACCTGTCCCTCCTTCAGAGTATACTCTATCTTTTGTTTTTTTAACTCCTGAATTCCAGGGGGCCATAGCCTTCCTTAGCATGGCCCATCTCCTTTTAAACATGTGCATTCAATAAATCTCGCTGATCTGTAATTCTTTACTGAGTCTGCAGGGACCGAAGACCCCCTTCGTGCTGCTAAGGTGAAGGTGGATTTCACATCACCACATGTGCTAACACTAGTACAAGGTACTAGAGTTTTAATTAACTGAAATATATGCCAGTTAACTGAAATATTTTAATATATTAACTAAAATGTCTTTGTAAAACAAATAATATATACGCAGTCCTAACATGAAAATTAAGAATCTAGTCAAGAATTTGTTTTTGCAGCATTAGTCCTTTACATTAGTATCACTCTTGACCTCTGGGAAGAAAAGGAGACTCCTTTTCTAAGGTTTCTATTCCAAGGTACTTACTATGATCCCTGGTTCCATTTTCTAATACACCAAAAGGATATCACAATGGTCACTGTTCTTCACACTTCATGCAATGATCTTACTTCTCTCCACACAACAAAGACTATTTATTAACTAAGACATCTGGAAAAAATATGTTCTCAAAATTCTACTTCTTACTCTCTGCCCATCTTTACATCAGCATGTAACTACAACACCTATATTCTCATCTCAAAGGGGCCCATGGATAAATGAGGTAGGCTACAGCTAGTGGGGACTCATCTGCATTTCGACACGGCCTACAAACAATGGTGGCCTGCACGTACCCCATACGGAGCAATAGAAAATCAGACCTATTTCTTCACGGCTCTATCGAGTAAAGGTGGTTCATTCCCATCAGAGTAAACTCACAAATATCCTTCCTTCAAGATCCTAAGTCTCAAACCCAACATTGGAATAACTGGATTCTATACCGCTTACTTAATAAAATATAATAAAATAACTAGCAGTGTTACTCAGCATTCTTTCAAAGATATGTCTTTGTATTTTATCTTCTCCTTTCTCCAATCTACCACCACCACACACACATACACACATGCATGCAAACGTGCTCACAAAAGTACCACAAACTGATTTGGGCTTAACCTTAACAATTTACACATTTTAAATGCAAGAAGATAAAATGCTAAACTTACAATCACAAATATGTATTGCTTTTTAAAAATAAATGTACTATAGTATGTTTTTGATCACCTATTACTTATTTTCTACAAGAAGGAAAAAGTAAATTTCCTACACTGGTTTTTATTCTGTATCGTAATCTTTAAAAAATTCAAAAACAATAATAGAGATACATTATAGTTTGCAAAATATATTTGAACATGACACTAATTTTTAACAAATTTCTATTTTCTGACTATAAAACGTCTAGTTATCGTAATAAAAATAGTAAATTGTTTTTTAAATGTAAACTTATCCATCTTTGCCATTAAAAAATCAGCTAATTATCTGTGCAAAAACTTCTCAGTTTGATTAGCTCAAAAAAATGACAGCTAATATTAAAAATTAGCATAGTTAATATAAATAATAGAGAAAATGTGACTGCCTTCTATTTTACACAGGGGCTATTTTAGGTTTCACAATTTCTATATGTGTCACAATTAGACCTCCAAATTTACTCGGTTGAATTTTGTTTTTTTAACGCAATCCAAATCAAATAATTCATACAGATGCGTACAAGCTCCAAAAGCTTACTTATTTTAGTGAATATTTGAATTTGACATTGGTTCATAAAAAATAGGATATTTGCTTCTTTTCAATTTGTATTAAGAAATAAAGTTAAAAAGAGATTGAGTCATGTAGATACTCTTACTCACATTTGTATCTTTTGACCCTAGCAAGTTGCAAACATATAGTAGACACACAATTATACACACACACACACACACGCACACACATACATATGTGTGTGTAAGCTTATAAATCAATCAGGTTTGGGGTTTGATATGACCCCAAATTTCATTTATGAAATAGAAAAACAAAGGTAGCTAGTTCAAACAAAGTTGATAGATATCACCAGATACTAACAGTGCACAATATATACAATTCCCCACTTTTCATATAATCTAATCTCAAAGTTTGCCTCCATCCTGACTCAGGACAAACAAAATTTTATCCTGAATTTTTATGTCTACATCAGTCTTTGTTAACATAAACTGAGAGAGCTTCTCTTTTCTGGGAACTGCAAAATTTCATCAAGAGTGGATTCAGTCATTATCTATGACACAATAGAGTCCGAAGTAGAGAAGGGCCTCTGGGGAATCATAGCGATGGTAATGTAGGGTGGCACAAAAACACGAGAATGATCAGTATCATCTCTACCAGCACCTGGTATTGATAGGTGTGCAATACCTTTGTGAGTTACTGAAATTTTACCAGAATCGTTACAAAAAAAGAAAAAACAGTAATTTTCTTTTTTCCTGACTCCTCTATTTCTGAGGAAAGATTATCATAGGTATCACCTTCCTTGTTAAAAGATATGTTAGCTAAAGGGAAAGGTAAATTCTGTATACGTGTAGTGGCTTTTTACGAATGCACATTTCTTTAGATTTATTCGTAGTACTATATTTGTTCCTTGAATTCCTAAACTGTGTGTGGCAGTAACTGTGAGTAGGATTAGCCCCCAGAATGGGCCACTCACAGTTAAAGATCTACTTAGTCATCTTTTTTTTTTTTTTTCACTCTAATACAAAAGATGTGTGTCGGAAAATCAAGCAATTCAAAGCCCAGTTGTTCAACAGGTTATGTTAAGGCATGTTAAAGTTGTCATTCAATTGCTGCTAAAAGGTGGAGCCCTAATCATTGGATTCAGCAACCTGGAAGTCACTGATGAATTTGACGAGTATAGTTTTATGAAAATGATAGTGAAAAAAGCCTGACTGAAGAGGCTTCAGACATTCAAGACAGTATGATGGCGTCCACGGAATGGTAAACCAGATTTTCTAAAAGAGCCTTTTTGCTGCAAACCAAGTAGATCATGAATAATATGAACTGTTTTAAAGAATTGCCGGGTTTGCAGGATCGAAGAAAAATACTCAAGCATCTGTACCACTACCAAAACACAAAACAAAACAAAACAAAAACCCAAGAGTTGAAACCCAAGTAGGCATAACTGTTCAATACCAAATAATAAGAGAAAACAGGGTATGTTGAAGGCAAACAAATGCTGATACAATCATTGCTATTGAAGACTAAGTCTTGAGCCAACTTTCAATCATGTCTTGCAACCTAACTTCAGACCCTCACAACATTTCAAATGCTTCAAAGAGATTGAAGTGGTCCAGGTTGAGCATGCCCCAGACTCTGTACAGAAGCAAATGCCAATCTTTTTTGAAGAAAAGAATTCCCAATTTAGACCTACATTACACCCACAAAATAAGATCAAAGAACAATGAGCTTATAGTAAATACAATTAAATTAAAAATTAAATGAAAAGAACCGACCAAAACAATAAATGATAGTTTTAGACTCCATAAACTTCAGATATTGAAATTAACATTTAAAAACATAAGGAGAAAAAAAAACTATAACTGAAAAAAAAGCAACAACAACAGTGAAAATATACACAAAAGCATATAATAAGCAGTTGGTAAGGAGGTGATAAAAATGACCAAGCAGATTAGAAAAATAATAAAACTTATAGAAATTAAAACCATTATTATTGATATTAAAAACTCAATGACTAGGATAATAGTTTAGCAAAGCTGAAGAGAGACTCAGTGACTAAAAGAGAGATATGAAGAGATCATCCAGAATGAAGCACAGAAAAACATGACAGTGGATGAAAAAGAGGTTCTATGGAAAGCAACCTCACAGGGTGATCTGATCATAAATTCATAACAGGGCAGGTCATGGTGGGTAGTCAAGCTCCAGGACTAACTTCTTTGATGAAAGATTTTTAAGCCAGCCCTGACCATTGTTCTTGTGAACATAGTTTAACACACTTTTGAAATATCAGAAGTAATATCCATGGAAGGTATAACCTCCCTTAAGAAAGCACATAATCTTAACTATACTGTAATCCAATCTCTACCTCGCTTGCTCCCACCCTCATGTAATCTTTAAATTCCCTCCTTAATTCCAAATGCATAAAAGAAACAGCAAACTGTCTCTCTGAAGCATTTAAGATCTTGCTTCCAGGCAACTGTAGTCAATTTTGGCTCAAATAACCTTTTATAAAAGTTCTTTACAGATTTGGACATTCTTATATCAATAGATGTATAATATTAAAGAGAGATTCAAGAGAAGTAAAAGATAGAATAAAAAGCTCTAACAAGCCTCTATTCAAAGTCTAGAAGAACAGAATGAGAAAATGGAGGAAAGGTAACAGGAAAAGATTTAATGACAGAATAGTCCAAAACTGACAAAAGATGGTACACCCACAGATAAAGAAGGCACAATGTCTACCAAGCAGGACAAATAAAAAACATCCATACTACAGTGTTATCTATGAAAACTGAGCACTGAAAAAAATTCGACATAGAATTATTCATTTATTAATTCATTAATATTTATTTAGTTGCTACTCTGAGTCAAGAACAGATGAAAATCACTGCTTTTATGGAAATTATATTGTCATAGTGGGGACAAATAATAAATAATCTAATTAAATATGTCAGATGCTATGAAGAAAAAAAACAAGAAAGATGTTTTTCTAAATTAACAATAATATCATCTGCAAAATTATACAATTTTGTTTTTTCTTTTCCAGTATCTATAACATCTGTAACTCTAGTTCCTTTTTTTTTTTTTTTGCCGTACTGGTTATGACTTCAGTAAGTGTTCAATACAAGAATGATATTAGATATCATTGTTCCTGATTTTAAAGAGATATTTCTAAGGTTTTATTATTTAGAATAATTTTGTTGTAGATTTTGTGGTAGATATTGGATTATAAAAAGTTTCATTTCTTGTTTAGTAATTTTTTAACATAATGATTGCATGTTAATTTTTGTTCTTTTACAAATTCATTCTGATGAGTGTATGATATTCTCTTTAATTGCTTATTGTAGAAATGTTATTCATAAATTTAAAAAAAATTTAACTATCCTTCCATTCCTGGTTACAGTCTTTTTCCTATATTGCTAGATTTGTTTTACAAATATTAAATTTGGAATTTTTGTATCCACATTTTATAATAAAGAAAGGCTGAAGATTTTCTTTCATAAACTGTCCTGTGTGCTTTTGGAGGCACTGTTATACTAGATCATAAAAAAGGAGTTTGAGAGTATTTTCATATTCAGTTCTTTGAAACATTTTCAATATTGAGATGTTTACCTCAAAACTTTTATAGAACTTGCCTATAAAATAATGGTAAGTTACACTTTTCTAATAATTTGTACATTGCTGTATTAGTTTTCAAATATTGTCATAAACTTGTTCATAGCATTTTATCTCTAAATGTATCCTACATATATAGTTATATAGCCCTTCCATACTTAATATCATTTATTTGTGTTTTGTTTTCCTTGATAATATCAACCGGAATTCTCTTAATTCTTTTAGACTTTTCAGAGTCAGGGTTTTTTTTTTTTTTCCTGTTTATTTATTTTTAATTTTATCTTTATTTACTTTCTTCTGTTTTCTTGGCCTTATTTCTTTTGTTTTCTGACTTGGAGAGCTTTATTAAATTTTTTTCAGCCTTTCTTCTTTTCTAATATGAGCATTTGAGCTACAGATTTAGGTTAAAACATGAAATTTCTAATATTTGACTGCTATTAATTTATAAACAATAGTAATTTCCTATGATTTACTTACTTGTTTTCCTCAGAGTATTGTTTTAACAACTCCCCACAACTTTCAATATGCAATATTTTATTAATCAGCTCCAAGTTTAAAAAATTTTTATGATGATTTGTTTTTTGATCCATGAGTTGTTTGAAGTATTTGGGAGTATATATGTAGGCTTTAAATATCCAAATTAATGGGGATTTAAAACTTTATTTTTTCTGTTATTCTTGTTATTGACTTCTAGCTTAATAGCATTGTGTTAAAAGAATGTGAACTGTGTTAAAGAAAAAATTATTCAGATACTTGTTAAGGACAACAAAGAAAGCTTCATTAAAGAAGAGGGCTTCTGTAATGGGGCTTTGCAATAGGGGAGAAAGATTGGACTCAATTCTGAATATAGGGTGAGGAGGATCAGTGGATGGAATATTGCTAAGAGGTAAAGGGGATTCTTGCTAAGCCAACTTGACAGAATTCTTACTAACGGCAGGCCTGAGTAGTAAGATATCAAGGGTGGGGGATTCTTGCTCAATTGACCCAGCAGCATTCTTGTTAAAACAAGACTAAGTGGACCAAGGGCATAGACCAAGGTTGGGGCCTAGTAGAGAAGAGGGCTCAGAGGAACCTGACTCAAGTTTGTTCAAGGAGAGATTTTATGTTAGGGAGTTGAGGCCAATCTTTCTTCCCTACTGTACAACTCAACTGCAGCAGTCCCTTGAATCAAAATCTTCCTTACCTTCTTTAACAACTGTTATAATTTTTTTTTTCCTTTTGCCACTGTATGATCAACTTGTTTAATTTGTAGAAACTTGCTTTATGGTCTTCTAAGTGATTACATTTTTTAAATGTTCCATTAGAGAATATTTTGTATCAGTTAAAAACATGGGCACTAGAGTTGAATGACCTGGGGTCAGATTTCAGCTTTGTAATTATAGACCTATCTCATAGTAGTTTTTATGAGGATTAAATAAATTAGTGCCTGTCAAGTGCCTATAATACTTACTTCTTGGCACATAATAATCACTCAGTAAGAAAATAGCTGCATGACAATGACTGTAAAGAAGAATGTGTGTTCTTCAATTGTTAGATGTAGGAATACACACACACGCACATATATACATATACATTACATATATAATATATACGCTGTATATACACAACCCAAATATACATCAACAACGGAATGGGTAAATATACTGTGGAATACTTGAAAAATAGAATATTACGTAACAGTGAAAAGAAAAAAACAAAACACTGCTACCTGGATGAGTCTTAGAAAATGAAAAAAGCAGGGCGCATTAGACTCCATGCAGTTTGTACCATTTTCATAAACCTCAAAAATAAGCAAAACTAAATATCTATCTATGAATATATATGTAGGTGAACACATATGTTTGAATTATACTGGAAAAATGGGGAAATAAAATTATTAGCACAAACTACAGGATAAATGTTACCTTGGGGAGGGGGAAAGGGCTAAAAATAGGGAAGGTGCAAATAGATAGATACAACAATATTAATCATTTTAGTTCTCAAATTACATGCTAGGTGTTCAGGTGTTCATTATTATGTTTCATATATTATCTATGTTTAAATTATCTTTTGTATATCAACTATTATACTATAAAACATTTTTAAAAGAGAGAATAGGAGGGAAATAGGGCTAAAAGTGGAATTAAGAAAAGATTCTTCTTTTCCGTTTATTTTTTCTTTATTTATTTAATTTTATTTTCTTTAATATGGGAGATAATACAGCACGCTTTTACGCTATCATCCCTTTTATGCTAATAGGGATGATACAAGCAACAAGGGAATGATTGATAATGCAAGAGCCTATCTTTGAAAAGATGAAATCTGATCCAGTACATCAAGGGAGGGGTCCATTTTACAATACAGCAGCAGAGAAAGTTCACTTGTTTTAACAGATGGGAAAGCAGAGTAGATACAGCTAACATATTTATTGATGGGAAGATCATGAAGTTCTGTTCTGAGTAGCTCTATTTTCTCCATGAAATATAAAGCAGGATTATAAGCTGACAGTGAGGTGAGGTGGGTGAAGAAGGAACATAGGAGATTTGAGGAGAAAGGAAAAGTTGAGAAATGATTTGAGAGTAAGAGAGCAAATTGAACAAGAAAATGTAATGAGATATCCTCCTTCTTGATGCATATTCTCTTGATTTCCCCCTCCCTCACTCTCTTGTTCTCCTTTGCTGGATTTTCCTCCTCTAACTGAATATCGGAGTACCTAAGCTCAGTTCTCAGATGTATTCTGTTCATTACGTTTCTATGTGAGCTCTCCTAGTCCATGGCTTTAAATATCATCCACACGACTTGCAAACTGGTATCTGCAGCTCTGCCAGGAGCTCCAGACTTCTATATCTGACTGCCCATGTGATATCTACACTTGGATGTCTAAAAGGCATCTCGAGTTAACATGCTGTTTATTTCTCTGCCCATTCCTCTTTCCATTCATTCAGTCTTGTACAGCTCAGTGGATGACATCACTATTCATCCAGTTGCCCAGAGCAGAAACTTAGTTTTCCCTTGATTATCTTTCTCTTAAGCCTCATGTCAGATCAATCAGCAAGTTACGCTCGCTCCACCTTTCAAAATATACCCCAAATCTAATCCTTCTCACCACCTCCGCCATTACTACTCTGCTCCTAGCTACCACCATCTCTTTCTACATCATGGCAAAAGCTTCCTTCCATGTTAGCTCCACTCCCACCCTCAGTCCACTCTCCATATGCAGCCAGACTGATCTTTTAAACACATAAATCGGGTCACACACTCTCATGCTCAAATGTCTCTATTGCATTTAGCACAAAATCCAGAGTTCTCGCTCAGGCCTGTCTGGCCCTATATGATCTGGCCTTGGCCGTGGCTAGCTCTTTAACATCTCCCATCACTGCTTCAGCCACATTAGCATCCTTACTTTTGCATTGGCTTTCAATGATGGCCTAGAAATTTTTAAGTGATTCACTCTTTTCATTAGGGTCTCAGCTAAATATCAGCTCTTAAAGGTGATATTTTTGTCCAAAGAGCTCTGCGTTCTTCATTTCTTTATTCTGCTTTATTTTTTCTTGATGGTATTTTTTCATGGATAGCATTCTGTTTTATATCCTTTCTGTGTATCTCCCCCACTAGAAGGTAAGTTGTACAAAGGCAGAGATTTTGTCTTATTCACCTTTGTGAACTATGAATAGTGGCTGGCAAAAAAATATATATATTTGTTGGTTGAATGAGTCCAAGCTCATTTCAAAGAGCTTTGGAAATTACAACTAAATTCTCTCTTTGTAATTGCCAAATCTATCTTTTAAGTAATTTTGTTCACATGAAGTTTATGGATTTATGGATCACCGTACACTCTAAAATCAGCTTGCTTCTTAGTAGTAGAATAATCTTTTCTTGAATTGATTTTCCAATGTTTAAACTAACACTGAAAGATTTGGGAGTACCTACAGAAATCACTATTTAGATGCAATTAGCTCATTCAACAGCATCATTTCAAATAGACTATAGAATCACCTAATTTGATAACGAAGTTCCATTTACCATAAAAAAAAGCATAGTTCTGTGGAAGGTACCCTGAACTGGACATTAGGCATTCAGAGTAAATTCCTTATTTAGTGTCTTATTAGTATATAAACCTAGAAAAGCCTCTGTTACTTAATAACTCCATTACCTCATCTGTTAAATAGGAACAGCTGTCCTAATGTAGTATTTCCAGTGAATTCTCTATGGATAAGTATAAAGGAGTAGAACTGGTGAAATAAGAGCTCTATATAATACTCTTTTTTATTAAGATTATTGCAGAAATTATTGAGACCCTTTATCAATTTCTATCTCTTTGAGCTTACAAGAAAAGTGTTCATGAAATTCAAGTGAGTTTAATGTAGATTTTGTAAGAGTTCTAGCTTCTAATACTTTGATAATATAATAATTATGTCTCTGGATCAATAATATAGGAAATGTTTTGATATATTTTTAGGACTCTTTGAGGCACCACAGAAAACAAGAGATGCTAAAAATCTGCATGCAGGTGGCTGTCTTGATTTTCAAAAGAAAAAAGAATAGAGTCTAAATATTGAGTGTGGCTTATATTCCATGCAAAATTATTTAAAAGATTATTACATGTAGAACATATAAATCTTTCTTTAAAATGAAAATAATGATTACTGTATAGCCTCATAGATAAACTAGAAAATAAACTCAAGCTAAATTAACCTCATTTTCTCTCCACCTCTCTATTGAGATTTTTCTTGCCTTGTTTGTTCTTTGTTGTTTGTTCATTGATAGGTCAGCTCAAGGCTATAGAAATAAATATATCTGGGGTTCGATAAGTCAGATTTGCTTTTTATTATAGGTTAATAGTTTGAGAAATATGAGCTGGGAGATAGTACAATTAGAAAAAATTATAATTGGTAAAGGTTAATCTTATAAAAAGAATGAATCCGTGACAGCACAGAGAGCAGTATCTAGTTTTGAAACATTTTTATCAATTACTCAAATTAACATATAAAAATAATATTTAATCATATATGTAAATAATTCAAAGCTGAAAGAGATGATGTTTCTCATCCCAGTAAATGACACCACCATTCATCCAGTTCAGTCCCCTCCCACCACCTGGAATAATTGAGCTAAATTGCTGAAACAAAGAGATCCAAAAATGTAGTGGCTCAAACTGGATAGAAAATGATTACTATCATGCATGAAAATGCAAAAATGAGCAGACTCAAGCCAGTGAGGAGGTTATGACCCACAAGTTCATTCAAGTACCTAGGTTTCTTCTGACTTCGTCTTCTGCCAGCCCTTAAATTGATGTTCAAGTCTGCATGGGTGAAAACTGGATCATCAGCAACCTGTTCATGTTCCAGTCCATGGAAGGGGCTTAGAGTTCAGGGCAAGGAGCCTTGTATAGAAGGGACCTGGATATTGGCCCAAATCCAGTTCATGGTTACATCTAACTGAAAGAGAGCCTCACAAATGTAGACTCTAGCTATGTGGTTATGTGTATGGTCCCAACCCTTGGTGGGGTAGATGGTATTATCTCTAGAAGAAAGAACTGAGACATGGAGACTAGCGACAATTAGTGGTTTCTGCCATACATGTTCCAAATTTCAATCCATTACCAAGTTAGGTCTATGTGCCTCCTATATATTTCACAAAACTTCCCATTTGTCCGTTAATCTCCATCTTTACTGTCATAGGCTTTGTCTGAGGTATCATCATCTCTCACCTGTTTCACTACAATAGTTTCCTAACTGGTCTCCCTACATTTGTACTATCCTTTGTTCCCTAATCAATTGTCTTCATTACAGACAAAGGGATAATTTAAAAATGCAAATCGAATCATGTCATAACACTGATTAAAATCTTTCAGTTGCTTCCTATTGCTCTTAGAGATCATTAACAAGAATGCCAGAGTCCTACATATTTGACCCTCTCTTCCTCTAGTCTTACCTCTCAACTTTCTTCTCTCTCCATTCCCCTCCCCCACCATTTTTCATACTCCAGTCACATTTGCCTTCTTTGTTTCTCATCCATAGAATACTCTCACCTGCCACAAGAAGGAACTTGCTCATCACTCTCACAAGAATGTTCTTCATTTGCCTCACTGACTCAGACTGCTTGCTCAGGTAAAGCTGCCGGAACCACAGACAATGGCATATACCCTATTATACACTGTCATGGCACCCTGTAATTTTGTCACTGTTGGTAATTATACACTTATTTTTGTGATTATTTGAACTGGGGAAGTCCACAGCTTCCATTTTGGCTTGCTGCTTCCAATGATGTCATCCCATATCTGTTGTGTTTCTTCCCTGGGTGCATGTTTCCTCTCAGCTTTAGAAATTGACAAGGTTGGTCTGGCTTACCTCAGGGACATTTAATTATAGACTCTGATAATATTAGCTTCCCTTTTTTGTTCTTTTACCTAACCTCACCTCTAGTCATCTCCCTCAGCTAAGATTCTAGGTCAGAACTAACCAGGATAGCTAGCCTGGCTCCATTTTTTTTTTTGCACCACTCCCTTGGGGTCTTGGGTGTGGACTAAGGATTGAGCTTGGGTATGAATATTCACCTGTGGGAATATTTCCCACTTCTATAGCCCTCCCATGCCCCTAGGTATATTCACTTTATTCAAAAGATAACTGAATAGGCCTTTCTGGTCTGTGACATTTATGTTTATAAGAAATCTATTTCACCCAAGGTCTGAAAAGGTTTATTTTGCCTCTCAGTGGTCTCTCATATTGATCCAAATTTCACTATATTTGGCTGATATTCTTTATATGTGCTTGCCATTATTGTTTTCACTTGAACACAGAGTTTTCTTCCCTAATTTTTATTCTTCGGGGGTTTGGCAGAGGGCAAGTTTTTTCATTTGTTTGGTTGCTGTTCGTATTAGTTTCAGGGAAGAAAGTAGCATTAAAATGGCTTTACTCCATCACCTTTAGCTAGAATTATCTGCAGCTATGAGAAAACGTTAACATGCCAGGAAGACATGTTTGCTTATTCCATGGCTTCATACCACCAAGAGAATGCTTGCCCCAGTTTAAGAAGCACCTTATAGACTTTTAAAATAGAATCCCTCCCCCAATAAATCTGAGAATATTACAAAATAAACTATCTGTGGACTTCCCCAATAGGTTCACACATTTTCTAATGAGAAAAACAGCCTTTTATAGCTCACGTGGGGAATAAAATGTAGATCCCCAAGCCTATGAGTAAGCACAGATCTCACATTATGGTACTGCAAATGCTTTCTGTGTGCCAAGCTTCTTGCTTTCAATTGCTTTTCTCCAAATACTATATAAACACCTGGCATAGTGACAGGCACATATTAGGTTCTCAAAATGTTAATTCTTTCTTCTTTTTAAGGCAAGAAGGAAAAATGCTCTTATTTTTTTAAAAAAAGCTTTATTAAGTGCCTACTATATGCTAGGCACGGCGACATGACACCAGGGACCCAGTCTACTAGGGGGGAAAGACAAGTAAACCCAAAAGGACAATCAGTACAAACAGTGCTGTGATAGCAGAGGATGCTTTAAGAAAACAAAAGTCAACCTTCTCACCTGTTATACAATGGGAGTGCTGGAGAAGAGGAATAGGGCTCCTAGAGGAGAAGATGCCTAAGTCAAGCTCTCAGACTTGAGAAACAAAGAGTAACAAATCACAAAGAGAAGCAGAAGGAAAAAGTATTCTAGGTTGTGGAACAGTATCCTCATCCTATAAACAGCCTAGAAGCGAGACCAGGGAATATTCTAAGAACTGTACATTCAGTGAGGTGGAACAACAGAATAGGAAGCAAATGGCAGGAAGTAAAGTAGGAGAAGAATCAGAGCCCACATCATTTGCTTCAATTCACAAACACCTACCACAGGCACCTACCATGTATCAGATACTGAGAACACAAGGACTAGGACACAGACTCTACTCTCAAAGTTATAATCTGATGTGTAAACCGAAAATTTTAACATTAGGTGATAAGAGAGATCAAATAAAGGCACTTATGTCGCCCTAGGAGAGTCAAGAAAAGATTCATATTATCTGTGTCTTAAAAAAACAAGAGATAACCAAAGGTTGGTGCCATAGAAATTAGAAAAAATATTTCCAGCAGAAGAAAAAAATAAGTGCAAGTTTGGATGTGATCAATGGCATGTTGTATAGGACATCAACTAAACAAAGGCTGTCCAATGTTTCTAGGGTACAAAGCATGAAACAGATATTTGGTCATAAGACTGAAGTGAAAGGAAGGAAAATGAATGTCTTGCTAAGAAACTTAAGCTTTATCTTACAGGCGATGCAAAACTACCAAAGAGTTTTGATCTGGGAGAAACATACGATATAGGCTGATCGCTCTGATAACGGTACTGATAACGGATTTGAGGGGGACAGGCCTGGAGGCTTGGGTGACAATTCGAAGGCTATTGTGATAGTCAAATAAAAAGATTCTGAGGGCTTGAACTTAAGAGATAGCAATGAAGAAAATAAGAGGAGTTTATTAATTGGGAATGTGCAAAAATGAGGGAAAAGAAATCAAGAATAGCTAATTTTCCAAAAATTAAAAAAAAAAGGAAACCTATCAGACATTGTTGAGCTTATTTGTTTACATTATATTTATTTCTATCAGTCTGTGATCTTCATGAAGGAAAGAACTGTGTTATTTACTTTCCAGGGACCAATCCAATGACTTCATAAGGTGTGCACTCAATAAATATATGAGGAATTAATGAGAAAAGAGCAAAGGACTGGTGGAAATGGAAAGTTTGGTATTGAACAGAATGAGTTTGAGGATCCCTGTGGAATTTCAAAGCAGAAATTTCCAGTTGAAAATAATACAAAGTTTAAAGCTCAGAAAAGAGGTCCAAGCGAAAAAGAATTAGATTCCATTAGAAAAGTAGAAGCCATGAGAATGGATAAACTCAGAGAGTGAAAGGAGATACTGGCAAAGGAGAGTGCCCTGGGGATGTAACTTAAAGTTTCACTTCATTCGACCAGAGGATCAGGAAAATGAACAAATTATGCAGATCAAGATCCAAGAACAATCAGGACATCTGCTTTTGCACTCCCTTTTCCAACAAGGAAGCTCAGTAGCTTTCAGAGGTTATACGATTTGCCCAAGTAACATAGCCAGCACCCAAGCCCAGGTGCTTTGATTCTGTCCTTCTGTATCTGCAATGTCCCATCATCGACGCATCATTATTAGAATATGTGATGTATGATGCAAGGGCAACAGTCACTGCCGATAAGGTATCTGGGACCTTTTAAATGTTCAAGCAATATCATAGTAATTATAACTTTAACACATTCTTATATATAAGCAGTGCTCAAGCATTGTTCCTAAAACCAAGAAGTATAAGTAGGAAATAATCCTTGGGAGAGTTGATTTTATAACTGAATTTTTTGGGTAGCAGGTGTTCTTGAGAATAAGGGCAACTATATTAAAAATAACAGCTCCATATACATAGAACATAAACTACACAAATTGGCCTCACTGAATATACATTTGGTGCTGTTCCCTCCACATGAACGAGCATTGCCACAGCAGCTCTGAACATTTGCTCTTGAACTTTGGAACTCTGGTTATAAATGGGGTTTGTAACGGTATGATAATGAGAAGCCGTATTTTAAAAGAGATCATTATTAAACTGCTATGCCTTAATTTGGGGTTGCCTTCCTATTTCCGCCCAACTTTATTTGGAATGAGTTGCAATTTCTAACCTACTACTAGTAACAGAAGCTCTGTGTGATTAAGACAATAAATATATTCACAAAATGTAAATGCAGCTTTTGGGGCTTTAAACATCTGCTCTGAAAATAAAACTTTTACAAACACACAGTCATGGGCAAAATAAAATCTTTCTTCTACAACATTTTTTATGGAACCGAAAGGTCTGAAACACAAATAACGGTCTCTTCCTAAACCCAATGTGCAGATTTAAGCTAATTCTCATGTAATGTTGGTCAATTATATGAGCCGTTATACAGCTGCAGGGCACTCTCAGTCTTCTGCACTGCTTTAGATAAAATTGTTCAATGGGGCTAAATTCTACATTCAAGTTTTGGTTATGACAGGATCTATAAATTGAAATATCCCAAAATCGCTGCTGGTTTTATTACTGTTTTTTATTGGCAATGTTTCACAATAGAAACAACCTCGTGTCAACATTTAGTAAATCTTCGCCCTGTTTATATTTTCTATCCTAAAAATACAATACAGAAGAGAAACCACATATTCAACTCCCTCCTAGTTTGGTAGTTCTTCATTGTCAGCCAGGAACTTGAGTAGCTCTTCCATTCCTACATAAATTCATTACCTCCTTTAAAATTGGTTTGACATCCTTGAAAAATTACCCAAAATATGGTAAGAGTTTTACAGATATTTATCACCACAACATTAATAATAATAATAATAATAAAAACTAGAATCAACTCAATGTCCAAGCATAATGGGAATGATTACATAAAGGCTGACAAATCGATTAAATAAAATATGCACCATTCTGTAGGATGGTTACACAGAATATATATATATATATATACATATATATATATATATATGTAAAAAAATGTTTCTGGCATAACAAGTCTTCACATAAACCAAAAGAAGTCCATTCTCTGATGCTTTAATTGAATCCACAGATGATTGAGCCACATTACTACTATAAATCATGTTTGAAAATAGTTTTTAAAATTATTACCTGATAGTTTTCATTTCTGAGAGTTTTCACCTCACTCTTCTCTCCATAAGACAATATTGTTTAGGTCACCTCCTTCACATATTGTTTTATCAATTCCTCATAAAATCCCAAAAGATGAATAATATTATTAGTTAACTAGAGTAGTTATTATGTGTGGCTTATCCCAAGACATTGGGTATATTTAATTGCCTTTGGGGATCCTATTCCTACAGGTCAATCCAGTCACCAAATTTTACTTGCTACAGTGACTAAATAACCCCTTTTCTAGCAAGAGAAAATAAAAGTCCTCATTTTTGAGTTACTTTCTAGATCAGCATTGACCAGTAGAAATATAATGCAAGGCACATGTGCAAATCTTGTATGTGATTTTAAGATTTCTAGTAACTGCACAAAAAAAGTAAAAAGAAACAGAGAAATTATAAATTTTTTAACTAAGTCTTTGAAGTCTAGCCTGTGTTTTACATTTACAGATCATCTCAATTCAGATTAGCTACATTTTAGGTGCTCGACAGCCACATGTGACTAGGGGCCACTGTCTTAGACAATGTAGTCGAAGACTGAGTGATTGTGAGAGAATGTTGAAAATACTTACATAAGGTAAATTAGGACACAATAAGCATTGCTCTGTAACACCATGAGCTACTTAAAACGATAATCCCATTTACGTAATTCGGCAGTAGATTTTATTACCACTCCCAGTTGAAAACATAACAATTTTGTTTTCCTTTTTCTTTTTTCCTTTTTGGCCTATCATTTTGAAACCAGTATGTGTGTGACTTGGTGAAAAAAAAACATTAGCAACTCTTATGGCGCATAATAGAATAAAATATTATGCCATTGGGGTAAGATGTCCTGGTTATGAGATAACTAAAAAAGTAGTCAATGTATCCTACGTCTCAAAATGAAAAATTGCAGTTCAAAGAGAGGCCTTCAAGGATGACTTGCATGTGTTCTAAGCACCAGAAACTTTATCTTTAGAAGCAAGTATTTATCACCACCAGTTCATTACACATCACACTACAGGTATTTCCACAGTTAGGTGTTTCTGCAAGAGCAGCTAAGGAATGACCCTGGAAAAATAAAGGCTTTTGATAACAACCAAGCTTTCAAGTCAATTCTCAGGATAGATTTAAAAATAAAATTAAATGAGGGCCACAAGTGAAACTAAAAGTTTCATTTTTCAAAAACCCCAGAGCTTTACTTTACAAAATAGTTTAAAAAAAAAAAAATCCAACAAGAGAAGAGAATGGGCATGCAAGAGAAAACAAGTGAATGTTTAGTTGTGTCCCCATGAATGTTTTTCACCTGCCACCACAGCTAAAATTAGGCCTCCACATTTGAAATAATCTTTCCGCAAAAGCTGGTTTATGTTATAAAAACCCTTCTGGAACATAACAAGAGAATTTATAGTCTAAAGAGGACGACCACAGTGAAGGAAATAGGCATCTAAATTATTTTATAGTGTGATGACTGCCAAAATATGCAAGGTGTGCTGAAAGCTCGTAAAAGGGGCTAGAACCCAGACACGAGGGGGAAGGTATGTGACGAGGTCAGCTTCCTGGAGAAAGTGAAGCCTAAGCTAAAGCTACACCTGGGTAGGTGTTAGCCTAGTGAAAGGAGCTTGAAGCACAGGAAACAGTGGTGAGAGAAGCATGGCATGTCAAAGAACTGGGAGAAGTAAGGGAGGCAGCCGGAGAAATGAAGCTGGAATGTGATGTGCAGGGACATGACCTCGAGGCCCCTTATAAACTAAAGACTCAATTTTGAGAATAATGGAGTGCTACTTCAGTTTTTGATTGACTGCTTCCGTATTGACCGCTGACCTTTTTGGAGTTCCTAGTTTCTAATTCCTTGAAAACTCCAGACCTAAAGCATTTTAAAAGGACTTCAGGGGAAAAGGCAAAAATTAATTAAGCACAATTAATTCAAATACAACATTGGGGGGTGGGGGGAAGAAGGCTCAGTCAAGTGCATTCATCCGACTTGGAAAGTTAGTGTTTTCTCTATGATTCCTTGAAGATCCTTCCACCTCTCCCCCGAACCCCTACCCCCGTTTCTTTTTTATGGCCTGTCTATGGTTTCCTTGGAGTTTCATAAAATTAATGGCTTGTAACATCTCATTACAACACAAGTCTAAGGGCACCTTTCTCATCATTGTCTGAATCCCAGCTTTAAAGGAAATCCCAGGATGGAAATTTTCCTGAGAGATGGACCTTTGTTCTTTTTGAGGACTTCCTTTTAACAAGGGAAAATTTTTTAAATCCCTCTCTACCTACACATGCACACACACACACCTGAATCAGAACAAGGGCAAAAGGAAGGGAGAGAGGAATGGCATCAGAGCTTTCAGGATCATTGCCTCTACCTGACCATCATATCCTTTTTCTCTCAGTGATGGCTGAGAAAGCACAATCCTCAATACAGCAATCATCCTCTTGAGAGCATGCCTCTTTTTCAGATATTCTCAGTTTTCCTTTTCTAATTTGTGAAAGATATTTCTTCTCTCCGGCATTCCACTACTCTCTATTTCACATTAATTTACTGTTGCTGACTGCCTTGAAGTGGCAGCTTTTTCTTAGCTCAGTCTCTAAACCCTGCAAGTCATTGCTTAAGGCCATTTACTCTTACTCTATCCTTAGGGAAGATTAAAAAAAAAAAAGCTAGTTAACAGCCTCTGTCCCAAAACTCTGCACATTCTTAAGAACCATAACCAAGAAGCCACTAAACCTGTTATTCTCTGATCCATATTTGTAATATCACTTCCTAAGCATTTTAATTTTCCAGCCCCCAGTCTGTTTTGTGGCATGTCCTAGAAAGTCTTCTCAGGCTCTTCATATCCCCATTAAGCAGAGTTGGGTGAGATTATACACCACACTCTATTAGGGCTCTGGTTATTCAGGACAATAGACAGGGTATATATCCCTGGGATAAAAAAAAAAAAAAAATAGTGAAACTCAATATGATGCCAAAAGGAACTGAATGATGAAACTACTGGGCATTTATTCTTCTTACTCCTATGCCACTGAGAATAAAGCTCTCAAACAAGATCAAAAGATCAAGGAACAAAACTAGAATAAAAAGCGCTCATGGCAAAATTAGGTTACCTCTAAGGTGAGCTATGCAGGAAGAAATGTACCAAGCACCTGTCTGTAGTACATTTCTCACTCAGTCATGAGCACCAACTTAATTCATTCTTGAGAGAAGGAAACCAAGGTATTTATAAATGCAGAGCTGTTTAGACTTGCGACTCATTCTGCAGAGTTAATAACATTTTTGAGGGTTCATTAATCTCGACAAGCTTAAAAAATACATTTTCATGTTCTTGCTCTTCAACTATCATCTTTACAGTATATTTTTACATAAATAATTGGTTATGGCTCAAATTAAAATAGCTTTGACAATTATCAAGCAGGCTAAGGGTTTTTGAGCTTGTGCTGGGATGTGAGATATCAGGACCTTGGGGTGCCTCAAGACCATGTGTTATCGTATGATAACATTCAACTCACTTCTTTCTAGGACCATAAAATCCAAGTTTTTCATCTAACAGCTGAAATGACTGTGTTCCATTCAGATAATATTCCCTTGCTGAAAGGTTAGTCTCAATAGAATTTTTCCGATTAAAGTATAAATGTGGACTAGGATTTGTGTCCCTGGCAACCTAGGTGTCCTCAAAAATATTGCAACCCTGTCTTCATATCACAAGTCCAGTAATGCTTTGCAGACCATTTTGTCGTCTGTATTTAAATCTTTCTCTTTACAGACTAACAAGTAGAAAGCCTTCATTCTTACAAATATTATAATCGTTCTTTGTGGCATGCACTAAAGACCTCTGGTGTGATGAATTGTCATCTCCTTCAACCTCTAAGGTAACTGGCTATAAAATTATTTTATGTTCCTAGTAATCCTAGTCCTCCCGTAAAAATACTAGCTGTAATTCAATGATGGCAATAGTATTATTCATAAAGCATTCAAACAGTGCTTTCCAGTCTTAGAATGCCATCAGAACTTCCTGACTGAATTACAGTCTAGCATTCAGCTGGGTGTCCTTTGTTTCTGCATGAAAATTACTCATGAGCATTTCCAAACACCTCAGGGGCCTAAGTGGAAGTTTCAAAGAGAGAGACACTTTGTATGCACTTTGTATGTCCCTCGAAAACTTCTTCAGGGACATTTAAGAGCCAAGAATTGGAGAAAGCCATTCAAGTTAATGCTGATTAAAATTAAACAAACAAACAAACAAACAAAGAGCTCACAAAATGAAAATGTATAGGTAGTTTTCCAAAGAGAAAAGATGATATCTGAAGATATTATTTCATTTCAACTGGCTGGTTTCCAAAGTAAAATTTCTAAACCGATGACACAAATTTAGACTAACAGCATCAGCTAGTTTTGGGTGAGGCAGAAAAATGGAAGGGGTTTTGTTTGTTTGTTATTGGGAAGGGGGGCTTTTTTGGTGCTGTTCTTTGCTAAAAACACTTATCTATATGCCATAACCAAAATCCACTCAAGCATAGGTGTTTCATTAGCCTCTCTTCCATGGTTCGGAAACATCTGTGTTTACATTCAAGAGACTATAATTTTATAGATGACTTTCATTGTATTCGGCTTCTCCGATTCTAGCATATAATCAACACTTTATTGTACAAGCTCTTTCTTTGGTTTTAACCCTATTTTTTTCTCATGTATTTCCCATAATTTTATAAATTACCTTCCTTTTTAATAAGAATATAATCTTTTCTTCTGAATTAGTCTTTTTAGACTTTATCCAATGGCAATACATCCAGCCTAGCTGGCAGTAGAATATTTAATACTAAGTAATGTACTGGTCTTCTAATTACAAACTCTCTGGCTCTGCAATGTAGCTGTGTCATAGAGTCCAAATATTTTAATCCTGATTCAGTATATACACGACGTATAGACATTACTTTGTTTTACATCTGTATCTCAGACTCTGTCTTTCCTTTAGACTTGTTTTGTTTCTTCAAAACTATGCTAATAAATTGTGAGCAGATTTGCGGCCTCATTGAATATTTAACACTCCTTCATTAAATTAGTTCACTGTCAATAGCAGATTTTATTCTAGGATCCAAGGGGAGGAAAATGGTAATGATCTGATAAACAGAAAAGGTAAAAACCTCAAACAATATATATTTTGATTTCATTATCATAATTCTGTACTTTTCACCATTTCCTAGACATATTTTGTTGATAGTAAATTTGTGCAATCTTGACCTATTAGATGCATTTTATGTTTCATTATTAAATAAAGTCATTTAACAGTACACAATTAACCTAAATTATACATGCTCCAGGATAATTATCCTTAGGTATACTTAAATTCATCCATTGTAACACATTGTTTTCAATCTTATCATACTAATTGTTTCAAATAGACGCCTAAATGCTAATATTCTCCATTGACTTTAACATTTCCTGGATTGATAATAAGCAAACTGAAGTTATGGTCAATCAGTAAACTGAAGTTATGATCATTCATAAAATTAGGTCACTGGCTAATCTTTATAGTAGACACATATGTGTGACTTTTGACTAGAATGTTTTGTTTTGTTATTGTCAATTAGTAGGCCAAGTTATTTATAAGTTCACTTTCTGGGGCCTAGAATTATGTGGCTCAAGCACATTTTCAAAATGGCAATACAAGAGAGAGCCATTATCAGTGGAATTTTATACCTGAAGTTCTCTTATTTAATTACACATTTAATCCATGATCTTAGTGGGTAGTTTTAAAAGAAAAATCCAGAAACTTCTGTTTTGTACGGACCTTGTGATAAACGATTTTATTGTTCCTTTTATATAATTTGGTTTATAAGGCATCCCTTAGTAAGTGGAATTTTAAAATAATCTGAATTCTTCCAAAGTGCCACTCTCCTAAGATGGTCCTACTAAGACCTCTGGTAAGAGATCACCGGCAGTTCAACTGCCTGCATAAAATACCAAATGGCATCAAATAAAAATGCTATGGATCACCCTAATTTATTCACACATCAGCAGGAAGCTAAATGAAGAGAGTGAGTTCTGTGTCCTTTCCTACTTGCCCTCCATGTCATCTATGAAACAACCCTTCATAAGGCAAAATAACATCACTAATAATGATTTTATGCCTCACCTCTTAAATATTCACACCTCAGCAAGAAAGCAAATGAAGACAGTGGCTTTTATGTCCTCTGTCTAAAAGTGTGTTCTCAGTATCATTTGAGGAAACACTTTCCAGAGACAAATAACAATCAAATAGCAGATTTATTTCAGAAGATGGAAAGGCAAAATGAGAAAGGTCTCTAATAGAGATTTTCACAGACGAGATTTGGAATGATCTCTTTTGCTACTCCTCTTGGAAAGAACCACCTCTCCAACAGCAAGGAGATTAAACTCTTCTGGACAAATATCATTTCACTGGCTACTCAGAAAGATCTACTTTCTTTCAATAGTGTGTGCTTACTTATCCATCCAGAATTCCGTACTACCATTCCTTCTTCTAAAATATCACTGATACCCTATTCTCATTTTAGCAGCTTCACCAACGTCCTTTCATTAATGTCCCTATTTTCACTGCCACTCTAATACCTATTTCTCATTTAGAACACTTAGCCATCTCTGAATGTTTCAGAGGATGTGAATATGAAAACAGGAATAGGAATTAGGGATCAGAAGATCTTGGCTCTACTCAGAGCGGCAACACAGCATATAAATTAAGAGTGAGCACCCAGAGAGGTTAAATATGTTGATCCAAATCCCAGCTTTACCAATCACTAGTTGTGTGAGGGTAAGAAGCTTATTTAACCTCTCTGGGATTTTTCTTACCAAGAAAATGGGAATAAAAACAATACATAGCTCAAAAGATAGTTATCAGTATTAACAAAGTAATAAATGAAAAGCATTTAGAATCATACCCAGTAGCCTAAGTGCTAAATACATGTTGGCTATTATTACCAGCACACACACACACACGCACACACACACGCACACGTGCGCACACACACACTATGACTATGCAAATGGCAACAATCTCTCATGTTTCTGTTTCCTTGTCTGAAAAATGGAAAGATTAGATTAGGTCTCTCTAAAATTCCTTCTGGTTCAAAAACATCAAGAGTTTGAGTGTAATACAAATCTTTTTTTAAAAAAAACTCTAAGACTAATAGCAATCTACTCTAACTCGCATGAGGGATGAAAATGGATGATCATAAAAGAAACGTATGGCACAGTCCCTACCCTTAAGAATCTTAAAATCTTTTGTTTTAAAGAGTAAAAATGTTTTGTTTACTCCCTTCATATATATATTCTTTTTTCCTATATTACTTGATAAGATTTTCAGGAAAATCTTAAATACTCAGAAAATTCGCTTATAGAATAAATGCTATGATAGATTACGAAATGATATTAAATCACAGGATATGTTAAGTTTACCAACTACATAAATTTGAAAATTGAAAAATAAAATTTATGATAAAAATATAATAAATTACATTTTCATTCACATTCATTTCATATTTCCTGAGCATCTACTATTTGTTGGGCATAATAATAAATTAGAGGAAGCTAGAATACGAGCATTTTGAAGAGAGAAAAGGAGAGATGAAACAAATGGCTTGCCACCTCAGGACAGGGGGAAAAGAAACTGTATTGGCCTGACAGCCTGAGGGAAAGAGCGGTGCTACTGCAGAGGGTGATTAGTTGATCTAAAATCATGAGGTAAAGAGGCTCCTTGGGTATCATTAAAAAATGATCGCACCTAATTTGGTTCCCAAATTAATATATATCATTTAAAACTACAACTGCTGCTGTTGTTGTCTACGTCCTAAACTGCAATAAAAAAAAAGAAGAAAGAAAGAAAGAAAGAAAGAAAGAAAGAAAGAAAGAAAGAAAGAAAGAAAGACAAATCTTAAAGACATCTTGTTCCTTAAACCCACAAATTATCTAAAAGCACAAAGGATAATTAATTGAAAAGTTCTCATCAACTGGAATAAGATGAATAGTTATGCTCTAACTGGCATCTAGAAAATACAATAAGAAACATCCAAATGGGGACATAAACAAGATCCTGGAATCGAAAAATTGCTAAAATATTCAGGGGATTAAACTCCCTCTCTTTTTTAAGAGGAAAGAAAAGAAAATATTATTTTTATTTAAATACTCTTATTTACAAATTTTTATTTCAAAAAATCATATGTGAATACAAGCTAATTCTGTTATTTTAAAAATAATAAATACGAAATGAGGATGTTGGGTTAGATTATTTCTAAGGAAACTTCTAATTCTAAAATTACATATGCTTTATCTAGTAATATGAAAATGCTTGGACATTTTCAAATATGGTATTTCCTCCATGAAAGAAAGTTTAAAAAACTTTACTCAGGACAGCAAATAAAATATCTGCTGCTAAGAGAATCTGCAAAATTTGACATATCTTGATATAGACAAGAAGATTATTTCACACCTAAGTCAATCAAGTAAGTCTTCAAGGTAATTTGTGCTTTAAAAAAATGCAGTATGGGACATGTGTGTGTGGGGGGGGGGGAGGGTGCGATATAGAAGGTATGATACTGATGACAATAGATATATAGTTTTGGTTTTTCTTTTAAATGAAAATAAACAAAGCTTAATGAGGCAGAATTCAATAGAAATAAAGCTTATTTTACACTTTTCCTATTAATTTGCCAAAATTCAGAGACAAGAAACACAAATAAACGATTTACCTTCAAAGAAAGTAGCGTTTGACCTTAGAGTCAATCAGTCTTTTTGAAAGGCAGAAAGAAGCCTTTTAACTGTCAGATGAAACTGTCATTTTCTGTTCAGAATGCTACTATTCTTGATGTTGTATTACATGTTAACAATATACCTAGGGAAGCCTTAATTACTCGCTTCCTTTATGCTTCCCAAATACAACATGGAAATGAGACGTCAGTTGAATTTAGGACATGTGGAGGCTTATTTTCAAAATGACAGAAGGTAGTAAAGAATGCGATATATTTTGTGATAAAAGTGTGCAGTAGCTAAAGTTCAACAGTAGGATTCTGGACATCTAGGGTTCAGTTCCAGCCCTGATACCAGGATCATTCATTCAGTCATCAAATATTTATTAAACAGCTACTATGTGCCCCTTTCCCTATGGAATCTTCAGTGCCTAAGAGGTGGGAATAGGGGAAAGACAAAGACTAAATTAATGCACAATCATGAATTGTGACAATGAAGAAAGAGACAATGTGTAATGAAAAAGAATAACAGGAAGGATTTTGATGAGTGGTCAGGTAATGGCTTTTTAGAAGTGATGATACTTGGCTGAAACTTGAAGTATGAAAATGGAAACAGTCTTGCAAGGAAAACAGCTCCAGGCACAGAAAAATGCTTGTGCTGTGGCCCTGAGGCAAGATGGAGTTTGGCACATTCGAAGAATTTGAAGAAGAAAAGTGTGAATCACACATACAGCCCAGAAAAAGACGTCTTGTCTAAGACTAATAAATTATCCAGGGCCTCAAGAAATAATCCACATGAGCCAGCTGCAGAGTTGATTCAGATCTCACTGAACTGTGATTACTTCAGTGAAGCCCTGTGTCAAGGAGCTCTTGATTTTTGACCAAATCTAAGTAAAAGTAACAAAGTACTACTGAGCAATTTCTACATGAATTTGGAAAAAAAGTGTTCAAATAATCTGGATTTTTAAAAGTCACCAGTCTCTCGTATTTAATCCTCCAGATTCATTCTTATTCAATTATGTATTAAGGTGTTGGCAGTACCCAGAAATACTTGAATTTTTATCCTTTTCTTTAGAATGAAATTACTTATTTCTCCAAGACAAACTCTGCCATGTGATAGATAATGAGATGCACGTGACATTTCCCTGTAATTATAGCACTAATTTGTATGTTCTATGGTGAAATGATGTGATGACATACATAAAACTTGCTAAAAATGTGTATAATTAAGTTTGATGTCAAGGATAGCTGACTAGACCAATTCTAAAGCAATGAGAACTGCTCTCCAATACAAAATGAAAGTATCCTCCATTAGTGAAAATAAAACCAGGATTTATTCAATAAATTTAGAGAGTAGCAATAACAATAAAAATTCATGTGTGTGAAGAAGAGATGGGTCAGAGAGCTTTAGTGGCATGAAAATATTCTCAAAATTTCTGCTTCATAACTCTTGCCTCAATGACTAAAGTGTGTTTACAACCAAAACAGTTGAATGAAAAAGAGACACAAACATCCAGCCAGCTCCTAGATGCTCTGTAATCATTTGTGCACACACCATGACCATGGATTATAGAATACGAGGTCTACAGCTAGGTTGTTTGTTTGTTTGTTTGTTTGTCTGTTTGTTTGTTTTTAAGATAAGGCTTCTTTAGGCTTAAGCCCTTGAAAAATCAGAAACAGCATTAAAGAAGATCATCTATGTTTTGGCAGATAGAAACTTCAAGGAATGGCCTGTCTGTGTCAATAAAATCTTGATCACATCTCCTTTTGTGACGGAGTGAATGAACAAATGAATGGAGTACATTTGGCAAGTCAAAGAAAACAAAAACAAAAGATAACAGAAAAAATCTTTCAAAGAAGCTGACATAAAATAAGTAGATTTTTATATCTGAGGAAGGATATTTAAGAACCAATAACTTAAGTCTTCAACTTTTTTTAATAGCAGATTTATTCATTTTTAATAAGCAAAAAAAAATCATTTGTAGCTACTAAACCAAGAATATTAATTCTTTACTCAGCTTAATTATATACTAACCCATATGAAAAGTTAAAGGAAGAACATGAGACCAGATAAATTATTACATACTGAATCTTCCTTAGGGTATTTGAGCACTAATAAGGATACTAAAATTCACACTCATTAGAACCTCAACTCCATATGAAGACATTAAATTGTAAAACATTTAATAAAATAAAAGAACAATAAAGAAAGTCAATAAAATGTCAGGAAAAATAAACAGTGAGACAACAATGCCACTATGTAATATTTATCTATTATCTTAATGAATAATCTATTCTTCCTACAAATCACTACATAAAAGCTATAATTACTCTGATTTTCTCATATCTCAGGCAAAGAAAGGTTGAACAATCATAGGATATCTAAGAATATGAAAGAATCATTATCAGTTACACTTATAAATAACATAAGGAAACAATGTTACATTTAACCACTGATATTAAAGTATTTGTCCTTTTAAGAATGGTTATGCCTTTAATAGTGTTTTGGGGTATCTGTGAGTTTCCTGATTCCTTATGTTCTTCACCTAGAAATGGGTTCTTTCTTTCTGGGGTTTCTATAAAAAACGCTTTGGAATAAATGTATTTTTATGTATGTATGTATGTATGTATGTATGTATGTATGTATGTATGTATCTATCTATTTATCTATCTATTTATCTATCTATTTATTTATTTATTTATTTATTTATTTATTTATTTATTTTAGTCAATGGGACTGCTCTCTCTATTGAAGTAATGTTTTTATGAAAAGAGCATTTTTCTACAAACTGTTTCATGTTACATTTCAGGTCAACATCTGAAGGATAATTATTGAATCTAGTTACTCAAATCCTATTTCATTCTCACTGTTGTTATCTATCTAATCTTGCCACTATTGCTTATTAACGAACAATTTGGAATAAACGCTTTAAAATATTTTTAGAGTTTGATTCTCTCCCAAAATTAAGCTATGTGTCCCCACACATTAGACACAAACTTTTCTCTCTCTCAGTCTCCATTATTTTTACCTCCCCTTCAACATTCCTGACCACGTTCACTCCATTATTCTAGATGTTCAAACAGGCAGAAAGCAGGGGTCAGAGAGACAGGATGAAACAGCATCTAATATTAAGATCTCAGAGATATATTTTTTCAAAAAATTAAGAAAGTATTGTTATTAACAGAGGAATGTATCTATAAGGATAGTCTTAAATGCTTGAGTCTATTTTGGTGAGACTATACCTGCACTTGGCCAACAGAGGTAGTATGGGTGTAAATAAGGTGTAATATTATAGGTGAACTACAAATGAAACATTAACAGCAATTTCTTTTTTAAGTTCAAATAATATTTTAAAACGCTCATGCAAGTTTGTGCTGGGAGCACAGAAAAGAAAATTAATCCTACCTGGGGAGGTCAGGGAGAGATACTGTTCTAGGCGAGCATAGCCAACACCAAGGGTGATCTTGATATCCAGCTCCCCTTTCTTCCTTGCCAGAGAGTCCTGATTTTGTCCAATGTCTACTTTCCCTCTTATTTTTCAAAAGTAAATCCTTCTAATTCAAAAATCATAGTAAATCCCATTCCCCTTTCTAGGGTGTGGTTTAGTCAGGGTTTACCATGGCACAATCCTAGCAAAAAGCTGCAGTAAATCTTCCCCGTAAGTCTGCTGGGCTTACGGGGAAGATTTCCCCACTGAAAAACAGACACATAAGAAAAGATGTATCTTTTTTCAGCAGGACATTGTTACAACCAGTTGCAATGCTATCTTGCAACTACAAAATAAGTTAGCCTGAGGTCAAAACTGCTATACTGAGGATCAAAGTTTTTTCAAAGGGCAAGAACCTGAGTTCTCAATAATGTTGATGAGATTTGAATTAACTAACCCTTGAAAATCTAGGTTCCATAATACATTTCATTATTAAGTCATGTGAGCTGGGGATTTCCTGTTACTTGCAGTTGAAGGATGAGTATGAATTTGATATACGGAAGGAGAGCAAAACAGGTATAAGAAACTAGATATATAGAGTAAAAAAGTAAGAAGGAACACTTCTATTGGATAAAACTGGGTAAATAAGTCCACTTTTGACTTTTTAAAGAGTTTTCTGGCTCTGCGATGCTTTATGTTTTCCCCCAAAGCATATGTAATCATCCTTAGAAAATGTGTAGAGTTCAGGGCAAGTACCACAGAGTTTAATAAACTCATACACATGTGCATGCATACACACATGCACACACATACTGTATTAATTAGAGTTTGGGTACTATCACAGGGTCTGCAGGAAAATATCAGGCTGTATGAGGAAATCAGTCGCTTATTTCTAAAGAAAATTTATTTTGTCTTAAAAAGAGAAACAGTTTAAAACTTTTTTTGTGATTATGACAAGTGATAGTCAGAATGTGCGGTTTTCACGTCTTCCTTTTTAAATGCTACCTGCAGTTTTATTTGTTGCTACCATGAGAAACACTGGAATTTATTTTAGTGACTTAACAGTGGTTAAAAAAAAAAAACTATCTTGAAATACCTTGTAGCTGACTGGACACAATGAGTATGTTACTTGTTTTAATGAAAACAGGGATATACTAGGCCCTGAGGTTGATTTCTCCACGGAGGAGATTTTTGGCCTGCTTTGTTCTTTTGACTCGTCCTTCAAATATCACATTTGAAAACACCATGTAAGGGGGGTGATGTGCCAAGTCAAATTTTCTTCCTTGAAATGCACATCATGTGTAACATTTCAAAAGTCATTCATGAATGCTTTTAAATTATAACAACTAATATACAGATGTATTATTGAATTGTACACTTGAAATCTACATAATTTTATTAACCAGTGTGACCTCAATAAATTTAATAAAAAAAATAACTAAATAAATGATAAAAACTGAGAAATGAATTGAAATCATCTAGACTGTCAAAACCTTAGTAGCATAACGGAAATATTTTCTGAGGTTGTACAAGAAGCTTTCTCTATTCAAGACGGCATTACTGAGGTCCACTATTTGCCAAGTGGCTATCACAGTATCTGGCACAAAGTAGGCATTCAATACAAATACGTTGAATAAATGAATAAATGAAGATTATAAAAATAAAACAGTTCCTTACCACAAAGAGATTACAGTCTAATAAGGGAGAAATGCTCAGATATAACCATAAGGCAAGGTGATAGATTCTGTAAAGAAAATATAAAGTGCTAAGAAATAAAGAAGTTATTAAATACATATAGCTAAGACTAAGGAAGACTTAGTCATAAATGCAATAATAGAAATATACTGCTAGAACAGGATTAGAATCAAGAAAGGGTCATGTTTCCAATCTGGGAAAGTAAGAAAAACTCTTCTTGTTTATTCAACTCTTCTTCTCCTTGTGTTACTAACAAATCTCACCTCCATCTTGGCTGACCACAGACCCAGTCAATAATGTTACTCATCCATTGAGCACAGTGGCTTGGATGAGGTATGGGCAAATGTCCAAAGTTAGAAGGATCAAAACCCTTCCCTAGGACTTTAAAATTTGGAGTTGGCAAAGTAGTAATCTTTATTATATGGTTGCAAAGTTCTTCATATTTAAGCCCTGAAATGTCAAAGACTATGGCTTCATCATATGAAGCGGTCTGTCTGAAGTAGAATAAAATAAAGACAAAATGCAAATAAATGGAAGAAGTGATATGAAAGAAGTGAAATGGAAGCAGTTATTTAGGTTCCTGATTCCAAACACGTCCAGCTTCATCCTTGCCCTTCACAATTACCTGAGCTAATTATGTCCCTTTTTTTGTTAGATTTTTCTGTTAGATTTCTGATTTTTGAAACCAAAAGAACAGTAATACATACAATACAGAGGATCTCAAGCCTTTGGTTGTGTCTGACAATTTTTTCCCCACAATTAACCCTGGAAAGGATTTAAATATTACATGTTCAGCCAACTGTCAAAAAGAACAAAGGTATAATTATATACATTAGTATATGTGCAGTATCAACTTATATGTAGCTAACAATACAGCCTCAAAATACATTTTGCAACAACTGACAGAAGTGTAAGAACAAATGATAAATCGGCAATGAAGAGAAAAGCTATCAGAGGAAAAAACACACATTAACCACAAGAGTACAGTAATTAGATTTACAACAGAATCATCACCCATAAGAGAGAATAGAAAAAAAGAAAAAAAAATGTAATAGCTCTTCAAAATCCTGAGGAAAAATAGCTTTTAATATAAAAATTTATACTGAGCTAAACTGCCATCTACAAATAAAGATAAAATACTGACATTTTCAGATATACAGTGACTAATAGACTATAAAGCAATCATCTATTATGGTTCGTAAGTAACAATGATAACTGTAAAAAATATTTATTTTTGAGTATTGCTATATTTAATTATTAGTGACTGCCAAAAAGTAAACTATTTTAAGTGTTTAAAAGTGAAAAACTAAAATTCTAGATAACAAAACCAAGAGGGAAACACGAGAAGAAGAATGCTAATCAATGGGTATTTAAAGCAGCTAAGTAAGGTTCTTACCATGTTTGGGGGGAGAGGGGAAGGGTAAGAATATACTCTAACTTAAAATTGTTAGAAAAAGTTATGATTATGTATAAATTAAGACTTCTATTTCTTACAATATGTTGGACTGAATAATCTGAAAATATACCACTCAACCATTCAACATATACTACCTGAAACATAGTTTTTGGGCCGTGGTCAGATGGCATGGAACATGAACATTGCATATACTCAGTGTGAACTTTCCCTTTCCCACACATCTAGTCTTAAACATAACTAAGTCAAGGAACCAACAATAAACTTTCATAATAAAAACTATTGAAATATTAGCATCATCTTCTTAGAATTTGATATTATTTTATTCAATTTAATCATAATTTCCTCTTTACAAATTTGAACCTTATGTTGCATTTGTAAGATATGCATAGGAAAACATAGCATTCATACTGGTTCTTAAATCTGTTTTCCTCAAAATAATAGCGATTTTCAAGTTTGATACTAACATTTTAATACTAGTACAGTTATTTTTACTTTAGTCTTCAAAAATATTTTCTATTTTACTAATACAATGAAAGCAATTCAATCGGTCTATGTTTTTCTATGCAAAGGGACTAGTCAGACAAGCTCAGGGGAAGAAAGTACATGTTATTATCAAAATCACATTCTTTAAATCAGCAGGTATGCAAATTTTCCTAGAAATAAATTTAATCTAGTTTCAAATATGGACTATTTTCAAGATGAGAGAACTCATTCATAGTTCTGCAAATACATTTCCTCTCTCAAATTACAAAATTATATGCAGTACACTGAAAGTCAAATTTTCACTATCAGCAAATATAGTTAAAACAGGTTTGCCTAGTGTTTTGAATATTTGTCAATATATTTTATACACTCAAATAAGACACAGGAGCTTGCAGATGCAGCTAGGTAGTCTTTTGATGTTCTACGTCTCTTTCTGCTAATGTGATGGCAGGAATATTTTTCAATACTTTTTAAATTAAAGTAAATATACTCATTCCTTTGTCAAGCGTCTAGATGTGGCCAATGTAAATATGCTTTAAAAATCATAAACCACTACGGTAGAGAATAGCTGGCTACTCACCAAACCATTGCCCCATTTTCCTGGGCACGCAGCTCTACTACACTTGCCAGCCTCCCCTGCGGCTAAGCATGGCCATATAACTTAGTTTTGAGTTATGAAGTGTGAGCAGAAGTGACAGGCCTTACCCATACATACAACCCTCCCATCCACTATCTTGTTGTCAAAGCCCAAGTGATCTGGGAAGCCATTTGTTAAAAGTGGCCAAACAACCGATGCCAGGATGTTCGAATGTGTAAAGCACAGTTCCTCAACCCTGATCTCCCCCGCCTCCAACTCACAAATACTACATACCTTCGTGGACCTACATTGTTACTGTGTCAGCAAGAAATATACTTCCACTACATTAAACCATGGCAATTCTATAGTTTATTTGGTATAGCAATTTGTTTGTTGGAATCGATACAGAAAATCATTCCTTAAATTGGTACACCGTGATAAAACATTTGATAAAACTATAACCTGCAAAAACCTGCAAGATAGATCAGGTACCCACTTGAGCCTGTAGCTCTGCCCAGGCAGAGATTATACTTCTCAGTCTCCCTTGTAAATTAGTATGGTCTGTGGCCAGCTCTCACCAGAACAGGAGCGGAAGTGATCTTTAATGGCACTTTCTCCTCTCACATCTTCTCTACCAGTGTGATCTTAGACGCTATATGTTTAAGATGGAGGATTTATCAAATAGAAGGTACCTAGGTGCCTGAGTCACTACTTAGAGGATGATCAACCCTACCAGTTATGAATATGAGGAGTTTTTTTCTTTATATGAAAAAGATATAAACTTCTACCATATTAGAACCATTACACATTTTTTAGACTTTTTGTTACAGTAGGTATCTTAACTGATAAAACATTCTGAGACCCATTTGTCAGAATGAAGTAAATCATTTATTCTCATTAACACAATTATTGGTAAAGTTATAGAAGACTGGTGACAGAATCTTGAAAACATCAAATTAGTAATCATTTCATTTCAAAATCAGTATGGTGGGTACAAAGATACATTCAAGTCCTACGAGCAAGTGTATAAATCAGCACATGGTACGCAGTGAAATATCAATAGTTTTTATCAACAAAAACAACAGGAGAAAGGTACAATTTTGATGTATCAAATAAGTGGCAAAGTTCAATACTACACACCCACACACACACACACACACACACACACACCCATGCACACATTCACATGGAGCTTCTCTGAGTTGACAGCTCCTTTCGAAACCAGTGGCAGCTCAGTACCTGACATGTCTTGCTTGCCTGTAGAGGGAGGCAAAATTTGAATAAGACTAAACAACACTGATCAAAGGACAGAAAAATATTTTGCCTGTATATTTGACAGCATGTTTTTAGCCAGCAGCACTTTATCGTTGCCTCGTGGGAAGTCTGAACTCACATGAAATTAGTCAATTATGGTACCAACAACCCTATGGACCATCAGTTAATATTAATGCATGAAGAGGATAAAGATAAATTTAAAGATCTCTACTTTTTGAAATGGAAATTTAATTTTTTCAGCCTGCAAAATGACTTGGAAATAATTACTATTTTCAAAAGTGGCTCAAAGTGTACTTTAACATATTTTTAAGCAAGTGCCAACATTATGATAGAAGGGGCTTGGCACTGGGAGGTTAGGAGCAGAGGGTTCTGGCATGCCCAGCAACTTTCTCTGCTGGCCCTCAAGTTACTCAACCTCTCCTGTGTCCCAACTTCTGTTCTGGTTCATACTCTTCTTGCTTATCTCATAGGGCTATTCTGAGACTTAAATGAGATAAAATCACTATGTTAAAGTTAGAAGTGTTATATATCACATCATGTTTTATTCAGAGCAACACTCACAGCCGCAGGAATAGTTACGAAAAACATATAGGCTTTTCCCTAAATAGTTTCACAATATCTCAACTTTCTCAACGTTTCCTCTCAAGTAATGTTAATTAGGTCTTCTCCTTGATAATGTTAGTACATATGAATAATTTCTATTTGTGGACTCAAAATCTCAGTATTGGAATTACATTATCTTTGAAAAATTCATTAATTCTTACAAACCCCTGAAGTAATACATATTCTGTTCAAATTGTCCATCTGTAAAAGCAAGGTCTCACATACTGTCAGCATTCTCACTCTGCCATAATATTTAGGTTACAATGAAAGAGAGAGGCTGTTCACATGAATGGCCATAAAACTACTCCAACAATAACGTTTGGCCAGGCTAATTCATCTCGGTCTGTGGCACAGTACTACTCTGAGTCACCAAAGTATCAGCTAGAAAAGATCTCTAATGTGTCTACATGGGTATACTGAAGATGTGAAGATCTGAAAAAATATATGATATTTTAAAGAGAGAAAAATTTTTTAAAGACTCTACTTCATTCTTTCTCTCAGGATGTCATATATTATTTCCCTAAACACTGAAGGGAAAGTTTCTGTTCTTATCCTTTTCATTTCTTACCTCTCAATGATTCACTTTGAATACTTTTATGAGCCAACCAAACCATATAGAAAGTGTTTATGACTCTAAATTGGCAGTGACTTGATATACGTGTGTTTATATGTGTAATAAAGTTCTCTTAAGATAAATATAATTAACATATTAATATATTTCCATTTTCCCCAAGGTTTCTTCTATTCTATAAGTGGGTAATTCTTCCTTTTATAATTTTAATTTTGGATCATATAAAAATATGTAAAAGTAAGTACTGGTGTTAGAAGTTAAAATAATAGCTACATTTTTGGAAAATGGTCATAATTGGGCACTGGAGGAATTCCGAAGGGGGTTAAAATGAATATTTCTTAATGTTAGTGGTAATTATATGATTGTGTTCCTTTTGTAATTAATTTATCATTCTGTACTCTTGTAACATGTATACTTTTCTAATTTCTATTCTATTTTTGATAGGATATATATTTCAATAGAAACATTACAAAATAATAGTTCAGAATACAGGAGTACTAAAAATTGGTTTTGCAATCACTATGCTAACTCCATATCTATAATATTTCCAAAGTTTTACATGTATAATGTAAAAACCACAGAAATACATGTTCTCTTATCCTTTTGCTTCAACTAAAAAATCTAAAATTTCTGTGTAAAGCACAAAGTAAAGTATGTCAGTACTGGAATCTAATTAGAAACCAGTATGTGTAAAATCAATGTGGAAACTTGCCATAACGGTTTGAAATTAGTGCTAAAGCATCATATTCCTTGCCTTCTACAGTAAGCAAAATTTTTCTGTAAGTAAAAAAAATACCTTTATATCCCCCCTTCAGTTTGTCAGAGAGAATGATTACTTCCTTCTTCAGATAAAGAAAAGACTATAAGTATGAAGGAAATGAAATATTCTGAGATTCAGCCATTGTTGGGAGAGAAGTTAATAAAAAAAAAAAATTAAAAACTAAAAAGAGGGAAAAAAATGCTGAAGTACGAATTTGACCTATGCCACATATTTGACCCATCGTGGGGTTATCTGAACCCTCTGAAGAAGCCTAACTAACTCATCCTTGCAGAATTAGTAGAAAACATACTTCATAATGTCAAAGCGAGGGGCTGGAGGGACTGGTGGGATGCTATTTGCTGTGCGATATGGAAGTGGCATGGATAGACTGACACACACCTTCAGAAGCTATTGATCTTTCTGGGACACACCAACAAACCATGCTTCACTCTTGGTGTTTCACAGAGAGATGAAAAACACTATCAAGGGTTATCTAGAAACTATTTATGCTGGCAGAAAATTCAAGACTTTGGGACCCCAGCTTATACTTTTACCCGAAATTCAAATTTGAGTTTGGGAAAAGAGAAATGAATGGTCATGAGATTACAGAATGTGATTTGGATTTCTGAGATTGTTTAAGATATCAAAATAATAAAATCTTCAGTGGGAACAAAATACTCATCTCACAAAAAAACATGTTTGCCCAGAAATTTATAGCTTTGATCAGGAAAGTTTTAAACGTGAAATCAAAGGGGTGAGGTAAAAATGCTCAGTTAAAACTATAAAAATAGAATGGTTACTTTGGAGGACGTGAATGATATTGGATTATTTGCAATGGAGGAGATGCTTAATAATTTACATGAGAAACCCATTTGTAAAGGAAGAGGCAGAAATAAGAGTTGTGATCTGAGTCGCCTGTACTCCAAAGCACAATGGGTTATAAATTCAAGATAGTAACACAAGAAAATAAATACAGTTTTATTTATTGAATCAGTAATTATTTATTAAATGCTGATTATGTATTAAGCTCTGCATTCCAGAAAGAAAATACAGTGCCTGAGAACTCCGGTGGCTGAGACCTACAGTCTAGTGGTTGAGGTAGATTGGGGAACTAACCATTATAGTATTTTAAATACTGTTAGAAATACATATGGATTTCTATGAAATAGGAAGACATAGGGTTAGGGAAAACTTACTAGATAGAGTAGGGGGTCCTTGAATAGAGTCAGAAAGAGCTGGAGTGTTTTAAGCAAATGAAATAATGTATTTCCCAAACTTGATAGGATAAATTTGCAACTACATTCCAGAGATGAAAATGTATATCTTAGTGAAAAGATATGTGGATTGCAAAAAATAGCAGTGCTATGGGTAAAAAACTTGAAAGAGCATAAAAGGAAAACGGAAGAGAACTGACACTATTCAGAACATATGCCACTGGCCATTTGGCCATTTGGAGAATGTGAATGTCACACTCCTGATACAGACATTTTAACGCAAAAAGGGAATGAAAATTTAGATTTACTGAATGTCTACCATATAGCTGCTACACACTGTGCTAAGCGCATTTGCATATACTGTCTCAAAATATGGTACTTATGGGGGACTTCAAATATCTAGGCATTTCAAAGTTGTCCATTTGCTAAAATCAGAGCATCTGATAAATTCTCTGTGTGTCTTGAGAAGAGTCCCTGTTTGAGAAGTCAGAAGAAAGAATAAAGATGCCTGCTCTCTAAACCCAATTCTAATCAGCAAAGATCAGTTAATTAGTTAACAAAATAGGAGTGGTAGAAACATGGGGGAAAATACACAATGTTATTGTAGATCTATTTCAATCAGGGAGAGGAATGTTAAATGTAGTCAGACTTGCATTCTAAATATAGTCAAACTTGTAATTAGATAGTACTTTCTAAACTTTTCAAGTACGAGGACTTTTTTTTTTAGCATGAAACATGATTTACAGACCTTCACATGGTAATTATATCAGTTACTTAAAAAATATAAAGACTGTATGTATGTGTGGGGGGGGGGGAGAATTGAACAAACAATGTTATAATAAAAGCAATTGTGATTTTTAAAACTTGCTTGAATATTTTTCCCCAAAAAAAGAAATTAGGCATGCAAAACAACATAAATATAAAGCACAGAAATTTTTCTCAATTGAACAAATATTATTTGTAAAATCCACTTTAATATATTCTCAGTACAGTCTCATCAGCATTATTTTTATAAGTGATGTGACTAATGTGCACATTTCCGAAACCTACTCCATATAGTGATATATATAAGGTTGAATGCCCGCTCTTGCCAGCAAAAAGTGAACAATTTTTCACTTTTAGAAAGTACATTACATCTTTGAGGCTAACCTGGGATCATTTAGTAAATTATCTTTTCCAAGCACTAAATAGCAACTAGCTTCAAAAAGTTAATGAACCCCTTAAAAAGCAAGTGATTTACTCCTTTCTCACCAGTAAGGTCAAGCCAGTCTATTCATTAATCCTCTCACCATTCAAGTGAGGCCGGGAAGAGACACATATTATAATCCCAATTACATGACTGGCACATTAAAGTCCAGAAGTGCTTACTGACTGGCACAAGGCCACAGAGAAGTTATGTGCAGAGCTGTGACAGGAACTCATAAGCCTCTGAGTCCTATGCTTGGTCTACCTAGCAATCTTGTTGATGTGGTATGGCTTGGTCTCAATAAATCTGAAAAAATGTGCTCCTGTAAATAAGTACAGCTTGCATGAAAAATAAAAGCTTTAAGATACAGACTTCTCTCTGAAAATGTAATTCTACTTCAAGGAATTATTTTATAAATAAATAATGAATGATTGACTCAAAATTTGTTTACAACCAGAAGATTTTCAACATCTAAGATAATTGAGTGAAGTTCAATAAATAGTACTAAAACCAGAAATCCTTTTCATGTAATATTAAGAGAATCAAATTTGCTTTGAACCTAGGGCCCCAAAGATGGCAATCTGCAACCAGGTTTAGAGCAAACATAATTAATCCAAGTTCAAGTAGAATGACTGACTATTTCTTCATCTCTGCAAATTATCATCCTGAGTTTTTGAGGAGTCTTGAACCCAATTTCTGGTTAGCGATTCAAGTTGATTTATACAAACATATTAACAGTGGAAACTTTTATCCAACAATCATTCGACAATGATTTGGTGACACACACTGTCTTGTTGGTGTTCTAGTATGTGACTAAACCAATGAGTTCCTACTGTCATGAAGCTATGACTTACCAGGAGAGACAATCAAATATACATACAAGTAGACATTACAAAAGGCAATATAAACCAAGTAGAAGAATTCTAGTGAGCATTAAGATTGCATAATAGGGGTAGAGCATAATTACTCATTGTAATAGGGTATAAGTGGAGGAGAAAAAAGATAAGATTCTCCTGAGAAAGACTGAGGTAGAGTTAATTTGGCAAAGAGAAGTGAGGAAGGTGATGGATATCTTTAGGATCATATTCCATATTTATGTTTCCCACATTTATCTTATGCCAGTAATTTCACTTTGCATTATTAGAAAAATAAGAAAATTTTCTATTAAAAAATATTTGTTACCTTTTCCTATCTTATTTTTATTACTAACTTAAATGGGGTGATTACAGTATTCAGAGCTCTTTTATCCATTATCTCACTTAATTCTGTGTGATCCTCACAAGAATTCTATCAATTAGGTAGGACGATACTGTAAGGCTCATTTCACATATGAGAATCTTGAGCTTAAGATAAAAGGACTTGCTCAGTGTTACCTGGTTAGTAAACAGTGAAGCCAGAACTGACACCTAGGTCTTCTCATTCCCAAGTTCAGTACGATTAGAGAAAGACTCAGATCTGAACTACACAGATAATATTAAATAGAAAGGAGATCTATAGTTGGTGGCCAACATTTATAATTTTGATATAAAACTCATCTTGGAGCCTGAATTAAATAACTGGCATAATACATTTCCCAATGCATTTGTAGATGTATACTATTTTAATGAAGGAATCATGTTTATCAGAATCCAATAATTTGGTTTCTCAAATTCAGATTATTGTTAGACATTTTATTCATAGAGCTCATAGTCTAAGGATGTTATAACGTGAATCTTTGTCCATAACTTTATACATTTTTACTAGATAATGGATGATACAACTACTCTATAACATAAAAGCTTACAATAAAATATGCAGAATTTATGGAAGAAATATAACAGTACTAATGGTAAATTTAGAGCTTATCTTAAATGGCATAAATAAGCTAAAATATATATGTCTTCTTATATACATCTAAAACAATTCTAGTTCATTTAAATTCCTAGTTAAGTTGGATCACCAACCAACCCCTTGAAAATGAACATTATTCAATAATGTTGATCAGTACAAACTAGAGGTATAGGAGCTGTCCCAATTTAGCATACAAAAGGGAGCCTTTGAAGGAAAAACTGTACTTTCCTATTGTCTTTTCTTTTGATTGAATGATAAGTATATTGAGTCTTACTCTAATTTTTAAATCATACTATAAAGGACCACTAAACTATCATTTTCTATTCAAATTATAATTTTTCATTATTAATATGAAAAAAACTATTTATCTTGGTTGGCTCTTGTCTACTGTCTCTTCTGTTATATTTACCAGAACCAATAATCATTAGCTAAGACTTAATAGCTCTTCCTTCAAGCCTAACCTCTGAGGCCTTCAAAGCTGATCCACATTCCTCTACACTTGCCTTTCAGCCAAAATTTGTTTGTCACACCATTCTGAGGGGGACAAAAGTTGTAAAAACATGTCGCATTTCCAGTGAGTCAGTGTAGCTATTATGTACTCAGATGCTCACTCTCTGTGTGCTACAGGAAATGCTGATGTGGTATCCAAATGAAAAACAAGACAGAGTGGATGAGCTTCTTTTCTTTTTGGACTCCTGCCCTTCCAATGGGAGATAATCGGTTTAACCTCTCTCCTTTACCAACATAAATTTGATTTGAAACAGAATTATTTTGTGGTACTAAATTAAGTAATTAGTATTTTCAAACACACATTATCAGAAAGCATACTGATTGCATCAACTAAGCCATTTATTTCAGACTTTTGATTTAAATATCCAATTATTAATAAAGGTGAATTATTTTGATATACTTACTCAAGGCCAAAAAGCTACACTGATCTATAAGGACAAACTGAGACCATATGTCCAGTACTATTTGGGGGCACCTTTTATAACTGAAAAGAAAGTATGGTGTTTGGGTACAGAAGCCATACTTTTATTTTGTTTGAGTTATATAAATGTCTTTCAGGTATATGACTCTTATAGATAGAGAGCAAGTCATAAAATAGACATGGATAACATCAGAAACATTTTTAATACCAAAAGGGACTTTAGAAATTATCCAGTCCAATTTTCCAATTAGTAGTTAAAGGCCACTATGAAAAACCCTTGGCTATTTCCAAAATTTTGGATCAATCTGAAATCTGAAATTTGGTATCAATCTTAAATTTTACATACTATGGTTTTACATGACATTCTTTCTATATGTAAAACATGAATTCCCCAAACTCCTTATCTAAAGCATGAATTCCCATGGACGGTAAGCAACATCTGGGCAGTGAACTACTTGAGATCAAGGTTTAAGACTGTTCACTCATGTTGCATAAGTAAATGAATAAACTGACGGAAGAATGCAAGTTCTGTTAGACTATGACCAGGGCAGTTACTATACATGCTCACTCACCTACAAGCTGCCAGCACTCGGCACAGTACATGGCATGGAGTAGTCCCACAATAAGTTTTGTCAATTTGACTCTTTGACCCTCTCTTCTTGCAAGCTGGGGTAAGAGCTCTTGAATAACCATTTTTATCACATGGAGTGAAATTTTTAAATTTCAAAGTGGCTCTACACAGTTGCCTCCTAAATATCTCACCCACTGCAATTTTCTAAAATAGTCAGTTCTGTTCACTGTCCATGGGAAAAAAACTGGGTGTGGCTCTATAAATAATCACACTTAGAGGACCAGCCTGTTTTTGCAGGTCTTCTTTGAAAATATTGATGAATCTCTGAATGTAAGCCAGGAAACATCTTAACAGGAGCAACATGTTAGGGAAATTTCCTTCTTCAGTTAGTCTTGTTTCTAAGTGAATCTACATTTGGAGCTGCTGTTCCATCAGTGACTACAAAAGCTGTCCTTTCCCTGTCCTTTCAATTTTACTGCTCTCTGTGAAGTCTACATAGGATGTGCAAGAAGCCGCTGTGGAAATTCAGGAACATAAATGAGCAGAGCCAAGGTGAAACACATATTAAATACAGAGAAAGAAAGAGAGAGAGAGAGATGGAGAGAGATACAGAATCCCAAAGCACAACAGAATTTGAAAAGGACCAGCTACATCAATGAATAAAAAAAAAAAAAAAAAGACTTTACGACCTAAGTAAGTCAAAAAAGAGTGACGACGGAGCAAATAGCACAAGAAAACAAAGGAGAGAATGCAAAAGTGGAGAAGAAAATGGCAATACACAAAGGGTTGGTGAAAAGAAAGAGATCAAGAGTATTTATGTTTGGATGACTTTGACCTCAGTGAGACAGCTGACAATAGGTTTGACCTGCACATGAAAGAAGTGATCTAAAATATATAGAAGGCATGTCATACAAAACAAGGTGGGAACATACAGAAATGGAATAAAACAAGAAGAAACAAAAAAGTGGAAAGGAAAAAAATAAAAAGAAAATAAAATCATAAATAAATATCAAAGAGAACACTTTACAAACATCGATGATAGTCACCATCTCTTCAAAAAGTTGATTTTCAATGATGTATTTTCCTGTCCCCACAATCATCCAGTACCTATACCAAGTCCAGAAATTGCTCTCAGTTTGGATTCAGAGGGGCCCGTGAAAGCCAAGCAATAATTGTCGTCATCCCTTCTATTGGATTTCTCTGAGATTTCCCAAATATCTTAAAGCATTGACAATGGGAGTGGTGATTAAAGCAAGGAGTAATGCAACCACCTCTTCATCTCCGGGAACCATATATCCTAAGTCTTGATCCTATAGGATCTTGAAACAAAAGGTATAAGTCAGACATGTATTAAAAGGAATTAATTGCCAGGTATTGGTTATAAATTCATATGCTTTCACAAGTAAGCCTTTTGTCACTTTAAACCTCAGGATGAATGCCACTTATGAGCAATTTAAATTTCAGGAAATGTATCTATCCAGTAGAAAATTATGAAGTCATTAAAAACAGTATTCTCAATGAACATTTAGAGAAATAGAAAAATATTTGTGACTTTTTTTAAATACTAAACTTTGTACATATTATGATCTCAATTATTTAAAATACATATACATACATAGGCATATATTACATATACATAGGTATATATTAAATAAATTCTTTAGAAAAATTAAATTAGGTCCATATTGCACAGTACAAGTAGTCTGTACTTTCTCATTAGTAGCACTCACTGCAATGGTTATATTTATTCCACAACAACACTGAGTTGCTTGTCTTGTGTACCTCAGTATACCCAGTGCCCAGCACTGTGATTGATCCATACAACATACTCAATAAATGTTTACGAAACTAATTAATGACTGAAATAACAAACAAATAAATAGAAAAAGACTGTAAAGAAACAGACAAAAAAATAATTTAAAGTTGTTCCCTTAGGAATGATTTGATAGAAGTGGTTTTAATTTTCTTTAAAGAATTCTAAAACTATTACCTTATAAAATTATGAAACATTACTAAAAGAAGCCAATCTCAAAAAAGCACATATTGTATGATTCCATTTATGAGATGGCCAGGATATGCAAATAGAAAAGACAGAGTAGTGGTTGCCTAGGGTGGAGGGATGGGGGAATGAAGGCTAAAGAGGTTTCTTGCTGACAAGAAAATGTTCTAAAATTGGAGTATAGTGATGATTACACAACCCTGTAATATGCTAAAAACCACTGCACCATACATTTTAAACATTTATATTAAATGTAAAGTACATCTCAATAAAACTGTTTAAGATATTTTAGGTGTTTTAAATATTAGTAAAAATTATTTTATTATAAGCTTTTAAAAAAATATGGACACACAAACAGACCTTTAGGGTTGTAGTTATATCCACAACTGGTTTTTTTTTCCTTTTATCATAATATTTCAACAAAAGGTAACAGAGACAAATTTAGCACAAAACGTGAAACAAATCACATAAGATATATTTCTTGGTTCATAAGCTAGGTTATCTCAAATAGAAATCTTTCTAATTATACTAAATTATTATTTGTACCCTTTCACCAACACGCACAAAATTCTCCATAACAATTCATAGGAAAATCTATTATATATTAAAAAATATGCAGTATTCCACAAACAACAAATTTGTGGAACTGAAGCTATTTCTTCTTTCTTCCTTTAGTTCACACGTCTCTGATCGTCATATCCTAATATATATATATATAATATATATTTTTTTAAATTTATTTCTTTATTTTAATTAGTTTCAAGTATACAGTACATTGGTTAGACATCTATATAGTTCATAAAACAATTGCTCCCTCCCTCCCCTGACCTTCCACCTAGCCAACATATTAATGCTAACTGCATTCCCTATGCCGTGCTCTTCATCCCCGTGACCATCCATCAGCTACTAATTTGTACCTCTTAAACCCTTCACCCCGTTCTCCTAAATAATACATTTTTATCATGTAACAACTGTCCACATTTAGCTCGAAGTTATATAAATTTCTCACAAGGCTAAGGAGAGTTTCTTCTGAGAAAGCAAAATGTCACTTTGGATTGCCAAAAGAACCCCACCCCTACCCCCCGCCCCACCCTGGGCTGCCACCTTCCTTCAGCCAACCACAGTGTGAGAACACCCTGCGTTGGGGGAGCATATCAGAGACTAAAGGTCATGATGCTCGCAGGACTGGCACCATCCTGGGGGGAAACACTGAAATGGCACCACCGCTGAAATCATAAAGACCAATCATTGAAAAATACCAAGATGGACATGGAAAACCATTTTGATCTATATTCTGGAACTGACTTTAAATTTCAATCTCTTAAGCAAATATTTATTAGTTTTGAACCACATAAAGTTCAATAAATTATGAGCACTTGGTTTGTGATTATACTTAAGAGATAATAATATTATGATGAAACATTCAAAACTGGAGTGCATAGATAAATTTCAAACTTAGTTCAGCTGTTCAATTTAAGAATACTAATTCTAGAGCCCAAACTGTTAAAAACTAACCATTGTCGGCTCCCAGGGTTAATGATTTTCTAGGAAATTATGGAGAACTGGGAAGCCTCAGCTGATCCCCTTCAAGCTAAGTCTCAGGGTACCTTTCCGAGGCCCTGTCTTGCCCTTTTTTCCTTGCAACTTTGTCCAGACCCACAGCCAACTTTCTTCTCCTAGTGATAGTTACCATTACGTACTCTATATCCCCATAGCTCTCTCTTTTATTTCTGTCCTTGAAAATATGCGAAAGTAAAATCTTTTTTGCTTGTTTGTTTTGCTTTAATGAGTTGATTTCTAATCACAGTGGAGAAACATACCTGCAGACAGGAGAACAGAACTGTAGCAAAACCAATCTTAATGTAGTACTCCCTCATCCATGTATATTGGGTTAAACTATATGAAATTCTCATTATTCAATGTTGTCCTACAAAAAAAAACACTTTCATATGAAATTGTTTCTGAATCTTTTCTGAGAGAGTAACAGAAAACCCCTCTGGTTTTGCATCAAACATACCCATTATTTCAATCCTGCTTTTAAGAAGAAATTAAGAAAAAACAATGTTGTCTCTTTGGAAAATGTGTATCTCGAAGGATACTGTAGACTGTATACTTGTGTCCCCAAAATTCATATGTTGAAACTCCAATCTTCAATGTGATGGTATTTGGAGATGGAGACCGAGAGGTAATTAGTTCATGAGAGTGGAGCCCTCATGATGAAATTAGTCTGTCTGTCTATCTGTATCATGTGAAGGCAACTGTCTACAAGAAGCTGGGAAAGAGGCTGCTGGCAAATCTCAAGTTTCCCAGCCTCCGGAAATGTGTTCTTTAACCCATCCAATTCATGATATTTTTGTTGTTCTTTAACCCCCCTAATTCATGGTATTTTTGCTGTAGAAACCCAAATTGATTAAGATGAAAGATTTCCAGAGTAAGCAATAGCCATTCTTCCAAAGCTCTACTTCAGACATATTTCCTCAGAAAAAAAAAAAAAAAGTTTACTAGGTTTGGAAGTTCTTTCTCTAGGACTTCTTCTTGGTGTTTCCTTTGCTTTACTTAGTAAGGGCCAGAGGTGTCATACTCTGACACATAGATAGAAAGCCAAGAAATTGTTAAAAATGGCCTACATTGGGTGATTTGAGAACAAAATGCACAAAAGCAACATAATACTTTTTAAAAAGGATTTCTAAACCTAAGATTGAGTTATTGGCCTTGGACACTACTAATCTTAGAAGAAAAAATAGCTAATCTTACATGAGAATTCAAATTTCTCAATTTCTTTACCACCTATTGATTGGTAACATTTCGAGGAACAATTTTACTCCTTTCATTTTAAACTGATTTTTCTTTTTAGCAAGACTGTGCTTTTTGAGAGCATAAAGGCAAACAAATGGTTTAATTTTACTTTTTTAAATCAATGTCTACAAGAACTTCTTAGTCAATGGATTACCTTTGCTATCCATTAGATGCCATTCTAGTCTGTTTGCTGACCTTTTGTGTCCCAAGTAATATTGCAGCACTTTCAGTCTTACATGAAATGTTTCTGTCATTTTCCACCTTTCCTCTTTCTGTCATTTTTAAACTCCAAACTTCATTCCGTAATTTCTCGGCTTCTCTTTTGAACTTGACATGTATTATGTGCCTTTTGTGCCCTTAATTACTTTTTGCACTTTGGGGTTGATCCATGTTGGTCTTTTCTAATCCTACCATATTGATTGCTGTAGAGCAAGCCTCCTCCCCTGTAAGAACACTGTTTGTCTTTATTTTATTTCTTGCCAATACTGAGAACCACTAAATTATTTTTCCTACCAGTTCTTCCTAGGAAATCTCAGGCTATCCATAGGTGTAGCACCCAAGATCTAGTCACTAGAATCATAATTACTTCTCTCTCAACATGAGCTCTCTTTACTTAAGTTTGATTAAAAAAAAAAACAAAAAACACAGACATATGAGCCAAGAGCCAAAAATAAATTTCTAGGGAATTAGTAGTTGATAATTGGGCATGGGGAGCATGGAAGGAATGCAGTTAGCATTAATATAATGGCAAAGTGGAGAGTCAGGGGAAGGAGGGAGCAATTGAGGGGTCATTTTATAAACATTGTAAATGTCTAACCAATGTACCGAATACTTGAAACTAATTAAAAAAATAAATTTATGTTTAAAAAGTGATGTGGCTTAAATTAGCGTATCAATGAGAAAGTATTTTCATTTCTCTTACTACTAAAAACAGTTAAATATTCTGCTACAAAAAAAAAAGTGGCATTTCATGTCGAGCATACAAGAGAAAAACTGTACAGTGGATATAAAACAAAATGCTATCCAAAACGTTGGTGGTAATTTATCAGTGAGTGTAATTTAAAATGAAATGCTTTCAGAGTTATAGAATGTGAGATAATCAACCTAGCAGTGTTAAAACGAACTGTGGATTTTCAAAAAGGTCATCAGTGGAAATAAACAGTAGAAAAGCCATTTTGGATGTCCTAAATCTAAAACAACCTACTTCCCAAATGTATCTGTTCATGCATTTTGTTTTGTTTTGTTTTGACTATAAACCTGTTGACAGATGTTGTGTCTTACAATTGTCAGTCAAACTTCTGTGTTTCTTCTTAATCCCTTTGCCCTTTTGCACTATCCACCAACTCTTTTTCCCAATTAATAGCCCTCAAAATATTCTCTGCATGCTTGTTTCCTTTTTTTTTTTTTTTGTCATTATTTGGTTTGTTCTTTAGATTCCACATGTACATGAAATCATGTGATATTTGTCTTTCTATCACATTTTGAGCAGCAGGTCTCTACAGAAACATTGCAGTAGGAAGATCATCACATCTCCCCCTAAAATACTACTAATAATTAACTATTTAAACACTTTAAAATACTAAATTAATTAAAATACAATTAATATTTAACTATTGAAATACTACTAATAGGCCAACAAATATATGAAAAGATGTTCAACATCGCTAGCTATTAGAGAAATGTAAATCAAAACCACAATGAGATACCATCTCACATCCATTAGAACAGCTATAATCAACAGGACAAGTAATAACAAATGCTGGAGAGGACGCAGAGAAAAAGAAACCCTCATACACTGCTGGTAGGACTGCAAATTGGTACAGCCACTATAGAAAACAGTATGGAAGTTCCTCAAAAAACTAATTGATCTACCATATGATCCAGCAATCCCTCTACTGGGTATTTACCCCAGACTTGAAAACTCATATTCAAAAAGATGTTTGCACACCAATGTTCATAGCAGCATTATTCACAGTGGCCAGGACATGGAAGCAACTGAAGTGTCCTATAATAGATGATTGGCTAAAGAAGCTGTGGTACATATATACAATGGAATACTACTCAGCCATAAGAAGAGATGAAATACTGCCATTTGCAACAACATAGATGGACCTTGTGATAATCACGCTAATCAAAATAAGCCAGAAAGAAAAAATTGAAAATCACATGATATCACTTATATGTGGGACATAAACCTAAAAGCAACAAATGAACAAGATAAACAAACAGAGACTTATGGATACGGACGATAGACCAGTGGTTACCAGAAGGTAGGGGGAGGAGAGAGAGTTCAAATATGTGGTGACAGAAAGAAATCTAACTATGGAAGGTAAACACGCAGTGTAAATATATTTATGCCTTACTGTTAAAGTATACACCTGAAACTTATTGGATTTCATTAGCCAATGTCACCATAAAAAATAATAAATTTAAACAAATACTGCTAATAATTAACTATTAAATAAAATAGTTAATCCTCCTAAAATACTACTTTCAATATACAGTATGTCACTTTGCTAATCAAAAACTTTCAGTGGTTCCCTATTCCCTTCAACATTAGTAGCTCAACAATAGATGTTTACTGAACATTTATTGTGTAGCAAATAGATTAAGACAGCCTCTGACCCTATACCATTAAGAACCAAGTGGGTAAGAAACAATGTACAGAATGCTAAGAGCCAAAACAAGCAGAGAATAGCTCATTTCTTCAGACCTGTTTCCTCATCTGTAAAATGAGGGTCAAACTAGACCAGTGGTATTTAATCCTCCATGTGCGTCGCAGTCACTGATACAGAATCTCAGCCCAGACCAACGGAATGCAGGCTCTCAGCATCTCCTGTAGTAGGGCATGGGTAGTTTCCCTGGTGATTCTAACATGCATACAGGTTTGAGAACCACTGGACTATAATGATTCCCAAAGAGATGCCTACACATCAGCATCACCTAGAAACTTATTAGAATACGAATCCTCAGGCTTCACCCCAAACCTACTGAATCAAAAATGTAGGGGGCAGAGTCCAGAAATCTGGAAAGCTGGCCAATTTAAAAACCAATGGATTAAACAATCAGTAAATTTCCCTCCAGTTCTAAAATGCTACCATTTTTTTGATCCCTCACAGCCTTTTCAAGGACTTTTGTTAAGACTTTTAGACTAAAACTATAAACTCTGGAATTAGACTTCCTGGATTTAAATGGCAGCTCTTATACTTAATTACTGTGTACTCTCAATGAGTTTAGTTGTTTGTGTTTTGGATTCTCATCTATAAAATGAAGATAATAATAGTAAACATTCTTCAATGTATAACTCATTTAGCAGAGTGGCTGAAATGTGGTATTTCATTACTCAATCATTACCCTCCTAGTGAAGCCTTCCCTGGACACTCTGTCCAAAATTGCAACTCACCGTAACCATTCCGTTGTCTCCTCCCCTAGTTTGTTTTTCTCCTTTGCAGTTACTACTCTCTAACATACTATATATTTCACTTAATGCTTTGCTTATTATCTGTCTTCTCCCACTAGGATGTAAACTCTATAAAACCAAAGATTTTTGTCCATTTTTTTGAGAGTCATACCCTCAGTGTCTATCTAGTACAAGTGCTGATACATTGGAAGTACTCAAAAAGTGTTGGTAGGATAAATGAGTAAATAATTGTGAACTATTATCAATATTTTTATTAGCAATCTAAATTTGTCCTTATTGAAATCTAATAGTTTACACTTCCTGATTATTGTCCCAAACTGTGCTTCCATCTTATTGTTTGCTTTTTTCAAATTCTGTCCCATACTTAACAATGCACTTCTAATTTCAGCGCATTTTGGACCATGCTCAAATTCTACCTCTTCCTTTTAATATTCCCTGGTGATTCTAGCTCTCTAGCTCTTTGAATGCGAACAGTGTTTACTGTCTATACTACATGATTTAACACGTAATTAGCTTAATGTCAGTGGAAAACGAACTTTTAGGAAATTTACTAAAAAAAGCTGCATCATTCATGCAACAACAATTTCATGAAAGAAGGGGACCCTAAGGAATCAATGGAAAACTTAGCATTAATTAGCCATGTTGTCCTCAAATAACAGAAATAGTGCTCTACATTTTCAAAGCACTTTTATGTACATCAGCCTTGTCGTGACTAGATGATCTCAAAGACTAAGTCTCCTTGCTCACAAGTTTTCAAAATGTCTTCTATTAAAATATAGAGAGAACATTTCTTGAGGTTAAAAATTAAAAATAAATCATGAAAGTCATAACTGAAGCAGATAATGACCCAAAAAGTTGTCGAGTTCAGGGATGGCAAATAAGTGGCTCTCTTTTCCCCAATCTTCCAATCATCTGAGTCTGGAAGAGGCTCACCACCATCCCCAGTGCAGCTCTCTAGGTAGACATTACTAAGTGATCAGAGGGGGTAGACAAGGGGATACCCATTTGCCATCGTATCCTCATCTAACCATCTTGGTTCTAAAAGCAAAGTAAGCTAATGCTAAGAAATTTAAAGTGACTTGTCCAGGCACATAATGTAGTAGCAAACCAAGACCAGAACCAGCATCCTGATTCCTTGTTCAAGACTCACTCCATTGCTCCCCCTAATTCATTTCTGAAATTTAGTGTTTAAATTTCCATTCAAAGTAATCAAAACCCAAGAAGCAAACCTTTGACAGAGAATTTTCATATTACTGCTCATGAAAATAATGATGAAATGAAAAGTGACAGTTTCGAGTTAAGTGATAGACGGAGTTGGTCTGTTATTTTTAGTTCTGTTTATTTACCTAAGCTTAGAATATATCATGACTGAAAAGAGACAAAACAGATTATTTCAATTCCACTATCCTAAAGAAAGAAAAGGGAAATAGTCTTCATTAATAGGAACTAGGCTCAAATCCAGTCTCAAAATAATATACTATTGAATCAACTTTTTAGGTGATCTTTCTCTCATCAATGGTGAAGCATCATTTTAAATATAGCTTAATCACTAAATTTAAATTATAGGAAAACATACTATTGAAGCAATATTTAAAAAGATAAGAGAGAGAAATAAATATCTGTTTAAATATAAATAATGACTATTTCTTTATCATGGAAATTATACCCACGTTTATTTATTTATTTACTTTTTGAAATTAATGTCTTTTCCAATTGCAGTTTATGTACAATATTATATTAGCGATCACCCCAGTAGGTCTAGTACCCATCTGATATCATATATAGCTACTACAATATTATATGACTATATTTATGACTATATTTCCTATTCAGTACTTTATAGTCCCATGACTATTTTTATACAGGCAGTTTGTATTATGCTAAGTGAAATAAGTAAGACAGACAAAGAGAAATATCCTACAATTCCATTTATGTAATTGGAATCTAAAAAACAAAACAAACAAAACAGAAACCAACTCACAGATATAAAAAAAAACAATTGATGGTTTCCAGATGTGAGGGTGAGGTAGGGGGATGGATGAAAAAGGTGAAAAAAATTAAGAACCACATTTTAGAATGATAATTCTCCAGAGCCTCTCTCCAAAGCGCAGTTTCCAAATATTACAATCACCTTTGTAACTCAGTTAGAATGAAACTGGCTTGTGAAATTTTAGCAAGATAATTCTGTCTTGATTAACTTTCATTTTCAGGCATACTATATATAATCGAAGCTGCTTTTGGGTGGGAACCCATTATCTACCACTGTTAGAAATTGCCTCTGGCACTGTCTGCATAAACTAGGATGACAACTGGCAGTCTGCTACTTCACAGAGTTAATCCAATTTAGCCATTACGTTACTTAGTTACAAGGTAGCAGCAGTTGGTCCAGTAGGCTGTCCTTTCACTGTGAGGTGATCCTGACTCACCATCCAGAGTAGCACCAGGAAAGCGGTAAACACATAGAATCTTTTCAGTATGCACCCTGCTACCACACAGGGTGTGGGAAGGTGTATGTGGGGGGTGAGGGAGGGTGGGTGCTGAACTGTCCGGAGGAAGTTTAGGGCCTGCATTGTCCCTGCTCCGCACACACAAAAAAGGGCGGTCGGTTCAAGGGTCCTCTTAGGGTCCAGATATACACGGAAACAATCCCAATGGGTCTCAGAAAACTCTCACCACAAATTGGTGTTTGCAAAGACAGCCTCAAAAGGCTGGAGTGATTCTCACTTCAACCCTCTTTGTCAGTGGAGATCACTGGTACTCCATGAATTGAATGAAACTAAGAACTCTACTGAGACCTCATCATGCTACCCTAGACGCAGATCCTCTAGGCAAACAGGATAGCCAACACAAACCTTGACTTCCAGAAAGAGGACCCGTTGTTCCTAAAGAATGTTTGTGAAGCACTGGAACACTCTGCTTTCTGGCTTAGTCATTCCGAAAATTCAGAGATTGCTTCTCCTGCATCACATTATTGAATCATTTGTTTCAATCAACCCACTTACTCATCTGAAAAAGGGGACAAGTAACCCAACTCACTTAGCAGAAATATTTTTAGTTGGCATCCAAGACACCACTCATAATTATGGAAAATCCTTTAAAACACTGCTGTTTACATCATAAAAACCCAAATTCCTTGAAAACTGACCATATGCTGGCTAATCCAACATAATAGAGGAAAAATTTGAGAGTTGGAAAAGACTTCATTTGGAAATCAGTGTTGTTACTTCCTAGCTCCGTGACTACAAGTAAATTACTTATGATCTTTGAGCCTAAGTTTTCTCTTCTATAAAATAATCACAATAAAATTTATTTCACAATGTAGTTCAGAGGATTACATTAAAACATAGGAAAAGGCATAAAAATGCCTGACCCATGATAGAAACTAAATAAATATTAATTTCCTTCCTCCATTTCCTTTTTTCTACTAAAGAAAATATCTACTAAAATGCTTTTGAATGTTGTATATGGTTTTAAAAATTAAGTAATGTGGCAATGTCTCATCTATGTAGCTGTACTTTATATCACTTATTTGAAGCAACTACTATTTACGTCTATGATTATACATAAAATATGAATGAATTATAACTCTGTGCAGTCATGTAGTTGAACAATTCAGACTGATACTATAATCGTGACCTCTTTTTCCGGAAATACATTGCAACCTAATTTCCCATGGAAACAATCTCACTGTGGTAAAAAAGAAAAAGAGATCTACCCCTTTTCAGTTGCATAATAGTAATATTTTATGGCCTTTTTTCCATAGTGTTTTTTTGTGTTAGATACCATACATCTTTCAAAAGATTCCTTCTTATCTGTCTTCCAAAGCCTGCTTATAGCAAATAATTAATATTGCAAATATGGCAAGACAGTGTTAGGAGCAAATATGTCTAGTCCTGCCAAAAACAAAAACAAAAACAAAAAACGCAGGGGGCGGGAGGGAGAACCGCATATTTGATGAATCTAAGAGGGTAGGCAGGAGCATTCTTATGGCCAAGAACAACAGCAGGCTTGTCCATCTGTCCATCACCAAACTGAGTTGTGCCCACTAGTTATCAACAGGAGGTAGCCGTGTGAGTATCACACTAAAATAGAATTTCTGTCATCAGGAAGACAAGATGAGGAGGGAAGAAAAGGATTAACTGTTTCAGCATTATTTTCTGGATTAGTATAGATGTATACTAATCTGGATGATGTATACAAAAAATTGCCTCACATTTCTTACTTATAGAATATAAAACTTTTATTCGTTATTTCATTCATTCATTAAATATTTTCTAGGTGCTTTTAAGAAGCCAGGCACTGTGCTAGCCACTATGGATACAAAGAATAATTTCTTTCTCTTAGGAATTCTGTTTTATGAGGGGGACAGAAAAGTAAATAAATAATTATAATACAGCAAGATGACAACTGATGTACATACACTGTAGACATAGACATGAAATAGATATGGACATAGATTAGAAATAGATACAAATATAGCTGTAGATACAAAATAGCTTCTTGGCTTGTGGAAATACTAGTTATGGCATACTTCTTACATTTTACAATGAAATATTTTCTTTTAGGCAATTTCCTAACAGGAAAATGAATATAAGGCATAGCATTTATTGGCACTTAGCAAAATTATGATATTAATACAAATAAATCCTCAGTGCGCTTTAAGACATACTATAAAAACCTCTTTTCCAGTGCAGAAATGAATGAGTGAATTGAGGCACTCCAATTTAAGCTAAAGTATAAAGTTTAGGTAAAGTGTCAGCTTGAAAATCCTATTTAAATGTCTACTGGCTTTGTAGCTAATGTGCACTTGGAAACGTAAACTTCATAATAGTTCCAGATGAAATTTACTATTTCTTTCTGAGGCAATTTTTGGAACTAAATCATTTGCTCAAGTCTCATCTCGGTTGTCACTGGTGTTGGTGTTCCTCTCTGTTGTCCCTGAAGCCGCACAGTGCCCTGCAGCTGCATTCATAAAAATAATTTTCCACTCCATAACTCCTCCCACAGTCACAAGAGCCAATGGCACGTTCTGAAATACAGCACAAGTCATTAGCCTGAGGTACCAGTATCACGCTAACCCAGAATCTGGGTCAGCCTTGAAGCACCCACTCTAAATAATTACAACCCTCATTCTCCCTGCCTCTGTCCTGATGTCCTATCCTGGTGTCCACCAAAACTAAAATGTTTTAACTCAAGAGATCATAGTCACACTGTAGTATGTATCAATTATTATAAGACATGAAAGTCCTAAACTTTATCTCTAATATCTACTTGTCACATAATTAACCTTTTCCACGTGCCAAATTGTCATTTGTACCTTAGATACACATCATAAAAAACACGGTGCCCAGATATAGATATTCTCTTAATGTTTTTAAGCCATCTACCCTATCAGTTTTCTGTAAGTAACTCCTAGTCACTGTTCCCAGTGGGAGTCTCATATTATGACACAACACAGCTTCATAGGTAATTTTAAGTTTACTGAATATATTCTCTTGATAGTGGTGGCACTGGTAGTGCTGCAGTTTCTCTGTTCTACTGTAACAAATATACAAACAACTGTCATCCTATGAATGGCAAGTTTTCGCCAAGATCTATACTATTTCCCATGATTTTTGTTATAGATTTCTAATCATCATAGTTTTTCATTTATTGCACTTATTAAAAATCTGTCAAAAAATGAAAAAATGAAAAGTAAATGTCCTTCCAGAGTGAGTTGAGTAATGACTCAAGCCCAGAGTCTGACTCATTAGGTGCTATAGAGAAAGTCATTTATTAATTGAAGGTCCAAGGTTTGCAATTTAGTAAACATTAAATGGAAGCCAACAGAAGCATCAATTACAGGAAGTAAAAAAAAAAGTTGATACTACTGTGAAAGGTTTCTTTTTTGATAGTGAAAGTTGTGATGTCTTTTACTTTATCTAAAAGCCAATGTTCAGAAAAGAGAGATAAATATTAAATGAACACGGAAAAGAGCAAGGTGACATCCAACTTACAAGTGTATCACGGTTCCAAAACTCCAGAAGCATGCCAGTTGCGTAGTTCGGAGAAATGATTTTCCCTTCCAGCACAGGTAGACATGGCAGCAATGCCCTGCTAGCATAAGCCCATCTAAACTACAGCGTAGCTGAAGTAAGCTACAGACCTAGCAATTCTATTTCTCATACACTTAGCCATTTGTAACACACTACTGAATTTCAATTTGTGAACAAAATAAAAACCGCTGTTTATTCAGCATATATGTACTACTTCTCAGGTGCCATGTCAATTTAATCCTTACATCGGGTCTATGAGGTAATTATTGTTATTCTCTTTTGCAGGAAGCAAACAGGCCTAATAAACTAACCTGCCCCAGGCATGAGTACGTTAATCGCACTGTTTATGTGCAAAAAAGAAAATGTCCTTTAAGTTGGTCATTCCTCAGTTTTCATACTGAAGGAGCAATTGCAACCCACACTCAGAAGGCAGAGGCTCTGGACTCAGAATTCTTGTAACACACTCGAGGCATGGGTGGGGTCTTATCAGGAACCACCCACGTAGTACAATGCATCTGCAGCCTTCAGGAGCTTATGTAGATTTAGACACATTCTCAGGCCCTTTATAAAGAGTCTTGTTAAATCTTTAGATCCTATTTTTAATAACCCTTTTAATCTTTTTCAAATACTCAGCCAAAGATCAAAGCTGCTGCTTAGCTTTAAGCTACACATTCTATATCTTCCATTTTAATTTGTACTTATGCAACCTTTTACTTTTTTCATAGCAAGAAACATATTTCCCTTTATGAAAGAATATAATTTGCCCTTATGAAAAATAGCATTCATTTTCAATAATCATTTACTAAGTAACTACCTTTTTGAAAGTTAAAGACTAAGCCTGAGTCGGGTAAAAAAGGTGGATAAGACCTGATCTGTGTCTGCCAGGGACTTAAAATCTGATTATGGACAAAGAAATTTGGGAATCAGGCTCAAAATTAAAGTGGAGCCTCTCACTGTTTCTCTCCAGGGAACAACTTCTGATACCAAGGTGCTTCTCTAGGAGCAAGTTCTGACTTCCCAATATGTGAGAAGGGGCTGAAAACAATGATCCTCTCAGATAAATGTTAAAGATTCTGGTTCTAGCAATAACTCTTAAGGTGGAGGGGGCAATGCAGGAGAAAAGGGGCAGTTTCAGAATTGACTTGGATATGCATGGAGATGTGATTTTACAAACCACATCGTCCCTGCTCACCATACCTTCTCCGGAATCACTGCTCTAGCGAGTCCCCAGGCATAGAGGGGAGAATGTCATGCATCTCAGTAGTCTTGAGACAGGAAAAATTTGAGAATCACAATGTCCAACATGCTGCAGTTTTTCGGGTGCAGCTCTTAATGACACCACAGTGTATATTCATTTTTCCATTTGTCCTTATTTAATATTGAACAAATAATATTTTATACAAAAGTCCAGATCAAGAGGGACTTAATTTAAGTAGGTGATTTTACCTTTGTCACTCATTAAGATTAGAGGCTGTCTCTTCAGAAGAAGGCCTGAATCACCTCAAAGTTGAGTTGCTTAGAAAGCAGTCTGTGATAAAGAAAAGTATAAAGATGGTTACCTAAAGCAAATGATTTTGACTTATTAAAAACAAACCTTTTGGGAATACTCCCATAACCTACTATGGTTGTGCTTCCTAGAAACCCAGAGGATTAGCCTAATTCTCTTCTAACATAAAATATTGCAGGTATATACCTTCTTTTGAGAAGACTTCATTCTCTTTTTTACTGCTAAAATAAAATTCCCAATGCCACAGCCTGCCCGATCTATCTCAGTCCTTATTTTTATTATCTACTCTCACACTTCACATCCACCTGTGAAATGCATCCCTAACCAGTTGACGTGTCTATCTTTTCCTCACCCACATGCATCCTTTCTTTGGCACTCACATTTATGTTTTTATATTTAGCTGCCACATTGATTAACAAATTGATTGTGGCCGATAGCATTTTTCTTTTCAGTTCAGTTTTTTTTTTCCTCTTTAAAGGGAGAAGTTTTTTTTAAAAATAATTATATAATACATAACTTATAAAAATTTGTTACAGAAAAGCATTTCTAAAATGAAAGGGAAAAACAACTTATTTTACCACATAGAAATCAGTATTAAATTTTGTTATTTTTTTCCTATCAGTCCTTTTTCTATGTATGTATGTTTTTCAACTTTTCATTTCAAAATAATTTTAGACTTACAGAAAAATTGCAAAAATAGTACAGAGAGTTACTATATGCCTTTAATCCAGCTTCTCCTACTGATAACATCTTCCATTACCATGGTATAATTATTGAAATCCTCTATGTATATTTTGACAAGGGTGAAGTCATACCTTTTGTTCACTGCCTCTTATATTTAATATGATAGCATATGCATTTCTATTATTTAGAAACTTTCAAAAACACTAATTTATTGTCCAAGTAATGTCATACTATATCAATGCATGTTTTTAAAACTATTTCCATACTGTTAAATATTTAGATTGCTTGAAATTTTTTTCTATTAAAAATTCTTGTCTAAGGCTATACTACCCTGAATAAGCCCGTTTGATCTCGGAAGCTGAGCAGGGTCAGGCCTGGTTAGTAGCTGGATGGAAGACCACCTAGGAAGACCAGGTGCTGTAGGCGTAAAAAATAAAAAAATAAGGGCTCGTAAGCTGACAAGGTCCTTGCAATCTGTGAGGTCAATCAAGGATTGCCTTGCCTAAAAAAAAAATCCTCATCAACACAGGTTATAATGTTTTAAAACACCTACTAATTTTATAGGTCAATAATGTTCTCTCATTTTAAATAGCTTTTTAGTTATTACTGAAGATAAACACTTTAAATATTTATTAATCATTTTTATTTCATCTTTTGAAAATTATTTACCTGGGCTCTTTGATCATGTATTACTTAACAATTCTCGTAAAGCTTGCATATTGAGAATATTAAGTTTGGACTCAAAGGTTGCAAATATTTTTCATTGTTTAGTGATTACATTTTAATCATTTGCTTCATTTTCATTTTGATAATCCTAAACAATATTGCCAATTGAAAACACCTCTTTTGTAATAGCAATTTGTAATTGAAAGACATTTCATAAAATAAGACTTTCATCTACTAACTTAGCCTTTCTCAAACTGAGATTCACCCACCTCTAAGCATCTGAAGATGTGATTATTGGGAATTAAGAGAATTTTTTTCTTTAAAAAGGGTCCATATGTTATTCAAATTTGACAAAAACTGCTATAGGTACAAAAGTCAAAAGAGGAAAACCAAGTTATAATGAGATGCCATGTCATACAAAATAAAGTTTATCAGAGGATCAGTTTGTATTATATGTTCTCTAGTGTCAGTTATTTCATACTGTTTTAATGTCTTATAAATATTTATAAGTAAACTATAAACTAAAATAAAGAATAATTCTTTTCTTATTACAAACTGATAATCATAAATCTATATTACACTTCAGCAATTCCAAATTACTTGAGTCCCCAAATGGCCCAAGTTTTCTTAAATCACCTGCCTCTGCCCTTACTGCTCCCTTTGCTGGGAATCTGTCTTGCTTCCTCCCTCCATCCCCACCCAGTAGAAAACTCCTGGACCTCGTTGTCATTCCCCTGAATCATGCCACCCCTTCCTCCACGATATCATCTTCATTACTGAGTTCGCCCCTAACTTTTTCTGTTTACTTTCACTGTTGCATATTAAATTTGTTTTTATAGCCGTCCCCCAGCCCCAACTGTCAGTAAGCTGAGAACAGGAGACTCAGTCATCACTGTAGACCCAGTGCCTAGCAAAGTTCCTGACATCTAATAGGAGCCCCATTATGTTTATAAAATGAACTAAGTTATCCATATAAGGTGAAAATCTTCTGAGAGAGTTATAAGCAACTTGACTTTGTTTTCTGAATTATACTGATAAATAATACTGCAAGTTTATCTACCAACTCTGCCATCAGTTCTGTCTCATAGAGTCCACAGTTTTACTATCAAATGCTTTCTATTCAGTGACAGTGACTCAGGCAGAGAAGAATATATTTCTCAGGCAGGTGATTAATAATTTCTCTTATTTTTATTTAACTTTTTACTGTTGAAGTAATTTCAAACTTAAAGAAGAGCTGGAAAATTAGAAGAAAGAACTCTTGTATACCCTTTGATCAGATTCATCATTTGTTATCATCTTGCCATGTCTGATTTCTCTTTCTTTACATACACACACCACAAAATATTTTTCCTGAATCATTTGAGAGTTATTTATAGAATTATGCCCTCATTCCTACATACTTCAGTGTTCATTTCCTAAGAACCAAGGACATTCTCTCATGTAGCCATAGTGCATTTATCAAATCCATTTATACAACACTTTTATCTAATACACGGTCAATCTCGTTTTTTTTACAATTGTTTCAATAATGTCCTTTACATGTTATTTTTTTCTGATTCAGTAACAAAATTACACATTACAGGTAGCTGGCATGTCTTGTTGGTCTTCTTCATCTAGAACAGTCCACAGTTCGTTTTCCATGACATTGAAATTTTTCAAAAGTACCTTTGGATGTGTCTGATGTTTCCACATGATTAGATTCAGGTTATGCATTTTTGGAAGGAACACTATATTGTGACTTTCTGAGCACATCACATCAGGAATTAAATCTCGGTTTATCACATCATTGGTGACATTAATTTTGATAACCAAGAAGGTAGTGTTAAATCAGGTTTTTCCACTGTAAAGTTGCCATTTCTCATTTTATAATTAATAAGTAGTCTTTAGGGAGATGTTTTGATAATATATAAATATTCTGTTCCCCTTCAACTTCTAGCACCCATTCCTTCTACAATTATTAGTTGATGTAACCCTTCTTTTTTCAGAAAGTTTTTATCTTAGATTTGTATATTTATTCCTTATAAGGATGTCCAAATTAAAGAGTTTCAAAAGTTATTTTTAAATCTATTTTGAAAATTTTATCACATTTATTTAATTTTGCATTTTCAATATTACATGTTAAGAAGCCCAGAGCTGACATTTCATTTTGCTCCACATAACCATTTTCTACTTCCTAAAATTTTGTATGAAACTTCCACGTCTTGTTTTAAATTTTTAATTATAATCCAATACTACACTCCCAATCTTATCTTGCTGCAGCTAAGTCCCCAACTGGCTATGATCTGAGACATACTAACAGAGAGAGACCTGATTGGCTGAAAATAATATTCAGCCCCCTTAGGCAGACAGGTATAGTCTTTGGCAGAGAAGGCACATTGAGTTCCAATAAGTATATGGCAATTTCCTTATTAAAAGCATCCAACTCACTTTCTTTTAATTTCATACTTCTTTGACATCCTCCTGTCCTTAATTTCATTTCTCAAGCTTCCTTTCCTACAGGGAATAAAATGTGCTGACAAGCTGACATGACTATTCTAGTCTACTTGGCAGTTAATTTCTTCATAGAGACTTGTAAATTGATGCTCTGGTTTATAATCAGACTTTTGTAAATTTGGTTAGGAAGAATCAATTTGTCTGGGCCTGTTAACCTCTAGGTGTCCATGTAATATCCCAGTTTCTGAACCTGAAAGCTGTGTGTCAGACTCTGGACTAAGAAATTACACATACACTATGACACCAGTCATTGTGAATATTAAATGAGTTAATATATATTAAAGTGCCTGAAACATGTTAGACTCTCCATTAACATTAATTTATTTTTTTATTTTTTAAACAATATGTAAACTCAACGGGGGGTGTGGGGGGGAATCTAAGTTTAAAAACTTTCCAGATGAACTGAAATGATTCTAAATCTTTTTTTTCTCTCCATCCCAATCTAACCCTCCCTCTTTCAATGAGTTTCCTTTTTAATGTTTTCTCATTTACACAACTATCTTTTGCCATTGGCTATCTTCACAGTTTATCATTCGGTATTGCTTAGAGAGAGAATTCATGCAAATAAAAATAATACCTAAAAATAACTTTATATATTCGGAGAAGTGATTTACAATCTCTGTGATCTTGGGCAAGTCGCTTAACCTTTCTACATAATTATGTCATTAGTCAATAACTATGCTTCACCAGCCCATCCTCTAATATCTTTTGGTGTCCCTTCCATTTCTAATATCTATGAACTATTTTACTACTGAATCCTCAGAATTTAGCATAAAGTAAGCGTTACGGACATTTATGTTGAATGATTGGATGGATGTATTTTAAGACTGTATCTTGCTCATGAATCTCATAAATAAGATCAATTTTTACAATAAAGAAAGTGGAAATCAGTCACTAACTTGCTATCCATAAAGTTCAAGGTTCTTGTTTAAAGAAACATGACTGGCAAAAAAAATCATTCACTGATGGTAAAGAACAAATACTAATGTAAGCTTTCTATATGTGAACCTCAAAACCATTACAATGGATGAGTGAGGGGGTGAACTGATGGATCAATTGATAAAATACTTTATAAATACAACAAAAAAATAACTTGCAAACATTTTTAAAGCATAAATTCCTGGCCAGGTTTTTCCATTTGGGCTTTATTCCCTACTTCTGAGTGTTCAGAAATCCTTGCTCACAATAACTAATTTGACACATCTATTCCTCTGGAGTTTCTGTCACTTTTAAGAAATGATGACACCTTTCAGTATTGATTATAATCAGAATACATAAGAGAAGCTTCCGTTGTGGCTCTTTGGTTTTATAGTAGCATATTTACTTTTTAGAAATTATATTCAACTTTTTATCTTAGCCATTCCACATTTGTGACTATAAAATAATTATTATAACTTTCCCATAGCTTTCACATTTGTTAAACAATTTAACAAATTGGGGGATTTTTAAAAATTCAATTTCAATCTATTACTGCTCGCATATAGCAGAAATCAGGAAAACAGTTTGAAAATTAATATGCCAAGTCAAAAATGGAAAAACTTAAGCTTACAGAAAAAGCATTGTTGTCTTTTCTACTAAACATCACATATCCAGAAAAATAGTTAGAATTATATTTCTGTTTAATTTCTTTCATTATACATAATCACTGTATCCTAAATATTATTTATATTTCTAGACTTCGGTTCCCCTCAATTCAATTTAGTTCAGTTTAACAAACATTATAGACTACCTGCTGGGTTCTTAGGAGTGAGTCAAAGATTAATAAGACATTTTCTAACTCTCATGAAGTTCATAGCTTAATTAGTACATTGTTTTGCTTGTCTATTTGTTTGTTTGCCTTTCAAAGCCTCTGCCCTCAATCTCATTTCAATCAGAATTGCTCTACTTTTACAGACTTTATATTTCAGGGTTCGATATAAAGTATTACCACTATAAAATGTTTGAAAAATCACTGGTCTGGAGGGAACAACAGATATTTAAATAATTGCAATATAGTGTTATAGAGGCAATAAATGTATTGTCTCAGCCCGGGTTCCCTAGAATACAGAGCCTAAAACAAAGAAGTTTGATTTCATGGAACAAGAGTTAGAGAAGAGAGAGCAAAGCAGGGAGGATAGAAGAGTCAAAAAAGATTCATCATTGAATGGCTGGATATTCAGTCTTATAGGACCACCCCGATAATGTCCAACAGAAAGAAAGCAAAAAGCATGTATCCATTACTCTGCTCTTCATTGGTCAAGGGCATCCCCTCAGGGCATTAAACCCCCATTACTTCTGGGTTTCACACACTTGAGAGCTGAGCAAAATCTCAAGGGTTTCCCATGCTACTTCACCATCAAGTAAAGAATTCCTGGAAGTAGGGATAGGAGGGAGAGAGGTAAACTGCACGGGCCCAAGGCGGGTCACTTTCAGGTTGTGCCTGCATAAAGATGGACAGCACCTTCATGGAAATGGTCATTGTGGTTGTGGTTGGAATAAGAGATAAGGCCAGGAATATTTGAAGTGGTTCACAAGAGCATCTGATACAAGTACATATAAGGCACCTAAGTAGAACAGAGTAGAGAATTCTGCCTGGAGGAGAGTAGTCAAGAAAAGTTTCACAGACATAAAATTCTTCAGAAAAATTCTTAAAATGGCTAAAGGGGATGGGTATTACAGACAGAAAGAAATGTGTATATAAATGTATATGTATGTATGTATATGTGTATATATATTTATTTATATGATATGTAGGTCTGAAATACCAAGATGTATTTGAAGAATTGTAAGAAAATCAGTATTCCTTGAGTTGAAGTGGCAGTAGATAAGGTTAGAGATGTGACAAGGCCCCAAACATTATGAATTCGATAAGCCATGTTAGTACCAGAAAAAATAGACAGTCGTTTGAACGTTTTTAAATAAAAAGTTAATTCAGGAGAGGGTATACATGGAATAATACTGATTAACATTATTATACTTGTGAAGTGAGAAGTGGAATGTGTGAAAAGGAAGTAGAAAATACAAAAAGGTAGACTATTACCTTTAGATAGATTACACTATGTTAAAGATACATATTCTAGATCATATTTAGATCAACCACTAAAAAAAATAAAATAAAAGGTAGAGCTAAGAAAGCAATAGAGCAAATAAAATGGAACGCAAAAAAAATATTCAATCAACCCAAAAGTCAGAAGAAAAGAGTAACAAAGAAAAAAAAAACATAAGGATCAGAATAAACAATATAAAAAATAGCAAGATAGTAGACTTAATCCCAAACGTTTTATTAGAAATCACTAGAGGTAATGGATATATTATCTTAATTGTGGTGATGGTCTGAAACCTTTTCTGACTTTCTCCCTCCAGGCAGAAGAAATCATACTCTATTCTGTTCTATGTTGGTGCCTTATACTGGTTTCACAGGTAATACATATGTCAAAATTAACAAAAAATTAAAGTGATCTCTTTAAATATGTGCAGTTTACTGTGGTAAATTATACCTTAACAAAATTGTCCTAAAAACAATCTTGGGAGATGAGGCAGAAATAATGTTATAACTGCATGATTTGTATTACAACATAAATTTCTAACACTAAATATAATGAAGAAAAATTTAAGTTGGAATATTGATATGCGCTATTCCTTATTAAGTGTTTACTCTGAGCCAGGTACTTTCCTATGCCTCTCACGTCATTTCATTTCACTCTCACATCAACCCTATGATGTAGGTGGTATTAATATTCCCAAGTTATAAGTGAGGAAACTGAAGACACAGAGTTAGAAAAGTGTTCAACTGTAAGTAACATAATAATCAACTTCAATGGCTTAAATAAGAAATGATTGCTGTTATTAAAAACAAACAAAAATGGCAATTCAGCTATATTTTAGCTGCTAAGCAATGTGGACAGACAGGAGGCTCTTTTCCTTTCTGCTCCACCAAGCATGGCATGCTTATTATTTCATAGTTACATGGTAGCTGCTGTACCTTCAGGTATTACAGGACTCAAGGCAAGAAGAAAAGAGGAAAAAGTGAAGAAGAAAAGAGTCATACTAGCTGAATCTCCTAGCTTCTTCAGGAGCCCCACCCAACAGGCTTTTGTTTTTTTATCATTGACCAAGATTGTCTCACATGGCTTCCTCTAACTAGAAGATGCTAGGAAGAAGGGGATTGTATATGGAGGCCAGAAGAGCAAAACAGGAATTTCTGTCACAGCTACTAACAAGTGGAGTCAAGATTTGATCTATATTTATTTCCCAAGCCTGTTAACTTTGATGCTATATGAATAAAGTTTTCCATAAATTATTCCAAAAGGCAACTTAATATCCCAAATAAGGGGAAGAAATTTCATCCTGAGAAACGTGGACTTGATATAATTACCACGGGAAACATTTAGGTATTTGTTAAGTGACTCACTAGTTTCTTATCTTTTGAGAGCAAGCATAATTTAGGAAAAAGTTCTACTTTTCCTTATAGCAGAAGGAATGAGTATGGGGAAGGGAGGGGTGGGAAATGGTGACCTATAGCTAAACTTCACACATATTTTATCCAATAGCTTTGCCTATCATGTTACCCTATGAATTAATATCAGTTCTTGCAGGTCCCATACTCAGAAAGTTCTCTAGTGTTCTGTGAGGGTAATTTTCATGTTTTACAAGTGCTATCTGATTGTATAGATGAGGCAAGATAGGTAGAATATTATCTGTAGGAAAATAAATTTTTTAAATGAGGAAAGGAAAAGAACATGGTTTACATTTAGAAGGTTTAAATGTTTCCACAATAAATGAAATCAAAACCACACTCTATTCATCTTCAGCTATGAGGTCAAGCCCACACACAGGTTTTATGTACACAGGGTGTGTCCAGCATTCTGGGCCATCAGGATGAATGTCATTCGCTTGCTGAAGAATTCAGTAGATAAGAAAAACATAAAAACATTTTTTAAGTATAAAATGTGACATGTTAACTGTTACTTATAAATCTATGAATACACAATTTTTGTCAATGAGTCAAACATCAATAATTCATTCTCAGTCTAAATTATTAACGTTTCATTATATATTAGCCCACTACAAAAACATATGGATAAATTCAGCAACTATTTACTGAGCACTAAAATGAGCCATGCAATGTGCTAGATTCCTAAATGAAGTAAAGTATAGTCCCTGTCCTCAAAAAATTTTTCACAATCCAATAATGACAATTTGATAAGTGCTATAGTAGATGTACGTAATTGACACAGCAAAATTCCTTCTAATTCTAGTTCGTTTTCTTCACATTTTCACTTTTATTATTTCTTAAGCAATAACAGCAATATAGTTGAGCAAGATGCTCAAGTAATAGCAAGAGCACTATAGTGCTCACACCTGAGAGATTTTAGAAACATACCATCTAAAATTTTTGTCACTTGATAAAATGTAACAAAAATTTTCAAATTCTTTGCCAAAGGTGAAGTGTATTGGTTTCGGAGACATCATTTATTTTCTGGAGATTTTAGACTGCTGCCTGGAAACTAGCACAGATATTGCATTATACTAAAACCAGCAGAAGTGGGTATTCCAGACAAGCATAGTTCATTGCCCTCTGTCACCTAGGAGTACAGCAGCTGCACACTGTTTATTTGCCATGCCACTCAGAGAAAAAGAAACACTCACATATAAACACTGCTTTAATACTGTTGGCTGGCTAGCTGTTTTTAAAAAAGATCATATTCAAAGAATCCTCAAACTTTCATACAGAACTACAGGACATAAACTATATATAATTTTCTATTATCATTGATTTTGTGAGATTTCGATGTAGAGCTCGAGGCCTCAATATTGGCTCATTTTCATAAAACTAACACTGTCTGATCCAAGAAGAACACATTCATGTGAAATATCAAACTCATCCAAAGAGAAGAAAAGTGTAGAGTGATTTCAGTCATACATCCCCCTAATATCAACAAAAGATAAAATTGATGATGATGATAATTGAATCAAACTCATAATCTCACTGATACTCAAGATTCCCAGAGGAAGTCAGTGTATAAACACTTACTGATGTGTGTACACTGACTTCCTCACAAGAAGCCTGTTATCTACTGAGAAGAAAAGTCTCACGAACAGAAAACCAAGAGAAAATAAGAATGTCAAATTAAACTCTATAGAGTATTAGAAACTATAGCAAATAAACCATTCCCAATAAGTATTAACTGTCTGGCTCAAATAAGTATAATAGGACATTGTGATGAGCAGTCAAGGAAAAGGAAGCAGAACTGAAATAGGATGTTAAATGATGGACAGAACATGAATAAGGTGCAGAACAATCTAAATGTCAGGAAACACATAAGCAAAAGCACAGAGCTGGGAATGCACATAGGCTGTAGGAGTTGTCTGGGTCACGAAAAGGACAGTTCCTTCTTTCACGGTCATTTAGCACCAAGCCCTAGGTATAATATCGGACAGTTAAGTTTTGAGTGAGTACTATAATGAGAAGTTTGAATATTATCTAGCGGGCAATAGTGAACCACCGAAAGTAGTAGTAAAGAATCAAATACAGATGAAGACACCTAAAATAGCAGATCTCAAGTTTGAGGGGAAAGCTGTAAGCAAGATGCTAAAGCCTTGATGGGCATGAGAGAGTAACCAAAATTATAGTAAATCAGTAAATTATAATAAACAGGAAAGATAGGGAATGATTCCCAGAAAGCATATAACTCAATTGAAATTTGGAGGATCTGTGATACACAGAGCATGACAGAATGAATAGCACCCACTCCGGGAAGCTCCATAGGCAAGTGTCCTTTTGGAAGAACCAGTTTTCTAAAACATCAGGAAAATAGGTAGAGGAAACATTTTATGGAATGAGGAGGTGCAGGTGTTGGTTGTGGGATTTTAGGAAAATTAAATGAGGTAATTAACATAAAGTAGATGACATATAAGTGATTAAATGGCACATCTAGGGTTAGTGTTAAAACCACTGACACACCCTTACAGGGAAGTTCTCATAAAAAAAAAAAAAAAAAACTTGTTGCATTACCATCCATACATCTACTGAGTAGATAGATAAGGCCACTTGAAATCACAGTAATTTAATGAACATTTAGCTCTTTATTACTAAACATCCTCTCAAATACAACAAAATTATTCATGATGATTTATGTTGTAACTTCAGAAAAGTTGCCAATCCCTAGACTTACTCATCCTTAGCATTTGCATAGTGCCTAGCACAGAGTAGGGGTTTATTGACTACATAGTCAAATGTTTATTACATGACATCAAAAGCATAAGTAAAAAAAGGAAAACTAGATAAACTGAATTTCATCAACATTAAAACATTTTTGTGTCCAAATGATATAATCGAGAAACTGAAAAGAAATGATATAATCAAGAAACCCATAGAATGGGAGAAAATATCTGCAAGTCACATATCTGATAAATGACTTGTATTCAGAGCATATAAAGAAATTTACAACTCTATGATAAAAAGACAAATAGCCAATTAAAAAATGGACAAAAATTTGAAGAAAAATTTCTTCAAAGAAGACATTTGTATGGCAAATAAGCACATGAAAAGATGTTCAACATCTTTAATCATTAGGGAAATACAAATCAAAACCACATAAGAGAAGGGAAAAAATTGGCGTAGATGATAGAGGCTCTGTTCATCCCTCTGGCGGCCAAATCAAAGTTGTAATGGAAACAAGGAGCAAGTAGCAAGAAAGAATCACCTGGGATCTTGATGAAGAAGCCATACAACTAGGGAAAAATCAAGAAATCACCCTGCAATGGCAGCAGGTAGGACAAGGCAAAGATGCAGGGCTGCCCGGTCCTGAGCGGCTAAATGAGACCAAGGCTGCAGCAGTGGCAGCTGCAGATGCCTCTTAAAGAGACTCTATCTGTGAGCGGATTTTTGTGATGGACCTGTTCGCTCTGAGCACCAGCTCCGATTAGGCTGCGTTCAGGGGGTACCAGGGACTTACAGGGAGACATTGTCAGAGTGAGGGCCAAGGCAAGACTCGCTCTGTACCGAAGTGCCGGAGGTATCCATTGTTCCCTATTGAGCCCTCCCCATTACCAGTATGCAGACACAGCGCTGCCATAGCTGAGACATCATCAAACTGGATAACAGAAGTCGCTCTGCCCAGAGGATTCCCTGAAACCTCACCTGCCCCAACTCACAGCCCCACTCAAGCCACATCCAGGTATATTCTCAGTGAGTCAGGTGCTCCTTGCTGAGCAGCGCCTAGACTCATACTGGAAACAGCTGGCCCCAATTTCTTGCGTGGCCTTTGGAGGCAAATATAAGCACAGCATCTGTGGATCACTTGCTGACTCTTAACAGGTGACCCTGGAGGGCCAGAGGCTTGGGCTAAATTTGGCCTGCAGCTGACCCCTTCTCAAGACTGTGCCACTGGACACCTACTTCACAAATCCACACTAATAAGACCAAGTGTCTTAGGAGCTTTGCTTTGTACATAGAAACAGACACGGAAAGGCAGCCAAAATGGGAAGACAAAGAAGCAGAAACCATACAACAAAACAGAACAGAGATCCAGATAAAATGGAGTCAAGTAATCTAAGAAACGCAGGGTTAAAAACACTGGTTATGAAGATGTTCAGTGAACTTTTGGAAAGCGTAGACAAATTCAGTGAGAACTTCTACAAAGAGATAGAAAACATAAAAATGGAAATGGAAATTATAAAAGGGAACTAGTCTGAAATGAAGAATACATTATCTGAGATGAGAAGTATATTTAATGGAATGAATGAAGGAACAAACAAAGTGAATAAAGAAAAGGAACAAATGACCTACCTAGAGGATGAGAAAGCCAAAGGTACTCAATCACAATGGCAAGAGATAAGATGCCAAGACTATAAAAATAATTTAAGGAGTATACGGGACACTATTAAAGGTCAAAATATCAGGCTTATCAGTGCACCTGAAGAAAATCAAGATGTTGAACAGCTGTTTGAAGAAATAATGATGGAAAACTTCTCTAACCTGGTGAAAAAATGGACATAAATAGACATAAAACCCCAGGAAGCTCAGAGAATCCCCAAAACCAAGGATCCAAAGAGGCCCACACCAAGACATATCATAATTAAAATGCCAAAAGTTAAATACAAAGAAAGAATATTATAAGCAACAAGAGAAAAACAGATAGTTACCTATAAAGGAACACCCTTAAGACTGGCAGCTGATTTCTCAAAAGAAACTATTCAGGACAGAAGGGCTTGGCAACAAATATTCGATGTGATGAAGACCCAGGATCTATAACCAAGAATACTTTATCCAGCAAAACTATCATTTAGAGTTGAGAGACAGATAAAGAGCTTCTTAGACAAAAATCTAAAAGAATTTATCACTACCAAGCCAGTATTACAGGAAAAGTTAGAGGGACTTCTTTAAGAAGAAAAAACATGTATCAAAAACAGGAATAAAGAATGGCAATAACTAGATTCCTATCAATAAGTACCTTTAATGGAAAAGCATTAAGTGTGCCAACTAAAAGATAGAGTGGATGAATGGAAAGAAAAGCAAGACCTTTACATGTTGCCTATAAGAGACTCATTCAGATTAAAAGACACAGAGACGAAAAGGAAGGGAATGGGAAAAGATACAAATTAGCTTTGATGGACCTAGAAGGTATTTAAGTAAAACAGAGAAAGATAAACACTGTATGATTACACTTGTATGTGGAACCTAAGGAATAAAAAGAACAAAGTAATCAAAAACAAACTCGCAAATACAGTGGAAAATTTGGTGATGGATAGAGGGAAGAGGGAGTCGGGGGATGGGAGGAAGGGGTAAAGGGTTAAAGAAGTACAAATTAGTAGCTGATGGATGGTCACGGGGATGGGGAGCACGGCATAGGGAATGCAGTTAGCATTAATACGTTGGCTAGGTGGAGTGTCAGGGGATGGGGGGAGCAATTGGGGGGATCATTTTACCAACTGTATAGATGTCTAACCAATGTACTATGTACTTGAAACTAAATTAAATAATTGTTTTTAAATAATAACATTTCCAACTTAAAAAAAATAGATGGTAAATGTTTAAACTTTGAAACAAAGGATAAAATATATCTGAAGTTTTATAAAGATTTTTGTTATGGCTGAAATTTAACTGTCTTAGAAATTGTTAACTGAATCAAAATCAGAGGAGGTAAAGATATACAGCCATTAAATATAATAAATGATTACAAATACTTAAAAAAAAAACCACAATGAGATACCACTTAACAGCCACTGAGATAACTATAATAAAAGACAAAAACAAGTGTTAGTAGAGATAAAGAGAAATTGGAACAGTTATACATTGCTGATAGGAATGTAAAACTGTGCAGCCATCTTGGAAAACAATGTGACAGTTCTTCAAAAAAGGCATATGCTCAAGGAAAAAAAAAAAGTATGTCCAGAGAAAAATTGTACACATGTGTTTATAGAACCATTATTCATAAATATTATATTCATAATCATTATAATTATTCAAGCCAAGTGAAAAAGTGGAAACAAACCAAGTGTCTATCGCTTGATGAATAGATAAATAAAATGTGGCATATTTCTATACAATAGAATATTATTTGGCTACCCAAAGTCTGAATGAAATGTCCAGAACAGGCAAAACTATAGAGGTAGAAAGTAAATAAGTGATTGCTTAGAATCTGGGGAGTTTGGAGGAATGGGGATAACTGTTAATGGAATTGGGGTATCTTTAATCGGACACAAAATGTTCTAAAATTGTGATAATGGTTGCACAATTCTATGAATGTACTAAAAAACAGAATTGAACATTTCGAATGGATGAATGGTGTGGTATTTGAATTAAATTTTGAAAAAGAAGGTTTTGCAAAAATAAAGTTTTCAAATTTTTGGTTGGTTTTTATTTGTCTCACTCAAGTTTTGTTTGTTGTGGACTTGGTCATCTACCTTCCTGTCATCTACCCTAAAACTTGACAAATGCTTCTAGGGATGGAAGTAACCCCAGTTTCTGCTCACTTAAACAGACTAGTCCCTCCTCCCAAAACTGTTCATTTATGAATCGCCTACTATGAATCACCTACTATATTGACAAATGGGCCTACATCTTATTCAGATTTCTAATTTAGTTACATTTTAGATGCTTTCAGTGACCAAATCAGGCTGATAATAAATTATGCACTCAATCCTATTTAGCTACACCTGTAAAAACTGTAATAGACTTAAAAATCATCTCTGATTAAAACTACTTTGCTCCTAGACTCCCGCACATCTGTCCATGGGCCAATTCAACACTACTAGCTATTTAGTTGTGGCTTCTGGCAGCAAACAAGATGTTGGTCTCTATTTCCATGGGTCATTTTTATCAGAGATCTTTTCTCTGCATGGTCTAAATTTACTAGAATCATAATCTGTTCTTTGTAATATGTGAAAAAGTAGAGAAATGGATTACATACAATTAGACATAGAGTATCACAGTAAACTAACAGAGTTTATTACAGGAAATTTCTTGACAATAAGAAAGGCAAGAATAAAAATATTTTATTACAATGAAGCTATGCTAGAATAATTTGTTCAAATTACTCTTACTGTCAAAAAATTACTCTTCTCTGTTTTACTTTTTTCTCAATATGATTTAATGTAAATTGGTATATTTTACATGAATCTGTCTTTTTTTTGTCTTTGTTCTCCCAGAAAAATGTAAATGCTATGAGAACTGTGACTTTTGTATTTTTCACTACTATATCAACATCACCTATAACATCTAACACTGCAGGGCTCAATATTCCAATACTGTAGGTGATCAATAAATATTTAATGCATTTATCATTTAGGAAATAATGGAAGAGTCCTATGACCCTTGGCTGAATAAAATTAAAGCAGAAAGTCAAATGCTTTCAAATTTTAACTATTTTATATTATGAAATTTCTCCAGTTTCCCAGGGACCCCATCTCTACTGTACACAGAATGAGATTTGGCATTTTCAGCAAACACAGTGAACAAAAATGTTTGAGGTTATCATTCACTGTCGTACTATGGTTATTTTTGATTTATCGCTTATTATTTTTTGTAATTTACCATGAAATGATGGCTATAATCTGATATGCATCGGAATAAGGGGAATGAAAAATTTGATTTAGAGATAACGGTTACTTCTCATCAAGAGCCAAATTAATGTAACATTTTTAATTATAACAAATGCAACTTTAGAATTTTTCAATAAAACTTTGATTGTAGATACCTTCCTTGTAAATAGTCACGTGAGACTCTATTTTCCTTTTTTTATTATCCCTATTTCTTTCTTCTTCGACCCACTCCATCATGGCTCTATAAAAAATGTTTTGAATTCATAAATCTCTTTCATTTCTTTAAAAATAAATCCCAAAATTATATCACCATTTTTGCTATCTTATTTTTATAAGACAGAATTTTAAAGTAACTGCTAAGATAATATTGTAATTTTTGCCTTTCTAACCCTTATCAAAGTTTCCCTTCTGCCAAATCAGGTTCTGTATCCTCCCTCAGTCTATTTCTCTATCAAATGAGTGACACCATCTACTTTTCTTATTAGTCTACGATTTCTTGTTCCTACACTTTGTTCTTTCTATTTATCATGACATCATATTTATCCTCAATATATGAAACAACTCAAGATACGGTTGACAGAATAACACTGTGAATTTTTCCAAATATACTTGTATATTACATTTTAAATTTTTTGTCTGTTTTAAGACTGTTTAGTTTGAGTTCCTTTCAACTACTGAAACTTCTTTTTGTAATTTATTCTTGATAGACAATAATTAGTTTCTCTTTTTTAAAATATAGATTACATATATCTTAATATCATTAAGATAGTACAGTTTAGTACGGTATAGTGTTATACAAAAACATTTCATGAAAGTATGCAAATAAAGTAATCCTTGTTTTGGTAAGAAAATAATTTTATTTTACTGTAAATAGAGTTTTACAGTAAAATCTCAGGGATAGTTTTTGTGGGAAATGTAAAATTAAGTTAAGCTGTTGCTGAGGTTAACAATTTAGGATCAATTGCCTTACCAACTCATTAACACTGAAGAAAAGTATAAGATGATGATGGTAAGTGTAGATGAGTATTTTTAAAATGAGTAAACATGGCACACCTTAACAAGAAGCAGTTTTATGCAGAAACCCTTCTGTAAAAGAAGTAGTTTACCTGTTCTACCTATTCTGAACTCCAAAGTCTTGAATGAAACATTCTTTGTGTCATCCTAGTTCAGACACTATCTTTAGTACTAATTAGAAAAATTATTTTGATAGAATATTTCAAATGATAGCCAAAGGATTAGTTAAGAATAATTGAACCAATACTGTAATGTGAACTATGTATGTACACACATACACATACAATAGTGCTTAAACAATTTAGAGTATGGTTTTAAATATGGGTCTGAAGGAAATTTAATATCTCTGTAAGACAAGCCAGGATCATGGTTTTGGTATAAAACACAGGAAAAATAGTTTTATTTATATGCATTCATCATCTTAACCATATAATAACTGAAAATAACATAATTGTTTCATTACATTATATGTCAGAGCATTTGTTTCAGTTTTCATATAGTTGTCTGAAAATCATGCAAAAAGCTTATGATTTCCAAGTCTGTTTCAAACCAAACCATAAGAACTGTCTTTGAAAAGTTTGATTGAAAAGTATTTAGATTAGTAATGGAGAACATAAGGCAAGAATCTAAATTATATTGCTGAATTTAAAATCTGTACCCTGTAACATATAGAAAAAAAGATTGGCTTATTACTTATATCTCTACACCTTTAAATGGTGTGAAATTATATTAAAACATTCTTGCCATCAAAGAAATCAAAACATATTTTCACCTCATTCATCAAGATGCTATCCAAATACATTCTGGCTCCTTGTTCCAAGCTGTAATATGCTGATTGACTATCTTGACCCAGGAACAACATGAAAAGTACCATCATCTACTAATATTAAACTCAAAGAAGCAGTACTGATGGCCTCTACAGGAAAATTAAAGTTGTTTTTCCTTTTGGGAGAATTAGTTTCAAATTAAGCATTCTAATTTTATGCTGAAGTGATCCACTGGGGTGATTGTAAAGCAAATTTGATTTCAAGCACCAGTAGGCACTATCAAAAGCTTATCAACTGGCTACGAAGATTTTGTGAATGGATCACCTTCCTCTCACAATGACCCCCAATTTTTGAGTTTGAGAATAAGAGAATAAATGATTATTTCTTATTAATAAATTGTTGCCCATAACAAATGTTTATCTGAAGTCTCTACCTCAGGTTAAAAAACTTTAATGAGGTTGCCCACCCATGAGCATCGCTAAGCCAGTCTATTTTTTCAGACCACGACTGGTGAGAGAGTTTTTCCATCTATTTCCATCTGAATAGTCTCACATTAAATTATGCTGGGAAAAAAAAGCACTCACATTATTGAAAGGATGCAAAACACTGATTAGTTCATCCTCAAAATGTTTAACAAGATCTCAGCGGGAGATTAAGGGAAGTCTAGAGAGAACAATCAAGCTCTTGCTAAATAGAAAAATTCACCTAACCTCACAAAATTGCCATTAATGCACAAAGTTACAACAGCAGTAATTATGGTCAATGCCGTACTTTCATGCATGAGAACAAAACACAGAACTAAAATTAATCTATATCAGAGTGTTCTATAGGAGTGGGATCATTCTATAAAGCAGTTCAACTTTATGTTAATGATTGCAATCACCAGGTCCAGCACTTTTCATATTAGAACTTGGCAGAACTATCCTTCCAGATGGTCACAGCCATTTTCATTTTCACTACGTACATTTCTTCCTCTTTCACTGCAGGCAGTAAAGTGGAAAGGTAGACAGTCTTTTGTATCAGATCCAGGGCCAAGTTCTAGCTTCGCATTTAATAGTTTTTAAATAATTTTACCTCTTTGATTCTCAGTTTCCTCCTCTATAAAATAATGGTAGTAATTCCTACCTCCAAAACTATTATGAGAATTAAATAAAACAATTTATCCAAAGTGCCTGCCACTGGAAAGCAATCAAATATCAGATGCTTTCCCTATCTGGTATGGATAGAGCTTTATAAGTAGTTAAGTAGCATTTGAGACACAAACTTTTGAAATTTTGTGCAATTCAATTTGGCTTCCAAAACTTAATATTGAAGGTGCTATATTTTACACTGATGCATTATTCAAATGTAAAAAAGGAAAAGGAAAAAACATCAGTCTTTAAATAGCATATCTTCCACTTCAGGCTCTCTATTCATGACAATGAACCAGGAACATTATGTGGTAATGAGGTACTTCTGAAATCTGTGTTTGGGGCCTGTGAGAACTGGGAGAAAAACAGAATGCCATAGCACCATAAGTTATTAAGACTTGGTGCCTGATGATGAGAACACCAGCCCATACAAAATTTAAAGGGGCAGGAGTTATCCTGGTACTGGTTATGTTATGATAAAAATAAGTGTGATAGTCACCTCAAATCTATAGTTCTGTGAGATTCAGAAATCATTTTGATAGAATCAAAGTATCAGAAAATTTATTTTTCAAAGGTTTGAGTCTGTGAAAAAAGGTCAATTCCAACCACAGTTAAAAGCAGAATATGTGTTGTTTTTCTTATTGTCATTTTAAGCAGTAATGCAAAATAGCACTGGCCCAAAATCCCAACACCAGTGTGAAAATAAATCATGCTGCTAAAAGGTAAATGTTTTTATCAACTCTAAAAACCTTTTTAGTAAAAGCCTTTGTGGAAATATAGTGAGATTTTAAAACAATATCTCAAACATGTATATGATGTATAAATTATTTTACTAACTTAGTTTGATACACTGCGGAACATAGCAGGAAACATTTCATTAAAAAATTGCATTTCTTTGACTAGAGCCAATAAGAGATTTTAGCACAAACTTAAGAAATGGCCCTTACATTTTCTGAAAATTACAAATAACAACAGCTTATATATATGCATATTTAAGATATTCCGGGCCCCTCGTTTAATGTCAACAATTCTATAATATAGGTTTTATTAATATCCCTAGTTTAGTGCTCAGAGGATTAAGGCAAAAAGAGGTTAATTAAGCTGTCCAAAATCACATAATTCTAAGTAGAAGATTTGGATTTCAATGCCTGACTCCAGAGCCCAAACTTTTAGCTACTACATGATGTTGCTCCATATTTGCCTCATATTTTCACTGGTCAAGTATTGGGCAGGAATGCTAAGTGAATGCAAATACAGGTACTCAAACTAGTCTCCTTTAGGCTCACTCCTTAGCCTAATGATTATAGTGATCTTGGAAGAGGATGAGTTCAGGGTCAAACAAATTCTGCAGGTATAAAGGTATCCTGCACTTTTTCCAAAGCTAAATGTGGAACAGAAAAGGTGCTACCTTCTTAAGTACAGCTCTACTGTATATATGATTACCTCAGAAGTTCTCAAGAAGACATGCCTCCCGTCCTGGCGTTAGAACCTTTTGCATGATTTGCTAAGCACAAATATCTAACACGTAACCAAGCAGCAATATGCTAATTATATCATTGTAGATTAAGAGCGATGATATATTTGTTTAAAAAAAAAAAAAAAGGTGATACTGGAAGAAAGATGTTCTTAGAGCCCAGGACTTTTGAGGAATTGCTCATTCTAAAATCCTAAGGCAACAGAATTCCTGTAGGGTAGCCTTATTACATGGTTTTGGCTGACAAAAGAAACTTCAGAGTAAATTACTAATAGGTAAAAACACAGAAAACTAGAAAAGTGTGATATCACATATACCAGTTGCTAACAGAAAAGACAGTCAGAGGTGACCTTGAAGGGATGTGTGAAATGCAACAAATGTTTAAGATTAAGGATCTGAAAGAGCAACTAATATGCTAGAACAATTCTAAATGCTGTTTAATAAGGTTCAGGATGTTATGAGATGATTTAAGCTTTCCCACTTCTCTAAGATTTTTGTTTTCTGAATTAATTTTATTCCATACAGATATCCAAGGGAAAAGAAAAATAGAACATAGGCTACTTGTTATTGTAGAGCAATTTCTCTGAAATAGTAGCTCATAACTTATTGATATGTAGCTACAGTTACCCTAGAGCTACAGTAATGAGCAATCTTTCCAGTATATAGTTAAATACATGTACCTAGACACAATGTCTTTCCACACTAATTAATGCTAACTTATGGAATGGTGCCTAAGAAATGGACACTGTGGGGAAACAGTAGATTGTTTTGTTCTTTTTCTCCACACAGAAAGTGTTCACATAAAAATCAGCAAAATAACTGTTGTGACTATAGCAGTACATCAGTTTAAGTAGAAATTCTAATGTACAATTTGAAGGCTGTAAGAGTCCTTCACTTAATCCCAAGACTTTATTATCAATGAAGAATGTATTATTTTAAGAATGTATTACTTTCTATTTTTGAAAATTGTTCCATTGAAATCCCTTTAGGGGACTAATACCAAAAAAAAAAAAAAAAGTTATCAAAATAAACCTAAAACTTAACCTTCAACAGGTTTATAGAATTCCTTACCAATTCTTCTGAAGGACACAAATGGTCGGAATAAAAAATGAAGCAGAGTTCTTGCCTATAAATTATCCAGTTCGCTTTTCAGTTCTAACTGGTCCAGATACAGGCTTTTCTCCTTTTTAATTTCTCTAGTATTTTTCCCACTTTGAGAGATTCCTAAGAGACTGATGTCTTCCTTTGAATTTTTCATTTCTTTCTTAGTCTCTATACTTTGATCTGCTTTTTCTCCCTTTGGTAATTCAGCTTTTTCCACTACTGTTCTCAAATTAGCCCTTAAATTCCTAATCCCATGGTCTCCCACAATGACGCAGATGAAAAAGTAACCATCCACCTGCATTAACCTCTTCCACATTCCATTCAATCTATTCCTCGCAGTAATAAAGCATCCTAAATGACAACATTCTCCCTTAAAGATGTTTTTAATTTTCCTTCACACAAGCATCTGGTGGCTCCCATTTGTTTTCCACAGCAAATCTAAACTCCTAATCTTATGAATCATTTATCACTGATCTCCACCAATAGTCACATGAACACCTCCCTACAATTTTAATTAATTCCTCTATTATCTATCTATCTACACAATATTTTTATATGTACTCATGCTTATTTTACATAATTTTGTAAATAATTGCAAGTCTTCTCTTGAGTTAACCATCTTTCTTCATATATCAGCCCCATCATTGTCTTCAAATCAACTTCCATTTTACCCAACTCAAATCTCAATTTCTCCAGAAGTCATCCCTGATCACCCCTCTGCAAATAATTTTTCATGCCTGCTAAGCCCCATGACATGTACAACTTAACCTCTTCATAACACTTAAAATATTCCACTGTATAGATTATCTGCTTGGTAGAACACAAGCTTCTTGTAGGTAGAACTCATGTCTAATTCATTATTCCATTCTCCAGGAATAATGCCTGACCTATAGAAAATAGTCAATTTAATACTGATTAACCAGATTTAGATATAACATTTACTTCTTTTATATATAAGCTCTCTGCTATTCTAGCTGAGATTTCATTAAAAATGTAATAAAGGAAAAAGAACTAACTCATGATATCTCCATTTGGGTTCCTCAGAAGCAGACTCTAGATAAGGATTTGAATGTGAACAATTTCTGTGACAAGTAATCCCAGGAAACTTTAGTAGGGGAGAGGAAAAGTAAGTCATAGGATAGAAGAGAGACAACAAAGGATTCATTATTTAACAAGATATTATTAGCACACGGAACTCAACTCTGCCAGGCAACTATGGAGCCAATGTAGATCATGCACCTCAGAGTTATCCCAACAGAGAAGTAAGAGAGATGGGGCATTTACTCTCCAATTCCTGTTAGCCATCAGTTGAGGGCTAGAGAAAGGGCATATTCTCTGGCTCTTCCACTCTGTCCCATGGGCCAGGACAGCAAGTTCCTATGGACAGAACCCTCAGGCTAAGAGTGGCAGGTGTGGCAACTGAAAGATGGGATGGATACTGGGAAATTGGAAGTGATGAGAGGTTATAGGTGCCAACTCCTACATACAATAACAGGAAGAACAGGGAGGAAACCACAAGTGGAAAGCAGAAAGCAGATGGAAGGCTAGTGACTGAGAAATCAGAAGAAAGATACATGGTCCAGAATACGCAGGAAGAAAGGCTAAAGCTCAGGAAGGGTGGCAGGTGGTTGATACAGGTTGGTTCAAGCCACATTATGGAATCCTAATCCCAGATAGGATTGAGACTTAAAAATTGAGTGATACATAAGGCTGAAAAATTGAGTGATACATAAAGCTGAAAACAGAGGGATTAATTACAGGTATGTTTTTGCAAGGGTTGACAAACTATAGTCTACCACCTGTTTTTGTATAACCAGTGAACTAAAAATGGTTTTTATATTTTAAAAACAGTGTTTAAAAAGGAAAATAAAAGACTACGTGGCAGACACTGTATGTGGCCTACAAAACCTAAATATTACTATGGGACCTTTACAGATGCTTTTACTGACCCCTGGCTTAGAGAACAGTGAACAGAGGTACGAGCCCATCCCTCATCCCGGGAAGTAAGACTGCTGAAAGTCAGGTATGCAAGCTTGCACGAAAAAATCTAAGCCATCTTCCCTAATCACACTAGGGGAAAGTAAGGCAGCAATTGTAAGTGCAAGTGTGCCAGTTAAAGCCTTCCTCATCCCGGTAATCAGAAATTCCTACGATGAATGCTCAATGCCCCAGCCGCAAACTGAGAAGCAGAGGATACCAGTTAGGAAATCATCTTGTGTACCCAGGGCCCCCAGTCAGTTTCATTCTTCCATGTGAACAGCCCACCAAAATCGCCAGACATTTAAGTAAAGACTGAAATATTAAAGAAGATATAGATGAACTAGAAGAAAAAATAAGCCCATAAGAAATAGTGATAATCCAGGGGATTTAGAGAACTTTTAAAAAACTCAAAATATTATTCTCAGAGATTCCAGAAAACTTTGAATCTGTAAACATAAAGAAGATACTATAAAAAAGAAAAACACCACTAAACAAGAATTGCTTTTAGATACAAAAAATATAATTCAAGAGAAGTATTGTAAAATAAAACCAAGGAACTCTCTTAGAACATAGAACAGTAGGGACAAAGAAACAAAATACATGGAATAATGAAACAAAGAGGATAAATCCAGAATGCTCACTATTCCCTAATAAATTTTGAAGAAGAGAATACATAGAGAAGAGATTATTAAAGAAATAATATAAGAATATCTTAAGAGCTAAAAGTAAAATATATACATACATATACATGTACATAAATACATTGTTCGAATGAAACAAAAAGAGTAAAAGAAAATCCTAAAAGTTTCCAGAGAGAAAAAAAACAGGTAACCAACAATTAAAATTAGTCTGACATTAGATTTTTTTATCAGCAAAACTTGTGCTAGAAAACAATGAAGCAATGCCTTCAAAGTTCTGAAAGTAAATGATTTTCAACCAAGAATTCTATTTCCAGCCAAATGAATGGGTCAATTAAGCATGAAAGTAGAATAAAGACATTTTTGGTTTACAAGATCTCATTCATTTGACCTCCTGCGTACTCTACCTTAGAAAGTTAGCTTGAAGATATAAGCCTGAAAGAAAATATAAAATCCAAGAAACAGAAAGTGCTGTTCAGGGGAGAGTGAAATTAAATCCCAGGACAACAGCTTCAGAAAGGCCCTAGAGAGGAGCCAGTCCAGACTGGATTCAGGGCATGCAGTGTCCCAGGAGGAAGCTCTCCGGGGAAGAAAGGTAATTGCATGGGTTGACAATTCTAAATAAAGTAAGGATATGATAAAGTCAAATGATGGAATGTTTAAATACATAATTCATTGGGATTTGAAGCTAGGGACATGCTCCTCTGAGTGGCAGAGAAGTTCCAACAGACTATTGACATAATTATACATAGATAAAGGGGAATGCAGAGGCAAAGAGTAGTATAAATGAACTTAGTCATAATCTAGCATATTAAGAATGAAATTAAAAGTAATAAATTAAGAAATAGTGGTGGATTACACACACACACACACACACACACACACACACACACACACACACAGCCACAATATGCAGCCGCACCCTTCCCTACCCCTAGAGGTGCCTAACTTTTAACGAGGTCTGTTTTGATTCCTTTAGTAGTAGTCTGCTGTATCTCTAAGAGATTGTGGCTTTTTATCATAAATTTTTCCATATTGCTGGACTTTTTTTAACACATGAATTTATTATTTCAATGAAATTTAATATCTGTCGAAGTATGAATAAATGAAAGTATATATTCCTTAGAGTGTCTTTCTTACAAGTAATATAAAATAAACATGCTTAAATGTTGCTGAGTATGATACTGAAGGTGACAGTGATTATACATAAGAGGAGTGACACCCCCCGAATCTGCAACAAAATGATGCAGGTTTATTTTATGAAACAAATAGGAGTCGCTCCAATAAATATCATGTAAATGAACACAAGAATAAAATGAAATGTAGTATAATTCAGGAAATGAAGACAGAGAAAAAGTTTCCTCCCTCTTCATATGAGAGTGTTTGCTGGAAATATGTGCAATATTTTCACTATATTGAGGTTCAAGTACAGTGCTTGCATCCTCTACATGGGTATAATATTTATGGCAAAGATAATTATGCACCCCATGTGCTGGTACACCCAATGCATCAGCAGATATGTCAAAGAGACTGTCAGCAAAAGTCTCAACTCATTTCTGTCTCGGCTGAATAAGCTTCATGAGGTAGCATTTAGAAAAAGATAAGCAAAGAAGGCAGAATATATCAAAGCCAATTCCTTGAATTGCACCTAAGAGTAAACTGCAGAACTAGAGGATGAAAACAATGTACTGCCTGTAGCTTATCCTATTAAATAGTCAGGTCTCTCTCTTTTTCTAAGTTGCATTTTCAAAAGTTGTTCCAGGTAAGCTGCATTGCAGCATCTAATTTCAAGGAAGGCTGAACAGAAAATATACTAATATCATTTATGTAAATGATCTAAATAATGCCAATTGCCTTTGGTCTATCTAACACTTAAGTAAGAATATCCTAATAGTAAATTATCTGTCACTATACTTGAGACTTTTTCATCTTCTGTGTGACCTGAAATGTATGCAGTTTTAAATAACAAATAAATCTTGATATAATATTGAAAATAATAAATATTGCTGATACTAAGCTATAACCTAGCTATGCTGATAAAGCAAACTGCTTCATAATATAAAAGTAGAGACAGATCTGGCTCTTAGGCAAAACTATGGAGTAAGTGGACCACCTCTATTGGAACCTCACTCCTACAAGCACCCCATAATCCAACACCTGCACCCTTCGAAATCAGCCAATGCTATTTCTACCTTACAAAACACATCTCTCCTAGATGTAGATCTGTCCTCTCCTAGGTCCAGTCATTAGCAGAAATATTAAGCCTATATTGTGGGAATCTAAGTAATACGAGTAAATTATTTAAACAATAAAATATACAGAAGGAGAGAGACTGATTATACATTTAGGAATATCTATATGCAACATGCTTGAGAACTAATAAGAATCAAACACAAAAGAGCCTGCTGGGTCTGTAAATGAATGGCAGTACTATACATGCCTTCAGTAAATAAGGACAATGAAGAAGGAAGAAAGTCTTAAGGAGGGGGACTCTGAAAAGCATAGTTCAGGGAAGAGGGGTGCTATGACTCCTATTTTCTAGAGAAAACTTATATTAAAATTCTCATTAAGTTTATACAAGTAGAAAATCTAAAAATCAGTTTTCCCTAAAACTATTTAATTTCTGCACCCTCTACATTTTAATAGTTAATCGAGCTTCTTAACTTCAAGTCAAACATGGCTTCAATGCAGTGCAAGATTAAATTCTCTCAACATATTATATTGTTTCAGCAAATGCTTCCGGACACATGCAATATTATTTATAAGTATGAAATATAGTGACTTCAGACTTTAACACTTTGGTTTAGTCATGTAGTAATACAGTACAACATAGGAAGGAAAAATTTTAGCTTTTTATAATATTGTACTTATTCTGATGGGACCAATGGGTGGATGACAAATGAATCACATTATTGACTGTGCATTACATTTGTATTGATTTGGTGAATATATTGCCCAGTAGTTAATGGTATGTCAGCCATTCATTTACAAATACATATTTCCAGGGATGTCATGCCAAGATATAAAACATTTCCTATGAGCTTGTAGAAAACTTAGCTCCAATAATAAGTAATTCTGTAAACACTAAATTTTTTAACTCCACAATTGTTTGGATAAATTATATAAAGCAATCCACATTAATGTTATCCTACTTAATAAAACGGTATATATTTAAAGTGTAACAGTTTGTTTTGCTGAGTTGTATATATGTTGTATATATGGTACACAATGCAACATAAGTTATCCGGGTTGAGCCTGTACAGCGAGATTGACTAAAGGATACCTAAACAGCTTCCATATGGTAAATTAAACAATTATGAGTACAGTGGGACGAATGAATCTGTAAGGATATACTAACTCTGAACCAGAATATTGGGTCAACCAACATTCAGGAAATAATCAAAAAGTACAGGAGCTTCTTTGAAGTTAAGATACTAGAGAGCTTGAGGCTGAGGAGGTACAAATACAAACAGCACTAGAAATGTAGTGATCAAAATAGAAACTGTTACCATAACTTATGTAGTACAGAAAGCTCATTCCCACTCCAGCGAGACAGGTATGGAGAATTAGCTCTCTAGGATAAAGACGAAGAGGGAGAGAAATAGATATAGACATAGATATAGTATAAACCACTTAAGTTTGTATAAATGGTCCTTTAAAAAAAGAGCTATTTTAATGAAAGCTGCCAGATGCCCTAGATGCAATGGGTGATAGGATTTTTGCATGCTATAATTTTATATAACTCGACATGACCATATTCATTTTCAAAAGCTTTAGTTAGACTCCTCAATGTTTAAAATCAGGAGCTGTGGTGTCAGACTGCCTGGGATTGAATCCTGCCACTGTTGCTTCTTAAGTAAGTAAAGGAAAGTTAAATTTTCTATACTGATACTCTATCTGTACAAGAGGGACAATAATAGTAACTACTTCACAGAGTTGTAATGAGGATTTATCTCTACTTGAATGTCTAACAGGCATCTCAAATTCAAAAGGTCCAAAAGTGAATTCCTATCTTCCCCTTCCAAGCCTGCTTCTTCCACAGTCTTTGCATCTCCATAGTAATTCCCTCTTTCCATTGTTCAGGACAAAAGCATCAAGTCATAATTGATTCTTCACTTTCTCTCAGACACCACATCCTATTGCTTCTATCTTTCGAACACATCCAGAATCCTTCTCATTATACTCCAGCACTACATAACTCTGTTCCAAGAACCATAACCTCTGATTAGAGTATTCCAACAGCTTCCTAATTGACCTCCTTTTCCAATCCTTGCCCCGTGCCCCAGTCTGTTCTCAATACAATAGTTAAGATTCCTGTTAGAATTTAAGTCAGATTGTGTCACTTCTCTGCTCAAACCCTTCATTGATTTTTGCATCTTCCTCAGAGTAAAAGCCCTAATCCATATCACCAAGTCCTTCATTACCTCCTTAACCTCATCTCCTGTTACTCTCCTTCTCTGTTCCTACCACATGCACTTCTCTGCTATCCCTGGAATGAACGTGCAAAGCTGCTGCAACCTCAGGGCCTTTGCACATATTCCTGATTTTCTCGGCCTTTCTTCTTCCAGATGTCTGGCTCTCTTTAGCATTTATTTTCAGTCTTTGCTCAAATGTCACACTCTTAATGAGGGTTCCCTTGACTAATTTTTTTAATCATAGAACTCTGACATTCACTCACACACCCTTTCCCTTTATACTTTATTGTTCACCATAAAACTTGCCACCATATAACACACTATGTTTTACTTATTAATTTTAATTATTGTGTGTCTTCTCTCACTAGTATATAAATTCCCTGAGGAAAAGTTTTTTTTTTTCTGTGTATTATCTAGTATCTATCACCCAGAGCCTAAACTAATATCCATTACAAAGTACATACATAATGAATATTTCTTAAATAATAGAAATCAATAAGTTGATAAGTACTAAATATTTTAAAATGTGTCTGACACATATTAAGTATACAATCAGTGTTAACTATTGTTTCCTCAGGGTATTTGTTTACATAATCACTTCTAGTTTTTTAAAGTTTTCAATATACTTTTTTATTTTTTTATTAGTTTCAAGTATACAGTACTTTTCAATATGCTTTGATCATAGATTATATTAGCTTCAGATTATATTAATATATTAGTTTGTTGTTTCTTAATGTTTTGCTTTTGTTTTGTCTTCAATACGCAATTATCTAACATTAAAAACTCATGATCATAAAGCTCCAAAGACATTCTCTAAAAGGATCTATTAAAAACTAGTTTTTAATAGCTTTTAAATACATATTTATATATTCCTTAAACAGCTTCTAAATACATCTTCCCTAAACACATTTCGAGTCAGAAGAAGTATAAAAATACATAATTTGTATATATTTCTCTACCCATTTTCTGTGATTTCTTAAAGGTTATGAACTAACCACGTGTAAAAAATTAGTTAAAAGAATTTTACTCAAGCTCTATAATAAAATATCATAGAAAGAAAGCTAGCATACCATTGCCTTCTTCCACTATTCTCTTTACCTTTCTTCAAATTCCATAGCACTTTTCTATATCTATAGCACAATGATAGCAAATGTCTATAGTAATTAAGACTATTAGAAAGTCTTAATTGTTTTTGCACAGTTTTAGTAGTGTAGGCATTTTGTTATAATATTTGCAAAATCAGTTATTAATTTATAACATATATAATAACGATCTTTAATTATCACAAAAATTTCATTGACCAAATGCTTCATTTTCCTACCTAACCAAGAATATAGGTATATTATAATATATATATATTTTTATACAGTACTTTAAGTTTTCAAGACAAAAATAATTTGTTGCCAAATTTCAGCATTTAAAATATAAAAATATTAAGATATAAAATCTACCATATGAGCAAAAATGGTACATATTATAAATATCCTAGTGAATAATAGTAATATAGTAATAATGAGTTTTAAATGCTCATTATAAACCAAAGAATTAAAGTCCACAGCTTAAATGTTCGAAGGTAGGGATTTCAGTCAGAAAATAAAATAGACTCTGAATTATAACCATTAATTTACCAAGAAAAAGAGTTGGTTATAATCAGGAACATGTTACATTTGGATGACTACTGAAGGCAATTCAGGTTGAAGGAAAATGCCAAATACCTTAAGTAATCAGCTGAATTCAGCCAGAATATATAAATTTAAGTCAGAGGTTATAGACTAAAAATAAATTCTAGGCCTCTAAGCAAAATCTTTTAAAAAGATCCCTCCTTCACTCCCCTACATGAATATATTCCTCACTGTGAATTCTAAATGGATACCTTTTTTCATGGACTCAATGCATTTGTGAGATGTCTTTTCAACTAATTACACCCCTTCTTAAGAGTCATATATAGTGGGTTAAGATCTAGAAATGCTTTTGAAATGACAGAAAATGAAAATAGTTTTCTCAATAGACAGGGTTTGGAGGAGACAATATATGAGAATGAATCTGAAATGACTCTATAGACTTATCTTTAACAAAGAAAATTTTCAAAAGGCAAAATTCAATTATCTACACTAAAAAAAAAAATAGTCAATCTATCTCAATCTGCCAACCAGAAGGAAAAAAAAAAAAAAGAGGAATTCAGGGACATAATGCAAAAGGCTAACTTTTAAGATCTCAACTAGAGCTATTTTAATATATATATATATATATATATATATATATATATATATATATATATATATATTAGCTTGTAAGGAGTAAATACAGACTTTTGCATATATATTTTTACTGGCTGAAAATTGAAAACAATCTAGTGCACGATGTCTATATGGTCGTACTCACCTTACATAAGCATTTCTTGATGAAACATAAAAAAGCAGAAAGCCTCTTATTCAGGCACATCCCCAAACAAAAAACCAGCTACCTACATAATAGATTTAAAAGATAATATTTCTGGGATCAAAAGATACAAATACGGGTCCCAGCTAAAATACTAGTATTTTAAGAAACAAAAGGTAAAATAAAAAGGTAAAACTCTTGGTTAAGCTTTAAAGAATATTTACGGACAGTTGTAGGATCCATGAACCCAACTAAATAGAAGCAAAACTTGCAGTATCCTGAACAATGAATTACCACTCTCTGAAACACAGGGGGTGAGCCTCTCATATGGCTGGCTCTAAAACTTGTAGTCTGAGAGACATGTGTAAATATTCATGTTTTCTTATGTGGTTTCAGCCACATGGTCCACAGTTCTTTGTTCGTGGAAAAGAAATAGACGAAGCATTAAATAACCAGGCTTATTAGCAGAAAGTGCCATGACACTCTAAAGTTAGTTCTGCTAAAAGATTTGTAGGGCCTAGAGAAATTAATGAATTAGAACCAGTACACTTAGAATATCGCACATTGCACAGAGAATTTTTTTAAAAATAAAAGCCTATAAGATAGGGCTAGTGCCTGTGGGGAGGAAAGAATCTTTCTCAGATACTCACTGTCCATGATGCCCAGCTATAAGTATATGTCAAAAAGTTAGAAATATCCTAAGGCAATGAAAAATTTAAAAACAAATGGTATTATTCAATTTTGCCCATTTATACTCAGAAAGATGATGAAGATAGCCAAATTTAGCATATAATGATTCCAATTATTATAGTCAAGGACCATTCACATTAGTAGGCAGAGGCTTAAAAAGGAAACTGGAAGGCCACCTAGCACTTATATATTACAATATGTAATCAAGCTTTTTCAAAAAACCAAAGGTCATTGTCTAAACATGGGTCATGGAGTCTATTAAAAGTGTTCCATATTGTATCTTGGCTTTAAAGAAATGATGGAGCTAGCTAAATGAACTGGCCTATATCTAAAGTGTTTGAGTCATTTTGGTCCACTGGAATAAAATAATAAAAATGCCAACTAGTTAAGACCACTATTAGAACCAACAATTTAAAAGCTGTGTTTTCAGCAACGAAGAATGTAATTTCTGAATTATAATGAAAATTCTCCTATAATAGCACATAAAAATGATGTGTATGGGATACGATGATGTGGGAAATGTGGACAGCATTCTAAAAATAATATTCAAGCCCCAGTTATATACAAAAGCATAATGAGAGCTGAGAAATTATTCTTAGCCACAACCTATTAAAAAGTCATACACACACATGCCAAAAAAGGTATAGATTTTTGAAGTTTGCAGGTAGCATGGAAATGACCTAATTTAGTCTTTCATTTAAGTAAAGCATTTCTATAATGTACTTTTCTAAATTGTTTAAGATTCAGAAAACAGAATACTCTTCCATCTTTTATTTTTTCTTACGATTTGTCTATTAAAGAAACCGAGACCTTCATTATTCATTACTGCACAGACTGGACTCAGTAGCAATCAGGAAGGAGCTTCATTTTCTCCCCTCACTGTATCCAATTCTATCAGGTCCCTCCTCCCCTATTCTTGAAAGCACCTCTTTCAGATTTCTTTTCATAACAGTTTCACCATCAGGTATTAAAAAGTTCAATCTTGTCTAAATCAAAGTATTTAAGCTCATACTTGATTTGGAGCGTTTCTCAACCTGCCAGGTCAGGAATGACTCCTGGTGTGTGAGAATAGGAGAAGCAGTAGGAAGATAGTTTATGTTTTGTTATTTTACGTTCCTTTCTTCCCTCCCTGCACCACCTCACCCCCTTCCTTGCCCTTTACATGTCTAGATCCTGGAAGATGGGATAGATCAAAAATGAAGGCTCTGTTTATAATTCTCATTTGACTATCAAATGCCCTCTTGCCATGTCTCTTGAATCTCACAAGACATATCTGTGGATTCCTGGGAGACTCTCAGCAAGGTCCTATGGCTTACGTGTTTCCTGCAATGGACAATAAACTCTTCAACTGACATACTGTAATCAGCACCAGTCCTTCTCAGCTTTGTTTGACCCAGTAGATAGCCCTCTTAGAGAAGGTCCACTTGGCTCACAGGAACTACACTGAAAGTGCAGCTGGACAAACTGTTCACCCCTTCCTCCTTGTCCTGGTGTTAAGGATGGCTCTACTTAGCTCCCTATCCTTAGTCTTCCCCAGAGGAGAAGTGGAAACCAATTATTATCACACTTTGTTCCAGATTATGTGGGGCCGCATGTCAGATTTTCTCAAGAAAATGCTCACATTCTGCTCAGGTAGAGGCCAGGGAAAAGCCTGCTAGTTTCTGTGATTTTGCGAGCATCTGGCCAGGGCCTGAGAGGCCAATCCAGCATTTTATAGACAACTCTAACTTTTATAGGTAGTACTCTTGGGCTCCCCCAAACTTGGGCACTTGGGAGCAAGGGAAGCATCTCACTTCCCCACCTCTCCACCCCCCACCCTCCAGTGAAAGAGAAGAAAGGAACTCCACACATTGCTTTTTACTCCTATGAATTCCCTTCAAAGAATCTTAAATGGATCTCTCTTCTAAGTAGACCAGGAGCAGATGACAAGCTGGTGATCAGACCAAATTTCAGTAAGTCCTATGAGGCTGTGACCTCTCTGTGAAGTGTGAAGGTAACTGTCACCCAGTGTCCTAAGCTACGAGGTCTCAAATTTTAAGAAAACAGGACATCTCCCATTCCATGTGTTGTTACAGAAGTAGTGACTTTTGAATAAAGCTCATTTAATGAGTATTTGTCTTTCCAAATTACCTCAAAAGAAAAAATCCAAAATAAAGGGTGGAAGGCCCTCACCCTAAATGGCTCTTGAGAATAAAACTGTCCTTTTATTGAGCTTCTACTGTCATTCACCCCAGGTGGAAAGGACATAGGCAAAGGTAATTAAAAGAGTCATGACAGCGAGAGCAGCGCATTACCCTAACTGTACTCTTCCTGGCATAAATAAATCTATCTGCTTTAGCTGCTACATTAGCAAATTAGTCCAGGTACCATATCACACTATAATGTAAAACCCATATCACAGTAAAATTGGTAAATGTATTCTGAATTAGCAACAAATTAGGACACTGTCAATATATCTATTAGCTAATTAGAAAAACTGGAGTCCTCATATTTACAAGATGGATAATTCACTGACACTTTCTTTAAGATTTAGTAAAATAAAATTCAACCATAGAGACCATGCTAGTTTTATTGTTTTTTTTTGTTTGTTTTGTTTTGTTTTTTTTACAATTCTAGGTAAATTTAATGATCTGGAAGGTAATGAATCCAACAAATGTCATATAACTATCTTCTCTATTCTATCTTTATTCATAAATATACAGTTAAATGTAAGTGGGGAAAAAGCTAAAATCCAGAGTCAGAAAACCTACATGCACACACTTGGCCCCAGGACTTGCTATAATATTAGGTGAATCACTTAATCTCACTCATCCTTGGTTCCCTAATTTGTAAAATAACAATGATAATAACATTTCAATTTGTTATGCTTTGTAAAAGCACTGTAAATCACTTTGCAAATATTAGTTTCCTCTCTCTTTAAAAAGTTTTTTTTTTTTTCTGATCACATAAATAGAATTTACCTGAATGATTAGCAGCACAGTCCTTGAAGTCACACAGTCTCAGTAATCATTCAATGCCAATTAAGTATTTGCTGGACAAATAACAAAATACTTGTTTAGCTTTATCCTCTGTCAGAATTTCTAGTCAAATTCTGTATTCTCTCAAAACCTCAATTTTCATGTACATAAAATATACAAGAATACCTACTTCGGTGATTCTAAATCACAGTATCTATCAGAAACACTGCAGTGTCTAATTCGGTAGGTCTGAGTCGAGGCCTGGACAAATGCATTTAAGCTTCACAGGTATTTGGAAGCTAACTCAGGACCGAGAACCACTGAACTCCCTCTTAGACTGTGTGGAGATTAAATGAGATAATGTTTGCAGGTACCAAGCACATGCTTAATTCATATAAGTATACAGCTTTGAAAAATATTATTTTATATTATTATATTATTTTATGTTTATTTATAAAAGTTACTTTATATTAACACATTTAAGTAAAATCAGTGAATTCTTAAAGCCATGGTTGTCAAACTTCAGTGCGATCTAATGGGGACAGGGGCTTGTAAAAACACAGACTACTGGGCCTTACCCCAGAGTTTCTAAGTCAGTGGGTCTCGGTGGGAGCCCAAGAATTTGTATTTCTTTATTTCTTTCTCTCTTTTTTTTTTTCCTAAGATTTAGTATTTCAAAGTTCCCAGATGCTGCTGCTGCTGATCCAAGAAAGACAAGTTGAGAACCACTGCATCAGAGAAACATTAATCATATCTAAAAATATATGTACACATAAAATAAAAACAAACACTAGGCAGAAAATACAGTATCGACATAATATAAATGTAAGCAAGGTTGATTTTGTTTGATCACTTGAAATACAGTCTCATATGGTTACTATTTTCTCAATTAAGCTTTAACTAACACCTTTCCCTAGGATGAATGGGAAGGTCACACATTTGTATTTCAATTGTACCTTATATTGAGTTGCAGTGTATCATTGCACTTAACTGGTAAAATACTACTTCTCTCTTTAGTAGAAAGCAAGCTCCTTATAAGTAGAGATCAGGTCCTACTTATCCATGTACCCCCAGAGCCTAGCACCGTACCTGCACACATTCAACAAAATGCTTAATGAATGAAAATGCTTAACAAAGCTCAATTTGCAATAGAGTAAATTTTATGGTTTTTTTTTTTAATTTCAGTTTCTAGAGGAGTATAGACAACCATCTTAATCTCTTCTTCATTAGAGAAGTGGTTCTCAAAAGCGGGGGGTACCCCAGAACACAAGATTCTACTAACATTTAGCAGGTAGAGTTCAAGGATGCTTCTAAACATTCTACAATGCCCAGGACAGCTTCCATCCACAACAAAAAATTATCAAGCCCAAAATGTTAAAAGTGCCAAGGTTTCAAAACTCAGCATTAGAGGAATCCAGCTGAGCTAATTAAAGTCTCCCGCCAGCCCTTCTAAACAAAGGTTTGGCTTTAAACTAAAGAAAGAATATCAATAGCAACATCTTACAAGTATTAAACAGTTTGTTTTACAGATAGTATTTTGCAACCTAAGGGCTCCAGGTCACACAGCTTGTTAGGGGTAGATTAAAAATAGAAGAGGTTCACTTGAAGCCAAACAATCTTGGAAACTTTATTCTCAACTCTTAGCTAGCTGATCTATGATCTAATCCAAACTCACCAGTAGCTACTCCACCTCTGACTGTTCATGATCACTCCCTGTCTGTGCCTAAGTAAGATTGACTGTGTCAAGAGAGTCTTTTCCTTTGCGTGTGGCTTTGATCATTTAACTTATTTTTATGATTTTTTTTCATTCAGTTATGTGGCTCAGCTCTCCTTTTACAAACTAAGCCTGTTTTGAAACTGAGGGTCTTTATAACTTTGATTAAATTTACTTTTAAATCCTAGCTTTCTCTAGGATTCCCCTCTCTCTCTATATATATATACTCCTCAGAAAGCTAGCCTTTCCCCATAATTAGCAACCCCCAAGACAGCAGAAGATAGTAGCCCAGAACTAAAAATAACATCTTGACCTAAGTTATGTTTCAGTTCCTGGGCCCTAAGGTGGAAGGATCCCCTGACTACTTTCCAATGGGACTGGACAGAGGAATATGGGAAAAGATCTCAGAGCTGTTTGTCAAGACCTGAAGAAATGATTCATTACCCTTACCTCGCCCTCTAACCAATCAGCTCCCAGCACAACCTCAAATCCCTAACCCATGGTGTCTTGTGATTTCATCCTATATAATCTGTAACCTACATGCCATCAGGGAGTTCAGGCTTTTGAGCATTAGCTGTCCATTCTCCTGGATGGTGCCATTCGTCAATAAAATAGCCAATATTTCTCTACTGCAATTCTCCGTGTTTAGTGTTTGGTGGACAAACTCTCTCTGTTCTATAACAGTTTTAAATATTAAGTCTAATTTCGGCTAGAAAAATTTCGCAACATAGCCTAACTGAAAAATAATGAAATAGCATCCTTAACAGTAAAGAGCAGAAATACAAATAGCTGTAAACGTCCCCCTTTCCCTTTTAGATCAGACCTTGAATGTCATTCTAAAAACCCAGCTCCCGGAAGAACTTTCTGCGATCAAAACCTCTTAGAGTTTGCACTGCCTATGGCCCTTTCAGTTTTAAACAAAACCATTTTCAGTAAATTACATTTTGTTACCCAAGTCCTCATTTGTTCCCTTTCCTGCTATCTTGCTACAGAATACATGTAGATCATCAGGCATATGGCAGAACAATTGGATTTTGGGCAAGCCGACATTGGAAACAAGGTAAACCTGGTCAGTTGTAGGTACAAATAGGGCAGAGAAAAAAGAAGTGTCAAAAAACAGAGGCTGACTAGGAGGTAAGCTGAGGCCAAAACTAATTTACTGGGTAGAGCACCTTTGCTAAGAAAAATCTAGTTTTGACTATTCTAGTTTTCTGTCATTCTCTCATTACCAGAAAAGAAGTAGGAGAAAGAAGGAAGAAAGGAGAGTGGGAGAAATGAAGGCAGCAGAGAGAAGGAAAGGGAAGGAGTAAAATAGAAAGGGTAATAAAATGAGCATTTGTTGAATACCTTCTACACACAACACGATGCTCTATATTTTGCCATTTGTTATGTGATTTAATCCTTGCAATAGTTCTGTAAGGTAAATATTATTGTCTCTATTCTTCAGATAAGAAAATCAAACTTCAAAAAGGTTAAGTAACTTGCCAAAGATCACATCGTTGGGATTTGAACACATCTGTCTGACCCCAAAGCCTCGGGGGATGGGAGGGGGGAAAAGGGCAAGGCCTCTGGGAAGATGTTAAAAATGTTAAGAAAAATCATTTTGAGAATGTATGACTAGGCATGATAAGAAATTGAATTGAGATAAAACAGTATTCTTCCTAAAATAAGGTACCTGATCCCTATAACTACTTCGTAATGTTTTCTTTTTTAAAAGAAGATAATATTTATTCATTTATTTACTCAACAAATAATTGTGGACAACTAAGTGTATGTAAGGCACTGTGCTAGTAGCCATCAAAGGTATACCTATGAACAAGGCATGAAATTTATGGTCTGGTAGGAAAGAAAGACAAGTGCACATGCAATTAAAAGAGTTTGATAAATGCTATAAGTGAAACACCACAAGGATATGGAAACGTGTAAGTATTGACAAGGAGGGATGTCAAAATTTCAAGATGAGACTTGATACATGAGTAAGCACAGTTAAAGAACCCTTCTTTTGCTCTTAACCCTAAGGTTGGAGGAACTGTACATATATGCAAGTGCCCACCACCCCACCACATACACCCAGGCCATAAATGGAAGACCTCTGTTGCTACATCTGCCATGTCATCCATAGACAATAGAGCAAATTCCAGAGGATGTGGTGAAAAGCAGCATTAAACTAAAAGTCAGACCTCGATTTTAATCTAGGCTTTGTCCAAGTTGAGGCTGTGTGACTTTGGAAAAGTAATTTTAACCTCTCTGAGCCAAAGTTTATTTATGTGCAAAAGAAGTTAAGTTAAACCACTGATAAAGACTCTCCCACTTTTAACACACTCTGGAGTTTTAACTCTGATGACTCCTCACAGCTTGCTAACCAGAAACTGACTGGAAACTATCTCAGAACTTTAGACTTTGATATTGATGACTATTTCAAGTTACATTATTTTAAAATTCTACTGAACTTCAGTCACATGATTTCACAATCAATATTTAAAATGGTAAAAAAAAACTGACATCATAAATAGGTCATCTTTTGAAAAATTAAAATAAAAAAAGGAACTTCTAAAAGGAAAAAAGAGAGAACATATTTAAATATAGTGTGACTTCTAAGTCAGATCCAAATGTCATTAGTGCTCCAAATGAAAAAAAAGAATGTTAAAAGATAAAATTTTTCTTATCTTGTATCATAATATCTGACTGCCTACAGAATAGAAAAAAAAGACTACAAGTTAGGAACGCTTAATTTCAGTCTTAATAATAATATTTCATTTATAGGTTAACCTTTTTAAAAAGTGTCCATATGTCAAATATAAAATTACATTCAAAATTATAATGAAATGATCAAGTGATATGCAAATTGATAGTAAGCAACAGAGCTTCAATGCTTCTTAATATTTATAAATGGGAAAAATAACATCTGTAAATTTTCCTGCCTCTTAAAGATTAATGAGATAACAATTATAAAGTTTTTATAGCTTGGAAGAAAGGTATACTTAGAAATAGGCAAAGACAATATGGTAGCTTTTCCTTTTAAATCATTTTAGTAAAAAGAAAGATTATTAAACTTACAATATTAAATGATAATGACCTGAAAATGTTAGTTTTTCTAGGTATATTATTATTTTACTTAAGATTTTAGTGAAATAAATATGGTTGAACACAAATACATAAATTCATTTGACAATCCTTAAAATTGCTATACTTAGTATTACATGTCTGTAGGCTTTAACAAAACAATTTTCAATAAATTACTTTTTGTTAACCAGGACTAGCCCAAAATAAGAAAATAATTAAAACAAAGGAAGGAAAGAAGGGAGGAAGTAGAAAATATCTCTTCAGAATCTCAGAAATAATTCTAGAGTAATGAGATTTAAAGATTCTGAATGTGGAAAAGCCATTTATTACGAATGAACTAAAGGCTATCTTAGGTGACAGTAATGTGTCCTCTGGAAAAGATACTGCCTAAGGGCAGCCTTTCATATTTTATTCAGCAACCTCCATCCATTGTCTGTATTTTTAAATCAGAATTTTCCTGTCTAAGCATACTAGAGTTCAATACTTCAGAAACATCTCAAAGGCCCTGACCCAGTTGATACTTATTTCCTATGGATCATGGAACCAAACTTTTTCCACAATAAAAAAAAAAAAAAAAAAAAAAAAAAAAAAAAAACTTTTCATGAGTTGAACAGTTCCTTATTTGAAATCTTGAAGAAATAAAAACAGTAAGCCAATTCCTGGCTGGAAATAGATTCACATTTTGGATTGTTTAGGGAATATCTGAACTCTTCCTAATAAAGAAAGAAGTGGTACCTGCTCTGAGCTGTATCTATGAGTTTTAGTTCTATGCCCTCACTTGTACGATTTCAAAAAAACTGCATTTTAAAATTCATTCATTTGTTCATTTAACAAATTATTATTGAACACTTACTATATGTTAGTATAGTAACATATAGAAAAAGATTTAGTAGTCTCTACTTTCAAAATGTTTACAGCTTAATTTCATATTTGTGTAAAACTGTATCGATAAATAGTATGAAGAGAAATGAATGATACTTGAAATATAAACCCAGGAGTTCCAATTAAAGAAAGATAATTTAGCATCACTTTCTTCTGTACTTCTTTTCTTAGGACTTAAACTATTATTACATAATCTGACCCACAGATTACTATTCCAGCTAACTTTCTGAGAATTTATAACATTATTATATGATAATACTACTATGACTTAGAGTCAACATCAAATCTTCTCATATTCAATCAGAACAAGTCTTTAGATATATTAATAACAAATTCACTTTTCCTTTCATGGGTCACGCTTAACTTTTAGACTCTGATGCTACTGGGTCTCTTTAACCTAAAGAGATAGTTCAATACAGTAAACACACACACATGCAAACACATGTGAATGCGCATACACACACACACACACACACACAAATGTTCATTAGATTATTATATTTGCAGAGAAAACCTTAAAAATTCAGCCAATTATACAATTTATGTTAAAAGAATGTACTTGAATATTATCAAGCCATTAAAATTATAATTATGAAGAATATTTACAAATATAGAAAAAAGTATATGCTTGATTCACTCAATAATACATTCATTTAGTATTTGTGATATACCCAGAATTATACTAGACATTTTGGATTAAAGGATAAATAAAACACAATCAAGACCCTCAAAGGGCTCATAGCCCATAATGGGTATCCATGTAGGGACATGGAGAAATAGATAGCAAATAGGAACATGGAAAACCCCAGACACTGCAAGGTGGCAGCCTATTGCTGGAAGAATTAGTAAGAGCAAAGTGGAAGCCACAATTCCTATATGTACACTGTAGTCTTCTACACAGGTCAGCCAAGATTCAGTGTGAGAAGGTATGAATACTCCTATGGAAGGGTGCGAATACCAGTAGGTGAAGAATATTGAGGACTATCTTGAAAGCTGGCTACCACCGCAGTCAAATGGCTTACCACCTGAATAGCAAAACAATTTAAATCCACCTCAGAGATGACCTAGATGCATCTTTTCCTACTTATGCCACTTCTAAGAGCAAGAACATTAGTTTACCTGTCTTGCCTTCCCATCTCTAGAGAGCCCTAAAACCTCTGTACAATATCACCTTAGCATCTGTGAACAGTTAGCCTACTTTTTGTTAGAAATGTATTTCTAATTTTAAAAGTGGATCACAAACAATAAAGTTGTGTCACTTTCAAGGAAAGAAGATGTATCATCCTCTTGATTCAGCAGGGGGAAAAATGTCTAACCTTTCTATGTTAAACTTGATAAACCTGGAGGAAAGTAGACATATTAAAACACTAGATGTAGACAAAGGAAAAAGAGTCACAGTGCTTGGTTATGTCTCTATCCACAGTACATAATTTATTCTTAGACCTCATATATCTTGACTTATCTGTATATAGAAACTTAAATTATATATATATATACACACACACACACACAATCAAGATACATTTCTTAGCTTATATATATATACTTAAATTACATATTAATCAAGACTTATTAGAATATGTATTTACAAATAATAAGTGACCAAATTCCTTATAGACATAGACTATTCATATTTAGCAAATCACTCACCTCTTGTCACTTCTCCAATTGCTCTGTAAACACTGAGCCTTTTTTCCAACTGCAACATACTATGCCTCTCAATACTATGAAAAAAAGCTGATGTCATAAACACATTGTGTTACAATATCACTAAGGGCCAGATACTTTCTTAGTTACATAATTCCTGTGGTACCAACCAGCCTGGCTAGCCTCAAAAAAGAGATGTGAAGTACAAAGAAAAAGAGGGAGTAAAGCCCAGAAGCCACAAAAATTTTTAGTATATTTTTTTTCACTATTAATCCTGGGCAAAGAAGCAATTTGGAAGTGAGAAAAGGCAGTGGCGAGCTTTAAAATAATTATTTATGGCTTCCCTAAATATCATGGCACCTTCTAGTCACAAATGTTTGGAGGACAGAAAATCATCCAATGGACTCCATCTCCTACCCCCATCCCTCCACTAACTTCTAGGCAGAAGATCAGAGAATCAAGAGTATAATCTCTCTGCTAACTAGCTGTCAAGCAGCCACCCTCAACAAATGGCAGTTTTTATCATTAAATTTTTTCATGCTGTTTTCACCTGCGAGGTTTGTAATCCACAATAACAATCTAATAATGATTAAGGAAAATCAAAGAGATCTTTTAAAAGCCTGTGTGCTTACTTGATCAGTCAAAAGCATAAAGGTACCCTGATCTGAATTTCCTTTGTGATTGAATTAGAGCATATCTCTTGGAACACTCTCACAAGAGGCTTCTGCTTCTCTTGGTAAAGTCATGAATTAGCTAATGTTGTCTTATAGGCTTTCTCATGTCCCCTTTCTCAACATCACTCTTCTTTCATGGATCTCTTCTCATTACTTAAGAACTCCTGATGCTGCCTTCTGCATTCTGCATACTGCACAGTTATGTTTCAGAATCTTTATAAAATCTTCCCCTCTAACATTACAACATGTTTTTTCCTAAGATTGACTTCCTTACTAGGTGAGTGACTAACCTGATATCTTTATTAAAATGTTAAATTGGCCCTTGTTTTCTTTAGAATTGTTTTTTTAAGCAGATTCCTAAAAATGCTATCAATATCTCATTCCAAAATATTATAGGTATTTTGGTAAATATAAGAGGAGATACCTGAGTTTAACTCGAGCTTTTAGAAAAGTGAAGTCCATTGGGTAGCTTTACTTGGTCTAGGGAGTTGGTATAGGAAAGTTGCCCTCCCTGAAATTATCCTCAAGGATAGGAATGTAACCCAAACATCTCAGGAGGTATCAGTTGGCTTCCCACTGCACTTAAAATAAAGTCTACACTCCTGTTTAGGGGCAAAAAGATCTGGCTTCTTCCAACCTGTCTCTACTTCATATGCCACATTTCAGCCAAATTGGCCTTCCTTCTGTACTTGAGCATGCCAAGGTGCAACTTTATTCCTGCCTTAAGGCATTGCAAATGCTATATTCCAGTTTTTGGCACACAAATTATTCTTCATCCTTTGGTTTCCAGCTCAGATGTCACCTCTTCAGACAATCTAAAGTAACCCCGCAATCACTTTCTAGCACAGCATTTCATTTTATTTATGGCATTAATCACTGTAAAAATTTTTTACTTATGTATTTGTTTACCAGCTCTTCCCAGGCTCCTTCCTAATGTATTCTTCATTGTCTGTCATTTTCATCACTGCATCCCTAGTGTTTTGCACAGAACCTGGTATATATTTAGTGTTCAATACATATATGCTAAATAAATGCACAAATAGATGATTCAACCATAATTTAACCTTTAAACTTGAGTAATAAAGTAAGATATTCTTGTTGTACTAATATTGGGAATGTAATGGGGGTGTTAACATCACGATACCTAATGTAACATGTTCATAAGACTTTTATAATCATGGACTATAGCATATTTTATGACATTATAAATATTGGATTAATAAATATTCCATTAGCCTTTTTGAAAAGCTGTCCTTTGGTAAGGTTATCACAAATAAATGTTAGTATCCTTTGAGAAATACTGCCAACTCACCTTATTCTTCTGTTCATGTTAAGAAACTGCATTTTCCTTTGGGCAATTTCTAGCTGTTCTACATATTGTAGTCCCTATTGCTAGGACTTCAGAAGCCAATGAACAACTTGCTTGTCACATGACCCAACAAATGATCTCTCCCCACATGCTAAGTGTAGCTAAGCAAAGAAGCAGTGCTCAAAAGAGGACAACCAACACAGCATGGAATGTATTGCTAAGCCTATAGTTTATTATCCAGCAAAGTTCACTGCAGCATCCTGCCAAAAAAAAAAAAAAAAAAAGCCTAGCAATATTTAGCCATTTGGTTTTTGACTAGGCTGTCCCAGTTCAATTGGTTGTAGCTTAGAAGCAGATGTCTGAAAGCAGTGCAGCAAACCTGTAGTCAAATGCTATTGCACAGCTCTCCTCTTAAAAGACAAAATTGAGGCAAGTCGATGGATTACAACTTCCTACATTTGCTTTTGTTATCTGTAAAATATCACAACCAAATATGCTTTGCTAAAGTGAAGCTCCAAGATTAAAAAAAAAAGAGTATTATCTTTCTGAGAGATTAAATACACTGATAACAACAACAAAAAAGAAACTTAACATTAGTCGAGAGGAACACAAGTCAATAAGAGCTAAATAACTTTCCCTCTAAGAAAAATATGCAGCATGAGAAAATACTATTTTTAAAGAACTACAAGAAAAAATTTTGAGAACACATCCTAGGAAAGCTTGATTATTAACTCTTCTAAAGGAACTATTAACGCTTAAATGATAAAACTCTACTAACCACTATTCTTCAATTATTTCACTACCAAATTTTAAAAGATACACACAATCCTATCTTGGCATACAAAACAAAACGTTCTTGGTGTTTAAGGGGGAGAGTAAAAAGAGGGTGTTTTATCAAATCTCATACTAGAAAGAGTTCACTCTTCATTATTTTGGTCTCGTTTGTATTTTTCTGTGCTTCTGCCAAGATTAATTTCAGGGGCAAGGTTGTTTCTAGCTGGCATATACTGTAAAACTGTAAAAATTTTTCCACTCTCATGGGCCATTTACAATCTGCCAGGTTTGAGGTGGGTATAAAACATATTCCTGCCAATGGATAGCCACCTCAGCAGCGCTGAAACCAATCCTTCTGTTCCCTTTATTGTGCCATATGGTTCCATAAAAAACGAGTGAACCAAAAGTGCAGCTAATGCACCTTGTCGATCTGCGTTTAGACTAATTCTTTGATATTATGGTAAATAAACTGTTTATGGATGAATATACTCTCATTCTTTAGTCGTCCACCACTATAAACATATACTAATTCACGGGGGTGGGGGGAGGACAGGTTTAAAGCCTCTTCTATTTGAGAGGATCTGTAATATTTTTAAGGAAATACACTGCAATAAATTTATTATACATATATTACAGTTTCAAGTACAAGATCCTGGGTGTTCTGTAGTAACGTCTGCCAAAAGACTAAGGATCATGGTTTTAAACCCTTTCCAGTAAGTGATCTGAGCACTCTGGAGCAATTAAAAGGCAAGCTGAAGCACCAAGATAAAAGTTGCGCCCCCCTAGTGACCTCTAGAGTGGAGCTAAGCTCCCACAAGCAAGACTTGTGGGGGCGAGGGGAGGGCGGAGACAAGAAGCAAGCTAAAGCCAGCCAAGTGCCCTGCAGTAAACCAAGCCGATATATTCAATAACACGCCCTTTCCATCTCAGAGTCATGGTCCGATTTTATATAACCCCATGGCGCAGTAAGTCTCAGCCTCCTGGGCCATTAAGGCCCATCGGGTCAATATCCAACTTCAAACGCCGCTGCTCCGCACCACGCTCAGGTCCAGTTCCCCCAGCGCACAGCCCTTCTCACCGCGCATGGTATGGAGCTGGCTTCCCTCTCCGCAGTGCTGCAGACACCTCGCGGCCACAGCGCGTTCCCCAGCCAGAGCGCGGGAGCGCGAGGGAGAGGGCAAGCAGCGACCTCTGCGAGTCCGCGCTGCAGAAGCCGCCGGCGGCGGGTGCACCTGGTCCCCGCTGGTGGCCCTCTGTGAGTCCTGGGGACCCCACTCCCCGGGCGGCCAGACTTCGCCCAGGAGGCTCCCTCCGTAGTCCAGCCCCGACCACGCCGCGATATCTCAAGTCACCCCAGCAACAAGCTCTTTCTAGTCCTTCCTGCCATCACTTCTCTCCACCCGCCACCCCCCAGTCCAACACCCCCCACCCGCCCCCCGAGAACTTTCCAACTTTGGAAGCCCTGGTTCCAAAGGAGCAACAGGGAGATTGCTCGGCCGGAGTCACTGCCTGTCTCAGCAGTCGGTTAAAGGGAAATAGTCCACAGGGTACCCGGCTTGTAGCAAGTCCCCTTAACTGTGGAGGGAAAGGAGAGCCAGACAGCTCCTATCGCATCCTAAGGATGGAGGTTGGGAAAATGGATGTAGAACTAGTTACTCTAGGGATGAAGGGGAGGCAGGAGAAGGTTGTAAGGAGGGAATAGAAGAGATCATGAAAAACTCACTCTCTCTCTCTCTCAGACACACACACACACACACACACACACACACACACACACACACACACACAGACGGCCTGATTCTGAAAAGGATTAGATTCTAGGAGCCAAGAGTTGCTTCTTTTCCCACTACCTAAGGGGGTAAGGTGCAACAGATACCCAAGCTTGTGAAGTAGGAAAAGGATGAGATGAAAGAAGAGTCTCCAGATTTCCCCAGGTTAGAAAAAGGGCACAAACTCCAGTCAGTCTCCCCGGAGGCAAAGGGGGTGCAGCCGTGGTGAGGTTCCCCCACCTCCCAGAGAAGGCAAACTCTTCTCTGGTAGGCAGCCGTCCACTTGGGCTATTCTGGATGTAAACAGGCCGCCCCGAGGGGCAGACCGCAGGTAGGAGGTGGGATGGGGCGAGGTGGGAATGGAGCGGAACTCACCCTTGATGCTGGGGATCTTTTTCTTCTTGGCCATCTTCTACCCCTTCCCCTCCCCCAGACCCCCCACGCGCTTCCTGAGGCTGCTGCCCAGCTCCGGGAGCCGGCTCCTTGTCTTCCAGGCGAGCTCTGGCCGCAGCTTTCAGCTCAGCGAGCTCTTTGTTGCTGTGATGGCATCTGCGAGGCGGCGGCGGCGGCGGCGGCCGGGATGCGCGCTCGGCTCGACTAGGCTCGGCTGAGGCGGGCGCCGCCGCCCCTCTGCTCTCCGCCGCGCGGGGCTGCGAGCTTCGCGCTCGCGCTGCTGTAGTGGCTGCGGCTGCGGCGGCGGCAGTTGCTGCTGCTGTACAGCTCTTGCTGCTGGAGCGGGCAGCGCTGGGTACCCGGAGCGTCCGCCCAGTGCTGACCTCCCCCTTTCCCACACCCTCCCTCCCCCACTCCCCCACCCCCGGTGTCCCGTCTGAGACGCCAGCTCCAATCCAACCAGCGACGGCGCCGTCATCCAGCAGTCGCTGCTGGGGAAAGCGTCGGTGGCGGCGGCGGGGGGCTGTTGTAGGAAGCGGGGAGTCCACAGCCATCTGTGACCGGGGAGGAGAAAGCCAGAAAGCCTGACTTTGGTGGAGCCCGCCTTCTGCATGCCAGCCTGCCTCTCGGCCTCCGAAGCCCTTTCACAGGCAACAGGACGTGCGATGTGGGAGGTGGGGCAAGCCCACGTAAGGTACCCGTAGGGTAACAAGAACTCCGGCCAGCTAAAGAGAACAGGCACCCGCACTCGCGACCAGGCTCCCCTAAGAGCCTCCTCCTGAGCATCGAACTCGAATTTCAGGCAGGCGATGAGACCTGGGGCGCGCGGATGCCTTCGCCCCCTCCGGATCTGAGAAAGGAAGAGGGACGAGGGAAATTGGCGGCTGGTAGAGACAATTAAATTTTAGAGACAGCCCACCGCCAGACACCTGGAAGAATGACCTAGTTCAGGCCCTAAACCTCTTAAATCCCCTTAAGGCTGTGGAAAAAGAGGCAAGAAAGTTCATGAGCTCTCAGATGCTGAAGGAATTGGGAGGGGGAGGAGTGGTTTCTTGGCCTTCAGGAGACACTGTTCCAGTGACCGCATTCTTTCTCATCTGTGCGGGGGTTTGGAAAGTTTTCATATTCCTGGAGGAGCTGTCCTGCTCTAGAGTGCTGATCAGAGAAGGAACCTCACCGGTGTCCCGACTGCAAGGGAATGCAAAAGTTTAAGACACGTCTGAGAATGTAAAGGTAGCAACCAGGCTTTAAAAGAATGGCAGAAGGTGTAGAGTGGTGAGAGGGTTACCAGTGAGGAAGAAGGAAGCAAAATATTTTTTTCTCTACAAACTGAGGATTCCCCAAAACTCACTTCCTAATTTGCAACAATTTTACTAATGCTTCTCCTTTCCTAGTCTATGTTCCTACCCTGATCTGATTATGTAAATATACAGTGTTTCAATTCAGTGCCATAGCCAAAAGTTGCTCCAGCATCAGTGTGGTGCAGTGGAAAGGACGCTGGAGTCCAAATTCTGGGTTTTGAGTGTTGACCCTGCAAGCTTTAAAAACTTGCACAAGTCATTTAAGTCCTCTGTTCTTCTGTTTCCTGGTTTGTAAAATATCATCTCAAAGATTCCTTCCAGGTCTAATAAATGTCCTGAGAATTTTGAGTCAGAAAAATCACAAGTTTTTTTTTTTTTGCACTCTTTCTAAATTTTACTTTATATAATGTATTATATTGAAGTAAGTAATCTGAAGGACATATGAAATACCCAATTTCAGTCACAACAAAGGTGTACATCAGAAAACGCCTATGGTAAGTTTATTTTAATTAGCAAAATAGACTCCTTCTCATATTTACAGCCAGAAGTGAGACACAATCGAAAGTTTCCTCTTCCAAAAAGCTGTCTCTGATTTAATTCAAAACTACTTTGTCATCTCTTCAAACTTAAGGCGTATAAATATTAGGCTTGAAATATGCTTCGTCTCTGTGTCCACAGTTTATCACTAAGTACAAATTACTGACTATATTAGAATAATGTCTTATAGTTTATTCATTACTTTCACATATTTTATTTCATTTAATCATGACCACAAATCTGTGAGTTTAGAGGGCAGGTCCTGTCTTCCACATTTTATAGATGAGGAAATGAGTTTCATGGAGGTACAATGACTTGTGCATAGCTTCCAGGACTTCAGTGCAACTCTTTTAACTCAATACCAGGCTCTTTCCATGACTCTAGCTGCCTATGAAATAGACTACTACAGCTTCAGACCAGGGACAGTTTCCTTTTTCTTATTTATTCCTTCTGCAGTGCCAATACTATTCTCAGTAGGAGGAACTCAAAATTTTAGTTGACAAGATATGTCTATTTTTTGTACCTGGATATGATTAACATGTTTTTACACTTGAAGCACTTCAAAGTGTTTTTACATGTTGTTTCTCAATTGACAGCCACAACTATCACAGGAGTTCATCAAAAGAGGTTTATTTGGCTCAACTGAACCGATAGGCCCAGAGACATTATGGTCACAACTACGCAAGCCCTGGATTTCCAGGCCTAGTGTTTCCTTAGTAGCCCACAACGCAGGTTTTTGTTTAAGGGTTGCAAACAGAATGACTGTAGAGATCAGTAATGCTAAATACATGGCACGGTGGTATAAATATGTAGGCTGTACTTGAATAAGGGGTAGGGACTACAGGGAGCTGAGAGCACATGCATTACTTTGCATATGTAGGTTACCTTGTAGGAAATGAATCCCTGAGATGTAAGAATTTTGTTTTTTCAAGAGGGGTCAGGAATTCATATCTCCAGGTAAAATATCCTTTTTGATATTGGTTAACACATAAAACAAAGCAAAGCAAGGTAGGCCTAACAGAACACATTTGCCAGTAATATACAGCCCAATAGGCTGTGTCTCTAGGAGTCTGTTTTTACATCTCATCAATTGAGTTTTATCACTAAAGAACAGGGACTGAACCCGAATCCTTGAGTATAGTTCTGATTCTGATGGCATCTAAATGCTCTCAGAATTAGAGATTATCAAGTCTTTGGGTCCCATTAATCATGATTTCTAAAGATAGATTTGCAGAGATTGATGTTTCTAAATTTCTGGTTATTCTTAGAGCCATTGATGAAAATGACCACAGTAAATCAAATTATTTTTAAGTCATATGTGATTCTCCTGGGCACGAGAAAACTTACACATTTTATTTGATGATGATGATGATGATGGTGATAATGATGATGATAATGACAAAAAGACAAAAGTGGCCTAATCTACTTTAGGAAGGTTTTGAATGACTCCTTTTAAAAAATAGCCTCAGTGCTGAAATGGTAACTTTAATTATATGTAGTGCAATCATTCTCCTTAGATATCTTAGCCCTGTCAAGACTACCCATAGAGTAAAAGGTAATCAGAATGGATGAAAAGAATACATGTTCCTTGTGTGGAAGTATCTAGTGACCACAACAGGGAAAATGAACTTGTCAAATAAATTATATTAAAGACTGAAATAAAAATATAATTTAACCACATAAAGCATAATTATCATTAATTGTATGTTATTGTGCTTGTAGTAAAAAGATTGAAAAATATAACCCTCAGAAGAGTATTTTTGGCTGAAGTATTTTATACTGAAAGCGTATCTATAAATTAACTACTGTAGTTTAGGGAAAAGGAAGAGGAAAAACAAAGCCCCACTAATTTTAATCATGCTTAATATCAAAGAGTGTCAAAAGAATCCAAACTTGCCCCACTATTAAAAAACACCTAGTAATTTTAAATTTTACATACAAAAAATTATAACACCTTGGCTGAGGTTTTAAGGGAACCTACACTTACATGATAGAGCTAAAGAAAGATAAAAAGAGAAAGAATGGTGGGAAGAGTGTGGGATAGTCCTACTAGAGCAGTCAAAAAAAATTCCTGTAGCGCTTACATATTCAAAACCAACATGTCAAGGAGTGGGGAAACTGAGGCTAGTTTCCTACCCCATGCCACCCAGCACTATGAATGCATGCAGCCTTAAATAACACTTTCTCTCTAATAACCAGACTGACAGATATTCATTATAATAAAATTTCATTGAAATTTAAATGGAGAGTCCTAGAGTAAGAGCTTAGAGAATCTTTTTCTCTTTTACCCCCTTCTAATTCTCCCATTAATGACCATGACCTCAAGAAACACAATTTTACTTAAGCATGTTTGAACTGTACAAAAAGACATGAAATTCAGAGACACAGTTTAGGGGCTTAAATATAAATTCTAGGGTTTTTAGATAAAACCTTCACATAAGGACCCCTAACACTTTATTACTTTCAGAACAAACCTCTAATACAGAGATAGCTGCCTTGACACCCATGACACTACTAGCACTACTAGTAACTGAAAATATCATGCTGAATCGGTGTCTGTGCAGAAGAAAATTTTATTTAACTGTTCTCGATTCAATTTACCAACTATCAGTGAACTTCGAGAACTATGTCCCTCTAAAAGGGAGCTAATTAAAAGAGAGCTTTTTTCTGCATCTAGAATGAAGTATATGTTTATTGCAATTTAACCTCACAGAAGACCAAGAGAAACAAAAGACTGCATTCGGGAAGGACAAGAAACCCTAACGCCAGATCTCTACTCAAATTATACAGAAATTCCCCTACAGGAAGTGGTACAGATGTGGCCTGAGTAAAGCAGAATATGGATGAAAGTTTAGTCAGACATTACACAGAGATAGTCTGCTATGTATAATCTACAGCTAAATTCTGAAGATTTTCTGCAATATATATATATAGCAACTAAAACTGTTTTCTCTCATACTCCAGTTGGTCTGCTCAAGGACAGAATGTTCAATCTGACCTACGCTAAACTAACTGACTTCCAATTAATCAGTTTACCCCCAAATGTTCTCGGGCTGACTGCAGTAACTCTCTCCATTTTAAATCCTATTTATAGCTTTGTTCCTTTACCCAGTCTACCAGTCTAGCAACCAATTGCTTCATATGTCAGTGTTTAATGTGCCTGCAAAATAAATGGCACACAAAATAATGAAATGTTTGTGGAATATTTTTTACAATAGACCAAACTGTATTTTTCCATTCTTTTCTCTTTTCTATTTCCGTTTATTCTATCCAACATTTACTCACCAAATATGTATTAAGTAACACTCTGTGCCAGTCACTGTTCTAGGTGATTGGTTATACAATGGAGAAATAAAACAAAATGGTCCATGCGTTCATAGTATTAAAAATTTTACAGGGGAGAGAGAATTAGCTAAATAAATAGATAATTGTAAACTGTGACAAATTCCATGGGAAGATAAGGAACATAGTGCTATGGGACAGAGTAGCACAGAGTTTAATTTAGATTGAGAATATCAAGGAAGACTCTTCTGAGGAAGTGCTATTTAAACAAATAAATAAAATAAGCAGGAATCGTCCAAGCAAAAAGTGAGGTGAAGACTGTTCCTGGCAGAGAAAGAAGCATGTTAAAAAAAACCCAGTAAGAAATTCAGGAGCAGAGCAATGGTTTCCAAATTGATCAGGCATCTCCTCAATTCAAAACTAAGCAAACATCCCTTTTGTCTAGGTGGATTAGGAGTTCCCAGAAGCAATAAATGCCACCGATTCAATGTGCAAGGAGCCACAGGGCAAATGGTTTATGAGGAATTAAATATTCATTGATTTCCTAGATCTTCATTACTCATCAAAGTATGTTGAATTAGAAAACTAAGCTTCAGTCATAGTTTCTAAATATAAAATTGGCCAGTGTCCGTTCAAGTCCGGATGGTGGGAGCAGTGCCTTCCAAGGATTTAGATAACTGGGATTCTGTCTTTCAGAGGTTTTTCACTAGAGCAAAGACCCAAACAGCCTACAAACCAAACACCAGCCAGTTCCAGTGGGAATCATCTGATCCTGAGTAAGGCCAAAGGCTGAACAGCACAATTCCAAAGAACAGCCTGATTTCAAAGTATGTCTCAACTGTATTAAAGTTATTCAGTGTTTTTATCATGAAACAATGCTATATTTTGTCAGATGCTTTTCTTTTTTTTAAAAAAAAAATGCTTTTTCATCATGTATTGAGAAACTCATATGATTTTTATCTTTCATTCTATTAATGTGGTATATCATATTTCTTGATTTGCATATGTTGAACCATCCTTGCTTTAATCTTGGCATATGATTCTTTCAATATGTTGTTTTTGGTTTGCTAATATTTTGTTTAGAACTTTATCAGAGATATTGGTCTATAGTTTTCTTTTTTTGTAGTGTCCTTATCTGGTTCTGGTACCAGAGTAATACTGGTCTCATAAAATGAATTTGGGAGTGTTCTCTCTTCTTCATTTTTTTTTTGGAAGAGTTGAAAAAGGATTAGCATAATTCATTCCTAAATGTTTAGTATAACTCACTAGTGAAGCCCTCTGGTCCTAAGCTTTTTTGGTTGAGAGGTTTTTAATTACTGACTCAACTTCATTAATAGTTACCGGTCTATTCAGTCTTTCTATTTCTTCATGATTCGGTCTTAGTAGATTGTCTATCTAAGAATTTATCTGTTTCTTCTGGGTTGTCCAATTTATTCACATATAATTATTCATAATAATCTCTTACTAGTCTATGTGATTCTGTGGTATCAGTTGTAATGTTTCCTCTTTCATTTATGGTTTTATTTATTTGAGTCTTCTTTTTTTTTTCTATCAGTCTAGCTAAAGATTCGTCAATTCTGTTTATCCTTAAAAAAAAAACAGTTCTTAGTATCATTGATTGTTTTTCTATTGTTTTTCTGATGTCCATTTCATTTATTTCTGCTTTGATCTTTGTTATGTTCTTACCTTGTCTAACTAGGCATATTTTGTCTTTCTTCTTCTAGTTTCATAAATGTAAAGTTATGCTGTTTATCTGAGACCTTTCTCTTTTGTTAGCATTTACCACTATACACTTTCTTCTCAGAACTGCTTTTGCAGCATCTAAAGTCTTTCTATTTTCATTTGTTTTGAGATTTCTAAAAATTTGTCTTTTGATATCTTCTTTGACTCATGGTTGCTGAGGAGTGTGCTGTTTAGTTTCCACATGCTTATAGATTTTCCAGCTTTCCACTTGTTATTGATTTCTATTTTTGTACAACTATGGTCAAAAAAGAAACTTAGTATGATTTCAATATTCTTCAATTTTCTAAGATCTGTGGAGTTCTGGACAGGTGGTGGAGTAGGTAAAAGCGTCACTTGCCTCCTCTTATGCCCACATTAAAATTACAAGTAAATTATGGAACAATCAACCTGAGAACCATCATTAGACTAGCTAAACAGAATTCCTCTAACTAAAGATATAAAGAAGAGGTCACATCAAGACTTATAATAAGGGCGGAGATGCAAAATGGGCTGGCTCCACATCCCCATGTGGTAGTTAAGCATCTGGAGGGATATCTCAGCTGCAGAGGTCCCCCTGCAGAAAGACCAACAGGTAGCTGCCCCACATTGGGTTCCAGTGCCAGAAAAAGGCTGTGAAAATCAGTGAGGATTTTGATTGTTCAGGTGAGACGGGAGGCTGCTAAAAGGCCAGACATTCTCTTAATGGGCCCTTGCACAGACTCACTTGCTCACAGGCACTCGCCCTGGGCTCTGGCTAAGGGATGGCAACTCAGGAGGCGCTAAAGTCATATGAAAAAAAAACTGAGCTGTGTAACTTTAGGGTGAGGGCTAGAGGGACCGCCACCATTAGCCCTATGTCGAGCCCTCCTCCTGTGCAGCCTGAAGGCAGGCACCATCTTGCCTGTGCTGACCTTCCAACCACACAGCTGAATTTGAATCTGCATTGCCCTAGTGAACTCCCCTTGCTCCACCCTAGTGACTCCCTGAGACCCTGCCCATCTAACTCATGCATCATTGGAGGCATTTTCAGCAGAAGAGCCTCGGGGTGCCCTAGACCTTTTGTTTAGTACTGGTAGCAGCTGGCTTTGGTTCATAGCATGGACTCTCTCATGTGCATCTAAGTCCAGCACAGGTAGTGACCAGTTGAGGATAGCACTGTAGCTTTTACCAAGTAGCCCCTGGGGGTTACAAGCAGTGCTGACCTTGGCCTGCATTGGTGCCCCTCCCAAAGGGCTATAGAACCAATACACCTGGAAGCTGGCTTCAGAACAAAACAGAGAACTTCCTAATTAACCCACAGGTGGCCCACCCAAAGGGTGGGTTCAACAGGCACACAAGCTCACTGGGGCAAATTCTATTCCATGGGGTCAGCCCCCACATGGCAGCTCATATGCTATTGGTATGCCCGGTCCTCCCAGGCAGTCAGCCTGAGAGTCCATCCCACCCACTGACATGCCAACAGGAATCAAGGCTCAACTACAATAGGAGGGTACACATAACCCACATAAGGGACAATCCTGGAGTACCCAGCACAGATGATCAGGGAGACTGTGCCACTGGACCACATAAAACACCTATTACATAAGGTTTCATGACCAAGAGTGGGATATAGCAGATCCACCTAATCCATAGAAATGACACAGAGAAGCAACCAAAAGGAGGAAACAAAGAAACATATCTCAATGAAAGAATGAAAAAAAATTCTAGAAAAATAACTAAATGAAATGGATACAACCAACTTTCCAGATACAGAGTTCAAAACACTGGTTATAAGGGTGCTTAATGAACTTAAAGGAAGACTAGATGAACACAGTGAGAACTTCGACAGAGAGATAGTAAACCTAAAACAGGTCATAGAAACCATAAAAAGAACCAGCCAAAAATTAAGAATACAATAACTCAAATGGAGAATACACAAGAAGGAATCAATAGTAGATTAGATGAAGCAGAGGATCAAATCAACGATTTGGAAGACATAGTAGTAGAAGACACCCAATCAGAACAGCAAAAAAGAAAAGATTCAAAATAAAATGAGGAAAGTTTAAGGGACCTCTGAGAATACATCAAGCATAAAAACATTCACATCATAGGGGTTCCAGAAGGACATGAGAGAAAGCAGGAAATTGAGAACCCATATGAAGAAATAATGACTGAAAAATTCCCTAATCTGGTGAAGGAAATATACAAGTCCAGAAAGTGTAGTGTCTCAAACAGGATGAACCTAAACAGGTCCATGCCAAGACACATCATAATTAATATGCTAAAGGTTAAAGATTAAGAGAGAATCCTAAAAGCAGCAAGAGAAAAGCAGCTAATTACATATAAGGGTGTTCCCATAAAACTGTTAGCTGATTGAAACCAAGAGCTGGTTCTTAAACATAACTGATAAACTTTTAACCACACTCATCAAGAAAAAAAGAGAGAAGACCCAAATAAATAAAATTAGAAATGAAAAAAAGGAGAAGTGACAACTAACTTCATAGAAATAAAAGGATTATAAGAAAATACTATGAGCAATTACATGCCAACAAATTGGTCAATCTGAAAGAAATGGATAGATTCCTAGAAGCATACACTCTTCCAAGACTGAATCATGAAGAAACAGACAATCTGAACTGACTGATTACCACTAATGAAATCAGAATCAAAAATCTCCCAACAAACAAAACTCCTGGACTGTATGGCTTCACAGGTGAATTTTATCAAACATTCAAAGAAGAATTAACACCTATTCTTCTCAATCTATTTCAAAAGATTCAAGAGTTGGGAAGGCTCCCAAGCTCATTTTATGAGGCCACCATTATCCTGATTCAGACAGACATTACAAAAAAAAATTATAGGCTGACATCCCTGACGAGCATAGATGTAAAAATTCTCAACAAAATATTAGCACACCGAATTCAGCAATACATTAGAAAGACCATACACCATGATCAAATTGGATTTATTCCAGGCATGCAAAGTTGGTTCAATATCAGCAAAACAATTGATGTGACATATTACATCAACATATTGAAAGATATACATCATACGATCTTGTCAGTAAATGCAGAAAAAGTGTTTGACAAAATCCAGCATCCATTTATGATAAAAAAAAAACTCTCAGCAAAATGGTAATAGAAGAAACAGCTCTCGACATAATAAAGGCCTTATATGACAAACCCATATAAGGTTTGACATAAGAGTTGACATTCAATATTATTTTCTGTTAGTTTCATACTCAACAAGGAAAAGTTAAAAGCATTTTGCTTAAGATCAGTAACAAGACAAGGATATCCACTTTCACCACTTTTATTCAACATGTTACTGGAAGTCATACAGACATTGAACAAGAAAGAGAAATAAAAGCCGCTGAAATTGGAAAGTAAGAAGTAAAACTGTCATTATTTGCAGATGACGTGATGCTATATAGAGAGAATCCCAAAGATCCCACACACACAAAAAAAACTGTAAAAACTGATGAATGAATTCACGAAAGTACCAGGATACAAGATTAAATCCAGAAGTCGGTTGTATGTTTTATACAACAATGATGAACTATCAGAAAGGGAAATTAAGAGAACAATCCCATTTTCAATAGCATCAAAAACAATAAAATGCCTAGGAATCACATTAACCAAGGAGTTAAAAGACCTCTTCTTGGAAAATTATGTCATTGAAAAAAAAAATTGAAGATGATACAAACATACCATGCTTATGGGTAGGAAGAATCAACATCATTAAAATGTCTGTACTATCCAAAGCAATCTATAGATTCAATGCAATCTCTACCAAAATACCAGTGACATTTTTCACAGAGCTACAACAAATAATCCTAAAATTTACATGGAACCATAAAGGACCCTGAATAGCTATGGAAATCTTGAGAAAAAAGAAGAAAGTTGAAGGCATCAATACTGCCTGATATCAACCTATGCTACAAGGCCATAGTATTCAAAACAGCATGGCACTGGCATAAAAATAGACAGCTAGATCAATGGAACAGAATAGACAGCCCAGAAATAAACTCATGCCTAAATGGTCATTTAATCTATCCAAAGGAGAGAAGAATATACAATAGGATAAATGAAGACTATTCAATACAATGGTGTTGGGATAACTGAACAGATGCATGCAAAAAAAAAAAATGAAACTGGACCACCTTCTTACACCATATACAAGAAAAAACTCAAAAGGGATTAAAGACTTAAATGTAAGACCTGAAACCATAAGACTCCTGGAAGAAAACATAGGCAGTAGACTCCCTTACATTGCTCTTAGTAATATTTTTTTCTGATATATCTTCTTGAGCAAGGGAAACAAAAGGAAAAATAAATGAGACTACATCAAACTAAAATGGTTTAGCACAGAAAGGAAACCATCGACAAAATGAAAAGACAACCTACCAAATGGGAGAAGATATCTGCCAATGATACATCTGATAAGGGGTTAATATCCAAAATTTATAAAGAGCTTATACAATCCAACAGCAAAAAACAAATAAACAAGCAAACAAACAAAAAACAATCCAATTAAAAAGTGGGCAGAGGACCTAAACAGGCATTTCTCGAAAGAGGACATACAGATGACCGACAGACATATGAAAAGATACTCAATGTCAATTATCAAAGAAATGCAAATTAAAACCACAATGAAACATTGCCTCACATCCGTCAAAATGGTTATCATCAATAAATCAAAAAACAAGTGTTGGAGAAAAAAGGGGTCTTCATGCGCTGTTGGTAGAATTGCAAATTGGTAGCACTGTGGAGAACAGTTTGTCAAAAAATTAAAAATTGAATTACCTTATGAACCAGCAATTCCACTTCTTCATATTTATCCAAAAATAATCCAAAACACTAATTTAAAAAGATATATCCACCCCATGTTCATGGCAGCACTATTTACAATGGTCAAGATATGGAAACGACCTAAGTACCCATCAATAGACAATTGTATACTTATGTACCAATTATGTACTCGGTCATAAGAAAATCAAATCTTACAAATTACAACAACATGGATGGACCTAGAGGGTATTATGCTAAGTGAAATAAGTCAGCCAGAAAAAACAAATGCTATATGATATCACTTAAATGTGGAATCTAAAGAACAAAATAAATGAACAAACAGAACAGAAATGGAGTTATAGATGTAGAGAACAACCTGGTAATTTCCAGATGGGAGGGAGCTTGGGGGCTAGGTGGAAAAGGTGAAGGGATTAAGAAGTACAAATTGGTAGTTACAAAATAGCCATGGGGATGTAAAGTACGGCATAGGGAATATAATCAATAATATTGTAATAACTATGTATAGTGCCTTGTGGATACTAGGCTAATCGGGGAGGGTCACTTTGTAAATTATATAAATGTGTCACCACTATACTAGACACCTGAAACCAATATGAAATAATATTGAATGCCAACTCTAATTGAAAAATAAAAATTAAAAAGAAATTGTTAAACTTGGAACAGAAAGAAATTTCCTTGATTTGGTAAAAGTTATATACTAGAGATCAACAGGAAATATTTATACACATGTATTCCCTTTAAGATAAGCAATAAGACAAGGATGGAAAAATTAGTAGTTGCTAAGGATTAGGGATGGATGGGGGTGGCTATGAAGGAATAGCATATGGGAACCTTGTAGTCATATAATAATAGTTCTGTACCTCGTGATGGTGGTTACAGGAATCTACACACATATTGTGTAAAACTACACATACGTACACACACAAATACATGTAAAACTGACAAAGTCTGAATAAGCTCTGTGGATTATATCAATATCAATTTCCTAATTTTAGTATTATACTATAGTTATATATGTTACTACTATGGAAAGGCTATAAAGAAACCTCTTTTCCTTTTTTTTTTTTTTTGCCACTTATGTAAATCCATAATTTTTTTTTTTTTTGGAAAATTTAAAACTATCTCAATTTTTTAAAAATTTAGTGATTTTCAGTTTTTTCAGGGGAGAGTTGGTGGGGATACTTAGGTGTTCATACTTCCAGGAACCATTCCTCCCATGCTTCCATTTGGTTTCAGTTTCTACAAATTGTCATTTTGAAATGTTTTCAGGAGGGAGACAGAATAAACACATATAATCGAGACATTATGTTTCTAAGAGCAATTGTTTAATGGTTTTAAGCACGGTTGTGATATTTGGATAGATCACACTGGTGGTTTCTTAGAGGACTGATATGAGGGAGGGCAAGACTAACAGCAGAAAGATATTATATTTCATTGATTCTAAGAAAGACTTTTTTTTTTTTCATTTTAACATCTAAATTGGGATGTTTCACTATAACTACCAGCTAGACAGCAGTCACATTGTATTTGTCATACCCACTCATAAGAATCAAAATTTGCTGAATGGGCATCAGTGGTTTGGGAAAAAAATTCCAGAGACAGAAGAGGAACACTCTTAAGAAATGCTGTGTTGCCAAAACACTTGATGACATGTACAGAGGGCTACATTCTGTGGAAAACCATGAACATTTAAGACTGAATCAATAAAATGAACCATAAGTCAGTGTCTGAACATAAAGTTTTAGGAATACTATTACCACATTATTCTTTTCTATTTTCCTTTTTATGTATGCATGCATGAGTGAAATATGATAAAAATCTATATCCACATAATTCTACACTTTCAATAAATATAAATATTCTAAGTGAAAAAATAAGTGTGTGTGTGTGTGTGTGTGTGTGTGTAATAGTGCTTGCGTAAAGTAAACGCTTATGGCAGTTTTAGAAAATGCCTGAAAGTTCTTGGACACAATCTCGTGAGTCTTTTGGAACCAGAAGAACCCAGCAGATGAGATGCTATATGATTTACAAGGCTAGATCAGATGAGGCCAAGCAGCTGCCACGTGTTCTCTGGGGATCATCATGCTGGTGAAAACAAAGTAAGGAGTTTGGCTATCCTGAGACTGCCATGCTAGAGAGAGTGTATATATGCATGCCAGTCAAAGGTCTAGCTGAGCACCTGGCCTACCAGCCGGCATCAACTACCTGCCACATGAGACATTTGGACACTCAACTCTGTCCCACATTCAGATGACTGTAGCCCTTGTGGGGATTTGAGTGACTTCAACTGCATGAGAGACTCCGAGCAAGAGCTACCCAGCCCAGCCCTTCCTGAACCAGAAAATCAAGAGCAAAATAAAATAGTAAACTGGTTAACTTAAAAAAATTTTTTCTTGTTGGCTTTAAGTCTATTAAACCTAATATAAGTTTAACTATTCCCACTTTTCTTTTGCTTTTCATTTGCCTGACATCTTTTTTCTACCCCTTCACTTTTAACCTATGTGTGTCCTTAAATCTGAAGTGAGTCTCTTGTAGACAGCATATAGTTGGGACTTGTGTGTGTGTTTTTTTTAAATCTATCCATCCACTCTGTGCCTTTTGATTAGTGAATTCAATCCATTTACATTTGGAGTAATTACTGATATGTAAGGAGTTACTATTGCCATTTTATTAATTCCTTTCTGGCTGTTGTGTATGTTCTTTGTTTCTGTTTCCTCTCTTTCTTCCTACCTTTGAGAACTAGTGATTTTCTGTGGTAGTATATTCTAATTCCCCTTTATCTTTTGTGAATCATCTATAGGCTTTTGTTTTGTGGTTATGTGGCTTACATAAAACATCTCACAGATAAAACAGTCCATTTTAAGCTGATAGCAATTTAACTTCATTCACATACAAAAGCTCTACCCTTTTGCTCCCCCACTTTTATGTTTCTGATGTCACGATTTACCTCTTTTTATACTGCATATTTGTTAAATTATAGTGGTTATAGTTATTTTTAATACTCGTGTGTTAAGTGACTAAAACATCCTCATATTATAGAATGAGAGTTTTCTAAATATGACTGTATATTTACCCTTAATGTACTGTATGTTTTCATGTAACTAATTAGCATATATTCATCACTGCCTGAAGAACTCCTTTCAGTATTTCTTGCAAGGTGGGCCTATGGGTGATAACCATTCTCAGTTGTTTTGTTGTTGTTGTTGTTGTTGTTGTTGTTGTTTTGTCTGGGAAAGTATTTCTCCTTCATATATGAAGGATAATTTTGCAGGATGGAATATCCTTGGCTGAAAATTTTCATTTAAAACTTTGAATGTATCATTCCACTCTCAATTGGCCAGTAGGGTTTATTCTGAGAAATCCACTGATAGCCCTTGGAGGTGTCTTTGTAGGTTACAATTGTTTGTTCTCTTGCTGCTTTTAGGATTCTCTCTTTGGCTTTGATTTTTGACAATTTCATTATAATGTGTATTGGATAAGGTTATTCATTGAAATAATGGTGCGATCTATTAGCTTAGTGAACTTGTATGTCCAAATCTCTCCCAGGTTTGGAAAACTCTCAACAATTATTTCTTTAAGTAGATGTTCTCCTCCCTTTTCCACTCTTCTACTTGTATAACTCCAATTAATCTACTATTTGTATGTATAATAAGTGTCCCATAGATCGTATAAGCTTTCTTCATTCTTTTGCATTTTTTTCTTTGTTCTATTCTGACTGAATTATTTCAAAGTTCCTGCCATATAGATCACTAATACTATCTTCTGTTTCATTTATTCTGCTGTGGATGCTTACTATTGCAGTTTTCATTTTGTTCATTGACTATTAAGCTCCAGAATCTCTGTTTGGTTCTTTTATAATTTCTATCTTTTTGTTAAATTTCTCATTTTGTTCATAGACTTTTGTCCTAATTTCATTAAATTTTCTTTGTATTTTCTTGTAGGTCATTGAGTTTCTCAAAACAGCTATTTTGAATTCTTTATTAGCTAAATCATAAAATTCATCCCTTTGATAACAATGTAATATCATTGTTATTTTTTGGTGATGATGTTTCCTTGATTCCTCATGTTCCTTGGAGTTTTATATTGCTGTTTAGCATTCGAAGCAACAGATACCTCCTCAAATCTTTACTTATTGTCTTCTGGTGGCAGATATTTTTTGTTGGTCCAGCTTATATGTAGTACTTTCTTCAGTCCTGTATGGATACACCTGCTCCACATTTCTTGCTATCTCCTTTGGCATAATTCTTAAGATTATATGTCTTCTCTAGTTCTTACAGCTCTCCAGGGTGGCTACTTGAAGGTGCTTTTGTTTTCCAAAAGGTGGTGCTACAGCTCAGATTTGTGGTTTCTCCCTCGCTCACAGACCTTGGCCTGTTTTCTGAGGGGACTCCCTGTTTACAGGAGCTTGCTCTTGCTGCTACACTTGGAAGCAGGCACAAGGAGCCAGTGGCAGAGTAGGGAGACATGTGGGTTTAGCTCTTGGGGTACTGTGGGTGTATATAAGCCAGGTAGAGGGATTCTTGGGTGAGGTTCTCCTAGTGCCTCATGTATGGATTTCTACTGGAGTCCTGAAAGCAGTCAACAGAAACCACATCCCTTTAATGTCCTTTGATAGTCTTAACTGCCTTTTTTCCTGATCTCACCCTCTCTCCCAAGTATTGAGAAGGGTCTGCCTCAATACTCTGGGTACTGCAGGAGAGAGATAGCTTTCTTCAGCAGTTTCCTGAACAGCTGGGATAGCTAATAACTCATTCACTTGTTCTCCTCTTTCCCCCATGGAATGGGTCACCATGGTTAGTTAGCCCCAGGCTGTGGTGCCTTGGGAGAGGAGCGACACTGGCGAATTTCCTCAGAACCTCTCCAATACATATAAATTTGTATTCTTTTTTATTTTGACTGAAGTGTTAAACACTCTTCTTAGGAAGGCTGGACTTCTATAAAGTCTCTTTCACCCATGGGTATCTTCCCAAGTCAGCACTCCCCTGGTTTTCTTCTATCAAGGCTAAGAGGCGTTGTGACCAGTTTGCAAGTTCCTGCTGGTTTCACAGCCTAAACCAAGGTCTGTCTGCATATTGCCCGATACACAGTAGGCAAGACTCCTCTTGGGTCCCTTGGTGTATGGTGCTGAACTCCACAACTCCCACAGAGGTACTTTTGGTCACAGATGGATACCGAATTAGTTGTTTGAAAGGGAGGAAAGAAAGGAGAGCTGTCTTATGATGCTGATATCACTGTTTCTAAGTGTTTTCTATAAAATGAAACATAAGTTATAGTTCGTCTTATTAAACTTCCCCAGTTTAAACATAAGACACTGAGGCCCAGCAAACCGAAATGATTTGGTGTAGGTCTCACATCAAGTATATGGCAAAAAAAAAAAAAAAAAAAAAAAAAAAGACTAGAAACTAACCCTTGAATTTCCTCCTAACCCAAAGCTTCCTAACTTTAGTATTAAGTTCTGATATTCGAATATGTGATAAACCAGTAAATGGCCTATGAGGAAAAATACCAATTACAAAATTCTAAGAGGTGAAAGAGGTTCCACTTCACCTGAGGCCCTTGCTGTTTTATATCTGAATTTATGAAATGTTCCTAACTTGTTTCATCACTTTCATAGTACTCACCTTACAAATTCATCTCATATATCTCTAGCAGACCACATGCCAGCTTCCAATGAAATGAATGTTTCATCTCATCAGTCCCTTACTTAATAATCCTGGCTACTCTCCACTGATTACATAATAAAATACTGATTACAGGATAAAAGACCTAGATTCAAATCATACCTCTTTCCTGCTACTTATTTCAATAATCAGAGTTTTAAGGAAATCACTTAAATATGACCTTTAATTTCTATAACTAACAAATGGGAGTAAGAGAGCTCAAGGCTTAAATATTAAGGTTCCGCCAAATCTAAAAATCTACATTCCACATAACTTAATTATATAAATAACAAATGGTAAAAAAAAAAAATGGTTAAAGCAGCAAAAGCATATCGATAGCAATCAAACAAGAAGGGTCACATTATAACCTTCAAAAATTGATGACTATAAAAGAAAGACACAGAAATTTCCAAGAATTTACAGAACAAAGCTCAGGGAAATATCATAAGTCTCTTAATGTCATACTCCAAACAAGCACTATGTAGAGAAAATAAGTGGACAAAATTCTGAAAAGTCTTTGAGGAGTAGAACAACCACTCTCCAAACCTACCCTAACATGACAAAGAGGAATTCAGAGAGATATGGGTAGCCTTTGGAGGAGACAAAGAATTTCACAAGGGAGGAAAAGTCCCATCGCAGCTACCTTCATGTCTTGCCAGAAAAGGGAACTATCTGAACTCTATTTTGACATCTTTCAGCTGGGAGAAAAATGAAGAGGATAGTAGAACAGTCATTGACACCCAGCATTAGTTATCTCAAACAATAAATGGTGATTTAGCAGAAAGGAAGAAAAAAGAGAACATAATTGGGACAAGAGTCTCTGAGGGAGGCAAAGTAAAGATGTATGCTTAATGCCCAAAGGGAGGTAACCCACACACTTATTATTGATACAAGGGCAAACCTCTCCATTTATTATTTATCTTTAGGGGAAAAAAAGGTGGAGGTGAGAGAGAAATCACTATTGGGGAGAAATGGATGAATATGGAAAGGGAAAATTGCTGAATTGAAGTAAGCAACCCAATAAACAAAATAAAACAATATTTCCGATTACTTTCTCTAAAGGAAACAAAGAACTCAGGACTCTAGTATGATTAGAAGGAATAATCCAAAGCTCAATGATGTTCTTAGTGTGATGAAGATAAACCCCAATAGATAGGTAGAGTTGAGCACAGGAAACATTTAATAAATTCCCAGAACGAAGCACAGGCCTCCAACCAAGGCTGGACACTGCAACAGCTGAGCTCTTTCCTTCTCCCTGAACCTAAATTAATAGAAAAGCAAAAGTAATTCACCCAAACTACAGCAGAGCAAAGAGACAGTCTAGACAAAGCTGAAATATAAAAAAGATCAAAAGAAAAGGCAGAACAAATGTGCAAACACACATCAGCATAAACAAACAAACAAACAAACATGAGAAAGGAGAATACAGATGAAGCAACCATTCTGGAAGTTAGCAGAATGTCCACTCAACACACAAAGTACTTTCCTGCAAGTACTTCATGATATAGAGGTTAATGAGAACACAAAATCAACTTTAAAAATAAAGTGTAAAGTGATATTAAAGGTAAAAATGGAAAATGCAAAGCTAAGAAAACTAAACCATAGAACACTATTTATTATAGAACTAAAAAATTAGAAAGCACAGAGGCAGTTCTACTGAATATAATTTCAAACTGCAAAGCCATTCAAATTTAAATTTCTTCCATTCCCTAACCTATGTGTGTGTGTGGGGGGGGGGGGTCAAAATTAGCTTTTTTTTTCTTCATGGCTTCATCTCCCCAATTTGCTAGTCATTGTTTCTCATATCTGGTGGGTAGGAGTGTAGGCGCTGGAAAAATAGGGTGCAGTTTTTGCGGTAGGTACACTTGTATTCCACCTGCAGGACCCTCTTAATTGCAATGTACAGTTGCTAACTCTTTGGGGTACCTTTGTGGGTTCCTCATGAATCCCCTGTGGTTGCCTGGTCTGTCTCTTCTGCCTGGCTACTGGATTTGTGGGATCCAACCTCTGTTCACATCCCTCAGGCAGCACACCTGGTTGGGGACATTTCCAAGAGTTCTTATTAATCTCGAAAATATTCACCTTTACCTTGCAATGGAAGAAAGTATAGACCAGTCCCAAAGCATCCATCTGTATGTTCTTCTACCAAAAAGGGCAGGTCTGGCCATAGCATCTCATCTTTAAATAATTCATTGGTAAGACCCTCAAGTTCCTAAAGATGCATAAAGCTCTCCAATTGCCCCCTGGAAATGCCTCTCTGACTTGAGAAGAGGGAATATTTACCATACTCTTTTGTATTATTATTATTATTATTATTATTATTATTATTATATGTGACTGCTCTAAGTTCGAGGACACACGAAAAGACAGCTTGGCCTCTCTACAAGGTTGTTTTTACTTCTATTTACTACTGAAGCAGTAAATAAATTGCTGTTGATAAATATAAAATAAGAAGAGGTTAGTGAATGCAGTTCCCCATGCTTTATGTATGTTCCACAGAAACTCACCTGAAGTTTAGTGGAATTGGCACCATGACAATATTCCAAGTTAGAGAAGGACATGGACTCATTGTCTTTCATGCTGCCAGCTACATCAATACCCAGAAACGGCAATAACTCTGCTCTGCAATGAGGCACATCCTACAGGCTCTGAAATTTTTGCTGTGGCTGTGCTCAGCCAACCTCCTCTTCTCTGAATAAGTTCTGCAGCAGCCTAGGGGTTTCCATTTGTGTTTATTTAGGGGATTTCTACCATAAAGGAACATATCTTCTCCTTTCCTATTGAAGAGGTGTAGTAAGGTGGGTGAAATGAAAAGTACTCCGTCACCTCCTCTCTAAAGAAATCTTCAACCTTGGCTTTGTGATGTAGGCTAAAGATGGGCGAACAGCTAAAGCTGGCATAACTAGTTTAGGATCATGAGCTTAGAATGTTTTATATAACTGATGGTACCTCACCTTAGAATGACAGGTACATATCATTTTTTTTGTCAGTTTTTGGAGGCTTCTAATAGAGCGCTCTAACATTTGTCTACCATATCCTGAATTACATTACCACTGTTGGGGGATTTGCGACTTCAGGCAAAGAAAGTATCACTCATCTTTATTTTTTTCTGCAGTGTCCGGATGGCACCTTGCTTACTGAAGACAGCTTATGAGTGCTTGGGAAATTGAATTTAATTTTAAAGAAAGGCCAACTTTCTTCTTCTTTTTTACCTATGCACATACTAGCCATCCTTCGGTACTAGAACAAGGTCACTTTTTCCATGAAATAGCCCTGTTCCATTTCAGCCCCATTAATTTCCCCTTGGCTCTGAACTCCTCCAAAACCTTGTTAATATGATGTTTTATATCACCATTTAAATTTTTATGTATCCTGCAATTTCAGTGAGACCCTGAGCTCTTTAATAATATGAATCATCTTATACTTATTTCTTTAGAGAAGTTCTTAAACATTCAATAAACATTGAATATAAATACCATGTTAAATCAGATAAAAATCATTATATATATGTCATTATATATATGTCATTATATATATATATATATATATATTTGAGACAGAAATACTCTTTTATATTGTACTAAACTAATAAAATTCAGACAAGGTTAATCATAGAACGATAGAGCAAGAAAGGACTTCAGAGATGATCAATTCTGCAGTTTTTCCCATTTTAATGTAGCAGTACATTACAAATGCTGCTTCCCTTCACCCTCTGCTGACCGTTCTGGTAACTGCACCTCTCGAATCTCATTTCGGAATTATTATCATTTCTCCAAGTTCCTGAATATGGATAAAACATGTTTTTTAATGTGCTATTTATAATACTACTTGTTTACACTCTATAAAAATTGAAATTCCGTTGCCTGTAGGTAATTTTTATTTAGGCACTTGGGTGCTGGAGCCCAGTTACCAGTGTTTACAAGCCAGTTCTTCCCCCTTTATAGCTTAAGCAATATCTCTGGTACCCAGCATCTTCATCTGAAAATGGGAACTATAAGAATAATGACTTTGCAAGGTTATTGTAAGGTTAAATGAATGAATGCCTGTGAAACACTTAGAACAGTGATATTTCCTGAAAGAGATAAAATTTCCATAAGGGACAACTGAAACTAGGTGGATATCCTAGGCAAAAAATAAATAAATAAATAAGACATAAAAAGAGGTGAACAAAAGCACAAAAGCAAAAGTGCAGTTTATATGAGCAGTAGAGAAAGAGGAGCACAATTGTTAGATTTATTAAGTCATTCATCCAATTACTAAGTGTAATGTTCTAATCTAGACCTGCACCGTTCAACAGTGTAGTTTACTAGCCACATGTGGCTATTGAGTTCTTGAAATATAGTTAGTGCAACTAAGGAAAACAATTTTTATTTACTTTAATTTTAATTAAATTTAAAACAAGCATTCCACATAAGCCAGCGCCTTCACTCCTAGATATATACCTGAAAGGATAGAAAACAAGAACTTGAACGGATACTGGTATGCAAATATTTGTAATAGCATTATTCTCAACAGCTGAAAAGTGAAAGCAATCCAAGTGTCCATCAACAAATGAATAGATAAAGTGTGGTCTATGCATACAATTAAATATAATTCTGCTATAAAAAATGGTTCTGATACAATATAAATGAACCTAAGATTTCTGAAAGGTCGTCCCAGCTACTAAGCTTTCTGTAGAATTGGTTGAGGTTTTGGTTCCAATCACATTGACAGTCAAGTTCTTCTGCCCAGCACTATCTCCCTCACTTCCTTAATAGTGTGTCTCCCATGCACACTCCCCAGTCTACATATAATTGCCATTTCCAGAGAGCCCAATCTAAGACATGGTGTACATTATGTTATACCAACAGAGATAGAGAAACCAGAAAAACAGGCTTAAAAATATTAGTGTAAGAGAGAATGGAGAACAAGAAAAGAAATAACAATGTGAAAGTCAGTAGAAAGATCAATTTTATAAGGAGTTGTCAACGGTGTTGAGTGCCACTGAGAAATAAAATAAGATAAAGACTCTCAATTGCCTTTCCATTTTCTTCAATTGATTGCTTTTAATAGATGTCTTGGTCATTTTTTTTTTCTCCTGTAAAGTTAAAATATAAAAAGGCCTACTCCTCTAGCTGTCCATTACAAATCAGAAATTAAAATTAGTCATAAAGACAAAGTACTGATGGTAGAAACCAGGACAAAAATATATTGAGAAAGTTTAAGGCAAATAAATGGAATCTTAGAGTAGTGCTTAGCATAGATTAAGCACTACATATATTAGCTATATTTTTATTTGTCTTCCTGAAAAAAATTTCGCGTGTTCATCTTATCACATTTTCTACTTGACAGCATCAGTTGATGTTTCAAAGCTGGGGAAAATGTGAGCAGGTGAATTAAAATTATATATGGAAAACAGTCCTCTTGATTTTCTTTTATTCATCAATTGAATCACTTGACACATATATTTTAAAAAATGATTCTGGAGTCAGCCTGTCTGAATATGAAACCCAATACGGCCATTTCTCTTTGACTCTGGACATATCATGTCATTGTTCTGAGTCTCAGTTTCTTCTACAAAATGGGAATAATAAGAGTACCTATTTTGAAGAATTGTTGTAAAGAATAATTTACTTACATGTAAAGGAAATTCTGAATAGAATCTGGTACACAGTAAGAACTCAATGAATATTTATTAGAATATTTATTCACAAAACTACTGCGCTTTAACTGTGAATCCCAGATACTCTGGCAATACAAAACTAAATCATAGTCCTTGCTTTCAAGGAAATTAATATCTAGATGGAAAATAGATATGTAGTTAATCAATAATAAAGAATAATAAGTGCTTATAGAGATAAGGAAAAATTGCTTTGAGATGTAAACATAAGGGGAATTTAGGGCACAATAAGGTATTTAAACTTCCTATTGTACGTGATTAGGAACCTAGGAAAGTTTCAAGTAAGGAAATAGAACTTCTTGACCTATATTTGAGAGAAATAACTCTAGAAGCAATGTGAAGAACACATTAGAGGGGGAGACAATGAATTTTGTGGTTATGGTAGTATACCAGGCGAGAGAGGTTATAGACTTAAAGTAGCACAGAGAAAATAGGAATGGGAAAGAAACATGCTAGAGAGCAAAACTAGCAATGCCTAATGACTGATTAGATGAAGCTGTAAGGGAAAATTGTGAATCAGTAAGGGTGACAAGGTTTCTAGGCTTGGATGACTTCCTAGATAATGGTACTATTAATCAGTAGGACTACAGAATGGAAACATGCGTAGGGGAGAAGGTACCTAAACACTTAGAGGTGTTTAGATTCAGGTACTTATGATATATCTAGGAAGGTGTTACAATAATTTGTTACATGTGGATTGTGAGTTTATTTGCCCTTGTGTGAACTAGATTTGAATTATATTACATGTGTATAAAATGGCTCCACTAATGTTAAACCTCAGAAATGTAAACAATTTGTTTTGCTGATTGAAATTATTTACCCCAAGAGTGAAATTGTTTTGACCAAGAGTGATAACCAGACACCCGTGCACCTGGCCGATAAGACACTAGAGACGTCACCGCTACACATAAAATCTCCAGGACTCTCTCCTGAATCAGAGCACTCTCTCTGTCTCACAAGAGCGTGTCTCTCCGTCCCTTGATTTCCTTCTTGGCCCAAGACTCTCCATCTGAACGAGAGGCCTCTTTGTCAACCGACGGTGATCGACGGGCAACCTGCCCAGCGCAGAATCGGCGCACCGTTCCTACTCATCGTGTGTCTATCTCAGCCAGCATCACCGGGTGGTCTGCTAGGACTGAAAGCCATCAGGATCTGGTGTGAATAAACCCTAGCATGCTTGCAATTTTATTTGTTTGTGTGTCTGCATCCTTACTTAGTTGTTGTCTCGCTGGGCTCTTCATACTTAAATATATTAAGCAAAGTGCTATCGCGGGTTCGAATTGGCTTAAGGGCCTTAAGGAACAAGCGAAGCCACCTTTGCATAAGTCCAAGAAAGAGAGTGACTTGGACAGAAGGTATTTGAAGTACAAGTCCAGAGCTCGGAAGAGCATTTAAATTTATAATTTAAAACATGACAGTCTTCTACTTAACTTAGTATGCTGTCGAATGCCTCTAGTAAATTTTTCAATTATTGTGTATTATTGTATTCTGTTTTCAATTGTATTTCTATTTGGTTCTCTCTTGCCATGTCCAGCAAGTGGTAAAACCTGCCATGTCCAGCGCCGCCCTGGAAGATATACCTGAATGAGAAGGGTAGGAGATGAAGAAAAGAAAGAAGACAGAAAACTGGGATCAGGAGGCGGGGCAGTGGCCTGGTTTTATTTTTGTAATATGCTTTTACACAAGAGCGTACAATTGATGGCTAAGATCATCCTCAGCACAATCACCCAACCCACACCCTGCTGTGATCTTTTGCAGTTCCTTCTGTTCATGGCTATTCTGTGTCTCCGAGCAACACCTCATTGTCCCCAACCGCCTCCACCCCCCCCCCCCCCGCCCCGGCACCATCCCAGCCCAGGAACAGTCCATACTTCTCCATTCTTAAGAGGGTTCGTTGAGGCGAGGGGTGAGTGATGAGTGCCTAAACTTGGATGGTAGAAAGAAAATGAAGTCCTGGGGGTTATCCGCAACATTTACACTCCTGGCTCTCATCAGCTTTCACAAAGAGCTACCCAAACCTGTACGGTTTTACAAATCTCTGAGCTTTGTAACATCACAGTTATCATCTCAGAACTCAGGGTCTAACTGAAAGAGAGGGAGACTTTAAGAAGAATTCTTCAGGCATTCAATTCCAACATTCATTGTCTGAGCTAGGAGTTTTAGTTAGATGGGTTCATCTTGCACCCTTACTTCAAAGGACAGTTCCCACATCCACGCACGTGGGCAGTAGCAAATTAAACATTCTTGGCAGCATTTGGAAAGGTCGCACTTATCTGATTAAAATCCCCTGCTTGCGTAAGCTTTCTGAAAAACAAAACATCCTTTTACCTTTCGCCCAGCGTTTGAGAGTATACTTTGAATCCTTAAAGCATAAATGACTAAGGTTTGGCAGGTTTGTCCATTTTAAGATAACTGTTGAAACCCAAGGAGATGCTTGCCTTGTAAAATTCCGCCGGAGTCGGTACCTTTTCCGTCAGATTCCCGGCCTGCCCCGCGCCTTTTCGCTCGCCTATCCAGCTGCCAAGCCCCGCAGCCGTTTTGTCTTCCGGGCTCCCTCCCCGAACCGCTGTCAGCTTCAGCTTCCCCCTGGTTGGCGCGGTGTCTAAACTCAGTGTACCAATGGATGCGAAGCATTTTCGAGGACCACCCTTCGGGACATGTCTGACCCCCGGAGCACGTTATATCCTTTCTTAAAGCCGCGCGGACAGCGCAGGCGAGCACAGCATGCGTTAGGCTAAGCAGCGCACGCAGCCTCCGTCCAATCTGATCTTCTCAGCTATTCCGGCCCTCTCCGCACGCCCACGTCCGTCGCGGTAGCGAGTCTGGTGGGTCTCTCATTAGTTTCCCGCACCGGAAGAGTCGCAGTCGTGGCATTGCCCGGTGAGCGAGAGAACTGGTACCCGACTTCGAGTCAACATGACTGCGTCGTTTAGGCGAAGCTGCGGGGTGAGAGGGAGAACAGGGCTGGGTGGGGCTGGGGAGGTTGGGGTGCTTAGAGGAGTGGAGCATAGACGGGACGCCATGGCTCTCCGTACCCTACGGGGCTGCGAACAAGAATTCCAGTCCTTGATCCTGCTTTCATGCTCACCCCCTGCTCTCAGTGAGACAATGCATCCTGGGTTTTGACTTTCCCGTATCCTCTCGGCGAGTGCTTCCTACATTGTGGCATAAACTTTTTAGAATAACTTATTTCTCTGGCTAGGGAACCTTCCACATATTTCCCCTGGGAATCCCACTGTTTACCTGAGTCTGAGAACCATGGCCCTGTTTTTGCTAACTGGCATAGCATCTCTTCGAGAAAATGCTGCACCCGCGCTCTAGCCCCCGCCCAAAAGGAAATGTTAAAGTAAATGTCATTCTGCAATTAGTGTGTACCAGAAAGTGCAGAATTAAGATAGTCTTGACTTGGATGCCTGCGAAGAAGTCACAGGAAAAAGAAAATGGAGCAGCCGCTCTTTGGGACACTTAATATATTTAAGGCACTTTTGGTTTTGCAGTATGAGCAATGCTTCCACGTTATGTACATTTAAAAAGAAAAAAAGAACAACTGACCACAGTTTTCCTTGAAGTGTGTCTAAATGTTCTAGTGTTGTGTCTCACAGATTCTAAATTATCTCAGTCATTAGCTTAAATATTGATACATTCTCACAAGACTGCCATTTAAATGCCATTTATAACTGAGTTGAAAGTTATATCCTTGACCAAAAAAGTAGCAGTTTTAGAATTTAGAATAATTCTAATGTATTGTTGCCCCATGTTTGTCACTGTTATATAAAATTAATGGGCTTTGAAGGCAGAAATTGGGGTATTTAAAATTTAACTGACACCAAAAAAGATTTCCCAGTCTTTTCAAGGAAGGATATACAAAATGTATACCCTTGTATTTCTTCTTTGACATGCCTGTAAAACTACAACTCTTATACTCCTAAAGAATATGCAGGAGTGTTTAATTATATTATATATAATTATGTTATTATTGCAAGTTGATGCTTGATTAAAATTGTTTGTCTGGACAGAGAGCCCAAAGGAATAAAACCAGTACTTACATGTCACACAAGCTTCCAAGACATCTTATCTTAATCATCCCTGTGAATCATCCAATAAGATTAGCCCCATTTTCCAGCTTTAAAAAGAAGCCACAAGAAGTTTGTAACTGGTTCAAGGTCTCAAAAATATTGTGTAATCTAAACTCAAATGCAGCAATTCTAAGCAAATAAGGTACTATGTCTACTATTCCACCTCTCTAAGTGGCTAACCTTATTACATAACAGGTTAATGGGCATTGTTCTCGGCTGTATCTACTTTTGTACTTTGTTTTATATAATGTTTTCCTGAAAAATCGTGTAAACTTTTTGTAAACTATTTTAATTCCACTAATATACTCTATTTACAGTCTTTCGGCAGACCACTTAATCTTTTTTGTGAGGTCTAATTTTTGTGCAGTGGGGTCTGATTTCCATGAGATGTTTTCTTTATAGAACCCAATAACCAATTAGGAGACTTGAAATTAAAAGAGCAGTACAGCAAGATGGTTGATGGCATGGGCTCTTGATAGTAAATGTTAAGGTTCTACCACCTAGTAGCAGAGCAACTATGGCAGATGTTACTTGACCTTTCAGAGCCTCATTTTTTTTATATTCAAAATAAGAATAAAAATAGTGCCTAATCCTAGGCTTGACCTAGACCTTGAATTAATACATAGTGTGACTAAACAAGAATGGGTTTGCTCTAACAACTGGATGAAGACCAGAGAAACCATGTTTTACTTCCAAAACAAAATTAATGCAAATTTGCAGAGAAATGTGACTTTTCATACTCCTTGTATTTATTTTTTCAGAAGAATATTATAAAGTATGTTTTTATTTTGAAAGGGCTATTTGAGATATTTGGTAGTACGTTATACTTTAAATGTTGGTGATTCTCTGTATAAATTGAAGTTGTCATCTATAAAGTGGACAGTTTTTTACAGATTTTGAAAAATATAAACAAGTTCAGTTCTTGATCTTTTAACATATTTGTTCATTTTCTCTTTTTTCTTTCAGTGCCTAACTTATTAGCATTACCTGGGGGTAGTTCCATCAAAATCTTCTGAAGTATAATTTATGTAATTGTGGTAGTCCTCATTTACTCGGGAGTTCCAATATGTTTTTCAGTTTGGTAATTTAAAGAAATCCAAGTGGTTATTTTTGTGTACATTAAACTGTCATGAGTATAAAAATGAATTGCAGAGGAATAATATATATATATAGTTATATTTTTAAAAATATCCTTTTGGAGAAATCTGAGTCTATTTCAGATATTTATACAAGTAGTCTATTGTTTAGAACAATTGGCAAACTTAAAAAAGTAAAGGGACAGTAAGTATTTTTGGCTTTGTGGACCATATGGTCCTTGTGGCAACTACACACTCTGCGTGAAAGCAGCACTAGACAATGTGATGTGGCTGGTTCCAATAAAATTTTATTTACAAAACTGTTGAAACTGGTGGCTGCCATAGTGTGCTGACCCTTGGCTTAGAACATTTTAAGGATGCTTATAGACAACAGCAGAAACAATAGGACGAGGTTTATTTGTTAAATAGTGTGAGGTATCTTAGAAAATGAGATCTTCCAAGTTGAAGATTCCCAGAGGCATACCTGGGAGGTTCACAGAGACAGGGTATCAAAGTACATGGACTCTGCAACTCTTGTTGTTCACAGGACAGTACCATCCCATTGTTGCCCCCACCTCAACTCCTCCATCACAAATGTCCTAGAGCTTGTAGGTAAGATTTCCAGACTAGTGGTCCTAAGTCTACTACTCTTCCTGTCATTTGCCTTGGAAACACTCCACTTTAGTAGTGTGGATACTACTGATTAGTTTTTATTTTCATTGCTTAAAAAAAAAAGGCTCCTTTTTGATAGGTGTTCAGATACCTGGTTAATTGTCTTATTTAACATAGAAATCAAATAATAATTGAAGGCATTTAATGACTTTAAGAACTATGCTCTTGAGTATGCTCAAACAAGTTACTGTACTCATAATAATCAGCGTTCTCTTGGTTAATGTTTAATTTATTCAAGTTTATTTTAATAAATTGTTCTATGCAGGTCTTAAGAAGTCTTTTTCATTTTGGCTGGAGATCACAACATACAAAAGCTTCTCTACAACGTGAACCACGATTGGGATTTAATTTTGGTATATTTTTTGTTCTGTCTTTTGACTTTAAGCTTATATGTTATATATGTGCAGTCGTATATATGTATTTGTCTGGAAAATATTTACCAACAAACTTAGTAATGTCTGTTATTGAATAGAATGAGTCACCCTCCACAGATTGTTCACAGACACTCCTATTCTTACTGATCTCGTTTTCTTCTTCAGCATAATTACCCTACATGTAGATCTGTGTGACTAGCATACATATGTATTCCTACCCTTCCTAAGTATGTAGCCCAAGATAAATAACAGATTTATTGATACACATGAATAGTATTCAACTTAGAAATTTGAATGCAAATGCAACAAATACTTCTTAAACACTTATTAGGTAAACAATGCTAGGTGCCTGCTAATAAGCCAAAGCCTGTTTTGATCATAACATACCTGAACTGCAATTTTGGTGCTAGTAGATGTTCTGAGATCAGGGAGCCCTGTGATTTACCTTCACCTTCTTTAAAATGAAGATCTTGGGCAAAAAAAAGAAAAATATAAATCCCTATCTTTGCCATCCTTTGTCTCTTAACTGCTTCTTACTTTAAAATTATTACCTGTTTTTTTGTTTTTTAGTTAAAAATCTATTTTCTCAGTTCACTTGGTCTCAAAATAGTGAAAAGGCAGCTGAGATAATTAACTCACACCCAGATACAAATGACAAACTTATAGCTCTCTAGGGTTTTGTTTTTTATGTTTTTTATTTTTTTAAGATCGTTTGCTTCTTTATTAAGTTTTTAAAAATAGAATTAAATGAAGATTCTCAAGCAATGTGAGGATAGAAGTTTGGGGCATTGGGTCTTCTTAATTCCTTATTCGGATATTAGCATAGGTTTAGTATAACTGCTGTCTAGTTTTGCTCTGTCACATATAGATTCATACTTAATTATAATAGTGGGAGAAATCTATAGCGATTTGCTGAGTGGCAGAAGATGAGATAGATACAAGTATTTAGGAGGGAGATTGTGAAACTCAAAGAAAAGAATAGGGATAATACCTATGACCAGTTGTATTTGATTCTTTATGAAATGGGACAATACCTACACAGGATTTATTTGAAGATTAAATCATGTATGTAAATTTCCTGGCACATAGTGGCTGAATCAAAGTAGGTTCTCAATAAATAATGTAAAATATATCCCTGCCTTCCCTACCTTTTACCCACTCATTACCTTGATATGGACTGGCACCAATTTTAGAAATAAAGTTGTAAGGAGGAGAATGATGAACTGAAACTCTAAAAATATTTTTACTGCTAATTCATTTTAAATCTATGGGGCTAGCACTTCCTCAGTTTGGGCCTTTGTTTCTTTCTCTATAAAATGAGATTTGATCGTAGGCTATAAAATTTAACACCAAAATTCTAATATCTTATATTTTATATCTTACATCCCTATAAAAATTATTAGTATAGTCTTAAACATTCTTGGTCATTCTTACATCTTTGTTTTTGTTCGTATTCCTCTTGCCTAAAATTCTCTATACCTCTTTCAAATTTTACTTGTCCTTCCAGGTTGGATGCATCCACATTAAAGCTCTGTGATAGTGTGGATTTGAAAAGATTCAGTAGTCATTGGCTCCTGTCCCAGTCCAGCCACCATATTTATTTCATTAATTTTATAATAACCCCATTTTTTATATAACTGAATTGTTTGGACACCACTTATTATAGCATTATAGCTGAGTTTTATGTTAATACTTTTTGAGAAACTTTCCCATTACTTTTTACCTGTTCCTTTTTGGTAACTTATGAACTTAAAATTCTGAATTTAAAGGAGGAATAAAATTGAAATTATGATATTGATATTCTTATGTGATATTTTAGAACAAGTTTTATTGGTTTATGGTCATGGAGCATATTTCCTCTCGCTAGTTGGATTGATTCTTGAGATCAGAACAGGTCTTAGATAGTTTCATTTCAGTGTTAGTAAACATTTGATAAATCTGCTTAGGAACTAGTTATAAGTTAAAAAAATTTTTTTGACCTTACCAAGTAGAAGAGAAAAACTCAAGTTTATATCTGTTACTTATTTGTAAAGCTATAAATTTTACCTACCTCCTTTGGCATAGATTTATTTATATTGGATACCAAAATCTTGATTAATTTCGAAGTACATTGTTGTCTTTGACTTTCTGGTTAATCAGGGGTTAAAAATCTCCATTATAAGTATAAATCTCCACATACTGATTCCATAGGACTTTTTTCCTCAAGTCATTGTTCTGCTTTAATGTTTTCTAAATAATTTCCCCTTAGAATTCACTGAACAGCAGAAAGAAATTCAAGCTACTGCTCGTAAATTTGCCCGGGAGGAAATAATCCCAGTTGCTGCAGAGTATGATAAAAGTGGAAAGGTAGGTATATCTATTTTAAGGAGAGAAAAATCTTTTCTATTTTTACAAGACTATATAATCAGGTTATTAGATTTTAACAATAATTAAGTTTTTTTCTTTAATCTTTTTTTCTTTTAGTATCCTTTTCCCATAATGAAAAAAGCTTGGGAACTTGGATTAATGAGTACACATATTCCAGAGCACTGTGGTAAGCTTCCTTCACACTTTTAATCCTAGAATGCGCATAAACAAGAAAAATTATAAAACTCTACTCAGTCATTCTTTCAAATATTTGTTGCCATTAAATACTGTTTTTCTACCTTTGTCTCCTTTTTCAGACCTCAGTATTTGCCTGCTTTTAGAAGCCTTGTACTCAACACTTAGAGGCATTTTTCCTTTTTTATAACAGGTTCCAACCTTAACTTGATCCTAAACCTTGGAAATTTCTCTCTCTAGAGTTGGTCAATTTGTTGCATTTTAATTCTATCTTTGATTTCAGTTATATTGACTTTTTTTTCTATGTGTTTTTCATTCCTTTCTGCAGGTCAGAGGGTCAAAGTTTTAGCAGAGCTGAATCAAATTTTTATAAAATGAAGCTAAAACATGAGGACAGGTCCAGATTACAAATACCAAGAGAATTTTTTTGAAAATTTTAAAACTTATTTTACAGAAGTATAATTTGTTACTGTGCTAGCCAAAACACATTTTTAGTTTTTTAGGTTATAGATATTATATTTGTAAATTTGCTTTTAAAATTAAGTAGGTAAACTATTTTAATTACTTCCAGTAGTTAAAATGTCTGAACTACCTAAAGCAATCTTTAGATTTCAGTGTAATCCCTATCAAACTGCCAATAGCATTGTTCACAGAATGGGAACGAATAATCCTAAATTTAATATGGAACCGTAAAGGACCATGAATAGCCACAGCAATCTTGAGAAAGAAGAAGAAAGTTGGACGTATCATACTGCCTGATATAAAACTATCTACAAGGCTATAGTAATCAAAACAGCATGGTACTAGCATAAAAATAGACAGATCCATGGAACAGAATAGAGATTCCAGAAATAAACCCATGCTTAAATGGTCATTTAATCTATCCAAAGGAGGCAAGAATATACAATGGGGTAAAGACAGTCTATTCAATAAATGGCGCTGGGAAAACTGAACATACACATCCAAAAAAATGAAACTGGACCACCTTCTTACACCATATACAAGAATAATCTCAAAATGGATTAAAGTCTTAAAATGTAAGACCTGAAACCATAAGACTCCTAGAAGAAAACATAGGCAGTAAACTCCCCAACATTGCTCTTAGTAATCTTTTTTCTAATATATCTCCTTAGGCAAGAGAAACAAAAGGAAAAGTAAATAAATGGAATTATATCAAACTAAAAAATTTTTTGCACAGAAAGGAAACCATCAATAAAACGAAAAGACAACTTACTGAATGGGAGAAGATATTTACCAATAATACCTTTGATAGGGGTTAATATCCAAAATCTATGAAGAGCTCATACAACTCAACACCAAAAAAACAAATAATCCAATTAAAAAATGGGGAGAGGACCTAAATAGACATTTCTCCAAAGAGGACATACAGATAGCCTCTTTTAAGAAAAAATGTACAATGTTACTAATCAACTAATCATCAGAGAAATGCAAATTAAAACTACAATGAGATATTACCTAACAGCTGTCAAGATGGCTATCATCAATAAATCAAAAAATGATAAATGTTTGCGAGGATATGGAAGAATTGTTGGTGGAATTGTGCATTGGTAGCCACTGTGGAAAACAGTTTGGAGGTTCCTCAAAAAATTAAAAATAAGAGTATCTTATGACCTAGCAATTCCACTTCCTGTGTTTTCAAAGAAATCCAAAACACTAATTCGAAAAAATATATGCACCCCTATGTTCATGCACCACTATTTACAATAGTCAAGATATGGAAACAACCTAAGTGTGCATCAATAGATGATTGGATAGAGAAGTCGTATGTATATACGATGAAATATTACTCAGCTGTAAGAAAATCTTACCATTTACAGCAACGTGGATGGACCTGGAAGGTATTATGCTAAGTGAAATAAGTCAGAAAGAAATATACCATAGGATCCTACTTATACATGGACTCTAAAGAACAAAATAAACAGAGAAAACAAACAGACTCATAGATACATAGAACAAACTGATGATGGCCAGATGGGAGGATGGTTGCGGGGCTGGGTGAAAAAGGTGAAGGGATTAAGAAGTACAAATTAGTAGTTACAAAATAGTCATGGGGATGTGAAGTACAGCATAGGGAATATAGTCAATAATGTCGTAATAACTATATAGTGCAGGGTGGGTATGAGCATAATGCAGGGAATCATTTTGTAAATTATATAAATGTAACCACTATGCTGGACACTTGAAGCTAATATTGAATGTCAAAAAAGTTAATTTTGAGATGTACTACATATTATAATGAACTCCGAAAACATTTTGATAACATAGGAGGTCTTGGACTCGGAGCTTTTGATTCCTGTTTAATTTCTGAAGAATTGAGTTATGGATGTACAGGAATAATGGCTGCTATTAACGCATGTGCTTTGGGGGTAAGTTACTTAAAAAATTGCCTAAGCTTTTTAATGAGACAGTACTACTAGGTTAGGTTAGTTGGTGGAATCGTTTTTTTTAAAAAAAGAAACCAAGGTTCTGCAGTGAAGCCTGGATTTCTAATTTCAAGAGTTGAGTATTCTGAATTTGTACCCAGTACCTGGAGTTTTACCTGTCCTTGTGGGGAAACTATATACATTGGCTGCTGCTTCTTTGACAATTCTTAGGCAAGGGCAAAGCCAAAAACCAGCATTCAAGAGAAGGATCTGGATGGCTTGCTGCCACTGTTAGCAATGCTGAAATTTACTAAGCAATTCTTAGGATGCCTGATCATATACACCACATTATTTATTTAAATTTAATTCATTTGTGCATTTTACTACAGTAGAGTTTTACACATTGTATATCAAGTCCTGTGGAACTTAATTTTATGAAAATACTTGAATTAACAGATTTATTTCCTCATTGATTTAGCTCTCTAATATAGAGGCAGAATAAAGGTCCATTCTTTAGACTTACTCACTGGGGGAAAATACTTCTCCTTTTAAAGAATTATTGTATCTTTGAATTTATCTAATACAAATATCTTTTTTTTTAATGTCACTTTTCTTTGGTAGCAAATGCCTGTTATTATTGCTGGAAATGATCAACAACAAAAGAAGTATTTGGGGAGGATAACTGAAGAGCCATTAATAAATGTGAGTATTTGCAGCTGCTGCTTTATTTTGCATTTTAAGAAGGGAACAAGAGTGTTCTTTCTTTCAATCTAAATGTATACATTGGGCTATAACACATTAAGACAAAAGTTAACAAGGTATTTACGTACATTGATGTTTCCAGGATGCCAAGAAAATAATCATAGTAATCTTAGTAATCTCCTTATTTATTTCCAGGAGAAAGATACCTACTTATGATGTTTCTGGGGTGCTAAAAAAGTATCATAATAATCTCTTAGCTTATTTCCGGGGGGGGGGGGGGTGAAATATCTATTTAATGGAGCACTCACTCTGCAGTTCAAGAACTGAGTGGTTGTGTCAGAAGTTCAGATTGAATATATGACAGTAGATATTTGAACTGGAAGTCTTTTGAACTAATGAGAAATTAATGTGACTGAAAAGATATCAATTTATTTGTTGAATTTACAGACAAGATATTCAGTGAACTCTTTTGTCCAGTCTTAGAAGTCTCTGTAAAAGGCTAATAATGATGAAAAAATTTCTTGTCATGAAACTTTGCATTTTTAATGGAGCTAGAAAGTAGCTGGCATGTAACTGAAACAACACTGAACTTGGGATCCCAAGACCTGGCTTCAGGTTGTGGCTCAGCCATATAATAGCAATGTGATCTTACAAAGTCACTTATGCTCAAAGTCTCTTCTGAAAATAGGGAGTATGATATCTAAAAGGGATCTAGTAGATATGACTAAATGTTTATGTTTTTATAAAAATATCTTCACAGTGTCCCTTTTGCCTAATGACCTTGGGAAACTTAGTTTCTTTTAAATTGCTATCCATTCATTCATTACTTTATTCAGTATCTGAGTTACCTGCTATATGCCAGACTTCAGCTTAAGGGCACTTAAGGTAATAACTCCTAAGGTAATAACTAGTATTTTTTTGTTTTGGTAAGAAGCATAGAGCCAGTTTTATAGTCCATCATTAGTAATTATTTGAACTGAAAACGTAGTGTGTTCTTTTTCTTTCTGGTTCTATCTTTTTACTTCACCCTGATTTAAAAAAAAAAAACGTGTGTTATATAAACTACCTCAAATCCCTTTAGAGTGTAGGGCAAAAAAATTTTGAATAGAGAATAAATTCAAAATTGCTTTATAAACTATACAAATATAAGGTGGAGTATTATTACTGACAAATAAAGTTATAATGCTGTACTTGTTCATTCAAATATTTGAATACTGTGTACCAAGCAGACTGGGAATAAAATAATGAATAAAACTGGTGCTTCTGCTCACAAGAATTTAACAGTCTGGTAGACCCTTAGATCCTTATCCAGACTGTATTAATTTATTATGCATAGAATTATGCAAAATAAGTAAATGAATAATTCTTCGTAAATAAATAATTATATATAAAAGAATGGTATTAATTAGCTTGATTTTCTAGTTAGCATGGCAATTTTAGGTGTTGTAAGTCGAAATAGAATAGTGAAGATGACAAATGCTAGCAACATTTATTATTTTATGTAACCCTTATTAATAGGCACTAGGCATACGAAATGGAAGCTCTGATACAGCTCAGGGAAAAACACATAAATGACTATAATACTCTATATAATAACATGTAGCGTTATAACAAAGAGAACAAGTTGCAGTGGTAACAAAAAAGATAGCTTCTGTTGTAAAGAGTTTTATGAAATTAATTGTAATTACTAGGAAAGAATTAAATAACATCTCTAAAGAACCAGCCATGACAAGACATTTTATATAGAACCACACAGGCTTATATACTTCATAGGCTCCAAAAACTTTGCCTTATTTTAAAACAGAGAAATGTGTCATAGCATATCTCAGGAAAAAAAAATTCCCAAAGATGGTTAAAATAAAATGTTGGTACTTTTAAGCATTATTTTTTCTGGACAGTTCATTTGTGCAATACCTTTTTTTTTTTTTTGTTCTGATGCTAAAAACATCTTTGAATCTCTCTGTAGGAGAGTAATTTACTTAACTCCTATGACACTTGAAGCCCCTCTATAGCACCCTGTAAGAAGGCCATGTACTCATGTTTCGTGCCTGGGAGTCACAACCTCCTGAAGCAGCTCTATTTGGGAGCCTCGGCCATTAGAAAGTTCTGCTAGATTCCATGCTCCTGAAGAAAAGGACTGCCATTTCTAGTTATAATTTCACCACCTCATACCATAATAGGCCTCAATAAAAGTCTGAATGATTTCACTATAGTTTTCTCCTATCAGTTTAAATTCTTTCCCTTGGCTGTATATAGCCCTTTGTATATTTGAATCATGCAGATCTTATCTTTTCTAATCTATTTATACCATTTTTTCCCACCTTTTCTTCATATAACACAATAAAGTCCCATTATCATTTTAATCACTGACTGATAAATATTCTAGAGCTAAATACGGTACTATAGAACTGTCCAGTGAGTATAAGAGTAGGATGGCTGCATCACTCTTATTTTAGATACTATACTTTTATAGCATTGGCACTATTGATTTATATAGCCTACTCTTCACTTAAATTACCAAATGAGTTTTCCCATCTGGTGTTAAGTTTTCAAGTATTCATTAATTAGTCTATTAACATTCTAGTTTCAGCCCCAACTTTTCCCTTGAGTTTTACCTTCCTATATATACTTGTCTTTTAGGACATTTTTTCTTGGCTAGACTTAAATACTTTAAATAAATGCATCCTAAACCAAATTATTTTCTTCCCATTCCTCAGAACTCCTTCTATTCAAGATTATCCCAAATTGGAAGTTGCCTAAACTAAAAAATTGAGTCATCACATCTTTACTGCTCCAACATCCTTTTTAGTCATCACATCCTGTGAATTTCACACCACAATTCTCAATTCCATCTTCCCTTCCTTTATCTTGCTTGTCTTAGTTAAAGCCTTTTTAATTTCTTAGATGTACTACTGCAAAGTTTCCTAATTTGTGTCCCAAAGTCCAGTTTTCTATAAGTACTTCTGCCCCTTACTAGCACAAATTACTTAACCTCACTGTGCCTCAGTTTCCTTATTTGTGAAATGAATGTCTAGTGATAGGGATTATTGTGAGATATAAATGAGTCAGGTACTTAGAATAGCACCTAGAAGATAGTGAGAAGTGGTTATCCGCTGCCCCTTAAATCTATCTTTTATACTTTTGTAATAATTAACTATCTAAAATATAAATCTAACTGTATCTCTCTCCTGAATTTACAAAAAACAAAAAACAAAAAAAAAACAAAACAAAAAAAACCATGGTTCCATTTCATCAATGGCAGTTGTACCTAACATCCTTTTTAGTTTATACACCCGTTTTAGAATCTGACATACTCAGAAAAATGCATATATTCCTCAGTTTTCAAGTCTAGGGCATTCTGGATTCCTTAAGGTTCCATGGCACAATAGTAAGTGTTTAATAAATTTATCAAATACATAAAAGTATACCCTTCTTTGCATGATATATATGTCAGCCTCCATGACCAAGTCCCTTCCTGCCTTTTTAGCCTCTTTTCATGGCTTTCAGTTTCACACTTTACATTCTAGTACCAAACTGGCATTTCCAGTAGTTTCCCCTGTACTGCTGCTGTTTCATTATTCTGTACCTTAGATCTGCTTGCCTCTCCTATTTGTACTTCAAGACTTAACTCTTCCAGGGAGTTTTACTTACTCTTTTCACCCTCCTTTACCATTCATCCCCTCCTACCCTCCTACTAAATAGTCATTTCTAATATCCCTACGTACCCTATTTTGAATTAAAATAAACTGTTAAGGTATCTCTCTTTGGACTACAAATACCTTAAGGGCAAACAACTTGTATCTTTGGGCCTTGTATCCACAGTACTTGTCACTTAATAAATTTGAATGAACTTCAGCTACCTAATGCTTGCTTTCCACCACCTCCTTTATCCAATACCTGCTTACATCTTGTCACCCATCTGTTTAAGAGCCAAAAGAGATTCCTGTCTTTTCATAAGATAAAATTTTAACTTCTTGTGTGATATAAAGGGTTCTTTGTCATCTCTTTCTTTCCAGACTCATTTCCTTCCGTTCTCTTATAAGCACAGAGTTTACATGTTATAGATCTTTGCTACTTTTGTATTACAGACACTGGGTAACCCTGTTTTTTATCTCGGTATCTTTGCATATGTTATTCTGCCTAGAATACACATTTCTGCTTTTCCTTGCCCTCAAAGAATTCCTTTTTCTTTTTGAGACTTAATTTAAGTGTCATCTCTGAAGCTTTTCCTGACACTCTAAAGCTAAGCTAATTTCTCAAGCCTATTGTGTATTACTTTAATACTTAGATATATAATTACAATATAGTATTTATCTCCACTATTACACTGTGAAAATCTTGAAGACAAGATGTCTTTCATCTTTGGTTTTTCCATTATCTAGTTCATAACCTTGTAAGTAGTAGATACTAATCAATATATGTTTGACTAAATGAGTACATTCAATTAAATGAAACTGAATTTAACATGGAGATATCTAACATTTTAATAATTTTTAATATGGCTTGGATTCCTACATCTCGTTTAAATTATAAGGTAAAATGTTTTTACATTTGAGCAATTTGATTTTCCAAGAATCTTTTTTTAGGTATTTTAAAATATTTAAAATACTAACTTAAAAGATAAAATACCCTCCTGATTCTGTGTTCTTAATTTTAATTATTTTCTCTTATTTCCTTATGTTGCAGGCCTTCTGTGTAACAGAACCTGAAGCAGGCTCTGATGTAGCTGCTATAAAGACCAAAGCAGAAAAGAAAGGAGATGAATATATTATTAATGGCCAGAAGATGTGGATAACCAATGGAGGACAAGCTAATTGGTATGTTGTTTAAAACATCTCTGTATTTTCCCTCTTAATTACTTTATATTCAGAATCTGTTCTCTATCCTTTCCTTTATTATTAAACTACCATAATTAAGATAAGTTTTATTTGTGGACTAGAAGGTCCATAAAAGATTATAAATAGCTCGGTGATTTCAAAAACTATTTTTAAGCCCTGAACTATTTCTTCAAATTAACCCAAAGTTTATTCTATAAAATAAAATTAAAACACCGGCTCTGGTTGAATATGATTAGGAAAGCTAGAACTCCCATCTACCTGGCTTACTATCTCCTCTCTCTATATACTACACCAGCACCTCCTTGTAGCCATTCCCTTAAGACTGAGGAAAAAGGAAAACCATTGATAAAGTACATTTCTCTGATTCTGAGCAATAAGCAATGGGTGTCTTAAAACTTAGATTATCTTTTAGAGAAGACAGAATTTTACTTTAATAAAATCTAAAAGTTCCAAATTGGTAGGTCCAAAAATAATGACATGATGTTCAACAAAAGATCATAAAGTCATGTGTATAAAGCTAAAATGTTGAAGAAAAACATATTTGATAGCACTATTTGTAGAAAGAAAGATGAAATTTTATTTAATAAAATTCAATTGTAAGCAACAGTGTAATGTATCTGCCTTGAAGAAGCTAATGTAACATCATGCTGAAGTAAGAAGAATAGCATCAACAAGAGGGTTTGAAAAATGGTAACAGTTCTGGGCAACACTTTAAGAAAATGGAATAAATTTAGAATCAAGTAAGTGTCTCAATTAGGAGAAACCTAGAAAACATGTCCTGTGAAGACTACAGGAATTAGGTTTGGTTATTTTAGAAGAATTTTGAAATTTTTGAAATAATGTCAGAAGAGCAGGTTCGCACATTCGCTTCAGGCCAATTTAGAATTAGTCAGTAAAAGTTAGACAAATGTAGAATATAGCTCAACATAAGGACAAGTTTTCCAACAGTGCTGTCCAGTGCATATTAAGTTGTCATGGAAAATAAGGTATTTATCCATCACTACAGGTATATAAATAGAGACTTTCTAGAAGAACTTTCTGGTGATTGGAATAATTTACTGAGTGGGCTTTCATCATCTGCAGAAATTCTGACTCAATACATCTGTGTGCTTTGCAGTCCAGTTTTCTGGCAAGTAAAGCATTATTCCTGGGAATGAGCCTACCAGGAAGTTGTTTTATTTTAAACATGTCTATCAATACCTTTGTGAGAGTCCAGTATTATGGATATCATTATCTCTCAGTAGGGTATCATGTCAGCAAGTAATAAAGAAGAGAAGAAACAATTAAAATTGAATACTTTGAGAGAAATCTAACAATGTAATTAGAAGTTTTCATTATTTTAAGAACTTATTAAGTACAACTCTTCTTGTTCACCGCCCATAGTGTATAATCCTGTTTAGGTATAATATATGAAACTAAAAAACAATTTTTACTATATTTTTACTCTTAAATAAAACTGTAGAGTATGTGATAATTGACTAGTTTTAAACATAGAAAATAAATTTCTTAAGGAATTTTTATACAATTCTCCTATACCAGGGTATTTAGAATATGGGATACATAGCTATTTGGGTGTTCTGGCTTTTTTCCTGCTGTTTCATTTAAAAATCTTTCTGGGACAAATTCTTATGGAGGGAAAACCCCAAAAATACTTATAAGCATTCAGCTATAACAAAAGTACTGATTTCACTACACAAAGAGGTCAGTATGTTGTGGTGTGTTCAAATCTGAGACCCACGGAGCCAATTGAGATTAATTATGAGCCTTTATTAGCTGGCCGGTGACTGACTCTCCCCACTAAGAGAATCAGCCCTGAGCTTCCAGAGGAGGCAGCTTATAAAGCCTAAAACTACATCAAACAAGCAAGCAGGTTTACAGAAGCAGAAGTTAGCCATTAGTATATCTTTGCACAGGATATCTCCTGGAACTACACCCTAGTTATACATTAAGCAGATTATAGAAGCAGAAGTTGGCTGGTGCAAAAATGTCGTTTCTGGGGGACTCTTAAATCTTATAGCAAACAGGGCCTGGTAGCCAGTTCTGTTATCTGCCTCCTGGTGGTGATGTTTGCTTTTTTTTTTTTCTTTCTTGAGAGCTTGTACTTGCCCTGCCTTGCCCTAGTGACTAATTTACTGGAGAATGTTTCACTCTTACAAGTAGTCAGAGCATAGCAGTCTCTATCTCATGTAATTCCTTTTTACAGGCAGTCCTGTTTGTCCTTCTTTTCCATATAGCTTATCCCTTAAAGAATTGAACTAGTTTTGGGAAGGTGTCAGTTTCAACATGCACATGCTTTCTTTTTATATTATAGTATCTTGATACAAGGAATTTTTACTTGCAACTCATACTACTAAAAGTTAAATACCACATTAATTAAGAAGTAGACCTGAGTTGAAATATTAGCTCCATCACATCCTAGCTATGTGACTTAGGCAAACTTTTAAACCTCTGTGATTCTTCATTTCTTCATCTGGAAAAGGGGTAATAATAATTAGGATTGTTAGGAGGATTAACTGAGACAGCAGTCATCATGTATTATCTGTTAATATTATCATCATGTATGTGTGTTGGTATATATATTTTTAGGTATTTTTTATTGGCTCGTTCTGATCCAGATCCTAAGGCTTCCGTTAGGAAAGCTTTTACTGGATTTATTGTGGAAGCAGATACTCCAGGATTGCAAATTGGAAAAAAGGTAAAGTGTATATTTATCAGTGATTAAAATAACTATATCAGCTTCCTTAATTGAAAATATTTTGTATTAAGTTGGAATAAAAATAAAGCTGTGTTTTGATGTTATCAAAATGTTATCTATATATCGCTAGAGATTTTAAGTTGAGTATCATTTCAAGTTGTTATGTGAAAGAGTGACCTTTTATCATGCCAGTCTGTGGAGAATGCTAATAACAGTTGTGAGAGATAATGAAGCAGAAATCAAACTATTACTTATATGGCCTTCCCAGTAATAGAGTTTTAGATCTTTCAAGACTTACCCACTTTTTTCCATCCTTATAGCAACCTTTTACGTAGAATAAGTGGCATTATGCACATTTTATGGATTAAAATAAAGTGACATAAATTGATTGTCCCAGGACATACAACACTAAAAATCTGTGCCGGGAAAGACTTGAATGTGGGAAGGCAAGAAAAATTTTATTTAAATAAGAAAAGGTAATTTAACGTATTTGGAAAGTGTTGTGATCTGTGTAGAAATAATTTAGCAGTAGCATTTAAAGTAGACTAAAAAGAAAAGAGTTTAAAATTTAACAAATCAAAGAAGAAAAGAAATAAAGTCATTAAAGTATTCCTAGTGAGAGCTAAGGAAGAATGATTTAAGATTAAAACAGAATAGGAAGAGACTCAATTTTACAAGCTGTAAAACTCTTCTTCAAAAATCAGTTTGTAAAAAAGAAAATTAATGACCAAATGATGTCTATATCTAAAGCAAAGGAGGAATTATGGAATTCAAGTAAGAGTTACTAAAGGTTATATGTATATATTTTCTTTCTCCAAGATGGAGAAAGGTACAAATTATCTGGTCAGATTAAAATAGACTAAGGGGGACATAACCTGAATTGGAAAGCCTAATTTGAATTGACCAAGTTAAGCAAACTTCTGAACCACCCATATATGTTTTTATAATCCTATTTTATTTTATTTGGATTTTTTTTTTCCTAAGAAGTGTTTTTTTGTTGTTGTTTTTTTATGGTTGACACTGGTTAACGAAATCTGGTAAGTTTCAAGTGTACAATTCAATAGTAAGGCGTATTTATATTGCATTTTGTGTTCACTGCCCATAGTGTATAATCCTGTTTTAAAAGCCATCAGAATCTCTCTGTTTTACTCAAGTCTCTTTAAAATGCAAGCATGTTGCTAGAGTATATGAGAGGGATTACTTCTCTTTTAGGTCATAGAATATTAAATGTGGAAGATAACTTATACATTATTTATTTCAATCTGTTTACCAAATAATGAAATTGAGATCCAAGTGAAATTATTTAAGTTTACATACTTGGAGGCAGAGTTGAGATCAGTATTAAGATGTCTCAGGAACTTGTCCAATGCAGTTTCTGGTACTATATTATTCTATATTTTCTTTTAAAAGTAGATATTAATGGTAGACTGCACTTTACAAATAAAACTATAATGAGATTGTTGTATATAACAAAATATAAGTACTAAGAATAGTTCTTCCAAGCAATTGGTTTGTTTTCATTTATGTTTTATCTGTGTTATTTTTTTAAGAGTAGTTGCCAGAAAAGTTAGACCAAATTTATGGCCATCTCTAGAAAGTAAAAGACCTTACAAATTTGTGAAATTTGATGTTTTTCAAAACATTTTATGTTTTAGAAATTATATGGATTGAGATAAGTCTAGGAAGCTTTTTGGTTTTAAATGTTTTAGTATTTGGGATGAATTTGAGAAACAGGAGCGTAAACAATGTTTTCATAAACAGTGTTTTCTCATTGTATCTTAGTGAGGGTCTAAGTTACTAGAGTTTATTGACTTATAAGGACAAAGAGGTATTGGTTTCTTTTTCTATCAAGCTATATATTATTGTAACTTTGTCTTTAAAACTGGAAGCAGATTGTTAATATTAAAGTAAGCAAAGTAAAAAATTTGTTTACAACTGTATATTCCTATAATCCCCTTCTTATGCTGCTTATTAGAAATGAGCTGAAAAAAAATTTTTCCTTATAGAAACATCATGATTTCTGCAACTTCCTCTCAAATAATTTAGCAAGTAATGCTGTTACACATACACAGATACACACTCACACACACAATGAAGAAATAAAGGAAATGTAGCAAAATGATGACAATATGTGAATCTGGGTAAAAGGTATATAGGTATTCATTATACTACTTTCCAACTCTTCTGTTGGTTTGACAAAAAAGTTGAGGGCATGTAGCTACTTTGGCAGTTTCTTATAAAGTTACACATATACTTAACCCATATCTAGCCCTCCTAGGTATTTATCCAGGAGAAATGAAAACAAAGGCCTACACATGAATGCTTTTATAGCAGCTTTATTTATAATTGCTAAAAACGGGGGGGGGGGGGGGGCTGTCCAACTGCTGAATGAATGGATAATGGATATATGGTACATCCATAGAGTGGAATACTATTAAGCAGTAAAAGAGATGAATTACTACTGATCTGCAACAACATGGATGGATGAATCTCAAAAGCACTATGAAAAGTGAAGTCAAGTAAGACAAAGAAGGCTGACATTACTATTCCACTTATATGGCATCCTGGAAAAACAAAACCTATCAGATTAGTAGTTGCTTTGAGTTGGGAATAAGGGAATTGACTAAAAAGGGGTACATGAGAACTTTTTGGGGTGCTTAAATATTCTGAATCTTGAGTGGGGTGGTAGTTACACAGACATTTGTCAAAAGTAGTAGAAATGGATATGTAAAAAGGGTGAATTTTTTATATGTAAGTTCTGCCTTAATTAACCTAATTTTAAGAGAGAAGACAAATTCAGCTTTTACTCAGTACATTACTTCGCTAGCCCCATTAGTTAACCTAAATTAAATGTCCCTTATCAGATGTTTACCAAGTGCTTTCCCTGACATTCATAGTAAAAAAAACAATATAGCCTTCAAATATAAAATGAAATTTGTCTTTAGGTTGTATGTACATGTAGACTTTTAGACAAGTGTTGCTTTCAAAATTTATGAAATGTTATTTCAGTCTAGGGGTTGATACTTTTTTTGGTAAAGATCCAGATTGTAAATATTTGAGACTTTGAGGGCTATATGGCCTTCCTCACAGCTACTCAATTCTGCCATTATAGCAAGAAAGTAGCCATAGACAATATGTAAATGATAGGTGTGATTGTAATCCAATAAAGCTTTCTTTGGAAAACAGTCATTGCAACCCATAGTTTGTTGACTCCTGTTTCAGACAATTGCAGAAAGTCATAAACAGTGGTTTAAGCAAAAATTCATGCTAGTTCAAAAAATGTTCCTGAATATATATATTATTTTCCTCACTAGGAATTAAATATGGGCCAGCGATGTTCAGATACAAGAGGACTTGTCTTTGAAGATGTGAGAGTACCTAAAGAAAATGTTTTAATTGGTGAAGGAGCTGGTTTTACAATTGTAATGCACACACTTGATAAAACCAGACCTCTAGTAAGTATTATGACTTGATAATCTTTATAGGATCTTTTATTATATTCACTAGTTTTATTTTAACACTGTATGCTTAGTGTATATCTTTTGTGATATCTGCTTTTATTAGGGATGGAGGGATATTATTTTTCTTTATTTTTTAGAATTCAACTCTCTCGCTGCCTGTTACAGGAATTATTTTAGCAAATACAGAATTACTGTAATTGCTGCTAGATTTATAGAGAAGCAGTTTACACTTAATTTAGTCATTCCTGCTGATATGTACTCATTTCCTCTTCTCTTACTCATTAGGACTATTTCTCCTAAGAAACTTTTCCTTGTTAAACAGAAGGAATGATTTGTCTCTAGGCATGATCCCGTGCCTCACAATGCCTTCCATTAACATAAATAATATAAACTTAAATGCTTGTATCTCCTCCCCAATCCTCTGTCGCCTTAAACTCTAGGTCCTCTTTTCTCTGTATAATCCTTAATTTAGAATCTTATGCAAATAGCCACTATACATGTGTTTTAAAGACAATCTGAATTTTTGCTTTGTAAAATGTTAAAATACTAGGCAGCAGCTAATGCTGTGGGACTAGCACAGAGAGCTTTGGATGAAGCTACCAAATATGCCCTGGAGAGGAGAACTTTTGGAAAACTGCTTGTAGAGGTAATTTTAATATTGTACTTGCTTTGTTAAAATGAAAATACATTCATTTTCATCTAAATTATCTTTTAAATACAACCTAATTTATTTTTTCTTTGGTAGTAAGATAATGTGATCTGTCAGGATGAGTTACAAGAAAAGATTCTCTTTAGACTCTGCCACTAACTGTTGTCCACCAAGGGAATAGTGTTAATTAAAGAGAAAAAAGAACAGCTAATATTTATTGAGTGTTTATTGGGTACCTGATACTGTGTTACACATTTTAAATATATTATCAAGTTCTCCCAGTACTACCCTTGTTTTCCTAGTACTATAATCTCCATTTTAGATCAGGAAACTGAAGCTGAGAGAGATTAAATTATTTGTCCAAGGTGTCACAATTTATAAATCACAGATCCAGGACTCCCATTTCATGTCTTAATCCATGCTACTTTCCATGTCTTCTTGAATATCAAATAATTTTAGTCAAGTCTTCCATGAGTTTCCAGGGAAATTTTTAACTCTAATCTCTTGAAATATTGAAGAGATTAATATCTATATTCTCTCCTGTAACTCTGTATAGGTTGGTTATATAGTGAACACTTCCTATTTTTATCCCCATGTGTCAGTGATTCTTGAACTATCTGTGGTGAAAAATCAGTTTGTTTTTAATTTCCAGTCAGTTGTGAATCATTATTTTTTTTTAAATGTCACAACAATATCAAATTGTTATAAAAGTTTCTAAATACTTAACTATCACTTACTATATCATGGACCAGTAATTTTGTGGACTGACACTGGTCCACAGATCAAATCTAGATTACAACTACTTTATGTCCCTTAACCTCAATTTCATGATTTATTTTTCTATCTGTATTCTAGATAATTTTCTCAAAGACAGCTTTCCGGTTCTTTGATCCTGTGCCTAATCTACTACTTGATCCATCCATTCCAATTTTTAATGACTATTTTTATTTATAGAATTATATGTGGTTCTTTTTCAGTTCTACCACTTCTTTTATGGTGTCCCGGTTTTTCAATGTAGCTTCTTTATCCTTTTATCTCCTTAATTATATAAAAATACTTCATTTATAGTAACTTTCAGTTTTTTTTTTCTGTTATCTGAAGTTCTTAGGGTATTAATCTTTTGGTCTATTGCATCTTCTATCTCTGTTATGGGCAATTATTGCCTCCATTTTTGTTTCTAAGTTTATCTGCAGCAGCATTATTTTTCTTCAATGCATTGTGAAAGCATTTTATAGACTTGTTCTTTTTCATGCTTTTATCAGGTACCCCAGAGATTTCACCATTCTAAGAGCCTTTTTTTTTTTTTTAAATTTCTCCATTTGGATATTCCTGACCACAGAGGCTATACACATTGATTTCACACTTTAAGGAACTCATTTCTTTTTCTTTTTTGAACGTCCCAGACAGAGTCTTAGGGAAGAGATAAGCTTTGTGGCTGTCCTGCCCCACAGAGAGACTTTCACATTCCTCCTTTGGAAAGAGAAGCTTTTTTCCAAAGAGCTCTTTTTCATATGCAGGGAATCTCAGTTTTAGCTGCTCATCTTGTTTATGCTTGCATCCACGTCTGTTGTTCTTGTTCATTAAAACTGCAGGTCCTTTCCCACTGAACCCAAATCTCAGTCTGATTTTTTCCCTTTCCTATGTCATTTTTTCATAATCAGGATTTAAATTCCTCCTTGGAGGCACCAGGAAATTTGTTTCTTTCCTTTGAGGTTTTTTTTTTTTTTTAAAAAAGTATTTCTTTGTGTTTATGGCCAAAAAGACAGAAAGACAGTTTATATTAGCTCATGTTGCCAGAACTACATATATACAGTTCGGTAAAATGTTTATTACTAAATATTAGTTTAGCTTAATCATAAATGTATAACAGCTATAAATATTATTCAGTCCAGCTCTGTCATCAGTTTTAGGTCTTCCTCACCAAGTATCTGATGACCACTCTTAGTTCTTTTGGCTATTTTCAATTCAATATGGAATATTCTTTTACGTTCCCTTTCTTATGGGCTCTGAAGATTCTTTTCTGTATCCTTACCATCTACACCAGAATATTTTTGCTTCATGATCCTTATTAGTAAGTATAGAAAAGTCTTACTTAGTCTTTGCTTTACTACTTACTCAAAGCAGTCTTTTATCATTTGATTTCTCCTGAAGATTTACTTCTGTCTTAATTACTCTGCAAAATGCAGGTTGCCTATATTTTTAATTAATAGATATAGTGGTGTGATGCTATAATTTCCTGTCACTCCTTTGTTGGGAGTGACAGGATATATGTGTCCTTTGCAAGTCCAATCTGCTAGAGTCTGAGCTCTCAGTATATAGCATTATGAATAAGAAAGTCACCTCATATTTGCAGTCCATACTTGAATAACTGATAAACCATTTCATGTCTGATATTAAGAAATATACAAGGCTATATCACCACATATCTATATTTTCATACAGAAATTTGAAACAAAAAAATGTAAAATACAGTGATTTTATATTGAGTGTGGATGTGGTATGAATATGAGGGAGAGGAAGGTAAAATTGTAACTATATAGTATGCATTTTTTCATTTATTTGTGATAAAGCTTAGTTTAGTTCCATCTACAACTGTTTTTTTTGTCTGTATAAGTGGATATTTCAGACTCATCTATAACAGTCGATGTAATCTATTTTCTTCCATTTAAAATTAAAATATTAAATGAACACATTAGGAGTTATTATTTTCTAAAAGAAAACTGTTGCAATTTCTGCTTTTTCCCCTTCACTTTCAGAATAACCAGGCTTTGCATAGTTCTTAGTTATTTCTCATCCTATTTTACCATTTCTGTTTCTTATTCTTACTTTCTGAGTATATTCACTGTATTTTATGTTAGAAGCATATGACACCACTACTTTTTTATTCAATGATACACTAAGACTCATCATTTTATGATAAAGCATCCAGCCAAAACATTTTTTCTATACAGTCCAAATTGATGAAATTATCATGTATTATAATTATTTTTTCTTATTAATGTAATGAGCATGTTTGTAATTCCAGGATCCCTCACCATTAGTCTTTTCTTTCCTTGGCTAAAGTAAATACTAAGGGGCCAATTTACATATAGCTTTGGTTTATTAATCTTCAAAAAGTAGGAATTAGAAAAGGTTTGGGTTTTTTTTGAGGGGGTGGGGGGGTGTTTTGTTTTAAGGAACCATGTAGAGTAACACACTAATTACAGCTTCTATTCAGTACCATCTTTATTAATGTTATTATCACTTCTCTTTAAGTGAATGCTTATTCTTATATTGCTTAACTTAACGTGGCTAAAGCAAGCTGCAGAAAACAAAGGATGGTACTTTTTCTTGCTAATGAGTAAAACTAGGAACACTGATAACAAATTACAAGGTAGTAGAATCTCTTAATGGCAGTAATTGCCTTACTCCTTTGTCTAGTCAAATTGGAGTGTTCTGGACTAGTAAGAAAGAATCTGTTAAGAATAACTCTCATTTGTACTGAATATTATTGCTGATTAGCAATAACTTTTCCCCGTGAGTTCCATTTCTTGATAGGAAAATGGCCGAGAAGAAGAATGCTCTTTGAGACTTGAGATTGAAATAAGATAGAAGAAGTACATTTATATCTCCTTTTTCCTTAACCATTTTATGTTCAAAGTTCTTCCAATATCTTCTCATGACACTGAGATTAAACTCCAAAATCCATACAGTAGTCTTTTATTAGCCTTTTCCTGTTGTCTTTACATTTACTCTTTTCCCTAAATCTATTTCCTCATTCATTTCACCAAAGAATCTACCGCTAATCATCCTATGTAAAAAATAACACCTCCAACACTTTATATACACTAATTCCGCTTGTTTTCCTTCACAGCTGTTCTCACTACCCAACATTATAACATGTATGTGTTTATTTATTGTCTCTTCTTAACTTCCTCACTAAAATGTATGCTCCATGCAAATAGTGTCTGTTTTGGAAACCTTTGTATTCCTAGCACTTAGGATATGTTCTGTGCTGTGAACATCTATTTCATTTATTCAACAAATAGTAATAGAATACTTACTATATTGAAATAATAATTAGATGCTTTCTATGTTCTAGTTACTATTCTAAGTGTTTCATATGTATTAACTTATTTAATCCTTACAATACTGTGGAGTAGGTATTATTAGTCCAACTTCATTTCATGTAAAAACCATAGGCCCACTTAATAAATGATGGAATCAAGATCTGAACCCAATGAGTCAGTTATTTAAAGAGTCTGTCCTCTTTGCACACTGCATGTGCTATTTCTAGGGATAGAAAAGAGGTTTGACATAAAGGTTCCTGCCCTCTGGAACCTTTAACTTTACTTTAGAGATAAGATACATATCATAAAACAAATAACAAGAAATAATATAGAGCAATATAAGATTAAATCCCAAAATGAGAGCTACAGACAGGGATACAGAAACCAAAAGGAGAGACTATTGTGGGCTAGACGCATTACAGGGAATCTGAGCTGGGTTTAGAACAGTTTCTCAAAGCATAGGCTAAAAGGCAACTGAATATGACTCATCAGAAATGTTGCTTAAAACACATAAACTAGGCACCACCCCAGATTTTTAAATCAAGAGAAACATGGGCATTTCATACCAGGTTGCCAAGGCTGTGGTGTGAAATAAGCATTAATATATATTGCCAATGGGAATATAAATTGGTGAAACTTTTATGAACTAAATTTTGTCAATATATATCAAGAGTATCTACTTTTGGTCTACAGCTGTGCCACCTTGAACGTGCCCGATCTTATCTGATCTTAAAAGCTAAGCAGGGTCAGGCCTGGTTAGTACTCGGATGGGAGACCACCTAGGAATACCAAGTGCTGTAGGTGTTAAAAAAAAAAAAAAAAAAAGTACCTACCTTTGGACCTACAGCTACATTTCATAATGGTACTTATCTTTTAGATATACTCCCATATGTGCAATATGACATAGGTATAGGTTATTCATTTCAGCACTGTGTAGAAATAACCAAATATAGAAACAACCAAAATGTTGATCATCCATACAGTGGAATGCTTTGCAGCTATAAAAAGTGTAAAGAAGTTCTTTGTGTATTAATATAGACAGCATCAGATTTATTGATACAAAAAGCAAAATAACCATAAACATGGGGGGAGGGTAGGAATAATAGAAGTAGGAGGAAAACTTGAACTTTGAACTGATGGATGCATTACCTATTCAAAAAATAAGAGTGCAAACTAAAACCAAAAAATTAAAAACTCACATAAACATGAAAGAATCACTAGCTTAGAAAAATGGGCACAGTTCCAGCAGGTAGAAATAAGGGAAGGTATTACTCTCCTTCCATATAGGAATTATTCACATTGGTTAATATAATGCCTCACCTAAGATTTAATTTGCCATGCCAATCTCAAACAACTTGTCACATTCTAAAATAGTGTGATGAGGTTTATACTGTAAATATGGTAAATGTATTGAAATTAAACAGCTCATTTTTTATTTTTTTGTGATTTTTTGTTTATATTAGTCCATTCACAGTTGTAGATTGTGTGGTTTTTATAACCTTTTCATCTTCAAAACTCACTTTGATGTTGCCTACTACACAAAGCACCTTTCTAATAATCTTGGTATTCTTATTTCTGAATGCCTAGAGGACTTCTTTTAATGTATATTATTTTAAAATATATGTTCATTCCATGCTCATTGTGAAATAACCTATTTTATATGATGCAATAAACATAAGTAATAACACTCATCTATAATCCCATTGTCCAGAATTACAGTGGACATTTTGCTCTGTATTTTCTTTTTCCATGAATATATTTTTCCAAATCTGTACCTATAACATATATTTGAACTTTTCACTCATCGTTATATATGGTGAACATATTTCCATCCTATAACATATCCTATAACATATCTTGGTCATACAATTCCTAGAATACTTACTCTTATAGAAAGTATTTTTTTATGTCTCCTATTTGATTATGGACCTCTAAAACATAAGACACATCTTGTATTTGTCTTCATCATGGCACTTGCTTTTGCTTACCAGAGTCTAATACCTCAGTATTATTCACTATCTGTAGCAATTTTCTTTAACCCATTTCCTTTTTGCCCCAAGAATATTCCCCAGCGGTGCTTGTGGCTGTTGCACTTACATTGTTATAACTCGTGCATTATAGACAGTCCTAACCTTAATCCCAAAGTTTGCCAAGAAATGTCTTGCTTTTATTATTTTCGCATCGCTCTAGTAGAGCGATAGTTTTGGGGAACAAATACATCATTCTATGTACAGCATTCTGTTTTTAATAGTGGTATTTCCATTTACAAAATATAGTAATTCTCAATTGCCGAAGATATCAACGTAGCATTCCTACGTGTAATGTTGAATTAATGCTGGCAGCGAGCTGCACTTTTTCCTAAACAGTCACTCAGAAGGATACATAAAATTTTTGTGGTATTTTTGCCAAAAATGCATAACTTCATTCCAGTCTTAAGAAAACATCAAGCAAACCCAAACTAGGAAACATTTTACAAAAATAACCAATTGGTATTCTTCAAAAGTGCCAAGATCATGAAAGACAAGGAAAGACAAAGAATCATAACAGACTGGGAAAATCTAAGAAGAAATGATAATTAATTTCAACTGGAATTCTGGATAGGGTCCTTGAACAGAAAAAGGACATTAGTGGGAAAACCTGGCCAAATTTGAATAAAGTTTATAGTTAAGTTGATACTATTATACCAATGTTAATCCTGTTCCTAATCAGTATACTATGGTTTTGTAACAGGTTAACATTGGAAGAAGCACAGAGTATAACTTCTTAAATCTAAGATTAGTTTTAAAGTTTTTTTAAAAAGTTCCAGGAAAAAAACTTTTATTTATTTTTTTTATTTAATTTTTTTATTATGGTAACATTGCAGTAAGTTTCAGGTGTAAAATTTAGCAATAAGGCATATATGTTGCATTGTGCATTCACCACCCATAGTTAGATTTCTTTCTGTCGCCAAAGAACAACTTTTAGTTTTTCTTTTTCTTCTTAACTCTAGCACCAAGGAATATCATTTTTGCTGGCTGAAATGGCAATGAAAGTTGAATTAGCTAGATTAAGTTACCAGAGAGCAGCTTGGGAAATTGATTGTGGTCATCAAGGTACCTATTTTGCCTCTATTGCAAAGATATTTGCTGCAGATACTGCAAATCAGTTAGCTAGTGATGCTGTGCAGATCTTCGGAGGCAATGGATTTAATACAGAATATCCTGTAGAAAAACTAATGAGGGATGCCAAGATCTTTCAGGTAAGGTTAAAAATTATTTTTATTGTTTTTTAGGAACTAGAATATTTGTAAATGACAGATTTCTAACTATTTAGGGACTTTAATGTCACTAGTAATAATAAATGACATCAAAGATGGTTGTAAGTCGAAGTTTTTTAGAAGTAATTAACACAAACAAGAATGTTACCTTTAAAGGATATGCTAACACACATATACATGGGTCTGGATCAGTCTTCTTTGAGTCTTGACATCCTAGCTAATTGTAACTAACCCTTTACTCTCCTAAAAGTATGTATATCATTTGAAATTAAATTATTTCATTTTGCATATTTGGTGACAACTTTTGAATTGACTAAAACCATATTTGGGAGTAACACCAACATGAGATAGATATAGATAATTCTGTCTTCTAAATTAAATTGGTGGTTAGGAAAACTTAGGAATAATTTAGTAAATCAGATATAAATGCACATGTTCTACACTTGTAGCTTTAGTAATTATAACCCATTCTCAGTATCTCCTTCCTTGCTTCCTTTTACCCCCAGGAAATTATTTGACAAATACTACAGTCATTTGAAATCGAGAGGTAGAATCACAGAATGTTAGTGAGAAAGAAACTCGGACATAGTGCAGGTTTCTCAATTTAGACATGAAAAAACTGAGGACCAGAATTTGTGCCTTATCCAAAGTTACAGGCTTATCTAGTGATATTCTCCCTCTCTTAGAACCTATAATTATTATAATTATTACTATTATCAACCATTTAACTTTTCTCTGCCATCTGAGAAGATGAACTAACAAGTGACTAGGATTAGAAAGTTCAAACTGGAAGTGAGGGCTAGCCAATAAGAATATCTAACAGAATAAAATCAGATCTTTCCAGCATTGTTTTAGTTAACAACTCTGTTCCTTAAGCAGGAAAAGAAAAAATCAGTTTTAAGAGTAGTAATAGAATTACAAAGTGACAGCTGGTGAAAAACAGTTCAGAATTGTTGGAGAAATATTTTAGCAACATCATACTTTAGGTTTTCAAAATTTCTGAAATGTTAATATTTGATTTTTTTAAGACTCCTCCAAAATTTTGGTAAATGATTTTTTATAATTTTAAATGATCTTTTTAGAGTTATATTTTTATAGGTTTTACAAAATCAGGTTTCACAATCACTGTATACTACAGAACCTATATATGGTTCTATTTAGTTGGATATTACAATAGAGCTTATACTGCTTTCCAAAATATTGAGTAAATCGAAGTATTTGTGTACTGAAAATATTTAACCTACATATATATGGTTTTTTTTTCTTGCAGATTTATGAAGGTACATCACAAATTCAAAAGATTATTATATCCCGTAAACTCACTGACAGGTATAAAAAGTAACAAGATTGCTGTAGAAGCATGATTGTTGAGTAAATAGAACACACTCCACTAAGCTGCAGGAAAGAGAAAGGGCTCATAGATTTTTTCCCCAGTGAAAATCTTAAAATAAGTTCCCTTACACTAAACATAGGGAACTGATTCTTACAGTAGTTTTCTACCTTTGTTTAACTTTCTGACTTGCCTTTTCTAAAATAAATTTGGTCATTAAAATCATGCTGTCCTCAGTACCACTGTATTCGAATTATGTTAACCTAGAAAAATACATTTGTTTTGTTATTTTGACCTCTTAAAATTAAAGTAACAGAAATTTCTTGGAATTTCAATATTTTTCCAGTGACAGAAAAGTGGGTTTATAAAATCATTCAGATGTTCTAAAGTTTATATTGAGAAAATACCATACAATTTGGATGCCATTAAAGAACTTGCCAGTGACTTTGTAGACTTAATGATAGTGTATTAGAGGAGTTTATTTTGTTATAATTTGGTAAGCATTTGTTTTCAGTTTTGTATAGTAATAGTAAAAAATTTGATGTTCATCTTCTCCCCTTATACAACAACCAGAATTACTTTAAGATCTTGTTTAATTCTGAGCCCATATTTCACTTGCCTTACTTAAAATAAAGCAATAAAATTTTCCATAAGTTATTTTTATATGACTTTTATTGGTCTCTGGGTAGCTTTTGGTCTACTGTACACAATTTCATTTCATGTGCATACATTCTGAAAAAAAAAAAACTTAAAGTCATTCAGTACTTACCAGTATATCTGTATTCTTTCCAGGAAGTTTTATTACTTCATATCAAAGTATATACTTAATTTATTTACTGTGATGGAAAAAAAAGTCACATTTTTATTTTGAACTGTGTAGTTAACCTGTATTTTTTGATAGATTATGAGATACCTTAGAAAATATAAGATAATGTAAGAACCAAAATTTGTGAATTTAATTTCTTTGTAATTCTAAACATCAAATGCTGCTAAAATATGTTAATACTAAATGGTGTTTCTGACATCACTTGCGATTTTCCAATTCTGACACTAACTGGGCATCCTATAGTTCAGTCCTTTTCTGACAGTAACTCAGAATAGTTAGCATCAGATTCCAGAGGTTTAACGGCTCAGTCCCACAAGACTACCCTCACTTCAGACACCAGTCACAAGTCCTGGGTCCCCAGGATACCAACATATCTGTCCAATTTTACTGAAAATTCAGGTATTCCCAAGACCCCACTGTCAGGTTTGATCATGTGAATGGCTCATAGAACTTGTGAAATATACTCATATTTACTGGTTCATTATAAAGGATATAACTAAGAAACAGCCAAATGGAAGAGATGCATAGGGAAAGGCATGAGGGGGAGACACACAGCTTTCATACCTTCTCCCAGTGTACCATCCTTCCAGCAAGTCATTGTATTCACCAACCTGGAAGCCCCTGAATCTCACAATTCAAGAGTTTTTCTAGAGAATCTTCAGCCCCAGAGGTAAAGGGTATGGGGGCTAAAAGTTCTACCTGGATTAGTCAGCTAGAGCTGCCAGACTGGGCAGCTTAAACTACAAAAATTTATTTTCTCACAGTATTAGAGGCTAGAATTCCAAGATCAAGGTGCCATCTGGATTGATTTCTGGAGAGGCCTTTCCTCTTGGCTTGTAGACTACCACCTTCTCACTGTGTTTGCACATGGCCTCTTGTCTGTGCACATGCATGGAAAGAGAGAGCGCTAGTGTCTGTTTTCTCATAAGGATATCAGTCCTGTTAGATTAGGGTCCTACTTTTATGAGCTCTCTTTTCACCTTAATTACTTCTCTCAGGGCCTTATATCTCCAAATATAGTCAGTCACACGGGGAAATGTTAGGGCTTCAACATACAAATTTGGGGTGGGACATAATTCAGTCATAACATTACCCTCTAATTACTTAGTCTTTCTAGTGACCAGGTCCTTCTGAGGAACCCCACCCTAAGTCACCTCATTAGCATAAACCCAAGTGTGATTTTTTTGAAAGGAGCTGATTATGAATAACAAACTCCTATCAGGAAATTCAAAGGGTTTTAGGAACTCAGAGCCAAGGACTAGGGAACAAAGACCAAATACATATTCTATACCACACTACATTATGAAAATAAAAGTAATGTTTTACAAAAATATTTAAATGACTTCATGTTCAATTATGAGACTGTATATTAATGACACAGCTAGATTGGTAAGGAGATTTAGAGACTTCCTAAATAAACTGAATATTACATAGAAATTACAAATTAAATAGAAAATATTTGTTCCAAATGCAGATTTGAAGTTATATAATAAATAAGCGCAAAAATTTACCTACCAATTCTAAATATACAGCTTCTAGACAAACATGTATTCCAGAGCCACATGAGCATATTTAAAGTACCTTGATAATAACTATTAAACAATTATATAAATGCACCAATTAAGACTTTAGTCACAAGCAACACAAATGAACTTAAGCTACTTTAAGTAAAAATGTGAACACCTCTCCACCCCCATGCAGTCAAAAGTCACATATAATTTTGACTCCCCCAAAACTTTACTAACAGCCTACTGTTGATTGGAAGGAAGCCTTACAGAGAACATACATAGTTGATTAACACCTATTTTGTAAATCATATGGATTATATACTGTACCCTTTAAGCTATGGAAAAGAAAATGTTATTAAAATTATAAGGAAGAAAATGTGCATTTGTAGTGCTGTATTTATTGAAAAAAATCCACATGTAAGTGGATCTGTGCTGTTCAAACCTGGGTCGTTCATATGTCAACTGTATATTGAAGTCCTTCATGGATCTGAAGGGCAGGCAAAAAGTTAGTTTTAGGAAGGGACTAGAACCCAAAAAGTCTTAGCAATCCATGCAATAGTATTTTTCTGCCTCTCAACTCTACTTCTCCTTGTCATCTTTCATTCTCTTGTTTTGCAGTCTAGCTTTCTCTGCTGCTTTGATCCCATGAAAGAATCTAATCTATACATTAGATTTCCCACCACTTATATAAGCTGACTGTCTAGGGCTATTACAGCCCAGAGGTAGGTAGTCATAGACTATGAACATGATTTAGTTGCCTGATTCTGTGAATTGATGGTTCCTACAAAAGACATTGTTTTATAAAAGATTTGATATGTTTATGGCAATTCTAATGAAAGTTTAGAGTCTATCAGAGTCATGAATTTGCATGAAGGGGGAAGAGATTATTCCAAGACTATCCTGATTTTTTTTAAATGGCTGTTTATATGGCTACCAGATGACATCCATTAATTTGAATACATTACTTATGATCAATAAAGACAAAAGGTCTTTGGAGATTAAAGACTGAATTCTGCAGACAACAGTGTTGTTTTTGTTGTTTTAAACGTGTTAAACCTTTCATTTAACTTACTGAATAAGGGAACTATTAAGATGTTAAAGCTGATATAATGGAGAATTTAAGAACAGATACATAGTCAGAAATGCTGAAAAGAATTTGCTAATGGATATAAAACTGGTTAATAACCTATAGGGCAATAAAATCTAAAGGGGTCATCTTTTCTACAGAGCAGAAATCAGTTGTAGTTCATGGTTCATTTTTATTACTCTCTATTTTCTACAATTTAACTTCTAACTTTGTAAAACAGCCTAGCTAATAGAAAGACAGTAACAGGTACATACTCCTTCAGAAAATAACCAGAGGATCCATTAGACAATACCTAGCATTCCACTATAGGGATACACGGTAACTTCTTTTATCTATTTCCAAATCTTTGATAATGTTTCTTGGCAGTCTCTTCTTCGTGATCATAAATAATTTGCCAGGGTTATTCTTAATTACAAAAAGGCACGTTTCAGGTTTAGTGTATTTACTAATTAACCACGTAGGCGTTGAATTTACTTTGCAAGTCCATGAACAGGATTAACTTCTGTCTGAAAGTTTTCATAAAGACACGCAAATTGGATTTTTAAAGACCTCCATAATTTGCTATCTAAAGGCTAGGGAATGAGCCCAAGAAATTCTCTGCCAGAATTCTCCAGTAGTACAAAGAATTGGGGTGAATTTTTCTCCTCAGCCTCTCCAAAATTAACTAAGGTTTCTGGATTGCCAAGAAGGACCATGAAAAACTGGAACCCTATAAATCACGTACCATTCCTGGCCCCCCAAGAAGGCTCTGCACAACTGGAAACCTATAAACCAGGACAACTTTGTAGGCTTTGACTATATATAAAGTCAAATTGTTTATTAATAGTGGGCTTGTCATATTTTATTAAATGGAAATTATTCTCAAATATGACATGCCAGGCATGGCCTTAGTTATATAATCAATTCATTCAATTATATCCTGGTAAACAAGAGTACAGAATTCTTTTCAATACTGCCATAAAATATAAGGAGATCCAGTAAATGTGTCTGAATTCTGGAAACTTGGTAAAAATCAGATGCCATTTTAAAATTCCAGTTTACAAAAACAGAGTCCACTAAATTGAAGACTAGAGATAGCCTAAGAATTAAAAAGGGCTTCCTCATATATCCATTAAAATAGAATATTACCACTGCATAAACAATATTCCAAACAACTGGTTAAATTTTCCTCATCAGTTCATTCAGTTCTTTGTAACTGTTATGCTGGATCTTGGGTCAGTGAACCGCTTTCAAGAAGCTATTCTGCTTCCAGATCAAAGAGTCTTAGAAATCATGACTCAGTCCACTGGTATAGTATGAAATTTGTCTAAGCTATGTCAGCCTGGAAGTCTTTACCCAAGAAACCTGATTGAAGTATCTATCAGTAGTTCAAAACATCTGATTCTTTCTGAGTCTCTGAGACTCTTTTTCTGAATGCACTAACTTTGGCCTGTAGCTTACAGCAGAGCCTTTTAGCTAGGACCAGAGTAAGAGATACTGTCTGTAGATAAATGCCTTAGTTCAGGCTGCTGTAACAACAGCACGGATTGAGTGGCTTCAACAACAAACATTTCTCACAGTTGTAGAGGCTAGGAAGTACAAGATCAATGCACTCGGCCTCTTCTGTGTGGCAGACTGCTAACTTCCCTTTGTAAGAGCTCTCTGGGGTCACTTTAATAAGGGCACTAATCCCATTAATGAGGACTTCACCCTCATGACTTAATTATCTCTCAAAGGCCCCACTTCATACTACCACCACACTGGGGTATTAGGATCTCAACATACAGATTTTGTGGGGACATATACATTCAATCCATTGCAATGATCAACACTGAAGGTGGTAGTTAATTACTATATCCAATAATATCAGAATGGAATTGAGTAAAAATGTCTTTGCAGCATGGTGCATAATGACTTCACAAGAATTTAACCATTATTTGCCATAAGGGAAATAAGAACACTGACAAATCTCCAGGGTCTTCTAACAAAGTACATAATTTTAGACATTTATATTAATAACATTTTACCTATACACATTTAAAGAAGGCTGAGTCGATCTGATTTATTTACCAACTTTTCCTTTGAAGTTCCCACAATAGTGTTGATAATTAAAAAATATTAATGAAATAAACTTCATTATTTCTATTATCTTTCTTTTTATAAAGTGAAAGAATAGTTTTTGTGGTTTTTCAGGGGACCCTGGGAAATTTCAAAATACATTTATTTAGATGTAGAATATATCCTGAAATTTTTATTTTTATAAATTCAAGATTTGACCTTGGGATGGCAAAATCAAAAGATATATCAAAGATGATCTGATATCTTGATTAAGATAGGATTATAGGTACCTAAGAAAGTAATTTGGTTACTTATTTTATTAACAAGACAAATAAACATAGAACAATGTAACATGATTATAAGAAATTTTAGATGTTTCTCAAATGAGGAAACTGTCCCTTTTTTAAAAAATTAAGGATACCAAAGTGTCAACAACGAGAGCTCAGAAAATTTATTCTGGTAAACCAAAATCTCTGCTATCTAGGCAGAAGGTAAAGATAAACCTTTAACATCGTTGGTGGAAGGGGTTAATCTGTAAACCAAAAAAGTAGTCCCTTAAAACAGTAAGCATTGCCAAAATTGTAGCACATTCCAGTGTCTTCAGATTCAGGTATCGGACACCCAGGCAAACAAAATTCACTCTCCTAAAGTTTTGGCCTTCACTATACTTTTTCATTTTCCAGAAGAAAATGATATTTTAAAACAAAATTCTCTCTTAAAAAATAAAAACCCATACATACCTGTATTCCTGTCACTATTGCTCTTATTATAGTCATATGATCATTATTATTATCACAAACTAACTTCTATTTCACACAGAAAGCTGGGAGGCAAGTCACTGAGAACTATTTGTCACACACAAATATTTTAGGCCAGCAAAGTTGGCCTAAATATTGACACAACCTTATACAGCTATATATTCCTTTACAACTTAAAGTGGCAAAAAGAAACATTTATTAACAACCCAAAGATATAACTTACTCCTTAGCATATAAAAATAAGTGAAAGTATATAAACTTAAAACTATGCTCAGTAGTCAGTGATTCAGTATTATATCCAAGAAACAATCTAGCCGTGCAATAATTATTCATTAACTCAATATCAGTCCAAGGTTTTAAATTTCCTAAAGATCTTAAAAGTGTCTTCAATTGGTTATAATTCAAAACACAATTACCATTGGAATAAAAAAAAGTTTGTTAGAATAATGATTCAATTTAGTGGAACCCAAATTTACATTTGTAAAAATCTTAAACTTTTTGTAGGAATTAGGTTAGCTAATTTGACCAGTAAATCAATATAGAAAGTTCGGACTAAGAGGTCTCTTCATTAAAAACTAAATTGTACTTACACACATGGTACTATACTTGTATTATACTTAACACTAATAAGCAGGAAAAAAGACAGCTGTTTCTTCGTTTAACTCAAATTACTAAACCTCTCTAATCTGTCCCAAAGATTCATCTTATTTACACAAACTTTATAAATGTTTCTGAGCTAGCAGTTTCTGTAAGAATACTTCTTTTCCTTTAAAGTCTACCTCTGTTAATTTGGGGACTATTCTATTTATATAAATGCTTATTTATCTCTATACACCAATCAGAACAGAGTTTCTTCATACTAGGCATAATCTAATTTATTAATTTATACTGTTCAGAAGTAGGAAAGTATTTTATAGATGTGTAATGAAAGGTCGAGGTCTTCCACAATTATAGACATACTGACATACTGAGAATTTAGAAGTTCCCAATCTAGAACTTCAGCAATAGGCCAAAAGTAAACTTACCAGTCCAGATCTCAAAGAGCGGGTCTCCTTCCCAGTGGGCATTAAATTCTTAGCTGATTGGAGCTCTCTCACATATCGACAAGGATGAACAGAATTCTTAGATATCTCTTAGCCAAGAGAGAACAGATTTCTTTCATCGACAGAGATCACCAAATGGACCATAAAAATCAAGACTAAATCATTGCCACCAGTGAAGATTAACTTATGGGCCATGCCTGAAGCAGAAACAAAAAAAGCAAAATCAGAAAGTAGCAAACCTACACAAAAGAGACAAAAAAACTTAAGGCCTTATTGCCACATGGGAGTCACTCTGAGGGCCCAGAAAAGCTATGCCTCCACTTACGTAGATCTTGAGGTGCTGTTCACAAGCAATGCAGTTTACTCGACTCTATATGTTGAGTCCATTTGGGTATCTAAGTAGATTTCAAGAATTTCAAAATAGTAAAATCATGGCACATATAGTATAAACCTTTCAAAAATTTTATTTAATGCATTAACCAAGGAGGAAACCACTACGACATTAAAATCAAATTCCAGCAACCAATTTAAAACTTAAAACCTAGATATCTCAAATATATTTTTTTAAAACAGCTAATCTTCAAGGTCTTTTTTTTATAGCTCATAATTAAAGGACAAGATTTTATCTTTTAAAATGTTTAAAATAAAGTTTATTTTAATAGCTTCGAAATTCTCTTTCTATACTTGCATTTTACCTACCCAGAGTTTTTATTATTGGTACTACTTTGTTAGCAAGGCCTGCAATTCTAAGACTGGACAAGATTTCATTTGCTTTAACTGAATCAAGAAACAGAAGGGTAAAAAAATGAGATATGTCATAAAATGTATAGAAAGTGATATAATTTTACAAGTGGACTGTGTACCACCAAGCATGTAATATTCTGCTTTTATTGATTTAATTAATACTTTTAAATTATTAATGAGATATTTTACTTTATTTTCCTACTGAGTCTTTGAAATAGGGTGTGTTTTATACTTAAAACACATCTCAATCCAGATTGGCCACATTTCAAGTGCCTCATGTGCCTATTGGTCAGCATAGGTCTAGAGGCAGAGATGAACCTGTTCTTAAATCAATATTGTTTTCTTTTGTAGCTACTTTTCTTTAGAGGAGGGCATTTTTATTTTTTGAAGGGGCAAAATATATCAGATTTCAAAAGTACCAGAATATTTTGTGAAAAATAAGCCTTTCGTAAATCTTGACCCGAGCCACTCATTTCTTTTCCTGCAGGCAACTACTTTTAGTAAATATGTGCATTCTCAAATATATCCATATATTTTTTCCTTTGTTTCCCAAATAGTAGCATACTATACATAATTTGATTTTACTTAATATATTTTGAAGGTCTTTGCATAGCAATGTATGCAGAGCTTTCTCATTCTTTTTAATGGCCACACAAATAATATAACATAGTTTATTTAACCCTTTGATGGTTAATTAAAATATTTGTAATCTTTTGCTATTCCAAAGACTGCAGCTATGAACAGTCTTGCACATAAGTCATTTCATACCGAATGGAGTATATTTGTAGAAGAAATATCTAGAAATATATTTGCTGACTTTAATTAAGAATTGCTAGAACATGGGCTCCCTATACATATTTCTATTTTGCACACTACTGTAACCCCAGAACTTAGATTAAGATTTAGCACATTCTAGGCATTTACTCAATACATATTTGTTGAATACATTTATAAAGTAGGAAGTGAGGTTTATTTTTCATTCCTTCAGCAGTTATGGACTCAGTTACTTTTTGGATCTGATGCTTGTATTATTATTTTGAGCACTGCTTTCTCCAGGAGATCTGACCGCCCCACCTGTCTATTGGTTTCCCTCACTGTACCACACCCCTCCCCCATCTGATTTAGAGGCAAAGGAAAGCTGGGGAAATTACAGTAATATTTAAAAAGGCAGACTTTTTCAGATAAAAAGTATGAGGGTTAGAGGTGGTCATTACTGAATGACAAAAGGCTCAACTCACCAGAAATGGATAACTCTAAACTTACATGTATTTAACAACGAAGTCTCAAACTATAAATGGGAATATCAACAAAATTACAGGGACAAATAATGAAATCTATCATCGTAGATTCAACATTCTCAATTATTGATAATCCACATGTCACTGTCAAGAACCCTTCTCCAAATGGTTATTGAATACATTTTAAGGGAATAGGGTCCTAATTTTTTCTAATGGACTCCCCTAAATGCAAATAGCTTAATAATAAACCTAGCAAATACGAATCCTGTGGAAAGGTCGTAAAAGGCACATGGTGTTTCTTATTCGAAAGTTAATTTCCAAATACTTCAGTCATTAGCACTTCCTGAAGAAGTGGGGAGCCAGACCCAGAAAGGGCAATGCATACTGGAGGGGAATACGAACATTTCATTAACATTCGCTCAAAAAAATTTATTGAACACTTACTACGTGCATGAACTTTACTAATTACCAGCCATTTCATATCTTCTGAGTTCAAAGAGCCTCAATAACAAAGGATTTCTTAAAATTCATAGAGATATTTAAATATTACTCAAAAGTGTTTCATACAATGTAATGGGTTTAAGAGACGAGAAAATGGTTGCCGGAGACTTTGGGTACAGGCAGCGACGACAGCTATAGGCCGTCGGTGGGGTCCTAGGGCAGCAATGGAGCAGGCGAGAATTTGGTCAACTATGTCGGGCCGCAAAGGGGACCTGAGGGGCGCTTCTGCGCAGGCGCGTGCCGCCTAACCCTACCCAGGAACGGGCGCAGCTTCCTTTTCGTCTTCAGGCATGGTGAGTGTCGTTGTGTTTCTCGCTGCAGTCCGTTTGGGTCGAGAGGTGGCCGGGTATGGTAACATTGAGCAGCTCTGTGACTATAGATAGAGTTGTTGACCAAATATTGGAGAATGGTTGGGTTAAAACACAGGCCTTGAAAAGTTTCTTACGGGCTCAGTGGTTGAAGTATTACTCAGCGTTTTCTGCAGACCTCGAGGGCGCGATTGCCGCTTGTAATTTTGTCCAGGATTCCTTTTGTCGGGCGGGCCTCAGGCCCGATTTCATCAAAACCAGGCGGGTCAGCGGTCCTTATTTTCATCCATATACACATATGCATTTTGTCTGGCCCAAGACCTAGTAAATTTTAAATGGGACCTAAATGAAATTTATTAATTTCTTGGTAATCTTCTTGACCTACTTATAATGAATACAATGCGATCTCAAGAAGACAAAAAATGGGGAGAACTAAAGTAGCGTCCTCATAAACTGGGGGCTTGTTTAAAATTAAGGAATCTTAAGAATAAAACTTGTGGAGAAGGGGCTAGAGGGATTTATTAAGAAATGGAGTAATTTTGGGGGTGCATAGAAGGTGTTTTGAAACTTGAATTCCTAGGATGAATAAAATTTTATTAACGAACAACTGCAAATTATGGGCAGGCTAGGTTTTTATTTTAATGCTTCAGCTTGATTTCTGCTACATGCAGATTTTTTAAGCTGCCCTGAATTGGTGAGCTTTTGATATTCTGTGGGGTTTATTTTACTCAACTCTTTAAGGGAAAGATAAGCAACAACAGATGAAGGCAATTTTTTGGGTCTATGATGAGCTGGCATGTATTCTGAATCTAAAATTGATTACGACTACTTTAGCTCTAGAATTACTCTGAGACCTGAAAAATACCTGTATGTTGATGAGGGTTTTAGCACTTAATTTTTTTAATCAGATAACTTGGCACGTTTCATCTTGCCAAAAACTTTTAGTTTAAAATTAGAGGGAAAAGTTAAGCTTTACAATGAATATGCTCTGGGGTCAAACATCAAAAAATAAACATATGTGAAATCATTACTTGTATTTTGAAAGGGCACACCACAGAAGGATGTTATTATCAAGTCAGATGCACCCGACACCCTATTATTGGAGAAGCATGCAGATTATATCGCATCCTATGGCTCAAAGAAAGATGATTATGTATGTATGGTTTTATGTTAAAAGCTTATTTTAAAGAAGTCAGACCATTCGGCGTCATCGGTAGGTCAGTATTTATGGCCCATGTTTTTAAATAATATCCAACTCAGTGCATGCCAAGGACTGACGATAGGTCCTTGAAATGCTGTGAGGTATACCTTTGGATATGTGAGGTTGCAGGAACATAAATATTTTAACACTGATTCTTACCAGTACTTTTTTAGAGGCCTTGTTAGAGTCCTTTCCTGTCTAGATTTGTAAGAGGTTTAAGGTGCAGAATAAGTTTCTACTTTTGGAGTTGAGGTAAACTTTCAAGGTCAATGATGTGTTGGCATGTATTACCTGAATTTATGGCTGATGTGTAATAACACTAGCTCTAGAATTATGCTGAGACCTTGAAAAACTTACCTTGAGTTTTAATGCAGAGTGGTTTCTTTTCTTGGACAGTCTTAGAAAATTCGTGAATGAGTCAAAAGTATTTTTCCGTGGAGTATCCAAACAACTGGATTATATACCATCTTGGAAAACATCTAATGCTGATAAGTTCTTAAGTGTTTGGTTCCCATAGTCTTGTAGTTAGGGCAGTGTTTATTTTTTATCTACTGCTCACCTGATTTCTTTAAAACTGAGTTTTGGGTTCACAGCAAACCACTAATACCACTCACTGATTCAAAACTTTAAAATACAATGCATTGGTGACCATAGCAAAAATTTGTTTCTGGAATCTTCGTGCCAGTTTTTGTTTTGTTCTGTTTTAATGTCTCCATTATTAGCCACTCTTACCCATTTTATCTTTTGTATGCATTGGCTATTTTGGTTTTCAAGTAGTTAAATCTTATTTACTACTAATAAAAAGGTTTTGTAAAGAGTATATGTTAAAAAAATGTCTAGTAAGTACATTTCTTAAATGTTTTCCTCGAACTTGTGAAAGGTCTTTTTCTGACTTACGTTTGGCTTTTGGAAGAGATTAAAGCTGTATTTTTGTTGTCAGTAAAGTGAGTTTATCATATGCTGTTCAAGATAGTAGTCCCCTCATGCCCCAAATTTGAAAGCCACAGGTTTAAGTTTATTGGTGATAGATTAAATAAAGTAAAAAGTAACTGGCTAGTTTTCTGTGTTCAATCTCTACCCCTGCATCAATTCAAACTGGCACATTGTGTATTTTAGGAATACTGTATGTCTGAGTATTTGAGAATGAGTGGCATCTATTGGGGTCTGACTGTAATGGATCTCATGGGACAACTACATCGCATGAATAGAGAAGAAATTCTCACATTTATTAAGTCATGTCAACACGAGTGTGGTGGAATAAGTGCTAGTATTGGACATGATCCTCATCTTTTGTACACTCTGAGTGCTGTCCAGGTAAATATTAATTAAAATTCAACAGTCTTGGTAGTATATAATCTTATCTGAGTGGGAAAATTGAATGAGGTTTAGGAAGGTAACCATAAGTATGTCAAAAAGTTACTCTCATCTTTGCAAATGAAGTCTATTCTACAAGGTCAATGATGTGATTGGCATGTATTAGCTGAATCCAAAGTAGATGTAATTATAAAATTACACTGAGACCTTGGATGGTAAAATGTTTAGCGTATGAATATTTGAAAATCACTAGGTGGAGTTAAGTGTTTTAATTTCTATATTAGTGAAAATCCATAAATAGAGATTTTAAAGTCTAAGATTGTCTTAAAATGCTAAGCTACAATTTATACATACGAAAAATGCATTTAAAAGTTTTGGATTTGTTGGTAATACTTAAAATTTTATTGCATAGAAGAAAGCATGTTTGAGAAAAGTTTATGCATAGACAAGGATACTTGATTAACAACTTAAAAGGTAGTTGAACATTAGAATAGTCACTTAAGATTATTTGACATGATTTGTTTTTATTGCAGATTCTTACTCTGTATGATAGTATTAATGTTATCGACGTAAATAAAGTTGTAGAATATGTTCAGAGTCTACAGAAAGAAGATGGTTCTTTTGCTGGAGATGTTTGGGGTAATGTCAGTTTCATCCATGCTACCCAAAATACCAATATTGAAATGTTTGGACATTTATTACAGTAATAAGCTTTGTTGCAAAACTAAGTACAGTGAATTGGCTTTGCTAATAAATTATAAAGGAGATTTTCAAGTTTTTAATCTTTTCAGGTCCCACGAAGCAGCTGGTCTAACAGGAATTAATGGTTTGCTGGAAGTTCCAGCATGCACTGTGCTAGTTATGTCAGCATACAGGAGCACTGGAACAGAGAGGGCCAGTCTAAAAGATAAGGTAGGTGAAATTTTTCCCCCAATATTTGGTGGCTTTGTAAAGTTTTTTGAAAACTACTTATTGGCAAGGGAAAAATGTTCAAGAAACTTTACAACTTTACTGAATATTTGAGTGGAGGGAGGGAATAGTATTGTACTTGATAAATGTAGATAATCTCTACTGTAGGGCTGAATACAGTGCATGCCGGAGAGACCAGCTGCTTCATGGGATGTGAAAATCTACTTTTGTATAATAGGGTAAGTTGTAATTGGAAATTTTCCAGTCCTTTCAGCTCTGTGTTCTTCCTTTTATGGGCTCTATATGAGCAACCTGTAATTTGCTATATTTTCAGCAAAGCAGTTTTCTAGTTTTTAGTTTCCTTAGAAGTAAAATGATTTCACTTCAGGTTTAGCTTTCCCTCTGGTGACCTAAAAGTACATTTTAAGCTTGAACTTTTGGATATTTAACCATGGTAGTTCAGTTTTTAAGTTAAATCAGACTATATATTCTAATTAGAAACCTCTGGAACATTTATATTTCAATTTGACCCCTTTTGTTTTTAGGAGAAATTGACACAAGATTCTCTTTTTGTGCAGTGGCAACTTTGGCCCTACTGGTAAGTTTTGAATATTTTATTAGAATGAAACATCATCCATGACTCCTGGAATTTAATAGGCATTTTTTTTTTCTGTTTGTAGGGAAAGCTGGATGCTATTAACGTGGAAAAGGCAATTGAATTTGTTTTATCATGTATGAACTTTGATGGTGGATTTGGTTGTAGGCCAGGTTCTGAATCTCATGCTGGGCAGGTAATTTATTAATACAGATTAAAATATGTTAATAGCAATTTTGGTGTTTTGAATATGAATGAAGTTATTGATATGTGAGGTGTTACCTTAAGGTTGTTTAATCGCTGATTAAGGAAGGCATTTTTACAGTGGTTTGCTTTATAGATAATTCCTCTGCTGGTGAAACCCTCTGACACAGGCAAATGAACTAAACAATGGGAAACATTCTGTTTCGACCTGTCCTCAACACACTTGTCTGTTTGTGCCAGAGAACATTGTATATATCGGTGGTTGTCAAAATATGCTTTTAGCCATGAAGAAATTTTGACAATAGTATTTCATTGCATAGTAAGATCTTAGTAATAGCATGCTTAGATTTGTTTAAATTAGGTGATATTTGCATGTTTGTAATTTGGACTATTTGATTGTCAGGAAATTTTAGACATAAAGTGGAGTTTGAATAATTTGAGAAGTTTTTATCACTGTATTACTATTAAAAAATTATACACATGTACTTTATGTCTGTAATTTTAGATCTATTGTTGCACAGGATTCCTGGCTATTACTAATCAGTTGCATCAAGTAAATTCTGATCTGCTTGGTTGGTGGCTTTGTGAACGACAGTTACCTTCAGGTGGACTTAATGGAAGGCCAGAGAAGGTATTGTTTCTTAAGATAAACTGTTCTACTAGCTTTATAACCTTGAGTGAGTACTTTATTTTTTTTCAATATTACTCTTCTAAATTAGTGATGAGCTTTTTATCTTCCTTGTATTTTTTAGCTGTGCCTCCGAAACAAAAAATGCCCTTTGCAAAACAACTAGGGTTGAAGTGTTTTATTAGCCCTGGTGTCTATTTAAAAGACAGTTAAAGAAAAGATGTGCATGGTACCTTCTATTGCCTTTTTTGCAAATCTGTTTTTTTAGTCTCTCTTACTCTGAAATAGATCCTTGAGTTATCTGAAGGAGAATGCATAAGTGGCGAATAAACTTAGTTTTAAATATATTTGTATGCATACATCGTGTGAATTCTTAAGGTTCCGGGGTCTGCCCCTCTCCCTCCCTTACCCCCCAGTCCTTCTGAAGGCCTTGTAGTCAGGCATTGAAATGAAGTTCTTCAAACCTTTTAGTTCTGGATCTGCCTGTACTAGGGGGAATCAGTCATACATTAAAAGATTTATATTTGGGAGCTAGACTATTGTTAACACATAAATCTTGTATAGAAATCTCCATGTTGACTTATTGGTATGAAAATAATGGAGTTGTCAAAGATTTTTTTTAAAGTTAGAAAATTTTCATTAAAATCATTAATTTAAAAAAATAATTTTTGACTTGGATTTGAAAGAAAATAATTAAGTTTTCTTTCACAAGTCCAGTTTTCATTAATCTCTTACACATTCTGTTCTAAATTGGGTCTGTAAGGACCAGGTAGTATTTTAAGCTTTGTAGGGCATAGGGTTTTGTTGCCCTAAAGGGCAAATGTTGCCATAGACAATAAGAAATGAGTGGACATGGCTATGTTCCAATAAAATTATGGACACACTTATAGTTTATATGATTTTCCTGTCAAAAGAAACTTTTTAAAAATTACACAAACTTTTTTGTTGTAGTCAAGATTTAACTCAATCTGTAGCTTGCTTGAACCCTAAGCTAAAAATATGATAGGGAGTGGTAGTTTTCATTTTTTAGTTTTGCTTGCTTGATATTTATATAAGTTTAAAGGGTAGGGAAATAACCACAGGTAGTTTCTGGTTAAGGTTTGATGGAATACCTGGGCAACTTTCAACAATTAGAAAATGAGTAGAGATTTCAGGGAACCTGTACTTAATATCTAGGACACATTTTAATGCGCTTATGAATCAACTGAGGACTGTTTTGAATTGATTCTTAATTATAAGATGGGATCATTTTCATTTCTTAAATTCAAGTTGACCATGTTTTAAAAATCCAGGCTTTAGGTGATTTTAATCAAGAATACCGCCTACCTAGATAGTACTTGTTGGAAATGCTCTACCTGGGGAAATGGAACAAGATCACCATGAATTCCATGAGCCTTAACTCCAGCTTCTTGGGTAAGGAGCTCAGTTAGGCATTCATTGCAGGTAGAAATACAGGTAGATGGATGTTTGTCATGAAATACTGAAACAAGCATAAAGCTTGTGTTTCTGCAGATTGGAGTTTTGGTCTTTTCTAGTGATTATCTTTAATTCTAAGCAGTTGTATTTATGGGTTTCAGCATTTCAAGCACTGCATGTCAGTATATCCTTTGATTCTTCGCCACCTGCTATGTGCACTAGAGCAGGGATCCCCAGCCCCTGGGCGTGCAGCAGGAGGTGAGCGAAGCTTCATTTGTATTTGCTGCCACTCCCCAGTGCTAGCATTACTGCCTCAGTTCTCTGTCAGAACATCGGGCATTAGATTCTCACGGGAGCACCAGTCCCTGGTGCCAAAAAGGTTGGAGACCGCTGGACTAGAGAATAAAATTGTCAACTTTGCCTTTTTTTCCCTCTTAGTTACCAGATGTCTGCTATTCATGGTGGGTGTTGGCTTCCCTAAAGATAATTGGAAGGCTTCATTGGATTGATAGAGAGAAACTGCGTAGTTTCATTTTAGCGTGTCAAGATGAAGAAACAGGAGGATTTGCAGACAGGCCAGGAGATATGGCAAGTATTTCTGACATTTATACAATAGTTTCACTGTTGCTTTGCATTACTTCTGTGTTTCAGAGCTATTCCAGACATAGAAATGGATGGTTTTTCCACGTGTTGCTTGGAAATAGGATGCTTTTTTGAATAATTTTTGAGAATTACATAAAGGCTATAAAACAAATTTACAGATATTTCTCATCACTGTTGCCAAAAAATTAAGTGTATGGTAGAGATCCTGTGTTTAAAAAAATGCAATTTGAAGTCATTTTTATTCAGAAAACTTGAAACATACATTCAAGTAGAGGAGATAATGGGCTCTAATATAACTATTCAGAAGCAGAGATTTAGAAGTTTTGGTTTTGTAACACTAAATTCTTATTTTCTTAATAGGTAGATCCTTTTCATACTTTATTTGGAATTGCTGGATTGTCACTTTTGGGAGAAGAACAGATTAAACCTGTTAGTCCTGTTTTTTGTATGCCTGAGGAAGTACTTCGGAGAGTGAATGTTCAGCCTGAACTAGTGAGCTAGGTTCACTGATGCATAAGTTGCTCAATATAGTTTTGCCATCTTAACATTTCTGTATTTGAAGTGCTTACCAAACAATATGTTAATATTTTGTATATGTATTGATTTTTAATAAATTGTATAATTATACATATTGTAAAATAAAGGCCTAGTGTGTCTTCAGCTTTTCTGAGTACAATATTTTGTTTATACTTCAATGTATTTATATTCTTTGTAGCAGTAATCTTTAAGAACTATTTAGTTGAAGTCAAGTGTTACTCTCAATTTTATGTATGATCATGTAAATTTGTGTCAATGAGAATGTTAACTGATAAAAATTGATACTTCATTCTAAATATGAATTCGATTCATAAAAACAAATGGCTGTTGGAATTTGGGAGTATTTCATAGGTTTATGGTCAACTCTGGGTTGGTCATAGTGATTTAGGTAAATGACAGTTCATCTTAGAATATGATTACAATCGGAACTACACTTTATTCTCATTTTTAACATGTCAAAATGCCAGCTTCTTGTGCTTAAGAGATAGTTGGTTTTTTCCCCTTAATAAGGAAACAAGTAATAGTTGCCACAATATTTTCTGTACCATGTTTTCAGAAAGACTAAAATGAGCCCAACTGTTCTCTAAAAGTTTTTACATTCTTGGTGAAATAAAGTATTTTAATGAACATTTTTTTGTGAGGCGAAAGTTGAAATTTTTCTCAAGTGTGTTTGCAATAACCTGTGTCGTTTTAAGAGTAGTGTTAAATGAGTAGTGAGTGGTTCACTCAATATCAACCAGTAATACATGGTTAAACACCTTGAATGTAGGTGCTTGCATGAAATTCACTAGAGTTTTGACTAAATTGCAGTTTGAGTTTGGAAGTCTTTGGATGAAACTTTTAAAATAGTGTCAGAAGTATTTGAGTTTTGCAAAATGCAGTCATTGCATGTGGGTGAAATATGTTGTTAAGTACCTGATTTATTGTGATAAATGCATAAATTGAATAATGTTTAAATGAATGTCTTCTAATAGTGTCCAGAGTGCTTTATTCTGTTTCTAAATCCTACTATCTATGAAGTTAGTGCAAATTCCATATTTAAGAAGAGTAAACAGGTATTTCCCAAAGGTCATTTCTTGTAAAGCTAGAGTTTGAATTTGTGTAGTTTGTTCCTAAGTACCTGTGTGAAACCACAGTCCGAGACATTGAGAGACCGGAAACATTAAAGCTGTCCCCTACAAAACCCATTCTTTCCCTTGTTCCTACTGCACTATGCATACAGCCAACTATATGTTTACTGGCTGAAAAGGCAATTTTGCAGCAATGAAAGCCTTGTGGGTGTGTGCTGTAATAGTTAATGGCATATTTACCCTCAAGACCAAATTTCGAAGAGTTGTAGAGAAGTGTTAAGTTTGTTTCTGCTCATAAGCTCTAGGTGCACAGTGATAGACAAGTTTCTATGTTTAAAAAGCTAGTGTATTTGGGGCTATGTGGGGAACGATATGCACCAGATGCGTTGGGGTAAGGAAAAACATGGGGAAAATGGGGCTACCAAATTGGCCATGAGGAGTTCTGTTCGGATGGTATCCACAGGTTGAGGAGGGCCGAACCTCAGATTAATCTCATAACCAAATCATGTGGGAGGTGTTGGCATTGAGAACTAGGAGTATAGTTTTAGGTGTGGACGCGGAATGATGTGCTGTTGTGGCAAGCTGAGTCTCTGCGCCTGCGTGCTGCAGCTCTGCGCTTGCGCGCTGCAGTTCCGTACGTTGCGTCCTGCCTCTTTCCCCAGTGTCTTTTTGTCCCTGGGCTCAGTGAGACAGCTCTCAGAGATTTCATACCTGTGTCTGAAAAGACTGTGAAGATGCTGAGCCCTGAGATAGCAGCTGCACCTTTGGTTCCCGAGGGAGCCCCCTCACCAGTAGAGGCTCGGTCACAAGGTCCACGCTACAGTATCAGACTCCAGGAGACTCCTCAGAGCCACCGTTCCGCCAAGGCCTCAGCCTTTACTCCTCCGGGAACGTCTGGAGCCGCCGGTGACCGCAGCAGCAGCAGCAGCAGCCTCCCATGCCATGTGCCAAGCGCCCGGCCAGCTCAAGGCAAGGACTTGATGTGAGAATTTTTCATGGGATAGGGGCCTGCAGCTTGTGGAAGTTCCGGTAGTGTTGGTTGGTTAGCACAGAGAAGTTTCAGTTGGAGTTTGGAGGACGAGAATGGAGTGCTCTGGGAATTCCATGGCCAGAGTTATTAAAAGACTGGACTAGCCAAATGGGCTTTATTACAAAGCTGCGATGGTGGGCGGCTCAGTTTTGAGGAAGGCTGAACTGCCCGGTATGAAGTCCTTTCTTCCCTTACCCTGCCTCCTCCAAAAAGTACAATTGACTCTAGAACAATGGGGTGGGAGTGGGGTGTTAAGGTCACCAACCCTACTCAATGGGAAATCTCTGTCTAACTTTTGACTTTCCCAAAACTTAACAGCCTTACTGATAAGAGAGTGTTAACACGTAGTTTGTATGAGACGTGCATTATATACTGTATTACAATCAAGCTAGAGAAAAGGAAATGTCATTAAGAAGGAAGTCATCATAAGGAAGAGAAAATATAGGCTTTGGTCATGCTACCCTGAACAAGCTAAGAACGGTCAGGCCTGGTTAGTACTTGGATGAGAGACCACCTAAGAAGACCAGGTGCTGTAGGCGTAAAGCATAAAAAATAAGGGCTCGTAAGCTAACAAGGTCCTTACAATCTGAGATCAACCAAGGGTTGCCTCACCTAAAAAAAAAGGAAAATACATTTATAGTATTTTTTGGAAAAAATGTATGTAAGTGAAGCCTCATAGTCCATTTTCAAGGGTCAACTGTGTATGACATGATGGAATTTGTCTACGAGTTCGGTGATGAGTGGTGAACCTCTTGGCTGTTAGACTGAAGTCTTCAAGCCTTCTAGGATGTGATGAAGATAAATGTAACATTTTATTGAATTCACGTTAATAGCATGTTTAATATTTTAAAAATATATGCCCTTCAACATTTGTTCAACGTGTTCATATTTGGTCACTCCACTTGTGGAAAAAACACTGCCATTTTTTTTCACATACTGTTGCAATTTAATGATAGGGTAACATGTTATATCCAGTGGTCATGTCATGTGAGCTTTCTGCTGTATTTAATATTCTTCACCAGTCTTATCTTGAATTCTCTTAATTTGATTTCCTTGATTTCACTCTTCCAATTTTCTCCTACCTTCCAGAGAACTGCTGTGCTCACCTTTGTTACTTTCCAAATCATCGCTTTGTCCCTAGTTTTTTTTCTAGGCCACTTCAACCTGGATGTGATAATCACCACAGCTCTGATTTCATCTATGGTCCAGATTCCTATTTCAGACTGTCTTGTGAATTTTCTAGTGAGAGACCATTGGAATAACTCAGACTCACTATATGATTAATTTAATTCATCTCTCTGCAGCTCCTCAACCTGTTTCTCATACTTCAATCATTGGGCTGCCTAAATCTTAGAAGACTTCAACAATTCAAGTAATTCCCTCACTCACATCTAAATATAGTCTTATGTATCTTTTCTTTTTGAATAATTCTGTCCTTTTCTATCTCTGTGCCATTACAGGCCCTCATTTTTTCTGAATTATTGCTTCAAACTCCTAAATATTCCTTCTTCCAAGCTTAGTGTCACCAGAGTCATATGGAAAATGAAAATCTTATCCCTTACCACTTATCAGTGGCTTTGTATTTGCAGGTAAAAGATCGAACTCTAGCAGGCTATTCAAGGTCATTTGGGATCTGTTTCCAATTTTTATACCCTTATTTCCATCACTTCTTAATATCTATCCTACTCTCTAACCTAACTGGGCTACTTGGAGTTTTCCAAGACAAAATATATGTTCACGTCAATATAACCCCCCTCTTCACGAAATCCTTTTTCACCTGAATTTTCAGCAGTAATAACATCCGCTAAGTAATGAGCACCTATTCTGTTCTGGCTTCTTACTAGTCATGTGGTATCTCTGATCCTCAGTAATTCTGCAAATTAATTTTTTTCCCATTTTATGGAGGAATAGGTGAAATAGTTATTTTAAGAGCTAAAGATGATAATCTGTGTTCTCAAGGAAATTATTGTTCAGTAGGGAAGATAGACTTAAATATCAATAAATACACTTTTAAAAGATAACTATATTTGAGCTATTGGCAGATTTTTGAGGTCTTTACTACTGAATTGGGGATACAAAAATGAGAAAATATACAGAGGAAATACAATTTGAGCTGGTATTGAAGCATAAATAGGACAATGTCAGCTAAAGGGAAGAAAGAAGAGAAACTGGACATTCTTTAAAATAAACCATACATAAAGGCACAGAAGTGTGACATGTCATGCTGGTAGAACTGCAAAAAGTTTTGTTTGGTTAGAGCAGAAGGGTCATCTGATACAGATAAACTTGGAGAACTTCTAGGAATTCGGTCTGGGGGGCAAGTAGGTTTTGTCTGCTATGCCAACAACTGGGTCTCTCTGGCTTTGGTGACTGGAGAAATGGTAGTACTGCTTCCTGAAAAAATGGGAATTTTGTTAAAGAAGCAACTTTTAGAGAGAAAATTGAGTTCTGTGTGGACATGTTGAATATGAAGCATCTCTGGGACATCTGTATTAAGACAATTGAATATATGGATCTAGGACTAAGAAGAGAAACTTAGAAGAGATACAGATTTGAAAGTTACTAGTATATTCGAGGCCAAAGGGGAGAAGATAAAGAAGGTACAAGCAAAATTGAGGGCAAGGAAATTGGAGAACTAAGACAAGGACGTGTCAAGAATGGGCTCGGAGTACAAAAGTAATTTGAGAAGACAGCCTTTTCTGTTTCTAGTTTCTGATAACCACTCCCTTCCTTAGCTCCTTTAAGCCTAGGAATGGTAATGGAGCATACTTTGTCCTTCTAGACACTTCTTTTTGGTGATATCCTTATATCCTGTTCATATTTTTGTAAATATTCCCTTTATCAAGCTCACCTCAAATTATTCTAGTGGCAGTATGGATTGACCTAGGTATTACGCTAAGTGGAATAAGTCAGGTGGAAAGACAAATAACATATGATCTCACTTATGTGGAATCTAAAGAACAAAATAAATGAACAAATAAAACAGAAATAGACTCATAAATACAAAGAAAATTTTGTTCTAAATGGGAGGAGGCGTGGGGAGCTGGGTGAAAAAGGTGAAAGAATTAAGAAGTACAAATTGGTAGTAACAAAATAGTCATGGGCATGTAAAATACAGCAGAGGGAATATAGCTGATAATATTGTAGTAACTGTAGTGCCAGGTGGATAATAGACAAATCTGGGGGATCACCTAGTAAATTACATGAATGTCTAACCACTATGCTGTACACCTGAAACTAATATCGAATGTCAACTGTAATTTAAAAATAAAAATAATAAAAGAAAGTGAGAGTTGGTGTGAAAGGTGTTTTAAAGAAACCTGATATTATTAAAACAATTTTCTATGTTGTAGAAAACCAGGAATGAGCAGCCATTTCAACTACCATTTAATGAGATAATTTAAGAAATACTATATTCCAAAGATTGTCGGATTTCGCACTAGAATATTAACATGACCTATCCTCTTTACAGCACCATTTCTTTGTTCTCAGAACCAGTCACAGTTCTAAAACCTACACATATCTTCAACCTCACCAAGATCTATCCTCCATTGATTTACTACATTTTTAACTGCCTGCTACCACTGCCTGCCTATGCTCACTTCCCTCTTGAGGAAGCCTAAATTTTTGGTCCATCACCATAATTACATTTTTCCATATACTTTTGAATCCCTTGTGCCTCTTTTCCTGTATCATTCCCACCTAGGAGAACCCAACACAGGTTAAATCCAACCCTTCTGCTACTGTGCATCAGTATCCACATGGCTGAGTAAGGCTAGAGAAAACCTCATAATGTTGGTAACTGGTGTTCTTTTAAGTCCATGAGCACTAACCTCAAATGGGCCAGTGGAGCTTTCTTGCAGTCCTACCATATTTCCCTAGTTCTCCTTCCTGAAATTCCTCAAGTCCAGATCATCACATTGCCAAATCCATTGATATGTTCCTATATCTCATCTTAATTGACTTAGTTGGCTTAATTAGCAGTTTATCACTCTTTCCTCCTTGAAATACTTTGTTTGCCTTCCAGGCCTCTTCTCTATGTTGGTTCTCTCCCTAACACACTGGCTATTCCTTCTCTGATACCTGCTACTGTTATCTTGGCATTGAAGTGCCTCAGTGCTCAGTTCTAGGATGTTGTCTCTCTTTATCTACATCCGCTCCCTTGGTTATTTCATCTAGTCTTGTAGGTTTATATACATACCAGTAGTGGCAGAGATAGTGCTTGGAAAAAAAAAAAAAAATCTAAAATCTCGTTTGAATATATCATCTGTTTCTTTCTGGGACCCATGTAAAGGAGATAGATTTTATCATATAATGGGCATGGGGAGAAACCGAAGTGGTGTAAGAAAGGGAGACAGTCAAATTTCTTTTTCAGAAAGATCACTGGTTATATGAATATTGTATTAGAGACATGATACTGGAGGCAAGGAGAACAATTTTAAGACTTTTGCAAAAGATCTTAGAAGATATGGGTTTAAATGGGGTAATAGGAGTGGAGGTAGAGAGAAACTTTATTAATATTTAAGAAAAAAGAATTCCAAGACTTAATCACAAATTGATTGTTCGGATTGATGAAAGAGGAGTTAAGAATGACTCCTAAGTTTGTGCTTGGGTGAAAGGATACTAGATAGTACAGTTGACTACAATTGGTAATAAAGAATAAATTTTGAGGTAAAGATAATAAGGTCACTTTTGGACATTTAAAAATTTATGGACAATATCTAAAGGTTTACATCTAAAAGATAGTTAGATATGGGGACCTAGAGATACACTGACAGAACTTTCTGTGACGATAGGACTATTCCATACTTAAGCTGTCTAATATGGTAGCCACTAGCCAAATGTGGCTTTTGAGCATTTGAAATGTGGCTAGTGTGACTAAGGAACTGAATTTTTAATTTTATTTCTGATTTTATGTAAATAGGCACATGTGGCATATAGCTACTATATTGAATAATGCAGGTATAGACCTAAGATAAGGGTTTGTTTTTGTTTTTGTTTTTGTTTTTTTGCTTTTTTAAAGGGGTGAAAAAGTAAAAGAGGAATATTTTATGACATGAAAATTACATGAAATTCAGATTTCCTATCTATAAAGTTTTATTGAAATAGAGCCATGCTCATTCATTTATGTTTTGTCTATGGCTGCTTTCCTGTTAAAGTGTCACAGTTGAGTAATTGTGACAAACCCTATAGCCCACAAAGTCTAAAATATTTACCATCTGGCCCTTTATTAAAAAGTTCGCTAACCTGTGGTTTAAAGTGCAAGAGAGAAGTTAGGACTGTATATGAAGGCTTGAGAGTTGCCAGGAAATAAAAATCAGTAGGAACCAAGATAGTAGACGAAATGCCTATAAAAATGTATAATGTTGATTTGTAAGCAATGGCGAAAAAGTATGGAACCCTGGGAAGCCAACAGTTAAGAGACCAACAGAAGAAGAAATATCTGGCAAATGAAACTAAAAGCCCGTGGTTTAAGAATCAAGATTCTCTTGCATGAAAATCAAGAGGAATCAGAGAAAAGAGCCCCATTATTTTTTTTTAAAGAACTTGTATGTGCCAAGACACTATGCTAAGCTGTTTTTGTACATTCTTTCAAGTTTTATGACAACCTGTTAAAATAGGTAATAATCAATAGGTAAGTACATAAATAAGGAACCGAATTCAGGGGAGTCTAAAACTATTCATACCATTTACATGAGAGGACAGAATTTCAATGAAGTCAATAAAGGAAAAGTGGGCTTCTAATTACTATACAAAGTAAATGTATCTGGTATACTTTAAGATAAGGAGGTAATTTATGATTATAACAAGAGTGGTCTTAGTGAATTTATAAAAGCAAAAGCCATATCAGCAAGCACTTTTTCTTATATTTTAATACAAGATTATCAATAATGGAATTTGTCATAATTTGTTATATTTAAAAATCATTAGCAGATGAAATTTTATAGCAAATGAACATGGATAAATTATAGGGATTAATGTTATTATGTAATTCTTAATCTTTAATAACTGATTTAATTTTTCTAATTTAGGTTCATGCTTTAGCAACAAGAGATCTTATGCAGAAAAAACATTTGCATCAAAATTTACTTTTAGTACAAGCTCATCTTCTGCACGAGGTAGTAATTATCTTCAGACACTAAAAACTCCATTGTCTGCTGGAAATCCTCAGAGATCAGGTTATAAAAGTTGGACACCACAAATGGGATATTCAGGTAAAATGAGTAGAATATTGACGTAGATGACTTTTTGAAACTTTAAATGTTTTGTAAATTATAAATTAGGGTGGTTAAGTTCCTTTGAAGTGATTGGTAACTGATATGAATGATATGATGTGAAAGATAAATACATTAATTTTCTATATCCATAATTTGAGACATGGTTAATAAAGTTTCATAGTTTCTGATAGTTTGTTAATAAATGCATGTCTCCATTATCTTAACCATTCTGTCGAAAAAGCTCAAAAAGTTTTCTCTTTTTATATATGATGTTTATTTAAATCTAAAAGCTTATCCTGATAATACTATTGAGTGGTTTTTTTTAAAAAATACTTAAATTTTGCTTTTATCTAAATCTACTAGTTTTCCTCAAAGGGAAAATGAAATAAGTCTTCATGTCCAAGGTACATCTAGTTGAATTTCTTGGTTATAGCATATGTCATTGCATTTACAAGATAATGACGAATTGTTTTTCTGAGTGGGTCTGCCAACTACATTCTTACTAGCAATGCATGAGATTTTTTGTTGATATACATCAGGTGTACAACATTATGATTAAACATTTATATAAGTTACAAAGTGATCACCCTGATAAAGTTAGTACCCATTTCATATTGTACATAGTTATTAGAAAATTATTGACCACATTCTTTGTTATACTTTACATTCCTGTGACTATTTTGTAACTATCAATTTGTACCTCTTAATCCTTTCCCCCTTTTCACTCATCACGCCCCTCCTTCAACCCTCATCCCATCTAAAACCATCAAAATGTTTTCTGTATTTACAAGTTTGTTTCTGTTTTTTTTTGTTCTTTAGATGCCACATATAAGTGAAATCCTATGGTATTTGTCTTTCTCTTTCTGACTCATTTCACTCAGCACAATACCTTGTTGCAGAAGACAAGATTTCATTCTTTTTTTTTATGACTGAGTAATATTCTATTGTATACATGTACCACCTCTTCTTTACTCATTCACCCATTGATTGACACCCAGGTTGCCTCCATATCTTGGCTATCATAGGTAATGTTGCAGTGAACATGTAATTTACATTTCCCTTCGAGGTAGTGTTTTGGGTTTGTTCGGATAAATACCCAAAAGTGGGATTACTGGGTCCCTCTTTGTTTCTTTGTATAGCCTTTGTTTTAAAGTATGTTTTTTCTGGTATAAGTATTGCTACTCTAGCTTTTTTTTTTTTTACTCTAGTTTGTTTATTTGTTTCCATCTTTATGAAATATCTTTTCTATCCCTTTACTCTCAGTCTGTGTGTATCTTTTGATTTGAAGTGAGTCTCTTCACTTCATATATAAGGGTCTTTTCTTAACCAAGTGATGCATTTAATCCATTTACATTTAAAGTAACTGTTGCTAGATTATAGTTATTGCCATTTTATTGCTTATTTTTATTCGTTTTTCTTCAAAAAGGAGTATCTTAACATTTCTCTTTAACATTTCTATTTGGTTTGGTGATGATGAACTCCTTTAGCTTTTTCTTGTCTGGGAAGCTCTTTATCCCTCCTTCGATTCTAAGTGATAGCTTCGCTGAGTAGTGTAATCTTGGTTGTAAGTCATTTTTTTTCATCACTTTGAATATTTCTTACTAATATCTTCTGACCTGCTAAGTTTCTGTTGAGACATCAGCTGACAGTCTTATGGGAGCTCTCTTGAACATAAATGCTTTTCTCTTGCTGCTTTTAAGATTCTCTCTTTGTCTTTAACCTTTGACATTTTAATTATGATATGTCTTGTGGATTTCTTTGGGTTCATCTTGTTTAGTATTCTATATGCTTTCTGGGCTTGTATGTCTGTTTCCTTCATGAGGTTAGGGAAGTTTTCTGTCATTATTTCTTGAAATAGGTTTTCAATTCTTTGCTCTCTCTCTCTCCCTTCTGATACCCCTATGATGGTAACAATGGTACATTATGATATTGTCCCAGAGGTCCCATTAGGTAATTTAATCAAGTTGTTTAAGTTTGTATCACTACTGATTTTTTTTGTAGAGATATGTTCAAATCTTTGATTATGATTGTGAACTTGTCTATTTCTCTTGTTCTTTTAATTTTTCATTTTGCATATTTTGAAGCTATTTTAGTAGGAGCATAAAAATTTAACATTGTTATATTTTGTTACAAAGTAACATTCTTCATCTCTAAACATGCTTTTTGCCTTTTCTGTTGGTTAGTATTTATATAGTATACAAATAGCCTCAAAGAAAAATTGGCTACTTTTGTTGGCTGCCTCTCTGGACTCTTGTATTTTTTTTAGATATTGGCCCAGAAATTACTGAGTATCTTCTCTTTAATACTTTTTTAAAAGGCATATTGGAAATATCATCATGGCCTCATAGTGTATTTTTTAACAGCTTTATTAAGATACAGTTGGCATATAATAAATGGCACAATACAATAAATTTAAAGATTATAATTCAATATAGCTTCACACATAAACAGGTATTTAATTCTTGTAAGGAATTTTTTTGTATATATACATATAAACATTGATAAAACATTTGAATGTTTTGTATGATTTTTGCATGTATGCTTGAATATTTATATTTTGTCTAGGAGTTTGTTGTTTTCACCAAGAGAATTGTTTCAAATAACTGTCCACCATTACCAGAAGCAGAAGGTAGAATTTTCCATTTTAATGGAGTCAAATTTATCAATATTTATTCTTTATGATTATAGCTTTGTGTATATTAGTTAGGAACTTTATCCTTGTCTCAGGTCAGAAAAATATTCACCCATATTTTCTTCCAAGAATTTTAAAGTTTTGTGTTTTGTATTTAAGTTTTTAATACACCCAGAATTGATTTTTATTTATAATCATTTTCCCATGCAGATGATTCCTATTTCTTGAATACCTTTTCTCCACTGACTTGGACATGTATATGGTTCAGTTTCTACCTCTCTTTTAATTTCCACGAGTCATTAGGTCTATCCCTGCCCACGTCACATTGTCTTTAGCTTTGTATTATATCTTGATAGCTACTAGAGCAACCCTCCCACCCTTATCCTCCAGTTACTATCTCCTTCTTCAGAAGAGTCTTACACTTGGCCCTTTGCTTTTCATATGAATTTTAAGCCAATTTATCAAGTGTCACAAATGATACATTGAAACATTTGTTGAAATTGCATTTATACTGAATCAGTAGATCCTTTAAGGGAGAATTGAAACATTGAGTATTTTATCTATGAGCATGGGATACCTCTCCACTTACTAAATCTTATTTAATGTTTTTCCATAGTTTTATACATATAGATTTTATATGTTTGTTGTATTTATTGCTATGTATCTTATATTTTTTGTGGTGATTGTAGCATCTTTTAAAAGTCAAATTTTCTGACTATATATGGTTGATATATAGATATACAATTGATTTTTATTGATTGATTTTTATAGTCAGCCACTGTATTCGCTTGCTATAAGCAAATATCACAGATTTGGTGGCTTAAACAACAGAAATTTACTTACTCACAGTTTTGGAAGTTCAAGATTAAGGTATCAGCAGATTGCTTTCATTCTGAGGTCTCTCTCTTTGGCTTGCTGTCTTCTTTTGGTCTTTTTGCATGGCGCCTCTGTGCTTATATATTTCCTAATTACCTTTTCTTATAAGGACACCAGTCGTATTGGATGAGGGCCCACCCTAATGACCTCATTTAACCTGATTTACCTTTTAAAGCCCTGTCTCCAAATATAGTCACATTCTGAATTCATTCATGGTCCCACTATACCTAAAATTTAGACTTTAACATATGAATTTGGTGGGGAGGACATAGTTTAGCCTATAATAGCCACTTTTTTTTGGTATTCTTTTGATTTCTAATAATTTTTGGCTTCCCATTGCTATTAATATCAAGTTTAAATATCTTGATTATCTCGACATAGTTTATGAAGGTCTGCATGGTATAGCTCTAGTGAGTTTTTTCAGCATCATCTCATATTATCTTCTCACTTGTATTTTATGTTTTAACCATTATGAGCTTTGTTCTATACCTTGAACATGGTCCCTTATTTTTTGTATAGGCTATTTCCTTTGCTTAGAAAACTCTTTCTTCCCCTCTTCACATAGTCAACTCTTATTTCTCCAGTCTAAGCTCAGTTATTACTCCTTTCAAAAGCATCTGCAATCCAGTAAGCCTAGGTTAAGTCTCCCTGCTATGTGCTCCCATATCAATTTGTATTTTACTAGTAATATTGCTATTTCAATTGTCTGTATTCTCTGCTGGACTATTAACTCCATGAAAGCAGAGCTATAGCAGTTCAGATCCAATCTGAAGGTAGAATCATACAGTGACTTAAATAGGGGGGAATTTGATATAAAGAATTATAAAGTTATGATAAAAGAGTTACTACTGGATATAAGAAAACTCTGTAAAGCACTTTGGGGGATTCCCAAAAGGTTATACTTGGACACAGACCCCTTTAGGACCCATCTCCAGGGCCGGGGTACAGATTTCATTGGAGAGAGTGAAGTTGAACCTATTGAATGGCAGATCCTGCAGATTTGCCAAGCCATAGTTCATCTGCTATACAGGGCAAACAGGAAATAGGCAGGATAAATGAACTGTTTAGCTGGTGGCTGTCACATGGATATACAGTGGAAATAGACTCTGATATGCACAGGAGGCCTGGAGCACTCCGTCTCCCTTTTGGGAGGGCAGTAGCATCAAGAGGACTATGGGAGACAAACTTGAGAGGGTGAAGAAACAAAGAGTGGGCTACAGTGCAGATGTCTGTATTAAGAGGGCTGTAGGAAGGTACTTACCATGCCAGGGTTGTGAGATTGCTAAGGGACAGCACATTCTGGGTGTGAGGCTTGAGCATATGTTCTCATACCTACATGCTGGCCCACTGTGCTGCAGTGGAAACTGCAGGAGAGCCCTTCATCCTGCAGGGACCCTCTAGTATCCTCTACTGAAAATGCTTACTACTATGCACAATTGAAAGGAGAAGTGCTCATAGGAATTCTGTTCATTATTGCAGAGCTTATTTTGAAAGCTGAATTGGGAGCTGAGTAACAATAAATTGATAACTGGCATATTTCCGTTGACCACTTAACTTCCGTGTGTATCCTACTACACACATTTGGACTCCTTTACAACAGAATGACTGTATCTCTACCTAATAAGATATTTCTGTTCTTAACAAGTGAGAATATTCTCACTTCCCGAAAATGAGAAGACTCATGGTCCCAACAATCATTGGATATTAATTATCCCAAATTCAGTCATGGTCCCACTGAATATTCAGTTACCTAAACACTAAATTGTAAAGTTAACCTGTAGTAACTTGTGTACCAAATTTTTTAAATCGAAGAGAAGAAAATGATTAGTTTATACAAATTAGCAAATGCCTGTAACAAAGTAAAGAGAATACATCCAAAGCTACTAAAGTTCTTGTTTCTGTAATTGTTCATGAGTTGTAGTTGATATCTATAGCTTCCTTCTTATACTGCTCATTTCATAATTCCCTTATCCCCAGCAATAAGGATGGAATGATCTAAAAACATTCATTCCTGAAAGGTCTGAATCTTTAGTCATCCTAACTTTTTTTGGTTGCTGCAGTTTTCCATTCATCTTTATTATTGGAAATACTAAGTGGTGCCTCAGTGAATCTCCTTAGTTCCATACATAGTCCACTTTGCCTCCATTGTGTATAGCAATGTAATTTCTCCTTGGTAATCAGGGTCAACTACCCCCAGTACTTTTTTTTTAACCTGTTGGTTTGGTAGCTTAAATAAGGAGCTCAAAATGGCCAGGTGGTAGTTTTGTCTTCCATATTAGTAGAACCATTGTTGTGTCACCTAGTGGAACCAATAACCTTGTGGAGACTATGATCTCTAAACCAGCAGAGCTCAAAGTTGCCAAGATGTGAAAGAAAAATTCTCAAGGTGGGTAAGTAGGTGTGCTAGTGAGACTAGCCACTCCCACTTCTACCCATTGATTCCTGGAGCTGTGTATTCTCACTATGAGGAATACGGCATCATTTATTGGTCTCTGATTCAAAATATACACTGCATTCTCTAAGGCAGAACCCATTCTTTCAGGGTGTTGTTTCCAAGTTGGTACTATAATCGAGTCTTCAGTAAGCCATTCTGCCTTTCTTTTAAGCCAGAAAATTCTGGATGATGGTGTATATGGTAAGACCAGTTGATTTAATGGGCATGAGCCCATTGATGTATTTCCTTTGCTGTAAAACGAGTTCTTTGATCAGAGACAGTACTAAGTGGAATGTCACGATGGTGGATAAGTCATTCTGTGAGTTCACAGATGGTTATGATAGTGGAAGCATTGTGGGCAAAGAAGGCGAATTCGTTTTTAGAACATTGTTTGTTCCAGCAAGGACAAATATCTTCTCCCTCCATGATGGAAGAAATCCAGTATAATGAACCTAAGATGGTGGGCTGTCTCCTTGGGGAGTATTGCTTTTTGGGGCATTTAATGTTGATCTCTGCTATTGGCAGATTAGGCACCAAGCTGTGTGGTTAACCAGATCATCAGTGGTAAGAGGAAGTTCGTGTTTTTGAGCTCATGCATAGGCTCCATCCTTGTAACCATGGCCGCTTTGTTCATGGGTCTTTTGTGGAAGCACTGGGATGGCTAGGAAAAGAGGCTACTTGACAAGAGTGTAGTATTTTGTCCATGTGATTATTAAGCATCTCCTCTACAGTGAATGTCATTTGATAGGCATTCACATGAAATACAAATATTTTCAAAGTTTGTGCCCATTGTAAGCGAGTCACCGTCTTCCGATCCTGTTCTTTTCAAGTCCCTGACCATCCAGCTAGACCATTAAAAACTGTTTATGAATGAGTCTAAATCTGTACTTCTGATCATCACTTATTCCATACATGTGGATGACAAATGTACTGCTCAGAATTGTGCCCAGGTTAAAGATCAAAGTGAACAAACAACTCAAAAAATTAGAAGAGGGGAGGGAAAAAAATGGCATAGATGATAGAGGCTCTGTTCATCCCTTTGGCAACCAAATCAAAGTTGTGATGGAAACAAGGAGCAGCAGCAAGAGAAAATCGCCTGGGATCTATATGAACAAGGCATATACAACTAGAGATAAGTCCAGGAAATCGCCCTGCAATAGCAAAAGGTAAAACGACGGGGCAAGGACGCGGGCTGCCAGGTCTTGAGCAGCTGAGTGAGACAAAGGCTGCGGCAGGGGCAGTCACTTCTTAAAGGGGCCACGCCCACTAGTGGATTTTTATGGTGACAGACCAGCTCGCTCTGAGCACTAGTGCCGATTCAGCTGCGCAGAGGTCACCAGGGACTTATAGGGAGACATTTTCCGAGTGAGGGCCGAGATGAGACTTGCTCTGTACAGAAGTCCTGACAGTATCCATTGTTCCCTGTTGAGCCCTCCCTTCTCCCAGTGCACAGACACAGTGCCGCCATACCTGAGACGTCATCAAACTGGATAACAGAGGTCGCTCCGCCCAAAGGATTCCTTGAAACCCCACCTCCCCCAACTTGCAGCCCCACCCAAGCCACATCCAGATATAGCCTCAGCCAGTCAGTTGTTCCTTGCTGAGCAGCGTCTAGACTCACAGTGGAGGCAGCTGGCCTCAGTTTCTGGCGTGGCCTTTCGAGGCAATTCTAAGCACAGCATCTGTGGATCGCTTGCTGAATTTTAATAAGTGGCCGTGGAGGGGCAGAGTCTTGGGCTAAGTTTGGCCTGCAGCTGAACCCCTCTCAGGACTGTGCCATTGGACACCTACTTCACAAATCCATACTAATAAGACCGGGAGACTTAGGAGTTTTGCTTTGTACATAGAAACAGACACGGAAAGGTAGTCAAAATGGGAAGACAAAGAAGCAGAACCCATACGACAGAACAGAGATCCAGATATAATGGAGTCAAGTTATCTAAGAGATGCAGAGTTCAAAACACTGGTTATGAAGATGTTCAGTGAACTTTTGGGTAGTGTAAATAAATTTAATGAGAACTCAACAAAGAGATAAAAGATATAAAAATGGAAATGGAAATTATAAAAAGGAACCAGTCTGAAATGAAGAACACAGTATCCGAGATGAGAAGTATATTAAATAGAATAAACAAAGGAATAAACCAAGTGAATAAAGAAAAAGATCAAATGCTCAATCTAGAGGACAGGAAAGCCAAGGACACGCAATCAGAATGGCAAGAGATAAGATGCCAAGACTATAAAAATAATTTAAGGAGCATATGGGATACTATTAAGGGTCCAAATATCAGGCCGATCAGTGTACCTGAAGAAAATCAAGATGTTGAACAGCTAGCTGTTTGAAGAAATAATGATGGAAAACTTCCCTAACCTGGTGAAGGAAATGGACATAAAACCCCAGGAAGCTGAGAGAATCTCAAAAACCAGGGATCTAGAGGCCCACACCAAGACACATCATAATTAAAATGCCAAAGGTTAAATACAAAAAAAGAATATTAAAAGCAGCAAGAGAAAAACAAATAATTTCATATTAGGGAACACCATAAGACTGGCAGCTGATTTCTCAAAAGAAACTATGCAGGACAGAAGGATTTGGCAAAAAAATATTAGATCCAGGGTCTATAGCCAAGAATAATTTATGTAGCATAGCTATTGTTTAGAGTTGAAGGATAGATAAAGGGCTTCCCAGGCGAAAATAAGCTAAAGGAATTTATCACCATCAAGCCCATATTACAGGAAATGTTGGAGGGATTTCTTTAAGAAGAAAAAACATGTATCAAAAGCAGGAATAATGAATGGTAACAACTAAATTTCTATCAATAAATACCTTTAATGGAAAAGCATTAGGTGTACCAACTAAAGGATAGAGTGGATGAATGGAAAGAAAAACAAGACCCTTACATGTTTCCTGTGAGACTCATTTCAGATTAAAAGACACACACAGACTAAAAGGAAGTGGATGGGAAAAGATATTGCTTTGATGGACCTAGAAGTTTTTAAGTCAGACAGAGAAAGATACACACTATATGATTTCACTTATATGCGGAATCTAAGGAACAAAAAGAACAAACTAATCAAAAATAGACTCACAAATATAGTGGACAATATGGTGTCAGATAGAGAGGAGGGAGCTTTGGTAGAATGGGTTTAAGGGCTAAAGAAATACAAATTATTACCTTATGGATGGTCATGGGGATGGGGAGTACAGCATAGGGAATGCAGTTAGCATTAATACATTGGCTAGGTGGAGGGTCAGGGGAAGGAGGGTACAATTGAGGGGATTGTTTTATGAACTATATAGATGTCTAACCAATGTACTGTATACTTGAAACTAAAACAAAAAAATTAGAAGGAAGTAGTAATGCATACCAAATATTTCAATGGAGGAGTTTCTTAGAAAAGCAATAAAGGGAGATATCTACACAAAGGAGAAATCTTTGAGATACAAAAAAAGATTAGCAACTATTAATTTTTGTTATTGACTTACAAAGGTCTCATGAAAACATTGAAATCATCAAGACCTAGTAAAAATTGTATTAGAAAGGTATAAACATATCAAAAGAAAATATAGAAAACAAATGGATATGTTAAAATTATGTTCCATTTTATAGTAATTTTTAAAACTATAAATTTAAGCACCTGTCTATTAAATTAGCCAATAATACTAATACATTTCAGAAGTCAGTTTTGGTAAGAATACTGTAACATTGTTTTTTCTCATATATTGCTGATGGAATTAAAAAAAATTGTTACAATTCTGAAAAGAAATTTGGCACTATATATGAGATCTTTTAAAATTGGTAGTTTTTCTTTATTTGACTTTAAGGGTCCACTTTAAGAAAATAGTAACAGACCGAGAAAAAAGCTTTATGTAAGGATACTCATTATAGTATTAATTTATAACAGAGATAACTAAATGTTCTTTTAGAAGTTTAAAGGAAATGTCTTTTGAGTATACTGAATTTCCACTATAACTTGGTATTTAATTTACAGTTAAAAATAGGAAGGTCATATTCTTTTGCAGAAGTTAAGCTTACTTCTGTAGATCTAATATAAACACAGACTCTGTATAATATGGCCTTCATGGCAAAAAGGGTTCTGAGATTGAGACACTATTGATTTTTACATGAACTCTTAAGTTGACTACTGAATAAGGTAACATAAATGTGTAAGTAATTTTGTAGACATACTAGAATAGAGAAAAAAAAAGGTATCTAGGCCAGGGAAGGAAAGAAGGGAAGAAAATGTATATATTGGAATATTGAAAGGGGAATAAAAGATAGTTTTACTTCTGCAAAAATGAAATTTTAGATATTTTAGTCTGACACTTTTTATTTATAAATGCTCTATATTCTTTACAAACACTTCTATATTATTGCATATATTATTGCAATAGTTTTATAACAACTTTGTGTAAAAAATTTTATATTTCCAGTTTACAGGTAAGAAATGGTACCTTTACAAAGCTTAAACAACTTACCTGAACATTCAGTTTGTAAGGTATAGATCTCAAAGTCAGTCACATTTGTAGTGGGTAAGAGCACTGGCTCAGGAGTGAGGCTGCCTGGGTACAAATTCTGACTCTACCAGTTCCATCTGTGCCTCAGTGTCCTTATAAGTAAATGGAGAAAATATTGATGTCTATTTAATAGAATTGTTACGATAATTGAATGAGTAAATCTGATTTAATAACTTAGAACATTCTTGGCACATTAATAAAATATCCATTACACAGATGTGTCATCATTGGAGTTTATAGTTGTATAGTGTTTTATACTTTATAAAATGCATTTGTATGTATAATCCTATTCAATCCTTTCAGCCAGCTCTTGAGTTAGGCAAGGAAGTTATTACATTTTATTTTGTGATTGATAATTTACGATTTGCTCAAATCATATAGCTTTTATGACAGAGTAAGATAATCTAGGTTTCTAATCCCAAATTCAGTGTTTCTTGAATGATTTCATTTCAATAAAATTCAAAATAAGACAATGTATAAATTTATTGATCCTTAAGTTTTAGCAAAATACTTTAAGAATTAACATTTTTATTTGGTCTGGATATTTTCTTGGTCATTAATAGCCATGTCCTAGACTTAATGTGTTGAGATCTTTGGGAAAAAAACAAGAAATTATTATTAATGTTTCTACATTTCTTTAAAAAAAATTTTTTAGCGGCTACATCCTCATCAGCAGTTTCTCTACACTCCCCATCAGTTATTGTAGCTGTCGTAGAAGGGAGAGGGCTTGCCAGAGGTGAAATAGGAATGGCAAGTATTGATTTAAAAAGCCCACAAATTCTATTATCTCAGTTTGCAGACAACACAACATATGCAAAGGTAAGAATTTATGATCTTAGATAATGGTTGATCTAGTGGGCACTATGCAGGTTTTCAAGTCAGTACTTCACTAATTAGTTTACTTTTTGGTAGAATACAGGTTATTCAGTATGTTATTATGTTAATCTAAATTAAGATAAAATTATTTTACAAATGATATTAATTTTTTTAGTATATATAATTGTATAAATAGTGCTTTGCTGTTACTTAAACATTCCAAATTATCATTAATATTATTTTCTATAATTAATATCTTTAATAATTATTGGACTCATCCAAAGATAACATATGTAATAATGCTATCTTCAAAATGTTATTTCCACCAAACCATATTTAGTCTCTTCTTGCCTTTACTTTCTATTACTCATTAATTTGGGCCACTGGTCTCATGTCATGGGGTTTTGTGTGACTTAACAGGTAGAGGTAGTCTACTCCTACTTTCTATATTCTAAAAAGTTGTTTGACCCAATTATTATTATTAAAAAAAGATAGTATTTTATTTTTATTGCTTTTTTATTCCTTTCTCTAAATCTCCTTTATAGTTCCCCAGTACATAGGCTTCCTTTTTCTACCTAATAATTAAAATTTTAATATACCTAACCACCTAAATGCACCTAAATACCTTTATCTCTTGAGTACTTTACATTTTTATGCAATTTTAAAAGAATAAGAAAAAAATTTTATGAAACAGAAATATTAGTCAAATTGATTAAGAATTTTTGTATCTAGAGTAGTTCCAAGAAATATACCTTACATTGTGAAAAGCATTGTCTTAAAGCAGATGTTTCTCATCTTTGATTTTTTTACTTCTGAACTTCTAAGAAGTATGGTTATATTGATTGTATCACCATGGTTATATTGAATGTTTTTCATGGAGATGGAAAAAATACTGAATAGAAGAATGTATTAAGAAAAATATTTTAAGAATACATATTTGATAAAGTCAAATTAATTTTTGTGGCTTAGAGCCGTTACAAACTATTATGAATAAAATATAGCCTATGTTTATGATAATATTTTATACTTACATAGGCTATATGTTTAACATACAATCATTAGAAATACATTTTCATTGAAATATATGATTAGGACAGTTGTAATTTTGTATCTCTATTAATTAATTTTAAATACTTCCCTCAGAAAAAATATGAAACATTTTTTGTTTTAGAGAATCCTAAGTTCACGTTTGAGCAATTTATTATTCAAATGATTTTAGGTGATCACTAAACTCCAAATTTTATCACCCTTGGAAATAATAATGTCAAATACTGCTTGTGTTGTGGGGAATTCAACCAAGTTGTTTACTCTGATTACAGAAAATTTCAAGGTAAGTGATTTTATTCTCATTAGTAACATTTGAGGTCTTTTAAATTTATTTAAAATCCATTTTGTAATATTAGTCTAAAGAACAATATTTTGAGTAACTTCATATTTAGTACTCTGTAGTACACACTAAATACAAGTTCTTATCTAAGGGACTATTAATATGTATAATGAAAATGACAGGGAATCCACTTATTTGATTTGGCACCCTTTATCTACTTTAAGAGGAAAAAATGTTTTAGGTAATAAGGTTTCTTAAGTATGCAGGAGGCATACCTTTAAGAGAAAGCATGGATTTCCTTAAGTATAGCTTCCTGGAAACTGGTTATTGTGCAGACTAATTGAAATTGAAGTTCTTGTTCTTCTAGGGGATAGCAGCTATCAGCAACTACTTTTCTCATAGAAATTTGATGTATATTACAGAATTGTTTCAGCCTCCCTGAGTATGTACTGCCTCACTTTACCCTACTACTTTAGCCTCCATCTGTGGGACTGTGACACATAAGTACTCTGGAACCTTATGCAACCAGTGCACTTTGCCTCAGAAAGGGCCTTTCCACTATGTAATTTATCTCTTACCTCTAGCAGATCTCCCTGCATTGTGGGATGGGGGCTGCTGTTTCTGAAAGAAGTAGTCAGCATCACAGTTGGAATAATTCCTGATAAGTTCAAATTATTTTCACAATATACTGTATTTTGTGTGTTTTTAGACTTAACTTTAACACTTTTGGAACCAAACTGAGATTTAGGGTCCGATGAGTTCTTTTTGTTCTTAATATACAGTATCTGCATTCATGTAAGATTTGTTGTGGTGCTCTTAGAGATCTTATGTAGTTCAACCCTCCTTGACTCATTGCCAGAAATGGTCCCTTTTGTAAATCTGTTGTCTATTAGACAAGGTTCTTGATCTGTTGTTTCTTTCATTCATTATTTCTAACTTGTTTTCATCACCCTTATTAATGTATGCTTTCCAGCTTCTGTTATTTTGTTCTGATTAAGCAGTCTCAGTTTTTGGTTGTAAATAACAGAAATTCATGTTAAACTAGCTTAAGTAAAAAAGGAAATTTATTGCCTTATGTAAATGGAATGGTTGGATAGATGCTATTCCTTCTCTCATCTCTACCTTCATCTTCGTTTCTACTGCTGATGGGTTATCTCTATGAGGCTTAAGAAGGCAATTGCTGATTGTTGCAGGCTAAAGTCATGTCAGCTAACCCAACTCAGAGAAAAAGAACTTCTTTCTTCTAATGTCCATATATAAATTCTAGGGAAGGATCCTGACTGGTTCTTCTTTGTTCATGTTCCCAGATGTTAGGCTCATCACTCTAAGGATAGAAACACTATAATTAATTAACTCTGGGACATGTGCTTTTCACTGTGGGTCACAGAGTACTATAAATGACAGTCCTACCAGAACCATTAGAATGTGGGATAGACGAGTCCTCCAGAGGTAAAAATATACATTTACTACACTTGAGATGTAAGGCAGTATAGGATAGAGCTTAAGAATAGAGGAGTTGGACTGTTTTGTTGCAAATTCTGATTTTCAGTGACCTTGTGCAAATTAACTTACTTCTTTGAGCTTCAGTTTTTTTCATCAGTAAAATAGGAACAATAATACTATCTATCTCTTAAAGGACTGATATTTTATAGAAGGCAATCATAAATAACCTCACCGATAAGGTTACATTTGGGCAAGCTCCTGAATAGAGAGAGCAAGCCATGGAAGTATTTGGGCTAAAAGTATCATAAGCAGAAGGTAAAAATCAATATTGCTGTTGTTATTACCACACGATAAAAAGAACTTCATTAAATTAGAAGCAACATGAAGTGGCAGGAACATGGACTTTGTAAGTCAAAGATTCTAAATTAAAGTTTTAGCTCTGTCACATACTACTGTGTGATATTAGAAGTGACTTGACTTTTCAGAATTATGCCATAGGATTATTGTGATGATTAAATGACATAACTGTTAAAACAGTCTTAGCATATGACAAATTGTCTATCTGTCTATGATTTTTCTCAGTCTTACAGCTTTTTTACTTTAGTGTTATTATATTACCTTTCTTACCTATTTTATTCAAAGTATTTATACCTTTTACTCTACAACTTCATGTTTTTTTCTCTTTTTAAAAAATTCCACTATTTTTTCTTTTTTTAAGTCACCTTAGGTTTATATCACTTCATAGATTCGATAGGTGGAATTGATGTTTTCATCTTCCTCAACTAGCACATTGTAAGGATCTACTTGTTCTCAATTATGATACAGTATATCAGGCTGATTATAAAACCTGTGTGATATTGTTGGCCGTAGAATAAAATTACTAGAATGCAGAGACTCTGTGTTTATTTTTTATTATCGTTCCTAATATGGTCAGTTAAATTGCATGTGAGCATGTTCTAATAAGAGCTACAGACTACTATATAGTTCACTTAACAAGACAGATAATCATTCTTTGTCTTGTAAATAACTTAGAAATGTTTTTATTAAATTCTGGAGAACATTGAAAAGTAAATTTTGTATAATATTTAAGCCACATGCTCATGTTCAGTCATGTGTTTAAGAAAGCAGTTTTGGTCCCTCTTGCTGTCTGCCTCTGAGAGGAGATCACACTGTTGAGTGTTATCCCTTTTTTAATAAACTTTCCTTTTAATGCGAAAAAAAAAAAAAAGTTTTGGGCAAGTGCATTAAACTTAAAATTTATTTTGAAATTAAAATTTCTTTTCAGTATGTTAATTTCACGACTGTCCAAAGGAAATACTTCAATGAAACAAAAGGATTAGAGTACATTGAACAGTTATGTGTAGCAGAATTCAGCACTGTCCTAATGGAGGTTCAGTCCAAGTAAGTTATAACTTAAGGGAAGTAATATTTAGTATGAGTTTTACAAGGACAAGATCTTTTGTTTTGTTCTCTGCTATATTCCTACTACCTAGAAAAGTGTCTGGCTCATAATACAACTGAATAATTATTGAAATAGTAAAATAGTTAAAATTTATACACAGGGCATATCTAGCTAACTTAATTTATATAGACTTTCTCCAAATTAATCATAAATTATTACCCTAATGATTGCTGCTTACTTTGGAGTGAAAAGCTCAAGTAGCTACAGTAAACTAGGAGTGTGAGGGCACAGACGTGAAACAATTAAAGCTTGTGTTCCTATTGCTTCATACCATCATTCCTAAAAGATTCAACATGAGACAAGGAATGATATTTTTGAAACAGATATCTCTTAGAATGTGCTAAATAGGCAACTTTCTTTGAGCCAAGTTGGCTCACTTGTTTACTCAGTTAATCACAATGACTATCCTCACTAAGATCATAATGTACTTTCCTGTTCTTCAGAACCTCCTGACTCTACCGTTAAACCTCAGACTCTTTCAACATTATTTGAATACTTAGACTGGTACATCAAAAATTGACACAAATTACTATCGAATGTTGACTTTGAACACTTGATTTATTGGAAATCTAGTAGCCCTTAAATGTCAGACTTCAGAAAATTTATGTTTTTAGAGGTACTTAATGTAGTTTTTAAAAATTTGGAATACTCAGTGTTCTTTTTCTCTTTGCACTTAAGCAGTGCTTTGAAAATATTTATAATTTTCTTAATATTAAAATAAAAATACATCTTTTATCGCAATAATTATTTTATTCTAAGGATTTATAGTGATGTATTATTGGTCACCTTACAGGTATTACTGCCTGGCAGCTGTTGCAGCTTTATTAAAATATGTTGAATTTATTCAAAATTCAGTTTATGCACCAAAATCTCTGAAGATTTCATTCCAGGGTAGTGAAAAGACAGCCATGATAGATTCATCATCAGCCCAAAACCTTGAATTACTAATTAATAATCAAGACTGTAGGTAAGATCACCCATTTTTTTCTTACAAAATTTTATTGTCATATTTTTTATAAACAATTACTTTACATTTCTGTAAATTGTTTAATGTAGAATGATTGAATAAGTGTATTTTTAATCATCATATTATTACTGAATTGCTCAGATGTTTCATCAAAATCAGTTTATAAAAAGATATTTATGGATATGACATCAGCATCATGCCAGAGTGAGAGAACTCCTTTGTTTCTCCCCTTAAACTTGCAACATATGGGACAACTACAACTCAGCAAAGAATCCCTGGCTGAACAAACATGCCTGAGTAATCCATGCATTGGGACATCTGAAGGTGGACGTATTGGAACACGTAGGGAGGCAGGAAGTGAGGAAAGATAGGACAGCAGCTTCTGATGCAGTTTGGAGCTTACCGAAACTCTAGTAATAGCAGGAGAAGAGGAGAAATCAGGCTTCACACTATGTAGGGCCTGGTGCATAAGAGGGGCAGAAGCCATTTCTATTTGAGAAAAAGTATCTCCCTTGCCCTCTCCCCATCATGTTAGAGTCAGGTGGATGTGGTTGGGAAGCTTAAAATAATACAGTGGTGCCAATTGCCATTGCTGGAAGGGGGAGTGAAGTCATAAGATTGAGATCTTGCCTCCCTGAGTCCAATTCCTAGTAATGCCTGGTAAAGAAAGCTGGGGAGCTTTAAACAACACAATAGGATGATAGCCATTCCTGGAAGGGAGTGGAGCCACAGGTTGATGTGTTTACCTCCCCCTCCCACAATACCTGCCAGAACCTGGGAAAGAAACCTTAGACTCTCAAGCACCATAGCAAAAAGAAAGTACTCTGCCTATCAACCTGCTGAATTGTTGAGAACAAAATAGATTCTAAATAAGAAAAGAGTTTGTTACCTCAAATGCACAGGCAGAGAAACAATCTATCAAATACCATGAACAGCCAAGGTAACTTGGGAACACAGAAAGAAAATGAAGTCTCCAGAAACGAAACTCATTCATGGAATACAATGATTTAAATTATAGAGAATTCAAGACTGCAGTTATGAAGAAACTCAGCGATGTATAAGAGAACACAGAAAGGCTGTTCAGTGAGCTCAGTAATAAAGTCAGTGAGCAAAAGGAATACTTAACCAAAAAGATTAAAATTATTAAAAAAAAAAAAGCCAAACAAATTTTGGAGCTGAAGAACTCAATGAAGGAAATGCACTAGAGAGCACTGAAAAAGGAGCAGACCAGATGGAAGAGAGAGAAATCTAGAAATCACCCAGGAGGAAGAAGAGAGAGAACTAAGAGTTAAAAAAAAAAAAAGAAAGAAAGAATTTTATGAACTATCTGACCCCTTTAGAGAGAGGAACATAAGGATAAATAGGTATACCAGAAGATGAAGATAGAAAGGAACAGAGAGCCTACTCAAAGAAATAATGAGAATTTCCCATGCCTATAGAAAAAACTAGACTATAGACTAGAGGAACCTAACAATACCTACTTATATCAATGCAAAAAGACCCACAAGACACATTTTATTTAGACCGTCAAAAATTAATGACAGAGAAAGAATTATCAGAGCATTTGAGATCTTGCTTGCTGGTATATGTCATCAGTTTGACTCAAATAAACTCATAAAAATTTAAGAAAAAATTCTCAAGGTAGCTAGGGGAAAAAAAAGACTGTAATATACAAAGGAAACTCCAGTAGATTATTATCAGATTTCTCAGTAGAAACATAACACAGGAGAAGGTGAAAGGAAATTTTCAAAATTTGAAAGAGAGAGGCACCATCAGCCAAGGATAACATATCCAGCAAAGTTATCTCTTAGATATAAAGGAGAAATAAAGTCTTTCCCAGACAGACAAAAGCTGAGAGAGTTTACCACTGCAGGGCCTGCATTACAAGAATTGTTGAAAGGAGCTCTTTTACTGGAAACAAAAGAATATAAAGGTTTGAGTAAGATGACTAATAGCAGAAGACTGCAAATCTACTTCAAAATCGGTTATTAACGATTTAATTATAAAGGTTAAAGGGGGAAAGGGGAGCACTAAAAATAACTTCGCTGCAATTCGTTAACAAATGCACAACATAAAAAGGGATAATTTGTGACAACAAAATCAAAAGGAGAGGAGGAAATTACTGATCAGGTACAGGTGAATGAAGAGAAGAGGAAATCAGAAGAAAGACTATTATATGTACAAAAGATTTTACACAAACCTAATGGTAACCACAAAACAAAAATTTAGAGTTGAGGCACGAAATATAAAAACAGAGGAAATGGAGAAAATAATAGAAAATGACCACACTAAAATAGAACTGCAAGGGAAGGGAAACAATGGAAATACAGACCAACCAGAAAACAAAAGATAAAATAGCTAGAGTAAGTCCTTTTCTATCACTAATTACCCTAAACGTAAGTGGATTGAAGTCACCAGTCAAAAGACACATAGTAATGGGATGGGGTAAAAACAAGACCTGCAGGAGATTAATCTCAACTCCATCCAAAGATAAACATAGGCTCAAAAGGAGAGGGTGGAAGATGATATTTCAAGCAAATGGCATCCAGAGAAAAGCAGGGGCAGCAATGCTTATATCAGACAAAATAGATTCAAGGCAAAAAGTAATGAGACCAAGATGGACATTCTATAATGATGAAGGTGACAACTCATCAAGAAGACATTGCACTTATCAATGCACCCAACTAGGGGCCCACCAAAATATATGCATCCACCTTGGGACCACCAAAGAATATGAAGCAATTACTCCCAGACCTAAAGGGAAAAACTTAACAAAACTACAATTGTAGTATGGAATCTGTATACCCCACTAACAGCAATAGATAGATCATCCAAACAGAAAGTCAGTAAGGAAATAACGGCCTTAAGTGACACATTAGAGAAAATGATTTTAATATTTTTAGAACTTTACATCCCAAAATGATGGAATATACAGTCTTCTCAAGTGCACATGGAACATTCTCAAGGATAGACCATATGTTGTGGCACAAAACTGGTCTCAATGAATTTCAGAAGATTGAAATTATATCATGCATATTTCCCACCACAATGCTTTGAAATTGGGAATAACTGCAAAAACAAACAAACAAAACCCCCAAAACAGGAAAAAACACAAATATGTGGAGAGTAAACAACATGCTACTAAACAATAACTGGCTCAAAGAAAAAAAAGTGATCCAAGGATGCATAGAGACAATGAGACATCGAAATTTTGGGGATACAGCAAATCAATCAATGTGATATACCACATTAACAAAATACAAGATAAAATCAAATGATAAATGCAGAAAAAGTATTTTAACAAGATACAACATCCACTTATGATTAAAAAAATAACTCAAGTGTAAAAGGAGACTACCTCAACATAATAAAGGCCATATATGACAAACTCAGCTAATATACTCAGTGTTGAAAAATGGAAAGCTTTTCCTTTAAGATCGGGAACAAAACAAGGATGGTCACTCTCACTACTGTTATTCCATGTAGTAATGGAAGTCCTAGCTAGAGCATTTAGACAAGAAAAAGAAAAGGTATTCAAATTGGTAATGAAGTAAAACTGTCACTTTGCAGCTGATAATTTTCTAAAAACTCCACCAAAGTAACTATTAGAGACAATAAACACATACATTAAAGTTGCATTTCTATATACTAACAATGAAACAGCAGAAGGAAAAATGAAGAAAACAATCCCATTTACAGTTTTAACAAAAAGAATAAAATATCCAAGTAAACTTTACAAAGGAGGTAAAGGAGCTGTAAACAGAAAACTACTAGACATTGTTGAAAAAAGTAAAATTTTGATTTGCCACAAGATATATGAACCTTGAAAACATGCTAAGTGAAATAAGCCAGATAAAAGGAAAAATATTTTATGATTTCACTTACATGAGGTACCTAGAATAGATAAATTCATAGAGACAGAAAGTAGATTGGCAGTTACCAGATGCCAGGGGAATTAGGGCATGGTTAGTTAATATTTAATGGGTTTAGAGTTTCTGTTTGGGATGATGGAGAGGTTTTGGAAATGGAGAGTTGTGATGGTTACACAACATTTCGAGTGTACCTAAAGACAATGAATTGTGCACCTAAAGTGATTGAAATGGTAAATTTTATGTTATGTTTGTTTTATGTCAAAAAAAAAAAAAAAAGATACTGTTTGTACTCTTTTACCAACCTCTCCCTAATGTTGGGAAAGGGTACAAACTTTGCACCTATAAGATGAATACGATTTGAGGATCAAATATATAAATAACATGATTACTATAGTCGATAACACTATATTGTGTAATTGAAATTTGCAGAGGGATTAGAACTTAAATGTTCTATCATGCACACACCAATAAATATGTGAGGTGATGAATGTGTTAACTAGATGGGAGGAATGCTTTCACTTTTGTTTATAAATGTTTGCATCAAAATGATGGGATCATGGTTAGGGGGTGGGAAAGAAAGTAGGGGACAGAGAGAGGAGGAGAGAAACGGTTAATTGGGTTTGGTTAAGCAATAAGGGGAGTAATTAGGAAGGGCTTTCTGAGGTGAGTTTTGAATTATAAGCTGAAGAAGTAGAAAAGGTGTTAAGATAGTGAAAAACATGAAGTTGTGAAAGCATGATTTTCAATATAACAATATGGTATGTGCGAGGAAACTATAAGCTATCTAATATTACGGGTTGGTAAAGTGGAAGGTGAGAGTATACTTAGTTAGAATAGTTAAGTCTCAGCTTTTAGTAATTAAATATAACTTCAGACATCAATGAAAAGGATAAACTTTAAATGATTATGAATTTTAATATTAAGAGTACTGAAGGGAATAAAGAGTATTTTAGACAACTGAAACCTTAAAGTGCTCAGTGCTAGTTTAGTCATAGCTGTTTAAATATCTCTTGTCACTTCATGTGCATTCTTACCTTGGCTTCACATTCAGTTATGTGACATCTCCAGACATGATTTGCTATTGCAAATTTAGAAATCTAGACTATCTAATTTTGTTTATTATTCACTTTCATCATTATGAACAGTTTAGATCTATCTTGGTACTGTTGGTACTGCTTTGAATAAAGGCAAAAGTACTGTATATACTAACTTTCAGTTACCCAACAATATAGTGGCCTCGACACCTTCTTTGCAGTTCCACTGTACAATAGTGGTTTAAAATTATAGCCTTTTTAGGAATTTATAGTTAATTATTGCTATTATTCCTTTTAGCTAAGCAAATAAGTAACATTTTGTTTCTATTGCTAGGTATAAAGGATTAAAATAAACTTATCTGGAAAAATTATTCCGTCATTGACTTTATGTGTTATAATAACAGAGCAACATAGAAAGTTAATGACCAAGCCTGATTATTACAAAATATTTTATATTCAGTTTTACTTTGTCACATTTTATAGTTCATCATTATTTATCATTATCATTGTCAAACATTGCTTGAGTTTCCGCTATAAGTTAAGTGATGGGATATCTGACCTTCAGGAGGTCATATTATAGTTGAAAAGGAAAAATTGAGAAGTTTTCACAGACTTAAAGAATATCAGGTTAAAAGTTGAATATTCTACCCACCGAACTGAGTAGCTCTAATGCTTCTATAGACTTGTTACCTGTCAGTTCTTCTTTTCACCCATTGATTTCTACAGCAAGTGGCAGGTTTGAGTGTACTCTTCATTTCCTTTGTTCCTGCAGAAGCCAAGTTCTCAAAAAGTAAAAAATATATATATATATATTTTTTGCCTATGATAAGTGACCCCCTAGCCAGGACTTGATCTGAGTAGCTCTCTAAAAATTTATTTAAGTTGATATACCAAAACCCTGGTACTCTGATAACTAAAACTTAAGAGTCATTCTTGTTTCCTCTCTTTTCTCAATCTAGATTCTCTTGACTTAACCTACAGAGTACACACCAATTCTGGATTACTTTTTACCATTCCCAAGGCTATAACCCTAATCCATACCTTCATTATTTTAGCCTGGACTACTATAGTAGCCCCTATTTTATCTCTCTGCCTTCTTCTTACTCTCCTACAATTAAGTCTGTTTTGGATCTAATGGCTAAAAGTGTGATCCTTTTAAACTAGAAATCAGATCTTGCAACTCTCCTATTTAAAATCTTCCCGTGGCTCCCATTACATTTAGAATAGAATCCAGACTTTTTACCACGGTTTATAGAGACTTCTGTGTCCTGACCTCTACTTCTTCATTCATCTTCCTCCATTTTTACCCTTACTTGCAAAGTTCTACCAATCTTGATCTTTCTGTTTCTGGAGCCAGAGTTCCTGGGCTTAAATTGCTGCTCTTCTACCTTTGGAAACCTTGGGTAAATTACTTAATTGCTTTGTACTTCAGGTTTTTTTTCATTGTAACATGTGCCTAATAATAGCGTCTTTCTTATATCATGGCTGTTAGAATTAACTAAGTTAATATACATATATAAAGTGCTTAGAACAATGCCTGGTACATACTGTGTTAATATATATTAGCTATTCTCACCATCGACTTCTTTGCAATGGGTCTTAACAGATCCATCTTTCTCAGCCAATCTAACTGAAGCAACCCACTTGGTCATTCTTTGTACATCCCTGTTTGTTTGTTTGTTTGTTTTTTTAAATAGTTTCTGTACCTGCAATTATTTTCTTTCTCTTTCACTTGTAATCTTCTAACTTCTTAAATTAGAACAAAGCAATTATATTAAATACTCATTTTTTATCAACGTAAAAGTTCTCTCAAGGATAAATTGTTATTTATTATTTGGCTTTCATATATATATATATATATATATATATATATATATATATATATATTTTCTTCCCCTCTTTAATTCCCCCACCCCCCACTTCCATCCCTGACTCATGGATATTGCCATTTCCCCTTAAGAACTGGATCTCTGAAGGAAGGGCATCTCCTCCCACATGCTTGCGGCGTGCACATGGGGCCTGGTGCCCTGGACATACTTGGGGAGCCTGGCACACCCGGGGCCTGACGCATCCAAGTATGGTCCATGGCTCTACCTGGGGCATGAACCCAAGACCTTCTGCATGTAAAGCAGATGTCCTAACCACTGCACTATGGAGCCGCCCTGCTTTCATATTGTTTTTACACAGGAAAAATTTTTATATCTGTATTATATCAATTATTATTGATCTTTCGCTATTATTGATGGAATGCCATGGACTAGAACATTTTATATTAGTCTGGATCTTGTACATGACCTATGAAAAAAATTGTGAAGTATAAGAAAATGCTATTGATACTTGTTAATCAAAGTGTCATTCTTTGACTGACAGCATACTTGGAGGCTTACTCAAAATGTAGATTCAGGCTTTATCCTAGACTTACTGAATCAGAATACCCCCATTACTTGTGTGCACATTAAAGTTTGAGAATCACTACTGTAGATTATAGTATTATTTAACTATGAAGTAAATGGCAATTTCCTTGAATTTTTCCTTTGTATATTTAGTGAAATTTTTTTGACTTGTGTTTTTAAAGGAATAATCACACTCTCTTTGGTATTCTAAATTATACTAAGACTCCTGGAGGGAGCAGAAGACTTCGTTCTAATATATTAGAACCTCTAGTTGATATTGAAACCATTAATATGAGATTAGATTGTGTTCAAGAACTACTTCAAGATGAGGAACTCTTTTTTGGACTTCAGTCAGGTAAATGAATATCATCTAATTTAATAAATACAGACTATTAGAAAAAAATGTGTTGTCTTCTTATAAATCAGATTAAGGCCCACCCTAATGACTTTATCTTAACTTGATTATATCTGCAAAGATCCAGTTTCCAAATAAGGTCACATTTACAGGCCCTGGGGTTGAGGACTTCAAAATACCTTATTGGGGAATGCAATCCAACCCATAACATGAGGTAAGAGAATGCCCTTGACACCTGGCTATTTGTTCACTGGCATGGCAGTGCAATTTTTTTTCTTAAACCTGTAGGTGGAAAGACAATTTATATGCATTGTTCTTAGTCCAACTACTGGTTTCTAGCAGGTTGGTCTGCTTTCCATACCCCCATTCTCCATCCACCCCTCCTGGTGTTCTGGTAGTGGAGACTGAAGTGGCATTTGAAAATCGAGAAGGCATTTACAGCCTGAACAGTTTTTCCTGATTCCAATTCCAAATACCTTTTAATTAGTATAATTCCTTGAAAATTCTGGCATTATATTAACTGTGACTTTGCATTTTCAGTGTTGAATACAGGCACTTTTTTTGTATATTCCAGAATATTTTGTGAGACTTTATGAAAGGTAAAAAGGGGCCATTTTTAACTGGTAACCCTTTTCTTGTTCACAGAAGCATTTTGTTTACCTACCTTTACCTGGCATTCTGTGTAGTACATAAGTGCCAAGAATCGTAAAAGTCATTTAATCATGTAATGTTAATCAAGTCCAACCATTTCTATGTTTTCTGTATTTCGACAGTTTATAATTTACCTTAGTATTTAAAAAGTAGAGGAGCAGAAATACAGCAGGGTGGGAAAGTAACTTTTATAGTTTATTAAAATGAGAATCCAAACCCCATTTAAAAAAAAAAAACTCAGTACCTACTTTATTGTAGGCAATTCATAGGTGTTAGGGATAAAAAGATGAGAAAGATTCAGCTGTACGTTTATGTCCTCAAGGATCTTACATTTATGTTAGGGAAACATAACTAAGTATGCCATGGTGTGGTAAATGTGTTAGTAATTGAGTATTTATGGGAACACAGAGGGAAGTGGGATAAGGATAGAATTCAGGTAGAAGTCACAGATAATATTTCAGCTCTGTCTTAAGGGAATGAGTAGGATTTTGACAAAAGGAGAATCATAGAAATGATATTCAAGAAAAAGGGAACATACCTATATAAAGTACGTTGATGCACATAGGGTTAACAAAAATATATTTTAGATGTGAGAAGGATAAAGATCAGATGTAAGTGCCATTGGCTATGATGTTGAAGAGTCATTACTTTTTAGGGTATACTTATTTTTTCTGGGAACTTGGGAAACCTAGAGTTAACATAAGCTTCTACAGTTACACTTATTTGATATAAAACAGCTTGCTGCATTTAAGGCATGAACAATAGTTATTTATAACTTAAAACTTTGAAGAATGGCAGGAAATGAACATTGGGGCTAGCTTATGAAGAGCTTTTATATAATGTTAATAAATTTGTATTTTATCCTGCAGGAAATAGGGAACTGACAATTCTAAACCCTGAGAGTAATATCAAATTCTTCTGAAACATTCTGGTTGTTAGATTTGAGGAAGGAAGAAGGAAGAGACCGAAAAAGAGAAAGATTAAAGTGAAGGTTTTAAGAGAGTCTGACATTATAATCACATGTAAAATGTCATAATAGTATTGTGCCATATGGAACAGTATAACAGTAGTACACTCAGCCTACTTATTCTAATTGTTAAAACAGTTTTAAGAAAATTTACTGTAGTAGCTGCAGATTAATTAGAAAAGGGCACAATTTTAGAGGTAGGCAAACAGAAAACTATCAGAAGATACTTAGCAGTTTCAACAGGAAGCAAGTGACATAAAACAGTTTTTTTAAGGGAAACAAGTCATATCACTTTATGTAGAGTATCAGTAAGTCTACACAAAAACTTTTGAGGTCACGTGTTACAGTAATAATAATAACCATGAGTCATTAAGAAATAGTTAGTGTAGTTTACTATATTTTAAGTATGGGAAAAGAGTGCATTCTTAAAAGACCTGCATGTAAAATGGTTAAAGTAAAACAAACAAACAAACAAACGAACAAAAAACCCGAGGATATTTAAAAGGGATAGGTTATAATTATCAATTTACTTTTATAGAATACTTTAAACTGGAAATGAGTTAAGAAGAGTAAAATAACAGCTCTGCTATGTGCAAGGTACTTTACACATATTATCTCACCTAATCCTCAACAATCCTAGGAGGTAGATGTCATTGTCCACATGTAAAAAGATGAAGACAACTAAAGTTCAGAGAGCTTATATAACTTCTAAGAGGTTACATGGTTAGTGGTTGAACTATACTTTTAACCTAATTTTTTAAGGATCAGGAATGAAAGTCAAAGATCAAAAATGTGGGAAGAAAATTATGACAAGCAACATCTAAAAGCCAGAGAAGTAGTTTCAAGAAGGAAAGAGTGATCAGCAGTGTCAAATTTTGAAGACGGATTGTGAATAATCAAAAGTAAAAATAAAATAAAATAAAATAAAATTAGGATTTATTGCTTTATTCCTGGCACATGTAAGATAGATAAAGACAATTAAAACAAGTAATATTTATATGTAGAAGTGTTCTATTTTATTATTTGAGGATATTTTACATAATCTATGTTTTTAAACTGTAAGAGTTTATTTTTTATTCTAACAAAGTTTTAAATGCTTATATTTTTTGTTTCAGTTATATCAAGATTTCTTGATACAGAGCAGCTTCTTTCTGTTTTAATCCAAATTCCAAAGCAAGACACGGTATGTTTATGTATAGATTATATGTTATATTATTATACATTGTGTGATATAATTTGTCTTAATGTGATGTAACAATTGAAAAATATAAAAATGTTTTGGTAAAGTACTTCATTATTATTTAATATCTAGATTTTTAGTGCCCTTTGAAAGCAAAATTTTCCCCCATGTACTATCCTCTATGTTAAATTTTTCTTTGTTGAAGAATTGGCATATTTTTATTAATCAAATATTTACTTAAAGAGTTTATGTATAATTTTCAAAAAACTTAGATTATAATAGCATTTACTTAATAAATAACTAGATAAAAATTATGTTAGATCCAAAGATTATAGGTGCTTCTTAAAAGTAATCTTTATGTGAAGTTTGATTAGTCTTCAAATATGCTTAACCTTTAAGAATGAAACATCATCTTTGGGTATTTTTCAAATTTAAATATTTAGTGCTTATAGGCACATCTTTCAAAGAAAGTAATAGATGATTTTCATTCTCCTGTTTAAGATGAATTGAAAAAAATTTAATGAAATCATATATAATTTTGCTCATATGCTTAGAAAGGAAAGAAGTCCTTGTACATCAGTAAATTTTGACTTAAGATTGGATTACTTTGGAAATCCATTGAAGGCTAATCTATGTTTGGCAAGTCTTTCCATAATGTAGTGATAACACTCTTAAGGTTCATTTAAAATATAAACATCATTAGATAGAAAAGTTTTGTCTGTTGGGCAGGCACAGAACTGGAAGTTTTTTTTAATTATCGAAACCCTTGTAATTCAATATGTATAAATGGGAGGTAATCTAAAACAACTGATGTCTGGAACAAAATTGGTTTCATAAGATAAATATGGAAGTATTCCCTTATCTTCAGTTTTCTGGTAGAGTTTATATAGATCTGGTACTATTTCTTATATAGTCGAGAGAATTCACAAATAAAGTCATATAAGCTGGAATTTTCTTTGTGGGAAGGTTTTTCACTATAAGTTCCACTTCTTAAATTGATATGATGCTATTCAGGTTACCTGTTTCTTCTGAATGAGCTTTGACAGATTGCACCTTTCAAAAAATTTGCCATTTCACCTAACCTGTCAAATTTATTGGCATGATATTGTTCATAATAATTTTCTTATTACCCTTTTTATATCTGTAAAGTTTGCAGTGATGTACTTCTCTCATTCTTGATATTGGTAACTTGAATATTCTCTCTTTTTTTCTTAGTCCGGCTAGTGGTTATAAATTTTATTGCTCTTCTCAAGAAACCAGCTTTTGCTTTCATTGATTTCCCTTTAATTTCCTGTTCTCCATCTAATTATCATTTTTATTTCCTTCTGCTTATTCTGTGCTTAGTTTGCTTTTTTTTTTTTTTGAGGTTATGAAGGTAGAAGCTGAGGTAATTAATTTGAGACTTTTTTCTTTTCTAATATAGACGTTTAGTACTATAAATTTCCCTCCGAGTAATGCTTTTGCTATATTTCACAATATTTGATGTTGCATTTTTTTAAATTCAAAAAGTTAAAGATGCGTGCTAATTTCCTTTTTGATTTCTTTAACATATTAGTTATTTAGAATTGGGTTATTAGTTTCCAGTATTTGAGAACTTTCAAGGTATCTTTCTGTTATTAATTTCTAATTTAATTTCATAGTGGTCAGAGAACATATATGATATGGATCCTTTTAATTTTATTGACACTTGTTTTTATAGTCCAGAATATGATCTGTCTCGGTAAATGTTCCACATGTACTTGAAAACAACGTGTATTTTGCTGTTGTTGGATATAATATTCTATAAATGTCAGTTCAAGTCGATAGTGTGTGTTCTTTGAGTCTTCTGTATCCTTATTGGTTTTTTGGTCTATTTGTTCTATCAATTTGTGAGAGAGAGGTGTTGATATCTTCAGCTATAATTGTAGAAGTATCCATTTTTCCTTCAGTTTTTGTCAAAGTTCTGTTATTAGGTACATAAACATTCAAGATTGCTATGTGCTCTCGATGAATTGACCCCTTTATCATTATAAAATGACTCTCTTTTCCTAGTAATATTTTTTCTCCAAAATCTCTTGTGTAATAATATTAATATAGCCACTCCAGCTTTCTTTTGATAAGTGTTAGCATGGTCTGTCTTTACTATTCTTATGCTTTTAATTTATTTGAGTCTTTTATATTTAATGTGGATTTCTGTAGTCAACACATATTTGGGTCTTGCTGTTTTGTGTATAATTGGAGAATATCTTACCTTTAATTGGGATGTTTATTCCAGTTACATTTAATATTATTGATACTTTTCCATTTAAATTTGCCATTCTAGTACTTTTTTCCCCTATTTATCTCATCTATTTTCTCCTTTTCTTTTTTTCTGTCTTCTTTTATATTAATTATTTTGTTTATGATTTCATCTTATGTCCTTTGTTGATTTATTAGATAGGATTCATTGTTTTGTTATCTTAATGGTTGCTTTAGGGTTTATAGAATACATCTTTAGCCAAATTCAGTCTACCTTCAAATGATATTATATCATTCCACATAATAGTATAAGAACCTCACAATAATGACAACAAAAGAAAAAATAAACTAGTGGGACTACACCAAACTAAAAAGCTTCTGCACAGAAAAAGAAATAATCAACAAAAAGAAAAGTCAACTACAGAATTGGAGGAAATATTTGCAAGTCATATATCTGATATGGAGTTAATGCTCAAAATATATGAAGAATTATACAACTCAACAGCAAAAATCAATCAGATTAAAAAATTGACAGAGAAACTGAATAGATGTTTTTCCAAAGAAGACATACAGATGGATAACAGGTACTTATAAAGACATTCAGCATCAGTCATCATCAGAGACATGCAAATCAAAACCACAGTAAGATAGCATCTCAAACTTGTTAGTATGGCTCTTCGCTACCAAAAAGGCAAATGATGGCAAGTATTGGCAAGAATGGGAGGAAAGGGAACCCTTATGAATTGTTGGTAGAAATGTAAATTAGTGCAGTCACTGTAGAAAACAGTGTGGAGATGCCTCCAAAAATTAAAAATAGAACTAACATATGACCCAGCGATCCTACTTATGGGTATATATCCAATTTAATGTAAATAGAATTGCGAAGAAATATCTGTAGTCTTATGTTCATTGCAGCATTATTTACAATAGCCAATATATAGAAACAACTGAAGTGTGTCAGTGGACGAATAGATAAAGAAGATGTAGGAAAATACATATATGAATATTTTACAGCCATGAGAAAGATGGAAATCTGCCATTTACAATAACGTGGATGGACCTTGAGGGTATTATGCCAAAAGAAATAAGTCAGAAGAAGAAGACAAATACTGCATGGTATCATTTATATGTGAAAAAAAAAAAAAAAGTACAAACTCATAGAAACAGAGTGGAAAAGTGGTTGCTAAGGGATGAGTGGGTGGGGGAAATAGGGAGAGGTTGGTGAAAGGGTATAAACTTTCAACTATAACATGAATAAGATCTGAAGATCCAGCATAAAACATGGTGGCTATAGTTAGTAACACTATATTGTAAAATTAAAATTTACTAAGAGAGAACTTAATTAAGTATTCTTACCAAAAATGTAAATATTTGTACTTTAAGTATATTACAATTTTATATGTCAATTATACCTCAATAAAGCAAAAAATAAATTCTGAAGGAAAATTGTTTCATGACCTAGACACTTGAAAATATCAGGTCTGTTATTTTTCTGCAATTTGCGTTTGATGTTTTCTTGTCATTAGATTCAGGTAACTTTTGCAGGAATATCACAGAAGTGAGGCTGTGTTCTTCTCATTGCATCTTATCAGATGACACATGGTTTTAAATATCTCATTATGATGATATTAACTTTGTCCACTTGACTGAGGTGGTATCCACCAGGCTTCTCCACTGTAAAATTTTTATTTTCTCTATGTAACTAATAACTATTCTGTGCGGAGGTACTTTGAAACCATGTAAATATCCTGTTCCTTATCAAACTTTAAATTTACTTAGTCTCTGTGGACTCATGTTTTCATATTTTATTCAATTGCTTATAATCCTTTACTATCAATATTTATTTTTATTCTCAAATTGTCTTAGATTTGACCAATGCAAGCCTCATTTAATTTGGTCTCTGTTTCCTTTGGAAAGGCACCATCTTGCTTTGAGCACTTCATTATCTTCTGGCTCAAGAAAATGAACCAGTCTTGTACATTCCCTGCTCCAGCCTTAGAAACAGCTGTTTCTCCCAGGAGTCCTGGTTCATTTTGGTGGGGTATGGTATTTAGAAATGAAGTTCTGGCTACTACGTATACTCTTTGATATTGGGGTATCACTGCTCTCAAGGCTAGAAAATAAGTATGGAAATGAATACATGCATAAATATATGTACATTTACTTCTATGTTTTTGTATCCATCTATACAATTGAAAACAATGAGTTCACATCAGTGCTTCCAATTTCAATCCAATATCCCAGGGTTTATACTAGTTTTTTCCCTTTCTGTGATTATAACTCCTTTCTCTGACAATGACAAACCTCACCCCCATTATCCTTATATATGAACATATTTGACCCATCTTTCTGTATATGACCAACCTCTGACTACTCCCACTCTCTTCTTATGCAGTTGCCATCCTCACTCATCCAGTGCTTCAGTACTCCCTGCCAAACCACCCTCCTATGCAGAAATCTTTCTAACCTTTCTCAAGCTCTGATACCCTGCATTAAACTGCCCTCCTATAGAGACTTTCCTTAGCCTGCTTGAATACCAAAACCTATGCCAAGCTGCCCCCTCTTGCCTTGCTTGGATACCTTCCTGACCTTGTTCAGGCTGATGTACTCTGTACTGGGCAGTCCTCCAGTATGGTGCTCTCCTTGTCCTCTTGCGCTGTGCCACCTCTTTATCCTTACCCTTTTCTGGCTTTGCTTCCCCTATACTAGGGGTGCTCTGATTTTCCTACTTGGACCCTGACAACTAATATTAAATTACAGTGTTCATATTAAAATAAAGTTATTTCTTAGTACATATGGAGGGTTCTTCAATTTACTTTTGGATGTGTTCTTGCTAGCATGTGTTGCTAACCTTTTTTTACTTCGTATTTGTTTAGCAGTGTTTTTGGAGGCATGACCTATTTTAGGATTTTCAGAGATTTAAAAATGAATGATCAATAAGGAATATAAACACACAAAGCACTATAGCTAGTCTTTATGACCTTTTGCCAAATGCCAGTGTTTCGAATATTTTCAAACGAGAAATAAATAACTTAAGGAACAGTTTAACTTACGAGTGATATGTTTTACACAGAAAAACGCAATGGAGGAACAGGAAATGGCTACTCTATACTGGTAGTTAGTATGTGTATTAATTTCCTAGGGCTGCTGAAACAAAATACTGCATATTGTGTGACCTAAAACAACAGGTATTTATTATCTCATTCTGGAGGCTAGAACTCTAAAATCAAGATATTGGCAGGGATGTGCTCTAAGACCTGTAGGAAAATCCTTTCTCTCTCTCTCTCTATCTCTCTCTCTCTCTCTTTTTTAAATTTTGGTAGTTTGTTTGCAATCTTTGGTGTTCCTTGGCTTGCTGCTGCATAACTTCAGTCTTTTCCTTCCTTGTCACACGGTGGCCTCCCTGTATGTCTGTGTCTTCACATGATTTTTTTTTATATAACACCAGCCATATTTAATGAGGACCCCACCCTACTACAATATGACATCATTTTAATTAATTACCTCTGCAATGGCCCTGTTTCCAAATATGATCATATTTTGAGGTACTAAGTGTTTAGACTTCAACATAGCTTTTTGAGGGGACGCATATCAACAGTATCTAAGAAAAGATTTTGTTTCAATTTTATTATAGGAAAGAATTAATCATCAGATTATACCTGAGAGCAGTCTCCTTGTTTTCAGTTTATGTAATTTATAGTATTACACGGTCACACAGCTTAATAGCTTGGTGTACTAGCTATAGGAATTAGTAACATACATATGTTTGCATTAGACCATTTCTAGTTATATTAAGGGAATATCTGTTTGGCCAGCTAGCTTTTTGAGAAATATATGTGATTAGCCAGTCAGCTTCTGTAATCAGTTTGGCAATGAGATTTTAGAAGAGTCCTCTGGGCGAGTTTTAGGGTAATTCCATAAATTGAGAATCTGGAATCTTTTTCCTGTCTAGAAAAGGCAATCTATAACAAGCTCCATAGGTTTTTAAGGGTAAGTGTTATGTTTCATTCTTTTTAGTTTTAAGGAAACTTAAGCAGTATATTGACTTCCTACATGATACATGAATTTCAACATTCCTTATAGTACTTCTCAGTTGATGTTTTCTTAAACATCTGGAGATATATTCTAAATGAGGCTTTTTTCTTCATTTAATATAAGTACATATCTTTAAACACAGTATTTACTAAATTAGTTCATACCTGTGCTGATTAAATTGCATGATTTACAAAAACTTATGAATGAACTAAATGTTCTGTGGGCTGAATTATATGCTTATCTTAAACTTCTGAATGAATTAAATGCTCTCTGAAAATTTTCAGTGTGGAATTGGTTGCCTAAGATAAATTCTTATTTTTTTCCCCTTACGACTGTTGATTTTACAAAATGCAGTTTTCTAATTACAAATATTTACTGAGAATAATGCTTAAATTTCTTATTTGAATTATTAGCCCAAATGTCTTCCTTCTATAGAATATTTATGACCCTACTATTTAATGTGTTATATTAAGAATGTTTATATTTTTCATTATAAAAGTCCAAAATTCTTTCTCCAACATTTGAAAATGTTGATATTAAGCAAAATTTTTCAAGTTTTTACTCAACTTTCTTTGCTTTACTTTGAGTAACTCAGACTGCCATTTAGAATATTTGTAATACGTGGCTCCTTTTTTCATTCATTCATCAAATGATTTATTTTACCAAGCAGCAAAAATGCTAGAGATATTACAAAAAGTAAGTTTCTAAGCCAAAGGAATTTATAAACGAATATTAGATTAGGTTAAAAAAATAAAAACAGTTATGGCATAGTATTATCAAGGGCTATAAGAGATCTGATATTCTACCCTGTTTGTAAGCCAACAGGTTAGCCTGACACAGTTTCCTGTATGCTGAGATCTGAGACTCCTGGATCAGAGAGAAAGAACGTTAGCACTCATTGCAATAGCAGTAATCAGAGTATCAGCATTTTTTCACTGGTTTCACAAGCTCCATTTCTTCTAGGGTGATGTGAAAAGGTCCAGGTGATTGACACTTAACCATGCATGATATTGCAAAAGAGAATGCTGAGCTTAGGGAGTTTCAATCTTGTCTAATGGGAAGTAAGTATACCTCCTGCTGTTCTGAAAGAAGACACCATTTTTATCTTCCAAGACTATAAGCAAAACTGCCCCTTGCTCTAGAAGGATGCACTATATCTTTCAAGGTTATTCACTATACTAACATCCTTGAAAAGGCTGTCCAGAACAAAGACGGCCAGGGCCTCTGCTCACAAGATATGTAGAAATGTAAAAGGCCGGTAGAGAAATGTCTCCCAATTCTTCATGGAGATACCCTCTCTTTTGCTGGCTTTGAAGAAGCAAACTGTAAAGAGACTCTATAATTTTTGTATTGCTGTATAACAAATTACCACAGTATATATTGCTGTATAAAAATTGCCATAGCAGTTTAAAACTACACATATTTATTAGCTTATAGTTTCTATGAGTCAGAAGTGTATGCACATCTTAGTTTGGTCCTGTGCTTAGAGTCTCACAAGCTACAATTAAAGTGTTATCCAAGGCTGGATTCTCATTTGGAGTGTTCAGCTAGGGAAGGATTTTCCTCTCTGTTTATTTAGTTTCTTGCATCTGTAGGATTCATAGCGGTTTACTTCTTCAAAGCTAGCAAGGTAGGGAAAGGTTGGAGATGGAAAGAAAAATTGAGAGACAATTACCAGTGATGTAAGAGATTAAGAGTGTGCTTGTATGCTTGTAATAAGACAGCTTCTCTATAGCAGGATTTCTCAACCTTGGCATTACTGACATTTGGGGCGGGATAATTCTTTTGCTGCCCTGTGCATTGTAGGATGCTTAGTAACATCCTTGGTATCTACCCACTAGACTCCAGTAGTGTCTCTCCAATTTTAACGATGAAAATTTCTTCAGGCATTACAAATGTCCCGGGATGGGCCAAAATTTTCTCCCAGTCTGTTGTACAGACTAATGGATAGGAGTTAAGTGATCGTTTACATGTCTTCAGGGTAAAACAATTTCTTTATAAAACTTCATATTTCTATCAGAGTCATCTGGAGTCTTGGAATTTTTTCTGTTTCTGTCAGGCCCATCTCCCTACCAACTTTTACTTAAAATGTTTTGTGTGAACCATCAGGAATAATCTCTTCTTGACCCTATACCTGTTCATGTAAATCACCACAAGAAGCCTAGTAGTACTCCTAAATTATTCCTCATATGTCTCTGTACATCAGTTTTCTGTCTTTATTTAACCCTTATCCATCCTATGATACCCTTTCATTTTCCCCACTTGCACTCAAAGCTGGTTATGGGCAAAATCTCTTTTATTCTTTACCTTGTTTCTCAAACTGAAACTTTTATCTTCTGTTTTGCAGACTTCTTAAGTTATAGTTCTTCTCTTTACATTCTTCCTACTGTAGAGTTTAAAGATGTGTATCCTTGCCACTCAGATCATTCTCCCTAAAAATCACCAGTTTGACTCGAATATTGTCAGAGGGCCCTTAAGACTGTCCAGCAGTCATTCTATATTGTCCTTGTCCATTTGCTTATTCATGCTCTGAAAAACTATTTCAGTTCATTTTCTCTCTCCTTCAACTTTCAGCTCTTCTTTGGGAATGATTTGAGATCTGTTTCCTCTAACTTTTGGGTATACAGCTAGACTATGTTTCTCAGACTCCTTCCCAGAAGAAGTGACTAAATTTTGTCTATTGGAACATGAGTAGAAGTGATAAATGCCACTGAGGCCTTATCCATAGAGAATTCGCTGCTTCTTCCTCTTCTAGATAGATGCAAAGGATCCAGCAGAGGAATGATGAGGCCACGAGATAGAAGGAACATGGGTCTTTAAATGACACTTGTTAAAGGTTGCCCTTCTATATAATCAGAGCCACATTGGACTTTGTGTGAAAAAAAAAAAAGATATTGTTATTAAATCTTTGAGATTAGGGGAGGAAGGGTTATGTTATAGGAATTGGTGTTATTTACTTTAATACCAGTTCCTTCCCCTGCACCATTCTTAGCTGATGATTACCTCACTTCCTTCTTCACTGAGAAGAGTGAAGAGATCAGAAGAGAACTTCTATAAGCTCCTTTGACTGCATTTATTAACACTTAGCATATATTGTGTCTTCTGTCATTACTATGGATAAACTGCCTATATGTCCTCCTGCCTAAAGCTACCCTTTTACTTATGTTTTAAATTCCATGACTTATTACCTCTTCATGAAACAGTATTTCGGAATTTTTCCTGTCTTGTGTCTTTCATTTTCCCCCATTTTCACTTGTTTGTTTTTTCCCATCAGCATACACACATGCGCTTATGACATTAAAATAAAAAAATTTTTTCACTTTATTTTACTTTCTCTTTTACTTCTTTCCTATTTCTTTTTCTCTTTACAGCAACATTCCTTGAATTACCTGTAATTGATACCTCTAATTACTCTCCTTTTCTCTCCTAAACCCATTGCAATCTGGACTTGACCCTCATTTCTCTTATACGAAAATTGCTTTTGTCAAAGGCCACTGATGAGCTCCACATTGCTAAGGCCAGTGGTTAATGGCAGTACTCATCATATTTTATTGAGCAGCAAAATTTGACACAGTTGAACACATTCTTTTCCTTGAAGTAATTTCTTAATTTGTCTTTCAGTAGAATAACCTTTCCTTTTCTTTCTACCTTTCTGTATATTACCATTTTTAGACCTATTTAAAAAGTAGTGAGAAACATACATACAGTAAACTCCACAAAAACAGAAATGCACTCACTGTTCATTGACTTATCGGAAACCACTTTGTAGTAATAACTTTCTTGTTTTCTTTATAATTTAATTTTACTTGTTCTTTTAAAAATGTTACACATGAAGAATTATTCAGTTTGTGTTTTTTTTACATCTGAATCCTTTTAGTTAATATTATGTTTGTGGAATTTAATCATATTGTTGCATGTAGCTGTGGCTCAGTTATTTCGATTGCGTTATAATATTCTATTGTATTAATATGCCATTATTCATTTCACTGTTGTTTGACTTCTGAGTTGTTGACAGTTTTTGGCAATTACAAATAATGCAGGTGAGCAATCTTACACCTATTTCTTAATTTATTTGAGTATACATTTTTATTTGGTATATGTGAAATTTCTGAGTCATGGAGTATGCATATTTTTAACTTCAGTAGGTAATAACAAAATGTTTGCCAAAATGTTTTTTGCAGTTATTGTATCAATTTATATTCTCATCGGCAGTCTGAAAATTTTCATCGTTCTTCCTCAAAACTTGATATTGTCAGGTTAAAAATTTCAGCCATAATGGTTGATAAATAATGATATCTCATTATGGTTTTAATTTGCATTTTTCTGTTAATGTGGATAAACATCCTTTCATATAGGCAGAGACTATTCGAATACCTTCTTTTGTAAAAGTTGTTCAAGGCTCTTGCCCATTTTTCTTTTGGGTCGTTTATCTTCTTTTGTGATTTGTAGAGCTTTTTATATTTTAGATATGAGCCCTTTATTTTAGAGCTTTTTATATTATATTTATTGTAGAGCTTTTTATATTTTAGATATGAGCCCTGTGTGTTGCAAATATCTTTTCCCACTTTGTAGTTTGCTTTTTCACTTAATATTGTGGAGTGATGCTGTTGCCATCCACATCCCCTTGGCATTCACTTTTGTATAAGGAAGACTTCGTATTACAAGCAGCTGAAAAGCTCACTGCCCGAAGACTTTCTCTGGCCACAAGAGAGACTACAATTGTTGCTCTGGCAAAAGATCTTAACAAATACTGAATAGGAGTAGATGACTAAACATCCCACTTTTTCTTACCTGTGGAGATAGCTTCTGAAGCTTACTCTATGCTATCTCTGACAGGTCTCCAGCAAGACTGAGCCATAGCACTATATAGTAGTAACCAGATCATCAATGTAACCTATATTGCTATCCTTCCCTGTCCTTCTTCATTCCCCACTCCCTTGCCTGTACTTACTAGAATTACTTTTGAAATAAATTATTTGCCTTCAAATTCTAGTTTCTCAAAGTTGGCTTTTGGAGAACCAGTCCTGGCTAAGTGGATTTTTTGATGAATGGAAGTTCTTAATTTAAATGTGGTATAGTTTATGTTTTTTCCTTTGTAGTTAGTGTTTGTTGTGTCCTGCTTAAAAAGTCTTACCTACCCCAATATTTTGATTGAACCCATGGATTTTAATTAATGGAAGTGACCGAGTGATGACATGAAGAGGCTAATGCCATTAAAAGAAGATTTTTATTACTTGCAGTTCCCAAGAGGAGGGGACATGCCACATAGGGTCACATGGAAAAGTACTAGGGTTGGTCAGGAATCAAAAGGAGTTAACAGAGAACATTGCAAAAGCTTGTATTATTACAATTGTGGGAAGTTGTTAGGTGGAAACGTCCCTATTGAGGAGGAAGCAAAACAGAGATGTTGGGGTTTGTGGTTGGAGGGCTTGTAATATTATTTTTGCATGCTCACAAAAGCCCAACCATGGGAGAGATGTGAACAACTTTGGCCATTAGTTTGTCTCTGTGATTAATGGATGCCAAGTCATTAATTATGACATTTATAAAAACTGGTTAGAACACTCAAGGTAACGAAGATTTTTTTTTATTTCAGATATTTTATTGTTTTAATTTTGATATTTAGATATACAGTCCACCTGGAATTGATTTTTGTGTGTGGTGTGAGGAAGGGACCATGTTTCATTTTTTTCTCTTGTAGATTCATAATTATATTGGCACCATATATGGAAAAAGACTGTTTTCCCCCACTGTTGTGCTATTAACCTTTGTCATAAATCAAGTACTTATACGTAATTGGGTCTATTTCTAGATTCAATTCTGTTCCATCAGTCTCTCTGTCCTTGTTCCAATATCACAGTTTTTTAGTTATTCTAGCTGTATTACAAATTGATATTTGTTAGAGTTAGTCTTTCCACCTTCTTATACAAGGGTAGTTTGGCTATTTTTGGAAGTCGTTCTCCTTTGATAATAGTGATGATAGCTCTATTCTGTTGGTGAATGTTATTTATTTTAATCTTCCAGTTTCAGAGATTTATTATAAAAGAGTATAAGATAACTTGTTATAGGACTAAAAACTTTCATTTCGGTACTTCTTCTAAATTGACCCCTATGGTCATAGAACAGTTCAGGTATTGTGTGTGCAATGGAGATAAAAGTCAAGAGACTTAAAAAAGAAACAGTGCCATATCAATTACTATTATGTCTTAATAGTAATATCCTAAAACTTCTTGCCAGTGTTGGTAAAGTAGTCCAACCACAGAACATCTTCATTTCCCCAGGTTTAGTACAATTGCTTAGCTTTAGAGATAGTACTACAATTTAATTTATAAAAAGTTTATTTATAAAATTTAGTGGCGATGTTGCTTTATTTTTTTAAACTGTAATTAATTTGGACTACTGGAATTATGAAAATTGTTTTGCTTGCCACAAACATGAACCAATAAGGGACATTGGTATTGTTCTATAATTATCTGGTAGGTTTAGAGTCCGCTTTTCAAATATCACCTATCCACAAATGCTCTTTGCGCCTTTTTCAATTAATTCTAGTCTCTTTAGTGCTGCTCAGGATTGAATTGTATCTCCTATTGCTACTATGGGTTAAGGTATACCTAAGTGGCTGAAATAGAAGTGAAAGTTGGATACAATGAAGTAAACTCTTTTCATTGTCAGGAGATTAGTGCACTAGTGTTACGATGGGCCACTAATTTATAAACAATGTTTAGGCTGGTATCCTGGCTAGGTCGATATATAAAAATATATGGAACATGATAAGTGTAAAATGTTTAAGAGGAAAACCAACTTTTGTATTAAATATTTATGGTGTCTACATTGGATTTTTATGTTAATAGGTTAATGTGGCTGAGTCAAAGATAACAAATTTAATATACCTAAAACATACCTTGGAACTTGTGGATCCTCTAAAGGTAATTTATATGTGTGTGTATTATACAAAATATGTCTAGCATCAGTTTTTAAAAACTTTTTGTTTTGAAAAAATTTCAAACTTAGATTTGCAAGAATAGTATAATAATTCCCATATTCTCTCTCTTTACATGCAAAGCTTTCACACACATATTATTATCCTTACTATTATTCTTACTGAACCATTTGAGAATAAGCTGTAGTACCTAAATACTAAAGCATATATCTTCTAAGAACAAGGATATTCTCTTATGTAACCACAATATAATTAATAAAATTCATGGTATTTAGGATATTTCATACTCTTATATAATGTATAGCCCATATTCAGCTTTTAAAATTATTCTAATAATGTTATTTATGGATTCGTTTTTTCCTGATATAGGGTCTAGTCCAGGACTATGCATTATATTTAATGTCATGTTTCTTTTTACTCCTTTAGACTGAAAAGTTTCTCAGCTTTTCTTTGTTTCTCATGATGTCGACATTTCTAAGAGTAAGGTTCAGTTATTATATAGGATATTCTTCAGTTTGTGTGATTGTTTCCTCATGGTCAAATTCAGTTAATGCCTATTTGGCCGTAATACTGTATTAGCAATGTTGTATCTTATGATATCATTTCCTTGTGCTTGGTGATAATAACTTTGATCAGTTTCTTTTCTTTAAAGATGTAAGTAATCTATGGAAAGATGCTTTGAGACTATAAATATCCTGTTTCTCATTAAATTTTCATTGATTTAGTATTCATTGGCAAGTATTACCTGGAGTAACAGTTACTCTGATGGTCACAAAATGGCAATTTTCTCATCAACTGCTAAGTACTATCCTGTACAAATTTTTAAAATTAAAGTGACATAAAACTGCTTTTTGTCAAAAGAAAAAATACTGAAAAATGTGGAATAATTTTTATAGCATTTATTCAAATATATATATATATATAGTATGTACATATATACTATACACACACACACACACAAAATAAAAGCAATTTGGCAAAGATTTCAAAAGTATTGTCATCTTTCTTAGAATGAAAGAATTGTAGTAAAAAATCTCCTCCCTAAATTAATAGAGTTGATGAAACACAAATTTCAAACTTTGATATATCAAAGGCAATGTAAAAGCCAAAGAAATTTAGAAAAAATTTATAGCAAATAACAGACAAAATATTGATTTTTGTCATCATGACTCATGTAATTTCCTACAAAAATACTGGAATGCCAGTGGAAATAAGGAAATGACCCCCAGATGGAAATCAAAGTGGTTAATAAAGAGTACAAAAAATGCTTAACCTCACTATCAGTCAAAGAAATAAAAATTAACACCAAAGAAGCAAAGATTTTCTTTTTTATCTACCAAAGAAGCAAAGATTTTCTTTTCTTTAATGGATGTAACTTACTGCTAATGAGAGAACAGTGAAGCAGACAACTTCATAGACAGCTGGTAGGAATACAAGTTGTACATACTTTACAGAATGTTTCAAAACATATATTTTTTATCCTGTAATACCACTTCTAGAAATTTGTCTGAAAGAACTATTAAGAAATGTCAACCAAGATTTATGCCCAGTGACGATCATTGCAACATTATTTATATCAGTGAGAAATTATAAGTAGCATAGAACTCCAATAATTAGGGAAAGAGACTATTTGCTTCCCACATAGTGGAATACATGAGAGGAATTATTTAAAATATTTGCTATAAAAAGTTTCTAATGCTCATGATATAGTAAGTGAGGTGAGGGAGAAAAGGAGCATGTGATGATATAAAATTTTTATTTAAGTGACAGGAAATATACCATAATATTTAGAGTGTTTATCTTCGGAAGGGTGATAGAATTATGAGTGATTTAAATATTTTTTATGCTTTCATGAATTTTCTAGTTTTTATCAATGTGTAAATATTTTTTTTATTCAGAAGCAAAAAATATTATTGCCATTGCCTCTTAGCAAACTAAAAAATCAGTTTAACTATGTTTCTCCTCTCTTCTGTTTCTTCAGTGACCACTTGAAGTTTCCATTAAGCAAAATAAAACCCCTACTTTTACCATGTAAGAATAAAGAAATTGCTCTATATTTTTAATATACAAAACACTTTTTAGTTTAATGTAAATATAACCCAAATTTTGTAATTATATGTAGAGTACTGCTAATGTACAATAAAAGTTGCTTAAGTACCTACTTCTAATAAGTAGTTATGTTAACAATTAGTTGGGAGACAAGAAAAATAAGAGGCATAATAGTGAAGCATTGGAGTCCACTTACTAGCCCTGTGCTTTTTATCTGGTAAATGGGAAAAATATCATCTGTCCTCACCTATATAAAATATGCTATTTGTATGTAAATGAGAAGATGAAGAAAAAAACACTTGGTAAGCTGTAAAGTATTAAACAATTGTAAAATGCTATGTTTGAATAATGTCATGATTTATTATCATTAACTATCTTTATTTTATTCTTTAATAGATTGCTTTGAAGAACTGTAACACACCTTTATTAAGAGCTTACTATGGATCCTTGGAAGATAATAGGTCTTTGTCACTCAACTGTTAATAAAATATCAGATTATTCCTTTCTTCTTGATTGTAACTGATTTTAAGGACACTAATTATTTACTGTAAACCAATTGATTGAGCTTTGGTTAATAGAATCTTTAAAATATTCATCAAATTCTAACTATACATTTCATCTTATAAATAACAATAAATAGTATAATAGCACATTAAGTGTTTGTGTTAATGGACAGTTAGAATAGCATTAAAAATTGAAATCAGACACAGTTAAAAATTTTCTCTTTAGCTGTTCTCCATGGAAAGACTTGCAAATATAAAAAATATTTTTTTTCTTTTTTTTAATCATGAAGGGGCTAATATAATACACAAAAAATAGTAGACACGAATACTCAGTAAGATTACAGGTTAGGTTTAATGTTTTTTTAAAGTAGCACCTTGGTTCTTGACCAAAAAGACTTGTGGCACTTAACAACGGTTATTTCATTGATTCAAGATTCACATCTTGTGTAAGGCCACCAATTGAGGTTAATAACAAAACCTAATTAATCACACATGAAATACAGAACAGAATAAAACAACAGGTTAGGAAAACAGATATTACCAGACTTCCGGTTTGCATGATCACTGCACTTAATTACTGTTATACTGCCTCACAATATGTCTTTAGTTTCCCTTGCTCAGTTGAATGCAAGGACCATATATTAATCCTTTGAATCCCTGCATCTAATACAATGATTGATAAATCATATAAATAAATGTTTATTGAGTCAATGAGCATGAAGTCAAAAATTTTGTAACTGTTGTTCAGGGTGTATTTTATACTCATGGGCACAGTCAGCATGTATAATTTGGGAGATCTTCTTATTAGCAGTTGTAGAATTGTTTTAGGAAACTATTCCTGACCAACAAAATAGTTTAAAATTAACATAGTCACAATTCTAACTTATGTAAATTTAAATATATATATTGCTTGTTAATTTTCAAAATAAGTTTTAATAATTTAAAAAATATTATTTGCTATCATTAACTGGGACTCAAAGTATTAATTAAAATAACAATTTGACTTATTGCCTATGATGATTTTATTTTTTAGGTTTGGAATCATACTTGAAAAGATTAAAACAGTAATTAATGATGATGTAAGATACATGAAAGGATGCCTGAACATGAGGACTCAGAAGTGCTATGCAGTGAGGTCTAATATAAATGAATTTCTTGACATAGCTAGAAGAACATATACAGAGATTGTAGATGACATAGCAGGTGATTTAATTAATTGAGCATATTTTTCTGTTTTTTTTTTTTTTTAGAAATGAACTTTTTAAGGATATGCTATACTCTTGCTCGTGATAAATCAGCATGCATACTTTTAATTTATTTCTTGTTATCAAATATATAAGGTTAACACACACTATTGTTTAAGGAACCTTTTTTTAAAGATCTTAAAGTGTTATAATATCCCTATTTTTTCTTCAGTTAAATATAGAGTTAGCTTTTATACAGCATTGTATATAAACTACATGAAAATGTTGGTTATCGGTACTAAATGATTTCAGTGGAGGGAGAGATATGTTTCTATAGAAGAAGTAGCATTTGAGTGAGGATAGTAATTCATTTACTATTTATTGAGCTCCTAGTAAACATAGACACTATTCTGGATATAGAGAAAACATACTGATAAGACAAAGTCCTTGTCCTCATGGAGCTTATGTTATAATAGAGGAGACAAACGATAAAGAAAAAGATACACACACACACATACACACAAATATGTGTGTATATATTTATTAACATTGATATATGTCAATTACATATTCATATAATTTTACATGGATATAAGACATGAAAAAAAATCTAGTAGGTTAGAGGGGTAAGATAGTGACTCGGTGTTGAAGCATAGGGGATAGTAATGTTTTTATTAGATAGAATAGCCTAAAAAGGAATTCTGCCCTCTGGCAGTGGTACAGACTGAAGCACAAAGGCATCAGGAAACCTCAAGAGATAGTAGGAAATTTGTTAGGTTTGAAAAGGGTATTCTCTTACAGATATATTAAGAGATATGATGAAAAATGTAGCCTAGGGACCAGAATTTAGTCTTTGAAGGCCAGGAGTTTGGATTTTTCCCCCAAGGAAAATGAAGAGACACAGATGTTTTTGCTTAGTGAAGTCAAATGGATCAAGAAGATATGTTGAATGAATTTGAGTGGAGCAGTGGAGACAGGGAGACAATTTTAAACTATTACAAGTTACCATTATTTACAGTGAGAGCTATGTATAAGAGAGGAAAAAAATTCAAAGGTTGAAGGAAAAATTGGTGAGTTAATAATTGAGTAGATATGGCCATGGCAAAGGGAAATATAGTCATTGGTGCTAATTGGGATTTCTCACCTGAGAATGATGGTACCACTAAGAAAAGAAGGAGAATTGTAGAAGGGACCTGTTTTGAGAATAAAGATGTTAATTTTCTCAAGTAATGTTCAAAGCATTAACTGTTATCATGTTAAAATATATATTTATAACTCTATAGTGAGTTTGAAGTTCATAGGGAGATTTGGGTTTTTTAGGAATTTTATTTGATGACTCACCAATTCCCCTTTTGGAATACATTGTAAAATATGTTTTGTAGAAGGAATTTCTCATCATGAATTAATGATTGCAATAATTTGTGTTTGCTCTCTTCCTTTTCAAAACTGTGGAATGAAAAACAAATCAAAATGAATACTCCTAATATAGAGAGTATAAAATAGTCTTGGTTTTATTTTTTATTTACATTTTTACAGTTTCTTTTACTTCCAAAATATCTCTAAAAATGGCTATCTTTGCACTGTAATTTTTTTCTTAAAAGAATAACTTAACCACATTATTATAGACATTGAAAAATCTTTAGAGTTTAAAAGTATAATGCCTTCCCATTTGCATATAAAGAAAATATGATATTTTTAAATAGAAAATTTAACTTTTTCATTAAAATTTCTTTGTTTTTATTTTTTTTGTTTCTGATCACTAGGAATGATAGCACAGCTTGCAGAAAAATATAGTCTTCCGTTAAGGACAAGTTTTAGCTCTGCTCGAGGATTTTTTATCCAGATGACTGTAGATTGTACAGCCCTACCCAATGATCAACTGCCTTCAGAGTTTGTCAAGGTACACTCTAGAGTTACGTTAGGAAATTATTGTTTCTGATTTTACAGAATTATATTTACATATTTTCAGGTACTTTTTGAGTTTTACGTAACAAATTTCTGAATGTTCTGTGTATTGCTGCTTCTAATTATCTACCTTATCTACCCACCTACTAACTATACTAATCTAAGAGTGATTTAGAAACTTTTTTTTTTTTTAAAGGCATGTCAAACACAGTGCTTCCTACAGTTCTAGGAACTTGGTATGGGTGAAAAAGGAAAATCAACCATATGATTTTACTCATAGGTGGGATATAAAAATGAAAGCAATAAGCAAAAACTCATAAACACAGACATCAGTTTAGTAGTTACCACAGGGAAGAGAGGGGGAAATAAATATGGTTAAAAGGAGTCAAATATATAGTGAAGGAATATTTGTCTTTGAGTAACGAACACAATGCAACATACAGATAATGTATTATTGAATTGTACACTTGAAACCTATATAATTTTATTAACCAATGTCACCCCAATAAATTTAATTAAAAAAAGAGAAAAATGAAGAAAGTCCAAAAGGTACTTTTGATCACAAAAAGTCAGAAAATACTGTACCATCTCATTTTATGTGGTTCTCCAATACACATTTGCCTATTAAAGGTTTAAAAGTCCTGAAGTAGATAAGTCTACTTTCATTTTTCTAAATCTAATATCGCCAAACTTTTGGACCAGGGGAATATTTTTTCTATATACATATTACCTGCTCCACAATATACCAGTTTGGGAAAGTCTTACCCTCTCTAATCTTGGTTTCTCTGCTCCCAGGGGGTCCCTTTTAACAAAAACCATTTAAATTTCAAGGTTTCAAAATATATACTGTATTACCAAGTAATGTGGAATGGATGAAGTAAAGAATGGGTTGAGACTTAGTAATGGGATTAAAGATTGAGTGAGGTTCAGATACAGGACAAGGGCTAAATGGGTCAGAGGTGGAGTGAGGATTACTAATACGTATCCCACATATTACTTGGTCATAAGATTTCTGCATGGCTCTTTTAAGACCTGTAAAAACACTCACGTCAGATGGACTAAGTTAAAAAATCCTGCTTTAACTTTAGAAGTGATCTTCCTTTTCTCATTCACAAACATTATTTGGAATTTCTCTGTGAAGTATAGCTAAAAGATTAAAGTGATTAAGCTAAATGCCTATATTTTTATTGTTCAAAATATGTATGTTTTATTTAATAGGAGTATACATTTATCTTGACATTTGTTCTTTAATTTCCTAGCAGATTTCTAAAGTGAAAAATTCTTACAGCTTTACATCAGCAGATTTAATTAAAATGAATGAAAGATGCCAAGAGTCTTTGAGAGAAATCTATCAAATGACTTATATGTAAGAGCATTTGATATTTTTTAATATTGTGTTAAATTGGTTTAATTTGAGACACTATAATAAATTACATTAATTGACTTTTTGTCTGATTGCAAAAAAAAAAAATGTAACATTGTGAGTGTTAGCAAAGAAAGAACATTTCCTGGATAAACAGTAAAACTTTTAAAGGCTGTCATTATGGTTGGGATTAGTGACCTGCACAGAAGATTTATGGCAAATCTAGTTGCAAAGTAACCCCATTACTACTGGTACTTCTGTGGTATGCATGCCATGTAATGTAGAGCTTGGCACATCATGGGCTTATTTTAGACTTCATTCAGTTTACTCTTTTCCTATGGTATGTAAGCCCTGAACTTCTCATGCCTTAATACTTATACAGCAACATCACAATGATGCCAGTCTCTTCCTGTACATGAAACAGTAGCAATACAGCTAGAAATAAGAAATAGAACATTCGGAATTGGCAAGCTGAGATGATAAAGAGAAATTTTGGGCTTCCAAAATAATTTCAAGGACTAGACCACAGAGATTATAATACAGTAGATTTTGGGAACATATTTTTCCTTGTAAGGGAAAAATTTTTATATTTATATTACAGTTGTGAGAACTCTGCCGCATGAAAGCGTAAGTAGTGGTTAGAATATGTGTGTATGTCAGAGAGAGGGAGAAGGACAGAGAGGGGGAGAAGGAGGAGCCAGAATATGGGTGAGAGAAAACACATGATACCTTTTATGTTGAATTTAACATGCAAAACACAAACTTATTAGCAGATGCACAGTGAGGGCTTTATTTAACCTATATAAAATATTTTCATTAATAAAAATTTATTGTTAATAGTTAATAAAAGCAGTCATTTTAGAAATATGGTATTAACATACCAGAAGGTGGATTCTTTCCTACTAAGTAGTTCTGATCTTGAGTATGAGCTTCAATTTCCTCATCTCTACAATGAGACAATAGGACAATAAATTTTATCTTTAATGTACAACTCAAATATGAATGTTACTTTGCTCAGGCGATGAATTTAATATTGTTTTACAATTACGTTATTTGTCTCTCTTTAAAAAGTATTGTTTTACCAAACATGTGCTTTCAGGATAGTATGCAAACTGCTTAGTGAGATTTATGAACATATTCATTGTTTATATAAACTATCTGACACTGTGTCGATGCTGGATATGCTACTGTCATTTGCTCACGCCTGCACTCTTTCTGACTATGGTAAGTTACTTTCTTTGGAATAAAGATATTGCATGCTAAAATTTTTATTCCAGTCAAGCAATGTTATATAACAATTATGAATGTTTTATATTTTTTACCTGAAATATAGTCCCTTGCGTATTGTCCTAGACTGAGACTTGAAATAGAGAAAGTGTAATTGCCCTCAAATTTTCTTTCAAGAGTTAGAAAATTATTTCCTAAGAAATTGACAAATCAGAAAGAAAAAAAGAAACTAAGAATTTTTAAAGGTTTCTAAAACAAGGCCCAGCTGTCTCCTTGGTGAAAATGACCATGATCCAAATTTATAAAGTTCCAATCTGAAGACACGCTAGGAGCAGTGCGACTAATACTAATAAGCACAAGAGAAATCGATCTCCAAAGTGAACACTTTCTAATGTAGCTCCTTAGATGTGAGCATCATCAAATCAGGAATTACATTATTTATTTTCGTATACCAAGTATACAGACAAGCCTTGAATATAAATGTTAATACTTTTTTAATGTTAAATGAATACTTCAAGTTTGCCCTTTGAAATTTTTTATTCATCTTATTGATTATAACCTTACTCTAGTATGCAGATTTACAGAACTAATATGTGATAATTAAGGTTGAATAATTATGGACTTAATAACATTAATAACACTAAAAATTTCTAGTTAAAATTAGCAGTAATAGTTCCAAAATATTGTGTTAATGTTTTATAATGGGAAATATAAATAATTTTTCATATTTCATATTTACTAATTTCTTATGGAAATGTTAACTTTTTCAATTGGGATTTTATAGACTCAGACTTTTCAATCTTTTATATCTCCTTTGAGGTCACAAATTTACATTAGGGATCAGCTAATTTTAATAGTAGTTTTCTTAACTATGGAGATATTTGATGTTGGTTCCATTTTAATTTGAGAAGGACCATTCTGAAACTCTAAACTTAAAAAATAATGAATTTTTAAAAAAGATTTTAAAATAATTTAAAAATTTTTTGACCAATCTCACTTTTATAATAGTGCTTTCAAATTTACCAATGTGTTTCATCTAGCAGAATGTATCCTTATAGTTTATACCTGTCCTCCCACCTTGTTCCTTCTCCCTTCACTTTAAAAAGTATCCGAGAAGTCTGATCATTATTTGTTTCTGCAAATTGACACTATCTTTTTTTTTTTTTGTCTATTTGCTCCCTGAGATTTCATTTTAGACAAATTTCTGTAAGGGTTTGAACATAAAATTATTTTAATATTTTGTTTTATTCTGTATTCATACCTCATTTGAAAAGCTAAATATGCCAAATTTGAAATAATGCTTAAGGTGGGGATTAAGTAATGTGCAATTTTGTAGTAATTGATTGTTATTTTAAAACTATTATAGTGGTTATTTGATTCTTCTTAATCTCTATAGAAATCTAAAAATGTTGTGAACTGTTTTAGAGCCTAGGGTAACAGGGAACTAAATCCTAGAGTTCACTGGAAGTGAATAAAAGTGATGGTGTTTAAAGTGCATCAGTTGTAATTTAAAAGGATTTAGGGATTTGGGATAAGATAATACCTTAATGTTATTGTTCCTAGTAAATTGATCTTAGTAAAATCACTAAGGTATACATAATAGGTATACACCACAAACTATTTAAGTATAAATATATTAATCTTTCAAAATCATTATTTTTTTTTAGTCCGACCAGAGTTTACTGATACTTTGGCAATCAAACAGGGATGGCATCCCATTCTTGAAAAAATATCTGTGGAAAAACCTGTTGCCAACAATACCTATATTACAGAAGGGAGTAATTTTTTTATCATAACGGGACCAAATATGAGTGGGAAATCCACATATTTAAAACAGATTGCACTTTGTCAGATTATGGCCCAGATTGGTAAGTTATGGCTTACTTTATGGTTATCAATTCAGCTCCACATTTAAAATGTTTTATGCCTGATATTTTAGATCCAGGTGTTTAATTAACCCAAGAATAGTTTGGAGTAGATTTTCTTACCTAGAAGTATAGTAATGCCTAGTATGTAGACCGTAATTTTTATGATTTGATATTTATTAAGCTCCATCCAATTTTGGATTTCATTATACTAAATTTTATGGAATACAACAGAATTAGAGACTTCCTTACTATAACTACTAATGTATCAATTATTACTAAACTGAATCATAATTATCAACAACAAACTTGGTTCTGAGAAATGTGAAATAAGTAGGATAAGCTGCTGCCTGTAATAACCCGTATAAGATTTTTCTAAAATTATAACATTAGGTGGATAAACATTTCCCCTACTTAATTTAAGGGGTACCAATAACTTTTATATGGCAACCGATACATTACACACACATGTATTTAAATGGCTGTCACTGGTCTAGCACTGTCATGTATATCTCGATATAGAGGTACGGCTTATCTCTTGTCCCTGAAAACTGAGTTTCCTTGAGGACTATATGAATCAGAGATCAGATAATTGTTCCTAATGTGGTGGTTCTCAACCAGGTATGATTTAGGTTCTCCCCGCCTCCTGGAATTTAGCAATATCTGGAGACATTTTTGGCTATCACACTGAAGAGAATGTAGAGTCCAGGGATGCTCTAAACATCCTACAATGCACAGGACATCTCTTCTCCCCTTCTACCCCCACACCAACACTAGAAAGATTTATGCAGCCCAAGATGTAAGTGCTGTGGTTGAGGGCTACAGCAATAACAATATTAGTGATAACTGCAAATTTACCCTTACTATTGAGAAAGAAAATCAGAGATGAATGAATGATAAATATTTTATTGAGTTTATTGTTTTATTGAAATTAAAAGAACATCTTAGCCAACTTCCCTCCCCTTATAAGAATACAGATTCATATGTGATGTAATCCTACTTCTGTTTGAATAGTTATGAGGAATTCTGTTCTTTAAAAAACACGCTGTCCAATCATTGGACAGCACTAATTGTTACAGCATTCATTATGTTGAATTGAAATTTGACTTTCTATAACTTCAACTCGTCAGTCTAATTTCTACTTTGTATACATCACAGAATAATCTAGTTTTTCCTAATAATAGCCCTTTAGATATTTGAAGAAAATTATTTTACTTTTCTTGTTACTGTCTCTCTCAAAACTCTGCAAAACTTAAAAGTATATATGATTATCTCATATGATCTAATCATAAAGAAAACAGAAGGAAGAACTTGAAAGGCATGAAAATTAAGAACACAGCCTTTGGAACTAGACTTCGTTTGTTTATCTACTTGCTATGTGATCTTAGGCAAATTATTTAACCTCCTTAGTTTTCCTATCTGTAAATGAAAATTAGAACAATGCCTACTTCTAAGAATAGTTGCAAAGACTAAGCGAGATAATGTATATAAAATGATATGAACTTAGGGGAAGGGTGTGAGAAAGACTTTTCAGGAAAGGTGAGAACGTGTTCTAAAGCATAGAAGCAAAAAAAAAAAAAAAAAAAGGCATGGGAGTCCCAGGTAACTATAGGGAGTACAGAGGCTTTGTAGTTTCTTTGCTTTATAAAGCAAAGAGTGGCTGTGAGAAATGGAAGGGTATAAAAATGGAGAGACAGGCAGGAGTCAGATCATGAAGGGCCTTAGGAACTTAACTGAAGAGATTGAACTTTATTCAGATATCTATAGGGAGCTATTGAAATTTAAGCAAGAGAATAGCATGATTGGATTTGACTTTTGGATAGATCATTCTAGTTGATGTATGTTTAAATGAGAGCCAGACTAGCAGCAAAATACCAGACAGGAGGCTTTTGTAATAATCTAGAAAAAAATTGTTGCGAGCCTTTTTGGTGGGGGTAAAAGAGAGGAGAAAATATAAACATACATCATATATACTATATTCTATTCTTGGTCCTTTCACATTTGTTTTTCCATTTAATCTTTCTGGAGTATAAATTATATTTAAGAAATTTCTGTGAGGTGTGATTATTATAATTACTATTGTTATTATTTTCATTATTATTTTTTATTAATATTATCCTGAATTTTACATTCTTTTCCTGTTAGTCCTTATTCCTTGAAGGTAGATCCTATTTTTCATCCATTCTTTTGTTTTAAATCCTGGAATAATCTGGCTTTGTTTTTTTATTCTGATTATTTCACCATTTTGTCTGTATAGAGTTCTGTATACTTGATACTTTTCCCATTCCACTATTTATATATTTTTATCTTCTTTTGAATTCAGAGTGCCTTTTATATGCTATTACATTTAGAAGTATTTGTGTTAATCAGATAGATTTGTTTTCAAAAGATGGGTATTTTAGATTACTTAGCTTGAAAACTTCTCCGGCAGAAACAGTCTTGTGGATGAACATTCACCTTTTTAAAAAATTTAAATGTTTTGCTTTCATTCTGATTGTATGTTATTTCTATAAATTGCTATTAACATATTTCCTGATACATTTTTCTATAATGATTTTATCGACTTTAACTTCATAAGCATTTCCCTCAAATTTTCATACTTTGAATGTTCTTTATTATCTAACTATATTATTTAAAATTTGTATCAAGTTTATAACAAATCTTTCCAATGTACTTGATTATATACTATCTTATTTGAAATTCCAAATAACTTTGTATAATAAATAGGGCAAGTATTCCATTTCATATATGAAGAATATGACAGAGAATTTATTTAAGTGTTGTCCAAGGTTATTCAATAAATAGTATAGCTGAGCCCATGTCTTCTAACTCCATATCCAGTGATCTTTCCACCACATAATTCCTGGATAGGCTAGTAAATAATCCGAGTTGATGGAAAGTGCAAAATATTAGTACCTATATTTTATAAAAGCATTTCAGTTTACTTTGCTCTTATAATTTATAGGATCATATGTTCCAGCAGAATATTCTTCCTTTAGAATTGCTGAACAGATTTTTACAAGAATCAGTACTGATGATGATATCGAAACAAATTCATCAACATTTATGAAGGAAATGAAAGAGGTACCCAAACTAAACTTTTCTTATGTTAAAAACATATTACAAGTGGTTAAAGGGGATCAAATATATGGTAGCTGAAGGAAACTGGATTCTGGGTGGTAATCACACAATAGAATATATAGATGTCAAATTATAATGTATACCTGAAAATTATATAATTATATTAACCAATGTTACCCCAATAAACTTTAAAAAAAAACATATTACATTCCCCACTATTTGGTAATCATCATAAGAAAGTATTTTTAAACTAAATCATGCATACGTGCTTATACTACTCTACAAGAGCCAGAGGGCAGTCAAAGACAGCTTCCTAATTTCTGTCTTACGTGGAAATGGAAGCGACTGTTTTATTGAAAACTACAATTTTAAGGAAAAAGCTAGTGTTATCGAATGATAAAAACATGCTTTTATTATTTTTTATGGGATATATGAAAGATTTCTCATAAAATGACCTGTTCAGGACCATTTTACATAGCATTTGTTATTTCTGTATGTTTTTAAAATAAAAGATCCCTGTGTTAGAAGGCTTTTAAAGCCTTCTGTTTTGTGCTCTTATAGAATTCTCACTTCCTGTAACAAAGTGTGTATCATCACCTATTTCTGATCTGAGCAAATATCAAGTAGGCTTGAAGGAATAAAGGAATTCAGTGTAGCTCTTGGCCTATCTTTAGTAGGTAGGAATTATTGGGGCACTGTACAGTTGGCTAATTTTCTGTAGAGAGAGGGAGAATAAGCTTATCATTTGCCCATAGTATATAAGTATATAATATTATATATATATATATAGAGAGAGAGAGAGAGAGAGGAGAGAGAGAGAGAGAGAGAGAGAGAGAGAGAGAGAGAGAGAGAATGTATTGATTATCTATGGGAGGATATAGCACTATACTAGGTGTTTGAGTTATTTTTAAATAGCCCTAGTTCTCAAGAAGTTTAGTCCTATAGGAAGGTAAAATGGCCAAGAAAGTTATTATTCTGTCATGATATAATAAAGGTAGAATTCCATTTTTTGAGAGAGTGGTTAATAATCTTCAGTGGAAGAGGAGCATATTTCTTAATTAACGTCTTGGTCCTTTTTGGGCATTGATTTAAATTTGTTTCACCAGGAATCAATGAACTTGTATGCTATTTCCAAAATTTTTCTTTCTATCTTTACTGGATTTAGAGAAATTAAAATAAATTTGAGAAATAGTTTTGAATATTTTATGACAATTGATTAGTCATTTTTGGAGATAAAACAACTGTATTTATGCTTTATTTAAACATTTAATTCATTGCTTTATTTCACTGTATCTAAAATTTCAGTATTTTAAGTAATGATTATTTACTCTTTTGTCACATACACATATGCTTATGTCTGTTTATGTACACATCAACTATCTGTTGAAATTATTAGCCAGAGGACTTTAGAAATGTGTTAGTTTCTGCTCAGCTATATTTCTCTATAAAAATATATTTCAGATGAACCAATAGACTGGATTTTTCTTCATTTCTTTCTATGATAGTGACAGCTACTTGGTTATAATAAATAATATTAAATTTATGTTTTTCAGATAGCATATATTCTGCATAATGCTAATGACAAATCACTCATACTAATTGACGAACTTGGCAGAGGTACTAATACAGAAGAAGGTATTGGCATTTGTTATGCTGTTTGTGAATATCTACTGAGCTTAAAGGTATTCAATATTTAAAATATATTAATTTTGAGTCTTTTTTTGATGTATCCTTTATATATTTATCATGATTAGATTTTTACAGACGCCTACAAGTAGCTTTTTAAACAAATTTATATAATGAAGACATACCGTGCATTAATATTTACTTCATTTTTGATGGAAGTAGGAATGGTTAGTTATGGTAGTCATGACGTAGGTAAGGAAAAGAGGAAATCAAGAAATAAAGATAATGTTAAAACTAGTCACTTAGCTTTAATTTAATCAAATCAAATAGCAAAACATGAAGTCATTTTAAATAATTGTCTCCATGTGTAATAACAGTCACTACGCTGTCACAACATGAAGTAAAACTAGGCATCTGAGGTCACTTTATGGGAAATCTATTTAACTTACCTAAGATTTTATTCCGTTAAAGAAAATGTTTGTTCACAAATCAAATATGTAAAACAATGTTTTTGCTCTATTATTAGCTAATTTGTAAAATATATTTTAGATCATCACTCAAAATGTATACAAGGTATAAAAAAACTTAAAAATATTTTCCCATATTTAAAGTACCTTAAAATATCCCTAAGATGAGGTTATTTACCTTAAATGAGAGTCCATAATGATTCATTATGTAGACTGAGAACAATCTTATTTTATACTTAAAGTATACGATGAATAAAAAGTAACATTAATGGATAGCATTAGTCTTTGTAATTCTGAATCTATGTCAGTTGATCAGAATTTCTCATATAAATAAGATGCATGTATTACTTGTTAGGATTAAAAGCTAATTGGTGTCTGTGATGGTTAATTTTATGTCAACTTGAGTGTGTTACAGAGTAGCCAGACATTTGGTCAAAATTGTGAGGGCGTTTCTGAATGAGATTAATATTTGAATTGGTAGAAAGAGTAAAGCAGATTGTCCTAATGTGGATGGGCTTCATTCAATCAATTTTGAATGGGGCCCAGTTGAAGGCCTGAATAGGACAAGGCTGACCGATCTTCCTGGGAATAAGAAGAAATTACTACTGCCTGCCTTCCTTTGAACTGGGTGTCTTTCTGGTCTTCAGACATGAAATAAAACATCTGCCCTTTCTGGGTCTTGAGCCTTTAGACAGGGACTGCCCCATTAGCTCTCCTGAGTCTCTAGCTTGCTGACTGGAGTTTGTGAGCCTCCATATAATTGTATGAGCCAAGTCCTTGAAATCTATCTATCTATCTATCTATCTATCTATCTATCTATCTATCTATCTATCTATCTACCTACCTACCTACCTACCTACCTACTTATCTATCTTTTACATATACACACATATAAGAGATATATATATATTTTCTGTTTTTTGGGAGAATCCTATTTAAGGTATTCTGTAACAGCTGAGAATAATGTTTTTATTAGTACTTTTGACTAGCTGTCTTAATTTGGGTTGCCACAACATAATATCATAGACTGGGTGGCTTATAAACAACAGAAATTTAGTTCTCAATTCTGGAAGCTGGAAGTCCGAGGTCAGGTTTTCAGTGTGGTTGAGTTCTGGTGAGGACACTCCTACATATTGCAGTCTGCTAATTTCTCATTGTATCCCCACATAGCAGAGAGGGTAAGAGAGCTCTCTTGGGGTCTTTTTTTATAAGAACACTAATCCCATTCATGAAGACTCCATCCTCATGACCTAAGCACCTCCCAATGGCCTTACCTCCTAATACAATCCACTGGGGGTTATGATTTCAACATTTGAATTTGGGCAGGAACACAAACATTCAAGCCGTAATAGTATCCTTTTTTACTATAAAGAGTTTAGTAAAAATATAATCATTGCTACTTACTTTTAAAGACCTTAAAGTTAACTACTGTTTTTCTAAGCTAGTATCTTTAGTGCCTAGCACAATCCTTGCAATATATAAGCCCTTGAATAATTATTTGTTATATTGAATTAAATATAGAGGACAATCGGGTAATGGTTAGAGGGAAGGGATGGATTGGGGAGCTGGGAGAAAGAGCTGAAGGGTTAAAGAAGTACAAATTAGTAGTTAATAGATGGTCGTGGGGATGGGGAGCATGGCATAGGGAATGTAGTCAGCATTAATGTAATGGTGAGGTATAGAGCCAGAACAGAGAAAGAACAATCAGGGGGATCATTTTATAAACTATATAAATGTCTAACCAATGTACTGTATACTTGAAACTAATAATGAAATTTTTTTAAAGAGAAAAAAATTAAATAGAGTTTACAAAATACCATAATAGATTAGTTTAAAATATAAATTTTGAGGACATGATTTTATTATGAACATGGTCCCTAGCTTCTGATAGTTTATTGGGTTTCTAAATATTTTCTGTTGCTTTATAAATTTGGTTTGTTTTATACTCTTTTAATTTGCTGAGTAAATAGTTGATATTTTTCATTTTTCTGTCCTATACAAAACTATTCCTTCCCTTGCCACCTCCTTCCACAGTTTGCCAATCAAATATTTTCTTTTTAAAGTCTTAATATTTTAATATTCTACTAATTATCTGTTTAGTTTCTCACTGGTAATATCTTAAAACATAATCAGTTATTCAAATTTCTATCTGCTCTGGTAACTCTGGGCTGGAAACCGTGTGCTGGTCATAGTTACTTGAACTACCTTCATCAAAATTACCTAAAGTACTTAGGGAAATACCGTTTCCTGGGGCCCACGTTACAGCTACTGACAGAATTTGGAGCAGGGGGATAAGCACTGAGAATGTGCATCTTTAAGAAGTTCCCCAGCAGATGACTAAAGTTTGAGAATCATTGTTTTAAGCAATTTTCAGTCTTTTTTTCCATGTAAATATCTAACCCAAATACAATGTAAATATACAAACTTAAAATCTTTTCAGTTTCAAATACCTAAGACAATCCATTGATTCTATTTTTCAAAAACCATTTATATGGAGGGAAGCTACTTTTGAAATCATTTTTAAAAGTTGAGAGAAATGTGATTTTGTTTGTGGATTAGTTCTCTAAGAAATTATATACTGAAACACTACATATTCTCCTAAGAGAAACCGTTTTCTTCACTTTAAATCTGTGAAGAAAAGATTACCTCAGTTAATAGATTTATTTCTGATAAACGTCACCTTTTTCGATATCTTCATACTTTTTATAGGAGTTCATTTTTGGATTTGTTTACTTTCTCACAATGTATCATAAATGACTATGTATAAATATAATAAACATGTCCATTGAATATAAATTTTTAAAACATTTTAAAATTAATCAACCATGTTAACCTCAAAGTTACTAGTTTCATTTCTACATTTATGCCAAGCTACTTGGAAAACTAAATTAAATTTTGTTTAAATAGTTAAAATAGAAAATTTTAGTTCATTTAAAAAGTATTGAAATTTATTATTATATATTTCAGGCATTTACACTGTTTGCTACACATTTTCTGGAACTATGCCATATAGATGTCCTGTATCCTAATGTAGAAAACATGCACTTTGAAGTTCAGCATGTAAAGAACACCTCAAGAAATAAAGAAGCAATCTTATACACCTACAAACTTTCTAAGGGACTCACAGAAGAAAAAAATTATGGTATTATTTAGAGAAATTATATACTGAAACACTACATATTCTCATAAGAGTAATTGTCTTCTCCCCTTTACTTGATTGTCAGCCTGTTACTTTTCCTCATTCTTTTGAGTGCTTATATGCTTGTTTTCTATGTCAAACTTTTATTTTATATGTATTAAGCCTATTTTTAAACTTATATTAGCCAATAGCTATGCAGAATTAAAACACATTAAGGCTCTAGAAGTATTAGTTTCTATCCTTAGAAAAATGTAATTTAGTTTATATTTGTAAGTTATTTAAAATTGAAAACTAATTCCGATATACTCTTTCATTAACAGGGTTCTTTCTCTATGTTCTTCAGAGTCTGGGAATTTGATATTTAAATCTAAAGTCTTAAAATGGGGATGTATTATCACGCCATATGATATTCAGAAACCTGATTAGGTATTTTCTATCCTAATCATTATGTGACATGTGAAATTACATGGTTTTAGAGAACTTTCAATTGACTTACACATATAAAGTTCCAGAAAATATTTTAGCAATGAATGTGACCCTTGTGAAATGTGCTTTTTTTTTTTTTTTTTTGCTGTTTGAAATAGGAAATCAAATGAATAGTTTAATTTGTATCAGATGTTTAGTCTTTATTTACCTCAATTTCATCTGTTAAATAATTTTCCAAATATGTGGGCTTATGAACATTAAACAAATTATCAAATACGAACTGCCTAGTGTAGTGCCTAGCAATTACTAAGCAGTTAGTGGGCTTCTGTTGCCTCTAAAGCAATAAATACATAAACTATTACACAGTAGGAAGCCTGTATGGCATTTATACAATAAAATTAAGCTCTGAGAAAATAAGAATACTAGTTGGTACTTGAATTTGCATGTATATCTCAGAAGATATAGCATTGTATCTTCTGAGAAATTCCTCCCTCATTGACCTGCTGGATAGAGGAACATTCAGTTGTAGGGTTATCTCAGTGTCTAAATATTTTCTTCCCCAGCAAAACCCACATATTCTTTGACCTTGTATTAACTAACTGCATTTGTAGTTGGAATTTCAATGTTACTACTATTATTCTGTTTTCTAATTACCTCCTTTCCTTTTGCTAACCTTTTGTCCTTTTATCTCAGTAATATCTTGAGAGGTAATTGATCTAATTTATCTAACATACATTAGACAGGTAATTAAATCTAATAATTGGTAAGTTGAACTTTGGAAAACTTAATTTTGAGAATTATTCTTTTAAGTAGTTCAGGAATTCCTAAGGAAACTTTAAATCTGTGAAGAAAAGATGAATACTGGTTAAAAGAAACATAACAATACCAGCAATAACAATATTAAAGCCCATTGTTTATAATTTTAGGATTAAAAGCTGCAGAGGTGTCATCACTTCCACCATCAATTGTCTTGGATGCCAAAGAAATTACCACTCAAATTACCAGACAGATTTTGGTAAGAAACTTTTTAATAAGAAGAACTATTTTTGAAATTCAAGAAAATACTTTTAATGTACATACTTATTATATGGCCTTGGATTTAAATATAAAATAATAATTAAAATTAAACAACCCAATTCCTAACTTAAAAAATTCTTCCTCTCAAAACTTTTTTGGTTTGGTCTATTATAACCTTTCCCAGTAAGTCAACTAATAAGATAGGAGACAAAAGTTGAACCATTCAGTTCCTACAGTACTTATTGCTACACTAACTTTATGATGAGAAGATAAATCTACACAACCATTAAAAATAAAAATCACTATGCCAGCATTTTCATATCTTTTTATAGTTTTCAAAGCTCTTTTATCTGTTATCGTATACAAGCCTCATAATTCTTCATGAAGCAGTTAGTCTGTCTTATAAAAGATAAAAAATAAAGGTATTTTTACTCAAAATTTTATAGCCGAGGTTCACCAAGGTTAAGCAGTTTGTTAGGAAGCAGTAGCTCCAATAATGAATTCACATCTGTTGACTCGAAATTTAGAATTTTTTTACATCAGGTTGCTTTATATTGTTTTAAAAATCCAGTGTGTTCAGTGAACTAAGCTAGGAACAGTATGAAAATTTTTTCAGTAGTAATGGTTTCCTTTGTCTTGCACCTTTCTTAACCTGTCTTCAATTTTTATTGCATTCCTTCAGCCTTTTGAGCTCTAGACTGTCTTTATGACTTTACTTGCCTAATTACCTAATGTGAATCCCTTCATCAGTAATGTCGCAGTTCTCTGCTTCTGAAGAACCTTTTGTTGCCTCATTCTTTAGACTTCATGTTCTCAGTTATGGGCAACCTCTTCGGTAGCCTTCTAGGCTTTGACTTTCCCAGTGATGCTCAAAATATACTCAAGACAGGCTAATTTTATCCACTGCAAATACATATATTCTAACTTTAGTGGATAGTTTTACTGGATAGTTTTTTTCTTTCTCTTTTTATTGATCTGTATGGTTTCTTTATAGTAACTCTTTCAAAACATTTCTCCTCCGTCTAAGCCCTTTTGTCTCACTCTACAGAGAATTCACCTGTACTTTTTGAGAGACTTGAGGTCATCTTGATGAGTCCTTGAACCTTTCCCCCTTCAAAACTCTGTTTTGGAATTTTTGCTTTTCACCCATTTCTCTTCTCTCATCTCAGAAGAAGAGATTACATTTCAACCTATTTAAAGTTAACTTTTTTACCTTATTTCCAACACCATTAAGATATTACTACATCAGTTTTCTTCTCTTTGGATCCTTAGTGGAACCACACCCCCCCCAAAACACACACACACATAAACACCCCACTGGCTTTTCTTTTTCTATGAATATGCTTAAATTTTTAACTTTACTTCTCAAACTATATTTCTCGTTACTACTAACTTCTCAAGAGTAGTCTATACTTGCTTCTTCCATTTCCCGCTTGTAAACTGGATCTTATTATCATTATTCAACTGAAAGTTTCCTCTTAAATACCAAGTAATCATAAAATTTTATGGCCTTTTTTCTTCTTTCCTCTTCTTTCTGCGGCATTTGACACTACATTTTTTCCCTTTTCATAATTCTTCCCTGTCTTGGCTACTGCGGAATTGTCCTCTCCTGGATATTTTCATTCTTTTACCTCTTTGATTATCCCTTCTTTCCTTTCTTCACCAGTGTTTTTTTTTTTAATCATTCTACTTACTAAATAGCACTGTTTCTAAGTTATGTCCTTGTTCAAAACTATATTCTTAGTGATCTCATCTTTTCCTTACCTTCTAGTGTTTTTTTTTTTTGAAAAGTTGAACAATTCAGTTCCTACAATGCTTCTTTTTGACCCCATTATGTACCATGCTTTTTAAACTTTATTTTTATTTCTTATTTATTTGTATTTTTAAGTTAAATTTATTGGGGTGACATTGGTTAATAAGATTACATAAGTGTACTAAGCTTTTAATGTGTCTGCTCTAGGCATCTCCTTCATCCAAAATGCCCTCCCTTCTTGGCTCTTCTATCAAGATGCATTCCAAATACTCCATTCTATTCAGGCTTTTCTTGACCCAAGCTGGAATTGAGTTCTTCTTTTGAGCATTTTGTATCTCTCTTATGGGACTTAGAATTATTACCTTAATCTGTAGCTTATAAACATGTTTTTTTTTTTTAATTGTAAGACCGATCTTGAGTTCCATTATCAAGTCAGGTAGACAATTTTGTATCTCCCCTATGTCTAAACAGGAGGTATGGAGCCCAGAATATAGATGCTAGTAGATATTCAGTAACTCTTAGTTAAATAATAAACTAGTAGTCGATCAATGTATTAGATAGATGGGTAAATACTTGATGATCTTAGTCTACCTCATGGAATCGTATTCATTTTTTCTATAGGGAAAGTAGAAAAATATCTGGAATTGCTTGTTACTGAGAAAGAGGTGAAGAGGTTATATTTCCATTAGTGAAGGGAAAACTAAAAATTTCCCTAAACACTTAACATTGAAAATGCTGATTCTCCTATGTAGCTCAGGCAAAGAAGTAAATGAAGAATTTTCCAGCTGTACTCCCAACCCCGAATTACTATTCAAGGACTGAATATCTAGAGGCCTTCCAAAGTATTCGAAGATTTCTGTTTGAAACATTATGTCTTGGGTATCCTTAAGAGTATAGTTTGTTAACAATCTAGGCATAATTTCAATTAGCTATTTATGTCGTTCATTTTTATTTTTATTTTTTAAAAAACTTTTTAGGCAAGGTTGACCTCACAAATTGCAAGGACCTTGTCATTTTACAATCCCTTATTATTTTTATTTATTTATTTTTTATACCTACAGCACCTGGTTTTCCTAGGTGGTCTCCCATCCAAGTACTAACCAAGGCCGACCCTGCTTAGCCTCAAAGATTAGATGGGATCAGGCTCATTCAAGGTGGCATGGCTGTAGACTTATGTTGCTTATTTTTAAATAGCAATTTACTCCTCAGGCAGTATTTTCACTTAGTTTCCAGCAGTTCCTTTATATGAAACTCTCTTAAGGGAAAGCAGTTTATCGATGACCCATTCTTTCCACCAGTTCATCTGTTGGGGAATTAAAACAGAAGATAATAGAGTGGTACTCTTGGGTGACATTTAAAATTATGAATACGTCAAAGCAATGAGCAGTGCTGTTTTCCCATACCTTTTTAATGATAAAGTATTTGTGTGACATAACTAGTGGATTTTCTATTACTTTTTGATATCATGTTGAGATATCTGACCCATTTAGCGGATTTTTTTTCACTGAAAGGTATATTTAAAGGATATAAGGATCTATCATAAATACTCATAAGAACTATTATTTTCCAAAATAATATTTCTTTTATTTCTTCTGGTAGATTCTTTGCTAGTTGGATGGAACTGAGTTATCCAAAGGGATTAGTTAACCCTTGAGTTCTATGTTTCTATTAAAAGAGATAGAAAATTGCCAAAATTTTTATATAAAAATTATAGCAGACATATTTTAACTTTTATCTATATATTTTTTAATACCAGCAAAACCAAAGGAGTACCCCTGAGATGGAAAGACAGAGAGCTGTATACCATCTAGCTACTAGGCTTGTTCAAACTGCTCGAAACTCTCGATTGGATCCAGATACTTTACGAACATATTTAAGTAATCTCAAAAAGAAGTACGAAGCAGACTTTTCCAGGGATGAACAAGTTTCAGGAAAGACTGAAGAATAATAACAATTTATGTCTTGTACTAATGAAATAACATATCTTAATATGAGGAACCTAGAATTCATTTTTTCCAAGAGCGAAAGAAAATATTTGCTAAAATTTATATTTTAGTTGACAATTACATTTAGTAACCTTAGAATTAAGATCTATGTATTCTATATAAGAAAATATTTGTAATAGAACTTAACAATGAGAACTATTTAAAGGACTGAATTTTAGAAATAAGTCGATATAATGTGTTATTTCATTTCTGAGAATTTATGTTATTAAGTCTTAAGTTTATTTACACTTATAAGTTATGGTTCAAAATGTTATAAATACCTTAGTTAAGAAAAAAACAACTTTCTTTGTAAGTCCGGAAATACCGTGAGTTTTTTATACTTTATTCTGAACCAATAATATTCTACGACTTAATAATTTTTTATTTAATACCCCCAAATTCTAATACCGGATACTTCTAAAGTTAGTTAGAATGGTATTGAGAATTTTAAAGTATTCTTTTGGACATTTGGTATAGTTCTAAAGGATGAAAATAAACAAAATAGATATTTTGTAATGAGAGTCACCATCAGTTTTCCAAATATCCATATGTTCCATTTTCCACTCACAAACCTCTTCTCTTTTTCAAGTCTTCATTTTTGGTCATCTTTTTTAGATGAGTAACCAAGGTAGCAGAAAGGTAATATTGATTTGTTTGTTTCAGTTCTTGGTTCACAGGAAACATTTTATATAACATTTTGCTGTACGCATGTGGCTTACATTACCATTTCATATTTTACCCAAAGATCATTCGTTTTTCATAAATGGACAAAAGAAAATGGAAGACCATCAGTTGTTCAGTAACTGTAAAGACTGTTGTCTTCTCAAACACCTTATTGCTATAATTCCATTACAGTAGGTAACATTTATATAATCTCAGCCCAAGACCTAAGATAGAGAAGTTTTTCTCTTCTTGGACAACTAAGTATCTGGTGCTCTGGGTATACATTCAGTAATCTTCAGAATTCTTAGAAATTTAGCCAAAAGAAATATTATTCTTCGTTAGTGCCCTATTTTTCTTAATATATACATATTTTATCATACACATTTATTATTAATATATTTGACTATTAAACTCTCAGCTTCCTTAGTATATATTAGTAGCCTAATATTTTTTTTAAATTATAATTTGAATGACATACTCTTTTAGAAAATTAAACTTAGTATTTACATTCGATATATATTAAATGTCCTTCCTATTAGACTACTTATGTTCCCCATTAGGAAGAGGGTACCACCATATTTGAACTTGACCATTAGTCGCATTTTAATTCAAGCATTTGAAATGAATTGTATTTTATGTGATTATTCCTGAAAGCAGTTAGATAATTTAAGCTTGTGGCAAATTTCTAGAAGGCACTAAGTGGAGAAGAGTGCATGGCAGGATTGATTGGGAGGGCAGGGAAGAAAAGGGAGAAAGCAGTAAAAAGCAGAAGGAGAGCAGGCAGTGGAAGAAAAGCAGGCAAGCAGAGACAGGTTCAAAGTATTAAATATGTTGAATATTATTTCCTCAATTGCATTAACATTTATTTTATTTTTTATTTTATTTTATTCTGTTTTATTTTATTTTAATTATTTTATTTTATTAGTACCTCTTTACATTTCTCTAAAATTATAGATCATTATCTCATAATCCAGCCTTTTAAGATAACTGTCCATAATGTTGTAGCAAATTCCTTTAATTTCCAACTTAAAGCTATTATTTTAGTATGGTCTACCTTTCTCCTCATAGTTGTCTTTTTTCAAGTCTAGGGGAAAGGTATTTGGGAATAGAAGAAAAGGGCAGTGTATCCTCATGCTTATGAAGAAATGCATTTGTTTATTTTAAAATTTACATATAGTGAAATTAATTTTTTTGGCATACAGTTTTGGTTAAATGTGCACATTTATGGATTCATGGAACCACTGCCAGTCAGGACATAGAACTGTTCCATCACCCCCAAATGATTCCTTTAGTATTGTCCTTTTATAATCAAATCTTTAACTCCTAACTTTAACCCAACAATCACTGAGAATGGTTAAGCAGTCCTATATTGTTTTTTTTTTTTTTTTCCCCAGAATGTCTAACAAATGGAATGATATAGCATGTAACCTTTGGAGACTGGCTTCTTTTACTCAGCATAATGCATTTTAGAGTTTATCCATATTGTTATGCTTTTTATTGCTGACTAGTATTCCACTGTTGTATGTACCATGTTTAACCATTCACTCATCGAAGGAAATTTGGATTTCCAGTTTTTGGTGATTATGAATAAAGCTGTTATAAATATTCATGCACAGGTTTTTTGTATGAGTGTTAAATTTTAATTTATCTAGGTTAAATAGCAGTGGGTTAGATCCATCATATTATAAGTGTTACGTTTAACTTCATAAGAAGCTGCTAAACTGTTTTCCAGGGTGGGTACATCATTTCCTATTACCATCAGCCATGCATGAGAGTTCCACTTGTCCCACATGTTCTCTTGTACTTGATATTGTCAGATTTTCTTTTTAAATTTTAACCATTCTAATAGATATGTAGTGAGTAATGCATTTAAAAAAATTTAAAGCTATTCTGATCATTCTTTAGTATACAGTGATTCTTTTTTCTCTTTCCTAAATTATTTTTTTAGTTACTTCTTAGCTTAACCCTTCCAGTAGCACATTTTAAAATCTTCCCTTCAAGCAAAAGTTTTAGAATAGGTCTAACTCTTAAAAACTACAAAAAATATATATAATATTTACTATGGAATGGGTCACATACTAGGTTAGGAGCACAAAAGATGTCTTACCTTGAGGAAGACTTTTCAGGTGTAGTAAACAGAAAAACATATATTGAAGTTGGAATATCATGTGATAAGTACAATAGAGGAAATACTAGGAAGGATAGTGACACAAAAAGTTGTACAATTATTTGTGGGTCAAGGGAGTTTAAAGGATAGTAAAATATATTGGGTATTCTGGAAGGGAATAACATTTTTTTTGTTTTTTAAGGTAAAGTGATAGAATTTATTGAAGCACAGAGTTATAGCTCTCTTGCGAGAGGAAGTACCAGAAAGTGGGATGCCCTGGGAAGAGCATTTTAGATAGAAGGATCAGAATATGTCAAAGCAAAGAGATATGAAACAGTAAGCGGTTTGGCTGGAGTATAGAGCGCATATGAAAAAGTGGCAAAAAGATGAATCTAGGTGCTTTATATCAATTTCTCCTGTAAGACCACTGTAGGGTTTTAAGGTCTGTTCTTAGAGGGTAGGAGAGGGTGATGGTGATAGTAATGGAGGGATAACATGACTAAATTTCCATTCTAGAAAGATCGTCTGGTTGATAACATAAATGATTTGGAAAAGGGTGATTGAAACCATAGTAAATGAGATCAGATTGTTTGAGACTATTTCGACAGTCCAGTAGAGAGTTACTGATTAAAGGTAGGAGCAGTGAGAATAGAACAGATGTATGGAGATGGGGGAAGGAGAGGAGGAGAATACAGAGGGTAGAGTAGCCAGTGGGGGAGAGGAGATATTGATTTGCAATATACTAAAGAAATTTAGTGACTGATTAAACAGATTATTGACATCCAATTTTTTACTGAAGGGAAGGTGTTAAGGGTTGAATTGTTACCTGCCCCCCCCCAAAAAAAGATACTTAAAGTCCTAGCCCCTTGCATCTCAGAATGTGACCTTATCTGGAAATAGGATCGTTTCAAATGTTATTAGTTAAGATGAGGTCATACTAGTCTGGTGAGCCCCTAATCCAACATGACTGGTGTCTTTATAAAAAGATAGCTGTGTGAAGACTGGACTATACACTTATAAGCTAAGGAAAGGCAAAGATTCTTGGAAAACTACCAGAAGATAGAAAATAAAAAAACGAGGAATTTCTCTGCAGATTTCAGAGGGAGAGGAGCTCTGCTAACACATTGATTTTAGACTTCTAGTTTCCAGAACTGTAAGACAATGTATTTCTGTTGTTTTAAGCCATCCAGTTTGTTACTTTGTTATGTCAGCCCTAGCAAACTAGTATAGAAGGGATGAGTTAAATATGATTCTGGGTGGTGATGCCATCAGCCATGTTGAAAAGTAGGGAAGTAGTATGAATTCCAAGAGAAAGAAGTTCTGGAAATTTAGGTACTGCTTCTTGCCCACTCTCCTGCATAGTATGAGCCATGTTTAGTAAAAGTGTTGACTAGACCAAATTTATTAAGCTCTCAGCATTGAAGATATTAAGAGGAGGGTGGAAAAAACGGATGGAAATTAGAGAATAAATATAAAAAGAATTACTGAAATATTTTTCCAGACAAATTACTTCATCTGGATCAACAGTCTATTGTTTCTTTATAAGCTAGACTAAGGGTATTTTAAAAAATATTTTCTTCATATTAACACATTTTCAATTAAAATGTATGTATATGCTACTGTTAAAAATATATTTAAATGCTAATACACTGTATAGTATGAACAATATACTTATTTATGAGGTTAAAATATGCTCAATTATAATCAAATGTAGTTTAATTAAATGTATAAATTTAACCCTGTAATGCATTTGTATCTCAGCGGAAAGAAAATGGAAGGAAAAGGAAAGCAAGTTATCTAGTTATATTGCTATTTTCATTCTGTTCTTTAGACAGTTAAATCAGTTATCTTGTTATTAAAATGAATACCCCTTTCCTATGAATTGTCAAACTTTTGATAGTCCTTCGATTGCAAGTAAACAGTAAAAATGACTACTGTCTAATATAATCTACTAAAATGGATCCTCAGATTTACACAGTGATGAAGTGGGGAACAGATTCTCATGGTCAAGAACTATGATAGCATGACTATGTATAGTGACAGATGTTAACTAGACTTATTGTAATTATTTTGCAATATAGGCAAATATTGAATCATTATGTTATATCCCTAAAACTAATATATGATGATTCTTCCTTATCTGTGGAGGATATGTTTTAAGACCCCCAATGGATGTCTGAAACTGATAGTACCAAACCTTATATATACTATGATTTTTCCTATACATACATACCTTTTCACTTAAATGAAGCACTTTGAAGCTTCTCTTTGGCATATCCGAATTGCCAGCATCAGTAATCTAGCATTTTGGGGTCATTATTAAGTAAAATAAGTGTTAACTTGAACAAAAGCACTGTGACACCATGACCATAGATCTTTTAACTGTGATGGCTACCGCATGACTAATAGGCAGGTAGCATGTACAGCATGGATATGCTGGACAAAGGGATGATTCACATCCCAGATGGGAGCAAGAGAGCACAAACTTTCATGCTACTCAGAGTGACATGCAATTCTTAAACTTACACATTGTTTATTTCTGAGATATTCCATTTAGTATATTTGATCCACAGTTGACTGTGGGTAACTGAAACCATGGAAGGCAAAACTGCAGATAAGGGGAGACTACTGTAATGTCTCATGTCAGTTTACCTCAGTTAGAAGAAAAAGGACTGTAGAGGTCCTGAGATTTTTACCTTAATTGCAGACAAGTAGTTTAGTTTTAGTTCCATGTATCCCCATCCTCCAAGAAATAGAGTGGTTCATGTAGATGTGCATACAGTGGTCTTGTGTTACAGCTGAGGAACCCCAAGCTTGGGAAACTAGTCTTTTATGAGTTTTGAGCAAACCTGCTCAACTTTTTCCCCAGAGGAAGACATTACCTTTATTATGCTAGACATTGACCAAACTTGCCCCTCTGTTCAGAAGATTAGACACTGTCTTCATCTTTCAAAGCTGCTCATTATAAACACATCCTTAAGAAGTTTGTCAAAAATAAGGCAGTTGACTCTGCTTGTAGGACAGATAGAAACATGAAAGATCTATGGAGAATAGTTTTTGAATCCTCATGTTTGTTGCTGCAGCAGTTTGACCACATAATTACATAGAGAAAAGTCTAGTATCCAAGATATCAAGAAGAAAAGAGCTAAAAAACTGTAGAAGAATAAATTCTATTTTTTTTAGTTTATTTCTGTATTATGATATTGGTTAATGAAATCCAGTAAGTTTCAGGTATACAATGTAGTATACCTGAATTCCATTGTGTCTAATTCTATTTTTTTAAAGATAAGTTTCTTTACAACCAAAGAATATACAGATTTAACTGATAATATTTTCATTTTGATATAATGAATCAAAATTATTTCCTTCATTTGCATCAAAATGCATATAATTCGGGGGTGGGTGGAATGAGTGAAAGTGTTCAGAAGGTGCAAGCTTCGAATTATAAAAAAAGTCCTGGGGATGTAATATATAGCATGGTGACTATAGTCAATACCGTATTGTATACTTGAAAGTTGCTAAGAGAGTAGATCTTAAAAGTTTTCATGACAAAAAAATGTAACCGTGTTGATGGTTGAAGGTTGACTAGGTGACTTGTGATCATTTTGCAATATATATATAACATTAAATCATTATATACCTGAAATTAATATAATGTTTATATGTCAATTATATCTCAGTTAAAAAAAATACTACTGGGCTAATATTTAGAGGTATCACATACCAAGGCACCAAAGCTCCATATAACTTAAGGTTAATTATTTTTAAATATAATCCATTTCTGTCATCTTATTCCTAACCTCTACCCTTTAGTTGACTAATTATTCACCTTGTATGATTTGTGACTATGGCTACTACAAAATTATAAATTCTTCTCAAGGGATCACTTTCTAATTTCTCTGAGTATTCCCTACTACCAAACAATATTTTATTTGCAAAAGAACTCAGTAAATAAATATTTGTTAACATGACTACATAATATAAAATATCTAGCTTACAACATAGTAATAATAAGAGTTTCAGAATTCAGAACATTAATATGACCAAAATTTCCACAAGGAACAAGAAACTAAAGCAAAAACAACTTTTAAGAGTACACTAAAAGGGTAAATATAAAATATAAAAATGAAACGCATGTAATTTTTTCTGCTGTATAAAAAGGCAGTAGAGCCATATATTTATTTATAATTGATTCATATAGGGTGTCATGTGAAAATATATTTTCTAATGAAATACTTACTGCAACAAAAATTTGCATGAAGTTAATAGTTTATTAACTTCTAAGCCATACAATGGTGAGCATTCTTAAGGAACTCAGGAAAAACACATGTATTAACTTTCCAAATTCAGGTAGTTCTGTAGGCGAACAGGAATTAGAAGTGAAAATATTCCATTTGGGAGCATATTGTTGGTCAGTAGTTGAGCCCTGATGGTTATTCTGCAAAGATGTAATAGTTCACATGGTTCTTTGTATCTTGTTGAAGGAATGTAGTCCAACCAATTTGAAATAATTGGACGTCTTCCTAAACTTAGCTGCGTCTGAAGAAAAGAAATAATTTTATGATGTCAATCATTGGATTATTTCTAGTTATTAACATTTTAATTTTTTATTTAAATACATAAAATAGGTTTTAAATTTATATGACCCTTATAATATTTTTTTCCAAAGAATTTTTACCTGAGACAAGTATTTTTATTCCCATTTTATTCTTACAACGATATTTAAAGTTTAATATGCTTAAGGACACAAAACATTTCTTAAATATGAATCTGTCTATATTTTTAATTTGAGGCAGATCAAACATGTTTTATCAGCTTATCTTTCTAGAGCAGTGTCGTCAATTTGGATATACACTGGAGTTATCTATGGCAACTTTAAAACATACCAACCTTAAAACATACTGAGGTTTTATGTCAGAAATTCTGTTTCAGTTGGTCCTGGGTAAGGCACAGACAACATAAAGCCTAAAAGTTCCCTCAGGTGATTCCAACCATTCTAGAGTACAACTTTAGAGAAGCCGTAAGAAGATCTGACAGGAGGCCCACCCATATGAAAAGATAACTTTTAAAGTTCCAGTTAAGGTACCCTTTTAACGATTTAATTCTAGAAGCCAAATGTTAGTAGGTTGACTTAGGGGTAAAAGGCACTGCCACATTACAGAGATGTTTCTCTAGTAGAACCTGTACTTTGTAGACTATATAACACTTTCACTTAAATGATATATAAATTTTCCCTATTTATTTAATAATCAACTATTTAAAGACTACCTTGTACATGATCAGACTGAGCTTGGTGCTGGGGATAATTGCTTAAATACACAAAATAGACACAGTCTGTGATGACAGAACTGTGGTATAGAGGAAAGATATAAAAATATATATTTTACAATAAAATAATGCTGCAATAGGGGAAACAACTGAGAAGTTGGAAATTCAAAGTAGGGGCATTTAACATATTCTTTAAAAAAAATTAGTGTTCTTTAAGTCAGTTTCTATGCCATCCTTTGCTATCTTGCTCAATTCTACTTTACTTTAGCTTATTAAACTGCAATTGATTGGAATTCAGCTATCATCTTTTTGCCTCTCAGACAGGTGATTTTGATTAACTCATTGTATCCTAGTCCTTTGCTACTGTGAATTGTACCCTAGGAAAAGCATTCATGGAACTGATCAAGAATTGACATATTCTACAATAATTGTGCAGGACTGACACTGGATGAAGACAAGCAAATTACTGAAGATATAGACATTTAAAATTTTTTTTTGTTATAAAGATTTGTTGCCAAAATAATTTGAGCAATTTACTTTCCTTACACTTGTTCCAGACATGGCTGATTGATATGAACTGTTGAGACTTAAACAAAAAAAGACTCCAGCAGAGTTATATCTCTGAGGAATTTGTTTCTGAAATCACACATTTAAAGTTAAAGGGAACTGTTAGAGTCCTTGATAATTTGGTTTTTGATTTATAGGAGTAGCTTTTTTTTTTTTTTTTCCTTAAGCAGACTTATTTCTTGCTACTAGTAAACATGATACAATTTTATGCTAAAACTTGCAGTTCATTCTGACAGGGTAAACATGCTATCCATATGGTTGATCTTTTTCCTAAACTTAGTTTATTTCAAAAAACTTTTTCAAGGAGAAGCCCTCTTCATTTCTGAGGGATAGATATTTTCAACTTAAGAAGTATTTTAAGCCTTTATATTTTATGCTTAAAATTATTTTGAAATTTTGAACATAAAAATTTGTTTCTTGGTATGTGATTGCATTTGTAGGGAGGAATGTAACTCTCATTTAAAAATATTATATTGGGAAAGAAGTCTGAAAATTTTAATTTGTTGTGTTTTTAAGAGACATAGAAATTCTAATAGTCACCAGTTGTAATAATAGCATACATTTACTTAATAACTTCTAAAATAAACTATAAATTTAGCTTTTGAATTTCATACTTAAAAAAACATAAAAATTTGAAATAAAGTACTAATGTTTAAAAGAATTTGGATTTTGCCTATTTTTAATTTATAAACATATACTCAGTGATTAATTTTTCAGTTGATGTAATCCATAGGTTAAAAATTAACTTTATTCTTGCCTCACAATTTTATATTAAAATTGACCAATACTTGAGCCCAAACCCAAAGAACAATATTTTGCTTACCTCTATTTCCTTGATTGAAATGATCGAAAGCACTCTGGAACATAATACTAAACATGTTTTGGCATCTTCCTGGATGTCTACCAATTCATGATCAACCATTATTCTCACTCTTGAAGGGTAGAGTAGTATTGTTAACACAATGTTGATAGGGTTTTTTTCTCTTTCTAAGATTCCATATTGCAAGAGTATTTTTAAGATATTGGATTGTCTTGTCTGAGCTACATAAAGTAGAGGCGTGATGCCACTTAGTGGGCTTGGGCAGTACACTGGTGTGAAAGTTCTGTGAATCAAACAAACACTCATTGAATATAGAATTAAGAAATGTGGTAAACACTGTCTTACTTGTAATGGGAAAATAATAGTATTATCTTATATATTAAATGTCTTAACTTTTAATGTAACTTTACTTTTATATATAATATATCTTAAAAGAGTTTTCCACTCTGAATCTAGACCAAAATGAAAGTTTAAAAAATAAGAAAACTTCCGCATATTTAAACCACCTTTACACTTTTAAGAACAAAGATTTTCAATGTGTGTAGAGTGTTTAGTATTAGTAATAGCACTTCTGCTTCTCATTTGAGAAATCCATTGTGATTAGAACGAGTATTAGAAAACTGACGTAGCTCTGGAAAATCTAAAATAGAAGAGGAGGAAAGACTTTTTATTTCATTTTATTAATAGAACAGAATTATGTGACCATTTTGATTTCTTTTTTTAATTTTTATTTTTTAATTAGAGTTGACATTCAATGTTGTTTTTATACTAATTTCAGGTGTATAGCATAGTGATAAGACATTTATATAATTTACAAAGTGGTCCCCCAGATTAGTCTAGTATCCACCTGGCACTATTCATAGTTATTACAATATTATTGATTATATTCTTTATGCTGTCCTTCACATCTGCATGACTATATTGTAACTACCAATTTGTACTTTTTAATTCCTTCACCTTTTTCACCCAGCCCCCAACCCCACTTTCATATGGCAGCCATCAGTTTGTTCTTTGTATCTGAGTCTGTTTCTGTTCTGTTTGTTCCTTACTTTGTTCTTTAGATTCCACAAATAAGTGAGGTCATATGGTATTTGTCTTTCTCTGACTTATTTCACTTATTATAAGACACTCTAGTTTCATCCATTTTGTTACAAATGGTAAGAATTTATTTTTTTATGTCTGAGTAATATACCATGATATGTATGTACCACTTCTTTATCCAATTGTCTGTTGATGGCTTCTTAGGTTGCTTCCATATCTTGGCTATTGTAAATAGTGCTGCAGTGAACATAGGGGTTCATATATCTTTTCAATTTAGTGTTTTGGATTTTTTCAAATAAATACCCAGGAGTTGCTAGGTCATAAGGTAGTTCTAGTTTTAATTTTTGAGGAACCTCCAAACTGTTTTCCATAGTGGCTGTACCAATTTATAATTCCACCAACAAGGCACAAGGCTTCCCTTTTCTTCACATCCTTGCCAATGTTTGTTGTTTTTTGATTTATTGATGATAGCCATTCTGACAAATGTGAGGCGATATCTCATTGTGGATTTAATTTTCATTTCTCTGATGATTAGTGATGTTGAGCATCTTTTCATATGTCTGTCGGCCATCTGCATATCCGCTTTGGACACATGTCTATTTCTCCATTTTTTAAATTGGATTATTTTTGAGGGAGTGTTGAATTGTATGTTTTTTTAAAAAATAAAATTTGGATATTAATCCCTTATCAGATGTACATTTTGATACCTTTTGGTTGTTTTTGTTGTTCTTAATCATATATCAGATGTGAGGTTGAACTGAGTGTGAAAATTGGACAAAAAGGAATAAGTGCAAATACCTTAATTTTATTTTTATCACTTTAATAAAATCATAATAGGTATCTGTAGGTTTAAGAAATGTAAGTTATAATGAAGGCCATATCAGGTCCCTCAAGGGCAGAATTTTCTTTCTTCAGTAAAGTTTAAAGTCCTTTGAAATCTTGATTTTCGTGGAGTGCTACATGATGGCTAGACTTGAAAATTTCTCTTCCCTTATAACAGAAATGAAAGTTTTTTTCTAATTTTATATAGTTCTTGCAATTGTTTTATTTAATAGATATCTATACTTGCTGTTGAATTACTCTTTTAGACAGGACATGGTAGAACCAACCATTGGTGATTTTATATTATCGAGCCTTGATTTGGCCAAGAAAATAGGGCTTTTAGGATTAAAGAAAGGGAAATTATATTCATGATTCTTGTCTCTGGAATTATCTTGATTAGTCTTAATAAAAATACTAATATATTCTGCAGAAGAGCATAAAAACTATAAATACTGGCTTTAGACAATTATGTAGAGCAAGGAAGCATTATTCAAAAAGAAAAACTTTAAAATTGTATATGTTTAATCGATATTGGAGGCAATATGGTATAATGAACTCTAAAATGACTAAATATTGTGGTTAAACAAACAAACAAAACAAACAGGGTGGTGTAGTACAGAGCAGCATTTAGGAAAAAGTGGGTTTTTGTCATAACTCTGCCTTTGGTGCTACATATATGTCCTTATAAATTCTATATGTAAATATATACACTGTCTCCTAGAATCATCTCCAGATCAATATTTTACTGGACATCTCATTTTTTTTCACAAATATTTCTAACATATCCAAAACTGAACCCCTAAACCTCTGCATTCTCTATTCTGCTTATTTGTATTTACTTTCTCAAACCACTGCTACATCCAACTCTTTCACATTTATTTTATTTGTATATGTTATTCTCCTCCTTGTCTTCAATTCTGGGAAAAGTCTTATTCATTGCATAAGAGTCAAGTCTTCTTTCATTACCTGACCTTTCTCTTACTCCTCGTGGTACTTTGTGCATACCTCCATTAAGCCCTTATCATTTTGGACAACTTACTTACCATCTCTAATCTTTCATTTTCTCACTTGCAAAATAAATGAGTGAGCAAGATAAAAATTTAAGTTTCACAAGAGCAATGATTTTTGTCTGTTCAGTCCACTGTTATATTCCTAAATACCCAGTACAACTTGGCCCATAGTAGCCACTTAAATATGTGTTAATTGATTTTTTTTTTTTTACTATTATCCTAATTGTATATATATCATTTCCTTAAATTTATTCCGTAGCTTTCAGGCCTAACAAGATTTTAGTGAAGTGTAATCACTTAAAGTTTTCAGAAGCACTCTAATTTATTCATCTTGCTAACTCTTAAGAAGATATTTGACTTAAGAGTCTTATAAATATGGGAATTCAGGGGACTTAAGGGACAAAAAAAAAATACCATAAAGTGGCCTTTTTTCAGATTTAGAGATTTTAGTTGATTTAAGCTGTTAACATTGACATACTTTTAGAAGACGTTTTGGACTAAAAATATTGAAAATATATCTAAAACTCAAGCAGGTTTAAAACGAGATTTAAAAGTCTAATCTGTACCCAAATGACGTATGATTAATCCTTGTGTTTAAAGAGCATGTTACCGTAAACCAAAATTTGCTTAATCTGTACTGACAGTTAATTATAACAGTACTTACATGGATGGAATGAGGCAAGCAAAATAGGAATCAGTTTCTAAATGTGAGGTTAATGAACTGAACCCTCTATGTCTTAAAACATGTCATATATGCTTATAAAGTGGGACATAATATTTCCATGTAGACATGCAGAGAATGATTTAGTTTTGTAGCTATAATAATTGCTTCTAAATTTTCCTACTATCTCTCCTCTGGTTTCTAGCTACTAAATTTAATAGATGTTACTCCATAGTAAGTTTGTCTCTGATATTTAATGCAGTTGATTTTCTTGAAACTGTGTTTTCTCTTGACTTAGTGGAACCATTCTCTCCAAGTTATGTATCTACCTAATTTTTTATTGCTTCTCAATGCTCTTTCATTGATTCCTTGTCTTCTGACTTCAACATCTAGTACATATGGCCTTTTGACTAATTTTCATTTGACTAATTGTTCTCAGGCAATTTCACTTATGACCATAACTTCAACTGCTATCTATTTAACGAATATTTATTGAATCTATACTGTATCCCAGCACTGTTTTGAGTGCTTGAGTTATGTGAGTGAACAAAACAAAGATGTCTCTTTTCTTGATTGTAGTGTAGTTCAGGGGTAACAGACAATACAGAATGAACATAGCAAACAAGGAAATTTTATATGTTAGAAGATTTGATAAATGCTGTGGAAAAAAGAAAAAGTAGAGCAGGCTAAGAAATATGGAAGAACTGGAGGGTTCAGTGAGGGCATTTTCTAATTTTAAATAGGATAATAAAAGAGGGAATAACTGAAAGGTGACATTTGGGAAAAGAAAGAGATGAAGAAGTTAGCCATTTGGATATTTAAGCACCCTAAAGTAGGCAAGTGTACCTGGAAGGAGAGTAAAGGAGCCAGTGTGGCTGAAGGAGTGAAAATGGTGGCGATAGTAGGAAATGAGGACAGAGGTAATGGGTTGCCACATAATCTAGAGCATTCTTTTACTTCAAATTGAGTGGAAGAGCCAGTGGAGATTTTTGAGTAGAAAAGCAACACGATCTTACCTTTGTTGAGAGTTCGTTATGGGGTAGAAGGAGAAAAATTCTTTAGCTTGGTACAAAATGATAACAACGGGGATGGTCCTATTCTGTAAATTGTTTAAAGGTAGAACCAACAAATATCCTGACAGGTAAGTTGTGGAATGTAAGAGAAAGAAAGACATCAGGAATGACACTATATATCTAGCCACCTCTACTGCGCATCTCTACCTGGATGTCCATTAGGCAATGCAAACTCACATGTCTCAAACTGACTTAGTAGATCTCTTATAATAATGGTAAGTCTGTGGCATAACCACTGTGGTAGGCTGGATAAAGGCCTCTTAGTGTGGCCCAAGGAATTTTGCAGATGTGATTAAGGTAAGCATCTTGAGAGATAATCCAGGTGGGTCCAATATAATCACAAGAGTACTTATAAGATGTGTCAGCAAATGACAGAAGCATAGCCAGTGAAGAAGGTATGACCCTACAGTGTTGGCTTTCAAGCTGGAAGAAGAGGCCATGAACCAAGGAATTTAGGAAGCCTTTAGAAGCTGACAAAGACAAGGAAACAGATTATCCCCTTCCGGAAGAAACCAGCCCCACTGACATCTTGGTTTTAGCTCTGTAGCCTCAATTAGGACTTCTGACCTTCCAAACGGTAACATAATAAATTTGTATTGTTTTAATCCACTAGGTTTGTGGCAATTTGTTACAGCAGAAACACGAAACTAATACAACTATCAATCAGTCTCAAAATTTAGAAATCTGAAGATTAACTCTCTTCTCTCTGATTTTCCACTTCTAATCACTCACTATGTAGTAGTATCTCTCCTTTCCCCTACTGCTATTGTTTTAAAGTCTTCCTTGTAATTTACCTGGACAGTTGTATCAAAGAGTGGCTAGTGGTTTGGCTCAGGGGGTGAATAATGATGAAGAAAACTTAGTTCTTCCCCCAAAACTACTATAAATACTCATGTAATTTAAGTTAGCACATTGTGCCTGTTGTGCAGACTCAGCTTCAGAAAACTCCTCTAACCACTTCCCCTTTTTCAATGAGAGTGCTTCCCCCAGCCCTTCCTACTTAGAAATTCAGGACCTGCCATTATTGTACCTGGAGAGTTTGAGTAGTCTACCTCTTGCCCTAGCCTCCCTTCCCACAATCCAGTCTTCAAAAGGGAGCTGATAAATCTTTTCATACTGCAAGTCTGACCTTCATTGGGTTGGGCATCACCGATGGTGGAAATTTTAAATTTCTTAATATGGTTTACAAAGTGCCTCAATGTTTTACTTCTAGGCTTCATCTCTCACTACTGCCTGATTTGCATCTCACTCTAGCAACTGCTGGGTTGCCCGTGGTCATTGGGTACCACGTGTTTGTGTCTCCCTTGGCTTTAGTCATCTTCCCTCCCCCCAAATTACATGTCCTTAAGTCAAGACAGAGAAAACTCCCTTTCATCTTTTAAAAATCAATTTAAGACATCAGTTCTTCTAGAGAGCCTTCTCAGATTCCTGCTCCTCTCCAGCCATGTTAAGAATGGCCTCTGTTCTCTCTACCTGTACTTGCTTCTGTTTTTGCACTTACAGTGTAATTATAATTTTTTTGTGGCTCACTTGCTAGTCTGTAAGCTCTCCAGAATGACGAAATACGCCTATTTTGTTTTTGCATCTCCAACAAGTAACACAGTGCCTGGCACTTAGAAAATACTTGATAAATGATTATTATTTTAATTGAATGACATCATATCTAACCACTTAAAGTCTGTCATATAGCATAATTTAGATATTTATTTAAGGCTTGTTGTAAAAATAAATTTAAAGTTCCTTTCCCTCATTAATTCTGTCTTCTCTCCTTCAGGAACATATTTAGATACTTCATTGTTGAAACAGAGAAATTATCAAACTGGAGCTGGAGTGTATATAGGGGAGGGTGAGCAAAGAATGATGCTGCTATTGAAATAATGAACAACAGATAATAGGAAACAAAGTATTCATAATGGTGACATAATAGCTGTGTTCAAATATTTGAGAGGTTTTTATGTAGGAGAGAATAAGTAGGCTCTGTTTACTATAGCCCTGGGGGCAGAGTTGGAGAAATGGATACAGAATCCAGTACACAATGAGGAAGGAGAATATAATAAAACTGTATAAAAACTCACTTTTTCATTTAACACAACCTTAATTGAGCAGTTGCTATGAAGATTCAATGTTGAAGAAGTAAAGATTCCTCCTCACATGGAGCTTACTTTTAGCAAAAGTAGATAGTGAACAAACAAATCAATAGAAAAAAAAAACAGCAGCAAATAAACAATTCACTGCTGTGCAGATTTAAAATAGAATGCTATGGTAGTGACTGAGTGACTTCTTTAGATGGTGTGACCAGGGATGACATTTGTACTGTAATCCCACTGATAAAAAAGAGCTAGTTCTAGGAAGAACTGAGTGAAAAGATTTTCAGGCAAAGAGAAGGCCTTCAGGCTGGAATTAACTTGATGTTCAAGAAACAGAAAGGTCTATGTGGTTGGAATATACTGTCCAAGGAGGATAATGACATGATTGGATTTTTAGCAGACAGGCTAATAAAGGAGGCTGGAGCTGGGGAGAGGTCAGGGCTAGAGGTAAAGATTTGGAAGTCTTTGGCATATACATAATATTTAAAAACATGGGACTGAGCAAAATCTTGAGGGAAAGTGTATAGCCAGGAAAGGGAAGGGATCTTGGGCAAAGAGATGGTTTATTTCAGGAAATAGTTGACTCATTTCCACTAGAGTTGTTCAAACAGAGACCAGAGGAGCAGATGGTTTACAGCGGGTTGCTGCCTGAAAGGAGATTTGCTAATGAATTTTTAGGTTCCTTTTGAATCTAAAATTTTGTGATTCTGAAAGACCAAATGATGCAGTAGTCTATAGAATTGGCCTGTAATGTGTTTTACCATGTGGATACAACTAAATCAAAATTTATTAATTTTAAAACTGTCGCTTAAGACAGTTGTTAGTGGCACTCTATCAGTTTCTCTTTCATTTTTCTTCCTTTCAGTTTTTCACACTTCCCCTCTATTTAATTTTTTTATTCTCTCTTCCTCTGTTTCAGTCCATTTTTCTTTTTAATGGGTCTGCCAGGGATGTACATACTATACTACTTAACCCAGCTAGTGACACTCAGTGTTAGAAGCTGCTGATCTCTGCTATAGTTACCAATATAATGTTCCTTAAAACAACCAAAAATTTTATATATTCATATTCCGGACCACAGCTATCAGTTCTTGTTCTTGGGTGATCATTAAGGAAAACAATCCAGTAGTTCTCTAATACCACACAATCAAGAAGACAGCTCTGCTTCAGGCAGAATCTAAATTGATTCAGTCTTTAACTGATCTTATCTGTCTTGTTTTTCATCACACATATGCTTCCATTATTGTTCCTAGTATAGTGCATCATATGCAGTAAGGGAATAGATAAATACTTTGTTGATGAAAAAATGTGCATCTAAGTAAATTAATACCAAAAACTAAAGAGTAAATTAGAGTTAGTACAAACTAAATAATTTTAGAATCTGCGTTATGGACTCTACAGAAAGGACACATTGGACATTTTATTTTTACAAGATCCTCAGTAGTATTTTTTTGCTAGACTGACATGTTCAGACTATGAAAATTTGGTTCTATAACAGACCGAAGCAGGTATTTGACTTTCATTGTACTCAGTTCTGGGGAATTTGGAGTCAAATTAATGATTATTTAACATATAAAAAGGCAATTATTGTGTTTAATAAATATTACTAAGTGACTTTGTATGTATATTCTGAATTATACTTTGAAAGTCAATTTATATACATACTATAGATATACATTCTCAAGAAGAGATCACGGTATTACACAAAACAATGTCTTTGTCTATTTAGAGAAATAAAAGTTGTCTAACACTGCATTATCTTAAGCGCTAATGTAAGCTTTTAGAACAGAACCACTAGTAATTTACTGGTACATAATAATGCATGTATATATTCATGAATAAATAATGAAGGAGTGAACAAATGTGTGCACATTAAAAAAATAACGAATGACCATTAAAGTCAGTATTCCTTATCCATATTTAGCCACTATGCATATTCATTTTAGAAAAAAGTAGTAGTATAATCTAAAGAGGTGTTTTCTCCTATTATGGTGAAAACATGAGATTGTTACCTCCATATCAGTGCCAGGTTGCAACTTCTGTCTTGAACGTAGTCTTTGGTCTTCTTGAGAAGCAATTCCACAAAGTCAGGATTACCTTTTCTGGCAAAAACCCAGTACAGAATTGTATTCACACATATTTCGGTAAATTCAAGATTAAAATTTAGTTCAAAACGGTATCCTGATTTTTCCACAAATGCAATGTAATCTGTGAGTAGTATGTCAAACCCATCCAAGTCGACATACCTCAGAATTTTTGCCAATGTTCGGTAAATCCTGGGTTCATAACAATGATATCCCCACTGACCCAAAAATTGCAAGGATGGTCTTTTAACAATTTTGTCAACAAGATTGCAGAATATATTGCTTCTTAGACAAGGAGTCTTTTGACATAGTTTAGAAGATTTACTCATTGCTACTTAAGGCGACGCTATAGAAACAAATCATAGGAAGTCATACTGTAATCCTTCAGTTACATATTTTGATAATGTGGTAGACTTTACTCCACAAACAGGAAGTGCCCTTGAAACTGTGGCCAGAAAAAACATCATATGAAATATTACCAGACAGTACTGGGTGACATCACAATACATGGAGGTCTGTCATCAGCATAGGTCAGAAATTTGGGACATTATATGTAACTGGTGACATTTGAGAGAGAGATACTGGATAGAAATGGCCTGTATAAGAGCTAAGATATAATATCCCTAACTTTCCAAGATCTCAGCTCAAGCTACTCTATATATTGTATCAAGTGCTATAAGCATGGTCTATACATTAGATAAAATAATAATAATCAGATTCATTATTCATTTAGGCTATCACAGAAACAAAGAGATAATGATAGCTCAAGTGAGAAAATTAAGTACTGCTGTTCTTATGTTCTCCATGTTCTCACCTAATACTCATAAGATATTTTCCCAGTATTATAGTTTAAGAAATTGAGTCTTAGATAGGTAAAGCAACCTGCCAATAGGCATTCTTTAATTCTCAGAAAAGATGTCATACAATATGAAACAAAATTAGGAAACTGTGTTTTAGAATTTTAAATTTTATGGAGATTATTCTTCTATAAATCAGGAAAGTGTATATACAGTTTGGACATTAAAAGCACTTCAAGCTTGATATGTTATCCTTGCCACAGTAAACAAAAGGTGGGGGAGGGGGGAATTTGGATGTTTTATCCTTAATTTAGTAGTTTATGCTTTAGCTGCCTTTCTGTTAAATTTAACACCTTGGGTGTGAATTTATTAGCAATTATAAAGGCATTTAAATGTTTTCTTTTTTCTTTTGCATATTTGTTCTTTAAATCACATAAATGATGTCTCTTTAGTAAAGAGAAATTATAACTTTGGGTTTGCTATAATATACTTCCACTAATATCGCATTTAATTCTGTGGACCCTAAACTCTCTTTCCCCAGGATAGCATGAAAACAAATTAATAATTGTCATCTTTCTGGAAACCAAGAGTTTGTTGTTTTCCTCTACTTTCTCTCTCTTTTTATTTTCTTCACCTCAAAAATATATTTTAAATTTAACTTTTTATTGCTTTCTCAGTAAAACTATACGTAAAGGTTGTAAAAAATTGAAACATTATAAATCTAGTGAAAATCCTTCCCTGAGATAATCACATTAGCAATTTTATACATAGCCTTTCAAATATTTTCATGCTTATTTATATAGATATATCATTATATATTTTGTTCTTTTTATATAAATGGAATATTATACAAAACTAGTTTATGAGCTGCTTTTTATTTATATAAGAATTTATCATAGGTACCTTTGTATTTCCTATATACTAACAAATTTTTATGTGCTACTTACTATGTACCAAGTGCAACTTAAGTACTTTTACATATTAACTTTTCTAATCCTACAACAACTCTGCCTCACAGATATGGAAGCCGAGATACCAAGCCTGAGTGACTTGCCCAAGATGATGTGTCTAGTATGTGGTTAAGCTGGGATTTGAACCCAGGCAGGATGGTGCCAAAGGCTTCACCTCTGCTCTCTTTGCATCTCCAAAAAGAGGGTGCTACCTTACCATTTCTTTGGCTAGTTTATAAATAGCTCTACAATTATATTTCAAAACCAGAAATAAGCAGATGGAAGACTAATCTTGTTTTTGTAAAGTGTTATTATTAAAGCAATAACAATGTATATCTCTGCATGTTTAAATTTGATCATTTTCCTTTTTCCTTTATAATTTTCTTTATGATTTGAATGTGAGCGTGTATATTTTTGTAATCAGAATAAACAATCAAGTCATTTTCACTTTAAACATAATAACCAGAATATATTAAGTCAAATTTGGTCCTGCTTTAGTTTTTTTTTTAATTATTATCACTAATGTTAAACATCAAAGACATATTCAGTAGACAATCTACTGATTAATAATAATAGCTAAGATATATTCAGTTCTTATATACTTAGATGATATTAGACAAGTGCTTTATATGTATTTTCTCATTTCATTTGCATAATTCTCCATTTTATGGTTGAGGGGCCCGAGAGTTAGACTGGTCATGACACTTGCCAGAGTTCATACATCTAAGTGAGTAGCAGTGATTTGGACAAAGACTGAGTTCACAGTCCAGGTCCTTTGTCTCTGTGCTTTGGTAAAACTGTAACATCTGCTCCAGAATATAGCTTATACATTTCATGCTCATAGAAAGCCCTTAGTAAAATCATCTGAAGTCTAATGACACTGGAAATATGTTAAATAGATTTAGTAAATATCCTTATTTAAAGAAAAATATTCCATATATCATATACAAATAATTGAAAAATCGTGAGTTTAAATACATATCTTAATGTGTTTTTCCATACTTAAGGTTGAATAACATAGGTATAGATTGCATGTTGACCTCTATTGTTTTAAGTATGTCAAAAGCTTATAGGTCCCAAACTGTCTGAAATTTCTGCTTAGTTCTTTTTGGTTAGGGCATTTTCAGGCCTAGATGTTATCTGGAAGGCTTATATGTGAAACCATTATCACTCATTAATCTTTTAAGTAAATTCATTTTCATTAGATGCCTAAGCCTATAATCTAGCTGGGCTCAGCACAGCTACATTTTATTAAGGGAGAAGCATTTCAGGAAAATCCTAAAGCAATGGCTTAAGTATCAGGAATATACAAAGGATATAGCACAACAGTACTAGGCAACTGACAGTGACTGAAGACAACTGAGGCACCAAGGACAAATTTGGCCTGCTAAGCAGTTTCACCAGAGATGAGTTCTGTATGTAAGTCATAGGTGAGGGACGTGTTTGTATAATCTCAGCAAACTGAAGAAAAATGTCAGTAGATAAGAATGACATTTTGATGGATTCGATAGTATGGTTTCCTCATAATTATATAAAATTATTGATAAAAGTTTTATTCTGTAAAGTTTATATTAGCTCTTTTGTCAGGCTTTATCATTCTCGATGCCATTCATCTCTAATATTGATTTACATATTTAAAAGAAGATAAAAGTAAAATCAGAATCAAGAGAAGAGAGAATTCCTCTTTTTTGCAGTATGAGTAGGAACAGTATTTATTTCCAAAAGTAGAATGAAAAGAACATGTATATATTATATGGTGCCTTAAATGTATATATAATAGCTCTGTGTCAGTTTTAAAGGATATCTTAAAAATCAAGGCAAACTTAATTTTTACTCACTATTCATGTATTGAGACAACCCTCCAGAAACACTTAGACTCATAATTCTGACTCCCTCAGAATTTTGGTTTGTACAGAAATACAGTTGATCCGTCTTATCTCTCCCTGATGGCATTCACTCAAATTTCTTTGTTATTAGCTTTTTATTATTAACTTACTTTATATTAGTTTCAGATATATAGTACAGTGGCTAGACATATATGCAATTTAAAAAGTGATTCCCCCCAATTCCTGTAGCACCCATCTGGCACTACTCACAGCCATTACAATAATGTTGATTATATTCCCTATGCTGTACTCTGCATTCCTGTGACAACTTACTTAACTCTTTTTCATCCCTTTACCTTTTTCACCCTGCCCTCCAGTACTGCTCCCGTCTGGCAATCACCAGTTTGTTCTCTGTATCCATGAGTCTGTTTTCATTTAGTTTGTTCTTTTTTTCCTTAGAGTCCACATATAAGTGAAATCATATAGTATTTATCTTTCTCTGTCTGACTTATTTCACTCAACATAATACCCTCTAGGCATTTACTCAAATTTCTAATTCAATTTTTAACCACAATTTTTAACTCAAAATTTTAAGCTAGGCTACTTTGTATGTATGTATATATGTATGTATGTATGTATGTATGTATGTATGTATGTATTTTTATTAAGTTTATTGGGGTAACATTGGTTAACAATTATATAATTTTCAGGCATACATTATAATTTGACATCTGTATTTTCTACTGTGTGTTTACCACCCAAAGTCCAGTTTCCTTCAGCTATCATATATTTGATCCCCTTTACCCACTTCACCCTCCCCCTAAACCTTATATTGGACCCCCTTTAAACATCTACCTACCCTCACCTCCCCCACCCCCTACCCTCTGGTAACCACTAGTCTATAATTCACGTCCATAAGTCTCTGTTTGTCCTGTTCATTTGTTGCTTTTAGGTTTATATCCCACATATAAGTGATATCATGTGATTTTCAACTTTTTCTGTCTGGCTTATTTCAATTAGCATGATTATCTTGAGGTCCATCCATGTTGTCGCTAATGGCAGTATTTCATCCCTTCCAATGGCTGAGTAATATTCTATTGTATATATATACCACAACTTCTTTAGCCAATCATCTATCATAAGACACTTCGATTGCTTCCATGTCCTGGCCACTTGAATAAGAGCTAGGCTATTTTCAGTCAGAGATACTTGGCCAACTTTCATATGAGTTGTCCTTGGGATTGTGTCTATCATTAAGGTAGTCAGCTGTGGCTAGAGGAGACAGACACCACAAAATATTTAGTACAGTGATGCATCACTTAACAACAGGGATACATTCTGAAAAATGCATCAAGTGATTTCATGGTGTAAACATTACAGAGTGCACTTATACAAACCTAGATGGTATAGTCTACTACACACCCTGGGTATATGGCATAGCCTATTGCTCCTAGGCTATCAACCTGTACAGTGTGTTACTGTACTGAATACTGTAGGCAGTTGTAACACAATGATGGATAAACATATCTAAACATAGAAAAGGTGCAGTAAAAATGTAGTATAAATGATAAAAATGATACATCTGTATAGGACACTTACTATGAAAGGAACGTATAGGATTGGAAATTACTTTGGGTGAGTTAGTGGGTGAGTCAGTGAGTGAGTCAAGAATGTATTCCTAGGACATTACTATACACTACTGTAGACTTTATAAACATTGTACATTTAGGCTATACTAAATTTATAAAAAAATATTTTTTCTTTAATAATAAATTATCCTTAGCTTTCTGTAGCTTTTTTACTTTATAAACTTTTAAAACTTTTCAACTCTTGTAATAACACTTAGCTTAAAACACAAACATATTGAATAGCTGTACAAAAATGTTTTTTCATTATATTCTTATTCTATAAGCATTTTTTATATTTAAAAAAATTTTCATTTTCATTTTTATTTTTAATTTTAATTTTTTTACTTTTAAAATGTTTTTGTTAAAAACTAAGACACAGACATATACATTAGCCTAGGCCTACACAGGGCAAGAATTATCAGTATCACTGTTTTGTACCTCTACATGCTTCAGGGACAGTAACACACATGGATGTGTCATCTCGTGATAACAATGCTTTCTTCCGGAATAGCTCCTGAACGACCTGCCTGTGGCTTTTCTTGATGAGGTGTCACTTTTTCAGAAATATGTGCATTGTGGTTTGCTTGCTTTGTTTCTGGTTTTGGATTTTTTTTTTTTTTTTGGTTTTGTTTTGTTTTGTTTTGTTTTTTATTGATTTGCTTGTAGCAGATAATGCACCGAGAACATTCCTCTCTATTAATTAAAACCTTCCAATATTGGGGTCCATTTTTTCAAACTTTTTAAGAAACTTATTGAGGTCTGCAGAAGCTTCTGTTAAACTCTTTGCTATAAATGTTCTTGAGGGTTTTTTCCCTTCTGCAGTTTCCTGTTTTCTTGTCTCTTCTTCAGCTATGTGTTCCTATTCTAGTTCCAACAACTCCTCATTAGTCAATCCCCTAGGAACCACCTCTGGGACCTCCTCATTGTCATCATCATCCACACCCAGGTTAAAGCTGTTTACCATCTCAACTACAGCCTTGAAATTTTTAACCTTTGTGCTATGACCTTATGATAGCTACAACCATCACTAGGTAATGGGAATTTTTTTGCTCCATTATAATCTTATAGAACCACCATCATAAGAGTGCTCTGTTGTTGAAAAAAACATCATTATGAAGCTCATGACTGTATTACAATTAAAAATTTTAAATAAACATTGCAGATGGTTTATATTAAGCATGTTAGAAACACGATTACTTATAGAAGAATAATAAGCACAATTATGAAATTTTTAGCCCTTCAAAACCACAGTGTGATGTCTAATCCTTCTATACTTAAAAATTCATTTCTGGGCTCTCTACTCTGTTCCATTGATCTGCGTGTGTGTGTTTATGCCAGTACAATACTGTTTTTGATTACTATAGCTTTGTAGTATAGTTTGAAGTCAGGGAGCATGATGTCTTTAGATTTGTTCTTCTTCCTCAAGATTACTTTGGATAGCAGGGCTTTTTCTAGTTCCATACATATTTTTTCTATCTGTTTCTGTGAAAAATGGCATTGGAATTTTGATAGGAATTATCAAAATTTCGATAGGAAAAATGGCATTGGAATTTTGATAGGAATTATCAAAATTTTGATAGGAATTATCGTGGGTAATATGGATATTTTAGCAATACTAATTCTTCCAATTTGTGAGCACAGGATATATTTTCATTTATTTGTATCTTCTACCAAAATTTCTTTATCTATTCCTCTACCAATGGACAATTTAGATTGTTTTCACCTCTTGATTATTGGAGATAATACAACAGTGAATATAAGAGTATAAATATCTCTTCAAGATCTTGTTTTCAGTTCTTTTGGATAAATACCAAGAAGTGGGATTACTAGATCACATGATAGCTCTAATTTGAATTGTTTGAGGAACCTCTATAACTGCTTTCAATTATGGTCACACCATTTAATATTCTAACATCTCACAAGAGTTCCAATAATGGCCATTCTAACAGGCATGAGATGATAACTCATTGTGTCGTTTGTTGTGTATATGTGTTCATTTAAAATTTATATCGTAATTATTTGTATAAGTACCACATTACCAATAAAACAGACTCTTTTCTATATAGTTTCTAGTGACTGCTTAAGAAGAAAATTATATCCGTATGAGAAGATAACAAGCATTGTGCTTTATACATTTTTCTCTAGGTCTTGCTTTTGTACATATTAATTATTCATCTAATGTTGACTCATATTTTAGAATTATTTTAAATTTAAAGCAAATAAAGCCTACCTTATTTTGTATTGTTAACAGTTAACTTGTCAGAGATTTTTGTTTCATTATTCTATCTTTTTATTTAATGAAATTCTGGACTCCAAATAGGTGTTTCACGGAAGCAATGAAGGAGTTTTATGTGATTACATTATTACACCCTTTTTTTTTTTCAAACAGCCAGATCATTTTTTTGTTTGTTTGTTTTCACATCTGCTGCATTTTGTTCTCTTTTTTTTTTTCTTCTGGCTTTATTGAGATATAATAGACAACTAGTTGCTCATATTTACATTGTACAATTTAATGAGTTTTTTTAGTTATAGTTGGCATATGATAATATATTAGTTTCAGTTGCACAGCAGTGATTAGAGATCTATATAACTCACAAAGTGATCACCCCACTAAATCTAGTACTCCTCAGCTCCCTTTACATATTTTTATAACATCGTTAACTATTTTCCTTATGCTACACTTTATAACTCCACGTCTATTTTGTAACTATCTATTTGTACTTCTTAATCCCTTTGCCTTTTTCACTGCCCTCCCAACCCCCTTCCCATCTAGCAGTCTTCAAAATATTCTCTTTATCTAATAATTTATTTCTGTTTTTGTTGTTGTTGCTATTTATTTTTTGTTCTTATATTCCACATGTACATGAAATCATGTGATATTTGTTTTTATCAGACTTACTTCATTCAGCACATACCCTCTTGGTCCATCAAGGCAATATCTTTTTTCATCCGCTTCCTTTTGGAATTGTGTGTGTCTTTTAATCTAAAGTGAGTCTCTTGTAGGCAGCATATGTAGGGGTCTTGTTTTCTTATTCATTCAGCCAACCTATCTTTTGGTTGAAGCATTTAATTCTTTTCCACTTGAGGTACTTGTTGATAGGAATGTTATTATTACCATTCTTTATTCATGTTTTTATACATATTTTTTCTTTTTAAAGAAGTCCTTCCAACATTTCCTGTAACACTGGCTTGCTTGGTGGTGATAAATTTCTTTATCTTATTTTTGTCTGGGGAAGCTCTATATCTGTCCTTTGACTCTGAATGATAACTTTGCTGGATAAAGTATTCTTGGATGTAGATCCTAGATTTTCATCACATTAAATATTTTGTGCTAAGCCCTTCTGTCCTGCATAGTTTCTTTAGAGAAATCAGCTGCCAGTTTTATGGCACGCCCATGTAGGTGACTAACTGCTTTTCTCTTGCTACTTTTAAAATTCTCTCTTTGTATTTAACCTTTGGCATTTTGATTATAATGTGTCTTAGTGTGGCCCTCTTTGGGTTATCTTTTCTGAGACCCTCTGAGCCTCCTGGGATTGTATGTCTATTTCTTTCACCAGGAAAGACAAGTCTTCCATCATTATTTCTTCAAAAAGCTCTTCAACTTCTTGTTTTCCTTCAGGTAACCTCTACAACACAGATATTTTTACATGTAATTGCATCCCATAGGCTCCTTAAGTTATTATTATAGTCTTGGCTTCTTTATTTTTACTATTCCAATTGAGTATCCTTGGATTCCCCATCTTCTGTATCAGGGGTTTGATCCTCCTCTTTAGCCACTCTGTTGATTCCCTGTAATATCCTCTTCATCTCAGATAATGTGTTCTTCATTTCTGACTGGTTCCCTTTTATAATTTCCATTTCCATGTGTTTGTGTTTGTGTGTGTATGTGTGTGTGTGTGCGTGTTTAATCTCTTTGTTAAAGTTCTCACTGAGTTCATCTACTCTTCCTTTAAGTTCATTAAGCATCTTTATAGCCAGTGTTTTGAACTCTGTATCTGTTAGATTGCTTGACAGCATTATTCCTGGATCTCTGTTCTGTTTTCTCATATGGTTTCTGCTTCTTTGTCTTCCCTTTTTGACTGCCTTTCTATGTCTCTTTCTATATACTAAGCAAAACTCTTAAGTCTCCTGCCCAGTCTTATTAGCCTGGCTTTGTGTAGTAGGTGTCCAGTGGCACAGTCCTGAGAGGGGTTCAGCCATAGGCCAAGTTTAGCCCCAGCCTGTGCCCCTCTGGGGCCACCTGTTAAGATTCAGCAAGCAATCCACAAATGCTGCACTTATAATTGTCTCAAAAGGCCACACCAGAAACAGGCCAGCTCCACCAGTGTGAGTGTTGAAGTTGTCTCAGCAAGGAGCACAGGACTGGCCAAGGACATAACTGGGTGTGTCTTGGGTGGAATGTTGAGTTGGGGGAGGCAGAGTTTCAGGGAATCCTTTGGGCAGAGCAGCCCCTCTTATCTAGTCTGATGATGTCTCAGCTATGGTGACACCTGCTTCTCCACACTGGGAGGCAAGGTAGGCTCAACAAAGGAGCAATGGGTACCACCAGCACTTCTGCCTGGCAAAGAGCCTTGCCTCCAGCCTTCATTTGGACAACTCGGTGTCCCCCTGTAAGTTCCTGGTGCCCCGGCCCCCCGCAGCACCAACCTGGTGCTGGTGTTCTGAGGGAGCAGGTCCATCACTGTGAAAGTCTGCTTGTGGACATGGCCGTTTTAAGAGGTGTCTGCAGTTGTGGCTGCAGCTGCTGCAGTCTCTGTCCCACTCAGCCACTGGGGACCCATCAGCCTTGTGTCTTAGCCCCCTCCTACCTTCTACTGTTGCAGGGTGATTTCTTATTTCTCCCTCTAGTTGTAGTGCTTCTGTTCATCCAGATCCCAGGGGACTTTGTTTGCTATTTGTTCCATGTTTCTTTCACAACTTTGATTTGTTCACAAGAGGGATGAATAAAGCCTCTATCATCTGTGCCATTTTTTCCTCTCTGTCCTCCATTGTGTTTTTTCTTTCTTGCACTTCCCTTAAAATTGGTGATGCTGAGCATCTTTTCACATACGTGTTGTCCATTTGTATGTCTTCTTTAGATAAATGTCTATTCAAGTCCTTTGCCCATTATAAAATCAGATGTTTATTTTTTTGTAATTGTGTTGTAGGGGTACCCTATATATTTTGGATACTAATTTCTTATCAGATATATAGTTTGCAAATATTTTCTCCATTCTGTATGTGCCTTTTTACTCTGTTGATTGCTTCCTTTGCTGTGCAGAAGCTTTCATTTTGATGTAGTCCCACTTCTTATTTTTGCTTTTGTTGCCTTTGCTTTTAGTGTCATATCCAAGAAATCATTGCCAAGAACAATGTTTTGGAGATTTTCTCCTACATTTTTCCTCTAGGAGTTTTATAGCTTCAGGTCTTCCATTTAAATCTCCGATCTGTTATGAGGTGAATTTTGTGTATGGTGTAAGATAAGGGCCCATTTTCTTTTTTTGCATGTGCATATCCAGTTTTCTTAACGCCATTTGTGGAAGAGACTTAACTTTTATCCATTGTGTAATCATAGCACATTTGTTGATATCATTGAACCATATATGTGTGGATTTATTTCTGGGCTCTCTATTCTGTTTCATTGGTCTATATATTTGTGTTTATGCCAGTACTACACTGTTTTGATTGCTGTAGCATTATACTATGTTTTGAAGTCAGGGTGTGTTAGGCCTCCAGATCTGTTCTTTCTTAAGATTTTTTTTTGGTTCCACATGAATTTTAGGATTGATTTTTTATATTTATATAAAAAATGGTATTGGTATTTTGATAGGGATTACACTGAATCTATATATTGCTTCTGTTAATGTGAAAATTTTAACAATATTAGGTCTTCTAATTTATTAATATGGAATTTCTTTTAATTTAATTGTATTATTTTAAATTTCTTTCAGCAATGTTTTATAGTTGCCAATGTACAAATTTTTTGCCTCCTTGGTTAAGTTTATTTCTAAGTATTTTATTTTTTTAATGCTATTTTGAATGAGATTTTCTTAATTTCTTCTTGGATTATTCATTATTAATACACAAAAACACAACTGATTTTTGTATGTTGATTTCGTATCCTGCAACTTTACTAAATTTGTTTATTCTAACTTTTTGTGTAATCTTTAGGATTTTCTATGTGTAAAATCATGTCATCTATAATCAGAGATAATTTTACTTCTTCCTTTACAATTTTGATACCTTTTGTTATTTCTTTTTCTCTTCTAATATCTCTAGCTAGGACCACAATATTATTTATGTTGAATTGGTGGCAAGAGCAGACTTTCTTGCCTTGTTCTGGGTCTTAGAAGAAAAGCTTTTAGCTTTTTTACCATTGAGTTTGATGCTAACTGTGGACTTGTCATTTTTGGTCTTTATTATTATGTTAAGGTAATTTCCTCTTTTTCTTAGTTTGTTTAGTGTTTTATTATTTTTTTTATCATGAGAGGGTATTGAATTTTGTTATATACTTTTTCTTCATCTATTGAGATGATCATGTCATTTCTCCTCATTTGTTCTGTTAATGTGGTGAATGACATTGATTTTTATATTTTGTTCTATCTTTGCATCTCAGTGATAAATCACACTTGATCATGGTGTTTAATCCTTTTAGTATGCTGTTATTAGATTTAGTTTGCTAGTATTTTGCTGAGAATTTTTGTATCTATATTCATCAGGGATATTGCCCTGTGGTTTTATTTTCTGGTCTTTATTTTGCTTTAGTATCAGAGTAATGCTGGCTTCATAAATAAGATTGGAAGTGTGCCCTCTGAGACAAACCAGACAGAAACCAGTCCTTCAGGCAACCCCCCTGAAAAGCCAAAATGTTGGATACATGCCCTAACTTTTCCTTCCACCAAGACAAAAAGAGAGTTGGGAGTTTCTTCCTAGGCATGCTGGGCCAAGAGGAGAGGCTCTGGAGAATAAGGTCATGGATTTTCCTGTTGGCTTTAATATAGCTGATTTCATACTTGCCTGTGGTGCAGGGGCCCCTTACCTGGTTTCTGGATTTCTCACTAAGGGCATTGTTGTGTGTATTGTTGTTAATTTGGTTTCTAAGTATGAAAGGGAGAGTCTGGTGCTTCCTAGTATATACCATCTTGCTGACAGTCCTGCTTCTTTGTCTTATATCAAGCACTTATTATAATAAATCAGCATTTTTGAAAACTCAAACATGAAATTTTTGGGATCTACCTAGCTCTTAACCAATGGTTGAGTGAGAGCTGATATTTAGAAGAGAAAAATCTAAGAGACAAGTTAACGATATATTTCTCTGATATTATTTTTGCATTCTTAGATTATCAGGGATTAAAGTTTTCAGATCTTTTTTTAAGCCACTGTCATGTGACTCCTTTTGATAATAGATATAAACAGTATAATTAGTAATTTTGTATTGAGATATAATTTATGCCATAATATTCCCTCTTTTAAAATGTAATGAATAATATTTTTAGCTCTAGTTTTATAAAAATTAATAAATTTTTAATGGATATTTCTCCTATTATTCTATTCCTTGCCATCCTCTAAAAGAAAAGGGTATAATACTTATAATAATTTAATAAAAGCATTTCTGTAAAAAGTTTAGACAACATCCAAGTTTATTTATTTATTTATTGCAGTGAAACTTAATAATAGAAATATTATCAATTGCCAAGAATTACTTTGGGACTCAAAACATTTTTTATAACCTTTATGCTCCTGTTTCTGTAACACAATTGATTTTAAGTGTTAAAATGTCTCTAAAAATATTATCCGTTTATTTGAATTATTATTTTACCACTCTGTTCTATTTATGAATCTTCAGTTTGAGCATTACATCATTTAGAGAGAGGGATTTGGAATCCAGTAAGTCAAAGAAAGTGTGTAGTTTAAATTTTCATTCTTTAATTCATCATCATTCTCCTTTTGTTTTTAAGTTCATTTTTAACTTTTATAGATATACAGTTGACCCTTGAGGCATGGGTTTTAGGGGCACTGACAACTTCCTCTGCCTCCACTGACCTTGCATGGTTAAAAATCCACATGTAACTTTTGACTCGCTAAAGATTTAACTAATAGCCTACCATTGACTAGAACCATTACCGATAAGATAAAAGTTGATTGACAAATAGTTTGTATGTTATATGTATTATATACTGTATTCTTATAACAAAGTAAACTAGAGAAAAGAAAATATTAAGAAAATTATACAAAAGATAAAATTCATTTATAATATTTATTGAAAAAAGTCTACATGTAAGTGGACCCATGCAATTTAAACCCAAGTTGTTCAAAGGTTAACTGTATTTCTCATTTAACTGACAATAGTCCTATCTATCAAAATCACAAACAAGAAGTGAAAAAAGATCTCTGAGTATCAAAGGAAAAAAAAAAGAGCCAGTTACAAAGTTGATATACTTTAAAATAGTGGAAGGGCAGATAACTTATTACACATAATTTTAAGACTAATGACTTAACAAACTTGGTCATTTGCTGTTGTGAGATAACTGTCATGATTTATTTCCAGGGGTTTTTTTGGGGGGGGGGAGGGGAGGATGGTGGGAAACATGTTAATCATGAGAGAGATAGTAGGTGGAACCAGGTAAGTGCCACTGGACAGTTCTGCTTACACAGGTGGAGCAGATCTAAGCAAGTCTCCAATTATTAGGAAGGTTTGGATTGTTTGTCACAAAGAAAAGCACAATAATCTTATACCTTGAGGTTATTTTATACTGTATAATAATTGACACTAATATTTATGGATATAATTATATTGCCTGGGCTCTTTGGGCAAGTATGTTTGCATATAATTATTTCTTTTATACCATATAACTTTTGCTGTTTATAAAATTAGCCTCTATCAAAGTAGAAAGGAAAATCACCTGTAATTCCACCACCCAGATATAATAATAAATGTTTTGAATATAATCATATATAATCTTTTAAAAAATTTATATTATACTATATGTATATAGTGTAAGTGTCTGACAGTAAATGTTTTTATTGTAATGTAAGTACCTGGCATTAAGCTTTTGGTTACTGAGGAATCCATTTCAAAGATGACCATTCCAAATAAACTTATTGCCAGCTTTATGACACAGCTACTAGCCAAATATCTAAATAAAAAACTAGGCTGCCTCCACCCATGAAGTTCCACTTTCAGAAAACCCCAGTTGACCTAGATAACTGACCACTTGAGGACCTTTCTCTTTTCTCTTCCCTCACCGTAATTTCTGCTCTTAGGTTTTAAATCTGCCCATAAAGAGTAAACCCTTGAAACCCTAGGCATCAGATCCTTGACCCAATAAAGGCAGAACCCCAGCTCAGCACTTTCTCCCTCTCTACCCTCAACCTCATGTCATATACCCTCCAAGACCTAATGGTTCCCTAATGGTTCTTGCTGAAGTTCATCTTGCAGTCATAATAAGAACTACAACCGTAGGTCCAGTCACACAGCATTCACTCCCATTGGGGGAATGTTTGTGGGGACTCAAACAAGTAGTACAGGCCCAGGTAAGTGCTCTGAGGCATTCCTAGCCAATAGCATTACTATTTATATGCTGAGACCAACGCCAAACAATGTAGTTTTACAAACTATCTTCAAAAATACTTACGACAGTTTTGCCACTTATCTAGATATTTTTCTAGAAGCTGATTTGTGATTGTCATATTGACTTTTTATTGAGGATATACACAATCAATAATTTATTTAATACGTTCCCTATAGTTTAACACTTAGGTAGCTTCTAATAATTAACTACTATAAACAGTGTTATAGTGAACATATTTTTATTAGCTATTTGTACTCTCCGATAACTTCTTCAGGATCAATTCCTAGAAGTAGAATTGCTGTCCTAGAATAGGTGTAATTTTAAAGTTATCCAATTAACTCTTGTATGAGCTTCCTATTGCTGTACAAATTACCATACACTTGGTTTAAAACAACAGAAATGTGTTATTTTATGGTTCTGGAGGTCAGAAGTCCTAAATTGAAAGTGTCAGCAGTGCTGCATTTCCGTGGAGGCTTCTGGAAGAATCTGTTTCTCTGACTTTTCTAGGCTCTAGTAGCCATCTCTGTTCTTTAATTTGTGGCCCCTTCCTCCATCTTCAAAGCCAGCTGTGTAGCTTCTTCAAATCTTTCTTTCTCCTTGATTTTTTTCTCCTCTGTCATTCTATCTCCTCTAACTCACAGATTCTTTCATTTGCATTGCAAATCATTTGAAAGCAATGAAGCAATTGGCTAAAAAATATTGAAAGACTAGAGTAAACATTATTAATGTGAACTTTCTTATTTTTTAACACATGATAAGTGTTATAGAGGCATATGTGAGAAAGAGTTAACTCATACGGTGTCAAGGAAACAAACCTCTTTGAAGAAACAATAAACTGAGATCTCTAAAGAAATAGTGTTACTTAGGAGAAAAGAAGAGGTAGATATTCCAGATTGAAGAAACATCTTATGAAAATGCCCGGAAGCAAAAAAGGAAACTAAAAGAGACCAGTATGGCTGGAGCATAAAAAAGTCCTGCTATTATCTTTCACCAATATTTTGATTTCTCTTTTCATAATAGTATTCCTTTTTCCTATTTTCCTTATTTTGTAATAGCTTCCTAACTGCTAATTTTTCTTTCCTTTGTTATTACCTCTTTAGTTTACTAAAAATATTTAAGGTTATACATTTTTCTTTGAGAGCATCACTTAGATTGCAATCATAATTTTTAATTTGATAAATTCTTGATATTTTCTAACTTGTCTCTATTTGTGGTCTTGGTTTCCTTTTTTGGATTAAGAAATATTTAGCAAATAAGTTAAGGTACTATATGTATTTTAAAGACTTTATGGTGAGAAGATATTACTGGCCTAACTTGGGAATGTTTTGTAGATCTTTAGCTGGCTGTACCTAAAATAGGAGAGATCCTCTTTTTGAAACTATTTTGTCTGAGATGGCTTTACTTGTTTTCACAGAATTTTATTTCTAGACTTCAAAAAGCTTTTGTCTTGTTACCCTTAAATAATCATTTGTTTTGCCAAACAAAATAGTTACTGAACTAATTTTTATCTCTATTTTATTACATTGATTTATACATATACTGATATTATACCAAATTATATGATTATTAGATACCTTAGTAAGGTTTTAGATTTTTTTCAAAGTAAAACTGTCATTATACAAAGGTAAACCTAGTGGATATTATGTACATTAATCACTTTTCCTATGTTAAGTAATACTAAAATTCATTTCCCTTTTTTACTGTAGATGAAAAGAAATGACTTTTGTGACTTTATTATAATTCAATGTGAAGCTAGCTTTAAACTATGTTTAAATGCAACTAAATGTGATGTGCCTGCCTGAAGCAACTGACATTTCAAATTGTGGTTCTTTTCACCTCAAAAGTAAGAAGGTCTGCTCTTTCCTGTAGTTGGAGCTATTTAAATTAAGTTAATTTAAGAGGTCAGAATCCAACTTGTGACTTCTCGGATTCTTTCATTTGCATTACAAATCATTTAAAGGGAATGAAGCAATTGACTAAAAAATATTGAAGAAAGACTAGCGTAAAATATCATTAATGTGAACTTTCTTATTTTTTAACATATGATCATCTAGGCAGAGAAAATGAAAGACATCAGACAAAATAATTTATAATGGCAATCAATAAGATTTTAGAGGAGAGATTAAACTATTCACTAGAACAAACTTTTCCATTACCATCACTGTTACATGATGCTCGAATCACATTATGAATGAAAATTCTTTCATGTTTTCTAGGCCAGGGAGTAAAAGAAGGCTAGTGAGTCTTGGCCATTTGGTCTCAAGTAATCATTCTATTGGTCAGCATCACAGGTGAATAGAGACTTGAAATAGTGCGTGTTACCCAACCTCAACCAAATATAAACATTCTTTAGCTAAACTTAGTTCCAAACCCAATTGTTTTATTTTGCTAAAATAATTTCCGTATTCACATGGCTTTCTTCCCTCAGGGTTTGTGTGTATGTGTCTAAATTTTCATTTTATAAGGAACTCAGTCATTGGATTAGGGTTCCCACCCCCCAATCCAGTGTGACCTAATTTTAATTTGATATATTTGTAAAGACCTTAAGGTCACAATTACAGGTACTGATGTTTAGAATTTGAACATATATACACACACATTTCTTTTTAACTTTTTTAAAAAAATTTATTTTATTATTAGTTTCAAGTATACAGTACATTGGTTAGACATTTTTGTAGTTTATAAAACGACCCTCCTAATTGGTCTTTCTGGCTCTACCCTTAGCCATTACATTAATGCTATCTGCATTCCCTATGCTGTGCTCTCCATCCCTGTAACCATCTATCGACTAATAATCTGTAGTTCTTTAACCCTTCACCCCATTCTCCCAGCCCCCCAACACCCTTTACCTCTGGCCGTCACCAGATTGTCTTCTATATTTGTGAACCTGTTTTTGATTAGTTTGTTCATTTTGTTCCTTAGGTTCCACATATAAGAGAAATCATATGGTATTTATCTTTCTCTGTCTGACTTGTTTCATTCAGCATAATAACCTCTAGGTCCATCCATGTCATTGCAGATGGTAGGAATTCACTTTTTTTAATGGCTAATATTCCATTGTATATATGTGCCACTTTTTTATACAGTCGTCTGTTGATGGGCACTTAGGTTGCTTCCATATCTTGACTATTGTAAATAGTGCTGCAGTGAACATGGGATGGATATCTTTTTGAATTAGTGTTTTGGATTTTTTCAGATAAATATGCAGAAGTGGAATTGCTGGGTCATAAAGTAATTCAATTTTTAATTTTTTGACAAACCTCCAAACTGTTTTCCACAGTGGCTACCAATTTGCAATTCTACCAACAGTGCATGAAGGTTCCCTTTTCTCCACATCCTCACCAGCACTTCTTGTTTTTTGATTTATTAATGATAGCCATTCTGACAGGTGTGAGGTGATATCTCATTGTGGTTTTAATTTGCATTTCTTTGATGATTAGTAACCTTGAACATCTTTTCATATATCTATTGGCTATCTGTATTTCCTCTTTGGAGAAGTATTTGTTCAGGTCTTCTGCCCATTTTTTAATTGGATTGTTTGTTTTTCTCTTGTTGAGTTGTATGAGTTTATATATTTTGGATATTAACCTCTTATCCAGTGTATCATAAGCAAGCCTCTTCCCCCATTCATTTAGTTGTCTTTTTGTTTTGTTGATGGTTTTCTTTGCCATACAAAAACTTTTTAGTTTGATGTAGTCCCATTTGTTTGTTTTTTCTTTTGTTTTCCTTGCCCGAGGAGATATATCCAAAAAGAAATTATTGTTAACATCATCAGACAGTTTACTGCCTATGTTTTCTTCTAGAAGTTTTATGATTTTTGGGTCTTACATTTAAGACTTTAATCCATTTTGAGCTTATTATATATGGTGTAAGAAGGAGGTCTAGTTTCTTTCTTTTTTCTTTTCTTTTTTTGCATATATCTGTCCGGTTTTCCAAGTACCATTTATTGAAGAGACTTTCTTTACCCCATTGTATATTCTTGCCTCCTTTGTCATATATTAAGTGAATGTATAGGCGTGGATTTATTTCTGGGCTCTTTATCCTGTTCCATTGATCAATTGATCAATGTATCTGTTTTTATCCCAGTACCATACTGCTTTGATTACTGTAATATAATACAGTTTGATATCAGGTGGTGTGATATCTCCAATTTTGTTTGTCTTTTTCAAGATTGCCGTGGCTCTTTGGGTATAAACATATATGATTTTAGGGACAAAGCTCGACCCATAATAACACTTACCCTTACCTTTTATTTTTTTAACCCCCCGCCCCCACAAACCTATCTGTTTAAGGAAATTCCTCTCAAATTTGTCCTCTTCTTCTTAGTGACCATGCCTCAAGTATCATTTTCCTCAAGTGTGTCTTCAAACTTCATCTTTTCTGGCTCATTTTCAACATATAAATATATTCAAGTCTCCATCTTAAAAGCAACAACAAATCCTACATATTTCAACCTTGTATTTATTTTTATCTCCTACCTCTTATTTCTGCATCTCTAAAAGTAAATCTTATATTCATATTACACTGTCCCTCTTCAATACACTCTTTATCAACTGTGATTTGGCTTCTGCCCCACCACTGAGACTGTTCTTGTCAAGACAATCCTCCCTTTGTTGTTAAATCAAAGGACAATTCTTAATTCTTTTGTTATAAAACTTAATGCCTCACTGGATTTTTTTATTATTATTATTCTCTTCTTCTTCAGATTACCTCCTTCAAATCAAATCTCTTGATTTCCATGGTATTTTGCTTTCAACATATTTCCTATCTCTGAATACTTAGCCTCTTGGAAGGCTTTTTTTCCTCTACTCACTCTATAAGTGGTGATGTCCCCTCTGATTAGTTTACCTTTCTCTTCTCACTCTGTATAGGCTTTTCTTTGTTAGTCTTATTTCCTTGCATGTCTTCTGTGTCACCTATATGATAGTGACCTCCTAGAATGTCTCCAACCCACATTTCTTCTCCAATCATACATATGCAGCTGGCTGTTTTACATCATCTCTTGTATGTCTCACAAGTACTGCAGATGCAACAAGTTAAAATTATACTCATTAGCTCTTACTCCTGAACTTATTCCTTGTTCTGTATTATTTTTGTTCTTAGTGAGTGGCATCACCCCTAGCCAGTTATCCTAGTGAGAAAACTTAGAGTCTTCTATAACATCTCTGGTTTTCTAATCCCATATCTATTTTTTCTATATATTAAGTCTCTTTGTAATGTCTTCCAAGTTAGCCTTTTTTCCCAACATCACTTGGACTGATTTAGAATAACTCCCCATATTTTCTTTTTGGATTCTTCGATTATTACATCTTGTCCGATCCAAACCATTTTTTTCCACATCGTTGCTGGTTCGATTTTCAAAAATGCAATCTGATGATGTTATTCTACTGAAACTCTCTTTTTGAGCCTCAATCATAGTTTTCAAGATAAATTCTCAAACTGCTATATGTTCTTTGTTTAGTCACATCTCTCCTTTTCATCCCTGTAAACCTCATTCATGCTGAAATATTTTCACCTGCTCGAATGTGCCATGCCACTTTCTCTACATGGAAAATCTTCACTCTTACTCTTTGCCCACTAATCCTTTTTATTTTCTTACATCTCTTAAGGCAGGAAGTCTCCACTGTTCCTCAACTCCTTCACATGATTTGGATTCGGTGCCTCTTAATGAATATTTTATATACTTAGATAGAATCATGTGTTTACTAGTATGCAGCAACATAGATGAGGTCTTATATTTTTTTAGTATCTCCAGAAATTAGCACAGTGTTCATCACATATTATTCACTCAAAAAGTTTTTGAATGAATGAAGTCATGAATAAGGATAAGATTGACTTGGATATAGAGTAATAAGAGAAAGTGACAATTATTGGATCCTTGAGAGAAGACAGACATTTAAGAGGTCAGCAGAGGAAGAGACTAGATAATAGAGACCAAAAGGTGGTCAAAGTTTCTCCAAAAAGAGAATCAGGAGAGGGTGATGAACTTGGTCATACACACCAGTTTGTCTAGAACAGTGCTGAATTATGCCTGCTCTCTGACTCCTGTTCAGTTTAGCGTTGTTTCAGGTTTTTCACTTTTAATGATGTGTTGTTATGAGTAGCTGCATTAAGATAAGCTAAGATATGTTTGAAGAAGTAGTAGGTGTTAAGGTATGCTGCCCTTATTCCTCCAAAGACCAAAGCACTCACTTCTTCAGTTACTTGGAATGGTCAGAAGCTTACAACTCTCAACTGAACTCTTCTACATGCTCAAATATAAAATCTGTTAACTTAATCCTAAGACTTGTCCTCAGACAGAGCCACCTTGTCTTATCCTATAACTGATGTGATCCCATATTGGATTACCATATCTAATAATTGATAATTGTAGGGGTATAAAGGCCTGTGCTCTCCCAATTTTGGACAATTATAAGAGTCATCCCAGCTCCACAGTTCCCTTATGGGGTCAGCCAGGGCCTTTGTTGTGACTACATTGCTGCTTAGTTCTCCCTCTGCCTACTTCTACATCTTTCTTTCTCTCCTTCCTTCTTTCTTTCCCTCCCTCCCTCCCTCTCTCCCTTCTTTCTTTCTTCTTTCTTCCTTTCTTTTCTTTCTTTCTTTCTTTCTTTCTTGCTTTCTTGCTTTCTTGCTTTCTTGCTTTCCTTGCTTTCTCGCTTTCTCGCTTTCTCGCTTTCTCGCTTTCTCGCTTTCTTTCGTCTTCTTTCTAACCTCTACCACATGCTTTGATCCCAAGAACACATTCCTATAAACTTTCTTTGTGACAGTATTGATCTCTGAGTCTGCCTCATGAGGAACCTGACCTGTTACAGTAGGTCTCACTTGTAGCTATTGCCATGGTCTCACCTAGTAGCATATAAGAGGTATGTATAGTTAGATTTCTCACTTTGATACTTGGTGAAATCTAAAAGATGACTAGAGATAACTGGAATCTGTGTCTTAACCCTTCCCAGGTGCAAAAACCAATACCTCCCTCTCAAAGATAGCATAATAGTGCTCACTGATAAAATTATTTCAACATGTAAGTTAATTCTATTTATCTGTAGCCTAGAAAAAAGTAATTCTTTCTTGCCACAGGTAGTGTTAGAAGTATTATTTAACAATGACATCCCTGACGATACCTAATATTGCCATTTGTGATGTGGCTTTTGCTACAACATATGAGATGCTCAAGGCTACCAGACTATTAGTAGGCAGAGTCAGTGGGAGATACAGAAAATTATTAGTTAGGTGTGCGTGAAATATGTGTAGGAAATAGAGCTAGACCATCCTTTCCTAGAGCTCGTAGGCTATATTGAAAGCTCTTTTTAAAATTATTTCGTCATTTATTATATAATAAAATTACTTTTTAATTTGATTAACAGTATTGTGTTTCCTAGTACACTTCTTTAGCAATAACTATCTAAATAAAGGGCATACTTTATTTAATAAAAAATAAGTACAGACTTTCCATTTCTAAAATAAATTGATAATGAACAGAATATGTTGCATGAAATGTCTGTCAATATTACAGTTGACATGGATAGGGGCCATGTCTGGTCACTTGAAAGCTAAGAGACACAAATCTGCTGAAGGAGAAGTATCATTTATTTCAAAAGTTACTAGTTCAAAAATTAGACTGTTTAAATTTGATGATTTTACAAATGTACTTTTAGAATGTGCATTTATACATCACCGTGGAAAGCATGATTTTTTTCATCTAGATAAAATTAATTTTTCTAAAATAATGTGTTCATTTTTTTCAAACTTTTTATGTGTAGATATGAAAAGTGAATAAATAGTATTAGAGACAGATAAGTAAGAAAATATTAAAGAATGTGAACATGTTGGTTTCATTAGCAGAAGGTCACAAATAGTCAAATGTTTACAATGTTAATTAATGTCATTAAATTATTCAAATATAAAATCAGTTTATTTCAATGATGGTTTGATTTTTCATCCAATTCACAGAATCAGAATAAAGTTTGGGGAATTTATTATGTCAACAGTGAAACAGCTAATATTTTGAATGTTATTATACATTTAATAATAAAGTTTCTCACTAAAAATAAAATTATTATTGAGTTTAAGAATACTAATACAAAACAGATTTTATTAAACATGCCTTGCGGTAAAAATAATGTTATTAGTAAATTAAGAAATCTGTAAAAATGACATGTACTAGGAATTGGTTGTGGAACACACGTGATATGCAATTGCATCCAAACAAAGCTCTGATATTCTATCAATCTAAATGGAAGTTTTGGTTGTCAAATGTAAACATAAATATATACACATGACGATTAACTTACAAAGTTGTTATGGTGAAACCTATGTTGAATTATAAAACATACTTCAGAAAATATGTACTTTTTCTCTTTATCCATCACCAGTCAGACTTCAGAAACACTTGAGCCTTTGAAGAACTAATTTGTAAATCAACCTGAGCTACCATAATAGTATTGGACTATTTTTGGAGACAGGTCCTCCAAGTTTTTGTTATATCTATTTAAAATTAGTTGGAGACCTTTAATGAAAGTATTCAATGAACATAGCACCCAACACCTTTAGTTTTTGAAGCTTTTAGAAAGTTTCAATTATTAAATCAAAACTTACACCATGGAAAATGTTGAACTTTATCCTCAGGAACAAGAGAAGTACTAAGTAAATTAAACAAGGGCAGATTATTGCATGAGCTTTGGTTTCCAAGTTCTCTAATTCCACTTTACAAAATTCAACTTGTAGGAACTTTTAGCTGGGCAAATTGATGTTATTTCTATAGTGAATAAAATTTGGAAGGCAGTTTTGCAGCATCTAAATTTGGTGAAACATTGAAAGAATCATAGGCAACTTATCTGACAATTATAGTAGAAGGTACTCTGAATGGTGGCAAAATGATAGTGCTTGTGGAAATATTTGAGCTCAAATATTTATACATGAGCTATTTGTTATGAACAGAGTTCTATCCAAACAGTTTTTTCAAAATTTTAATTCTTTCTAAAAATATAGAAATCACATATATTTGTGTACATGAAAACAAAATTGTATTGTAAATGGCCTTTATTGAGGAGTTTTTAGCTTTATTGAGGTATCATGGATATGCACAAAAGTTTACATTTTAATGTATACAACCTGATGAATTCATACTTATGCATACACATGTGATACTATCACCACAGCCAAAGTACTAAACATAATAACTATCACTTCTAAAAATATCCTTTTATTCTTTTTTTTTGGTAAGAACACTTTACATAATATCTATTCCCTTAATCTACTTTAAAGTACACAATACCATATTGTTAACTACAGGTACTATACTGTACAACAGATTTCTAAAACTTCCTTATGTTGTATAACAGAAACTTTATATTCATTAAAAAGCAATTCCTCACTTTTTTCTTCTCTAAACCTCAACAACCACCATTCTGCTTCTACAAGTTTGACTATTTTAGATACACTGTATAAATGGAATTATATGGTATTTGTCCTTCTGTGTCTGCCTTATTTCATTTAGCATAATGTCCTCTAGGTTCATCCATATTGTCACAAATGACAGGATTATTTTACTTTTTAAGGCTCAATAACATTTCATTGTATGTATGGATCACACTTTCTTTATCCATTCATCGTTGATGGTCATTTGGATTGCTTTGTATCTTGGATACTGTGGTTAATGTTGCAATCAACATGGGGATGCAGATACCTCTTCAAGATCCTCGTTTCAAGCATTTTGGACATATACTCAGAAGTGGTATTACTGGATTAAAACCACAATAAGATATCACCTCATACCTACTAAGATGGCTATTATAAAAAAAAATGTTAAAAAGTGTTGCCGAGGATGTGGAGAAATTGGAACCCTTATCCACTGTTGGTGGGGATGTAGAATGGTCCAGTCACTATGGAATATAGTCTGGAAGTTCATCCAAAAAAAAAAAAATTAAATAGAACTACCCTATAGTGGTTTTTGAACACTGAAATGTAAGAGAGGGACTTGAAATATATTCACATTTTATAATAGTTTCTGAGACATCCGTTGCTGCTACCATGTCATTGATAAGTATTTAGTCATAAATTTTTGTTCAGTAACTGCTCCCCAGAACCCTGAGGGTCTGTAGTTGTGGTTCTAGAGCTATTGCAGAGAGAGGCAGATGCCAACCAGGGTGTGCCTGGGGCCTGCTCCCTCAGGCTTAAACTGAAGCAGCCCACTTCATGTGTTTTACGTGTTGGTTTTGTACAGATATTTCCTTTTGCAAAATAAATGCTGCTCAAAATATTTGAAAACTCCTGGCCTAGTGTTCTCTTAAACTTTAAAGCAAACAAAACAAAACAAAATAAAAAACAAAAACAGTGTCATCAAATATTCTATCATTTATACTATCTACTCTTTTAAAGTAGGCTGTTTTTTATTTCTCTCTTCCTCTCCTCATACTGCCTTTTTAATTTATTTTTATTTTTTATTTTATTTTTTACATACCTAAATGAGGTAGGGTAGAAAGCATTGAAATTACTTTATTAGGGTGGAAAGTTTTTTTTGAAAAAATAGTAGTGTGCATTTTAAAATAGGAATGTAGTGATAATGAAAAGAAAATATGTACTCATGAAAATTGGTATACAGAGACATATGTTTGTATTATACTCTATTTGAAGAAAATGGCAATACTGAAAAGAAAGAACGCAAGCCTTTTATGTTTAAAATTGTGTCAAATCGACTGCCAATAGTGTTTAAAATAAGAGATGACCTCTACATATAGAAATATTTAATCAAGAGAGAAATATAATCAAAATTATATTAAATATTAAAAGGTGACAGGAACTAATGTGATATTATAATAGTTTAGGTCATAACATTTGTAAAAGATCTCTGCTACAAAAATTATACCATAGTCGTAACTTAAATCTCTATGTTAAAGGAAATTTGAAGCAACCAGTATATATTGTGGCATATAAACAAATAGAGTTGTGATTGAAATGATAAACAGTGGTGTCTAGGCCAAGTTTGAAAGGAAGAAAGGTCAGGAAAGGATTGGGCTGAGAAAAATTGGGACTAAATTTCTCCATAGCCAAAGACTAGATGAAAGGAGTCAAGGTATGAGAGATCTGGCAGGATAGTAAGCTATGGTCAGATAGGGCAAGATCCACACTGGAGCCTGGTAGCAGAGTTAAATTTATTGCAATTTAAGACTCCAGCAATTTTATGATAGGGTCATTTTGTGAGTTGTCCATGTTGATGTTGGTATGAAGACTATGAATTGAGGGCCATTAAAGAATGTGAATAAAATTCCAAAATCTTCATTAATAAGAGGAAATGGCAAGGAGGTCTACAGATGATGTCACTGAGGAGGGCTAAAAAGCATTATAGTGGAATGGCTTAAGTTTTAGATAAGAGTGATTTGTCACCATACATATGTATACGTATACATATATATTTATATGTATGTTTATCAGTAAATCTCATTTTACTTATTTTATTTATGTATCAATTCATAAAATACGAAGAGTCAATATGAATTGTACTTGGGGCAAAGCTGTAAGGAAAATAAGGCTGCCTTTTTTGCAAGTTAAACTAATCAAACCAACACATTATGAGTAATACAAAATATCTCTTAGGTCCTTCAAGAAAAATTGCTTTACTTGATTGTTGCTTAATCAGTGATATTGACACATATTTCAAAACTTTTACCAAAATGATATAGTGCAGAAAGATAAAAATAAGCTTTACAGAAACACATGTTAGCAATATGCATTCATTATTTTCGAGAGTGTTGTTAAATCTGAATTACATGAACATTGAGATCTCTAGAGTCTTTCTCTGCTGTGGGGGAGGAACTTTTTATCAGATTTCATCAGACTGTGTCCCTCGCATGAATTCTTTTTTTGCTCTAATTTCATGCTAAGCAATCAATCTTCAAACTACTAATTTTCCTTTCAAGTAGTGAATTCTGATGCAATGCCTGGTTTGAAAATGTGAACTCGTTCCAAGAACAAAGGTAGCTGGGGAAAAGACTGATATACACAGAACATGTGATTTTGTCAACCTGATTATTGAGAACCTTCTCTATAGTGTACGCCCATTTGTATGCACTCATACAGGACATAAACACCTTTATTGCGCCTATTACTGTTTCATTCATTTACTTCTTTCCTAGATTTCCTTATGATTAATCTTTCAATCCTGTTCTTTCCAAGTTCCTAACAATAAAACCAATTTGCCACTGCCTCTGAATCACTATAGATCTGTATGTTTGACAATGTCTTCATCTGGAGCAAGTAGATAATAAATATACTACTCAAAGTTTTTCCTCACTGGGTGAATTTCCATTCATCACTGTTATTTCAGAACATTCTTTGTTGGGCTTGCACTGCTGCAAAAGTTCACCTTTAGTTGGTGCCAACATATAATGAAGAATTGTCTGAAAATCAGACCTGAGTTTTTTCTTCTTCAATTAAGTGGTCATAAGGAACATACCATGAGGACATAGATGTTGTCAAAGGATGATGAGAGCATTGTTCAATATGTGAAATAAAAAGGCAAAGCTGAATTGATGGATTACTTTACTAAGAGAGGGCTTTGCTGGTCAGACACAGTCTCTATGAGTAGAGCTGACTGCTGATCTTATTAAGGGTTTTTTGAAGCATAGAGTTCAGAGGTTGGTGAACTTTTACAGGTATAAATGTACTGACATCATTCGTAGAAGCCTGCTAGCTTTGGTAATATCATCGACTGGAACTCAAAGGTGAATTTATTGGAGTGAATCTATTCCTCATTGGCTAAATTTCAAAAGCAAAGAGTTGTCCTCATTGGCTACATGCTGTCAGGGCTACAGAACAATCAGTCTTTTCCTAAGAGCTTGGGAACATTTTTGTTCTCAATTCCCCTTTTTGGTTCTCATTCAACCAAAGCTGCAGGAGAGACCAATAGACCAACAAAGGATTGTCCCGAGCTTTACCATTGTTGTTGATTCTCCAGATAATTCTTTGTCGTGTGCCACTGTCCTGTACATCGTAGAATGTTTAACAGCATCCCTGGTCTTGACTTATAAAGTTCTCAGTTGTGACAATCAAAATGTCTCCAGACATTGTTAGATATTCTTTGGATTGGGGGACTCACCCCAGGTGAACTACTGACACAGACAAATCCATTACAAACTAGAAAGAAAGGCGCTATCATTGGTTAAATAGTATACTTTTGAATGTTGTCTCTTATTCCTCAACCAAACAGAGAAAGGGGCTGAGCTATTGACAACTCAACTATCATTGATACCAGAATATGGACTTAACAAAGTAATCTTCTTTCACAGATGAACAAGACAAGTTTTGAAGGGAATCCAATGAACATATTGAGTGTTCATCTTTCCATAAATTGATTGCCAGTCAACAGACCTCTACAAGACTAGCTTTGTGGATGTGTGATCTGGGCAGCCCCACAGGACCCCCCATGCTTAGAGGGACCTGACACTTGTTTTAATTTTCTGCTATGGCTATTTGAAATTTTTAATAATTTTTAAACTTTTTCTCTAGGCTCACAAATTATTTAATTGGTTATGAACCTTCATGCATTAGTAGTCAGGACTAACTTGGATTGTATTAGAGACTTATCAGGCCTATATCCCTTCTTTATGCAGTTAACAGAAGCGAGACAATGTAGGACAAAACAAAAACATGAAACAAGATCACTGTATATATAGACAAACAAATGCAAAAAGAAAATCCCCAAACAAACAAACAAATAAAAAAACAAGCAGTGGAAAAATAAGCTGGTGGAGCAACAAAAATGACATATCTTTACAACAAAAAGTTAACTATCTGTTTTCAAAGATGTAGTCCTAATTCCTTTATTCAAATCTGATTACAGATACTAAAATGAGCAAATTCGGCAATAAGAGCTTAATGAAATTAGAGTTCAAATCATTATTGATTTACCTGGCATCAAATGGCAAAACAGTTAGGACATAAGGGGCACAGTGAGTATATTCTTGGCCCAAGGGTTCCCTGGGATGCTGCCAAGTGAGGGTCTTCCAGATGATCCTGAGGTAACTTTCAGTAATGTTAAATGGTAAGGAAGCCATGAATAAAATCTGATTAAAATATGAATTTCTTGCTTACTGTGTGACAGCTATGCTGCTCAGACTCAGTCACTCTGAGTAGAGCCACTGCTGATTTTATATAGAGCTTTATGAGAAGCTTGGAATTCAGGGGTTAATGGACTTTCAGAAGTGTAAATGAGCTGACATAATCTGTAGAAGCATAGTTACTTGAGTGAGATTATTAATTGCTTGGCACTTGAAGGTTTATTGGACTCTGTTCCTGACTAGCTGACTTTGTAAGATCAGAAACGTAGTGATGGCTCCAAGTGATTGGCTGGTTTGCAAAAAATGCTTTCACTGAGGCATATTGCCATTGATCTACTGAACAGGTGTAAAGTGGTTCTGGTGGCTACTTGTTCCTTTCTGCCTGACACTCCCTGATAATCTACTTAGCCATTGCCCCTAGGTCTAAGTCTATTTTCCTAGAAATTGAGTTTTTCCAATTTGACTCTTAGATTTATCATCTCTAATTTGCCTCAAAGCTTTTACCACTTTACACAAATAGGCAACCATTCTTGCAACAAATCCTAATCTACAATCTGCTATAATACAGAAGATAAGATTGTCAAATCAGACTCACATGAATCAGATCTAGCCCATCGTCAAGCTCTATTAATAATTTCAAGTATAGGCAATCAAGAAGCAGGTCTGGGACATGGAGGGTGACTCCTGCTATGTGAAATAACTTCACATGATCTCATGGCTGACGGCTTCTGGGCCAGAAAGTTGCATGTCTCTTATAGGAAGAAAGTACCTAAGAGTCATCCTCAAGTATGTGGTTTTTCTTCGTTGACTTACTCGTATGGAAAATATTTCAGTAAATTCCTAATGATTGAACTATTTTAGCTTTGTGATGATATTTACTATTTCTAAGTGTTTTGGATTTCTCAATTTAAAAAATACGTCTGGATTTATAGTATGCTTGTCTGAGAATGTGACTCATTCAGTTTTTGCTTTTTGAAATGTCTTTAGGTTCTTTTATTGGCCAAAATATAAGCTAGTCTCTTGATCTACTTCCTGACTTTGGTGATATAGCATACTCTTTTAGATTTATATTATTATTTCTGTTCTGTGTTATCGATATTATACAATTTTATTTTTATATGTATTCTCTAAATCATTATTACTTTTGATTTTTTTTATGCTTTACCATAATATTTTCTACAGCTCTTAAGGAAATATATGTTTAATTGGTTCCAATGCTCTCCACAAGTCTTTTTATATGTCCTCAATCTTGATTTATTATAATTTTCCTTAAGTAAGACCCTCAAGTAAACTTTCAAGTAAATATTTTTAGAAAGGTAACTTTAGGAGTATGTATTCTGAATCTTTGTGTAACTTAAAATTCTTTCCCTTCATACACAAACAATTCGGCTATGTAGTAAATAATCTCTCACTCAAAGTTAGTGAATGCTGCCCAGTTGTCTTGTGACATTACTTTTGTGGAAATACTTTAGATCACATTTTTGTTTGTTTTGTGTTTTAGTTTTCTAAATATTTATAGAATTTTTAATTTATCCTTGAAATTTTAAAATGTCATCATATAATGGCTAGATGGTGGTCTTTTTTTCAATAATTTTACTAGGTACCTGGTAAGCTTGTTAGATTTTCAGAAACATGTTAATTAAAAAAAAATGCTATTATTTCTCTGTGAATTTATTTCTGGTCTCTTAATGAAGTCTCTATCACATGTTTCACTTTTTTCCACAATTTTTTTTGTTCTAGGTTTTAAGAATCTTCTTAAGTGTTCTATTCACTTCATTTTTTGTTCATCCAATATGTATTAAGTGCCAACTATTTGTCACTGTACTAGGATTTGGGAATAAAATGTGTTAAACAGATATAGTCTTTTTTGGATCTTCACTTTGGGGAGGGGACGTGTAGAGATGCACAGAAAGAATCCTTCCTTTATGTCATCAAAGATATCATTTTATGCAGGGACACAAAGTGGAATTGTGTCTATCGGGTCTAATTATTTTACAGTATTCTTACCTATTTAATTATACTTCAGGACCACATCTGCATTTTGCTTTATGAAAATTCTTTTTGGGAGATCATAAAGCATCACTATCTTTTCATTACTACTTCATGAAATATTGGTTATAGGCAAATCAGTTACCTCCAGCTAGCTTTAAGCTTTATACCTAAGTGTTCTCTTTCTCCAAAATAATGAGACATTCTTGTATTTTAGTTCTATCACCCAGTGTTCCTGTATGGCTGTTTGATAATTGATATTTTTCATCTCAATGATAAAGCTAAGAACAACTATGATTTGATTTGGCAATTCAATCTGTCTATACTTGTGACTCAATCACAATATGAGAGTCTAGAGAAGAGGATAACTTTCTGAGATAAGTGAGAACTTTAAATATTTGTAGATCTATGACTAACTCTTCTGAGAGTTGATTATAAAGCCTGTATATTATTTAGGCTTCTTGTTTTTTCTTTTCTATTTCTCCGGGTCATATTTTAGAAATACCAATATTTATTGTTTGTCTCAGGAGTATCTAGTAAAAAACAAACTAAAAATCAATATCTTTGGATAGTTTTTTAAAGCTAACTTTGTTTTAAAGATAAAATATTTGGTCAAAAACTATAATGAAATGAAAACCTTCTTTTGTTGTGGAATACTGCTGATACATTTTGTCAGTTCTTGTCATTTCAGTGCATGATCAGTGATAATTAATCATGTGTGTGTATTTCTAATAATTGTCTTGTAAATAAATGAAGGAACAAAACCTTTCTCTCCCTTTCAAAACAAGCAGGAAAGTAAACAAATATACTAGCCAGTAACTAATAAGCATATCTACAGCTCTAGTTAGCTCTATAATAAAATGAAAAAAAAAAATGTTAGAACTTTGTTAATTGTATTAAATTGTTTTAGGTGGCTTGTTTTGTTTTGTTTGTTTGTTTGTTTGTGGTCTGCCTATGTGTGGGTAAGACTGTTGCATTATGGGTATGTATTGAGGTACAAATGACCATTCTTTCAGTTTATTAAAAAGAATTAAACATAAGCTGTGGAGGAAGGTAGACAATAATGGGCCCAAACCACAGATGTTTTAGGCTGTGGTTATTTTACCTCTTGTTCTTGTTTCAGCATTTTATTAAATTTAACTTTTCTGGGAGGCAGCATACAATTTTATGATTCAGAGGGACAAGATGGACTCCTTGTGCTTTCTGCTGTGGTTTCTTAGTTGTGGTTTTAATTGTTAGATCTATATGGGGAAAAATCTTTTAATTCTAAAGGATGAAAAGGCAGTGAGCAATACACAGATGCAAAATGACTGAGGCAGTCGATGCTTTTCACTGAGGGGAGAGCTAGTAAGTTCTTATACACCCATCCAGCAAAGTAAGAAAACCCCATTGGTAAAGAGATACCTAAGAAGCAGCATTCCTTTCCTTATTATGGTTAGTTATTTTTGTCATTTCATACAATAGCCATGATTTATATAAATAGTGTCTGCCTGTATTGGTGGAAAGAGCATTGACTAGGAAAGAGAAAACTTGGGTTTAAACTTAACCTATGATTAATTAAATATATAATTTTGGTTGTCACTTATAAACTCTCTGGGCCTTAGTTTCCTCTTCTATAAAGTTAATGTTATACTACCTAATTTCTAAATTCTTCTCCAGCTATTCTTGAAATCATCTGATAACTAGACCACATGCAGATTTTTACTCCCGTCCTAAAATATGTTTTTAGAGCTATTTAACAATTATGAATCCAATAGAGATTTATACCTTACACTTAATTTTTGGTTTCTTTGAACTTTGGAACAGCTCTCCAACTTCTTCTTTCATGCTGTTTTCATAACAATTATAAAATATCCCACATTATTGATTTGTCTAATTGCTTATGCTGAGACTTAAACTTCTTTATCTTCTTAAATTTTCTGTAATTTAACTTCATTAGATTCAGTATAAATATTTTTGACAAGATTTCTTGATAGGTTCTGCTGAAATATGTTTCACATCATATCAGAAGGTACATTGTATCAGATTGTTCTCCAATTAGTGAGGCAAAATTTGATTCTTGATTATGAGGGCAACTACCATACCACTCTATTTTATCTCTCCAGCTCTTAGATTTTATATTTCTTTGACTTTCAATGTCTTTACCAAGACTTTTTATTACTATGCTCTTGAATTTCCTAAATATGTACATTCATCCAATTGATAGTGGCCAGAAAAGTCTTCTACTCATTTTCATTATTCTCTTTGGATCAAGTACTCCCAGTTGCTTGATGATGTCGAAACTCCTTAACCTGGCAGTACCAAAACACCTTCTATTATACAGTCTCTCAGCAAGACACTTTCTGCTCCAACTAAATTGATTTGATTTTTATCTTCTACATATGATCTTGTCATTCCCACACTTCACCTTCAATATTCTACTGCCTTCCTCCAGAATACCTCTTTTGATTCCTCCTGGCTTATACTTAACACCTTTTATGATTTATCCAACACCACACAAATTATTCTCTTATTCAGTTTTTCTTGCTGATCACATACTTGATTTAAGGCATATACTTTTGTAATTTTCAATGCAATATTTTTTTCTTACTAAAAGTAATAGATTTTCAATACAGGGATTACGTTGACTCGAAGTTATAGTCATTGAAAAAGTTGAAAAAAGTTTTAAATGTGTGATAAACTTGTTTAACGACTTACTTTTTTTGTGTGTGTGTTCATAGACAACATCTATCAGATGAGAAAAATGAGTCAGCGTAGTAATGATGAATGAAAGTATGGCTTTTTATAAAGTCAAGGAAGACACCCTGTGAGACGAAGCTATCATTCAGCAGTGTTGTGAATTTTCTCTTCTAATTTCAGGTAAGATATGATTTTTATGTGGCCTGTATTTCTGGAATTGGGCAATTCATTCCAGATGGAGCTTTTATGACTATGATTTGCTAGGAAATATTGCTGTGCTTTTAGATCATTCATTCACTGATAAACTGAACTGACTTTCCCATGTATTTAACTCAGTTTTCATTGTGACATAATGAGAAAATACCGGATTTGGAGTCAAAAAACCAGGATGTAAGTATTGGCCTTGCCACTTACCTTATATGTGACTTCGAACAGTTCCTTTAACTTCTCTGAACTTCGATTACCTTATCTGCAAATAATAATAATAATAATTTTAAAATCTTATTGTGCCTACTTCATAGGGTTGTTGCAAAAGATAAATTAGATAACATGAAAAATCCTATGTGATTTACAAAGCACCATCCAAATGTAATGGATTATTATTTATATTTTTCAACTTATTAAGGAGATAAATAGCCTCTTTTAGGGAAAATTTCTATCTTCTAACTTAAAATTATGTAATAATTTTTTTTAAACCAGGAAAGACAGATGTGATTGGGTTTTTTTTTAAGGCAATAAGATACGAATTAAAGAGAAAAGAAAGAGAATTAATTTTCCTTTGAATTTCTTTCTAACCATATATTTCACTCATTTTCTCTTATTCCTTCTACATCATGGAATTGTATCTTTTTGGAAATAATATTGTGCTAATTTTTTTAATATCAATCCAGCTCCTAGAGTTAGGGCTCTCTTTATCCAGTTTAACAAACATCTGTATTCTTACATTCTTTTTTCTTTTTAACATTTTTTTCCATTAATCAATCACACAACCAATATTTATGGCATATCTGCTATGTAAAAGTAATTCTTTTGTTATTTATTTAAAATTTAAAAATGTGTGATATCTGTCCTGGATTTTATTTTTCTTGGATAATAAACAGTTTTAATCACCTACTATATGCAAAGTACAGTGGTAATATAGAAATGGCTCAAGAAGTCTTCATATTAGTCTGGGTGGCAGACATAGAAACAATCTGAACACTAAAATTGTGGATATGGAGAGAAGAAATGAAGAATTTACAGAGAGGGGATTATTTGGTCTCAAATGAAGGGAGAGATTATTCAAAATGTACTTTTAATTATATTAGACTCTGATTTTTATTCAGAGGGTATTTAGGAATAGTATTAGGAAACTACTTGGGAAACAAGTTTATTATCTGTTGCTGTATAACAAGTTACCCCAGTATGTAGTGGGAGTCACACACTATTTCTCCTGCCATATTCTGTTGATAAGTGAGTCACTAAGTCTAGCCTTCATATAAGGTAAGGGGAATCTCTATATTGTGAAGGGAGTAGTATTAAAGAATCTGCAGACATGTTTTAAAACTGTCACAGCCTGCTCTCTAGTCAAAAATTATTTACATTCTTCCCACATGCAACATATGCTCAGTCACTGCCAAGATCCCTTTCACAAAGTTGATTCTTTACAGCATCAGCTTAAAGTCTAGGATCATCTATGTTAGATCCAGATGTGAAAGAGGCTACTCTGGTGTTCCTTAAGTATAGTTCCTCAAATATTAACCTGAAGACCTATGAACCAAAGAGACCTAAGAACCAGAGGCAAGTCCTCTGCTCCAAAATACTCAACACAATAGTAGACATAGGATAAGTGCTGCTGATACTTCTAATCAAGGGTGAACACAGGACCTTACAAAAGACACAGGTCCATAGAAATTCCATAATATTGCAGAGCACTGGTTGGCAGTTCCTTGACTGGGAATCAAGGCCTGGGAATAATTCTCCATACCTCTTTGGCTCTGCACCCTAGTTTCTTGGTTTTCCCTCTGAGTCATCCTTCCTTTTTCATGAAGTGCAGCCAATGCTTGTAGTTGAGTAGTCTTATAAGCCTGTGACCTTCCTGTAGAAAGTTAGAAACCCAAAAATTTCTTTTTCATTTTCTACTACAGTGTTCTTTTTAATCGAAGCTAGTGGTATTTCTGCCATATAATTGTCTTTAAAACTCGTGGGTCTCCTATGACTCTTACTGAAGACTCATGCCATTAGACAAATCCACACTTATAAATATTTTTGAGATATGCTCTTCCCTAGTTAGGGTTCTGCTGAGACTGCTGAGAAAAAAAGACCTTAAGTTTCTTAGAAGCCTTATTTTTTAAGTAAAATTTTCCAAGGCACTCACCCCCTATATTTTTCTGAGATCTAATCAAAGGATTTCACAGCTACTCCCTCAGCTTCATCTTTACAATTTTTTTCTGATAAGAGTTCTGAATTTGCTCTCTAACTAAGGACATGTCTTAATTTTAGTTTACCATCTAGAGAAATTGGGAATTTTCAAAACCAGAAAGTCCCAGCTCCTTTATGTTGAACAGTCTTTTTTTTAACTTATCTCTCTTCTCTCACATTAGATTCTAATCAGTCCAAAAAAAAGACAGGTGGCACTATCAGCAATATTCCTAGAAATCACCTTAGCTAGACAATCCAGTTCATTAGTACATTCCTACTTTTCATGTAACTTCAGGTAAGAGTGTCACTAAGATTTCTACCACTCCATAACAAGGATTCCCTGCCCTCCAGTTTCCAATAAATTTTTTCTTACTTTCCTGTAAGACCTCACCAATAGCCTCCTCAAAGGCCATCAAGATTCTTCTACTCTTTCCTCAAAGTCCTATCAGCTTCCTCTCACTTCTTGGTTCCAAAACCTCTCCCACATTTTAGGTTTTTATTACAGCATTATATCATTTTGAGTACTAAAATCACCATTAGTTATCTATTGCCTAATAACAAGTTGCCCAATATGTAGTAACTTAAAATAATAACAAACATTTATTGTCTTCACAATTCTTTGGGTCAGAAATTCAGGAGTGGCTTGATGTTGGGCCAAAGCTACAATCATGTGAGGTCTGACTAGGGCTGGAGAATTTGTTTCTAGGGTAGCTCACTCACGGGATTGGCAAGCTGGTGCTGGTTGCTTGTGGGAAGCTTCATTTTCTTCCAATGTGAGCCTGTCCGTGGGCTGCTTGACCTCCTCTAGAGCAGGCAATCCAAGAAAGCAAGCTGGAAGTAACAATGCCTTTTATGACTTAGTATCAGAAGTCACAAACCATCACTTCTGCCACATTCTATTCATTAGAAGCATGTCACTATGTCCAATGCACACAATCGAAAGGAGGGAAATTAAGCTCCATCTTTTAAATGGAAGAGTGTCAAATAATTTGCAGACATACTTTAAAACCATCACAATCTGAATCCTGCTCTTGACCAGTAACTCCAAAAAGATCATAAGGAAATGAACAATGTGCACACACACACACACACACACACACGCACACGCACACGCACACACACACACAAACGAAGAAGTAATGAAAAGCTGGAGTATGACCCCAAACTTCAATACATAACCCCAAGTTTGGGGAGAAAATTTTAACCAAAGCTAGAGGGGTCTGAATAACATAACGCAAAAGCAGGCCAAAGGGTTTAGGTAGATTTCACTCCAAAGCTAACCACTCTAGTGGGAGAAAAGTACAAATAGCGCCTGTGAAAAAGAGAGAAGAAAGCAGAAAGAGCTGACAGACAAAGCAGATTTTCTTTCATGCCTAGAGTTGCTTGCCGCAGGTTTTTCTAAACAGGATAGTAGCACTAGGGCTGCTTTGGTGTTGGAGGAAAAAAATCTGGAAAAGGGGAGAGATGATGGAGGCTTCTTAGGGCAGCTCATATTCTTATCACTCCAGGCCTGTGAAAGAAAAGAAGGAAGGAACGTTTCCAGGGATGTTTAATTAGCAATGTGACTCTCCCCAAGTAGTAAGTGGTCAATGTAATGTCCTTCAAACTGACCAGATCATAGTAACAGTCTCCCCTTTCAAGATGTAGCAACTTAGGGTTTCTATCTATTAATCTAGTTGACTTAACAACCGTACTCATGGTCATTCTAGAGTGCGATTATGGCTCTCATGAGAGAAAGAATAGCAGCATAGTAGATGTTCTATTTATTCCTTTTGTGACACTCCTTTAGAAATCTTTGCTACTCTAGGAATTGAGAACTAATATAATGTTAATCTAGGCCCAAGTTCCTTTATGAATGTCTCTCAAAATCGCCCCTAGTTTTTGAGATGGATTAAGCTTGGAGATGAGGTTTATCCCATGGCCAACATATGCACTAGGCTGAGATTTCCTTCCTCAATGAAATCCCTCATTCCTGCCATATCAAAAATGTTCAACTGCATTGGCTAATAAAACAGGATTATTAAAACGAGCACCATGTAAAAATGTAACACCAAACAGTTACACAATGCTCCAAACTTATTGCCACTAGATTACATTTTAAAAATTCCTTCTCATTATTCTCTTGCATGGGGCCTATTTTGAGGAACATTTGTCCTGACTCACAGAAGAAATCCTATCCCCAAATCCCCACTAGCCAGTGGCAGTGTTCAAAACAAGCTTCAGGTAGCACATTTGAGATGCCAGAATACAATAGGCAACAGTTTAACCATCAAGTTTAATCAGCAGCTTTTCTTGTGTATTACAGGAAATGCCAACTTCCCAACTGGGGTCAAGAGGAAGCCCTGCTGCCCACAGATCCTCTGAGCCAATCTCACACTTTAAAGTCTGTCATTTGCAACACCCCATTTCCAGGTACCTATTTCCATATTAATCATGACTCCTGGTTGCAATTCAGAAACCCAGCTCACTAGATGGGAGAAGAAAAGGGAAAGAAATTAACTTGTTGCTTAATTATACCTTAGCCCCAATCCAGTTATCAGGAGTCTAAGCTTGCTATTAAGATCTTAGTTTCATCTCAGGTAAATTTTCTATCTCTGCTTTCTGAATAGGGTCAGTAAAGGGCCCAAAAGGGTGTGGCCTCCTCTCTCTCCATCTTTTTCCTCCCTCTCTCATGTGCTTGTGCTTTTCATGGCATAAATGAGAATGGGGTAGGGAGAGAGAGCAGTTCATTTCAGTGAATGCCCATACCTGGAAGATAAGGAGGTGAGCCCCTTTCTGTTGGCAAATTTTGCTTCTCTATCAGACTGGTGGCATACAGAGATACTCGTATCTTCAGATCATATTTCCACCTGGGTACAGTAGAAAATAGGTTTCTATCATCTGATTGGTCATACACTCTCGGCCATGCTTTCCTGACCCAGCTCGAAGGCCAGGAGAACCCCCAGAGGAGGATACTCCTATCTCTTTTAGCCCCCTTTAAAGGGGTGTACCTACCACATGCCCTCTCAGGTGTGTGGTTTCTGGCTCGATGGGCAGCTGTTCCACGCGGTCTGATATCTTTCTTAAATCATCTGGAAATCCTCAGCACCAAGTAGCATGGAAACCTGCTATTTCTCCTTGGAGCCACAGAATACCTGCCATATTCATTGTATGAGTTCTAAAATGAGCCAACTCTCAGCAACTCCAGGTGAGAAACAGCCCCTTTCCCCATATTGTAGTGATCCTCAAACCCTGACTGATGGTTCTCCTGGGACTTCCAGCTTTTTCCAGGATGAGAGAGGTTAGCAGATGGAACTTTACATTTCCCACACCCATCAGGAAAATGGTAAAATGGAGAAGAGACCACATGTCAAACTGCGATTCCTCCCCCAACTCTTTTTCCCTTTCCCCATTTCTAGGTCTCTTTCAACAGATGATAAAGGAAGGACTATTATCAAATAGATTCGACTAGGAGACCACAGTACAGTGAACCATGTGGTGAGGAGTCTAGCACAAATACACTACTGAACTTGAAAGGTGAAGGAAGTGTCTTCTGTTCTTAGCAATGAGATGTTATCAAAGTACTTTATACCACCTTGTTGGATTAATACAGACAATTTATGTGACCCATCTGAATTCTTGTGCACGACATTGAAGACCTTCCATAATCTGAGCATCACCTACCTCTCTGTGCTCCTCCCCTCACTCTCCCCTGTTTGAGTCACGAGGAGCTTCTGTCTGCTTCTTTTTTCTCTCCATCACCATGACCGTGTTTTTCTCCACCTTACCTTTATCTTCCAACTTGAGGTGACCAACTTTTTCCTCATATCCTTGTTAAACTCTGGATTCTGCTTTGAGTGGAACTTAGACTGTGATCTCCTTGAGGGCAGAGAGCACATATCACTCGCCTTTATATGCCTAGTACCAGACATAATACCCAGTACAAAATAAGTTTGGGATACGTAGTGAACTGAATTGAGGTTCTAAAGGAAATTTACCATGTCCAATTTGTTCATTGCTTTTGGGAGGGCCCCTAAATCTTCTCTTTTATTTTTACTGAAGAGATTTATTTTAGGATGAGATCATTTAAAACAACTTACATCGTGTTCTCTCTGTATGTTCTTTATGCGTACCTTTCACAAGAATATTTTATAGACAGTAATTCTCCTGTCACTCTTATGATATAGGTTAGTATTACTATTGATTGAATAGCTTATTCATTGAACTACTATTTTTCTCAGACTCATTCTTTCAGAAAAATACAACTTTAAAAGATGAAAGACTTAAAATATCTATATATGAGAAAAGTAAAAGAAAAAAAGAGGTACTTGACCTCTAAATTCCTGACACTGTAATAAACCAACTTTGATAGCATTGATTTAATAACTAACCTAAGATAAACGTTAAAATCACCCAATCTATGGTTTCTTTAAAACAAATAATTCAGCCAACAAAGGCACATGAAATGAATGATAAGCAAGAATGATTAATACTACCATATTCATTCTGTGTTTTGAGTTCAAGAGAACATCCTGGGATATTTTCACTTCCTAAAAAAGCTAAAACATTTAATGTGCTATGACTATTATGAGAGAGGTAGTCAGTCACATAGTAGGTAGTCTGTGCTACCATGTGTTAAGTGCTGTATTCAGTAAATATTTTATTTTATTGTCTCATTTAGATCTTACTACCTGATTGTATTAGTCAGGGTTCTCCAGAGAAATAGAATCAATTACGTGTGTGTGTGTGTGTGTGTGTGTGTGTAGAGAGAGAAAGAGAGAGAGAGAGACAGAGACAGAGGCAGAGACAGAGAAAGAAAGAGACAGACAGAAACAGAGAGACAGAAACAGGGAGACAGAGTTTATAAGGAATTGGTTCACATGGTTATATGGGCTGACAAGTCCTTTGCAGTGCGAGTGGCAGGCTGGAGAGCTCATGTTTTAATTTGAGTGTCAAGGCAGGAGAAAAGCTGATGTTCCAGTTTGAAGGCAGGTCAGCAGAAGGAATTCTCTCCTTGTCAGGGAGAGGTCAGCCCTTTTGGTCTATTTAGGCCTTCAATTTGTTGGATAAGACCCATCCATATTAGGTAAGGCAATCTGCTTTACTCAGTCTATCAATTCAAATGTTAATTTTATCCCAAAACACCCTCACAGATACACCCAGAATATTTGACCAAATATCTAGATACCTTGTAGCCCAGACAAATTGGCACATAAAACTAACCATCACACCTACTTAGTAAGTTCTATGACTTAGTCTGCTATTTAGATGAGGAAAAGAGAGGCAATTTAACTTCTTGTCACACGCAATTCTAATTGGTAGAGACTCTACTTGAACTCGTCTAACTGACCATAGCATAGTGTTTAAAAGAGAGAACAAGGTTTGGAATTTGAACAGACATCTGTTTTTTTGTGAGAATTAAGTTTTTAAATAATAAATATAAAAGAACATATCACCATGTTTGACACAGACCCATTATAGCTAATAATGTTTGTATTAGTAGTTGTATTATAATATTGTTAAAAGGATTATTATTAGTTTCTTAACATAAACCTCTGTCCTTTTAGAAATGCCATGAAGAACTTTATATGAAGATATAGTTGACCAATATTATTCTCTATTCTTTTCCTTGGTTTTGTGATATAAAGATAAAAGATGGTAAGTCACTAGAGAGTTAATTTCTCCAACATATCTTCTTGCAAAAATAATATTACCTTTGGCAGAGATATACCTTATTCCTGCTGATGTCATTAGAAAATGGCAAGGTCAACCAAAATGAGAAATTGACAATGTCTCTGCCTTCCAGTTTTTAATAAGTATTGTCCAAAGAAATAATAATCAGCTCTGAACTTGTTTGTCCTTGAAGTGCCTTTTTAAAAAGGCCTCCTAGCAAATCTAATGTAAGATCAAAAGCAGTTGAGAAAAAGTAGAAATAATTTAAGTATACTTCCTTACTCTGTTCTGTGTGATAGAAATAAAATACTTATACCCTTTTAAGGACCTAGGCACTGGATATTTGCCTCCTTCTTTTCCTAGGATGTGAGAGAATGATGGCAAAAGAAGCTTTGATGACTTAATAAACCAGATTTTCTAACATGTAAATAAAATATAGCATCTTATGGAATAAGTGGTCTTTTAAAGACTTTGTCCCATGTATTCCCAGCCTCATTTTTAGGGCAAGACTCCAGGCAAAACTGTAAAATTACTTATATACATATTTTTATTCTTCTTCTTCTGTCATTGAGTCTCTTTTCTTTCATCTAAGATCTTCATGTTCTTTCATCTTCATATTTTGTGTTCTCAGCAAAGGATGTGATAGACTCATGGACATTAAGATACAATGACTTAAAAAAATTATTGTACTCTTTCTACCAATGTCTTTTAATTTACTGAGATTTATAATTTTAAAAACATTAATTTTAGGCATCACTAAAATTGAGGAGGCATTTACTACAATGAGAGGAAACTTTCTGGAGTTGCTTAAATCACAACATATAGAAACATATAGCTATCTTAGCTATTAAGGTCAGTCTTGCTCTTTTCTCATTTTCTGTCTAAATAGGCACCCATCACAGTACTAAGCATTCTTACCTGATTCGTACTAAGCTTTCTTTGTCCTGTCTCTGTACAGTGTATCAATGCTATTGTCTCTACTCACAATGGCAGTCCATGCCCCATATTTCATCTGAGCCCAGCTTAATTAAAATTTTTCCTCATTTAAGGTGTATAGTTTCATTGAGGAAATGATCCATCCTCCAAAGAAACAACCGTGAAAGAGTAAAAGATAGTATACAGTGAATAGCCATTTGTGCATGGGGTGGTGATAGATTCATGAGTTGTACATTGTTCTGACCCCCTGAAGGAACTGACTTACCTATAAGGAACACAGACAGATATAGTACAGCAAAGAAGATGCAATAGCAGCAATAAACACAGGGAGTTATGGGAGCCGAGAAGAGGGATAACCCGTCCGTGAGTGTGGATTGTTGTCACCTGGGTAGTCCTTAGAAACTGCATCATCTTAGAAGTTGTACCACACAATATAGTTTCTCTAACTTTGCCAAGTAACCACTGCATCACAGTTATAAAAGAAAACATTTTAGTCTAATAGAACCAACGAAAACATACATCAGAGGGAATGTTTCCTGCCAAGGGCAGTAGTCAGGCCATGGGTGTCGTTACATGCTGGTTGCTCACCTTCTCGGTGTCTCACACTCAACACTGAAGGGCTCCTGGGCCAATTTCCTGATCACACACATTCTGGCTTCCCATACCCTGATGTGGAAAGGTGCTTACTGAAGATCCTCTTACACTAGCAAGTCACATCTTCACAACCTTACCAACAAGCTGTATTTGGCAGGCATTTCCCTCTAGTAACAACTGTATGAATCGTGTTTAAGTTCCTAAGGTACTGGGAGATTACAGAGAACAGTGATTAAAAACCAGCCCGCTTAGGATTGAGTCGAGTCTCCATCACTTACTAATGGTATGACCATTAGAAAGAGGTTTACACTCTTCATGTCTCAGTCTATACAATGTGAATGACAATAATAATAGTATTGCCTCATAGGATTGGTGTGAGGATTAAATGATGCAATAAAGTAAAAGTTCTTCATACTACACCTGAAACCTAGTTTGTTAGTTTCCTAGGGCTGCTACAACAAATTACACAAACCGAGTGGTTTAAAACAATAGAAATTTATTTTCTCACAGGTTTGGAGGCTAGAAGTCAGAAATTAAGGTGTCAGCAGAGCCACGCTCCTTAGCATGCCTCTTAGTATGTGGTGTTTGTTGACCATACTAAGCATTCCTTGGCTTGTAGACATATCACTCCGATTTCTGTTTTTACATGTTGTTTTCGATGTATGTCTCTCTGTGTTTTCACATGGCCTTCCTATAAAGATACAAGTCATTGAATTTAGGCCCACTTTAATCCAGTATGATCTCATCTTAATTTAACTAATTATATCTACAAAGACCCTATTTCCCAATAAGGTCACATTCACAGGTTCTAGATGCAGATGAATTTGGGGGAAACTATTCAACCCGGTATACCTAAACATGCAATAAATTCCAGTTTTCCCACACACACAAACACAAAACATAAAACACAGTTACTTACACAGAGGGGATCCTGAGAAGACAGTAACATCAGTATGGCATTATTCTTCTCTATTCTCAACTCCAGTCTTTCTATTTCTGAGCCAAGTAGCTTCCCAGAAAAAGGCTCTGAGGGTAGGCATGAGATTGTCGGAGAGAGATGGTACAGGAAAATGTTTGCTCTGGGTCAGTCCCGGGGGAAAGGGATATCAGGATGCACAGTTTCCCTGGACCCTGAGGATATGAGAAGTAACTGAGTAGATTGACAAATGTGAAGAGGTTGGATGCAGATGTGATAAATGGGAGCTGATAGCCTGTCTGCTATGATAGCACGTGCCCCAAAGATCAGAGACCAGTATGATTCTCCCACTTTCAGACCTTTGGCCATTTAGGTGCTCCAGCAGCTATATCTGGGCTACTCAGATAAACAGGCAAAGGAAAATATTAAGGAACATCAGGGACCCAGGTAGAGAGAGGAGGACTGGGTATGACTCTTGGAATGGATTTATGGAAACATAGATGATGGATGGTTGGATGGATGGATGATATATTTTTTGAAAAACAATGTATTACTCATCTCGTTAGCTTTTATTTTTATTTTTAATATAAACTGTCATGTCAGATTCCTCCCTAAAAATCATTCTGTGTCTCCTCATTGTATTAAGTATGTCTTATAAAAGAATTGTTGAGCATCTATTTAATTTGGCAAGTCAGGTAAGTGCAAGGATAAGAGGTTTTCTACCATATCATATGTATTTGATTTATTATTTAAAAAAAAAAAAAACATTTATCTGACACTCGTTTTGAGCTATACTGTACTAAGTGCTTTATATCATTAATACATTCAGGACTACAGGAATCTCCTGAGGTTTTCACCATCATTACTTCTGTTTTACAGATAAGGAAACAGGTTTGGTGGTGGTCTGCAGAAGAGCCAGGTCCTGCAAGCCAGTCTCACTATGTATATATCTCATCTCCTGGGCCAAGTGGGAAGGTCCTTTGGAGAAGAGACTGTCTTCCCTCTTTTGTCTTTCCCATGGTGCCACCATAGTTCTTTGAACATATCTAAGCTCTAAGTAGCTATTTGTTGAAATGAATTAGTCGAGTGGCACTTTTTGTTTATTTTTAAGGTAGGGTAACCTGGGGCATGTTTTGAGGTGTCAAATAAGGATCAATGTAGTTATTGAAGATGCTACAGAGGGAAGTATAGTGTGGGATTAAGGTCAATTAATCAATAAGTTTATTGATTCTCTTTTTTCCTCTGTAGTGTGTATAGAGAAACAAAATAGCACAACGCTTATAGGAAAGAGTAAGCTTTGGAGAAAGATGGTGTTTTCTCTTCTGAGAGCACAGGAACAAATAGACAAGGAGAGCTGAAGCAGCGTGGGGAGCTGAGGACCTGTCCACCTCATTATCAGAGCTCAGAGGAAACAATTGGGGAAATATTTTCTTGATTGTTAGCCTTTATCTTTGCAATTTAGTAAAAACTGACTAAATTTGCATTTACAGTTAACATGACTTTCATTTACAGTTGAGGTCTGGGGACAGGAATTGTTTTGAATAGGTCCCTGTTTTATTTGAACAACTTGGTTTTTCCATATTGGAGTTCAGTGGTAGGTCATATGTTGATAAACCAACTACTTCCTCCAACTTTAAAAATAATTGCTGATCAAAAAATTGAAAAAGAAGTAGATTTGGAAATGTCTGAAAGCCAGCGGTGAGAAATATTCTGTGTCAGTTTTCAGATAAGCTTGACTGTCCATTAGCTCCCCCGGTCATTTTGTGAAGCTGAGCTATTGCTCACAAAGCTTTCTGTGCAGGGCCTATGGAGAAGTGAGCTGAAAACTCTGTATGGTTGAATGAGCTGAAGAGTAGAATGTCCATCGTCTGTATGTTCTGGGATCATCTGCAATATCCAGTTTTCCACTTGACCACACAGAAAATGGGATGGCTGTAATTTATTGTTTTAGTGTCAGCAAATAAAGTTATCATGAGTCATATTTCTTTTATACTGAAAAGAAGTTAAAATTTTTTTTTTAATTTTTATATTGTGTATGTCTTAATTTTTTTTCCAGGGAATGCTTGAAGCTTAAAATTGGCAACAACCTCCCTCATTTTAGCTTTAAAAATTTTTTTTTCCAATTTAGGTTACTGCATTTCATGAGCATCCTAACATCCTAATCTAGTCACAGTACAGTGATTTTCATTTGTAGGATAAAATTCCACCCACAGCACCAAATTAAACTCTCTTTTTAAATTAAATCAGTGGTTAAAAAATTAACCCTCTAAACAATAAAAATGTGTATTTTCTATTTATGTTATAACTAATATCTGTTTAAGAAATCACAGTTTACAGAGCACCTTTATGAAAGTTTTAATCAACCATCACTATAATTTTGTGAAGTGTCATTGTCTTTGCTGTTCTGAAGATAAAAATTGGTTCTCAGAAAGAGTAAGTGACTTGTCCATAATCATACACCAGTAACTGGTTGAACTGGAATTCATACCCACTTTTCCAGATTCTAAATCTTGTGTCTCGCCTCCTCAAAGGAAGAAGCCAGTATTGTTTATTTATTTAAACATTTTACAAATATTTATGAACACAGTGTTGGCACTGTGTTGGCTCTTTAAATACAAGGGAAAATAGGACACAGTAGTCCCTGCTCTCATGAAGCATGGAGTCTAACAGGAGAAGATCGTAAAGTAAACAAGAAAGGATAATACAGGATTATCTGTGCCCTTTTTGGAAAGATACAGGGAATGATGGGAGTCCCAGTGGAGCAGAGGGACTGATGGTATGGTCAAAGAAAGCTTTTAGGAAGAGGTAATGTCTATAGTGGGAATTTGTGGTGAGGATTGGGGAATGATGTTCTGGGCTGAGAGAGTAGAATGTGCAAAGGCCCTAAGGCAGGACAAGTCATGGTTTGGAAATCGGAGGTTAAATAGGCCAATATCACTCAAGCACTGAGTGTGAGGGTGGGAGTCATGAGAGAATTAAGGGAACCCTGAGGAAGCTGGGCTTTGAAACCATGTTAAAGAGGGTCTTGAAGATTTTCAAGTGGGAGAGTGATATGTTGGCTATACTACTTTAAAAAGGTCATTCTTGCAGGAATGTAGAGAATGGATGGGTGAGAAAGCAAGACTACCTTAAGGAAGAACAGTTAAGAGATTATAATAATAAGAGGTGATGAGTGATAGTGGCCTGAACTGCTCTCTAGGGACCACAGTTGGTCGCTGGTGCAACTGTGACAATTCCAGTTGGTGACTGAAAGTTAGGCCTGCCTGAGCACTGTCTAAGGCTAGCAGTGCAGAAAAGCCACTTAAAACAAAGCCAGCAATCACCACGGGGCCCCCTCAGTAATGCAGATTCCACTCATTTGGCAGGCGAATTAACCCGTCCAGTCTTTCAATTGGTTTGAATTGAATTGGTTTACTCTTTATTTTTTTAATATTTAAATTTTCAATTATAGTTGGCATACAATATTATGTTAGTTTCATAGTGATTAGACATTTATGTAGTTTACAAAGTGATCACCCTGATAAATCCAGTATCCATGTGATACCATATATAGATAGTCATTATAATACTACTGACTGTATATCCTATGCTATGCTCTACATGCCACGACTGTTTTATAACTACTAATTTATACCTCTTGATCCCCTCCCCAACTTCACCTTTCTCCCTAATTCCCCACAACCTGACAACCAGAAAAATGCTCTATATCCACAAGCTTGTTTCTGTTCATTTATCCTGTTCTCTAGTTTCTATATATAAGTGAAATTGTATGGTATTTGTCTTTCTCTGACTATTCCACTAGCAAAATACCCTGTAGGTCCATCCATATTCTTACAGATGGCAAGATTTCTTGGCTTTTTTTATGGCTGAATAATATTTCATCGTATATATGTACCACCTCTTATTTACCTACTCATCCATTGATGGACACCAGGTTGCCTTCATATCTTGGCTAGTGTAAATAATGCTGCAGTGAACATTTAGAAGCATACTTTTTCTTTGAGTTAGTGTTTTGGGTCTCTTTGGGTAAATACCCTGAAGTGGCATTATTGGATCCTAATACCCCGAACTGTAATTATTTGTCTCTCGTTATAGCCTTTGTTTTAAAGTTTATTTTGTCTGGTGCAAGTATTGCTACCCCAGCTTTTATTTTTTGTTTCTGATTTTATAAAATATCTTTTTCCATGCCTTTACTTTCAGTCTGTGTATCTTTCAATCTGAAGTGAGTCTCCAATAGGTAGCATATGTAAGGGTCTTATTTTCTTACCCATTTAGAGACCCTGTGTCTATTGAGTGGAGCATTTAAAATAATCATGGATAGATATGTAGTTATTGTCATTTTATTATTCATATTTTTTATCTTTTTTTTTTATCTCAACCTTAAATAAGTCCCTTTAATATTTCTTGTAATATTGATTTGGTGGTGATGAACTCCTTTAACTTTGTCTTGTCTGGGAAGCTCTTTATGTCCTTTGATTCTAAATGATAGTTTTGCTGGATAGAGTAATTTGGGTTATAGGTCCTTACTTTCCATCACTTTGAATATTTTGTGCTAATGCCTTCTGGCCTGCAAAGGTTCTGTTCAAAAAAATCAGTTGTAGGTAACTAATTGCTTTTCTCTTGCTGCTTTTAAGAGTCTCTCTTTGTCTTTACTCTTTAGCATTTTGATTATGATGTGTCTTGGCGTGGCCTCTTTAGGTTCATTTTGTTTGGGGCTCTCTGCACTTCCTGGCCTTGTATTTCTATTTCCTTTGTCAGGTTAAGGGAGTTTTCTGTTATTATTTCTTTAAACAGATTTTCAATTTCTTGCTCTCTCTTTTTTCCTTCTGATATCTCTATGATGGGAATGTTAGTATACTTGATGTCTCAGAGGCTCCTTAAACGTTCCTCATTTTTTTTGGATTTTGTTGTTGTTGTTGTTAATGTTCTGATTGGGTGTTTTCTGCTACCTTCTAAATCATCAGTTCAATCCTCTGCTTCATCTACTCTACTATGGATTCCTCTTAAGGTATTCTTCATTTTAGTTGTTGTATCCTTCATTGGTGACTGGTTCTTTTTTGTTTTCTCTCTCTATCTTTATGTTTTCTATATTTTTGTTGACGTTCTCACTGAGATTATTGAGCATCTTTATAACCAGTGCTTTGAACTCGTCATCTAGTAGGTTGCTTATCTCTATTTTGTTTACTTCTTTTTCTGGAGCTTTGCTCTGTTCTTTAATTTGGGACATGTTTCTTGACTCCCCATTTTGGCTGCCTCCCTGTGTTTGTTTCTATGTATTAGATAGAGCTGCTATGTGTCCCAGTCTTAATTGAGTGGCCTTATGTAGTAGGTGTCCTGTAGGGCCTAGTGGCAAAATCTCCCTGGTCACTCAAGCCAGGTACTTCAGTTGTATCTCTTGTTTGGGTTGTGTATGCTCTCCTATTGTAGTTTAGCCTTGGTTGCTGTTTGCATGTCAGTAAGGTAGATTGACCCTCAGACTGATTGGTTGTGAGTACTGATTGTGACTACAGTGGAGGAGCTGCTGTGTAAGGGCTGAACCTATGGAATAGAATTCACTTCATCAGGACTCTGCTGCCTGCCCTGTCTGCCCTTTGGGCGTTGTCCACAGAGGTGGCTGTTTGGTGCTCTGGTGTGGTCTGAAGCTGGCCACTAGATGTGTTAGTTATGGGACCTCTTTGGAGGAGCTCTGTTTCAGGACAGGTTCAGCTGCTGCCGGTGCCTTTCCCAGAATCACTTGGTATGAGCTATAAAGTGATCTGCAGATGGTTGCCAGTTGTGCTGCTTGTGGAGGTGTCTGGGAGAGGCTAAGATGTGGACCAAGGTCAGCTGCCACTAGTGCTGGGCTTGGGGTTATTCAGCAAGAGGTAGGGGGCACGTCGAGGCTAGATGCTGCTAGCTTGGGGTTTGCAAACCTCTGAGAGATTTTAGGAAAGTTTGCAACATGAGCCAAGACAGGTTGCTTGTGTGGAAAAGCCATTGGGAGTGGCTTGGGTGGGCCAGTTAGTTGTGTGGGATAAGGTCTCAAGGAATAACTAGGGCAGGATGAAGTGTGTTAACTGTGTTGGAGATTCAGATATGGTGCCCACCTGCATCTGCACACTGGTCGGGGGAGAGCTCACCAAACAAACAATGATCTCTGCCAGCACCTCCATCTGGGAGAAAGCTGGCCCTCTAACCCTCACCCTGAAGCCCGACAACTCACCTCCTCCCCATATGTCCTTGGCACCCCTCGAGCCACTGCCCCAGTGCTGGAGCTCAAACCAAGTAAATCCATAAATGAGTAATTCTGTGCATGGGCCCTTTAAGAGGGATGCCCTGGACTCCAGTTGCCCATTGTCTCACTCAGCCACAATCCCCACTAGTTTTCATAGCCAGGAGTTGTGGGTATTTCTCTTCCCAGCACTGGAACTCTAGTCTGGGAAGCCTAGTCTAGGGCTGAGACCCTTCTTTCTTGAGGGGACACTTCACAGCTGAAATATCTGTCTCAATTTTTAACTGCCACATGCAGGTGAACAACCAGTCCATTCTGTGTCTTTGCCCCTCCTACCAGTCTCAATGTGGCTTCTTCTGTATATACTTAGTTGTAGGTCTTTGGTTCAGCTAGACTGATGGTTATCTTGTAGTTTAGTTGTGATTTTGATGTGGTATTGAGAGAAGGCAATCACAGTGTTTTCCTACTTTGCCATCTTGACTGGAGTCTCTTGGTTTACTCTTTGAATTGATTTTCTCCAGATACTCAGAAACTCACTTCTTGATGGTATTTTTCCCTGCTTAGTCAAAAGCATACTACTGATAAGTGGTAGACATCATAGCCACACTGACTAGTTTTATTTGATTGATTTGAAGTAATCTGAGAATTAGACAGATATTGATTCATGTCATATTCTATGTCTTGGTTCCTCATATAATCAAAACATTGCCAAAACATCATCTCCTAAATGTGAAATTACTCAGTGAATAAATCATAATGTACAGCTTTTAGGCAAGCTGTGCTTAGGAAATGAAATTTAAGTAGGAGAAATTACAATAAGGATAGGGCAAAAATCACTATTTTGAAGATAACCATTTACATTCTCCTGGTACTTGGTGGGGGTAGAAATGTGACAAATAGAAGGGAAATGCAAGTTGAGAGTGTCTACTCAATTAACTAGGATATCGTTTGCTGCTGTTTATAGAGGATAAAATCTCCTTAGCATGGAATACAAGGCCTTTCAGGATTATCTCCTGCAAGCTTATTTAGTCTCATATTCTTCCCACATACATTTGTTTCTGGACTACCCTCTTTTTGTTTACCTATGGGTCAAATTCCTCTTCATGTACAAGTCTTTTCTTAAGCATTACTTCCTCTCTGATGGCTTTCTGCATCCCTCTGTCCATTAACTTTATGGAACTTAATAATGTCAAATAATGAGAATAGACTCTATTTGCTTATATGCCTGTGGAATTCCTCGAGAGAAGAGACCATCATCTTAGTATACCTAATACCCAGCGTAACGCTTGAAATTAAGAACATGGTTGGTGCTTAATATTCTTGACAATAATACCAAAATATTTCAGATTTTATTGGTAACTATGGGTTTTTCCTTATTCTGAGTCGACCAAAAATACCTGCTCAAAGGCCAGATGATTATAATTTACTTTTTAGTGTTAGCTTGGGCATTACTCCTAAGGAATTGTTAATAGTCTTAAATATTTATTAACTTAAAGGGATTGTGGGATTACTGGGCTAGGAGCACACTATGTAGGATACGAAGATGGAGATAAAGCTCCTTAAAACAGAGTTTGCTAAAGTAGTGATGTCAATGGTGGGATCCCGGGAATTGGAATTTTAAAAAGGACCCTAGTGATTCTGATGTAAAGTGTTTTCAAACCATGTTATGATTAATACTGCTATTCCAGGTGTTTTTACCTGATTGTCCTCTCTGGGGATCTTTAACTCAGTTCTTTTTGAAGATGAATAAAGTATTTTTTTTTTTTTGCAATGGCTGACTCCATAAACTGTATCTTTCATTATATATATGCATTTATAATAAACTCTATTGGATCTATTACATCTCTTCTTCACTAAGGATCAGGTGCTTATCAATTTGGCTGAGAGTTCAGGTTGATTTTAGGCTCTCTTCTTTGCAGTATAGTCTGAGCTGGGATATTAACTTCTAATTTCAGGGCTCTCTTAATGCTAAGTTTTAGGGTACTATCAGGATAGATTAGACTATGGTATGGTAACAAACAACCTCCAAACTCTATGCTTAAAACAGCAAAGTATTTTTTTTTTCTAATAATACATGGTTAACTCTTTTTTAAGGGTACTATTCCATTCATGAGAGCCTGTCCTTATGACCTAATCACCTCCTAAAGACCTCCACCTTCTAATGCTATCAACTTGGGAGTTAGAATTTCAACATATGAACTTTGTGGGGACACAAACATTCATGCCATAGCATCCTGCAAAAGAACCCCAAATCCTCATGAAACACTGTGAACTAAAAGACAAGTCATCTTCTCCTACCCCTTGCCCTCATAATAGAACAAGGAAGGGGTTCCTTCAATAAATGTTTATATTCTATTAAGAGGAAAAATGAGAGACATGTAGCAATAACTGGTCTGGAGCATTCTGAAAACTCACTGGCATGTGATGGCTTCTTACCTTGGGGTAGACAATATTCCTATATTAAACTTCATTCTGATCCTTAGGAAAGTCTCCCAGCCCATGGATCTTCACACCCTAGGAGGGCCTTCCCTCTCCGTTATCATTCTTGGCCCCATATCTGAAGTAGGCATTGGTTGATGCTGCCATCCCAGCATGGGGCTTCAGGCCTTGCTGTGGTAGGAGAAGTGGAGAATTGCACTCTGGATCTTCAGCATTTCTATCATGCAGTATATTATGTCATCTCATTGGCCAAAGTAGAACAAGATAGACTTAAATGGGTAGATCTGTGTAATTCGTCCATATGTTCAGAGGAGAGAAAAATCCTAATACATTGGTAAGTTTGGGTATGTTTACTCCACTTAATTTCTGCTTAATCACTTGCTCAAAGTATAGAGTTCCAGCAGACAGACTAAGGTTCAGTGCTGGCTTTGCTTCTTACTTTCCATGCGACCTTAGATGAATTTCTAACCTGTTTAATAAACCTCATCTATAAAATGAGGTTTTATATCTATATTTGATCTATAAGGCACTTTCTTATCTATAAAATGGAGATTTTAAGAGTCTTTTCTGGGTGATTGCCAGGATGAATGCTTGTCAAATCCCTAGTAAAAAGCTTGGAATATAGTAAATGCTTTCAAATGTTTGCTACCTTCCTGAGCACAGTGTTCTGTATTGGAATGTTCTGGATACTGCATCCTTTTTGCTTAATAGAGTGCAGTAGTGCCTGTGATCCCTATACTGGATTATCTTTGGATGTGATGGGATGACAGAGAAGGATTTTACAAGTCCTCTGGTGGGGAGGGTCTCTTTCTGAGAGTCTCCTTTTGTGTAGCACCATGGTACTTGCTGGGCAACATCGGTAGACATCTGTTCATTTGCTTTATGTCCAGTATCATGAGGGTCACAAACTCCCTCTAGGCACTTGCATGTCATTGCTTGCGTCATTGTACATTATAGGAAAATATGTAAAGATTTCTGAGAAATGGATGGATTACAGAAAATTCAAAAGAAATGAAAAAAATTAATGCATTAATAACACTGGGAGGGAAAAAGGACTCTGTTACGGACATTATCATTTGAGCCTTCTGGATGCTGCTATTGACACCTTCTTTTACTATCCAGAAGCAAGATGAAAAATGGTGTTCTTTTCCTCTGCACCAATAGAAAAACATTTGTTTTAGCTCAGGCTACTATAGCAAAAATACCACGGACAGGGTCGTTTAAACAACAATAAAAAAACATTTCTCACAGTTCTGGAGGGTGGAAGTTCAAGATCAGAGTGCCAGCATGCTTGGGTTCTGGTGAGGGCCCTCTTCCTGGTTTTCAGATGGCTACCTCCTTGATCTATCCTCACATAGTGAAGAAAGAGAGCTCCAATCTCTTTATTCCCTTATAAGAGCACCAGTCCCATCATGGGGGTCCACTCTCATGACCTCATCTAAACCTGATTACTTCTCAAAGGCCCCGTCACCAATATCATCACAATGAGGTTTAAGGCTTCGACATACAGATTTGGGGGAGACAAAAACATTCAGTCTATAGCAATATCCAGCTGACTCCCATAAAGCATTGTGGGCACCCATGATATGCCAGGCATTATACTATCACTAGGAATATAAAAATGTACAAGATGTGGTTCTTGCCTCAAGGAATCACGTCCAATAGGGAAAAGATAGATGAGTGAGCCGAAAATCCCATACAACATATTAAATACACCAACAGAAGAGCAAACAAAATGCAGTGGGTTTTCAAATGTGGGGAAAACTTAGGTCTGTCTGGGTGTTAAGATTTAGTGTAGTTGCCATGGTGAGTGGGCTGAACCAATTATCAAAGTAAAGTTGGTATTTGTTTACTGTGACCTATTTATACACTCAAATGATATTCACTTCAGTATTTGGGACTTAGGCCAAGTAGTTTTGGTTTCTGTCAGATTTTCCTTGTCTTTATTACATTTTATAGCAACAGGGTGGCCTTTTACATTCTTTTTGGGTTATTTTTTTACATTCCTTTTGTCTTGTTTTGTTTTGTTTCTCCTGGCCTTTGTTTGTAAAGAACTATACATAAAATAAAATAACTCGGTTTGTATATTGGCATTTGGACATCCTTATTCAAAGGTTATTCACAATTTCGCATTTCTGGTGTCTCTTCCTCAAGAACCTCAGAGATAGACTGGTTAATGTTATCTATCAATTTGCCTTTCTTTTCATTAGGAATGTAGAAATGTATATTATTTTGGCATGCTGAATGTGACCTTTTCCAGACCAGTTGTTTCATCTATCTGGGACAGAGGGAGTAAAACAGACTGTAAAAAGCAGGTCAGAGGGGAAGATTGCTGCTGAGAAAGAAAGCCTGATTCAGAAGGGAGGCAATGGCATTCATAGCGTTTTTAAAGTACTTAAGATATTGTACTCTCTCATGAGACTCTGTCTTCAACAAGAAGAATGTCAGGAAATTGTACGGCTCTTGAAAATAGCTCTCCATCAAAGAGTGATAAGAGAGCTGTGTGAAAACATGAGCCATACAGAGTGGGAGCCCAGATAATGCAGAGACTATCATCCAGCAAACTTTCTGAGACTTTGGTCATTATCTCAAAGTTGACAAAAGGTAGCTGAGTGAAGAATTAAAAACAAATGTGGATTAGAGACCAACTGTCAGAAAATAAGATCTCTCTGACTCTGGTTCCTAGTTAAACAAAAGCATAAAGTAGGCAGAGAAGCCATACATGGCTGTACAGGTTTTCTGGTGCACAAAGCACATTAAATAGGGGGTCACATATATCATAGATGTCATAGATCCGTGCATTATTATCTTGGGCACATGTCAGTAAAGTGTCTTTTTCTAACAAATGTATTTAGTAGGAAAATTTTTTTAAGTGGTGGATATAAATGTCTTGAGAAAGGGACTCCTTTTCTAATTTTCCACATACCGTGTGGGCTAGCAGCAGCTGCTTCCTCAAAAACACACAAGTTCAGGCATATTCCTCAACATTCTTTGATGCATGTGTTCGCTCTGGCAGGATTGTGTCACTGGACCTCATTCATTCATTTATTTATTCAAACAAACAACTAAAGGGACATCTGCCAAAATCCAGCCACCATTGTGGGCACTGAGACATGACAGAGACCAAAATCCCCTGCCCTCATGGAGCTTTACCTCCAGAGTGAGCTATGCAATGGGGGAGGTAGGACAAATTGAGGTCTGGGAGTGTTGGTACAGAGAACACGATTGGGCTCTGAAGGATAAAGATCCTGTACTTAGTCCCATCCCTAGAATGGTGTGGTCTTAGGCAGTTGGACACTCTTCACTTCATTCGTCATACAAAAGGTTAATAATACTTTCCTCACTGGGTTTATTAGAAGATTTAAAAGATAATATATTAAAATAAACTTTTACTATGTAGCTTATGACATAAGTATATGATCAATGGTAGTAATGGTTATTATTATTACAGTTATTATCTAAGTGAGGGTAATAGCATGGACGGTCTAATCCTGATTCCACCCCTGGACAGCAACATCTGATGTTTATAGTTGGCCTGAGATGGCAGGAAGGTGTTAGAATGGTAATTTTTACTTTACTTCTCTTCCCCACTGTATGCATCTTGTTTTCTAAACCTTGCTGAAGAAGTCCAGCATAGTGAAAACAGACAGATCGCATGACCTACATGAGGAAACAGATTTGGAAGGAATTTAAGACCTTAATAACCTACGTGAGAAATGGACATTGAAATGAGATTTGTCTGAGATGGCAAGGCTATGCTTAGTTATGTTTCTCCATGTTTCTAGAGGGAATGAGTTTTATGTGTAAGAGAGATTAGACCACAGGTTGTAGAAGGTTGGTTTTGGGAGGGCGATTCCGAGATGGAGGTTTGCATGCAGGAGGCTTGTTGGGTGTGCTCCTAGGATTAGCACCTGTTGGAATAGAAGGAGGCAAGATTGGGCGTAAAGGGAAACTAAACCGTGATGCATTGAAACAGAGGCCTCTGTTGAACTTACAGGGGTTCTGGGGCTGGGATGACCCTTCGAATTTGATTAGAACTGGGGAGAGGAAGCCAGGGATTCATTCCCATCCCCCCTCATCAAACGGCCATTGCTTGCAAGCTGTCCTGGAGGAGGGCAATGGCTTTGAGTCAGGTAGTTATCTTCAAGGAAACAGTGTTTCAGTCCTGGAGGGGAAAATCTGAGCAGTATATCCAAGACAGAGGTCAAGGCTACCTCCAAAGGAAACCCATTCAGAAAGATCCTGCAGACAGACACATTAGCCATGCTTTCTAACCCTTTCTTCATTGTGGCATATCAAAAATAATATTCCTATATTGCATTAGTATAAACAGATTAGGCTGCCTGTTGTCAGAAGTGACAGGCTGAGGGACTCCAGCTAGACTTACAAGATTAGTTTTAGCAAGTGTATTCATATAACCTGAGCCTAAACACACCGGGCTGTGGTGAATTGAGGTCATAAGGGCAGGTTTCAGTGAGTATAAATCTGATAGAAATCATTTAGGAAAGGCGGATGGTCACTGGTCCATATAAGAAGTAAAGCATAATTGTTTCTGTCACACTTAGACAAGTCTCTCTCTTTGGGTACCTTAATTGCTAGAAAATCAAGGGTTAGGCTCTGGTTCTTAATGCCTTTACTTTGAACCCTCTCAAGTTTAAAGGGTTTTGAGAACCACAAAACCTCCCTGGGTCCAGAGGCTTGAATTTAGTTTCTCTGGGGCTGACTGTTTCAACTCATGGTTATATAGCCTACCTGATGAGGTGATGCTAAAATAGATTAATTCTTCTCTTTTCTTTTCTGTCTAACCAGGAGGAAAGAGGTAAATTATATTGCGTGGCTTCCATCTAGGATTCATTGCTCTCTTCTGCTTACCATAATATGATGAAAGCTGTAGCCACCACGTGACCCATGGCCCTTGTCTGACTATTGCCATTCATCACAGATTCACGAGTCAATGCCTTGTTGACACTTCTATTACTAGCCAACATGTCACCCATCACAAATTGGGGATGCTGATGTGTCTCTTGTAATGTTAGTTCATATTCTGTATGTGTATATTTTAATGTTAAATTGGTTACAAGCATTTAAAAAATGGGAGCTTTCTGAAAAAGTCAGAAAATCTGAAATGAAAGGACCCTGGTTTGTTCCCACATGGCAATAATCGGTTCAAGCTAAGTTTGGCTGTACCTTCTTGAGGTGGGACGTGTGCTCTCTAGTTTGTTTCAGTCCCCACCATGTCCTAGTGCCTCCCTGCCCATTTGCTTCAACTATTTATGTTACTTATTGGACCCTATGGTATGAGAATTTGCCACTTGATTTGTATAATTCCAGGGGGCCTCTTGGGATTCCTGAAGGGCATGAAGGCAAATGGTCAAAATTAGTCTCAGGGACAACAGAGGTAATGTAATTTACTGATGTGGCTTTTATTAATCATCTAGAGCATGGCCATGGCCACAGGAGCCTATAGGTATTGTGCACCACAGGGCAGAAGATAGTCAAGCAGCAGTTGCTGAAAGAAAATGGCTATGGAAAGGATGAGCCAGAGGAACAACTCCAGTGAAGGTCAGTAGTGAAGACCTTTGGTCATAAATAGGATAGTCAGATGCAGCTGCTGAAAAAGAAGTCTGAGAGTTCAGGAGATGAGTCAAAGGATGGGTCCTAGGAACCTAACACAAGAAGAAATAGAACTGAAAAGACACTGGCTTGCTCCTGGGGCCAGGGTTTTTCCAACATCAGTCCTGTTTTCCTTGTTTGGCAGACTCTGCCTATGGTCTTTGAGAGGGCATGGATTTGGCCTCTGACACCACAAGGGAATTATACAGCTGATAAACAGCTGTTCCATCACAATCCAGAATACTAATTTGCTGACTTTTAATGACCAAGGCAAAATATTATTTGTCAGGAATATAAGCACAGGGACAATTTAGGTTTAAAATCAGTGAATATGATGAAGTAACCATTCTAGACCAGTTATAAGTGGGATAAATGGATCAAACCAGCTCATGCCTGCACTTGCCACAGCTGTGGACAGGTTTAAACTGTTTTTATTTACAGAAAGTACTCAGGCTCTATGATTAACAGTGGGTACAAACATAAACTTAGAGGGATATCCGGACATATCTAGGACTTATCTCAGTTATGGCTTTGAACAAAAGGGCCAGTGACCATCTTACTTAAAAGCCTTGAAGAGCAACTTGAAGCCCCTTCAAAAGATTCTTGACAAAAATGTCAATCGAGTTGACCCGAGTCTTTTATTCTTATTTTTACTCTAGCACTAATGTTCAAAATAAAAGTTTTAAAATCTTTTCTTTCTAATTTTGTCTTATTATTTTGTCAGCTGGTCAGAATATCTACAGGGAGTAAGGTAGATTCATAGCGGTTTAGCCCATTGCTTATCTGTATGGGTTAAAAGATTTGTGTGGAAACTAACCATCCTTTGTAACATCTGTCAGATAGAAAAATGCATTCAAATTTCTAAACTTACAAGTGAATTTTTTTCATAACTTAGGACCTTGATAAGGAAATTGTTTAATTCAATTGCAACCTAGTCTTAATTCAGTTATACCTAGTCTTCTCAGAATGTATTTGAGAAAAGAGAGTAAGTATTCTCAAAGAATACCAATGAAATTATGTATATTTTCCTATCCAACCTTTAATTTCTTCCTCAACTATCAGCTTACAAGTCTCATCCTTCTTTACAAACAAAACAAAACAAAAAAGACTCCTTTAGTCCACTCGGTTACAGAATACCATAGACCGGGTGGCATATAAATGACAGAAATTTATGTCTCATAACTCTGGAGGCTGGGAAGTCCCAGATCAGGGCGATGGAAGATTTGGTATCTAGTGAGACCCATTTCATGTATCCTCACATGGCTGAAAGAGGCAAGGGTACTACTCTCTAGGGTCTCTTTAATAGGGGCACGAATCCCAGTCATGAGAGGATTACCTCCCTGACCAAAGGACCCACTTCCTAAAACCATTACATTGGGCACTAGGATCTCAACATATGAATTTTGAGGGACACGAATTTCGTCTACAGCAGACTCTCGACTTTAACCGTGATGTTCTTCGCAGCAGCAGTTCCTGTTCCGTCTCCTTTCTTTCACTGCTGAACTTCCAGTGGCATCAACGCTCATTGTTTCCACTTCATCACTTCCTACTCTCTCCTTAACCTCTTGCAATCAGATTTCACCCTCATCGCACTGTTGAAACTGCTTATTGAAAGAGCAAAATGATCTAATCACCAAAGCCACAAATCACTTCTTATCATCCTCAGCTCCTTGTAGCACTGTTGAACATTGTGTCCTGTTTAAAACTCCTCTCTTGATTTTACTGATGTTGTGCTCTGCAAGTTTTCCCCATGTATCTCTATCTCTGACCTCCACCCCCCCCCCAGATTATTTTTCTCCTTTTGTCCCTAAGTGCAGAGTTTTAAAAATGAAATATTTCATACACATAAAATATATAGAGAATAGTATATATAAAGAACACCCATGAACTCCACCTAGCCTAAGAAATAAAATATTACAGCTGTAGCTGAAGTCCCCCGTGTATGCCTTCTCGATTTTTTGCCCCTCTTTTTCCACCAAAGAGGTAACCGGTATCCATTCTCATGAATGTTTTATGTTGTTACTAAAAATGTTCTTCCTTGTTCACTTAAACAGCATGTACTTGCATGAGTCTAGGGAGGCACGATTTACAAAGTGTGCAGTGTACAATTTGCACAAAGAGATGCAGAGCCTTCATTATTTTGCCTGTTTGGGGTCTTTTAATAATAAATGGTATTATATTGAATATATGTATGCAACTTGTTTCTTTCCCTGAACGTCATTGCAAAATTGGGAGACATTTATAGTCTACAAAATGTCTCTCACTTCGTAAACTGATTGCCAGCTGAGGGAGTTCCCAAAACTACACTCACATGGGATAATTCACTAAAAGATTCACTAACTCATTGAAAGCTGTTATACTCACATTTATGGATATTAGACGGAAAGGATACAGATTAAAATTAGCCACAGGAAGAAATACATCCAGTAGAGTCCAGAAGAGTACCTCATATTGAGCTTCCAGTCATCTTTTCCATGTGGAGTCATGGACTTGTTACTTACCTAGCAACAGTGTATAATAATGTGCATGGAGTATTGCCAGCCTGGAAAGCTCACCTAAGAATCAGTGTCCAGAGTTTTTACTGGGGCTCCATGTTTGTTTCCCCATAATGGCTGACTGCTAGTCTGCAACCCCTACAGAGGTGAAGTAGATACTGCATGGTCCAAAACTCCCACCATAAATCACACTGTTAGATTGTCTGGTAGCAAAAGCCCCTCAGGCAAACAAGAACTCCTATCAGGCATGACATTCCAAGCGCCTAGAGATCAACTCCCTCTAGCCAGGGGAAGAATTTGAGTTTATTAATATTTCCCTTCGTGGTTTGTGATTTTTGTGTGAAGATCATAAATATCTATGGTCAATATATACAATTTTTTTAAAGTTTACTTTTTTCATTTTAAGCTTTTAATCACCTAGAATTTATTTTTGTTTATTGTGTGAAATAGTGATATACTCTCCTTTTTCTCCATGTGAAAAAAAATCAATCTTTCTAGCATTATTTATTTTTTAATAGTTTATCCTTACCTAATGATTCATGATGCTACATATGTCCTATATTAGGTTTCTAGATATTCATAGGTCACTTTCTGGGATCTGTTTTGTTTCATTGATCTTTGGTTTATCACTGGCTAATATCACACTGTCTTAATTACCAGAGATGGATAACAAATATTGGTATGAGATAGGACAAATCCCTCATTCTTGTTTTTCTTTAAAATTATCATATTCATTTTTGGTCTTTTGTTCTCCCCTATACATTTTAAAATCATATTATCAAATCCATGAAAACTTCTGGATTTGTAATTGAAATAACATTGGATTAATAAATTTTAGGAAAATTGACATCTTTATAATATTGAGTTTTTTCATACATGAACATTGTGTATTTCTCTTGGGATATCTATAATATTTTTTAACATTAAAAAAATTCTCCATAATGGTCTCTGCATCTTTAGTTTGGATTTATTTCTTATATAAATAATTTTATATCACATCAAATATATGATATGCATATGATATATATGATATGATCATATATATTTTTTGCTACTATTATAAATGGCATTTTTAAAAAATACATTTCTCTTTTAATGGTGTTTAGAAATGCAATTGATTTTTACATATTGATCTTATATTCTGCAAACTTGCAGGAAAATTTATTATAAATTATGTCAGAAACCAAACTCTGAATACTGAAAGAAACAAAGCAGAAAGATGAGTTTATCGTAAGGGTTGTAACATACAAGCCAGGAAACTCAAGATTATGGAAGCAGTGAATTCAAATTGTTCACCGATTAAGGGATTTGAATGGCATAAATATAGGAATTATTTGGCTTTTTCTGCTTATGGGTTGCCTAGTGGTCTTCTTTCTTATTTGGATCAGGGTAGCTGAGTCAGGGGAATAATGAAGTCTAGAGATGGTGTGAATAGACTAGGCATGTGAGGATTGGCTGGCGTCCTCTACTGATCTCTGAGAAGAGATGTAAATTCCTATTAGGTAGATTAAGTTTTGTTCTCTTTTATTAGCCTGTGTTGACCAGCTCCATTTTGTCCCTGACATAAATGACTCCATTTTAGTTTGGTTCTACAATTGTTAATGATTTATTAATATTAAATAATTTTGCTATAAACCAAATTGTCTGGAATAATGAGTTTATATCTTAATATACAATCATTTTATTTCTCTCGCCTTGATGTACTAGCTTAGACCTCTAGAGAAATATTGGATAAAAATGATGATAAATGGTAAATTATATTAATAAACTATATTTTTAAACCATCCTTCAACTCCTTGAATAAATCTTAATCATTATGTTCTATCTATACCTATCCATTTACCTTTATACAAACACGCATACATTGTTAAACAAGATTTGCTAATACTATATTTAGGTTTTTCTTTTATTTCATTCTTTTCTGGTTTTTATTTCTTGATTTCCACAACACCCCACCCCCCACATTCCAAAGTGGCAATGAGAGATTTTTTTCTTCCACTCTCATCTCTTACTAGAAGAATCTCATATCATTATCTCCAGCCCTGACATTTCTTCTGAGCTCTAAACTACGCATAGTCACCTGAGTAGTTCATTTGTACTTGCTAAAACATCATCTTTTAGTAATGCCTACTTCTTTCCTGACCTATTTAACCAAAAAATTACCTTTGACCCCTCCTCTTCATTATATTCAATATCCAATCGTCTCAATGGTCTGTTACCTCTGCCATGTGACATATCTTTACTCCATCTCTTCATTTCCATCCTGACTATCGTAATCTAGATCCTCATTACTGCTTGCCCCATTTTATTGCAAGAACTTTTTAATGAGACTTTTCCCCTGCAGGTATCCCTATCTCCATTCTCTCATCCTAGTCTACAAAAGATGTGCCAGATATACTTTAAAAACTATATCTTTCATGACATCAGTCTCAAGGCCATACCGTGGTCCTTTATTGTTTGTTTATATGATAGTCAGATATTTCCTGCTTTAGACCTGACATGTCTCTCCAGTCATAGTTTCCATCAGTCCCCCTGGAACCTATCCTCCAGCCATACTACATGTCCCTAATATGTCCTGGCATTTTTAACCTCCAGATTTTTTCCACATTGTCCTTACAATGTCTCTAACGCAAAATCCTAAATCACTGTAATGTATAGCTAATGTTTACTGAGCACTTAATATGTGCCAGGTCATGTGCTAGCTGCATGATATACATCTCATTTAATTCTCACAGTGTTCCTCTGATAATAAAGTTTGCTACATTTACTGAATGCTTACATATTTCAGGAAATGCTCTAAGCATCATCTTTTTAATCCTCACAGCAACTCTATCAGATAGATGTTGTTTTTATCCTTATTTTACAAATAGTAATTTGCCCAGGGCTACTTAGATAGTAAATGACAGATCTAGGATTTAAACGCAGGCAATCAGGTTCTAGAGACTCCATTCCTTAGCGTTACAGGTGAGGAGACCAAGGCTAAGAGAGGTAGAATAACTTACTCATCTTCTCTCCCAGAACTTCACTTCCCCAGCTCCTCTCGTGTTTCACAGAAAGCCTACTTTCTCGACTAAATCATTTATTACTGTAATACAGAACTCTGCTTCCCTAGCTGAACCCTGACACATGTGCAGTACTTTTCAGATTACACATAATTTTCATAGACATGATCTCATTTACTCCAAAGCTTTCCTGGGATTCAAATTATTATTATTATTTGCATGAATCTGCCCAAAGTAATCCTAAATCTCTCAAAAGCGAAGATAGTAAAAGATGTGAGAAAATACTCTGCCTGTTGTGTTTTCAGAAGTCTTAAGAAAATAGATACAAAATACGAGAGTCACAGTTCATGAGTTTGCCAGATGAAAGTAGTTCTGAACTTCCAGATGCTTTTTCAAGAAGGTGGAGGTTTGCAAGTCTGGAGGACAGCTTCCAGAGAATGAAAATAAATTCTGCCCCTTTCCAGGAGAGCTTTATTTCCTCCATATGTTTATACATTTTTCTTTCCTTATGTTTGTGATTGATTTCTGGCTCAAGCCCCTTCTCTGAGTGGTGCTGGGGAGATTGATGGCCGGGAGGGCTGCAGGAATAGTGAGGCTGTTGCTTCAGTGATGTGATGCAATTCTTGGCATTTGCACAAAGATGGAGAGTTCAGGCAGCCATGGAATGGTGGAAATAGCTCAGGGAACCTTGACTTTTACCGGGAAATCATTTGATTTTCAGTGAGGCCAGGAGATCACAAAAAGAAGATTGCTAGCAAACTTTTATAACAACTTCAGGATAGACTTGCCTGTGAGAAATAATAAGGATTTTAGCCTTTGATCAGACCACTGATAAAGTTTTCTTATGCTTCCTCTTCTCTCGTCTCCTGCTTTCATGCCCCTTGACTAAGAAGATTAGGTATTCTGTGGTGTTAAACCTCCCGAGTTCTACCTCAAATGCTTCCCAGAATGTGGCACAGGTTACTAGAAAGGAGAGGCAGCCATACTAAACCATGGGCTAACTTCTTCTAGGGCATGAGAACAATGGTAGTATGTGTAGTAGTTATTTATGAGTGGTGATACTGGCATCATGCAAATATGGGTTTTCTTCATTAAATAAGTTGTTCATTGAATACCTACTTTGTAGCAGTCACTATACCAAGTAAAAATTTGTATTTCAGCTCTACCACTTACCAGCTGTGTGACCTTGGACAAGTTATATGACCATTTGAGCTTAGTCTCCTAAAGAATTTTAATGTCTACCCCTTAGATTAGTACAAGGTTTGAATGAAATAATCTATATAGAGCATTTAGCGCAATGCTAGGCTCAAGTACCTAATAAAGTGCATGCCACATGACCGAAAATCTGCTGATTAATAGCAAAACCAGAATTAATAACTAAAGACATCTGACTTCTATTTGGTGCCCTCCACAGGAACCGTTTTTGTTTTTTAAAAAGCAGTTACGTTACATTATGTTCACATATGGCCTTTATATTTCATATGGTAAAGAAGATACTTACTTTATAATGCCTCCTCTGGTCTGAGCCTGACTTCCTAGCTCTATTTATTATGTTTCAACTTTTTCATATCCTTCAAACTTCCTCCAGCCATTTGCCTTATTTGTTGTGCCTGCTTGATGCGGACACCAGGTGGTGCTAGGCATCAGATTTGGAGAAGCAGTTGTCAAGGGAACAGGACTCTGTGCCAACTCAGGAGGCAGGCAAGCTTTCCTTCTCCAGGGAATCTAATCCAGAAGAGAGGTGGTGTGCTGAATGTGCTAACCTTCAAAAATTCTCTACCTCCTGTCATTTGGAAAGGAGAGAAATTTTAAGTTTTATTTAAGGTAAACATTTATTTTACAAGGAAATTCCCTAAACAAAGGCCCTACCACACTCAGCTACCAAGTAATCTAAAACTGGTAGCTTCTTGATGCTCATCCAAGGCCTTCACTGAGAACAACATTTCCAAAAGGGCCCATTTCTGTGTTAACAGAAGGAATCAGAACAAAAGCTCTAATAAGAAAAGCAGTTACTCAGGGATGAAGAGGTTCCAGAGGGAGTTGAATTGCAGCTTTGAATGAGAAATATTATTTTATAGAAGCTAAAATGTCATCTATTGTAAGTCTCCCCATCGTTTTGTTTGTACTAAGAAAGAAATAAAATTTTGCTGATTAAATTAAATGATTAATTGTAAGGCCCAACCTCACTTCAGAGATTTTAAAATAAGTGTCAAGCCTTTTTTCCCCCTTCTTCTAATGAATTAATATTACACAAGGTCTTTTGCTGCAAAAACTGTGTTAGCAGATAAAAAAGGGGCTTGGGAAAAAGTAAAGAGCAGTCTATGGCAGCCTTCAAACCAAAGAGGGCTTCAGGTCAAGAGATGTAGAATCAGCTGGTCTTCTGATGTTTTGGGTAACATGACCAGGTGGAATCATTTTGAATGCTGTCAAATCTTAGGCTTTTCTTGAATTTTCAATATGGCAGTGTAATCAAGATGCAACCTGTCAGAAAAGGATGGTATACTTCCATTTGCAACAACATGGATGGACCTTGAGGGTATTATACGAAGTGAAATAAGTCAGACAGATAAAGACAAATAAGGTATGATCTCACTTACATGTAGAATCTAGAAAAAAAGAAAAATTCACAGTTACAGAGAACAGATTAGTGACCTGGTAGTGGGTGAAATGGGTGTAAGCGATCTAAAGGTACAAACTCCCAGTTATAAAATAAAATAGTTTTGAGGATGTAAGGTACAAAATAATGACTACAGGTAATGATACTGTATTGTATATTTGCAAGTTGTTAAGAGTAGATCTTAAGAGTCCTCATCACAAGAAAAAAATTTTGTAAAAGTGTGGTGATTGGATGTTCCCTAGAATTACTGTGGTGATTATTTCACAATATATACAAATATCAGATCATTATGTTGTATACTTGAAATGAATCTAATGTTATATGTCAATTATAATGTTATATGTCATTGACATATAATGTTATATGTCAATTATATCTCAAAAAAATATGCAGCCTAGCTGAAGTCCTTGCTGTTTATTCTGCCAAGTTGGCAAAAGATTACCTTCAGCTTGCTTCTATGGAAGGACCCACATTGAAATAATATGTTCTCAATGAAGCTATGAAATCTTGTATGTATTGATCTTTTCTTTTGTCTTACATGCATTCATATTTTATAGAGGGCACAAAACCTCACCAGAAGCAGACTTCATATCATATAGCCACCCAGAAAAGTTTTTTGATAGAAAGTAATGCTGAGTGTTTTGTTTTTGACCTGCATTTAAAATGTTCTGTATATAGAGCTATCCGGAACTGATTATTCACTGAAGAATTTTTTTCACATGTTTGAAATGTTCATCCAGGAGATTCAGTCCTGGCTCACTAAAGAAAAATTTCACACACTAATGCATTCAAAATATTTTAATTGTTGAAAAATGAAGAATGTTGAAATGTCCTCTTTTGTTCAGATTGTGGTCTGGTAAAGTCTTGAATGGCTCTGCTTTTCTACTTCTACATAGATTCTGTGTATTGTGTCCTCAGTCCACATGGTGTATATGGCAGCAGCCCCCTGAGCGAGGGTATTGGTGAGTATAGATATGACTAGGACTGCCCCTTGAAATATCCCTCTCTAATAATGTAAGGAAGTACTATTCTAATGAATTTGACACTTTTTAGATAAAATATTTATACGGAAATTGGTGCTTGTGCGAAAGCTTTGGGCGACATCTGCAAATGTTAACAGCTATAGGAGGGCTAGAAGTACAATCGTGGTCATGATCACTGACTCAGAATGTAAGAATATGATTTATTCTTTTATAAGCTCTCCATAACCTGTAACACATTTAAACCCTTCCCCTTGGCTCACTGGGGAGGAGAGAGCTTCATAGTGCTCTGAGTTTCTTTCTTATTTATATTCTGTAGACCGTAGAACAACTTTCTGTTCAATATTTATAACTCTTATTATAGCATATATATTTATGTATATAATTTATTACATAGAATAAATAGAATTTATAGAAGATATTGAATCTGCAGGCGCTGTTCTAAATACTTTTCATGTGCTAATTATTTTAACCCTCACAACAATTGTATGTGGCGTATGTATCCTTTCTTTCCAAAGAGACAGCAACTAACACCCAGTCCTATACTAGCTAGTGACGATAACCTCTTGATTCATTTCTGCCAGGTTTTATATTTTACTTTTGAGCAGGAGCAGCATGGAGAGGAATCTTTGGTATCGTGAGAGGCTAGTTGGAGAGAGACAGCAGATGGGCACTCTGGCATCCCTGAAATTACATTCTCTTCCCTGTCATGTTGGCCATGGCCACTGGTGTGCATAGATATTCCTGGAAGACTTCACAGGGTTCTGAGCCAAGGCAAAAGTGCTGCAAGTCAACTCTAGCATTTTCTTTGATTCTGTCGCATTACTTATTATACCAATAATGCTAAATATAGGAGATAAAAATTACCTACTTTTCTAATAGGTTTGATTGTTGTTTAGATAAAAGAGGGGCATTGGAATTGCAAAATGTTAGCATTTCTGTGATGCATAAACTATACCTTTTATTTGGCTAGTGTCAGCACTAATGTTTTATGTTTGGAAGTTAGCTATTATTAGGGTGTCATTTAAAATTTTCAAAAGGATGAAAATGGTCTTAATGGAGACCCCATTTGCAATCATGCCTATTAAGCAAAAAGCAATCTTATTCTTTGATGTCTACTCACATATTTGAAAATTGTATAGGTTGGCCTTATAAATCAATCTGGAGTGTCATTGTTTGCATATGACATGTATTGGATTTTTTTAAAAGAAATATGCAATCTTCTTAAATGCTTATTAAATCAACACCCTCAGAGAACTAGGTGAAAACCGAGCAACCACCAATTTAATAGACTATAATTGTTAGAGTGGAGATGGGAAATGTAGACTCAAATGAGATATTTTTCTAAATAGATTTTTATTCGAATAAACCAATCATGTTTTTTGTCTTAAAGTCCAAAGTCATAAACATGACTAACCCCTCTGTAATTGTTGAAACTGAGACAGTTTAGTGTTCTGGAGAAATAGCCATCTCTTTCTTTAAAATGGTGAGTGCTATTATCTTTAAAGGAAAATTTTGAAAATAGGCCCTTTGGTTAATATAAAAATGCTGTGGTTTTTAATTCAGCTGAATACTTTGAAGTTGTTTTCCCTTCACATTTTGGACTTTTAGTGTTAATTCTTTCCTCCAAAACTTACTTTATTCCTTCTTGCCTTTGCTCTTAGAAAGACAAACATTTGCCTTTTTTCAATTTTAATGAGATCTTTCTTTCTCAATAACAAAGTAATTGCTTATGAGTCAGACAGTAAAAAGATGTAATTTTTCCCCTCTCAGGACACTGCCATTCATTTTCTTTCCCAACCTTGAGTTGTCAGTTCTGACGGAATCTTATTGTTAATCAGCAAAATATTTGGTTTGTTACCAAGAGGGGCCAGGCTGCAGAAAGTGTTAGTCTGCAGAATTTCAAATAATCTCTAAGAAAATTCTAAGGTAGTATTTTTGACTCTACCTTAGAGGGGTGAATGCTCCTGGAAATAACTGTCAGGATGTCTATCTTTGGAGCTCTAATACCTTAATTTTGTTGTCACTTTATTTCCAACTTCTTCTGCATTATTTTGCCCAGACACAGTGATTCACCCTTCAGTCAAGAAACATTTAAGATAATAGTTGTTGTCAGGGAATCAAATTGTTTCCAGGAGGTTTTTAAAGGATTTTGATTTTTTAACTACTCTAAATTGTTGCAAAGTGGACAATTTCCTTCTTGAGTATGCAATTAAAATATTTTAAATTTGTCAATAAGAATGAGAAAGCTTTATCATCTGTGGTTTCTTAACTAGATCCAACCATTGCTTAGTCCAGAGATTACTGAGAAAAGTCTTAGGAAAACCTATTGTAGTGTATATAATTGTTCACTTAACTGTCTTTCTATTAGATTATGAGCTACTTGGAAGGATTGTGTCTTATTTGCCATCGTTGTATTCGCAGAGATAGTGCAGAGCTTGGCACTCCCTGGACACTCAACATGTGTCCACAAATGAATGCATGTTGAGAGAAGGTCCCAGGTTGTTCTTCTGATTCTGTATGAGACTGCGTCCAAGGCATCTAAGAAAAATGATGATAGCATAGCTTAGATTTTAAGAGTCTTTGGAAAAGAATAGTAGCAAAATCATATTGTAATGTAGCATATTTACACAGTGTACTTCTCAAAGCACTTAAATTATTAATATCTCCTAATATTTAAGCTACATAGAATTGATCCCACTTGGGCATGGCACATAGTAGGTACTCAACAAATACTTGCCGAATGAGTGGAGGAATAAAAAATCTTTCAAATGGGGGAATTGAAACACAGCTAGATTATGAGCAACTTAAAGTTACATAGCAAATTAACATTAGAATTTGGAACCAGAGGGGAAAAGCGGGGTGGCAGATGAGGATTAAATGGCTCAAATACATGGTGACAGAAGGATATCTGACTTTGGCTGGTGAACATATAATGCAATATAAAGATGACATATTATTGAATTGTACCCTTGAAACCTGTATAATTTTATTAACCAATATCATCCTGATAAATTTAATTTAAAAAAAAAGAATTTGAACTCAGCCCCATGTCTCCTCACCTTGTAAAAATATCTTATCTCTTAGTGCATCTCTGACTTTGCATAATTAGGTGAACACTTCTTTACGAAATTTATAAATTTTGTAAAGCTCACTAACAGCTTAATTTGGAGGAAGGTCAATATGACCTACTGTAAAATTAGAAGTATGTGACATTAAAAAAAGGGACTTTCACTGGCTTCATTTGGTTTCCAGAACACAAGAGTCTCTCAATTTTTCCTACCTTAGTAGCTGAGCCTTCTCAGACTTCTTTGCTAAACTGAAGTAGTCCAGGGCTCAGCCCATGATCCTGTTTTCTTCTCTATATAGACATTGACTCCTGTGGTGATCTCATTTGGGCTAATTAGTTCAAGTACCATCTATATGCTGACTCCTAAATTTATATCTCTAGCCTAGTTTTCTGCTCAGACTACAGACTTGAATAGTGGATTGCCTACTTGATATTTCCAATTGGATGTCTCATGGATGTCTTAAATTCAACACATCCTGAACTGAGCTGTTGACTATCCTTCTCAAACCTGTGCCACCTGAAGACTTCCCCCATCTAAGGAGAACTTCATCCTTTCAGTTGCTCAGCCCAAACACTTGGAAGCATCCTTGACTCTTCTCAGCCTTTCAAATTAAGGGATTCCGTATAATTTAATGTACAACCGGGATACTTTCAGAATGAAAGGAAGCACTGTTGTCAATTACTCCCAGACAACAGGCTTAAACAAGGATTGTCCAAGGAAAAGCATATTTGTGATATCTATTCCTACTCCACATCTAAGTCATCAAGAAATATTAGCTGTACTTTCAGAATCAGTCAAAATTTATCAATTATTTCTTAGCATCGGCAGTACTATACTCTTGTTTCAAGCTACCATCATTGTCTTACCTTTGGATTACTGCATTAACATCCTAACTGGCTTCCCTGTTTCCACTACTCTCTTGCCCTCTCTAGGCTCAGTCCCAGATAGGCCTCGTGTGCCTGGGCTTCTGGGGTAGAATTTTTTGAATGTTTCTGCCACCTTTCTTCTGGGCAGCCAAGCTATCTTGTATTTGTAGTATACCTTGATAGAAGAGTCCCTGCCTTTCTCCCAGTGGAAGGAGTCTTCAACAGAGTGGCTGAGGGATTATGAGTATGACTGAGGGATCCTGCTTCTTCCCAGGGGGTGGAGAGTTTTTCTCCTTCTTTCTCCATCAGCAATGGGTACTTTACATGTACTTTGGTGGGCAACCCTAGTTTGCTGCCAACCTCAGTGACTAAAAGCTGTTGCTCCTTGTGAGAGAAGGAATCTGAAAAGGATCCAAATAAGATTCTTTTGCCTTCAGAGCCCCTGCTCTACTGTGATTCTCTCCAGTGTCCCATCTGCCCCCATTCTTTCTTGGGGTTCAGAGGGATGAGCCTGCTGAAAGCACAAACTCCTCTTGGATCAGGGACTCCTGGCAGTTCTTTCCTGTCACACTAGCCCACACTTGGCCTCTAGCAACTTGATAAAATTTTAATTGATTTCTTCTTACCCATCTGCATGGTGGCCAGTGACTCTTTCTCTCATGCTCTGCTGCATGTGCGCCAGTCTGTGTGTCCCACTCTGCTTGGAGAGGCTTATCTTTACCTGGAATTTAGGCAGCGTGGTTGCCCTGCCACCTCAACTCACTATTAGGGTTGGAGTGATGATGCTCTTCTGGTTCTTCAAACATCAAGCAGAAGCAGAACTCAGATCTTATTTTAATGATGTTCCTTTGATCAAAATTTTCTGGACCCCTTTTTAAGAATTTCCTCCTATATTGAATGTCCCTGATTTGTAACAAATTTTTACTCTTTGAAGGTGATAGTCTAAAGTAATTTTTAATTAAGTTTGGTACATAAAATATATAATCATGCTGGTTGCTATTGCTTTTTAATAACTACAGATTCACATAAGACAAGGTTATATAGTAGTTACCAGAAAGAACTATAAGAGAGAATAATTTAGCCCATGTAGACGTATTTCCTCTGAGCATTGTTTTGATCTGATATTGAGACAGCTGCGCTGGTAATTTTGAAGAAACATAGAGACAGGAAAAAATAGTATTGGTAACTGCCTTAGAGAGGGAAGCTCCAGCTCCACCTACCTTCACGCACATCACCACCACCAAACATTCACCAAACAATTATAACAATCTGACTTTAGCTGTTGGGAACATGCCTAGCTTCTTCTCTAGAATGTAAACAGAGTGAACTTGAATTGAGGTCATCTCTACTACTTACAAGCGATGGAACCTCCAGCAAGTCATTCAACCATCCTGAGTTAATCTTCCATTCTGAGAAAAAGGAAAACATACAATTCTCCTCATAGAGTTGCCGTGAGACTGTCAAAATAAAATGAGAGAAGTGCTTTGTAAGGACTTAATCAAATGTTAGTTGTTAGTAATGAAGTTTTATTATTTTGTTTGTGATAGAGCTATCACTATGATAATTATGAACAATGATAAATCTTTATTGAGTACTTATTATATTAATTTATGAGGTTAATAAAATTATTTTAATGACTCTGCTCCTCAATACTAGAAATATTTTTCTTAAAGAGGTATTAGTTTACCCTTCATTGAAGAGATCTGGAGCATTAAAAAATCTCCTCCTACTCACACATTCTTTGTAAATTTACTGCTGCTATCATATAAGCTCTCTATCAGACTTTTATACAGTTTCATTTGTTTTTTCATTGGGCTTCCTTTTATACTCCATGTGTATACTACTTTTCTATCCATTTACTAGCACTTAAAGCATATCTTCGTTTTTCAAATTTTTTCAAGTAGTAGGGTAATTTTATTTATCTTTTTATCATTTTTATTATATATTGTTTGCTATAAAATTATTTAATTTTATTTCACTTTTTATGATATGTTGTTGAAATGCATATTTCATATGTGGGAATTCTTGAAGATGTTTGATGATGATGATGATGATGATGATGCGTATTGACTTTAAATACTAGCATTATCCTAAGCATTTTACATGTATATATTGATTTAATCCTTACAACAGCCCTCTTAGGTTGGTAGTAGTAGTATTTCTATTTCGCAGATGAAGAAACTGTGGTATAGAGTGGTTAAGTAATTTCTTTAACTCTTAGAGCTACTGAGTGGAGGAACCGGGCTTTATAGTTGGCTCTATACTCTGTGTCTCTAACCAGTGTGTAAACTGCCCAGGGTCTTCACTACTGAAGGTGAAAAATACTCTGGGTTACAGAAGATGCGACTGAACACCCAGAACTTCTCTTAGACTTCTCATTGGAAGCAGGGAGAAGGGTGAGATGTGACTCCAATAGGAAATCTCGAGGCACACTTCAAATCTTAAAGTTTTTATTATTGAGGGAAATTTTAGACTGATAGATAACATTAGAAGGTAGGTTGTATTCAGTAACAAGATATATCCAGTTTTTTGGTCTTTTTTCTAAGTCAGTTTGGAAAGCATTGGCTTGTCCAAGTTCAAGCCAAGTCAGACATCTGTCACCAATAGATATAAAACTGATACTGGGCAGTGATGCTAAGTGGTGCTCCTATCTTTGGAATTTACTGTCTCGTCTTGGAAAATATCCCTAGCCCTTATGCATATGTCTTTTAATCCTCCTTTGGCGAAGTTTTGCAAATAGTAACTTCAGCTGATGGTGCAGAAGCTTTGGTTATCTCATCTTTGACTAATTGGCCAGCAAATAGAATGATCCTGAATGACTGCTATTATCTTGGATAGTAGTGTTGGCTTAAAAAAATTCTTGGCAGCCCCTGATTAGGTCCTGAGAAGACTTTGTACTTTTTTTTCTTCTTCTTCAGTTTTTATTAATGAGCTTTGAACTTGAAATAGGCAAGCAGATGCATTCGATGGAATTTGGCCTGTTAAACTTTAAAGGAGGTCCTAGATGACAAACATATTTCTTGACCTTTCAGTTTGTGGCTTTGTGTAGTGCAAAGCCATCCTTCAGGGTCTTCCCTGGGGCTGCATCCTGGCTCACCCAGGATCCTGTACTGTCCAAATGCCGAATGTGCACTTGCACAAAGGTGTTCGCATTGCCAGTTATTTGATATTTAATAACACAGTTTGCTATTCAGGCACATGAGATGTTCACAGTGTCTTGAACAAATATTTGGATCAAAAAAAAATGTCGAAAATGTAATCCTCTAAAATCTGTATTGTGAAAACCTATGAGAATAAAATGTCTGTAAAAAAGAGAGCTTTATTTTTTTTTTCATGCCAAAGCCATGGCCAAGAATATAAGTAAACATATTTCTCTTTTTCTGAGTAAAAGAGGATGCTGATAATATGTAAGCTAAAAGAGAATTTTTGTTGAAATATAAACAAAAATTTATGTCCCTAACATTACGAAAGGGACAACAGAAGAACAAACAACTTATATAAAATTTCCTGTTCATATGAGAGTGAGGATTGTTGATATGGATCAGAAAGAATTGGTCATTCTTCACCAAAAGGGGAGTGCAGCAAAGGCCTAAGTGGAGCATTCCAGCGGAGATGGGAGAAGTCTTTTTTATGATCAAAGCCATTGAGAACCATGTTGGATTTGTCTATTTGTGTTGAAAACATTCGTATGCACCCAAGCAATGTGCGAGTGTGCTTGGAATGGCAGCCTCTTAAAAGAGGTCTCAACCTCATCAGAGGGTTCCTCTTGGTAACCTTCTAGGCCATCTAAAGCATCCCAGGAGATGCCTTGGGGTCCAGCTCTTCCTCGGTATCTTCAGGAGCTTTACAGTATTTGGCCAAACTAAATAGATCTATGTGGCAAATTATCTATTGAAGTGCACATCTATACAAATGGGATAACATGAATTCTGAGTTGCTGTTTTTTAAATCATACCTGTGATAGAAGAAAATGACCGCAGTTTCAGCATCAAAGTGATAAAGTGTGTTAACCCCCTGTAGTTACTCCACGGCTCCTCCAGATGCTCCACAGTCTATGAAGTTTCCTCAGCCAGAAGGGTGAGGAATCAACACTCCCACCTGTCAAAAACACTTTAGGCTCTGGCCAGCTTCAGTGCATTGATTAACACCTTCTTTCACACAGCCTTAGAGTCTAATGAAAACATGGCCTCCCTTTTCTGAGATAAGACTAGGGAATATCTTCACGAGGAGATTTTAATGGAGACAAATGGTGAATCCAGACAAACAGCTGCAAATAAAACAAATACACTGGGGGTGGGGGGCACGATGTTTTCCAGATTTGTACTGTGAGTGCTCACCAATCAAAAGTTGTTTTGCTTTGCAAAGCTAGAGAGAATTATAGTTAGTTAGCCAAGACTATAAAAGAAGTTACTATATGGCTGTGAACTGTTGTAAGACAAAAGACCTCTTAGTCTGTTGTGGACACTGTCATTGTCACACCAGTGCTACTTTTCCAACTGTACTCCAGACATGAAAGTTAGAGCTGACCCCTAGTCAGCATGAGCCCATCCTCGTTTCTACAGTTACTGGTTCAGGGTTAGGTAGTCTGAAGGCAATTCACGTAAATAAAACTGGACAAAAAATTTTCCAGAAATTCTTCTGGAAAAGAATATTATTACAGTTGAGACAATTTCTAGAAATGACTGTCCCTTGCTGAATGCGAACAGAACGACATGTGATACTGATTTCTATCAGCTGCCATCTTGTGTCCACAAAGAGAACCAGCCTTAGGACAAAGCTAACTGCAGATAGGAGATTGGAGACATGGAACAAGAACCTGGGTTCCTGATGACATCATTGTGGTTCCTGGATAACTCAATGCTAAAACATGCCTTATTTCTAGACTTCTTATTATGTTACCTGATACATATCTCTATTGTTTTCAATTTGAGTTAGACTGCTGAAGCTTGCTGCTGAAAGCATCTTGATATACCTATTATATTGTCAGACTTTTGAGCAAGGACCAGGAAGAATTATGGCCTCCCTGGCTAGGCCAATAATCAAGGGATGGCCACACAGTTAGCAAAATTTTTAAATTGTAGTACATGAGATTTCAGAGAGAACAGTAGTATCCATTGGATAAGTCACCTAGTGCTTAAACATGATCTAGTATAGCTGATGAGGATGGTGAGCTGTCGTTAGATTCTTAATATTGCTTGGAGTTCAAACTATCAGAGTTTATTTTGATCTATTAAAACTCTCCCTCAAAGTCTGTGCTTTATAGTATTTTACTCTAAAATAAAGACTGATACTTGTCTGCTCAGGCTATAATCTAACTGTGGTTTACAAACTTTTTGGTCCCCAAACTATTTATACTCTTAAAAATGATGGAGGGCCCCAAAGAGCTTTTTTGTTTGTTTGCTAATATGATTAGATCTATTAGTAAATATTTTTTCATTTAAAAATAACAATAATAAACCTAAACCTAATAAACTTATTACTCGTTAACAGAAATAACCTATTTATTTTTTTGTAGAAAACTATGTTCTCTACAACAACAATAAAAATCAGTGAGAATAATTACATTGTTTTATATTTTTGTAAATTTCTTTAACGTCATGTGGAGTAGACAGTTGGATTCTCATCTGCTTCTGCATTCAGTCTGTTGTAATATACATCAATAACCTTTGGAAAACTCCACTATACTCTTGTAAGAGAATGAGGATAGAAAGGGCAATAATATCTTAGTTTTATTTTTTAAATGCTGACCTCACAGAATCCCTGAAACTGTTTCAGTGATCCCCAGGGTTCCTTAGGTGGCCTTTTTGAAAACAGCTAATCTAAAGGAAAATGATCTTGATGGTAAGATTTCAACTCTGTCTGAGAAATTAGTATCAGTCTCATGCATTAGATACTGAAACAACTGTAGAATTCTTTTATCACCTGTAATTACCACCACTAGAGGTATACAGAAAACCAGACCACAATTTAAAGATTGGTTTAAATTGGGGGTTTCACAACCTTTTAAATCCTGATAACATTAATTGGGTTAAGCGTGAAACAGCAAAGATTCAGAAAGAGGAGAAAAAAAAAAAAACAAAGGGAAATAAAAACAGTCACAGACCAATGAGAAGAAAGAAAAGACAAAAGAGAAAGGGTATATGTTGTGGGAATGGGAGACTCATTATAAAATCCCCTGGCTCAGTGGCTCCAGCTATCCATTACCTAGTCCGATCTAACAAGTCAACCTTGATTCAGCAAACAGTTCCAAATGATGTGGCCTTCCCCCAAAGGGGCCCTAAGGAAGGAGACACCCACGTATTCAAAGGCATATGTTGGTCTAACATTACTTGAAAGCATACAAAAACCACTTCCACCTAAGCTTTTACAACTCAGATGCCAACACTTCGTTTCCCCAAGTGAGACCCTGCTTTTAACATCGTAACGGTCATAAAATACATTGTAGGTGAGTGTGACTGAATGTAAAGCATCCCAGCACCTCATTCTCCTGAATCAGAAAAGGTTTAGACAATCCTATGAGTGAGAGGAGAAGGTGACACTTTAACCACCACCAAACTGAGCATCGGGTGAAAAATAACTTTCTCTCCCAGAAAATACAATGAATCGGTAAACAAGATTTAAAACCAAAATCATATTAATGCTCAACTTTTTGCTACTAAGAGTCATAGGAATCTGCAACATCATTGCATGGCCTTGAACTTCAAGGTGACGTGAGGGACACCTGTTCTGGTTTTAAGATCAGGTATAAGTTTCCAAAGAACTTCTGCTGAGTTCCCCTCAGCTTTGTAGAACACAAACCCCCAGCTGCTAAAAGTAATGTAGCCTGAAACCCATGCTGGGTGAAAGGTAGCCTGAGGTTGTTGTGACCTGCTTATTCCTACTGCCAGCATGGGCTTGGTATTCTGCCATGTGCCTGACACCATTGAGAAAGGTTATTTAAGTCCATCAGGGCTGGTGGAAAAAGTCTAAATGTCTACCTACCTGCAAGTAGAATGGGTGTACCCCAATGGATTATCATAGAGTTTTGTGGAATTATTTAGTTTCATTTTTTATCTGAAAAGTTTCCCTTTCTTCTTTCTCTTTTTCAAAATGTAAATGAGAATGGCATTGATGTCTCCAGGCTTTGAAGAGCAAAGACTGCCTGTTGTGCTGTGGTGCATGGCACAGGGCAGACAGAGAGGGTAGAGAGTGAGAGTGATGTATTCTCCAGAGCAAAGTGTGACTCCATGGGCTCAAAAAGGCCACATAACAACTTGTTATTCGGCTCAGAGGTTATTAAAGTTTTTTAGGTTTTAATAGAGAGTGGTATATGTAGATCGGTCTCTTTAGGGGAACAAAAGCATGTCTGAAACATTCCTGAGATTTTTGTCTCAGTTATCACTTCTTTTTCTTTGCAGTTCTAATTTAACACAAAATAAAACCTTGACTGGTCTCTGTGTGTGAAGATTTTGTGTCAACTTGTTCTGTGTTATAAAAAGAGAGAGGCTGGAAGTCATTAGCCCTGCCTGTGTTTTATCAGTTCTTTCCAGTTCATTCTAATAGCATTGGGGACATTAATAAAATAGGCCATCAATGCCCTCTGAGGGCAAACTCGTAAAAGGGAAAGAGATTCTTTGGGTTATTCCTATCCTCAAAGGCAGTGGATGTTATAGCGATAGTAAAGAGTTACTACTATTCATGGGCTTTGCAATCAGAGAGAACTATGTTTGAATTCTATTCATTTATTGATTCAACAAATATTTATTGGAGGCCTACTATGCGTTGGACTCTGTTCTAGGCATTGAGAAATAAGGGTGGGGGAAAAGCAAACACCAGGGCCTACCTTCTAGTTGGAGAGGCAGCCACTATCATACAGGTGACAAGCTCAGGGCTCTGTCAGCCTTTTGCTGAGCCATTTTTGAGGCATGACCTCTCAGCTGCAAATCCCTCCTGCTGTGCACTACTCGGAGGGGCCAGGCTCGGACTCTGTAAACTCTTCTTTGCTCAGTCGCTTCCTGTAAGGGTCTATCAATAGGGACAGCAAAGGGAGACTGCAAGGATGGAGGTAGTGACTTTCCCTTCCCTATTTTGTTGCTGTTGCTCTCAGTGTCACTCCAGCATTGGCCTTCTTCTGACAGCAACGGTTGGTACAGGCCTCCAGTCTCTTTTGGTACTCTCAGAACCAGCCTTTGGGCATGTTCTCAGAACAGAAGCGGCAGCTGGGTCAGGCCCTTCCTCAGAGGTCTGAGCCACAGCTTTGTGGGACTCTTTCTCTGACCTTCTGGACTCTCATAATTCCAGCCTCTTCCCTGGCTTGCAGGTGGCTCCTGCTGTTCTGTATCAGGGTTACTCTGGTGACCCCTTTAGATCATTCAGCCTTCCACCATCTGGGAAACCAATTTCCTGTAGGAAATTTCATGTTAAAATGCCTCCTGTAGTTTTGGGGTTTTTGTTTTGTTTTGTTTTGTTTTGTTTTGTTTTGTTTTGTTTTGTTTTGTTTTGTTTTTGACTGAACCTGGACAAACTTATCTTAAGATAGCTAAGATTTGTAAAAAGAACTCTGTGGAATACTAATTGATTATAAAGTGCATCATCTTGGCATGTTCACCATTTTCAATAATGAAAAAAGCATCTAAGTGCTTTTAGGTGGTTGAGTATTTTGAATGATTTCAAAGAAGGAGAAGTACAAATGCCCACATTTACTTTCAACAGGTCAACATTGCATCTTCGTGAAAATTAGACTCGTGTCTTTTAAACATTTGTTTAGAACTGTAGGAGAAATTGTTTAGTGACTTTTTACTGAAACATAATTGGATGTTGTAAATATGTATATTTTCTTTTCTTTTTTGACTTGGGAGAAAGGCTCCTACTCATTGTCATCCTTCAACCTCTATTCTACAAATTTATTTGATTTCTATTACCTCCTTATACAACATGGATTAATTTAATCTGAATTTGTGTGGATTCTATTGTAAAGAATGTAATTAACAATAATTATTATTGCACTCTTATCCACTTTTAAACCAAGCCCTTACTAATTCTTGATGTTAATTTCTAAGTGTAGAATAAAATGTTCCTCAAAAGCGGTCTAGCATGTAATGCACCAGACTTTAGAAAACCATCTTCACTTAAACAGGATCAATGTCTCCTCCTCAGATATCGGTATGCTTTTTCAATTCTGTGAGATTCATAGTCATCAACTTAGTCTTCAACTGTGAAATTAAAACAGTAATCTATCTTTATAAATGAATATCAGGTGTTCGTCTCTCCATCTATTTGCCATGCCCTTTTAAAATTGCTTTGATATGTTTTTCTAAATGAAAGTTTGGCAATAAGAGATAAGTCTCTGTTCACAGGCAAGGGATAAAAAGCCTAAAATGTAAAAATTCCATTTTCACCTAAATTTAAATCCACAAACAAGGTGCCTCTAAGTGAAAGACTAGAATGAGTTTAGTTAATAATTGATGGTCACTTGCTAAATCCCCAATAAACTAAAAAGTGAACCACTCTAATGCTTTGATAACATATCCTTTTACAAGTCAGAGTGTTTCCAATCTCTTGTCATCAACAGAATTGAAGAAGAGCTCTTTGAATTAACAGATGAAATATCATGAGAAAATAGTTTTGATGGTAGATCACCATGTGATTTTTGGCATCTAATACAGGTGATCAAAAATCAAGTAAAAACTGTTATAACATGACTCTGTCCATTTCTACTGAATGATACCTTAGCACTCAAATGCAGTAAAAGATAAATTTGATTGAACACCAGTTCAATCCAGTTTAATTTCAGTGTTAAATAATATTCATCCAAGCTTACGTGAGTTGAGAAAACAATCTATTTCAGTAAGAGGTATATTCTTGATAACATTTTACTTGTTTTGTCCAATAATTACTTTTCGAAATTAGAAACACAGTTATATTGCTTTAATCAACCATGTACAACTAATAAGTTTAAGAATAACACAGTACAGAAAAATAATTTAATGTTTACAAAAGAAATAAATTTTTTATGAATTTCAGTTTAGAAAGATATTTGTAGCAGAGAAATGAGGTGATCAATAAAATATTTTCAAGCATAGCATATTACATTAGGATAAAATTATGTGAGGGAAGTAAAATGGAAAAACTTCACAAGGAGAGAAAGTATTGTATTAAATGTCCAATAAAGAGTATGTTCATATACCTTTTAAATAGATGATGGTGGGTTTCAAACACTAGATTCCACCACATTTATTTAACAACATAATAAAACACTTGATATTTACAATATGCTGGAAATCATATCTTGGCAACTATTTAAACTAATACTGAAACATTTTAGAAAATAGTGTAAGTATATGTAAATGGATATTTAGTCTTTTATACTAAGGGTAGGAGACACATGAGCAAGAAAATCTGATCCCTGGCAAACAGAGACCAGCGAGTAGCCAGTTTAGAACAGGAAAGTCAGCGTTTTTGATGCTACCTCTGCATCGATGCGGAGATCCTGCGTCTAGCAGAGGGGATCTCTTGCAGGATTCCCTGGTGTTCTTGGGCACAGAACCCCATTTCTTAAAGTCTATCATGCATAATCATAAAAATGACTGTAAAACTGGAGTTAGCATTTTTCTTACGCATACATAAAATTTATTTAGAACTAAAATATGACTTGGCCTTTTATTTGTAATACCATAAACATTTTTTATCATGTACCACTAGAGTCCCATGGATCATCATTTTGGTGTACTATTTTGGTCTAACTCATTAGCATGCGCTTTGTACCTCATGCTTTGCTTGGCATGCAGAAGATAACTAATAAATGTTGAGATCAAGTAAAATTAAATAAGATAAAGGCCAATCTGTCCTTTATGTTTTAAATGGTGGCACTATACCATCAATAAATAAATTTAACACTAGAGAGATAGAGCAAAGTAACCGATGCTTCATTCTGTAATACAACATCTCCAACCCTGCCATGTTTAGCTGGCTAAGGTGGGAACACTGGTTACTTGTCACTTCTCTATGCCCAGATCGAAAGGCCATGGACCTTAGTTCTGAATGTGTTTGTAGGTTGCTGAAGTTCATGCTGAAGCTGTGGCCTTTAGACATAACTACGGATTGTAAAAACCATGATTATTTTGGGAGGATATAAAACTTTACAATGCACACAGTAGTGGAAAAAGAAATCAAAATCTTGCAAATGTGATTGAAATGTAAATGTCACCATATCCTCAACTGGGTATGAACATTCACAAACTTGATTCAAGCACCAAGGGTTCAGGGAGCATTTGAAAAGCAAAAATGCAAGTAGTTTTGTCCTCTGTTTGCAAATGTGCTTAGCACAGGTTCTGTTAAATCCTTGTTCACAGAACCCAATTTGAGTCATTCTGTTTAAATAAGCTGTCAGTATCCTTTTTATTTTCTACCAAGAAGAGACCGTATCCTTGAAACTGTTATTCTCTATTTTGTACCTTCAGTCTCATACACTTTTGCCCTAAAATTGATGCTAAACAACAGCCAGGAAATATACCCATGGAAACTGTATTCTGAGCCAAACCAGCCTTCCGAAAAAGCAAGCAATCTCTGTTCCTGAGATTTTGCATGCCCAAACCATAAATAGCCTGCTGTCCATGCTAGTGTGCTTTTCACTGACACTTTTACAAGGTTGGTGAAGCTACTCTTTGTCAAAATAATTTCACCAACTGGGAGCTTCACAGATGCCTGAATATATGCCAACGTGTCTCTTAGTTTGTACCTAGAGTTAATTCTTTATTTTCCTAAAAACAGCCGAGCAGGGAGTCAGAAGGTAGCAAGGAGGAATGAACATCATGCTGAGTTAGTTTGTGAGAATGAAAGCCTACAGCCAAACTTTGAATTTGTCTCTCTCTCTTTTTTTTTTTTTCTTTTTTTCTTATATGCTATCTGGGAAGAGTTTTCTTAAAGCGTCACTGTGAGCACATCCACTTCTTCAGTGTGGTTGAAATAGGGTTTAATAAATAACCTGAATCCGGTTTTAGTTCTTGTATCACAGGCATGTTCATAAGCTCTCTATTCGAATAACACATTTCAGTAGACACATTAGTTGGTCGTCACCTTGTTAAAGACCAAAAAGGAGCAGCATTTTCAGCCTTAAGAGGATAAAGAGAACTGTTTTTTTACAGTTATATATTATTGGCTTTGAATTTACATACATTCATCAGTAAACTCTCGATGGCATCCACAGATGTCTCTCCCTTTAAATATTTTATTAGCCGAATCAGAACATTTACATACATCCTCAGTAAAAATGGATTTTTCGGTCTTGTTTGATGAAGGGAAGTCAGATACTCTGAGTAACGTCCTCTTCATGTGACTGTTAAATAATTTCAAATAGCAAGACCATTTGTCCCTTAGGGTTCCGGCACTGTTGCACCTGGCCCTTTCAGGAGAATCAGTCATGACCACAGACCCATGACATTTGCTATCTTGACCACATCAGGGCTCCAAGGAGCAAACAGATTAAGTTGCTCATCCACTATGATGAGTTCTGAGGTGCTTGAAACTTCTCAGGAAAAGATGTTTTGTGGGCATTGATCACTGCATCAGCGAAGGGAAGCAGGTGACTGCGGAGCTCAGAATAGTTAATAACCTGCTCTTTTAAGAGGCGAAGGGATAATAATTTAGAGAGCACTTAATATTGACACTGCTGAAGGTAGTATGGGAATTGGTAGGACTAGGGGTGAGGGAAAATCTTGTGCCACTACTGACAAACCCCGTAACCCTTAAGCTCCTTTTATATAATGCTGTGTTCCCTTAGATCTCAGCTGGACCCTGGTCCTTCCCCCAGTACAAGATTACCTCTCCAGTCTTGTTCAGAGGGGCTCCTGTTCTCCCACAGTGTGCACACCAGAGGTGGAGGGTTGCGGTATGCGTTAGTGTTCCCCAGGCATCCCCCTGCCTCATCTCATAAGCATGCGTCTACCCTTGTGTGAAACTCGTACTTTGGGGAGATTGACAACACCAAGCTGTACCAAGTTGTATTAGTGACTGTTGTTTCTGGAGCCAGAATGTCAATCTGACTAATTCACACAAGTCTCTAGCATTCACTATTACTCTCCATACCACCCCCTGCCATAGTCATAGGGTTTTTCAGAACCCTGGAAGGATAGACAAATCAACCCCCATTAGAGCCTCAGATTTCCCTGACCTAAACTCATACCATTTCGATCACCTAGGTGGAAATGGATGAGTTCTCCTTAACTCCTTCCTCCCTACATTCAGCCCTACCTAATTACCTCTGGGTTCTTGAAGCTCCCTTACCACCATGCCCTAGTTCAGAATCTGATGAAATCTTTCTACTTCCTAACATCTTCAACCAATCTCTTTTCTACATAACCACCAGTGTGATATATTTTATTCAAATATGACTACCAATTATTTATTAAAATGCTCTAGTTTAATTTCTATCAGTTTTCTACAGGGCAAAGGTCAAGATCTTTACCATGACATACATTCACAAGCCACCTCCATGAGGCGCTTCCTGCTTATTTCTCCAGCCTCATCTCTCCATATTCACTACTGCCTTGGACTTTGTGAGCAGCAACGCTGAATAGCTTGTAGCTCTCTGCATACACTGGTGCCATGCTTTTACTGATGCTGCTGCCTGTACTGGGACTACTCTTCCATTGTTCCCATCTCTGAACTTCCATTTATCCTTTAAGACCACCTACATGATATTCATTAGGAAGCCTTCTCCCACTCTGAGTTAGATACTTTTCCTCCAAGCTCCTACACTACCCTGAGTATTCTTCCATCATTGTACTCATTATTTGGTGTTCATTCATAAGCTGGCATTATCTGCTTATGTTTCTCTCTTTGAAGTCGTAGAAGGTGTTTTGTTCATATTACTATATCAATGCTTAGCAGAAAGTAATTACAAGTAAGAAATAATGATAAAAATAGTGGCAGGATATTGACCACTTTGCATGCATAAGGCATTTAATATGCATCTTATCTCATTTAATCTTCACCACGACTCTAGGAGGTAGTTATCATTATGCTCATTTTACAATGAGGAAACTGAGACTGAGAGAGATGGAACACCTTGGCCCAAGTCACCTGGTGACTAGGATTTGAATCTGCATTTGTTTTACTCCAGAAACATATTCTGTTTACCACAACCACATGATGAAGGTCATTCTGGAAGAGTGCTCTACTCTCTGAATCATAATGAACTGGAAAGAAATGAAAGGGGCTGATAAGAAATTTAGTACATCAAGTATCTTGCTAGTATCCTAGGGCAAGTGCAGAATTTCATCTTTTTTTTTCTGCATTTCTATATCCTTTACTCAGGAAAGTCCTGTGGCTATGGACACTCAAAAAATATTTACCAGCCTGACTTACTATGAAGCATAACTTATTCATAAAGCAAAGAATGACATGAAGAACATGCCTTTTCGACTTTGGTTAAGTAAGACAACTGAAGGTATTGTGGAAAAGAAGCACCTACAGATGCTCTTTCGCTCAATGATATTTTTTCCCATGATTTGTAGATTTACTTATATTAAAATTCTAAAAGGTATATAAATTATAAAGTTATTTACAGACTTTATTTTGAAAAGAATAAAAATATATGGATTCAAGACTGTTCCGGAAAATGGAGAAAGTAGTTACACAGCAAGTATTGCAGGTTGGAATCTAGCCATATTTCAAAACAAAATATCTGAGACTCAAATTAACATCTGTCATTATGACAGCTGTGTACCATTCCCAAAGCTCCTTCCTTTATGTGGGGCCTAAGCCAGCCTATTAGTCAGCATCAAGTCAGAATCCCTCTCCACGATGCCAACAAGTGAATTTCATTTCCTTGGAGAAATTCAACAATTTATGGAACATCTATTGCAAGATCTGAGCTAGGCATTGTGGAGGATACAAAGATAGCACATCTCTCCCTTAAGACTCTTATGAAATGGTCACAAATTAACAGTTAAATCAGAACACAATATGTATCAAAAGTGAGTGGCACAGGGAGTGGATATAAGAGACTCCCTTTTCCTGCTTTATATTTCCAGATAGCACTATTTCTTGGAATCATAATATATAAGTATAAATACATACACATATATGTGTGCGTGTATGTGTATATGTGTATATGCATATATATGTATACATACATATATATGTTTGTGTATATATAAACTTTTTTGTCATTCTGATCTTCCTTAATAGGATTCTAAGCTCAAGAAGAGTGGGGACTTCTGTGTCTTGCTCACCATTGTATCCACAGCACCCACAACAGTGCCTGACACATAGTAGATCTCAATAAATATTTGTCGAATTGAATGAATGAACTTGGAGAACAGAGAAATTACTATAAGCAGAACTAATAAAAAGCAGGAGCATTTGATTTAGTTCTTGAAGAATGAAGATGATCTAGATAGAACAGGGAGACATTTCAGCAGGGAACTGTAACAAGGGCAAAGGCTTGGGAGTGATAATGAACTGGGAGTAGACTTGCCTGGCCAGAGGGTATATTTCCTACTGGGGATTATTTTGCCATCGGATCACTTGGGGCTAAGCTGACCAAGTAAGTAAGGATTTTTCCTCTGGAGTATAAGCAATAGAAATATTTGAGAGACTGAGTCACTCATGTCAAATTTCGTGGCAGTCTGTGCTTGTAATCGGGTTTGTTACAACCACCCAGGACTTCATGTTCCCTGTCTTGCCTATAGCAAATGGTCAACAAGGCCCACGTTGAGCAGACTGTCTGCACTAAAAGCCTCAAATGTTACACTCCACTGAACATGACAGTTCTCTACCAATGTGTTTTGCAGAAAAATCTTTCAGAGCAAGGACACTGGCTCTTTCAGTATTTTAATTTTTATAATCCCCCCACCCATGCACTAGAAGATTCATCTATCTTGCTTTTGCTCTTGAAGCACCCACCAAGATTTATCATCAGTGATTCAGAGTTCAAAACCCCAGCACATTCCTTATCAACCCCCCAGATACATCTGCATAAAGACTCAGAAATGTGCCAGGCTGAATGACTTTGTTTGTCACTGAAGTCATCCTCAGCAGGGATTCATTTGGAAATTCTAACTCTGGGTGATTCAGGTACCCTATATCTCAACTTGGAGCATATGTAGACACTGTAAGATTATTAAATTGCTGAACTTTTTTACAATATTTTTTGCCATTGGAGTTTTATCAGATCTGATTTTTGCCTCATGTTCAGGTTTTAAAAATAGTTATCAAGAAACTTTTATATTTTACTTATAAAGATAAAATTAAAAATTTCCAACATATGCTAGGACTCTGGTTAATTTTTTTACAGGTCATCTGTTTAAATGTAATCCTCTAAGCATCAGTGATACATAAAACAGATCAGATGAGAATCGCTCTGACTAGGGAAGGGGGCCCAGCATGCTCCCTGCTGGTCTCCTGCTTTTCTTCCTCTCTACCCCGAACCTCCAACGCTGTCACCATTCTTGAATTCCACTGAACACAGTTTGATAACCATTGCATTAAAGTGACAAAAGAATGTTTAACTGGACAGCCATTCCTCCAGGGTTCCCCTCATAAGTGTAGTCACAATTGTACCTTATTCAGTAATGAATTATGCCACAATAGTGTACTTATTCTACTGGAAAACTCTCCCTGCTTATGCTGGGGATTTAAGGTGGGAAAGCACAGCCTGCATTATGTTCTAACTATACATAAAGCATCCTAGCAACACTGTAAATGATCATCGTGAAAAAAGAAATTTTCACTTCCAAAATTCCTTAGGTTTTGCCTGAACTCTCCACATTTCAGTCATTTAGTAAAAATCCACTGTTAGTCCACAAAACAGATGACGAATCTGAATTAGGAAATATTACCATAGCACCTTGGTTGCTAGCAAGAACTCTATGATTTATAACCTTTTGTTAACCTTCAGAACCCCTGTTGGTTAGTAATGCTGCTCCTACTCCTTCACAGATGGTGCAGTGTGGCCCTGGAGGCTGTTATGAGGGGACAGGTCATGTCACAGGCTTGGGATCGGATTGGAGGTAGGCTTGGCTCTTACCTTTTGACCCTCTCCAAGACTTGTGTTCCTTTCATGTCACCTACAGTTGAAAAGTAGCCAGAGTTGTTTGATATGAATTATATTTGGAAGGTAAACCCACATGTAAAAATACGAGTGCAAGGTATGCATAAGAATTTTACCAAGACAACGTATAATTAATTAAATTTAGCAAAGAGCAGCCTCCATGTCAGTGAATGGTGCATAGATTACAGGGGTTTACAAATGACCCTTTGGATTGAGAGGACAAAATATTAGAACATATTTAAATTTTTATAGCATTTTGCAATTTTTACACTTTTGTATTTTTTACAATGTACATATTATGCTATTGTAGCCCCACAAGAATATAATTTATGAATCAATACTCATACATGTACCGAGGTATGTTCTAGAAAGATTTTACTAATAGGATATGAGAACTACTTCATATGGTTCTCGCTGCAGAAAGACGTTTTTTATTTTATTGTTCGGTAGTTCAGATGAATACAAATCCAAGGAGAGGCATGGAGAAAGAATGAAGACTTTACCACCAAGAGTCCTGGGTTCAAATCCCAGCTTGACCACTTACCACCCTGATCATCTAGGAAAGTCCATATCTCTCTGAACATTAATTACCTCATCTATGAAAAAGGGATAATTATCCTCATGATTTTAAATGAGGTAATTCACTTAAGTGTTTACACGCTAGAGTGTTTGGCACAATAAATAGTACCTATTATCATTTGTAAAATCCATTATTCAAGCTGTCATCAAATTTGTCACATTTTTAGCTGTCAATAGAACATGGTTACATTAAAAATATAAATACTATCTAGTCCCTCAGGCTAGAGAGGGATGTGGGTTTTCTTGTCCTCTTGGATCCTGGACTGTAAAATCTACATCCTGCATGTATTAATCTGGGTCCCAAGAGAAGAGGACCTTTGATTTTTGTCTTCACGGGGCTTGGCTCTGCTCAGCCATAGTTGGATTAATGCATGTCCACGTCCACATCTCAGGATTCATTAAGAAAAGAAAAGTCAGCTCACACTATGTGGTTAAAGATAATGGAAATTTTCTTATTAGGAGTCTTCCGGAGAGAAAATGTCTTAATTGCTTGCTTTCGATTAAAATGAAGGTAAATAGAAGCAATTCTTAAGCAAGCCTTTGGGATTGTGTTTTCCTGAACATAGTGTGGGAGACTGACAATTAGGAAGCAATTGTCTGAGTCTCAGACAGTTTGCAATCAAAGTAATAACAGAGGAGTCACCTCACATACTTTCTAGAAGAAAGTGATATGTAACTATGGAGTTTACCCTCCCCCCCCCCAAAATTGCATCAAATCAGCCTAATTCTTTTAAAGGGGGTAACTAGGCCAGTTAGTCAATGGGACTACTATAGACATAAACATATTGTATCTGATTTCAGAAAAGGCACTTGGCAGGGTATATCCTGTCAACTCTGGCCTTAGCATGGGAGATGTGGTCCTGACCATATGATGATTAGATAGGAGGAATTTTGACCTAGTGCATACAGGACAGGCAGTTAGGTAGTAATCCCTTGAGTAACTGTTTCCAGGGGGATGGTTAATGGTATAACATTTTTGCACAGCAAGGGGATCCACTTTCAAGACCATAGATAATAATAGCAAAATGTAGTAAAATTTGAAAGTGATAAGTTTTGATTATTTATTGCCTTTTCCAAAAAAAACTTACATTCTAAACTTTTAAAACTTTTTATTTTGAAATAATTTTAGATGTACAGAAGAGTTGCAAGATAGTAAAGTTCCCATATATTCTTCACCCAGCTTTTCCTAAAGTTAACATGTCACATAACCATGGTACATTTATCAAAACTAAGAAATGAACATTGATATAATACTGTTAAGTAACTTTCAGTCTTTATTTGGATTTCACCAGTTTTTCCACTAATGTCCTTTTTCTGTTCAAGTAGCTGCTCCTGTATACTGTGTTGCATTTACTTGTCGTGTTTCTATAGAATCCTCTCGTCTGTGATAGTTTCTCAGGATTTCCTTGTTTTTCCATGGCCTTTGTTTTTAATATAATTTATTTAATTGTAAGTTTATTTTTGAGGCCACTGTGTAAAGGTTCATAACTTATTAAAGCACAATACCCAAAGAGCATGGTTTAATGGATCAATGTCACATAGATAAAGGTTTCTAGGGACATATCCACAGGATTTTTATCATTGGTTTTCGCTCTTCAACAATTTTATTAATGCCTTGGAAAAGACTATTGCTGCCATGTAAATCATAATGGCAGATGATACAGATTAGAGAGTGTAATGAATATGTCGGATAATGATGCAGAACCACAGGGACCAGAACATGATAGACAAATCTAACAGCATAATGTTTTATAGGGATAAATGTATTAAGCTACATTTATATGCCAAAACCACCTCCATAAATGCACCTGGGGAGACATGATTTAACAGAAGTTCATGCTGCACACATGCTTAGGGTTTTGCAGTTATCCATGTTCCTTTTGTGGACATAGTGGGACCCCTAAGGCCTGGCAGAAAGTAACCTGGAGACCAAGGTTCAGTGCAGGGACATGATGATCCTTCCTGGATGTGAGTAAGATGTGGATATTTCTAGGGGCATGTCTGTCCAAAATGAGATAACTTGTCTAAGATCGATTGTGATAAGAATAATTTTCAAGGGAGAATCCAGAATCAAAATAGCTGCTGCCTAGGGAGATGGAAAGAGGGACCTGGAAAGGTGAGGCCTGGCAAAACTACCTCAGCCCACGATGAGGCAGCCACAGAGGCCTCGTGTAAGGTTTCTGCGGCCAAGGGTAAAGGTGCGCCCTGAGGGTTAAAGGGTACTCTCTATGGAAGGGCATAGATGACTCCAGGTACAACAGGAGCCAATGATGTGATGTGACCACCAAAAGCTTATTCAGCTTGCTCTACATCCGTAGAAATACAGTGTCTAGCTCAAATGAGCCAATAGTCTCACTCATGTCTATATCGATCAGCCAAATTGGGTGTATTATGGTTAATGCTAGACCTTGGGTCTCTGAGCACTTTAAAGGAGGTAGCCTGAGTGGTCAGAGAACTCTCAGCAATGCCGTATGAGGAATATGTGAAAAGCTGGCGGATACTCAGCCTGGTAAAGAGAAGATGTAGAAGAATTAAGGTCACCATTTCCAAATACCTAAAAAGTTCTGTTATATGGAAGAAAATTAGACTTGGGTAAATGAGTGGGCACTACAGAAAGACAAATTTTAGTTCAATATACAAAAGTGCCTTTCATTTTAGACCTCTCCCAAAATGGAGTATATCACCATAGGCAGAAGTGTTCAAGTAAAAGCAGAATAAACACTTGGTAGAAATGTTGCCTAGGATGTGGTTCCATAGTGTAGCCGTTAGCATGTCTGCTTTACACGCAGAAGGTCCTGAGTTCACGCCCCAATGGAGCAACATTTTAAAAATAAAAATGTTGTCCAGAAGATTGTCTATCCCTCTATGACACATGTTTCTAAAAGTGACTTACCTCATACTCAGTTGGCTACTAGCGGAATGTCGTCCATGTGACATAGACCTTGCGTTGGATCATTTGTGATTTTTTCCCATCAAACCTACTTCGCATCTTTTTTAAAGGATTAGGTCTTATATTTTACTCTACTATATACTTTTTTGAGGATTTAACATTTTTAAAGCCATGCTGGTGTTTCTTCCGTTGTTATTTTCTTTGGTAACACCCTGCTTATCAAGTCGCACGTGTTTTCAGTGATCACTAGTTCTCTTTTGCCCATAAGCTCATGAATTTTTAGGGCAAGATTTAGAAGAATAAATGGAATTATTTCTCTTGGATGAGGCATTGAATTTACAACATGGTTCCCTTTCCTGACTGCGTATCCTAATCACCTAAGGAGCCTAAAAACTCCAAGTTCCTCAGGCCCACCTCAGGGGTTCCCAGGAGCAGGACCTACAATATTGTGTTTTGAACAAGCTCTTTGCAGCCAGACTGGAACCAGCTGAAAAGCTGTGATTTGAAATCACTAGATAGATGACCTCTTAGCTCTGCAATCCTAAGATGCCACCTGCCTTCCTCGCCATCTAGTAAGATGAGACATGCACTATCCTTGCAATAGTAAAGCAGCAAAATAAGCATTTCGGTGTTGACACGGACAGCTGCCCCCGCTGCAGTGAACTTTACGTATCCAGCAAAGTGTGTGTGTTAGAACCATGGGAATTTTGCAAGATAAGCATCTCTGGTTGAAATAGCCTTCAAATCACAAAATTTTTCACAACACTAAAGTTAAGCGCTCAGGAATATTGTGTTTATTGGGCTATTTTAAAAGGTGAGCTTATCTTTCTGCAAGATAGCCAGGAATTTAAGGAGATTAGAAACATTATGAGGCCAGAATGCAGATGGGGAATAGGTCAGTTTGTGACTCTTTCAATCCCAGTGAACTCCCCATTGGCACAGGACATTTCGACATTGAAAATCTACCTGCGAGGGCTGTTATTAGGATAGGAAGGGTGGGCAGGTCAGCATGGAGGTGTACTCATTCTGCAGCTGGTCACTGGCCTGGGACTTGCTCAAGTCAATTTTAATGGCTATTCATGTCAATGTCCTGATTACAAAATTTACTTCAAAGGCCATTTGGATGGCATTTGCCCCCCCCCCCCCATTTCAATCTTGTCTTCTCTCTTGGTAACTGCAATTTCCATTGTGACTGCTAAACAGACGATTTTAAGCGGGCATATCTTGAAATTTCCACACTAAATAGGAAACTAACTTTCTAGAAAGTTATCTATACCAGTAAAATGTTTTCTGTCTTGTATTAAAGTGTAAATAGGCAGCTGAGCTACAGGCCTACTGCTGTTGAATCAAGATATGAGAAATGTCAGGAGGTATAAAGAAGAATAAGAAAAACCTGATATAAAGCTGTGCTTCAGTACTTTCAGCAAATTGTAGGATATTTATTACCTATTCCAGGTTGTCTTGTGTGCAGGCAGGCTTCTTGTAGCAGAACAGAGATTACACCCTCCCTCGCATACTTTAAATGTCTGGCAAAACAAATTTAAAGCAGGAATCGTAACTTACAAATCAACAATGAAAATTATTCCTTTTAAATATTTCCTTGAGATGGCCAGGCCTGTTCAACAACTGCCCACAACTACCAAAGAATTAGAATCTCATTAGAATGAGAGATAGATTTTGTAATCAGGAACACGACTACTGGCATCAGAGTGCTCACCACTTGCCTTAATTTCTTTCTTTTATCTTTATGACAGAGTAAAACCAGATTGACATCTCTCCAGTCTTTTTCTAAAATAATGCATGTACAAAATTATACCTTATTGGATACGTTTACGTGGGTAAAACAGAGGGCTGAAGATTTAGCCAACTATGCAAAATAATGACGACGACGACGATGACGATGACGATGATGATGATGATAATGATAGAAAAGGAAAAGGAATGAAAACAAGTCTCAAGTGGAAACCAGCAAGTCCTTGCCACTCTCCACCTTAAACAAGAGAGTAAGGGAAATGAAGAATTTTTTATTGAACCCCAAATTCTCTTAAATAAGCCATACTGAATTAAAACTTTCAGTAGTCTCCAGGCTACTTCTGACTAACTCTAACTCTAATTAGTGACAACCAAATGAATGATTTCACAGAAAAGTCACTGAAAATATAAGCAAGCAATAAGAGGAGAGGAAGAATTGAAAGAGGAAAAAAGAGGAGGAAAAGAGAACAAGAATGGAAAGTGAGGAGAGTATCTAATATTGTTATGTATAGTAAAATCTTAGAAACATCATTAGAAAATGAATGTTCTTTCCCAGGAAATTAAATTAAATATCAAAACATTTGGTTGTCCTTTTTTCTACTGTACTATGAGTGTCTTCTGTTGTGATTCATCTTCTTCCAGAGTATTTAGCACATAGTAGCTTTTAATTGAGGAAGGAGAGACAGCAAAGTAATATTTGCTTTTTATTTTAAAACTTATTTTATTGTATTTTTTAATAAATATTTTATTCACATGTATAATGGACTGAATTATGTCCCCACCACCACCACCACCACCACCACCACCACCAAATCTATATGTTGAAGCTCTAACCTCCAATGTGACTAAAAGAGACAGTTAAGTTTAAATTAGGTTAAATAAGGCTGGAGCCCTAATCTGATAGCACTGATATCCTTGTAAGAAGAGGAAGAGATATCATAAATGTACCATAAATGTATGCACACAGCTAGAAGGCAGGCATCTGCAAGACAGGAAGAGAGTTCTCACCAGAAACCAATCCTATTGGCACCTTGATCATGGACTTCCAGCCTCCAGAACTATGTGAAAACAAATTTCTTTTGTTTAAGCCGTCCCGTCTGTAGTATTTCGTATGGCAACCTGAACGGACTAATGCAATATGGTTAAAGATTAAAAGATAAAATGAAAAATCTCCCTTCTACCCTTGCCTCTTTCTCAAATGATTATATCTTCATCCTGCTCTGCCTTTAAAACAGTAGGTGGAATATTATTGAACAATTTTCTTGTAGACTCATGACTAATGTGTCCATTAATAATACAACAGAAACACATAGGCTGTAGTCCAATGATGACCACAAGGTGTACAGGGCTTTGAACCCTTACCCTCTTTAACCCTTGCCATGTGGTAACTTTCAATTTTTCGATTTTTAAAAAAAGATGAAAAGTTAATTTACTCTGCCAGGTTATCAGCAGCTATTGGGACAATGAATGTGCTTGCCACTAGCATCTGCTCCACTTGTGATTGTATTAAAATTGCCAACTGTTTTAAAATTGTTTGTAAAATTGGAGTCAGTAAGATCTAAGTAAGAGCCTTTCTTTTGTCTTTTTGGAAGTCTTTTGTCTTTGTTTTCTAGTTTATGGCTATATTCTGGTAGTTGAGGTTGCCAGAGAAGTAATTTCCAGTTAGCATTTTGTGTTTATAACTAACCAGTCCTCTAGGATTTCACGGTCTAAAATTTACTGCTGTGCCAGGAAATGACATGGGTTTAAGGGCCTTGCAATGGCTGCCTTTGAGAATTTCACAAATGTCTACTTCTCAAACTGTAAGTTCCATATTACCCCACAATAATTTGGTATTCTTTCCTAATAGTTATTACAGAAAACTAGTTGATTCAATATACTACGAATTAAGTAAGGATCCCCTTTACTTCTGTGTGAGCTTGTCTATTAGACAAGCATGTGACGCTCTCTGGAAGGGCTCACAGGAGATGACGCTCAGGCTGAAGCCTGGACTTTGAAAATCCTTCTTACCTGCTGCCCACTAAGCATCATGACTATCACAGATTGAAACCAGATAGAAGAAAACTGCTCTTTAATTCTCTCTCTCAGGGCAGAAAGAGAGCAGCAACTTTCCTGTTCCCTAATTCAAACTTAACCACACAATAAAATATGACTGTTTTCCCTATCATTAGTCGATTTAGGAGAACTAGCCAGACCTGTATGTACCTTTAGTTGTTGAGATACATGCGTCTGGATTCTGACAGATCTAAATACAAATCTTGATTCTGGCATTTACTGGCCAAATGACTATAGTCGAGTTTCCTAATGTCTATAAGTTTCACTTTTCTTCTACGATAAATAGGGATATTATTATTTTACTCATTGGTTAGTATGAAGGTTAATGAGATGATATATGGGTAAAACCTTCTACGGTGCCTTCCAATATTGTAAGCACTCAGTTATTGTGCTTCATTAACCTTTTGATGTCCAATGCCTAGCACAGATTCACCAGAGCAGAGCAATCTTTTGGCCTGAAGACCAATTTCGGATATAGTAAATATTTATGGGCCACTTTAAAAATAGAAATTTAAAATATTTAAGTCCCTTGGAAAGAATGTATATCCGTACAAATTAAATTACCTATATTACTTAATAGAAGGATGTCAGTGAGAAAATGGCACTGCTTATTGTTCACAAAAGTTTTGCTGTCACAGCACAAATCTAATCTTTTATCCTGGAACAAGCTCACTGGCCAAAAGGAGTGCTTTGACCATGGGTTATACAACTCTGGAACAGAGGCTAATAGCCGACAGATAATTTGACTAACTAGAATGACTTATTTCTCGTCATCATCAGTAAATCAACAGGTAGCACATGAAACCATACTACATATATTCAATATTATTGCTTCAACTCCCATTTTCTTCTAAGTATTTTGCTTGACAAGACTTTTAACTTAAAAAAAATAGTTGAGCCAGTCAAGGTGATAGCCATTTTTAAAATGAGTCTATGAGAAAAGTTTGTAAAATGGTGGCCTAAGACCAGGATCGTGTTGGAGGTTTGTTAAAATGCACTTTTGAGGCTGGGCTGGTCCTGGAAATATACATTAGTAGGGCAAAAAATGATGCCAAAGTTAGAGAATTGTTCCCTAAACTTACAGAGGTCAGCTTTTTGAGCCTTTTTCTTAAGATTTCTATTGTTTTCTTTTGCACATTTTCTGAACAGGAAACAAGTACAGTGTTAATCTAGAGCAGTGGTTTCATACCCAAGGCCCCACTGCCTCTGCTGTCAAAGTGAGATTCTGATTCCGGAGGTATGGAGTAAGGCTCAGATCATTCTGATGTTTCTCTAGGAATCACTGTTCTGATAATCCTGATTTTATCAAAGCTTTTGTGATTGCTGAACAGTTTTTCTGAATAGAAGGCAAACCTTTTTCTTTTGTTAACTTTTTTCTTCAAATGTAGATTAGAGTATATTTTATCTTACTGTGTCCTTAAAAGAAAATCTGACCTCAAACCTTTATCTGATGGAGTACTTGACACTCTGAAGGATAATGAAACAACATCTGGAAACTTCAAGAGCAATCTAGAAATTTCAATTTTGCAAAAATGTCTTAACACTCTGGGATTTGGATAAACAATTCTCATTTCCTGTGCTAAATTAAATCAGGTAACTGTCTTACTGCATTATCCACATTTGAGGTAATCTGTGGCCCTGCCCCACCTCAGTAACCAACATCCTTGGAGAGGCACATTTCACTTTGCCTCTCAGCAAAGCCATCTTTTCCTCACCCTGGGCCATCTTCCATGGCTATTGCCTCAACTGGTCAACTATTTTTTTTTAATTAGGTAATTTAGCTTTTATATAGCTGGAGGGGCTCAATTATCTTAAAACCTTCAGTGTTTTCTTACTGGGTATCTTCAATAGGGACATATATAAGGACAAAGATACCTCTCTGAAGGCCCTCATGAAAGCGGATCTCTTTCAAAATTCCTCTGGGCTCAACACTCAGCTTCTCAGCAGGGATAGGTATCCTTCCTGTAGGAGGAAAATCCAATATTCAACCATTGTTTATTGAGTCCTAGGCCTTAAGGAATGAGAACAAATAAGGCCTAGGATTTCACCTGAAGTCATGAGTGAAAAATAAACACTTACTTTAGTGGTTTTGATGCAATGTAAGGGCCATATTAGTAGGTGTTGAAAGCAGGAGCCCCACGCGGGAAATGATTTCATGCCTGATAGGTGAGAACAGTCATGAAGTCTCAGGGAAAGTGTTACACAAAAGATGACTGCTACATTTTGGTTGGAGATGCTTCCCAATGTTTGAAAGTGTCTTTTTGTTTCACAGTGTAGGCTTCAGGGGTAATGAGTGGTGGGAGAAAGGTCTACTTGCTCATTTTCTATCTTCTGTGGAATAATTGACTTCTGGCAGTTAAAAGTTGGCATTTTAAGGTTTCATTTAAGATCAGTCTTACAGTTTTCAATTGTCAGTAATTTAAGACTTCCCGGATGATTTTTTACGCTTTGGGTACACATTGTGATATTGCCTCTATAGCTACTGCAAATGGCTGAACCACTTGCCAAATTTTGAAAAATAGATCATCACAGCCAGAAATTACAAATGCAATTTTAGCACCAGATTCTTCATCGAATATAATTTGCCAGAACCCTTTGCATAAATCAGTAGTTAAAATTATTTTTAAAGTTCCCCAGTGATCTAATGGTGCAACTTCTCTGGTCGTTGACTGTGTAGTCATTGGCAGTCTACACAGAGTCTAATCACAGTGTCCAGTTCATATGCTGAGACCACGGGAGAAGCCCAGGAATTTTCATAGAAGGGTTAATAATCTCTAGAAGTGTTATTTCTTTCCTTTCTTTGTCATGTCACCGAATAATTTCTCATGAACTCTACACAGAGGTAATCTATGTGCTCTATAAGGTCTTTCATCTACAGTATCTCGTGACGAAAAAGTTATGCTGACTTTGCTCTTAGTAATTTCTGCGAGCTCACTTAACACAGACATACTACTTCTCTCCTCATCTGCCTGAGGAATGCCTTTAAACTCCCTTAATCATCCTAAACTGCATCCTTTCAGGATAGCACCAATATATGTGTAACTTTTGGTTTCTCTAATTCTGGTTCTTCACATGGAGTGGCTACACTTATAGTGTTTAATGTACATTGTTTTTCCAATGGACTAAGGGACTAGTGGTTACCAGAGGGGAGGGAGAAGAGGGGAGGGGGTAAAATAAAATAAAAAAATAAAATGTTAAAAATAAATACATAAATAAATAAATAACTTTTAAAATAAAAAAAATAAAAATAAGGTACATTGTTTTATTTGATCCTCAGAATGACTTCACAGTGTATATATCTTTCTTTATTTTTGCACGTGGTGTTGAAGCCACTATAAAGGCAGTAACCTAAGGTTACTAAACCAGTGAGTGGTAAACTTGAGATTTTAACCAGTCTTTGATTTCTAAAGCCTATTTTGGTAAGATTCATAATTTTTTTTTTTTTGATTTAGCTAAGGTTCTTGCTTATTTATTAAACCATTTTTGATTCATTCAATATATTAGTTAGAAATATTTTGGTTGCTATGACAAAGAAAAAGGCCATTCAAGCCAATTTAGTCTAGAATGGAAATCTACTGGTTCAGTTGTCTACAGGAGAAAACAGTGGTGGCATCTGAGCTCAGGTGCACTGGAGCCGGAGACTCTTGCTCTGCCAAGATTCTCTTTCTCTCCATCTCCTGCTTTTTCTCTTTGCACACCAGATAGCATGCTGGCAAGGATGTGGTGAAAAGGGAACTCTTGTACACTGTTGGTGGGAATGTAAACTGGTATCATCACTATGGAAAAGAATATGGTGTTTCCTCAAGAAATAAAAAATAAAACTACCATGCGATTTGGCTGTTGCATTCCTGAGTGTATACCCAAAGGAAATAAAACCATTATCTTGAGATAGCTGCACCTCATGTTCATTGCAGCATTGTTCACAATAGCTAAGGTGTAAAAACAACTTAAGTGTATGTAATGGAATATTATTCAGCCTTAAAAAAAGAGGAAATCTTCTCATTTGCAATAACATCGATGAACATGGAGGGCATTATGCTATGTGAAATTAGCAAAACAGAAAGACAAATACTATATGGTATCACTTATATGAGGAATTTAAAAGAAAAAGAAAGAAAGAAAGGAAGGAAGGAAGGAGGGAGGGAGGGAGGGAGGGAGGGAGGGAGGAAGGAAGGAAGGAAGGAAGGAAGGAAGGAAGGAAGGAAGGAAGGAAGGAAGGAAGGAAGGAAAAGCCAAACTCATAGAAACAGAAAGTAGGCTGGTAAAAGGCTACAAACTTCCAGTTATAAGATGAATAAGGTCTGAGCATATAATGTATAACATGATGACTATAGTTGGCAACACTGTATAACTTATGTTTGCCAAAGAAGTAAAACTTAAATATTCTCACCATAAAATTCGTTTTAATACTAACTCTGTCTATGTTGTGGGAAATAAAGCTTCCAGCAGCATCTCTGCCTGGTATGGATTACATGTTCAGTTTTAGACTCATCAACTGTGGCAAAAGAATAGAGTCCTAGCACATGCAGCTCTTATTAGATCCTCCACATGTGTGGCATCAGAGCGAGAAAAGTTTCCAAGAAGGAGATGGCATTTCTAGAAGGAGGGTTGCATGACCTCCATACTGGGAGACATCAGTGCAGTTACAAATAAAATGCTCCAGCCACCTTGTCCCTAAATCTATAAGAGAATCTCATATAATTTTCAACATAACATTTTCATAAGAATAGAAATGCATTTACCATGCCCCTAATTTAAATTATAAATTCTGATTTTCTTATGCTCTAACCACATTTCCTTATGCCGTGTTGCACCTAGCATGATGCCTGGCACCCAGCAGATGTTCAACCACTGTTCTTGAAAGTTTAAATACATTTCAGCCATTTTTATCTTCATCCCACTGCTCACTTGTGAAAGAAAGCATTTGGCACTATTACTCCTCTAAAATAGTGTTAAAGTTGCAAGAATTCTGTGGTCTTCTTGGGAAGATATCTTAACATGTAAAAAGCAAATTTATCCTGTCATTGAGATGTTTATCCACAACAGTCACAAACACATTTCTAACCCCAGCTCGCCTCTGACTTTAATGATGTCAATGTCAGGACATTGTGGATAACAACATGTGTATATAACTGAAATAAAACCCAGGGTGAGGAGTTTCAGAGGAAGACCTCCAATCCATCAAACAAAAGTAATTAAAAGCAATTCAAACCTTTCCTGGAGACTCTTAGAAAATATACAAAGAGGTCTAATTTTTAAATAACTTATATACTTATATTTTTCATCATTCCTCTTGTTTTTAATTCATTAATATTTACTAAATGTCTCCTATGTGTCAGATATACTTCTACAGTGAACAAAATTGCAGTGCCCTCAGAGCTTGTATATTTTCCCTGCCCGCAAACTCCCACTTCACCTGTTGCACTGAACTTTCAACCTCAAACTGACTGCCAAGTCGAACCAGGTAGGGCTCTTGACTTCTGTGGCCTTCCTCCCTTTCCATGTCTTTTTAAATCCTGTACTTTTTTTTTTTTTCAGTTATTTCTAACAAGTACTCTGACCTTTACATACAAAATCTAATAATCCATAGGCAGCTCTTATCCTTCCTGGGAGTTGGCGGATGGGGATGGGGGTGGGGATGGGGAGCAGGAAGGGAGAAAGCTGCTTTGCATAAAGGGCTTTTCTCAGGACTCGAGAGAAGTGCTTGTGGGGGCTGGGAGAACAGACTACAAACACTGTTATAGATACACTTATCAACTTTTAACTATATGATGTGGTTTTTCATTTTAAGTGTTTTTTCTCTGTTTCAGAGACTGAGGAAAGGAAAAGAAGAGGAGAAAAAAGGATGGGAAAAAATAATAGAAAATAAAAGAATGAATGGTAGCCGTGGAAACAAGAGAGCGACAAGAGGTTCCAGATTTCAGATTCTAAGCAACCCCTCTCTTTGCCTTGTGATTTCTCTCACCTCCTTAAATGCCTTGTATGCCAGGTTTTCTCCTCCATGGGTGACTGTCATGAAAGTCCCCTAGACTTTCTCTTTCCACTGTCTGCTATTGACAGCACAGGATTTAGTTTTGGAAAGGTGTGTAATGGGAGAAAAATTAAGAAACAATGGTTGAATACAAAAGGAATCATAGGAATTAACCAGTAAAAGGGCTTTTGATCGCATTCCAGGCATTGGGGTCACTGATGTTCTCCTTTAATCTGTAGCCTAATTTAGTAACTTTACTTTGCTTTCCCCAGCCAGCCATCTCTTCTCCAAATATTCAAAAAAGCAAACTAACAGCTTTCAAGCATCCAGTTGTCATGTTTGTTGATGAAATCTATAGGCTTCCTTTTTTTGAAGTCCAGAGATATTTCTTCCTACACATATCAAAAATACTTTTGAATTCTTAAAGAGAGTAAACTTTTATTTAAAAGAAATATATTTGTTTAAGTTATTAAAAGGCGAAAGTACAACTGTCTTTGATCTGATCCTAAAGCAGTGTGAGGAGACCATGTGTATTTTCAAATAAATTTTGAAGAATTCATAAAACTTGGAAAAGGGTGTAATAGCGTGCTGCCTATAGCTGAGGCTCACAGAAGCTTATCACAGGGTTAGAAGAAATTGGTGTAAAACTCACATGAGCATCAGAAGTTTCCTTTATTGGAAAATGTTTGCAATTTTCAAGGTTCCTTATAATTTAAAGACCTAGTTCTAGTTTATAGTTCACAGGCATCTAAATGGGGCACTAGAAGTGGTTGAGAAGGTTTTACAGTGTACCTGCCTAGAACTTCATCATTAGATTTTCTGAATGCTTTCTTATTTTTAACAGTTGCCTCACTCAAATTGAGTCAGACTTTAAATTAGACTGGCATCTTCAGGTATATTGGCAGTATTTTAAAATCCACTTATTTTAAAGAACATGAATATGAAAAAAAAAAAAAGCATACACAAAGTGTTGGATCAGGAAAGTCTCCTGCATAGTGTCTGGAAGTGTTCTATTTATGGCATTTAGCAAATAGACAGCTGACACTCAAAAAAAGATAGCTAATGTTCAAGTTAATCTAAAATACCTACTCGAAGTCTGATTTATTTTTTTCTAAGTTGGTCTGGAAACTAAGCAGTTCATACTTCAGGGATAAGAGGGAGAGAAATGAAGGGAAGTGTTTCTAGTAATTTAATGTAATTCCATATGCTTTAAAATCTACGTCGAACATTAGAGAGTTCCTCAAGCAAATGTTGAATATTAATCTGCCATTTAACGTTAGATTTAATGTGCTTAAATCCCCAGATCAGACTGCAGCTAAACTGTACATTAAATACTCATTCTTAGTGTTAATCAGCTCTAATATCCAGGCCTACATTCATCTTTATTTTAGACTGTGAATAACCAAATACTGATGATTACATTTTCTGATTAAAGTATTGTCTTAGTCTATTTGGGTTGCCATAACAAAATATGAGAGATCGAGTGGTTTATACAAACAACCAACATTTATTTTTCACAGTTTTTGAGTCTGGGGGTCCAAGATCAAGGTGGCAGCAGATGTAGGGTCTGACAAGGACCTTCTTTCTGGTTCATAGATGGCAACTTCTCACTGCATCCTCACACGGGAAAGGGGGCTAGGGAGCTCTATTGGGCCCCTTCAACCTCCCAAAGACCCCCTCCTCCAAAAGGCATCACATTGGACATTATATTTTCAACATATGGATTTGGAGAGAAACAAACATTCAGACCGTAACAGCACAGCTCAGAAGTCAAAAGGATTTAGGAGCTTGAGATAGGGTAGTGTTTTGGGGATCGGATCTAGAGTTTAAAAATCTTTCACAGGGCTAAAGCAGAGATGAAATTTACTTTGTTGGTATTTGAAATCTATGCTCAGTGTATAAATATGAGATTGAAGAGTACTGACTCTAATGGACACTGTTGAGTGCCTACCCTTTATCCTTTCCTCTTCCCCCTTTCTATCAGAACTTGATTTTGTTTGAGTATCTCCTTCTCCCCCATGTAGTCATGTGTCAAGAGATCCCATGAAGTCATGTGGGTTTGTAGAGCCCAGACCCAGCTCCAGATGTGGGCCTGATTGGCTGAAATATCTATCTCATTTCCTTTGCTAATATTCGGTTCAGTGATGAACATGTGACGCAGCTCTGGCCAGTGAATGTACATACAAAGTCTGCTGGGTGGAGCAGGGAGAGGGGGATTCTGAGGAAGATTTCTGAAAGAGAGTTATAAGAAGATATATTTCTCTATTTCTCCTCTCAATGTGTCATATCTAGATGTGATGCCTGGAACAGCTGCAGCTATTTTGCTAGTAGCGTGAGGATAATGCTGATACTGAAAAAGGCACAGTAGATTTGGAAAGAACCGGGGTCTTTGATGGCAATAATAAGCCACTGAATCAACTAACTGCCTCTAGACTTCTTTCTTTATGAGATAATACATTTCTCTATTGTTACACCATTCCGTTCCTTTTACAGCCAGCCAAATGGACCATAACTGATAAAACCGTCCAAGGGGATTTGGAGCTTTGATTGATTCAGTTGCTGAAATAGCGTTTCTAGTGCCAGAATATAAAATAATGTGGACTTTAACTATTCTATCAAAGATGAAACCTGTAAGAGACAACTTAGTTGAGGACATGCCATTTTGAGCAAGAATGGAAGTTAGTCTGAGTGATCTGGGGTGATCCAACAAATTTCAGTGTCACTTATTAAATTGGGTTAAATGCACCTTTATTTCTCAGGAGTACTTTTAGGGTAAATTCAATTACATAGTTGTAAAGTACATTTAGAAGAAAGATAGGTCATGAGTTCAAATAATGATAACCTTTTCTGACATACCTTTATATTCAGATAGAAACAAAGACTTCTAACATTTCCTTTCCTGAGTCTACAGGGCAATCATACTTGCATGCTATTCTAATTTCAATGGTAGCATGGTAGCAAAGAAAAAAATATTTGAAGATATCATAGAGAAAACCATTTTAGAGATGTACTCCACAGATCCATTCCCATTATACTCAGACTGTTCACACATATGTAACACATTAAGCATGTAGAATTTCAGTACTAGATTTTTGACATAGCAGTTGAGTGCTCATTCTGTGACATCATGCAAAAATCCATCAAATGATTTCGAAACAAGTTTGGAGAAATTATTTTAAGAGGAGTAACAGACCATGCTTGTAAATAGAAGGATTCAAATTAAAACATGCTAAAGTTTCATCAGCTGGAGAATGAATGAATATATTGGAATACATAAAGCAGTGAAAATTAACAGAAAGGATCTACATACATTCAACATAAGTGTATCATATACATATATAACAGCGAACAAAAAATGCAAGTGTCAGAAGAATATGTATAATATGATTGTATTAATATAAAGCATAGAAACATATTAAAATGAGACTAACCTTTAAGGATACATACATTTATATAATAAGTATTAAAAAATTCATGGTGCTGATGCTCACATTTTGGACAATTGTTACCTCTGGATATTAAGAAAGGGAATGTGATGGGAGGGAGAGGCATGTGGTACTTTAAACTTTAAATTACATTAGAAATATTTTACTTAAGTTGAATAATGAGTATATGAGTCTTCGCTCTATTATTTTTATAGTTTCGTGTCTGAAATTTTATAATACAGAAAAAACAAAGCAAAATAAAAATTTCATTTTTCTCCCTCATAGGCATGCTGACAGTTTTCTCAGCCATGTGAGGACGAATCCTACTTTTAATCTAGAAGATCCTAGATTCCTCATGTATTGAAATGTTTTCTAACTGTATGGGATGGAAACTCCTTAGCACTTAAATAAGAGAGCTAGACAAATGTGATCTGGCTGGTTTATGATAATTTATTATTCTTAATATATGTCTAATGTCCTAGACATGTACATGTCTGATGTACTGGACAGTACTCTGCAGGTAGGTTATCCTATGTGAATACTCTTCCCCTTGCTAGGTAATTAAAGCCATCTTTGTCTTCTGTTAATTTGGGCCCCATGTCCCACCACATTCTGCAATACCTTCTCTTTATTTATTTATTTTTTTTAGGCAAAGCTACTCTTGGTTGACTTCACAGATAGCAAGGACCTTGTCAGCTTACAATCCCTTATTTTATTTATTTATTTTATTTTTATTTTTTAGGCCTACAGCATCCGATCTTCCTTGGTGGTCTCCCATCCAAGCTCGACCCTGTTTAGCTTCCGAGATCAGATGGGATCAGGCTTGTTCTGGGTAGCACGGCCATAGACTGCAATGCCTTCTCTTTTAAACTGCAGAGCACATACCTCTCCTTCATGGCAGTTATATTTATATTTGTGTCATTATTATTTGTGTGATTATTTCATGAATGACTGTCTTCCAGACAGGATTACAAACTCCAAAAAAGACAGAGATGATCAATTTTGCTCACTATTGTATTCCCAGAGTTTAATAAAGTATATGGCACAGAAAAAGCATTCAATATATTGGCCAAATGGACTGAATAAAATATGATCACATGACTTTTATTTTTTTTCTCACCATAGCCTACTGACATTAAGACCTCAGATTTTCTCCAGGGACATGGGGAAATGGTGTGCTCTCTTCCTTTCCACCAAATCCCTCTGTTTTACTTCTTTTCATTAGTCTTGTCACTACTTGACAATTTTATTTTAGGTTTCTCTAAACTGAAGCCTGAACTGGGTACAGATGATACCAGGAAACATGGGGAAGGAAATAGGAAGAGTGAGGCAGCAAAGAGGAAAAGCCAGTGAAGGGGATTGGAGCAAGATCCAGACCCGAGGGGCAAGGGCCCGGCTGACTGGTCTTCATTCCCTGATATTGCCCTGCTTCTGGGCTTCTTGTTACATGATCAATTAGATGTTATTATTTTTAGATGGTTTTACCCCACCATTATGTTCCTTGCATCCAACTTCCTTTTCTGTTCTTACAATCTACTCACCTCATTCTGTCTTCTTTTTATACATTATCTAATATGTACTTCAAGTTGATATTCTGATGGCTGCCCCAGATTCTGTTGTTCGGCAAGATCAAGAACTTGGAAGTTCAAGATCTTGGAAGTTCACAAACAACTGAACTTCTGTTCCCACTGGCTAGTGTACAGACCGTGGGTCACAGTTTCACCAATATTAACTGAGCACTAATGATGTTCTGAGTATTTTATTAGAGACTGGAGATACATAAGACATAGGTCTTATCTTTGAAAAGATAGATGTGTATTGGGAGAGATTCAGCAAACAAATAACTCAAAATAATGTGGCAAATACATGATGATGTTATACACCAGGGATTGTGTAGGATCAAAAGACCTGAATGACCTCTACCTTGCTTTCTCTACTTTTAGTCCTTGCTTAAGGAACGGAAGTAAGAAAATGGGGACCTACAGGGTCATGCTAACATGAGCTAGTTCTTCATTGATATTTGGGCATTTTTATTCATGTCTGGAAGAATCTTTATTTCACTATTTACAAAAGCTATTGAAACCCTTTTCCATTCTTTGAGCCTTAATCAAAACACTCCCACAACCCACATCATTGTCCTTCGTGTAAACAAATGACCTTGACTCTCCTTATGTTGGGCCATCAGGGCTTACTACCCCATTCCTTTGGCACTCCTGCTTTTGAGAAAGTGTCCTTTTATTTCATGCTAATCCTTCCTCCTTCCTTTGTGTCATTTATTCAACAAACACCTACTGAGTGCCTACTAAATGAAGTTCTGGAAATGCCAAGATGAAAAAGATACAGATTTTGCTTTTGGAGAGCTGAAATTTATGTACAACTCTAGCCTTGGTCTGACACATAGTAAATACTCACAAAATGTAATTTATTTTTATTTTTTCTCCATCTTTATCTTCCCCTGGACTTTGGTTCAGTCTCTTCCTTTTCACCAGCTCCTTCCACATAGCTTAAACCAGATTCAGGTATCCCTTTTCTCACCGAAACCATTTCTTGACCTTCTTGCTTCCTGAAGTCACATCTGAATCTTTCTTTACCTTCAGCCTATGCTTCTTTCCTCTCCATTTCCTCCACCTGCACCTTTGTTCTTGCTTGACCCACTAATTGGCATCTTTGAGTGTTCTTCCCTTTAGTTTCTTCTGCTCCAATCCATCCTCTGCTTAAAAGACCACTTTGATCATGTTATCTTCTGGTCAGAAGTCTTCAATGAATTGTTATCATCTAACAATAAAATCTGTTATCTTAGAGTTACTTTTAGAGTCTTCCACAGCATGTCTTTCCAGATGTGCCCTAGTTTTCTCTACACTTTGGTACTACCCCATCCACCTGGACACATGCACCGTCCTTTTCCTCTTCTCTATGTTTGTTAATTTTGTTCACTTATTGTAGTAATTCATCTGACTTTGTTCCCAACTGTTAAAAAATCCCAGTTCTTTGCCTTTTGGTTTTACTGTTTTGGCTAAGAGTCTTAAATAGTAGGAAATTCAGGCATCCTGGCAGGACAGCAGAGATGATATTTTAAATTGGGAGATTTTTCAATGCTCCTATATCTAATGGCTTATACATCCAGATGTAGTGCCCCAGCTATCTGAAATTGTAGGGAGCTAATGGTATTGGGGGGTATTGAGAATGATGGGTTAGAATTGGGCATTTCACTTAATAAAGCATTTCGCTTAATAAACCCTGAATTTCATGGCTTTTAATTCACTGCTATTTGAAATTTCAGTTATATTGAAGTTGCACTGAATTCTAAACTTAATTTAGAACCACATAATTTCATGGAGTGGTCCACATTAAATCTCACCATGCTGTGTTTATTGGGCTGAAGTTGCTTGGCTAGATCTGCTCCTGGAGACTTTAGAAAGGTGTATCTATTGTGTAAGCACTTATAAGTCATTTATTGAATATTTACTACTACATTATGGAGAGTTTCATAGTGGGAGGTGTGATTAAGTGAGGAAATTAATTTTACTTATGTAGATTATTGGGAACCAGATTCCTTTATTTATAGCACCTTTCAAATTTGGCAAGTTAATAAGCTTAACATTTTAGGGCTAAAAATATTTAACTTTTTAATTATAAAAACAACATATGTTCATCTTATGAGTTTGAAAATAAAAAGTAATAAAAAATTGCAATTATCACTAAAACTACAATACTTTTATCCTAGAAAAATATCTTGGCGTATGTATAAAAGCCAAGCTGTTTAAAAATATTTTAATCTGTTTAAAATGTTTATTTAAAATATAAAATATTATATTTAAGAGATCTATCTTTAAGGTATATAAAGATATATAAGGTATATACGTATGTCTTTATATAGTTTACAAATATTTTAAAGTACATATATCTTTAAGAGGTATCTGTGTGTGTGTGTGTGTGTATACACACATCTCATAAAATATGTTCAGCTTTTATTTATATTTGATTGCGTTAACCAGACTTAATCTTTTCTAATTAGATATGTTATTAGATTTTATAAACACAACATTATTTTCCAAAAGGAAAATAATTTTGTTTAAATCTAAATAACTAGGTTATGTCTTTCATACAAAGGTGTTAAGCTGAAGGAAAATGAATTTCCTTGCAATGGGGTTTCTGTTAAGTTGATAGTACTTGTTTTTACTTAGAATACTTGCCTGGTTTGAAATTGAGTATTAGCCCTTCGGTTTTGCCTCGTGTTGTTTGATGTTGAATTGAAGAATAGCTTGCCTGGGGCCTTCCTAAACCCACATTGAAATAATTTCCTCATCTGGTGATTTTATGTCAGAAAAGTTTTGTGAACTTGTATCACATTTGCTCCCTGGTTCAATGTTACCATGCTATCTGGGGATCTCCTGTAAACATACTTATAAGCATAAGGAGGGTAAATTGATTGTGGAGAATTCCCTTTATCCATATAGAGGAAATATTTTTAAATATATACCTCCTAAGTCTAACACTGCCAAGGATATAAAAACCGAAATCCCCAGCCTTCGTAAAGGTGTAATTATCTGTGAAACTCAATTTTTTTTTTTTTTTGAGTCAAAACACAGAGTTTGGTCCCCATCATCTGTAGGTAATTAGCTGGGAATACAGGGTGCATCTGGCCACCCTTTTAGAAATCAGTCTCTTATACAGAACAAATAAGGGTTCTGAGCCTGGAAACAGTCCCCTACTAACCTTGGTGAAATAGCAGTAGCACTCACAGCAGCTCTGCTTTGATTAAAAATTAATGGCGATGTGGGTACTGGGAATTAATTAGGAGCTGTGAATTCTATGTCTGATACATTTAAGAAAAAATGAAAAGTGTGATTGCTTAAAATAGACTGTTTTCATTGCATTTTGGATGTTTCCTTCCTATGAAAAGGTTTAATTGATTTCAATCGCTTTTTTTGCTATTTTTATTAAAGAACAAACAACGCTAGCCACATGTTTTGCTCTTCTATGATTAAAACAAACTCAAATAGTATTTTCTTCTAAATAATTCTTTCTAAGAATACTGGTAATGCATTCTTAATTTTGCTGCCAATTTGAGTACAAGAATGTTTATATCTTTTTGAAGGTTTAGAACAATGGCAATGAAATCAGAAGAGATTTGTTATTTGCTACTCACTGTCACTTGTTTAATATTTGTTTCAGTTAATTATTTGAATTACATGAAATATGTTTTACATTAAGTATGTTTCACATGAAATATTTCAGTCTGAAGGAACAGATGCTTGGGAAGATATAAAACAGTTCTTTTGCCTTGGGAATTTTTTCTCCAATTTTTCATGATTTGGTACTTGGTGCTTTTCCAAGGTATTCTAGATGCTTAATGAGGTCTGAGAAAGATGAGATGACAAGCGTATAGGTAGTGCTAATTTTTACAAATGACCCTCAAGATTTCGCTACCCTATGTGTTAAGAGCAAAAGCTCAATGTAAGGTACCTGTGTCCTGAAATATCTGTGGGATATATTTTTTCCTCCATTTCTTCCTCTCTTCCTTCCTCCTGCTTACCTTCTCTTTTTCTCCCTTTCCTCCCTTCTTCCTTCTCACCATTTCTTCATTCATTTCCTCCCTCTCTTTTTTCTCCTTTTTCCTTCCCTCTTTCTGTTTTCCTCCTCTCTCTTTCATTTATTTATTTAGTCATTTATTCATCCACTATTACTGATTACTTTCTAGATGCTCACTACATTTGATTCTCTGGGGGAGGTCATCAGATAAAACAAAGCTCTAAAGGAGCTGTTTTTTAATCCTTCTAACAATCCTATGGAATAGGGTTATTTTTATTCTTATGTCCATTTAAGAATTTGAAGCTTAGAATCATTAAATCCCATCTTGCCTAAGGTCACTGAGCTAGTTAATGACAGGTCAGGATCTTTTTTCTCTTTGCTTTCCTTGGAGCAAACCTTCCTATGTGTTAGAGATAGTTCTGAAGCCAGATCTGTGTTTCCAGAATGTAAGCTCATTGCAGTACACTATTCTGCATTCACACAGAAAGAAGGAAAAATGTGAGGAAGAGGAATTATTGGCTAGTTTAAATGCAAGCAACTAAACTTGAGGTGAATCCATGGATAATAAACTCTTAGGGAAATGTATCTAAGAGTAAGTACCATAAATTGAGTGCTGTTAGGTCCATGAAATTTTCATATTGTGGTCTCCAATTCTTACAACAATCCTGCAAAGGTTACCCCATTTACAAGACAGAAAACTGTCCCTTAATTTAGAAAGGTTGTCTTGCTGAAGATCACAGTGTAATAAGATTGGGGATTTGAATTCAAGTCTGTTTGATTTGGATTCTTTCTACTACACCACATGATCTTTGAAAGATGAAGTCAGAGAGAACAAGTTAGCATGTTATAGAGAAAAATCAACTAGGCGTTCTTATACACATTTTCTTACTGGGTTACTAGCATATCATAGACATTATGCCAAACAACTAAACTACAGTCACCATGAACAAACAGAAAGATTCTTCCCGCATAAAAACCTCCTCTCTAGTCTTTCTAATACAGAAGCCAAAGCTGCTGTACCCCACTGCCTGTCGTGACATTTATTATATGCTTATCTATTTTGACAAAAAAATGGTGGTGACTAATAGATCCATATTTCTGAAAATATTAATTAGGAGATCAGTTTTCTGTTTTCATTAAGGAAACGTGTATTTTGTGAAGAGAAGGAAGAATGAAACTTCAATGTTATCTATAGCCATGCCACCCTGAACAGGCCCCATCCCATCTGATCTCGGAAGCTAAGCAGGGTCGGGCTTGGTTAGTACTTGGATAGGAGACCACCTAGGAAGACCAGGTACTGTAGGCATAAAAAATAAAAAAATAAGGGATCGTAAGCTGACAAGGTCCTTGCAATCTGTGAGGTCAATCAAGAGTTGCCTCACCTAAAAAAAAGAAAAATAAACTACAGTGTTTATGCAACACAGGGCCCCACTAACCATCATTTATTAATCATATTTATTAACTGTGGGAAGAAAGTCATCTTTGGTGTGGAGTTTTGGGTTTTGAGTGTTTAGAACCCTCTAGTTAAAAGTTTTTTGAAGTTGTTATGGTTATATTTTATTCACAAAGGTAAAACAATAGAGGAAGTAGCCTAGGGAAATGATAATAAAGATAAGAGCCAACATTTGCCAAGTACTTACTGCATGCTAAGCACTGTACCATGTGTTTAGATTTTTAATTTAATCCTCATACCAACTCTAGGAAGGAGTAACCTCATGGTTCCCATATCACAGAGGAGAAGGCTGAAATACAGAGGAGTCAAATAATATGCCCAAGGTCACACAGAAGAATGAAAATTTGAACCTAAACAGTCGACGATCTAAGTTGACAATCTAGTCTAAGTTGACAATCTAGGTTGATGAAATTCACTTGACAGTTGCTGTCCCTTAATTTTGCTCATAAAAACTCCATAGAACTGATTTCGCTTAATTCAACAGATAGTTTTGCTCCAAGCCCTCCAAAGTGCCATAATTGTTCATTGTTGTCATTAAATGTTTATTTAGCACCAACCACATGCCAGACCTCATACTAGGTGACCAACAGACACAGTGTTTGTCAAAACCTAAGATAATATTTATCTTCCAAGGTTTTTTTATTTGGGTCTTCTCAATGTTTTCCCACATAACCTTCCTGCAGAAAACAAGTTCTCTGCAGAATACCAATGAGTTATTCCTTTCTACTCAAATTTTGTGTAAGACATAATTCAGATTATGAAAAGGGTCAGTTTCATAAGCCTAAATTTAGGTAACATATAAACATGTGGGATACATTCAAGTCCTAGTTATTATAGCTTTCTAAAATCCATGAGACCTTGAGTGTGTCTTGCCTTAAAAACATTATTTTTAATTTGCAAGATGATCTACGGGTGAGGGAAGAATTGAGGTCACAGGAAGCAAAGATCCAAGCAAATGCAGTGCAAGGCATTGGTTGTTATTGGTTAAGGGCAATCAGAAAGTGGTTACCTAAGGATCATTGCAATATCTCAGGGAGCCGGATCTCCTCTGAGCTTCCTGTTTTCAGGCTGCTCTTCACTGCTTTGATATGCTGTATCTGCCTGTCATTTCCCAGCTCTGATCTCTAACGTTTGATTGTCAGCCAGGACCAGGGCACCCTGCTGCCTCTCACTTCCAGCCCAAGGGCAGCCCCAGGCGGACTGTTTAAAAAAAAAAAAAAAAAACAACAACAACTGTCTTCTTGTTTCTCTGCAGATGGAATGTTTTCTGTGAGAAATAATCCTGCTGAGTCTTTGCTCCACAGTTTGAATAAGAATGAACTGCCCTGTGGTTTAGTAGGGATTTGGGTCAGGAATGCACTATGCTGTCAGAAGGAGAGGCAATTAATGATGGAAGTTTGTGAACTCTCGGTTTTGGGTTAACATAGTATGATCTGTTAGCGGTAAGTGTTGATTCTAGAGTTAGACACAAATTCAAGTCCCGATGTAGCCATTCACTAGCCAGCTCTTTGAGTCATGGGGTCCTCTTCTGTGAATTCAAAACTGATGCAAGAAGTTAAAGAGATAATGCATGCACAGTGTTTAGCACATTGTCTAATAAATGCCGAGTGCTCAGTTAATGTTATTTATTACTATTCCTTTTTGGTATTTATTTCATGGAAAAGGAAAAAGTGTCCTACTCTGTCTTTAAGTCTTCCCCAGAAGCATGGTCACCAGTGTCTTAGAAAACAGCTAATAGCATTAACCCTTTCTCATCAGCTTCATTTCCAGTGGAGCTAGGTGGTCAAGCTTTGTCATATGAGCATATGAGAGTGTAAGAGTCCCTTCGACCAATGCATGACGTTGTTAAGAAAGCCTCCACTGACCATCTTGTTGTAAAATCTGACACCTCCTCTCCCCCATCGTCTATATCCTTACTCACTTTTGACTGTTTGACCTACCCATTTTTGAGAGAAGTGGTTTTTTTTTAATTATACTATGATTTTGAATTTTTAAAGAGCTCCTTGTAATTTTGTCAGTTTTTACTTTAAATCCTTGTATAATTTGCTTCTTATGTACAATTCCTATTTAACCCTATAGTACATTCTGACTTAAATTTTATTTTGCTAAAAATTAATTTTTAAGCTTCAGTTTTCTGTAGAATCGAATATTATTCAGCAATAAAAAGGAATGAACTAGTGATACACATAACTGGATTACTCTCAGAAACATTAAGTTGAATGAAAGAAGCCAGACACAAAGATTATATGAAGTATAATTCCATGAACAGCGCTCTAGGGGAAAAAAAATAAATTTAATTTATAATGACAAAAAACAGATCAATGGTTACTGGGAGACAAGGGTAGGGTGGAGGAATTGACTGAGAAGGGGCACAGGGAAAACTTTCCTGGTGAGGAAATGTTTTGTACCTTGATTGTGGTAGTTGTTACAAGGTTCTATTTATTTGTCAAAGCGCATCAAACTATGCTCTTAAAGTGGATGCACTTTATTGTACATAAAGTATGTTGCAATAAAGTTGAATAACAAAAACGATCTTCTCTGATGGTTGCTGCCGTTTACCACATGAGCTTTTTTTGCCTTTATTATGATGATAGTTTAATACCACACGGATTTCTAGGTTGATAGTCATTTTCCCTCATACTTTGAATATGTTATTCTATTATCTACCTAGTGTTGCTGAGGGGAACTCAGTCATTCCAATTGCTAATTATCTTGTTTTACTCCTCCAATAGCCTTGAATATTTACTTTTTGTTTTGAATATTGTGCATTTTCACTAAGATGCGTATAGCTGCGATTTTGTTTTTTATTTATCCTGCTTGAGATTTGGAGTGATCTACTCTCTGCTATGCCTACATCCTGTTTTCCTATGTGGTTTGTAATTTCTGATCACAAGTCCATTTTCAACAGGGTTTTTTTTTTTTTTTTTTTTTTTCTATGTGAGTCCCTTAAGGGCTGGCTTATGGAAGTGGTTTTGATTTTGCCTCTGTGAGGTCCCTAGAGGTTTCATCTCTAGGGACCTCACAGAGGCAAAATCAAAACCACTAATCTTTATGCTAAACTTCTATGGTAGATTATGTTTCCAAGGAATGCTAAAACAACATCTTCCCTTCCTCAAGCTCTTTTGCAATGTGATCTTGCCACTCCTCCACCAAGAGGTGGAGTTTATTGTTTTCCCCCTGATTCCGGCCTGCCCTGTGAGTGGCTTTGACTAATAGAATGTGGCAGAAGTAACATCATATAAGTTCCAAGACTGGGCCTTAAGAGTTTCTCAGCTTTCACCTTTACCACTTGGAATGCTTCTTCTTGGAGGCCAGTCATCATGTTTAAAGCCTGACTACCTTGAGACTAGCATGCTATGAAGAAGCCCTACTATGTACATATAGAGGCAGACACTGAACAGAGGAGCACCAAAGCAATCAAACATATGAATGAAGATTTCTTGGACCTTCAACATCACTCAGCCCCATTGAGTTACTGGCTTCATGCAGGGGAGTGAATGATCCCGGCCTCTAGTGGAGCAGAACCATTCAGTCAAGCTTAACCTAAATCCCTGACTAACATCACTGGCAAATAATTCGAATCTACCACACAGCCTTGGGATTCTGATTCTTACACTCTTTCCTATTCATGGTATAAGTAGATGGCAAGCTGTCTTTATCACCGCCTTAGTTAGAGGGAACAGTCTTCCAAATCCATCTTCCATTGGGGCCCTTCCATGTCAGATCAGTTAACTGCAATGACTAGAAATGCATCCTCACTCATTAGGACTCAGCTCAATTCTCAGCCTCTCTGGCACAATTCTTTTTGACCATCGTAAGGAACAATAGTTACTTATTTTCTCATGTACCACTCTACTCACGAGTCATATAATGGTTTCCAGTTTTTATAGAATCAGGTTTTATCTTTTGGCTCAATATTTTTATCCAAGGAAAATCCCACCTTTTCCGTCTCACTAGTCGTCTTCATGTATCTGTGCCTCAGTCAAACTGAACTACCTCTTCTTCCTGTACATCCTGTCTCCAGAGTTTCAATTATATTGCTCTTTGCGCATGAAATACCCAGCCTCTGGTGCTCTTGTGTAGATCTAATCAATTGTTCAGGACCTACTTAGAGTGCTTCTTCATTTTTGTTTGTTTGTTTGTTTGTTTGTTTTTTAGGAGAGGCAACCCTTGGTTGACCTCACAGATTGTAAGGACCTTGTCAGTTTACAATCCCTTATTTTTATTTATTTATTTAGTTTTATGCCTGCAGCACCTGATCTTCCTAGGTGGTCTCCCATCCAAGTACTAACCAGGCCTGACCCTGCTTAGCTTCCAAGATCGGACGGGATTGGGCTTTTTCAGTGACATGGCCGTAGACTAAAGTGCTTTTTCTTTCATAAAGCTTTTTTTGATAGCTCAAGCTATAATCTCTTCCCTTGAGGATTAATGATGTTTTTTAACCTGTAATCAATTGTTTTGTGACTCTTACCTTTTCAGGACTTTAAAGCACAATAGTTTAGAGCAAAAGTTGGCAAATTTTAGCCTACTGGACAAATTCAGCCCATTGCCTGTTTTTGCAAATAAAGTTTTATTGGAACACAGTCACATCCGTTAATATGTTGTCTATGGTTATTTTTGCACTACAGTGGCTTAAAGTAGATTGGTTGTGACAGAGACCATATGATCCACAAAGCCTATTTATTATTTGGCCCTGTACAGAAAATTTTTGCCGATCTGTCTCTTTGAGCATGAGGATTACGCTTTGCATCACTCCTTGATGTTTTCCAGCTGTTTGAGCCCCAGGCTTGCTGTGAAGTTCAAGTAATAAAATAGGAGTAAACTATTTTTGGAACTTTTAAAGCATGAATATAGAGTATTACTATTGCTGTTACTTTTTCCCTAACTTAGAGTATGTATAATTTATCTCTAATTGAATAAACAGTTCTCAGAAAGAAATGGAAGGTATCTAGAAACATTGTTGTGTTGTTAGATATTATTGCATTGTTTATCAATGTGCCTAGATGTGTGCACATGCAAAGTGCTATAGACATGAGCTTCATTAAATGAATATTTAGAAAAATAGAGAAAATTTTCCTTTTGTAAGCTCTAATGTGGGAAAGTATGAGTGCAGAATTGACACGAGTTAGTGTATGGCAGTGTATCTTGGGTTGTTTGTGCAAAATGTCAATCTTAAGATGATATTTAAAAAGTGAGGAAGTTGACATTAACATTTCTAGTCATGAAATGATCTTTCAGCTTTTATGTGTTTTGCAGAGCTGGGTTTTAGAAAATAGAATGTGAAAGATGGTTTATCAGTATGGATAAAATAAGTGAAAGCCACTGTTTAAAAAAAAAAACCAAAAAAACGAAGCTGATTACACATAGCTCAGAGATAGTGGTAAAGGGAGCCCTTTTTCTAACCAAATCTCCCACCCAGTGCATTAAAAGTAATGTAGGTCCCATCAGGAAATTTTGCTTCCTCTCCCTTCTGGGACATTATTAAATTTTCTTGGACTAGGAGACCCTGTAAGCTACAAATAGTTTTCTGCACTGTTCCTGCAGGGAAAACAGCGGGTGGGAGAGGGCTGATGCAGGAGCCTGGCACTCTGCAGAGCATCCGTGGCTTCTTTAATTAGAGAGAGGCTGTCAGGGAAGATGGACAATGTTGCCTTTGTTAAAGCAACACAGTGTCTTTCAAAATCATATTTGTTTTTAAACTCAGTGTATTTGCACACCACATGATGAGAAACACAGTTAAGATGATGCATACCAATTTGTACAGAAGATGTTTCTTTTAAAAATATAACGAATAGTTATAAGGGTTTTTAAAACCAGGAGTTGCAATGAGAGTGCTGTAAAAAGTTCACTTTAACTTTGAAATTTGCTGGTAAACGAGTTATATCGGCTTGAGGAGAGCTATAATACACATGGATACTTTGGTTATGAAAATGGAATTGAAACTATTCTCTTCTGGCAGTTGAAGTAAATTTTATGACAATGGATTCTTAGCTTTTTTTTCTTTCTTTCTTTCTTAGGCATTTTCCATTCTAAGTATCTTCATGCAACAGTAAAATGATATATAGATTGTGATAATTTTTCAACTTCTAGGAATTTCATTGACTCAGGCAAGAATATTAAAAGGGATTATTGTTTTTAAGTATCTTAGTGATGAAAATCATATCATCCAAGAAATTTTATTTTCTAGGGCAAATGGTCTTTAAGAAAAAGAAAAAAAAAGTATGGTTACTAAATAGTATGTTGATACCTTAATGAAGCATTTTCTTTAAGAGAAGTCACCTAGGGATCAGAACCAGTTGTGCATATAAAATGCCTTTTATTGTGTTTATTTTTCCCAGTGCGGTTTTATTATATGCAATGCTGGATTACCTAGTAGGCAAACTATATGTATTCTAAAAGCGTCAACCAGATAGAGACACCAAAAAAGAAACAATTTGGGGTGGGCAAGAATGTGTGTGTGTGATTATATATATATATATATATATATATATATATATATACATACACACATACATATATGACATTTTTAATCATTAAGATAATTTCCATGAGAAAAACAAATAAGAACTTTGTTGGACTTCCTTATATTCATAGATAAGTTATATTTTAGTAGGGTTTCTATGATGAATTATATATTAAGGGAGGGGATTCCATATTTTCAAGCAGAACTTGATCATATGCCTTGAATCATGCTAAGCCTTTTAGAAGACATCAAAGAAAGAGAAGATACAGCCTCTTCCCACAAGCAGCCGGTGACTTACACAATATGAGGTATATATCCAGGAAACAGATCCTAACCAATATATGTGTAGTTACAATTGCGTTCATTAGATATTTTTTTGCTTTGGTTATGTTGTTAACTCTCATGTTGACAGAGTCCCTTATTAAATTGTTAAATACCCATTTGTTTGAAATATGGGTAATTTGCAATTATCGAGTGAATGCCATGACAGAGAACCCACTACACTGTAGGCAGGTGATCAGAGAGCATCTTGCCATAGTTGAAATTTGCCCAGTTGTAGCGCAATAGACTGATAACTATGGGAATAAATTACGTGGAACCCAATTAACTAGAATCTTCAAATAATTAGATATTTCCCTTGCACTTTTGTTCTATGAAAAAGAAGCAATGCTAAGATAGTAACCAATAAGAAGAATTTTTTAATGATCAGTATGTATTAAGTCCAATTTCCTAGCCCACCTCAATCTATAGTTCTACCTAGAGAAAACTATCATAGCTAAGAATGACACTGGAAAATATCAGCCTTTAAAGAAATATTAATTCTGTTGGTAATATTGCTCTCGTAAAGTGGACAAGCCATTCAGAAACATTTTCTAACCATGTGAATTGAAGCAAAAGAGTTTTCTATGTAATTCTTCATTCATTTTACTGAAACCAAAGTTTTACTCATTCAGTTGTACCCCTGCTATTGAGGTAATTAAGTTTTGCTGTGCCTGGAGATGTGCTCCACAGTCTGACATCCTTCTCAGGATCTCTAAGAAGGGCAAAATCTCTACACAGGCTTATTTAAAAGATCCATCAACAAAGCTCAACACAAAGAAGAATATCCCATCTACCAAATGAGTCAGAGTTATAGTAAAGAGTTTAGGAGTTTGGAAGAGGAATTGAATACTTCAAGTGCTGTAAGGCCAGAAACTGTGTTTGCCTCCTTCAGAGCTCCATGTATAACTCCTTATATACAGCAGGTGCTCAAATGAATTGGTTGAATAAATAGTTCTTGTTAGGATGGTCAGCATATCGATTATAGCTTTTGAATTAGGCACTTAAATATGAGTTGAATTTTGACTGCTGAAAAGAAGGGAAGACCATCCAGATAAAAGAATGTGGTGTGAAAAAATGCAGAGGTGGAAAGAAAGCAGGGTGGTGAGGGCTGGGATAAAATAATGCATAGAGTTGGATAAGGCCACTTAGTAGATTATCCTTATGTCCTATCTCATGCTTAGACTTGGTGATGGGTTTAGGAGACATTTGCAAGCCCACATACTATTTTTACATCCCTCCCCCCAACACACACACATTTTGGATTAGAAGAAAGAGCATTGCTCATTGCTAGGGTCAGCTTAGTTTTCAGCTTTAAAGCATCCTGAGCAAAAGTGATAGCTGGGCACATGCACTCTGAAGTTCAGAGCTCAAAGAAACTTTGCAGGACTTCAGAAGCATTTCATTTGACAGCAGGTCTTTGCTTTCTTTCAAGATGAACCCTTAGCTAAATCTCATTATTTTGCTATTTCAAATCTGTAAAGAAGCCACTTAAGGTGCTCCTGAAGCAAACTAGGATGTTGATTGTTAGCGTGGCTGGGTTGGTGCATGAGGTCACAGGCACTGTGTATCCTGCATAAATGCCAACCCGGATGCATCATTTTGCTAAGTCCCCCTGTTCAATGTCAACACTGATTTGTCTTCTGAATAGGCATGCTTTCTAGAAATGCCCTTCAGCTGACCCACAGCACACCACACATTACATGTTTAGTGATGTCATTCCTGTTCTCTGCTGCAGATACCTGAAGAGGAAGTTTACCACTGAAAGGAAATGGAAAGTGTTTATTTTATGTCCCTCATTAGAGGCTTAATGCCAGACACACATTTCAGGGCTCGGTGCATTGAACACACAGACGCACACGGAAGCCTGAGTGATATAGTATGGAGAATCCAAGTGGACTGCGGGACCGGGACCAGAAAGAGACTGGGAGATCAGAGTTATGTGAAAGAGCAAGGGAGACATCAGGTTTTACATAGAAGAGGATTTGGGAAAGATTAGACGAACTGGAGCTGAGGATTACTAAAGGATGTCGTAAAATTCCCTTTTCAAATATGGTGAGTTCTCGTCTTTCCAAAATGGATTAAGTTAGCACTATCTTGCCTGAAAACAGAGGGTTAATTCAGATGCCCTCTTAGGACATTATTAACGTTTTGTGCAGTGCTTGACTCCGTGTGACTGCCTCATATCATTCAAAAATAGAGCAATTCTGCAAATAAATGGCTCTCCTATACACACTTTCTCTAATTCCTTCCTGAGCTTGGCAAATTAATGTTCTGGTTTGCTTAAAAATAAGAAGGAAAAAAAGTGTAATTTAGATGGGGGAAATACTTATTTGGTTATATGAGCACCTTGAATGTTTAACACAACATCAGTTACTCATCAGTAATTCAATCACCATTCTCTAGATAGCTAAAACTTTAGTAATATTTTATGTAATCTCTGGCCAAGAGAAAGGTAAAAGAGAGAGAGTGTGTGTAGCAGCAAAAGAAAACAGGAAAAAAATGAAAGATATTTTTGAAGTCAGTGGGTAACTTTCATTTTAAAGCATAGAGTGTCTTGGTGGAACATGATATTTGGGGCTGCAGGAGAAATAACAAATATTATGAACCTATGAATACTTTAGAAGTACTTATTATCATTATTGTTTTAACAAAGTCTGCTCATTAAAAATATATTTGAGGCAACTCACATTCATTCAACAAATATTACCGCTGCCTCATATGCTTTTCCAGTTGTCTAAATTTGTCAAAAATAGGTGCAGAGTACCACATCAGTCAAAATTCATAAAGGCATGTGTAAGTGAATGTAATTACTAGTAAGGGACAATTCTTAATTGGTCTGGTAACTTTCCGTTTATCTTGCAAATAGAGCTAGAGAATGCCTTTGTTGTGAATTATCTTTTCAAGGATGTTTGTATAGCTATCAGTCTTGGAAGAGAGAGATAGCATTTCCCTCTGGAGCAAAAGACCAGCATGCTTATTGCCCGTTATAAAAGATTTGAGTTCTCTAAGCTCAAGGTTCTTCAACCAATGCAGCCCACTTTGGGCGCACGTGTGTAGTTTTCTTAGCTATGTTGTTGAAATTGGGCCTTGGGGAATTGGTGCAAATGCTGATACTTGTGAGTAATTGCTGTAAGTAATAGTCCTATCCTGTAAATAGTAAATAGTCCTATATCTGTGACCTCAGGGTCTTGGGCTTTAGCCAACAGCCATAGAAATGTGCAGATAATTTCTTAGTTTGCATATAGAGTAAAATGTCAGGCCCTTTAGAAATCATGTCATTTGCCTTGAATGTTTGCATTTTATTCAGGCAGATACTTGAGCTGAACTAGTGCTTTCTCAAAGTAAAATATCTCCCTTGGTCTTTAATTTTCTGGTTAAATTTAACCTGAAAAACTTTCCCAGGAGAAAAAGGATAAAGGGTATTGCGAAAGAAGGAAGAAGTAAAATGGGGTGATAGGAATATCAAAAAATAGTGGGAAAAGAAAAACAGGTCAAAGAAAAAAGCAGGACACAGGAACTAAGCATTTTGATATATTTAGACAAATGTAGTCTTTTTATTTTTTAATTTGAGGTTTATTCAATTCCTGTGCTAAAAGACATACTTTTGTTAACAATACAGAGAGGTTTCTTATTGGGAGAGAGGTGGTTTACTATTTTTCACTTATTTTTAAATGGCAAATTTTAATTACAATTCAAAAATGCAGAAAGCTGTAAATGTAAAACGCAAGCTGTTGGAAGATTAAGGACATGACAATTTTCTAGTGTTCAAATTATGTAGTGCTTGTCCTAAATACTGCTGAATTCACCACTTAAAAGGGTAGACTAATCTTATTTGGAATATGCCATTATTTACTGTGTAACTTTTTACCATTTCTGAATTACAAAGTTGTCAGTAAAAATTGCAAACTCAGTTATTAAATATTCGATGCCTTTGAAAATCTAGATCATTTCACTTATTAGACAAAATGAATTTATTTATAAGGTCTTTTAAATTTTATTTTAATGAAAATAAAATAAAGTGGAATGAACTGAAGGAATTATACTGTCAGTCATTAAATCACTTTTAATGAGAATAAATATCGGATAAACATAATACACTATGACTGATTAAAAATACTGTACATAATTATCTTTTTAAAAAATCAAGATGGAAATAAGGCAGCTTCCACTTAGAATAAAAGTATCACTGATTTCTCAATCAACTGAGAACACCTACGGGGGTAATTATAGGTCATTCTTGTCATTAAACATGGACTGCAGAATCCACCTAAATCAAGTAATCACTGTGTTGATTACATAATAAAAAAAAACTAAGATGATCTGATACATGCCTTGTAGAGAAATATAAGATGATTTGAGACTATCACATGTGGTTGAGGGATTAATAATATATCCAAAATTTTCTCCTCAAAATGTTTGAGTGGTGACCAAAATTGTAAGACAAATCTGATTTTCAATTTTATAAATTTGTGATTTTTAACACCTTCTTACCTGGCATTCTCTTCAGAGTTGCTGAATCTCCTTGCTTCGGGCTCAGAGAGGTGAAGAATGCAAAGAAAATATTAAGACAGAAAGTTTGTACTCTGTTCAGGAAGTAATGCCAAAATTAAAAGGCAAGATAAAGATATAGGTAATAAGACAAGTTAATGCTAGAAGCAATGCCACCAGATGGGATGTGATTAATTGCCAAAGAATTGTGCAAACAGTAATTGCTGGAATTCAAATAGGGGAAACTATAATAGATTAGGGTGATCTGAAGAAGAGTCAAAGGCCAAAGGTAATTTGATCTGGGCTTGAAGGATGGTGAAATCTGGCTGAATGAAGAGTGCAAAGACTGAGACGAGTTGGCAAACTACTCTTGGACCAAATCTGGCCTGCAGACTGTTTTTGTACACCTGCAGGACCAGAAATAAATTGTACATTTTTAGATGGTTTAAATAAGGTTTTATTGGAACATAGCCACTCTCCATTTTTTTATGCCTGTGGCTGTTCCTGTGCTACAAATGGCAGAGTTGAGTAGTTGTGACAGAGACCAAATGGCCCACAAAGTCTAAAATATTTGGTATCTAGACCTTTACTGACAAGGTTTGCAATTCCTTGTATAAGGGAAAAATGGACAATAATGGTGGAAAGGAATACTAGCTGGCCTATAAGTATAGTAAGCTCTGGAGAGAAAGAGCCATCAAAAGTTTTGAATATAGGTGGAAGCCAATTCACAACGGTCTCTGATTCCTTAACTCATCACCTGGGTTTGCAAATGTTTATTAAATCAATAGATCAAATATTTGCTCTTGAAAATAATAAACGGGTTTTCTGTATGGTATGTTCCCCTTAACTCTCGCAGGTTGTCCATCCTAATGTCACACAGTGTGCCATGAGCAGCTCTCACAGATTTTCACGTTGTTGGACTCAAAAAAACTACCTTGAGTTTTTGGGGCTTCTCTAAGAGTGTAGGTAGATGACTCCTCCTTGGACCTTTCTTCTTTGGACTGCATGACATTGTTCTTCTACCTTTTCTACAACAGCTCAAACATAGATACAAAAACAAGGTTTTGTATTGACACAAGGAATTAGCAAAAAGTCCTAGTTTTTTCCCGGAGGGTTTGTGAGGGCCAGATCATTAGAGAAAAAAGTAGTTCGGGCAAAACAAACATCAGAAGAAGGTCAATTATTAGTCTCCTCCTCCTGTGGATGTTCCCATCATATCCACCATGGATGCGTTTCAAATTTCCACTCTACTATTTTAAAGCAGCATATTACTAAGCTTCAGAGGCTAAATCTAAGACTAGTGTAGAGAAACACACATGGGAAGAACCTCCAATAAGAAGAAAAATTCTGGGAAACATGGTTAAGTAATTTCAGACTCAATTAATAATGGAGACTTTAATATCCTTGGAGCAATCTAGTGCAAACCAAATTTAAACTACATGCCAGTGCTTCCAGCCAAATTTACTTTCGACTGTTTATGTTTTAAAAAAATCTTAGTGGGGAATTCTTTAAGTAAACCAAATCTGGTTAAAAGTTACATGCTTGTAGGTGATGAAAATTAGGTAAAGAACATTAACTTTGGATTTTTTTTCATTTTTAATTAAAAACAGATAGGATATCTTCTTTTTCTTTTTTTTCTTTTGGTTCATTTGAACAAAAATTTTTTTGAGAAAAAATGGGAACTTCCAATAGGAAGAGTAGTGCTGAGGTGAAGTTAAGGGAGAATATTAAGAGAGAATGAGAAAATATATAATATTTTTAAAATTCAATTTAAAATCATGCATAATTTATATTGGAGTTCATCCCAGATAAGTATGAGTATAGTTGGAGGTAATAATGAATTCTGGATTAGAACAGTGTAAAGCTTTGGAAAAGTAGTAAGCTTAAGTCTTGGGAATGCAAAATGGATGACATTTTGGAATGCTCTACTATCCAAATGGAAGGAAATGAAGCTTAATTCCATATGTCGATATATTCTCATAAATACCCACCTAAAAGAGCCCAGCCACAGACATACTTGGACACAGATATAGATATAGACATACAGAGATATGGACAGATAGATACACATTTTATGATGTAAAAATGTTCTTAGGTCAAAATTGTAACAGTGCAATGGTTTCTAGAAAACAAAATTTTCTATTCTGGCTCAGAATATATATATATATTCTGAGCCAGAATAGATATATATATTTCTTATATATATATATATTTCTTTATATATATATATTTCTTTATATATATATATATATATATATATATATATATATATATATATATATATATAAAGAAAAGACTTTCCCAAACATTGTATAATGGATCTTCCAGTCACAGTTTCCTATGGAAGCATATTATATGTAGTGGATGAAAAGAAGAGTTTTATGATATCTAGAATCCATTTAAAATCTTTAGATAGGAAATCTTGAGATCCAATTAAAACCTTAATAAATGACTCTGTATTGAATGTAAATATATTAAATTAATATGTGTGCAGGATGAAATTGGAAAAGTTATGGGAGTCTGCATTTTAATTGTTTCTATTAGGAAACCGTATATTATAACTCTGAGAATTACTTGGTAATGGGGCTGTTTACAATGAAGCAAAACTGAATTTAAATAGGACATTTTAGTCTATGACTTGTCATAACTTATGAGGTTGCAGCCTTAAGGAATGTTGAGATCTCATTGGTGAGAGGCCTGTGAGGAGAGGGAAGATGGACCAGTTGGAGCCCAGAAGAGCTCTAGGGAGGCTGAGGCAGTGATAAGTCCAGCCCACAAAGATCTCAGGGCTGAAAAGCTACTTTATGTCGAGATTGGTAGATATAGAGTGAGTGTACTTATCTTGTACACTCAGAATGAATCTGCTCTCCACATATATATAACTTATGCTAAGTTTTTTCCCTAGTATGTTTCCTAGGGAAGACACATTCTTACCCTAGGTTTTCTAATTATCAAACTAAGACAACAGGTTAAATCAGAATGGTTCCAAATAGTAGAGGTTGGGCTCCTAACATACTGGCCAGGTGGGTGTAGCAGTTAACATGGCAGACCCAGAAATCAAACTACCTAGATTCAAAACCCTGGTTCCCCAATTATCAGCTGAGGATGCCAATATCCATATAGATCTAATGAGGATCAAAAAGAATATCGTATTTAATTTCAGGGTACCTCTATTTTGTTATTATTATTTTTGGATATAGACTTTTGGCTTTAGGCCACATGACTTGAGACTTGGAAAATTATGCTACATCTATGGGCTAGCCTAAGCTATTCTTGTAGTTTGTCCAGTTTTAAAAGAAAAAATCTGGGCTATATCCTTCCCCCACCACCCATGCTTCCACAAATCTGTCTGTACCTCGTCTCCTAATAAGTTCGGAAACCTGTTTTTATTTCCATCCAACTGCTTATTCCCATCCAACTGCTGTCCATCCGAAACAGTAATAGTTAATATTATTTTGTAAAATTTCCATTCCAGATTTATTCTAGAATCTCTTGAGTTTCTTTTTTAGGTTGTTATAAATGTGCTTCTATTTCTATCTGTATTTAGGCTAATAAAAAAATAACATTTTGGGAATTATGAACACAGGTGGTTAGACATTTAATTGGGAGAGCCATGCCCAAGACCGATGGAGGTAGTGCTTCCTATGGTGTACCCGTCTCAAGGTGCTAAGGGTTTGCCTTATAAGTGTTAATCTTTCTGAAATATCTGAGGCGAATGGCAATTTTCCTATTCATTCTCTTCCCCAAGCTACCTTTAGTCAAAGGTTTTGTTCTTTAGATAGATAAAGTTAGCTACCATTTCGAGTGTTCATAGTGCTAGTAATTGAAGTGAGTGGATTTACAAGCATTGTTTCTTTTAATTCTCACTAGGATAGATGCTATTGTATAAGTTAAGGATTAAAGAGATATGGAAACTTGATCAAGGTCACCCAGCAAGGAAATGCTCAGCAAGGTTGCTCTAGATCCTGCTGTGTTGTTTCTCAGACATACAGACTTTCTGGAGAGAGAATGATGTGCTCTGCCCACTCTTCCCTTCCCACCTGACAGTCTCTCTTTTCCTCAGAGCTTTGCTTCCACTTGGTTAAAGACCCTATCATCATGAGGTCCTGAATTCTATCCCCAGCATCTCCAAAAAAAAAAAAAAGAAAAAAGAAAAAAAGCCCTATCATATTATCATGTATCTATCTTGCTCACTCGACTAAATCTGAGATGATTTAGAGACCATGAAAATCATTCTTTTATCGCTGACAGGTTCTGTAGCACCTCAGTAAAGGCTATTTCCCCCAGTTAGCTCACAAAAACTTATTCTTCTAGTAGTAGCACAATAAAGATTTGTAGAATTAATAAATGAATGAAATATTAAATTTTCCTGGCCCACAAAAGACTATTAGCTAAAGCAGCGGTTTAAAATATACACTCCTGATCAAGGAGTTCTTGATGAAAATGAGCCAATCTCAGAAGCAGAGGGAGGGGCTAGAGGAAGGAGTGGAGAGCCGGAGCAGGGAGTGTTCCCTCAGGGCAACTAAAAAGTGGGGCTTCCCTTAAGAGCAGGCAGTTTGTCCTTAGTCTCAGCTTCTGCCACCCTTTCCCCGTGACACCTCCTGTTCTCAGGATTCTGAGTGTTCTCATCAAGAAAACACCAAATCCTTGAAAGCCTGGTTTCTGCCTTGTGGTTTGTGAGCCCATTTCATGATTTCATAGCCACCACCAGCCCACAGTGCTTTTCCTGACTCCATGTAGGCAAACTAGACAGGGCTTCTATCAAGTGAAACCTCTTTTGGGTAAACATTTTGGGCCTGCTTTTGAAATTTCTTTGACAGGCCAAGTGGTAGAAATGTGTGTATATACAAAGAACGTTCTCTCCCCTGTTATGTGTGTGATGTTACTTTCCTTGTAGAAATAACTCTGCTTCTCTTAGCTGATTCTTATTTGGGAATTGGGCTTTCCTTGCTCATTTTCACTCAGAGAGGGCCTGCTGAGGCAGGGTGGAAAGGATCCAAAACATATCTTCTCCCAGACTACCTGCCTGGTAGGTAGAGCTGTGTATCACCCTCTGTTTTAGCATCAGAGAGTTCAGGTTGGATGGTGCAAAGTGGCCTGGCTGGGTTTCCAAGTGTAACAGGGACATTTAGATCTAACCTTGTTGCTGAAGTCACAGTAAAGTTCATTCAAATTCTAAACTCCTAGCAGGGAAGAGCAAAGTCCTGTCTATGCATGTACACATACATATCTTATATATGTATAATCAATGTATATGTATAAGAATATACTATATTTTCAAATATACATATATTCTATTACCTATACATTTATGTATACACACCTTTATAAACACAGAAGCATAAAGCACAAAAGCAATGTATACACATATGTGTGTGTATATGTACATACACAAAATATACATAGGGAAGGTTCATGACATCTTTCATTAATAGGTATTTGAGTTTCCTTATTATTGATTTTAGATAAGTCCATCAGTTTTCAAGCAGAGTGAAGTCTGTATCCTTAAATGGCCCAGGGAGAATTTCGTTTGCTACTTTTGAAGAATCTTTGATGATGCTTTTAGAAGGGTGATTCCAAACCCAATTAACTTTTTAAAAAGTGTGAAATGTCTGCAAGGAGCTCTTTTGGTCTCTTAGAGGAGACGAAATCGAGGAGAAAAGACCGCTCGCTCTCCCCAGCGAGACCCAGATCCTTGCCCACTGCTGAGCAGACTCTGTATAGGTTGAACAACAGAACATTTACAGGAAAAATAAAAAAAAGAGAGAGAGAGACAGAGAGCGCAAGAAAAGAAAAAGTAGCAAGTACCAAGCAGCGGCCACCAGCGCCCGGGACGGTACGTGACCCGGGGGCGGAGCCTCGCGGGCCGTCTGCCAGTGACTGGACCGGGGGCGGGGCCGAGGCCAGGGGGCGGGGCCTGTGCCCGCGCAGCTTGATCCGCGGTCCCCTTATTTGGATCTGCGGGAATGTGGGCTGGAGCGGTCCTGCAGCGGTACCAGCCTTCAGCCTGACCCGGGACTCCCGCGACCTAAGCGCGCGCGCTTCTCTGTGGCCGGAGGCCGGTGGAGCGTCATGGCCTGCATCCTGAAGGTAACGACTAGAATCTGTGGCTCCAACGCGTGGTTGGCCAGCCCCTTGCTGCTAAGAGGCATGGAGTCAGCCGCGGTCCCACCGCATCCTCATCTCAGTTGTCTTTTCTTGGCACTGATTTTCTTTTTGTTCTTTTGGCAAATGCATATGGAGGGGGATTCTGAAACATGCAGCTAGCACAGCTTCTCTTCCCACCATTCTTGTCTGCTCGCGCCTGCATTGTAAGAGCTGCAGACTGTTGGCTTCAGGGGAGAGCAGGGCTGCGTGCCGAATAATGGGGATGGCAAGAAGGGGAGGGGTGCTCCCGCGGGTCCTGCGGCTCTGTTGCCTGAGGCCTTTCGGGGGCCACGGAGAGAGGAAGAGGGGCTGGTATGGGTTATTGGCTGTGACGGGGATAGCACTTTGAATGGGGGTGAGAGTGACCAGAAAGAAATTCTACTGCATTTGTTCATATGAAGACAGAAACTTCTGAGTTTACAGGTTGTCCCTTAGGCATGAGTCTTCTATGAAATCTGTTGGCTGTATGTGCCATTAGCTCTACTTTGGAAAAGTACACAGGTAGATGTATTTATTAGTGAGATATCTCAGACTTTCCTTTTGCTCAAAAATTTGGAAAAGCAAAATGATTTTACTTCTTATCACAGTCCTCTCAGCCACTCCTTTACTTTTAATTGACTTTTCTTTCTCCGAGTCTGGGTTCTTAGCTTGGACTGAGCATCTTTCTGAGTTCACAGCTTTGTAGCATCAGGTGGCAGGACTTGGTGTGAGATTCTCACTTGAGACCTTTTCATCTTACAGGTAGAAGAGTTTTTTGGTTTGTTTGTTTGCTTTTCTGCACTATTGTTTCTACTCCTGCCTAACTTGATTCCTGAATGTATGAATCAAACACATTCATAGCATGGTTTCCTGGGAGAATGCAAATGGCCTATTTATTTGTTCCAAGCTTGAGAGGAGAGCTGTGTGTGACAAAGGAAAACATCAGAAAACAATTTTTTCTTGTTATGTTTTTATGGAATATTATTTGCTTATCTGTAGGATGATTTGAAGCCGTCTACTGTTGTATTAGTTCCAACATGCCTTGACACAAATAAGAGACTAACCTAGTAAAGCTTGTTTCCATTTCTTAAAGGAGATTGGATATTTCCTGTGACTTCTCTGAGCTTCCTGTTTGGTTTTGGAACATTTGCTGGGACATAACAAATGGTAGCAAGATCAAGAAAAAATAATGCAATCTGAGATTTTTACCTTAGAGACTTAACACAAGCGCTGAAATATCAATATGAATCATCTCTACTATTTCTTGTATTATTAGCTGAAAGAGAAGTTGAGCATGGCATTTATTGTTGGTGGTCTCCTTTACTTTTGGTTTCTCCCCTGCCTTATCTTCTACATGTTCCCAACATTTTTAATACTCGTCCCAAGCTACACAGGAATCTCATCCAACCTTTCCTTCCAGCACCTCATATTGACCTCAGGCATTTAGGGCATATCCGAGTCTTATTTTTCCTCCACTGAAACTAATCTGGGGTCCAAACAGGTAACCTGCAAAGAGCAAAGGCTTTGGACTCAGGAAGACCTTGGTCTGAATGCAGGCTCTGCCAGTTGTTTACCTGTGTGACCTTGGAGAAGTTTAAACATCTCCGAGTCTGTTTCCTCAATATAGATCGAAGTAACAGCATGTACTCCACAGGTTGTTATGGCGATGAAATAAAATTGGATATGAAAAATACTTTGTGGCACAGGCATTTGATATGTGCCATTTTTTTCTGATGTATAATAACTGAAGTTTAATTAATCTGTACTATATCCTTAGCCCATTTCATATAATATAATAGTCACTGCAACTTGGATGCTCAAGTTGCTTGAGTTGTAGAATGCAAATAATTATCATAATTGCCTGACAGGGTTTTGTGAGGGTAAAATGATGGACTGTTTTCTTTTTTTAATGAAACATTTCCCGCCATATTTTGGTCTTGGACTTAGTGTTGGCATCACAAGATACATAAGCTATTGACTCCGTTCTCAAGTGGCTCACAGTATAGTAGGGAAATGGAAAAGTAAATTAATGTTTGTTACAATGCGAAGAATAATATAGGTTTGCGAAGGCATGATAGAAGCAGGGAGGGAGAGAGCGATGAATATTCTCTGGTAATTAAGACAAGTTTCCCACTTATACTAGATCTGGGTTTTGAAGACCAAATAATATTTACTATGATGGAGTTTATGTTTTAGAAAGATAACTTTAGAGGCATTGTCAGCTTTATTCTGTGGGCAAAAGCAAATTTCCGTAACAGGTTTTTGAGGTAGATTTTATTATTCATTTTTGCATATGAAAAAACTGAGATACAGAGAGGTCGATTAAAGTCTCATTATTACCTAAACAATAGTGCCTTAATAGTGGTAATCTCTGACTAGCTGAGAAGCCCATGCCATGACAGGTAATGGTGGTCTTTTGGGGATACAGAACTATCCCCTCAAGCTGCTGTGCATGGTGGGGGCCCATTCCGTCCATACATAGAGCTGGCTCTCATAACAGAATGATGATTAATTATCTCAATAATCATTTAATTATGGAGTTCATACTCACTTCACGTTGCATAGGTTTTGAAGTCAAAAATATGTGAATTTTAATTATGGCTCCACCACTTACAAATTGTATAACCACAAGCAAGTTTCTTGATTTCATTGCTCAGGTTTCTTAAATGGAGATGATCATGCATTTCTCAATTGGTCATTCTAGGGGTTAGACGAGAATATATGCATATTAGTAAGGATAGGCTTTTTATACTGCAGTGAAAAACAAAGTCTTATAGATTTTTTTCTTGCCTTACTCCTGGTTAGGCAGCTCTCCTGGTTAATAGTGGTGTGGCACACAAGTCTAGGACCAGTCTCTCTCCATGGACTGTTTTCAAAGTCTGTGAATTTTGATAGACAAATAAATATTTACTTTGTATTTATTTGATTCTTAGTAAAGTAAACTTTTAAGTTTATATTAGCTATTTGTCTTGCTTCTTTTATAAATCGCAGATACTTTAAAATTTTACTTAATAAAACCCATTCGGATTTTCTTCTATGATTTCTACTTTTGATCAACAAGTCCTTTCTGAGGCACAGTGTCTTTTAATCCTTTGCTATTGAACAACCATTTGGTGAGTTATATTGTTTTCTTTTGTATCCAGAACTGAAATGACCATTAAATGGACATGTGGACACAAGACACTTGTGTCATTTCTACCTTGGAGAAGATTACAGTTTTGCCAGGTTGATGAGACTTATTAACATGAAGCAGTTAGACAATAACTCAATAGGTGCGTGACTAAGCTATCTTTACCAGACACCTGTTCCTGTATAACATTTATTTGCTTAATGGAAAATTGGATGAATGTTGATATCAAGTTATGAACTTGGTATCTTCTCATTTATTTTTCCTTTCCCTGAACCAAACCTAATCCTTCATCATATTGCATCCATTCTATGTCAGGAAAATCTCTCAAATCTGGTTGTTGCTTTCTATTCTTACGTTTTTTGCTTTGTCCTGAGCCTAGTATTTGGTCTTTTGAAATAGCCTTCTTTAGACTCGCAATCTGGCCCGTCATCCACATCGCTCTCAGAATATTATGCAGTGCCAATCAAGTGCAATACTGGTCATGTCATTTGTAGGTTTAAATACTTGCCTTGGCTCCCCAACCTTGTGGGATAAACCCAACTGTTTAGTGTGACATTCACATACCTTCAGAATCTGGCCTATCCACATATCTGGCCTTACCACTCCCATACCCATAGTTCAGACACTTGTCTAAACTTATCCCAAGACTGTACCTGCAGAACTTCTTCTCATAGTTCTTTGCCTTTGTAGCCTAGCATATGGTTTGTAAGCCTGGGCTTTGATGTCAGACCAACCTGTTTCAGCAGTGAGGTCTCTAAGCCTCAGTTTCCTCACCTGTAAAATGGGAGCAAAAATAGTTTCTATTTCTTAAGGTTATGAGGAATAAATGAGCTAATTTCCGTAGAACAGAACCTGGCATATAATAAGTCCTTAATAATTATTAGTTATTAATTGTTATACATACAGTTTTCTCTACAGGAATTTCCCTTTCAATTACTTTTCCTTCACTGACAGAAATTCAACTCATTTTTCAACTTCTATTTCAGCGTTAACATCTACAGTCAAGCCTTCCCTGCTTGCTTTGTGCTCCCATGGTCTTAGTCTTATTTCTTATCTCTATAGTGTCAGGTATTGCCCTATACTGTCAAGTAGCTGTTTACATGCCAACTCTTTAGTTTGATTATAACTTTAGTTTGAGGGCAGAGAGTCCCTCAATGGGTTGATGATCAGCTAGTGTTTATTGAGTGTCTGTAAATGAATACTGTTCTTGCCCTAAGTAAGATTATAGACTCAGTGGGAAGGAAAGTAATTAAACTCGTAATTCCAAATATGCAAAATATTTTGAAAGGTATACACAGTGGCATGGAAGTATTTGGGTAGGGGTGTTGTTGATGGTTACCCAGTTGAGTCTTATGTGAAGAAAAGGCCTTGTCTTATTTAATTTGGTATTGATAAGAATTAGCCTGACTCTCAGTAAGTTATTCCCTAAGTGTTTATTGAATGTATAAATATTGTTATTATTATTATTTTTTTGAGAGGCAAATTATGGATCTGGCCTTAACCTGTTCTCTGTAAACAACGGAATTCTTCATGAATGTAGCATGGATTTTTCACACTAACATACAGCAAGTAGATTAGAGTTTATCAACTGGTTTTCCTCTTAAGTTCTTTCTCAGTTTATATCTTATAGATCTGTTACTACTTCTCAAATTCTGGAGCCAATTTGAAATCTGGATGGAGGGGGAAGAGAAAACTGGACCAGAAGGAAGAAAGAAGGAAAGTATAGGAGTGGCTTCTCTTTCGTTGCAACCATTTTGGTTTCTTCAAGTTAAAAGAAACAAACAAGTAAAAGTAGAAAACAAAACAAAGAAACCAACAGCCACAACCACAATTTATGCTTCTCAAACTATGAGGTCTCAAAGCATTAGAAAATAATATGCCTTTACTGAGACTGGAAGCCACAGAGACTTCACACAGGTACACAGGTTATAAATCTGAAACTCTAAGATAACTCCAGCAAGTACAACAGACAAGATGCTCTGTGTAATAAATCTGCTATGACATTTCTCCCTGCTGCCCAAGAAATGCTGAAGTCTCACTAGGTGCCTGACCTAATTTTCAGCCTTATGGTTACTGCGCAGATGTTTTTGCAGCTTCCATTAGCACACTTTGGGGAATGGGTTGCTTGAGTAAAAGCAGTGCTTTTTGGGTGAATTGATGACAACAGCGGCAATAATAGTTGTTACTTACTGAAGACCTAGAGTGTTCAGGCTGAGTCCTGTGCGAAGTGCTTTACATGTATCATCTCATGTAAACTTCGATTACAAATAAAGATACTAAGTAACTTGTCCTATGATTAGCAAGTGGTGAAGGTGGGTTTACCTTAGCTCTGTGTGGTTATGTACTGTCTTTTACCTTGAGTGCTAATTCAGTGGTTATTTATAGGGGATTTGAGTTTATTTCACCAATTTCTATCCAGACAATACTCAGTCTAGACAGCTTCCTAATACCAGTCTGGTGGGGGATCACTGTTAGCTATGTTGTTTTTATTTATTTCGTCCTCAAAGTTTCCTTTGTGACAGAGGAACTAGAGGAAACAGAGGAGCCACAGAGACTAGGGAGATAGGAAGGTTCTAATTCTGTCTCTAATATTGAATAGCCCTTGACCCTGGTAAGTCACATGACCCTCTTCCCTTGCCTGAAAACCATGCATGTCTTTTTGGAGGTGGAAGTGAAGGAGAGGAGTGGTACAGAGTTGAATTTACCCATTAGGCCAAGCTTCAGGGCCCCTCAAAGGCTCTGGAAAGGGGCCCTGGCATTTTTGTATTTATAATTTTATATTTATTTTCTTAGAGAGACCCACAAGTTGTATAAGTTTCAGGCTCCCCAGCGTGGATCCCCACTTCAGTGGTGTTGGAGTCCAAAAGACACAGTGCTCATAAATATACTTTGTAAAGCAGAATGCACTGTACACAGATGGCAAAACTAGCACTCATATTATTAATAATTAGATAACAGCTTGAATCCAGGAAATCTGTCTTGGGGACTGGAAGGAGAAAGAAGGGTTTAGATTTGAGGAAAGCAGAGGGAGCCTATCTATGAAGCTTTCCAGTAGATGACTACTGAAAATAATGAATTCTCCTCCCCAGGAGGAAAATGTCTGTTTGTGAGAATTTAACACATACTTGTGCCTGAGGGCTGGGAGTTGGACTAGTTCTTTTCTGTTGCCTTAGTTTCAGGGAAAAGTGGACGAAGGCGTTTTTCTAATTGGACAGAGTGAATTTACTGGTGCTACCAGGTGCTACCAGGATCCCATTACAGAAAGCTGCAGTTAGGTCCTGGTTATTAAAAGGCTCATTATTCAGTTTATGGATTATCCAGATCCTGTCTGTCCCTGCCCATTCTGATGTACACCTTATATGCATTTTACTGCCAATTAGCACCTCCACCAGGGCCCGGAAAGGGAGAGGAGCTAAACCTTAAATTGGTTAATTCCTCTCCTTGTTAGTAGCTCTGTCTGTCAGGGTTTGTTAGCAGGAAGGTAGTTCTAGGAAATGGCTCAAATGAGGTGAAGGGATTATCTGTGCTTTTACTATTGTTTTCTGATTTCCTCAGCTCCAGGATTGAGAGTAGGCTCTGGTTCTGATTTTGAATTGATTTAAAGTCCCTAAATCAGAGATCTTGGCCTAGGGTATTCAGACACTTAAATAAATAGCAGCCTTAGGGTAGGTAACATTCTCAGATATGGGGTGTGGGGTGCCCCACAACCCCATATCTCTAGGCCTGTCTCTCATTTCCTGTATGATGTGAAGAGGTTGGGGCTCACAACATCTGGTATTTGGAAGAGTTGGGGAAAGTTAACTCCTAAAGGCATTGATCAGGGGGCAGGAAAAAGAGAGATCCTTGTACTTGAGTCATTATGTAAAATAAATAAATAAATAAATAAATAAATGTGGCTCTGCATATACATAGTAAATATAAATATAAAAATAGAAATGTTCATCCACATACATTCAATAATAGCCTAATATTTTTCTCAGATTTGAAAACTCTTGCATGCGAAATCTTTTTCTGGAAGGGACATCTCTCTAATTTCAAAGGCTTTTTTGTTTCTTAGCGAATTTATTAGCTGTGCATTTATCAGACACAAAGGGAAAATTTCTTTGGTCAGTTATAAAAACTATTTGCATCTTGCACTGAAAAGGTCATGATCACAAGGGAATTGAAAGTAAAATGTGTATGTTCTGCATTGGGAATGAGTCATGATGTGAGATTAAAATGTGCACATGGAGCTCATCTTAGATTTTAGGACTAGAATGAGCAAATGACTGTCCTGGGACAATTCCACTCCTTGGGACAAGTGGGATACACACCTGCAGAGAGAAGGGCTGCCATTCCTTATTTGGTCTTCTTGGCCCCAACAATGTGCTAGTCTCTAAAGAAAGAGAAATGAAAGTTTCTATTTGTGAAGGGTTTGCCTTATCAGTCAGGGAAAACACTAACCAGGAAAGAAGAGCTGTTCTCTAGGCATCGGCAGTAAGAGGTCTGAGGGTGCAGAGGTCGTAGCTGGACTGACTATGAGTCTGATTCCAGCCTTGTGATGAATGTGGGTAATGATGATAATACCTTTATTCAGTCCTCTGTGGCAGTGCTGGCTAATCAAAACAAAACGCAGGCCATTAATGCAACTTTACATTTTCTTAGAGCCACAACAAAAAACAAGCTAAAAGAAACAGGCAGAATTTACTTTAATAATATATTTTATTTAACCCAATATATCAAAAACATTTTCATTTTAACTTATAGTCCATATAAAAATGATTAATGAGATATTTATATTCTTTTTTCAGAAGTCTTCAAAATCTAATGTCTATTTTGCCATGACAGCATATCTCAATTTGAATGCTAAGTTTTCATCAGAAATACTTGATCTATATTTGGATTTTGTAAAATATACAATCAAAAATGTAGAATCATATAGCCAAATGGCTCCAAGGATGCTTAAAAGTTTTCCAAGAGTCGAATCAAGTATTGGTTTTTAAATGTAAGTCAAGTAAAAGAAAATGAAACAAAAAATGTGATTCCTCAGTTATAGCATGTTTCAAGTGCTCACAGCCACCTGTGGGTAGTGGCTGCGGCATTGGACAGCATGGTCGTTCAGGTGTTCATCTTCATCATCAGAAGAGACCGCTAAACTCGGAGGCAGTGAGAGCAGTGTACGGGCCTGGGGAAAGGATTGCCTACTGGGTAGAGACTACCTCTGTTGGTCAGTAGGGTCTACGTCTGTTGGTCAGACCCTTCTCAGCCAAAGGAAAGCAAATGAAGAGCAAGGAAGGAGTGCTGGATCCAGGGACACATCGGAGACTTTGATGAACCTTTGAAATTTCATCTGAAGATGAAGTCCCAGGTTTTTTTTTATATCTTGAGCCACATTGGTCCCCCAGATGTTGAGCAGCTGTGAATTCTTCTTAGGGAGTGCTGCTTTGGTCTCGGTATGGTTGTGTGAACTCCTGGAGGCTTTGAGGTCAGAGAGAGACTTTATACACTCTTATTTGAGTTATTTCTTTGCTCCAGGAGGGCAGTCACATATGGCAGCAATTTAGACCTCCGGAATAAACCACATGTCTTCTTTTAAGTCACGAGAGCAAGGTGATTGGAGTTCCTTTGTATAGTTTGTTTATTTTTTTTTCACTGCTTATTTAGTTGTATATAAATTCGGTGATATGCTAATAAGATGTATGTCCAATGGTGCTCAGAACAAATCAGTTTGTAATCCTGCAGCTCAGTTTTATCTGTGTGCACTTCTGCATTGTATTCCTGCCCTGCTCCACTTAGTCTTTCTCCATCACAGAATATTAGCATTTTTTCATGAGATGAACATTTCATTATAATAATGACAGTAGATGCCATTTGCTGAGTGTCTTCTCTCTGGCGGGTGGCCTACCAGGTATTTTATAGATATTTATTATCTTACAATAGGATCTCAAGATAGGCATTATTAAATGGTTGAAAAAAATCAAAGGAAAATTAAGATTTCATGATGTGTGAGAATGTGTGAAATTCAAATATCAGTGTCCATAAATAAGGTTTTTTGGAAACATAGTCAGACTTATCTATTTCCTTGTGTTTACGTATGCTTTCATGCTACAATGGCAGAGTTGAGAAGTGGACATGTGCACTGTATGGCCTGCAAAGCCTTGCGTATTTACTGTCTGTCTCTTCACAGATAAAGTGAGCCCTGTGCTAGACTGTTAAGTTCTTCCAGTAGACTGCAAGAGCCAGGGTCAGGGGCAGTGGGTTCATGCATGTGTGGCCAGCACTAGCCCTGGGGCCTCATACTATGAATGTCAGGGATATTTACTGAATAGGGAGCCATGCACTTCATGTGGAAGAGGAAAGTGAAGCTTAGAGAGGATAAATAACTCTCCAAAGCCATGTAGTAGGGCCAGAATTTATACTACAAAGCCCGATCCCTAAGTCTGTTGGCTTCTAACAGATATACTGGTGCTGCTCAGCTTGCACCAAGACCCCCTGCCCAACTCTGGTTAGCTAGATGCTAAGTCCCACCCCCAGAGTTTATGATTCTGTATGTAGGTCAGGTGTGGGGCCCAAGAATTGTCATTTCTAACAAGCTCCTGGGTGATGATGATGATGCCCTTCTGTGGGCCACACTCTCAGTAGCCGTGCCATACTAGACCATGCTCAATAAGTAATCATTGAGTTATGGAAGGCTCCAAGCCCATGTACTACTCCCCAGCAGAACTGACTGAAAATTCCAGTTGATTTAGAAATTTAAGTCAAGTGCATTCTAATCAACTCCATAAGCATTGTAATCGTTTGATTTCTGCCTTCATTGTTCCCATTAAACATCAGGCTTTCTGATGTCATGAGGCTCAGGCCACCGTGAATGTTGAAATGCATGTGCTTGTGTGTCCGGTAGTTAGGGGCAGGGGCTGAAATGAATTCTTCATTGGTGACATCCCTCATGTGTTCCTGGAAACTCAGTTTCTTTCAAATCAATTTCAAAATCAACTAGATTCCTGCTGATTGTATTGTATGTTTCTGCTCTGGCTTCCTGTTTTCCTACTGGCTAACAAGAAAATGTGGGGGTACAGGAAACTGTTTCTGGAGTCTGATTGTACTGGCTTTGGTCACAAAAGTTAATGTGTTGGTGCTAGAGTTCACCATCTTAATTATTGGCTTAGGCGGTCTCATATTTATTTATTTTTAATTGAGTTTATTGGGGTAACTGGTTAATACGGTGGTGTCATATTTAAGAAGTCATTATTTAAGGATTAGGAATAAAGAGTGAAAGCTGGTGAAAGATGCTGGCTTTTTTTTTTTTTTTTTTTGAATTTTCATGTTGACGATTCATAGCTTTGTTTGGGATTTTAATAGGTAACAAAAAAGATTGGAAACCGCTGATTTAATCTCTTCTCATTGACTCACATTGGCATGAAGCAGAAAATAAATCTAAAGTTTTCTCTTTTGCTTTCTCCTGACTCTATTTTTATGCCTTTATCGTTCAGCCCATTTTTCTGATCTCTTGCTTTCATCTCTAGCTTCTGGGCCCCTCCCCAATATAGGCGTGATCTGAATCATTACGTAGTATGTCTAAAGAACCATAATCTCAGCCTTGTAGAAGGGAGGCCTCATAGAACTTTATTGTCAAGGAGAGGACACCCTCTTACAGAGTCCTAGGATAGAAGCCATTCTATTAGGAATTCTCTGGGAAATGTAATTCATGTTTTTGCCTGGTACAAAATCATTGGCATGGCATTCGAGACAACCCATGGATGTCATCTTCCGCACCTTTGCCACAACTGCCTGAAGGCAGACTTTACTACTTACTACTCGCATTTGCTGTTTTATTACTAACCTTCCTTCTCGATCTTGTAGTCCCTCCTTTCTTTCTCCTCATTTCTAGGATAAAATTCATTCCCCAGAATCAAGCAAGTACCTGAACTACTGCCACCTTATGCCTGCAGCCTTATATATTTTTCCTGTCATTCTTTCAGTTGGGAGTAAGAGGATCTCCCTCTCTTACTCTGGTTTATATCACTTAATTATTTGTTTCTTGGCTGGTTTAATGTTTATTTAATTCTGCCATGCTGTTTAACCCCAGCAGCCCGGTTGATGGCTTGAGCCTGAGCCAAGATTTCTGCATGTGACTTATAACTTGTCGGTAAAGTAAGGTTTATTTTCCCCTTACTTATCTTTGACCCTGGACATTAAAACCTTATTTAAAGAAATGACAGCCAAACCATATGCCATTCTAAATTTTCGTATTAGAATAATTGAAATATGCTATATGTTCTTCCAGATTTGTATGGGTTAAAGGGGTCTACTTTTGACCTTTTCCCCTCTTAGCTTCAGCAAACAAGAGACTTGTGAAGAGGGAGTTTATTATCAAGCACTTAGAGAGAATCTAAGCAGTATGGGCAAGAGGAGGGGTAGAGGGAATGGAGATAAAAGAGAAAATGAAGACTTAATTCCTTTCTAAGGGAATATTAGGGTCTTTATGAACACTAATATTAATCGTAACAATCACTTATATTTACTGAGTGCTTACAGGTACTGTGTTGGGGCTTTATATTTTTGCACTATCTCATTTAATCCTTACAAGCTCATAAGGTACATACTATTATTAATTCCCATGTAATTGAGGAAATTGAGGCTTAGAGAGGCTAAGTAACCTCCCTAAGGTCATACAACTCTTTTAAAGGATGGGTAGGATTTGAGTTCAGGAGTTTAGCTGAAGTAAAATACACATAATAGAATCTATTCCTATAATGGACAAACCTATTTCTAACTTGCCCACAATAATAATAACAACTTTAATGATAAAATAACATTAGTAAACATTTTCTGGTCACTAACTTTATTGTAGGTACTATATTTAAGACATACACATAAATTCCTTTAATATTCAACAATTTTATTAGAAAAATGCTATTATTATCACATCTATTTCGCCTGTGAGGAAACTCAGAGACTTAGAGAAAACTCAGATTCTTTGCTCAAGGTTCCATGGCTAATGAGTATAAAATTTGTGCGACTATATTATTTTTATAATGATTATTATTAGCTAACCTGTATTAAGGCACAGGCACTATTCCCAGCACTTTACACTTGTTAATTTATTTAATCCCTATTTTCTGGAGAAGGAAACTGAGGCACAGAGTGGAGAAAGTCACTAACCTATTTTTTAGCAGTGGTGAGATTTGAACCCAAGCAGTTTGGCTCTGATGTCTGTGTATGTAGTGAATGTGTGCATGGCCTTGAACCCTGTTGCACACGCGCTTGCGTGTGTGTGTATGTGTGTGTGTGAGTGTATACATACACCCCCCCCCCACACATATATATACATATATATATATTTGCTTCTTTGATGGCTTACTTCCTAGTGCAGTCACTTAGGACTATTGAAATCCATTCAATATGAAGTCAACCCACTTCAAGGAGCTTGTGGGAAAAAAAAATAAAAAAGACTGCTTGACTTTTGACTTGAGATAAACTGAATAAAACAATTCTTTGAGGTTTTTTTTTTTTTTTTTATGCCTTTGAAGAATTTTGAATAAGATCACACCTAGGAAGACCCACTTCGGTCATCAACCTGGTGAAATTAATTTCCTTGTAGAGATGGTGTTTGTACTTGAGCATGAGCGCATTGTTCTAGGCGGGGAATGCCAGGCGGTTTTCCCTCTTGACTGCTCTTCCTCCTTCCCACTGTCACCTGTCTCCTGGATAATGACACAGAGCAGCAGAGTGATCTTTGAAAAAGTAAATTAGATTATGGTAGTTCCCTGCCTGAATCTTTTGATAGCTTTCTGTTTCACTTAAGGCAAAATCTAAACTCCTTTCCGTGGCTCACAATGTTCATGATCTTGATCCTGCTTATTCTTGAGAAATCATCTCCTAAGTCCCCTCCTCATTTCTATTTCATCCAGTTCTTAGACCATGTCGGGATCCTTCCTGCTTTAGAGCCTCTGGGCTGCTGTTTCCCTGATGTCATACCTTGCCCCCAGGTTCTTTTTGAGCCTATTTCTTCCCACCTTTCACATCTCAAATTAATATTTATTGCCTCACACAGGCCTTTGCTGATTATTCCAATGAAATATAACTCTTCCTGATATTCCCTGCTATGCTTCCCTGTTTACTGTGTGCATAGCACTTTCTTAATTATAAACACATGCATATTTGTTTACCAGTTAGTGAAAAGACTCGAAAGGCAGGGATCATGGTTCCTTCATTAATCACTATGTACCTAGCATCTAGCACAGTGTAGTCAACACATGAATTAATTTTAGGAAAAAAGAATAGCATGTGCAAGGGTATGTTGGCAAGAAGCAACAGGTTATTTTGAGGAATAGTGAAAAGTTGTGGGTGGCTCTCACAAAGCAGGTTTGGGGAGCTGGAGGAGAAGATATAGCTGGGGTCAGATCATAAGGATCGTATCGGTCCAGCCAAGGAGTGTGAACTTTATCCTCTGGAAATGGGTTTTAAACAGATTAGTAAATGCAGTGGCGGTACCGACGTACTGAGAGAGAACATTGTATTATCTTGTTGTCATTTAGAGTACTCAGGGTTTTTAGACTGACTCTAGTCATTGTCCTTTTTATTTGGAAATTACTTGTCCCAGTTATGATTTGCCTACAATGACTGCATAAGCAGACTTTCAAACAGAGAACTGGACATTAAAATGTGCCAAAGAGATAAGTATGCTTGTTTATGGCAGATAGACATTTTATCTATCAAATGGGGGTGAGCCAATGATAAAATGAAACTAAACATTTTATACAAATAAGTTATCAGTTGTTCAGGCTGTTCAACTTTTCATTTAACAAAAGGAATCTTAAATTTGGACATGATCTCTTGTGTCATTTAAGTGATACATTGCAGACTTTTGGCTCTCTTTGGTAGAGCTGGCTATTCAGTTGATAGTATTGTTCTTAAGGAGTTGGTAGGTAGTTTTGCCCTATGGGTCATTACATAGCAACTGTCTTTGAGCCCTGCCTTGGAAAGATAATGTTATTGTCCTTGCAGAAGTTATTATTTATTGAGCATCTACTGTGTGGCAGGCACTGAGCTAATCATTTTACATTCTGTGGGCAAAACTATAGCATCTGTTTGAGATGGATATATTTTCATTTTTTAGATAAAGAAACAGGCTCAGGGAAGTTAAGTAATTCTCTCAAATTAAGTAGTGGAGCCAGGGGCCTATATTCATATCTGTCTGACTTAAAATGTGCTACTTTTAGTTTAACCTTCTGTTACCCTCCCCCATTCTGTTGCCTAACTGGTCATATTCTTGGAGAAAGTATTTGCAGATCATATCTGACAAAGGGTTTATTCCAAAATATATAAAGAACTCCGGCAACTTAATAGCAAACAGAAATAAAACAAAAGCAAACACAAACAAACAATCTAATTACAAAACGGGGAGAGGCTCTGGAAAGACATTTTTCCAAGGAAGATATACAGATGGCCAACAGGTACACAAAAAGATGCTCGACATCACTAATCATCAGGGAAATGCAAGTCAAAACTACAGTGAGCTATTCTGTCACAGATGTTAGAATGGCTGTTATCAAAAAGACAAGAAATAACACTAGTAACAGATGTGGAGAAAAGGCAACCCATCTGCATTTCTGGTAGGAAGGTAAAAATTGATGTGATTGCTGTGGAAAACAGTTTGGAGGTTTCTCCAAATATCAAAAATAGAACTACCATATGACCCAACAACTCTCCTTTTGGGTATTTATCCAAAGAAAACAAAAGCACTAAAGTGAAAGATGTTCATACCTCCATGATCATTGCAGCATTATCTATAATACTCAAGATATGGAAACAACCTAAGTCTATCAATGAATGAATGAATAAAGAAAATGTGGTATGTTTATACAATGGAATATTATTCAGCCATAAAAAAGAAGGAAATCCTGCCATTTACACTTGAGGGCATTATGCTCAATGAAATAAGTCAGAAAGAGAGAGATGAATGTCGTATAATCTCACTTATATGTGAATCTAGAAAAACACAAAAAACAAAAAAACTCTCATAGGTACAGAGAATAGACTGGTGGTTGCCAGATGCTGGGGTAGAGGGTTAAAATGGGTGACAGTGGTCAAAATGTACAAACTTCCAGTTATAAATAAATAAGTCCTGGGGGTGTAATGTACAGTATGGCAGTTGTAGTTAATAATACTGTATTGTATATTTGAAAGTTGCTAAGAGAGTAGGTCTTAAAAGTTCTCATCATAAGAAAAAAAATTGTAACTATGTGCGAGATTTTAGTTAGACTTATTGCGATCATTTCACAATATATACAGATATTGAATCATGATATTATACACCTGAAACTAATATAATGTTATATGTTAATTAGTTCTCAATTAAAAATGCATACATGATGATCTTATTCCCTTGCCTAACTGGTCAGTGGCTTCCCTTTCATTTGGAATAAATTATAATCTTTTTATCGTAACTCCGCTGGTCTGTATGACCTGCTCCTGCCTTCCTCTCTAGTCTTCACAGACACTCAGCCTTACTGTCTGTGTTCTAGCAACTCTAAGATCTTTTCAGGCCCTGAATCTGAAACAGGACATTTGTGGAGAATTAGTGGTAGTTCTGTGTGGCTGAAGCGTAGGCTGGACCGAGGTACCTGGTGAGAAATTAGGTAGCCTAAGCAGTTTGGACTTGACCTTGTCCAGAGAACATCTTTGGAACATTTTCGATAATGGAACACCTTCGAGACAATTTAAGCACAAGACTAAATGTGGCACAGCCATTGAGCTTGGGATAAAATATCTCGTTGTCTACTCGACCTTTGGTTGGATTGGCTCTGGTCATTGTCCTTTGTAATCAATCAGAAGTCGCTTGTTCCAATTATGGCAGCCTTAATAATTACATGGGAAGAATTTCTATCAGAAGGCGGTGGAAGTTAAAACATGGCAATGCCCTCTCTCTCCCTGGGTGTAATACAGTCAGTCACATTTAAGGAACACACTCCTTGAAGTCAAGGAGTTGCACTGGGGTCTTGTTCTGGCCCCAGGCCACAGTCTGTGTGACTACACTTTAGTGAGAGTATGTCATCTGTAAAATCTGTAAAATTTAGATATGTAAATATATCAGTCTATTTGAAAGTGCTACTAAAAACAAAATATTCTTAGAAAATAAAGTGAATAATACAGGTGTTGGAATTTTCATTTAGTCAGGGCAAGTAGGACTGCAGTAATCTTTAGCAATAATCTTTGTAGCCCTTAGATCCTTGATGGCACAGTTTAGATTCTTCATGATAGGGATGAATAGTTAATGCTTATAATCTTAAACTGTAATTTGGGCATGTGAGGTGCTTTTAGCCCATTCCTCATTGAACGCCTGTTGTTTCCCAGCCCTGATTTGAGATGTGGTTCCATGTTATTGCTCTTGGGGCAGCTGCATCACCAGCAGTACTGAGCTCTAACCCTAAAGCTAAATACCACTGCACCTGTCAATCAAAGCTTCAACAACCCTGTGACTGTTTTGCAAGCCCTGTGGGGGTTTGTATTGTTGATGAGGAAATGCAGGTTTAGAGAAGTTAAATGCTTAGAAGTTAAGGGTTTAGAGAAATTAAGTCCAGGAACTAGTGGATTTAATTCCAGGGAGTCCACCTCAGTTCTGATCAACTCCAAAAGACATGCCCTTAACTCCAGCCTTGTCCTATACATAGAACTGTGCTACAGACACGTCGGAGTGGTAGGTAGGAAAAGAGAAAATTATTGCCTTTCCTTAAATAAAAAGTGTCTTCGGCCATTTTATCTGAAGCTCATCTTTCTGTCTTGGGGTCGTTTCTCCAATTAGAGATATACTTTGTTTAGCCTAATAGATTTTTTTTTTTTTAATTAAGTAGTACAGGCATTGGTCTTTTGTAAACTCAACCAGAGTTAAGGAAGTTTGCTATTCAAAGAACTTTGTGGCTAATCCCTTGGTAAAGAATTATTTTGTAATTGACTGTCAATGCCTTAATCTGTTTCATAACTGACTTTCAAAAAAAAATAATGGCAAAAGCTAATATTTTTTGTTATGTACCAGGTGTTCCTATGAGCATTTTTTATGGGAGTTTCTAATCTGATCCTCACAACAACCTCGTAAGATGGGTGCTTGCTATTATTGCGTCCTTTTATAGAGGAGGAAAGTGAGATGCAGAGAGGCCAGATGAAGGGGATAGTTTCGTGGCGTGTGACATGTGTGATCAATGGGATCCCATGCTTAGTAGGTCCCACATTTGATTTAATGGACTGCAGTTGCTGTCAAAAAATCCTTTATAATTTTGAAAAATGGGGCCCCACAGTTTTATTTTACATTGGGTCTTGCAAGTTATGTGACTGGTCCTGCCTACGTGAGTTGTCCGATGTCACGCAGCAGTGAGCTGTAGAGTCAAGATTCAAACCCAGACTGCCTTATGTTCTTTAGTTTACATTCTTTGCCTTCCCATACCCTGTATTCTTAAAGCAAGGTTTCTCCATCTTCTTGTTCTTTGGGCCTGTCTTTAGAGACAGGTGATTTGACTCATCTTTGTTGAATTTTTTGGATTTCAGCTTTGTGAGTGTCTGATACACACAACTTCCCAACTATGTTTGTAGGAGAGCAGGGAAGATTTGAAGATATGACAAGAATTGTACATCCTTGCCATAGTGAAAAATCATAGCTTCAAAATAAATGAGAGCAGAGTGGAAATACTGTAACATATTCATTTTGTACAAATTTACCGGAAAAAAAAAAAAAAAAAAAAGAAAGCTCCAGTGCATATGAAAGGAAGACAGTCCCTCAGCCCTGTTTTTCTGCACGTGGTGTTTTGTGGACTGGTGACACTTAATTACCACATACAGTTTTATGGACTGTTTTATGAGAGGCTGCTTTTTTAGCCTTTCATGGATTGCCATAAAGGGAAATACAGAAGGATAGGAGAGGATTTCCATCATGTTGTCAAAAAATCATCCCTCCGTGGTCTAAGGCTAGAACCTGAGACTGCCCGAGAATTCTTTCTCTCAGCGTTTCGTGAGAACTTTCTGTGTAGAGGCAGAGCTCACAGGTGGAGGGAATAAGGACATAAGTGTGGTCATCACAGGGCACCCAGAGCTCTGACTGAGGAGGCATGGCCTGGGGAGCTCCAGGAAAGCAGCTGGAAGTCTAGGAAGCTTAGGGGGATTATCCAGGTGGAGAAACTAGAAAGAGTGGCCTAGATGAGGGAATAGTGAGAAGAAAAGCATAGAGGTGATGGGTATACTGGTCAGGGTGAACTACAAGTTTTTGGCCCTGACTAAAGTGTTGGAGGTGATTTTGGAGAGGTAGGTGGGGACCAAATACTGATGAACTTTGCGTGCTGTCTTGAGTGCAGATTTATAGCCCAAGGTCTTAGGGGTGATAATGATAAAGGCTAACATTAATTGAGGGCTTCTTCCTAAGTTATAAATATCCATGTGGTCCTTGGTCACACATATACCTGTTAGATGTGCATACTCAGTGATCATCTATTAGTACATGAGATGAATGGGGACTGCTGTCACTTGGGGCCCTTACTCTCTCATTTATAGCAGTGGGATGTAGGGGACAGGCAGCAAAACATTTTAGAACTTATGTTTCCCTGTGTCTAAACCAGGCATAATAAAGATATCTCCCTCACTCTTTGTTGTCAGGAACAATATGAAACAAGACTGTATACTTTGTATAAATGTTTTTTGTTTAAATTTCCTCTAGTATAAGATATTTTATTTACTACTTTTTTTTTTTTTTTTTTTTTGGAATCATTTGTGGCAAGTTTATATATCATTTCAGAGTTGGGGAAGTCTAGGCAGACTGTAGTTAATTGGTTACTTTTTAGGAAGATTGAGTAATGCATTGGCAGAATGGGATGGGAAGGGTGAGGAGGATAACAGTTTTCTCCAGGCAGAATTTTCACGAGGTGTGATCTGGGACATGTCGCTTGACCTCTCTGAGCTTTAGTTTCCTCCTAGAAGATGAAGACAAAGCTGCCGACTTGTAAGGAATATTATGAAGAAGACTTAATGAGATATTTGATGTAAAGTGCTTGGCGCATAGCAAGTGTTCAATAAATATAACTATTATTATTTTTATCTCTGAAAAGAAAGGAGTCAGTAGTATTCCAGTGCTGAATGTCGGAGAAGTGGGGCAAAGAGCATAAGAGGTGTTTATACAGTTTCCTTCCTCTCCTCTTTGTTATCTCTCCTCGACTTCCCCCATCTTCAATCTTTTTCTTCCCTCAAGGCTGAATGAAATTGGATGTCTTGTAAAAGTTGTACAGCTTTGCTATAGGGCCCTTTAACACACTCTGACAAATGAATTGAAACAGGACAGCCAAAGGGCGTTGGTTGAATTTTTTAACTTTCCCTCCCCTCACGTGCAGGGATGGTGCTAACTCTGCCTAGTGAGCACAGCCAGGACAGAGATTGGAAGAGCTGCTGCTGGTGGTAGAGGGCTTGGTTACCTAGGCAACGTTTATCTATGCTAATGAAAAGGGGCCTTCACTGTGCCTGATGCCTGCAGAAGAATATCAAGTGTTGAGGGAGGTAGATGCAAGTGTTAATTTCTTCTGACTGGCAGTTAATTTTCTGTGTTAAGAGAAGCACGATAAAGATTAAATTTTAACTCTGGCTGAAAATACTCATTCTGTGAACCTGGCAAGCCTCTTAAAAAAAAAAAAAAAACAGTCCTGGCGCCAGACTGTCAGGCTTCTTGTCTTTTCAGCAGTTTATTACATTTATTTTACTGCTTTGGGGGATTAGAAAAGAGTCTCTGAAGGCCATTCCTTTAATGACTTGGAATATTAATGTGGAAAACTTGCTTGTTGTACAATACAGTGAATACTGTAGCTTTTGCCTCTATTGGGTCTTTCATTCCCTAAAGTCTTTTTAAAAATGTTTTCTTTATTGTGAAAGATAATGCACATTAAGAAAAGTGCAATGAAACAACTAAGTAGCCCATGATTTATCATAAGGCGATTATGTGTATGATTGTTACCAATACTGACCTGAGGACAGACCATTACAGGTGTCCAGAAGCACTCCTCCTCCTTCCCAATCTTTACCTCTGTCTCTCCGCACAAGGACACCACTGTCTTGACTTTGTAAAGCAAATAAGTTATTACTGGAAGTTTTGTCGCTTAATATATTGCTAAACATTGAGGTTTAGTTTTATGCCCGTTTGTAATTTCATATGGATGGAGTTATACAGTAAAGTATTGTTTTATGTTCTGCTTTTTTTTTTTTTTTTTTTAGCAACATTATTTTTCTGAGGTTCATCCCTGTTGTGGTGTATAGCTGTCGTTCATTTATTTTACTTTCTGTATTTTATTACCTGAGTACACCACAGTTTATTTATCCTCTTGACCATTAATATGTATTTATGGTGTTCCTGGTTGCTCAGTGGCATATCTTTATGCTTTTAATTTGCATTTTTGTGCTTAAGAATGAGTTTGGGTATCTGTTCAGATGTTCATTGGCTATCTGGATATCCTCTTGTGTGAGCTGCCTGTTCTAGTCTTTTTCCTATTTTTAAGAAATGTGTTACTTGTCGTTTTCCTTTTCTACACTTAGGATTTACTCATATACATATTCTATATATTAATATACTATATAATTTCCAATTTATGTGTTGAAGAGATCATCTCCCACTTTTTGGCTTGCCTTTTTGTTCTTTTACTGATGTCTTTTGATGGATAAAACAATTTTAATACAGCCCAGTTTGTTATTCTTATTTTACAGTTAATAGTTGCTACAATCTCTCCTTGAGAAGTCTTTTACCATCCTGATTTCTAAAAAATATTTTAGTATGTTAACTTCTAGAAACTATATTATTCTGCTTTTTGAATTTAGATCTAAAAACTATTTAGATTATTATGTCTGATATGAAATATGGTATTGATTCCTCCTCCTTGTCATGGTATCCAGTTTTCCTGGCACCATTCTTTAAAAGGAGTGTCCTTTCACTCTGCTCGGCAGAGGCATGTTTGTCATACACCAAGTGTTCATATATGTTTGGGTCTGTTTCAGGGCCTTTTGTTAAATTCCATACATTTGTTTGACTATTTTTACACTAATCCCATACCGTACTGGTTTTAGAAGTTTTATAGAAAGCCTTTATTTCTGGAAGAGCTATCCCTTCTACCTGTTGCTCCTTTTAAGGCTATTCTAGCCCTTTATGTTTCCTTTCGAATTTTTCTATTAGCTCATCAATTTCTTGAAAACTGGAATTTTATTTGTAGTTTTTAAGACTGCATAAATCCCTAGAAATTTCATTCCTAAGTATTTATCTAAGATAAATGAAAACATGTCCACAAAGAGTTGTACATTAATATTTATAGTACTTTATCTATTAATGATTGCTCCAAACTGGAAAGAACCAATATTTTTATACAATGTAAAACTACTAAGGGAAAAAAGGAATGAACTATTGATACACCTCTAAGTTGAACAAAAAGAAGCCAGACACAAAAGAATACATACTGTGCAATTCCACTTATAAAAGTTTTATAACAACCACAACTACTCTATAATGATAAATATGAAATCCGTGCTTGATAGGGGGTGGAGGAGATTAGGGTGGTGAACTGTATTGGGGTGCTGACTGGAGTGGTGATTACAGAAGTCATCAAATTATCATCTAAAAAATGTGTCTTACATGTTAGTAATGGTTTTTTCCTTTTTTCTCTTTTTAAAGACTCCATTAACTTTATAGATCAGTTTGGTAAGCCCTAACATTTTTACCAATTAAAATTAAAATCAATATACCAGTCTTTGAATGGTATATAGCCCTAAGTATTATTGCCTTTAAATTTTCTCAGAAATGGTTTGTTCACTACATAGTGATCCTTTACATGTTCTAAGTAATTATTCTTAGGCTTATTTGTATATACTCTTGAGTGTTTTTTATGATACTATGACAGTTTTTAAAATTTCCTTTTATTTATAGGTGGTATATAAACACACAGTTCATGTTTATTTATTGATATTTTTAATCTAGTAATCTTGCTAATCTCGCTTATTATTTATCTTTGTTTTTTTTTTTACTTCTATATCCTCAATCATATCCTCTAAAATGCCACTGTTATTTCTTCTTTTCTAATTATTTTATTTTTTATGTCTTTTTCTTATCTGATTGTACTGTCTAAGACATTTAGTAAGACATTGATTCCAAAGAGAAAGCTATCAATATTTCATCAATGTGTGTTAGGTTGGTAGTATTTTTTTTAAGATACATTATAAGGAATTTTTCTTCTATTCCTATTTTGCAAGAGTTTTTAATCATTAATAGATATCAAATTTTATCAGAGCTATTCTTTCATATATTATTATATGTATTTTCTCCTTAATTCTGTTAAGATGGTGAATAACATTTTTAAAAAATGTTAAACAACCATGTGTTTCAGGAATAAGCCTGATTAGGTCAAGTTGGATTAATCTTTGTGTATTGCTATTTTTCATTTGCTTTCTTGTGAAGTCCATCTCAGTTTTGGTTATCAAGGTTATGCTTAAAGTGATTTGGAAATGTTCTCTCTTTCTGTTCTCTGGAGATATTTGAGTATGATCAGCATTATTTCTTTAAATTTCCTGTAAAATTCCTAGGTGAAGCTTCAGAATCTGGTGTTTTCTTTATGGCAATGTTTTAAATAATGCATTATAATTTTCTTAATAGCTTCCGACTTCCGATTTTCAGACTTTTAATTTTTTTTGTGTCATTTTTGGTGAGATATAGTTTTCTAGAACTTTCCCTTTTTCATCTAAATTTCCAAGGTTATTAGAATAAATTTGTTTATAATATCATATATTTAATACCTGGATGATTTGTAGAGATGTCCCCTTTTTTAATTCTAGCATTGGTGTTTCCTGACCAGTCATTTCAAGAGGTAGTCATTTTTATTATTCTTTTCAACACTTCCCTGGTTTAATTTTCTATATTGTATGTTTGCTTTTCTTCACTTGTCTCTGGTCTTATCTTTGTCCATTTCCTTTCCTCTACTTTCTTTGGTTTTAATTTGTTGATTTTTAAAGACAGTTTCTTGAAATGGGATGCTTACTGATTCTCAGCTTTAGTTATATTGTAATATATGTATTTAAATACTCAATTACCTTTTAAGCATTGTTTTTGTTATATCTCACAAATATTTATAGAATCATTTTATTATTCAGGTAAGAAAAGTATTTTCTAATTTCTACTGGAGGTTTTTTGTTGCTGAGTTTTAGCTTCACCGCATTGTGAGCAAACAACATATTCTGATTTCAGTACTTAAAAATGTGTTTAGACTTGTTTGGTTTCATAGCATATGGCCCATTTTTGTACGTTTGTGATGTGCTTGAAAATAATGTGTATTCTCTAGTTGTTCTATTTATTTATTTGGTTAAGTTTGTTGTTTAGATCCTTCAAATTTTCCATATCCTCACTGATTTCTTTTGTCTTATTTGTCCTATAGTTTTCTGAGAGAGTTGTATTCAAATTCCATGCTATGATTATAGACTTGTCTTTTTCTTCTTGTCCTTCTCTCAGTTTTACCTGTACATATTTTAGAACTATGTTGTTACATACATAGAAATTTGGAGTTGTTATATCTTCCTGGTGAATTGAACCTTCTGACATTACTAAATGACCTTCCATACACCTAACAAGATTTTTTACCATAACGTGCACTTTGTCCCATATTAGTAAAGCCACAACGGCTTTTTTCTTTTGGTTAGTGCTATCTGACTAGTATATCTTTTATTTTTTTAATTCTTATAGTTCCCACATTTCTATATCCTTATGTTTTAGATCTGCCTCTTATATATGGCATATTGCTGGGTTTGACAACTTTTGTTTTTTAATTGGAATCTTTAGTTCATTTACTTTTAATGTAATTGGTTTGAAATTTACTGTCATCTGAAGTGTTTCCTTCTAGTCCTGTTCTATGTTCCTGATTTTCCTCTCTTTTGATTTGAGGGGTTTTTTCCCCCCACCATTCTACCTTTTCTCTCTATTAGTTTGGAAGTTTTATGTTCTTTTATTATTATTTTGATGGTTATATTAGAGATATTAATATGCATTCTTGATTTAGGCCTCAGAACACTTTTTATGCCATTTATGTCTCTCTCGATTTATATCGTTGTGTATTTTACCTTGCATATTCCAAATGCCCAAGAATGTTTTATACAATCATTATTTTGATTTACTCGTGTATGTATTCTGTTCTTTGCTTTTCATTTATTCCAGTATCATTGATCTTCCATCTGGGATCACTTTCTTTTGGCCTGGAGAACAAATACCCTTTAGTATTTCCTTTATTGTTGGTCTGTTAGTGACAAATTCTTTCAGTTTTTGTTTTTCTGAAATGTCTTTATTTCACCATCATTATTAAGGATATTTTCTCTGGGCACAGAATTCTAGGCTGTCAGTTATGTTCTTCCAGCACTTTAAAGATATTCACTTCTGGCTTCTTTTTTCTAGTAGATGAAAGTTAGGTGAGAGTCCAATTTGTCTTTCCTTTTTCCCCTTTGGTTGATATTGTTTTTCACTTTGTGATTTTCTTCAGTTTTATAACGTGCCTAGATGAAGTTTTCTTTTTATTTAACTTGCTTGGGGATTTCTAGGGGACTTGCCTTAGTTCCTTCTAAGACTAGATATTCTTCAGGTTCGAAAAGTTCTCAGCTTATCAAATACTATCTTGTCAAATATTGCTTTGCCCCATTGACTCTCCTCTCTTCCTTGGGCTGTAATTACTTACATTTAATTTATTAAGTACTTGGGATTAATCACCTGACTATATCCTACAATATGTCTTATCCTGTATTTTCCATTATTTTGTCTTTCTGTGCTTCACTCTAGTTGTTCTGAGTTCTAATTCCTGCTTCAGCTATATCTGTTCTTCTAGAGTTAAATTCATTCATTAAGTTATTAAATTTAGTTAATATATTTTTAGGTCTAAATTTTCCATTCAGTGTTCTCTCTCTCTCTCTCTCTCTCTCACTCGCTCTCTGTTCTGTTTATCTAAACTTCCTAGGGCATTTGTAGTAATTTCCTAAATTACTAAAAACTGATGACTTAAAACAATAGAAATTTATTTTGTTACAGTTCTGGAATTTGTAAGACCGAAATTAAGGTGTCATTAGGGCCACATTGCAGGCTCTAGGGAAGAACCCATTCCTTGCCTCTTCTACCTTCTAGTGGCTGTTAGATTTTCTTCTGTGACCACATCTCTCTCTGTTCTACTTCACATTGCCTCTCTTCTGTGTCTGTCTTAAAACTGTCTCTGCTACTTTTATGAGGATACATGTTTGTGCATTAGGGCTCACCTGGATAACCCAGGATAAACTCTTCCTTTCAGCACCCGTAATTAGTCAGATCTTTTACCATATATGGCAGTATTCACTGCTTTGCCACATAAGGTAATATTCATGGGTCCCAGAGATAAAAACATGGACATACCTTTTTTGAGGGGGTCGCTATTCAGACCATTGTCCCATTGTATGCCGAAATTCTCAACCTCGTATTTTTATCTTCGTGCATATCATAAAACTTTTAACAAAAAGTATGTTTCTGATAATTTCAAATCTGGAGCCCTGTGGATCTATTTCTATTTCTGTTGTTTTTGCTGGTTTTTTCTTATATCTTATCTCTTCATATGTTTAATTGTGTATAATAAATTATATTTGTACAGTTGTTTATAGGTTTAATTTGAAGTCAACATTATCCAACTGTAGAAGGGATTTACATTTGTTTCTACAAGTATTTGGAGCAATTGGAGCACCTTTTTCAGTTTCGGAGATGAAGACGGTTTGAAGATAAGCTGTGGTCCTCTGCAAGGGCCTGCTAGCTTTCTGTTCTCCCTTCCTGCTAGGGCATAGTTCTCTGGAGGTCCTAACCCAAACAAATGGTATACTCAGGTCTATTTTCCCTATTCTCAGTAGACCGTTAAAACGAATCACTATTTCCTTATTTCCAAAGCATCTGTAGAGGGAACACGGATCCAAAATGTCCTCTGGACTGCCTTCCCTTCATTTTCACTTCTTCTTCCCATTGCATCCCCTGTGGGACCCTTTCCCCCAACCCCTGCCAATCATGTTGGCTTTGGATGTTTTTAAGCATTTAGTAAATATTTTGTCTATTTTTTCTACTTGCTTTTGATGAGAAAACTTATTTATCATACTTAGTGGGCTATTATTAGAAGCAGAAGTCTCCCCAATTCTTTTCTCATCTCTCTACCTTAAATTTTTATGATGAAAAGTTTTAAAACATCATAAAAGTAGAGAGAGAAAAGTAAAAAGGACCACCACCGCACACACCATCACCTAAATTTGACCATTATCAAGGTTTTGTTACATTTGCTTGGGCATTTTCATGACAGAAGAAGAGAAATTTACAAAGTGGGGTATATTTCAATCCCCAGCCATCCTTTTACCTCTAAAGTCCAGCGACAGAGACAGCCTCCTCTCCCTCCCTTGGTTACTGATTACTGCTGTATCCTTGGCTCCCGGCTTGGGATGTACCTGGATTGTACTCCATTAGCTGTTGTTCGGTGAATGAAAGTCGTTGTAGAACCATAGACAGTTTGGAGCTAGAAGAGGACTTAGTTTGTTGTAATGAACCCAGTTTATAGATGGAAGTGCTGGGATTCTAAGATTTGAGATGTGCTGAAGGTCGTATAGGTGCGTAGCAGAGTTAGACCAAGGTCCTAGCTCAGGGCTCTTTCCGCTTTTCTATACTTCCTCCTCACTTTGCTAGCTTGTTTAACCACGACTTTTTCTTTTCTGATAACATTGAGGTTTAAGAGCATTTCATTACAAGTGTGTGATATAATATGTCATTAAGACACGACAAGGCAAGTTTTATTGGCCATTACTACTTGCCTCAAGTGAGTGGCGAAGCCTTTGACCACTCTAGGCATTTATTAATATCCCCATAAAATACATCCTGGATTGCTAGTGCTATTATCTTCTGGCTATTACATTTCCTAAAATTATTGTACAAATACCACTTTAAACAATTTTCTTTCTTTTTTTAAACTGGGAAGATTAGCCTTTTTTTATGAAAGACAATTCTTCACTTGCTAGAGAAAATAGAATTGTCAGGTAACTCGGAAAGCGTAGGAGCTTTGGAGTCAGACTGATCTGTGTTCAGGTGTTTGCTTTGCTACTTTCTAACTCTGTGGTGTTAGGCAAGTTTCTTAACCTCTTTGAGTCTTAGTTTTCTTTTCTGTCAGATAACAACAATAATACTTGTTTCTCAGAATTCACACATATATAAAACACCTAGCCCAGTGCCTTGAACATAGTAAATGGTCAATAAATCCTATGTTGTTGTTGTTGTTGTTATGATAATGATGCATATAGATTGGAATTTTTTAGTCAATTTATTCGTAAGATTAAAAAATGGCTCAGAACACTAACATGAACTTTAATTTAAATTCTTATTAATAAAAGAGCTAATATGGATTGAAATTTGCTGTGTTCCAGGGTATGTACTAAGTGCTTTAGGTATACTCTTTCATTTAAGCCCCACTTCACAAGATATATGCTATTATTATCCTCACTTACAGGTGAGGAAATTTAGAAGTTAGGTAATTTGTCTGGGGTTTCTAAGCTGATAAGAGACAGAGGTCATAGTAAACCGAGTCTTCTCATTGCCTGTGGTGTTAACTGTTATACTGCACTGACTCATTCCAGGACATCTTAAGTTCACCGTGATGCCACAAAGTTCTGAAAGGAAAACATATCTGATGAAAATTAAAATTGAGTGGGGAGAATTCTATCAGGAAAGTGTTGGTACTGCAGATGGCTCTTGCTAATTTGAAATTTGTCACCAGCCTGATGGAGGGCTTGGCTGAAAGTCTATCCTAATGCTAATTTTGAAGGCGGCAGAGGTTAAGCAAATGAATCATATGAACAAAAGGAAAGTTGAACTTATTTAAATAAACTTTTCCCCCAAGCATTTTACCACTTCTCTGCATACAAAATTAAATGCAAAATTGTTATAATGTGTTTATGATTTCGGATCCTTCAGATGTTCTCTGCTTGGCACACTTTGGTTAGCAAAGTAATAACAGTTGCTGTGGTAGACGTTTGCTTGTTACTTTCTTAGCATCTACTGCTTTTTTCCCTACTAGCACCTAGATGATTCTTTTGAGAACTATTATATACCTACCTCATTCTATAGCCGCCACTCAGTTTGGGAGGGATGGACTCTGATTGGCATGGAGCCACCTTCTGAATATTATCCTCCTTGAGGAGTGGTGGGCAGACCTTACCCAGCCCTTACTGCATAGCATTTTCCCTGTCTACATTGTTGAGTTCAGCCCTGGACATGAATCACTGTGAAGCCCAGGACTTTTGTCTGATGACTAGAGGAAGATAAAATTTCTCTTGCTCAAAGTGGTCTTGGCTGCCCATGTGAGGCCTGGAGCTGCTGCAGCTATTTTACATCCACGAGGGAAGCCAGCCGAGGGAGGAAGCAGACACAAGGAGGAGGGCAGATGTGAGAGGGAAGCTGAGCTGGAACATAGATTCAAACCGTCCCTGAAGTCTGTCCTGCTGCAGGACATTTTTTGTTACATGAACTAATAAACTAATACATTTCTTTTGTTATCTAAGCCAGTTTAAGTTGGCATTCCTGTTTCATGCACTTAAATTTATCCTAACTGATATAATTGCATTGTACACATTTTCCATAATTGGGAGTTTTCTCAGTAATAGAGATCGAAACTTTTCATCATTAATTGCAATAAGTAAAGTTTAACTATTAAGGCAAAGCTACCTGGCGGAAAGCAATGTCCACATTCTTTAGGGCTCTGTATCCTCTGGAGATGCCATGGCATAATTTTAGATGTGTTATTTTATAGCTCTTTTCTGTATCTGTCCCTTGTGGGTCACTTTCTGGTTCACCCAGTTATGTGACATTTCTAACCCTCACTTTCCGTATCTGAAATATTATCTACTTTATTTTGGGACTGTGAGGACTAAATGAACTGATTTATGTGAAGTATTTAGCCACAGGGTCAGTCACATAGTGAATGCTTAATGAGTGTTAGTTGCTTCTATTATTACTATTATCATTATTGTATCGGTGGTATTTATTAACAGATCATTCTCTTCGAGAGCAAATCTTTATTTCCTCTCTGGCCCTTATCCCTTAAAAAATGACCTGAACAATGCAAACCAGAGGGGCAGACAGAGCAGGGTTTTGATAAGTCCATAAAATGACCTTGGAAAGTCTTCGCTATGTCCCTTCCTACTCCGTGCTTCTAGACAGTGAGCTCTGTGAACAGGCCTAGGTCTGTGCCATAACCTTGGTGGTGTCCCTTGTGTCTGTGCCCTCCGTGTGATTCTGTTGGTGGCCTATAGGGCTCTGTGTAGGAATCAGATGGTGTTCCTCATAAGCTGAAGGAGTCTTGTCACTTGGTGGGGTGAGGCTGAGCAATGGCAGCTACTTTTTTTTTTTTGAAATAAGCAAACAGAAAAATCCATAATTCAAATATGAGGAACATTAGTTTTGAGATGGGAGAGAGTGGACTTATTAGCAAGAACAGAAACCTGGGACAAAGAATAATGACTGAAATGAGTGTACTGACACATATAAATAAATAAAATAGTGGCACTCCCTCAGGCTCACTGCTGGTGTCGTGGGAAATGTGTGTGCAGCAGCATTCACTCTGAAATAGGGACAGATATTTCTTTCCCTTTGCTCGGGATTTGTACATTTTAAAGAGCCTAAAGTCAATTTCTTGCTGTCTTCTTGAAAAAGTAACTTCTGGTTTCCGTTCCTGTGAGCCCAAAGAATAATCGTCATATGCTCTCTAGTCATGAGTTCATGAAAAGAAACACAGGCCTCATTCAGGATCTTCAATGCTGGGTAGGGTTTCATTGGTCATGGAGGGAAGTTTTGTTGCCTGTATGTAGCTGTAGTACATGTACTTCTTCAAGTCCAAGGGCTTGATACCTCTTTCCTGACTAACTTTTTTGACTAATCCCATGAGTGCAGTGGCTGATGAGAATAAAGGCAGTTATTGCTAATTAAATGTTACTCAAACATGTTCTTTAAATGTGTTCTCATTTTATCTCACAATAATCAATAATCCAGTGATAGCTGTCCCTATTTTTATCCTCATTTCACTGAGGGAACAGAGGCTTTGAGGGGTTTGGTAACTTATCCAGGCTGTAATCTTAGGAGGTACAGCCAGCACTTAGTCCTAGATTGGTCTGACACTAGAGGACGTATTCTTAGCCACTATGCTAATCTCTCTTGATTATCTCCGTGCCTTGTAGATGTCTTTCTGTGTGCTGTTATCCTTGTGTTTCTATTACTCTTGGTATGCAGAGGCTTTTTCCTTCTCAGTGTCTTCCTTATTCATCACTATGCACCTTTTTGTGACTGAGCCCTCTTTCTTATTGTCCCACCCCCCAGCCCACCTCATGTTCAAATATAGTCCTGTGAGTAAGCAGACTATATGTATAGTACAGGAAGATGCAACGTGGAATAGAATGGAAACTTCTGTATAGGTCTAGGCCCTTTTTCTCCCCTTTTCCTTCTTTCTGCACCCCAATGTACTGTCTTTGTTCATTTGCTGCTGTATGCCTTTCTGTCATTCTCAGAGCTGACATTTTGTAGTTCTTTCTGGAGACATTTACATCTCATGGCATCTAGGCTTACAGATCCCTAAGACTTGAAGTGACTTTCAAAAGTATGAAAAAAAAGAGCCTTTTGAGCCACACTTCCACGTCTGGAAGTATACTTTCCCTTCTGATAAAACTTTTCTACTGTAAACAAACAAGCAAACAAAAAACAAAAGTGTGAGAAAAGTTCTGATTTCAGTTATCTCGTTGGGTTCTCTGAGTTGAGAATTATGAAGAGTAATGTTCGATACAAGAGCTGGGTGACAGGACGGTGACATAGTCTGAGCCTGACTCTCAGATGGTGATAATGACCCAGTGTCTTCAATTTTCTTTCCACTATCTTTTGTAAAGTGCCTCCGAAGGAGATTTGATCATAGAAGGTCAGGGTTAATAGGGATATGAAGCTGTTCTTCCTGACGTCATCTATTTATTTATTTATTCAATAAACAGTTACTGGCCTTCACTCCTCAAGGTTCTTAAGTTTCACTGAATCACCAACCCTTGTATTGAAAGCTATGGATTCCTTTTAAGTAAAAATTCACAGAATACATAGCAGTGTAGTTTTGCATGGAATTAAGAGTCCTCCTCTGGACCCTTTGAAGCTCAACCGAGGACTTCCATCCAGGAACCCCCATCCCAGCTTTGTGATGCACCACCTTTTCTAATTTCCAAATCAAAGGCTTCTCCATTAAGAATAAGATAGAAATGTAACCCACATTCTTTCAGCCATGGGCTGTTTGCTCCTCACTGAACCTTTACCAGACTGTTAAAAAAGAAACAAAATAACTGCAGAATTACAAAATGATGTCCTAAGAACAGATGCCATCTTCACCCAGTCTGTCTTTCGAGCCTTGGTATATAGGGTTTTTAAAATATTTTATGTGGGATTTAAATCTTTTTAAAGATCTTAAGAGAGAAGAAAGAGACAATCTCAGTAATATTTATATATGGTGGGTTAGATATTTGCAAAAGTGTCAGTCATTTTGAAAAAAGAAATGTCAATACAATGAATTTTCTAATCTGCAGACCTGTGCATGTGTGTGTAGGGGGGGATGTCTGAAGAAAATAGAATTTTTCACATATAAAAGAAAGAAGCATTTTCCTTTGGGTTTTCTTAGTCCGCGACAATATGACAGCTAATCAGCAAGTTGCCACACTGTGAGTGGTTTCATTGACTCTGTTTTCATTTTGTTTAATTAGATGGTTTATAGTTTCTCTGACAGGTTTGGTGCAGCCTTTGTGTCGCTGGGAGGAATCATGCATAAATTGAAGTCCTAGACTACAGGAAGAGAACAGTGGTATCCAGGCCTCATTTGCTGTTACAGTTTACGTTGTTGTCTTGATATGTATGACTTTTATCGACATTAACAGAAATTGCCCGATTGCAGAAGAGTGAATAAAATTTTTTGCTGACTTTCTTTTTGGTTTTATTCTCTTGAACTAGATTGGCATTGTGTTTCCATGTAGAAAACCAAAGCCTCCTGTAAACTGAGCTGAGGTTGGAAGGGCAGGAAATCCAAGGGCCGGGCATTTATCATTTGTTATTAAGAGCTGTGACATAATTGGTCAAAGTGGTTCATTATCTAAGAGTTGTCTATAAGTTTTTCTGGAATGTTCTGTTCCAAGGAGAAGAAGCCAAGTCCTGTCTTCACCTTCCCGAAGCCTTGGGTGACTCCTGTCCACTGGGCAGTGTGCCCTGCTCAGTGCCTGTCTTGTTGTAGCATTTTGCAGAACCCAGGTTCCTCTCTGGGCTGGTAGGCCGCAAGCTAAGCAGGAAGAGGCTGAAGCTGCATCTGCGCTGCTCGCTCCTGGCATTGCCTGCTGCCAGGGCACCGTGCCGGGCCTGGGCTTTCGGGTACACTTTGAGGAAGTCGTTCTTCCCTGCAAACTGAAGTGAGAAATTTCTCCTGATGCGCAGGAACTGACCGAGAAGGTTAAGCAAAGCCTAGTTAAGAATTAGGCTGGGAGCGTGTTTCCAAAAGCGATCACATTGCTCTTGCTTCTATGGTTTCCTCTACTAACGAATAATTAAGGTAAACAAAGAAAAAAATCATCGGCCATTTGAAAGTTGTTGAAAATGTGCTAAATTGCACATTTATTATTAAAATTATGAGAAAGATTATGAGAAGATTAGACAGAGAGCCGAGACTTATCGTTGAAGTTTAATTTGTTTGCTTGTGTGTATCTGGATGAAAACCAATAGGCCATGCTCAGTTCCTCTTTCTCTACCTTTCTTCTACCTCAAGGAGCTCGTTATGATTTCTTTCACACTTTTAGTACCTTCGTATTCTCATATCTTCTCTTCCCCTGGAATCCTGTCCCCAAAATCTGTTCTCAGTTACCTATACCTTATATACCTTAATGTGAATGTAACTCTGGATATTGATACTCCTGGGGAAATTTGAGTGATATCACTTATGATGAATTAGAAACTTTGCATTCTTTATAAAGGAGGTAGAAACCAGTACCTAAATACATTTCAAAACTAACTTGAAACTTTTGTGCTTTGCCCTGTTTTGAATTGCCTGAATCAGTACAGTGACTGTGTAAGTTCAAAAGTGTATGTAGGTCAGTCTTATAAACAGAGCTGTCTTGGGAGAGATGGGGGACCTGTTATATGATGAAAAGTTTGTATTAAATGGTCTCTAAGGGTCCTGATAGGCCTGAGAATCCAAAGAGTAGGAGCCGAGTCTTGAAGGAACAGGCTGTGTGGACAGGTTGCACATTTCCTCTAATGGTTGGTCTTAGATGAATAAGGCTGCCTCATCCTGGTCTTTGGTCCCCACCAGCTTAATAAAAAGGAGAAAATGTTATAATTTTAGTAGGTGATTTCGGACTTTCCTTTAGGGAGAGAACTGCATTTATTTGGGAAAATACCATGATAAGTCATTTGGAGTAGATGAAAGCAATAATGTGTGGGGGGCTCAAACCATAAGTAAAGATGATTAATCTTTTGAATATGAAAGGAATTTGTGTTTGGTTTAGCCCTGGACAAGGATGGAGAAGAAAACAGGAGCAGAGATAAGAGAAAGAAGAGAGAGAATCTGGAAAGATGGCAGAAGACTGTCCTCTATGTGATCTAAAAGGCCAAGAATAAACCCCTAGAGATATTAGGAACTATGATGTCTAACACGAGGTTTTAATTTAGTTTGCTGTATGCTATCTATTTAGTTTTTGTGACCTTCTAATCTTTAGAAACCCTAGATTTATTATCAAATGGTTTTTGAGGGGATTATTTTGTGGAAACTGAAGAAGGTTTTGAAATTTCGTGTCTAGACAAATGTGGAGTGGAACAGAGATAGTAGATATGGAAATAAAGTCCTGTTGGCAGAGTTTGACCATGAGAATATAGCTTCACTTAGAAATTTACAGGTATCTTGGTGAGAGATTTATATTTCTGTCAGGCATGGAGTTGAAGGGTCCCTAGCCAATCTTATCTAGATCTTAAAATGTTGATCAGATGGATAAGTTCCCAAATGCTTTTGTTATGGAGACTTACCTGCAAACCCAGAACTCTGATGAAATAATAGTGGATGAGCGGTTTAAACAAATTCGCAAGATTCTGGAAGGAAGAAGAAGAATCTGGAATGCATTCTTATGTACTTTTAATTGTAGCTTTGAATTGATGCGATGACCTCATCCAGTTCTCAACAATGGCCCCCTTTTGGCCAGAGGTTATATGAGTGCTTCAGAGAGATCTGGAAAATGTAATTACTTGGTTTCATCTGTGGCCATTTGTAACTCAGAGATGGCTGTTTTGCCCACTAATGTTTCATGGGATTTCTGAGGGAAATTCTGGACAAGCGACTCTTTTGTCCGTGGAAATTAGCTTTCGAGATGACAAATGAAATATTTATTCTTAAAAATTAGGCACTATTCAATCTGAGCTAGATAAAATGTATGCACATTTAACAGTTGCACTGAAAAAAATGTAGGAAATGTGGGCACTAAAATGTTAATTAGAGTAAGGGGTCCCATTATTGTTTTCATGGCATCCTATTCCTATCCCATACTTTTTTCTTTATAGCACTTATCAAAATTGAAATTCATTACTTGTGTGGTTGGTTATCAATTACTTTCTTGAAACAGGGGCTGTCTGTCCTGTACCAGGCCTAGAGTAGCATAGACTAAACCTCTGAGCAATGAAATAAGAGGTGCTTATTTTCTCCTTTGTGATTTTCTCTGGTTTTATAGGTTCTACAATGAACATATTTTTTTCCTCATTACAAAATACAAATCTTACTAAAATGGAGGATATATAATTAACTACTCTATATTACCTTTAAGAGACAATATTTGTGCAGCTGAAGAAGAGACCTACATGGAAAGAACTAGCAAAGAAAGGGACAGAATCAGGAGTGTACGTAGTGGAAGGTTTCTTTTCTAGGATCTAAGAGCTCGATTACAGGATTAATTACAGGAAATTATCCTAAAGAGAGTCCATTCCCGTAATAGCAGACAATTGACATGGCAACTTTGTCTTCACTTAAAATAATGCCACAGTTCGTATTTTATTCTGTATCTTTTAGAACTGAGTTTTTTTTTTTTTTTTTTTTTCAAAGAAAAAAATAAATGAGACTGCTACTATAGGATCACTTATTAGATGTGTTATGTTTCAGGGTGTATTTCCAGGCACTTCATGGTGGAAAGTTGGCCCTCGGAGCTTACTTAGGCTTCTTTTTCTTATATTTTCTGTATGTCAGTATATTTTGGTATGTCTCTAAGTAGACTAGGTAGCTACCCCTTACCCCCAGTGGTTCATGACTGATTTGGAGTAGCTGTAATTTTTGTAAAATGTCAGAAGGGAAAGAATTTAAATTTACTGTATGCCAACAGTATTCCAAAGCCATGCTTCTTATTAAAACCACAGAAGGAGTCATTTACATTTAACTGGGGCTGTGATCTAAAGCGATGATTGTTTGGTAATGTATCTTTTGATTTTAGGTTGAAAAGAACCTTGATGTTTTGAGATGTCTGGTTTTCAGATGAGTGGCTAATAACCTCTTTTTAGAAAAGCCTTGGGGATGGGAACATATACTTGGCTTCTGTGAGTGCAGAAATCCTGCTTCTTGGTGGACCACAGTTTGACTTTGTTTTCAGGGTTGCCTTGGTATAACAAAGCGTCCCTTATGCCTTCAGGGTTGTTGTCCTTGCCAGCCATCACCTGCCAGTTGGTTCCTGTCTCTGAAAGTGTTCTGAGTTGGAAAATGAGGTGTAAGAAATACTTTGATTCTAGGCCACGCCTACCTCTTGGAGACCATTAAGTTTGAAAGTTTAGGATTTGGCCTGGTTCACTTCCTCTTTTTTTTTCCACTAAAAAATGTGTATTAAATACTTTTGAGTCTTTACTATTGCAGAGCACTATATGTACTAGGCACTATGGAATTAGAATCAAACAGGAGAGTTGGGCTCTGCCCTTATTAAGATTATAATATAATAGGAAAGAAAAAATATCAACTGAAAAGCTATCCAGCTCTTTCATTGCAATTTTGATCAGTGCTCTGGTCTGTTGTGGGTGGCATGAGGAAGCCTAAGTCGGAGATAGGCTGAGGGGGAGGTGGCTAGATGGGAGGGATGGGAAATGCAGATGACTTTATTAGGAAAGGACTTGAAGTGAGAAGGAGTTTCTATCATTGTTGTAGAGATGCAATGAAAATGCAGTGATTGGAGCTCAGAGCAGAAAGGTGAGTGTGCCCTGGGGAGGACAAAATGGAGGTCAGAGGTCTGATCATGAGGGCTTCTGATCACATGGAGGAGTTTGGACTCTTTCTGAGCTAGGGACTTTCTATTCACCTAAGTGTCTACCTCAGGAAGGATGTGTAGGGGTAAATTATTGTACCAGCCTATAGCTTGACCACTACTTTAGACCCCTTCCTTTTCTGGAAATTGTTTCCCTATTACTCTACCTCCATAGTTATTATGGAGGCAGCCATGTTGCATTAGGCTACTCTGTGTCTCAACCACAGGTGATTGAACCAGGATCTTTTATTATTTGATTCCTTGGGGGTATTGGAATTCAGAAAGATAAGTTAGTTTCTCTCTTGGTGGCTGAAATAGAGGACTAACAAAGTAAAGAGATACTGGAGGCCGTGTTCTGTCAAGTCACCTGAGGTGCAGACATAGAGAAATGTAGCAAATCCACAGAGAACGTCTTGTGAAGTCAGAGAGGGAGAACATATTCCTGAGTCATCCTGATGCTCCTAGTCCTGATTCTAGACCTTTCCAGCATGTGTCTTAGCCTTGGATTCCATAATGTAATAGTATTCCTCTAAAAAATCTCCTCTCCTCGTTTTTTGTTTAGCCAGAGTTAGTTTCTGTTACTAATGCAAGATTATTTTTTCTGCATGTGCACATATTTATAGACATATATTATAATTCTGCTTTAGGCCTATCTTCTGATTGTAAATGGGCTTTAAAACGTGTTAATTCATAGAAAGTCAATTATCCTCTAGTTTAGTTTGAGGATACAAAGGAACTGGAGAAGTTCATCTAACATTTCCCAGGAATGAAAATGTAATCCACGGACACTTTGCTGTGTAAGCAGAAACGCTTTAACAAGGTAATTTATGAATCTGAGTGTAAAAACTAAAGAAGTGAAATTTTACATATAGCATTCTCTCATCTGAGTCTTTACTGGCCATTCAGGTCTTATTTTCTTTTTGATGGAGCTACAAACAGCAATAGTGTTAGCATAAAGAAAAAATATAGTTTATTTATAAGTTGCATTTTCCTAATTCTGTCTGCTGTATTACCAGCTCTTGGAGTGAGCAGCTTTGCTAATGGCAGGGTCACTCACAATGGTATGGTCCTGGGCCTGCTAATTTGAATGAATTGGTACTCCCAACCACTGCTGAGGTTTGAGAAAGTGCTAGCCTTAAAATAGGCAAATTAAAGACAATTCTACATTGTGGTGTGATAACCAACTAGTCCAGTTACCTAGTTACTGAGCTGATTGGAAGGCAGTGTAGTGTAGTGCAGGGGTCCCCAAACCCTCAGACCCCTGAGCAGTACCAGTCTGTGGCCTGTTAGTAATTGGGCCGCACAGCAGGAGGTGAACAGCTGTTGAACGAGCAAAGCTTCATCTGTATTTGCAGCCACTTCTTAGCGCTAGCATTACTGCCTCAGCTCCACCTCAGATCATCAAGCATTAGATTCTCATGGAGCACCAGTCCCTGGAGCTAGAAAGGTTGGAGACCACTAGCATAGTGGATAAGAACAGGCCTCATGGATTCAGACCTGTGTGGAAATCTACTTCACCTGGTCACATGCTGGGTGACTTCAAGCAAGTTACCTGATCTTTCTAAATCTCAACTTTATTATTAATAAAATGGGGTAATAATAGTACTTATTGAATAGAAATATTATGATTCAGTAAAATAATATTTATGAAGCACATATTAAGTCTTTAAGTATTAGCAGTTATTATGGGTATTATTATGCAAAGCAGTTACCACAATGGCAAGAATTTGATAAATGCTATAGCTCTTTTCCCCTAAAAAATGTACATCTTCATAGCCTTAAAACTTCAGTGGGTAAACATCTCCCCGATTTACCTGTCCTTGGACAGCAGATTAAGGATCCCTGGCTTAATCTAACCTCTCATTGTGTAGGCAGGAAGAAGAGTGGTAGTTTCCCAAGGTCAGGCAGTGCCTGGCAGAGCTGGGTCTGGAACTCAGGGACTTAATTCAGCTCTGTATTCATTATGGTGCATGTTTTATGCACAGAAGACCTAGAGCATTCTTTAGCTGCATTGATGTGTTTACAGAGGCTACATGACATTCATGAAAGACACAGTTATAGGCTGTCACGAACATCCAAACTTGTGACTATGGAAATGTTTATACGGACCCTTGTTTATCCCGAATCATGTTTCTATTAGGGATCATATGTTTCCTGTGCAAAGCCTTTCATGTGAAAACAATTTTACTAAAGCATCTTCTCTTGCTGGATGGCAAGTTTTCACAAGGAATCTGAATTTGTAGTCACGTCATAGGTATTATTTCATTTGAGGACAAGGAGGGGAATCCTTTATTGCGAGAAAGATGCTGGGACAGTAGAGCCTTAGTAACTCTCCCCAACACGGGTTGCATTGCCTGGAAGACCTACATTTGTATTTCAGTGAAATTTCACACTAGAACATGTCTCAGATGTTTGGAATTGCTGCTCATGAATAATTGAAACAGTGATTGTTAAGTCATTTAATGCAAGATGTTTACTGTGTAACAACTCTGTTTTCCCTGACGTTGGTCAGGCCACTGCGTTTCATTATGGACCATATTTTAAGAGGGCGGTGGCCAAGCATAATACACATAAGAACAAGCAATGAAGATGAGAAGGAGTTTGGGGAGTCAGGTTCTGTGAGGGATGATAAAGGAACTGGGTATATTTTCCCTGGAAGAGAGATGAAGAAAGGTAATAAAATCTGCCTTCAAATATTTTAAGGCTGTCAGTAGGAGAAGGAATTTTAGTTGCTGTCATACTGAATATTTCAGGGAGACATATTTTAGGCTGTTTATTTAAAAAAAATTAGGCGATACTTGAACAATAACTATAAAAAATTAAGGCAGCCACTTGTTGAGCCCTTAATAAGTATCAAATACTATGCTAAATGTTTTACAGGGATTATAAATTCCTATTTCATGGATGATGAAACAGATTCAAGTAGGTTTGGGAATCGGCTCCATGGCACCCATAAGTGGTAGGTTCACAGGACTCCAGAGCCTTGTGAGGAGTGATGCCTCCTTCACAGGATGGATGAGAGATTGTAGGAGGAATAGGCTCTGTGAACACCAGCCTGCCAACATTTCACTCGACCTGGAGATCCCAGCAGAGGGCCCGGCCTCAGCCAGTGTCACGCAATGAATGAATGAATGGATTGTGCATTTTGGGGAAGTTTGAACTTCTCTGATCTCTAAGACCATTTAAAAATCACTGATCATTTATCAGGAAATAAAATACACATCCCTAATACTCAGTTACTGGATATGAGCTAGTCACAGCTAGTGTGGTGTCCCTAGATTTGGGGAGAGAGTGGCAGGTGATGCGAGTATCTAGGGTGGGATTTTTCTTACAGCTCTATTTATTGGGAATGCTTCAGCTGATCTGGTGTTTCCTTGAGAATTGTGGCCACTTATTGCCCCAAGTGCTGTTTTCTGAATTCTGTGGAGCTGAATGGAATACGATGAGATTCGTGGAGACAGAAGACTAAGAAATCTCTCAAAAATTACTCCCATTGGCTTTAGATTAGAGGTCAATTTATAGAAATATTAAATGCTTTATATTAGTGGCAGGTTTGGCTGTCATCTCTTTACTTGGTATCGCCACTTGAGTAGATCATGGACACCTCAAATCTGTATGACCTAACAGAGTTCCTGCTTCTGCTCCTTCTCCAGTGCTCTCTGTCTCAGTAAAAGGCATCGCAGTGAACTCAGGTATATCAGTTTCCAATTGCCGCTGCTATACATTCCCACCAACTTAAAGCAACACACTTTTTATTACTTTATAGTTCTGGAGGTCAAAAGTCTAAAATGGGTTATCAGGGCTGCACTCCTTTTGGAGATTCTAGGGGGAGAATCTGTTTCCTTGCCTTTTCCAGCTTCTAGAGGCTTCTTACATTCCAGGACTCCTGGCCCTGCATTGCTTTGACCTCTGCTTTCCTCATCTCATCTCCTTCTCTGACTCTGACCCTTCTGCCTCCATCTTTCCTGTATAAGGATCCTTGAGATTACAGTGGACCCACCCAGATAATCCAGGATAACTTCTCCATCTGAAGATCCTTGACTTAATCATATCTTCAAGTCACTTTTGCCATGGAAGATAACGTGTTCACAGGTTTGGGTATTAGCATATGAATACCTTTGGGGGCCATTATTCTGCTTCCCACATCAAGTTCTAGGGCTACAACCAAGGCGTCACCACTGCTCTTCTCGTGCATTCCATCCCTAAGTCCTGCGGGGGTCTCTGTCATCACCCCCTTGCCCACACCCTCTCTCACGCAGGCCACTGAGGCCAGAGCCTCCCATCTGGTCTCCTGCATCCACCCTTAGATCCCCAGTGTCTGTCCTCCACACAGCAGCCGGAGTGGTCTTAGAAATGAAGGTGAGATCACGCTGCTCCTCTGCACATGAGCCCCAAAGAGGTTTATATCTTACTCAGAAAAAAATGTCCAGATTTCTTTCCATGGGTTACAGGCCTTGCAGTTCTGACTTCCTCTCCTCTCCCTGCCTCACTCACTCTTTTCCAGCGTCACTGTCATTCTTGCTGTTTCTTTAACATGCCTGGGACATTCTTTCCTCAGATATCTGTGCACGGCTTACCCCTCTTCTTTCATTTCTCTGCTCAAATTTCATCTCCTCGGAGCCGTCTTCCATGGCACCCTGCCCACCCTGACATTCTGTCCTTTTGTCCTGCTTTATTTTCCCATTTGAGCATTTAGCATTCTTGACTGTGTGTGTGGGGGTGGGGTGGGGTGGGGGGAGCTTGTAAGTGTATCATCTGCCTTCTTCTGTTCAGAGCTACACGAGGGCAAAGAATTTTGCATTTTCTCAGAGCCTGGTATTGGTGCCTTGCATATAGCAAGGACTTAATAGGTGAAGGAACACTGGGCTTTACGTCCAGGCCTTCTGGTTCTAGATGGCATGTGCTCTCTCCTCTCCGTGCTTCTTCTCCATAGGCAGTTAAAGAAAGGTACGATTTTGTAACATTAACAAAATCTTTGTTTTCTTGATACCTTCCCAAATCCAATCATCATGAGTCACATGTGTCCCTATGAGGTGGGAGGTAGCTAGGGCAGGTGAAGGAGAAGCACTGAGCTATTTCAGAGAATTTCAAAAGATTAACTGAATGACTCCCGAAAAGCCCCCCTCGCTGGCTCTGCTCCACTTGTAGTTACGTGCACAGATTTTGTTACCCTCTCACTAGAGGTGGTGCCCCTGAGGTATAGTGTTTTCGTACCCTGGGTTACTCCTGGACTAAGCACAGCTTTTTGGATGAGTTTAATGTGGGGGTGATTATGCTTGAGAATAGTCACTTGCCCCCAATGCACCTCATACATTCCAGATGTGTGAGTGAGCTACAAAAGTAGCCCCTGAGCTCCAGGAGTAGATAACATCATTTTAAGTCAGTTCAGTCAGAATTTGCTGAGCATCCACTGTGAGCCGCAGACTGAGATGAGGTCCGACGACACTGAATGGAGACAGCTCCAGTCCTTGCTCTGGAGGCCGCTTACAGTCTACATCAGCGCTGCTGTAGAGTGTGGTCCCTGGACTAGGACTATCTGTGTAACTTGGAAATTTGTTAGAAATGCGAAAGCTCAGGCCCACCCCAGATCTCTTGAATCAAAGGCTGCATTTTAACAAGATGCTCAGGTGATTCGTCTGCACATGAATATTTAAGGAGCAGGGCTATGGGGAAAGTGACAAACACATAAGCAGATAGTTACTATTTACAGTGCCATTTAGTTAAGAATGGGAAGGGTGGGAAGCAGCAGCTGCCCTGGAAGGGCCATCAAATCTGAGTGTAAACGTGTCTTTCTGTGTGGCATGTTAGAGGGCCGGGAGAGTGGCATTGGCAGGAAAAGCCAGCAGAATGAGGTAATAGCTGAGGTAAGCTTTGAAGGAGGGAGTAGGGATTTTAGTAATAATAATCATAGCCACCACTTATTGAACACCTAAGACTGGTGTAATAGATGATAGCAATCACTTATATACTCCTTAGCATGTTCCAGGCCCAGTTCTACTCATTTTAATTTCTAATACACTTAGTTTAGTACATTAACTCATTTTAATCCTCACATGTCTCTGTGAGGTTGGCACATTTATTTTCACCATTTTTCAGATAAGGAAACTCACAGAGTTCAAGTCATTTGTCCAAGGTCACGCAGCTAGCAAAAGTTAGCTGTGGGATTTGGATTTTTGTCTTCAAAGCCTAGCCTTTCAACTACATAACTAATGCTCTGCCTCTCCTGTTAGGGTGTGTGTGTGTGTGGGAGTGGGGGGTGGGGGGAGGGAAGGGAGCGGTGCCCACTAGCTGTGAGATATTACCAGAGTATAAAATATAGGAGGGTGGGGAAGAAAGGGATATATGAGAGAGACAAGGCTAGAGGAGTAGGCAGAAGGCTGTTTCCGTTTCTGAGGTTTAGATGTCAACATTTCACTCTTTTTCTGTCTCAGGGGTGAGAGTTTCTAACTAACAACTTTTGGGTTTATCTGAAGAGAAAAAGAATGTTCCTGGTTTCAGATGCAGCTATGAGGTCTCAAAAGCTGGAGAGGTGAGACCAGCAAAATTGAACTAGGCTTCGGACTATGATTTCCGGAGTGCTAGGTGATCCTGAGCTGGACAATTCGATTCATCTCCTGTCTGCCCTTCCTCCTTGGGGAGCCCGCTTCACCGCTGATGAGATGGAGGTAGAGAGCCGGGAAGCCGTGTCCTATTAATGTCTCCATGATGAGGAAATCACACATACTCTTTCAAGGTGATGCGAAGAGGTGACTGAAAGATTTTGAGAAGTTCCAGATAGAAATCTTTTTAGATGGCATTGACTGGGCCAAGGGAGGGGCCTTTCTCCATGGGCAATTTGCAGCCTTCCCCCCACCTGACCTTGTATAATGTAGTGTGTCCCTGGATGGTGATATGCAGTACCTCACCTACTGTGTACTAAAAAGTTGTATTGACTTATTCCTAACAGGGAACCTGCGCTGATCTCCATTCCACAGCGGCTGTCATCTGCCGTACTGTTCAGAATGAGCATGAGGTCAGCCTGTCCCCAACTTCTTTTGCTTTTGTGACAGTATTGAAAAAAAAACCTCCCTAATTATCCAAATTTTTCATTATTTGATATCCTGCTTGCTATCTAGAGTTTTCAGAGAGCTTCCGTTTATCATATACTTCAGGTTTTTTATTTGTTTAAATAAAATTTGGGGAAAGCCGAAGTGCTTGCATACAGACAGACCGTAAGCCTACATTGCCCATACTGTAGCCACTGGCCACATAGGGCTACTGAGCACTTGAAACGTGACCACTCTGAACAAGACGTGCTAAAAGAGTAAGACACCAGATTTTAAAGTCTTAATACCAAAAAAAAAGTGAAATCTCTCATTAATAATTTTTTGTATTGATTAGTGAATGGTCATATTTTGATATACCAAAGCATAAAATCAAGTTTCATTTCACCTGTTTTACTTTTTAAACATAATTACTAGAAAATTTAAAATTACAACCATGGCTTACGTTCGTGGCTTGCATTATGTTTTTCTGGAACAGCCCCTCTCAACCTATGTGATGAGGGGAGCGGCTAACAAGGTTTGTGGCTGCTGTAATGTGCTCTGAGAGCTGAAGGTCAAGTGAGAGGGAGAGGGTTTCCTCTCCCCTCCTTACCCTTTGCCTTTGCGGTCCTGTGCCCACCAATCAGATCCTATTTAGGTTTTACGCCCTGGGGACTGTTGATCACCTATTTGGCTGCTGATTGGTGCTTTGCCTCCTCTTCGTCATCCTCTGGCCTTTCTCTGGGGTACCTCAGAAGGGGCCTCTCTATTGACCAGCCCTAAATGTGAGCGATCTCACAGTTCTGACCTCAGCCTTCTTCCTTCCCTTTTCTCCCCTTCCCTCCTCTCCTGTTCTCACTTTACACTCTCCTGGGATGATCCCATACATGCTTATGGCTTCATTTTCCATCCTTAAACCGATAACACCCAAATTTATATCTTCTACTCCAGCTTCTTGCCTGATGTCATTAACTCAGTTTCCTCCTGGATGACTGCACTGGGTTGCCCTGCAGGTACCTCAGAGCTTAGCATGTCCTCAAAGGGGCTCAGACTCACCCTCCTCTCATGTTTGTTTCGGTTTGTTTAGTCCTCAAATCTTAGGGAGTGGTGCTAATATTCATTCACTTCTCCAAGCAGGTAATAGTATCCTTGATTCCTCTTTCTTGAATCTCCCACATCTAGTTAGTACCCAGGCCTCGTCTGTGCTGTCCTTTTGAGTGCACCCTCTTCTCTGCTACTGCCCTAGCTCGGGATACCATCATCTCCCTACGTCTGCCTCAGTTGCCCCCCTTCCTTCCTCATTGTGTCTAGTTTGCTCTCCTCTAGGCCATTCTCTTCGGTACAGCCACTGTGATCTTTCCAGAACACAATGATCAAATCCACATTCCTTTACCTGGCCTTCAAGGACCCGCACGTTCTGGCTTCTGCTAGTCCTTTAGCTTTGTCCTGTGCTCTTCTCTCCACCAGCCCCAGCTCCCCCTACTCACCAGCCCTCCTGTGCCTTTCCTCTTTCTCCGTTTAAGGTTAGGTGTTCCCTGTAGTGCTCCAGACTTCCTTAAAGTGAGGCTGGGCTGCAATCGTTGGTTTCATTGTCTCTCCCTGACCTTCATTCTGTGAATCCAGGTGATCAAGGAGACCTTCTTGTTTATCTGCATCACAAGGGCCTGCACTATATCTTACTCCACAACCACTTTAGTACTTTGTGATGTACACGAATGACTAATTCAGCTATTCGGAGGTAGTTATAACTTTGGGCAAGAAGTGGAAATGGGACTGGAGTCCCCAGGCTACTTGCTCCTGGGTGTGGTTCTCAGAACACAACCACTGAGAACACTGCTGGCTGGCTATCGCCCTGGACTGGTGATGAGCATTCGCTGCTACTCCCTGTTTAGTTGCCAGACCATGGGAACATATCACGTAGGGTACTGGTGTCATTTACCCACAACCAGTATGACCGAACTGGGACATAGTGGTGAAAGATCTTGTGAGGGAAAGAGTTCAAATGTAATGGCTCAGAAGATTTCTCTGTGTGTGTGTGTGTGTGTGTGTGTGTGTGTGTGTGTGTGTGTGTCTGGGGTTTTTATTTACCTGACCTGCTCTTACCAAGACCCAGCGGCAAATTTGGAACACCTCATTATCAAAATGTACATGAGACGAGATCCTTAATGCGAGCCCTGCTCTCTTCTGTGTAGCGTTTGCCTGGAACCTCTGGAAAGACGTATTTAAATTCCAGACAATTGCAAGGAATGGTGGTCAAGTGTGAGACTGAGCAGGTTACACTGAATTTCATTTCTCCTTGAAGGTGTGATTTAGAAGTATGCCCGTAAGTTATATAACCTTTTGGTGTCCAGTCCAGTCCACTTACTTCCCTCTGAGCCTCCCACTCTGCTGGAAGACACAAGTGGTGTCACACTATGTTTCTGGGTGGTGTCACACTGTGTCTGCACTGCATCCCACCAAGTTGTTCAAGACTTTGGTGGAATCTGAGGATTTGAAAATGTTTAGGTACAGACACGGTGGAATGATGAAACACTGACAGCTTGTGATTAGAATATGAATGGTCGGTTGAGACCCAGATTCACATTGAACTCCTTTCAATTTGCAGTACAAGGCTCTGTGGTCCATCTGGAAGGAGCCATAAAGCATCCTTTGTGGTCTTATTTTAGTACCTGGAATATACTCTGAAGCAGGTTTCTCTGTGCAACAAGGCATGTGTTTCCCATCAGCAGGCAGCAGACTCTTGTAGCTGGGTTCAAAATCTTGTTGACTGCCTCTGGCATCTCCTCAGCTTTTATAGATCTAGGGATGATACTTTCTTGCTTCTCTGCCTTCTCTTTAATACTGAGATCTGCTTCATCCTGATGCGTTTTTATACCATTCAGAATATAACAGTTGTGTCCATGCTAAGGTATTTACTGACCCTGACTACACCAGTCTCCTACTTTTATTCCCAGTTTCTGTGTCAGGATCCTATTTAGATAGATGGAGGCAATTGAGCTGGCCCTGCTGAGAAGCCATATTCAGTTAGTGTAAATCTTCCTGCTGATGTTGGAGGCAGTGAGGTCCCCCGGGATTCTGCCTGGAAATCTTATTGGATTTGCAAGACTTAAGTTAATATAGAACTCCCTCCCCCCTCCCCCAAATAGTATAGAGCCTCATTTCTTGGCCTTGAAAGATGTTTTCAGAGGTCTGTCTCAAGAGTCTTGCTGATAAGGAAGTTACTTCTAATATTTCAAGAGAAAGAGAACACAAAAAGTCTTCTGTTTTCTTAATACGTTTTTCTCTCCTTGTCCTTCTATCTCTTTAGCCTTTCCTCTACATTTCTTTCTCTCTTTCTCTCATTCACTCATTAACTTCAAGCCCCTGTTTCAGCTGGAATTAATTACTAACCATCAAACTTGGTAAGTGATATCCTCCAGGGAAATGTCTTTTTGCTTTTTTCCCCCCTTTGATAAGGAAGAAATGTCTTTTACAGACATAAGTGAATATATTTCATGATGAAGTGTGTGTTTTTTTTTTTCCTTCCCTAAATCAAGTGAGCGTTGCCTTATTCATATAGTGGTACCGTTTCCTGACTGTTGTTCTGGGAAGCAGCATCTAACAGAAGAAAGAGTGTAGACCTTGGAGTCAGAACCCTGAGTCTGAGACCCAGTTCCACCTTTGTTCTGAGCGAATGATGTCACTGCTCTACCTTTCCATCAGCTCTTCTGTTATTTGGGATAATATCTACCTTGCCATGTTATGTTAAGAATTAATAAAGAAGTTATATATTAAGTACCTAGCACCTTCATATAAGGCGGATATTCAAATGCTAGTACTAAACAACTCCAGCCAGGATGATAAATGTCTTGTCTCGGACTTCTTGAGTCCAGGAGGCATGTAACCTTCAGGCCTTCAATAAACTAGATCCTGCACTTTCAAAATCCTGTTATGAGGCACATAAGAAAATGATTACTACAAAATTTAGAGTTTTTCAGTTCTGCAGTGATGCTTTTAAAAGGGAAGTTTTGAGGTAAGAAATAGATTTCTGGGATTATCTTTAAGATTTTTGCGTGCTCATTGAGATGGAATGTGTGAAATGCTTATCATCAAAGATGTGGGTGGATGCGTAAATGAGGAAGCTGGTGTCCCAGGAGCCTAAGCAGCATGGATGGCCCCAAACAACTTTCTCTGAGGGGGACTGACCATGCCTGGGGCTTGGGACTTTTAATCAATGTGAAAAGCCACCTTGGGGGCCCAAGCTGTTTGTAATACTTTATTGGCAGCAGAATGATGCTGTATCTGCATCGGCTGAAAAATATGAATTTCCTACTTAATTATAACAGATGGTGGTGGAGGAGTACATGGTAACTGTTAGGGATTGCGTGTTCATGTGCCCCCCAAGTTCGTAATGTTGAAACTCGATCCCTAGTCTGATGGTATTTGGAGATGGAGCCTTTGGAAGGTAATTGCATCATGAGGGTGGATTATTTATGGTGGGTTTAGTACCCTTATACGGAGAGACATGAGAGAGCATGCATCCTCCCACCCCATATCTCTCTATTTCTGCCTTTGTCTCTCTGTCTGTATCTCTCTCTCTGTTCCTATCTCTGTCTTTGTCTTTCTGTCTCTGTCTCTATGCCATGTGAAGGTGGCTGGCTGTCCACAAGCCAGACAACAGATTGAGAAGGTGGCTGGCTGTCCACAAGCCAGACAACAGATCTGCAGCACCTTGATCATATATTTCCCAATCTCTAAAACTGCGAGAAATGTTTGTTTAAATCACCCATTTTATGGTATTTTTTTGTTAGAACAGCCTGAGCTATCTATGACAGTAGCTAAAGGGAGTTTGGCAAGAACTTTGTTACTCAAAGTATAGACTTTATTGCAAATCCGAAATGGAAATACAGTCAAGGCTCTGTCTTTATTTGTAATTAACGTAATGTGTTAAGTGGGCTTTTCTATTCTTATGTTTTACTGTATACGAAATAATAAACAGTGTGTGCTTATGGCATACACTGTGGTCAACGTTTTGCATGGGTTATCTCATTTCTTCCCTATGATGCTGAGGGAGGTATTATTTTTAGTAATATCGAAGGTTGGAATAAAGATTCTTCCAGGGCGCTTGGTAATACATCAGTGGGGTCTGTCTTCCGAGATGGCACAGTGATGAAAGGGCTGGCTGACACCCTTTTAGGGAGGCAGCTTCTTGCTGGTGCCATGAGCTGTGGAATGTGTGCCTGGGGGCTGTCCACACCAGGCAGGCGACCACGTGCCCACCCTCTGACTGCACTCATCATGGTAGAACTCAGCTGCATTCTTGACCTATCCTTAAGGCCCAGCTACGTCTTCTGTGATTCTGCCCACGTCTCTCTTTTTCCTTATCCTGTTTTGTGTTCACAAGTAGCAGTTATTGCTACCTGACATTAGATTACGTGTCAAGCAGGATGATGCAGCTACTCCCCAGGTGAGGATTTCCACCGCTTGGAGGATGGTAAAAGGGCATAACAGTGCCTCTTGCCAGAATGAGGAACTCACAGACGTCAGCCCGCTGAAGCACCCATGTGCTCCAGGTCCCCAAGGAGGACTCAGCACACCAAGTGCTGGTTGGAACAGTGCTTTACTCTGAAAGAAGTGATGCGGCAAAATCAGCATCTGTAGTGTGTGCCCTCCTCCCATGGCCAGCTGGTCTCTGACACAGGGGAGTGGACTGCACACACCCCTCTGCAGGCCAAGCCCCCATTCCCGGCCCAAGGAGAGGAGACAGAGCAGAACTACTGGGGCTGGCTGAGCACCATGTGTCACACACGCTTGAGCAATATAGGGGTGTTCACTGCCTACCCAGAACAGGGAACAGTACTCCTAATAAGAGGAATCTGGGGCCAAGTGGCAGCTTGGCATCTGGCCTTCAAATAGGGCATGTTCCAGGCCCAGGGCACACACTGGCAGTCCTGAGGAGAGGTGACAGGTCGTGTGATGGCTGCTTACCCAGCAGTCTACCCCTAACCCTCACTGGGATGCCAGGAAAAACAAGTAAACAAAGCATGTCACACCCAATAGGACCAATAGCTAGCCTCAAAATGAAGGCAGAGGGTATCTGATATGGTCTATGTGTGATTCCAGCCTCACAGAGCCTCCCTGCCCAACTGAGATGGTACGTGGTCAGGGCCACTAACAGGACCTTCCAAGGAGGATGAACAGACCTCTTTGAAATATGGCTCTCAGCCAGGAGCCCCAGGTGTTGGGATTTAGCCACCTGAGAAGGTCAAAGAATGAGTCTAACAGGGACTGTGCATTTACAGATGATGACCATTCCACTTGAACATGGATTTTCTCCAGTTTTTCTTCACCTTCCCCAAATTACTGATGTACACACAGCAAGAACTGTTGGCTATAACACAGACTCTGCCCTGTCCTGCCAGCAGGCAACCCAGAACAACTCAGTTATCTATCATCACCTTGCCTAGCGAGTTCGGTGATTCTTATTGGTCCTGAATGGCCTGGATGCGAGAGTTAGCCATTTCTGCCATGGTCAAATAAAGTTGCATATCATTTTTTTCATAGCGTCTGTATGCTATCACAGCATTAAAGTTTGAACAGGTTAGTGGAACCAGTTGCCAGTCTGCTCCTTGGGAAGGGTATCACCTGCCACCCTGAGATGAGCCAGCAGAGTGGGGACCCTCCAACCTGCCATGCAGTTAAACAGTAGGTCCTAGGAGATCCCAAGGGATAGAGAATTTTCTTCAAGGGCAAGGCCTTCTATCTCCTGTTGAGGTCCACAGACATCTATCCCAGGGGGTCACAGTGGTCCCCAGCAGTGTGTGGCAATTATATCATTGACTAAGCCAGTTATACCTTGTCTCGGTCTATTGTTGCCAACAGTGGCTTGAAGAGAAAAAATACACACTTCCCTCTTTGGGCAAATTGCCAGTATGAGTTGGCAAACCTAAACCGGTGGGGGTCCTTTCTAGCCATTAAAGCAGAGGACACTGGAGTGATCCTGCACCTACACTTGTATCAGTGGGGTCACTGGATGGGCAGGTCCATTGATGGCCTGGGGAAGTCCTGTGTCATTATGTATTGATCATGCTGCCAAGAAGAGATCCGAGGTGAAAGGGACATCACATGGGTGGCAGATCCAGTATTGTTTCAGGTCCTCCCTTTGCTACGGAACTGCTGGTGTGATGACTGTTGGCATTCCAGGCATCACCAGGGGTCCATCACCTTTCGAGGAGGTTGAACAGACCTCCCTGGAATATGGGTCTCAGCCAGGAGCCCCAGGTGTTGTTCCTGCCCTGTCATTAGGCATGGTGTGTCCAGAGATGGCCAGCCAGGCTGTCTGGAACCTGTTGTCCTCGCTGTTTCTCATAGTCCTTTCAACCCCATTATTCAGTCTAGGCAAGTGAACGTGTGTCCTGTACAAATCCTGCATGTCCTATACAGGGGAATTGGGAGTTCTAGCAGGGGGATTCTGGTATTGTGTCATTCTCTGAGCCTCCACCCCCTTTCCTGTGAGGTCCCAGAGTTGCTAAGCCTCCTGGGAAGTCTAACTCCCAAGATAGAGTAGGGGGGAATGTGTCAGGTACTACTGCTAAGCAGACCACAACCCATTCCTGGGCAGAGCATTTCAGAATTAAAAAAGAAAAAGATGTTGGTTATACTGAGTTGGGATTCCTCAAGTATAGCCCAATTCGGCAACTGCGTGGTCCTCTACACCCTCTCCAAGCTTGATAGTCCCCGACATGCATTACAGTGCTGTGTTTGCTGTTGCCCTCTCTCTGGAGTGGGGGAGGGGCAATGACCTCTCTCTTTCCCCCTGAGTGTCCAAACGGCTCTAATGATGTGAGGATACCATCCTACTTATAATGCTTCTTTATGTCCCTTTAATTGTCTTGTTGTGTTTGTCTTCCATTCTACCATTTAGTGGCTTTGTTAAGTGCCTTGTCTGGAGTGTGGAAAGTCCAGTATATGCTACAGGGTTGTGCCCACTGTTGTGTGGTTTGTGCTGTAAAAAAAGTGCCCTGATTAGTTTAGAGTCTGGTTGCTTCTCCCAACACGTGGCAGAGATTGTTGTGTGTGACCTATGGTACTGGCATGTGGGTGCCCTATGGGGATGGCAGTCCCATATTCCGAGTAGATGTCAAGGGCTGTGAAGCACTAGTGCCATCCACGGCTGGATGTCAAAAGTTCAATGTGATCAGTCTGCCAAATGCAAGCTGGCAGGTACCTCTGCTGGTGTGTCCTAATTCTCCTTGTATTGTTTGGGCTTTTTGGCAGGACTAGTAAGGTTGCATCACATCCTTGGCTTCTTCATCTTCAGGGATACTCGCTTGGATGAGGCCCATTTCTGCACTGGCCGTGGAGGTGGGCTTTCAGGCCTGGTTTTCCGAGGCACCCAGTGGGTGACTGTCGAAGCTTGTGCACAGGCTCTGTGGGCTCAAGAATTTCACTTGTGTTCTTGAAGAGCCCTTTGATGTGAGCATCCATAAGAGTGGCAGAGAGTTGCCTGTTTCATGTGGCAAGCCGTTACCATACTTTTTGTCCCCACACAGAGGATCCCTTCATAGTCCAGTCATTTAGTTGCCAGTCTCCTGACCAAATGGCTAGATTGTTTTTCATGGCCCAGGGATCAGTAAAGATGGAGCAAGGCATGTTGAATGGGGTGGCTTGCACACCATCACAGCCATCACCACTGTATGCAGTTCAGTCCGTTGGACAGAGTGTCCTCCTCTAGTTTCTGTTAAAAGCTGGCCATCCATGTGATGGATGGCCATGACAGCCCATTACTGGACTTCCGTCAGCTTTCAACTTTGCACAATCATCGGTAAACCAGGTCATGCCTTCAGCCAGAACCTTTTATAATAGTGGGCCCAGGTGGTTAGGTGAGGGGCCAGGGCATCCCTTACGAGACACGCTGTTTCCTCTGTCAGAGTGACCACCTGTTCTTGGGATCCAACGGTCCCCTGGGGTCTAAGCCCGGCTGAATTGTGGATGTACCAATTCCACTTGATGATGAAACTTTGCTTGGCTTATTTGATCGCATTAGTGGAATGCCGAGGACCCAGGTAAGGATGGTGACCTCAGGCCTCAGGGTCACATGAGGTATTTCAGTGGTGAGACAGTCCATCTCCACAAGAGTTCAAGAGCTGTGAGAAGCTGATGTTCAAAGTTGTAAATTGGGCGGCGGGTTCAGGCAGCTTTCACGTCTAGAATCCAGGAGGCTGGTGCATCCCAGTGTGGTTTCCTGCTGCCGCAGGCACCGATCAACATGCACGAGGGTTGGGGACACCTGCAATTGCACAGGGCTAGCAGGCTCCAAAGGTCTCTGCTAGTGGTTTGCAGCTGGTTGAATGGCTTCCAGTGCTTATTTTTGAGAAGTGCCACTATTGGAAGGCGGCTGCTAGAGGATACCCAGATGGGGTACGAGCTGTCGCCAGTATCTGAAGAGGCTCACCAGCTGCTGTGCTTCCTCTTTATCAGTGGGTGCAGCCAGTGGCGGTGACTTCTGTTTTACCTTCTTTGGAATACTCTGTTGACTCCTGTTGGTGTCCTCCTGACCACAAGGAGTGATGACTAGACGCCTGCCGTGATAGTGTTTCATTGGTGCCCTGAGGATGGCTCTCACCTGTAACCATGTCATAAAAACCACCCATCTTCAGATAAACAAAGAGTTCTCTTTCAAGAACTCTCAGATTTGTTAACTACCTTTTACTAAAACTAAAAATTTGACATTATAAAAGTAATGTTTTCTTCGTAAAAGGAAATTTGGAAAAGGAGAAAAAACCTCAGAACCCTACCTCGACGCAAAGATAGAATGGCTAAGATTCTAGTGCCTTTCCTCCTACTCTATTTTATATATTTGTTTGCCACATGACTTGTTTTAAAAATGAACCCGTATTGAGTGTACTAAGATGACAGGAATAAATTGGGTGTTTCTATATAAATTAGCTCATTTACTATAGCACGCTGGTGAGGTGGACATTATTATCCTCATTTTTCATCTGAGGAAATGAAGGCTCAGAAAATTTATCAGATCATATAGCTAAAAAGGGCCAGAGTCAAATTCATCTGACTCGGGGCCGACATCAAAAACCTGTGTTCTTTTGACTATGCATTTTAATGCTGTCAGTATTCTATCTAGTTGTACCACGTTGTGACTGAACGTCAGGGGAAGGCTACCTGCTATCTGAGACAGAATTCCTCCTTTCCGGGAGCTCTGTCTTCCAGGCCCAACCCAGCACGCAGACCTAAGGTAGGAAGATGATTGCTTTCCTTCCTGGCACAGGCTTCTACTCGTGGAGCTCTGCTCTAATCTTGGCATACATGATTGATTCCAGGTGTCACATGTGTCCCCAGTTGGGTTGTGGAGAAGGAGCCCCACAACAGTGCTCTTGAAAGGCTTGGCTCTGTCTAAGTTGTGCCCCCGCATCTGTGATTCGGTTGCATACCCCAGGCTTTTCTGCTCCGGCTCCATTACAGATCTCTGCTCAGGATGGGGGTCCTTGTGAGGTCAGGCCTTTTGTGCTTGCTCATGTGCAATCTTTTGGAATTTGCTGCTGCACAGGGCTAGGAAGCAGCAGTGCCTGCCACTAACAGGCTCATGGCGGAATTTTTAACACAGGTGCTTTATTTTAGAAGTTTATATCCTTCATTGTAAATAGCTAATAAAAAGAGAAAGCTACAGGCCATTTATAAATGCACTTCCAGAAACCAAATTTCAAAGGTTTACTAAAAGGCAGGAACCTGGTCAATAGCTGTTTTAGATGCATTTATTTCTGTCGGGAGGCAAACTTTCTCCAAAATAGCTTTGTTGTCAATAGACTCTTTGTTCCTTGATGTACAGCTCACAAATAAATGCATTTATAGTACTTGCTAATGTGTGAGGGTTTTGAAATTAGTGCTAAATTTGCAGTCTATAATATATCATCTAGTCATCTTTGACAAACTCAATTTTAATCTCATTAAATGGTGTCTTCTGTGATTCTGTGTAGAGATCCCTAAGCTAATTCTATCATACTTGTTTTTTACAGGGGAAAGAATAAATCTCCAAGGGACTGCTCACCAAAGTGTGTGTGTGTGTGTGTGTGTGTGTGTGTGTGTGTGTGTGTGTGTATTTCTTTTAGATGAGCAAGCCCCAGAAGATGGCTGGTAATAAATAGCTTTCATAGTTGGTTAAGCATCAGAGTTGGGGAGGCATCTGACCCCAAAATTTTGCGACATCTTTGTGCATTCCAGTTCCAGTTCCATGAACCTTATCGCTGCTTAGCAAAGGTTTAAAATATTTGAGAAATTCTTTCTTCCTTTTCACTCCTTTGGTTACAGTGATTTGGAATTGCAGTCATTGCTACTAACCCTTTATTGAGATTTTTTTTTCCTAAGGTCTGTGGAATCCATGGGTCTCAGAAATGGCAGTTCTCATATAAATTCTAGTAATGCTTCTAACCATATCATTTATCCCATGTCAGAGTCAATTCTAGGTGCTTGAAAAACAATATATCATTTAATCTTTACAATAACGCATGATGTTGATATTTTAGATTGGAAAATCAAAACTCTCATTGGTTCAGTAACTTGATCAAGATTATAAAGCCAAGAACTGACAGAGGAGGGATTGAAAATGAGGTTTGCCTGCCTGTGAGCCTGTACTGTTTTTAGTTTACTGCTTCCTGCTCTGCTACCCCGCCTGTTTATGCAGAGGAGTTAACTGCTTGGCTAAACGACTACCTGACAGAAAACTCCGTGGAGCTGGTCCTTTCTATTGTATTGTATCTGTCTGAGAAGCCTGAGTATTTGCACAAATTCTTTCCCCCTTTTGAGCACCTTCAGCTGTTAGCTGCTGCATAGACATACGATGTTTCAGTGAGTTCTTGGGATCCAATGTGCAGTTGTGTGCAGATGGGAAGACTTTCTTGAACTTGATCTAAATATACATGCTCCAAAGTTGAGATGTGTTGGTAGAAACACATTTCTGGGAGGAGGTTATCCGAATAATGATGGTGAAAGAGTTCCAAATAGGTAGAGACAGGACCCAAACAAATATGATGAAAGTTCTGGACATTTTATTCAAAGTAGAAACTTCCAATGCAGCCAAACCCACTCCTTGCTACCTCTGTCAGCTCAAAATAATAATCCTCTATGTGGAATATTCAGTATTTATGCAAAAGGCTTTACTGGCTTCCTCTCTCATTAAGTTGTGGCCATGGCCCCCTCACAAGAGAAATTGTGGGTTACCATGGGTTTCAAGATGATGATTCTCTAGGCTAGAAGTCCTTTTAAGGGATTCAGTCCCTTACCCAAAGTCATAATGTTTGTCTGGTTCAGCAGGAAATGTATATTTGAATATGCTTTCTTTGCTTTCAGTTGCTTGTGGCTCTGAATTCACTGCTTCCCTGAGGAAGCCTATGTTAAATCCTAACGCCTAATGTGATGGTTCTTGGAGGTGGAGCTTTTGGAAGGTGATTGGTTCATAAGGGTGGAGCCCTCATGAATGTGGTCAGTGGCCTTATTAAAGAAGCCCCAGAGAGTCCTCTTGTTCCTTCTACCATGCGAGAACACAGTGAGAAGACGGCCATCAATGAAGAACTAGAAAGTGGTCTCACCAGACACTGAATCCGCCGGCACCTTGAACTTGGACTTCTCAGCCTCCAGAAATGTAAAATGTAAATTATTGTTTTTAAGTTACCCAGTCTGTAGTATTCTGTTACAGCAGCCTTAACAGACAAAGACATATATACACAAATCAATAAACAAGATTTTCTCACAGATACACACACAATTCTCAGACACTCATATATATATATATACAGCACTCTCATACCTATACACAAAAATGTAGACATACATATAAATACATAAATACATATACTGTTTCCTTAGAAGAAACATTTATTTTGTAACAGCGGCTTCTTTGCCTTTTTGCAGATTTCATCCTTGTTTTTCATCCAAGCTAAAAGCTTTTCAGCAACTACAGCTATTGTCCTGATAGCCGTGTTTTGGTGAGAATTCTCAGAGAGAGATAGGTATTAAAGGAAAAAGGTCTCTAAGGAAGTCATAATCTTTCTCAAATAGCTATTTGTCAAGTGCCAGGTTTCTAGGCTCAAAGGGACTAGTGGAACAAGCCATCGACTGAGAGTTCAGGGCCTGAGTTCAAATTCTGGATTTGTCACTGACCAGCAGGGCAAGGCAGTTGCCTTTTCTCAACCTCAGATTCTTCACCCAAAAAATGAGGGACTGGCTAGATCTCTAAGATTTTAGCTCTGAAATTCCCAGTGACAGTGGAAGTCCAAGCAGAGTAGGATGGGAATAACATATTAATAAGCTCTAAATCCCCACCTGTCTTGAGGACAAATAAGATCAGTCACCACCCCAGAACAAGAGATCCTCTTAATCACTGCTTTGCTCAATGCTTGTTAGATGCATCTGTCAGTCATTGGTGTAATCATATGGTGCCTCACCATGAAGTCTAGGCTCTTGAACAATATAATTAGTCTAATTTTGGTTTTCTGACTATAGAAGTGGATGCTTCCCTGCCTGTCTATTCTCTCAGCCCTCTCTGATTTTGATTGTGAAAGGGATTAATCTGATAATCTGCAGAAGTAGATATCAAGACCTTTTTAACAGCAAGAAGTTTTACCTTCTGGCTGTTTGGCATTTGCAGAGTATTTTTATTAACAAAGCAGGCAATTCACGCCCCTTTTACTTTTGGCTGCCCTTCCTGTGCCACTGAAGGAAAGAAGGCCTTTCTTTTGCCGGGTAAAGGGCAAAAAAATAGGCAGCTTCAACACCTACCTGGAGTTTGATGGAGATTAAGTCCATTCCCACTGTCCCTGGTAACCAGGTAGTTCCCTGCTGACCCTTCTGTCTTCATCTCTGGCCACTCCCAGAGATCCTTGTACTCCCTTTAACAGTGTTTATCAGATTATATTGAAATTGCCTGTTTATGACTGTCTTTCTTACAGGACTTTAAAAACCTTGAGTATCTATCTTGTTTCTTATTGTATATTCAGTGACTTGCCTATAGTAGGTACTCAATAAATATTTATTGAAATAATTAATGACGAGTTAATCTGGATGAAAGCAGGGATGGATGAAGAGCATTTTTTTTTTTTTTTGTAGCCTCAGGCTTGGTTTCAGTGCCCCTTACTGAGATGTCTCTGGCAGCTCCATCTACTCAGCTGGCACCAGGGAGCTCATCTGTCTCCTCTGTGGCAGCCTGGTCTATTTTATAATGCTGAATTGAGGTACCATCTTGAGCCAGGGATTTCTGTAGTGGAGACAAGTTCTAAGAGCTGTCTCATTTCTGGATTAGAGAGAGTTCTTGTCTGTAACCCAAGGAGGAAGTGAGTTTGGATGTCTGTCTACCTGAGGACAAGCCAAGAGGCAGCCCTGGCCACTGGCATGCTACACCGAGAGTTTATATTCCTTCCAGCCAACCCCTGAGCAAAATACACCTAGGTCCCCTATGCTTTGGAAACTTGTGCTCAAGTCACTTGAACACATAAAGAATCCAGGTCAGAGGAGGGAAGTTGAGCTCTAACCAAAGATGGCATGAGTTTTTTTTTTTTTAATTGAAAGACTAAAGCTTACTTTTTATGCACATGGCCAGCATCATGTCTGCTTGTTGCAAACAAACAAACCTAATAAAACACTTGGGGATTTTTGCAATTTAAAGCATTTATTAAAATCCCAGTTACATGCCCAGTTCAATAACAAAGTTTTGAGGGAAATAAAGGACATACACAATTCCTCCTGTCTGGAAGTGAAAGGAATGAGCAAAATTGTTTGAACATCTTCATTATGCTAGGCATTTTAGCGTGAGCTTTATTGTTTTTATGATAACCATGATTTAAAGCTATATTCTTTCATGTCTTCATGGGAGAAGCTATGCAGTGTCTTAGGCTTTTTCAATATACGCACATTGCTCCTCTCATGAAGACATGGAGGAATGTGCCCATGAGCCAATTAGACTTTTCCAGTCAGCACCTGATCAGATGGCAATGTTTCAGATTAAATGGGCAACAGGATTTCTGAAAAAGAGGGATCTATTAGGGGAGGATTTTTTTTTTTTTTTTTTTTTTTTAGAGGAGAGAAAGGAGAGTCCCTGTGCTTTGGAGAATGAATATATTTAATCAGGAAGAAGACCCCTGTGGAATGGCAGGTACCCCCAAAAGCAAAGACATGAAGATAAAGGAGTTAGTTTGAGTGGAAAAATTTCATCTGTGTTGGGACAGGAGTTCAGGATGAGTGAATTCGTTCCAGAAGCGACTCAGGTACTCTAACAAAGAGATTTTAAAAACAGTCGCTTAAGTCAAATACAAGTTTATTTCTCTTTCACAAGGTAGTGTAGATATAGCTGGGAATCTAGAAAGGGTAGTTGCCTCTGCTTCAAGTTGTCTTCCAGGGACAAAGGCCTCTTTTATCTTGGTGTCTCCCCATCCCCTAGGATGTTGTCCCTGTGCACACATGGTCACAGCTGGTTTGCTGCTGCCACCGCTAGCCAAGGAGAAGAGGAGGCATGAAGTTCCATGTGGCACTCTGAGTCACATGGCACTACTCAGAATTCAGATGCATGGTCATGCCTAGCTGTGAGAAAGGGTGATAATATAACCTCTAACTGGGTGAGGTGGTAGGATCTGCTGCTAAGAGAAAGAAGGGGAGATAGTTAGTCATCTCTGCCACAATGAGATGAAAAACTATAAAAGACCTCGAATATGTTATCAGAGAACTTGTAGTCTTTCTAAAGGCATTGAAGAATTATGTTTTGGACCTTTTCAATCGGCGAGCATGTAGCCAGCTTTGTTTGGTGAGTACGATGGGTAGAACCTGCTTATAGAGGCCACACTTCACTGTCTTGAACACCTAACTCTTTTTCTTCTAAATTTTTGCATCTGCTTTAGGACCATGTTGCTGTGAGCCACCTGGAGATTAGGTCTGGGTACACTGTCTTATTTCTTTGGCTTTGTTCTGTTTGAAAATGTGGGCCTGCAGCCAGAACCGGGAGAGGGCAAAGGAGGAATTACTTTCCTATCACAAGGAAATTAAATGCTTCAGCTGGTGACACAGTTTTGTTTTGTTTTTTAACCAAGTTTTAGGAAAATTGAACTTACCCTGTTTACCTTTATGGTATGCTTTTTGAATGGCGGGAAGAAACCTATTTTTGCATTTAATGAAAGGGATCTTGGCAGTAAAAGGTTTAAAACTAACTTTGGGTTTAGTTTAAAAAGTAATCTCCTTGCCACTAACTTGTCTTCTATCCTTAAAAAGAGGAGGATTTTTATAGTGCTCATAAAAAATGCAGTTTCTCTCCAGTTGTTTGACAGTCTCATTAGCACATTAATTTGTCAAAGCTTTGTTAGGTGACCACAGAGGTACTTGCCCAGGACCTAGTCTGGATTTTTTTACCAATTTGTGTGTGTGCGTGTGTGTGTGTGTGTGTGTGCACTCACACGTGCTCGCATGCAGCCCTATCTGTGTGCATATTTGAAATGAGTGTGCTAAGGACATGGCAGCATAATAATAGGCTTAAAATACCCAGTTTTCCTCTGACATCAAGTTATATCCAGAAAGAGGACTTAAAGTGTGAAAAATAAATAAATTGAGCAGTTATTGGAACGTTATACCAAGCGCTACGGCTTTCTTTCTTTTTTCTTGCTTCTTTATGTTGCAGTATCCATAAACATTTTTCAGACAATTGGGTAAGTTATTCTTTGGCTCATTCTCGTGTTGAGATAAGAACTTTTGGGGAGAAAAATTGTTATCTAATAGCAGTATCAAGCTTTTGTTTAGAAGAAATAAAGACTGTCTTTCCTAATGAGGCAGAGCTGGGATCATTGCCACACAGTGAAAGGCACCACACACATGCTTGAGACAAAGCCTGTGAATATGAGGACTGTGGTGTCATCGAGACCTTCACTTTGAGAGACAGTTTAGAGTCGTGGTTAGGAGAGTGGACTCTAGAGTCAGACTGCCCATGTTTGGAGTCCGTGCAGCTGCTTCCTAGCTGGCTGACCTTGAGTAGGCCACTAGCCTTTCTGGGCCTGAGTACCTCATCTGTGGAATGACGTAATGCCACATTGCAGTTGCTCTCAAGACTAATTGATTGATACCAATAATGTGCTCAAAGCATTGTCTACCTCATGGAGGTGCTGAGTAAATGAACCAGGATTTTAAAACTCTAGAGTCTATGTTTTTCCCAGTTTACCACAATTACAGCCGGCTCCTGGACACAGGATGAGCAGGTTGGGAAGTATGCTGCTTTCCGTTATGGAAAGAGGAAGGTCACTCAGAAGTCAAGGAAAGAGGAGGAGAAAGGAACAATCAGAACGTCAAATGTCACGTAACCAAGAAACCGTAACTTCTTTCCAAAGTATTAATTAGGAAAACAGATGTTAACCAGTTGTAGTCAGGGAACATATCTTACTTGTTTTAACATCCATCATGCCCAGCCCTTAGTAGGAGTTCAATAAATGTTGGAAAGTGTTGGCTTGTTCCTTGTTCAGTCATTAAAATGTATTTATTAAATACCTATTCTGGGACAGGCACTTCCCTAATAGTTTGCGATCAGCAAAGAAGAAAATAGACAGGCACAGATCCCCCTGTCCTGGTGGAGCCTTCATTCCATCTGGACAGTGAGCTGGCTGCTAATGCTCACCACTTCCTTCAATAAGAGCAACACTCTTTCCTCCTTCCCTCCCCCCAATTTTGTTATGCAGTCTGCTCTGTAGTTCCTGATATCTTTATTTCTTGAAAATTTGACATTGATGATTTCTCCAACATCGGTTTTGGGATTTCCTTGGCAAATTTTGTAATTTAGAGGAAAGAACTCCTTTGCTGCTGTCAGAAATCCTCCTGGGTTTGAATCTTAGTTCTATTATGAGTCGAGTAGCCTTGGGCATCTTCTGAGTTTCCAGTTCCTTTATTGCAAAATGAGAAGAATGCTTATCTTGCAGTAGCTTGTCTAGAACTTGTAAGGTCCTAAGAATCAGCTGGGTATTTATTAAAATCCAAATCCTGAACCTCGACCCAGACGGCTAAGAATAACCCTCTTTTTTATTCTCAGCATCTCTCCGTGGAGAATCTTGCTCCAGTACTGCACTATTATTACCATTTCACGTTTCCCCTTTACATTCCTTCTTCCGCATTTTGCACATCTGATTTTGGAACCTGAGCTTTCCAAGCGTTTTCAGGTAGTAGGAGCAGCAATGCTTTTCGAGAAAGCCCAGCGGGAATCGCCAGACAAACCAAAAAACACAAACAAAAACCCTCACTTGCTTTCACCCAACTTAATTCGTCAAACCATGCTGCTTCCTTTTAAGCCTCAGCCCTGGAAAATATCCTATTGCCCTACTACTCAAAGAGGTGGGTATGTACCAGCAGCATGGGCATTGTGGGGGAGCTTGTTAGAAATGTGGAATCACAGCCCACCCCCCCAGACCTGAATCAGAATCTGCAGCTTAACAATTTTCTCACATTACTGTTTGAGAAACACTGGTCAGTTGAATACCTCTGGGTCAAAATGCTATTGAAGTGTGTTGTTCTTTTTAAATTGTAATAATCAATGACTTGAAACTCACTTTTGATTCAAGACTCCATGGCTGTTTAAATAGCTATATTTACATTAATGGTGTTGTGATGACATCACAGAATCGATGGCATTTATGAGCTAGAGAGTTAATTCTATATGTGTTGAAAAATTAGATAAATGTGAATTTTACATGACAGTTTAATAGAGGCTTTAAAATTTTTCACATGTGTAAATCATCTGCTTCCGCAATGGCTTTTCCTGAATAGTAGGATCGAAAAAATTTGTTAGTCTTTTTTTTTTTTTTTTTTAATTCAATGTGGACTTACAAGTGATTAATTTACAAATTTGCTCACTGATTAGGAGGTGACGTTGATAATCTGTACTGGTTCTCTAAGACAACTTGGCAAATAAACATAAATAGCTTCCTAGGTCTTTGCTTTTAAAAAGCCTATTGCCATCTAAAAGGTATAAAGGCAATTTAATAAATCCAGCCAACCTGCTAAGCAGCCAAAGAAAAGAGGCTTGAATTATATATGTCTGTGTGAGTGGACAAGACATGCTTTTCAGGATTAATGATTTAAGATGTTCTTTACGTTCTTAGCCTGATTAAACAAGGTTTAATTCTAAACAACACTTTCTCCTTTTTTTGCTTCTTCGAAATTCACCATCCTTCTCTATCTCTCCAGGATTGATTGCAGGGGTGATCTAGGAAGCTGCCTGTCTAAAGCTGTAACTTCTCTCTTTTTATAAAAGGAAGATTATCCCTTTCTTAATTCTTTGTTTTCATTGCTGTCAGATGGTAGGCTTTCGGAGGTGAGTTAGCATTCATTGCGCCTTCCCAGAAGGTGGCTCAACTTTTGATTGAGATGTTCTTGAGGATTCTGCGTTAGCGGCATCTTGGCATCCTCCTGTCCTCTCTGACTTTGATGGCTCCTCCCTTTCTGCTGCTCCCTGCACTTCTGTCCACTCGCAATCAGATGGTTGCCAGTGCCTGTCATTCACCTGTTTCCTATGCAAATCCGTCCTCTCCTTCCAATATCTAGGCTTTATTACTTTCCCTCTTGATCAGCATTTCGTAAAGTTTGTCTTGCCATGTTTTAATAGGTATGCCACCTCCTCTTGACCCCTAAAACGTTGCTCAGGAAGAAGTACAAAATGCTGATTTAGACAGAATTAAATACAATTCTGTTTGTTGGTTAATCACAGGACAGCTCAGAACATTTAATATGCCGCCAGGTGTGTGTGTGTGTGTGTGGGGGGGGGGTTGTTGTGTACTTCATTCCCACATTTCCACCTCCCATCCCCCAGTGGAACCCTCTTGAGAAGTATCTAGCAAGACCAGTGATGAGTGAAATGCACTCTGACCTCTACCTGCTCTCTCTCCTGTGTGCCTCTCTCTATCCCATGCTGTGTCTCATGGTCCCATGTAATGCTGCAAATTTCATGTCCTCAAAGTCATCCCAAATTTACCACTACCACCAATTGCTAACTTCTACTGATCACCGACTTTTACTGCCAAGCCTTTTATAAGCATTTTCTGAGAAAAGTTGCCTATAAACTCAAGTTCAGATGCCTTAACCTGATATTCAAGATCACCTTTGTTCTTGGGCCAACCGACTTGCAACCCTTTCTTAGCATTCAATTTCCTCCTCTGTGCTTGGTTTTTCTTTATATTCCATATTCTTCTTAATATATCATACCATTTACTTATTGATTTGTTTATTGCCTGTCTTCGCTCAACCACCAGGCAAGCTCCATGGGACTGGCATGTTTGTTTTGTTCATGCTGTACCCCAAGCACCTGCAACAGTGTCTAGCAAGAAAGTAGTAGGTACTCACTGTTTCAAATATTGTTGAATGAATGAATGAGCAGTCTCAGCTTCATCTCCTGCTTGTGCTCACTGTGATTCTCTCTCTGCTCCTTCCTTGGGTTTGTTCACTCTTTTTTAGCCCTTTGATCTGTCACCATTTCTCTGCATGCTTCCGAGTCTGACTCTCTAAGTACCATTTCCTTGAAAGTCTTTTCTAATCACAACCCTTCCCTGATTGTCAGCGTCCTTCTCTTTGGAATGTGGTTGTTTATACTTGTCTTATCAGTAAGTGCTTTCTGCCTGGTAGTGAAGCTGCTTTTAAGTTGAAAAAGGATCATGGGGAATGTTCACGTTTGCCTCTCACATCATTGTGGAATGTGCTCAGTAAATTTTTAAATAAAGGAAAGAAACCCATCATTGTCCTTCCAGGAAAGTAAGCTCATCTGCGTTCTCATCTGAGCTTTTGATGTCCTCTTGATGGGAATTTTTATTTCCCCAGAGTTCATTTGTTTGTTTGTTTGTTTCTTTTTTTCCAAAAGGCATTTCTTTGGTATGGAACAAAGCTCGGTTTGCAGAAAATTTCAACTGTGCATCACGGTGGGAGAGAATGAGCTAAGAATTCAGAGATGAGAGGGCTGTGAGGGGCTCGAGGAGTTTACTGTCTTTTTGGGTTTCATTTTCACGTCTCATTCTTTTTTCCCCTTTTGGGCAAACGAGTTTCCCAATTTAGGGCTTGTCTATTTAAAATCCCTCCTTCCCCCAATATCTTTATTTCTTTCTCTTTGTTATTTGCTTGCTCTTCCTTCCCTCAGAGAGAATTCGGACACTCCTAAAATATAGAAACAAATGCTGAAAACAGCAATGCTCTTTTTTCGCAAAGTACATCTTCTTGGGCAATACCAGGCCCCATGTGTGTTTTGGGGCTGTCAACGCTGGCTCTCCGCTGCGCCACGGGAAAGTGTGTCATTCTTTCTCTTCCGTGGCATGTCTCCTGTCCCCAGGAGGCTCAGTGGCAGCCAAGCCATAACTTGTCCTCACTCTCAAAACCCTCTGTAATCCCTCAGGCCCTTTATAATTAATACCGCTTTTCTGTTTATTCATACATCACCGCCTTAAAATTGTTCTGTTCCAAGGTGGGGATTAACCAAATGAATAAAAATGTGTGTTTATTTGGGGGGTAGAATAGCAAAGGCTTGGAACCAGGCAGACTGTCATCCCCAGATTCTCCCATTTACTAGTTGTGTGACCAAAGTCAGTTTCCTTTTCTAAGCCTCAGTTTCTTCATCTATGAAATGGGGATAACAATGCCTGACTCATAGTGTTGTGGCAAGAATCAGATCAGAAAGTTCACGTAAAACTTGTAGTGCAGTGTGTGACACCTGGTGATCACTTTCTAAAGGGACAATATCGCAATGACCCGTTCTCTTGGGTTCCTGCTTACTTTCTTCTTGAAAGGTGTCAAGCAAAGCCAATAACGAAGCAAGTTAACTCTTTTTCTGGTGATGTGAAATTCAGAGCGGGGAGGTTTTGTCATTTCTCTGTTCTCTCCTAACTGCTTTTTTCCTTTTGATTGTTCATGTCTCCTGTCCTGGAAAAGCCTTTGAAGTTTTAGCATATTCTCCCTTCATTACATCTTTCCCTAAGAGATCTAAGGTTTTCTTTGGATAGTGCTAATTTCTTGCAAACTGCCGTGTAAAGAAAGCAGTGCTGCTTGAATGGGCTCCAGCAGATTCCCTGTGACCGTGGCTTGTGCAAAGTCGAGGGACTGTGAAACACTGCCCAATGCGTCGGATTGGTGTGCACCTGCCGGCTGGCTTCCACCTGTTTTATCTGGATGGTGACAATTGCAGCACCTCAGATGGGGTATCGAGAGTTCTCCAGTTGTCTAACAGTTGCCTGTATGTGCAGCAGGCTGGGAGGTGCCTATTCCAGCAGATCTCGACTGTAGGTGAGCCAGTTTCCGACAAGCCAGGGTCTCAGTGGAGCTGGGCCTTTTTGCACTGTATACACCAGGCTATCACCGTGACATTTCAACCACTTGGACTCTGAAAAGGAGTGGTTGGGCCTCGAATCTTCAGCCACAACTCCCACTCAGCCTGCTTCGGGCCTACATTCCTGCCGTTTGCACCCTTTTCTAAGCTGTAACATAGAGAAAGTTGGGCGCCGAGGCAGTGGAGAGTGGCCCTAAGTTCTGATGCAAAAGGCGGAGATGCGTTTAGATCAATGCCCTCTGCCTTTGTTGGTGATTCCGTGGTGGAGACTACCAGGAATCAGAAGGAGCCATCAGAACCACCTTGAGATATTAAAGGGGAGATATGAAAGTCAAGCTCTCAAAAGTTTACACTTGGGACCACCCCTGGAGAAAATGTCCTTTTTCCTACATCACGAGGAAGGATTAACCACATAAGGGCAGGCCATTTAACTTAGTTCCTGATAGAAAGGCATATAACCCCTGTCCTAGTTTGGGTTCCTCAGGACCAGGATTCCAGGACACCTAATTTCTGTGGCAGATGCTTCCAGAAGCACTGGGGAGGGAGGAAGGAATGAGACGAGGAGGAAGGAAGTCAGCAAAGGGTGTGTTTTCAAGCTAATGATTCCTGTAACTCAATCCCCCTGGGAAAGTCTGGGTTATAGTGTAGCACAGGTACCTTCGAGTTATCTTCCTTGAGAGGTGAAGGATCTGCTGGCCATAAAGCTTCAGGCAGAGTGATGCAGGAGCTGGCAGCTGGAGGTCAGGCCTGTGGGCGCTGAAATAATCAATGTCAAAGGAATGCGGTGGACCCAGGCAGCTCTGCTACATCGAATATCCCATACCTACCTTCCAAAGGATCCTGGACATTTTCTTTATAGAGAATGAACCCAAAGCTTAGACGGCACCTGAGCCCCAAGGTTGCTAAGATTCAAGGTTTTCTGACTCTGGCCCTGGTGCTCTCTCCACTTGGCTACTCAAGACAGAAATTTAAATTTGTAGTGATTTATGAGCCATACTGCACCTGACTAATGGAACAATATTTCCCTTCCCACTGTGGATTCGTTATTCTTTCCCTGAGTGAAAAATTGTCAAAGGGATTATTAAATCCTCTTTGGGAGCCAGAGAGGAGCAAAAATGGCTGAGTATGTAAATAAAGTCTCCCAGGAAGATTATATTTTTGAAGGTATTTATTATTCATGTCTTTTTGTCATTGTCATGTCTTAAGTGTTTACTTGGGCTTCTAGCTTTTTGTTTTTCCAAGGTCATGGCTGATTCTTACTAGAAAAGCCTGACAGCCATCCCCTTAACAATAGCTCATTACTGTCCAGATTATTTAAGACATGGAGGAAATATTTATCACAGAAAAGCAGCTTCTAAGCATGTTCCCCTAGGTGGGATGAGACGTGTGACTTGTGCACATCTTATGTTTGTAGAGGTCCTCTGGATGAAAGGTCGGGATTATTTATAAAGCACTGTGGTAGGCGAGGATGGGCTCTTTTTTTGGATTCTGAAATGCCCACAAGCCTTTGATAATGTTGCAAGTGAAGCATCTATGTGATTCTCAAGGCTGAGCCCGAGGTTTCGACCAGCCTGTGCCAAGGAGGACACATGCTCAGGATGTTGACCATGGCCTCTAGCAGAAACAGAAGATGACAGTGGACTGAAAACATCTAAATTGGAAATAAAATGCCCGTGTATGACTCAACTCGTGAAACTAGCTAGAAACATGACGAATTATTCTGAGCTTTGGGCAGAAGTTTCTAATCCTGCCCAAAGACCACGTCCACTAGAAATGTGGAGAGGTTCTGTCGACACTTTTCCCAATTCTTGGGTGCATTTTGGCTATTGAATTATCTTTTCATTTCCTTATTTATCTGAAGCTAAAAGTGTAAGGTCCTATTCTGTGGTCATTTATAAACTTTTGAGAAAGGGATCTTCATACAGGAAAAGCTTGTCTAAATCTTTTTAGGATTTCCAGAAGGGAATTGCTGGGTCTTAAGACAGGCACATCTTTCAAGATGTTGTATGCATCTGGTCTCCAGAAATGGGGACACCATTTTTATACTTCCTTTCCTAATGATTTCTGGTGTCTGTTCCCTTAGATCTTCTTTAGTAATTGCTGTATTATTCTTTTTCATTTTGCCAATCTGATAGGTGGAAAATGATATAAAATCATTGCCTTAATTTACATTCCTTTGAATACTATTGTGGATATTTTCTCCTGTGGCTATTTTCTATGCATGCCATATGACGTTGCCTGTACTTGAAGGACACTGATAATGCTCTCTTCCCCTGCCCTCCCATTTCTGCTGCCAGAATAACCTCCATAAGCCAGGTATGCCACAGCTTCTTCTCCAGGGCCTTTGGCGTACCTTTGGGCTGGCTCATCAGCCCCTGGGGAGATGGACCACCCCCTGGAGCTGCTCCCAGCTCAGGACCTCACCTGCGCGTGCATGTAAATTAGATGGAATGGCAGCATCCAGCTAACAAACCCACTTAGGGGAGATTTCACTTAGGCATATTCCTCCTTCACTTCAATAAAACAAGGAATAAGTCCAAGGAAGGGGGTCCACTTCTTCTTCCTCAAGTTAGACTTTTCTATGTTTTGTTGTTGCTATAGCTTGTCCTGTGTTACTAACTTTTAAACAAAAACTGTATTTTGTTTAAAACAGTAAACGTGGCTTCTTTGAGTGACTTATTTTGCCTTTTAATTAGAAGCCATATTTTATATCAGGTTAATGACTCTGAGTTCCTTCATTTCTCATTTTCCTCTGTCTGAGGGTGCACTAGGCTGCTAGGTTTGAGAGAAAGTTCTGGTAAAATAAGGATATCTTCTCCTTTATGGTGTTTGTCCAAAGGTTAGCCTCTTGGAAATGAACTAGTTTTTCTATTTGTTCTTTAAGATTTTTCCTACTGGCTTAATGAGTTGGCTTGGTCTTTGTCGATGATGTGGAGAAGTCAGCTCTTTGGTTTGCAGTCAGGGCTGCAATTTTCAATGTTGAGAATGAGCTATAAACCTAGGCAGATGCCGATCAGGAGAGAAGAGAAGCCAGACCTGGCCCAGTCCACCTGAAAATGTGTCTATTTATTTCCCTCGGGAATTTACTTGTGCTATGTGGGTGGACAATTCTCTTGGAACAGCATCAAGATTACAAAAAGGATAAAACAGCAGGAACCTACTTCATGAACTAAACCTGCGGTGACCCCTCAGAGAGTGTGGGGCACAGGTTTACACCCTGCATGCAGATCCCTGTCTCCACCACTAGAGGGCACTCTCGTCACTGTTAAAGCAATAGTACCCGGGAAAATCGCTTGTTTCTCAGTTGAAGTCTCCAGAAACTTGCTGCGTTTAAGATGCTACTTTGTGTCTCAGTTTCCATTGTCAAGGTCTGTTATGAACCAACACTCTCCAGCCCAGCCAGGCGTGGGGAAGATTAGTGTCTGGAAACTCCTGTTGTAAATTAAGCACAGTCCCTGCTTATTTGTGTTTCATTAATGAAGTGCGGTTGTAACCCTGGGGCTGTTTTACACTTAGAGGAGCAGCATTCACCGTTGAAGTGCTGTATGCCCAGCCTCCTCTTCTCCTTTGCCCACTTGGTTTAAAGGTGGCTGCAGCACAGTCATGTTGAAGTTGGGCACCAGATGAGAATTCAATCCATGTTAATCCTAGTCATTTTGGGGGAGAGCTGAGGAGTGTCTGTGGTTGGTGTGGGTCAGCCTGACAGGATATTTCCCATTAAGAGAGGATTTAAAATTTCAAACAAGGGAAACACAAGCCAGTTAGTATATCAGGGAATGCTACCGTTTAAGAAGACTACCATTCTGATTTCTGGGGTTTCTAGGTCATCTGGCAGCCACTGTGTGAGGTCACTCCCTTGACTGTTGGTCAGGAGTTTGATTATAAAGCATCTCTTTATTGAAATCTTTACATTCCCATATATATTTTTAATTTTTTGGTTAGCTCTCCCAGTTCCTTTGCCTTGGAGAATGTGTCAGGTGACCTGTCCTTTATTTGTTAGTGAGGAAGTGCCTTCTCCCTAGAAAGTCAGCAGTGTTGATTCATAGAACAACTGGTACCACTATTTTTGTTGAGGTTACAAGGTTTCCAGTGATTGTTGCTTGACACAGTGACCGCTTATTTTCTGAGCCCGTGAAACTATATTTGCACAGGAAGAATATAAAGAACTCATGTAGCAAATCTTTTTTTCCCCTGGTCTGCGAATACTGCTATCAGCATCACAATAATTATTATATAATTATTAACTAGCTAATTATATTACTGTATGCCAGGCATGGTTATTTTTGTTGTTGTTTTTGTTATAACTTTTTGTTTTAGAACAGTTTTAGATTTACAAGAAAAACTGAGAAGATAATACAAAGAGTTCTCATATACCCTACATTCAGTTTCTTCTATTATTAACATCTTACATTAGTATGGCACATTTGTTACAATTAGCGAACCGATATTGATACACTATTGTTAACTAAAGTTCATATTTTATTCAGAATTCCTGAGTTTTGATTTAATGTCACTTCTTTCTATTCTAGGATCCCGTTAGCTGTCATGTCTCCTTAAGATCTTCTTGGTTGTAACAGTTTCTCAGATTTTCCTTGTTTTTGATGACCTTGATGGTTTTGAGGAGCACTGGCCAGGTATTTTGTAGAATGTCCCTCTCTTGGAATTTGTCCGAGGTTTTCAAGTGATTAGAATGGGATTGTGGGTTTTTGAGAGGAAGACCACAGAGATAAAGGGCCATTCTCATCACATCATATCCAGGATCCATACTGTCAACATGACTTATTAGGATTGAAGTTGACCTTTATCATCTGGCTGAGGTAGCATTTGGCAGGTTTCTCCTCTATAGCGTTACTATCCCCCTGTTTCCACACTTTGCTCTTGGAAGAAAGTTGCTGTGTGCAGCCAATACTTAAGGAGTGGGGAGTTGTAGTCCACCTCTTCTAGGGCAGAAGAACTACACAAATTCTTTGGGATTCTTTAGCACAGGGAATTTGTTTCTTTCCCTTTGTGTATTTATTTAATCATTTATTCGTTTATATCAGTATAGACTCATAGATATTTATTTCATGCTTCAGGTTATAATAAAGTGCTACTTTATTTTTTGCTCAGATTGTTTCAGCTTTGGCCACTGGGAGATCTTTCAGCAGGCTCTTGGGTCTCTTTACATGTCCCGTCATTGTGATTTTGTTGTTGTTGAGCACTTCCTTATTTTATGACACCGTGAGATACTCTGTGCTCATTTTACATGCCTCTTGCCCTAGTCCTAGAATCGGTCATTTCTTCAAGGAGCCCTGGCTCCTTTTATTGAAGGATAATATTGTAAATTAAGATCTGGGCTCTAGGTGTTTATTGTTTATAGACTCTCTCAGCTGATCAAGCAGGGAAATATATGTGTGTATACTAATCTGTAACTACATCTACAGTTGACCCTTGAACAACACAGGTTTGAATTGTGCAGGTCCACTTACATGTGAATTTTTTTTTTCCATAAATGCCTGTACTGTTTTGATCCTTGGTTGGGAGTCTGCAAATGCAGACGGCTGCCTATATGCATTGATCTATGCTATTTTAAATAGGGGCTTTGAGCATCCATGAATTTTGGTATCTGCGGGGGGTCCTGAAACCAATTCCTTGTGGATACTGAGGAAAAAGTAAATTTTGTGAGAGTTAAAAGTTACACATGGAGTTTCAACTGCTCGAGGGGGAGTGTAGCATCTCGAATCTCTGTGTTGTTCAAGGGTCAAAGTTGTATGTAACAACCTGTGTTTGTGTTAAGTTAAACCTGAATTTATACTAAGAGCACCAACTCTAATCCATGCCCACATGGATAGTTGTAGCCTCCTCCCCTTGTTTATTTATTGATTACCTCCTTTCTAACAGTGATAAAGTTGGTTCCTACCGTCTGCCATGCATTTACTTAATTGTTCAATTCCAGTACCCATGTATAGCAGTATCAGAATTGTTAAACCATACCCCATGGAAAATAGCTTTATCAGTGAGAGTACCGTGCTTATGTTCAGTTCATTTTGCCTTTAGTTTTACAAACTCTACTCACTTTCAAAGTTACTTAGGCAGCACCTTTTTTCTCCAGCCTCCTTAGTGAGGTTGTTTCATACATTCGTAATACAGTTAGATTGTTTGGTCACATTCTGCATTTCATCCTGGGATTCTCCTGACCTTTTAAAAGATTTTTTTTTTTTAAGTTTATGTATGCCAAGTTTCATTCTTTGTGCAATAAATTTCAATGTGTTGACAAACGCATGGTATTATTATCCACCATTACAGTGTCATACAGAGTAGCTAAAATTTCTGTGCTTCGCCTATTCACTTACTTAACCCTCCCCTAATCCCCTAATCTCTTTTTAACTGTTTCTTCTCCAGAACGTCATATAATTGGAATAATACAGTATGTTGTCTTTTCAGACTGGCTTCTTTGACTTAGCAATGTGCACTAAGATTTATTCATGTATTTTCATGGCTCGATCGTTTTCTTTTATAACTGAATAATATTCCATTGTATGGATATACCCCAGTGTGTTTATTCATTCACTTATTTAAGGACATCTTGTCTGCAATTAATAATAAAGCTGCTATAATATTTGCATGTAGCATTTTTTGTGGACATAGTTCTCATATAAGTTGAGTAAATACCTAGGAGTGTGATTGCTAAATTGTATGCTAAGACTAGATTTAGCTTTGTAAGAAGTTGCCGAACTGTCTTTCAAATTGGCTATACCCAAAGTTTTATTTCCCTCTATCACTGTGATAGGACATTTAACTTTGGGTGGTGAATACACAATGCAATATACATATGAACATGTTATTGAATCGTACACTTAAAACCTATATAATTTTGTTAACCATGTCACCCCAATAATTTAATAAAATTAAAAAAAAAAAAGATCTTAAATTGGTTGTACCATTTTGCATTCCTACCAGCAAGGAACGAGAATGCCTGCTCTATTTCTTAGCAATTGGTATTGTCAGCTTTTCTTGGATTTTAGCTATTCTAATAGGTATGTAGTGGTATCCCATTGTTCTTTCACTTATAATTACCTAAAGAGAAACAGTATTAAACATTTTTTTATATACTTATTTGTCATCTATATGTCTTTTTGGATGATATTTCTGCTTAGATTTTGGCAAAATTGTACAGCCGATTTGGAAGATAGCTGTTTAAGAACGTCTTGGTTGCTTCTGAGTTTTATTGACGACCATTTTCATGCAGGTTAAGGCTTTTGTCCATTTTTAATTGAACTTTCTTATTGTTAGGTTTTATGAGTTATTTGGATACAGGTCCTTTGTCAGATATGTGTTTGTGAATGTCTGCAAATGTCTGTGGCTTATCTCATCATTCTTTTAGCATTGTCTTTTGCAGAGCAGAAGTGTTTAATTTTAATAAGGTCCAACTTAAATCATGCTTTTGATGTTGTCTCTAAAAACTCATCTCCAAACCCAAGGTCATCTAGATTTTCTCCTTTGTTCTCTTCTAAAAGTTTTACAGTTTTGTATTTTACATTTAGGTCTATGATCCATTTTAAGTTAATTTTTGTGAGAGATGTAGGATCTGTGTTTAGCTGCTGCTGCTTTTTTTTTTTTTTTGTATGTGGACATCCAATTGTTCTAATACCAGTTATTGCAAACAATATCCTTTCTCCCTTGAATTATCTTTACTCGTTTGTCAAAGGTCTTAACTCTGTTTGTGTAGATTAGTTTATGTTCTCTGTTTTGTTCCATTGATATGTGTCCGTTTTTTCACTGATATCATGCTGTTTTGATTACTAAGTCTTGATTGTAAATTTTGAAATCAGTGTGATTTCAGGCCATTTTTGTTGTTCTTACTACTCATTGTTCTAGCCTGACCTTTTGTCCAGGCATACTTTTAAGTCTCTCTATATATTAACTCACTTAATCCTTGCAGTTATCCATAGAGTCCCAAAGAAGTTAAGGAACTTGTTCAAAGTCACAGAGCTAGTTAGTGGAGGAGGCAGGATATAGATTTCAGCAGTGTGGCCGCGGAGGCTGGTTCTCTGAAGGTACCCATTTTAAGATTCTTTGTTTATTTTTAACAACTTAGTGCAAATATTTCCCGGACCCATTTTGTTAGGAAATGGGAAGTGAGTGGGGAGTTTCAGAATTTTTGCTGTAATATCAGAGACATGAGTTGACTGACACCTGGCTTTACCATTTATAAGCCAGAGACCTTGGGCAAACAGGAGTTCTAAAGTCAGAGCCTTCACCTGTAAAATGGGAAATAGTAGACCCCTTTAATGGTATCTTGCTGGCTTACTAAACAATTCCCCTTTTCAGCAGTGATGGGGGGACTGTGTAGTGTGGCTCCGCTCCGCAGCTACAGCAACTGATTGAGTCAGGCCAATTAACTTCTCTAGCCTAGGAATTTGAAACCCAGAGAGAAACCCTTTGTGTTGAGGCAAATTCATGCCTACAATCTGGTGAGTAGGTTCATCAATACCTGCTGCTGAAGTTTGTAACAATGCTCCAGAAAGTAGCCAGTGCATGAACCATTTATTGCCATTTGGGCCAAGATACGGGGCTTGCACCAAAAGGTAAATCATTGTTTCTTCCTTCATTGAAAATATCTTGGCACTCAAACATGCACGCACACACAATCAACATAAAGTCAGCTGAAGCTAACAGTATGCTTATTGAAAAAGCTGACATATACACACACACACACACATTTGTACATATATGTATATACATACATACATACATTTATATGGAGAGAAAGAGAGAGGGAGAGAGAGAGAGAGAGAGAGAGAGAGAGCGAGAGAGAGAGAGAGAGGGAGAGAGAGAGAGAAAGAACAAAGAACGAGCTCTTATTTCCTTCTGCCAGATACCAATTTGTGGACCTTCACCCATCCACAACCACAGTTAGAATAGCATTGCTACATAATCAATTTGTTTTTTTTTGTTGTTATATATAGGCAATATATTATAAATAATTTTTTTCTCTATGGCCAAGCCTTGCATGCTGAAAACATGGTTTTGTCGACCAATAAAGATCTGAGGCTGTAAGATGAATTAAAAGTTTACTTGGGGGTCTTAAAGGATTTGAATTTGGGAGACACAGATTCAGGGAAAGGCCTGAAATGTGCTCAGGGAAAGACTAAGAAAGCCGGAGGTCATAGAGTGAGCAACCACAAGCTGGAACAAAGGAAACTTTTCTTATTGGCTATTTACATGGTGTGATATCTAATTCAAATAGGATTGGTCAATTCTGGGTGATGAAACTGAGGTAGGCGTTGTCATGGAAACAAGGTGGCGCGGTGGGACAAGTTCCAGGATGTACTAGGGAAAGTGGGGAAGTCCAAAAGTTCGAACCTCATCTGGGTGTGAAAATGCCTAAGTCTGACTTCTTAATGACCTCCTGACTCCATTTTTCGGTCCCTCAATATTACTGACTCTGTTTTAGGTATTTCGGTTCACGGTTTCAATGTTTTTAGAGCTTTCTTTTGCTCTACCAGCAAGCCACTTATGTCAAGGACTCTTCTTTTACTTTTTATAGTTTTTTGGAAACTTACGTGACCACTTAACCTTGAGTAATAATTGGTAACTCTTTCCATAGAGATGGGCTGGTGACCTACTCTCCAGTATTGTTAAGAGTTAGTTGCCTTTCAGACCTCAGGTTCTCTCCTGTTTCCAGTGCTTGAGTCACGATTCCTTCTCCAAAGTTCTCAGAAGTTAAAGAGGATTGGAGAGGTAATGGAAGTAATGATTTCTCTATCACTTGAGTGGAAAGAGTAAACCGAATCAACACTTAGCAGTGATGTTATTAGAAAGATTGAAACATAGTTAAAAGGCTTTAACTAATGGACCTTAAAGATTCTTTGCAGCCCTGAAATTTTTTGGTTTGACGGAGGTCACAGAGCTAGTAGGAGCAGAAAGGGGCCAACGTATAGGTCTCTTGACCCTTTGTCTCACTGCTTCCGTGCTTACTTTCCAGTCTCTACCCCTCAGACCTTCGCCAGGAGCTGCAGAGCAAATGACAGGTTCCCTAGAGGATGAAACAGATGCTGTGGTTTCCATTTAATGATGGGACCTTTGGAGGTTTTTCTCTCTGTTAATGACCGCAGCAGAAAGACGCTTTACATACTGTATTGAGATCTAAATTTGTATAGCAGATGGGCTGACATTGATGTTCTAAAGTGCATGTTGGGAAGATAATTCCCCATCTCCTGAGGAAAGGGGTGTCAAGTTCAATTTTACTGAGGAGCTGATCTTTAATTTGGCTCTTCCAACTCTGGCTTGCCCTAGCAATGAGCCACATAATTTGCCTTGAAGGGCCACCTCTTGATTTGGACACAGTCTGTGCAGATGCCAGTTTAACATAGTGCCTAATGCAGAGTTGGTGCATTTCTATTGGTTTGTATTTCCTAAATGCTATTTAATGATAGCTGTGTCCATTAGTGGTCCAGTTTAATATTATTAGGCTTTCATCAAAAACACTTAACTGAAGATCATACTTAGTCAGGAAAGGTTGTGCCAATTGGCCAAAGACAGTCAATACTTAGCTTGGGAAACAGGGCCAGAGTAAAAAAACCTTTTAAAAGTGTGCTCCCAAATCCTCTAAAATTCCTTGTGGGTACCTTGTTATCCAAACTCACACCTCATCATGCCGGCTTTGCTGCTCACCAGCTGTGTGGGTGGGCATGTTACTTACCCTTTCTCGGCCCATTTCTCTGTTATCTCCAGTAGAAATAGATGATACATCCAAACCCACTGGCTGATTCTGGCTAAGATAACCCATGTCAGAGACACTCGGCTGCCTGCCTGGCATATTGTAGGTCCTTAATAAGTATTTAATTTGAATCTATTGCACATCATGGTCTATTGTAGCCAGGTAAATCTGTGCCATGAAATATCATTTTATTTCTGCCTCCACGCTTTTCCTTATGAGCAGGTGGATGGTATGGCCTAACGGTTGACAACATGCCTTTGGTGTCAGGCACATCTGGCCGGCATTTGACTTTTCTGTTGTGCGACATTGATAAATTAATTGATCTCTTCGAGCCTCAGTTTCTTCACTTGGTAAAATGGATGAAATAATGGATGATACCTATGTTACAATGCAGTAAGGATTAAGTGAGGTAAGGCTTGTGAATGCTGTCAAAATAACTGTGAGTTAACTTATTGAGCTTCTATTATGGGGAGTCCTGGAGGTAGAATAGTAAGCAAACTGGACAGTCTCCACAATTGTGGAATGGCCAGGTCTAACTGATGTACAATTGATCCTTGAATGACACAAATTTGAACTGCACAGGTCCAACGTGCATGTTTTTCAATAGACACAGTCAGCCCTCTGTATCCACGGGTTTTTCATCCATGGAGTCAACCAACCACAAACTGAAAACAGTATTTTCAGTCCACAGTTGTGAATCCACAGTTGCGAAGGGCCAACTGTAGTTAAGTTTTTAGAGTCAATAGTTATACACAGATTTTTGATGGCATGAGGGGTCAGTGCCCCTAACCCCCACGTTGTTCAAGGGTAAACTGTGTAACAGTCAAAAACTTTGCAGTAAGTAATTACAAATAATTCAGGGGTGTGGAGTATTTAAGAGAAGAATAGAAGTTGAGGGAACATTTAGCCAGGAAATCCAGCAGGGTCTGGGGATCACTTGACTTCACAGAAGACATGGTATTGAAGGTCAATGTGAAGGACAAAGTGAAGGTAACCAGAGCCTGGAAAGCCTGGGGGACTAGCATGTGTTTAAACTCCAAGGCAGGAGATTGTGTGGTACGTTTTGAAGAGCTGAGAGATGTCCAGCATGAGCTCGGCAGTTGTTATTATTCTAGATTCCCTCTCGGGCTACTGAACCCTAACTCAAGAATGGAACATCTTCCTTCAGTCTCATTCCCCTCCCCTTTTTATGAAGCTTTCTTTGATCACCTCAGAGCTGATTCTACTCTACTCTAAAAACCTTTGGAATTTTAGTCTGTGCTACATATTTTAACACTTAATTATATGCTTTTAATTTTAAAAAATTGCTCTTAAAGTTTATGTACCTTTCTTACATTATCAAGAAAGGTGATTGAAAGTTCCTTGAGGGAAGAGTTCTAATTTTATATTATTTGAGTCTCCTGTGGTTTAAACACAATGCTGAGTCTGTAATGATCAACAAATGTGTAACGCTTATTGTTTGAAATAAATCAGTCATCTACCTAAAAAATTATACTGTAACCTGGGCCATGCATCAGAGTTGGGAGGGGGGGTTTGCCTTTTGGATCTAAATAGGTGGGTGAACCTTGACTTTGCTATTTCCTATTCATGTGATCTTAGACAATTTATTCTTTTTGAGCCTCAGTTTTCTTGAATGAAAAATGAGGTTACTCCTATAGTAACTATAAGACTCATTATTTTCTTCACATTTTAATGTTTCTGAAATTTGGATGTCTTACAATGAACGATATGTTATAGTTCAGTTGGCAGTGTTTTATTCTTACTTTTGGTATATAAAATAATGCTGCGTCTTACCATTCAGTGACATTTTAGGATTTGATGAAATACAGTAACTGACTTTTTAGGATTGCTGTGAAAATTCAAGGTAATGTACACAATTCATCTGGTATTTACCTGATGTTGTCAAAATTGTTAAAAGGAAGCTGTACACTGTAAAACCAGTCACGTGACTCAGAACAAGCTTTGCAAGCTGTCAAAATTAGAAATTGTTAGAGCCTATGCTTAAGAAAGCACACGAAAGCTAAAAGCCACCCACCCTTATCCTTAATCCCTTCATATGTATTTTGTCAGATTTAACACTGTTAAGGCTCATGGCAGAATGTTCAAGATGTTGAGGTCTTTGGGAAACCCTTTCTCCTCCCTAAATAGTCATGCTCGTTCTCTGATCTAGATTTTGAGAAATAAGGTGAAAGAACTGTCAGAGAGAACCAGAATGTCACCAATTCTAAGTTAGAGTATGTGGCTTGTATCTGTGAGTAAGTGGGCTCCCTGGTACTGCACCCAGAATTACCTGTGTAGTCACAGGTATATTGAAAGGAGAAGGAGTGGAGGAGCAAAGAGATCTTGGCGCTCTGTGAACAGTTCACTCCAAGGACAGAGGGGAGGAAGGAGGCTTATAGATCAGACAAGTCATTCTCTAGGCCAACAGAGGAACTACATAGGGCTCTGCCCAACTATAATTTTGGAGTGGGGCAACACCTTGCATAGAATAGGCTTTCAATAAATGATAGCTATTAAAGAAAAACATGGCAGATGATTCCAAAGTCAGGAAACATTCTGTTTTTACATTACATGACCACTTAAGTAGGTATTTTAAAGTATTTATGTTTTTTTTGGGGTTTGCTAAGATTGGTTTCAATTTTTAACCCAGCTATCACTTACTTGGTCTATTATACAATTCACAAATTGATAGATTAAAAAAGATCCGCATATCAGCAATTTTTACATACAATATTAAAATACCTCAAGCCCCTCATAATAGAGTATGGCAAATTTAGGAATTATTCTCATCATCTTAATGATTAAAGAATAGGATTAAATATATACATTAGGAAGGAGAAAGGATGATGTTAGTCAATGCCAAGGATGATTTTGTGGAATCAGGATGAAAAATGTATTTGATTGAAAAATGTGGGCATCTAGCTCCAAGCCTTAAAAAATATGCTGATAGTAGTAACAAACTGCATTGCTGGGGTGAGGGGTGACAAAAATGCTTAAAACAGAAATTATTTCAAAGGTCTATGTAAAGCCTCGGGTTCTGTAAAGCTCAGTTCATTGGCCAGGGATTTGGCACAGAAAAAGAGATCCTTGGTGCTGAGAATAAGCCATGAGTGTGGTTTGTGCTATATAGGTTTTAGCTTTGTTTCTGTATCAGACAAACTAGTTTAATTTACAAATGGAGTTTTGATACACTCAGGACTGTGAATAAGTATTGGTGGGGTATGGTAAAAGGCAGACAAACCACAGTAGTTCATTTCCTTTTATTGATCTGAGCTCAGAGCATTACTGTTGCATCTTAGAAATTAAAATCCTTGATTCACAGAAGAATAGTCTGGTGCAATCTGGAAAAATGTTTTCATGGTCTCTCAGGAGTAAATAATATGAATTTTTAAACATTACGCAGGAATAATTTACATGATTTTAAGTGTTCCAAAGGCATCAAGTATTTCTGGCAGTAGAGGGAACAGTTAAATATTTTGGAAAAAGTATAAAGGTGAAACTGAATATTGGTAGGAATGTATTTTTCAAGGACTAAGTATTTCTTTGGTTTGTTCTTAACCCAACAGGTATTCACTGAGGTGTGTGTGTGTGCGCGTGCGTGCGTGTGTGTGTGTGTGTGTGTGTATGTGTGTGTTGGGGAGAGTGTTAATCCCAAATAATAATAATATGTAGAGAATGGGTACAATTTCTTATTTTCAAACTCTCCATACTTGCAACTGACTTCTATCTCCCATCCCTTCTTGGCATATGGTATATCTCTGTAAAGCTATTGATATTATTGTTGTTTTTAGTATTCTTCATTAAATATTAAAAAATACTTTTTCTAAGTATAGAATATTCTAGTTAATTAGTACAGAAATCCTAAAAGTCATAGATAAGCACAAAGGAAAAAAGAAAAAAACAAAGCTGACCACTATTTACATTTTTGTGTTTTTCTCATTTATTTTTACAGAGACATATTATAAAATTATATATGTTGCATGTGATTTGTATGCAAATGTTATAATTTCATATATTTATATATACTTTTATATACATAAAGCAAATTATAAAATATAAAATTGTACGTTTATATTATATAGGCTTTCTAGTCTATTCTTTTACTTAGCAGTAGATCATGAAGATTTTTTCCTGTGTAAATAAACATGTTTCTACAATATGCCACTTAATCGTATTTGTGTATTCCATTGTATGGAAGTCCCATTATTTACTTAACATTTTGCTCTTGTTGGAGATTAATGTTAAACCAATACATTTCTGAGTTTTCTCTTTTGTTAAAAGTGACACATTCATCTTTGTTTACTTCCTTTGTATAGTTCTTAGTGGTGCTTTTTCTGGGTCAATGTTACACTTTTTCTTTTCAGACTTTGAACATGTATTACCAGGATACCCTTCAGAGAGGCTGTAAACAGTTTAGTCTACCTTGGAGTTTTTTGGGAGTGCTTATTTTTCCATATCCTTTCCCATTGGATTGTCTTATTATTATTATTTTTTAACATTTTTAGCCCATCAGATGAGAATATGTTTTTATGTTTTATTTGCATTTCTTTGACTTTAGGAGCTGAATATTACAAAGCTAACATTTTAGAGAAAAACAGAAAATATGAAGTCTTATTTCATCTATATCTTAGTTTGATCCATATGCTTTGAATCCCATAAGGTCAGCTGCCCTGAGAGATAGACCTCTGGGGCTGGCCTGGCCAGGATGGGGACCCAGTTGGGAGAGGAGTGAAATTAAGGTGGTTTGAAAGAATCCTGGGCCTTGTGAGAGAAGTACCAGAAGATGGGAAAGAGCTCTAGAAAAGTAAAAACGAACAAATCAAAGACTTTTTTTTTTTTTTTCCTTGGTTCTGTGCTTTGCCATGAGAAGAATGATGAGAATTTCTTCCCCCACCCCTGTAAGCTGCATTACCCCTTGGCCACTGTTCCAAACCTCATACTGTCCTACACTTTGGCTGCATGTGGATGAAATCACTTCTGTGTGTTCTTTTAAGAAGGAAGATCCCAATCACAATTTTAATATCACATCTCCAGGAAGATTACTTTTTAAGTTACTAACTTTGGGAATGTAAGTTATTGGCCATTTGGGGAACTACTTATCTTTTTATTTTTCCAATTTAAACATTAACCAAGGCAGCCTAAGTTTTGCCTTTTTTCCCCCCTTGGGCAACTTGATTCTCCAATTATAAATAATGATTATTTAATGTCTGTTAATTCTATCACAGTTTAGGGTGAATTCTAATTAGCCATCTCCCTAAGATATGTGGTTTTGTGGCTTGAAGTGTTTCTAATGCCTTCCCACCCTGGAACTAATGACTTAGAACCAAGAAAGATTGACAGAGAGCTTCATCTTGTGCTGGGGCTGCAAATGCTCCAGAGAACACACATGCGCTCTTACAGCCTTGCTGCTAGATTATGGCTAAAGCCCAACAACCAGCCTGTCTCAGTACTCTACTTGCTCCTCAGTATTGCACCAAAAAGGCTTGGTTTGACTTATATGATGCTCATTTCTGGGAAGCCAAAAGCACTAGTTTTATAATGGAGTCCTAGGTAGTCATTTTTCCTAGTGCCTTAACGAGATTAAAATGTGGTTTTTATGGGTATTAATCTCTCAGATCCTTGTGAAAACAGCTCTAATTCTAATTAATGGCGTAAACTGATTCAGAGGGAATAAAGAAAGATATCTGTGACTTCCAAGTCAAATTAGGCTAACTGTATTGCCTTAATTCGTCCAGGCTGCTAAAACAAAATACCGTAGACCGAATGCCTTATAAGAAACAGAAATTGATTTCTCCCAGTCCTGGAGGCTGGAAGTCCAAGATCAGTGTACGAGCGTGGTCAGGTTCTGTGGCGGACTCTCTTTCAATATGCAGAGTGCCTGCTTCTCATTGCACCCTCACACGGTGGAAGATGGGTGAGCTTGTCCTTCGGCCTGTTTTTATCAGGGCCCTAATTTAATTAACAAGGGCTTTGGTATCACATTGGCAATTAGGTTAGGTTTCAACACATGAATTATTGGAGGACACATATATTCAGTCCATCATCGTTGGTTTGCAGATGTTAAATGTTGGCTTGAGCATTAAACAGTGCCTTTCTGGAACCAAATAGCGTGTCTTTCCTGAGAATAATGTATAAGCTAGGCTTAAACATGAGTTAAGTCATAAAAAATAATATAGTCCTAATTTTACTTTATATAAGAACGAAACCTCACAAAATATTTAAAGAATGGGGTATTCTGTTGAATAGAATTTTCTGATTAAGAATTAAATAGAGAGGAGTCATTGCTTAATGGAGACAGAGTTTCAGGTTTACAAGATGAAAAGAGTCCTGAAGATGGATGGTGATGATGTTTGCACAATGGTATGAATGTACTTAATATTTACTGAGCTAGCCGTACACTTAAAAATGGTTAAGGCAGTAAATTCGTAAATACGTTATGTGTATTTTACCACAATTAAAGGCTAACTGGAAGCCTTTTGGAGAATGTTTTGATCCACATTTTGACTTACTAAATATGAGGTTAAATATAATTGTGTGTGTACTGGCTATTTGAGGGTCATTATTCTGCATGTAAATCTCATTTTATAAGGCTGAATATGTTTTGGACTCAGGACATATTTGAGAAGGAGCTTTAACTTTCTTTATGTTGTTATGCATTCCCGTGATTTGCATTCTTCTCCTAGATGTGCAGAAAGAAAAGTAGTTTGGATCCCAATTAGTTTGGTTTTAATTTATCGGTGTTTTAGGCTCTACGAGAAAAGATCAGCTGCCTAACATAGGATTTAACCTTAACCGATCTCGTATGTAACTGCACAGGCGAAAACAAGTTTAAGTGCAATTTTCTTCCCATACGTGCTTTCCCTCAGCCATTGTGCTTTGTGTTCTTGAGACTCAGTAAATTTTTGTGAAGGTCAGCTGTGGGGCAGAGGAGAATTAATATTAAAATGCATTTAATAAATAAGCTGTCAGATGATTCCCTAAGATACCAGAGCGGCTGAACGTCTTCGTTCCTTTTTCTTTCAAATCGCTGCGTACAGAGGAAATCATGGTTAATATAGGGTCTTTGTTGGCATCTCCTAACGGGCCTTCAGTAATCATTTCTACCCCAGTGTTGCTCCACAGATTTCATCACTCTTGAGTGACGGAGCAATTTTCTCACAGAATATGGCCCCTCCCTGTGAAGAAGGGAGCAGGAATAGTCATCTACCAGTGTAACAGTAGGAGAACAAAAAGAAAATTACAGATTCGGCTGGGAAGGCCTGCGCTAACTGACCCCACGTTTGCTGGCAGGTTGAGTGAGGTTTCCGTCTTTGGTTTGAATTGTCAGTATGATTTAATGTTAAACCTGTGGAGTGTTATGAGGCCATGATTTTAAACTCTGTGTCCTTGATAGGCTCTGCCTCAAGGCACAAATGCAGGAAGATTAAACATTAATTAAAATATCCAAAGCAACTACACAGGAGAATAAAGAGGCTAAGGAAGAAGAAAGACATCTGGCCTTCCCACTAGGGAAAGTCATTTTTGAGAGAAAGGTCTTCTATTGGAGTTTGGAGATGGATGTAATAGGGCTTCACTAGGTCCAAGGGTTGAATAATTTCTTGGGAAAGTATTCTGTCTTTGATTCCTTGAAAAAAACTTGGAAAAACAGAGCACTTGTTGGACCATCTGAGGAGCCCTAATGCTATGTAAAGGAAATGAGACTATGTTCAAGATACAAGTCGGAAATGTCCTTGATGGCTTTTGGGAAACCTTGTTGGGGCTGGTTTCCAAAACTGACTGAATGTCTTTCTTTCCTGTAGATTCCAATTCAGTGTACCTCATGTAGACCTAGAAGTCTGTATTTCAAAGATATTCTCTGGTTTGGTTTGAAAACTGGTCAAGGTCAGTAGTTTCAATTAAAAAGACAGAGCGAGTAGTAGGACAGAGGGAAACTGACAGAGAGAAAAAAGGAGAGAGAGCTTTAGAACTCTTCATTCAAATATCTAAGAAAGAGGGATATATAAATCAGTTCAAAGTGGAACTATGCTGGCCAACTTGGAGGCCAGAGACCATTCTTATGCTCCAGGGGCCGGGGAAGGGAAGACCATGCTGAGCAATGCCGATTTAGCCCTCCCCTAGTGTCCTCATGTAGCTGGTTGTTTCCCTCTTCCCTGTCCCCGGCTGCCACCTTCAGCCTCTTTTGGTTGTTTTATCCCTTTGTGTCAATTCTTCATGCACTGGTTTTGCCCCTTCAGTGATCTTTTCTGGTTCTGCTCTTCATTTTTTGTCTTGACTCAGTGGGCTCACAAGTTAGTCTTCAGTACGACACCAGTCTGCCTTCCCGTGGTGTCAGAACCTCCACTTTCCGTGCCCCTCCATTTGCTAAGGTCAAAGTCCTTGGAGCCATTCTTAACTCTTTGCTGTCTTTTACATCCCACATTTAAATAGTGAATCCTTTCAAATATACGAAGAAGCCATCTCTTTTCACCATATCTATTGTTAATAACTGGTCCAGGTTATCATCACCCATTGCCCGTGTCCTAATAGGTCTCACAGTTTCTGCCCTTGCTCCTTGAGTCTTTTCCTAACACAGCAATCATAGTGATCCTTTGAAAACATAAGTCAGATTCCTCCCTTCCTTTCTCAGAAGTGTCCTCTCTCAGAGTCCAAGACAAAGACTATAGTGTCCTATAAGGCCCTCCCTGATGCGGTTTCCCCGACCTTGATCTCTTTCATCTTATGGCTGACTTATTTGCTCTGGCCATAATTTCCTCCTTGTTATTTCTCATTTGGCCAAGCACATTTCTGCCTCTGGACCACTGTCCTTGTTCCTCTGCCTGAGCATTTTTAAATGAGATATTTATATGGTTCCCTCATTTTCCTTTAAATCTGACCAATTTTTGCCTTATTTGGGAGCCAATTCCGGACCAACTTATGTAAAAATGGCACCCCTCTATTCATTTCGCATTGTATTTTACTCTTATCCTGCTTTATTTTTCTTCATAGCACACTTTGTCATCTAACATTCTGTTTATTTATTTTATATACTTATTGTTTGTCAAGTGGTAATCAACACAATAATAATGCCCTGTGAGCTCAGGGGCTATGTTTTGTTCACTGCAGATCCCTGGTCTCTGGAATAGTATCCAGCACAGAATAGGTGTTCAAAAAGTATTTGTTGAATGCATGTATTATTAGTAGATCTGGATTTTCAATTCCACTTCATCACTTAGTAGTTGTGTGACTTTCAACATATTACTTTTCAGAGTCCAAGTTTTCCTCATTTTAAAAATGATAATAACTTTTATTTTATGGGATTTTTTTTTTCCCCGCAGAGTAGAGCTAATACTTTGGTAGATCAAGTTTGCACTAAAAATATAATAGCTATTATTATTGTTGTGGTTACTAGTGTTTATGGAGCTTTGATTTAAGACTGAACTAATTCAGGCATGGGTTGGATTTCAGTGGCAGTGGAATTCAGAAACTGGCTCTAATCCTGACTTCTAGAAGAGAAGTGTGGTTTCTTTTATTCTATTCCTAAAAGAGTGTGATCTACCTGGGCTCCTGGGCTTTTTGCTTGACTGATCTTTGGCTAAGTCAGAATGTCCACCTTGGAAATTTTCCCGCTGTTCTTAAGCAAGCGATTTAAATTAAATACAACTACAGAATGGGGAGTGTTCTGTTTTTTTCAATTACATAGGGTTGGTGAAGATTCATTTCTTATCTTTTTATGTTTAATCAACATGCAATATTTTATGTGCTTTTATCTTCTGTGTTAAGAAGATAAATATCCATGGCAGCCAGCTTTTTTTTTTTTTTTACATTAGCCAGAAGTATATGATGAGTGTTCTGTTCTGTGAAGAACACTCATGAAGATAGTTAAGCTTATTAACCAGGCTTGGTGTCATTCACACTTATAATGTTAATAATTACCAGCTATTAATATTATAAATTTAGCTCAAATATTGTAAATGTCTGTTCTTTCAAGACTGAATGTTAACATTAGAATTTAGAATTTACAAGTATGTATAAATCATTTCAAACAGAAAAAGATGAATGCAAATTAGAGACCAGCTGGAGGCAGATTTGCATGATTATTTTAATGCCATGACAGGCACTGAACACTTAGACATTTGAATCAGAATGCTTGTTTCTCATATTTGCAAGGGTCACTGAATCTCATGATATGGTCAGATATTACCCTGTGCTATCAGGAAATCTTTCTGACAGAAATTGAAAGTCCAGTAGTAGACTCACAGAAATTGAAAGTCCAGTAGTAAACTCACTCTGTCTGTTTGTTTTATTCATATCCTGGCTTTGAAGGCTAAAATGAGATGAGTGTTTTCACTCTGGTAAGTGATGCTTAGTGCTTACGTTACTAGTGTTCCTTAGAATTGCCCCCATGGCTTTTTAAAAGATAAATCATGCACCTGATTGTTGGCAATTATTTGTTGAATCAGCACCCTAATACAGAGCACCCTCTGTGCCGAGCAATGACTCTTAATAGAGAATAGAAAAGTACCGACAATGCTGTTTTTGCCTGTGAGTCTTGACATAGTCTCTTTTGCAGCATGAAACTAGTATCTGGCCGATTGAGTTTGGTTGGATGATAATTTCTCAGATATGTGCTAAATCCTTTAGTGCTATTCATAAAACTGGTCATAATGATGACTTCATAGGAATTTCTTTTCAGAGACATGATTATCTGCTTTCAATTTACCCTGTTGCACTTGAAGAGTGCGTGTCTGTGTGTGTGTGTAAAATTTCCTCTGGCCTTTTTGGTAATTATTTTCATTTAAGTTACTCAAATGAATTGCTAATTAGCAATAAACTTTGATGGTCATGTATAATTGGAGATTATTCTGATCTAAAAGGGTAAGTAGGTAAGTATTTTTGAAAATTAATAAGTAAGGTTATCACTCCACATAAACAAAGTATTTTTTTTTAGGAACAGAACATTTGATAAATTGCTTGATGCTTTAGTCTGGTATGATATTTGAAGAGCATAAAGTTATAACATAGATTTTCATTTTAATGGGAGAGTTGTAATACTCTCGTAATTTTTTTTTTACTTCTCATTAGTTTTTACAACCTATGAATTACCTAAAACAACTTCAGTCATTTGAATTTTGACTTGCCACTTATTTTCCTATGAGCAAAATTGTCATTTGAGAAATAGAGTCTGTATTTATGGTATTGGTGTCTAAGGCTAGACATGAAGACTATTACAGAGTTTGCAGATGCTGCCATGTGTAATGTGGTTCTAATGCTGTCTATTTGGGGCTCTGTTCAATATATGATTATGGAGAAGACTAGAGAGGAATGACAATGAAGTAGTAGTTACTGTCAATCTTGTGGTAATATAATGAGAATTTAGGAGACTTTCTGTACATTGGTTTAGCTCTACTATTTTAGCCTTGTCTGGAAAGACTTGTATGATTTATTCTAAGCTTTATTTCTCATTGATATATTATTACATTATTATTACGTTATTATTATTTACTTCAAAAAGTAGATTGTTATTTACTTTACAAATGTATGTCCTTTTTGTTGTTGTCATCATTAATTTTTGTGGAGTTTCAGAAACAACTATTTTTTGGGGGGTGGGTAGAGATAAGTAATAACTATATGTACATATATACTTCATATGTGTTATCAAATATATATGTTATAAATATGCCTTGGGAGGGCGGAGATAAGTAATGACTGTATTTACATATATATGTTATTGAATATGTTGTATATGTTATTGAAACCTCAGTTTATTGTAATATATATATATATACACATCGATATATGGTCCTACATATGCATCCATATAAAATTGTACCAGTAGGTTTGTGTGTTTAGTTATTCTTGTTTCTCCGTGCAACTTCTCCTCTGCTTCTGCACTCTGAGCTCACCCAAGTAACTTATTATAATAACTGTTTAGATATTCTTTTATAATTTTCTTCTTTTAGTTCATTTTCAGTCATTAACTGTGTTTTCGATCATCCTTTATGTGAACCAAAAGCATCTCCACAGGTGTATTTCTCTGAGAGAATTGTTTCTGGTTCATTATAGGTAAGTTAGCTTATCCAGGTTACCAGAACTGAGTTAGGAAATGCATGGCTTCCTCAGAGCATTCCAGTTCTTTTGAGTTTGCCCAGGACTAAAAGTAGAAGTATAAAGTTGGGTGTTGACCTTTTGAGAATGGTCACTGGGAGCAAACCAACTAATGAGGACCATCAGTGGGAACTGATGCTATTTGGACTTGGGCTGGAAATCAGGGCCCTCTCTAGGGAGGTTATTGTGGCAGATCAGAGGATGCTTTGCTACACAAAATCGATTGTGTTGGCCTGGAGACAGGGGTGGGCGCTGGTGGTAGTAGTTAGACATGATTATCAGTGGGGGAGCGTTCTTAGTTCTTATGTATGCAATGATCTTATTTTGAGTTAAAAGTTTTGCAGGTGAGAATTTGCTCCATTTTTCTGCTCATGCTGTCCAGCTGAGAATAGCTAAGCTCTGTCCTAATCAGGAATAATAATGATATTAATGGTGGTCATGGCCTTAGAGCAGCAGGTCTCATTTCCTGACTACCAAGTGCCCTCCTCCGTACTAATTACTTTAAAGGCAGCATGTCTTTTAACCCTCACCACAACCCCTGGAGCTATGAAATACCATCATCTACAGTTTACAGATGAGGAAACAGGATCAGAGAGGTAAAGTAACTTGTCTACGATCACCAGGCTAGTTAACGATAGAGCTGATACTGAAATTGGGGACTGCAGGGCTTCCTAACCCAAGACAAGGCTGTTCTGTGCTTCTACTTCTCTTGATGCCTGACTGTAGGTTCAGTTCAGAAAATACTTACGGTGTCCTTCATGTGGGTTTCCAGTCACTGTGGTCTGTACTGAGAACCCAGAGATGACTAAGACATAGGTCTGCATGAAAAAGCTCACGGGTGAGTGGAGGCGACAGATGCACAAACTATTCTAGTGTAACATAACTGAGTGTCTCTAGAATGTAATCTCCAGGAGAGGCCTGTTTTTATTGGTGCATTTCATTGCAAAGCACTTAAAATAGCACTTGAAACATAGTATGTGCTCGATAAATATTTGTTAAATGCGTGTATAACCATGTCACGGGGGGAAGCATTTTTCACCTTGGCCATGGTTTTCATTTGTGTGCTCTCTCTGAAACCCTTCTCCTGGCTCCTGATCCCTGGATGGCTTTGCCCACAAGCTCCTGGCACACATACCCTGCTGCCCCGAGAATTCATTCTGCAAATGCCCTATGGAGTGTGTTCTATGTTCCAGGTACTGCATTGGCACTAGGGCCTTAAATTTGGACAGACCAGGCCTGGTTCCTATCCTAATGGAGGAAGACTCTCTGACTCAGTCAGTCCAGATTCAACTCCCCTTCTCACCTACACACGATCCTGTGCCTCCCATTATCCCTGTGTCATCAGCAGGATTGATTCTTAAGGGTCTGAATGGCGTAAGGGGCCCATGTACCCCAATTCTGACTTGACTGGATGCCACACCCTATGAGTTTCTCTATAAAGACCTCATCCTATGGATTGTCATAGGAAATCTTTGTTCATATTGGATTTTCTGTGGTGGGAAGAAGCAGACAGGTCAAAATAAACCCATTGCCCAGTGGGAAGAGAAAGGTCATTGACACGTACGAGCCCTCTTCTATGCGCCAGACAATGTTCTGAGGAATTTCCTCATTCGTTTGATTCACATAGTAATCCTGAGAAGAAAGTGGTATTTTCTCTAGTTTTTCAGATGAGGCTTGCTGAGGCTAGTGGGGTGTCCAAGCTCAGAGGGCAAGGGCATGGTAGAGCTGGGACGAGGAATGAAACTCGGTCTCCCTGCAAACCTACTTGTTTGGGATTGTGGTGTATTGTCAAAGCCATGAGAAAGGACCCAGGAGGGCTGGAGAGTGAGTTGCCTGATGGTGCCTGTTTATGTCAATGCCTTGGAAATTATACCTGTAACTCATTATTGCGGTTTTCTGCTTTCTGCTACCTCACGGGGGGCCTTTCTTGTGTTCCTTTGTAGATTTATGAGCTTGTACGTGGCACCTCCACTCTACGGTAGTCTTTAGAATTCTCTGAGGATTCTCATAGAGATCACAATTATTTAGGTTCTAAATTACCCGTGTCCAGTTTTAAGCAGATGAGCAGTATTTTCACCTTCTAAATAGTGATTCCTGAGGCTTATTGCTGCAATAATATCACATTTAGTTTCCAAGGAAACTGCATATCCATCCCTTCCCTCCATCCCTCCCACTTCCTCAAGGCTGAGTTTTTTTTTTTTTTTCAAAAAAACTCAGACTGTGTTGTTTTAACCTCTTGCTATTGTTAAAGTTTTAGTTCCAGCACCAGTTCCTAAGAAATTAGTTTTCTTTCTGATCTTAATATTTTGGATGCTTTTCTGCAGAATAGCGTGCATTCTAAATGGCACCGAAACAAATTACTGCCTTCATTATAACACACAATAGATGAATGTACCACACTTCAGAGTCACAGTTTCTTTCGCCAAAATATTCTGGTTGGTTTACAGCCTGTAGTTCCATAATTGCTTACTTGATATTCCATTGTGAGGCCTGGGCATAAAGTAAAGGTTAAGTTATGATATATATATATATATTTTACTCTCAGTATGCACATGTATTCCAGTGAATTGACTGGATAGATTCGATAAATTTGAAATGTCCAAATAATCACTGAGTGTAATCACTTTTTAATAGGTTATGCTAGTGGTGAATAAAAATATCCTTGGACATTGTGTAAACCAGTGAATTTAAGCAGCCATGTTTACTATGAAAGACAACGAAGTATGTGCTTACTGCAAAGTACTCTGCGGTGCTTTATAATCCTGCTGGTAGCCATACAATGTCTGGATATCAACATGTAGATCCATTGCTTTGGCATTTGAGCTAAGTCAATTGAAGACTCTCTCTCCTCCCTCTTTAGTGTCTCTAACACACACACACACACACAGACACACACACACACACCCTTCTCTCAGACAAGAATGGTGAGCAGCAGCATTGTGTTTACAGAGACCCCCTCCTGATAGTGTCCACAAATGTACAGCAGCTAATTTCCAGTTGCTGGGTTCACCCCAGGGGTTGCCTCAAGTCTCCATGCTGACCTGCATCCTCTGAGCTTTTGATACAAAGACCTATACCTTAGGGTTTTGTTGTTATTTTTTTTTTTCTTTGAAATTACTCAGACAGCTTTTGGGGAATGCAGACCTTGGGATCTAATTTGTTTTCAGAATTGAGTTCTAATTAACAGTTTGTGAATAGATAGCAGGAGATAGAGAAATAATTTGTATATGTTTTGTAGGAAAGGGCAGAAATGATTATTATAGTGCATTTGGGAGGAGGAAGGAATTAGAGATCTGCTAAAAGATTGTTCTATATGGGAAATTGGAATTTTCATTTGCCTAGTCTTTCAAGCTCTCAGACTGCCTGGGGTCTTACCAGGTACTGCAGCAGATATGGAGCCAAACTTTCCAGAAGAATTGGATGTGGCTAAGAGGATATAACTCCACCCCCCCCCCCCCCAAAAAAAAAAAAAAAAAAGGAGAATGAGAAGGGAGCTTTCTTAAGGAATCCTGGTCCTGGCAGACTATACTTTAGAGGAATTTGTTCCTCTACAGGGAGAATACATTTTGTGTGCCTATCTTCATGCAGGTATAAGCTCTTAAATTCTTTTCTTATAATAAAGTGACATATCCTTTGCCAATGACTGTCATCACCACCCCTGTGGTAAGTTCACAGCTTCCAGGACTCTAGAGAGCAGGCATGGGCATATAGAATCTTTCTACCTCTTTTGTATCCATTTCTGTATGCAGTCATTCTGGGCTTCTTTGTGTCCCCTCTTTGATCTGTGCTGAAGCTGACAGGCCATTAGACAGTGGAGTGAAATATAGTGGGGCAAGGGTCATTGTGATGAGTGAATTTAGAATTTTTTAATCAGAGACAAATACACCTTGTGATGAGCAGTGAGTAGAATGACTAATCAGAGATCAGAAGCCTCCACAGAGTAAATTCAACAATACAAAATAGTCTAGTGTTTTAAATTCCTTAATTTTAAGTGGAAATGCTAGCTTACTTTCTGATTAGATTCACTTCCTACCCCCACCGCATATGTATGTAGGGGAAAGAAAGGCTCTTGGTGGAAGTACAATAGAGCAAGTGGAGAGTGAAAGGGCTGAGCTGCAGAGGTAGGTGGAGACAGCTCCAGCTCTAGCTTGTGAAGAGCCTGTGGTCCAGACTGAGTGTGAGCATCATCTTGGAGACTTGAATAGACCCTTGAAAGCTATTAAGTGGGGGCTGACATTGTGAGGACCCAACCCACTGTGTGGCTGCAGGCATGTGTTTCTAGTCATTGGATTACAGAAGAATGTGAAATTTGAGAGCTCAGTTGTGAAAGTTCATCTGCTGGATGCTTTTTTCTTTATGAGAACCTTCTGAATTTTGCAGTAGAGCTGAATCTGTTTTGAGACAACTCTTAATGTATAGCTAGTAATTAATACAACAAAGGTAACATAATAGATGGCACATATGACATTCTATCGATGTAGTAAGTTATGGTATTTTGTCCAGGAATGTTCTGTGATAGTGATAGGACTCAAGGACTGTATTATCTGCCATTTGTGTTAATAGATTGAAGGGCAGAATAGGATAAGAGTCAGGCTCAGTGATGGGAAGGAAAGATTTTCAGAGACTAATGCAAAATTGTTACAAAAGTACAGAGGACACCAAGCTTTCAGCCTAGTGACTTCTTGCTGCTTTGAAATGCTTTCTCTTTCCATTTTGCAAGCTTTGGGACATATGCCCAGCTGTAGGAAGGATTTAGCTTACATTCTAGTGAAAAACACAACAAGGCAAGCCAGGCAAACGAAACAACTTTAAGAAACCCATGAGCACAAAAAAATTATTTAGTGAGGTAATTTCTTACAGATTTCTGCTAGAATGTGAAGAAATGTTTCTTTTGCCTGTGGTCCACAAGGACTTCAGGAATTTGACCCACCCCGGTTGATCTGATTTGTAAAGTAATGGTGCCATCATTTGTTGAAAAACTTTGTTATTTAGCAATTTGTTTACACAGAGAGGCTTCCTTTTCACAAGATAAAGCTTGTTAGCCATCCAGTACAAACCTTGGGACTGGTGTGCTATTTGCCATTGTTCTTATGGATACATAAAAACAATTAAATAAGGGTGTTAATTTAAATTAAAAAATTAAATGAGGGTGCTATACTTATTTGAAGCCACAGAAAAAGATGTTCTTACTCAAAGGACATGAGTGAATGCAGACAGGCAGCTTCCCATCCTGAGAAGATCATTAAAAAAAAGGATATTTTTTTCTAGTAGCAGAAATAGCAGAAGTGAAATTAGAGTATAGTGTGGCATGCAGACCAGCAGCATCAGCATCACCTGGGAACTCATATAAATTCAGAATCTCTGTCCCTTTCTGAGTCTTACTGAAACAGAATCTGCATTTTACTATGCTCTTCATTTGAACTGTTTGCACATTAAAGTTTGAGAACCTCTGGCATGTACTACCCTTTCAAGAAGCTTGACCGTGCAGAAAGTGGAATGAATATGAAGAAAGTCCTAGCTAGAACTCATGGCATTTTTAAAGAACATTGGACAAAACTTGAGCATGTTTCTAAGTACTTGTAGAGAAGGAGACCTTTGGGAATAAGAGATTAAAGAGAAGGGAGAGAAGTGGCTGGGATCCTAGGAGGGGCTGAGGTGTAGGCACAGGTGGGAGATAAGATTGCACTGGGAGAGTGACACTTGTTCCTTTGAGATGGGTGGTGACGGGGGAGGAAGTTGGAGGTGCATATAGTTTAGCTTGTATGTTGAGGGACGATTATGCAGGAAAGTGGGAAAATTGAGAATACAGTCATGCACCACTTAATGACCAGGATGCATTCTGAGAAATGTGTCGTTAGACGATACCATTGTGCGAACATCACAGAGTGAACTTAACACAAACCTGATGGTGTAGCCTACTGCTCCTAAGTTCCAAGCCTCTACAGCATGTTACTACCGTATGAGACAACAGAAGATTAATCAAGCACAAGAGAAAATGATGCAATCCAGGAACATAGTAAACGTGAGATTATGAGGCAGCTACTGGCATAACACGGCATACTGTTTTATAGCAATATTTTTTTTATAAGCAGAAAGAGTACACTCTAAAATAATGATAAAATTTATAGTGTAGTATATGTATAACCTAATAACATAGTTGTCAATTATCATTATCAAGTATTATGTACTATACATAATTATATGTGCTCTTTCTATACGACCAGAAGCACAGTAGGTTCATTTACACCAGCAGCACCACAAACATGGGAGTAACGTGTTTTGCTACATTAAGATGGCTATGGCATCACTAGGTGATAAGAATTTTTCAACTCCATTATAATTTTATGGCACCACCATCATATATGCAGTCGTTGGCCGAAATGCAATTACTTGACATATGAGTGAAGTCAAAATTGGTGGCTTACTTTCACTGATGATGGAGGTTAGGTCATTTTCTGAGAGCAAAGGGGCAGGCCTGGTCCTGGGACTTAAGGAAAATGCAGGGGCCCTTGGAAAAACACACAGATGAGAGAAATCATTAGGTAAGAATAAGGAGACCTGAGTTATATAGCTTGCTTCGGCTACTCTTAGACTACTCAAAATACCTTCCAGATCTCTAGAATGAAAGAATTACCCTGAATCTATCAATATTAAGTCTCAGCACTAAGTATTATGTAATTAAAGAAACTAATACAATGCTGTCTAAAATGTGGGACTGCATTGACTGTATTAATACTTCCTTATTTTTAAAAAGTCAGAGCACCTTTACATAAGAACTAATTTTCAACAAAGGCCATTATCCTCATGTGAGAGATACAGAATCTTGGGCACAGACACGTGAGAAATTTTGCCCGTAGCCACGAACTGAGATTGGTACCAGGCTCTGCGGGCTCCCAGCTAGAGGTTTCTTCCACCAGACTGTTTACATTTCATGATTTATCAAGAGCACTCTACTCAACATGGAAAAAGAATTTTTAAAGAGTCTTGCTCTCACAGAACATCTGTGGGAGTGCTGGAGGAAAAGTTAAAAAGAGACATACTTTAATATTTTATCTCGACACACAGCCCCAGAGGTCCCTTCCATTGTCTCTGCCAACAGGAAATCATAGCTGCTTTTCATCCGTCTGTTGGCTTCTTGTTTCTGGAGTTTGTGTTTAGTAATAAGACGTTTTGTTTCTCAGTCCAGGTGGTTAAAAAATACTGTTTTAACTGGAATATTCGTGGCTATGTACTTCTCAATGCCGTGGATCATTTTTTCAAAGCTTTTCGCTGCTTTTGCTCTTTGATCAGGAAAAATCACTTAACAGTGAGACTGGAATATACTTTCATATACTCCCATGTGTCCATGTTCTCACCTACCGGTCTTTACTTCTCTGAGGAGTCTGACCTTATGAATTAAATTCTTTCTTATTGTTACATTAGTCAGGCAGATTGGGAAACTGGGGACTTTTGTTTATTGATCCTTTTATCTCCTGCTTTTTTTTCCTGTAAAGGTCATTTTTCAATTTCCCCAGAAGGTAATTCTATTTCTCTTAGTAATTCTCAATAAATACTAAGCTTAGGACATTCATACAAAAGCCAGAATAAACATTAAGCTTAGAAGTGTCATATAAAAACTAGAAACAAGTATCTGTGCTTCTAAATTAGATAGAAAAAAAAAAATCTAATAAGATTCTTCCACTCCGTACAAGGCCCACAAAAGAAAGACCGGCCCCTTCTCTTTAGGAGTCTGGCTTGGAAGACTCCTCATCCTTCGGTGAAAGCATAAACATCACTTTCTCAAAAATGCCTTCCTTAAGGTCTACTTCCCCAGGCTATATTAGGGTTCCCTTTCCTGTCTTCTCTTAACATCCTTGACTTCCTCCACCATGTTTAACACTGTAGTTACAGTTATATGTATTTGATGTCTCCCCTCAACTCTCCCCCACAACATATTATAAGCTCCATTATGTTAGGAGCCTTGGTAACTATAAAAGATACTAAATAAATATTTGTTGAATGTATAATAATAATAACAGAATATTTATTGTGCTTACTAAATACTAGAGACTGTGATGAATTATTACGTCTTATTTTGTTAATTCTTTGTCTTAGTCTGCTCAGGCTACCACAGTAATATACCGTAAGTTGACTGGCATAACGGAAATTTATTTTCTCATTGTTCCGGAGGTGAGAAGTTCAAGACAAGATTTGGCTGATTTAGTTTCTAGTTAGGGCCCTCTTCCTGGCTTGCAGATAGCCACCTTCTTGCTATACCCTCACAGGACAGAGAGAATGAAAATGAGTTCCCTGGTGTCTGTTCTTATCAGGACCCTAATTCCATCAAATCAGGACCCACTTTTGTGACCTTGTTTAACTTTATATTTTTTACTCCAAATAGAGTCATACTGGGGTTTAGAGCTTTCAACATATGAATTATAGGGGGACACAGACCTCCTCCCAACAACCTTAATGAAGTAAGCACTATGATTGCCTCTGTTTTACAAATGAGGATACCGAGGCTTAGAGCAAGGCACTTTGCCAAGGTCAGACTAGTAAGTGAACTAACCAGATCATAGTCACGGGCCTCATCATCTCAAACTGGGCTTGTAAGGGTATAAAGATCTGAACTACATTACATGCACAGTGAGGGACTACAGAATAAAAAGAGGGTAGAGTTGATCGAGTATAAACCAGGAAAGACTTGTAGAAGAGAAGTAATCTGAGTTATGGAGTAGGATCTTAAAGAACTGTATGCAAGTAAGAGGATTTTAGAGACTAGTATAGTGCTTCTTAAACCTTGTGTATTAGGACCTCTTTGCACTACCTTAAAAAGTCTTAAGAACCTCAGAAAGCTTTTGTTTATGTGAGTGATACTTATTATATTATATTGATATTTATACTATTAGAAATTATACCTGGGAAGATTTAAAAATACTAATTTATTTAAAAGTAATAATAAACTCATTGCATGTTAGAATAAATAATGTATATTTATAAGAAATAACTATAATTTTCAAGATTAAAAAGTTAGTGAGAATGGTAGCATTCTTTCTTTTTTTGTTTTTTTGGAAACATCTCTAATCTCTGTCTTAATAGAAGACAGCTGGTTTCTCATATCTGCTTCTGTGTTCAATCTGTTCCAAAATGTGGTGTTGGTTGAAGTAGATGAAGAAAATTCAGCCTTACACAGATATGTGTTGGACAAGGAAGGAGTATTTAAATAGTCTTTTCACATGATTGCGGACGTTCTTCTTTGTTACCACAGCAAAACTCCAAGTGGTAGGTTCTTAAAGGTTAGTTGCAATGTGAAATCTGAAACTGAATCAATGAACTTTTCGTATTAAAATCCATTGGTCTGGCTTGCACTTTGAATGGATTTTTCATCCATGCATGATTTTGTAACATCTTGTGTTGGTCATTGGAAAATATGGTTCACTGAGTTACTGTAGATCTTTCAAATGTTGACATATTTCATTACACAGTAGCCAAAAATTACATTCCTTAATATCACCACTCAAATATCTCATCACAAATCTTTAAGTACTGGAAAGCTGTCAAGTTCGTGGTGGCAGACACAAGTTTTATAAAATCCTAATTTTCATTCGAAAACTAGATTTTTATCATTGGCATCAAATGTCGTTAGTGATTTTCTTGAAGTGACAGGATCACTTTATTTGTCTATAAGAAAATGTCTGCCAAATGGCCAAGTCTAAATAATTGTACTTTGTTAGTTTTTCCTTTCAAGTAAAAATTGTGTTTGATGAAAAAAGCAACTAGTTGAGCTTACAACTCAGTCATACAAACTGTTGTCCTTGTAACAACCATTGTATCTATATATGCAGAAATGCTTTATGCATGTTTACCCTTTCATCACATAGAATATTAAAAGGATGTGTACTCAAGGTTTAATAAAAATTAATATTTTTTACTGCTCCATCAAGAACACTCTTAATTGAAACCACTATTTATTTTTTTGTGAGTACATGGCCTTGAAGAACGCAGTGAGTACTAGTACCGTTTGGTGCCACAGCTTTAATTCATGCTAAGGTGCTAGCACTTTTACCTGCCATTGCTTCTTTAGTGCCAGTGTCAAGAAAGTGAAAAAGGCAAATACATCTTAGTTCCAAAAACGGTTTTGCCCTTGTCGTCTCCAGTGGGGTTGCAGGGACTACGTCCTCCCTGCCAAGATCTGTGCATTGCACTTTGAGATCTGCTGGGCTGGAGGAATTGTGTTATGGGATGAGTTTCATCAGGGAAGCCAGGAATAGGTACTTTGAGTTTAAAGTTCAAGGATTAGTGACTCTGAAACGAGGGTGGGGTTGGGGATAGGGCAGCCCTTAAATGAAGTTAGTAAGAGGGAGAAAAGTTTTAACAAAGAGTCCTAAGGCTCGGAAGCTCAGATTCTGGAGTATTTCCTCAAGGAAAATTAGGAGTTTCTGTAATTTGTTGGGACAGAATGATACTATCCATGTGTTTTCTCTCAGTAGAATGGGAATATAATAGTATTATTATTGAATGAGTTAATGTGTAAACAGCTTACAACAGGGTCTGGTATGTGGCAGGACCTATATAAGCGTTGTTATTGTGAAAATGGAGTTTTACTCTAGTTACAGGTAACTGTTCTTAAACTTTAGCAGGTGGCAGAATGCCTGCAAGGCTTGTTGAAACACAGATTGCTAGGCTCTGCCTCTGGAGTTTCTGATTAAGGAAGTCTGAGATGGGGCCACGAAAGTATTTCTGTCTAGTTCCTGGGTGATACTGATTACTGGGTGGGACACTCCCTAAAACTCTGAATCAGAGTAACTGTGTCCTTTTCTTTCCCAGTTACTCAACAAGCTGGTGCCTATTATTTGAGATCCTTGGATGAAAAGTAATGTCTGCTTATTCTTCCTTTTTCATTTGGTTTCTTTCATTTAGTTTGGCCTAAGAACCAAAAATTTCTCTTCATGTTTGTGCGTTTTTCTCTCTGGGCTATAACCTGAGACAGTAACTGGTTCAGTAGTTACTTTTTTAAAAAATGCACTGTCTCCTGTGCCTAATTGCTATTAAAGCAGATGACTGGTTTCTAAAAGTTCACCCAACTGCTGGTGGTTTTACTGTCCAGCTTAATTTTCAACAGCTCTAAGCACACTGACTAACGTCACAGGGCATGCCAGTGTTCTGAACTTGCCATAACTTCCTTTTTCTCAGGGTTTGGAAGTATAGCTAAGACTGCTAATTTGAAGGCTACTGATAAAGATGTGCTAAATGAAGAATGTTTGTACCTTGAAAATTACCAGGGATGTCGATTTCAAATTGTACATTGATTTAACAAATATGTGAGTACCAACAATGTGCAATGTGCAAGGCTTTGTGCTAGATTCTGAGGACAAAAAAAAAAAATTACATATATATATATATATATATATATATAAAAGCAAGCATATGTCTGGGTCACTAATAAGTCAACAGGCAGTTACAAAATAGGGAAGGACAGGGAGCTGATTGGGCTGAGGTAGGTACTGAATTCATGAGGGGCAGGCAAGGCTCCCGGGATAAGCATCATCAGAGCTGAAACCTTCGGGAAACTTTGAATTAGTCAAGCAAAGAAAGGAGACAAAACTGTATGAACAGAATTTCAGGCTGAATGAATAGCGTGTAGGAGGATGTAGAGGAGAATGAGAAAATAGTGTCTTTGAGAAGTTTAATTTGGCTGGCTCATTTGGGTTAGGTTACGGGGGTGGGGGTTGTCAAGCCGCAGTGTAAAGGTAGGAAATCACAAGAAGGTAGAAAGGTCAGGCAGAGCCCTCTATGCCTTTCGGGTTTCTCAATCTCAGCACTATTGGCATTTTGGGCCAGGTAATTCTTTGTGGTGGTAGGGGTGGAGGCTGTCCTGTTATAGAATTTTTAGCAGCTTCTGTTTTGGATGCCAGTGGCAACTCACCCTCTCCCAACTGTGACAACCAAAAATGTCTGCAAGTGTCCCTTGGAGGTCGGGAGTCAAATTGCCCCAGTTGAGAACCATTGTTACTGAGTTTGCCTTTGTATTAAGAGTAGTAGAGAACAGTTATAGAATTTTATTCATTTCCATGACGGGAACAGATTTACACCTTTGGACAATCACTATGTCAAGAGTATAGAGAATGATGGGGATTTGGCAAGATTGGAAACCTGTTAGGGTGTTGTTGCCATTTGGGTAAAAAATATCAGCTATCTGATCTAAGGTAGTAGCTGTAGGGATGGAGAAAAGTATGTAGACTTGAGATATATTTAGGTGATAGAATTGATAGGCTCTGGTGACTAACTGTACATGACTAGTGAGGGAAAGAGAAAAATCCAGGCCAACTCAAGGTTTCTGGCTCGGGCCCTGAAGAAGATGGCCATGCTGTTCACCGATGAAGGGAGCCTAGGAGAAGGTACGGATTTATTTAGGGGAATCAGAAGGTGATGGCTTGGATTTAGACTTGTGGAATTTGAGGTACCTTGTGAATAGCCAAGTGGAGGTTTCATCTGTAAGTATGAACTTAGGAGACAGAGGACCTGGATGGAAGGTGAAACTCTGGGTGAGGCTAAGGGAGGATGCATTGTATGTGAAGAGCAGGGAACTAAAAGCAGGTCCTGGCAAGAGTAGGTGGAGTTAAAAAAGCAGGGGACGTGGGGGAGGAAACTAGGATGCTGCAGTTCCAAGGAAGTTTAGAAGAGCTCAGCTCAGTGAAGAAGAGCAAACTTTGCATCTGTGGCTCAAAGTCCTTTCTTTCCTTCAATGGATTTGAGCTTCATATGGTCCCAGATTCTCATTAAGGTCATCTGCAGTGATTGAAAACTCCAGGAGACAGAAGGGTGTGACTGGTTATGGACATTGCCACATTTACTCCTGATATAACTCAAGTAGAAGCTCTGAATCATAACATCTAGAGTCGAAGGCAGATGCTGTGCCTCTGTAGGATTGATGCAGGCCCAGACTTTGGAATTATGTAGTAGGCTTTGTAATGGAGACAAAATTCCCCAGCTGAAGATCACTTGTCGCTTCCTTAAAGAAAATTCTTTTTGATGAGTAGTAGTACTGTGTTTCTGTTTCATAAAAGCCACTTTTGATAAAAAAGTAATAACTTTAATTTAGAGATTGTATAGCTATCACTGAAGGGTTATGAAGTCATATAACCAAGGCTCCAAGATCAGCATTGTACAATATCATATGATTTTTTCCTGAGTGTATGTGCTCCAGATACCTGACCATTGACGGTATTAATGTATTATTTACATGAAACTAAGATCCAGTGCATTCTAAATGGCTGTGATTTATCATGGTTATTTCAGAATTGGGTCCTGTGGCCATAGGCTAATTCGACTTGAAGGAAATTCTGTGCTGTGTTCTTGGATTTCATGCTTTAAAATTTCAGCAATAGTTTTCAATGCTCTGTTAATTAAAATAAGATGTTTTATACCTTTTTCCGCATAATATGGAATGCTCTTAGCAGCTTATATTAGAAATAAAACCCTTAGAAGCTTTACATCTTTGTTTTTCTAATTTATGTGTCCCATTTGCCCTGAAGGTGTTGAGAAGTTGAGATTTACGGCCATCCCAACTGGGAGAGTTTAAGAGTCTTAATTAAATGAGAGCTTGTTTGTGTATTCAAATGGAAAACTGTGGCTGGACAAAATAAAATTTGCGCTAAATTTGTAGTGGGTTATCTCCCAAACGTAGTACAGTGTACCCTTTCCTGGTGATTCCACTTGCCCAATAATTTACATGGTGACTATGGGACAGACTATTTTTGTATATACAACTTTTTAGCCGTGACTTATTTGACCAAGATTGGGCTTCTATACCAAGCTATGTGCTGATAATAAGCCCCTGAATCTGGGACTTCGTAATTGATTCTACCAGATTCTCAGTAGGTCTTTTAGGTGGGACCGTTTTCTGTTATGGAAATAGGAACATTGAGAAAGCAGGTCTGCATAAAGAGAATGAGCGGAGAGAAGCGTAGAGACAGGCATTGGAGAGGAAGGACTCCCAGGCTCCCCTGGGGCATCTTAGTCCATGGTTCCAGTAAATGCCTGAGACCCACCTCATCAATGCCTTTGCAGTCTCTCACAAACCCTGTATCCTTCTAATAAATCACCCCGTGTGTTTAAATTCACCTGGTGGTTTCCTGCACATGAGAACAATGAAATGGGCAGCATTGCCTAGATTTCTACTTTCTGATTGGATGGTAGTTATCATGCTTTGTTTACAGATTTAAAATAAGCTCTTACATGAGTTGAATATTATTTGATGGCTTTAAGTTGAGCTAGTCTTTGGTTTAAATGTTATTGATATTTTTTGAAAAATAATAAATATAACAACACAAAAATTTGAAACCAGATACTTAACACAGGTGTGTGTGTGTGTGTGTGTGTGTGTGTGTGTGTGTGTGTGTGTGTGTGTGTGTTAAGTGATGGTTTGTTCTAGGAGTCCAAGTCTTTTAAAGTTTGATGTGTGGACAAGGAAACGAGAGTACAGTCTCTCAGAGGCAGTTAGGAGGCACTATGGTATGGTGACCAGAGCACCTTAGAATAGAAGGGTCATTTCCAAGCTTCTTCTCAAGAGATTTCTTTCTCATTTTCTGGTCTTATGTCTTTTTGTCCCTGGAAATAAATGCTTCAAGATCCCAGCCTAACTAGCGACTTCTGATGACCCAATGTTTTTAATGATTGGGAGGAAGACAGCTCTTGCATCTTTGACATTTGAAGATTATTAATAATAAATATCCTTACAAAGTTCCTCTGTCTATAGTATAGTAATGCAAAAACAAAATATATCCTAGTGATCTAGTGTGTTCCTTTTTTATTATTAAAAAACTGCCTGTGAATAAATGTGGATTTCTATGTATGTATATAAATATATGTTTGTATGTAGGACACATACATTTATGTATAGAGATAGAGATATGTGTCTATATGTTTAGAAAGATATTGTGATAAATAGCCCAGAAATAATTACCTTCTGGGAAACCGAAGTTGACAGAGCAGGGCAGGAAACTGTCACTTATTTACTTTAAATTTTAAAAAAAGTGATGATATTAGACTTTAACTCGATATGCATTTTTATAACTATAAAAATAAAAACTTAAAGTTATTTATGATTTGAAATCATTATAACGAGATATAAAGGGTCAATAATTGTGCTTACCTAAGCTTTTATTACCTACTAATTAGGTTGTTGGAGCAGACTGTGTATGTATGTATATAAAGGTTTAAGGGAAATTGGTAATTAACTTATAACTATAATAAATTGGGAAATTTTGTGTTATATATGTTTTAGATAAGCAAAAATTATGAACATTTCCTTCTGTTATTGTGTAATTTCCAAATTATTTATAAATATTGAATTGGTATTTATGTAGCATGTTGTTATTTTCTAAATGTCAGTTATGTTCATTTAAGGGAAACCGCTTATTGTGACTTTTACATTCTCACTTCATCTCATGCTGGTAATGGCCTTTAGAATCTCAAAGTAAAGATTTTAGAAACTGTTAAGTACCCTTACTGTGTATTTTATAAAGAGCATCCTGTTATAGGTGTCCATATAAGTGGTCCATATATGGAAAAATGTATCAGGGATAGGAAAATCTGAGAATCTGGGCCAGCTATTATTTAGTGTACATATGAGTGAAGAATATTTCTTATTTCAAGTTTTTCCTTGGAATATTAAGAAGAAAAATGTTTGCAAACATGGTGATAAGGAGTCATACATCTTGATTCTTTTACTTGCTGGATCTTTGATCTTTGTTCAGAGTATTAGGTTTTTCAACTTCATTCATTCATTCATTCATTCACTAAATGTAGTAGAATATTATGGTGATCCAAAAAATAGCTCTTGGATCTTCCGGTCTGCATTTCTTCTACAATTTTAGCATGCATCAGAGTCATTTGCAGAGTTTGTTAATACATATAACTGCGCCTCAACCTCAGATTTCTGATTTAGTATCTCTGGGTTGGAGACCCAGAATTACCATTTCTCACAAGTTCTTAGGTGATACCGATGCTGCTGGTCCCAGAACCGCATTTTGAGGGTTACCGGTCTAGAGTTTGTAGGCATTAATCAAAGTTGTCAAATTCTAACCATGTTTAGTGCTGCACAGGAGAGGAGCTTATTACTCCAAAAGAACATATGGACTTTGGAGGGCCAGGCAAGGCTTCCCTGAATAAGTGACTCTTGAGGTGAAGAAAGCATTGGTAATACATCGGTGAAGGAGGAATGAGAATGAAAAGTGATCTTTAAGATAGAGCTTTGAGGTGGAAGCATGAAGTGTGTTGGGAACAGTTTAGCACTAATACCGAGCACAAGAAGGTTGGGGATATGAGATGAAACTGGAGAGAGATAGAGCCAGCACAGAGCCATCCTAAGGATTTTGTCCTTTACTCAAAGGGTAGTGGGAGAGCATTAATAATGTTTCTAAAGGGAGAGAGGAAGAGAGGAAGTAGAGTGGAGTGAGAGACAGTGATGTGATCTATTTAGTGTTTTAAGACAAATCATGTTATCAATTGGATGCAGTGGTGTGAACATGAATGTGGGCAGACAGGAAAGGAGATGAAGTCAGTAGTCCAGGTAAACATTGATGGCGTCTTTTAAAATAGGGTTAATAATACATAAGGTTGTTAAGATGAAGAAACAATGCATGTAAGGTACTTGGTACTGGCACACAGGAAGTGCTTAGACAAAGTTAGCTGCTATTTAATTAATAAAAACAAATATTTTGAGGCTCAGAAGTTATCAGAACTATGGGAAATGCAATGGAAATGTCATCCATACTTGAATTTTTAGGCTTCTATTTGACCCCTGCTAGAGCGTCCTTTGAAAATGTGACAGTGGGGAAAGAAGAAAAAGAAAGAAAGAAAGAAAAAAAGACCCAGATATTAAGTGCTTATGTTCAGACTGAGAACATGAAAGCAAAAGAGAATTCATCTTTGAGGTAGGCACTGAATTTGTAAGTAGTTGTATGGCTGGTTGTCACCGATGCCAATTGTTTGTAGTTCTCTTGCGTGTAGAAAAAAAGCAATGTGTTTTTTTTTTTTTTTTTTTTTTCGCTGAGAAAGCCAGGATGTAGACGGTAGGGAGAAAAATAGCTGTTCAAAAAAGGAAGACCACAAAGAATAAACTATATTTTTGTGTACTGCTAAATTACAAGAATTCAAGAGAAAAGAAAAGTAAAAGGGAGGTGAGGAATCAGAGGTCTCAGCAGAAAGGAGGTAAAGAAGTGTCTTTGGGTAGTGTCATTTGGGATTCTAACAGGAAGACATGAAAATGGTCAAGAATCTGTTCTTGGATGCAGAGTGGCCATTTACAGTTCATAATTACTAATAGCCCCCATGTACGCAGCATTTGGCATGTGAAAATATATTGGCAAATGCATTAGTAAGATTTAACTATCCCAAGCTCTGGGAGCATTGACTTGGTAAAATAACAGTATCCCTAATAAAGAAAAGTAATTAACTGAGTCAGCACTCTTTCTGGGTAAAGTGATTAGATGTCAGAGATAACCATGAAGGACACAGAAGATAAATCGGGGGCATTTTCTGGCTACAGTAGAAGGATGACACAGAGAGACAAAGCCATGTACATACCCTTGACTTTGATTTTAACTCAAAGCCAGTGTTCTTTACCCAGAGAGCAGGGGAAAACCATCAGTGCTTCTAAGAGGGCCCTTTAAAGAGAGATGTATGCGTGCAGGAGTGTGTGTGTGTGTGTGTGTGTGTACACACACATACATATACAATTGGTACCAAGGCTTTAAAGAAATGAAATACAGATATTTATTGTGAACTTATTTTTGTGTAGGACCTCTACAAGTTCCCGAAGGGGATACAGGCATAGGTGAAGCCCTAAGCTTTGCTTTTGTAAAGCTGTCCATTAACGGAGAGGGAATAGTGCCCCATCTTGACTCCAGATCTTCACCCCCAGCCTCTTCCAGTCATGGCTGTCATGGAACTCTGCAGTAGGAACTGACAAGTGTGTATGGTGAGTTGTCGGAAAGAGTAGTAAAAGTGATATTTAGAAAATGTCCAACAAGAAGAGTGAAGTGTGAAGTGTGAAGTGTCTACAATTGGAAACTTTATGCTGATGAAACCAGTTGTTTAGATGTTTAGATCAATTTTTTTCTCAGTGAAAAGCCTGCCTGTAGCCTTAAAAAATGCAGGCAAGTCATCTGTATGTGGCCTTAGTGTGTTGCATTTTCGAAGTATTGATTTATTAGGTGTAAATTGATGTGGCTTTTGGACTGTTGGTGTTAAATATAGAGATCTGAATGTTTTTCATTTTATCTTAATTATGAAGAAATTGCCTGTCAAGGAAGAAAATACTTCCTGAGATAATCAGGTCTGTAGCTTTATAGGTATCCAAGTATGGTAGCTTTTAACATATGATTAAACTTTATTGGTTCTGATTAATTGTGGGAAGTTGTAGAATCAGAGTTTAGGATATTTTAAATGAGATTTTTCTTATATGTCAAAGTAAACTTAATGACAGTCAACCATGTGCAAGTACAGAGCTAGGTCTTAGGGTACATGCCAGAGAAATGTAAGGCTGTTCTCAGCCTTTGTTTTGAAGCACAGTCACATAGAGCACTTTAGAGAAATTTTGAGACTCAGGTAAAACTCAGGTCAACAAAAGCTTCACCCAAATCAATGGAGGCTGCACTCACCTCAATGGAACTACACTCAGATCAGTGGAGGTGGCTCTCAGATCAATGAAAGACACACCAGGATTAATGAAGGCAGCACTCAGATCAATGGAAGTGGTTCTCCAGATCAATAAAAGGGGCATTCAGATCAATGAAGGACATACTCAGATCAATAAAGGCAGCATCAGATCAATCAAATCAGAGTCTCTAGAGATGGACCTATCCATAAATAGTTAGTATAGCTCCCTAGTTCATTCCAACGTGCAGTCACATATGTGAGAACTAAATCAGAGCTCTGGAGAGCTCTAAAAACTACCCAACATCAATGAAATAAAACCTCTGAAGATTGAGCTGGGGCTGATAAGTTTTACAGGCTCCCCTGGTGATTCTGATGCAAACTGAGGATTTAAAACCAGTGGTGTACACCTCGCCCTCCAGAGGATTACAGCTAAATGAGGGGAAAAATGACTTATGTGTGAGACCATTGAGGAAAAGTACAAGAAACTTTATGTTTGAATGTCAAAAAATGAATAAAAGACAAGGAGTGATTTAAAAAATGCAAGTAATAACTATTTAATGATAAATAAAAATGATTTGCATATAGCATGTTTATTCAGATAGAAATTGTGTTTTCAAAGTGTAGGAATTCTTGGGAATCATTATTTCCGTCATACATTTTCACCATTATAAATTAAAACTTGATAATCTTACTTGCCAGGATTACTCTAAAATCTAAAGTGGAAGGGTTGGGATTGAGAACTGCCCCTTTACCCAGTTTCTAAGAGAGCCCGGGATCTCTAGAGCTGAGTAGGGTGCCCTGAGAGGGCTCTGAGGGTGAAAGGAGTCCTTTTTATTTCACGGTGGAGGTGGGAGGAAGAGTATATGTGGGAGGAGTTTTTGGCCTGGATATCCAGGAGTTCATTTCTCAAAACGTGAAGTATTCAGAATATTCCGTATCACAGGATGTGTGTCTTAATGCTAAAATCAGTCAATAGCTGTCTTTTTCTATGGGCTGTAAAGATATTTACTTGATAGAATTTTCTCAATTTAAGTTTTATTCCCATAATCTTTTAGCCCTTTGATAACCACCACCACCACCACCACCAGTAGTCTCTTAAGAGGATTGAGTGAGATGGTATGGGAGATTTCTCTGGATTTCAATTGCACTCCATCAGGGTACCATACCTCCGGAGTTCTTATGTAGACTTAAATGACCTGGTATATGTACATGTGCTCAGGACAATGCTGGGAACATAGTGAACACTCAGTAAATGTTAGCAATTTTATAACGTTCCCACTATTGCTGGTAATTCTATTCTTTGTTTCCTGTGCTATGGGGCCCTTGAGGGCAGGCAAGGTCTCTTCTTTGTCTTTTTATTCCCAATGCCTTAGCACATGCTTGGCACAGAATCAGTACTCATCAAATGTGTGCTGAGGGAAGGATTGGCCCGCTGAGATCTGATTGGCCCACAGCACTTATGCAATTATTTTAAATATATTATATCAGCATTTCAATGGTATTCTACTTGAGTGAAGAGCTCCATGCCTTCCAAATGCTCCATCATGTCAGTACTGCAGGGAATGACTGCTTTAGAGGAAAGGGCCCATTGTACACTCAGTAGTCCACAGTCTCTGTGTGCCTTCCTAACAGTAGACGGTACACTATACTTCCCTGTCAACCTCCGCCCTTGCTCAGGGTTCCCCAAAACACAGGTCAGTCCCTGAGTCATCATCATGCCCCATAGACGATATGATCTGTCATTTCATATGTGGTAGATATGATAGAGGGCATGGGGGGAGGGAGAGATCCTGGTAATGTGTCAGATGGACACATCAAAAGAGCACCCTTTTAAAAGAGCATCTTGTTTGGCCCTATCTGGCATCCTCTGAGGGAAAATAAGTGTGCATTTGTGAATGGGACTCTTGCTGCTACATTTATGTTGTCAAGAAGGGAAATCTACAGTGGGATTGAGAAATAATGAAAGTGCATATATATTTTTTTTCTTCCAAAGAAACCAAAAGCATTTCCACAGCTATATTCTCTGATGCTGCTGATTTTATGCTTCAAAGAATTGAGAATGAATACCTGGCAGTAAGTCCTAAATCTGTATGTGGTGACTGACAGATTAAGCACGAGGGATGTTAAAGGAGATTAGACCATGGATCCCCAAACAGCAAATGTCAGTATTATTTTCCATCTTGGAACTGAATGAAGTTGGCTTTATGTTTCTTACCATAGCCAGTACCATTATATTCTTCCAATTTGGTTCTTACATTACTTCTCTCTTTAGAACATCATTCACTTATCCAAATAGTGGTTTTTTTTTTTTTTTTTAAAGCTTATTTCATGTTATGGCTTGGTGCTCGCTACTGAGAAAATATAACAAAATGTGAGACATGGTTTTGGATCCTAGTAGCTTATATATCAAGAAACAGAAAAATGAGACTGTAAAATAGTCCTATGATGTCTTATGTGATGAAGTTCAATGAAGCCACAGTGAAGGAATCCTTTGAAGTAAGAGGAATAGCACAGAAAATAATACCAGCTTTCAGGATGGATATAATCATGCCCCACCTGTTTTCAGCCTGAGGCAGCCAAGGGCTGGTGGTTTTTAATTTTCCTCTAGGCTGTAAAGGCCATGGGGATGGTAGAAAAAGTACGTTCATTGGAGTTGTTTCTGGATTTGTATCCTGATCCTACCGCTGTCCTATTGTAGGGCTTTGGGTCGGTGACTTAATATTTCTGAGCAAAACAAAATACATCTGTCTGCATGTTTCAGAGATGGGTAAGGAGTGGCACTAGTGCTCACAGTTAGCAAAGTGCTGGCACTTAGAAGACACTCAGTTAGGTGGTGATGGTTATTAACAGCAATCATAACAGTAAAGATATTTCTATTGGGCCACTAAATGCACACTTACGTGGTTACTTCCAGCAAAACGACTCCATTCACCTTGCTCAGGTTAACTTGTCTTTCTTTATAGGACGGATTTAGTACTTTTCATTCCCCTAAATTAGACGCATTAGACAATGTATCATGGAGCTGAGCATACTTCCCTTAAGGAAGCAGTGTGTTGTTTATTTTTCATTCCTTTGACATTTCTTAAGAATTTCCAAGGAAGGAAACCTCAGGTGGCTCCCACCACATATTAGGAGGGAGTTGTCAATCCAATATTTTCGACTTCTGGTTTCTTTGTCTTTCTGTCATTTCAATAGCAACTAGTAACAACAATTAATGTTTATTGAGTCACTCTGCTGAAACATAAAAATGAGACCATAAAATAATCGCGCCATTAATTATTGTACCTTTAATGTGAGGTAGATGTTTAGCCACATTTTACATGTTGGAACTCCCAGTTGCATAGCTGGCCAGTGAGTGATAAGGGGGGGATTTAAACTCTGGCAGTCTTGCTCCAGATACTGTGCTTCTCCTTATGGTGCCACACTCACCTACCCTCCCAGTCCACTACAGCTCCCTGTGGTAATCATGAGCTTTTGCTGTGCACAAGCAGGCGTGACATAATAATGGCTAAATTTGTATGATATCTGCTATGTTCCCACCACCTGTATGTACCACCTGGCTGTCTGCTCCCTTTGCTCCTGCGCATATGGGGTTTAGTACCATTTGAGAGAATATATGGGAAACCCTTATGGTTACCTGCCCCCTTTTCAAATTGATGCTAAAGAATAGATATTAAATTTATCTTCTCTCCAGTGTTGATTTCTTGCAACCCATACCCTTTACTGGCTGTCAAATTTTCACTTTAAATACTCTAATGCACCTCACATACAAAATGACCTCGGAACCTGCTTGGTGAAGGAGCTGTTCTGTCCTGCCAGAGAAACCAGGTCCCGAGCCCTGTCCCTGTACTTCAGAGAGACCTGTTTGAATGCTCAGTTTCAGCTGCTCCCACTTATGGAGGGAGGAGTCACCAGGGCTAAGGAGATGGGTTGCCCAGAAACCATCCTCCTGCAGACTGACCTTGGTCCCTAGAGGGAGCACCTCTAGGCCCAGGGGATATGGGCAGGTTTTGGGATGGTGCTGTAATTTGCGGGCTATCTTGAAGATTATTAAGACAGTGCTTCCTATATCAAAGTGCTTTGAAAATGATAGGTATTGTCTTAGTCTTTTCAGGCTGCTACAGACTGGGTAGCTTATAAACAACAGAAACTTATTTTCCACAGTTGTGAAGGCTCGAAGTCCAAGATCAGGCTACCAGCATGGTTGAACGAGGACCCTCATCCCTGTGTCCTCACATGGCAGAAGGGGAAGAGATCTCAGGAACGGAACCTCTCTTATAGGAACACTAATCCCATTTACGAGAGCTCCGCCCTCATGATTTAAGCTCCTCCCAAAGGCCCTACCTCCTAATACCACCATCATCTTTGGGGGTTAGGATTTGAACATAAGAATTTTGAGGGAAAAAAAAAAACATATAGGCCATTAGCAATTATACAAATTTAGCCATTTTTATGTCATGCCTGCTTGCTCAGCAAAAGCTCATGATTACAACAAGACATTTGGTTGTAGGATTAGTTTATGAAAGGGTTAGAGTCCAGTACGTCACAAGCTACTAGAAGAAGAACAGAAACTCACAGCATAAGCCTCTGCCTTCCAGAGTCTGACTCTTTTAGGAGAATCGCTGCTCTGTATGAAATCCGAGGGCTCTCAATCTAACTTTCTGAGGGAGGCATTTAGGAGACTTTTTAGTGTCAGCCATTGAGTACGAATCAGTGGGCCCAAGTACAAGTCCATTATATGTGGGTTGAGAAATGTTGGGTGGGTCATTGCACCTGTCTTTGGCTGAGATCTGAGTGGCTTTGTTATGTGTAGTAGGATTCTCTTTCCATTATGCTGATGGGATTTCTAAAGTAATTGTTGGTTTACTTTTTTTTTTTTAACATCTTCCTCTGCCCTTTTATAGCCACCTTGTACTTGGAGTGATGTGTATCATAAATGTTTTTCACATTTCAGTGTATTAACCTGTGTTCTATAGGTATCCTTCCCCACTTCCCCCACACCCCTACCGCCAACCACATTTTTCTGGAGACAGTTACTGCTGATAGGATTTTATGGGGTGTCTCTTTTTCTCTCTCTCTCTTAAGTGTTTTTCTTCTTCTTGTCCCAGTTTTGAGTTTCTTTGGTCTCCAGAAACCTTCTATGCTTAATCTTTAGAGATGAATTTATCTTTTGTACTTCTCAAAGCTTTTGGGTCTAGTGGCTCATTTTGTCTATGTGCTGTAGCTTTCTTAGGCATTTTATTATCTGATTTTGCTATTTTCAAAAATTTCTTAGAATTTGCCAGGCTGATACTCTAACAGTCACTTGGTAAATTGCAAGTTGCACTGTCCTGTGAGTAGGTTTGTGATTTTTTTGCCCATTATAATGACTGCTTTCACCCCCATGTCCATGGTGCTTGGAGTGCTTCTTGCAGTCACTGAGCTCGTGCTGTGATAAAAGCATGGACATTTTACTGTCTTGAGCACAGTGGCTCATGAGGCTTTGCAAACTCTGTCTTTTACATCAGAGCATCTTATATGGTTGTGCACATCGTATCCTGCTCTGGCGTGCTGTGCCAAGAGGCCAAGTATGGGCTGATTCCCATCTGTGCTTCCCTTGCCAAGCCTTGCACCTGGTTCTGGGCTGCATCCCCATGGGAGGAACCGTTTCCTACCACACACAAAGGTGTCATGTAGGCTAGTAGCCAGTCTTTTTTAACTTAGGTAGATATCTTTAAGGGAGAAGCTGAAAAAAGATGTGACATTTCTAGTGGAGAAACAAGATCTGCTTACTCATATGGAATCTTAAAGTTCCCCCAAATAAAGGAAGTCATTAGAGGCTAAAACAAATAATTTAAGTTATTAAAGAACCACTTGGCGTTTGCTAGCATTTTACATGCCAAGGATGATTTATTATGTCCCCTCAGTTATTCTTTAACTTAGTAGGGAACTCGTAGTCAGAGCTACAGATATGATTTCAGCCTATGTAGCCCCTAAAATATCCTTGCCTTCTGAGTCCCACACTCCCTAGAGAATTGCTTCCCCTAAGTTATATTCGAGCAGCCCAGCTACAGTAAGATAACCCTGTCCCCAGGGGCTCCAACAAGCCACCCTCTATTTTCCACTTAGTTTGGTCAATGCCCAGAGCAGTCTAGCAAGCAATTGGGACTGCATATTCTGGAAGTTAACAGTGCAGTTACTTGTAGCCTTTGCCACGCTCTCATTGTATCTGAGAGCTACGGGTACTTTAGGGTTTTTTGTTTGTTTTTTTCTTCACGTGAACCATAAATACCCTTTCTCCAACTAGTATGCTGAAAGGATAGTACACTTTCATTTAGCAAATGTTTCCAGATGTTGCCCTTTGTTCTGCAGTCTATGACTTGGACCTTATCTATATTGAACTGAATTTGTTATCTGTTCACCTGGGAACCTGAACTAGCATGACATCAGGCTTTCTGTATTCATTTTTGTATTAGTCCATCAAGGCTGCCATAACAAAATACCACAGACTTAAACAATCAAAGTTTATTTCTCGCAATTCTAGAGGCCGGAATTCTAAGATCAACATGCCTGCAGGGTTCGTTTCTGGTGAGAACTCTCTTTGGCTTAAGATAGCTGCCTTCTTTCTGTGTCTTCACATGGCCTCTTCTTTGTGTGGACATTTTTGGAGTCTCTTCCTTGTCTTATAAGGACACCAGCCCTATTGGATTTGAGCCTCTCCCTTATGACTTCATTTAACCTTAATTAAAGGCTCCATCTCCAAATGTAGTCACATTGGGGATTAGGAATTCAACATATGAATTTTGGGAGAACACAATTCAGTCCATAATAACCCACACTTGCTAGACTTTCTCATTTAAACATATCTTGTAGTAGATATTAAAAACATCAACATTTCAGTGATAGCTTTTCTGTCCATTTGGGCTCATGCAGCCATGTTAAAGACTTCATTTTTATCCTCAGAAAAATACTCCATTTACAGTAATTACACTTTGGATCTTGTCCCTTAGATGGCATCCTAATTGTTATATCCAAAAATCTAAGCCTCATTTTGGAGAGTGCTCCCCAATGTTAAATATAGTGAAATGCTTCCAGACAATCTCATTTTGTTAAAATTAAATTGGTGTTTTCTGGACCATATTTGTCCCGTAAGGACTCAGCAGGCTGGGGCCCCCAGCCTGTGTTTGCAGTAATCATGTTGGTTTTTAATCAAGAGCCCTATTTGGCAGCTTCTCTTTTTGATCATTTGAAAAATACCTCCTGTGCAGTTTAAATTCCTGGGTGCTGGATCATTAAGAGGAGTTTGAGGCCTTGGTTTCCTGAGAAAAAAGCACCTGCCTTGTATGTGATATTAGTGATCAGTTTTGGTAATGATGATAATGAGGAGGAAGATTTAATTTTTCACCTGAATCTCCACATATTTAGCGAGCATCAAGACTTATTTTCATATCTACCATGTCATATTGAAAAAATTCAACCATTAGATTTTCTCCTGAGGTAAAAATGATTCCATGAGAAGAAGGTGTTTTTTTCAGACCATTTTGAAATGCAGGTGCATGATAAAAAATACAGATTATTTGGGGATTAATCATGAAATATATCGAGGTTGTTATAAGGAAGCTTATCAGTCTAGTGAAATAAGAGCCACTTTCTTGGTTATGACTTGTGCTATTTGATCAGTTACTTGCTGGGCTAGATAGCATCTGTTGGTGCCCTGATGGACTAATACAAAAAAACAGTTGAGGGTTGACTAGTAAAGTCTGACATGTTCTTTGCTGGAAGCATTTGGTAAATAGTTAAATCTGCTTATGCTTGAAATGAACACCTGAATGAGTAAATGAATGACTTCATTAATTCAGGCTGGACTGTTTTCCAAATAATTCAAATTAGTAGTAGTGCTATATGTCCACTGAACCCTTGTTTGTTTTCCTCCTTGGCACACAGCTGGAATTACATATCTCACTCTCCCTTGTTGCTGGGTAGGGCTGTGGGGTTGAATTCTGGCCAATATGGTTTGTTGGGAATGATATATGGCACTTCAAAACCTGGCTCCTAATAATCCTCCTGCATGACCCCTCTACCTTTTTTCTCTTCCCTTATCCAATGATTGGATGCAGAAGATGCAGTGAAAAAGCTAGGGAATATTAGAGACATAAGATAGAAACATGCTGGGTCCTTGAAACACTGTATGGAACAGAGGCTCCCCCATCAACCCACATGGGATTGTGATATGATTTGAACAAGAAATAAACCTTTATTGTGTTTTAAGCCAACAAAATTTGATTTCGAGGTTTTTTATTACAGTATCTGGTATTAATTATAAAAAAGTTTTAGCTTAGTTTTGTTTCTCAGTATTATGCTGGAAAGTATTTGACCTGAAAGCAGTGAATGCTGCAACCCACTGTACCCATGCCAGTTTTTTTCCTATTGAAAACATATTCTTTTTGTTCTTCTTACTCCTAGTAGAATCACAGGAAGGTGCTAACTCATAGGACAATGAGCATTTGTCAGAGATCTTGTGAAGTCACATGCTCGTTAAAACAACACATGAACGCACGATCTTTTAGAGAGGTGAATGGTGCCAGGTGTTTATTTTGCTTCTGGAATCTGTTTAGGAATCTGCTCTCCCTGGGCCTAATCCAGCAGGTGAGAACATCTACCTCTGGTGGCCATCACCATCTGATTAAGGAAAAGCAGGCACCAGTTCAGGCACATGTTCTTAATTGTGAAAATCCTACAAAAGAGATGTATTTGCAGAGACAAAGAACGTGAGTTCCATGATGTCCACTATCTAATTTTTTTTAGGTCTTAAGTGAATGTTTACTTTTTATGAATATATTAATGGACTACTTGTCTCTCAGGATTGTTTCGAAAGATATCCAAGAAAAAGCAACAACCAGAAGTCATAAAGAATGAGTTTATAAGTTCCCCCCCCCACCCCCTTTTGAGAGGTAGTCATTTTATAACCTATATTCTTCTAGAGCTATGCGGCCTAATATGGCAGCCAATAGTCCTGTGTGACTATTTAAATTTAAACGAATTAAAATTAAATAAAATTAACAGTTTATTTCCTCAGTCACAGCCACATTTCAAGTGTACAATGGCTAGTGGCTACCATACTGGACAACATAGATATATATAGAACATTTCCATCATTGCCGAAAGTTTTGTTAGATAATACTGGAATAGAGAGCTAGCTCTGACATTTTCATTTTTCTATGATGCGACCGAATTTCCAAATTTTCTTACTTCTCATGTATTTAAAGGCACTGTTCAAAACAAGACAACAGTCCCCCAATGGAGTCACTTATGCTAAGCCCCATGTTACCAAACTGAGACTTAATTACAGTTTCAGTTTTCCAAGAAATGGAATCGTAAACCAGTCAATCACCAAGCACCTGATAAGTGTTAGATAATCTGCCTGATAAACCCTTACCATCCCCTAAAGCAACAGTCCCCAACCTTTTTGGCACCAAGGACCAATGCTCCTATGAGAATTAAATGCCTGATGATTTGAAGTGATGTGAGCTCTGGGAAGCAGCTGCAAATAGGGCTGAAGCTTCGTTTGCTCTCTTGAGGCTCACCTGCTGCTGTGCAGCCTGGTTTCTAACAGGTCACAGACCAGTACCACTGCCACTAGCACTATGAGGCCCAAGGGTTGGAAACCCCTGCAAAGCAACCTTGCAATAACTAATCTACTTTTTTTTTTTTTTTGCCTAATACGACTTCCTTTTTTCTGCTACCTTCTGTCTAGAAAGTTTTGCTTTGTGTAGCTCTTCAGAGCTCCTTTCTATTTGCTAGATTGGATGCTGCCCAATTCATGAATTACTGAATAAAGCCAGTAAGATCTTAAAATTTACTCAGTTGATTTTTTTTAAATAGCACTATGCTGGTTTGTTTGTTTGTTTGTTTAAAGCACACGAGATGTTTTTAAGATTGTGGCAATATAAATTCTGGAAAAGATTCTGGAGCAAATCACAAAAAGATGATTTCAGAGTACTCGTAAAAAGAAGTTGTGATAATTAGTAGCTATCAAGGGTTCACAAGTTAAGTTATGACAGTTTCATTTCATTTCCTTTTATGGCTGGCATAACGACCTAAGCTTCATGAAAGGAGAAATTTTTTGATCTGTTTTCTTCATTACTGTGTTCTCAATATTTTTAGTGCTTGTAAATTAAAAGGCGTTCAATAACTATCTGTTGAATGACTATCAGAAAATAAAGTTGGTGCAGTTAGTGTTAGTTCTCATGTTATCTTTGGTATAACAATTGCTGGGTACTAAGACAGGTGAGTTGCTAATTATTTAAATAACCATGAGAAGAAGCTAATGGAGAGAGTATGAGACTTAGAATCAGATATAGACCTGCCTGTAGTTCTTGGCTCTTTCACCTAAACTGTGTGAGCCCAGGCAGGAATTTCACTTCCTTGAATCATTGTCTCATTTTCACATTAGACATCATAATATCCACATCATAGGGTTGTTGTGAGTATCAAGTATGGAAATAAAAGGGCTAGCATGAACATATCTTGGAAGAAGGTCTCTAGTAGAATTTAGGGGGTCAGTTTTCATTCAGACATAGCCAATATTTATATCTTTGACGTTAGTAAGGATATATTGATTTAATTTGTGGATGTCCTAAGCTGGAGTAAGAATCAGAATTCTGAGGAACCTAAATAAACTGAAAAGGTAAGCTAAATTTAAAGATTTATACTTGATTCAAAGAAAAATTTCAACAGTAGTGGGCAGAGGACATGTGGCCTAACTTCAATGTGCAAACAAACTTGGGGACTTAAAAAACAATTAGTGTCATACACCATGTGATGTGGCTGCCAGAAGTTAGTTTTAGCAATAGGAATAAGGCACCCAGAGTTGCACATTTGAACTCCTGGGAAGTTAAAAATGCTGATGACTGGGTGATGGTTAGGGATTCCAATTTAATTGGTGTGGGATACAGCTTTGGCACTGGGAGTTTTACTCATCACCCTGCCCTGCTCCTATCCCCAGGTGATCCTAATGTACAGGTAAGTTTGAGAATCACTGGTCTAGGCTGAGGGAGGTCCTGCCCTGTTTTGCTTACTTCATATTTACACAGTCTGTAAATGCTGCTTGCATGGAAAAATGCATGGTGCATGAAGTTCAAATGTTCTCCTCAAGCTTGGAACGTGTTCAGAAAGGGTCAGGACAGTGAGTGGATTGACAGTTATAACATTCTGAGGGGAAGACTAAAGGAAACAGCACGTTTTCTTGGAGAACCACAGGAAGAGATTTACAGTCTTAGGCACTGCTTGCTTGGTCTGTCTTAGGAAACTACTAGATTCAGTTCCTCTGTTTGGCATTCAATAGGCAGACAGGGATCCGCTGAGTAGGAGCTTCAGGAGACGGATATAGATGGCAATAGTACTTTGGAGATGGTGAGACTGACAAGAGACCTCAAAGATTTTTTTGTGGACTTAAAGGGATGTAAACAGGCTGGTTTGGTGGGTTGACTACCAGCAAATTTGGTTTATTCCTTCCTTCATTTCCTACTCTCTAAATTTCATCCCTTGCCTCAGACATGCTGTTCTTTTAGCCCCCAAGCACTTTCTCCATCTCTGAGTCTTTGCAGTTGCTCTTCATTCTTCTGAAACACTTTTCCTCCAAATATTTGCACAATTTACTCTCCCTTCCCTCAGGGTTTTGCTCAGATTACAATCTTTCCCTTAACTCTTTATGTCCCTTTAAAAAATTTTCCCCCATTACCATCTGTAGCCTCTCTCTCTCTCTCTCTCTCTCACACACACACACACACACACATGCTTGTTTGTCTTTCTTTCAGAGACTGAAGTATGCACTGAGGTATCCATAGTGGCAGAATAGTGCTGGGCTTTCAGAGATGCTCAAAAAATATTTGTTCTCCAGAAGCATCTAGTTCTATGGGATCTCATCAATTGTGTCTTGAATTTCTTGGCCTGGATAAAATGTCTGTGAAGGAGACCACCTCTTTTTCATCTTTGAGGGATAAATCTTGTACTATATGGGTAGAATGACCATTTTCAAACTGCTTTTCTTTTTTCCTTTTCTCTTCCACACCAAATGGGAACAACATCTTCTAAAAACAAAACTTTATTTACTGTTTAGCAGTTTTCAGGCAACGATGGAATGGAATCCAATGTGGAAAGGAAATACAAGACTTTACTGCAGTGTAATTTGTTTCTTCTGAACCACTTCGGGTACAGTAAAGGTCAATAATGCACAGGAAGGCTAGGTTTAATTTCTTTGATGTGTAAAAATTAGTGCTTTGTCATCAATTACAGATGCAGGAGGACAAATCACTAGCACATTAAGTTGTTCCTGCTACATAAATTACAAATCTTGTTAGGAAAAAGTATTAACATCATCTCTTGTTATTTTAAAAATGCCAGCTCTGATAAACAGCCTTGGGCATATATTAAAATGCTTGAATTGTACTAAAATAAATTCAGCTTTTTAAGATAACACTTCATTTTAATTTCATACATGGTTAAGTTTATCAGTTTAAAGGTCTTTTAACATAGAGTTTTGAAATCATAATAGTACCCTTTAACTCCCTGTGGAAAAATTTAAAAATCTCTTTGCTTTTTAAATAACCTTCCTTTATTGACAGAAAATTTTAAGAAATCCTCAGTTACTTTGTTTTGTGTTCTTGTGTGGTTTTCTCAAGGAGAAGAGTAAATTAAATTGTGATCCTAAATCCCTTTCATTTTTAGAAGTTGATTTTTCTTTTAATCATAGTCCAAAAAAAGGCTGTAAAAGCTTTGTGGCTCAAATATTATATTTCTATTATGATGAGATAGCCTAAATTCTCGTCCTATATCAAGCAAAATCTTTATTCTTACATCTCATAGAACTTCTGAATTTTTCATTCTTAGTATTAACAGTGCCTCCTCACTGCCATCCAGGGTGACTGCTTCTTAGCTCCCCTGTAACTTGAAGGCCTCACTTTGCAAAGTAAATTCGAAGAGACTTAAGGTTGGGGCTGGATAGAGTTCTGACTGCCCCGCCTGACTGGCTTTAGACAGAAAAACACTACAGCCTCATCCAGAAGGAGGAAGTCTTCTGTCCAGTTCAGAGACTTTGGAGGCTCAAATAGCTGGACCTCTGTTGTCATCAAAATCTTTAAGAAGAAACTCTATCAACAGATATTTATTGAGTACCTTCTGCATGTCAGATTCTGTGCTTGGGGCTGGAGGTACAATGGTGAGGAAAACAATATGTCCTATAAAATACCTGACCTAAAGAACTAATGCAGCATGTAAATATTATTTCTTTGAGATAAAGAAAAAGCTCATCACCTTTTTCTGCAGAAATAAATTATATTCATGACATAATCGTATATATCAGTATTTATGAACTATTTATTTACTTCTTCCTCCCCCACTTCCTTCCTCTCTTCCCTCCCTCTCTCCATCCTTTTATGTATCTTAATTCTTATCAAGTTCTTTATCGTAGATGTAAGAATTAAGGCTTTAAAATTAGAAAGACTTGTATTTGAATCCTTGCTATTCCACTTTATAGTAATATTGTTATATTATCACTATTATCATTATCATTATCATCATTTTTAGAATAAATAAGTTACTTCTGCTTATATATCTTAGTCGCTGACCATATTCAGTCACTAAGGCATCTGCATGCATTTTGCATTAAATTCTTATAGCAATTCTATGATGTAGATGATATTGTTTTCATTTAATGACTAAGAAAACTGTGCCTTGAGATTTTATATGATACATTGGGCAAGGTCACACTGTAAGTAAGTGAAGTAACTGAGACTAGTTTTGTGATTTGAACTTTCTCCTTCGTAAAACAGAGACACTAATTCCTGCTTTGTAATGGCTTGGGATGATTCAATGAGATGAACTATTTCACATTTGCAGTTTGGTTCCTGGTACATGGTAACATAATATGTGTTCACACAATATATGGCTGATTCTGCTCTGCCTTCAGTTGTCCGTTTTTAAGATTGAATAATTTATTTCCTTTCTTCCCTTTTCTTAGCTGTTTCCTAACCCTTTACTTAAGTTTGGAATCTTGTTCTTTCCGTTATCCTAGAAAACCCAATGAAGCCTCAATTATAGAGAACTCATGGAATGTTTTTGAGGTTCCACGTAACCCTATGGCAAATACAGAGCAGGCACAGATGTAAATCCCTGGGCTCATAGAAATGAGATCTCTGCCTGGTTCTTTCTCTTGGGCTGTCTCTGCAGCTAAGCAGGTGCTAGGGGCCAAGTAGGTCTCTTAGGGCAGCCTTCTCCTGTGCACAGAAAATAACCTCCCTCTAGAAACACTACCTGGGGGTTTTCCTGCTGACAAGGGGCCCTGAAGAATGAAAGGGATGTGGAGCTTTGAACATATGTTGCTAAGTGCGTATTATAAGTGGCATGTGGTAGCTATGGGATCCGATATGACAAATGCGTCACATGACATATGAAGTGGCATTATTTGATAGAGTGCAATTTTTTGTCTGTAACTGAGAAAAATTTCATTGTGGAAAATGATCCATTTGACACATAGACTTTGCCTTCTTTAACCCAGTTATAGTTCTTGTGTTATGCAAGTTGGGATGAGAGAGTTAGATTTCTAGAGACCCAGAGAGCAGTTCTGGGTCTTGCCCTGGATTTCTGAGTTGCTTTGGGTCCTAGCCTTGAGTCATTCCTGCAACTCATTGAATGAAGAGGAGGCTTATTATTTTTATTTGTAAACATCATTTTTGGTTGAAAATCTACAATAGCAAACTCTGCTGGAGGCATTTTTTCCCAATTTTCTTTTTTGCTGTAATTTTCTCTTAATTTCCTGAGGAAGTTTTTGGATTCTCATTTCATAAGAGCTTATTTAATAGTCTGGTAAATTTTGTCAGAAGTTAGAGGACAGGATAAAACTTTTCAAATTTTTGCCCTGAAACTGAGTAGTATTATTATAGATAACTTCTTGAAGAACCATCTATATCTTAATTTTGTACTTTTTAGGAGACATTAGAGACAGAAAAAAATTAGAGTTGAGGATATGCATATTACATAAGTAAATTTCCATTGTTTATAGTTGCTTTTAAAATACATTTTACATGGAGTTAAAGTTTTTTTTTTTTAGCAGTTTTGTTTATTTTTAAGATATCTCTTGCCTGCATGCATACTTAATTGAGTCGTTCATTCCATTTTGTTAATATTTCAGTGCCCACTATATGCCCAGTAATGGGGCTATTCAGGCCTTCACAAATTTTATAATCTACTGATGGTTATAAACAAGTTATAGATTATTATAATTTAGGGGAGGGTACTGTGGGAGCACATACTATGGTGACCTAACGTTGGCCTGGAGGAGGTGGCAAGGACTTTCTCCTGGAAGAAGTAGAATTAAAGCCAGGTGCTGAATGAGCAGTGATAGTTAACCTGGTGAAGCGACTGGGATGTGGTAGGGGGTTTGGACCAAGGAAATAGCTCATGCAGATTTTTGGAGCTGGGAGTAAGCCATGATGTTATTGGAGTCTTCTTAGAACTTAGAACTTCAGCTTGTTCCTGATTGTGACATTTGCAGTTTCAAAAATATGGAGAAAGCTACCTGGTGAACACCATCCCAATTCTGACATGTGTGTAGTCTGATATGTCCAAAGGTAGCACTTGTCACATGTTGAGCATTTTATTCCCACCCAGTGTCTCGGTTTGCTTTGGAGTGATCAGTACAGATTGGTGCAACCTGGGCTAGGGATCCTCCTGAGGATGAGGCAGGAAGTCCTTCAAAATCAGATTCCAGATTTGCTTATAATGGAAGGATAGAAAGTGATGAGTGTGAGATGGAAGAGTAAATATCTAGAATTAATTTTGGCTCTGGGGCACTCAATGAAAAGTAATTTTAGAGGCACATAGATCATAGTTGTGGAACATAATTTAATTTCTTAAGGAACCTTAAAACTATGAAGTTATATTGCATCATAAAATATAATTTTATGATGCAAAGAATGCTGGACTTGGGAGATGTGCAGAGGTTGGAGGTTCTAGTCCCAACCACATGCCCTGGGATTAATTATTTAATAACCTGTACTGAAGATATTGTTGTCATGTGCTACCAGCATGACATGGTTTTGGCTGTACCGAGGACAGCCAATTGAGATTAGATAGCTTAAAATACTGTGGGACCAACTGCGGCTGTCGCCCAGCTCTAGCATCTTTCTGGGCTTCATAATTTTTCTCCCCCAGTGCTCTGTGGGAATATATTTTGTCATAGGTCATTCAGATCATCTTCCATCATTCCAAGTCATAGTCCCTTGCCTAAGTGTTTCAGAAACGAGGAACTGTTAACCTATTTTGCCTGTCCTCCCTCTTTTCTTGCATTACAATTCAAAACAAAAGAGGAAAAATATATATGTATTTCTTGTCAGACTCGAATATAAACTTTGGGAAGACAGGCTTTATTTCTCTTTGTCCCCTTTAATGATTGATAAATTTCTTACATAAATGGAGAGATTATTAAGATAAAAATACTTTGTTAAGATAAAAATACTTTGACTCAGGGAATATCATTGTTATTTCACATTCCATGCAAAATTTTATTATCCAATTCTTGGCGTAAGCTTTGTATTGAAAGAGTAAACTTACATTTTTGTCTCTTTTATATGAGTGATGAATAGAGGAATGATTGTTCCATTGCTGGGTGGCCATCCTCTTGAAGAGAAGGATTCTGAAATTTTCTGTTTATTGATGTGTCTTTATTTCCATTTTTGACCTCATCTCTTTCTGTAAGTGTTAACAATTAGACATTTGAAATGTGCTTTTGGAAATATCCAAGCAAGGCAAGGCCAGAGCTTATATAAGTTCATGTTACTATGTTGCAGTTGATCAGTACAGTTAAGAACCTGTGTAATGGTTTTTGGAATATTGCAACAACTTTCTGTCTTCCAGATATTAAGAACTAGAAAGTGGTGTTCTCTGGAAAATTGCAATACATTTCTGTCATCCTGACTCTACAAATCCACCTTAGTTGGTCTTGCTTATTGATGTCAGGGTGATTTTTTTTTTTTTTAAAAGCGTTCGACTTTCTAGCTAAAACCTCTCTAGCTTTAGAAATTCTTAAACCTGGCTCCACTAATTGCAGTCAGAAAATTGGCGAACTCTGAATTTGTATGTAAAATTTTATGTGTAGAGGACCCAGAATTTTGGTCAAAGTGTCCAAGCCATTTTTGAGCCACTCTAGAATATTCTAACTCTTTAATAAAAAACGTAACTGTCCAGCTTTACATGCAACATCCAGTCATCATATGATGCTTTATTATGTTGACCTACTGAATATTTCCCAACCACTGTTCTTTCATACCTCCCTGCCTTTGAACCTGATGATCATTCACTTGTAATGTCCTTTCTTCATTCTTGGCAATGCCTGGTGAACTTCTATTTAACCTTCAAGATTTGACTCCAGGGCCATGTTCTCTGAAGAGATTTCATTCCCTTTGTCAGGAACAAAATGTTGCTTTCTCATTGTTTTACCTCCTTTATAACACTCATCACATTTCCCCACTAAATTTGAGGGGAAGGAATGTATCTGTTCATCTATATATTGCCATACTAGAAGACAGTGCTGGCTTAAAGCAAATGCTTATTAAATAGTTGTTGAACAAATAAGCAAAAGGATAGAAGACACCTTGTTTTCTTAGATAGAGTTAAGATAGACTTACAGAGCCCTAGTGTTGGAATCAACATTGACTTTCTGGTTTATATAATCTGGGCATCGAGTTGCCTGTCCCCTGGATGAGGTATCTCAGTCTCCTATATTAAATATAGGAATACATTGATTCTCTGTTCAACGCATCAGGCTATAATGGATTCCTCTAAGTTTATGAAACAAAGGATTTCTGGTGCTAGAGATTGATTTGGGTACTTATAAGCTTCTCGGTAAATCTCCAAGGGGACAAAGAGCCTAGGCAGGTGCGAAGTTTCCCTTACATCAGACCGATAAAAAGTCTTACATGACAAGATAGCCTTTGTCTTATATAAAAAATTTACTGTTTCCTCACCAAGTGACTTTGGAAAATATGTGCATCCCTATGAAAAGAGAGATCTGGTCTGGAGTTGTGGTCCCCTGGAGATTTTGTTGGTTTTGTGGGCATTGAATGACAGCAGGGTACCTAGGAGGGTCAGCATGGTTTATTTCAGACTGCATGGATGTCCACCTGGCCTTATAGGATAGGGAGCCAGATACTGAAGCAGATGGCTGCTTTCTTATTTGTGCATCAGGAACGTGGACTGAGCAGAGGCCAGTACGGTGATACTTGTGATGCTCTTCTGAAGCCCGCTCTTATTTTTTGCCTACCAAGAAATAGAGCACCTTCTTGCTAATCTTTGAGGGGAAAATATTCCTTATTTCAAATTATTTCAATCAAAATCCACTATGCCCGAAGACTTTAAAGGGCTTCTAAATTTGCTGAAGTGGGATTTCATCTGATATTTGAATCTTAAGCCTTCTACCCAAAGAACAACCCCTCCCCAATTCCATGTCTGTTTGTGGATGCCAGAAATTTTATAATTAGAAACTCTTTACTTTAGCTTAAGGCTTGGTCCCCTGTGAAGAATGCATTATGCTTTCTAAGTGATGTGTGTATTAGTCTGAAGAAGTCTATCAGAAGTTCCTTTCCTGAGATTAGCCATTGTTAGAAGTAAGAAAGAGAGCTGGCACAGACATAAGGGGAGAAACAGACTCATTAAAGAAGGAAAAGAGCTCCCTTCTTCCCTCACTGATAGAATTTAAGGCCACCACAGGTAACACTGCCTTTGTCACTATTTATTCTGGAGGCAGTTTCTAAACTGCCATATGCTTCACTGGATTTAGAGAGCTTAGTTAATGCTCTCTCATTTTGTAAGGAAATGATATCACTTAGATAATAGCTTGTGGAAAAGTGGGGTAAATAGTTTGCTAATAAGTTGCATGCATCTATGAATTGCACAATAGAGAGAAAATGATGATAAATTGGGATGCAAGGGCAATGAGTGTTGTATGGGAACAAAAGATCTAAGCTTTGAAAGGAACCATTTTATTTTAAGAGGCACTTTCTCTTCCTGTACTCATCTTAGGGCCCCCATTATTACTTACTTGCCTCATTCCACCCTACTCCACCTACCCACATACCAGTCACCCAAAATACTCCTAAGTATTTTCCTTTAACGTTATTTTTATATTTAATCCTCATGGAGGATAATAAAGTCCTCTCTCTCTATGTGGTATGAAAGCATAACCGATGACTTTATTGGTGCAAATATATTATGGCTGCTTTGACATTTATGTTTTCAGCTCTGATAGATGAATGATTCCAATGAAAGTAAATCAATTGTACCCAGACTGTGGGTATAAAACACCACGCTCTGGGTTTTCTCCTTGTCTGGCAGATAGTGGAGGGTGAAAAATATTGAAATTTGACTTAACACTGTGTGTTTCTTCTGCAAAAAAGATTTCACTTCATTTTGTTTCCTAAAGTACACCTGTGATCAATGTTTGGCCCAACACTTGTTGCCAACACAGGGACTGAGGTCTCTAGTGCAGAGACCTGTTGACTTTCAAGGGGTCTTAGGTGGCTTCCTTGGTCTAGTCGAAATGACTTATTTTTTCTTCTAGAGGGTTGCATTCAATTAAAAATAGTTACAAATATGGTTATTAAGCATCTTGTTAATGTTGGCACCTGGAATTTTACTGGAATGCCAACAACTGGGAAGACCAGAGAATAATTCTAGTTCCTAGGTTGAGTTTAACCGACTTTCTTGATAAAAAAGAGAACTTTTCTTTATCATGCAGAAATACAGATTTTTTTTTTTTCCCTCTCAAAAGTGATGTGAGTTGACAGTGGAAGTCAAAACCAGATGCAACTGGAAATGTCAGTTGGCAGTGCAAACTGACAAGTAAATTCAGGAAGCATATCCTTATTTTCTTTTAATTCTGTACCCCGGAATGCCCTTCTTTACTTTGCTCCCTCCTCTACATTTGGGAGTGCTAGGGCCCTGATCAATCATAATGGCCGCTGCCTATAAACAACTGGTGTGAGGAAGGTGCCCGGTGGTGTGTCAGCCTTCTCTGGTTTTTCCTGGGAGAATTAATTGCCTTATCCTTTGGGATGCCTGAGAGCTTCAAGATCAATTTCTCCTGTAGCATTTATCACATAGTATTAAAACTATTGGTTTATTTGTTTGTCCAGCTTAATTTCTCACTAGACAGTGAAGTCCTGGAGGCCAGGATGGTATTTACCCATCGTTCTATCTTTATCACTACTTCATATCTTCATTACTTGGTACCTAGCCCAGGGACAACACTTAGTAAATATTCACAAAATGAATTAAAATTGTAGACCATATTTAGAATTTTTATTCTAAATAAATGTAAATGTGTCACTGAGTCATACACATATCAATATTTAAATCCCACTTACTGGAATGTATTTTATTTATTTTTATTATGGTGACATTGATTAATGAAATCCAATAAGTTTCAAGTGTATAATTCAACTGTTGGAACATATTTTAGCAGCAATTTAGTTTTTTGCCCTAATATTGACTGGACGAGTTTCTGACCTGTATTTTAAAAATCTCTAGGGAAGAAAATTCCAAAACTTGCTCTTTTTAAAAGTTCAATTATAGCAATAATCGTCATCTACTAAGTAGCTAAGGTATTTCTAGTATTATTTGCTCTTAAGTGACTAAATATATATCCAAAACACGCAAGAGATTTGCAGCTATGACTATAAGGAAACCTTAGAAAATATTGTGCTGAACTCCTTGTAAGGGATGTGGTTTCTAGAATCTGTATTTAGGGGGAAAATACCTAAAACCTATAAAGTACTCATTGGTAGAACATTTAATTTCATTACTTTTTAATGAAGTATATATCTAGAGGTAAGCACTAATGAACTACAATTAAGCTTCAGGCCCAAGAGAATTGAGGTTAAGATGTCAAGGCAGAAAGATGCCCATTGTAGCAAAATATATTTGCTCTAGGCAAGGATGAATTTTCCTATTGAAACATTGAAAATAGACCATGGTACAGAGGTTTGCCTACCACTTAAGAATTTTTAAGAACATTATAGTTCAGGGGTGCCAAATTGTAAGCAAAGCCTTGTGGTTTCAATAATACTATGAATCAAATCATGACTTCTATAAGAACAGACTCTCTCATAAAGTGGAGCTTTCTCTCACATACTTACTCTAAAATTGTCACTCTTGCATGAACCTGAGCAGTTTATGGCACAAATCCAATTCTCTTCCTTAAAATTGTATTAACGAGGATAATTCAGAGGTGGTCTTATAACCTTGGAAAGAGAGGTTAGTTTGGAGCACATGCGTGTGAAGGCTTCTTTTAAATTCATTTCTGCTCTACTTTATATTCAACTTAATCTACCCCCATTTCCTTGTCTACTCTGTGCTCTGGGTCAAAACATAGCAGCACATTTTAAAACCCTGTGGACAGTGGGTCTCAGAACTCTAGAAGAACAATTATGTCAGTCTTGCAAATTATTTTTTAATTATCCATTCCTGAGACGTCCTACTTGGTTTACTTCCAGGAAACATGTTATCTCTGTAAATGAGATATAGTTTCTCTTGTAAGAAAATATAAAATATGTCACCTTTTTTGCATTAGCTAAGAGTAAATTTAGAATCAAATTGTTCATTGTCTATTAGTTTGCAAGTTTTAAATGAAGCAACATGAACAATGGTTTCTGCCTGGAGAAGCTCACACCCGTCAGGGAGAGAGCCCTGTGTGTGGATCATCATTCTCGAATAATAAATGTTGATAGACATCTGAACAGAGAATGAAGCAGCTTGGGGAAGGGAGCTGCCTTGAGAGAGGCTTTATCAGATTCAAATTAGACTCCCCAGGCTAATGCTCACTGCACCTGCTCTAGTTTCATTTAGGGCTGAGAGACTGAATATATAAACCAACAATATGCCAGACCATATGTAAAAATAAAACTTTGACCCATGACCCGCAGAAACCTGCCCAGGTTATCTTTGCTTATCTCTAATGAACAGCCCAAGCAGCCCTCCTGCTGTAAGTTAGACTTTTGGAATTCAGATTGCTCTCTCTAGTAACACTCCAGGAAGCTAAACAACTTCCATAGCAATCAGCCCCACATGGCCAGGACTTGACTAATGACTGATAACTTTCCTAATTTTTGTTTCCACTTTCAACTTAGGGCCAATCAGAGAAAGCTAATTATGTTCCCCTGACCATTCAGGTAGGATATCTCATTCCTAGTGAGCCCGCCCCCAGCTTCCCCATGCCTAGAATTCAGGTCAGGGCATACCTGAAGCCTTCCCTTTTTTCCACTGTGAAGCTCTCCCACTCCTTCGCCTGCCTTGAGTCTCTGCCAAAACACAGGTGACTGTGGCTGACTCCCTTGCTATAGTAAGCTCTGAATAAATAGCCTGTGCTTTTTCTCATTTGATTGGTCTTTGCATATTTCCAGGAGTCCTGGTTGGACAGAGAATATTATCCAGGAGCACTTTTTAATCTCTAGCTGAGTGGTTCCATGTGGCTGTTGCTTCTTTGGGTGCATTAGCATTTCCTAGCTCTGGGAGGCGGCTGTGGCTGGCTTGAGAGAGATGCGATGTGGCCCCTAGTTGCCATTCCACATGTGGAAAGGGCAGAGCAGTAAAGCACATTACTAAATGTCAACGCATGCATTAAGTATTACCCTCTAAAGGGGTATCCCTTTCTCATGGCACCGAGTGGGGAGGAGCTGGGGCCTCTTTGTGACTGAGATCAATGGCCAATGGCTTTTTTTTTTTTAATGTTAAAGTATATGAGAAAACCTTTTCAAATATTATCCTCAAACATTTGGAAATAGATGATCTGAGCTTAGTGGGTCACTGAGGGGCTAGTACTGGATTACAGGTGAGTTGGCTTGGGTCCTCCACTTCCTCATATCCTTGTTTATACTGATAATAGAATCCAGTACAACAAGACTGAGAAACAAAAGCCAAGTCATTCTTTTTTCTTTTTCTAATGAAAATTCAATGACATTTCGACAATGACCTCTCCTCAAACCTTAAGAAGTATGTGTGAGTGTTAAGCTGAAAAGTTGGAACAATTGCCAAAGAACAGTTTGAAACCATGGCACACCTTATTTTCTTATTACACTTGGCTTCTTCTGCATTGAATTCATTATCTGTGTTCACTCTGTTATTACTGTATTTAAAAATTGCAATTATGGAGCTTTAATAAGGTGAAAAAAGGATGCAGAATACTTAAACGTTATTCATGGTGAAAGATCTACATTATTTTCAAATTACCTTTTATTAGTTGAGCTTTTAGGATCCTATACCTACCTACTAGAGTCTAGTTTTTTTTTTTTTTTGGAAATAATTTCGTTTTATGCATTTACGATTAGGAAAACCTGAATTATATCAGTTTATAGAAAAAGTGTGGGAGTAACATTATTAAATTTCATATCTTAGTTTTTGATTTGCCTTTTTAAAAAACTTTCTATATGTATAAAGTCCTCTGTATCTGTATGTAATATAGATATATAATATATATCTTATATATTTAGGCATGTAAATACTCTTAGCTATAGATGCCTTAATAACTAATGACTTTTCCTCATGTAGGTGATCAGGATAAATACATTAGAGAGATATCGGAATCAATTGATATTTTTTGTCAACTGGCAAACATTTCTGGAATTCAAAGAATTGTAACAACAACAAATTCCCCCCAAAACAATAATTGCCCTTTATTGAGCACTTGCACTCTATGCTCAGTTCTGTCTTTAGTGCTTTATTCCAGTTACCTTAAGTGGTGGTTTCTTTGAGAAGATCATTGTAATAATTACTGCATCACCCACGCATGCACATTTGCAAATTTGATGTCTATTCTGGGTGTGTTTGCGAGGAGAGTCTATTATCCTGTTCTTTGACTCTAGGATATCTTTGTGACTTTCTTTGGCCAAGTAACTATGGTGGAATTGATCTTTTGCAACTTGCAAGCCAGGGCCTTGACAGGCCCCACTTTTTGCTCTCTCATCGTCTTAGAACACAGGGCCAGGATGAAAACATCACATTGAGTAGGCGGTCCAACCAAGAGCCAGCACCAACCTCTTGATATGTGATTGAGGCTATATTAGTCTGGATTTTCTGGAGAAAAAGAATCAATAGCATATATCTAGATCTAGATTTAGAAAGGTATTTATTATAAGGAATTGGCTTGTACTTGCATGATTATGGATGCTAAGAAGTCCAAAGATCTAAAGTTGGCAAGCTGGAGACTCAGGAGAGCAATGGTATAGTTTTAGTCTGAGTTCAAAGCTCTGAGAACCAAGAGATCCAGCACAGCAGTGTAAGTTCTGACCCAAGTCTGAGTCCAAAGGAAGGAGAAGACTGATATCCCCCACTTGCATACTGTCAGTGCAAGTGAATTCTTTCTTTCTCAGCCTTTTCGTTCTATTTAGGCCTTTAATGGATTGGCTGAGGCCCACCCATGTTGGGAAGGACAATCTTCTTTACTCAGTCTACCTACTAAAATGCTAATCTCATACAAAAACACCCTCCTCAAAAACACACCCAGAATAATGTTTACCAAATATCTGGGCACCCCATGGCCCAGTCAAGTTGATACATAAAATGAACCATCACAGAAGCTATCTCAAACAACCCAGGTTCAGTTGAGCTACCCTATTTCTGCAGGCAAGGCCCAGCCCAAATTGCTGTTACACAGGATTGTGAGCCAAAAAAAAAAAATGGTTGTTTTTAATTTCTATTATTTTATTACTTTTTATGTTTTTAATTGTGGCAGAGTACACATAACAGATTTTCCATCTTAGCCGTTTATAAGTATATAGTTCAGTAGTGTTAGTATATTTATCTTGCTAGACAACCAATCTCCAGAACATTTTTATATTGCAAAACTGAAACTCTGTATTCATTACAATAACTCCCCATTTCACTTTTCTACCAGTTCCTGGCAACTACCATTCTACTTTTTGTTTCTATGAGCCCTCCTATAAGTGAAATCATGCAGTATATGTTTTTGGGAAATCTGGTAGCAGAATCCAGCTCTTGAACACAGTGCAGTGTAGTACTTTACAAAAAAAAGCATGCTCAGAATTGTTTGATCTGTAGTAGTCTACACTGGACAGAGAGAAGCATCAGTAACTGGCAACACTGAAAAAGAGACTGTCTGTGACTAACGTAGTTCAAGGAAGTATGCCTTCCCAAAGTTGACAGTATTTATTTGTTATTTGGTGGTTTCTTAGTTTAGTCCACTAGGGCTGCTGTAACAAAGTACCACAGGCTGGGTGGCTTATAAACAACAACATTTTATTTTTCACAATTTGGGAGACTGGAAAGTCCAAGATCAAAGTGCCAGCAGATTTAGTCAGTATCTGGTGAGACCTCTTCCTAGTTTTCATTGATGACTGTCTTCTCGCTTTGTGCTCTCATGGTGGAAGGGACACAGGAACTCTCTGGGGTCTCTTTCATAAGAACACTAATCCCATTCAAGAGGGCTCTGCTCTTAGGACTTAATTACCTCCCAGGTGGTCCATCTTCTCATACTGTCATATTGAGCTTTAGGGTTTCAACATATGAAGTTGGGAGGACAGAAACATTCAGACCATAGCAGGTGGCCTCTGAGCTTATTTCTATGTTGACAGCAGGGCTTAACCTAGTGGTGGTGGAACTGGTAAGAGGTGACCTGCAGGGAGGTCCATTCACCCCACTTCATGGCCACAGAGTGCAGTTGGGCAAGTTGGAGTTGAACAAAGATCCTTGCTTGAGGGAGAATGAATAGACTCTGAGTCCCAGCCTACATTCCACTCAGGTGAGATCAAATCTGTCTCCTAGTAATCTGGAAGAAAGGTCCCTTCTTCTGGTTGATCCTCCCAGAGGGGGTTCCTTTGTGTAGTACACCCGAAGAGAGGGGCTCCTTTCTCTAAGGCGCTCTATGTGTCCATCTCAGATCCCTCTTCCCTGGGATAGTAAGGCTGCAGCTGAACTGTGAATAAATTACTTCACAGTTCCCTCTCTCTCCATTAACAAGTCCCTGCTTCCTACTGCTGGGTGGCAGTTATCCATCCTCCATCAGGGTACTCTGTGTCTTGGAAAGAGCATTTAGATAAGACCTATGGTTGAACAATGATAAACTCTTGCCTTCAGTATTAATGCAAGGCCTGAGTGGTTTACAGGAACTAGCCAAGTAGAGAGAGATGCAGATGACCTACCTTCCAGCATGAAATCTGGGAGAGGCTCTCTGCTACCAAAACTTACAGGCCTGGACCTCGGAGCCAGAGCAATTCCTTGTTTTACTAATCAAGAACTATGTGATTCTGGACAGTGTTCTCAACTTTGTCAAGTGTCTGAGACCCAGGGACATTAGCAGTGCCTACCTCATGGGATAGGGCCAAAAAACAGTCTCTAAGGGGGCTGAAATTGTGCTTACTTTATAGTAAGTGCTCAGTTCATGTTGTTGTTGCTACACTAAACCCATCCCCCCGGTTCCTTTTTTTCTTTCATTTCTTCCCAAATTCCTTTCTAGTAATAATAATATAGATACTGAAATTATAACTAAAACCACTACTAATCCATGCAATGTTAGCACTGGAAGAGTCCAGTTTAGTTAGATATGATGGTATCTAATATGATTAAAAATAAGAGAGTAATAAATAAAGACCTACTTTTGTTTCTAAAAATTCACCTGTATAGGAATAGGATGCATGAGATGTGGATTAGCAGCAACATTATAAAAAGATGTAAAAGTTTTAATTGGAAGTAATCTAACATCCATTGGCCAAAGCAAGTCCAAAAGCAAGGAGTAGGGGAAAGGTGTCCATCAACAGTAAGATCTGGATGAGCTGTGGGTATATAATGACTTACAGGAGAGTGAAGAATTGTGATTTATAATATAAGCTACCACAAGGGTATTCACTGGTATGGATGACCAGTTGTTTAGAGCATTTATCTGTTCCAAATGAGCAGCACCCATGCTTGAGGGTGAGTGCCAGTGTGGAGTCTAGTGCTAAACATTTCAGTATTACCCTTGCAGCCAAGCATTGTGCTGAAAACTTCGTCTACAGTCGATCATCTACTCTTTTAACAACAACATATATGTCGTGCCTTATCAATGGGGCATGTCTTGGTCGGCTTGAGCTGCTGTAAGAAGTTAGCATAGACTGGGTGGTTTAAACAACAAACTTATTTCTCACAGTTTCGGAGGCCGAGAAGTCTAAGGTACGGTGTCTGCTGAGCACTGTCTTCCTGTGTGTCCTCACATGGCCGAGAGCAGTGCTCCCATCATCCGTGCTCCACTCTCACTCCCTAATCACCTCCCAAAAGCCCTACCTTCAAATACCATCATTGCAGGGATTCAACATGTGCATTTTGGGGAGACACAAACGTTCATTCTGTAGCAGGGCAGTATCTCCACCAAGGGCAGAAATAATTCTTGGGAATAAGTAATCTTACTTTGGTTAAGTGTAAAGCACAGAGAAACATATAATGTATAAACAGATATACAGTTTACCTGTGCTATTAAAATTTAACGTAGGCAATTGGAAAAAATATGTCTCAAAAGGCTCCTTCTGAGAGTTGATAATTTTTAAAAAGTCTAACAAGTACTGCCAACTGGTATTATTGTTATTGAATAGATGTGAAAATGTAGGTTGAGAGGTTAAACAATTTGCCTGAGAATGCAAAATGATTAGGTGGGAGAACTCTTGCTCAAACCCCAGTCTGTGTGGTGCCAAAGCATGTGCTTTTATTTACTTCACCATACTACCGTCTTGCTGCTTGTTCTGAGGGCTGGGAAACAAAGAGCTCTCAGGCCTATCATCTCCCTCCAGTTGCTCTTCTGCTTTCCAAATTCCTCTGTATCTTCCATTGGTGGTGGCCTGGACCCTCCTCAGCTGTTCTGTTTCCCTGTCTGAGATCTGAGACCCCACCTCCTCAGCTGTGTCCTTAGCCCAGGAGTGCCCTAGGAGAAATTTCAGCTTCTGGAGTGGGTATTTGCATTTTAATGCCATGCTGAGGAATTATCCAAAGGACCGGCTCTTTCCCAGTGGAATTTCAGGGTCTCTCCCAGGCCAGTGGGAAGTAATTTGGAAGCATGTGCTTTGCAGACCCATGCGAAACATAGCAGGAAGGCAGATGCCTGTCTGTAACGAAAGCCTGTGTGCTGCGCATCTTCATCTGACCCTCTTGGCTAGAATCTCCTGCTGTTACTCTATAAACCAGGCTCTACACCTGAGTGTCTCTGTGTAGCAATTCCAATAACATTTAATCTTCAAAACACGTTTTATAGTAAACAGAGGCAGCCATGAGAAACATTTTGTTGCTGCTTTGAAAGAATTGAATAGCCAGTCTCGGCTTTTTAACCAGGGTTTCTGGGATCAATTTATCTGGAATAAGTAGATTCCTTTTTCTCCTTCCCGGAGGGCCCATGGAAGATGTGGAATATAAGAATAATAGCAAATCAATCGAATTTACATTTAAAAGCTTCCTTTGGGAGAGTACCCTGCAGGGCCCTGCTTAGATAGTCAGATGCTAACCCCACCAAATACAGCCAAATACAGCCTATGTCTAGTCAGAACCAAGAATGTAGGCTTCAGCTTCTCCACAGAGATGCCGGTGGTTAACCCTGAGGTAGCAGGGCCTGGCACTAGGGCACTCTCTACAGAGGCTGCCAAGTATCAGTCCCTCAGCTGATGGTCTCTGATTCTTAAAAGCAAGAACTGTTCAGAGCAGCTGTCTAAAAAAGAAAAATGGTTACCACCCCCACTATTTTCAATACCTAGACTCACACACGGATGCCTATGAAAGCCAAGGTTATTTGCTTAGAACAGTAAGTTCTTAGAACAATGTCTCACTTGACATTGTAGATAAATTCCCATGCCTTGTTTCCCCTTCTGTAACCTGGGGCTCCTAAGAATATCCTCTGTTTTAGTTTGCTGGGACTGCTGTTACAAAATACCACAAAGTTGTTGGCTTAAACAACAGAAACTTATTGTGTTACAGTTTTGGAGGCTAGAAGATGTCAGTAGGTGGTTACTTCTGAGGGCTTTTTGTGGCTTGCTGGCAGTCTTTGGTGTTCCCAATCTCTGCCTTCATCTTCATATGGTGTTATTCCTGTGTGCACATCTGTATTCAGATTCCCTCTTTTGTATATAAGGGCACGAAACATTGAATTAGGGGCCCATCCTACTCCAATATGACCTCATCTTAATTTAACTAACACATCTGCGACGACCCTATTTCTAAATAAGGTCATAGTCTCAGGTACCGGAACTTAGAATTTTAACATGCATTTGGGAGAGAACATGATTCAATCCATAACATCACCTCACAGGTGTGGATTAAATGACTATATAAAGTGCTGTGTGAGAGTCTCACTAATTATTGTTGGTAAGTAGAACTCTTTAACAATAACTATATAAATAATCATGGGTATTTGAGGACCTAATATGTATCAGGGACTATATTGTTAAACTGCCTTCTAATCCTCATAGAAACCTTTAAAGTATATGTTTTCTCTATATTCCCAGTTTACAAATGGGTACATTGATGCTTAACGAGGTGAAGTGATTTTTATGTGGCTGAAGCTTCACGGCTTGCTTATGATTGTAAACAAGATTATAATCTCAGCTTGATTGTGTAACACTTTGAATAATGGAAGATATTTCAAAAATTTATAACTCCTTGTTTTTATATGTAAATGAAATCCTTCATATCATGTATTGAGTTTGCATAATCAAGGTTCTGCTATAATTTTTTAGATAGCTGTTGCATAAATAATGTTAATTAAACAGATATAAAATAGTCATTTTGATCTTGTCAATAATTTTTTTTAAATAGTGGCAGGTTCCTGATTTAGTTGACATTTAGTGAACAGAGTCCCTCATACTTTGTTAGGAATCACCCCCCAGGCCAGTAAAACCTGTCTCCTGCTTCAGAGAGCCGCGGTTGGATTCTAGAGGGATGGGCAGCTGACCAGGCTTGGAACTGGCTGCACTAAGTGCAGTGTCTGGAGTCCTGTGAGGAAGTCAGATTGGAGGTATCAGGGGAGGGGCGTGGAGGGGCTTACATGGAGTCAGTTAACCATTTTTTGGCATTCTAACTCGGAAGAGAATCTTATTTTCAGTGCAAATGGATGGAGATGAGGGTCCTTTTCAGCTGTGCCTTTAGGCTCATTGACGGGGCTAGTTGACAAAACTGAAAAGTTTGAGATACGTTTATCAGTATCAACCCATTCCTGATTTTCCAGAAATATGGTGGTAGTTAAATGGGTACCATTGGCTTGGAATTTATCAGGTCATCAATGTAAATGGAGGAGAAACCCTTTTTTGTTTGTTTGTTTTGTTTTTTTCCTCTCGTAGGGCTACCTCCCATGGGAATTTCAAAATAGAAGGTACAGGAATAATTTAGAGGGCATTTAATACCCAATCACTCACAGGACTTCTGACAAAAGAAATATGTTTCTGAAGATGGGAATGCTGGATTTAGTGCCATGTGCACAAATGCATAGGGTATGATCCTTGCTTTAGAAGAGTGTTTATAGTCTAGCAGGGGAAGATAGATACTTCAGAATTTTCCTTCTCACTTGCCTGACTATGTAACACTTCCGGCTCTTGGGTGAATTATGTTGATGTTGATTAATGATAATGGAATAATATTACTTTTTATTTTTAGGGTGCTTTTAACTTCGCAAAGTAATTTCCGCTAATATTTTTCTCGCCAGACTCTCAAACAAAATGGATATGGATGGAGGCTGGAGTGAGACCACGACTGGCGTGGGGCCTCAGGAGCCTGGCCTGGCTTCCACTCTTCTGAGGGCCGTGGCCTGCCTTTGCCATTCTTTCCTAGCCTGCGGCTTCTACCCTTCCTCTCCATTCCCTACACTGTGCTGTTATTATGATCTTCCTCGCTGTTGCCTTGGAGTTTTCTACATATCACACTGGGTTCTTTCGAGCAAAGCTATTACAGAAATCTAATAAATAATAAATTTCAGTGCTCAGACAGATCAATAAAATGCATGATAAGAAGAGGCCATTATGGCAAATGAAAAATGCACAAGAGGATGCCCACAGCATGAGTCAACCTTTAGCCAGGAGAAGCCGAGTCTCATGAAACATCAAAGACCAAGTAGGCAATTTTGGGGCATTTTTAAGCTTTTATTTCTTAGTTCATCCACAGATATTTATTGAAGATCTGTCCCCTCCCAGGCCGGTGCTGGGCACTAGACATTCTCTATTCAGGAGCTCGACAGTTTAGTCGGGGAGATGGACGATGCAGTCATAGCTAATTGTAATCCAATGCCATTGCCTCTGTGGATAATAAACAAAGATCCCTTGATTGCTCAGAGGGGAAAGGAACCAGCTGTGTAGAGGAGAGGGACGAGTCTTCATTAAAGTGATGACATAGGACTTCAACTACAAAGGATGGGCAGGTTTTTTTCAGGTGGAATAGTTGAAGTAGCTGTAAAATAGAATGTTTTCTAAGCACAGGAAATAGCGGGTGGACACGTGCTGGACTGTACACATACTGACACGCCTAGAGGATTTTTTGTCCGTACTTTTTAATCGAAGCCTTCGATTCTTGCTCGATATGGGTCAGTGTAGATGACCAGCCTTATCTTCCCACACAGCCTGCTCTAATATTTTGAAATTTTACTGTTTAAGAAAATATAAGGCCCAGTAAGCAAGAAGTAAGCACAAAACCAAGGAGATTTGGCCCCAAGGGTGTTGGCATAGCTAGCCTGGGCCACCAGCTGTCTCCCGAGGTTCGCAGGTTGGCACCATGGAACAAAGAATCTGAAGAGAATGATCTACCCTTGTTATCATCCTTGTCACATGGAGAGAGCACTTAGAAGAAAGGAAATTTTGCTTCAATGACACTTTCTTTTTTTCTTTCTTTCTTTTTTTTTTTTTTAATTTCCCAGTTTCTAAATATGTGGCTCAAATCAACATCCTTGAACTTGACCTATCATTAGTGATACTCTTCTTTCGTGGGGGAGGAGGGAAGGATGTGGAGACAGGAGCCTTGAATTCACCTGGAAGGAAACATTAACTTCCAATCACACCTTATTATGAACTCTAAGTCAGGGCTGAGATGAGATGCAAAGAAATGCCCTGTGCTAATAGAAGGTTTCTCTATGAGCATCTTAATCTTTTTTTTTTTTTTCCTGGATTCTTCTTACTTTTATCTACCTACACTTGTTTCAGCTTCCCAGGTACAAAGTTTAATGGGCTTATCCTCTGCTTCATTTCTGTCTTTCCTTATTTAGTAGCCACTGATTAATTCTAGGGAGTTTGTAGTTGACTCTTGAACAATGTGGGAGTTGAGGACATTGAAAATCCACGTATAACTTTTTTTTTTTTTTTTGAGATACATCTCTATTCAAAGTCTCTGTGTCCTTGGAGAACAGTTTTGTCAAGAGTCTTTCTGGCTAGACTTTTCTGATCAGTCTGTCAACTTGTAACTTCTACATACTCTTTAACCTTAAATCTATACAGATTACTTATTCATAAATTTTTTTAAATTTATTTTTTTTGCATATAACTTTTAACTGTACAGTCAGCCCTTTCCATCTGCAGATTCAACTAACCTGGGATGGAAAACAGTATTTTTAGTCGTGGTTGGAAAACTGTGTTTGGGAATGTGAAAATACTGTTTCTCAATCTGTTGTCCTTGGTTGACTCTGCAGATGCAAAACCCAGGGATACAGAGTTCTGACTATATTGAAAAAAAAAACCTGTCTGTAAATGGACCCGCACAGTTCAAGGCTCAACTGTTTAGAGTCAGAGGTTGGTTCAAATACAGGAACTATTACTAATTTAGCTACATGACTGTGAAAGTTACTTAACCTCTCTGGGTCTTATTTTCCTTAAATGCAAATCACGAAGTAAATTCGTGTCTTTAGATTTGCTAGGAAGATTAAAAACATAACATGTATAATACATTGCACAGTGCAGTGAAGTCCGGGCATTCCGTAAGTGGCAGCTGTGTCGGTTTCACTGTTAGTTCTTTATTATTGGTATGGCGTATTGGAAAGAGCTTCAGCTAAAAATTGCTAGCTGTTTGTCCTTGGGCAACTTATTTAACTTTGACTAGTTTCAGACTTTTATTTATTCGTTTCTCTCTCTCGCTCTCTCTCTCTCTCTCTCTCCCCCCACCTACTTATTTATTTATTTATTTATTTATTTGTTTGTCACAAAGTCAAGAGCATGATACCCACCTCGTTGGATTTTTGTGTGGATTAATTGAGAGAATTTACGTAAAATACTTAGCATGGTGTTTTACATAAAAAATGCTTACAAATGCTAGCCCCCTCCTTTTTCAGGCTTCTAGGTAGTTTCTAACTCTTTTATTCTTTGGTAGCATTCTGTCTCAGTTCTTGGCAGAATAATATCTAGTTACTCACGTTCAGCACTAACTGCTGCCTGACTAACCCAGATTCATCTCCTTTTTGTTTGTCTGACCTTCTTCTTTCCATTTCCCAGCCTTCTTAATAGTTAAGTGTGACCACCTGATTTAGTGTCCACCAATGGAATGTGAATGAAGTGATGTGTGCCACTTCCAGGCCTGGTCATTAAATTTCTATAAGCCCTCCTCTGTGCCATTCTCTCCCCTCCAGACAACTGGAATGGGGCCATCCAGAGCGACCTTGGAAGTTAGTCAGCTGAGTTGCTCTCAGCCTGAGTCCTTGGATGACTGTTGAGGGTGGTAAATCCTCCACCACTGCCACCAACACACATGCTCGCATGCACACATGCACGTACACACACACACACACACACACACACACACACACACACACACCGAACTGGAATATTTGGAAATAAACTATTGTCTTTGAGCCTCTTCATTTTGGGCCTTTTTGTTTTTGGCAATGTATCTTACCTTAGTACTCATTTTTTTTTCCTCCTTGTATTTCTAGGTTTGACTCAGCTAGCTGGAAAACATTAAACTCTAAAGCACTTTTGAAAGAGCACTGAACCTAAAAACAGAAGTGGGTTCGAGACTTGGTTTGCACCTAATAGTTATATGATCTATTTATTTACTTATTCAACCCTTCTCCTTATTAAAAAAAAAAAAGGTGACAATAGTCTATGTGACTTTGTTGGACCATTTAGCTTCATTGTTCTCAGATTATTTACCTGAAAAATATATCACAGAGTTATTGTGACTATTAGGATAATGCATGTCATAATTTTAAATTTGTAGAGTCCTGTAGAGCTTTGCTTTCCAAAATGGTAGCCCCTAGTGATATGTTGCTATTGAACACTTAAAATATGGCTAATATGAATCGAGATACTTTATAACTGAAAATATACTTTATTACTGAAATTAATTCTCCTTTTTCATTTTTAATGTGGCCACTAAAAGTTTTAAGATTACATATGTGACTCCTATTACATTTCTATTGAACAGAGCTGCTCTAAACATTAAAGTATTACTACAGTATAAGCAGATGTCCTCAAATACCTCTGAATATGGGACCTGGGTAGTGGGAATTGAGAAGCAACGTTTCTTTAAATGGAGATGATGGTTCTTATTTTTCAGGACTGTTATGGGGATTAAAGAATTTAGATATGCAGGGCCTGGGGTACAGAAGTTGTTCAGCAAGTGGTAGCTGTGGTTATTCTCCTCTGTTTTCCTTTCATCCAAAAGCAGTCTCCACAATCATCTACTGGCTTTGAATTTTCTTATTAAACAAAACATTATTTTCTTCCCTCTTTTAAAAACCCTTCTAAAATGTATTTGCAATATCAAAGCTGAGACTTTTTGTTCTCCTTTACAGCCTTTTTAATGTCATTGTCTCCCTAAGTATGTAGTTATAACAGCTAACCTCTCTGAAGCTAATCTAAGGAAACTGAGAACAATTAGTTTTCTTGGAATTAGGGAAATGGGTTTTAAGTCTAGCAATCCCCGTTTAAAGCCATTTGCTTAGCTAATGATTTTCTTTAATCAAATTACTGTCCCTTAATTTTTAAAGGAGGGGGCTAGAACTAAATGTCCATTATCCTAAATCCAGAAGTTTTCTATTTTTCTTTTCTTTCTTTTTTTTTTTTTTTTCTGGTTGTGATCTATAATTTAGACTGTCTACATGAAGCATGTGTTTTCCAACACTGCTTTCTTGGGACCTTTGTCTTGTCGTCTTCTCTCCTCTTCTCTCTTTTCCTCCTTTCCCTTTTCCCTTTCTTTTCCATTCTCTGCTTTTCCCCTTCTTTCTTTCCTCCTTCTCCTTTATTTGTTTACAAGGGCGAAGATGGAGAGGATGACAGATTAGGAAGACTGAGACTGACTTATTTGTGACCGCTTTGGAAACCTGAAATCACTAAGATCCAACACTAATAAATTTCCTCTCAAAGCACTTATTTATTTTGTATTAACATGGCTCTCAGGACACTCTTGACCCTGAGATGTATGTTAACTAGTTTTCTCCCCTCCCCCCTCCCCTCCTCTTTCTCTACTTTCTTCCTTCTTCTCTCTCTCTCTCCCTGCCCCACTCCTCCTCCCTCCTTCCTTCCAAAAGTAATAGCTTTATGGAGATATAATTCACTTACTATAAAATTCATCCTTTTATAGTGTATATACAATTCAATGGTTTTTAGTATACTCAGAATTGTGCAACCATCTCTACCACATAATTTTTTCATTGATTCAGCCCCCACCCCCAAAAGTCCTCATTAATAGTTACTTCCCAGTCCCTCTTTTCCTCAGCTCTGCAAACTACAAATCTGCTTTTTGTCTCTGCTGATTCATGACATTTGCTACGAAAAGAATCATACAGTATGTGGACTTTTGTGACCGGCTCCTTCCACTTAGCGTAATATTCTTGAGGCTCATCCCTATCATAGTTTGTGACCATACTTTATTCTTTTTATTGCAAAATACATTCTATTCCATGAATTTACCACCTTTTATTTATTTGTCAGATATATTGACTTTTTGGCTATTACGAATAATATTACTGTGAACATTTGTGAACAGGTTTTTGCATAGACATGTTTTTAATTCTTTTGGGTATATATGTAGAAGTGGAAGTACAGATCATATAGTCACTATATGTTTAACTGCTGAACTGTTTTCATCAGGGGCTGCACATCATTCTACAGTCCTACCAGAAATGTTTGAGGGATACAATTTCTCCAATTTTTGTTATTGCCTATCTTTTTTATTTTAGCTATCTTAGTGAGTATGAAATGGTATCTCATGATTTTGATTTGCATTTCTCTGGTGATCAGTTATGTTGCATACCTATTTGTGTGTTTGTTATTTATTTGCATATCTTCTTTGGAGAAAGGCCTATTTGAATCCTTTGCCCATTTTAAAATTGAGTTGTCTTTTTATTGTTGAGTTGTAAGAGTCCTTTCTGTATACAAATCCCTTATTGGATATATAATTTGCAGGTATTTTCTCCCATTCTGTAGATTTTCTTTCCACTTTCTTAACTGATATCCTTTAAAGCACAAAATTTTTAATTTTGATGACGTGCACTTTACTTTTAATTTTGTTGCTTGTGTTTTAAGTGTCGCATGTAAGGAATTATGGCCTAATTCACAGAAGTTTCTTTCTGGGCTCTAATAAGCAGAAATATACAGAAGAGGATGGTTTATAATTCCTACCCTGCCTTTATCAGGCCTCGGTGACTTCCAGACAAAGTTTGGGCTGTGCTAACAAAGAATGGTTAAAGTCTTATTTTCATAGCAGGCCGGTGGTGTGAGGAGGGCACAGCTGCTAGGCATTTGGCCACTGCACCAGTTGCCTTAATTGGACATTCCTCACCTCCCTAGTCGGACTTGTTAATGGCTTTTTAAGTGAGACACACCAGCCAAGTGAATTAGACTACTTGGCAAGTCAATTCCTGCTCACTTGGAAGCGTTAATCCATGGAAAATAGGCAGAGGCCTTTGGCCAGGAAGAAACCTGAATTTCATTTGCAGAGGTGAGAAAGAGCTGTTGTCTGCAGTCTCAGGAGCTTCCAAGTATACTTTCAAGGGCTCTCTGGAAAAAGGTCTTATCTAACTGCTCTCTCAACCACATTTCTTCAGCTCAGTAACTTTTAGTGCTTGCAACACGGCTGTGAGGCACACATGGAAAGCCTGTGATAGTGTCTGCCCTAAGGAGCTTCTGCTCTTTGGGAGGAATAGAAAATACACATAAGAACGGTTAGAACTAATTCACTAACAGTGTAAGATACTTTCCATCCCTTCCTCAACTTTGTGTATTCTGGCCTTAGTCAACCACTCTTCTCAAATATTCTCTCAGAGACCAATACCGGTAACTGCCAAATTTGATGAAATTCTAAATCTGTGGTTACAGCCTTGACCTTTCTTTTGAGCTCCACCCTGAATTTCCACATGCCTATCACAAATTTTTACATAGAAGTCTTGGCAGCACAAGTTTCACACATCTATAATTGAACTTCTTTTCTCCCTTGTTTCTCACCTCTTCTACCCTTACCAATCTGTTCTATTCTTTTGATCATGGCAAAACCACCTACGTATATTACCAAATTCTCCGATAGTCACCCTCACGTCACCAGTTCTAGTCTATTTATATACCTTCCTTTCCAAACCTACTGTTTTTGTTCAAATTTTGATAATCTCTTTCCTTAATATTACAGTATAAAGCTACTCCACACTCAGTTTCTCCTCTAATCCTTTGTCTACATTTCTGCCAAAATTATTTTTCAAAACGATGAACTTCATCCTGCTAGTCCTTTGTTTATACATCTTCAGTGACTCCCACAGCCTGGAGAGTGAAGTTTAAATACTTCATGTAGCTCACGTAGACCTGTTAATTCTTTCTTCAACCTCCCTTTCTAGTCTTATTTTTCTACCTCTAAATTCCTCTCCAGTCTCTATATCATGGTTTTCTGTACATCATTACCTTCTCCCACTCTCCTCTGCCTGGAGAGTTCTTTCTCTTTTTCTCTGCTCAGTGAACTTTTACTCACTCTTTAAATTCCTACTCTCAAAATGAACTCTGTAAAGTCTTTCTTGAGACCCATGAGACCTTGCCTAAACAACTGTTATGGTTCTGTGGTTGTTCACAGGTTTCTCTCTTCCTCCAATCCCTCACTCTTGCTCCCTCCAATGTGTTCTTTAATCCCTTGCTCTCCTTTCTTCCTTCTTCAATCTCTCTCTACCCCAAAACTTTTCTTATAAACCTATCAGCTCCTAGATAAGTAGAAATGGTCTTGTCTGAGCACCTGGCAAAGTGCCTCATTCAAAAAAGATGTTCGATTAAAGTCCTAATGAGTAAATCTACTGAGCCAGATATAATGAAGACTACTCTCCTCACCCACCTAAAGGCAAATATGTCCAAATTTCAAATTAGTCCACAATATGGTTTAAGCGGTTTCTGTGTGCCTTTGTTTGTTTTTGTTTGTTTGCTTTTTGTATGGTGGAGAGTTAATATGTGGGTAGAGGGCAAAAACCAGAGAAACCAAGCGGGAGGAATTTAATGATGCTAAATTGGCTGTGGGGGGCCAGGGTGGCTCATCTGGTCCTGTACGTGGTGTAGCAGCTTCTGCAACTGCTGCACGTAGTCCCGGAGAGATAGTTTGTAGGATGCATGGCACTGCAGTGTAGTAGTTACATGAACACCAGTTTTAGAGTCAGAGGGATTTGAATCTAGGCTTATAGGTTTCATTCTAGGTCATCTGCTTAACTTCTCTGAACCTCAGTATCTACCAGTGTGATATGAAACAAATACCCCCTCAAGGGTTTTATAGGAATAACCAGGATAATATGCATGCTGTGCTTAGCTGAGTCCTTGTATGTGGTTGTCAGATATGAGCTCTTCCACATGTATGTTTGAAAGGGGATGTAAGTGTTATCAGGGGATGTACGTATTATTTAACTAGTATGGAAAAAATATAGGTAGTGTTTCTAATACATCTGACTCATTTCCTTTGACCATGATTCCTTTTCTTAATTTCTTGGACTGGGGGCCAGGCTTTCATTCCTGAATGCCACTGGTGCTGAGGGATGTGTAGCTAAATTGTGCAAAGTGAAATTTTTCCTAGAATTTATATCCTTGGGGGCATTTAAATAGCAATGTCCAAGGCTGTAAACACAGCTGAGAAATGCTGTTACTGCATTTAAGAATCTCTTTTCTGTAATATTGAGACATCTTGATTTAATTGGTTAGATGCTCTGTGATAACATTCAATTTAAATGAAGTTTGAGGAGTGGGGGAATCATAAGGCAATCTCTCATGGATCAAAGATTGCTGATGAAGTCTACATTATTGCCATGTGTCAGAAATTAAATCACTTTCTACTGTTATGAACCAATCGATTAGATTCTCTTTTTGATGGTAGAATGCTCGTGGTGGGGGGAAGTAAAGAAAAGTGAAGATATAAAATATAATTTTACCACTAATGTAATGTGCTGCTTACTTTAGTTTTAGAAGCACCCTGTCTCACTGTACTGGAATATTATCAGTCATTATTTTCATACGAGACGAAAATATAGACACACACACACACACACACACACACACACAGAGCCTGCGAAGGTGGAAATCTGAAGGAAATATAGAGAAAAGTCCAATTTTGTCTTTAAAAAAATTCAGGAGTCTTGAGTTTCTATGTTTAGAATTATTTCCAGTTTTAATTTTCTTCTGCACTGTTCTTCCATTGGTAGGTTGGTAACAAAAAATATGCCATGTTTCCTTTCTGAAGAAAGAAGTAGAAATGAATGTTTGCTGAGTTCCCTAAAGTCTTGCACAAAAAATACTATCATTAATGTCTTTTGGCTTGCAGGGAGATGGAGGAGCTCATTTAAAATGTGAAGCCTTTCCCTATTAAAGCTTCACATGAACCTGAACTGACACAGAATCAAAGCTTTTTTGAGAGCGTGGCAGAGATTGATTATATCAACACTCCGGGTCTCAAAAATGCTGTGAAATATCAAACTTCTTAGTATATTGCACGACACTGCTAGAATGTATCTCAAATTTGGTCAAATTACAGAATGCTTTTACCATTTCTTATTTAAGATGGGCTTAATTGGAGCATCCCCTCCATGCAAAGTTATTGATGCAATTACATTAATACTGATCACCACGGTGATTATAACTAGGTATAAACTTGGCTGAAAACACTGTAAAAGCAGGCAACCAGGCACCATTTAGCACAGGAGACCCCCACTTTACAGAGAATTCTGACTTTCTTAGTTTCTAGTTCTACCAGATGGCATGGGTTGTTGGGAAACAATCAGTTCCCTGTGTGCTGACTTATATCTTCCAGTGGGAGTCTGTGGAAGGATGGTATGTGCAGCAGACATCTTGGGATCCTTCAAAGGATTCTCAGAGCCCCTTAGTGGCCAATCAGCAGTTAAGAGGGAAATGGTGGTAAATGAGGTGGAAACCCTACGTGAATGAAGTAATGATCTAGAAGGAGCTATAAGTTTGGATTCTCATTTTGTTAATTTTCTCTGTGACCTTGGCAAATGACTTCATTTCTGTGCTTTTGCAGATGGAAGGAATCATACAAATGGTCATAGGAAACCTGGAAACCATAAGATGCTATAAATATGTTAAATATATACCATCTAGGGTGTGATTTTCCTCTGTTCTTTGGGCAGTTACTATTTGTAGGCCTAAGTGGATCAGAGGAGAATAGCAGTCTAATGCTCTAAGAAGAAAATGAGTGTTAAGCTTGGATATTGGTGTGCTTAGCTGCAATTAAGGAAACTGCTGTGGAATTAGTGACTCACCCTTCATCAGGACGGCAAAGCCGTCCCATGCTGAGTTTTTGATTTATCTCTCTTCTTCAGTTTGTTAGAAGTCTCTCTTTTGTGGTACAAGAAAATGATAATTATTCTCCTCTTGTGTTGTTTCCATTTTTGATAAGCAGTAGGCAGAGTTTACACTGGATAAAATTTCAAAGGCTGTTTTTGTGAAAAATCATTTGTTCCTTACCATGGCAAAAATGGTGAGGGAGAGACTATAGTTGGCTTTTATTTTACCAGAGTCAACCATCTGCAAAGGCTAAATTCAGTGACTGTCCCATAGTCATTAAGAATCCAGTTATTGCCACTAATCTGCCTGTGAATTTCCAGACCTCAAACTATTTTGAATGCTACGTTAAGCTGTTCTTACCCTATGATGTTGACTATGTCCCTGTATTGATTTAATACCTGCATTAGTTTCATCACCCTTTTCTCCTCTTACACTCACTGAGTCTTGTTTGGGCTTGGAAGGAATATACACTATTTTAACACAGGGTTAGCGCGAACAAATCATAATTAAATGATAAATTTTGTGGGAAAAGCAGTGCACATTGAGTTCATCTGTATGCAGATTTTGGATCATCAGCTCTTTTGTTTTATCTAGACTATAGTACTTTTCCATTGGTGCAAATAAGAAAGAGTCAATTGAACTTTCTATCTAGAGAGAGATAAAATGAGATTGGGAATGAAATCCTGCTGAGGTTGCAAACTGACCTTGTAATGCTGAATTCGGCTCCTGTATGCATTCTGTTAGGTTGGTACAAATTTAAATTCAATTTCATTTATGCGACTTTCTAGTGCGGTTTGCTACAGTCCCCATTACTCCTTAATGTCTTATACTTAACACTGCTTTTTTGCCTCCTGCTCCCTGAATGAGTTTGATTTTGCAACTTCTGTTTAAAAGACTTGTTCCTACTAGGAAGCTGTGTGTGTTTATGCTAAGGACTTACTCTTTTCCTCTGATTTGGCAGGAAGGGATATCTATACCAGAACAATAACTGGAAACTAAAAATGGTGGAAAGAAAAAAATGACAATAGCAAAAGGCAGCAGCAAGAAAGCGAGACAGGGGATTGATATTCAACGGGTATAATGTTTTAGTTATATAAGGTGATAAAGTTCAAGAATTCTGCTGTACAATGTTGTTAATACCATAACGTACACTTAAAACATCATCAAGACAGTAGATCTCATGTTAAATGCTCTTATGACAATTTTTTTTAAAGCATAGGCAATATATAAAACTTAGGAAAATAATGAAACAAATACATTGACTTTTATGAGAACTTTTACAAGGAAATTGAACAAAGCATGATACAGGGCAAAATAAAATCAAAGAATTAGAAAACCCCTCAGTGGTAACACATACACACACACACGTGCAAACACACACAGAGTAAAATACAATTAGGAATAGCTATAAAGGAGTCCCATGTCTAACTTTTTTAAGTAGTCTGGTAGAAAAATGTACGTACATATAAAACAGCAAAATAGAAACTAATATTTTAAAGGTAAAAATTTACTCTAAAATAGTTTAAAAATATATTCTACTTTGTGTACATTCGACTTATTATAACAAATGTTAAATTACCTTTGTAATTAAAAAAAAAAAACGAAAAAAGTAATAGTCTCCCCCACATCCAATTCTATTTCTTTGAAATAGCCATTGGATAGATTGCAAATCCATTCACTTTTTAAAATTGTAGTAATTTTTAAAAACAGCCTCACGTAAGAGAGAGAAGGCCAGCTATTTGGACTACTCTCTAATCATAATAAAGACATGAAACTCAGAGGCAACATGAGACCCCCATTAGGGGTGCAATGAGTAGCAATGGAAAGAAAGCAAAGTTCCTGAGCAAGGTGCTTCCAACTGGGTAGGTGTTTGTTAAAGTGGTTTCGTAAGTGGCGTCCTATTGCTTCCATGAGTTTAAACTGTATTAGCTAAAATGAAATATAAGTCAATTAAAAATAGAATTTGGAGGATACATATGAGTAGGTTAGAAGGGTTTTTTTTTTTTTTTTGGTATTATTAAAGTAAGATTTAAAACTATCTTTTGTATTTATTATGGGTTCGCAGGGTGGTAGCAGGTATCTCCAATGAAAGAGTTTGGAATACATCATGAAGTTCTGAAAACATAAAACTACTTTTTTTTTTTTTTTTAAACTCTCCAGGAGACTTAAGAAAACAAGTGCTATGTAAGTTCTAAACAGGACACACTCTGAATAGTGATTTCACAGGAGTGAGAAACATACCCCAGTCACAAAAGTTAAAATCAGAGTAGGCATTAAGTTAAAATCATGAGGCATTCACAATACTCTGAATATCCCGTCCGTATTCAGGGCTACTGATTATATTTCTAAAGAAACTTACAAAACCAGATGTCTGGCTCGCAATTGGTTTTGATGAGTCTCCAAATCTTAGCCAGGAGAAAATTTGACAGTTGTCAAAAGCAGCTAGTTATTGTAAGGCAGGGAATTTTCTCATCTGTTACAAGTATAGAACTATTAAGGGAGGCATCATAATGTATTTATAAAGAATTTTTTTGAACATATGGTTTAAACCCCCACTTCTTAAAAGTGACAGTTAATTTTCTTGGATGTTTGAAGTTATTTTGATACCTATATTACATGAGTATAGTTTTATTATCACCAATCAAAGTGTCTTGATATTTCTTAAAGAAATTCATTTTATAGAAATTACATTGCCAAGAATTTACACCATGACACTTGATGTGGCTTATGATGGTGGTTCTGAAGCCTGCAGGTGCACCAGAATAATTTGGAGAGACTTGTTAAATATACAGTTGCTGGGTCGCTCCCCACTCCTGGAGATTCTGACTTAGCAAATCTGGGTGGAGTCTGGGTATCAGAATTTTCAACATGCCCCATAGGCAATTCTGAACCATAGTCAGGTTTGAAAAACACTGCTTTGGGGAGCACCTGATTTAGCTCAAAGAATTTTCAAGTGTCGTATCTGTGCTCGACTGCAATGGTAGTTCCTCGTGCTGCCATGTATCTTCCAGAAATCTCTCCCCCATTTGTTCCTTCATTGTCCCCCTTGAATCTCTGCTCATGCGCTGTCCCTGTCCTTTTGTCATACACCTGCTGTTCACTAATAAAAGCTGGTAGCTTCAAAAGTGGGCTAAGATTGATAGTTGATATAAACTGAGAAGGAACGACAGATATTCTGCTGAATGGTCGTGGGAAAAAAAGTGTGTGATAGAAGCCTAATGATGTTATTTTATTTTCCATCCAGGATCTCTGCGCTCTTGAGTGCTTTTCCTTTCATTAAATTGCAGAATCCCACTCTTTAAAGCAGATGAACATGAGCTGCTCTGGCTGGCAGCCCTGCCCATTTGGCCTCCCTAGACATTGGTGTTTCGGCCCCTCTCCCGAACGTGAAAACTGCTGTGACCTTTAAGCTTCTGTGTCCCATCTAAAGGCAATAAGCATATTGCAGTAGCTTTTTCATGTTTAAATTATCTAGTATAACTGACATGTACTCAAAGTAGAATTGGTTCTTAATTTAAATGATTCACATGTAATCTAAGGTTTTTTTTTTTTTTTCATCATAAACCTATCTCCAGCTTTTATAGTGAAATTCAATTGTAAAGTAAGATGAGGTGTTAAGTTTAACCTTTTTTTTGGAATAAGACATTCATTTAATAAATTTTAAGTACTTTCTAGGTATGTCATAACTTGATTTAAAATATACAGTGTACCTCCTCACAATATTGCATAGTCTTTAAATTGGAAGGCCAGATATTGTCATCAAATATTGCTTCTTCAGGTTCTTACTTCGTTAGCCTTTTTTAAAAATGGGAACCTTTAGCAAGGATGGGATTATATCCAGATGATAATTCTAGAGCCATCAGGCCTTCAGGTTGCTCGCGGAGAAAATCAATTTTCTTGTCATTCGAAGACTCCCCTGGGATGAAGCAATATTGGAGGAAGCAATGCAGTCTAGAGTGTCGACTTTTCAGAGATTTAGAGTTTGCTTAAAAAATAAATGATCTCTGACTTAATTAAACTTCTTTTGAGTGCCTATTATATATAAGGTATTATTATAGGAGGACTGGGTGTGCATGATATTGTAAGATGTAGCTTCAGCCCACAAGGGGCTTACAAGTCTAGTTGAAAATAAAGATCTGGCAATAAGAAAACACAAGGAACCCAAATGAAGGGTTCAGATACTATATACTACAGGATGCATTAGTGTGATTGAAGAAATAGATATCACCGGGTTATATAGCAGATGAAGAAAATCCTGAACATTGTTTTGGACATACCTATAACCCCCGTAATTATCTCTTCCAAAAATTTCTGGTGTAAATGAGGGCATCAAACAACTTTAAACTATTTCAAATGTAATGGGAGTGTCTTGTTTCTGTGAGAAGATTTACATTCTCCCTGCCTTTTCAATCCTGTTTTCCTATCTTATATGCTATAAACAAAACCTCATTCAGGAAAATAGAAGATGAATGCATGTTCTGAAAGAATATAGAATTATAATGCTTAGCTGAAATGGCCATTTCTTTTAGGAGATGAAAAAATTAAACATGTAAGTGAGAAGCATTAGAATGAAATGCTCTAGGTTACCATTTGCTTACAAAAAAAATCAGAAGCAGCTGCAGCAATGGAAATTTCAAATGGCAGAAGAAATAAAATGCCGGATACAGTAGGGACTAAGGACTTTAGAGACCTAAATTGAAGGTGATGTAGTGGTAAGAGCATGGGCTCAGAGGAGAGACTGTTTGGGTCTAAATCCTGGCTGGTCATTGCCTGGGAATGGTTACTTAATTTCTTCTAGTGTGTTTAATGTGATATACCTATCACATGCACTGTTGGGTAAAGCACTCAGCAGAGTGCCTGGCACTGAGTCAGTGCTCAGTAAATGTTAGCTGTTATCACCACGACCACTATCACCTTTCTCTAATTAAAATTAAGGGCTTTTCTCTTGAATAAGCTCATAATGTAACACTAGTGGCTTCTTTTAAATAGTTTTAAAGCAACCAGCATTCCATAGATTGCAGTGGAGAAATTGCAAGTGAAATGGGTAGCCTGACCTATATAGTACTGACAGTAACACCTCTCTTGATATCAGTATATAAAATGCTAGTGCTGAGTATACACACTCTGAAGCTGAATTTAATTAAATTTGGGCAGTAGCATTTTCACTATTGATAAGCTAGTATTTATTTGCTCAGGTTTACAAAGCAGCTGAGTTGCCCAAAAACCTAGAAACCTCTTTCCAAAATTAAAAATTTTCTCCTTAATTCATATGGCTGCTCTAGAGCCTACAGCGGAACTCCAGAGGGTGAATGGAGACTTCTCTGTCTGTCCTCCTTTCTCACTCTCTTGCTCTCATTTTGCTTCTTTCTTTTTCTAACTGAAACATGGAATAACTGAGCTGTGTTCATTGAGCTAATTACCTGATTCAGAGCCTTACAACTCAGAAACCGATGGGTGATCTGTGATCAAGGCAAGCAGAAAGTGTGGGGACATGCTTCCCATTTGAAATAGTTCTGGTTTTAAAATGTGGGATAGAAGCCAAGCAGCTAGAGAGTACCATGTGGCTGCCTAATCAGAAAATGTTGAAATTGAAAGATGCTGGAATAGAAAATCAAATGTCATTTATTCATCAGCCCACACTTTCACAAGTACCCTCCTGGAAGCCTTAGCGTATTCTTTGTGATGGTGGCCTTTTAAATGTCAGTGTGCAGAAGGATTTCTGTTTTTAGCAGAGGCTGATCTCTAAGGCAATTAGATAATAGTTAAAGTTATAATCACCAGTTATTGAGCACTTCTTATATGCCAGGTACTGTGCTCGCTACTTTCTTTACATTATCTGATTCAATCAGGACAACATCCCGAGGAGGTAGGATAGTGGCATCATTTTGTAGTTGAGACAACTGAGGTTCAGAGATAAGTAACTTACCTAAGGTTATGGATAGTAGGTCGAGAGATGGCATATGAACCTAGACCTGTCTGACTGCAAAACTTGTGCTCTTTACTGCTTTTCTATACTTATTCATGTATGTCTCTGGGGTACAGTTTCTGTTGAGAGGATATTTTAGTTTGTAGATAAATGAGGACAGGTGTAAAGAAAATTAGGTATAGACTCACATTAAATTTAGTGTGTCCATCTCTTTCTTATTCCCCTTGGGCTCATTTTTTCATTTAACAATCTTTTCTCTTATAAGGGATTCTTTTTTTTTTTTTTTTTTAACTTAACAACATACCATTAACATCTATTTAGGTTAACACATATGTGTCTGTCTTAATGGCTTCATACTATGGTTTGGATATACCATAATTTATTAAATCATTCTCTTGATGGGCATTCATGTTATTCTATGTTTTTACCAATAAGGGAAATTTTCCATTTGAAAGCTGCTGCTGTCTGCAGCTCAACTGCTATGTGATAAAAACTGAGTATTGGCAAAGTTTGGACAATAGGATACACAAGCCCAATGGTAGAGTCAGCCAGAGTCTGGTCCTTCCTGGCCCTACCACCCACCTGCTATGTGACCTTGGACAAGCCATAAAATCTCTCTTAAGTCTCATTTTCTTCATATGAAAAACAAGAGAAATAGTGCTGCTCTCTAGGAACAACTCAGAGGACCAATGCGAGTGGAAGGCTTAGCACAGAGGCAGGCATGAAGCAGGTGCTACCCAATAGGAGCAACCGTATTGCTGGCACCCAGCCAAAATGTCCTCTAACTAGAACTGGGACGTGAGTTCTCTGAGGGTAGAACTGTGCCATTCATCTTTGGCCTGGCACATAGTAGAGACTCAATAAATATTTGTGGATCAAAGAGGTTTGAAAAGTTAGTACTGTTCCAGCCATTCTTTGCCTCTTTTTTCCTATATCTTTAACAATTGCTGAACCACATTTCAAGCATGTCTGGATGGAGAACATTCAATGTTTAAATAGCTTTACAAAGGAAATGTTTTCTGTATGAAAAGAAGACGGTAAAATTTATAGGGACCTTGCCTCTCAGTTTTTATTCTCCCAAGTCATGTGTTTATGACTCCAACATCTGAGCTCTAAAACACTGAGCCATATTGCTGAAATAATGATGATATGATGATAGCTAATATTTATTGAATGCTTACTATATATATATATATATCAGAAAAATGTGTCCAGCATCCTTAACCAACTATTCCCTGATCATTGCAACAATCCTGAAAGGAATATATCCTCATTATTTCCATCTTATAGTGGGGGAAACTGAGACTCATTGAGCTATACCAAGCTCATTTGGTGAGACCAGGACTGTAACCCAGCTCTACCCAGCACCAGAGCCAGCATGCTAATTTCATGCCATGTTGCTGAAACTGTGTATGACTGGGGAAATTTGTATTTGTGAAGATATGGGAACATTTACTATAATACTTACAGGAGTAAAAGAGGGATATACAGGAGGTTAAAGAGGAGAGTATTATTTTGTCAATTTTGATGCCTCTTTGATATTAATATTTGGATCATCTAAGCAGTAAACTTGTAATTACTTTGGATTAATTAAATTGGGGTAAGTCAAAAATAATATTCAAGAGATTGGTCTGGCTACTTGTGTAGATTGAAGCAGAGATGGTAAAAACCTGGATGCAAGGAAAGCAGGTAAGAGGCTGTTGCAGTCAGTAGATGTGAGGTGTGGAGATCTGGGATGAGGGAGATGACAGTAGAATGAAAATGGCAAATGTGAGAAACGTTGTGGTAGGAACTAAATAAACAAGAGTAATTAGACCGTCATCCAGGAGTGGATTTGGGGGAGCAGGGAACATGAGTGATCATTCTTCAGGTTGTCACCTGTACCTAGAGATTGGAAAGGCCCACCCAAACATTTCCTATTTCCTTTCGAAACTTTAGGGAATATAAACAGGCCGTATTCCCCAACATCTCAGAGTGATGTCTGTCTTGTCCTAAATGAGGAAGCACTTCTTTTTATTGGAAGCTCAACAGGACCAGGGTTATAAGGTAGTCTGAAGGTCATCGGAAGGTCATATCTATAAGGATATTTTTTAGGAATGCCTCTAGCAGGGGGTCTCAGGAACAGCATTTTAACTGAAACTCCCTGTTCCAGATCTGATCTTCAATCTTGTGAGTATTGAAAATGGTTATCGTCAGGTCACCCAGTTCAGTCTATGCCTCATGAAAACTAAATTGGAAGAACAATATACAGGTTATGGCTCAAGTTGTTCGCTATTTTTAACTGTGTGTCCTTGGTTAAGTTACTTAATCTCTCTCAGCTTCAGTTTCTCTTATGAGCATGTGATCTTCCTTGTAAGATGCTTTGTTGATTAAATGGGCCATGTATGGGACAGAGCAAGTGCTCAATAAATATTATATGCTGATGTTATCACGACTGATCTGTAAAACAGAGATAACTTATTAAGCAGTATCCTTTTTATAGAGACATCACATCTTAAATTCCTATACCAGAGGCTCTCTGTGCCCCTTGTCATGTCACCTCTTCTGCCTTCCTCCCTCATTCTCTTACTGAGGTTACTGGGAAACTGTATTGTTAATCAGAAGGTACTCAGTGAGCATGGGGTCAACAAAGAAAAGAGACCATTTAGGCATGTGGTGCCAAAGCTCTGAGAAAGCGACAAAATATTCGTCACTCACAATAGCAGTTACCTTTCTGGTAATGGAATTGGTTTAGTTTTCTCAGCTTCGGTGTCTCATTCTTTTGGCCACTGCTGGGTAAACACATTTTGCCCTTTTGAGTATCACATTTCTCTAATGCATATCCACAGCAGTTGACATATCCTTTCTGGTAGTGGGTTAGCGTCACTCACTAAACCGAAGTCATGGTACCCTTCTGTGGGTCTGCGAAGTGCCCTTTTTCTATCTTTTACCTGTTGATTAGCTGATGTGCCTGGGTGGCCTCCTGCAATCTCATACCATTGCAAGGCCATTGTTATTTTGTGTAACACACAGAAAGCATTGTATACTAGTGGAGCTGGAAGGAACCACAAAGATTACCTCTGTCCTTTTCGTTTTACAGATGAGGAAATTTACTTAAGTAATAGTCTGAAATTCTATTAGGACACACAAGAGAATGTGTCAGGAGGGAGTTGAGCCTAGCTCTAGGCAGCCACATCAGCATAATAGTAGTAGCTTGAATTTTTCTTCATACTGCACTGAATTCATTTGTTATAATGAACCTATCTATCTATATATATTATAGCCATCAAATTATCTTCAGTAACTAGATAGGTGTTATTAGTTTAAACTTTTAAGACCCATGAAAATATTTCGGTTCACCAAGCACATCTGCCATGTGCACTTAAGGAGATTCTTCACTGAATGGTAATTGTAGTAACTGCTGCCCTACTCTTGTAATATCTTCTATAAAAATAATAATTTGTGCTTCGAATGTCTCTTTCTGTGAGTTGCTCAAAGTACTTTGCAGGAATCACTTACTTAAATCCATCCTTCCAGATTGTATATGGAATAGCTTATAGTGGAGTGACTCGGTAGGAGGTGGGGCAGAGTGCCAGGAGCTCCTAGAATTCAAACCTAAACCTGATCTTGTCCAGATACGATCCTTATTCATCACATTAGAATAGCAACTTAGGCGTTCAAAGCTATTTCATATTTATTGAATTAATAAAGCCTCATTAAACTCCTGTGAAATAGCGGCAGTAGATATCGTATAAGATGATTAAAACAAGATGAAGAAGTCTTTTAAGGTCCTAAAACACCAAACTGATTATTGATGAAACTGTGGCTCACAACTCTGGACTGTAACACTAGTGCCTTTTTTAGTACATTATATTACTCGAAAGTGTTTTTACCTTGATAACACAGTGATACATTTAAGGAGTGGCCTTATCCTCTGGATTACAAAAAAATAAATTACCTATTCCTTGTTATATGAAGCCAATTAGCTCTTTCAGGAACATCAAGAGACCATTTACACATGCAAAACACAAAATTTAGTGCCATTTTGCCCCAGGGTTGCTTATGTAGGTGATATTTGACTTTGACAGCTGCTTTGAAGAAAAAAAAAAAGCCATTTTGGCTAGAGTAAGCACAATTAAAAATTGACATGGCAGCTTTCAGTGAGTAATTTTTTTCCCTGCAATTCCCTTTCTTTCAAGACCAATGATGGCTGAATTGGCCATCAAGGTTACCTGTAGTCAGATCATGGTGATACTGGCATAATGTCATGCTCCAAGCATGTTATATCATAATGACCCAGCATTGCTAACCATTTTAAATCAAGATTATGAAATTCAATTGTAAAATTTGACTTCAATGCACAAACATTGCATAGTTCTTCCATGTTGCTAATATCTGTATTTTCCTGCTTCTACTGCTCCTCATATTGATAGGCCATGTAAACATAAGTGTCCTCAAATGCAATCATATTTCCTCTCAGTTCTTCACCATGAGCATATACTGTCATCAACATTAAAGTAAGGCTGAAATGGACACCGGGCATTCTATTTGTTATTTTTTCTGTGGCTGATGTTCATCGAACTCATGCCACAGAAAGAGCAGGTGTTTGAGATTTGGGCAGACAGGGGATGGATCCTGGCTCAACTACTTACTGGCTGTGTGATGTTTTTCAAGTCAGTTTCCTCATCTATATAATTACCTTCATAAGGTAATTATAATGATTAAATGAAAGTATATGAACTCTCAAGCTTAGGCCTAGAATATACAATTTTTTCAGTGAATCCGAGTATCCGTTTCTCAAATTATCATGTGCTCAGTATCACCTGCAGTGCTTATGAAAGTTTCAGATTCTTGTGCTCATAGCCATCCTCCTCCAAGAGTTTTGGTGCAGTAGGTCTGGTTAGACTCCAGGAATCTGCAGTTTTACAGGTAGATGGTCTGCTGATTATAGTTGGAGAAAACAGGCTCGAGGTTCTAAGCAAATGGGCTGTATAATGAGTTCTTCAAACTTTTCTGGGTTATGGTCAAATGCTTTCAATTTTTCAGAGAAGAAATTGTAACTTTCAGGGATCACTTAACTTACTGAAAATAGCTAGTAGTAGAAAATTGGATGTTGTGGAATTCATTTATTCATTCACCATACGTTATCGGGTACCTTCTCTCTGGCAAACCTGTCTCCTAGCGGGGAACACAATGACAGACAAGGCAGGCATGGAGGCAGAGCACTAGATGAACACTTCCCTTTCCTGGGAGCCTAGGGCTTTACTTCCCCAAACATCTCCTCAGCATCAGGATGACTGTAGATTCTTTAAGTTTCCACTGCCAGGACTTCTGCCTTTGTTCCAAAAAGATGTTGGGTCTTGAAGGAGGTTGTCTCAGAGGAAGTAGAGCCTGAAGCTTCTGTTTTGTTGGGACCAGACCCTGCATTCCTGGCTAAGACCTGCTGGACTTGTTCTTATCATCAGATGTGTAACAGAGGCTCCTGGGACAGCAGATATGGCCTCCCACCAGTGAAGGCAAGGCCCTATAAAGCCTAGAGGATGAGACTTGGTTACTTTTAGGACCTTGTTTAACAACTTGCTCAGTAGATGCCATCTCCAGTTCTTATCTCCCTACTCTGTCTTGATTCTGGCCACTCATCTGAGCATCTGGCCTCCACCTTCCTGTGAGCATACCAGCCACTAACTGTGCTTCTTCCTGTCCCACCGGGGGTGGGAGGGGGGAGGCAGAAAAAACTCAGAATGTTGGGAACTACCTGACCTCTCATCTCCTTTGCTTCTCCAGCCATGTGGTAGCTTCTGTGATCACCCACAATCTCAAGCTCAGCTCTTCTGTAGGACCAGTCACAAATACCCAGGGAAGCATTTTCTTTGGGTTGTGTCCCATGTAGGACCATGGTCAGGTCTCATTGACAGGCAGCATGGTGAATGATGAGAGAACTGAGTGGGGAGGCAGCAATTCCAGCTGACTCTGCTCCAGCCAGCTTTCCAATTTTGGCAAAGTCTCAAATCTGTTTAGAGGATCCCAACTCTATTTCTAGCTCAGGACTACTATAGACAGTTTCAGACAGTGCCTGCATTAAGATATCTATTCTACATCATGACGTCTCTGACTCAGGTCTCCGACCCTTGTCCCCAGTTACCTTCTCCATATTATGGGTCCTCAAGGCCCAACCCCTTGATCATGACCCCCTTACTCGATGGACCTGTGGAACTATCCGCCTTCTCCTTCCAGCTGATACTGACCTCTCTGGACTTGGTCACTGGTCTGCTTCACTTAGGATCTTGCATTGCCGGTTCTGTTGCCTCCCTTCTTGCCCATCCCAAGCTCTGTTCTGCTGCCCAAAGTTGGACAAGGCAGAACAGTATTCCTCACTGTATTTTCTCCTCTGTTTCCATCTTTGGTGCTCCATACCAGAGCACCTGCATTCCCCTTAATGTGCTTTTACCACTCTTTCTTCATAGCCCAACTGAAAATAAAGATTCTGAAAGAAAATAGGTCTGTATAGAGGCTGAATAAGAACCTGATCTTCGTAATTCTCAGATTTGAAAAAAATACATATTTTGTGAAGAAAGTAGACTATTATCTTAATTATCACCTTTGTAAAATGCTGATGATCAGAGACCTAAGTAATGGCTTTTCTCTATGGGTGATATACAAAAGAAATGAGTGCATGGCAACTGAGACCCCAGCTTTAAAATTAGCTCTTTGTGAATCGAAAGCAGCCAATGTTTTGTAAATCCTCCCCAGACGGAGTTCCTTACAGAAATACTGGCAGACTCTGTAATGACTGTGGCTGCTTTGATATGAGGAAGTAGTCAATATCTGATGAAAAATGATTTCAACTTTCTACCCTCTGCAATATAGAGGAGAGGAGGAAGTGTGCGATGTTCTTGTGTCCATCTGACTCAGCGATCAAAATGCTTTATAATTTTTTAATTGATTCGTCTGGAAAGAGTCTATTCCTTGTAGAACTTATAGATCTCCATTTATGTAGGGAAGAAAATCATAGTTCTATCCCCATGGCTGCTTGAAATTCTATTATTGGTGTGATGAGCTCATTGTTCCTCATTTCGATACAGATAAGATATTGAACTGAAGAAAATGCGTGAAATATATCTTTCTCCACTAATAAACCGAGAAGTAGTAGTGGTGCTGTTTGTTAATTCATGATTTGTTTTACTTTGCGAAATGGATTTGCCATTAATTTCACTCAGGCCACAAAAAACTATATCGGCCACATGCAAAAATGGTGGTGGGATTGTCTAGTAGTTGCTAGAATTTGTCTTGATGATGCTCAATGCAGTTTTAAGAGAGGGAGAAAGCAAAAGCAATACACTGCGCTGGGGTGCCAGAGCCAGGAGGATAATGGACTGCCTCTCTGAGTGGCACCCTTCCCTTGCTGACTCGGCTTGGTGGCAGCCGACTTTCCCTTCAGCCCTCACACCAAACAAGTTAGTCAAGCCATGCACAAGTGATCTGATTTGAAGAGAGGAAAAGAAATTATGTCCCAAAGTCACAAAGCTGAGGTACTTATGCAGTACGCTCTAAGAGGCATTTCATTTTTAACTAGCTTAGTGTTTCCCATAGTTTGACAAGAGCCCAAATAAAGAAAATACTTCAGGAAGACAAGTATTGCTGCTGGAAATTTAGGGCAGTATCTGATGGCTGAATGACTTTGTCACTCTTTCTCCTTTTGTTCTGATGCAATTGTGTTTCCATTTATACAGCCTGTGGTGTGCCTTGCCTGGCTGTGTCGTGCCCATTTTCCAAGGCCCAGTTGAGGGCTCTTTTGTTGGACCCCTTTCCCTCCAGGGACCACCTAGATCACTTGTCACCAATACCACACATTCTGTTGCTTTGTAGTGCTGTCTCATGTTTAATTGCTTAATGGGACTTAATGTTGTTACAATAAAAAGATTATTTTTCACTACAGCGATAAAAATTGACTTTGTTTAGGTTTCAGGCTCTAAGTTAGGTTCAGCTGTGAAGACGTGGAACCAAATCTGCATCCCGTCTCCAGCTAAGTGTATAGAATTGTGCAGTGGACACTGTAGGCTTGTGACCCTCCCTATTCCTGATTTCGCTGCGCTCTTTCTTCTCCTCTCCCTTTTCTCCTTGTTTATCTCTTCTAGGCCTCTTTCCATCCTTTTAGGGATTAGGCGGAGTATAAATTATATAACTTTCCACACCTTAAGTCAGGGAGTCGAGGCAGATGCTTGCAGTTTCCAGGCAGCTAATGAGATGACTCAGCTCCGGGAAGAGAGCCTGGCCTATCTGCACAGCTCGAGGCACTGCACTGGTAGCCACGCTGGAATGAGGGCTCATCGCTGCCAAATTTTTAAATTTTTCAAGAATATTCAGAAATAAAGAAATAAAGCCAGAGTCTTAAGTAAACGTCACAATCTTTAAACATAGGCAACTAATTGTGTGTGTGTGTCATATTCGACATATTCTTAAGTTTCTCTCCCTAAAATGCTTGGCTGCCATATTCAGCCTGTGCACTACCAGTTTGCACTGTCTTCTTTGAAGTTTTATTTGGTAGCTATTCAGTTATAATGGGAATGACTATCGTACCACTGCCCTCTCAGTATAAGGCCATGCATATTTGGTCAGTTGGCAAGTGCCATTTGCCAATCAGCAAAAGCTATTGGAGAATAGCTGATTACTTATTTCTGTAAGGACCCTGGGCTGTGTCACATCCACTGTGAATACATCCCCTAAAATTCAGGACCTTACTAATGAGCTGTTCTCTCTCCCAGACTCTAACTGCTGTCTTCTCTCCCAGACTCTAACTACTCTAGAGTGCTGTGACTTAGAGGGGACCCTCGATGTATGTGTGCCTGAAACCCAGCTAGGCCAAGTTCCTCTCTTTTGCCCTTGTGTAAAGTGTCAAGTCAGAGTTGTAGCTGTGCTTTCCAGTGTCAGAATCACTCTAAGGTTTTATTGTTCCGGATAGAGGATTCAGGAGTGCTGACATCGGTGCTCCCCAAATGCTGGTTCCTGAGAAAGTCTCTCTGAACTATAGCTCATACTGTGAAAAACAAACAAACAAACAAACAAACAAACAAACAAAAAACCACAAGTACTTCATAAGTTAAAATCATTAAATTAATGTTGAGATTACATACCTGTTTCCTGCAAATGTGTCAAACTATCTTGCTGAGGTCTTTTTAGAAAGAGTGCATTTGCTTCACACAGTTAAAAGTTGGCAACTTTAGGATGGTTCCTCCGATCTCTCTTTTATTTCTAGATTGTGTGGGTCTGTGACATCGAAAAGTTACTTGAACCACACCCTCAATTGATGAAAGGTGGAGAGATGAAGGGAAGGACCTGGCAGGCGGGCAGAAGCCCCAGGTGCAGGGGGAGCTCCATCTGGGTGAAGGTGGTTGCCTTTGCTAGGGAGCTTGTTTTCATTCTGTCCGCACTTGAAAGAGATTTATCCGAAAGCTGTTGCAAGCAACTCAGGTTTCTGGCAGGTGTGGGTGCAGATTTGACCTTTCCTAGTCTTTGAAAGAGAATGTGTTACTCTTGAGAAACAAAAGATCTATTGTCAGCGTGTTTGAATTCAGCAAACAGACCTGGAGATGGCCCTGAGGGATGATGGGCTCAAAGAACATGGATGATATCATGTAACTTTGACCTATTTCATATGAGCATCTCCAAGCCTGCTTTTTGGGACTGGCTGCCTTGTTTGTTTTATAAATTGATTCTCATATCGATTCCTCACTTTATATCTGTGGAAAAGAAGTCTTTCTCCTGTTTGAACTCATGTCTTTGTGGGCCATGTTTAATAAAGGACTAATCTGCTTATAACATGAAAATCTCTCCTACCCTCATTGATTTGGCAAGTGACTTACTTGCTGAGAATTTTCCAAACTGTAGAGTAGGTATAAAGTGGTTTGCTATGACAGAAGTTAGAAGACAGGATCCTATCTCCATTTTGAAATGACACTTAACTGATACTACTTCATAGAAAAAGAACTCATTCTAAGAGGAACTCCATAAATTTGTAATTATTCAATTATTTATTGAGTACTCTTACCCTCCTCTGTGCGTGGCTCTATTCCAGGCACTGCGGCTGCAGCCACCACTAAACAAAACAAAAATGCGTGTCGTCTGTGATCTTCTGCTCTAGTGGAACAAAACAGACAACAACAAAACAGAAACCACAACACAGAATTGTATTACATGATATATGAGAGGGGGACATTGGAAAAGAGATTGCTATATAAAGCAGGGTGGTCAGAGTAGGTGCCCCTCATTCGATGATGTTTGAGTGATGACTTTATTTATCCCTTAACAAGATAAGACTACTCTGGCTGCTTCTACTGGGAAAAGACTCAGAGGAGCTAGAATGGAAGCATGAAGACCTATTAAGGGGCCCTTGCAATAATTCTGGCAAGAGATGTTTGTGGCTTGGAGCAGGGTGGTGGCAGCAGTGGTAGTGAGAAGTGGTTAGAGTCGAGTGTATTTCGAAGAGACAATGAACGTGGATTTCTGAGGGACTGGATAAATTATTAGGAGGGAACTTTAGGTATCATTTAGACCTCTTCTGAAGCCAGGTACGGAACATTAAGTGGGTGAAACTAACTGCATGCCAATAGGGGCTTTTAGAAACAGAATGCTATACTCTAGTACCTTAAAAAAATAATTAAAACACCATGTGAGCAAAACTAAATGTATTTGCACGATTGGCCTGTGAACTTCCCAAATGCATGCTGAAATAGTTAAGACCTTCATTTTATAGATGAAAGATCCAAGGTCCTAGGAAATTCATTGACTTTATCCAAGGTCATTAGAGCCAGAATCAGGACTGGAGCCTTAGGCTTCCTCCTTTGTAGTTCAGTGTTCTTTCATTACATCAGTACTTGAGCTACGAATAGGTTTTCCACTTAATATTACTCTCTGAGTGAGCGGCAGCAAAGTAGAATGCTCCACCCCCAACCCCCCCACCCCCACCCCAGGCAACATGATGTATGCATTTTACTATTTATTTCATCTTTATCATCAAATGCCATCTTCTTAATTTGCAAGCCCTCCCTATTCCAGCCACCCCACAAAATGTCCTTGGGATTGTCTATGTGTGTGTGTGTTAAGGGGATGGAGGTCACTCAGTCTCTTGAGTAGTCTGGTGGACACTGCAGTGAGGGAAGGCTAATGGAGAGAGCATATATAAAACGGGAACAGAAGGCTATACTTCACTTTTGACAACTTGATGGATGGGTCGGTATTTATTTACATAACAGATAAAAGGGATAGGTGTGGAAAAGGAGAGGCCATTTAAAAAAATGTTCAGTCTATGGCCATGCTACCCTGAATGTGCCCGATCTCATCTGATCTTGGAAGCTAAGCAGGGTCGGACCTGGTTAGTACTTGGATGGGTGACTTCCTGGGAATACCAGGTGCTGTAGGGTTACAAAAGTTAAAAAAAATAAAAATAATAATATATATTAGTAAAAAAAATTTTTAAAAAAACAAAAAAAAGTTCAAAGGGTTCACTTTAGTTCTTTCAGTGACATTTATGAACTTTAAAAAATAAGGAAATTAAGTGAATATTTATTTGATCTCTGAAGAGAGAAGGATTTTGAAGGCTTAAAAGCAAAGAAAAAATAGGAAAAAACAAGTTATCACATAAAAAATTAAAACATGACCAGAAAACTATTCACAATACATATTCGACAAAAAATTAATAAACTTAATGTAAAAAATTTATATATAAATATATATATTTATATCTATCTCAAAAGAAAAAAAGCCCAAACATCAAAAGATAATGCAGTTAAAAAGAAAAACAATTCACACAAGAGAAAATACAAATGGCATATAAACCTACAGGAAAAGTATAACCTTCCTAGTCATCAAAGAGTAGGAAAACTAAACTAAAATGAGGCATCATTTTCTGTTTGTCAAATTGGTAAAGGTTAAATAAAATTTTAAATACTTAAAGCTAGGAAATTAAGATAGATCTGTTTGTACATTCTTGGTATAAATATTTGTTGGTATCAGTCTGGAAAGCAATATGCAATATGCATTGAGAACTTTAAGATATTAATATTCATCGATCCATTAATCTTACTTTTGAGACTTTATTCTAAAAAAGAAAAAGCTAAAATTAGAACAAAGGCTTATATCACAGCCTTATTTACCTTAGGGAACAATTTGAAACAGTCTAAATATCCCCTCAAGATCCACCAATATTCATATCTGGAATGATGTTCCGGGAAGTTTACCTCCCCACACATATAGGTCCTTGTTCCACCCTTGCGCTTTATATACTATGGAGGTCTATTGTTAAAAATACCTGGGCCTTTCCAATGCCATTGGCACCTCACTGCTTCATTCAGTGGGAACATGTTATATGGGTCAGAGATGAGATTCCCATTCATCACAGAAACTTTGGAACATACATAACACTAAAAGGAAGAAAAAGACCAGCCATAATCATAACATCTAAAGTCAAACATAGTTAATATTTTAGTATTTTTCTTTTTAAACTTTGTAAAACGTTTTTCTAGTTAGAGGGAATTTTACCTGATTATCATCTCTCAATAATGAAAAAGTTCAAACTATGCATATATTATATATGTGGGCACTTGTGGTGTGTGTGTGTGTGTGTGTGTGTGTGTGTGTGTGTGCGTGCATGCATGTGCACATATGTGTGTGTGTATATATATGCACAATTTTTATCTTAATTTTCCAACATAATGCTATACCCTGAACCTATTCCAACTCATATTAAATTTTTAAAAATTTTATCAAGATTCTAATTTACCCATAGCCTTTTAAAAACACACCTGCTATGCAAAGTGAAGTTGGAGGACCCAGCGGTGAAATCTGTCTCTGTAACTCTTTTAACAGCACAGTGGCCTGAAGCAAGCATGGGGCAGTCTTTCATGAGTTTGTCCCCAGCCTCTCCCACCTCCAGTAATTCAGGCATTTCACTTTGCTCAACCTTGTCTCCACTCAGCTTCTTTTCCTATTACTTATTATTCCACATCAGGAATCCACAAGTAAGCAATTCAAGAACCTTGAGTAGACATGTGTTAAAGCTATTTCTTCAGCTCAGATTTCTTCAATCAATAAAAGAATGTCAGATGTTATTAAATTCTAATATTATTCTGATATTATTTGAAAAATACTAACCCTAGTCCTCTCTGTCTGGTTTGTACTCTCTGAAGGAAACATTTTAGACATTTTAAGGGAATGGGGGTAGAAAAGGGGACGCTTTCCCAGAGTACTCTTGCACTGTTTACTTGAAAATCTCGTGTGATTCGACAGTTCCTGGTAGAGATTTTCATCAACAGTTTGTTACTGTGACAGCAGAAGCACTCAAATTTGAGGAATGTCGAACTTCATCTTGTGGTGAATTCAAACCTGGCACAAGGCCATTGCTTCACTGGGAAATGAAAAAAATGTCACTTTTCGAGACTGCAATAAATGGTCCTAGAGTTCTGCTTTGTATTCTGAGTGAGAGGATAACGGAACTGCATCCCCAAAGACACAGAGGCTGACCTCCGGTGCTGTGTGGAGACAATGTTTTCCAAAATGTGTTTCATGAAATTTCAGTGTCTCAGCTTGTGATAGAGATTCTCCTAGAAAAGTTTATTGCTGATGAATTTAGGAAAAGATTTGTTGTAGGACTTTAATATTCTAAGATGTATTATGAATCAGTAAGAACAGGTTGTATCATACAACATTTCCTAAACTTATATGAACATGAAACCTTTCTTCACAGAGATTAAGTGTTTTCTAAAGCTTACTTAGGGAAATTTTACGTTGGGGCTTTGCCAATGTAGCAGATTTGAATTTTGGTCTACTAACTCAGGTATGCAAGAAATAGCACATTTTTTGAAATACTAAATCCTGTTCTTAAAGCCCCCGTTGCTCCTGGGTGGCAGCAAGCATAACCTTGGCTTTTCTCGGGGCTCTGTTGCCACCTGTTATCGCTGTGCCAAAGTTCTAGTCATTGCTCATTTGCTGAACTTGACTGCACGCCTCTTGTCTCAGACAGTGCCTAGAAGCCATCCTGAGGTCTTTCCTGGACAACGCTTGAGTCTTCATTGTTGGAGATGGGTATAGATATTTTTTCCCCATCTTGACACTCCCTCTCTCCCTCTCTCTCTCCTTTTCTCTCTCTCCCTCAACCCCCTAAAAGTCTTTTCCTCCTTTTTCTTGAGAGTATCTATAGTCATCAAGTACCAGTTTCATTCTGTTGCTATGTTGTATTGACTGTGATATGATATTGATCCTAAGCTCTATTCCTCTGCTGGGAGAAAATGGCTAAAGAGATTCCAGGCTTTATATTCATATACCACATCTTCCAGAAGGAAAGAAGGACAGCTGGCTTTGGGTAGCTTTTCAGAACCTAAAGAATCTTCTTCTCAGAATAACTTCCATCAAACCTCTCCTGACATTTTATTGGCCTTCATTAGATCCCACAAGTTCATTAAAATTATTTTGAAATGTTCTATACATGTGAAAGAATATATGTAACATGTAAGTTATGTGAAGAATAATATAATGCAAACCCATGGAGCTGCCACCCAGCTTGGAAAGTATTACCAGCTCTGTCGGAGGCCCCTTCTAGGCTTCCCTACCTGTGCCTCCCACACTCACTGCCAGAGGTAAGGTGTCTTCATGTTTATTAACATCTCGCTTTTAGATATAATTTTACTCCATATGATATATTTCTCAACAATATATTGTTTATTGTTACATGATTTTGAATTTTCTATTAATGATATCATCTACGTGTATTCTTCTGTAACTTGCTTTTTTCATTCCCCATGGTTTATGAGATTTGTCTGTGTTGATGGATGAATCTATTTATTCATTTTCAATGTGATATAGCATTCCATTGTATAATTAAACTACAGTTTATTCATCTCTCTCCTGTTGATAGACCTTTAGGTCGGTTTCACTGTGACACTGTCATGAATAATGCTGCCAAACATCTCTTGTGCATCTTGGTGCTTGTGTGGATGGGGTTCTCACATGTACATATATATTTAAGAATATCATCACTGAATGAGATCATGTACAATTTTTAACATTACTATATAGCGCGAAATTATTTTTTAAAATAGAATAAAATTGTTTTCAACACAAGTAGTATATAAGAAATCCTATCGTTCCACATCTTTTTCTGTACTTGATTTTGTTTGAATTTTAAATTGGTATCAAATTGGCCCATGAAAATTGTATTTTGTAGTTCGGTTTGCTTTTTTGACAAATTAATTAGATTGAGATTTTTATTTGTTTTTTGGTATTTTTATTTCATCTTTTGTGAAATATCTTTTCATGTCTTTTGCCATTCTGCTTTTGGGTTGTCCTCTTCTAGTTGATTTGTAGAAGTTCCTACATATTATCCTTGCTAGTTCAGTGAGAGTTATGTGCGTTGCGGTATCTTCTCCCAATTTGCAATTTATATTTTCACTTTTTAAAATAATGTCTTTTAACAGATTTAAAAAATTTAAAGATGGTTAAATCTGCCAAACTGTTCCTTATGAATTATACTTTGGTGTCTTATTAAAAAAATTATTTCCTGCTTCAAGTTCATTTCACGTACATATACCACACACACACACGTCTGTGACCATTTATTTTCTGGTTATGGCTATTAATTGTCTCAGCGCCATTTCTTTTTTCTCAGTGATCTGCAGTGGCATCTCTGTTGTCTGTCAAGTTTCTGTATATGGGCAAATTCATTTCTGGGTTCTCCGTTGTGGATTCATTTCTGGTTTTTGGCCTGCCTGTCTTTACGGCAATGCCACACTGTCATTGACTCCTTTACTTTTAGAGGAAGCTTTAAATCTGATTAGGCAAATCTCCTGTCACCTTCCGTGCTGTGTACCTTGTTCTTCAGGAATGTCTTGGCCATTCTTAGCTCTTTGCTTTTCTGCGTAACTTTTGTAATTGGTTTGGAAATTTCCAATAGTTTTATTGAATTACGTTAAATTTATAGATTTAGGAGAGAATTGACATCTTTATAATTTTGCAGCAGTGAGCCTTCTATCTGTCTTTATCCACGTCTTTACTTATTTAGGTCTTTGTGCCTTTGGTTGCTATTAAGAATGGTATCTTTCAATATCACATTTTCTCTAACTATTGCTGGACATTCTTTTTCCGGTGGACTTTAATTTTTACATAAGACAAGAATTTTTAATATTTGGTCACCCTTACTTTTTGACCAGCCCAAACCTTGAGGCAAAGAATGGCAGAGTTTTTCTACCTATCTGAAAAGAGAAGGAAGAAAAAGATAAAGGGAGAACAATGCAATTTAAAAGTAGTTTTAGTATATTTGGCTGCTGTACTACATGATTTTGTCACTCTCACCTTTCAAAATAGGTGTTATATTTCCTATGTTAATGACAAAGAAACCAAGGTGTAGAGAAACCAAGTAACTTGCTCAAGGTCACATAGCTAACATGTTTATGGCAAAGCCAGGATTTAAAATTAAGTGAGTTTTCGCTCCAAAAAGGTTTTATTCATCCACATTATCCTTTCCCTTGGGCAAAAAGGATGTTCAGAATTTTCTAAGCTTTGAGTACAATGACCAGAATAGATGATCCATTCTGTAGCCCAACTTATGTGACACTCCATCCATCCAAAGTCAGAAGAGGTTTGATAGCACTTTATTATAAGCCTCTTGTCATTGTTGCTGGTCAAGAAGGCCACCTGCTCCTCAGGGGAGAGTTTCTACACACCTGAGGAAGCAGATAGAAGATAGCAAGCATCACCAGCGTGATTCCCCAAGACTGCATTTTGATACACATAGCCAGGCTGGGGATCTAAAAATTATAAAGCAGAAGTCTGTGTGGAGCCTTTTAGTATTTTCTTAAACAGTCAGTGATGGGAAACTCTGGTAACAACTCAACTAAAAGCTTATGGCTGTGAAAAGTCTCCTCTGTGGATTCAACTAGAAAAGATTCTCTGCTGAATATGGCCTGGATGCCTGAGCCCAGTGTTTTATGGTGAGAAAATTACTGCAAGTCATGTTGCTATGTTTCCATCTGTGATCTCACGGGTAGAATCGTCTGCTGGAAGACACAGTGGTTATTAATCAACCTGTACCATCCAACAGGCCTCCGGAGTTTCAGGGGTGTTGTTACAGAAGAAATGGGAAAGAGGCTGGGGTCTCCATAGAATCTAAAAGCAAAATATGAAGAATTAGGAAGAAGGTTTCTAAAACGTAATAGAGTTCCTCTCCACAGATACAAGTTTAGAACACAGTAGAGATATAGGTTATTCAACTGGAGGAGTTCTAAACGTTTTCCTACTAGAAGGCTATTTGAGGGAGTGGGTACTCAGTAAACATTTTTTCTGTCTCCATGCCTCTCTTTCTTTCCTCTCTCTGCCTCTTCTCTTTTGCCCCCTGCTCCTCCTTTCATTTGTCATTATCTTTTCCATTCCCCTCCCTCCACTTCCCCTCTTTCCTCCATTTCTCTTTATTTCCCCTCCCCTATCTCTCCCTTCTTCCTTTCTACCATTTGTTAAGTTCTGAGTCAAGTCGTGCCAAAATAGAAAGGTAGAAAATTTTTTCAGAACTTCTCTATATATTTATTTTATTTCATCAGTTGTATTTGTCTACTTGTCATATGAGTAAATTGGGGATATGTTATTAAAAATATATTGCTACTGGAGTAAAGAAATTCTATAGACTGCTCCTCTCTAATGTCTCTGTTTTCATCTTTGATTGCATCCTTTCCAGTTTTGAATGATGGATTATATTTCTTCTATGGTTCTTTCCGAAGTTATTACTTTTGGTAAATGAATATCTAGCATGCTACTTTAGGAACTAACTTTATAACTGTTTCAGTCAGGGGCAAGGATTATGACCTCCTTTTGGCAAGTCCTTTATTGCTGCCACCAGAGACAGAAGATTGAGTTGTATAAGCCATGGATACTGGCGGAGACTGGTCCTATGTACTGTCACAAAGGCTTCTTGTAATAATAAGTGCAATAATGGGCATGGAATTGAGAATGAAATGAGGGGTAGCAGTTACCATCATTATTAATATTATGTGCCACGTGTGGCATAGAGATTTGGACTCAACTCAACCTCTTCAAATCCCAGCTCAGTTACTTTCTAGCTGTGTAAATTGGGCAAATAACTTTATTCTATTTGAACCTGTTTTCTTTTCTGTAAAATAGGATCAATAATACCCATTGCCACGTTGGTCATAAAGACAAATGACGTAATATATGAGATCACCTAACTGAAAAGATGCTCACTGAATATTGTCTTCCTACTCCTCACCCAAGTTTATTCCTTGGGCCCAGTGGTATGTAAGTATGTTACCAATCAAGTCCTGATCTAATTCTTACTTTGAGTCATATACTGTTCTAAGCATTTTATAAATTTGACTCTTTAAGATCATAGTAACCCTTTGAGTATTTACTGTTATTGCCCGATTTTACAGATAGGGAAGCTAAAGCACAGAGAAGTTTAATAACTTACCCAAAGTCACATGAGTCGGCCACATGGAAAAGCCACTAACTGATATTTGTGTGAAGATACCTCAATGTGAACTTTTTTCTTTATAATTGAAGATGTTATTGCCTTGAGATGTTGCCTGGAAATCAGTATAGATTTTTCTCTTGAGTCTGCAAATTTTCTCTCTTAGAAGCCTTAGGAAAAAAACAAAATGAAACAAAAACACTTAATTATGAGTTTATATTCTGTGTTACTGTAGGAAAGGGGTGAACAAATGCTGTAAAACGCATTCTCTTTTGGTACCATTCTGAAGGAAGTGTCAGCCTGCAGCCCCGACTGACCGCTGTTCAGCAGTGAGGCTGGCCAGGCTGAGATGCTTGCAGCCTGCTGGGGAGGCCTGCGCCAGCTACTGCAGCAGCATGCCTGTGCTCCTCATCTGCATGGTCAGCACAGTGTTCACAGGCACACAGATGGGGATTCAAGTGGGGCCAAGATCCCTGGGAAAAGTGCTGGAAAGTGAAACCTGGCCAACAGACAGCACCCTTCTGTTCAACCAGAACTCAGGAGCCGGATCCAGAGAATAATAACTACAAACTGGCTGTGGTTTGGGTTTATTCAGCATCTTGTTCTCATTTTTAAATGTTTGGTCCTTGGGACAGCCCCAAACCTCACTTTGATACTGAATTGTACTGCCTGTTTAGGAGTTTTAAAGGAAAATGTTAATTCATGTGGCTTAGATTCATTATTATTTTTAAGATTATCGGCATGTTTTTAGGCACACTTTACAGTGTGGAAAGGGAAGAAGGAATATATACCGAGAACATATCAGGTGTCGGGTGCTGTGAAAGGCATTTATTCCCATGTTAGCCTAATTGATGACACCAGAAATATCTTCAGACTGTAATGGAAAAGGTAGGAAAGGTTAATGGAGAAAGTAGAGTGCATGGAGAATGAAAAAGGTAAAAGTAGGATGTTACATCTAAGTCTTTTTGATTCTAAAATCCATGTCTTCGAGTCACCTGAAGTGATTAGAAACAATATATAATCAGTTTGTGTCAGGAGACAAAATTATATTATGGGTGTTTCTCATCTTTTTTTTTTTTTCCTTCTGCCTGCTGAAAGAGTTCTGGCTTTGTTTGTTCAGTTTCCTTCTTTACTTTTGTGCTGCCTTGAGAGACTGGTTATATTAAACTTTTGTGATGAATTTCAGAAGGGAGGGAGAGGAAAAAGGATAAGAAGCTTATGGACATAAATACATATTCATTTCTGTATATGTATTTATATTTTATATATATACATGAAATTTTGTATAATAAATACATAGATATTATAAAAGCAGATTATACCATCACTAATCTTTTATCTTTTAAACCCTACACGTTTATTATGAACATTTTCCAATGTCAAAATGTTTAAAACTACAATATCATTTTTAATATTGCCTAAAATATGATACTAGGTATATACCAATTCTTGATTATTGGATATTTAGGTCCTTGCTAGTTTTTAGCTTTATCAATAATGCCACACTGACATCTGGGAAAAATTTTTTTAATGGTGCAAATTTTTATTTCTTAGGGAAAAGCTTTATTTTGTTTTGTCTGAAGTCAGAGGAATTATCTACATTTTCAAACTAATTTTTTAAAGCACTGGAATCATTCTTGTAACAGCGTCTTATGGAGGACCCACCCTATGAAACCCACGGAAGTGGCACTTCCCTCCATGGGTTTCCCTCTTGCCCCCCAGTGACTCCTGAGCCTCCATAGTACCCCAGAGCACCCCAGGACACTCTGGTAAGACCACTGAGCTAGGTACTAGCTTTATTTTTCTCTACGATATTATATGCTCATGTTACATAGTACTGAAAATTTGTTTTTCCTTGACAAGAGGAATCTCCACTTTTTTCTTTCTAACTCACATTGAGTTCTGATGCACTGCTTTATCAGCCAAATTATGTATAGTTATTTATATGTTACATTATATATATTATGAATAATATATATTATATAACATATTATAATAGGGCCTTTATATGTAAACAAACTCATAGTCAGGCAGTCTTGGGTAGAGTTTGTTGAAGTGTTACGTGTGCCTGAGCAGGGACATGGGATCCATTCAGTGTCTTTTTTGTCCCATCAACTTAGGGAAGGCACAAACAATTAGGACCTACCATGTTGTCTAGAAATCAAGAATAAAAAGAGAATCTGGCCTAGTTCTTCTCCCTGTCTTGGTTCCTTTTGGTCTGCCTTAAGTATAGGTTTGAAATGTTAACACTATACATCTTGTCATGACTTTACACGTTCACAATTTTTTCTTGTTTAACAAAGTTTCATTCTTCCTATGTTGCCTGTGTGATGCTAATGTAGGGAGGAGGAAAGAAATAGAAATATAGGCATTGGTCTTAGTGTTTTCATTGCAATTCTTTTGTTTGTGCCCTCCAACATGAACCTCTCAGAATGAGTGTGATCATAGCTAGCTCATAAATAAATAGGTGGTATCTTTTCTTCAGATGTTGGGATTCCAATTGGAAATGTAACATGTTGAGCCTAACTTATAGACTTCGTGTGACCATGCAAGAGGGAACTGTCATGAATATGTTATTAGGAGCCTGATCTCTTTGTCATTTATCCTTTCTGTGTCCTTGCTTGTTGGAAGATGAGAATTTTGTGAGTGCTCAAGCCAATGGAAATGTCAGAGAACTGAGTTAGATATGCATAGGATATTGAAAGGACAGAAGTTTAATCTTCAAAGTATTACCATTATTAGATTTATAATTTTAATTTTTCCTCTAGTCTTGGATAAGGTGAATTGTTGACAGGTCTCTTGAGACCAAAAGGAAATTAGAAGGTAAATGTGCGTAGGAAACACCAAAAGATCAGAGAAGGAAATCTATTAGCAAATGAAAGCAAATAGGAAAAGGACATTATTGTAAGCAAAAACTGGCAAAAAGGAAAGGTTTGGGGCAAGAAATGTTCAAATAATTTTACCCAAAGTGAAGAATATTTTAAAAAGAGAGCAATGAACATGTTTTCTGTTCCGCGGGAGTCAATGAAAATAGACAGGAAAAGTATGATCGAAACAGGTGGGATTTAGTTGTTTTTCAAAACTTTAATAAGAAAAGAAAGGACTTTTTTTTTTTTTTTTGTCCAATTAGTAGCGTTAGTGGTAAATTTAATATGTGCTGGGATTTGTACCTTCAATTTATAAGTTTGCCGATGAAGAAAATCAATTTCATTTTATTCTATTTCCCAGGGAGATAGCAAAAAGCTTAGGGATTTGGTAGGTGGGGACTTTTTAATTAGGACTATTATAGAAACAAGTTGAAGAACCAAAAATCAAACCTGACTATCTCTTGGGGATAGAATGTGAATGATGTTTGGGTTTGGAGACATGATGATTTAAGAGTTCTCATATAAGGTTTTTCAGGCTTCACAGGCCAAGGTGATCAAATCCAGTTGCTCCTGACCCGCGCCATGCATCATTGTCCTGCTAGACCTCCAAGCAGACAAATCAAGCTTTATTATGTGTGAGATTCCAAGGCATCCTTAGAGAGATGGTGGCAGGTGTGAGCCGTGTCACAACAGGGTGCCAGTACATGTTTGTGGATAGGGAGATGGAAGGCTACATAACCTTCTGCCTTCATTCAGACAGTTCTGCCAGTAAGGGAGGCAAGAAACAAGGAAAGGAAAGGAGCACCTGAGTTCTGCCAGGGCCTTCGGTTGCATTCCCAAGGCAATGTCTAGTGGACTAGTCCTGGCCACGTGGAGAACCCCTTGTGCCTACCTGAGGACTAAAGCAGACAGGGGCACATACTTAGTGTACTTCTATTCTGAAGCCCTTACCAGAAGCTTAGGTGTTAACATTCCAGCATAAGGACAAGACAGCTATTTCCACCTTAACCTGTAAGAGGTAAAAGACTGTACAGGAACAGAATAACATAAGCCCAAAGCTTTCTGCAGAAGTACACTAGGCAATCTAGCCCACACTTTTCTAGGCTGAGAAAGCAGGGCCAGTTCCCTGCTGGGAAGGGTGTGTGATGTGGTGCAGTGTGTGTGTGTGTGTGTGTGTGTGTGTGTGTGCGCGCGCGCGCGCGGAGAGAGAGACTGACTTTGACAGGAGGGCACAGTGCCTTAAGCCTGTGATAATTTTAGGAGTCCACGCAAATGTTTAATGTTTTTTAATCAGCAGAAAAAAATAAATGTAATAATAATGAGTATACAATTATGGATCCATCCTGGATTATATTTGCATCTGTACTAAAAGTGTAATAAAAATGTTTACTTACACACACACACATACACACACACACACTTTTTTTTAATTGAGGAAGGAGCTCATGAAGGTAAAAGTGCTAGGGCCTATGAAAGTCATGATGCAGCCCTGACTGACTGAACACCGTGAGAGAGGTGCAGAGAGTCACAGAGGAAGAGACAGAATAGAGAGAAAGAAAGAGGCCCAGAGGAAGAGAGAGGAAGTTACACATACACACACAACGGGGGGGGGGGGGGTGTGGGGGCGGAGAGAGAAGATACCACAGGGAGTATATTCTATTAGAAGGAAACAGTCATTAGCTTAGTCTGTTTTTTTTCAGCCTCCCAGAAGCAAAGGTGTCTGAAGAGTTACAGGCCTCTCTACCACTCTCTTATTCCCAACCATGGAGAGTTAGGTAAGAGAAGAAAAGATCAGGCCTTCTCTTTCCCCCCATGCTCCTGGGTACATGGAAGTCCCGAGAAATATTTCCCTGGCTTTGACCTTAGGGTACACTCTTCCTCTTTGCAGGTGGAATGAGATGCAATGGCCTTTCCCTTCTTCCAAAAAAAGTGTCTTGGTCATTGCTACAAAGCCACCAACCTCACGACCATGTTTAAGCCAAAATAGCTAGCAATTACAAAATCAAGACTGGGTGGAGCAGGAAGTGCCCCTGCCTGAGCCCTAGAATTACTGCTTTGATTGTGAATGTGCCTGCAAAGTGGAACAATAGGAACACAAAGACCTTGTCACTTAATTGAAAGTCACACAGTTTCATCTTACTTCTATTATCCCTGGAAAATAGGGTTGGAGATTGTTTATAAAAAACCTGGTAAGATACACATCATTTAAAATGCTCTACAAGAAACCCCAGTGAAATGAAATAATTTACACTAAAAAGTGTAATACTTCCATCTGCTCTGAATTCTGGTCCTCTCATCTTGCCAGAGATGGTTATAGGAAGAAATCGATAAAAAAAAGAGAGAGAGAGAAAAGTTGTTAATCCAGACAAGTTTAGCTGTTCCACTTTTCAGGGCTGGAGAGGAAGCAATAGGCAGTGGGTACTTTGGAAAATGTACCAGCCTTGAGGAGAAAGTGCTCACATGTCCTTGGTCGTGGAAAGTGTTTTTAGGTGAAATAATTTCTTATTTTGCACAAATAATCAATGCTTGCGTCTGTTTGTGAATTCAGTCATAGTCACCGTCCAGCATCATTATGGTGATAATTTGCTCAGTTAAGAGAATAAGGGCAGTTGAAGCTTTTTTGTTTTTTGTTTTTTTTTTTTGGTCAGGTATAAGTTATTTTCCTGCTGTTTGTTGATACCAGCAGAGTGTGAGATGGTATATAAATCCCATCAGAAATGGAGTTACATGGTCACATTAAACTGAGGCCTCTCTCCACCCCCCAAGCTAACAGCAATTACTTTGGATTCATTTTAGTAGGTGTGAGAAGCTCATCTATTTAGAAGATGAATAGTTTATTTAGGATCATCTGGTAGCAGCAGGTTAATTAAAGAGCGACTCCATCATCTCTAGCTCGAATCACAGGCATTGTAAAAGCAAGCCTGCTTTATGACTGTCCTGTGAGAAATTTACACAATGATTCCCAAAGAGCTTAAGCATGGTTAAAAGTCAGTCTATTGGGTGAATTTGTTCTTCCTCCACATTATACGGATGTAAGGAACATCTATAGTTTCTTCTTTCCTGATTATATGCACTTTTTATAATATAATAAAAAATGATTGCTTTTTACAAACAATAGCGTAATACTTTTCTAAGTGTACCACTTTTAATTGTTACAAGCTTTGAGTTGAGAATACCATTATTAACCCCATTTTACATATGAAAATACTGAGGCACAGAGTTGTTAGGTAACTTCTCGAAAGCTGCACAACTTGCAAGCAGCCAGGATTAGCAATCAGCCTGTCTTGGAAGCTGGTGTTCTTAGTGTCTGCATTCCACTGCCCTCCTAGTACAAGAAGTACCCCAAGAAGTTACATCTCCAGCTCTCTGTTGGGAAGATATTGATTCCTTATTTGACCGAGGGGGGCAACCTCTTCCGTTTATCAGAGCACCGTTTTGGGAGTCCCAGGTGATGAGGTTGGAAAGATTTTTATCTGCTACCATTTTAGCCTGTGGGCCTGAGCTATGGACTGTTGTCTAGAAGCTTTGGAGAAAAGGAAGGTATATAGTCACTGTAGAATCTTACAGCTAAAAGTTGTATTTTATTGTTTCTGTTTTCTTAAATCCTATGGTCCAATTTCTCCTTTCAGAGTGACCAAAACAATGCCTCTTTCAACACTTCTATATAGATGTTTTAATATGCACATTCTAAATAGCAAACCACGGCAGACTCCAGTCCCCCAAGCACGCCAGCCTAGCAGTCACTATCTGCTGGCCCCAGATAAAGCACCTAGAATTCTAAGTCCTAGTCAGTCCTTCCCACCAGGGGATGAAGGTCTAACAGAGGGAATGCCACACAGAACCTTCAAGTCAACCTTTACTGCAAAGAGATTCAGACAAGTGGTGCAATGCTACAGAAGCTCAGATGAGGGAGAAAAAAGATCTGGCTGGGTGGAGAGAGAGATCTCCAAGAAGTGGGCAGGATGTGGGCTTGTCAGTAGTTAAGGGGGAGATTGGATTTGAGGTAGATCCTTAAAAGTAGGTGGGACTTGGATGACTGGAGAGAAGGACATTTCTATGTGCTGAATTGTGTGAGCAAACCTCTGGGAATGTAAGAGACAGGCAATGGCCACAGCTAGGGAAGAGAGCACTGTTTTGGGAGTCCCAGGAGATGAGGTTGGAAAGACGCCAACTGACTCAGGCTACCCTACAGGGAGCAGGAAAATGGATATTATATTTTGCTCACTGGAGTATTAGATCTTTGGAGTCAAAAATCTAATTTTCATGTGTATCATGTGGAACCAGTTTTCACCCTCCAAAATATGTTTCGTGCTATTACATGTTCTCATCTTGTCCAAGAAGCTAATGTTTTGGTACCATGAATGTCGATGAAAACAGGTTTGGTTTTTCCTCCCCCTTGTGTTATTGAAACCTATGTTTACAGTACCTTATGTTACTTATACTCCGCTGTGTTACCTCTAATCCCAACCTTTATTTGCTACTAACACATTGGAAAGGTGATAGTTTCATTCAGGATGAGCTCCATTGATCTATCTCTGTGAGGCAAGATCTTTTTCTCAAGCATTTGGGGGCACATTTTCTTGGAGAGGCAGCATGAGCACAGATGGAAGTCAGACTGTTTGGGTTAGGATCCAGGCTTTGACACTTATTGCTGTGGAACCTCTGGTAAATACTCTGTGCCTCAGATTTTCATCTGTTTCTGATGATTAAATATGTTAATTCAGATACGATGCTTTAAGCAGTACCCGGTACATAGTAAAGAGTGGTTACCCCAAATCATGCATTCTAAATTGCTACGTGTCCATGGAATGAATATCTCATTATTTATTTAGTCATTTTGTCTTCTACTAAAAATATTAGTTCCATGTTTTCCTATAGCCGTAGGTAATAAGAATGCTGCCTCTTTGATTATGTGGGTGTATTTCTGTAGCTGCTCTTTTGAAACACGTATTACCTTGCAGCAAAGGAAACCAAGACCCAGAGAGCAGTGAGTAGCAGCAGGTCCAGGACCAGAACCAGGTCTTTTTGTTCCAAATTCAAATTTAATGGGTTTTCTTCCCTTCCCACTTCACAGGTACCTCACGGTCTCCTCACACGGGAATATTTGTGTTTGGTGACCTATTTTCTAATACGATCATGTGCTGCTTAATGACTAGGTACTTTCTGGAAATTTCATCAAATTGTGTTATTAGGCAATTTCATCACTAATACAAATCTACATGGTATTGCTTTCTACACACCAAGGTTATATGGCATAGCCTATTGCTTCTAGGCTAAAATCTTATGTAGCATGTTACTCTACTGAATACTGTAGGCGATGATAAGCACTGTATATATAAACACAGATAAACATAGAAAAAGTACAGTAAAAATATGGCATAAATGATAAAAAAAAATGGCATACCTGTATCGGGCACTTAGCCTGAGTGGAGTATGCAGGACTCGAAGTTGCTCTGGGTGAGTTAGTGGGTGAGTGTTGAGTGAATGCGAGGGCCTAAGACATTATTGTACACTATTGTAGACTTTATATACACTGCTTCCTTTTGCCAGGGTCAGAAATAGAACATCGAAGCTGTCAATGCCACTCTATGAATAGGGGTGTGGGCTGGATTGATTAAAAATATCAAGGAGAAACTGGCTGGGTCAGGCACAGATCACCACAACAGTGACAGTCAGGAGGGAGTGAAAGGTGGCCTCAGGGTCAGTAGGAATAAGAAATCAAGATGGAGAGATAAAGGAACATAGGGGTTCGTCATGGCAGTGTGGTTTTGGCTATTGCACTTGGAGCAGTGGTCAGGTTGAGAAACTTAACAGTGTTCATTAAAAAAAAAAGTGTGTTCAACAAGGAAAGGGTATAGAATTTAGCACTTAATATTTGGACTGTGGAAATTTAGTTTTTGATTCTCTTGACCCTATCTGACACAAGGGGCTCTCTCTGACATTGAATTGATAAAGAAATAAAACCTATCTATGCTTTATGTCATTATAACCTGAAAATATTTTCAAAGTACAGGGACGGACTGGCTCCACACTACCACAGAAAGCTTTTACTAAAGAGACCGTGGCACGTAATACGTGTTAAGGTAGCTCCTGTGGACCTGTGGCTTTGTATAGTCTTAGGTCCTCAACAGAGAATTTATGGCAGTGCACTCTGATGACCACCCAGCTAGACCTGGGAGGACTATATCACCTCTGAATGTGTAGCCGTTGGGACAGGGTCTTCTGTACTGAAACAGGTCAGTGGCTGACTGATTGGAATGTAATCTGTACACTCAAAAATTGAGGTGCCATGAGTGAGAGGGAATCTATTACCAAGGCCCACAGATATTGCTCCTGTTGGAGAGAAAAAAAAAAATCCTCTGAACCACATACCTTCAATTTCTTGCTGAAAATTCAGCTCCATTATAACCTTATGGGACACTGGTGTATGTATATGTGGTACATCGTTGACCAAAACGTCATGACGGGGTGTGTGGCTGTAGCGCCAGCACTACAAACGTAGCTGCCGCAAACATCGCTCCTGCTTTTCTCCCTTTCAGTAGTAGATGAGCTACTGAGTTTTGCCTGAAGGAGGGTGGCTTTCGGGAAGTGGACAGCTGTGTGTGAATAAAATAGGGGTGGAGGAGGTTGCACAGAATGCCTGGCCTGACCTATATACTAAGCTGTTGTGCCAGAGCAGACAGTTTTATCAACCCATGGCTGAAATTTGAAAGCTCTGGCTGAAAAATGTCAGGACGAAGTAACACTTAAATTATTAAGGAAAAAGGTACTCTATTAGAGAGGCTGGAGAATAATAACCTATGGAGACTGGCTTGTTTTGAGCAGGAAAAGAAGAGAGAGATGTTCTAATTGACTGTCTTACTTGAAAATAAAAAGGGTTCCTGAGGCCTACTAAAAAAATTTAAGTTTCAGAGAACCCCGAGCTTCTTTTTGATGAAATTTCTTCAGTATTTTACAATGGCATATTAAAAGAGTTTTTAAATTAAAATCCCCAATACATCTTTGGAGAAACTGTGGATTAGAATGCTTGGACCAGCCCTTTCTTCCCCAGTCGGTTGGGTTACAGTGCTCAGGGCCAGAGTGCCACCTCTATCAGATGCCCCAGCCACAGGGGCACTCCTGCAGCCCCGTCAGAGAAGATGCCAGCTGGAGCCGAGCCTGGCAGTGAGCACGCAGCCCGGTGAGTTCATCATGGCCTTGCCGCTCCAGTCCATCCGGACACTCCCTTGGCCCCAATTAGCAGATAGGAAATAGCATCCAAGTGTGCTGCAACCACTGAGTTAAAGAGGAATAACAGACATGAAAGAATCAGATGGGAAAAGAGCATTTTGGATCCTGAAGGAGTAAGTTGCTTGTCAGAGATAGAATGAACTGAAACAAAATAAGTTGCTGTTCTTTAAGCCATTTTTCTAACACTGCTGGGGTTCATTAGCTTGGGGAAGAGCACCGAAATGGCAAAAGGCAAAAAAAAAAGAAAAAGAAAAGAAAAAAAGAAATGCTTATTGTTCCCATGTTCAATTTCTTATTTAATATAACTTAAAAAAATTTAATAGAAAAGAAAGGGCATCATTAATTTTAGAGTCTGCAAGAAATGAAAATGAAAAATGATCTGCTGATTAGCGATGTGCAATTTGTTCCTTGAATGTCTTCAATAATGTGTGAATGCCACATTACATAACACTTATAATGATTAAAACAGAAGATGAAATAGGATAGGATAGATCTTGTGTTCTTCCCTTGACTAGTGGACAACTCATGTCATCAATCTCTCTGGGTTTGCAACCTTAAATTGAATAAGCAGTGTTATTGGGGGAGATTTATAGCCACAAGACTTAGCAGCCTCACTGAAGAACTCTTACAGTACTATTTTGAGAAGTCTCCAAGATAATTCTTGGGATTTGTATTCATTGTAGCCTGTCATAAAACATCGCCTGAACTCATAATGACTAGTGAACCTTCTCAGGAACTTAATATCCTGACAGCAACATTGAAAATGGTAGTTGTTGGTGCCCCATCTTTTAGGAAGGTAAAGCGTTCTCAGTCCTAATTTAATATTATTTTGTTAAAAATGATGGCTTCATTATAGTGGTAGATTATGCACACATCAGTAGACCTGGGTCCTGAGAAATGCTTGTGAAAAACCAGTAAGCTTTTGACATCACAGGGCAGACCTACACAGAACAGGTATGAGGACACCTTTATGAAATGTTTGTTAAAAGAATGAATGAACTGGTAATGAAGAGTTTTTTTTTTCATTGAAGTGCTCCCTGTGACAAATCCTGACACTTGGTGTATAAGTAACATTTAGTAAGATCGGCTTATTTAATGCAGTTTTTAAAGGAAATGCCCTTCTGTGCCATGGACTAGTCATAGCCTGGAATAAAAGTGGAAAAAAGATTTTGTTTTGTTTTGTTTTGTTTTGTTTTGTTTTGTTTTGTTTTCCTTCATCTTTATTGAGATATAACTGACAAAATTGTACACATTTGAAGTGTACAACACGATGATTTATGTATGCATTGTGAAATGATTACCACAGTTAGATTAATTAACACATCTATCACCTCACCTAGTTATAATTTTTTTGTGCTTGTGGTAAGAACACTTAAGATCTATTTTCTTAGCAAATTTTAACTATACAATCCATTATTACTACCTATAGTTGCCATGCTGTACATTACTTCCCCCAAATTCATTTATCTTGTAACTAAAGGCTTGTATCCTTTGACTAGCATCTCCCTATTTCACCCACCCCCAGTCCTGGGGAACCACCATTGTACTCTGTTTCTTAGTTTGACTTCGTCTTTTTTTATTTTTAAATTCCACACATAAGTAAGACCATACAGCATTTGTCTTTGGCTTATTTCCCTTAGCATAGTGTCCTCTAGGTTTATCTATGTTGTCACAAATGATAGGATTTTCTTCTTTCTCTTAGCTGAGTAACATTCTATTGTGTGTGTACATATACCCCATCTTCTTTACCTATTCATTCATTGATAGACAAGTCACCCAATACAAGATTTCCCTTCAAAAGTTATCAGTGAGACTTTGTGTGACTACTTCTTCCTTTGGAGTGTTCACTTCCTTTCAAAGCAGCCTGTTTATTAATGGACCATGAGCTCCTTGTGCATGAGTCTGTGCCTGTCTTGGTTGCCCCACATCTCGATTATGCCTGGGCCATATTAACACCCTAGAAACACTTTCTGATATAGGAAACGAAAGTTGTTATATTTAAGAAGTCAAAATCCACCTCCTTGAACTTCTGCTTGGTAGACCTAGTTCTATCTTCTGCTCAAAAAAGAATATGCTAACTCTTTCTTCAACGTGAGGATTTTGATTCTTAATGACTTCTCAATTTTCCTCTGCTCCAGATCCTAAGTTGTTTCTTTTCTTTAGCTGCTATGCCAATCATTTTGTACATCCTGATTAGCTAAAACCTAAGGTCTTTCTTCCCTCAGCTAACATCAAGGAAACATTTCCACCCCTTTTATTGAAACAGTGATTTTTTTAAAAAAACTGAATTTATGACCTATCCCATTTATCATTGTAAAATTTAATCATGTTGATTTTCACCCAGTTTTCTACCTTACTGAAAGTTTTCCAAAAGCTAATACTTGTCAACAATGTTGTTGCCACAGTGTTATCAACAAAATCGGTAACAGAAAACTGTAGATACTTTGATAGATGCTGCTAGGGTCCTCTTTTCTCCCTAGTGTGGCACTCATCCATCATTTACCCCTCAGGTATGATCATTAGGCATACAAAAACTTCCATGTTGTGCTACAGGTGACTTTAGAAAATATTAAATCTATTCATCCTCTCTGCCAATTCTGCATATAAGGAAACTAAATCCAAAAGAGCCCATGGCCATATGGCTGGTTAGTAGAAAAACCCAGACTAGAACAAAGGCCAAAGGATACCCAAGGCAGGTGTCCTTTCCTCTTTATCACAGCTGTCATGTCACTCTTTTTTTCTAATAACTTAATTTTTTAAAGGGCAGTTTTAAGTTCATAGCAAAATTGAGCTGAAGGAACAGAGATTTCCCATATACTCTCTGGCTCCACACATACATATCCTCCCTGGCTATTGACATCCTTCACCAGAATGGTACATTTGTTAAAATCGATAAATCTACACTAACACATCATCATCACACAGAGACAATAGTTTACATTAGGCTTCACTCTTGGTGTTGTACATCCTATTGGTTTGGACAAATTTATATTGACATATATCCAATATTATTGTCATATAGAGTAATTTCAGTACCCTAAAATTTCTCTAGTCTTCTCCCAGTTAGCCTTTCCTTCCCCTAACTCCAGGCTAGGACTGATATTTTATACTGTCTTCATTGTTTTGCCTTTTCCAGAATATTATATAGTTGGAACCATATAGTATGTAGATTTTTCATATTGACTTCTTTTATTTATAATATGGCTTAAAGATTCTTCTAGGTCTTTTTATGACTTGATAGCTCATTTCTTTTTTAGTATTGAATATTTCTTTGTCTGGATGTACCATAGTTTATTTATCCATTCACCTACTGAAGGACATCTTAGTTGCTTCCAAGTTTTGGCCATCATGAATAAAGCTGCAGAAAACATCCATGTGCAGGTTTGGGGTAGACATACGTTCTCAGCTTCTTTAGATATATACCAAAGAGCTTGATTGCTGGATTGTGTGGTAGACTATTCGTAAGAAACCACTAAACTTCTTCTGCAGTTACATGTCATTCTCAAATTCAATGCAAGAAACATTGACTGTCTTTACTGAAATCTCAACATATTGTGGAAGGTTTCCTAATCTTTTATGTGAAGGTCATAACCTAATGTTAATTTGGAAGTACAGACCATGGTAAAATTCCTTCCATCTCTAAAAATAAAACTTTAAAACACAGTATGTTGCTTAAGAACTGGTACATTATAGGTAGAATTAAGCATGTGTGTATGCTGTGAAGGAGAATGTGTGTGTGTGTGTGTAGGTGGGTATGCATTTGCTTTATCCCATAATTAAAGAAGAGGAAAAACAGGATAATTTATTGGTCGATGAAAATTTTCACATGAAGGCAAACTGGTCATGCACAACTATTTGTGGGCCATGAAGCCGTGCTTTGTGCTAAATAAGGGAACTTTGTTTTTGATTAGGGAGTGTCCATTTTTTCAGTAGAAATAAAATAACTCTTTGCACCTTGCTGACTGAATTGCTAACTGTTCTTCAGCCACAAGTCCCATTGTCCTCATTATTCAGTATTTAAATATATGTAATGTAATGTCTTTATTGCCATTTCTGGAGAGCTCTTTTTCTTCAATTTCTGAAACCCAAGACCAAAAACACATTTCTATTAGGTTCATATTATTATTGGTTAGAATAAAATTGATCTATAAATTTTCAGAGTTAAAAAACACTGAGAAAAAGTTCCCCTTATACTCTTCTTAGAACTTAACTTTAGTCTATGGCCATGCTACCCTGAATGCACCTGATCCCGTCTGATCTCAGAAACTAAGCAGGGTCAGGCCTGGTTAGTACTTGGATGGGAGACCACCTAGGAAGACCAGGTGCTGTAGGTGTTAAAAAAAATAAATAACTTAACTTTAGTCTGACACTATGTTTAGGAAAAAAAAAAAAACACCTTTGAAATCTGTTGTTTCATCAGAGCTGTTTGTAGGGAAAATGTAAGCCTCAGTATTGTTTAACCGCTGTCCAACAGAGGACTATCATATTGCACTTCTAATCAAAAAATAAATTGAACATAGTGGTAGGCTTACAGAAAGAGAGAGAATTAGATTTGATTAGATTAGGTTTAACCTGCCTGGAATAAAACTGTCTGCCTTTCCTGTTATTTGTCAGTGTTTATAGCGGGTTTTGTCTACAATGCTTTCACTATTATTTCCAGGTGGTAAAAGGCAGTCAAGCAGAAAAGACACTCATAAATGTCAGAAAAGAGTAAAGTTTTTTTTTTTTTTTTGCATTTCAAGGGCTTTGAAGGTCAAGTTCAACCTACTTAAGGGAGCAGAGTGGTGGGTATGTGGTAGCATGTTGGTAGTGTATTTAGGCATATAATTTATGTGAAGTTAATGCACTTATCTATTATGCTAAGAAAATGAACTATCTTGGGAAAGCTTTATTTATTTTATACATTTTGTTCACCTATTTGAAGATAAGTCACATTTCCATAATTTGTGTTGAGGAAGGAAAGATGTTCAGCTTGCCAAAACTGATCAGGTTATGAGGCAATGTGATTCTCTCCTTATTCCTTCTATTATAATTCAGTTCTTTTTCCTGGCAGCTTCCCCACTCCATGCTATGTCAAGGAAGAGCTCTGTTAAGAATTTTTGCAAACCAGCCAGATTCCCCCATCCTGCCCCACCACCGTAGCCTTTATTGAGATGTTTTCTTTTTCTTTTTCTTTATGAGGCTTTATTTTTTTTTCCACCAGGGAACCTGAGCAATTATAGTTTAAAGTTACTGAAAACAGGTATGTTCTTTGATATCAAAGAGCTTCTTGAAGATTTTTCAAACTAAAGAGACCCAAAGGTTGTATTTCAAGGTGTTACTAGCATAGGTCTTTGTAGTTAAGAACTCTCTGAATGTTCTACCAAGTGTATTATTTTTTAGAAATGTTGGATTTCAGTACTGTTGTGCTTGGTAAAAAAGGTAAAGTATTTGAGAGAGAGAGAGAGAGAGAGAGAGAGTGTGTGTGTGTTCGCGCGTGCGAGCGTGTTCCCAGCTCTGCTGAACTGAGTCTCAATAGTTACAAATTATTTCTCATAGTACAGCATTGATTGAGGATAAGTTATTGGAATGGAATAGACATTTACTGAACACTCAATATGTGCCAGATACATAATGTATATTACTTTTTTCAATCCTCATTGTTCTTATGAGAATAACATTGAAAGGCCCAATGCTTTTTTTTTTTTTTAACATCTAATCCTCATTTTCCAGATTAGCAAACTCAAATTTCTTTAATGTTCACAACTAGCTCATGAAGGTAGGCTCCAGAAAGGAGGAATTAGAAGAGAATAAAATCTGTAAATCAAAGCCAATTTCTTGGAAGGTGTGTGTGTGTGTGCGCGCGCATGTGTGTGTGTGTTAGGGAGGTAGAAAATACATTTTCATACTCTAAAATGGATTGAGAACTGTAATATCACTAGGTGATAAAAGTTCAGGTGTTTTTTTAAGGAAATGTCTTTTTGGCCACATCACTTAGGTCCAGGTTCGATCTTATTTTCTTTGACTTTAATTATCCTCTTTCCCTTCTAGTGTCAGTTTTTAATCTGAAAATCCCTGTTGCTTTTCATATATAGAAAATTCAATTCTCTTTTTGCTTTTACTTTTTATTTCCATACCATGCCTTATTTTAAAAACCCAAAGTGTCCACGATAGTATTTTACTAAACGATGAACTGTAAATGCATATTCAACAAACATCTGTTGAGTACCACCTGTATGAGATATTTTACTAGGATGATGTAGTGTCAACGAATACATATAATGCCTGTCCTTGTAGAATTTCAACTCTAATGAGAAAGACAACTGATCAATCAACATTTGTATGAAATTTTGGTGTTTATGAAGGAAGGGATTTTTATAAGTTTTATCAGTTAAACTTCATAAATCTGTGAGGAAAGGACTCTTAAAAATCTCCATTTTACATCTTAGAACTTTGTAGATAGGAACTACTTTATCCAATGAGGAGCTGAGTTTAGAATATGGTCTTACTACCTCCAAATCATCTTTTCTTTTGACTACATTGCCTCTTGAAAATGATTAAAACAAAACATCCAGAGATATACAAACATCTGTTTCCACTTATAATAACTATTTTTTTACCTGAAAAACAGAGGCAGAACATAAATAAATTCATTTAATTTATTGATTCATCAACATTTCTTGAGCACCTAATATGTGCCAAAGAATGAGTTGCCTGGACTAGGGATCCAAGATGTGGTTCTTCCCTTTAAGACATTGTAATTTATTAGAGTAGACGGGCATATAACTAAATAAATACAGGCCATAAGATAAGTGATTCTCAAGGTATAATGTAAAAATCACTAGCTTTTTAGATAGTCTGGTTCGAATCTTGACATCACTGCTTATTAGCTGTTGTCCCAGGCAAATCATTTATCCCCTTTGAATAAGTTTCCTCAACTGTAAAATGGAGGATAAGAGTATTTACATGGATTGCAGTTGTAAATATTAGAGGAAATGTGCATAAAGGGTCCAGCATAATTCCATACACACAGTAGGTGCTCAATTAATGAGAGTATAATTATAATATGATTTAGTACAAATTTTATATCTCCATGTAAAATTCGTAACCTACGTATAAAATGTATATTATATCTGTTTTACATCTGTCATTTAGCTAGCTAGCTAGCTAACTAGCTATGGACTCGACAAGAATCTGACATCCTGATGAGATAGTAGAAAGGCTAGGGGAGCTATCTGAGAGATGGTGAAGTTTTTAAAGTGTGAAGACAGATTGTTTTTTTGTCTCATTTTGTTGTTTTTTTCCCCCCCTGAACTGAAATTCTGGGTAGACGGAACTATTCCAATGTATGGAGCCATCAAAAAAGCATGGGGCCTTCCAAAAACCACAAGACACTTATTATAGCTACAGTATTAAGTATGAGCTTGGGGAGGCTGAGAGATAGGCTAGACAAACAGTCAGAGGTCAGATCATAAAGGGGCTTTTTTATCATGCTAAGCCAACTTTCTCTCACCTAAATAGAAAATGACAAGCCCTGAATTAAAGTGGTCAAAATGACTTATCTTGTTTTGTGGAGTTCTTGATTACATGGAAAGAATAGGAGAGCTACTAAAAATTTATCTGAAAAACCAAGACATGATATGTATTGAACAAGAATCTTTATGGTTGATGGACAATGGAGAAGTGAGATTTCTGGTGAAATATACCGTTAGGAAGCATCTTAAACCAAGTCCCCGAAGGAGCAAGCAGTGCTAACATGTTATAGGCAAAAGCATCCTGCAGTAAATTTTGTCCATTACATGGCAAGTTCTAAAGCAGCAGAGACATGGCTCAGAGTGCCTGAACCCCAAATAGAACACTTCATTTTTTCCCGAAAGTCAGCATAAATATTTGATAATATCTTCCTTTCTGTGAGGGGACCCTTGCTCAAGTGGGAGTGGTATCTGGTGGTATCCCTTAGCAGAACAGAATTATTTGTTATTTGAAGCTTTACTTTATGTCTTCAAGGTGGATTCTAAAAGCTCCTGAAGTATTTTGATTTTGAATTCCCACAAAAGTATTTTTTTCTTTCATGGTAATTCAATATAAAAGGCAATAAAAGTGATACATTCAGAAGTATTCAGGACCTGCTATCAGTGCCACGTGGGAATAAACTACCTTGCCACTTGCACATCCCTCAGGAGAAAAGAATCACAATTCACATTTAGGAAATATTGCATGTGTTTGCCTCTGTTTGGCTCGTATTGTCTGCTCTGCTGAAAAGTGGATTTCTTTGCAGATAAAAGCTGCCCTGTCTTGCTGAACTGCTCATCTATTTTGCTTGGGAAGCAGAGGCTTTGTTAAAATCAGGAGCAAAGCCCAATTTGCAAAATATTGCCTAAAAATAACAAAATGCAGGAAAATTTCAAAATATGCTAAGACTAGGGTCCAACTTCGTCCTTTGGAAAATTACCTAACAAATTCGGCAAATACTGTTTTTAAGTGAGGAGAAATTATGTGTTTTCTAAGTTTCATCTTATGAATTCATGATTAGGTACTCAAGAATGAACGAAGGTGTGGAGGTAGGTGGCCTTGCCTTTTTGCTGAGATCGGCAAGCGGATATGTGGTTAAAGGAGATGAACCATGCAGCGCTCACCCAGGGCTCCGAAACTGTTCCCAGATGACTCATTTATTTTTGAGGTTTGTGTACAAGAGGCTTCTGGCTTGTCTGCTTTTGCCAATGGGGAGGCATTGGTGAACACAACACACAGACTTTCTACTTTTCAAGAGCTCACAGTCTAACAGAGAAAGAGACATTACGCCAGTCATTTCGACAGTGAACAGAGGTGTACAGGGGAAGTTCAATGTGCCGTGGGGTATAAGCACTTTAGGGTTTGTGACGACAGTTCAGCCATTAGGCCCTTATTCTGCCAAAGCATACCTACAGAGGCTATTTAAGTTGAAATATTAAGATTTAGTACAAGCTCACTTTCTATTGACTGAATGAATCTGTTTCTAAAATTTGGGAAAAATGGCTCCCCCCCAACACACAATATTTAATGGTAATTCTTCCCCTGGAACTACCTTTGTGTGTATTTTTATGATAATGGTTACTGATTAAATCTGAATATTTGGCTTAGAGAATGAGCAAATAGTCTCCAGAGAAATCTTCATCTTTATGCAGTCCCATATAAGATATAAAAACAAATTTTTGTTTTCTTATTTTAAGAAATATGCATTGAAATGAAAAATGTCAGCCTATCTTTGCTTTTATTTCAGGTTTTCAACAAACTAACTCAGTGGACACTTAAAACATTTGTTGTGAGTGCCAGGGCTTAGTGGAAGTGGTTTGACCAGGTGTGTTAACCCATCAGTGTCCACATACACATGGGAGACTGAACCCGATCCTGTTCTGTACAATTTATTGGAAAAATATGGATGCTTCTTTTAAGACAAGGGTTAAAAAGGAAATAATCTCTTTTGCTGCAAAATTTTTCTCAGCAGGTGCAAAATAGCAGCAATCAGCTAGGCTTTGGTAAGTGGCAGTTGCTATCTACCAAGTTGAAAGATCAAAAATTCTCACCTCATTTCTATTTCCATTACGTAGACACCAGCCTCAATTCATGAGTGTCTGAAGGCATGCCTAACTCTGTGTAAGAAATGGGCCTGGATCCAGGGCGGGAGCCATGTATAAAGCTGTTGCAAACCTTCCTTTTAGTAATACCAGCTCTCGTCAATCAGGGACCCAGGGTCATCACTATAGAGTCTTAGATTTGAGAGCCACCTAGAATCCTAAAAACATTCCATCACACAGGTGAGGAAATCGAGACCTAAAGAGGATAGCACTCTTCCTTGTGGCCACATGGGTTATAGACTTAAGAAAGCATAACCTCTGGCATCAAGCTGCTACCAGTTTTGTGCTAGAGAGGTAATATACTAGGTTGCACTGATTAGTAGTACCACTACTGCCTGGAGCATTGCGTCAAAAGAATTCTGAAGTTGTATCCTGATCCACAAGGTCATAGAGCTGCTAAGTAGAACTGAGGACTCCAAAATAACTTTAATGATAGGTGAGGAAGATGGGACTGGGGAAGGAAGATATCATTGGTTTAGATTTGGACTATTGAATTTTGAGTTGCTTCTGGGACATTCAAATAGACTTGGCTAGTAGGCTTTTGGCAATATGGCATTGACTGACCTGGTTTTAATAATAAAAAAGTATATCAAAGACTCACTGATAACAGTATAGGCCTAGTGCCTGTACTTCCAGGTTTCTGCTTAACAGTGGAAATCTTTCTGCCTTTGCTGTTCTCTAGCACAGGAGACTATAAGTAATAAACTAATGTGCTTTATGTTGCATGAGCAATTCAAATTACTGTCAATGTAATATTAAATCCAGAATTGATAAGAAAACTATCTTACTTAAATATTCAAGTGTTCTTGGCACAATACTATTTATTATCACCATGGGACCTGTGTTTTGGCAAAACTCTGCTTGTGTTCAGCAAAAGAGTGTTTGATATTATGCATTTCTCTGCCAAGGTTCAACTTTGACCTACAAGAGGACAGCGTCTATTCCTTGGAGAGATACAGGGAGGTGCCGTAGTTGGTTTCTGGCCATGGGGATGGGGTGTGATTTGCATGCCTGTATAGGGTAGTCTATCCATGTTCAAAAAAGGTGAGTTTTCTTTCTTCTTCTTTTTTTTTTTTTTAAACGGCTACAGCACGTGGTCTTCGTAGGTGGTCTCCCATCCAAGTACTAACCCTACTTAGCTTCCGAGATCAGATGGGATCGGGCACATTCAGGAGTGGTATGGCCGTAGATGAATTTTTTGGTGTGTTTTTTGTTTTCATTATTAACTTGTACAATCTTGAAAAGAAGATAAAACCCCAAAAGGTTTTTACGTTAGTGCAGTCCAGTGTCCTGGGCAACTCCCAGACCCTTTGTCACCCTTTCTTTAGGTAATTGTGTGGTTTTGCTTCCTTTAGGGTGTAGAGTGAAGAATAGGTTACAATAGTTGTCTAGGCCCCATGCCTGATTCTTTTTGTTCCCTAAGATGATGATGATGATGATGACAACTACTATGATGACAATACCACCATATTTCATTGATTTTAAAATGTTTTTCCATTTTTTCACATAGCTGAGAGTGATGTATATCTTATACTAAATGCCACCTTGCAGTAACAAAGTTAAATTCTTTTAGGTAAGATTTGTGTTGTTTCAGAGGATCACCTGGGGACACTACCAACCAGAGACTACTTCAAATTGAATTACTGAGATCTTTCTTGAATCGCTGGGTAGTGTATGCTTGTATCAAAACCTGCTTGAGTACCTACATGTGGTTCAAATTCTCAGGAGAGATTATTTTCCCTTTATTCTTGCTGTGCCTTTCTGAATGCAAGCTTTATTTCTGGATTATTCTAACTTTAAGGAAATACCATTTTGGTGTCCTAGCTTCTTGCAGAGGTCTCTTATTAGACTTCCCATCTTGTTTTTTCTTATCATATGTAGTGCAACAATGTAAATAACAGTTGATATTTTAGATTTGATTTAATACTTTAACAATAAATTTAACACTTACCAAGCACTTTCCCTATGCCAGGCTCTTTATATGCCATAACTTATTTAAACCTTTATTAGTCATATTAGTTAGGGGACTACTGTGTCCTCAGTTTCAGGTAAGAAAATAGAGGTGCGAAGAGGTTAAGCAATGTACCCAAGTTTACATATACTGACATATTTAATATAGCTTGACCACCCTGAGGCTATGGTGGGATTCTAGTGGGAATCTGTTTTCATTCCTGTAAAGTACTTGGCACCGGACTTGATACTTGCTGAGCACACAGCTAACTTGCAGGTCCCTCCCCTCAGAAAATTGGCCATTGTCTGTTGTCCTTATTAGAAGGACAGAGTATCCTTTTGTTATCCACTTTTCATTCCCTGATGCGGGATTCTAACTTTAAGTGTTATTCTCAGATAAGAGTTTGTTTTCTAAAAAATATGAATTCTTGTAAATCTTCATTGCATGCCATATAAAGGATGTCACTCTAATCAGGTTTACTACCATTCAGATCTGCAAGTTCTGTCAGGAACTTCAAAGCAATTCTCAGTGAATAGTCCAGGTCAACAAATACTCAAATTCTTCTCTCTTCATTTTATATTTCCCATCTAATTCTTCTTCCCCTACCTCCCCACCACACCCACATCAAATCTCCAAATGAGGTGAATTAAAAGAAACAAAGAAGAAGAATTTATGAGGTTTTCCACTTGTAGGAAAACATATTTTTCCTAGTGATTCTAATATGAAACTTTTTGGATAATTCGCCACATAGATTTAGAAGAGAATAACTTTTTTTTTAAATTCCTCCATTCTTTTTCCATTCATTCATTCATTCATTCATTTTCTTTCACAAAGTATTTACTGAATATCTTCTAAATTCAAGGCACTGTGTTTGATACTGCCTGTTTCTCAAACTTTGTTCACGCCCTCAAGAAATTTTTTAAGACATAGTTATAGGGGAATCCTTCCTTCCCTTCCCCTTTCTCCTTACCTCTTTCTTCCATCTTTTTTCTCCACCCACCCCATTCCACCCTATCCCCATCCATGAACTGGAAGCCAGGGAGGAAGAGAGATGAAAGTGGCACTTTCAGGCATCCAACCTTTCTTTCTTACTTCAGTGGTTTTAGAGGAAATTGCGTGAGGTGCTATGTCTGAATGTGCTTGAAGAGATAAATGCTGTTCCATGTAAGGTCATGTAGACTCACAGAAAAATAAGATGTCCGAGTTGCTGTCATCGTCATCGTCCTTATCACTGTCCTTCTCATCATTGTCATGATGCATCTGGGAAGGACTCCTTCCTTAATGACTCTAAAATGACCTGAATGTATCTTCTTGCTTCATTTCAATGTTCTGAACACCTTAAAAGTAAGAATTAGATTCTAAGAGGCAATTAGATTCTAAGAGGCAAATCCTCTTTGTCGGCCTTTTCTTGGCTTCAGCAGATGTTTGTAGAAACCAAGTAAGGCCAACAAAGATGCTTAAGTGGCTGAGAATAGCACCTGGTTTGATCACCTAAGTACCTTCATTGTTCCTGGTTAGTTAGCACCTCTCTTCCCTCAAAAGAATGCTAGGGGCACAGGGAGAAGACAACAGGTAGATTATAACATATTTCTTCCTGCAGTACAAAGATTTCATTAAAAAAAAAAATAACTTTAGGGCCATCTGCCCCAATCTCTGATATTCTCATCATAAGAACCAGCTCTTTGAATTATATTTTTCTGTCTATCTGTGCAGCCATGCTAAACAATTACTTTCTGGGCTCTTCATCTACATACGTAATATCAATCTGCCTTGTATTTCTGAAGAACTTTGATTTCTTTCTGCTATGTGAAAGGACATACACTGAAGCAATTTGATAAAGATGAGGCCAAATGAGATAAAACTGGTTTTATATAATTTTACAAAATGAAATACACTCAATGAATGTAGCCATAATTGTTTTCATTTGTAGCAATTTGAAAGTCAAATCTGGTCAGGAAAACCTAAATCCCCTCCTCAAGTAAAATAAGAAAAATGTGCATATTGAAAACTCATTGCTGTTTTTCATTAAAGTTTTAAAGTAGATGTTAGAAAGTTCACTGGCACCTCTTATCATGTCATGTGACAAACTCACAATGCTTATGTTAACTTGAACTTGTTTATAGTGTTTGCAGCTATAAGAAGTCTCCGCTGGGAAAAAAATATTCTTGAGGAAATTTTGGGCACATGTGATTTTTCCCTAGGACTAGCTTTTTGCACAGAATAATTTGACAGTTGTGCCCATGAGAACTCTGTTGCTTTGGCTTTTGTTTATTAGATTTATAAATTCTTACTGCATTAATTGTACCCATGTCTGAAAGTGACCTGTTGATGTAGGTTCCTAATACTTGTAGGTCACCATATCGATAGTGCTTCTACTACTTTTAACCATTTTTTTTTAAACAAAATATTTTGCTGTCTCATTAAAATCATCATTTTGCTGAATAGCTGTATCTTCATTGAATAAAAGGATCATGGAATTGTGGTACCGAGAAAGGAAGGCATATCCACTCTCTCATGTTGGTTCCTACAAACTGCCTACGATGACTCCATACTATTGATAGATATAGGGTACCTAATGTTTTCTAGCAGACTTGGAAGAATAAATAATCGCATTATTTTTCCTGAGTGCTAACCAATGGTACCCTGTTGGTCCTTTTCATACTAGGAATAAAGCCTGATTTAGGCAAAATTAATTAAATTTGCTCACAAATTACTGATTTTGAAGTAAATATTATTTCCATGTTTTAGATCAGCCTCTTAGATTTCCATATGAATTAAGCATTTTGTTTATTGACAGAGTTTATTACAAAATCTACTTAGCGTTAGTACTCATTTTTAAAATTTATGAACTAGTTTTGTAAGATCATCCCCATTGATATGAGTAACAATTAAGAAATTAGTTAATTCATTCATTAGAACACAGGCTCCAGAGTCAGAATATCTAAGTTCAATACCTTTCTTTTCTATTTCCTTGCTCTGTGACCTTGGACTAGCCACTTAATCTCTCTATAGCTCTTTTTTTTTGGGGGGGGGGGTCTGGAAATACAGAAGTATTTTTCCAAATGATAGCTTTCAAATATCTTCTGTTATGACTATGATGATTATTCGTACATATACACTTTATCTGGACTTTATTCTTAGTGCCCTTTTTTGGAGAAAAAAAAAAAACTAATCTCTGAAACTAACAATTGCAGTGTTCATATTGACATAATGCCCACTAGTGAAATCTGATGAAATAGTCCATTGTTGTTTTTGTTGTTATCTTCCCTGAAAGGGTCTTTCCCACCTCCCAATCCATTGACCATACCACTTCCAGAGAGAGCTTTCCCATATCAAGTCTAACCCTGTCTAGCCAATGCTTTAGCCCTTCCTTGGATTCTACAGTGTTAAGTCCAGACTCTTTGGCATGATTTTATATACAAGACCTTCCATAATCAGATCCCTTCTTGCCTGTCTAGTTCCACTCCCTTTGCCCTCCCCAAAGCCTACTCTGAAAATCTAATTTGTTTACCTTACCATGTTTTCTTAAGCAGAATCCTCCTGGATTCTGAAAATACTACTTATTCTCCCATGTTAATCTTGTTTGATATTCACTACTTTCTTCTTGATAAACACAATAATTCTCTCACCAGCTACGCTGCCTAAAGTTGCTCTTGTTAAGCTCTTGTATGGACCCCACCAATATAGGACTGTCTACCATTTTATTGCACTCCTTTTCTTATTCTCCCAACAAATGAGTGAGGTTTTCTCCAGAGTTCAGTATAGTTTAATAAGGAGGATCCAGTTTGTTGATTCAATAGTGAAAACAAAACAAATGAAGGCTTTATTCGTATACTCTGAGCTTTGCCAATTTATCCTTGTACAAATGGAAAGAAACTATTATTTTCAGGGAGAACTGGATTCGGAACTTGGCCAATAGCATAAGGTAGAATTACATTGACGGCACAACTTTTTACATAGTAAAGAATTTGTATTTGTTAAGGTCACAAATAGGCAATAGGTAAGGACCTGTCAGTGTGTGAGGTGATTGAGCACTGATATAAATAATACAATTGACATGGTACTTTATATTATTAAATAAATGACAGCATATGGACAAAAGTCTACACCATTTACCCTGGTAAGAAATTAAATAATACTATTGAAATAGAAAATTGCACCTTTATGCTCTTGTTTATTATTTATGAAAAAGTAACAAAATAAAATCTAGCAACTGACTAAATTAAAAGTTAAGATTATTCTGTGGTTAAATACTTACTCTGTGGTAGAAAGAATAAAAACTTAAAATGTAAATATAGCTTCCAAATTTGCTAGGTCTAAATTTTGCAGTTGTTTTCTCCCTAAATAATAAAGTTTCTGCCCATTATATTTTGAAATAGGAATTTCTGCTTAAGTCCAATAAATGATATTCCAACTCTAAAGAATGAGCAACTGGAATGCTACGTTTTTGATGCATATTTTTGCAACACAGAGGGGACTAAATTCCAAATATCTCAGCTGTTAAAGACCCCTTTCAGACTTGCCCAAAATGAAGAAAAAAGAAGAAAGCTTTCTATGATGCACTTCATCAGATCTGTTTGGGCACAGTGACATTCTCTCAGAGCTTGTATGGATAAGTTGCACTGAACAGTTCAAGGGTTTGCAGATGCTTGGAATAATTGAGAAAAAGACATCTCTAAATTCTTATCATGCATTTACATGGGCTGGCTGATCCTCACCAATTGGCTCATGTCCACCAGGGCTCTGATCATTAGTAGTTATATCATAATAATAACATCTTCTGGTTTTTCAGTGCTCACTGTGTGCCAGAACTGTGCTCTGCATTTTCTAACCCTTGTGTCATTTATTGTTCATGCTTCTGATCTTAGGGGAATGATTTATTAAATTTATGCCAGATTTTTGCTGTACAAAAGTTTGTCAAATTGAGTCTTTTCTAAATTATAAACTTGACAAGTCCTTACTGTTGTTTTTACTTACCTAGTTGTTGTTTGTTGAATCTAGGTGGTGCTCTGATTACTTCAATAAAGGCAGCAGTGATCACTTTTATAAACAAATTGTTAGACATAGAACACATGTGTAAACAGGTAGCATCTTCTAATTTGCTGAGCGTTGATGGACTCAAAACAGTTGCTAGAATAAGCCAATGATGGAATAAACTTAAGTCAAACAAATAGAAGCAGGGGATTGTGGTGTGTTAAATGGAAATTTCAAATAAAATGGATCGATACATTTTCATGTGGTTGGAAAGTGAAGAATATTTTGGAATTATAAAATATGGTACATTTATCTTTTCATCATCCTAATATAAGATAGATGGGGCAGATAATTGCATCTGAATTAATGTATTTTGCTTATTATTTTTTGTTTTATGATTTAAACACTGTCTACTTCCTTAGCATCATCTCCCACTACATGCAATCTCCTGCACTCTTTTGCCAAGTGACTTCCAAGTTTCTGACCAAATTAAGGCCTTCTGAACTTTTGTGCCTTAGTCTATGCTGTTCCCTCTGCCTGGAATGCTCTTCCCATCTTCACTTATCTAACTCCTCCACATTTTCCAGGACTCCGTTTGAATACCACCTCCTTGGGCAAGCACTCCCCGAATTGTCCATCATACACCCTCCCCTCTATTTCCTCCGGGCTGTCATAGCACCCTGATCATTACCTTATTTGCTGTGTAGTATAACACTTTTCTGTTTACTTTCTAGCTGCACTACATTGTGACTCTGGAAGCAATGTCTGCTTTTTTGGTGTTATTTCTATTTTTCAACACCTCATCAAATCTATACAGAGTATAGATTTAATGAGCAATTGTGACTTGAAAAAGTGAATACATTCATATGTCATGCATATCAGTGTTTTGTTACTTCCCTAACTCCCACATCTCTGCTTCCCAACAGACTCTCTCTGCATTCTGGTGTGTGTAGACTTTGAAGAGCCTCATCCATGGTTTTTGTTATAATTGCTAAAGCTCATGATCTGGCAGAAATGACTGCTAGAAAAATGCACGTTCACATCGAGTCCTGTTGTCCTTGCCTTCTAGAGCACAGAATGCGCTTGAAGTTTTATACCTTTTCTAGGGAAATGTCAGAGTAGTTTTATATCAGCACTATGAGAATGATTTCATGTTGAACAAGAATATGGAAGCATGAAGAAGGACAAAGAATCAGGTCCGGGCAATGCAACAGAGATTGGACTGGAAGCCTGAGCTGTGCAAAGAGCACTTTGCCCACTGCAAAATATTATTCCGGGTCAATCACAGAGGAGTCCGTGTCTAGCTTTCTCTCTCCATTTGCTCACCTCATCCTCTCCGTACTCATTACTTGGTTCCTTTTGATAGGACATGGGATGCAGACACAGATTATTAGGGAGCAGGCTTTTGCAACTGTGATTTCATTCCATTTTGAAGTATCTCTCCAAATTATTGATTTATTTTCATCTCTTTTATGCATTATGTGTGTGTTGTTATGTGCTATCAGATAATTCAGAAAGGTCATCTATGCCTTGGAGCAAACCCCTAGCCATGGAGTGCAATGTAGCAACCAAGAGAAACAGAGAGCCATGCTGGGCTCTGGACTGGACAAAGGCACAAATCCCATCTGGGTCTCCTTCAAAGCAAACTACTGTTTTGCAATAAGCTACCGGATGGTGATAAAAAGGTTCTTACCTGTTTACTTAATGGGTCACTGGCCTCTTTGCTTTTATTTAGCCATCTGTTCTGGTCTGTGTTCCTTTAAACTTGTAAGATCCATCACCTCGTTTAAGCTGTTACCTTGACACATTGCAATGTTGTAGACATAATGATTCCACAGAGGAGCAAATTAAAATGGTTTTTCATGATTAGAAGGTTAAATGAGGTAAGGCCGTGGTGGTTAGTGATGAGATAAGGGATTTTGAGGAGGCAGAACTCAAGGAACTTTCAGGTGATTGAAAAATTTGTCTGGTTAGAGAGAAGGATGGGGCTTTTACAAATTGTAGGGGCCAAGAGTGAAGACTTCCTTTGGGTGTCTCTGATTTCTGGGGGCTTATTCTACTGCTCTTAGAGAGAGTGTGACCATGGGCTTAGGGAGGATACAGGGGCTAACTTTGGGTTTCTTTTCTATTTTGGGGACATTCCCTGAAGAGCCAAAAGAAAAAGAAAAAGCTGATTACACCACAAAGTAGTAAGCTGAAAACGCAACAACAACAGCAACAACAACAAACGTTCGGTCATTCCCAGAAATTTATTCAGCTTCCCTTAAGGTTGAAGGAGAATCAGAGGTCAAGTCCAACTTCATGGAGAAACATTTCATTGTGTCTTCACCCTGGACTTTTCAGGCAGAGTTATTTCTGATGTCTGCCTTCAGCTCTAGACTTGACTTTCCACCTAACTCCTTAACAGCTCCATCCACATGGCCCACCAATCCCTGAAAACTAGGACTTAGAAAGCCAAGGGCTTTATCTTCTTATTTTCTTAAGTCAGTTCTTGCTCTGTCCACTCTGGTTTTTCCTGATAAAACCAGTATTACTGTGGTTACTGAGACTCAAAATACCAGGCCTCTGACTTCTCTGCTTGCCACTTCTATCTAATCAGTAGCCAAGTTCTCTGCCTTCCATCTAACTTGAGTTTCTCATGTCTTTTTTCACCTTTTTATTCCCTCTTCCACTGCTCTAGTTTCCATCCCTCATTACCTCTATCATATCCAATTGGAATCAGTTCCTAACTAGTTGCTGTCTACCTTTAGTTCCTCCTTATTCCAAGGCATCTTAAACACCGATGTTTGACTATAATAGTCACCTTTAAAACAAACAAACACACAGACACAAACGAACAAACGAAAGCCTCCTTTGGATTTCCACCACCTAGCAAACTCAGCTTGATATCCGAGCAGTCCCCATTAAGGTATCATTGATGTTTCCAGCTTTTTCGTTTTCTCTGTGCCCCAGTAAGAGAAAGTGCTATGTGACTATGAATAAGCCCGTGTTTTCTTGCCTCTTTGCTCTGTCCTTCTGCCTAGAAAGCTCCGCTTACACTTCTCTACTGATTAAAACTCACATGTTTTATCAAGCCCAATCGCGAACACATCTCTGCTTTCCCTCACCCCAATAGGATGCAGTTGCTCCTGCTCATGTTCCACAGCAACATATTTAGGGGGACGTTCTTAAGCTGCTTGGCATGGATTTTTTCCTACTCTTATTGTTCGCTTTTTGGATTATATAGCACAGGCAAAGTCTTGTACATGCAGAGGGTGCTAGATAAAGACACAGAATAATGCTTGATGATATTTTGTCTACCAGAATACAAAAAAATCATCCATCCATTCATTTATTCACTATGCTATGTAAGGTACCGTGTCAGGGGCCTTGGATACAGAGATCAGTATGATGGAACACCCCAGTTCTCTAGGAACTCACAGTTACATGGAGGAAAAGTCAATAAATAATTATTGCAGAATGAAAAATTTACAACAAGGATAATGCCTTCAAGGTGTTGAAGTGGCGAGACATTTTACCTCTAGTAGGGTAGATAGGCCAAGGTTGAAGAGATGATGGTGGGGAGGGAATCGAGCAGTTAGGAAGGATTTCTTATAGTTGAGAATGCCCGTTTTATGTTTTAAAAACTGAATAGCAGTTGTCAAAGAAGATAGGGAAGTAAGAAAAGGAGGAGTAGGACTAGAATAGAAAGATAATTCAAGAAAGCTGCTCTACTTACTCTCAGAGGCTCAGTACACTAAGGTAACTTGGTTGCTAAATAATTATTTTCTGTCTCCAAGTAAAAATATGCTAAATGGCAGAGTCCTTTGTTTCCTTTGGAAGAAAAGGGGAGAGGAATAAAGAAATCTCCCTTTGTGACTGCTTTTGGTTAAAAGTCATTCATTCATTCATTCATCCATTTTTCTTCTTCTTCTTCTTCTTTTTTTTTTTTGATGTTTTGTAGAGAAAGTCTGTGATTGCAGTGAGCTTCATAGCAGCGTTCCTCTTCCTGCTGGTTGTACGCCTTGTAAATGAAGCGAATTTCCCATTGCTACTAAACTGCTTTGGACAACCTGGTACAAAATGGATACCATTCTCCTATACACACAGACGGCCCCTTCGAACTCACTATGGATACATAAATGTGAGGACACAAGAGGTAAGACCTCAGAGGGTTGCCAAGGATTCAAAGGTATCCATGGTAACAGCTTTTTTTAGGAGCAAGATGACTTCCAATCATTCCACTACCTCTATCTGCTGTGGTGAGCTTCTTTGGGTCCCCAACGTTTTCTGCTTTCTCATTCTTATACAGTTAGTGACAAAAGTCTAAAGTCTGCTACCCTTCCTACATCAAATCTGATTCACTAGCTTCATGTGGAGTTAAGGAAGCAATTACCTGTTTTCCTGGTAGTTTGTAGCTTAACATACATATCTTTCTTTTATTAACTCTGGTCAGCAGTTACCAGCTAGAGAATTTGCTGGCATTATTTCTTGTAGGTCAGCTGGTTAGGGACAGTTCTTTGTAGAATTGTAGAAAAGCATTTATACTCTTTAAAATGCGATAATCCTTAGACCTGGAGCTAGAAAAGGGCAAGCTGATTCTAAAATTGTCAAGGGCTGCAGAGATAATGAGATTTAAAGAGTTTCCAAATTTAAAGGGGTTAAAATTATTTAAATCCTATAATCACTGAACCTCTAAATCTCGGAGGTACATTGGCAACTAGAAAGTGCATATTATGCTAGCACTTTTGCAAGCCAAGATTTGTATTATGGAGCGAAGGAAAAACCAATGAACTTCGCAAAATGTATGAAGTGTATAAGAGTTGTTAGTTGTTGTTAGTTAGTTGTTGTTCTATGAAGTGGGATGAACGTGGGGTTAGATGCAGAGTCTAAGCCTGTTTGAAGTTGTCGGTGACAAAGTTATAAATCACCAGTTTCTCTACCTCACTGAGAAGAATTTTGGATCAGATCCCATTGAAAGGTCATTTTGTAAAGATAACAGAGAAGAGAGTAATGCACAGAATGCTTCTCCTTTTCCAAGAGTTATTCTTAGCATCCAGAGAGGGATATTGAAAACTGGTTTGGTCCATCACCTTTTGTAGGCAGTATTATACCTGAGTCATTGCTTCTGGTTAATTTGATTCCTTGAAAATGGCTTCTGTATCTGCAGGATTTACAGGATTTTTATTAGACTTTTATAGTTTAAAAAAAGAGGCACTATTAATAACATAAATTGTTAGGGTCTTGCTTGATGTTTATCCTTTCGTTGGTTTTAAATTATTTTTTTAGAAAGTGTTTATTGCTTGAATTTGTTGTGCCGTAATAAATTGATTACTTTATAAAATCATCTCAGCATAGTTTGTCTCACTCTCGTGTTTCATTACTTTTATTTCTGGCTGTCATTTAATATTCTGTACCCCTACTGGATCATGTTAATCATTTTACAAGTGCCTGTCACAGGTGGAAAATGAAACATGTTACTAAAATTTTTTACAAATTATTCTCATGAGGAAAATCCCACCAAAAATCAAGAACTCTTTCATTTGTTTAAATATTAATGGATTGGATTTTGGAGTGTTAAAGGAAAAACTGACCTAGGGAGATAGTTTTTGAATTAGACATATTAATAGGCTATCTTTGATAGTCTTTGGGTATAGTTTTTTATACAATGACTTCACCACAGGATATTGGTCATTATTTTGGTCAGTTATTTCTTGGGAGGAAACACGATCGCGGTAAAGTGGTTTTAGGCTTTGGAGGCACGCAGATGTGATTTGAGTGCCAGTTCTCACACGTAAAAATAGGGATGACGACATCAACTAGCAAAGTTATTACAAGGATTAAATAGGAAAAAGTGTATGAGATGCCCAGTTTCAAACTGATGCTCAATGAATGAGTTTCTTTTATTTCTCCTATACTGATCGGTTATGATTTGAAGTGCTTGGTATGAATAACAGCAAAATACCAAAGTCCATAATGCCAGACTTCATATTTAAATTTTAAAGAATCGAGGCTTGGGGCAGTAAACTTGTGAAGGACTTCCCTATCTCATTAGAAATCGGAGTTTTGTAACTTAAAAGCACAATGAGAAGAGGGGGGAAAAAGCAAAAGTTGGTATCAGTACACACTAAATACCATATTGGCAAAAATTAATAATTTGACAATACCAAGTATTCATGAGGCTGTGGAACAGCAAGAACTCATATACTGGTAGGGGGAGTATAAATTGCAGCAACCACTTTGGAAAAAACAGTTTCCTGTTATTGAGTAAAGTTAAAGATCTACATACCCCATGCTCTAGCATTTCTGGTCATCCATATATTCAGTTAGAGACATTCATGAGCACATGCAACAGGAGGCATAGATAGCATGTATGGCAGCATTGTTCACAACTGGTAGAGCCTGGAAGCAACCTAAATGTCTATCAGTAGGAGAATGGATTAGAATTGTGCAACATACACTGAAATACTATATAACAATGAAAATGAAGACATTTCAGCTATATATGACAACATCGATGAATCTTACACAAACATAATTTTGAGCCAAAGATGTACGAATGAAAGAATACATGACATGCATTTATTTATAGATCACAGGAAGAGGTATACTAAATGACGTTGCCTATGGACATATATAGGAGGTAAAACTAAAAAGGAAAAAAACTGAGGAAAGTATAATCATATAAGTGAGAAGAGCAGTTAACTCTGAGAAAAATGAGTGGTTTATGATTAGTATGGCTTTCTGGGATATCAGCAATATCTTATCTCTTGATCCAATTGGAAGTTACATTCTAAATATTTTTTTTTAAGTATACATTCATGTTGTGTGCACTTTTATGCATGTCTACTTTATAATAAAAATTAAAAATATATTCTGAGCCCAGCAGGATATTTATTGACCAAAAATCACATAAAGCATTTCATCTAATTTAACAGCAAGAAATAACTAAAACGAAGCAATGAGGCATTAAGCTATCTAAAATGAACTAGAAATATTTGAAATAGGCAATTTTATTTTATGCAAAGGCTAGCAGATGTACAGGTAACTTATTCTTCTAGTCTATGCATGATATAGAGAGAAGCCCCATATTGTAACATAAGTGCAGGTGATAAGCTGAAAATCTTGTCTGCGAGTTGAAAAACAACATAACACCTAAAGAGAATGACAGATTTTTCTTCACATTCAAACAACGCTGGGCTAAATTGACAGGAAAGCAAAATTTGGGGTCTCTCTACCTCCCCACTCACTGATTTCATCTTTTCCCCCCACAGTTCCACTCCTTGAAACCATCATGTCTACACTTCACTCTTACTCCAAAATCCTCTGTGCATTGGTCTTCACCAAACACTGGCTTCAGGTGCAGTCCTTTCCAGAGAGAGCTGCATCAAATAAGACTCAGGAGAAAAAAGTCTTAAAGTGGTAGATTTGATGTACTGGGGTAAATAGCTTTAATAGTAACCTTCAAACCTTGCTTCAAAGGCAGCCACACGCTCCTGTCTCCCTATTCACTATATTCTAATCCAAAGAAGGGTCAGTAGCCATGGCTCAGCTGAGAAGTGATCTATTTATTTTAAGATGTTGGTCCTTGAGGTTTTCTCAGAAGTTTCTCAGAAGAAAACATGTTCTTTCGAGAAACCACCAGACTTACCAGAATTTGTTTAAATACATGGACATGCCAACAATGATTTCCAGACCTAGGGTATCTGCAAACGTGATTGTTTTTGATGGTGGTTTTACTGGCTGATGCTTCAGCTAGACCAGACACTACTGCCACTAGACATAGATTTTATGAGTAGAAACGTTTACGAGAACATCTGTCTCTCCACTACTGTCTAAAACAAGGTGGGGGTGAAGGTAGCCGAATTAGATTGAAAATTTAGTAGACACAGTGGAGAGCTGAGTTGCTTGGGAACAAAATCTGATTCTCTGGTTATCTTTAAAAATGAGATGAGTTCTCGTCCCTTTGGCTTGACACTAGTGGAAATATAGGCAGTCTCAAGAATCTGTGACAGTCTGCCCTGAAGGATTCACATATAGTAAATTATACCCAATTTAAGCTCATCTTTATTTTATCAGTTCACCTAGTTTTTCAAAGATCTGTTCCCAAGAGAAGTACAAGAAGTAAAAATATAAGGAACACAGAAAGGATAACATGTAGACTTGCTTAGATTTCAGATTATTGGAATATTTTTTTTTCCTCATTCAAACCCATTAAAAGGAATATATTGTGAAAACTATAAGGACTTTTTTCCAGAGGAGATAAATTGAAGAATTAAAATACCCCTCCCATTCTATAATGACAAATATAATGCAGTTGGTGATTGGCTCCCATCCTTTGCCCTGTCTCTTTCCCTTTCTTAACTAGTGTGGATAAAGTTCTTATATTTGGGGGAGAGGAAGTCTTGAGAAGTGGGGAAGCAACACGAGTGCCAACTGAGTGACTGCTGAAATCCTGAAGTCTCATCTGGCCACAGAACCCATAATGCCTCAAGGATGTTTGAGCTGACAACAACCATGAGGCAGCACCAAACCAAGGCTTAGACCAAGGGTGATTTAGATTTTACAACAGGTTCTATATTACCCTTCCTCCCCACCTCCTTTAATTTTTTGACCCACTAGCTGCTCACACTTTGCCCTGCCAAGTCATTACTGTGTTAATAATGCAACTCTCTATTTAAACAGTACCGAATTTGGGCATTCCCACCTATGGCTTTAGGGCAGTTACTGTATTATCAACCGATCTGGGTAAAAAGCATAACCCATACATGTTTTTTTAAAAACACCATATCTATATATCCATGCTTGGCAATATTCTGTAAACTCTATTTTCTTCTTAACACACATTTTAATAATCCATTTTAAATCAATTAACGGTGTAATAGGAAAGGTGTAAACGACGAAAATACCTTAAGGCTTTGTTCAAGTGAATCATTGTCTCCTCATTGTGATCATGGCAGATTTTGAAGAAAGAGAAGAAAGTGAACTTCAGTCTGGATTCGATCTGTAGTTTCCAGACCATGCAATCAGTCACCAGTGGTTTTTCGTCCTAGTTGTTGCTGCTGTTGTTGAGTGACCTAGTATGAAGACATTGCTCAAAGCAAGTAACCTGCAACTTATTTGCATTAACCACTAGATAAGAGACAATCAATAGAATGCCACATCCATATCTTCTTGGTGATTAGTAGGGGTGGAAAATGTCTCTTTCAGAGGTGATAAGAGAACCTTAATGTGCTAGAGCTGCAGAGGTTTTCTGGTATTTGGGGAAAAGTGAGCTTTCAGATTGTGCCTGAAGATGTGCCAAGTGAAGAAGCGCAAGATTTCCAGAACACAGCAATCAGGTTGTAGGGGTGCATATTGATCGGCTTAACAATTTAATGAGGCCAAACATGCCTCTTTAAATAATGAGAACATTTTAAAGCTTCAAGTAGACTAAATAAGAATACTTAGGATCAGTTGCTGTGACAGACAGGCTGCACTATCCTAATTAAAGATGTGCATAACATATTGATGTTGCAATAGAATTTTCCAAGTTGTGGTTATAGCAACAATTAAGGAACAGAGCTGCCTTTCTTGGCAATAAAAGCACACATTCTACACATTCAAATAAATGTCCACATGTAACTAAGGCTGACATGAATAGGTTTTCTATATTTGGGAATATAGGCTTTAGATTTTATGTTAGTACATTAAGAACAATTATATGCAAATATATGTTCCAAAACTTTAAAACTAATCAATTTAATTGTTAATTAAAATCTGAATATTCACATTTGTATAGTCATAAAGAAAAAGAAAAAGAAATTTCAACTTAAATTATTATAGAAAAACAACTAAATTAATATATAATAAAGATTACTTATTTGACATGTACATATCAGATTAATCATTTTAAATATAATTTATCTTTTTCCTAAGCATGATGCTATGTATTTGTTAAGTGGAGAAGTGATTATGTTTCGCATTCTGCTTATAAAATGTCAACTCCCAAACAAAAGCCATATCTCAAGGCAATCTATGCTCCAGTGCCAAATGAGAGGGGCAGACATCATTGTACGGTAAAACAATTCCGGAAAGCTTTTGTGAGGGAGATGAGACGTGTGTGTAGGAGAAGGATCAGGTGGGATACAGAGAGAAGAAAAAATAGAATTTGGGATGTCAATGAGGTGTAATTTTCTCTTCTTCCTTTCCAGGTTCTTTGGCTGATCTAAAAATTAAATTGACATAAGACAGGTTACGAGGAGAAAAATAAACTCAATTTCATACAACAGGCCTACAAAGATATTAGACTCAAAAGGCAGTCAGGCAATAGAAGCTTATATTCTATCCTGAGATGAGGAAAGGGATCGGAGTCTGGGGCTTCAGAGAGAGGAAAGCAATTCATAGGATGTTTTGAAGAGCAGATGTTTGGTAAACAAATGTTTGCTCTGCCATGCAGACAGATTTCTTAGGTGAAAGTTATCTCTGTTGTCACGAATGGCAAGATTTCATTCTTTTTTTTTTATGGCTGAGTAATATTCCATTGTATATATGCACCATTTCTTCTTTATCCAATCATCTATTGATGGAGACTGAGGTTGCTTCCATATCTTGGCTATTGAACAAAGGGATACATTTATCTTTTCAAATCAGTATTTTGGATCTTCAGGTAAATACTCAGAAGTGGCATTGCCGGGTCATGGTAGTTCTATTTTTAATTTTTTGAGGAGCCTCAATACTGTTTTCCTTTGTGGCTACATCAATTTGCAATCCCACCAACAGTTCATGAGACTTCCCTTTCTTCCACATCCTCACCAACGCTTGTTGTTTGTTGATTTTTTTGATGATAGCCATTCTAACAAGTGTGAGGTGATATCTTATTGTGGTTTTAATTTTTGATGATTAGTGACGTTGAGCATCTTTTCATGTGTCTCTTGACCATCTGTATGTCCTTTTTGGAAAAATGTCTATTCATGTCCTTTGCCCATTTTTAAATTGCATTATTTATTTTGTTGGTGATGAATTGAGTGAGTTCTTAATCTATTTTCAGTATTAACCCCTTATAAGATGTATCATTGGCGAATATCTTCTCCCATTTGGTAGGTCGTCTTTTCCTTTTGTTGATGGTTTCCTTGCGACAAAATAGATGGACCTAGAGTGAAATGCTAAGTGAAATAAGTCAGACAAATAAAAACAAATATCATGTGATTTCACTTATATGTGGAATCTAAAAAACAATATAAATGAACAAATAAGACAGAAACAGACTCATAGATAGAAAACAAACTGATGGTTGCCAGATGGGAGGGGGTTGGGAGGCTGGGTGAAAAAAGTGAGGGATTAAGAAGTAGAAACTGGCTATTAAAAAACTTATTGAGGGGTTGCTTTGTCAGCAATATAGATGTTTAACCACTATGCTGTACAACCGAAACTAATGTAATAGTGAATGTCAACTGTAATTGAAAAAACAAACAAACAGTTATCTCTAGTAATAGCTCTCTTGCTGGTATAGGCCCCCTTTCTAATGTAAATTTCCCTTAGACAGGGCAGTTTCTACTCTGTTTTTAAAGCTCTCCTGTGTCAGCAGCTTCTTAAAATAATCAACTTAAAAGAATCTCCATACCAAAGAGGCACATCTTGGGATGGCACATTCTGCTATCCTTCAAAGAAAAGAGCAAAAGTAAAAGTTCAGAGGGTACACTGTCCATTTTCCTTCAGGTCCTTCCTCTCCCAGTAGGCCAAGGGCACTATGCCAAAAGTCATGATAAACTTCTCTGTCTGTGCTGGTAATCACCACTACCTCATACTCTATTGTTCCATTTCTTACCTCTCTCTGGTTCCACTCCCCTTAGTTCTAATCTCTGGGCTCCTCATTTTATTTGGCTGGTTATCCAGTCTTGCGGTGCCCTTACCTTGGTCCTGCTGCCTGCCAAATCACATAGTCAGCCACTTACAATGCTTCCCACTTTGTATCTCTGAGATGGACGTGGCACCCCATGCCCAAAGGGCCCCTGAGGCACTGCTGCAGGCCTGCATGATCCTCTTTCTTTCCAGAGAAGGAAATCAGACACAGGTGGGCACAGCAAATGGGCCAGTCCGGCTGGAATGCAACTTACTCTGGAGTATAGAGGATAGAAAATGCATTCATTAGGTAATTATAAACTTGGACTGTGAAGGGCTCCCTGGAAAGGGAAAAACCACACTCATACTTGCAAATCAGTAATACATATGATGTGTATACACATCTCTATACATGGAACAATATATACAAATATACAGAAAACACATACATCCATATATATGTACATGCATACAATACATACATACACATATGCTCACAGCACAATTTACACTTTCTTAAATACAAACATATATAGATTATCTATATACATACTATAATACATAGTAGAATGGTTAATGAGTATAATTAACCCACTAGGTATATATAGTGCCTCTTGTGCTTGTCTACTCTCCATTACCTCTTTATTGAAGAAACAGTCTCTTCCCCCTCTGGCCACAAGGACAGGAAGAAAATTCAGGCTAGTGATCTATCAAAAGGCAGACACAGGGCCCAAGATGGGCCATTTTTAACCCTTCCTAAATTTTATTGTTCTCGGTAATGCTGTGGGAAAGACCCTTTTTTGTTTGATGATAGAGTGTTAAGATATGAGTCTCTGGGTGTCTGTGGCTGTGCTTCCTGAAGAGAATGAGGCCAGCCACTGAGAGAAGCAGTAACCAGTTGCAGAACTAAGGTGTGAGCCTTGACAATTCTCTAGTGCTGAGACAAGCCATTATTGAAGCCAGTCTGCCATTCCCATGTGGTTTGGGTATATAAGCCAATAATAAATCCTTCTCTTTCATGTTTGCTGGTTTCAACTATTTCAGTCACTTGCAACCAGAAATGTTCTAGCTGATATATATATTATACTTTATAGTTATTTTACAACAACAACAGCCAAACATTCTAAAACTCAGCTTTAAACAAGGTGGAGGATGAAAGGAGCTATCTTTGCAAATCCATACATCAGAACTGCTGGGAGGCTGAGCCTGAGAAGACACATCCATCAGTCCCTCATTCAGCTGAGGTGTCCATAGAGATGCCTGCTGTATATCTTCCTGCTGAGGGACATATATTTAGGAAACTAGCTTATCTTTTGAAGGAGGAAAGGTCACAATTTTCAAGGTCATGAAGCCAGAAAATGGCTGGACAAGATTGATAACTTGCTCAGTTTCTAATCTTACTCAACTGATAAATCACATACTTTTTATTATAATTATTCAGAAGAAATCTTCCCTATTGCTATGAGACATCATCAGTCAAAATAGATCGATTTTCACTTTACAAATTACATGTGTTATTGATAAAAGATCCATTATCATAGTTTTCAATGATGTATAGGTTCCCTAGGAAGACATAAGAGGATTTTATTCATTACATAACCTTAGGTAGAAAAATGCCTATTTGCCAACTGTCATGTTAACACAGTTGAAAGGGGCCTATTAGAAATTCAAATATCGAATAATTACCTCATTAGTGACAAGCAAAATAGAACAGAGCACCCACCAAAGAGCACTCTGATTTGAGAATTGAAAAGATAATAAACTAGAGGACCCCCAATGGTAAGAAGTTTTGTTCGACTTTTCTCAAGTCCCAGCTAAATAGCCTGACAAAATGACAAGCACAAAACCATTCATCAAGTGGCAGTTAGTATTAACTAATAACTAATATTCATCACTCACCACATATTTAACACTGCTCTAGACAATGTTCTAAGGATCAACAATGAACTCCACTTTAAAGAAAAAATTGGGGTTTGTGAAGGAAGAGATAGACTCGGTGACAATTACCTTGGAATAACACCACCTAGAGGGCTCTGACATTTCAGCATGAAAGATCAATTCTGTTGTGAAGAACAGTGAACATTCAAGTAATTTCAATTAAATAATTGTGTTCAATGTTTGGAAGTTAATTTGTCACTAAGTAGATGGCATCTGATAGTGATTTCTCATTTTCATAGTAGACTTACAAAGACTTCCTTATAAAAGAAAAAATATTCTTTAAATAGTTTTACTTCAAAATTAACTATATAGCTACTATAGCAAATGTTATTCCATATGGCTGGGGAAATGGTATGTATACCTGGTTAATTGAATAACCTGGTTTATAGAAATGTTTTAAGTATTTAATAAATATATTATCGATTTAAAGGGAAAATGAAAGTGAGAGTTTTGTTCTGGCAATATAGTGGTTTAAGATAACCTGTCAGTTATCCTGCTATAACATCAGGACACGCTGGATAAAATAGGATATATTATTTAATGTCTAGCTGGCCTTGCCAGAAAGAAGGCATCAGAAACTGAGGAAGGATGGAAAGAGAAGTAAACATGAAAGCTGATGGTGTGGTTTCCTGGGCATTTATCAGAATTAATAACTGAGGGTGTGGGTCTTATCGACCCCATCGGGCATAAGGCAAGGCTTGGGTCCAGCAAAGGTGGGCAGTGAGGCACCTTCACTCTGTCCCCCAAAGACCTAAAGCTGGGACTTTACAAGTTCTACCCTAGTAAGAGTGTAGGCTAGGAAAGCAAGCATGAAAACTGGCCCAGAAAACAGAGAAGGAAGCTTATTTCTATATTTTGTCTTTAAATAACAAAAAATTGTCCCTGGAAATTAAAAATACTAGACCCGTACCCTAGGGGTCAGTTTGAATTTTATTACTTGATTTTCTAGAAACCCTGCAAGCTGAGAAGTCAACCAAAAAATTGGTTCCCAGCTAGTGATAAACTGGGGCTAGAAGCACTTTAACTCCTCTGGTTGTTATTCCCACAAACTAAACACAAGGGATTCTTAAAATGCACATGAAAAATTATAAACTATGTTTATTGTGATTATTCATATGCTTTGCTATAAAAAAATTTACTGTTTGATTACAGTATGTTTTCCTATACCCAATTGTGGTGATTCATAATTTACTGCACATTTGCTCTATGGTCGTCCTCAGTTGAATATTTCCAAATTCCAAAATGTAACTGGTTGAAAGGATTTGGGATGAGGGACTGTAAACCTGTGTGCTTAAGCACTTCACATGCCATTACCCCTTTTAGCTCTTACAGACTACACACTATTTTACTGATTTAACTAGTTTTCTAAGGCCCCAGATTGGTAACTATGAGAGTGACTTTAGTTGTCCTGTGAGGGCAAAAAAAAAAAAAGACTAAAATGGCCATGGTCAGCAAGTTCCATTAAGTGGTTTCATGAAAAGTTTGTCGGTTCGAGTTAGAAAGTTCATCAGACCACACTTATTGAAACCACTACACGCTGGGCTCTGGCACTGTAAAGAAGAAAGCACTTTTGTCTAAAAGTACAGAACATTTTTCTTTTTTTTTTTTTTAGGCGAGGCAACCCTTGGTTGACCTCACAGATTGCAAGGACCTTGTCAGTTTATAATCCCATAGTTTTTATTTTCTACCCCTACAGCACCTGGTCTTCCTAGGTGGTCCTCCCATTCAAGTACTAACCAAGTAATAACCCTGCTTAGCTTCTGAGATTAGACATGATTGGGCTTGTTCAGGGTAGCATGGCTGTAGACCAGAACAGTTTTCATAATGTTAAATGGTCATAAGCGAGATAGAGTTTTCGTAGATTATTTCAACTCTTTATTTTCTTGTTTTATTTTTTTTTAATATCTCAACTCTCTAAATGTAGACACAGAAAGATGGTTTGGAGATAACTCAAGATGTTAACTGCAATGATCTGTCTGGGTGGTAAATTTTAGATGACCTTTTTCTTAAATATGTATTTCAGTTTTTCTACAATGAGTAAGTATTACATTTATTACTAGAAAAATTACTAGAACTAAGTACTTTATTTTTTAAGCACCATCTATCTGTGAAACACTCCAGAGCTGTTTCCATTATCATCATCATAAAAAAAAAATAGAATTTAGAATGTCAAGATAAATATATTGTCTGGAGTACCTTTAAAAGTGAGTACTCCTCTGCTTCTTAAATGTGGGTTGCTAAAACGTGACTTCATTCCAAAGAATACAGTATGGAAAGAAGAAAACATAGTAATTCAACAATGGAGAAACCTGAAAAATAAGGCCTCAGCCAGATAATCAAGTTCAACATCAATAGCGATAAATAGTATATATTCTTCGTATGCTATGGTGAAAACGGCACTTTGCCTCTGTGCTATTCTTCCCTGAAACCCTATTCTAATCATGAGAAAAGCACCAGACAATTCCAAACTGAGGGGCATGCTACAGAACACCTGCCCAGTACTCCGCAAACCTGTTGGGGTCATCAGAAAGAAGGAAATTCTGAGAAACCACACAAACAATAGAATCCTAAGGAAATATGACTATTAACAGTAATGTGATATCCTGGATGGGCTCTTGGAACAGAAAAATGACATTAGGTCAAAACTAAGGAAATCTTAATAAAGTGTGGGCTTTAGTTAATAATAATTTACCAAAAATGGTTCATTAATTATAACAAATGTATCATACTTATATAAGATTCTGATAATAAAGGAAACTGGATGTAGGGTATATGGGAACTCTATTGTCTTCTCAATGTTTTGTAAATTTAAAACTGTTCTAAAATAAAAAATTTATTTTTAAAAATGGCTTTAGCCTGTGTATCTGGAAGGTTGAAACTGCCATTAACTGAAATGGGGAAGACCACAGAAGGAGGTGGTTCAAATAATTTGAAACATATACTAGTCCAGCTCCCTAGTGAAGGGATGTATAAGATAAATGCTTTGTGGATGCATTGTTATTATTCTATACTGAATACAATAGATACTTTTTGGGGGGAGGAGTGAGTATTCTAGAAATAATTATTGCCTTGTCCTCAAAAAGCTGAAGAAATACAAGTCTTTCAAAGATTCCCAAAGATTCCCCAAGAACACACGCAGAAGTCAATGTGAGCTTTTAAATTCCTCTTAGCTGTGCTCAAGCACTACAGCAGTTTCTTCCATTGTAATGCAACCCACTTTTTGGCAATGTAACTTATTTGTAGAATTCCTAGGAAGGAAAGGTACAAAGTTAATAACATTTTGGTGGTTCCATGCACTATCGTATTTTGCCAATGACCCTTTCTAATAAGGTTCAATAATATTTATTGGATTGAGGACGCTTAAGTATCTTTCAGGTATCTTATCCAAAGCTCATAGAACAATGTTTTCAACATGTTCCCAGAAGGTGGTAACAATAACATAACAATAGTAATAATGGTGATGATGATGATGATGATAAATAAACATATGTAGTGCTTACTGTGTGCCAGACACTGTTCTAAATGCTTTGCATGTTCTAATTTATTTAAACTTTATAACAGGTAGATATTTTGTAGGTATTTTGCAGATGAGGAAACAGGGACACAGAAAAATTAAGTCACTTGTCCAAGGTTATATTGTCTTTAAGTAGAGTTTCTGAGATTTATACCTAGCTTCAGAGTCCCTGCTCTTAACCACCACATATACTGCCTCTTGTAGTACTAGCCACCACTTACATCATGTAATCACATCTCTGCATGAAAGGACTTGTAAAACTTGGAGATTAGAAAGGGGACTACTTTCTTCCTCAAAAAATGCCTCTTATACAGACATATACACATATACACACATTCCTTTCCACATTTCTTATGTATTCTAGAGATGGATAACTGCTAACTGAAACATGTTGATAATTTCCAAATGTCCTATATTGGGAATGTTGCCCCCAGTTCTAGTATGTAGAAGTACTGCACACCTATGTTGTATTTTTATGGCCTTTATTGTTTCTAGAAAATCCTTGAGACTGAAGTAGTTTCATTTAAATATACTGTTATGCATGTTTCCTATTTAGTCTTTCTCTATATGAAAACGGATTTATGAAGTCGTAATTGGTATATGTAAAAGTTTGTGTATATTTTTAAGTTGCTCATCACTCATCATTATGCTATTTATTCTTTAATCTTTCTCTTTGTTTTGGGAAACCTATTTTATATATGTATGTGGTGTTAATCAGCTCTATTTTTGTGCTCATTACTTTAGTTCATTTTTTTAAATTACTGTTTCCTGGTGGGATTAGACTTGCTTTCTCTTTGCTCACCTTTTTCCCGGAATATTTAATAAATTCACTCTCTATCACTTTGTTGAATGAATGGAAAGTCTTGGTCGTACCAGATAAGTATTTACACATTACTGCTGTGTAACAAATCACCCCAAACTCAGTGGTTTCAACGATAATTACTTATTCTTGCTCACTTTTCTATGGGTCACCTAGTAAAAGGTCCATCCAGTGGGCTCAACTGGATTTGGCTCCATAGCTGAAAGTTGGGTCCAGGTCTGCTTCATGTGTCTTTCTTCACTAATGACCACCGGGCCACCTGAAACATCTTCACAGTGAAACCAAAATACATAACTGATTAAGCCCAACTTTGAAAGCACACTGCAAACTTCTGCTTTTTTCACATCTGCTAACAGCCCATTGACCAAAAGCAAGTCACAGAGCCAAGCAAATAATGAAGGGTCAGGAAAATATACTTCACTCACCATGAGGCCGAGGCAAGTTACATGGTCAAATTCAACATTATTGGAGTTGAAAGTATATTCCTCCTATGGAAGTGAATGTGAAGAGAGTGAGTATTTGCCAGAAATAAATTTGTCTTCCCACACTAGTGAAATATTTATTATAATTTTATTATATGTTAACTTGATGAAAACAGACACTTTGATAACAATTGCTCTTTCTATTAAGACTAGATAATCAAGTAATTTTCAAGTAATTTGCTGGAAAAGTACATGCATGTATATACATTTTAAGCAAAGTACTTGTAGCACCTAATAGCAACTCAATGTTTGGTCAGCTGTTTTATTTTTCTTATATTTAGTGCAACCTTTTACAAATCATATTTATAGCTGTTTATTTTTGGTATTTAACAATACTATTTATTTTACATATTGGACTTGCATTTGTTTGCTATGCTGAACTCTTTTATGAGTTTTTGGTAAATTTTAGAAGTTATCTTTGGATTGTTTCATTGTGCAATCTTAATATTTTTATATGATCTTTTTCACACTTTTTAAAAAAATATTTTCCGCATTGGCTATAACTCATCAAACAATTGTGAAGCAGAGCATCTAAGGAGATTTTTTAAAAGAGTGCTTCTAATTTTTGGTCACTCAGTATAAAGTTGACCTGACTTGATTTTCTTTACTATATTAGAGAAGATTTAATTGCTTTTAGAATTATTTTTTAAAAATTGTATACACATGTGTTGAATTTGATCGAATGTCTTTTAGGCATTTCTTGAAATACAATGATTTTTCTCTTAAAACTTATCAATATGGTACTTTCTTATTTCAAACTACCTTTATTGCCAGTTAATTTTTTCCCATGGCATATGTATTAAGGTTCTCCAAAGAAACAAAACCAATGAGGTGTGTGTGTGTGTGTACTCTATATTTCATACGCTGTGTGTGTATATATACTCACAGAGACAAAAACCATAAATTACACACACACACACACACACACACACACACACACACACACACACGCAAAGAGAGGGATTTCTTTCAAAGAATTGGCTCGCATGATTGTGGAGGCCTTATGAGTCCAAATATGGTAGAGTAGTCCAGAGTGCTTAGGCTCAAGGAGGAGTTGCCATTTGAATGCAAAGGCAGTCTGCTGACAAAATTCCATTTTGCTTGGGAAGGTTAGTTTTTGTTCTATTAGGCCCTTAAATGATTAGATAACGCCCATCCACATTATGGAGAATGCTTTACTCGAAAAGTCTAAAATTAAGTGTAAATTGCACCCAGAAAACAACTTCACAGACACGTCCAGAATAATGTTTGACAAAATATGTGGGTTTTATGGCCCATAAAATTAACCAAAACAATGTGTAAGGAACTTAATCACTAAATTTGAAAATTTCTCACCAATACTGTATGGGCTATATAAAATTATCCTCCCATATTGTAGATGAGGAAATTGAGATGAGGACAGCTTATACGACTTGCTCCAAGTCACATTTGTTCAAAATGTCAGGGCTGAGTCTTAAAACCTAGACTTCAGAGCCCCAGGTTTTAGTCATATGATCAAGTGCAGAAAAAGAGCTTCTAATGTGCTGACATGTTATTCACTATATTGGTCCTGCTTCCTTTGCTCAGGACTCAATTGCCTGTAACTCTTGTATGTGATTTAATCTGGATTGCGTTTGTTGAGTTGGATGATGAGTATAAGAGCTGAGATTTTACTTACTGGTATGAGCTTCTGTAAGTCGATTATCTTGTTGCAGCCCACATCTAGACTGAGCACAGGAGTGAAGCTCTCCTCCTGACTTTTTACTCTGTTGTACTGATAGGCATAACAACCATTTTACTACCATTTTTGCTCTCTTGCTGATGAATTGACCTCATATTTCTCTCTTTACATTTTTCAAAGCATGCAGTACTGTTTTATGAGTTCCTTAAGCTTCGTATCGAAAGCAGTATGGTTGATAACTGTTTCATCGTTGGCTGCACTGAGCCTTTTAACCCTGTATTCTTGAAATAATAGAGCTCTCAGGCAGGATGTGTTCAGGACAGCCTATCAAAGTGGAAATGTCAACTTTTCCAAATTAAAGAACTAGTGGGATACAGTAAGATAATCCTCTTGATTTTAAATTAGGTTAAAATTAACATTATTTGACAAAACTCCACTGAGGATAAATATGAGGCGCACAGTTCTAGGTTCTGAGCCATGTGCCAAATAGCTTTTGTTCCTTTCTTGAGCATCTACTTCAAAGAAATAGATTTGTTTTTGGTATCTGTGGGAGCCACATGAATTTGATCTGACTCCAATTGCCCTCATCATCTTCAGAATATGTCTGTCTGTCTATTATCTATCATCTATCTATATCTATTTATTTATGTAGTGCATGAGTCTGCGGTTTGTTTATTTGCTTCTCGAAACCTGCATGATCATTATAATTATCCTTTTCACGGAATAACCCATAATTCTCAGCCTGTTGTTATTATCCCCACTTAGAGTTTGGGAATGAAGTCACCTAATATAAGGTCATTTAGCCCTGAGTGAGTGGTATGCCTGTGTTAAAAATTCTTACGCTGAAAAAAAGCACAGGAATCATGGCAACAAAATAATATTCACCATCTGAGCCACCTTGACATTTTCCTACTAGTTGGAAGCTTTCATTTTCTTTCTTTCTTTCCTTTTTCTTTTTTTTTGCTTTCAAAATAGAGGAATGCATCTTAAATTCTGTAGGCTACATTATCACGCCATGAGCTTTCTCTTTTCAATGCATCCTGCCCCTATAACTAGTTTTCTCTGTAAGTGATGTTAAGTATACAGAAAGCCAATTAGGAACTTCCACTTAGGATTCCTTCTTTTAACTATATTTTTAAACTTGTGTGGTTTAATTCTAGGAAAAGATGTTAGAAGAAGATGTCCTATATTGGCCCTTTAATTTTTCATCTTTATGCCTTACTTCAAACTAACAAGCTTTTCCCCCCTCTATCTCTGCATGTAGAAAATCTACCTATTATGCAAAGCCCAGTCCAAAAGCTATTTCCTTCATCCTGGCTTGCCTCATTCTCCTTAGAAGTCTCAGTTCCTTCCTATGAACCCTCTCAGAACTTTTTTTTATAGTAACTAATAATGCTAAACACTTGTGCAATTTTTTATACTTTATAAAGTTTATGGACATATTAATCCATTTAATAAATAATTTTCTGAACTTGATTGTATCTTCTGTTTTACATTCAGAACATTAAACAAATGAACCACAGAGAGGATAAGTAATTATATGCCACACAGCCGCCCTCTACCTTCTGTCATCACATCTCTTCCTTTGCCAGGTATATCCTGTTGGTCTCAAATTATCATCATCATCATCTTAGCTAACCTTTATTGAGGACTTTGAGGACTTTGTCAGGCCTTCTTCTCTGTTGTTTATATGTAGGAGAAGCAGAAGCAGCAGCATTAATACCTAATACCTTTTTTCCCATATACTCAGTCTTCAAAGCAACTCTGTGCAGTAGGTACCATTATTATCCTGTTATTTACAAATGAGTAATCCACGGGATGAAGAAGTTAAGTAACTTATTCAGGGTCAGATAACCACAGGAAATGACTGGAATGTCACAGTCTCTTTGGATCACACATCTGGTGTCTAGTTGAGTTAAAATGCTGCAAAAACTCATAATTTCCAGAAACCACTTTTCAGCCACATTGCTACAGGAAAAGTGAGCTTCATCTCCTTCTGCACTTTAAATATTTAAGGCGTGCATTCCATCGGTAGAATCTAAAAGGCATCTGGGACCCTAGAGGCAAGGAAGTATGGGAAATGTAGTTAGTTTTTCAGCCCTTGCTACATAGGATGTGGGAAGAAAGAGCACAAGATTAAAACGGACAGTGAGTACCAACAGACTATATCAACATGACTATTATAATGATGTGAGACTATTGGCCACTCCTTTTAAATAAGAGCCTGTTGAAATGGTCATTGAATGTTTAGTCACTCAGATTTGCAGTGATTTCACCCAACCAATGGCAGAAGATGAACAACTGCACAGTTTGATGTAATAAAGAAAGATCGATTGTTAATGAACAATGGCATACTGCACTGAGAAGGGAGTGGATGTTGTCTATGGCTGATGAGAAGAAGCTTATTTCTATCTTTAATGGAAATTAATCAGGCAAACAAATGCCCAGAGGCCTATATCCAGATTCTTTCCTATTTGCAGTCATTCAAAGAATATGCAACCATCCAAATGCTTCCTAAATCTTTCAGCTTTCTAAGTAATGATTGAGTAGAACCTTTGCTCCACCTTCTCTGCTCAAATGCAAATGTATTACTTCTTGTCCAGACCATCATCTCCTAAGTATTCTGAAACTTATCTATTTAAAGACTGAATAAATTGCCAATCACTTGTTTCACTAATTGGTTGCAGGCTCCCATTCTAGCAGCAGCCCTAGCTGAAAATGAAAATGTCCCATCACAATATTTTCTCCATTGCTTCCAACTGATTAGGGCAGAGTTTGCTCTGATGAGTATCTGTCTCAAAAGGGCCTTTGTTTGAAAAAGTCTCGAGACTCCTTTTGTGGGGAATAAATATATAAACGTAGACACTTATTTACCAAAGAGAGTGGTTACTTAAGAATTACTAGCCAATAATCGCCCTGTCAGTGTGTTGTGTCTTCCGATTATTCTTCTCTTTTTATGAAGAAAGCTGCCTACAATATTTCATGGAGTTTTCTCCCCTCAAGTGTGCTTTCCTGAAGTTTCATGGAAGAATGATTAGAACACAAGGATTTGAGTTCATGGCATCTTGTTAATAAGCTCAGATTTGTTAAAGTTCTTAGTGTTATAAATTTCCTTGTACTCACAATTTTCCTTACCCAGAGTTAATTCTGTGGCAGCATATTAGTGTGTGCGGGGTGTCTTCCACCACCTCCGTGTTTTTAGTGGGGCATGCGGGGTTAATGACAGAGGGAATCCTCGTGGGAAAAACAAGGCATTTGGTTCAGATATCTTTTGGGAGCTGAACCTGCTAAAATGCCCTTCTGGGGGTTTCATCACCAATCTGCCAACAGTTGGAGCCTGTATCACATCAATTCCCCTTCACTGAAGCCATGAGATGTGGCACTCTTTCTTTATCCAGTCATTTCCTTTTCCTCACTTTCTAATTCAAAAAAGAGACACAAAAACATTTGGAAAAGTTGAGACTCGGCAAATTGTGAGATTAATTTTCCTCTATTGGTCCCCATAGTGTTCAGATTGGAATAAGGTATTTAACTTCATTGAGCTCTAAGTTGCCTTCTACAGAACACAGTTAATACCATTTCCTCGAGAAGAGACAAGGCCACGATGAGTCAGGTTTTCACCATGTGTAGGCTGTGCTAAGTATTTCAGAGCTGATGACATTCTTTGAGGTAGTGGGGAAGGTGGTTGCAAGATTAGAACCTGTGTTATGAATTGATCCATGTACAGCCCGAAGACCATTTGGTGTACGAACTCCGACATCTGTCCGTTTCTCCACTCATCTCTCATTGCACCCACTCCCCATGGTGCCCAATGCTTTGGCCATGGTGCATCGCTTTGAACTCCAAGATAATAGCATGTTATACCTTTCTAAATTTTCAAATACTTGCCCCTTCCTTCATTTACCTGGTGAACTACTCACCTTCCAGGCCTTTTCTGGTTACCTCCTCCTCCTCGGTGTATCTGTGTCCCTAGTGTAACCTCTACCTATTTCTATCAGGGCACCTATAACCATTTATTTCCATTACTTGTGGGCAGAGCTGACTTCCTCTGTTTAACTGGAAGCTCCTTAGAGGTAGGCTCCACTTTGTATCTCAAGTCCCTTCCATTTCCTTTCTGCCAATAGTGGTACCTTCACACAGAGGGAAGTGCATCTAAAACTATTTTAAAATGTGTGAATTGCAATGTAGTATTTATTTTAATCCTAACAGAAAAACATATCAGTTTATCCAAAGATGTGGCGTGCCTCAATTATAATATATTCAATGGGTGGGAATACTGAGCAAGATTTGTATTTCATAAAATCAAAAGAAGAAGGACCAGTGATTGAAAATATGAAGGCAGATTTGAGCTCAATATAAGTAATAACTTTCTGGGTATTAAAACTATTCAAAATTAGAATATGCTATCTTGTCAAATAATGAAGTTCCAATGACTGAAAATATTCATATCAAGACTCACAGGGATACTATTAAATACATATTCCTATATTGGTTTGGAATAGGTGCTTGCTAATTTTAAGATTCTATTTTTATCTCTATAATTTAGTTCAAATATCATTAACTTTTCATAATTGCCAATTATGGATTCGATATCCATCAGTTTATCTTAACCTTCATTTAAATTTTTTTTATTAATCAAAGTCAATGAAAAAATTATCTTTTGCCTCACTCCCCAATGAATCCAGCTGTCCTTATTTATCCATGTTTACTTTCATTTCTTATCTATGTATCATATAATTCCTAAGGCTTTTATAAATATCTTTCAATTTAAGTCAACAAATATACTTGAATGATGGGCTGGAAGCAGTAGGAGGTACAAAAAAGATATGATCATGATTATGGTAACTAACATTTATCAAGTGCTTACTAGCATTTTACATATACGAATACGTTTGTTGCTCACACCAATGCTATGTGGTAGGTACTATTTTCTCATTATGTAGATTAGATAATTGAGGCACAGAGAGGTTAATTTGCCCAAGATCATAGAGCTACTAGGTGGAAAAACTCAAGCAATATGATCTAAAATCTGAGCCTATAACCATTAAGCATTACTGGCTCTTGAATAAATTTAATAAGATACTATCTCTTACCTTCAAAGATGATTTTAGCTGGTAGAATTACATGTGTTTATTTTACAGTGGACAAGGCAGCCCTCGCTTTTACTTTTTCTAAAAGATTTCTTCTTTCAAGCTTCTCTTTGTTGTTATTCCTTTATAGTATTCTGGGATTGGCCAACCAAATCCATGCATATCTAACCTATACCATTTATGATTTTCTAAACTTGCTATTTAACTATATGTCTTTAGTTCGAACTCATAGGGATATGATTCTCTCTCCATAATTATTTTAATTATCCCTCCTGAGAATTCTCCATTTATATTTTGCTTTGTGGGAACTACAATAGTATGCAATAATCCACTGACAAATTAACTTCTGCAAGCACACCTAAGTCCCTGGAAAATATAACTTAGAGAAGCAATTATCAAACTTTAACATGCAGATTCACCTGAAGGATTAGGTAAAACACCAATTGCTGGGGCCCAATCTGAGGGTTTCAGATTCAGTAGATATGAGGTCAGTTTCAAAAAAAAAAATCCACATTTGTAACATGTTTCCAGTTAATGCTGATGCTTCTGGTCTTGGGACCATTTTGGAGAGGCTAGACTTTTTAGAGGTTAGGCTGGCTCAAAATATTACTAATGTTTTTAGACAGCTTCACAGGTGATTCTAATTCACACCCAAAAGTTACACATATTCATGGTAGTACTTCAAGTCTTTTGAAATACTTGAGTTGCTACCATTCAATCCTGTAATGACTTTGTTAGTTTATTCTATATATTTTTCACTATATGATAAAATGTCTGCACCTGCTTGCCTCGAAAGATCATTTGGGAGTAGAACCCTGCCTGAAGTATACTTCAGTAAAGACCACACAAGTAATTATTCCAGGCTTTTAATACCTCCTTTTCTAATTTATGTTTTCCAATTACCATACATATTCCATCACATAGTAGATGCTCAAGGAATGTTTTTTAGGCGAATGAATATCTTTTACAGTAATAAAAACAGTTCCATCAGGCTAGATTGACTGCCCACATATCTTTAACTGTGGTAGAATAAGAATAACTTTTTCTGATAAAAATTATTGATTTTATTGACCCAAAAGAGCCATGTCAAATTGTTTTCCTCTCCTTGCTATTTTCAACTTTTCCAATTTGGACTCAGCCAGCAGTGCCACAGCTGAACAGGCTTCATGGATTTTAATAAGGACTCCTATTGCTGAGAAGGATAATAAGCAAGTCTGGAGGGCAGGGTCGCACTCTCAAAGCCTGTCTGACAGGAGGCAAAGATTAAAATGCAAGGGCGGGCTGAGAAGGCTGGGAGGAAGCTGCAATTTCTCACTGTGGATTTCCTCAGAGTGCCATTTGCTTACCAAGAACACAGGGTAGATTGTATTTACATGAGGGAAGCAAGGTAGGGCTCAGTTATCTAAATTTGTGGATGGGGAGGAGCTTGGTTTCAATTATTTGTTACATTAATAGAACTTTGATCCAAAATGTTTCTTAATATTGTACTTCTTAACATTGTAAGGCACAGAATATTTCCTGTTTTTCCTCTAATGATCATCATGGAATGCCCTTACATTTACTGTGTAAGTGAATCCTGAGGCTGTAGTTTAGAGATTTCCAATTCCAAACAGTAGTGTATCTTTGTGGTATAAATGAGGCTCTTGTATCCTGTTCATCAGGATACAGTCAATCCTGGACCTCTCAGTATGTTGGGCAGTTTACAACAGTCATATTCTAATTCAGCATTCATGAGAAATTCATGATATAATCATTGGGGTAATAACCATATATAGAGGTGAGGAAACTAAGTCATTGCAAGTTTAAATGATTTGTTCAAAATAAAACAGCCAGTGAGTGGTGAGGGCTATGATGACATCTCAGGTTTTCTTACTCTTGGCTTCCTGCCTGATTCAAGACACTGCACTGCCCAGCACCTCTGCACAGAGGAACTTTTTTTTTATTCCTACTCGTCTGATGAGAAAAATGTGAGGCAGGGGAAAGGTAAGTGACTTGGTCATTCAAGGCAAGGGTGAGAGCTGATTGTGGAACCACATTTCCTCAATCGGGACAGAACGCCCCCTCCTCACCCTCACCGCATACCAAATGGATTCCTCAGCTATTCCCCCTCCCCGTTGGTTGGTCTGCTGCATGTCTGTGAGCAGCAGCTGCATTAGCAAGTAGCCAGGGCTCCCTCCAGATGAGCTAATGTGCCACCAGAGTGGAGACTAGCAGGGCTCACTTCACAGGCCAAAGAGGACATCTGCATTTGCCTCTCAGCCTCAATTATTCAAATCTGCTCGCAGCTGGAGGGATGACAGGTCCACACAGAGGCCCGACTCTGATCTCCCTACTCCCTTTCACCCAGATCTGTCCCCTCCTGTTGCTTAAGCAGAGGCCAGGCTGAACTCCCTTGGATGTAGATCGCAGTAATTCCCACAGACCCCAAGCACCCGCTGGCTGCTGTGTCAGCAACTGGATGCTCGCCCAGGCTCTGCAGGACTCTGGAGTCTGGAGCCTGCTGGCCCGGAGGCAAGAGGGCTGCCAGATGTGCGTGCTAACAAATGACGAGAGCTACTGTGCAATTATAGCGGTACAGAAATAAGTCAGGAAATTATCTCTCCCACTGGGTTTGGAATCCAGAGTAACTGAGGCAGCAAACAAAGTTCTCTTTGTGTGTGGGATGGAGCTAGTGTCTCAGTGGCTTCCGTTCAGGGCTGCTTTCTCCTTGGAATGAAGCCATTTTGAGCTGCCTGAAGTGTGAGTTTAAAAGCAGGTGATCAAGTACTTGATACCTGAAGTGTGGCCTGGAGGCCACCATCACTTTGGTGCAGGTTAGAATGTGGACTCTAGGGCCCAGCCTGGTCTAGTGAATCAAAATCTGCATTTTAACAAGATTCACAGAGGATTTGCTTGCTCATTTGAAAAGCCCTGACCTAAACAATTCTCATGAGCCTGGGGAGAATCTTAGGGGCAGATGAGACAGTTGGAGGCCGTGACACTTCCTCTGTTCTACTGTGGAATAACTGGTAGCATTGAATGGAGTTCTACCTCCAGTACTGGGGATAGGGTGATACTTATCCTGTCTTTTCTGGCTTGAAGTGACATTTCCAAAGGGCCACGTGATATGGTACATGTCCAGACCAGGAATTCACAGTTGCACGATCGTCACACGTCTTTCTCCTGGGGGTCTTTGGACCACATAGCCCTCTGAGGAGGAGCTACTTACTGCACCTTAGTCAGAGGAGCCCACAGCGGCCCTGCTCAGGGGAACTGCACAAATGATGGAGAAGCAGCAGACTGAAAATGATGTTGTGGCTATTAACATTTTTATGGGTGGACTGCTTTGAAAAGCTGAGGGAAAGTATTACTCTTCTAGGATTAATATATTTAACAAAAAGTCTGCCAGGAGAGGAGGCTTTTGCTGATAAATAGAATTTTGCTGTTGATTTATCTAGTAACGGAGACTTGAAATTACAGGAATCAATGCGTATGTGAAAACCATTGTCATTTGGTTAATTATGTTTTGCCAGCATTATGAGGAAGCACTTTATGCTCGGGGCAGCCAAATGTATTTCAGCCAGAATCGTGTATTATAAGCGATGAGCCAAAATGTAGGTAAAGACAAAGACATCTATATTTACAGATTCCTGGACACTTGATGCCTCCAGAGGCTTAACTTCCCTGCCCCTGCCCCCTGCACTTGATGCTGTGGCATTTAGGTCTTTTCCCTCTACTACAGTGACTCTTAACTGGGGTGAATTTGTGCCACCTGCCTGCTCCCCTGGGTCGTTAATGAATATCTGGAGACATTTTGGTTGCTATTACTGGGAGGGAGGTATGGGTAGAGGCCAAGGATGATGCTGATGCTAAATATCCTACAGTGCACAGGACAGTTCTCTCACTCTCACCCCAAACAAAGAATTATCTGGCCTAAAGTATCAATAGTGCTAAAGTTGAAATAACTGGACTCTAGAGCATTCTTGCCTGTGATTCTGATCCAAACAATTGGGACCAAGTCCATATCCTGTTTGTCAACAGATAAAGACATTGCGTCTGTGGGGATTATAGTCACTTAGGAGTATCTGCCTGGATACCACATCAGATGGAATCAAGATGAGCATACAGTAGAAAAGACTGGAAGGGTTTCTGGCCATTGCCACCTGTCTGTCATTGGTAGTGATGCTATTTTCAGGATCATTCTCAGCTTGCTTTTTTCTTCTTTGTGATGAATTAGCCATTGGTTTGGAAGGCCTAATCTACATTATAATCTCATCTCAGCTGTTTACTAATTGAGTGACCTTGAGAGAGAGAGAGAGAGAGAGAGAGAGAGAGAGAGAGAGAGAGAGAGTGTGTGTGTGTGTGTGTGTGTGTGTGTGTGTGTGTGTGTGTTTGGGGAGGGGGCAGAATAATGGCTCCCACAAATGCCCCAGAAGCTGTGAATATGCTGCCTTACATGATAAAAGGGACTTGCAGATGAGATTAAGTCAAAGACCTTGCAATGAGGAGATTATTCTGGGATATCCAAGTTGGCACAATGTTTTCACTAGGATCTTTCTAAGTGAAAGATGGAGACAGGAGAGTCAGGGCCAGAGATTTAAAGATACTATGCTACTAGCTGTGAAAATGAAGTAAAGTTAGAAGAAGGGACCATTAGCCAAGGAATGCAGGCCACCCCACCTCTGGAAGCTGGAAAAGCCAAGAAAATGGATTCTCCCCTAAAGCCTTCAGAAAGAATGCATCCCCAGTGGTACTCTAATTGTAGCCCAATAAGGCCCATTTTGGACTGGCGACCTCCATAACTGCAAGATAATGATTATGTGTCATTTTAAGGTACTAAGTTTGCGGCAATTTGTTATGACAGCAGTAGGAAACTAATCTGTTGAGTCAGATGTGTTTCTTCCAGATGTCCCATTGTAAAATGGTCCTCCATTATTCATTCATTTAATAATTATTTGTTAATCACCTATTATGTGTTAGGCATTATTCTAAGCACTTGTGATAGAGCAGTGAACAACACAGACCATGCCTTACTCTAATATAGTTAAAGGAGAACAGTAAGTGATGACAAAATAATGTTTAAGTGTATAAATGATAATATAAGTAATAAGTGCTATGAAGGAAAGTTAAAGAAGGTAAGGGCTGGCGTCCATGGCTATTTCTTAGGACATGTTCAGGGGAAGAGTCTGTGATAAGGTGATATTCAGCCGAAACCTCAAGAAAGTAAGAGAGATAATCATGCAGATATCTGAAGGAAGAGTGTTCATAGCAAAAGGAAGGCAAAAACACATACCCTGAGCTAGGAGCTTTAGGGATTTAAAGTATAGAGAGGGGGCCCGTGTGGATAATAATAATAATTATCTTACAAAGCTGTTGTGAGAATTCCAGGCAACATATATGAAACCCCTTAGTTAACTTCAGAGAACTTGGCAAATATTAGTTATTATCATTGCTGCGGTCCCTTAGAGTATATCTTTGGGGTTGCCAAGTGACCCAGAGTATGACCTTTATTTTTTGTCTGTACAAAAGTGAAGAGGAAACATCTGTCGGCTGAAAGTCCTGGAAATTGTTCACAGAGGCCCCAAATAGGAGTATTTTTCAAACATGGAACTGATGGTGATTCTATGTGTGCCTTTCACATTGGTGAACTGTTGGGGGTTGGGGAAGATGGGTAGGATGGGTGGGAGATCATTGCCACTGTGGCCAGCCTCACCCAGTATACCACCATGGTCCAAGAGGCCCACAAGCCAGATGGGGCTCAGAGCAGTCAACTTATATTTCATGAGGGTGCATGCCATTCTATAAGAGAAATTATAGAGGAGTTTATATATTCTGTCCCCTGCCCAGCCAGGGCAAGACAGAAACACTTAGGATAGTCTCTTGACAGCCCAGCCTTGCTGGCAGCCAATCCCCTGGGAGGAATCAAATTCTGCCAGAGGATGAAATAGTTGAAATATAATCCAAACACTTTTTTTCCCAAGGCAGATAGTGAAATGGTCTGGTTTTTATAAAAGGCTAAGAAAATTAAGATGCTGAAATGCTGCACATGGCTTTGTGTTAGGAAATAAGGCTTTCCTTGGCTGCTGGGGGCGGGGTGGGAGATTGGAGGAGGCTCAGGGTTTGAGGTACCCTGAAGGCTCTCAAAGAGTCTAGAGGTGACCCAGGTGCCTACCCATTAACATTTTTGGTTTAAGGATTTTTTCCCCCCAATGCATTTTGTATTTCTAATCTTGTAATGACCAAGGCAAGGTCACAGATGATGTGTGTGTATTACATACTTCTTTATTCTGAATAATCCACTTGTAGCTGAAAGGTATTTTAGTCATTAATTTGATTATCCTGTTAGATGTTTTTTTCCTTCTAAATGAGTTTCTAGAAGCTATCTTCCCCTGCTTTTTGATAGATAAATTAAATAGCTTCAGAACTGAAAGATTAATGTGTGTGCTTTATCATCTAAGGGGGGACGCTTTCTCTTTTTAGATGCATAGTCACAAAAATAAAGTGGACATCTTCAGCCCAACCACTCTTTCAGTTTTTATAAAACCTGTACTTGGATTTGTTTGTTCTGCATTCTGGAAGGACTGTAAGAGGAAAGGAAAAGGAAGGCTAAGCATGATGAGCAACTCCAACTTGAGGGAAATGAAAATAAAAAGAAGGTGAGATCAGTGTGTGCTCTCAGTTCTGTGGTAGTTGAATCTGTGTCCTCGAAAACTTGGGAAAGGAGTCCAAACCAGACAGAAACCAGGCACGCAGCCAGGAGGAACAGCTAGAAAAACTCTGAGGAACCATGGCTGGTCACCCACTGGTATGCAGGCAGCTTCCCCTGTCCTCAAGGTCAGAACGAATTTCTGTCTGTTTCTTTCTTCTCCGCAACATCTAAAGCAAAACCCTTCAGAGTACAGAGGAGAAATGAGGACCAAACAGATCCCTTTAGCTTTGAAGTTCTTTGATATTCTATGCCTTTTATTTTCTTAAAGCCTCAGCAGCGTGTTAATGCCGTGAAATAGCAGGATTCCCCTGCATTACGGGATAAATGTGCTAGTGAAAAGTAATTGTGTAGCAAGTTTTTACAGGAGAATTAAGGTCCTCTCAGAGAATTGCTTCAAGTGAATAATTACATATTCATTCATTTCTTCATCAAAGCGTTGCAGTGTCTACTAGATGTCAAGCCCTGGGCAGATGTGGGACAAACCCTTATCTTGGGCCTCCTTGAAATCATAGCAATAATGGTGGGGGAAGCAAACATGCAAGTACACAAATATGCAATTAAATTACAGATTGTCGAAAGTGTTTTTGAAAGAAAGAGACAGGATATTCTGCTAGAGAGATATGGCTGGCAGGTAAGAAGTAGCCAGGGATCGCTTTCCTGAGATCTCATCTGAGACTGTGCAATGAAAAGGAGCCAGGTATGTTGTTATAGGCCAGGAATGGAAACAGTTTTCATGCGAGCTGTTGTCACAATATGGGAAAGCCTGGGTTTACAAAGGGAAATTTTGACTTACAGAATCATAAGGCCTAAGAGGAGCCTGTTCCCCTTATGCTTCTAAGGAGACTTTCCCTGGTCTCCCTTCTCATCCACCCCCGGCCTCCTGCATTTCATATTCCCTTTCCCTACACTATTTTTTGTTCCTAGCTTTTACTAATATCTTACATACTTTCTAATTTGTTTATTTACCTGGTTAATTTTCTGTCTTCCTCACTAGAATACGAGCTCTGTAAGAACCTGCATTTTGTCCATTTTATTGCTGATGACGATGTCCCCAGTGCCTAGAAGAGTAAGTAGGTGTTCGGTGAATACTATTTTCCCTACACTAAGCTATTTCTTTTTGCCCCTAGAGAGGAGTATGGCATAAAAGAAATATCAAGAATTTGAAAACTGCCAGACCTAGAATAATATGATATACTTTACAGGGTTGTTGTGAGATTTAAATGAGAAAATGTACATAAAAAATGAGTTCCATCCTGGCGTATAATAAGGACTGAGTAAATATTCTCTTGTGGTTCCCCATCTTTCTTCTCCTCAGTGCACTCAATGAGAGTGAGAGCTATGAACATTGTGAAGTGGGAGAAAGTAATAGCTCATGTTTCTCCCTTCCCTGATTGGGTCCCCCTAGTCTCTTTCACTGCCTTTCTCTGTCAACACTACACCCAGCTCTAGTCTTTCATCATGCCCCATCCAGCACTGTGATACCACAACAGTCGCTCTGGTAACCGAGACGGCTACTAAGTAACTAGTGGGTGAGAAGCACACACAGTGTGGATACACTGGATAAAGGAATGAGTCACATCCTGAGTAGGATGGAGTGGGATGGCATGAGATGGCGTGAGATCTCTTCACACTACTCAGAATGGCGCATGATTTAAAATTTGTGAATTGTTAACTTCTGGAATTGTTCACTTAATATTTTTAGACTGAACTTGATCATGGATAACTGAAACGGAGGAAAGTGAAACCGCAGATGAAACTACTGTAGTACAGAAGAGAGGAGGAGGCAAGGCTAGAGATCAGAGGCATAGAGAGAGGACAGTGTAGAGAGGAAAGGAGGCAGAGGAGAAGGAATTAAAAGAATGAATGAAACCACAAAGGAGAATAGAAGCAGTGGGTAAACAAGCCTGTTAAATACTGGTATATCTTAGACTGAGAGAAAATTTAACAGTTAAGTCTGTGAAAATGCTAGCATGGTGGTACTTCTACCTTGGAATACTATTCTGATTTTAACTGTACTAATACAATAATATTTATCAAACACTATGCTAAAAGTTTTATGTACGTTACCTTCTCTGTTTCTTTCAGTTGATGGTAAATCCTGTCGTTCCTACACTCAGAATTCTTCAAACAGGTCTCATGTTACTCAGAGTGAAAACCAGTAACCTTATGGGATCCACTCCCCACCCCCACTTCTGAAAATGTTTGTTCCTACTCTCTTCCTTGCTCCCTGCATTCTACCCACATTGGCCTCCTTGCTATTCTTGACCAAACTCAATGTCTCGCCTCAGGGCCTTTGCACTGGCTCTTGTTTTACCTGGAACAGCCTTCGCCCAGGTCCTCATGACTTTCTCCCTGATTCCTTTGGGATACTTCTTCCTTCAGATCCTGAGCAAAAGTTCTCCATGACGACTCCCTAAAAAATGTCAACTCCCCATTGCCGTCACTTCCTCCTGTTACCCATCCTCCCCACTCTGATTTAATTTTTTCTCTACTTCTTATCTTCGCTTGGCACATAATATTATTTTGTGTCAGTTTGATTCTAGACTAACGAGTACAGGGGGTATGTCAGCTTTCTTTTTGTTTCATAGTAGATGCATGAATACTATATCCTCACAAAGGTCCAAGAAGGTGGATGCTGCTTTTCATTACTCATTGTATGAAAGAGAAAAATTTAGCTTACATCAGGTAAGTAAGTTTTCTAACGTCATAGATATGAGGCGGTAACCAGCTTCAAAGAGAAATCCGCCAGTGTCCAGGGCCAATGCTCTTAACTACTGTGCTAAGTGGTTCCCCAGGGGATTTCCATACCATCAGGGCACCTATGCCACAGGGTGGGTCATCAGAGTTCCTGACTCATGGTGAGAGTTCAGTAAGCACTTGGGAGATTACCGTTATCATAATCACAATCACTATACATGCATAGAAAGTTTTGGTTGAAACGTTGATAAGTTATCATTTTATAGGAAAGGATTTACAATTTGGAAATGAGGCAAAACAATGACTGCTTATCTTTTCACTCTTCTTTTGCTTACTAGATATGAGAAGGGTATATTCTAGTGTGGTGAGGAACCAGAGCTCTGGAGTTGGAGAACCTGGATTCGAGCTCTTGCTCTACCACTTACTGTGATGGTGATGATCATTTTTATGTGTCAACTTGACTGGGCCATGAGATGCCCAGATATTTGGTTAAACATTATTTTGGGTGTGTCTGTGAGAGTGTTTCTGTGTAAGATTAAACATTTGAATCAGTAAAGTGAGTAAAGCAGATTGCCCTCCCCAATCTGTTAGGCCTTATTCAATCTGTTAAGTGCCTGAATAGAAAAAAAAACCTGGATAAGAATTCTCTCTCTCTGCCTGTCTTTTACATGGAACATTGGTCTTCCTGCCTTTGGACTTGAACTCAGACTGGAACTTATACCATCAGCTCTCCTGGTCTCCAATTTACTGACTGTAGATCTTGAACTTCTTAGCCACAATAATCATGTGAGCCAATTCCTTATAATAAGTCCTTCTATATGTCTATATCTACATATATCTATATCTATCTAAGCCCAGATATACAGGTAGATAGATAGATAGATAGATAGATAGATAGATAGATGAATATCTATCTGTCTCCCCATCCATCCATCCATCCATCCATCCATCCATCCATCCATCCATCCCTCTTAGGGCTCTGATTCTCTGGAGAACCCAAATTAGTACAGTCATCTTGGTCAAGTTGCTTAACCATACAAACAATTGAGGCCGTATCAGTACCTTTTATCTCAGAGTATTTGAGGAAGAGATGAAATAATATATATAAAATGCTTAGCATGGTGTCTGTTATGTTGTGTTTAACAAATAGTAATTTTTAAGACTGGTGCTTGATTTTCATTTAAGGAACTTAGTAAAGAAAATGGAACTTTACAATCTATTGACAACATTTAATTTTAATATCTTCTCAAACAGTGGCAGTAACTGTATAAGAAGAGAATTTTCTTTGTTTTTCCTAGAAGCCTACCAACTAGAAGCTCTGAAAACAAATGTTTACCATGAAAAATATTCTATTCTTGGAGAACCTTACAAATTAAAACAGCGCATGCTGAATACATTTGAAAAATGGCATCTTGTTATTTATTTTCTAACTTTCTACACTGTGTTACAGATAGAAATAACTTATTATTTAGCACTTACTGTCTAGTCTGCAGTTTTATTATTTTGTGCACTTTCTGACCCTATTGATTTTCCCTAAAAGTCTAATTTAGTGTGAGAGACCACCTGTGATTTTTCTACATTTTAGATTGTGGTAGTATCTTTCCTGGCAACTATTGTATTCTGATTTTCTTTGCACATGAATGTTGATGTGGAAAAGGCAGCTGAGCAAAGGTTGGCAACCTTTCAGAAGTGCTTTGCCAAGTTTCCATTTATTCATTCTAATTTAAGGTTTTCTAACTCAGGAAGAACCTCCTCCCCCTCAAACCACTGGAGACTGAGTACTTCCAAGACAGCGAGACTGCAGAGATTGAAATTATCAATATTTGGTAGATTTTTCATTTTTTTTCTTTCTTGAAAAATAAAAACTTTTAAAAAGCTAATGCCAATTTTCTACAATCCAGGCAGAAGGCTCATATACATGATGAGGTAGTTAGTGAACAAGATTGGAATTCTGAAATTTTTGAAGATTTTTATGCAACATTTGTCAATTTATTCAAGCCCAGTTGTAGATGTGTGCTATGCATTTATTTAGTAATCTATTCATTATATCAATATCAAACCCCTAACTTTATATATACGATACTTAAATGTTTTGAAGAATAAGTAAAAGGATGTATTTAAGGCACTCGACATAGCACTCAGCTAATAGTAGGTATTCAGTAATGAAAGCCATTAGATTTAATCTTTTCTTTAAAAAATTCACAAAAACAATAATGTACATAGCAAAGAATCAAATAGTGCAGAGGAGTTGAAATAAAAAGTAGCAATTCCCCATGCTACTTCTGTTCTTCTGCCATATTTTCCAGAGCCTTAATTTTTTTTTTTTTTTTTTAAATGTGGTAGCACTGCAATTCAGTTCTTCCGATAGCTGTCTATATAGCATTAAAAAATACAGGCACCGGTGGTGCTGCACCCACTGCTGTAGTCTCACAGCGAAATTCCCTGCTGGGTCAGTCCAGGTTCACCTTGGTCAGGGACAGTGTTCCCTCCTACCCTTTTTCAAGTGAGGGTTTTACAAGTATTCGCGATTGTTGAACGCCAGACCTGCTGTCCATGGGGATGAATCAGCACGGGGGAGTCCACAGGCAAGGACAGATAATCTTCCAAATCCCTTCTGCACTGCTTTCCAGATTTCTGTGGGAGTAGATTTCCTTTCTGTTCCCCCAGGATGTCTTCCTTTCCTTTTACTGTGTCACCCCTTGCCTTCTTTCACACTTTTCTCCATGTCCAGTCTTATTTAGCCTCTTCAAGAACAAAAGGCCTGCAAACCTCCTGGTCTGGCTCTTTGAATTTTTGTTTTACTCTGTGGTATGGACAGGGGTGAGTATGAGAGGAGGAAAATAGCTCTTGGGGGTACAAGTGAGATAAAAGATCTGAAAGGAAATTCACAGAGAGCAACTAGATTAATATTTCAAGATGGAATTATCCTGCCTTTTTTCCTTATTTTACTATTCCTTGATTTACCTACTTTAGATATTATTTTTTGACTCATCTCTCTGAAGAAGGAAGACTTAGCTCATTGCTTCTCCCCTACCATAGTTTTTCTCCTTTCCTTACCAAAATTTGAGGGTTATGTTAGTATATTGCTTCTTCTGTTAGATTTCTTTTTAATTTTAAATACTAAGACTTCTATTCTTGTATTTTTTGTTCCATCACCTTTAGGCACCAGTGAATTCCATTTCTCTTCTCTAGCCGCCAAGAGGAGCATTTTAGCTCCCCTCCCTTCTCTTTTATGTTGTCAAGGTTGCAATGTTCTGTTCTATAACTGTATTTAAAGTTTCCAGGTTTTATACAGAACTTGATTATAAAAGTTGAAAGCCAATAAGCAGGTTTATATTATAGTGTTGATTAGCAAGATTTGAGTGGACTGTATATTAGAAAATATTACTGTTTCACTATTAGATTTCCTGAATTTGATAGTTATATTGTGCTTACATAAGGAGCTATCATATGTACAATATACATGCTGAAGGACCATGTATATTGGTTTATGTAGATAGTTTAGCAAAAATACACATATATAGAAATATAGAAAGATTAGAGAGAGAGGGGAGAGAGAGAGAGATGACAGATAGATGGATGTAAAGTAAATGTGACACGATGTTAACAATTGCTGAATCTCGGTGCAGAGTACACATGTTCATTCTCTTATTCACGTAATTTTTCTATTGGTTTAAATTTTTTTCAATATAAAAATTTGAAGAAAAAAATCAGTCCATTTCAGAGCCCAGAAGGTAAGACAGTTTATAGTAGATTAACGTATTGAACGTTTACATGTCCTTCACAAGATTTACCTAGTACTGAATTCGAAAAGAGATTTTTTAAAGCTTTAATTTTTTAAAGATCTAACAGCCCAGAGTTAATAAGATTAAGAAAAAAAAAACCATTCAAATGTGCTTCGCGTGACACTTTTTAAAAGCATGAGTTTGAACCAGATTTCTTTAGCTCAAGTGCAATTAGTAATCTAATAATCATCAATAGGATGGGTAAATGTGGGAATCGTGTCTTAGATTTTTTAAACCAAGACAGGTTGAAAACAAACACAATTTCCAGCCTCTTAGATAAGCTTTCTATTATGCCAGTTCTGTGACATGGATTACAATTATGATAATGTATCAAAGTATTGTTTTATCTCATCTAAAAATGAAATATTAGTGCCATACAGTCTTTTAGTGCTTACACTAATACAGAGATTGACAGTTGTGAAGCAAACACTTGGTTACTGGAGCTTTTCTAAGCATTACTGTTCTGATATATGATCACACTATTTTAAACACCACATCTCAATTTTCTGACACATTTTTCACTTTTATAGTTATAAGGATTTGCAGCATTATATTCTCTCTAACTCCTTGCTCATGTGACTAAGAAAAGTGAAAGTATGAAAGTTCAGAGTGTAAGATAGCATTGAGAAGTAAGGCCAATTTGTCCTGGATTGTGCATACTAATCAGCTTGCGATGATGCATTAATTTGCTAGTATTGCTTTTGGATATGCATGTCTATAATCATATGCGAGATTTTTTGTGTGTATTAACTGTCAAGTTTTGGCATTAGCTTTATGCTAGCTTTATTAAATGAGTTGGATAACTTTCTCTCTTCTTGTTCAGCTTGGGAACAGATTATGTAGCATATTGTTGTATTTATCAAACACTTTAAAGAATTTTTTCCAAAGAAATGTATGCCTAAATTTTTTATTGATAACATTTTTAATTTCCTTCGACTTTATACCTCCAGCCACGATGCCTTCCGCAAGTTCCTAACTTGTATATCCCATTGCTTGCTGGACACTTCCATATGGTTGTGTAATAGTTATCTCAATTAGGTGCATGTTCAAAATAGTTATTTCTTCATACCTGTTTTTTTTTCCCCCATTCCTTCCCATTTCAGTAATGGCACAGCCCTCTACTCAGTTTCGCAAGCCAAAAACCTAAAAGGCATCCTAGAGATTTAACAGCCCGCCTTCCTCCACATCCCATTCATCAGTATGCCATCCATTTGTATCTCCAAATCTCCCTACTTCTCACAATTATCCAGGACAAAACCAACTTTCACCACAGAGCTGCCAAAAGAGAGCTCTTAAATATAAATCGGATTGCTTGATTCCTCTTCTTAAAATCTCTATTGGCCTTTCATTGTAGTCAGAACAAATGCCAACCTCCTTATCATGGCCAATAAGAAACCCTGCCATACAGGACTCTTTTTATTCCCAAAATGTGTTGCATATGTTTCTGCCATAGGACTCTTGCTGTTTTCAATACTTGGAAACTTTTCAGGCTATGGTGGCCATTCTTATCTGAAAAATCTCAGCTCAGTTGACATTTCCTCAAAGAGACCATCCCTTCTGCCACTGTGACTAATATTGATCCCTCTCCTCCAGTGACTATTAAGTTACCAAGTCCAGTTTTTGTTTGATTTGAACCAGAATTGTTATTGCAGATTATGGTCAAGATTCCAGTTGGTCCCTCTACTGGGTATTTACTCCAGACTTGAAAACCCACGTCCGAAAAGATATTTGTACACCGATGTTCATAGCAGCATTATCCATGGTGGCCAGGACATGGAAGTGACCAAAGTGTCCTACGATTGATGATTGGCTAAAGAAGCTGTGGTACATATATACAATGGAATATTACTCAGCCATAAGAAGAGATGAAATGCTGCCATTTGCACCACACATAAATGGACCTCGTGATAATTATGCTAAGCGAAATAAGCCAGATAGAAAAAATTGAAAATCACATGATATCACTTATATGTGAGATATAAACCTAAAAGTAACAAATGAACAGGACAAACAAACAGAGACTCATGGACGTGGACAATAGACTAGTAGTTACCAGAGAGAAGGGGTGAGGGAGAGGGAGAAAATAAATAATATGTTAAAATAAATAAACAAGCAAATAAATAAAGTTAAAAAAAATAAAAGATTCCAGTTGGGGGGCCCCATCTGATTTGGGGCTAAGGCCCCCTGCCCAAAGCTAAGCAAGTGAGACCGGAAGGTGTAGAACTACGGAGGGCATCTGGGTATGGGCCTCAGAGCTGCGAGACGATGTTGGGGGCCAGGTTGCAGGTGAGGCCTGTACCCTTGGGCTCTGTGTTCAGGGCCTTTACCTTGCCACTGTCTGTCACCACAAAGAACCTCTTGAGTTATTTATCTATTTCTAAAGAATTATCTAATAATAAATCTGTCTTCTTCCTAAAGGCCCCCGATGGGGTCATCCAGGAGCTGAACTTTGTTTTCTATATTGTGGGTTCACAAAGACGCTGACACTAAGACACAGACTTGGATGCCCTTGGCCTTCAAAGCCTCATCCTACTTCACCAACATCACATGTGAGTCTTAAGACATCCCATACTAGAGGCATTTCTTGTCCTTATACAGCTTTGTCAGGTTCACCTTGTTCCCAGCCTTTCTTCAAATAGCACCAAGGCAGGGGTGGCATCTTTCACTTTGAGAGGGGCTATGGCAGTGAGGTACTGCTGAAACTTGGGTCCTGCCAAGCATCCACCTTCTTCCTCTTTCAGGTAGCTGTCCTGTTCCTGATGCTGTCTGTCACTGTTACAGAGAGTCACAGAGGTTGCCCCAGTGAGTACTAAGCTGTTTTGACTGTCTGAAGATGCTTGCTTGGTCCTGCCAGTTCCTGTCTGATCCCTGAGGCCTCAATCACCTGCCTACCCACCGAGCTGCGACCTGTCTTAGAGTTTATCTTAGTTTTAGGTGTTACTCTTTCTTTCCTGTCGGCCTTCTACTTCTGTCTTGTCAGCTTCATAAAAGAAGGTACCTTTGCATCCTCAATAGGTACAACAGCACCTGTCCACAATAGTTATTTGTGTGTGTATTTTGTGTAATGGACTTTTGGCTTAATTCTCATAGATCCAAATGATGAATCTTAAATACTTAATGCTAAGAGTGTGCTATATTTGGAATTTTTTGTTGATTGATTGGTTGGTTGGTTTTAAAATCAGATCAGGTTTTATGTATGTAAAATTTTATGGAATTTGGTGAAGTGTTTGCCTGAGTGGATGAGTCAATAGGGGAGAAGTTTCTTTTTAATTTCTTTTTAAATATGATTAGTTATGCTTTGCCAGTGTCGGTCTAAAACTTTTATAAATATTGGTTTGGGGAGTGCAGCCAGTACAACGATTCTGCATTTATCTATAGCTATCAGGTTGGTTATTTACCCTTTGCATTCTGCTATTTTTCTTTATTGTTATTGTTGTCATCCTTTAAAACAAATCAAAACAAATCAAAACAAAACAAAACTAAACTATTTTGTCAACTCTTACTGAGATAAAAAGGAAAAACTTAAGAGGTAAATATTAAATTATTTGAAATGATTTGGGGATGAAGAGGCTGACTTTATTGACTGAAACAGAATTTAAGAAGTATAAACTAATCTAATTTAACTTAATATATTTAGCATTTCATCAGGGTGATTAGAATTGCCTATGATTTTGTTGTTTCCAAAACAATCATGTGGATTCTGTTTCACTTAAACTCAAAATAACTTGGATTGATATAAAAAAAAAAACCTTTCCTCCTGATTAATTTCTTCTTTCAGACATGCCATGGTGTCAAAATTTATCAAAAACGACCTTATTGCCAAGGAGCTTTGGATCAGTGATCAATCTTTTAAAGAAATATTTTATTTTTTTTCCCATCAAAGAATAATATGTATTTATCATAAAGAAATAAAGTGGAAATTATGCGCATTCCAAGGAAATTTCCAGTTTAGCGTATTTCCTTTTCAGTTCTTTCTCCAATATCTGATATTTTTGTTCCACTTTGAGATTTGCATTGTGATTTCCCTTTGTGATAAAGAGGATGAATCTGCTGGCTCATTTCCTTTTATAGACTGCCACCTCCTCCACCAACCAAGAAAAAGTATATTCTGGATTTTGCTTGGTTTGCAGCATTATATGCTAGAAGAATTATAAAAAGTGGAATCTGTAATCTGAATCTGGCCTACTCTTATCAGAAAAAATAGCTTCTGCCACAAGCAGAGAGGAAATTTTACGTATCACCCAGAGAACCAATGCTCTTGATACATATTTCATGATCACAGCTGAGGCTTTTCCAAGCTCAGAGTGCCATATCATTCATTTATTCTTTTAAACTACAAGATTATTTTTGGCTCTTTGTGTTGGCACGCAGGATTTCCCGTTACTGATCTGCATGAACCATTTATCAAGTCAAGAGTTTAATCTATCAAAGTCAGAGTTTCTTTGTTCTGCTTGTCTTGCCTTCCCATTTGGTATTGTCTCATATGTGTGTACTGATGGCTTAAATGTTATTTGGAATGGAAGGTTTATCATATTTCTCTGCTTTTTCAAAATAACATATTATGGAGCAAAGTTGTATCTTATAGGGAATGATAATTATACTGTTAATCAGTTTCTAGAACATTTGGTTAATCTCCAAACCTGCTCCCTTGCTATTCCTGGTTCTAGTCTTGCCAGTAGCACCTACTTTTCCTTCTCAGTCAGCTTGCAAATCTGAATCATCTTCAATATTCTTCTCTTCTTTTTTTCCAAACATTTATTGAATTGTCAAATTCTTTGGATTCAACTTCCTAGATATTTCTTGAGTTCATTCTTTCTCACATTTATTTCCCGAACTCTTGATGTTGTCTGTTGTTTTCCAAAATGCAAGGTGATCTGCTCAGAATGTTTTTGATGGGATCCAGATATAAAGGACAAAACAAATTAAGTAACGCATTCAATAACACTGAGTGCCTGCCATGTGCCAAACCATCTTTTAAGCTCTGCAGATATTAGCAGTAAACAAGAGAATTAAAAAAAAAAATCTCATGAAACATATTCTAGTGGGAAACAGGAGTGAGACAAAAAATAACGTAAGTAAAATATAGTATGTTGGATGTTATTAAGTGCTATGAAGAGAAATAAAGCGGTGAAGGGACATTGGGAAAGTTGGAGTGGACAAGGAAGGTGTAGATATAAAATAGATAATGCAGGTGATAATAAAAGTTAATTGAGACTTAAAGGAGCATCATGGGCAAAAAGAACACCCCAAAAGGCATTCTAATTCTATCAATTGTTTCTTTAATCTCCTAGTCCTGACAGCAAACCATAGTGTTAATCTATGCCTGAGCAAGAGCTGTTACGATAGCCACTAAACAATGGATCCTCTCTCTGAGCTGTCCCTGTCCTAGATCAGTACTTTCAGCAAAACCTTATTGAGATCAAAATATAGGAATTGTACTGACAATAAGGAAGGAAAGAAGGAAGAGAAGGAGGGAGGAGGGAGGGAGGGAGAGAGGGAGGGAGAGAGGAAGGAAGGAAGGAAGGAAGGAAGGAAGGAAGGAAGGAAGGAAGGAAGGAAGGAAGGAAGGAAAGAATTATGTTTGAAAGAAAGTGTTAAGGTTGATCCAAAGAGACATGATCACATGAGTAACTCAAGGAACACAAGATAGGATTATAGGGACCAGAATGAGACACAAATGGGGATCGTGAATAATATTTAGTAAAACATTACTGCCAATAGGAAGGAATCTAAAACTTTTACCCTAATATTCATGGCCTTTCACCAACTAAGTTTTCTAACATGTTTACCTAGTGCTCCCTGTCCCACTCTTGAACACCAGTCTTCTGATTTCCTTCCTTCATGCCTTTGTTTGTTTGTTTGTTTGTTTGTTTGTTTTCAAGATGGAAGATCTTTATGATCTATTCAGTGTCTAATTTTATCCACCTTTTAGACTCAGGTCAGATGTTTCCTGTTCTATAAAAACTTAATAAAAATTTTACTTCTTCTCCTAAATGTTAATAACACGTTCTTTTTTGGACATTTTGAGTTGTATTTACTTAATATGTGAGTGTGTCTCCACTTTTCTGGTAAACTTAAAGTTCTTTGAGAGTAAGCTTCTGCTCTGACTGATCTTTTACCCTTTGCCATGCCCAGCGAGTGTCTATCAGGGATGAGGGAATGATTAACAAAAGTGCTTAGTGGCATATTCAAGGAAAATATTGTCATACTGGAAATGGGAAAAGGTTGCGAAATGCCTAATAGGTAAAAGACGTGGGATGTTTGTTTAGCTTGAGGAAGAGAACAGTAACAACAGGCAGGTTTTTTTTTTTTTTTTTTTGGCCTTCATCCTTTCCTCCGTCCTCTTCCTCTCTCCTCTTCCTCCTCCTTCTCCCTCTTTTTCTTCTTTTTCTCCCAGTTCTTTTCTTGACTGAACTTCTAGCAATATATATCAGGGTTTACCTTTTTTTTGTTTGTTTGAAATATTTTCTCCCCTTCATATTCATGGTGTACGACAATCTTTTTTATCACTTTCACTGGCTTCTCTGCTCCTATCTAGTGTTTAAAAGTTGGAATCTAACCTGAGTCTTCTTAGACACTTGCTTATCAGTTCTGGCTTATTGATGCTGTGGCTTCAATTACAATCTACTTGGTAGAGTTTCATGAAATTATATGTTCACCTCAGAAAAAGCTTCCTAAATCTCCAACTGCCCATTCAACATTTCCTTCAGGATGCCTCAGAGTTTCCTCAGACCCAGCATGTACAAGCAGAACTCACAACCCTTTTCTGCTCCTTCCTATTTTAATGAAGAGCGCTATAGGCTTTCCAAACCAGAATCCTAGAGCTCGACCCTGACATTCCTTCCTCCTTAGTTCTTCATATCTAATCCACTTACGAACTCTCAGTTTTTACCTTCTAATATATATCTAGAGTCCAGTTAGAGACAGGCCATTTCCAAGCAGGAGGGCACAGTCATCTTTTGCCTGGACTGCTCTCATAGCCTCTAACTGGGCTTCTCACACCCACATTTGCCTCTTCTACCCTGTTTTCCACAATATTCTACAGTTATTAGGATGACTTTTTGAAATGCAGATTTTATGACCTTATTTTCCTAGATAAAACCCTCAGTCAGTTACCTGTTTTTTCCCTAAACAGATCCACAGGGCTCTGTTTGTCTGGCTCTCCCTGCCTCTCCAACCTCACTTCACAACATGATCCCCTAGCCTTCTTTCAGTCCATCCTTTAAGCATATAGGACAAACTGATCCCTCTATCTGGGATGCTCTGTTTTCCCTTCTTCACCTACCTGCCCTTCAGATATTTGACTTCTCAGACCAATCACCCCTTCATTGAAGAAGCATCTTCTGATCTCCCCAGTTAGCTCAAACCTACTATTAAAATTTCTTAGAACAGGCATCCCTGACCCCCAGGCTGTGGACTGGTACAGGTCCATGGCCTATTAGGTACCAAGCTGCACAGCAGGAAGTGAGCCGCGGGTAAGCCAGTGAAACTTCATCTGTATTTGCAGCAAACCCCCAGCACTAGCATCACTGCTTCAGCTCCATCTCAGATCATCAGGCATTAGATTCTCATAGGAGCACTGGTCCCTGGTGCCAAAAAAGTTGGGGACCACTGTCTTTGAGCACCGTGTTATGAAAACATGTATTGCTATTATAATTTTACATTTATTATTGATGATATCTGGGAGGGGATGGGAGAAGGAGAATTACAAGAGATAAAACAAGAGAGACCCTACGGACCAGATTATGAAGAATTTTAGTTAAGACATTTTGGACTGTATCTTGGAGGCAGTAAGGAGTCATTAGACCATTTGAAGGGGAAAAAAAAGGATCATATTTACATTTAATGTGTTATAATTTGAATCATGTCCCTCCACCCCATTCATATATTGACGTTCTACCCCAATACTTAAGAATGTGACCTTAGTTGGAAATAAAGTTATTGTAGATGTAATTAGTTAAGATGAGGCCATATTGCAGTAGAATGGACCCCAATTCCAATATGACTAGTGTCCTTCTTTTTAAAACTGCCATGCAAAGAGATAGACATGCATGCGGAGAGATCGCCATATGATGCCCCAAAGCCAAGGAACTACCAGAAGGTACGAGAGAAGCTTGAAACAGATCCTTCCCATGCTCCTTGAGGAAGAATGGCTTGAATTCACCTTAAAATCAACACCTTAATTTCAGACTTCCAACCTCTGGCACTGAAAGACAATAAATTTCTGTCATTTAGGTCATTCTGTTTATGGTACTTTGTTACAGCAGACCTAGCAAATGCAGGTAGTAAGCATAAATCTGACTGCATTGTGGAGAATGGTTTGGAAGTGTGCAAAACCTAATATGGTGTGAGAATTTGGGGCAATTAAAATAAATGATGATAGTGACTGTGGGAAAGATTAGAGCGCTAATTCGTAAGGAAAATCAACTGGGATGGGTGAATGGTTAAACTTGAATTGTTGAGAAAAGAAAAGCTTGAAAAATGATGGAGGATTTCTAGTCCCAATTATTGATCGATGACTCCCAAATATACATCTTTAGCTAAGACTTTTCTCCAGTCTTCTTGCAGATGTTCATATCCAAATGCCAGGTTAGCTCCACTGGATTTTCCACAGCCACTTTGATGAATGTTTGAATAAATAAATTAATTACTAATTATTAATAAAGTTTACCATGTAGATGAAAGAGGAGAGACTTGATATGTTACTCCTCCAACTAATTGTGTGGTAAAGGGAGACAACTTTAATTCTACCTAAGAAAGAACTTTTAATCAGCCAGAACTCCCCAAAATGGCATGGATATTCTTGGGAGGTAGATTTTTATCTCTGAAGTCTTTAAGCACTGTCTAAATGCCCATACAACTATTACTTCAGGCTTTTTTCCTCTTCTGCATTCCTATAGCCCTTTGTTTATAGCTCTCACATTGTTCTCTTTACTTTCTAATTATATACAGGCCTACCTATCATCCTCATTCTGTTATAAGATCTCTAAGAGCAAAGACTATGCTCTGTTCAATTTGCCAGTACCTGAAGCCTAACACTAAGCTGTGTAACTTAATAACTACTGCTCTGTGAGAATGAACAAGTTTGGGCCTGATTTCATATATTCTCTACCCCAGCTATTTCTTACAATAGCTTAATAATAAATATGCTTGTCTATTTCCTTGCTTAATAATAAAAATACAGCGTTGAGATGAAATATTTCTGGTAGCTAATCAATATTCCTGTTATCAATTATCCATGCTAGATTATATTAGGCATTAATTTGATGCCATGCTCTGCAGTGTATGGTATGTGTGTTGAGCAAAGGCGTAATTGCTTATGTTCATACATAATAAGTAGGTTAGGGAATTTGCCTGATGGTATATCTTAGTTATTAATAGTGATCGTCAAGTGTACATTTCAAGTTTAGAACCTCACTGGTCTTCTGGGAGTCAGCATCTCAATTTCAAGGAAAATTTAAACCTTTTTTTTCATGTACTCCTGTTCATTTAATCCTTTCAAAACAGGAAATTTTGTGTCTAAGAAAAAAGAGCTAGAGGCTAATTAAAAGACTCATGGCAAGGGTTTCATGGCCCTCTGATTTCTCTGCAAGTGAGTGATGAATTAAATGTAAATGAGTTGGAAACATACCTTCGGGTTTTTTTTTTAATTATGATGAAAAATATGTAACATGAAATTTACCATTTTAACCATTTTTAAATGTACAGTTCAGTAGTGTTAAGTACATTCACGCTATTGCGCAGCAGATCTCCAGAACCTTTTTATTCTGCAAAACTGAAACTCTATGCCAGCCAAACAACTCCCTCGTCTCCCCCTCCCCTGGCCCCTCGTAACCACCACTCTAGTTTCTGTTTCTACGAATTTGACTACTTTGATATCTCATATAAGTAGAATCATACAGTATTGGCTTTTTGTGACTTGGTTATTACACTTAACATAATGTCCTCCATGTTTATTCATGTTTATTCATGTGACAGGATTTCTTTCCTTTTTAAGGCTGAATAATCTTCCAGTATATGCATATGCCACATTTTGTTCATCTATTCATCTGGATTTTTGGATTGCTTCCACCTCTTGGTTATTATATTTTTAATCTACGTGTACTTGAAAATATAAAGTTCTTAAATCTGTTTTTAATTCTCCCTCTAAAAATGAAGGAAGAATATTTTAATACACTTTAAAAATTCTCAAAAAAATATTGGTCACTTAAGCCTCTTTACTTAAAATTGTAATTCTCTGACAATAATGGTATCAAATATTTCTTTAGGAAAAAAATGCTGTGAAACTCTGTGAGGAATATTTAAAACTCTGAAAACAGATATTGGATGTTTTGACAGGTGGGTGAATAGGTATGGAAATAAATGACTCTTGGACTCCTGAAGGATTGAGGAAACTTTGGAAAGAATTATTAAGACAAACTCATCCTTTTAAAAAAATTATTTAAAAATTAATTTTCTTCTCATACTTATTGAAAATAAAGCTATTATTTTTTAACACCTTAGTGAGTAGAACCTTTTGTAATATCTTAAATACTTTAATGACCTAAGCATCTGTGGCTCAGAGATTTGTGCCAGTGAAAATCAGTGTGTCATTCACATAATTAAGGTCTTTACAAAGAAGAGTTCTCAAGAACTTTGAGTATGTATGTGACAATAGGTTCTAGAAATTTTTTAAAATAATGACAAGCATAGTCTCTTTATTTTCCCATGTTCTGAAATTGATAAACAGAGCCATTTACACTCTCTGTAATTTTCTGAAGATTAGGTTCATTAGTTTAATTCATGTTATCATTCTTTTACCATCTACATGGGTGTATGCTTCTGTAAATATAATCTACTTTAACTTGTTTTCTCTCAAGTCTTTATTTTATCCACAATCCCTGGCAAAACATATATGTTAGGTGTGAAATTACAAAATTGTCGGCATGGGAAAAAGCTATTGCTTTACTACTTCAAACCGAGACCCTCCCGTTTTTCTTTTCACATTGGATGGTTTCATTATTTTCAGAATTAACTTCTTGAATTCTTTTTCTTTAAGCTGATGCATAATCCTTTTCAGAATTTCTTCTACTTATGCCATGTTTTCTTTACAAATCAATCTATGCATGAAATAGTAAATTTTTAACCCAGCTTAATTTTCTCCAGTGCACCTTTTTTTTTTCAAAAGCAGGCAAGAAATTTGTGAATTCGAGTCCATGATCTTCTTTTAAACACCTAATCTGATTGACTCCTCCAAAATTCTTTTCCCCTGACTTTTAATTTAACTTCTAAAATGAATTATCTACTATTTATACTGTTAGTTATTTGAAATTAGTTCTTAAGTGCAAAAAATGTTCAGTGTCAATTCCAGTTGATTTCTGAGTTTGTTGAAACAGCACCTGTGAAGTTTTACCTCCATGGATTATCTTCTTACTGAAAGAAGTAAATGATCAGAATAAGAAAAAGTATAGGAACACAGGTTGCAAAATGACTGTCATGCATCATGATCTTTCTCCCATTTTGAACATTTTACTTTGGAAGTTCTGGGTCCTCCTCTATTTGGCTTGATATTTTCTGTGATTGTGGATATAAAATGTTTAAACAGAACTCGGCAAGTATCAAGGTGCCCTGATGTCATAACTCGAAATCAATCACATAATTTGAAATCACTTTTTCTCCCAAGTGAAAATTACCTCCCACATCCCTGATCTGGCAGAAAATACAGGTACTGAAAACCATAGCAGATAAATAGTACTATTGCTAGGCATAAGATTTGAAAGCCAGCATTTTGCAGGGAAAATTGGATTAAACAAAGCTGATAGAAATGCAGTTAATTAAATTTCTATTATATGAAGGACGGACAAGTCTTTATAGTAAGTATTTAGTATTCTGACATAAAGAACTTACCATTCTATCAGATCAGTATTGGAAAATACAGGATAGGATTCTGAGGCAGAGAATCAGCGGGGCTGCAGAATCTAGACAAAGAAAGGCAGAACGAGATATAAACTACATCAGAAAAGAGAACATTCTGTGAGTGATACCTGGCTAATTCCTTAGTGTGAAGGAATGGGGGTTGATATCAGAAACATATGCCTCCTAATTCCTGCAATTATGATTGTTAACTAAAGAGTAAACTATATATAAAATTTTCATGCCTAGTATTAATCTAGTCATTATTAGTTTTCCCTTTTTATTTATACAGGAAGTAAATATATATTGAGGACTTATACATGTCTCAGCCTCTGACTTAAAACGGTGAAATGAACACAGATTTGCCCTCAAGGCTCTTACCAGTTACATTTTGCAACTTGTATTCTTGTATTTATTCTTCTTATTATCATTCACTTCTTATTATCATTGCTTCTTGTATTTATTCTTCTTATTATCATTTACTGCTTATGGGGAAGATGGCAGACAAGAAAAGATACTTTGTGATTGATACAGTGCACTATGAGAAAAGGGAGTCGGGATGTTTATCTCAGTCCTTATGGGCAAGGAAAATACATGTAACTAAGAACAATGGGTAGGAGAGAGGGTTCCAGGCAGAAGCATGTACTAAATTTTGAATGGAGCAAAAGTTCTTGAAGCTTTTGTTGTCATTAGAAAACCCCAAAGTAAAAGTCCCTTGCATATATGTTATAGATAGCTCCCTGGACTGAATGAATATCACGTGTGATTTCTGTCAAGAAATGATGGTGTGGCCAGCCTGGGTGTGTCACTCATTTAGCATTTTCTTCAAGAGGGCTTATCATATAGCTTGTCAGATACTGTGTTTATTCCACATGTTGCAGGAAATTTGAGGTCGTAATGTAGAAACAATCCTAGCAGCATGCGGTGAGTTGGTATCTCCCAGTAACTTGGGAAGAGATTCTCCTATAAAAAGACTCCATAAAGCACAAATATAAAAACATGCCACAAAAGTACCTCTTCCTTTCATAGTGCTTAGAGGAGCTATTGCTGTGTGTTTGACTTGTAAAGTGCACAGAAAAGTGTACCTGTCAACTCTCATGCCATTATGTTTTATACTACTGTCCAATCCAACACCAGAATAATGCTGAAAGAGGTTCACCAGAGAATGTTCACCACTTTGCCAGTTGTCCTCTATGATATAGTCCAGGAGTTAGCTTTTTTTTTTTCCAGTAATGGTCTAGATAATAAATATTTTAAACTTTATGGAGTCTCTGTCACAATTAAATTGTAGCATCATACCAGCTATGGACAGTATACAAATGAATGAACAAGGCTGTGTTCCATAAAAATTGATTTACGAACAGAAGCAGTGGCCCATAGGCTGTAGTTTGCTGACCCTTGCTCACAGCAGTTCTCTAAGAAGCGGTGTCTGGACCCTTCCACATACTATTGCTATGACCTGGAATGCTCCTCCTACCTCTCTCTGCTGGTTTAGATTTTAGTATCTTCAGCTCACAGCATAGAGATCACTCCTTCAAGGAAGAAGCCCTCACTGATGTCCGAAAACCAGGTTGTAAACGCCTCACATGCTCCCATAGCACTGCACACCTTCTCTTCTAGAGCACTGACTGATCTCCAGTTGCCTGGAGACTTGTCTCCACTCTTGTCCACTCCAGACTGTGAGCTCAGTGAGGGCAGAAACCTGCTTGCTTTTTCTCTCCATTGTATGCTGAGCACTTAATAAATGCACCTGGGACAGAGGAGAGTCTTAACAAATACTCGTTTAATACTTAATGAATGAAATCATTTATCCCTTCCCTGACTGTGTTAGAATCATTAAGTCAAGCAGGTGAAATTTATTTATGGCTTTTTAGTTTATATGCCATGTCATCATTTTTAGTAACCATATTGTAACAAAGCAAAAGTTTAATCATATCTTGGTTCCAGTAGCATTCAGAGGGCTGTGGAAAGTAATAGTTTTTGCCTTTCTTTAACCTAAGTGCCATTTGGACAGTCTGTGACCACTAAAAGGTTTGTCCCCTCATCCTCCTCTCCCCAACTATTCTTCTACTAAAGTGGAGGGTAGCACCTCTCTGTCCGCTCAGGATCTTAAACTCTTTTTAGAGGGGATCTCAGTAAGCACTACGCTGTCTGTTTCCCAGTGTTTTACAGAATTTTTAGTAAAATATCTCTTTCCTTTTTATTATAGCTCATTATCTCCTTAGAACCAAATAAATCTATTTGACTTATAAGTCTAGACTTAGAGTTACATCAGATGTAATTAGAGTAACTCTTTTCTTCACCAAGTCCAAGGCTCTGTTACTGGGTCCAAATTGTGGGGCTCAGCCCACAGGAAGAATTACTTCCCAGGAAGCTTCTCTATCCATTATAGGCATACGCTTTAGACATCACTTTGAATCATAGACAAAGCAAGCTGGGACTTTGGCCACAGAAGGATCTCTTTTTCTCTTCTACTTGAGAGAAGAACAAATAATGGCAGATATTTCCATAGAGCTCATTATGCACCAGGCATTTACTGTCCTTAAGCTATGTACAGAAAGTAACTTATTTAATGTTCACAACAATTTTATTGCAGTTTATTTTACCAAAGAAAAAACTATAACACAGAGAAATGAGCTACATTTTCCAAGGTCACACTGCTAGTAATTGTGGAGCTAGGAGTTGAACTTGGACAATCTGATGTCATACATTAAACCATTTTACTGATGCAGTGATTGCTCATCTCCTGTCCCCTACCTTCCTCCATGCCTGTTTTTTATAGCATATATAGCCTCCACTCTATCCGCTTCTCTTTTAGAATCTCAGAAAATAAGAATGCAGGAGGGCCAGGAAAAAAAAGTAGGAGTGGCTAGCACTGGTATGGAAGTATTCAGAGACCACATTAGATATTAAGAAATTCTATCTCTACATAGGTAGAAAATTTCAAATCCAGAATATTGTGTCCTTGAGAATCTTGGGAGAAATGAAAATGACCTTGAATAGCTATGCTGCTTTCTCTCTTCAGAAAGCTAGCTTGGAACACTGAAAAGATGTTCTTATTCATTAAATGTTTTTCACTGAGTCTAAAGTGGAGTTTTAGACACAAATAGATGTTTTTCCTAAAGTCGAAATCAATTTGTGACATAATATAGAGAATATAATGCCTGTTGCTACTTTCGCTGGTGACAATGCAGCAGATGCCAAGCATGAGAAACGTGGCCACCCTGTTGAACTAGGTGTTCCCTTTATCTCTACAGTGGTAACATATGCAATGACTCTCACCATTCTTTGTTGCAAATAAAAATTAGTCAATTAGTAATAATCTGCTTCCTTGTGATACAAGAACTGGCCACTGTGGGTCTGAAGATATCAGATCCCAATTATTTTGTGAAAACTGGCCTCATTCCAGAGTTGATGAAATTACCATAAACATACCTTTGACACTTTTCAATGTAAAAATCTTTCTTTTTCCTTCCAAACTTTTGCCTTTTTCTATTTTCATCTTAAGTGGTTAATTTTTACTTGAAAAGATTATTCTTTTTATAGGACCAGACTAAATCATGCTCTTTCTGCTGCGAAGAAACTTTTTTTTTTCTCATAAACTCATAAGCCTTAAAATATTTTTTACAAAATCACCAAAAGTTACTTGTTCAGAGGTACCTGAAGTCAATATAGCAATAAATTGAGATATCAGATTCTTTGTTCTCTATTTTTCTAAAATTATTGTGGATAAGGTAAGCCATCACTTTTTTGTCCCCCAGAAACTGATTTAAATAGAGAATAGAAAATAGTTTTTAAAAGGTTTTTTCCCACTGTTAAAGCCAGTGTCTTACTGTGTAATGAATCCATTTACCCAAGCAGTCATCTATCCATCCATCCGTTCTATATTTTCAACCACCCTGACCTATTTTATCTTTCTTCTTTATTTTTCTCTTTGCACTTATAATCTTCTACTATTCTGTTCAATTTACCTGTGATCGCCTTGGCAGCACATATACTAAAATGTACAACTTATGTATTTTGTTTATTGTTGATCCATCCTTTAGAATGTAAATTCTATTAGGTCAGAAATGCTAGTCCACTTTGTTCATAGCACTTAGAACAGTATCTGGCTATAATTAATAATAAATGTGAGGGATGTTAAGTGAATTTTTATTAGATAAATATTTATCATCTACTACTTTTCAAAGTACTGGACTGAGAGCCAAAAAGGATGTAAGATAAAACAGATATGAATTTTACTCTCAAGGAGATTCCAGGATAATAAAGCCATTGCCAAAATATATCCTTTAAACACTATCACTCACTAGATAGAGGAAACTAGTTGTTTCCATATGAGAAATGAAGCAGAAGTGCTATTTATAGTTCTTTCTGAGAAAATGGCTCCCCTGAGGAAGTGAAATATGCTATGGACATGGAACAAGGGGAAGGATTTGGAAATGGAGGTTACGGTAGAAAGGCATTCTAGAAAAAAGTCATAGTAGGAATTAACACGTGCGAATGGGAAACACAAGATATACAGATGATGGAAAAGCAAGTGTTTCAGGTTAGGGGAGGCTTGGAGACCAGCAAGGTAGTAATGGAAAATTTATTTGGAAGGAGCGATTGGGTCAAATCATGGAGAATTTCGATGTCACTTGTTGGCAGTGGTGAGTTCAAAATTCTTTATCTCTGATATCTGAACTTCATCTCCCCTTCATTATAACTTCCAAGTGACAGTATTTTGTGCTTCAGCAATTTGGCCAACTCAGTTTCTAGAGCCTGGAAGGAATCTTGTGCGAAATGCAGATTTAGTCTTTGATCTACATTTTTTTTAGATCGACAAGCCACTAGGCAATAATTGCATGGCTCACAAAGATGATGTTCTTGAATAATTTGTCTGATATGTTAGTAACAGACGAGCTTTCACTACTGAGCCTCTCACTACCTCTGCTCCTGCTTTGCGGTAGGGAACTATGAATTGTCCCCAGTTCCAAGAGATTCCTACAAAGTTGATATGGCGTATGGATTTCTACCTTCACAAGTATTTTAGCCCTGGAACTATGTAATAACAGAAAATATTTTCTACGCCTAGTTATCATTTAGGGAGGACACCAAAGAAGTGTTTTTATCTTGGCATGTGAGCCTGTCGAGTGTGCCCTTGTTCCATAAGTGTACTTTGGCACCAGGAAGTGGGGACAGCAGCTTTCAAGTGACAAGAAGCAGGCTGATTAAGAGCTCTCCATGAGCAGACAGTACTAAAGCTGCTTGCATAGTCATTGCCTAACAGTTTGGGGGTTTTAGTGGAAAAATTTACAATTTTGGATGTTTTGGTAGAATTTATCATTTCCTCCATTTCCAATTCATTTTCCTCTAAGTTCCTTCCCTCTCAGTTCATGCCACCATTGTCCTGTTTTTCCAAGTACTCAGATTTGAAACTTCAGTGCTGTTCAAAAACTAGTAATATATTTTATTCAAAATCGACTTAAGTAATTTATTTATTAATTTTTTAAAAAATCGAATTAGCACTGAAGGCCAGAGCTAATTTCCATGGCACGAACATTTATCTTTCAGTTCATCTTCTCCAATTATTTTCACCTCCTATCTCTTGAATACTTTCTGAAATGTGGAAAATAACAAATGTTAATCCATGAATTAGTGATGTAAGAGTGTCAACTTTCAAACTTTATGTAGCAAAGCTACCTCTTCATGGAAGCAATCAGTCATTCTGCTGGCAACTTCCCTGATCATACCAGCTAGACATGCTCCTTGCCTCCTCTAGCTTACTGTACTAGTAAAAAAAATTATAACAGGAATGTTACTATACTTATTTTGTACCACTCTATAGCTCTAATGACCATGACTTTGAAGTATTATTGTTCGTTGAAAGAGCTCAGGTTTGTGGCCAGGCAAACCTGGGTTCAAATTATGACTCTACTGCCTACTCGATAGCCTGGGGGCATATCACTTGAAATAACTGGAGCTGTTTTCTCATCTATAAGATAGCAATAATAATACTACCTTTCAGGGTTGTTAGGGGGCGGGAAATAACGCAATATATATAAGGCACAGAGCATGGGGCCTGGTAAATAGGTATCAATAGAAGTTATTACTATTGTTTTATTAAAAGTAAAATGGAAGATTCTTAAAAACAAGCTGCATCTTATATATCCTTGAAGGGGTAGTGTTTTTGATAAACAAAGGGGATATGTATGGGCTGCGGGTAAGGTGTGAGCCCTGGACCGTGGAGGCTTTCTTTGCCTTTTGCCATTTATTTTAATGGATTTTCTTTAGTATCCTGCCTCTTGGTAATGAGCAACTCATTTGCTACAGGCAAGTCATTTTTGTCTCTAGACCATGAGTATCTGTTTGCAGGGATGCAATCTAGGATAGCTAAATGTTGCTTTGCTTTCCAAAATCAAGTGAAGGCAAACAGATTTAAGTTTGATATCCAAAAGCCTTTTCAAGAAAGAGAGTCTTATGCTTTCATTTCTCCAAAAGCATTCTAGAACCTGAAAAATGTGTTTCCTTACCATTTCCCATCCCCAGCATTCTTTTTTCTAGTGCTTGGAGAAGATTACATTGAGATATGAAGGAACACTCCAGGGTGCCCATTGCCTGTGGTTCCGGGGCCACTGCTGAATTTCTAAGTTCTTTCTTCTGTGATTTATGTATCCTATGATTTGACTACCACCAGTAGTTAGAGAGAAGGAAAGCTCACACATTTTGTAGTGAGCCAAGGTAAAAAAAAGAACTCTTTTTCAAGGTAATAATAACACTTAGCACTTATATAGGGCTTTTTATCTTCAAAGGGCTTTCCAAACATTAGCTAATTAAGAAGTCTGCTCAATGTGCAGCAGCTGTTGAAAAAATAAATGGGATGCTTGGGTGTATTAAAAAAGGGAGCAAAATCATGAGGACATCCTATATCAAGCAGCTGTGGTGCTCTGTCTAATTTGTTTGCTTCACCTGGTGGAATAGATCAAACGTTAAAATAGTCCTGCCGTGCAGAGTAATAATGGTTAAGGATAAGGCAGAGCTTACACATAATGGTATATTGCAAGGGCTACAGAATATTTATCCGAAGAGAGAAAGCTTCATCACCTAACCTTTATTAAACTTTCATAATCACAGGCACATGCAACACTAATGAAATAAACATCTGACATGCAAACACAGATGCTCTAAGGAAAACCATTGACACGAACAGGCATTCTCATTCATTCAAATCCACTCAACAAATATGTTTTGAACACTTACTAGACAGTGGAGAGACATTTAAAAAAATTACATGGGAACAATATTAAAACAGTTGTAGATCTGTCATTGTAGGTCATTTACGTGTCGTACCTTAATTTACACTAATAATAACACACATACACACACACATATAATCAATTCAATCAGCACTTTTTTTTTGGTTGATGCCTTGGCAGAAATAAGCTAACATCCCAATGTTCGAGCTGAGCTGTGACTTTGGTTATAAAAACAAACTAACCAACAAATGTTTTTTGTTGTGGTTTTGTGCAATAGGCACCAGGAAGTGGCCAGCATTTTATTCTTGTTAATCGTAACAAAATTCTGTTTAAAGTGTCTGTTTGTGAGACTGCAAATTACACAGAGATGACAGGGTCGGGGGTGGGGGGGGGGCGGCGGTACATGAAGAGAAAAGATAGAGGAATGATACGTCAAAATATGAGTGCCTGCTTCCCCTTAGTGTAAACATCATGCTATTTATACATGTGTATATACCTACAAGGACTGTTAGAGCACCTAATTTTCACTGTACTCAAGGAGAAAGGGTAATTATACCTTTTATTGAGCTGCTTATTAAAATGGGGTTGTAAGAAAAATCATTTTTTCATTCAGGGAGGATAAGTCATGGAAGAGCTGGCAGCAGGTGAACAAAGAAGTGAGGGTATTCTAGATACTGAGAGAAAATTGAGAACAAACATGTTCATAAAGTAAAGAAAAATGTCTGCAGAAAATTATAAATAAGTTCGCTTTTGCTAAGGAAATGTTATCAGCCTAAGAATAGAGTAAAATAGCAATGAGAAGCTGAGTGATGCAAAGTCAGGGACATGGTTACAAAGATAAATAAGCATCTGATCACCATCGGCTAACTGTGAAGTAATTGGAAGGTCTAGGCCTGGATCCCAGGAGCCCAGGACCAAGAGTAGTTTTTTGAGGATATGTGAATGGGGTAGGACTGCTTAGATATGGTTAGAAAAAATCAATCTGGTGATCACTGGCTCACCCTGGAACATTGTTTCTAATAAGAACTACTTGGAAATAAACTAAATTTCTGGGTGTTTGTTGGATTATTTTTCTGTGAAGAAAGGGTTGATAAAATAAATGGGACTTTATTCACAGGATGGAACCATGCAGCTATGAAAAACAAGGAGCTCTATCACTACTGAAAGCTCAGAGATAAATTGCTAAAACAATGTGGGGAAAACGTGTTTATTGTGTTAAAATTTGTGTAAAAACTACAAATCTATATGTGTGTGAGCATTCATACATATTTACACGCAGAGACTATAAATTATCTCTAGAAGGATATGTAAGAAAATAACCACAGCGGTTACTTCTAGGGAAGACAGTGGAGGGACTGGGAGACATAAGTATATGGGAGACTTCCTTTTCAGTCTCTATTTCCTCCTCCACTTTTTTTTCCTCCTCCACTTTAAAACAAAACAAAACAAAAACCTTTTTTTTTTTTGAGGTAATTGTAGAGTCATATAGTTGTAAGAAATAATACAGAGATCCTATAAACACCTCACCCAGTTACCTCCATTGGTAACATCTTGCCATTGGAGAACGATCGTTTAATGTCATAACCAGGAAGTTGACACACACAATCCACTGAACTTATTCATATTTCGCTGGTTTTACATGCGTGCGTGCGTGCGTGTGTGTGTGTGTGTGTGTGTGTGTGTGTGTTCTATGCAGTTTTATTGCATCTGTAAGTTTACGTGATCAATACCACAATCCAGATACAGGTAAGTTTCATCACAGGGATCTCTTGTGCTACCCTTTTATAGCCATAGCCACCTCCCTCCTTTTCTCTCCTTCCTTCCCCCTGACAACCACTAATTTGTTCTCTTTATAATTTTGTCATTTCAAGAATATTATATAAATGGAATCACATGGTATATAACCTCTGAGATGGGCTTTTTAAATTCAACATAATTCCCTTGAGATTCGTCAATGTATTAGTCTGTATCCATTCTTACAGATAAAATATTTGTTGTATTGTTGTTTTATCCACTCTGCAAAAATTTCTGACTTTTAGTTGGTGTTTTTAGACCATTTACATGTGAGGGAATTATTGATATGTTAAGGCATAAGTCTACCATTTTACTATTTGTTTTCTGTTTGTTTTCTTTATTTTTCATACTTCTGTTTCTGTTTTCTTATTTTCATGAGGCTTACTTAAACATTTTTTAGGATTCCATATTTATTTGGTGATAATGTTTTTTTGAGCATATCACACTGTATAGCTTAGTGGTTGTTCTAGGTACTGCTATATATATATATATATATATATATATATGCAAAGTCTACTAGTATTATATTCTTTTTTAACCTTTTGCTTTATTTTTTATGACATACAAGTTAATTGAAAAAAAATAAAACTTTTTAGTTGTGATATGAATTTCATCATGGTGGGGATGAGGAGGCTTCCTTTACAGCACTAAGCAATTCTTTGACACCTCCTGCATGTCTAAGGAGTCAACTCAGTTTAGATATACTGTCTATTTAAAGACAGCATCAGATTCCACAGGTTAAAGGTTTAGTCTTATAAGACTATCCCTAACCCCTTCGAATGTCAGTTGCAAGCCCAAGTTATTACCTGTACGTCTGACTGACCAGCTATAGATTGGAGGTTCCCAGAACGCCCTCCTTGGACTTCAGATACCAGTTACAAGTCCAGGTTGTTACTTGTACTTTTCTCTATCTGGCTGTAGTAGCTTCCCAGGACCTCCTACTTGGGTTCGATTAATTTGCTAGAGTGGCTCACAGAACTCAGAGAAACCTTGAGTTATTTAAAAAGGATATAACTCAGGAACAGCCAGAAAAGATGGAAAATATGCATAGGGCAAGGTATGGGGAAACGGCATAGAGCTTCCATGCCCTCAGAGGGTGATGTGCCATTCCCTGAATCTCCATCAACCCAGAAGCTCTCTAAACTATGCTCTCTTGGGTTTTTATGGGGGCTACATTACATAGTCGTAACTGATTAAATGATTAACCATTGGCAATTGAAGTCAGGAGTGGGACTGAACGTTTCAACCCTCTAACCACCTGCTTGGTTCTCCTACCAACCAGCCCTCATTCTAAGCTTTTGTCTAAAACTCACTCATTAATATAGCAAGAGCTGCTTTTGTCACTCTATTAGTAGGAAGTTGCAAGGGTTTTGGAGGCTTTGCCCCAGGAACCATTGAAGAAGACCAAATATGTATTTCTTATAAATTATAATATTATATGCCCATCATACTCACCCCAAGCAAGTGAAACAAATCGAAACTTAGCTAAGTACAGTCAGATCATAGACAAGAAGAAAAGTGAAGATCGAAGCGCTTTAGAAGAAATAGCTCAAAGAAATATTGAATAGGAAAGAAACACTAAATAAAATGTTTCAAGGCATGCCTGAGAAATCAAAAGTTAGGGGCTTGTCTAGGACCTTTGAAGCATGCAGTAGAGAGAGCCACGTTGTTGAATATCTAGGCCTTGGGATTTTATAGACCTGCCACTTACTCCCTGGGAGACCTTCTTCCATTCCTTAAACTTCCCAAGACCCAACTATAAGATCAAGTTAATAATGGAACTAACCTCATAGAATTGTTGTGAGGATTTCCCGAGAAAATGTATGTCGGATTCTTAGTGTTGTGTCTGGCACATGGCAAGAACTCAAACAAATCATTGCTATTATATAACTGGACTTTTTTTTTTTTTGAGTGCCTGCCTGGGTTCTGAGATTGTACGTGTGCAGGGACATGATGCCATTTTTCAGAATGAGAGGATAGTGTTCCCAGACATGTGATGTGGTAGTGCTCACTCCTTCATCTGCATGGATAGCACTCTCTTTACGCTTTTTCCCATTAAGGCCAATTTAATAATATAACCAGGTCGGGGCGGGGGGCGGGGACGGGGAAACAGGCTTACTCCAGACCTTTTGGCTCATTTCCCTGCCCTGAGATTGATGGTCTTGGTATTTGGTAGTAGTTGGATTTGAAAAACAAAGAGTTAAAAAAAAATCGAATGAAGATTCATAGGTTCTTACTTTAGGAGGATGAGAGAAAGCTGTCAAAACTGGTAGCATTGTATCTAGCAATAAGATACACGATTATTCTTCCATGCATCCTTGTTGGATAGAATCTTTTGCTGCTAATGCATGGTGTTTATCCACTTTATATAAGACCCAGAATATAGTAAATGACTCTTAGTGTTGCAGTTTTATTTATTTTATTTTATTTATTTTTTTGTAGACAAAAGATTGTCCAGGTCTATTGGGTGGTACTTTATGCAATCACAATAGCCATTTTAGGTTACTCTAACTTTACAGAGAGCACTTTCTTGGAAGGGATCTGCCTTTTATTCCCTTCATTCCTTACTTCATACCTAATTTTCATGTTGTTAAGACCTGGGTTCTTTTTCATACCAACAGAAAAATTATCATTATATCTAAGGATATTTTCCTTTCCTTGTGCCTCTTCCCTTTATGGGTCCTGATCCTTTGCTTAAATAGTTTCTAATTAATTTTGACCGTCCATACATTTTCTTTCCAGGGCTTTTATTCCTATGCATCTTGCCAACATCCCTTACCCCATCTCACACTTCATCAGACCTTGCTAAATCTCCCATGTTGAATTTTATTCCCAGATTAGAAGTTTGGACCCATCTCCCATTCTACTGAGCAAACTGCAATGAGATTAAGACTAAGGGCAGTTTAGAGTCAACAAGAACTGAAAAAACTTACAGCTGGTGTTACCATCTGTGCCTGTCAAACTGTGGCCAAGTAGTTTTCCATGGTGAAGCAAGACAGAGAATCTGATAATGGCTTTAGGTTTGAGGTTACTGAGAAATGAGCCTGCCCTGGAGGAAGATTAGGAGAGCTGGTAGGCAGCTCATTCTCTTGTAATGTGTGGCTCATCTCCCAGAAAAACAGGATTCTCCTGGCAAATGGTCAAATTTGACATTCGAGACCTTAGAGCGGCCTCCTATGTGTGTCCTTTCTTTCCTATCCCATCTGCATAATTCAATCCGTGCCAGGTGCCCAACATGGCATAGGGGAGTCATAGAGTCAGGAAAGAGAATTAAAAAAAAAAAACTCATGGAACTTACAATAAACTTCTAAAGTGATGTTTTTCAGGCTTTTGGTGATGCAGAAACAGGAAGATGATAGAGCGTAGCAGCAAGAGAGGAAGAGGGAGAATTCCCCTGGCTACATCCCAGGCTCTCCTTTGTTGGGGAGAATATGAGTATTGAGATTAGGAGAAAAATATGAAAACTAGGCTACATTATTCAATATTGAGGAAAATAAATGAGACAAGGTGACGGAGAATGGAGTGTGTCAAATTAAACACTTGGGCTGGGGTGCGGGAAAGGCTCCTGAGAGAAGAAAGGCAGGTAGGGACTTTCAAGAAGTATTCTTAAAATGGGCAAGAAAGTTGAACAGGCACCTCACAAAATAGGATAGTGAAATGGATAATAAATAAGTGAAAGCACTCAACCTCATTACTAAGCAAGGTACTTCAGATTAAAACCACAAGGAGATAAATATTACCAGAATAGCTAAACCAAAAATGGTGATAAACCAAGTACTGAGAAGGGTATACAGGAATTGGAAATCATTTATACTGCTAGCATAAAAGCTATGTGATAACCTATTTCTCGCTATCTGTAAAATTTGAATATATGCATATCCTATAACTTAGTAATTCTATTTCTAGGTATATACTGAAACAAAATGAGTATATAGAGTATATATATATATGTATATATATATATATACACATATACACACACACACACGAACATACACATACATATACATATATATATATATCTTGCACATCAATGTCCATAGCAGCTTTATTTATAATAGCCATATTTGTAAATAATAAAAATGTCCATAAACAGTGGAATGGATGAACAAATTGTATATTTATACCATGGAACACTATATAACACTGAAAAAATTAAATATAGGCGAGTCTCACAAAGATAATAACAAAAAGATCATATGTTAAAAGCTACATACTGTATGATTTTATTTATATAAAACTCAAAAACAGACTAAGCTAATTCATGTATGGGATAGTGGTTGCTTTTTGGGTACAGAGAGCAGAGGATGTGAGGGATTTTTCTGAGGTTCTTGTAATCTATTTCATGGCTTTTGGTGATAGCTATATACCTACAATCAATCAGAAATAATCCATTAAGCTTTACATTTATGATTTCTGCCTTTTTCAAATTGTATACTTCAATTAAAATCTTCTTATAAAGGAGGAGGGTTGGATTATAAATTAGATCTCATATTTATCTATTTATCTACATATCTACTTAATCTATTTTTGAGATGTCAAAGTAAGATTGGAATCATTTTTAAATTATTTCATTTGCTCAACTCTATTCCTTTTAATGTGACATTGTGCCCAGATAATACCACATGAGACTTAGGAGGTATATATAATATGTTTATTCATCTTTTCTCTTCCCTTTTTTCTACCTAGTGCTTTCATACTACACACGCCTTCTTTGTAGTCCTTTTCCTGAAACACAGAGTCTAAGGTTGACATTTAGACCATCCTGACTCATACAATCAATTGTTCCTGATTGTATGAGAGAACTATGCTGCTTCTTCTGATGCTTGTTTATTCTGGATGGTAAACAGGCACAGTACTTAGGTCAGACTGTGTTTTAAGCATATTATGGAGGAAATATAATAACTTGAATTCTGGAGAGTACTACAGAGTTGAAGTGCTGTGTAAAAATCACCAGAAATTTTGATTGTGTCATGCCAGGTCTTTCTACAGTAGGACCAAAAGGTGATAAAATACTGGGTGATGTTTTCAAAATTACGGCATTAATGTTTAAGGATTATTTTGTTCTAACTGCAATGTCCAGAAATTATTTTTAAACTGGTTACTCAGAGCTTTTTGGATATAAGACTAACTTGAGAGTATTTATCTATCTAACTATCTATCGATCTATCTATCATCTATCATCTATCTATCAATCACGGGGATGGTTGAAATAAGAGTGAGTAGATTAGGCAGCTCTGGATCCATTTATTGGGGATCTACATAAGATTTTGTTTAAAATAGTTTGAGCTGTTAAAAAAAAAATAGATAACCATTCCTTTAGAGGACTTAGTTTGGTGATAAAAGATTACCAAACACCAGGAAAATCTGGTGCGTGAGACCATGTGACTTAAAGGCAACATCTGTGTACCCGAACGCCACAGGCAAGTGTTGGAATAAATAGCATTTGGAACTGGGAGTTTGGAATGAGGACTCCCAGGAACATTACACTAAAAGGCGCCCCTGAACTAAAAGTTAGCTAATATGTATGAATAATATACTATTCATGAATTTTTATTGAATAGTTACTGTTATCTGGCAAAGTTAGCTATTTTTATGCATTATTTAATCCTCATAAGAGCACACTGCTTGCAGACATGATGGAGTAGCAGGTATCAGACTAACTCTCTCACTAATAAGCTGGATAAATTACTGCTTGAAGGCATCAGAGTGCACCTAAAAGGGCTAGAATTTGAGATATCAAGAAAACTGAGAAAAGGAAATTCATTAAGGTGAGCAGGACCTTCTTTGGTTTTTTTTTTTTTTTTCGTGATGCATTCATAATACAAAAAAGGGGCATAGAGGCTGAATGGAAAGTAGTGGCCCAGATCTTATAGGAGACTAAAATTCATGTTCAGGAATACTAAGACAGCCATGATATAAAATAAAGGACCAAGATTCAAGAGAAAAGGGAACTAGAAATAATCTGAGCTAGTATTCCGCATGCAGTTTTTCCTTAGGAATCCATTGACTTCTATACTGTGCTATAGAGAAACCAAGAAGAGTACAGCAGTTAAGATACCAAAAGTCTAAGCAGAGATTTCAGCAATTCCATGGAAACAAAGAGGCAGAAATTGTGGTTCAGAACCCCCCAAGGAGGAAAGGCCCTAGTAAAGAAGGGAAAAAAAAAGGCTGATTCTCCATTGAGAGGCAGAATAGCTAGACTTTAATAGCAAGAGCAAACTGGAAATACACATTTCACTACTGGATCAAGATAATGTGTCTATGTCATTCAAGAGAAAATGAAATCCTCAATGTAGGAAGATATCATCTAGAGCCTATGTAATTTTTTACTTAAAATGTACAATAGTCAATGGAAAATTACTAGGCACGTCAGGTAGCAGGACCAAGTAATCTGAATTTCAAGAGAAAATAGAAATAAACTACAGGTTATTGATATACTGTGATTATCAGATTTTAAGAGAACTATGATTAGTATGTTTAAGAAGATGTACAAATTGATTATTTCACAACAGGAATCTCTAGACAAAGATCAAATAGAAATCCTAGAATTGAGAAACAAATTAAGAATGCAAGAAATATATTTAATAGAACATTACACATAGTAGAAGAGAAGATTATTAAAGCTGAAGATTTTATTAAAAGACAACAGATTGAAGCATAGAAAGTAATAGGATGACAGATAAAGAAAAGAGCATAACAGACTTACGAGATACTTCTGTGCTGGTCTCAGCTTAATGATATAGTGATGCTGTTGACTAGAAATGCCTGGGGGTACTGGGGGTACTATCCTGGGCCTGGGTTCCCTTTTCAGAATCAATGTTGTAGCTGGACTGGCTCATGTGATTTTTATTATGATTTCAAGATACCTTCAGCAATAACCATCAGGAAACCTTTGAAATATATAAGATTTATTACTCACAGGTCCTGGAGGGTACACAGTGAGTTTGCAAGTGTGAGAGAGAGAGAGACAGAGAGAGTGGGCTTGGAGTTCTGTTTTTATTGGGATTGAGGGCTGGACCTGGGACTTCCTGTGTTTACTCTTAGTAGTGAATTTAAAACATGAAAGTGAGAATTAAAGGCAGGAAGAAAAGAAAAAAGGAAAAAAATGTGACTAAAGGGTCAATTATCTAAATCAACCAAAGATCTTTAAACAAAAGAACTTTAAGGAGGTGGGAGTAAGGAAAGGCCCGGTCTCTTTATCTAGAGGCTGGCAATGTGTTTATCATAAGTAGCCATCTTTGAAGTGAATGTCTCAGCAATCAAAGCCTAACTCTGCTTTACAAAAAAGAAAACCAACTGTTAGGATTTATACTGCTGAGATACAGTGAAAACATCTAAATATGGTGCTTCTCAAAGTAGGATTCTAAGACCACTTTTAGTACAGGCCCTTGATAAAATAAGTAAAGAGAGTATTTATCAATATTTATAGCAATTGACTTTGCCACAAAGTCTTTCATGTATTTTATGACAGAATTAGTCTACAAAGGGTTATAAATAAGAGGAAAAAAAAATCATCACAAATAGTTGGAAAAACATTGGTATAATACATGTATACTTGGAGTCCCAGAAGTCATGGAGAAATAGAATGTGGCAGAAGTAACATTTGAAATTTTATTGGCCAAGGGTTTTTCAAAACTGGTAAAGACCTCAAGGTACAACTTCCATGAACCCTAACCAGCATAAACACAAACAAAACCCTAACTAGGCACATCAAAATGGAGCTGCTGAAAACCTAAGACAAAGGAAAAATTTTCTTAGAGTGCCAGAAAAAAAGAAAACAACCCCCCCCCAAAAAAAAAAACAACCAAAAATCTAAAAATCCTTCAAAGGAACAACAGTGACTGGAGCTACCTTTTCAACCCAAATGGTGGAATCCAGAAGTCAATCGAATGGCATCTTCAAAGTCCTGAAAGAAAATAATAATCATTAGGCTGCCAACCTATTTTATACCAAGTAAAAAATATTCTTCAAAGTAAGGGTGAAATGAATTTATTTGTGGAGAAACAAAACAGAATTTCTTGACATCACACTAAAATACTGAAGGGAGCTGTTTGAGTAAAGGAAATGGACCTAAGTTGAAGCACAGAAATGAAAGAGGGATGAAGAGCAAGAAAAGGGGTTCATGTGAAGATAAATATGGGTGAATATTGTTTAGAACAAAAACAATGTCTAGTGAAATTAAAATACACGGCAATAATAGAAAAAATGCAGCAGCAGGGTAAAGCATTAAAGTATAAGATCCTTGTAATGATTCAGAATTGGTGGATATAATAAATTCTATTATACTTTAATAAATCAAGGATAAGTAATGTAATTTCTAGAGTAATAACTAAAAATAATGATATGAGTATAGAAGTAATAGACTAATAGAGAATTAGAGAATAAAAAAATCCTGATTAATTTTTAGAAGACAAGAAAAATATAGGAACAAAGAACAAATGGAAATGGGAAATAAGAAAATGGCAGCTTTAAATCCAGATATATCCATAGTTATAGTATATATAAATGGTCTAAATATTTCTATTAAAGGACATATTGGTCAACTATGGAAAAATAATTTTATGCTACTTAAGTAGACACACTCAAATATTAAGACACAGAAAGGTTGAGGATAAAATATTGGAAAAAGATATACCATATAAACACTAATCAAAAAGAAGGTGGTATAGCTGTGCTGATATTAGACATTGTAGATTTTAAAGAAAGAAGTAATACTAAAAATGAAAGAAACTGTGTCAATAGTGATAAAATGAGCATTTTGACAGGAATATCCAATAATCGAAAAAGATTCACGCACGGTAACACAAAATGTTCAAAGCAAAAGCTGACAGAAGTAAGAAGAGAAATGGACAATCTGATAGTCACAGTTAGAGATTTTAGTAGAGCTCTCCCTCTTTGTTAGCATTAGCAAACAGAAATATGAGACTGGAATAACACCATTAACAAACTCAACTTAAATGACATATCTTGAACTCTGCACTCAAAGCTACAGAATCCATATTGTTTTCAATTAAGAATGAAACATTTAAAAAAATTGATTGCATACTTGTCAAAAAAGTAAGTCCTAAAAAATTCAATGGGTTGAAATCATATGTAATATTTCCTCTCATCACAGCAGAATTAGGTTATAAATTAATTACAAAATGATAACAAGAATATATACATATCCTATAGCCCAGGAATTCTATTCCTGGATACCCGACACAAATGAATACATCTGGCAAGAAAGGAAATGTACAATAATGGTCACGAAATTGAAAATAACCCTTTGTTATTTATTAAATGTTGTATATTAATTTAACAGAATAATAGAATAATGAACTAACTGATGCTAATCACAGCTACATGGATGAGTCTCACAAATATAATGATGAGCAAACAAAGTCAAAGAATGTAAATCATGTGATTCCATTTATAAATTCCAAAACAGATAAAATTAAGTTACACTGATACAAGTCAGAATAGTGTTTTATTTTCTTACTGTATATATGTTGTACATCATTAAAAATGTGGGTTTTTTTTGTTTTGTTTTGTTTTTTTGTTTTTTGTTTTTTTAAAAAAGCTAAAATAAAAAAGTCTCAAGATAAAAAAAAATACAGAAGTACTTTCTGGGTGACAAAGGTGGGCAAACATTACAAACTGGGAATTTTCTTGGGTTCCAGTTCTGTATTCCGTGAACTTCTCCCTGCCTAGTAAACACTTCCTTTTAAACTCATTCACATCTTGACTCTGTTTATTATCTAAATAAATAAACTGACTAATGATATTATTTTATTCTCTTAGATCTTTTTATCTTCTCCATCATGTAGGGCATGTGAGGCAACATGATGTAATTAAAAATACAGCCCCAGAGACAGAACCCTTGGTTTAAATCTCAACTTAACATTTGGGCAAAACACTTAAACTCTTTGTGTCTTAGTTTCCTGACTTAAAATCAAGGCAATAGCAATTCCTGTGTCTTAGTGCTGTTTAGAGAATTAAATGAATCAGTAATTACTTAAAACTGTGTTTGGCACAAAAGTCAGCACTCTATCAATGTTTGTGATTGTTGCTGTAATTACTTCGGGGGAATTGGACCATTTCTTATATTTGTTTTAAATCCCTCTAATACCTAGAACTGTACTGAGCAATCAGGAAGATGGAATTTGGAAAGCTGGAGGCAAAGATATTTTGGTAACCGTTTTCTGTGGATGAAGATGAGCTTTCATTGATGACAAGTTTTGCTCATGAACCAGAAACTTAAGTAGAGCTGCATAAATTAGTGTAAATGTTAAGAATAAGATGGGAAGGATTTGTTTTCTCAACTCTGGCAGGACTCTATAACTCCGAAGAGTGTCAGGAGCAGCTTCGCACTGTGCTAGGGAAGCAAATGGCGAATGCCAAGACATATGACATCGCTCCCTTCCCCGTGCATTCACCTTGCTTCCACCGTGTTCTTCATTCATGGCTAAGTAAACTGGGAACTTTAGCAAGGCTATCAATATCTTTTTTTTTGCAATTGTGTAAGCTACCTGAACTCTGAAAGCTGACATATATATTTAAAAAATTTGTGGATTGAATTGAATTGAATTATACTGATTTGAACTCAAGTGAATCTCGATAGATGAGTAAGGACCAGAATTGCTTGGTGGTTTAACTTGTAAGCTTTGGAGTCAAATGAATCTGAGTTTGATTTACCAGATTTGTGTATTTTCACAAAGCAATTAACTTTTTAGGTCCTCAGCTTCCTCATTTGTAAAATGTAGGCAATAATCATAAGAATCGCACAGAGTTGTTGTATAGCTTAAATGAGAGATGTGCCTGGAACGTGTATTAAATACTCGGTAAATCATTATTATCATTATTGTTATCATTATTGTGAGTGCTATTTTTTTTTTTTTGATATCTCTCAGCCAAGTATCTCAAACCAGTCTGAACTGAACTGTGCAAATGAGCCATGAGCTATCCAAATGTGTATGTGTCCCTTCCTTGTTTCTTAAAATTCATTTTGTTTTTATTCTCCAGACAATCCTGAGAATTTAGAGAGGGGAGGTGCTATTATCTGCAGTTGGCTTATGAGCTAATAACACGGAGAGATAAAATGATTTGTCGAACAATCTTGTAACTATTGTTGTTAGAAATCAACCTACAACACAGGCCTCCTCAGCGCTAGCCTTGAGAATTTTATTTCTTCCTGCTCTGTCTACATTTTTATCTTTGGATAATCGGTGAGAGCATATTCATCAACCCTATGGAGGGGATTTTCTGAAAGACAGGTATTGTCCTAAATTATCCTAAACAAGATGCACAAGATCATCTCACTTTTCCAAATGTGGTAGTTAAATGGTTGACATAGGTCACAGAAGCTTTTAAGAGATCCAAGAGGTTCGATATTGAAGTTTCATTTGAGGATGCTTCCTCCTTCTGGAGCCAGCATTTTCATTCTGCCACAGTAGAGATTGTTTTAGCTTTAACCTCTGCCCAGAATGGACTTTTCTCCTACTATATTTTTCTTGCTCTTAGGTGAGCTTTATCTAGTTATCTACCTCCCAGCCTGGAGATAATTATTTCACCCAAGTTTGTTGCTTATTTCAAGGCACCAACCAACTCAGTAATGAGTTTTGACATTGACACTCAAGGTTTCTTTCAAGAAAACTTAGCTCACTAGCCAAGTCATTTAATTTTCTTTTACGAAGGTGACTTTCAAGTCACAGGAGATGTTCTGTTTTCCCTTTCATCACTAAGTGTAAGGTGCATGAGGACAAGGACTTTGCCTGTGGGATGTCCCAGTGCATGGGATAGTGCAGATAGATGCTCATTACTTATTTGCTGACTGACCAAATGATGTTTCAACTCAGAAATCCCTCATATTTTAGCTAAATACCTACCTCTGTTATTCCTTTTTCCATACATTTCGGATTTTGTGTTTAGATTCTATTTAGATGTGCTTGGGTTTTGGTTACTTGAATTAGTTTGTGTTCTCGCTGGATTTTAAACTTCCTGGCTCTTTAGAGTTGTTTTTTCTGCCCGTACAGTTGTCCAGATATTTATGACCATAAATTGACCTGCTTTTGAAGGTTGGATTTTGGAGCAAATGAATTAAAAATAACTATTATTTTATCCTAATTAAATTCTAGCACTAAGTTACTTAGGAAATTTTAGATATAAGGTTTCTATTGAGTAAGGTCATAGGATATTCTTAAGATTGACTTTTTAATCTGAGCTACTGGTTTCTATTTTCAGTGACAGATTACGTAGTATAGCATTTGCTACTATTAGTTGTATTTGATTTTCCCTAATAGGACATTCAGCAGCCCTTTGTCACCAAAAACAAAACAAAACAAAACAAAAAACAAAGTGAACGAACCAACCCAATAGCAATGAAGTGTAAGCCAACCTGTGCTGGGCCACTAGGGAGGTCTCTGGTGGACTCTGGACCAGAAATCATAAGCTCCTTCGGATTCTGGGTCTGTCCAATGCTATGTGGGGAACAGCGGGAAGTTTGCTCTGCTTCCCTTTTGTGCCAAGGCAGCCAGAGAAGCTTTTAATCCACTCTATTTCAAACAGTCACAAGCAAAGAAAAAAATGTCATGGGAATATCCAGACTAGGGCAGATAACAACCCTACTCTTTATAACTCACTTACTAATCCATAGGGAGGAAGGAGAGAAACGGTTTTTGAACGGTCAGCTGTCCATGCGCAGTAGCTGGATGCTGAGCCCTTTTCAAATGTACTCAGAATAAAAATGAAACTCTACTACTTGTTTTGCCCATTAGATAGTATTATCTCCATGGAACGCCAATTCATATCTCTTTGTGCTGTGTGTAGTTCTCACATATGGGATTTTAATAACCTCCATGCTGTGCTATGAATTTATAAGCAGGGCCGATAGAGGAAAAGCACCACAGGACTTTATTTTTTCATTATTACTCTTTTGAAAAACAGAGTCTGCCTTATTTCTGTAAGGATCTTCTGACGGCACTGGCAATGGTGCCACTGGAGTAGAGTTGTTATTGTGGAAAGGCATAAGCTTTTTATTTATTTGCTATTTTTCTGGACTCCTTATCCCATCCCCATCCTGCCTTTAGCCACCTCCATAATATCCTATGGCATTGTACTTGCAGCTTCAGTGAGCTGATTGCACAGAAAATAGCCCTATTTTCTAGCTCTGTAGTTCATCTTACATCTGATTTTTTTTTTCCTACACATCCTTTTTAATGTGGTCACATTTATCCTCCATAAAGTTCTACATGTGCGAGGAGCCCTTTTGGTGTGGCAGTTAGGAAAGCAAGCTCTGTGGTCAACTAGTCCTAGATAAGAGTGTTGGCTCTGTTCTCTGTCCTGGAGAAATTATTTGGATTTTGTTAACTCTTTTACAAAATGCTAATGATAAACTTTCCTCTCATTTTGATGTAGTGGTTAGCTGATATTTTATCTATGAGCTATTTAGCACAATATTTGACAACATGTTAATAGAAGTTGCTACTATTGTTATTATTTATTCAGTATTTACTCATTGCTTACTAGATGTCAGACACTATTCTAGATGCTGCAGCTATATAGGAAACGAAACTATTTCCTTGCTTTTATAAAGCTTACCGTCTAATTATTAAATAATCACTGAAATTGCAATTTAAAGGTACATCTTGTGTACTTTTCCAATAACACTTAAAATCTGCCATTTTCTTTCCTCGATTAAATGTGGAGATTAAATACTATTTTACAATCTTATATGTACATGAATAATCCTACTATATTTTATCCTTTATTTCCTTTGCTTTCAAATCCCTCTTCCGTTTTCACGTTGTACCCATTTGGACTAACCTGCTTAAACAAGAAAAATCCTGGCTTCTCCACCTATCACAACCTTTTTATTACAAATCTCAATCTGTTTTAGATTCATTCTTTCTAACCCAGTATGGTACTTTATCCGAAATTTCACAGTAGACCTCTTGGATGCTAAAGTGAAGTGCAGGTTAAGAAAGCAAATTTTGAAAAGTTCAGAAAAAGAAAACTCAGGGGCTAAATCCTGACATACCTGTATCAGGACAGTCTGTCCAGCAGGGCCCTTGACTAGAAATCTGCTTGTAGGTGTTTTGACACATGGGCAAACGTGCTCACATACACTCCGGCATATATTTGTTTAGACACTGACTACACTAAGTATATTTCATTGTTTCCCAGTTCAGTAGGAAGTTGATAAACTGTATATCCCAATGGTACCAGAAGTCTCCACATTTTTGGAGAATCCTCAGAATTCTCTGAAGTTAAAAAAAAATTTAAGACATGTGCTCTGAAAAATATGTTACTATGCAAATTTATTAACACCTGCTTTGGGCCAGATGCCTGGTTAGTGTTGTTAATACAGTTGTAAACTGAATATTTTCTTCCTCCAAGAAACTTATGGACTGGGAGAGACTGATGATAAATGAGTAAATGGATTAATGAATATACAATTAAAATTACAAGTGCCTCTGAAGGGGTAGCACTGTGTGCTATGAATGGGCTTAATGGGGAGGATTTACCTTGGGCTTGAGTGAGTGGTCAGGAAAAGACTTCTGTAAGAAGCTGACATTTAAGTTGGGTTCTGCACAGTGAGAAGGCACCTGCAAATATGGGAGGTGGAGTGGAGGGCAGAATATTCTAGGAGAAAAAGGACAAGAATATTCCAAGTCCTGAGGCTGAGGCAAGAACATGACTTGGTCAACAAACTTAAATTAAGTTTGCTGGCTGACTGTAACTGAGAGAGCCTGTGACCACATGAAGGGTTCAGAGTCTCTTCTACACACAGTGGGAGCCTTGTTGATTTGAGGTTAACAGAAGTTAACAAAGCAGCCTCCTTAAGGTTCTCGTCTCCCAAGGAATGCCAGAAGGCAGGGTCTTGCTTTTTGTAGTTAGTATTTCAATTAAGTTATTTTTATGAATTTTACGCCTTCTGAGAGTATGAGCTGTGAATGCCAGAGCTTAGAATCTCCGTGTTTATTTTGAGCTAATTACCACAAATATGTTTTTAATTGGCAACTGTGTATCTTAGACACAGTTCATTACATTTAACCTTTGAGATCACTTGTAATTCATCCTCTCAAAAAAAGTTTTCTATTAGGAAAGTATGGCACACGTCAACATTTTAATTACTTTCTTCTGGAAGATTTTGTATTGGACACAATTCATCTGTCGAAGAAATGAAAAAATGGGTATACTTTGAGAAAATAATGCTCAAATGTTAAACATCCCAACGCATTTAGTATTCTGCTTTTACAGAATACTGTTTATACACTCAAACTAGCATTTCGGTACCATTTATTAAGAATGTATATAATTTAATTTTTCATAAAGCCAACAATTTAAAGCAGCTGGAGGTTTCCTTTTTCCCCATGTCATTGATCTGCTAACACTTCCTGTCATTCTATCATACTGAGTTTTAATCCAGCCTTTACACACACACTTAGTTATATGTATGATTTTTGTTTTAATGGATTTTGATAGATTTCTCTGTGCTCATTTATTTATAGAAATGATTTATTATTTATATTGGTTTCATGGTACTTTTATTTCTGTGTTTCATTTTCTTTTGTTGGAGCCACTTCATATTCTCACAAATATTTCTTCATTGCATATACATGAATTTTAGTAAGTTGTTCCATTTAAATAAATGTTCATAATTCTTTTTACTGCTATCTTTATTATTATCTTTAATCTCCAAGGTCATTTGTTTGTTCATTTGTTTTTTACATTTGAGAGAAATTTATTGAATTAAATCTGAGACAATGAGAGGGACTTTGGAGTTAACTAATAAAGATGGCCGCCCCTCTGTGGCATCTATATTTTTGATACTTTATTGACTATTACATTTCTATAATGCCAGTATATTTCAGATTCTAAAACTTTGCTAAGATTTGTTCAAGATTCTGCTGCTGGTAATTAACCTTTTAGGTAACGGAGCATATATCCAGTTTTTGCACGCAGGATGGTTCCCTCCCAAGGACTTTTGGCTTAGAAGACTAAGTGTTGCATTGTAACTTTGGCAGGCCTCAGAGGAGTCTGGCTGCTGGAAACTGAAATGCTTGGACCTTGCCAACCCAAAACCACTGTGCTCCTCACAGCTCTCTAGTGCCAGGAGTTTTTGTGCCAAGGAAACAGAAACCTGTCTAGAAAATAAACTTTTTTCTTCTGACGTTTCCTCTACTAAAACTAAAAGAGGTTGAACCTGTAAGTTGTTTTGTGGTTACAAAATGATTTAGGACTTTAAGTTAGAAGTTTAGTACTACGTTTTCATACAGAAAACAAAATGATGCATTATTTATGCTCCACAGATTCCTTCCCTTTACTCCCAGTTTTCAAAATGTCTATTAATTTTTTTAAGTAATCATTGTTGTGGTTATAGTCTTTTCAGCTCCTGAACTAAGGCACTCCCTGTGTGTGAAAGACCTCAAGTGAGAGTAGTGTCATAAACACGTGACAGGGGATATAGTTGTGTGGTTGCATATGAATGAATGTGGCACATGATGCTGATGAGATCAGTAGAAGATAAATTCACAGTCTAACAAAACTTTTAGCAGGATTCTATATTTCTGACCCACAACATCGGAATTGACTTTACTCACTTTCATCCAACTATTCTTATCTCTTCTTATTTGCCCTAGATTTCTTTTTCTATTCTTTCCTATTTCTCCTCTGGTACATGTTTTTTTTGTTGTTTTTTTGTTTTTGTTTTTGTTTTTTTTTTTTTGGTCATCCAGTTTTTATCAGAGGAAATAATTTCTATTTCATCTAGCACAAGACTGAGATGTAAATGTGGGATCTTATGAAATTAAGACTTGACCTACATTTAGTAAAACCAGTGTTGTTCTAAGAAGTTAGACTCTCGTGAAAAATCAATTAAACTTGGAACAGAAAAAATTAAATTCATAGCACTTCTGCAGCCAAATTTCATGGACCTATTACCTAATTATTTATTAGAATTCCTTGATTTCTTTTAAAACTGAGTTTCTCAACCTCAGCACTGTTGACATTGGAGGCTAGATAATTCTTTGCTATAAGGGGTTTTGCTGTTCATTGAAGAATCTTTAGCAGCATTCCTGACTTCTATCCACTAAATGCTACTAGCACTCCCTCAGCTCTTAACAACCAGAAATATCTCCAGACATTGCCAAATGTCTCCATGGGACAAAATTACTCCTAGTTGAGAACCACTATTTTAGACCCAAGTGCTCGGACAAATGATGATCTAAATCAATATGTTAAATGTAGATTTAAAAAAAAAAAAAGTCTGCTTTAAAAGATTAGATTTCTTCATCTTATCTCATTATTTCCAACAGCATTCAAATTCAAAAGCTATTGCCCAATGCTAGCAAAGTATGAATAGATAGAAAGTAAACATCTTCCTTTTTATTAGATAAGATGTCCAGCCATGAAAATCCCTGGATTTAAAGAGCTTGTTAAGATGTATTATGTCAGATGAAAAGTGCTATTTTAATAACTCATTGTTATTCTTAGCATGGACCTTTTATTTTAGAAAAATGGGTAATTAGCATTTTGGCTTATCACTTTCTTTCCATGAATACAAATGATTTGATAGACAGACAACCAAGAGAGATTTCATTAAATAATGGGTCTAATCAGCCTTGGACTAGAGTAAATTAGAGGTTATACTTCCAGCTTGAGAGTTGGAACTCAGGGTTTGGTGGCAGTGTCATCTCATTCATCTGAGATATTTTTGTTGATCAATCTAATGTTGTAGTCAAAAACCAGAACACAGGTCAATTATCTAGAAATAAAAGTTAAAACTCAGCTTGAGAAGCTACAGACTATACTGCATTTAACTTGCAGCCAGATAATTACAAGAATACATTCAGAGCATAACTACAAGTCCTATGGTGCTTGGACTTAGCAGGTTCAATTTCTAGATAATGGCCCATTATTAATGTGGAGGTATTAGAAGGTTTTCCAGGGGAAAAATATCAGCCTGGAACCATTCCCCTTTGCATATTTTATACACACATTATACACTTTACTGCCATCTGTGGTTATCCATACTATGCATAAAACCTCATACTAGTTTTCCAAAAAGGACTACCAATAGCACTTTATTTTTTGAATACTGTCTATATTGAAATTAATTTTCTTTTTTTAAATTTTTAGTGCGGTCTATCCTTTTTTCTTTTCTGAGAAACAAAGCCCAGTGCTCTGTTTGATTTGGAACTGTCTTGTCACTCAGAGGTGACAGATAACTATTACTGGAATTCTCCTAGCCTTGGTTGTCTTTTGAAGCTCTCAGATAGTATTACGAAGGGATCACAATTGTTGCTTAGACTTCTATGGGGCAGTGGGAGAACTTAGATCTGAGAAATATTGTCATCCTGAGATGGAGGAATGATTTTATTCAAAATTCATGCTCTACAGTCATGATCCAACCAACACAGAAGCTTTCACTCTGTGTATCCTTAAGCTGCATCTGACATTTTACCTCCTGATGTTTTCTAAGTAGCATTTTTCTACCAAGCAGACTTGTGTGAAAAATATGAAGGTAACAGGCATTTGATGCTTCTGAAACATATTTAACTTTATTGCTAACATCTTCTATGGAAAATAACAAGGGACTAAAGCCAAAACAGAATGTGTTTTCAAGTCCTGAAAAGAATCTTCACATAATACAATGCAAGAAATTAAAAGGTCTTATTTTCCCTTGTAAAATGTATGTGTGCTTTGATTTATTAATCCCATTGTTATTGATACATCTCTACTAACCCCTAAGAAGGGTGGATCCTGTAGGGGGCTGAGTGAGTGATAGTTGTGAAGATATAATCTTGGAGGAACCAAGAGAAATATACTACTTTGTAAAGAAATGGAGAGTAATAGAGTCTAGGGTAGTCACTTGGAACAAATGAAGATCATGAAGATCCTGTAGGAGAGAGTCCTCTTCCATATCCCCAAGCCATCTTCAGCTAAATTTACATTGCTTCCTATTGCTCTTTGGGGTGGCTTTTCTTTTGTGGGGGAGAATGAGTAATGCTTAATGTTACTCAAGTTTATCATGGACAAAGACAGAGCTTGCTCAAGGGTAACTAATAAATGAATTGTAGATATTAAGAAAATAGAATGAAGAAGTAGAGAAATCTATGCAAAAGCACACAGCCAGAAGGTGGCAGAGAGATTTGAAAGCAAGACTGATGACAAAGCCGATGCTTATTTGGATTCACTGTGCTGCTAGAAACTGGTTCTATAACATTTCTCTCAAAACACCTTCCGTTTTTTCAGATGAGATGGAAATAGAATATGATGAAATGTTGAAGGCTGGTGATATTAAAATTTCTCTATACAATTATATATTTTTAACATACAAAAGTTTATTAATGATGCAGTGTATTGGTAATAACTTTTGTTTTAAATTGTTTTTATTGTTTAATCCATAAGTAAAAAATATGGTTTATGGGAAAATATATGCTTTTGGCACCAAATGATATAGAAATGATATGCCCATGGTATGATAAACTTCTGGGTCTCGCCTAACAAGAAGTAAACATTTAATTGGAACAAGTCTTATTTTTTAAAGTTACCTATACTTTGCCTAAAATTAGCCCTGTTTGTTTATAGCAGTTATGCGCGCGCGCGCACACACACACACACACACACACACACACGTTTTCCAAAAAATTAGAATTAGAAAAATGATTTGGCTTTCCACAGCTCCCTCTCTTCACTTTACCCCTCAAATGAATTATATGATATTAAAAGTTATTTATTTTTATGATCAGGCTGGTCAATAATATATTCATACGTAATTCATTAGCTTGTTAATTAGGCCGTATGGTTCAGATCTGAGCCCAGGTGTGAGGCAGGAAAGCCCTGATGGAGATCTGTGTCTCAGCTGCAGCCCGGAGCCAGGACTCTTACAAGGTTCAGATTTCCCTCTTATAAGGAAAGAAGGAAGCCTGTTCTCTTCAAGGCCTATCAGTAATCCTATTGTGTAAATGAAACCCCTCCCAAACAATTGCTTGCATTTTGAATTGGTTGTGCTTTAACATTTTATGGCAATTGATACAAGAGCCTTATTTTTTTTTTCCGCTTCAAAATATGTAAAGTTACTACAATATTCAGTGCTTGAGAGATGCCCAAATTGCTCTTTATCAAAAATTCCATGGAGACTTCTAAAGTCCGGTTAAATAGATTTTGGAGAAGACACTGAATAAGTCTGAAATATGCTCTTAAAACTGTGGCCAATAAGCACCATAGTTTTTAATAAAGCATTTTGGTTCATTCGTCCTGTGAATAATTATGTATTTCTTGTTGTCTTTTGGTCTTCTGAAGCCTGAGTGGTATCTTTAGGTTATCTAGTTTCTGCAATCTAGGGTACTGGAAGGATGGTAATTTTCAATTTTAGCTAATTGCTATGCTTTCCATGGTCACAAGGACTGAGTGTTTTAGAAAGCCACTTCATTAAAGCATTAAAATACTATGGGCTCAGTAATTTCATTTACTGGGTCAATAACCCATGATATCTAAAAGAAGATTTAAAATAGTTTAAAAATAATTATTCAAACAGAAAGGAATTTCAAACTATAATTACCACAGCAATAAAGGAAAAGAGATTCCAAAGCAAGTATAAATATTACTGTATATTTAAATCTTAATATTGCATTCTCATAACTCAAATGATTTAGCTATCTAATAGTAGAACACAAGATCTTAGACCTTAAATAAACTTCAGCAAGCATCTACTTTGGATGTAGGAATCCAAATATATTTTTTCTTAAACACTATTTTGAATTCAATACCTGGAATGACAAGTTATTGCGATGCCTTCTTGGGTAAGGTATTCATTTTTCTAAAAGCATTCTCAAATTTCTTGTTCAGTTTTTCGCCTATGTATTTGCATTTTCCATTAACCTATCTTACATTAGATTTTTTTCTTTTGTAATTCCATTTTTTGCTGAGGAACCATTATCAATTTTGTATATCCACATTGTAGTTGGCTACCATTTTTTAATTCTTCCATTAGTTCTAATAGTTCTATGGTTTGTTGTGTTTGCAAGAAAGACTATTATATCATCTGCAAATAATGATGATTTTTTTTCTCTTCTGTTCCAGTATTAAAACCTCCCCTCACCCTACCTCTGCGCTTTAGTTTTTACATTGAGTAGAACTTCAAAAACAATGGTGAAATAATAATGGAATCAGTAAGCATTCATGTCTTATTCCCAGTCCTAATAAGACTACGGCTTGTGCGAAGCTTCCAAACTATGTTTCAAGTCATTGTCTCTTAAGATGTTAATCGGTTTCCTACCAACAAACAAACAAATGAACAAACAAACAGAGTATGAGTTTTCCCAAATAATTTTCTGGAACTCTGAGTTAAACAAAGCTTTTAGTATTTAATATTCATTGGCAATCCCTAAGAGGTAGAAAATGTATGTGACGTTTTCTAACATATTTGACCATAATAGAACATTATTTCTGAAGAACACTTAACTACCATTTTACAGTGCAATATGCCATTGCCACTCTGTTAGAACACTGGTAACACTGATCTTGGTTTTGGTTTCAAAATGATAAGAAATTATCCTACTCTTAGCTTACTAAGAGTGTTATATAAATAGACTTTTGTTCAATATAATGTTTTTAAGATTCATTATGTTGCTCATTTGTTATCCATGATAAATAGTATACACTCACATAAGGGCATTGATAAAAATTTGTGTTATTTGCAATTTGAGGGTGCTGTAAACAATGCTGCTCTGAATAGTTTTGTATGTGAATCCTGGTACAAAAAGGAATGCATTTTTATAGGATTATAATAAGAAGTAGAATTCCTGGGTTTAAGATGTATGTATATATATATTCAGGTATATAGGGTAATGCTCTAGTTTTCTGAACTGTTAATATAAAGTTCACACTCCTGCACGTTATTCTATGAGACTTCCAGTTACTATACATTCTTTTTAACATTTGATATTGTTAGACATTTTAATTTCAGGCAGCCTGGTAGACAAACAATAACATCTCATTTTTTTAGTTTACATTTTTCTGATTACTAATGATAAGCACCTTTCTGATGTTTATCTGCCATTTGGATTTCCTCTTTTATGTAATGACTAAATCTTGTACTCATCTTTCTGTTGCTTTGGCTGTCTACTGTCTTTTATTATTGTTTTTTTTAAGGATTTGTTATTTATTTTGTATATTAACTCTTCCTAGGAGAGACACACACACACACATACACATGCACCTCCCCTATAGAGAGGAAGAAAAAATATATATACATATGTGGATTCCCAACCACCGATGAAAATACTGTTTTCCGTCAGCAGTTGCTTTGAACCCACAGATGCAAAAATGGCAGATGTGAAATGAGCACTATATAGTTATTGAAAAAACTCTATGTGTAAATGGAACCGTGCAGTTCAAACCCTTGTTAAAGGATTAACTTTATATGCTATTTTATGGTAATTTTTAATTCTGTAATTTTCTCTGCTTTTGTTTTTATGAAGCTTCATGATGATATGTTTAAATGTGGATTTATTTTTATTTATTTTGCCTGTGAGTCATCAGCTGATACTCTTGAATTTATAGATTCTCATAAGTTCTAGAAAATCCTTAGCCATTGTCTTCTGTGCATTCAAACTCTCCTCTCTTCTGGTATTCCAAATAAATTCGTTAAGCCTTCTCATTGTCTTCCCTGTGTCCCTTATTCTACTTTTTTAATCTCATGTTTCATCTGAATGGTTAATTCTATCTTCTAGTTCAATAATTCTCTTTAGCTTTGTCCAATTTACTGTTAAATACACTCACTGAGTTATTTCACGTATTTACCAATTTTAGAGTTTAGTTGTTTTTCATGTATACTCCTCACTTTTCATAGTTTTTACTTCTCTGCCAACATTTTCAGTTGTCTTTTATCTTCTTGAGTATATAGTAAACATAGTCGTTTTGGCCTGTGCCCTGTAATTCCATATATAGAGTTACTGTGGGACTGTTTCTGTTGATTTTCTTTAATGGTGTTTTGTCCTTTCATATGTCTGGGTTTTTAGATTGTGTATTGGGCATTGCATTTGAAACTTTATTTGTAGCGATACTTTTAGGCCTAGGATGATATTTTCTTTCTCCAGAGAAGATTTCTCTTTGTTTCCTGCAGGTGTCTAAGGTCATTAGAAGTTTAGGAATAGATATTGCAGTTTTCAAAATTGAGGATTTTCAGAGCCAACTAATTGACATGAAAAAAAAATGTTTTGCAGACTGGTTTCTTTTAAATTTACTTTTAGAATATATCTTGAGAATCCTGGTCTAAAGTAAATGTTGATTTACCCTTTGGGGGCTCTAGATTCTGATTTCTATCTTTCTAGGCCCAGGAGGCTACCATTAGCAGATCTCAGCTACTTCTTCCAGGGCCACAAATGCCTCTAGACTGGCAAGTTCTCATTATTTTGTTAGGTCTCGGATGGTGCTAAAGAAATGATATTTATATTGTTTCCAGCTCCTGTAGTTATCTTCCATAGAAAGGTTGTTCTGAATTTTATAAAGTGACGTATTGAAAACAGACATTCTCATGCTAGTACTTTTTCACAATAATGAATTTGAATATTTTCCGTATTTTTTGTTTTTGCATTTCCAGACTAAAAGGAATGAATGATTTATACTGCAGCTTCTTTCCTGAAGCCTGTCCCAATTGGAATCATAGATCCTTAATTCGAAACCTACATAAGCCACATTTTTCTCCTTACACTGAAAATAAGCATAGTGTCAGGACCTACAGTGCAAACATATCTCTCCCAGTCTCCAATGAATGGGCATAACTCCACTAAGACATTCATGCTTATTTATCTCTTCCATCTGCTCATTTTGCTACCATTTTCTTTCACTTTCAGCTTGGAATCCATGTTATTAGTGCCCATAATTATTTCTCAACTTTGAACTTTCAGTACACCACTTGCCACAATCTCCAGCCCTCAATTAAGCTGCCTGTTTTCTCAGCCCTACCTCTATGCTCCTGAACAGTACTAAAAAGAATGCATAACCTTACAGAAGGTTCATCAAAAATCTATAATTTCTAAATTCAGTCTGTGGCACAACTGGCAGTCCTTTTGATTCTTGCTCGAAAAGTTCTCTTTCTCAAAATTTAATCCCTGTCCCGAAGTCTGTTAATATTACCTCTAAATATCCCATCCCTCAATAATTAACCCTTATTTACTTTGTAGAAATGAAAAGGAATCCGGAGTGAACTCTAATTGCAATATTCTCTTGTAAATTTATCTGCTTCTCCTCTCATTCTTAATTCAGTTTTAATGTCTCAGAGGAATATCTGTCTCTACCTTTTCAAAAGCTACCTATGCAACTATACTCTTAAATAATTGACTTCTCTCTATCCTGGGTTCTTACTCCATTAGTAGATCGTTCTCTTTGCTATCAACTCCATTTCCACTAACCCCTCCCTCTCAAACTACAAAGCCACTAAAGCATCCTCAGATCTACAAATGAAACAAGACTTTTTTTAAAAAAAAAAATTCTGTTAAATGAATAATAGTAAATGTTTAATTTACTACTACCCTTACATGTTAATCTCACATGACAATTAATCCAATTTATAGGATAAGGTGATTTTCCTTGCTTCCAAAGCAAATTCTATCCAAAACATAAAGAAGACTTCTGATACTATGTAATTAATAATAATTTTGTGGGAAATAATAGTTCTCATGCTTGGTACTACATGAAAACTTCCAGTATCGTCTCCATTTGCTCTTTATAATTTCTGACTTCTAGGACTAATTTCATGTTGTTGGGGAGAGGGAATTCACCTTTCTACCCTTCTTGAGTTCTTGGGGCTGGGCTACTAATAAAATTGGCACAAAGCAGGATAACAGGAGAATATCCAGTTTTATTATGTATACAAAGGACAATTGAAGGAATAATTCTCTGTGAGAGAAGTGGAACAGGACATTTATTTATATATCTTTTACAGGAAGATACAATAAATTGGTAGGGATTTGACAAGACAAAGGAGCATAGGCTTTGGGGTGCGTAGTAAGGAATTTAAGTAGAATATAGGCTTAGGGCAGTAAATTCGTAAAATTAACTGGGGTTTGTTTATATAACTTTCTCAGCTCTGGATTCTGGGTCCCTGGGATAAGACTGTCTCTTCCTTAGTCTGTTGGCTCCTTATCCCTATTATAACAGGGAGGGCACCTTTCACATGTCGATTTATTTCCTGTGTTTAGAGAGACAGAGGAGGGTCAGAGGCCTCCTTTCATTCCTGTTCCTTCTCTAGTGATTTCAATTCAAAATAATCAATATGCCATTGTGGGATATTTTGGAGTAGCCTACCCTGGGCCTCAACAATATATAAGTGCAGCTAACCAAGGCAGTGGTGTTTGAGGGGTAAATGGAAGGATTGAGTACCCTAGCATCTTGCCCATTTAGGGCCCAAGGCTCCAAATTTACCACTTTGTTTTTTATCCTTTTAATCGGGTGTTATGATCTCCTCTTTTATTATTGTTAATTCCTCTAGGACAATGTTTCTCAGACATAGATGCCCATTGGAATCATGTGTAAAAATTTTAAAAATATATGTTCATGGAGATTACCTTCCTCAAGAGTTGTCTGATTCACTTGGTCAGGGACAGAGTCTAGCTATTATTATTTTGTAAAAGCTCTCCTGGTCATCTTAAAGTGCAAACCAGTTGAGAATCATGTTCCTAGCTGAGTGACATGTGAAGATACTAATACCATAGCAGGAATCAGTTTTCTCGCTTATTTTCTTTGTGTGACATATCTAGATGATATATTAGCACTGGGTCCTGAGCTCATCTTTCTGAAAGGAGAGGAAAATAATTCAGAGGTAAATTGGCCACAAAATTAGTTGAATTGTATTATGATCTAATAGCGATAGTGAAATATGAATGATTTCTGTTACTCCAGTCCACAGAAGAAAACTAACTTGGTTTGAGAAGACTCATTTTTTTTTTATCTTCCAATCCAGAGAAAGCAAGCTGCTTTTTGGGGAGCATGCCTACGTGATTATACAAATCCATTTTGCTCAAGGAACTTCCAAATAAAGAGAACACATCATCTACAGCAACCGAGAAGCATAGCTTTATGTTGCCTATTTTAGAATTATTTCTTGACATTAACGTTTTTATGCATCCCCATATTAAGTTTTATGCTTGGATGTAATACAACACCAGGTAGGAATCAAGGTAAATGCCATATTCCAAATTCAGAGAGTCAGAGTTAAACCATGGGTTATCAAATCTGTCTTTTTATGTGCTATTACTCATAGTATGTGATTTATACACACTGCTTTTGAAAGCTTCACCATCTAAAAGATGCTGGTTTGTAGAAGGGCTAAGAAGTACAATTACAGGATGGCTTAGTTGAACTGTGTTGATTTCTCTCTAGAATAGTTTTCACAATTCTTTGCTCACAGTTAGAGGTCTGCTGAAAGTGACTCAGTATAGATGAAAACAGCTTGCTTAATCATTCCTGAAACACGGGAAAAATTAAAATACATTTTTTCCTTTGTCATGCAATAAAAACAATACCAGATTGTTAATGCCTCTTTTGTACCTTTCACTTGAAAGACCTCAAAAGAACATCAAGGAGAATAAAGGCAAAATCTATTCCCCAATGGCATCATTATACATGTCGAAGCCTCTAAAACTAAAACTCTAAAGACATTCAGGAAGAGTAGAGGAATAAATGACAGCAAACTGAAGAGTGTGTCTCTGGTGCTTTGCTCAACCTGCTTTGTTCAAATTTTTCCAAATTGGATGATGAAACGCAAAGATTTCATTTGTTTCAACACTAAAGTAGTAAATTAATGAGTGGTGAGTTGCTAATTGTTCTGTAAAGCATTTAAGATTCCAGGAGTACCCCATCTCCAGTATTTTAAATTGCTTTCTTATGGTTGAAATGAAAGCAACCATTTAGGGTAGTGTAAAACAATGTTTTTAATAATTTAAGCTGGTTCTATTCAAACATGATTTTTATTCTGATATATTTGTCTAAGCTCCTGTTTTGATTTGAGATGAACAAGTTTCATTTTAGACTTCAAGACATCAATAGAAATTCATTTTCAGTATGGGGCTAAAGTAGGGAGATAGATTAGCTCTATCCAGTGTTGTGTTTCATCTCTGGCTGCTTCTGCTTGCTTCCAGAGTGTAGAATTAGCAGGATTGGTTAAATTTTACTTGAGTTTTGGTGACCTTTTCTAATCCTGACTGTTTCATAATTTAATGTCTTGACCTTCGTTTTCCATAGAGCCACCTTAGTGATAAATGCAGAGATTTAATAACTAGAACTAGTTGACAGGTGACCTTTCGTACATGGCCATTTCTCTTTGCTGGGGAAACCACACTGTTTTGCAAGTTTTAATTCACAGATTTTAATTATCTATTCTATTGTCTATATAAGCTTATTCACAGAGTAAAAAGTAAAGGTTAAATATTTCATTCTTCTTACTGATTAAAATGTAAAGTGCTTTGTGGTTCTCCCAATATATCACTCAAAAGGGATAGGGCAATTTGTCAGACTCTTACCCATAGAAAAAAGAAGGGAAATATACTAGAGTGGTTGGTAAGAAGAAGGACGATAAAAGTGGATAGGAGAGTGAGCTAGCTGTCTCATCAGCGGGACGAGGGTAACAATTTGTGTGTGTGTGTGTGTGCGCACGCGCGCACACGTGTAAATTCAGAGCAGAGAAACAGAATAGTTCTTTAACCGCATGGGTACTAATTTGAAAGAGAAAGGTGACTGTGGCTTAACGAAAGGTGAAACTTGCCAATCGGAGTGAAACTTGAAATCATAGCGACTACCTGATCATTTTGGTCATTCCCCTACCAAAAAAAAAAAAAAAAAACTCAGCAAGAATCAGTTGGCATTTCATGGTAAATTGTTTTCTAGAGTCTACATAAATAATATTTAAATACAATAAAATGAAGCTAATTATTATAATGCCACAGATTCCTAAAAAGAGATAACTATAGACCCATCTTCCTCATGCGCCTATAGTGTCAGAGAATGTAGGAACTTCATGATTCTCCTGTACTTATATTCTTCGGCATTTTTGCAAACAGAATTCATGTTTTTACTAAATACTAATGCTTATCGTAAAAGAAAAATAAAAATTGTCGTGACTGTAAAATGACCTATAGCATGAGCATGGTGTCATAGTCACCCAGTGCCCTGGAGTTTTTTTAAGTAGGAGGAGAGAACAATTCATGAACTAGAGAACAGCTTCATAGTCTAGAGCTAATTGTGATCCCCGAGGACTTGAAAGCAGCCATTGTGAGTTTCTAATGTAAATTTACCTCAAGGAAGTTTTCATGCAGAGGGGAGCTATTCCCTTTAGCCACGGAAACCAGCTTATAAAAACATCATCTGCCATGCTCCCCTTTTTTTCCTAGACATGGACTGTAATCACTTAATGCATCAGAAAGAAACAACTCACTGCTGTTGTTTGAAAACTTTTGAAGAGCAAATTGAATAAGAAGATGTGTAGGACCATTTTAAAGCTAATAAAATTGGTCATGATTAGTTTATCTTAGACTGAAATTTCAGCCGTATTACAAACTGAAAATATTAAGAAAAAATGTATACATAATTTCTTACACCATGATAATAACATTGTCAGAAAGGAGATGTAAACTTCACTCACTTGTAAACCTTAACATTCCTGAGAAGCTTTTTATCAGCTTGGAAACTTGGTCCTATTTTGGTGAAACTCTTGGCCACTAACATGTTTAAAAGCATTAATTTGTAATTTAATGCAAATAATACAATACTTGATGAGATTTGAGGTGTTGGCCTATATGTATGTTAGGAATAGTGCAAAATAATGATAAATATTTCTTTAATATCTCCCACTTCTTAATAGTGCTGTGAATGCATTTCATCAAAGATAACATGCTCCTCTTTTTAACTGGAATGATATCTAGTATCCACTGGATATGATGTTCATCTCAATTTCCTCAACTCTATAATGGGAAAGAAAACAAACTAACTTTTGAAGAATTTATTATGAGACTTGAGTGGAATAATATAATAAAGTGCTGGGTAAGATGACTGGTCCATAATACATGTTCAGTCATGTTTATAACAGTAAATATAATACACTAAACTTTTATGTCTTTTTCACACTGCTTCTTCCCCTCCTCCCTCTCCCTGTGGTACAGACAAAAATCAAATCCTTTTTTTCTTGTATGGAGACAAATGTCAAGATTCATTTTAGCAGGGAAAGGACCTGTTTTTCAAGGCAATCCCTTCAGCCTTTAAAAGAGTATATGAATTGAGTCTAGTTGATCATAACTAAGATTAAAGTTCACTCTGATTAGTGTAATTCTAAAATTATTTTACTCTTCACAGTGCCTTGCATAGAATAGGTATTAATAAAAATCACTTGGTTACTTAATAGATATCATCAAATTCTTAAATTTCCTCAAGCTGAGTATTTATAACCAGATATGCAGGTATAAAGTTAGTATACTTTCGAAAGGGAGAAAATACCCAAATATAGTGATGTTACCATTAAAAAAAGCAATATTTTAGACTTTAAATAAAAAGAAGCATTTGACATTTGTGGGCTTTCTTTTAAAAGGGACACAATTGCCCAGGCAGGGTCAACCGTATATTTATAGTGATCTCAGTTTATTGACATAGCCCAAGCCCAACCAAAGCATTTGGCTTGATGATGTTTTGAGTGTATAGGAGAAAAGGATGAAGGAGTCAATTCTGTTTATAATGAAAAAAAAAATAGGGATAAGTCAACTAAAAAGGAAAATTCAGAATAGAGAAAGGACTTGATAAAGTGGAACCAGATAAATCTTTCCAACGGTCTTGGAAAATCCGGGGCCTCAATCTAGAAAGAAGCTGCTCACTGAGATAGAACCAAGTAAGTGGAGACATATGGAATAAATTTTCAAGTAAGGGCCTCAAATCAAATAATATAAATGAGTTCAAGAAACAGCAGTGTGTTTTAACAAAAAAAGTTGAGATCACAAGATGCAGCGATAAACCTAATAAAAGGAGCTGAGATAACCAGATAAGAGCAGCTCTTGGGTCAAACCGTCCATTTGTGACTAGGTATTTCTTTTTATCATAGCTTACTGACATTTTCAGGTGCCTTCAAATGTATAAATGAGTCCCTTGGGCCTTAGCAAGCTCTTTGAGTTACCTGAAGCTTCAATTATGATGAAGAATGTTTCACTCATCTATCTCTGCCTTCCTATCATACTGTAAGGATGGTTCCTGCAACAAACCAGTAAACAGAACAATCACCATATGCAGCCATGTCTCCTGGTACCTCATTCAGGAAGTCAGCCAGCCAGGCAGGATTATGACCAAGCAGTAAGGACATGTGGAATTCTCCTAAGACTCTGGCCATAGTGACAGTATGACCAAGTGAATAGTATAAAAGAAAGGGGCAATTTAAAAAGCATCTACCCCCAAAGCCATTGCATTCGCAGCACTCTGCCCAATTACATATTTGTTACTTAAACAAGAGGCTGTTGTTCCCAGTGTTTGCCCTCAAGTTGTTAGTCAGCTGCTGACCTCATAATCTGCACAGCTGCAGCATCCCGATATGTTGTCATGGAACAGATTGTGATGTCTTAATTGATCACTTTCGGGGGTTACAATTGTCAAGCGAAACCAGTATGCTGATTCTTATTAGTTAAATTAAGCCTTGTTACAGCAGAACCAGCTAATTCACTCTAATGACTGGGAAATCCAATGCAAATTGCTGCATTTTGTAGATTACAGCACATCTAAGGCTTTTTCTTTATATCTTCCTTTTTTCTTTTTGATTTTTAAAATATTTGTGGAGTCCATACCCCCCCCCCCAAATGCTTTTATTGTACAGTGAAGCAACTTCTTGGAATAGTAAATTGAATGTAACTTCCTGCACCATACACCATATGCATCTTGGTGATAAGTTGGAATGTGCCATATGACACACACAATTTAAATCAAGCATTGATTTGCATGACTCTAAATCAGTTTGGAGGACTCAGTTAAGTGTAATAGATGTCAAGTCCTACTGCAAATCGCCTGGAAGAAAGAATATTGTGTTTTCTTTTATTACTCCAGAAGACTGTAGTTACTTAGATGTGTGCAGAAGGGTCTTAGAAGAAGCCTAATCTCAAGAGGCTTCTCCTTGTGCCTCCTTTGGCCATTGGTGAAGTCTTCACTATGGTATCAACCTTCAGAACCCCATTTCCAAGTGCCCTAATATACTCACCCACCTTGAGTAGACCTATTCTAACCTGGTATCTGGACCACCTGATGCCCACCTTAGTCCAGGCATTTTACTGTAGCAGGAGTGATGGGCAGTCTCTTTGATAGAAGTTTAAAGATACTTCATAAATAGAACTTTGTGGGCCCTACACGGCAAGTTTTTTCAAAATTTTTATTTTGACATCTCAAATAAATAGATGCCTTTGTCTAGCATATTTTATTGGTACACAATGAAACCTAAATCAAAGAAGTAAAGTTAAATTAACATATAGCTGTTAGCATCCCAACATGCAATGGGAAGAACACATATATTCATCAAAGCAGCTTTTTATAATAGAAAAAAATCAGATAATAACTGAATGCCCAACAGTAGGCACATAGGTGCATTATAGTATACTCATCTGATTGAATATTTCACGGGCATTAAAAATATGTGTGAGGACTATTTACTAACATGGGAAAGCTTAATGATGTGAAATTAAATGAAAAACCACAGTTACCAAATTGTATAAATGGGATTTCTCAACTTCTCTAAAATAATATATCTAGAAGATGGAAAATACAATTATTGTAGTAATTGTTAAGGGGTAGAAATACAAACTGTTTTCATTCTTTTAACAATTTTTTTTTTATTTTTCAAGTTTTCTATAACAAGCCCATATTACTTTAACATTCAGGAACAAAAAGCTTTTTAAAGCATTTTGAGTAGTTTCGTAACAACAAACACTTGCTGCAGGAGTCTCTGTTCAAGGCAAGTCTAATAGGTCTGGGAACGAGCTCCTTGTCTTCTTCCCCTGATCCCGCTCCTCAGTTAAAGGCAGGTCCAGTCTTCTGGTTGCATAGATTAACATTGGAAGTTAACCCTGACTCTTCTTTCTATCCTGCTGGTCAACCCAGTAGGCTCTACTTTCAGAATATATCCAGCATGTGACCAGCTTCTTGCTGCCTACTTTGCTACTCGACCTGGTCCAAGCCACCATCCTCTCTTGCAGTGGTTATGGCAGTAGCCTGCTCTTTCAGTTTCTGTTCTTGCTGTTTTTGTGTCAATTTTTCACACAGCAGCTAAAGCTGTTTAAATATAACTTAGATAAGTAATTTTTCTGCTCAGAGACCTCCAATGACTCCTAAGTAAATGACCCTATGTGATGTCTCCTCTGGCATCTCTCTGGACCCAGCACCTGCTTGCTCATCTTAATGCTCTGCCGGACCACACTGCTCTCCTGATTGTTCCTCTCCTACCTTGAGGTGTTGGCAGTGGCTTTTGCTTTTCAAGAATACTTTCCCCCAAATATCACCCTAGCCAGCCCTCTTCATTCAGGTCTCTCCTCAGATATCATTTAACCCCCTACCCCAGGCCTTTTCTGATTACTAACAAGCACACACATATGCACACCCTAATCTCCTTCCTTGTTTTGATTTTCACTATTGTAATCTATTTCTATACTCATCTAACATATTATATACTTTGCAGATTTGCTTATTGCCTTTCTCCCCCAAGTTGAATATAAGCTCTATGAGGACGGGGATATTTGTTAAACATTTCATAGTTCATTTCCAACCCCTAGAGCAGTGTCTGGCACATAGTAATTGTACAATAACTACATTGGGTCCTGACCATTGATAGGAAAGATTATCTGTTGCAAGTGTGTGATAGTTATCCTGGTGACTTTTCTGAGGCACTTTGCCTATCAATTTACCCAGCTAGATTGAACCTGTTGGTATGTTGATCTGTTTTTTCTGAATCACTTTTCTCTTTTTATCTACATTAACAATTCTAGATAAATTAGAAAAGCCTATTTCTTCCCATTAAGTTCAGTGTTCAAGCTCCTAATAAATTATTTCAATTCAATTACTTTCATTTTCTAACTTGACTGCTATATATTGAGCTCTTAAAGTATTCCAGGGACTTCTGGGAAGTGGGATTAAATGAAGAAGACAGGCTCTAGTCTTACAGAGTTTACTGTCTAGTGCATAGACATAATTAAGCAAAAAATTAAAGTGTAACACTGGTACCCAATGTGAGAGGGACCACTGGCTAATAGGCACAATACAAATCCCAGCTCAAATGTCAGCTATAAAATGTGGACTCTCATAGAAGGGAGATGAGGAAGATGTATCAATAAAGCATGTTGCTCCTTTGTCACTTTTAAAAGATATGGTGAGTTTTATTCATGTGGGAGGAAACTGGAAAAATGGATTTAATTATCTTTAGAGGAAAGAATCAGAGAATAATGGAAAGAGCAGTGTATTTAGAGCAAGAAGATTTAGATTTGAACCTACCACTGCAACTTGAATCTATCATTTACAAGTTCTTAAAGTTGATACTTAACCTTATGAGTCTCTGTTACCTCTTTGGTTAAAAAAAAAAAAAAAAAAAAGAGAGAGGATAGTGGTTAGAGTAGCTTTAGAGACTGTGTACGTGCCATCCATGAGTTTGTAAAAGAAGCCTTCCCTTATCTTCCTAGAATAAACAAACACAAAGACCAGCCAGCATGGGGGACACAAAGTTTTTAAGAGTCTGTAATATTTTTACTAGCTTTAGACCTTTCTTAAGTAGCTCTGGGTTTTGAAAATCTTTTTCAGAGCCTTGTCAATTTGCTGAATTTTTCATATTTGTATCAACTGCTACATAACCATTCATACATATACATAAATATAAAATCGATGCCTAAATATATTTCTTTTGCCTTTTTTGTCATTTGAAATTACAATTTTGAATGAAAAGACATTTAGAGGGGAAAACAAATGACTTTTAATTTTAAACTAACACAAGGAGGTAGAAATTAAAATTATTTCTTAACAATCTGTATTCATTTTTAAATAAAAGCATGTCTCTAGCTTGATAACCTGCAGCAGCTATCGTAGGATTGGTGTGTGTGTGTGTGTGTGTGTGTGTGTGTGTGTGTGTGTGTGTGTGTAATTCAGAGATATTCCCATACTCAGCAGTTATATTTAATGTCTGAATTTTCCTTTTTCCCAGAGAAACTTGTTTGGATCGGTGGAGATTACTAATTTACATGTTTCTCCCCTGCCTCGTTTCTTTTTCTATTTTTCAGCCTTTGCAACTGAATTGTGACCTTTGTGCCATAGTGTCAAATTCAGGTCAGATGGTTGGCCAGAAGGTTGGGAATGAGATAGATCAGTCCTCCTGCATTTGGAGAATGAACAATGCCCCCACCAAGGGATACGAAGAAGACGTTGGCCGCATGACAATGATTCGAGTTGTGTCCCATACCAGCGTTCCTCTTTTGCTGAAAAACCCTGATTATTTTTTCAAGGAGGCAAACACTACTATTTATGTTATTTGGGGTCCTTTCCGCAATATGAGAAAAGATGGTAACGGAATCGTTTACAACATGTTGAAAAAGACTGTCGATGTCTATCCGAATGCCCAAATTTACGTCACCACAGAGAAACGCATGAGTTACTGTGATGGAGTTTTTAAGAAGGAAACTGGAAAAGACAGGTGAGTCCTCTGAGAAGCAACGTTATTGTCCTTTATGCTAAATCTTTGCCGAATCCTTTTGTCAGCTATTAAATGAACAGAATTATTTTTCAAACTGATTGTTACATGTTTTTGATTGTTATGCTTACTTGATGAGCCAGCAGCTAGGCCCTATTTATTCCACCTACACTACCTTCTGTTCTCTCCGTTTTGATTGGCTTGAGGCTCCAAAAAACACTGGATGCTTCCCCAGAATATCTTTAGATTTGTTCTTATTTAGCTTAATTCTCTATTGATTAAATTGGATTTTAGTCAAGAGAAAGTCTACATGTTTCTGTTTTAAAACAGAAATGTTAGGGGACTTTAGGGCCTAAACTCCTTTGGAAGTTATGGTAAAATTTACCTGAGACTACAAAATGAAACAGGCTATTGATTTTTTAATAAAGTTGCATAGCTTCTCGTGTACAAATAGACCCTATGATCATAAATATCATAATTTTGTATCTAAAATGTTAAGTATAATACCATATTGAAATTATGCATTATTTAAAATCATTAGCATGAATTCTTGAAGAGAAATGAGGTATAAATAAAATTCACTCAATTATCTAAAAATCTATTTGCATTTTTCATTGCATTTCTTTTTTTTTCTGTAGAATTCTTATAAACCATCCTTTCCACTTCCTTTTCTTGAGGCCTGCTTGCCTCATTCTTCTCCTACTCCTTACTTTTCTTGCTTCCTTTCTCTTTCTTCTTCATTCCCCTCAGGTCCCATGTAATTCTATTGCCATTTTTCATGCTCTTTAGAAAGCTAACCAATATACGAGAGAGAAGTGAAATTATAAATCAGTAGATCTTAATTCCTATATTTACTTCTAATAAATGACTGCTGAAAGAAAATATTGAAAATAATTGCTAAAGTTTTAAATTATCTGTGAATTTTGCTTATTCATGTCACCGGGGTAAAGTGACTATAATGCCAATATTAGCATTCCTATTCCTCACAATGTATATCTTTTTAATGTTATCAGATCTATACTTTTAACTATATTGGGGTATGTGAATATAAGGGGGAAGTTTCTGATATCTCTGGGTATACTTTAAATGATGATAATTATTAAAAAATCTTATCTCTTATTGACAATATAGGTTAAATTTAGTGTTTTCTACTTCTGAGCATCAAAAATGTACAGCTTCTGATGAAATACAAGGCAGAAATAGTCATAATACTGGCCCCTTTACTGTTAGTTAACAAGAAGAATCTCAGTGGCTAGATTTGAGTCAGTGCAGCACAAGATGTCCAAAGAGAGAGGCAGTCGGAGATAAAGGATGAGTGTGTACATGCTTCAAGGAAATACTGTCACTTGTAGCACCAGTCTATATAAATATGACCACTCTCAAGGGGCTTTGCAAATTTCTGGCTTCTCGCTAGCCCAGAGCAATGCAGTTAATTAGATATATTTGGGGTTTCATTAGTTACAGTTGGTGGCCCTTGGGGTATCCCCGAGTCATAACTGTAAGACCTAGAACCATTCTGGGGTATCAGAGAAGAGCTTAGTATGCCGTATGTTTCTATGTGTTTATATCATGTTGGCTTTGGCTGTGAGCTTTCAGTGAGATAGCACTGTCACAAGTACATGGATCGTAGAACAAGAACTCTGAGAAAATAACTTTGGGAGATGCATTTCCCTACTGGCTATGGTGAAGAAAGTTTGTATAGGGGAAAAAAGCTTGCTTGGTAAAATTAATTTGCAGGTATTATTCAGAGTTACCAAAATAAGTGTAGAAAAGCCAAAATGATTTCTTGATATTTTCTTGCTGTTCTCTTCACTGAGTCTAATCCTGTTTGGTTGTTTCACTGAGTATTGCAAATAGAACAGAGAAGACAATTATGCTAGTTGTTTTAGAAATGAGCGAAGTAGATGGTTTTGGTAAAATTTGGTTGTATGGCAAAAGCTGATTAAAATGACCTCAAAAGCTGCTATCTCCACTATGATTTAAATTTATATCCTAAATTAAGTTGTTCAGATATTATTATCTAAGAATTTCCTATAGTAACTTGATGTTCATTGCCAAATTTCAAACAATGATATTTTAAAACTTTTTGTGAAGGAAAATGTCAAACTTATAAAGTAGAAAAACTAATGGTATAATGAGCCTCTGTATATCCACTGCTAAAATTGAATAATATAAACTCATGGCCAATCTTGTTTCTTCTATACTCAAACACACTTTTTCCCTCTCCAAGGATTATTTTGAAGGAAATGCTGGCCATCATATTATTTCACACATCAATGTTTTAGCGTGTATTTCTAAAAAATAAAGATTTTAAAAAACAAATACAATGCCCATTGTGTTACATAAAAATCAGCAATACTTCCTTAACAACATATATTTAGTCTGTTTTCAAACTTTTCCAAAAATTTCATTAATTTTAAACAATTAATTTGATTCAGGATTACCATTAAAGTCCATACATTGTGCAATTAGCATGAGGTCTATACATTGCAATGTATTGATATGTCACCTGTATGCCTCTCAACCTATAGCTTCTTCTCTCTATCATGCTCTGCTGTTGGGGGGAGGGGACCTAATCATTTCCCCTACTACCCCATGACATGTCTTCTATGTTGATATTTCTATTTTTGAGGCTTTCCCAGGATCAGGTTCTTTTTTTTTTTTTTTTTTTGCCAAGACCATTAGATGATACTTTTACCAAGAGGAATACTTGTTCATTTGTCTGCTGATACCCTTTATAAAGAGAAATTTGTCGTCATTAACCATTGGGTTATCATGAGATAGATAATACCAGTTCTTTCTCCTTATCAGTTTTAAGGCTTTGGTTCCTTAACATGATCCAAAGATGACCAGTAAGTTTATTATGATCAATATTTACATATTGACTTATATACTTAAACATATTTGAAATACTTTAGTTCATTAAAATTTTATTATGTTCAAATTATCCTATTTTGGGCAGTGAGAACTGGCTCTTCAGTCCTTTTAACATGTCTTTAGTGGTCTTGGATGTCTTCTTTACTTCCTGGTATTATAGGATGTTTCAGGCTTTTCTTGTACATATTCTGATAGAAATCTAGATTCAGACATTTCTCAAAAGAACTCTGGTACTTTTGGTATTTAACAGAGGATAATCTTGGTGCTACAGTGCTTATTGCTACTGGGTTGGTCTTTGGTTCTTGGTCTTTTCATTGGACAGAGATAGTATATCAATAACATATGCAGTATGTATTAACACTTTTCCCATTAGACAAAAATATGTAGCTTGCCGCCAGCGTTCATTTAACATCATATGTAGGAAAGCTCCATTTTCTAGGATTTGACATTCTCAGCTATCGAACCACTAAAAACAGAATGCTATAAATAGAATGATGTCATTTGTTTCCAAAGACTATCAATATACTAGAGTGATACGAAAAATAATAATAAAAGTGAGATATTTCGTGGCAAACGTTAGAGTAAGAGCGAGACCATAATCTGCAAATTATCTTGGGGTAAATGCTACAGCCGTAAGTGCCACGGGCAAGTATTCTCAAGGCAAATGAAAAAAAGAAGGCTGAAGATAAAGTCATTATGAGTTCGAACTGAAATCAGGGCTACCAGGTTTTTATTTTACCCTATCAACCTCACATCTCTTTATTCTTTCTGTCACATTGTCACATTGATAATCCTAGGTTTTAGAGACACCAGTGTAGTTTACTCATCTGATTTATCCTACAACATATATACAATGATCTTAAAATAAGAATAATAGCATAACCAGCAATATTATTACTGTACACATTTTAAAATTATTTTGCATCAAAGAAGCCTTTGTTTAATTTTTAAAAAATTTTATTAGTTTCAAGTATACAGTATAGTGGTTAGATATTTATATAGTTTATTCAGTGATCCCCCTGATTGCTCCTTCTTTCCTCTGGCTCTACATCTCACCATTACATTAATGATAACTGCATTCTCTATGCCATGCTCCCCATTCACGTGACCATCCACAACTACTAATTTGTACTTCTTTAACCCTTCACCCCTTTATCCCAGCACCTCCCCTCTATCCGTCATCAGATTGTCCTCTATATTTGTAAATCTGTTTTCAACTAGTTTGTTCTTTTTGTTCCTTAGATCCACATATAAGTGAAATCAATGGTATTTATCTTTCTCTGTCTGACTTATCTCACTCAGTATAATAAACTCTAGGTCCATCCACGTTGTTGCAAATGGTAGGATTCCATTTTTTTAATGGCTGAGTAATATTCTATTGCATATATGAACCATAACTTCTTTATCTAATCATCTATAGATGGGCATTTAGGTTGCTTCCATATCTTGGCTATTGTAAATTGTGCTCCCATAAACATAGGGATGCATAGATCTTTACGAATTATTGCTTTGGTTTAAAGAAGATGTTTTATGGCAAGCATTCATGTGGGTCCATCCTCACAAAGTGTATGTTGGTTATGACTTAACAAAAATTGTAAATATTTTTCTCCTAAGTCAATAAAAGTTAAATGGTATACATCATTGAGGGAATGAGGAAATAGATATGTCCATTGAATTTAATATTTGTTGTAAAACTATTTTGATTTGCCAGCACTTTTGGAACTTTTTAGCAAGGGCTTATTTTCTTCATCAAGTTTTTAATGGTGAGGTTATATCACCATTATGGTACATAATTTATAGGATTTTTTAAAATTCTGTCCTTAATAGTTAAAGTGAAGCATGATAGGTAAATGATTAAATTGGGTTTCTCAAAGAAAAATTTGCCTCTCAACAGATTTCTTCAAATTCTCATATCCTTTCTTAAAAAAAAAAAAAAAAAAAAAAAAAAAAAAAAAAAAAAAAACACAAGCCTCCTCCCCATTTAAATTGAGCATTTTTCCAATGGTTTTTATTTTCGTCTTAAGGGATTCTTTATTGAGAAAACATGAAGTAGTAAAATAAATATATATACTGTTAAATTTCTTGGAGTGAATTGATACTAACTCTTAAGCATATTAGAATACTTTTTTAAATCAAATGAAATTTAATTTGCTTTTTAATCAGTTACTAAAATTATTCATCTTGTTAATTAGAAAGGGTGACCTTGTTAGAAAGCCCGGAAGAATAGAAAGAGAAGGCTGCTTGTCCTTCATCTCCTGGGGCCCAGTTTTCTTTGCAATTCTAGGTCTTTTGGGCAGTGGTCACCTTTATATTTTCACTTGCCAAATATTTTTCCGGGAAACAGCAAGTTTCAACAAACCAGAAACCTGAGTCAAAATGGAGCTCTTTTTCCATTTTGAATGATTGGTATGCATAAATAATATTAGCCTACTGACATTCACACATCTGCATTAATACATCTTAAGACTGAAATACCCTAGAGGTGCTGTAGGTCTATGGTGTTGCATGGCACCACACTCAACATTTAAAGAATGTGGTTATATGCCTGGCTATATAGAGATGCAAAGTGAATGTTAACTCTCCTGAAGAAGCAGCAGAGAGCCAGTGTGTGATATGGGTAGGTAGGCAGTTGCAGCTTACATCCCACTTTAGAAATACGTTGGCAAATGCATGCACATTATTTAATTAAGTAATAATTGATAAAGCTATAGTCCCTGTTAAAAGTGTAAAGCTAATTCAGGGTTGACAAAGGGCCGTGAGCTGCTCTAAATCGGTCTTAATTAGCTGGCACCAATGTGGCTCCGCCTTCAGGGATGGATGAAATTAATGAAAGCCAGCAGCAAATAGATCAATGGTTTAAGATGTTACTGCCGCTGGTGCAGAGAATGAGAAGAGAGAGAGTTATTTTTAAGAATAATTTATGAAAAAGAATATACAATAGTCACTTTCAGAAAACACTATCAAAATGGGAACTGGTAATATCAAGATGTCTACCTGGCTAATCTTTGCTGGCGTGCTCCATCCATTCCCACCCAGTCTTAAGGAGAGAAAAAGATATCAGTGATGTGTCATTTCTCACTGCCTTCTGCTGGGGACGGTTTTATCATCTGGTGTGGGGTTTAAGTGTAGTCCAGATTTCGCCATTTTAGCTTGTCCATTTTGAAAGTTTCTTGTGCCACCCTGTGATCAAGTTTAGGGATTAAATTGGTTCACATTCCTTAGGTTTGCAAACCTTTAGTAGTTTCTAGATTGAGATGTTTCAAGCCTCTCCCTGAGAATTTGAGAACTTTCTGAGTCCCTTCTGTTGAGGCACGTGGCTGGCAAGGGCGAGGGGAAAAAACAAAAACAAAGCTGCTAGCCTTAGTCAAGCACAAGGCATAGAAACTTGCCCAGTTCACTTAAATAAGTACTATTACTCTACCTAGACTGTGAAAACAAAGATGTCTACTTATTTCTAATCTGGAATAATAGGTACTCAGAAAATCTGGACCAGGAGAAAATAGGCAAAGTACAAAATTTCTTGGATTGAAAGACAGGACACAGTATTAAAAATAGAATTTTTTTTGTTTTGTTTTTTGGGGTTTTTTTTGGAAGATAGTCTTTGCAAATATAGCATCTCGGCACTTTTTCAAGAGCAATGTTGACACACCTCTGTTAAAATAAATTAATGCTTCCACTCAGCTGATCTATTTGGCAGGAGCGATAAGTTCACACAGCAGTCATGGGCAGACCCATAGGACTCCTGAGTTAAAAAGCATCAGAAGGCATCCAGGGCTGTGTTTTCACACTAACAAGCATTGGGAAACAGGGGACTTCCTTTTTCCCATTATTCGTGATGACATCCAGTGACCTACATTAGCCCTCCTCTATAATACACTTGTGCTGGAAATTAAAAATTCAATAAAAAAGAAGGAAGATTCTATTTTAATAATGGGAAGATGACAGCGACATTTGTCATTTATCAAGATATCAGTACCAACCTGTCATGTGTTTAAAAACCCACACATGCACACATACACAGGGTGAAACTATAATTAATATATTGGCAAGACAGCTAAGTGCAGGATTAAAAAAGGGAAACATCTAAGATTTGATGGCCATATTTTAAAAAGGTTGGCTATGCAATCCCTGTTTCTAGAAGTCAGGATTTGCAACCAGCCTACTTAGGGAAATATTCTCATTGGCAGATTGGCTAGATATGTGGCCAGATTAGACTGAATAGAAAGAAAATCCCACTAGATACTTATATTAAACATCCCCTCCATGTAAAGACTTTGAACACTGCAAAGGATGTAAAACTCAAAGACAAATAGGCCTGAAATTAGCAGCCTCTTTAGAATATGTTCACACATGTAAAGTTTATATGGGCTTTAAAGGTCTTTCCTTTTTTCTTTTCCTGTTTAAGTCGTATGGTTAATCTCTGCATTTGATTTACTTCTACTATAATTTGGATTTCTCCTCTCCTTTGATTTTTTTTTGGGGGGGGTGATTTACAATCTCTGTCTCCAAGTTTATGTTAAAATAAGAAAATTAAGAGTGGTTCTTCTCTTGTCTTTAAAAAATATGAGCCGGGGCAATCTTTTTTCTTTAATTCTTCTGTGCCTTGACTCTCGAGAGAGTTAGTTATCTTGAGACTTTTCATCCTATACTATGTCTTTCTTTTTATACTACAATAATTTTCAAACTTTAATGTGCATACAGTGACATGCTGATTCAGGTGATTTGGATGGAGCCTGAGAATTTGCATTTTGAACAAATTTCCAGATCAGGCAAATCCTGTTAATCTGCAGATGACACTTTGAATTGTGCTATTTTAGATTGCTATGAAGGAAGGCACTAATAACATTTCATTGTTCCTTGCACCAGAGAAATATGTAAGTAAAGAATAGCTATTTCCCAAATTGGCTTGGTAATCCGCTTGTGGTTGAATCTCAGTTTTGTAACTGTGCCCTGTTCCTGAACATTTAAGCGTGGGGCCCAGAAGTCCTTAAGACTTCAACAAGGGGCATACTAATCTGTGCTTATTGTTTTTATTTGTCCATTTCTCTCATTGGACAATATATTTCTTAAGGACAGGAACTGTGCCCATATCTGTTTTATTCTCAGACCTAATATAGTGGTATTTTGCCAACAAAATACCAAACAAGTGTGTTGTTTACACTCTACTTCTTTCAGCTAAATTGCCTACAGATATTTCAGGTTTCTTTGAAATGACCTCAGCAACAACTCATTTTCTTTTTTTCCATAATTACCACAACCGCTGCTTGAGTTTAGGCCCTTTGCCTTGCATGTGGGTAACTGCTAATATAGCCCTGCCTCAGTGCCTTTGCAGAGATTGCTCCCTCTGCCTAAACTGTACTTACCTCTGATCGCCATGCACACGAATGCATCCTTTATGACCAAATCAAATGTTACCTCTTTCATGAAGCCGTTTGAAATGTTTCTAATTAGAACTTATATTTCCTACTCCGAAAATCCATAACATTTGGACTTTTTAAAAAATAGAAATTATTATTCTCTACTATGTATTATTGCCATTTATGTCTAATCTCTTCAAGTAGTCCATAAACTCTTTGGGGGAATACTAGCTCTTACACAATTGTTTCCCCAGAAACTAATATAGTGTTTGATTCTAATAGGTATTCAGTAAACATCTTATCGATTAATGAATAAATAAATGAGCAGATGAGTGAAATAAATAATACCCGATAGGTTTTTTGTTTTGTTTTGTTTTGTTTTAAGTTTACAAGTCCCTTTGCCACTCACTGAAGTACTTACAAATTTCAAAACAGTTTATTTCAGTAATAGGGGTCACAGTAATACCAAATGAGGCGAGTTCTAGGATTGGATTTTGTTGTAAAAGTTTCCACAATTCTACTCAGAGAGGCTACCCCTCGCTCTGCCTTACCAAAAGGTTGGCAAATCTATTACCTTCTGTAGAGATTTTGTGACTGGGCACTGGGTTTTTAATAAGTCACTGACAGAGCCATTCCTCAAATACGGGTTTCCATTTTAGTTTCACTTCAGTGGCAAATCACATCCCAAGACTTCATTCACAATTCTTTTAGCTGTCAGTTGCATGGTAAAAAAAAAACAAATCGTAGCACCCAAACCCAAGGTTATACTCTTGGGCCTTAAGAAGCAAATACAACAACCAGCACAGAAAGCAGAAAACAAGACCTAAGTAAAGGAGAACTGATTATTACCCAATCCTGTCTTCTAATTGTCTCCCAGAAAACATTTGTTTTGTTAACAAAGAAAGTGACTTGCCTTAGTGAAAATACTTTTATATAAAATTTCATGATGGACATAAGGAAAAAGGAAAAAATGGTAGCAGTATTTCTCAACTGCATAAATGGTTGATGAATTTGTACAGAGACTTAGAGGAAAATTAAAGAAAACATTAGTTAAAATTCAATCATGTTACTCTTCTACTCAAAATCCTAGAATAGTTACCAATTGCCATTAGAGTAAAAGGACTAAAAAAGAATTTTTTAGTGACTTACAATGAGTTCCAGGGTGATCTGGCCCTTAGTTTCCTCTTTGACCTTCATTATTAAATTTCCCTCATGTTCATTCACTCTGCCCCAGCCCCGCAGACTTCCTAGTTGTATCTCAAACACACTAGACATGTTCCCTCCTTCAAACCTTCACTTTAGCTCTCTGCTGGATCACTCTTCCTACCCATGTGTCATATGATCCACTCTATCATCTCCTTCAAGCATTTGCTCATTCGTCATCCAATCAATGAGTCTACTGTGATACTACTTAATATAGAAATCCCAACTTCCTATAACCAGCATTTCCAGTTCTCTTTACCTTGTCCTGCTGTTCGTTTCCCCCCCATAGCGTTGTTTACTTTCAAACATTCTGTATAATGTGCCTATTAATTTTATTTTTTATTGTTTTTGCCTGTCTTCTCCACTAGGATATAAAGTCCTTAAGGGCAGGCTTCATTGTCTGTTTTTGTTATAGATATATTTAATATTTGCTGAATGAATAACCAAGAGATAGAAAGACAATTAAATAAAGAAAAGATTCAGGCAGACTTGCAGAACTTGTCTCAGAGTGTACACCAAAGTAGCTTAAAAAGAAGAAAATATGTAAGTTCAGGAACCATGCAATTAAGATAGAAGCTTAAGGCAATTTGTTCTGCAAACCTCTGACTCCTATTTGGTTTGGTAGAACATTGGTTCCCAAATATGAGCCTACATCAGAATTACGTGCAGGGGCTGTTTAAAACACAAATTGCTGGGCCTGCCCCAAGAGTTTCTGAGTTGGTGGTTCTAGGGCAAGGCCCTAGATTTTGCATTTCTAACAAATTGCTAGGTAATGTTTTTGCTGCTGCTGATCCTGGGACCACACTTTCAGAACCACTGTGATAGAGAAAGACTTAAAAATATCAGGAACCGTATTTAATTATCTTGAAAACATTTGGTCCTGTAATCTTCATGCTACTGCTGTAGTGTTATGTGAACATCTAAAATTATTTTTATTATAATTATTTTTTAATGGTGAGAAAATTTTTAACCTCCTACAAAAATCCTACTGCTGCTCTGTCATTTTATTCTTCACTTTCTTAAGATCTTGCTCCTTTGTAATCATGCCAGATGGTGCTGCTCATTAGCTTATGAGGAAGTGATGCTTTATCATTCTCGACAGAAAGACAAATCATTCTATTCTCTGACTTTGAGTCAGGAATCAACATTTGGGTGTATGTTCAACCTACTATTTGCTTTACAATTTTGCTCATTAGGTATTTATTACACTGACAATATATGAACTAGTCATTATCCCTCTGCCATGTTATTTCTTTCAAATTATATTCATTTAAAGTTCATATTGGCACTGTTTGACAATTGCCATCATCACAGCTTTACCTCCACTAATATGTAATTTCTCTTTTGCCTAAATTATCTGGGTGAGGTGATTATCTAGGAAGTATATACATAAAATTAAGATATTGGGTAATATTCCATTCTCTGACTCACCATGTTCCAATTGAAAACTGGGTCAATGAGTATTACTGATTTGTGAAAAACAATAAAACTTCAGGACAAAAAGTAACCTAATGAGAAAGCATATAATTTAATGAATAGTGTAAAATAAAAAAAAAATTTAAAAAAACCTGAAACAGTGAGACACCAGCAAGGTGACAGGGAAACTTTTCCCGTATGAAGTGGAGACTGGGTTAGAATTCAGGATCTGAAAGAGGAATAACATACTTAAGATATTCATTTATTGGAGCAAAAATACATTTTTAATTGATAATTTTCACTGAAAGGATAATTGAAGTTAGTGCTAGATAATTCATGCAAAAGCACTATTATCGGTATGTATGTAACAGTCTCTTGGTGTGAATAGGTCTTTTATTCTCCTCAAGAATGCTTCTATGTACAGTTGCAATATTAAATAGCTCAAGTTTTTTTTTGAATTTTTGTTGATTGGAGTGTAGGATGAAGAGAAGGAGTTTTGTTTGGAGGTTTCTGGAAGGGATTGTCAGTCTGTCTTAAATCTTATAGTTAGTAGATCTTTAACCATTAAATCTTTATTAACTGAGATCTTAATATCGTGTGATGAAGTGAGTATCCCATAGCATAGCTATATCTTTGTGGAGACACAGAACCTTTGAAGATAAACACAAGCCAAAGAATGGTTGCTTTTCAAGGTGACTTTTCTTCAATACATTCTTTATTTCTAATATGTTATATAGTCCTAATCCATCAGTCCCTAACAAATACAGTTGCGTTTACTTAGGAGTGTATTAAATTTTCTTCCATCAATGGAACATATTTCACTTATGCTTCCTAGTGATCGTAATTAATTTGCCCTTTATCTCCTTTCTACCTTTACTTCACTCATAACTCATCTGATAGCTCAGCGTTCCACCTTAATTAGGAGAGAAGACTTCTAAAGAGTGAACCATTGGCAATTATGTCACCTTTACATAAAATATATAAAAAACAGAAATGATTGCATAACTGGTTCATCATATTTTCCTTAGTAGGTGGATTCTTGGTGGGCAGAGAGCGTGTTTCTGGTGTTTTTTTCTGCCAAACACATTGCGGGTATTCAATAAATATTAAATAATAAGAAGAATTTCCTAATGAAGATGAAGATTTTTCTATATTAAGCAGATGGCACTCAGTAGGAGCAGCCCATTATTTACAAGTATGACACAAGGTGCTGGCAATTGTCTAAGAAAAATGGCTCTTACTTCAGATACTGATTACATGTTAAAGCAAACTTTTGTGACAAACAGCTTGATCAATATTAGTTAATGTTTGTGATATAAACTGTGAATAGGGATGGACTTTGTGTGTATAACTGTAATTCTGCTGTTTTGATTATTAATATTGGCTTCAACTATAAAAGTTTCTAGCTATTTGCTGCAAGGCAAGTTTTGGCAAAACGCTGTATATCTGATTTTATACCCATAGGCTCCCCATTTGATTTGAATCTCATTATTGCCTGATTTCTAAATATATTTCTTTCAAGTCCTTTGCGTATCTCTTGGTGGTTACTAAAACTAGATGTGAATACCTCCGTATTTGCAATGCTTATGTCAGTAGCTGAAACCTCAGTGGAACTAACGAGAGTTAATTAGGCATTCCCAAAATACACATCGTTTTATGATTTTGCAGATCACCCCAATGAAAATAACAGTCTAATTTTGTCAAGTCATGTAAATTATAGTGAGAGGGATGATGAGAGTAGGCAATTCTCAGTTCTTTGGAGAAGTTAATTTTGTTGTCAGCACATCCACATTTCCAAAAATCAGAAACTACAGGCAGAACTTTCTAGCACGAGTGAGATTTGGTGATCATATACTGTTTCCATTTCCAACGTCTGCCTTCTGTGTAAGATCTATGCAAATAAGGGCTTTCAAAGATGTAAAACTAGACGCTTTCTCTATTACAAGCTTAGCAAGCAGCTGCCATGCTTTCTCATAAAGTATAGAAAACATCCTGTTTACTAACATACACCCACAAATGCTCATCCACATACACTCACACCAAGCTACTCTATTTAGCCAGAGGTTTTTTTTTTTTTTTTTCGGTTTGAGATAGGAAGCACAGAAATGTAGCATTAATCAAGTATTTTACAAACATTTCACTCATTCTTTGAGTACATATTCCCTGGGTACTAACCAAGTGTCAGACATTGTCCTACATGTGGGGAATCCACTGATATTTGAAACATATTCTCTGGTTTTAGTGAGAACTCATCAGAGGTCCTGGCATGTATTGGCAGTTTCTTTGCATCAGTTTTACTACTTTATTTTAAATATATGTAAATCATGCTCATCAGACTGTCAATAGGTAGGAAATGAAAGGAGCTAAGAAACCCTGCCATTACAAAAAAAAAAAAAAAAAATCCCTGAGTGAACTAAAAATATGTTGACCACAAGGATGTGTGGCAAACCAAGATTTGTTCTTGAAGCAGCAAAAGGAAATATTGTGTCAAAGTCCAGGCTTTTCCTTATTATGAGATAATCAGCAGACTAGAAATCTCACTTGAGTCTCCACAGGCCCTATTAAGAAATCATGACCATGTGCTTTTCTCCAAACCTGGAGTCTGCCCAGAACATGAGCTCATAAATATATTAGCGTAAGTAAGGTTTATGATGATGTAGAAGATGAATAATCTTTCTATTTGAAAAGCATGTATTCTATAACTCAATATGTCTGAAGTCCCCCAGATATTTTTATGATTTTTCTCCCTCATTTTCCTTAGGTCTTGATTCAAATGTCACATTGGAAAACCTTTCCTTGACAACATCTTCCACCTGCCCCCGAACCCACCAACCTATTTACCAAACTCTTTATGTCGCTTGTCAGGGCCTAATACGTTATATATTTGCTCTATTCTACCTTCCTCCACTAAACTGTAAGTACCATGGGAGCAGGACTGCATTTTACCCAGTGCTGTATCTCTGTTCCCTTGAATAGTACCTGGCACATAGGTTACATTCACTAGCTGATTGCTGAGTGGATGACTTGAGGCTGTCTTGAATTGTTAGTTCCTTAATTTAAGAAGCAACATTGGTCAATAACTCTTAGAGTTGGACCAGAACTTAGAAATCTCCATCCCACTGTGTCTCAACGTTTTTCATACTAATATTCCTTTGCACAATTTTATCCCTGTGAGCTTTATGCTTTGAAAGATGTGATCAACAACAACAAAAAAAAATCACCCTACATTTGTTAAGTAGTATTCATTTCTTTGTCTATAAATCTGAGACAAATATACTGTCATCAGAAATTTTCATAACTAGAGGATATAGTTCTAAAAGCAAATGTATCAATAAGACTTTTGGATATTGGATGAATTAATTATTCCTATTTGACTTTTTGAAATTTTATACCTAGCTCAAGAATCTCTGTAGTCAACTTTATGATTTCCTTGTACAGCAATCTCAGTGAGGAAACTCCTAAATGAGTCCAACACACAATCCATCAGTGAGGAAACCCAAGCCCAGGGTATATCTAGTGACTTTCTCAAGGTCACACCTCTTATTGTAGTAAAGCTTTGGTCATGGGGTCTTCTGCATCTAAGATTAGTGCTATGTTTACTGTTATGTATGGCTTTACCACCATTGAACTGAGGACGAGCTGCAGTGTTTCTCAAATGTGTTCTATTCCATCTGTTTCAGAATCTTCTGGAGGGTCTTGTTAAAAACATAATCTCTCAACCCTGTGGATTCAGAATCTCTAAGAATAGAATGTAGGGCTCTGAACATTAATCCATTCCCCAGGAGTGTCTTTTACATACCACAGTTTGAGAATTAGTCACCTATTATCTGCCAGGATGCTTGATTCTCTTCTATTTGAATGGAAAAATAAAACATTCAAATCTTATCACCAAACTATATGAATTTATATTTATTGAGCTTTGGCCAACAGTTTTTCTCACAGACAGACCCTGGGCCGAGTTAAATCTGTTTAGTTTTAATATCAAGTTAAAAAATATATGAGGTACTTTGAAATTTTGGGTTGAAATTTGGATAGTTTATTAATTTTTTTCTACAAACCTTGTAGAGTGCAAGGCACCAGGGATTAAAGATAATTGAGACATCCCTAGTGTAATGGGGGAGACAAATATAGTTTCAAAGGGCTACAGGGAAGCCCCGAAGGATTTGTGATGCTTTCATATGAGGTCTCATGTCCAGTAAACACAACCAGCTAAAGTCAGGTGTTTAGTAGGCTACATTTCTAAATCTCTTTGCATGCTCCTGGACATCTTTCCAAGTCCATCAAATATTCTCTGTCTTCACAGAAAGAATAATGAGCAGATCTGTTGAGTTCTCAGAGGTAGTGGTTAAAAGCAAAAATTCTATTAGATGTTATTGTGAATGTGATTGTGGTTAGTTTTCAGGACCAATAACCATTGTCCCAGTATGTCACCCTTTTCCTTTGTTCTAACAAATGTCCCCCACTCTTCATCATCTTTAAGGGTGAATCGTTCAGTTCATTGGCTTTTACTTCCTGACATACTACCTTGAGATTGAACAATTCAAAAAATTCCCCAGAAATGGCTTTGTGGTATGTTAATTTAATTCTCCAAATTGTGAAAACTGTTTAAGACATTTTTCAAAGGTTAGGCTATTGAATATTTCATACCATGAAAACTACTTTAGGAAAGAGTTAGAGACTAAAGCCCACAAAAAATGAGGGAAAATGTACTTGAGGAAACCTTAAAAACTAGAACTTCTTATAAGAATATTAATTTATTATTTTTCTCCATCTTGAAATGTCCTTAGGCATGTGTTCAATGAGCTGACTTCATGGTTGTAGTTTTGTTGTTCTTTCCATGTTACTTTGCAATTCTCCCTGTGGCCATCAGATTGATTTCAACACTGTGGTCATCATTATAGGAAAATGAAGGCATTAATAACTTGGTCTCTATGGACAGATTGTAATAGAAAACCTTATAAATAATTACCCACTAATGGGAAAATTGAAAATATGCACCGTATTATAATGGTCATAATGTAATCATTAAAATTACAATTATGTGACAATGAAAGAACTCATTATGCATTAGTTTATCTTTACATAATGTTAATAGCTAATGAAAGTGTGACAATTACATCTAATTAAGTTTAACAACATTTCTGCACTTCTTAAAAACGGACTGTATTTTGCTTGAAACACTATATGTGGAGACATTAGTGAAGGTGAGATCCGTCTCTATTATGAGTTTTGAAATGTAACCAGAGGTCCTATCAGAAACGGTAACTTTGGCCAAGTGTAAAACCTCTCTGTGCTTTAGTTTTCCCATTTGTAAAGTAAGTGTGAAATAATAATATTTGCCCTCTGCACTTTTATTAGAACTAAACTAAATAATATTAATAAATTTCATTGCTAAGGTTCAGCACATGGTAAGCATTGGTAAATGTAAGTTACTATTATGAATTATTTTACATTCATATTATAATATTGATAATATTCCAAACTGTCATTTTTCCTCCACTGACCTTTTGAATGATTTAGGTAATCATTCAGACTTATTTTTATCTTCTTTAAAAAATCTTTACGTGTATCATATTGAAAACAGCGTATAGGTTCTTGATATTTAATCAACATGTTCTTCAGAATGGAGTTTTGAGACGCTTGGGTTTTCAAAATGATAGATTATGGAATTCCTTCCAGATCCTTGGCTACTATTATCAGTCTTGGGTCATCAGGAAGCATCAGAAAGCAGAGATTGTTGAAGGAAATCCAGGTAGAAGTTGGCAGACTTGGTCAGTTACTACTATACTTCCAAGAAGCTATGACATTGGTCTTTGTTTTTCTTTTGTTCTTGTTATACGTTAAGCATAAATGAAACATTTCTTCTCCAAGAGGATTCATTCATTCCTATAATGTCAGCTCTCATTGTTATATATCATCTCCATCTCTGCTACTTCTAAACATTGATCTCTAAAACTAGGTTAGTTATTAGGCATTTTCTATGTGAAACTTAATCTGTCTAAAATCTGGATCATCTTTCCAAACCAAACTCTGATTGTGTCATTAAGCCCACCACCTCTTGCTTCAGAACATTGATTATATGATTATGTGCTTTATTTCTCTTTTAAAGTTCTTTCTCATCTCGTGTCTAGACTATTAAAATTTCGTTTATCTATTGTTTCCTATCTTTTGTCTTTTAATTCGCATTTTATACTTCTACCAGATTAATCATCCTAAATCACTTTTGCATTTCATTCACCTACTCACAAATCTTTGATGGCCTCTCATTATCTATAATATCTTTCACCTGACATTCTTGTCCTGAGAACTTTGCCTAATCTTCTATCTAAGTTTATCACCAACTGATCCTTACAAATATTCTCTAGCTTAACCGAATGATCTGCTCATTATCCTATCCAACACACTCTGAGCTTTGTATCTCTGCTGGCCCTGTTTTCTCAACTGAATTTCCCTACCTTTTGTACTCCTGTTAAAGAAATTATTAAGGTATAGCTCAAGAGTCAACTACTGGAATCTGCCTGGAGCTGATTTCTTACTTGAAGTAATGTCTTCTCAGCCTTTTTCTTACAGGAATCTTGTAAAACCTCTTGGAAGAATTAAGCAAAATCCCCTCTGCCCTAAATTCAAAGACTTCCTCCTGGGGAAGTATCCTCTTAGCTGAGAGTTTATAGGAGAGGACAGACACATGGGATCAACATCACAGCCCTGACAGCTCCCTCTCCTGCTGAGGGCAGCTGTTTCAATCTCCCGTCTTGAAAGGGCCCTCAACCTACCTTGTTTCTGAAAAAGCAGTGCTGTGTCATCTGTAGCTGATGCCACTTAGCAAACCCCAGAAAGAGAAGCAGGTGAACAGTGAGAATGCTTGCTCAACTTTGCCACTAACTAGGTGAGCTTGGACCAGTCACTTCCTACAGTTTCAAGGCTTTATTTCTACTCTAAAATGGATGAAGAACCCCAACATCAGAATTTGATTTTTTTTTAATCAGAAGATATAAATAATTCCAAATAAAATGAAAATTTTATTTTGGTTAAAAAAATTTAATTCAAGACAAATCCACCCAATTTTTATTGCTCTTCATTTCATAGAGGCAAATCCATCACAAATTCTCTTCTCTAATCTCTCTCTCTCTCTCTCTCTCTCTCTCTCTCTCTCTCTCTCACACACACACACACACACACACACACACACCACATCTCTATCAGTTTTTCCCAGAAATCTCTTACACAATGGGTTCTCCTCTATGTCGACGGAACCGTCAGTGTAATGGGACATGGGCCTAGGATAAGAAACTTACTTCCTTTTAGAATGTTTTATTTTATACACTGAAAATATTCTGGCTGAAGTATGTAGCTAGATTGCCTTCATTGATTTTATATCTATGTATACACACATGTACACACATACACACACATATACACACATACATACATACATACATATATTCACATATGTGTATATATAACATAATCTATCAAATTCTATTCTATTCTATTAATTTATTCTATTAATTTATTATATTAATTTATTATATTGTATTATATATAATGCTGAATGATTTACCTCTTCCGAGTTAGAGATATTGACTATATCTGGAAGTCTTTCATTTGTACCATCTAAAGTATTTTATTGTTTAGCAAAAATCAAACAAAGAAATCAGGCAGTTTGCAGACTTACATAGGTGGCCTTCAAGGGTGAAATATGGGGGGCGGGGCATCTTCATTCTTATGTTACTTTTCTTCTTGTGGTGACATCGTCTGCACCCCTGCTGCCTTATGTTCTTTCTCTCTCTGTTCCCGACATCTGCTCACTCTGTTCCCTCTGTATCTCTCTTTGTTTTTTCTGAGAGCTCTTGCTTCTGGTACTTATGCTTTTCATTGCCATGGTGTTTTGAAACAGGCTGATTTGATCACTGTCTTCTCTTCCTCCTTTTAAAAGTATTTTCTGGCCTGTGTATCTTCTAGATTTCTGATAATGCTGTCATTCTTGTTAGGTTTTGTACTTGTTTTAATTTTATTTTTTCTTATTTTTTTTTTTAACTCTCTGAGAGAAGAAGAAAGATTTTTTCTTATTCCAGGATTTTCTTCCTGTTGTGTTTCGTAATGTAGATACGCAACATATCTTAAAATCCAAAAGAATAGTTAGCAGAGTGGGTGGTGAGGTTGTACATGATATCTACTCTCTTCATTATAGTATTTTGTATTTTCTGAACTTATTTCACGGTACATATATATAATTATCTATAGAAGAAAGAAATAGCAATGAAACTATTTTCACTTGGCAAGAAAAAACAATGAGTGCCTGTCTTTTGATCTTGCTTCTAACTCTCCATCAAACCTTCTTTTCCTTGTCTTTCTTCACCACCAAGCATGACTACAATGGCTGGCTGAGCTGGAGATGGACAGCAGTCCATGGGGATTGTGAAAGTGATCCGATGGTTAGCAGGCACCTACAAAATTGCAAGTCATGGGTCACTTCTTTTGAATTCCCAAAGTTAGTTTCTTGCTGTCAGTTGTTCCTAAATGGAAAAATGCAGGAAATAGCACTGACTGCCTTATGAAATCCAACACCATTACTTAGTCCAATAGGACAGACCAATGATAGGAGATAGAGGTGAGATATGATAAGACTGACTCATTATGATAGCATCACATTGTGATTACAGAGGTTTTTTTTTAAATTTCGATTTTATCTATTTATTCATTCATTTGTTTATTTTAGCATTCTTATTGATTGCTCTTATTGATTACTGCATGCTCATTTAAGTTGCATGACAAGTATTGCTGCTTGCTCACTCCTTACAGGTAACAGCCTCAAAAAGCAAACGATGGCAGGCCAACTAGAAGCTAAGGTGGCAGAAATCAGAGACAAGGGTAATAAACTTTGACCAGAGAGCAGGCCCATTTGTATATGCCCATGAAATTGTTGCCACTCAAGATATTTCATGACTGTGAATTGTCACATTCTAAACACTTTGATCTTTCAGGTTGTTAACTAAACATAAGTGTCTATCCCAAGGAATAAACTCACATAGTACAACAAATCAGCATTTTATTTATTTATGCAACAAGCATTTATTGATCATCTATTATGTGCTAAAAACACTGTAACAATAAATAACATGAAAATTTAAAGCTCTTAAAGCACATCTTCTAGTGAGGAATGCTGACATGTTAACAAATAAATGAAAAGCAAGATTATTTAAAAAGTATTTTAGAATAGGTAGCTATTTACAGGATATAGTAGAGAGAGAAGCTAAAGTTATAATAAACCATTTTTTATTGTCTGTGAACAAAATTGTCTTTGTGTTGAATTCACTGCAGCTGTTTGATAAATATGTACAACTACATATATGAGCTGTCACTGGAAGATAACTTTTTATTGCCATTTTATATTTTGGTAATTCATTTTAGTACTCTTAGTCACTTAGTTTCTCAATATCTCATTTTCCTTATGTGTAAAGTTGAGTTAATAATTCATGTATTCAATATTCAAAAATAGGTTAGGGATATTAAAATATATAGGTTAGGGATATTAAAAAATATATATCAAAGAGTTGATTGAAAATGCCAAGGCTATGAATCTATAAACAATTTGAGAACATATATAGAATGAAAGCTATTATAACATTATTATTAGTTTATATATGGGAAAACAAGTGATTAAATATATACATATTATGGAAGACAGATTTATGAAATGTATGCATATGGCAAATGATGAGAAAAATCTAGTATCTCCTCTTGTAGAAATAAGGAACATTCTTATTCAGTTTCTAGAGCAAAGATTAAAGGAAGTTTTAGAGGTTTAACATTCCCATATTTGGTAGGTCATAGATAATGATTGTCTTGAATGCTGGGTAAATAATTGAAGAAATCGAAAAATATGAAGTGCATTGTACTGAGAACCTAGTAATACTTTCCTTGAGTAATAATACTTTTCCTTAACTATAAATCCCCTAAAATTAATGTTTTTTTTCTTTTCTGAAAAAGTAGTTTACATAGGATGCTTTTCAGTATTTCAGTGTTAACTTCAAACAAAATATTAGTTTTGATATGTTCATGGTTATATTGATAAATTATTTTCCATTGATGATTAAATACCTATGAATCATACATTATCAATTGACAACAGACCTATTGCTTTTTGCTTCACCTTTTTCTAAAACTCTTCAAATTGGAATGAAAACCAAAATCACTTTGTTTTTAAAACTACTTTGAATGAAATTTATAATCCAATCTCTTGCATTAAAGCATTTGTCTGCAAAATGTATAAATTTTCTGTGTCAACATGCGATTTTCTAAATTCACTTAAGCTCAGACTGCTAATAATCAAATAAGACTGAGTTTCAAGCTAGATTAAAGGACAGTTGATTGAAGATGGCAATAGTTCCTGAAGGACCTGGAAGTCCATCAGAATATCACATTTGGGTCATTAAGACTATGGATTGTAAATTGAAGCCTAAAGGGATGTTGCTTTCTTTTAGAATGAATTAACCAGTGTTATTATTGGGCTATCTTGAATTACGATTTTTTCATTTAATGAGGATTGTGTAATTCTTAAGAAATCTGGGTCAACGTTTCTGTTTTATCTGTTTGTGGTATATCAGCCATTATTTAATACCTTAAATATTGGGGGAAAAAGACTTAACCAAAAGTATAATGGATATATAAACATGAGACTTTTTTTTCTTTTTTAAACATTTAATGAAAACTTGGCTTTGTACCAGGCATTGACCAATTATGTTTCTTACATTATTTCACTTACTCCTTATAATATCTTCAGGAAGAAAAATTGTACTCCGCCTCCACATACACACAGATAAAAAGATTGAGACATTAGAGACGTTACATACAATCCAAATTTATTTTGTCTAAGATGATTTATAATACGTTTCAGGACTTTTTAAAATTTAAATATGTCCCCAGAAGGCATAATGAAAAGTAGACTCTTGCTCTCACCGAAGGTTCAGTATGGATGACCTTTGATCTGCACTTTGCTGACCTACTCTTGTATTATCCACACAGTGTTCTTAAAACTCCTATTTACCCACAATCCCATGTACCCATACGTACCCATACAATAGAAAGTGCACTGTCACAAAATAACCAAAGCCTTTCTACTGGTTCCTTTATTTAACTTTTTCTTCAAGTCCTCACATCCTCAGAGCAAATATACTTTATAAACTCAAGTCCCAATGAGAAGTCCACCTAATAGAAGAGAAGACTGTGTCCTTAGAAGTTGATTTTTTGGGTCCAGCTTTCTGAGTCTCTCAAGTTATTGACTCATAGCCTTTGCTCTAAAGCACAGGACTCTTAATTAAGTAGCTCTGTTAGGTTTGATATCATTGCCTCTTAGCAACTCTGTTCAGATATTCTGTTGTCTGTTTGCTCTCATAATCAGATGTGTTTTTCTGCTTTACAAGATGAATTTGTTCACTGATAAATATATCATTTGTTTACTCTTATTGTCCAGTGAAGTCTTTTTTTTTAACTTACTGAATTACTAATTAAAGAAAAAATACATATAATTTTACATTAATAATAAGATTGATTTATTTACTTCCATTTTATATTTTCTCAATTTCTTAAAATCAATTTTAAGGGTTTACTTGGTAAATAATAGGTTCTAATAAGCACTTATTTTAAAAATTAATGTCAAAATAAAAAAGACCTGAATATTCTAAATGTGACAAAGGCTTAATCTAAACTAATTTTTGTCTAGGATTATTTATCTTCTTGATTTTTGAGCCAAACCTTAATGTTAATTTTTCAAATAATAATAACTTGTGTCCCATTTAGGAAGGCCTTATGAATTTTCTTAAATAATCCTAACATAATTTAATGAGGTGCTATGAAACAACATATTCTGACCTTCTCTTAAATCATTTAATTGAATTTAATTCCCACATCTAGGCAGAGAGGTTCCTTCTTTCCTCTGGGATTTCTTACTTCCTGAATACTAGTCAGATTGTACAATGGTGTAGCTATTTGAGTAAACAGATTCCTGAGCATCTAGAATATGAGCTTTCTTTTCTGCAAGGGGCACATTTATTCTTTTTGTATGTGCAACACCGTGCTCAAAAAAGATTAACTTGGAAATCTGAAAAGCGGTGATATGATGAGCTAAAAAGTCCCATGGTTCTTTTTCTTTTTTGAAATAAGGACCCAATTGCTCATTGCTACATACTTTTCTTGAAGGCTGAAATGGATATTAAGATTTTGTTTTTGGAAATGTCTGAAGGTTTTCCATAGTAATATAGTAACTCTTCCATAACAATTTTCCCATAGTAGCTCTTCACCTAAACTGTTGGAGGAGGTAAGTGATCTCCAAGGGCAGACATGAAATATCGTATATTATTGGTTTTCCTGTGACAGCCAAGGGGAGAAGAGAGTTCTGGGGAAATGGTGTAGTAAAGAATCTGCAAAAGAGTTACTGTCAAAACTAAACTAAGCTGTTTCAAGAGACTCTTAACTCTCTCTAATATGTATAGCTTAAAATAAAACCTAATGTGTAGAAATGAAAAAAGGAAGTTTGTTTGAAAAGGTTTGGGGCTTCGAAAAGCTATGCTTTATGTTTTCAATTTCTCCTTATATGCGTCAGTAACTCTTCAGGATTTAGGAGTGCTTAAAGCATTTAGTTATTGCTGTAGGTTGGAAGATATGCTTTTACAGAAGTATGCCATCTCTGAAACTCTTTTATATCCTCTCATCTGCCCACTATCATTTCTATTCAGTTGCCACTACACCCATTTTTACAACCAAATCATGATTAGATAGCATACATGATGTCAGGGAAATCTGTAGAGAGTTGTAGTTTTCTTATTTGCCTCCATGCAGTTAGTAACCATTAGTGAAATACCAACTAACTGTGTGACACAGTGCTGGATACTGAGACTACAAAGGAAAAAGAGCTTATAACACAGCGGACTGTAACATGTACCAGAATGGCAGTATGAACAAGATCCTGTTGTAGAAAAAAGGACAGAATTAATTCTGACCGATCAGAAGTAGCTTCTACATACTAGTAGTGTGATTGAGAAACATAACTTCTATGTACCTCACTTTTCTGTAAATAGAGATAAAAATACCACCTATGGGGTTTAGTGGAGATTGAATTAGTTTATATGTTTTAAGTGCGAAGAATAGTTGCTGTTACCCAGTATGTGCTTAATGGAATATAAATGTGATTGGTTTCACAAAGGATATTCTGGACTTTTCAGGAGGACAGATGAGAAAGGACTTCCCAGGCAGAGGTAACAGCCCGAGTAAGAAAAAAAGACATGGAAGTGTGAAGAATACTGGAGAAGTACAGTGTTCTTAGAACTTTCTTTTAATGAGAAATTTTGAGGGAATAATGGGAAAAAAATGTCCCAGAAATGTAGGTACCAAATCAGAAAGAACATTGTTGCCAGATCAAGAACATCTGACTCTAATGTTTATGTTTTCAAAAAAGTGACCTTTGTGGTAAAAAGAAAAAAAAAAAGTGGATGTACAGACAAAGAGCTCAGTTAGGGTTACTAACTGGTTATTATAACAGCCCAAGTAAGAGATGATGGGGTCAAAATGGGGACATGCTATCCTTGAGCAGGCAGCAAGAACCAGGATTTGAAAGCAGAGACTATACCAAGGGCAAAATACCCACTAAAGGTATATCCTTTCTCTTTTCTAGAAAATAGAATTGTATTTGATAAAATCTTATTGTTCTTAATCAAATTCTGTTTTAGATTTTTACCTTCAAACTATCCAGGAACATTATAGCCTCACATACTATAATTTATTAATTTTATGACTCACTATTTAAAGTAAATGGAAATTTTAAACTTGTTTTTTATCATGAGTGCCTCTGTCTGACAGTAACTAGGCAGAGAAAATAAAAGATATACTTGTTTTCAGGCGCTACTGAGTAGACAGAAAAATAAAAACCATCATGGTCACCAATCCTTAGGGAAATAAGAGAGAATGTGGATTTGCTCAACTCAAAGGTTGAACAAAGGTATATGTATCATTTATTGAACCCTTACTATATGCCAGGCCCTGGGCCATGTATTGGATATATGATCTAATTTGATCATGTCTATAACCCTATGGAGCAGGTACAATTATTATCCTTATTTTACAGGTAAGGAAAGTGAACCTCAGAAAGATTATAACACTTGGGAAGGTAATATAATGGAGAATTGTGCTCAAGGCAGGATTCAAATCCAGATTTTATTCTAGAGGTCACACATTTAGCTGTCCTATACTGAGAGCATGCAAAAACTATTAGCAGGAAATGCTATTGAAAAGATGTACAGTTTCACATTGAGACAAATATCATTATCCTTCATCACACACGGTTCTTTCTTTGGCCCGTGTCACTAAGGATGCACCCTGGAAGGATAAGCTTTCCTGGATGTCTGTCTCAGTCTTCAAAGCATTTTAATGTCTCTAAACACCACTTTGGTGGTCTCTCATTCATCAGTTTCTTAGAGCCCTTGTCACCCCATTTATGTTCTTCCAATCCACTCTGACAAGTACTAATGTGCAGGTGCATGGAGTTAGTGTGACTGAGTGGGAAGAACCTCGGTGTCATAGTTAAGAGCCTGGAACCTCTAATTGTGTGTCCTGGATTAGGTAAAGTAACATCAGTTATAATTTCCCTTCTATAAAATGAGTTAATGTTAGTTAGCTCTAAATTTTGCCACCTGGAATTTATCTACAGAAAAACTTCATTCCAACTGATTTTTTCCTCTTATCCCAATTGTCTTTGCTACTAGTTATTATGCACTTAGAAGATACAGACTAATTTTCACATTTCTACAAGCAAAACACAAAAACAAAGGTGAATCTGAGACATCCCAAATAATACAGTATATTCGATAACCAAAAAATAAGTGATTATCTCATTTAGCTCTCTTTTGGACTATCCATATCACTGTTTTCTTTCATTAGCATGACATAGTTCAGAATTGACTCGATTGGATTTATTCCATGAACTTCCAAGAGGCATTCTGTCCATGTCGTGGTAAAATTACTCTCAGGCTTTAGAGAGCCATGATGTGAACTAGAAATAAAAAGTGGTAGGTACTTCTTTTTGCTCAGTCAACCAAGAGCACATTCTTATTTTTCCATCTGTTCTCAGCAACAGATTTGTTATTTAATGAGGATCCTGACTTGAACCCAGATTGGCATTATTCTCATACCACCCAGCAGGGGGCCCCACTTAGTGGACATCTTGACAGTACCCCTTTTAAGGCCCCTCTTTTGAATTTCACCAACAGAATGTGACTTCCAGTTCAAATATGTATTTCTTTAATGGAATCTAAGACTCAAAAATGTGAGTAGAAACAACTTGCCTATTCCTCTTTCATCAGACTCCTGGGGAATTCATCCCTCATTTTTTTAAAGCATAAGATTGATGAAGAAGATCAAAATGGTCCCCTACTGTGTTTAAAATCTTTTCTCTTTTCTCTTTAAATTACTGGCTTTCTGTAACTTCCTTCTGTGATTTCTGACATCTCTACTATCACAATTATGATTACTTAAGGTTTCTCTTCCTTGAAGTCTCTATCTCTGAAGTCTTGGGAGCACCAGCTTAGTTTTATTACAGCACAGTTACTGGTATGCTTTTTAATTATAAGATCCAAGTGTCTTGGCAGAACCAAAGCCAAAGGCAAATCTGTCATGGTTAACTCAAACGTTTCCTAGGAGAGGTTAAGGAAATGTGATCCAACTTGGCCTTAAAGAGTGATGACTCTATCAGTTCTTTCAGCCTAGAACTAGGAGAGCTATGCCTCCTGCGGAGTACAAGGCAAGACTTCTTAGAAGTGCTGACCAGTGCCCATGGCCCACTGTAATTTCTAAGCATCTTCCTTCTTTACCCCACTTCCACCAAGAATCCCAACAATGAAAAGGATCTTGCTATTTTCAATAGCTTTGGCTTAAGTGTAAGGGAGACTGTGGTTTAGTTTTCTGGGCCTTATCAAGTTTTTAAAGCATGGTTTGATGCTCCATAAAATTATTTTACAGAGTTTTAAAAGAAAATGAAGATGTTATGATAGAAAGTAACCTTCTGCTCTTACCTTATGCATGACAAAGAGGTCAGGCTCCCACCCAGGAAAGATGGCCAGAGAGCTATTTCACGTACACAATGTTCACTCTAGCTTTCTAGGAGACTCTATAATGGTTGCAGTTTGGCATCTTAACAACTATGAAAGTGTAGAAAAAAGTTGCCAATTATTTTTCAACACAAATTTTCATTACAGTAGTTGAGAATCATGTTTCAGGTAACTGAAATTGACTTCCTACTTCTCACAGAATCATAAGCAAAGAAATTGACATCTTTCTGGAAAAGGAGGGTTAGCTTTTAATTCACAATAGACTTAGCCAACCATAGGCTTCATTGTTTCCACATAGTTTTTCTTTTTTCATTGAGTCAACTGACAGCTACTAGTATGGCATCCCCTCTTTAGAATTCATCTCTCTAAAGACAGATTATATTTGTAGACCCTTAGAGTTAGGCAGAAGGCTATTAGAAGATTCTTTCTCCATCTATCCATTTTTCTGAGAGGCTGGAGGAAAGAAAACTCTGTATATGCTCTAAATGTATTCCCAATTTTCCCAGACAGCTTCTACAACATTTGTTTACTCATTTATTTAACAGTTTTTACTCAGTACCAATTCTGGGCCATGCACTGTGTTAGACACACAGTCCAGTTAGAGACAGGCAAGTTCATGAAACACTGTAATGAAATCGAAGTTTTCAGGAGCAGCTCATGAAAAGCCTCATATACCATTCTAATTTTGAAAATAACAGTTTTGGAAATCCCTGGCAGAAGTGGCCATAATATTACCACACATTTACACAGGACCTTTATTTTTCAAACTATCTTCTTGGTTTTGATGCCATCGAATTTCTGCATCTACCCTGTGAAGTATGAATCCTCATTACAGATAAGGTTAAGGAGGCTTGTCCAAGGTCGCACAGCTAGTGAGCAACAGAGCAGCCTTGAGTACCAGGGTGTGGATTCCTAAATCAAAGATATCTCATTGTTCAGCCTCTGCTTATAAACTTTGAGTGTAGGTGGTGGTATTTTCCCTAAGACCTGCTTGCTCATGAGCAAGTGTTTACATCCTCTGAAGATGACCGAATTGTCTCTCTCTGTCCTTGGGAATATCTACAACAGTGGCTTCAACCTAGTCAATGCTCAATAAATGACTTTCTGCGTGATGCAGTTTATACCGTCTGGATTTTACATCATATGTCTCCTTTACTTTTGTCCTCAGGAGAAAAGAAAAACATGGAAAGAAAAATCAATGAGGATAAACTAGCTAGCCAGCATGCAAGTAGAGATGAGTTCTTCTGATGAGTCTTCACCATCCTAAACACTCTAAGATGCACTTACCTTGTAGGCTGTATCAAGTGTGTAGCAAAGGATTGAGGCTTTGGTAGGGAGTCGCTAATATTAGCCCTTTTCCACTTCTACTGTTCCTTCATCTCCGGAGGAATGAGCAGGGGAACAGCATCTAACAGTGAGCAGGGTCACAGCAGGGTGCAGGCCTGGCTCCCTCCTTAACCAGCTGACAAGTCTTGTGTTCTCTGCTTGTTAGACCAAATCAGGAACCCCTTTTTGTCATTATCGAGGACCCCAAACTTCCTCAAATTCCTCTTGGTTATCTTGAGCGCAGAAGATTTTGGTCTTCAAATTACAATTCTTAAGCAATACTTTTTAAAATTTCCCTATTTTGTTCGTCAAAGGCATGTAAAAATGCTAAACAGAGTTGCTGATTTGCCTGAAATAATCAGTACTAACCAGAGAATTCTGGTCCAAAGAGAGGAAACATGATGACTGTAATTAGTATGTACAACCTTATCATTGGTATATCCAGAATTTCCATTAAGCTTTGTCAGCAGGTGAAAATGATTTTCCACCTTGGTGAGAACTTCAGAGACTACTGAGAACCATTTTAAGTTTGACGTGGGAGCATCTCTTCCATGATTTCCATACTGGGCCAAGTGTATCAGAGAACTCTACATACAACAGTTGCAGTGGTGTTCAAAGTGTAGTCCCAGATCAGCAACATCAGCATCTCCTAGGTTCATGTTAGAAATGTAAATTCTTGGGCCTCACTCCAGACCTGTTCATCAGAAACTCCTGGCATGGGGCCCTGCAGTCTTTGTTGAAGCCAGCCCTCCATGTGATTCTGATGCAAGCTCATTTGACAACCCCTGTGTCTTACTGACGCATACATCATACCAAAACTATCAGCTTAAATGTGTGTCTCCACACTGGACTGGAAGTTGTTTGAGGGTAGGGACCAATTTTTTTGTGTGTGTCCACATTATATCCACGTTATATATACATGGTGTATGTGAGTGTGTGTATGAGTGCTTTACAAAAATGAGATCAGACATTATATACTGTTAAAACCTGCTTTTATTTGCCCCCAATAATATGTCATGAATGTTCTTTCTTTTGTATGTAGATATTCTGTGGTATGGTATTTGATGGCTGTGTAACACGTTATCGGATTGGCTATATCAAAATTTCTTTAATTCACTATTATTAAACAACATGGAGTTCTTTTCTATGAAAATGATGCATGCATATACTTAAAAATCTGTTTAAAGGTAGCAGCCCATTCACCCCTCCCTACTTTACCTCTAGGGAAAATCACTTCCTACCCCTTTAGATAATGCTATTTTATATCCATGATTCTAAATAGCATGCACACACATCAGAGAAGTGTGTGTGTGTGTGTGTGATAATACATATAATATAAAATTTACCATTTTTGCCATTTTAAAATGTACAAGTCAGTGGTTTTTAATTCACTTACAATGTACATGCATCACTACTATCTAGTTTCAGCCCATTTTTATCACCCAAAAGGAAAAACCACACCTACTTAACATTTACTTTCCATTCTTTCTCCCCCAGCCCCCTGGCAATCACTTATTAATCTGCTTTCTATCTCTATTTATTGGCTTATTCTGGATATTTCATATAAATGGAATCATGCGATATGTGCTCTTTATATCTGGCGTCTTTCCCTTCATGCATTCAAGGTTATTGATGTTTTAGCAATATCAGTACCTCATTTATTTTTATGACTGAATAATATTTTATTGTATGGATATACCACATTTTGTTTATCTATTCATTAGCTGATGGATATTTGAGTTGTTTCTACCTTTTGACTATTGTGAATAATGCTGCTATGAACATTCTTGTACAAGTCTTTGAATACCAGTTTTCTCCTCTTGGGTATATTCCTGGGAATTGCTGGGTCACGTGAGTTTATGTTTAATTTATTGAGGAACCACCAAATGGTTTTCTACAGTGACTGAACCATTTTACATTCCTACCAGCAATGTGTGAGGGTTACAATTTCTCTATATTCTCACCAATACTTGTTATTTTTTTTAATAGCCATCCTAATGCATGCGAGATGACCTCTCACAGTGGTTTTGGTTTGCATTTCCATAATGACTAATGAAATTAAGCATCTTTTCATGTGCTTCTTTGTCATTTTTATATCTTTTTTGGAAACATGTCAAATTTTTTGCCACTTTTAAATTGGGTTGCTTATCTTTGTGTCATGATGTTTAAGCATAAAACTTGAGACGAATTGGAAGCTACTGATTGGTTATTTTATTAGAAATCATACAACTTGTAAAGGTCTCAAGAATACATTTTGCTAAGTTATTTGTCCGCTATTCACTAAGAAGTCCTTTTTTATTTCTTTCCCTTTGATCATTGGTCCTTTGGCTCCATCTGTCAAGAAACGAGCCAAACTTTGATTCCACAAATAAATGAGACACTGCAGAACCAAGTCTCATGACTACATCTGAACTTTCATCACCGTGGGTATCCAGGAGTCAGCATTGCCATCAAAGACAATTGCTAAATGGGCCTGACTTCATTATTCTTCATTTGCATTAGCAATTGCTCCAAGCAGTGACAATATTATAACCCAACCAGCATCCCGTTATCTTTCATTTATTTGATTTAATATACAGAGATGGAGTCTTTTAAAGAGCATTTACTTTTCTTCACATCACTGAAATTATTCTCAACGGAAACATTTAGCCTGATAATGTGGATGAATTCCCTTTTAAGAGTCAATGACTGAGTGGGTATCAGAATTTCTGATTTTGTTTGAGCATTTGGGGTAAATGGGTAAGAGAAGGAATGGTGGCAGATTTTATTGTAGTTGAGTTAGGCTTCTGTAAGCTTTGAGTCAGATGAGTAGGGGTAATGTTTATGATCATTTCACTTGAATGTCTTATTTATTGAAGCAAGATCATAGCACAAAAAGATCCAAGTTAGGAAAACTAGAAGTGGAATTAAATCCTGACAGTCAAGATTGGTCATTGTCTTATTTAATCTGACTCTTCTTTTTTCTTCTCACCTATAAAATTGTTCTTTATGATACTCTGTATCTGCTGTTAGTTCAAATCCTCTATAGAATCCTCTAACTATGCAAAACACATTGTGATCAGTGATCGGTTATCATTTGAATCTTCCTACAACTTTAATAAGCTGTGTTTTATATTTAAGTAGTTTCTCCCCTAGTGGTTGCCCATGGCTGACTTTGGAATTTGATAGCTCTTCACCCTTATTTTACATTTCATCTCTAAGTAATTATACCCTGTGCCCTTAAGTCTCAAAAGCATCAAAATATTTAAAATTACATGATTAAACACTTCAAGTAACAGTATTAAAACTTAAAGAAAAGACACTATAGAACAAGATGCTTCATGCTAGAGTCTTTATTTCACTTCCTTCTCTAAAATCTTATGTCTCAGCATGGGCATCTGTCATGCTTATTACAAGTTCAGCGGTACCTGGCCTCAAAAAATCTAAACATTCAGGATGCCATTTTGCAAGGAAGCTCTTGCTGCCAGCTTTGAGGGGAAAAACAGAATGATGATCATGTTGATGACGATGTTGACAGTGATAATGATAATAGCTGTGAACATGTGTTAGACCTTTGGTGCTGTGCTAGGCTCTTTATTATACATCATCATGTTGAAGCCTTACCACAACCCCACCAGGTATTATGTTTGCATTTTACAGAAGGAAAGACTGAGGCTCAGAAGGTTGATCAGCATCACTCAGGTAGTAAACAACAGAATAAGGATTCAGACCTAGTTTACCCTGATGGCAGCCTTGAAAAGGCAAACTGGGTAGATTCTTGGAGGTACCGACATGTCTGTAGCATGGCCTCCTCTGGGCAGTGTACCTGACCTTTCCAGTCAGGCTGACTGCATGGCTTCTTGGTTCCTCAGTGCCCTATTGTCATCCATATAGTAATTATCTCTTACTCATCTCCATCTTTCCAGATTGTAGCTTCTAGAGAGCATAGTTGCTGTGTCGTATCTCTCTATCTTCAGGATACAACAAAGAGAAGGAACTCTTAAGTTTATGAAAGGAATGGTTGTATTAATGGGAAAAAATAAATAAACATGTGTGTGAATGAATTAATGGGTTGTTTGCTGCTCTCTCTCCCACCTTTTAATATAAAATGGCCCAGCCATCTCCATAGGTCCTTGGATAAATTACTCCATTATTTTTCTCTTTAGTTTCTTCGGTCCCCAACGTTTCTTTTTTAGGCTGTCGTGTGGTTTCTTATTTTCCACAATTGGCACTTATATATGAGCTAAGCCAAATCAAGCCTTTTAAAACTGTAGGTGTCTACCCATTAGTGATCCTTAAAATTAATTTAGTGGGTGGCAGTCAGCATTTTTTTTTTTTTTAAAAAAAGTAAACAGACTAGAAAAGAATACAACTTAGCATGCATGGCACATAGAAAGACACAGTATTTGTTTCAGATGGCTGGATAAATAGAGGATACATATGTATCATAGCACTGATTAAATATTGTATGTTAAGACATGATTTAAGCAGGACAGATGCCACGTTGGCATTTAAGGCAGAGTATTTCAAAATGTTTGGCCACTATCTACACTAGGAAAAACATTTTACATTACAACCCATTATACAATCTGAGTGTGTACTAGATTGCGATGTGACGTATATTGCTTACTATTTGAAATATACTCTCCTAAATGATATCCCAGTATATAATGGTCAGAGATCACTTGTCCTGCCTAAACAATTCCTAAAGTTTTGTATTTAGTTCGCTTTTGTAAAAATTATGGCCAAAGTTTAAGAAGTTTGATCTCAGTATAATTATTTTAACATCATCTGAGTAAAAATAAAAATACTACAGAGAATTTTAATAGGAAAAAAAATAAAAAGCCTTAAAAAATTAATACTGGAAGCTTAATTTTGAAATTCACAGAATTATTTCATTCTTTACTCCTCTATAAACTTGCTTCTTCAAATGTTAACCTAAAAGCACTACTGCTTTAGGTAAACTGTGGGGCTCCATTTATATCAGTCAATAGCATTAATATAGGATTTAAACTTTAACATGCTGTGAGAGAGCCAAATTTGCTGTGGAATTCATTCATGTGCAGAGCCACCTTGCACAGCTCATTGGAGATAAGACAGTTTTGACTTCACATGCCAAGCTTTTGCCACATTGTATATTTTCATATTTCTTTATGACTCTGCAGAGACAAGCTTTTGATCGGTTTAGTAGCAAATTGAAAATGTTCTTCTTAAAACTATCGAATACTGAAGTGAATACACAAGCAATGCTGCTCTTCCTAAAACAAATATTTGTTGAGTGCTTACTCTGAGCTAGGCAATTGCTGGATGATAGGGTTACGAGAGTGAGCAGGATACAACCCATGCTCTAAAGGATCATCTGTCTAGGGAAGTTCTCACCTTAGGACTTGGTTTCATCTTGCCTGGGTCTGTGGGTAGACTGAAGACCCTCCCATTTGCCCTCCCAGAGGCCCACTCTAAACCCTTCACCTTGCTATCCAGCTTGAGAGGTTGACCTACACAGACTGCAGCAAAGGACTCTCTTGCTTATTGGCCTCGGGTTGGGTTTAGCCAGCGGGAGCACTAGCAGGAGTTCAGAGGGAGAGAGGAGAATGAGGTTGAAATATTTATTCTCCAAAATCCTTCCTTGCAAGGTCACGCCAGGCTGGTTCTATGTGTTCAGTGACTGCTCTTCCTCTTCTTGTTTCTCCAACCCCCAACTGGTACTAGGCTTGGGTTACAGCACTCTCCACCATGGCTTCTCTACGCCCTGCCCCACACCTCTTAGCATTGGGTACCTTAACTGAGCACCAGTTTAACTCTAAACCTTTCCCTTTAAGACCTTTTAGTTCTCCTAACTTATACCTTCATTAATTTTTCAATATACACAGTTGTAACAATTTTAAAAGACTTATTCATATATATATGTATATGAATAAGTTATCTTATGCACTATGGAAGGGCATTTAAAACCGCAGCCTCTGGTTTCTTCAAATATGTTTTATCTCTGTTGAATTGATACTTGAAAATTTCAATAAATATCTGTTATTGTGGGTGATGTTAATCATGACTCATGAAACGGTCATAGCCTTTATTGTTAATTACCTGGTTCACTGGGCTTTGTGGTATTATCCTGGGAGGGATAGTCCTGCAGGGGAGTGAGAACTCACTACTTGGCAAACAAATTTGCCACCAGCTTCTGCCTCATGAGTCCTAGTTGAGCATAGCCATGTTTTCTCAGGGAACAATGAAAAAGGAAGAGATATTAATTTAAACCCCTGGCAAAAGCACTAGAGGAATCAGTGACAATTATTCATTGCCTGCTGTATGCCAGACATTGTACTGGACAGACATCATACTAGAGCCATTAAACCATCATCTTTTCTAATTATCGCAGTCAGTCTGTAAGTTATCTCTTAATTCCATTTTATAGATGGAGAAGCTGAGAGTTAAAGAGGATATGTGACTTGTCCAGGATCTCACAGCTAGTGTTAGAACTGAGATCTGAACTCAGTCCCATCAAACAGACGCGTTCTTTTCACTTTCTCATCTCCCAAAGCCTCTGTTTTTGCCACTAACTTTGCCAAAGGTCACATTCGCCATCATGTTTGATCTCTTCGAAGCTTCAAAGTTTTATTTTTAAATCGGACATTCTACAAATTGCAAAAAAAAAAAAAAAAAAAAAAAAAAATCTGATTGGGATTCATCTCCTGCCCTTCCAGTGGTAAAAGAGTAGAAAGCATGGAATTTGAGAGAAAACGAGGAAGAATAAATGAACTGTATATTAGCGAAGGACCTGGGGAACCCTCAAGTGAGCAGCAATCAAACATTGAACTTTCTGCATTTTAGATACTGAATCATTTGCCCAACAACCCAAAGAGACTTTCTTCTGATTTCCGATTTTGAACTTGTATCCATGGGGAATAAAAGGTTTTACCATTGACCGGCTCAGTCAGTTCCATGTAGTTTTAGAAATACCATACCTATACTTTATTCCCTCGGAAGCAAGCATTTCTCAGAGTTTCTATACTAAGATGAGGGACTGGGGCTAAAAGAAAACAGAAAGCCAAGAAGTCTATCTGAAAACTGTCAGTATCCCGATGGGGAGTTATGAAGTTTTGACTTCAATGAAAAAGCAAAAGAAAGCAAGCCAGCCGGTTATAAATTTAATTTATGAAAATAATACCAGAGGCCTAAAGCATCCAACAGCACAGCCATCGATTCTTCTTTCTTGTTCCTTGGGGAGCCATTGCTGTATTTGATATGGTGAACTTCAAATTGTCTTACTTTATCATTTAAATGTCATATCAGCCATACACGGAGAGCAGCCGAGGAGTTGCACACTTACAGGAAAACGACAGGAGAGTGTTTTTCACTTCTTTTAGGAAAAAATATTCCTCAGTTGACAGATTCTCCCCGTTGGTGAGGATCATTGTTTTCTCCTAACCTCTTTCCTCCTCTCCTTCTCCGTCTCCACCAGTGCTGCATTTCCCTGGGTATGTGTGAAGCACTGGGAAAGGGTAAATTAGGATGTTCCGGATTTATGGTCTTTCTTAACCTCTGGGATTATTTTCGTTAACATAGTTGTTGGAAAGTCGGCTTTTACCTGCCAGAAAATAAAACAACCAATTTTTCATCACAAGTTAAATAAACATTGAAAAATCAGCGTTCTACAAGGACCATTAGCTTATGTATCACTGTAAAATGTTTTATGACTCTTGGTATAAAGAATGCTCGTATAAAAAATAAATTGTGTCGTAACAAACATTTCTCCCTGTCATGGTTTATAATAGCCCTAATATCAAATAAATCTAGGTTGAATATTGTTAGTCTCCAGAAAAACTGACCTTCAGTTTCTAATAGTTGGGTTAAATCATTGTGATGATGACACAGTCTCAGATATAAGAAGATACAAACTCATATCAACTCCCTAGATCATCCTTTATTGAGAAGAGGAGAGATGTCTCAATGAACTGAAATTGCTCTGGAGTGACCCATTTTATTTATGTATCTGTTTTCTGACTAACACTCCACATACAGTGCTAAGGAGATTTCTGCACATAGCTCCCCGGAGTTCTTGAGACAGCAACCCGTAGACATACATAGATCAAAAACCATGAGCAAGTACCATTTTACATCTGTCAAATTAGAAATCATTTTTAAAGTATAACAATCTCTGCTGGTATAATATTGATGAAACTGTTGGACTCATATCCTATTGATAATAATGAAATTGCTCTGAAAAGCATTTGGCAACACATAAAAGTGTCTGTATCCTTTGATACTATATTTATACTTCTGGGAATTTAGCCTAAGGAAATCATTTAGAAGAATAAAAAAAGCTAAGATGTTCATTGCAGAATTTTTTATGTTAGTGAGCATTTAGAAACAACTCAAGCACTCAACAATTGAAACTCTTTTATTTGATTTTTAAAAATCTATGTGGGTTTATATACATGAAATCTAATTGGTAACATGAAATTTTATTATATAGAGCTCAGTGAAAAAGCTCTGATTATGAGAATATAAAATTATTAGATATATATAAAAATGGAATTTGATAAAAATGTGTTCAGATTTAGCTTTTAAATTTTTATTTTTACAATATTTGCAATAATTAAGATCTAAAAACTACTTGTTTATAGAGATTCATATCAATGTAAAAGGTTTTTATTGGAACTTGGCTAAGAATATTGTAGTTGTTTAAATGTAAACCTTAGGAGCCCAGAAGTGTCAAAGATATGTAAAATCGACATTTAAATGATGAAATTTAAGTAAAAAGTAAATCCAAATAGATAAACAAAACAGTTAGACATCTTTCCATAAGACCTCCTATTCTTTTTTTGGGGGGAGGAGGGGGATTAATGTTGGTGCCTGGAGTAAAAAGATCCCATCAGATAATTTAAACAGAAGGCATTTTCTTTAACATGTTGTAACAGAATAGCTTGTGGCCATGAAGCGAGTCTTTATATGAGTGGAGTAAATAGGCTTTGTGAGAGAGGCTCTATCCCAAGGAACCATAGGACAGAAAGAGAATAGGAAAGTATCCGTGCTCAGTTTGAATCAGAAATAAAAATATCCAAAGAAAAAGGCCTATTAGAAATAATCAAAATACCCAACAATAGCAGATTGGATAAATAAAGCATTCTGTAGCCATAGGTTGGACTATTAAATGGACATTGAAAGTAAAGTAGAAAAAAATATATTAATCTAAGTAAGTCTACAGCAAAGTTATGGGGAAGAGGTAACATATAAAACTATGCACAGAACATGAATTTTCACCCTCACTCATAGAAAAAAGAAATTAAAAAGATGTAAATTTGTCGATAGTCATCATCTGAACGGTGGGATAGCAGACAATTAATTCTCTATTTATGGTCATATTCTCCAATCTTTTTCTCCCTTAATTAGAAGAGAGTTGTTTGTAAAAATTGTTTCTTAAATTGAATTTAATACAGGCACTCAAATGCATAAGGATTGAACTGATGCCTGAAATAATTTTGGAAAGGGGTAGCAAATTAAAATAAAATGCAATAGAATAAAAGGAAATAAAATGCAGTTTTGACTGCATCAATTGACTAAAAATCTACAGCAGCGTTCAGATAAGGTCATTTGCTTTTTATGTAACTCTACCAGTAAGTAGCTTGCATTGAAATCCCAACTAGTGATATTTATGTATATGTAAGCTCTTGCTGAAATCCTCATATTTTTTTTCTGAGAAAAAAATTTTTTTTGTTAAAATTGTTATATATACCAGAATCAATCAATTCTTCTTCCCTCTGCTTCTCCCTCCTTTTCTCTCTTCCTTCTTTTCTGCCCTCTCTCCCTCCTGACATTCTCCTTTCAGCTCTACACTAGTAAACAGAGTGAGTGAAGATGGGTTTAGCTCAGTTTGCCCATTTACCAAAGGTCTTGGGTTTGTAATATTTTGAAAAAATGAAAGTAGCAGGCAGCACTGGTTAGTGACTAGATGAAGTTTTTGCCCTAAACATTTTAGTACCTGTGATTCAAATAACTGTTTGGGGCACATTGAGGAGCCTAGTGTTAGCCTTCTGGATTCATATAGTATGAAACAAAAAATCCTTTAGCCTTGAATCTTACTAAATAGAACATCCTGCAAAAGGACAGTTATATTCTTTGTGTGTGAATATAGTGATAGAGATTTGCCCCCAAATTTGCCAACTTCTCATCACTGAATATATACCAGCTCTGCAGTTAAAGAAATGCTGTAAACTCTCAAGGTCAGTGATCCCCAACCTCTAGTCTATGGGCAAGTACTGGTCTGTGGCCTGTTAGGAACCAGACCTTATAGCAAGAGGTGAGCAGCAGGCCAGCAAGGAAAGCTTCATTTGTATTTGCAGCCACTCCCCAGCGCTAGCATCACTGCCTCAGCTCCACCTCAAATCATCAGGTATTAGATTCGCATAGGAGCACTGATCCTTGGTGCCAAAAAGGTTGGGGATCACTGCTCAAGACTACTTACTACCTTCACCTACCCCTCTAAAAGTACTGATAAATGAGGAGTTTAGTTATAATTCGGTTTCTTTTCTTTACTCATTTTTTTTTTTTTACCCAAAGCTTTCATCTTTGCTTGTAATACTTAAGAATCTAGACTCTTATCATTTAGAGTCAAGGGACTATGGACTTCCAGGTCCAGAGTGTGATGGGCCAGTGCAGTTCATCATTAGAAGGAATTTCTAACCAATATAATTCGATTATAGCAAAAATTATGGAAATTTCTCCTTAGCTTTTTAGTGGTTTTGAGTAAATATTTATGAAATGGAGAAAAGAAGGAGGGAAGAAAAGAAGGAAGGAAAGAAGATGGAAGGGAGGAAGAAAAGGAGGGAGGGAGGGAAGGAAGGAACCTCATATTAATTGAAAAAAAATAATAGATTTTCTACTATATCTGCTGATGGGGAATCGTTTGCTTTTTCTACCTCGGTAATATAAAAGAGAAAGCCTCACGAAAGGGTAACCTATTGATTATTACAATAATATTAGCTAGGTAGTAAAAGAATGTTATTTATGTGGGAGACAATTATTGCATCTACAGCATCTGTTTCTTTTAAATTATTCTGGGTGTGTGTTGCAGTGATTTCGCCTGAGGGTTAGCCAAAATGATTTTTTTTTCTCTAATAAAATACTATTGTTAAAAGACTTTTTTCCTTGCCTATTTATTGCTACCCTAATCCAACACACCTCCTCCTGTTTCTTACTTCATATCCCCATCATTTGCATTTTTGTTACCTTCTTATGGATTTGAAGGATGACATCTAATAGTACAAAACATCAGATTGCCCTAGGACTTAGCACAGTGTCTTGCATAGTATAGGCGCTCAGTAAATATTGAATGAATTCAATTCAGAACCCTGGAGAAAAGAGTCACAAATTTATCAAATAATTCACAAAGAGATATATCTCTGGCAACTAATCCAGTTAAGTGTATGAAGGTAAGCTGAATGCAGGACATGTTTCAAATCATTTTTCTTCTTATAAAATTTTTGTTTTGTGGCTGGAGCACTTGTTTCTCGGTATGTTGATCAAATGTGACTTGAGCCAGTGAGATTCACAGTAAATAACACCAGGGTGCTTATGAATGATGTATAAAGCCCACCAATTTAATGACAGGTAAGGCAGGGGAGAGCAATTACTTTATTTCAGAACAGCCAAAGTCTGGGTAATTTAATGCCACCATGCGAATATTGAGTGGCTGTGGCCAGTTCAAAGTAAGTGCCTAGAATGAAAAAAGTTTGAAATGTTCTGACAAGTGTTTGATTTTTTTTTTCTTTTGTATTAATAGAGCCATTGCTTCAGGTGAGCACAAATGAAAAAGGCCTTTCTTGTTTCTCTAGCATTTGCCTAGTGAAGGTTATCTGGGCCAGTCAAGTGGCATTTACAATATTAATCACATTTTACTTGCAGTGAAACTATACTTTTTTTAAAAAAAACAGGATCCTTCATGACTTGTTTTCTTTCTAAAGCCCAGGTTCTGAAACAAATCAATCAAAGGATTTATTGAATTGCTACTGTGTGCTGAGTACTGTGATTCTCTCTCATCAATTTGATAGAAACAAACTATAATATTGTTAAGGTGGAAATGAATCATAGCTCATGGGTGAAGGAGATTCCAAGTGAGATTAACTGACTGTTGGCATCTAGGGATGAGAAATGATATCGTTGATTGGCTAACCAAAGACTGGTCTTACCTTGCACTAGATCCATTTCTGCATGTAAAACGAATCACTCAATTCTTACGTATATTCATTAAATAAAGTTCTTATTGTATCAGTCAGGATCTTTTTCATTTGCAAGTTAGAAGCAAATTCCAGATAAAAATGGCTTAAGCAAGTAAGGAAATTACTGCTTCACAAATGTGAAATACACTTTTTTGTATGTTGTCTGTATTTTCAAACAGTTTTTTTCCCTTGTGCTTACCTGAATCCAATAGGAAAAAAAAAAAAAAATCAAGGGTTTTCTTCCCCAAGAGTTTGGACAAAAACTCAAAGCTTGATTTCTTTAGTCCAAGCTGAGTCACATATCCATCTCAGGAATCCATCACTGAGGTCACAGTCTTGCCTGGTCACCTGTTCTTTCTTGGAGCTAGGGTGAGCTCCATACAAGGTGGACTGAGTGTGAGGCAGCAATGATTTTGTTCAGGTGCTGTTGCCAGAAGCAGAAGCTGGATGCCGTTAGCAGATGACAAATGTTCACTATACTTACCGATAACCAAGCCTTGTGCAGGTGGTTGATACAAACACAAGCATGACCTGATCTCTTTCCCTTTCCCTCCAATTCATCTTCTTAAGTCAAAATTTTAATTCTGTCCTACCATTCCTCAGTAATGTTGCTGCTTCCTTATTACCTGTTGATCAAAATACTAACTCCTCAGTTAACCTCCCTTCCTACTTACCTCCCAATGTTGATAAAGCAACTGGTCACATATCTTTTGGGTTTTCCTGTCTCTGTGGGTTTGCCACGTCTTTCTCCATGCCTGTCAATGGTAGTCTGAATGCCTTTTAGGTTCAGTTGAAATACTATCTTCACAAAACACCCACTGAGTTCCTTACTGTAATATTTGCAGCACTAACATGACCCATGTTTTAGCACTTACTGTTTACTTAACAAATATTTATCGAATGCTTTCTATACACTTATTGCTATTACGTTAAAAAATTTTTCTACTTTGTATAATTTGTTCATGGTGTTCTTGTCTTTTTTCCCCAGTAATCCATAAGCTCATTGAAAGTGGGATTCTTAAGGGCACTGTGACATACCCATCCTGGGCAATCAGCAGCTGCCTTATGAATAAACAGAATTTCATCCAGTTTGCACATATACTGACCACTAACATTTAAAGTCTAAAGGAATAGGGCCCTGTTTTTTCCCAAATCTCTCTCTGCCCATAGTATGGCAACATGCATGTGCTCTTAGCATTCAGTAAACATTTGATGACTATCTAAATGAGATAGAAATGAAAAAAAAATTCAAATATCTAAGAATGAACTATTATTTCCCCTTTGTTTTACATTCTTCAGCCTTTTGGCATCATTTTTGAAACAATTTGTTATGGTATTTTTCCAAACAGCTTTTACAAGGATATTGTAAGTTCTGTTTTCAAACTCAAAATAGGATTAAGGTTATTTTTTTTAACAACAGGGACTTTTTACAGTTATTTCACATGCCAATGCTGTTGACCCACTATTAAAGACTGAGCTTTATTAAGTTCTTCCAACAGCCATAGAGTTTTGCAGGCCCATGATGTGTGTAGGTGTTAGTGAGTAAGAATATTCAGTGGACCTAGAAAAATTGGCATTTAATGAGGTAAATTCTCAATTGTGAGGTCACTTGCAAGTATAATTGAGCACTTGCATTTATTTCTGAGTTTGTGATTTGAATTGATTGACTAGCATTTCAGATGTTTCCATGTAGAAATTTGATCTGAAATATTTAAGCCATAAATGGGTGGGAGAAAAGATTCATATTCTTGGTCTCAGCCATACTAGACAAGGACAAAGTTTCCCATGCTATGCCTTCTTACCTGAACAAGACAGGAAACCTCTTCTCTATTTCTTTTTCTTTGCAGTTTCCTTCCTCATTTCTCTTCCTGAATAATTTGTCAGCCATCTTAGATGAGTGCCAACAGGTGTCAGTTGAAATTGTCAACTAGCATGGCCTTGGTGATCTGTGTGAGAGCAGGTTCAGCGAAGTGATGAAGGCAGGAGCCCAACTGTAGTGGATTGAATAGCATGGATGGTTGAGTCAATAAAATCTGGTAAGGAATGCAAGGGCTGTGGAGCTAGACTGCCAAAGTTCAAACCCAAACTCTGCCATTCACCACTTGTTGGCTGTGGGCAGTTACTAAATCAATAGATTCTTTCCTCCCTTCCTCAGTTTTCTTGTTCTACATAATAGGAATAAAAATACAATGATCTCAAGGTTGTTATGAGTGAGTTCAAGTGGGAAAATATTTAGAACAGCACCAGTTTCCTTACATGTAGATATTCCTCAGTAGATATTAGCTGTGGTTTTTGATGAATATACAAAGAACATTGAGACTATTTTTAAAGTTTGGCTATGAAAACGGGGGAGAAAATGATGTCATTGTCATATAGGAGGCAAAGATTAGATTTTTTTATTCCCTGTAAGTGAAAGATCAATATTTTATATGCTGAAGGAGAACAAAGTGGTTCTCAGAGGGTGACAAGTTGAAGATGGAGAAAAGGAGGGATGAATTGATGGAGTAATAGTACTGAGAAGATGAGGGAAATGGAACTTAGAGAAGAGGTGGATGGATGGATGAACCTTGTACAGGAAAGGCTTCTTATTTTCTAAGGGTGGGGTAAAGTAATAGAGAGGGACAAAGCTAAGGATGTGTATCTTTATTGGGTTAGGGATAGCCGAAACAAGTTCATTTGGTGGGGGTAAGAGACATGGCAGGAGTGAGGAATGGAGTAGGACTGATAAATGAAGTAGTTACACAGCAGTAACTCCTGGAGACAAGATGACACTAGCCAGAATGTATCGTCTGACAGAAAGAGTGAGAATTCTGATATGAAAAGAAATTGTGTTCACAAAGTGAGACATTGGTGTTTGCTTCCATATGTGGCACATTTCCAGGTGATGACAAGTCTAAGGTAAACCATTTTAAAATTTGTATGGTCTACAGTGTGAAGTTAGAATTTGAAATGGCTCTTTACCACAAATAAATGATTGATTATATCCATATTTTTCTTGAGTTATTGAATTCTTTCTTACAAATTTGCAATGCTGTTGGAAAGACACTTTTAGATTTGGATTAGATTCTATCCCTATACCGCCCAATCTGTTCTTTATAAATGGTAAATTCTCTTTTTATAGAATTCCCTTCTATTTTTGAATAGACTGGATCCATTAATATTGAAACGTGCTACAATATGGATTTTATCTTCTTGTGATGGTCACACAAAAAGCCTTCTCATCCTACATGCCGTTTTGCAATGTTATTTTGTCACTTTTCTTATCCAGAGTTGGAGCCCATCCCCTTCCCTTAAATCTGAACTTAACTTGATAATTGCTTTGACCAGGATAAGGCAAAAGTGACAAAATGCAACTTTTGTGGCTAGACCTTAAGAGACATCGCAGTTTACATATTTGCCCTCCTGGAATCCTGAGCTACCAAGTAAAAACATCCAAATCCCTTGTGCTGGAGAGAGAGGCCTGGTGGCTGTCACTTTACGCGTCCAAGTTTTGAGAGCTTTAATATGCTGCAATAGGATGTGAAGGGGAAGAGTTTTGAGGCAGGGAGACAAATGAAAAGAACTTGGACATAATCCAGGTGTCAGGTGATGAGCTGACAAGTACAGAAAGAGAGATAGGGGGAAATGTGGGAGAAGAGCAGATGACAAGGTTCGGTATGACCTGCTTGTTTGGATGGGGAAGAGGGCAAGAGAGAAAGGAAAATAAAAAATTATTGTGAAACCATCTGGGAAATAATGTTTTGGACAGCAATATGTCTAGGTAAAGAACTGGATTCTTAAGGTAAGTCCAGTTTACAGTTTTTTGTTTGTTTCTGTTTTTGTTTTTGTTTTTTGATGTGACAGCTTCCATGTAAAAATGCTCCCTAGGAGCTGGAGATGCAGGCTTGAAGCTGAGGGCCAAGATGGGGCTGGAGTTGTTAGAGGTTTCCAACAAGAAGACATAACCAGCTCTCCTTCCCTTTTGTTCCAGTCTAAAGGGTATTTTCTAACTTCTTTCTCCTGCATTTAGTAGCAAAGGTGGAAACGTCAAGCTAGGTAAAGGGGAGAAAGCAAGGAGAGGGAAGAGACATACACAGAGAGAAAAAGGCAAGGCGGGGTGGTCCTGTGGGACTGCACCTTATTTTTAGTTACACCTTTTGGAAGCCTGCACTGCTTAAGTAAAAATAAGGAACACAATATACACACTCAACTAAAATTATCATCTTTCAAAGGTTTTCCCTTTAAATAGACCCAAATGAAAATCAGAAACCCTAACCCCAGCTTTTTAAATCACAACGAAAGGACAAAGGATGTTTTCAAAAAGGGTACTTTGTGTTCCGAGCAGGATGGCTGTCTGCGTGTGTGGGGAGGAAGGTGAGAATGCTGAAGTGCTGAGGTTTCACCTACCAGGTGACTTCTCACTCTCCAAGTTGTGCAGTGTTTATAAAAAGAGTGAAAAATAAAATGCACTGTGTTCTGAGGGAGACAGCGTAGTGTACTAATTCGGCAGTGCGATGTAAAGGTTACAGGCTCGTGCTCTGAGGTCAGCTAGAACTGAGTTCAAATCTTCGTCCCATCACTTACTAACCTTGTAGCCTCGGACATGCTGTTAACCCCTCTGAGACTCAGTTACTGCAGCTGTAAAATGGAGATAATACTGACTGCCTCATAGGGTTTATCTATATATAGATATCTCAATGTAATAAAACAACGTAGAAATATCTTTTTCCATCCCTTTACTTTTAGCCCCTGTGTCATTTGATCTAAATGAGTCTCTTTTATGCAACATATGTAAGGGTCTTGTTTTCTGATCCATTCAGCCACCCTTTATCTTTTGATTAGAGCATTTAATCCATTTACATGGGAAGTAGTTGTTAATAGATATGTAGTTATTGCCATTTTATTATTCATATTTTTGATCTTTTGTTTCTTGTAGAAGTCTCTTATAACATTTCTTATAATATTATTTGGTGTTGATAAACTCCTTTAGTCTTCTCTTGTCTGGGAAGCTCTTTATCTCTCCTTCAATTTTAAATGATAACTTGCTGGGTAGAGTAATCTTGATTGTAGGTCCTTGCTTTTCATCACTTTAAATATTTCATGCAAATCCCTTTGAGCCTGCAAATTTTCTGTTGTGAAATCAGCTGACAGTCTTATGGGAGCTCCCTTGTAGGTAAATAACTCCTTTTCTCTTGCTGCTTTTAACAGCCTCTTTTTGTTTTTAACCTTTGGCAAATTGATGATCTGTCTTTGTGTGAGCTTCTTTGAGTTCATATTGTTTGGGACTCTCTGTGCTTCCTGGGCTTGTATGTTTATTTTCTTCACCAGATTAGAAAAGTTTTCGGTCATTATTTCTTCAAATAGGTTTTCAATTCCTTTATCTCCCTTGTCCTTCTGGCACCCCAATGATGTAAATATTGGTACACTTGATGTTGTCCCGGAGGTCCCTTAAACTATTCTCATTTTTTTTTTGGGGGGGGGGGTGATTATTTCTTCTTATTGCTGTTCTGATTGGGTGTTTTCTGCTACCTTATCTTACACATTGCAGATTTGATTCTCTGTGTCATCTAATTTACTGTTGATTCCTCCTAAGGTAGTCTTCATTTCAGTTACTGTATTTTTCATTCTGACTGGTTCTTTTTTATGTTTTCTAGCTCCATTTTTATGTTTTCTCTCTCTTTGTTACAATACTCACTTAGTTCATCTACGCTTCTCCTAAGTTCATTGAGCATCCTTATAACAAGCGTTTTGAACTCTGCATCCAATAGGTTGCTTCTCTCCATTTTGTTTAGTTCTTTTTCTGGAGTTTTGTTTTGTTCTTTTAGTTGGGATATGTTTCTTTGTCTCCTTATTTTGGCTGCCTTTCTGTGTTTGTTTCTATGTGCTGGGTAGAGCTGCTTTGTCTTCCAGTCTTCATAGAGTGGACTTATATAGTAGGTGCCCTGTAGGGACCAGTGACACAGTCTCCCTGGTCACTTGATTTGGGTGCTCCAGGTGTGTCCTTTGTGTGCTTTGTGCATGCCCTCCTGTTGTTGTTGAGCCTTGATTGCTGTTAGCACATCAATAGGAGGGATTGATCCATCAGGCTGATTTCTTATGAGAACTGGCTGTGACGACAGGGGAAGAGCTGTTGTGCATGGGCTGACCCTCCAGAGCAGGATTCGTTTTAGCAAGGCTCTGGTGCCTGCCAAGTTTGCCCTTTGGTGTGTCATTTGCAGAGGTGTTTGGGTGGTGCTCTGGTGTGGATGAAGCTGGCCAAGGGGTGTTTTGGTTTTGGGGACTCTTGGAGGGGTTCTGGTGCAGGCCATGATCAGCTGCTGCCTGTGCCCTATCTGAGGCCACGTGGTGTAAGCTACAAACTGATCAATGGATGGTTGCCACTTGTGCTGGGCTTGGAGGTACCTGAGAGAGGTTCGGCTGGGAACCAAGGCCAGCTGCTGCTAGTGCCAGGCTTAGGGCTGCTTAGCAAGAGGTACAGGGCTCGCCAAGGCAGATGCTGCTTGTTTGGCTTTTGTGAACTTTTAAGAGATTTTAGGAAAGTTTGCAGCATGAGCCAAGACAGGCTATTTGTATGGAAAAGCCACTGGAAGAGGCTTGGGTGGGCCTACAAGTTGGGTGGGTCATTGTCTTAGGAAATCATCAAGTCAGGATGAATAGCGTTAGCCAGGTTGGTGGAGACTAAGATACAATGCTGGCCTGCAACTGGACGCTAGGTGAGGGGAGGGCTCAACAAAGGAACAGTGGCTTCTGCCAGCACTTCTGTCTGAGAGAAAGCTGCCCCTCCAGCCCTTGCACTGAAGCCAGATAATTCAGTTCCTCCCCATGTGTCTCTGGTGCCTTTTGAACTGTTGCCGCAGTGCTGGAGCTCAGAGTAAGAGAGTTCATCAGTGAGTAAGTTTGTGCCCAGGCCCTTTAAGAGGAATGCTTGGAACTCCAGCCACTCTCTGTCTCACTTATCCACAATCTCTGCTGGCTTTCACTATCAAAACTTATGGGCACATCTCATCCCAGTACTGGAACCCTGGGTTGGGGAGCCTGGTGTGGGCCTGGGACCCCTCAGGAGAAATGTCTGCAGCTGAGATATCCCTCCCAATTATTAAGCACATGGGTGTGGGACCCACTCATTTCATGTCTTTGCCCCTCCTACAAATCTCAGCGTGGCCTCTTCTGTATATCCTTGGTTGTAGGACTTTAGCTGGAATTCAGATGATTCTCAATGATGGCTATTCAGTAGTTTAGTTGTAATTTTGATGTGGTCGTGAGAGGAGGCCCAACATTTTGCCTTGAAGCCTATCTTCTGCATTTCTGAAGAAATGTTTTTAATAATGGCCCTTTCTTATAACTGGATCTTAAGTTTGGAAACAAACCTGTACATGTGGCTTTCTATATTTTCTCTTAATTTCCTTTAAGTGGAAACACAATAAATGCTTTATGAAACTAAGAAAATAAGGTGAAATTCACAAATAATGTTGGCTAAACAAAAGTCAGGAAATCAAGGATTTGAAAGATACCAATATGTCACCTAGTTCATTCCTCTGCATGGGATACATACTACCTCAATTTTCTGTCATACATAGTGATGCCTGAGGAAAAAAAGAAGTAAAACATCTTTCAGTAAGCAGCTTTAGGAGTCCCTAAATAACATATTTGTTAGAGTAATAAAGGGATTATAATAGGTAAATGTTATCCTTTTTTATTATCCTGAAAGTATGATATATAATGATAATATCAGCTACAATCAAAAACCATATATTGATTGAGTGTTTGAATGGATTAGATGCTCTCCTGGATATTCATTGCTATTATCCATAAAGAAATAGAGACTTAGAAAAGATATATAATTTGGCCAGTTCCACAGTTTGTAAGGCACAGAGCTAGAATTTAGACCATCTACTCCGAATCCTAACTCTTTACCTCCTGATCCTTCCTCATCATACAGTAACTGTAAATCTATTGAAAAACTTTAGGTAAGTCTCCTGTGAGTTTTCCCATCTCTGGATTAATTATTTCCAATGTCTAACATTTTGTCGTAGTGTCATATGCTAGCATGAGTCGCTAACATAGATGTATGATGTACTGTTAATTTAAACCTACACACATCAAGAAAATTGGCCTAATTGGAAGAAATTAAGGTAGTTGCAATTTCCTGATGATTAAGCAGAGGATATGTTGCTAGAGGAAGTTTTAGAATTTTCTCCTGAAAACCTGAAGGAAAAAAAGCGCAATTAAGGTTTTAACAAACTCTAACTTTGACCCCAATTTTCTGATTTTGTAAAATGAATGTTTTAGAATAGGTGATTTCCTTGGGTTTTCCCCAGACCTAACATCCTACAAGTCTGTAACTTTAGGTAGAGACTGGATGTTTTAACCTTTCAATGTCCTTTTTAGACTTCTGTTTTTATGCTTGAATGATTCTTGAATCTCTTTGGTTCAGCTGCACATTCTTGAGTTTCTTTCAAATGGAGATCTCATAAAAGCTATTATTTAATGGTATCCCACATGTGCAATGTACAGAATTAAACACAACTGTGCATTTAGGACTTCAGCAATCACAATTCATCATTATTGTGTGTTCATTCTCCTATTTGATTAAGGTTAAGCAACAAGATGATATTTCCTCATTTTAAACTGCATTGTATATGTGACAGATGGGATCTTATAAATGCATTAAGCAGGCTTATTTTAATATCTAATCATATGCAAAAGTTCTAGAAATATTTTACACACAAATGTCTAGGGATCCTCAAGGGCCTATAATAGAAATCCATACTCTGTGACTTCAAAGCCTTAGTCTCAACAACTAATCACTTGGCTATTTCCAAATCAAATTTCTTCAAACAAATCAAAGGCATTTGTCCTACCCATGAACCAAGTTCTGTGGCAAGTTTGACATTTTAAAATCAAGCTGCTTATTGAGATATTCATGCACTGAAAAAGGTACCCAGAATTTCTTTCAAAGGGTAAGAAACACCTTTTTTTCATGCTCCAATGACTCAGAAATTTGTCAAAGAGAATTTTATCAAATTTTCCTCACACACACACACAGAACTCACCTTTGCAATAAAAACCAGCATTCAGAATTTCACCCCAAGAGAGCTTTCATTTTCTGAAAGGTTATGAGGCCCTGAGATTTCACTCTTTTTAGAGTTATAATCACTGTGTTGCTTCTGAGCTGTTAACAATAACACTGATTAAGAGGAGAAAAAAGAGATATTCCACATGCTAGTATTAAATGGCTTCACAAAGTAGGAATATTTTAAACACCACAGCATTTGCGGTTAGTAGAATAAAGTGCCAAATTTCCCAGGGAGCAGAGCAAAAATGAAAAGAAAAGAACAATAATGATAAATAACTAACCTTTATCCAAGGCTTCCTATGTTCAAGGAACTATGCCAATTCTTTCACATGCATTGTTTTATTTAATCTACCCAATAACCCTCCAAGGAGGTACTTTATAGCATTTTTACCCGCGAGGAAGCTGAGATTCAGAGAAATCGAATAACTTAACCAGAGTCACATAGACAAAATCCAGATAGGATTCATTCCTAGCCTCTGTTCATAATTGCTCAGCTAAACTACTGTCTTCTCTAAGAAAGGATTGGAACAGAAAGAAGCCCTGGCAGGAAGAGGTAACTAAAGAACAGGAAGACCAAAGTGGGCTTCCAATGGACAGTTCTCTAGAACCCACATCCCAGAGCCCATAAAGGCTGGCTTATAGTCAACACTTAATAAATATTTGTTGATGAATGACTGTATGAATGAATACAAGGCAATGTAAGATAATTTACAGGTCATTCTGGCATTTCAGCACCCTCTCCACCTCAGTCATCTATTCTAGCCCATTCTAGCTTCAGTCAGTTGTCACAGGCACAGTCTCAATTTAGTAACTGTGACTTCCAGATCCACGGAATAATCAAATCTCTTAACTTGAGTTAATATTAAGTTTTCTCCCCTCCCCCAGCTGGAGCTCTGCAGCCAGCGAGGGGATCGTGGGCTTAGGGTCTTACTCTTTTCTTTCCTTAGCTCACCTCATTCCTCACTTTTCTAGCTGCTGTTTCAGATCCCCTTGACCCAGAATTGAACAAGACATGGGAGGAAAGTTAAGGAGTTAGCACCTTAGCCTCAGTCGTTCTTGCCTGGCTGTTTGTTCTCTGAGCCTGGCAGATGGTTCAAGCCGATCTGCCTGGTTGAGGAAGCTTTTATGGATTCAGGAGCTGGAGGGTATATATCCTCAGTGTGAGCCTTCTAGGCAGGCTTCTTAGGGACGATGCAAGAAAATCTTACATTCGCTCTCTCTCCTATGTGACCCATATCTGCTCTATGGGAAATAGTCACCTTCATGCCTGACTAACTCTGGGAGGATAGGCTGGTTTGTTAGGCATCAGTCTGCTCTATTTCCTGACCAGGAAACACAGCCCACAGATCTCTCAGTGATCTTTTTGAAGATCCCTTCACCAGATTTGAGTAGAAGTGGGGAGGTAGAGATTTAGTAAAGTAAGTGTTTTCTGATGAAATTTCTTCCACCACACTCCAGACCCTATTAGATTCTCAAAAGAAGTGGGTAAATTCTAAGGTCTGGAAACTTTTTTTTAATGAAAATCTGCATATGATGAGTTGACCTTGTAAATTAACATCTATTTTATGTTGTGGTCTAAAGTGTAGACACTTTAATTATTAACATAATATTTTATAGTAGATGTATTTGTATATTGTGTGTATCTTAAGTGCATTGAGCACCAACAACTTTGGAATGTCATGATAAAGTATTTTGCCACCTCTCTTCTTAAAATATATTGTTTTTCCTTTGCTCCTGGATGAAAAATCAACTTGACTATTCACACGGCTTTTCTGATACATCTTAAGTGGTAAAAATAGTCTCATCTCTTTAAGTAACAAAATACTCTCACAATTTGGTACCTAAATGTCCAGTCCCGTGTAATAGTCAAATCTTCCAGCTTTATTAAAAATTGCAGCAACTCTCTCTCCTCCCAGTGGGCCCAAAGCCTGGAAATGTGATGCATTTGGTTTCTTTTTCTTTCTTTCTCCTCTCTGCACTAGCTAGCTGCTACCTATGGGCCATTTGGAGTTAGAGCAAGAGGTAAGCGGAAAGGCAAACTTGTACATGGCAAGTTCTGCTGTAAAGTGATGTTACAGCCTGGCTTATAATAAAACTTTTTCTTTCGTGAAACATATTCATGCATTCTTTGGGATCCCCCTCCTACTCTCAGTTCTAGGAACCTCTCAGCTGCACAGTTCTTTTGATAGAGGTGATGATTCATCTTCCTCTGCTGGGTTCCTTACTCCTTCCATGATCCTGAGGAATGAGGGGTGAGAGGCTCACCTCCAGCTTCTATCTGATGAGTTTTTTTCATCTCAAAGGCGCTATTGAATAGAATGGACCTAACACCACCTCATTCTGGTTCCCCTGTTTACATGGCCTAAGTCTAACTTAAGGGACACACTCATACAACTTTTGTCCCTAGAAACTCTGGGAGACACTCATCTGGCTATTGTTGCCTCTGGAAGTTAGAAGCCAGTTTACTACGTCTCCCCAGCTGCAGGGGACAGATAACAAATTTCCAAGTGATTCTTCAACATCTCTTTCACTTGATTGGATGTGAAGGGGCAAGCACCCTTTTGAGGAAGAGACCTCACAGCATAGCTCTTGTTAAAGAAATCCCCCCTAAAATTTTCTCCCCTCTCAAACCTCTTATGTTCTGTGTGGCTGACTTACCTAAGACCGTGCAATTGGATTTAGTTGTCTTTTTTTTTCAAATCTAGATTGTTTTGTCTCATAAATCAATTTGGTATTCGATATGTATGAGAGCTGAGTGTTCAGTCAAAATTTCCAATTTAGCTAAGGTTCAGAAATGTTAAGTAACCTAAACTGTGGCTAGCTAAGTTTTGTCATTCCATGTGTGATCTTTGGTCTTCCCCTGCCAATGAGTTAACTCATCGCCCTCTAAGAGTGAGCTGGATGGAAGTCCAGTGAGTTATTGAACAGAAGTAATCTTATTGGTGTCCTAGAGGCCTAAAGAATTACCAAAGGATCCATCCTTACACAAAATTTTTCAAATGCATAATTAATGGTAAGTAAAATAGAATAAAATAAAATAGGTTTAATGATGCTTTTGAATAAGTAAGCTTAATTGAAAAAAATAGGCTTACATCAAAAACAAAAATACAGACCTAGAAATATCAGCACAGTATAAATTGAAAAAGAAAAAACATCAGTTATTATTGAAAGCAAAATATCTGATTATTTGATAATAAAAGCTAAATGGGGTTTGTCCATGCTCGAAGAACACTGATTAGCAGTAGCTTATCAACAACACTGAATTCCACCCATGCCATGTGAAGTGTCTTGGGAAACCAAACCACTCTTTAGTCTGTAATACTGACTGGGATGCAAGGAGGTAGATATATGAACGTAACTTGCGCATGGAAGTAAGCCATGATGTAGAGGTATCCAGTGTACAGTATAAACCAACTGGGGAGTTAAATAAGTATATAAGACTAATAAGCACATAGGTTTGAGGAGTTTTTGAGTCCTGCAGATCTCTTATAGGGTAATGTCAGCAATATCATTTACCAGCCATATTTTGTCACCTGTTCTACCAACTAGCTGATTTTCCTAAAAGGAATGATCATCTGATACCCTGGGGTTGGGGCAGTCTAAATTGTTTTTCTAACCCTAAAACCTTATATCATCCCAAAAGCAGGTCCTATCAGGGGTGGGTGCAGAAATGTGAAACAGAGAGTTGACGTCTTACGTTTATTGATTTATTTTTAAAGTACCATTAGACTCGCTTTTATATATTATTTTACTCCCCATCAAGTTCAATTTTGGATTTTTTTTCAAATGCTTGTATCATTCTACCCTTCAAAAGTGAATGCTTTCTTTTGAAGCAAAAAATATCTGTTATAAAACGACTTGTGCTGGAGGTTTTTCAAGTGGCTGGAGAGGTAGATGCTGCTGGGTAGAGTTTGCACCGTTGGGAATACACGGCTTATAGGCGCGCCAAGCCTAGAGAAACTGATGAAGGGACAACACTGCGCAATAACGCTGAGAGTGGGACTTATGTGGCAAGGGAACCTAGGGGTTACCCAAAGTAGAAATGTGATCTTAGTATGAAAGAAAGACACAAAAACTATAGCTGTAGTCTCTTGGCTCCAATTCTGCATTGTGATCTCAAAGTATTGATTCTCAATTTTGATTAACCATTTCTCAAATGTGTTCTGTTAGTTAAAAATCTTCTAGTTTTCTAGAACGCGAGCCTTCCTGGACTGTCCAAAGGGAATGACTGTCTCTCTACTTTAAATGAGATAACAGATATAGGTGTGTTTTCAGAAATTTAGAATAAAAGACAGTGCAAACATTAAGTATGATTTCTATATTTTATTGAACAGTTTAGTCTTATCAAAACATGTTTAACATGTATTGATTTATTTATTTGTCTTGCTCTGTCATTTATTTCATCATATGTATGTAAGAAGAAGAGGTGTCGGGTTCGGTTATTCAGAAATTTTTCAAACTAATATGAACCAGCTCATCAGGAATCTCCACAATCAGAAAATGGTATATATGTTCAGTGCCATTTCCTCAGAAGATAAGAGCAGGTCCATGTAGTTGTCGCACACCTCCAGATTTGTTCCCTTGTCCCATTAGATTTCCTTTATCATCTCTTCCTCTGCCCCTAGTAGAGTTCTGCTATGTTCATATGTCTGTAAATCTCTGCAACTCTATGAAGTTTTTGAAATAAAATATCTGTCAAAATGTCTTATCATAATCTTGACTCAATCTTGGTTACAGGGTTTCTGAACACATGGTGGCATTTTCCTAATATATTTCTTATCCATTTTGAGTGCTAAATGATATCTTGACCACCTCCCATGCTTTCTAGAATTCACACCACCTTAAATATCTAGCAGTCTCACTTCTCACATTCTACTGAGGGTATTCTTTTTTTAAGTAAAGTTGCTTTTCTTTCTTGAAAGAAATGTTGGTCTTATTAAGTCCCTCAAGCATATTTAATCAGGTTTTCTAATCCATTTGTTAATTTACAACCATTCAAGCTGTACACTCTAATACTGCTGTGTATTAGAGTTCTCCAGAGAAACCGAACCAATAATATATATATATATTATATGAAATATGAAATATATACATATGTGTGTATATAATATGTATGTATATGTATGTGTATATGTATGAACTAATTTATGTGATTAAGGAGACTGAGAAGTTCCAAAATCTGTGGGCAGCAAACTGTAGACCCAAGACAGCTGATGTTGTAGTTCCAGTCCAAAGGCCTATAGGTTTGAGAACTAAGAAGAGTAGATATTGAATCCAAAGGCCAGCTTAAAACAGGCAGAATGAGATTTCTATTATTCATGGGAGAATCAGTCTTTTTTTCTATTCAGACCTTCAACTGATAGGATGAGGCCCGCCCACACTGGGGAGGGCAAAATGCTTTACTCAGCCTCCCAATAAAAATGCTAATTTCATCCGGGAACACCCTCATAAACACATCCTGAATACTGTTTGACCAAATGTCTAGGCACTTTGTGTCCTAGTCAAGTTGACACAAAAATTCGCCATTTCTTATCCATTTTGTGTGTGCCACGCAATACTTATTTAACAGAACTTTTTGTTGTTATTAGAAAGTAGAGAACCTAATAGAGTTAATTTTACTATTATTAGAGATCGCTGAAAATAAAAGAATATTTATAATATTGTTGTATATGAATTAGATGCTTAAGGGAGGATTTATTATTGTGGCTGCCTTTGAAATCTTAAACAATGGTGTGAAAAGTCTGATGTATTAGAGAAAGTAATAGTAAGTACTATAACAATCAGTCTCTAAATTTTGCTAGTTTAGTAAAAAATAAAGTTATTTTTCACATCACAATCTTCTAAGGATCAAGAAGCTCTCCTAGGTAACTTACCTTCAAATTTTAATATCTAGTTATACAACCCTTTCATATGTTTAAATATAGATTTTAAGATCAATATATATTTCAGTCACTTTGAGAAAAAGAGAAAGATAAAGTCAACTCCAAAAATATATATTTAATTGATTACTGGCTCCTGTAAATTAGAAGCTGCATAACCTTGTACAAATCATTTTTCTTCATTGATGATTCTTCCATGGAATCCAGTGAGAAAAGATTACAAGTTGAAGTAACAAATTAAACTTTTAAAAGATTTTGATTTGAGACTCTTCCTTAACAGAGAACTTTGGAAATATGGACTTGTTAGGGTGGTATGGCAAAGAGAACCCTCCAACTGAGTTTTAGATTCAGACACCGATTGTCCTCATCAAGCTGGGTAACTTCGGCAAATTCTCTGGGCCTTAGTTTCCTAATTTGAAACTTAGATGTTGGTCACACTGATCTTTCTAAGATCACTTCCACAATAAAATTGCAGTGATTCAAGTTCGATAATCATCTCTTTAGATTTGGTTTAAAAATGAATTCTACTTAGAGGTGAGGGAGGGGGGCAAGATGCAAAACAGTTCCTCTGTCTATGTGAAACAATCTGCCTGACTGTAAGTTCATTGAGCACCAACCGTGTTCCAAAGAATGCTTTGTATGAACAATGTTAAGGTCACAAGTCTCATTTACAGAGTATCAGCTGCTGGTTAGTCATAATGTGCCAGAGACTGAGCTGGAAAAGCTGAGGCAGAAGGCAGTTCTGGAACTCTGTCACTGTCACAGAGGGATGCAGAGGACCCATGCCAGGCATTCTGGCTTCCGGTTTGATTTCAGTTCTGGATTAGACATCTTCATTTTAATTTTTATTCATTGTTTCAATTTGTGAGAATTGTTGTAATTTTGAGCTCCACACAGAATGCAAATTTGCTCGATTCCCCGAGAACTGGCAGCAGGAGCACTTAAAACCATCCTGGGCAGACTCCCACCGTGCCATACACATGCATAATGTCCTCAAGGAGCCATGCAGACTGAGCCTTCCCACCCACTGCCACTTTCTTTTAACCTCCAAAGAAGCCACCCACCTCGAGAGGTTTCTTTCCTGTAGAGCAAGAGGTATAATTAAATTGTGTCCCGGTAGTGAAGGTTCCTTAATGATGATGAGCCAAAACTAATTGTATTGATTTGTTTATTACTGGCTTAGGAGGCCCATCAAACAAATGGACTGAGACTATTTCCATATTCTTATCTGTTGGGTAAATGAGAAACAAACGACCTCTCCATATGTCTGCATCCTGAAGTCACTGCCCAATAAGGCCAACTGCTCTGTGACCTCAGATGGGAGCTTTCTCCAATGCTAGGGCCATTCTGCTGTCTGTCTTCTACAGTGGTTGAAGATATTGAAAAGTTTGGTATTTGTTCTTTTATTTTTAATTAATTTGTGGAGATTTCTTTTTAATTGTTATAATTTGGAATCTTGCCAAAGGTGTCAGATGTATTTGCTTTCTTGAGGAGACTGAGTCTTGAGTATTAATAACCCTAATTTGGGATTCTCTGAGGAAGGGGGAGCTGTAATGTCTGGAATGGCAGGAAATGAGGAGTCACTGATACTACTTGAATTCAAAGAAAGGGACTCTCCAGTTCCTGGTCAGGAGTGAGACATAATGGTGGGCAGCTTAGGGTGGGGGGTAGGGGAAAAAAGCCTATTGGATCTTCATGGTCTTGGGGAGCAGAGCCCAATATCCAGTCTGTTGTTGCCGAAATTAAAAGAAATGAAGAGTATTAGAGGAAGGTTCTGAAGAGAGACATGATAAAGTCCAACGCTGGAAAATTGGGCAAAGATGGAAGAGGATAAAATAAATGGTATCATTTTGCTTCAAAAACATGAAGCCAAATCATTGATGGAATTTTGATCTGTGACTATTCATTTTTATTGAGGTGAATGAGCAAAACTAAGCCTGGTCCTCAGAAAAGATTTAGGGGGATACAGAAAGAAAACCATCATTTACTGAGTTCAAGTTTACCTCCAGTTACTTTAAGTATCTTACACATATTGTCTCTTTAATTCTCTCACCTACTCAAGCAGGTAGGTATTCATGTTTCATTTTAGAGAAGAGGTAGCTGGGATTCAGATAGTTTAAGTAACTTGCCTAAAGATGCCCAGCAACTGTTGGTAGAGTCATTCAAAGATCCACATCAAAGCCACAGTCTTCGGAGGTTAATACAGATCTCTCTTCTTCTTCATGTTTCCAAAATAAGTCACAGGAGTTCTATTCAGCACCTCTACGTGGGCAGTATTGAAGAGAATGACACTTCCTTTCTCTCAGTGCCATCGCTGGCCCCAAGGGAGGGCCACATCTGAAAGAGGAGAATGTGGAGAGCTTCAGTGTCTTTGACCATGTCAGTGAAAGGCAAGACTACAACTCAAGCTTACCCAAGCCACCTTAAGTCTGACCCCTTTTCAGCCACTATACACCTATGTCCTGCTGTGAGGTCCTTGCCCTTATGATGTCACCCAGAAACACAGAGGAGCTACTTCTAGCAGCTCAGCCAGGGCTCTGCCCTCTTGGTCTCTGCATTTCTATGTGCACCTGTTGGCCAAGTTAGAGGCATGTGGTCCCCTCAGAAAGTGGTAGGAGGTCTTTTCATATTCCCCAGTGCTTGTTATCATCAATAACAATAACAAATGATGCTTTGTTGTGATCACTAATTGGCTTGTTCTTTCTCTTCTCAATTGATTAGAACCCCTAGGAAGAAGAAGAGTGAGTGATTAGGTTTTTTTTCCTAACCACCAGTTTCCACTGCTGGCAAGATGCATGGCAGGATTTTCTGAATGTTAGACTACAGTTCTGGAAATGTGGAGTGGGAGTCTTGACCAGCAGGAGAAAGAGGTCTTCACAAAATCTCTCTTAGCCTTGCTTTAAGCCTATTTACGCCCTCTCTCACCACCTTTTCCCATGGTTCTCTCTCTTCCCAGCTGGTCTTTTTACCTTTCTGATCCCACAAATCTACATTATTTTTTTCCTAATTCAAGGTTTTATTTTCAGGGACTTCATCTTCTAAAAATACTTCACATTTTATTCTCCATTTGCAGATCTAAAGTCTTTTACCATTCCTGTAGACTATGTAGGGTCAAGAGCTATTGATGAGAACTGCATGAAGCAAAGTTTGAGACAGCAGCGGGATGAGAAAAACAGGGAGACAGAGGATAGTTTCCTTTATTTAAAGGAAGAAACTTATTGAAGTTTAAGTGATTCGTCCAAGGCTCCTTGCTGGTAAGTGGCCAGAATGAGACTCTGATTGCTTTTCTGTAGTCTGATAACCAGCTGGCCTTGATAACAGAAGATATAAGGAAAAGAGTCAATCTGATTACATAAAAATATAAGTCTTCCGCATAGTCATATTAATTAATTAATTAATTAAACAACACAAATAGAGAAATAACAAATGGGGAAGTAATTTGCCCCACTTGACAAATGGTTAATTTCCTTAATATACAGCAAACTCTTTACATATCAATATGAAATATATAAACAATCAAAAACAGAGTAGGCAAAGAAGATATATAATTGGTCAAAGACCGTGAAAAGATGCTTAATCTTATATGTAATTAAAGAAATACCACTTAGATATCATTTTTCACTAATTCACAATAATTAAAAAGTTTAATGATGCAAATCATTGATGGGGATATGGGGGAAAACTCTTGGTGGGAGAATAATTTGAAACAGCTTTTCTGGAGGGCAATTTGGCAATATTTATTATAATCTCTTAATAGTGCTCATAATATCTGGTAGAGTGTGAAAGTAGAATCCCATTACCGAAAATAAAATATACATGGAGCCCAGAGGACATGTTTGCTCTGTCCGTTCGGTCACTTAACAAACTACAGAGGCCAACTCAGATGAAAGTCAGGGAGCCTCTGCTCTAATTTCCTTTTCTACGCCCTCTCTTACCACTTTTTCCTATATTTCTCTCTCCTCCCAGCTGGTCTTTTTATCATTCTGGTGTTCTCCCAGATTTGCAGCTTCCAGGTTCTCATTTCTATTAGATCTTGTGCTGGTGGGGTCCTGTTGCGTCCTGGGCTTTAGTGGAGGGGAAGGGGCCCTATGGGCTTCAGAGCAAAATATATAAGACATCTCCCTTGCTGATTCTGACCACCACTTATAGTGTAACTCAAATGCAGTAAATTAATAGGACCTTCCTCTTGGTGAGCAAGAAAGAAAGTAAAGAATAGAAAATTCCATTCAATTATAATATAAATTGACCCAGAAATTATACTTGGAGGAATTTATTGTATAGACATACTTGCAAGAATGCATAAAGATATATCTGAGGAAATTAATCACAACTTTGTAATTGCAGAACATACAATATAAATGGACATTGGTAGACAACTGGCTAAATAAACCATGTTGCATCTCTATTATGGAATACTAGGAAGCCCTTATAAAAGAGACAAATCTTTCATTACACACTCATAAAAAGTCACTTAGAAGATAAAGCAATCTCATGTTCTCCAATGTAAAGATTTTTTTAAAGACTGGCCAACTTAAATGTATATCCTTTTAGAATTATAAATGAAATTATCAAAGGCCTATTCATATTTATTAATCTAATTACGCACTCATAAAGATCACGCGTAATATATTACTTTGGAAGTATTTTCACTTTTTGCATTTCTTGAATTCGTATTTTTAAAAATATTTCACATGCCACTGTGACAGCAGTTTAACAAACTCAAGCTCCTGTCTGAATCATCTATACGCATTTTTCAGAGTACACTTGACTTATTTCCATCTGTTACTTGAGATGCAGCATTTGCCGGCCCACATAAGATGCTTTCACTTGAAATTCTATCCCAAACCACAAGTACCCATTCACATAACATCAGGAAATTTGTTTTATTATTATTCACTCCATGGGGGTAAATGTAGGATTTCACAACATAACTAATTTGTCGCTTATTAGATGATCTTTGAAAGGCTTTTTCACACAATCTCAAACTGGAAACTTTAAATTCCTACCAACAGTAAAGATTAATTCTTGATAAACTTTTAATCAATTCCAATAAGTAACCTCAATAAGCATTCAAAACTACTGTCGATTGAGGTTGTTTCAGGCTGACGTATCTTCCCCAAACAACAATCTTTTGTTCAAAATTAAACAATAAGGAAAGCTTCCCATAATCTGAGAGACTCTGCAAGGACCCAAAGATAATTGGCCTTCTTTTCTGAAAGACAATTTTAGGAAAGTAACTTCACCTTTTATCCATTTATGGAATGAATATAGATGTGGAAAGATATCCAAAATGTAGTTTGAAATAAAAGAACTGGTTGCAGAATCAGATTTACAGTGAACTCATTTGTGCTGAATAAAAAGGCTGTATATAAGTAAACATTATCTATAATTATATGTGACCACACATTCATAAACCTTTCCTGGAATAATACACAGCTATTACTCCTAGGGTGGTAGGGGGAGAGGAGAACCCCAGGAGGAGAAGAAAGAGATATTTTTCTTTCCTACCCTTGTGCCAATGTTGATAGAATGTATTAACTGGAAATTAGTTTAAAATGCACTCCTTTCCTTTTCCTCTCTCCCCTCTGCCTCCTCCTGCAAGCCATTTCTCATTTGGAGCTTTGCTTGCTATTACCTTGAGCCAAATTAAACCACTGACCTCCTGGTGGAAAAGGCCAAAGCCTGGTCTAGTCTCTTCCCCATCCATTCTCTGTTGTGGGTACTCACCAAAGGTGTGGTCATGCTCCATCTGTAATTTGTAAACCTCAAAGGCAAATGATTCAAAAGGCAAATTTCTTATCCCAGGAGATTGTACTCTAAGTCACACAGGAACAAACACCAAGAAAGAGTAAATCATTTTGTTGATCTGAAACAGCAGGAGAGATCAGTTTGGGAGGAAACTGACTGAAGGAAGCAAATTTTAAGAGATGAGTAAAGAAGTAAAGAATAAAATATGCTTGATGGACAAGTTAAATGCAGTTTTTCCTAATTAATGAAACCAGAGTAGAGAAGCAGGATACCAAGGCAGCCTAAACGAGTAAGCCTCAAAGGAAGGAGAGAGGAACAGAGCTATAGAAGCTTCAACAACCAGTCTGGATATAAGCAGTTACTGGAACTGATTCAGCCAATCAATGAAATCAGAGCTCCTAATCAGTTCACCATCTCTGCGATACTTTTGAACACCCTGTTATTCCCACAATCTGAACAGCTGTGGCAGTGTCAAGCATCACATCCTCCCAGAATCCACTTCCCAGCCTTGAGCCAAAGGCTGACAAAGGGCGGTGTTTCTCCACCTGTGACTCTCCCATCAGGAAAATACATCTTACTCAGAACCCCTAGAAGTTTCCCTTCACATCTGATTGTCCATAGCTGTGTCACATGCTCACCCTACCCTAGGGACTACATCCACATTTTTGAGATTAAGGAGTATCTTCCTGATACCAAAATTAAAATCAGAGCTCTGTTAGCAATTGGAGAAGGTGATGGTTTTCAGAAAAGTAACAATATCTGCCACAATATTTAATCCTCTCACATAACCTTTTGAAGTATCATTATTCCCATTTGCATAAATTTGCTACAGCTGCCACAAAATGTACCACAAAATAGGAGGCTTACACAACAGAAATGTATTGTCTCTTAGTTCTGGAGGCTAGAAGTTCAAAATCAAGCGTTGACAAGATTGTTTCCTTTCTGAAGACCGTGAGGGAAGTATCTGTTCCAGGGTATTCTCCTTGGCTTGTAGTGGCTGTCTTTTCCCATGTGTTTTCACATGGTTCTTCTATGTGTGTCTGTGTCCAAATATCCTCCTTTTCTAAGGACATTAGTTATATTGGATTTGGTCCCACACCGATGACCTCATTTTAATTTGATTACCCCTATAAATACCCTATCTCCAAATAAGGTCACATTCTGAGGTACGAAAGGTTAGGACTCCAGCGTACACATTTTAGGAGGCACAATTTAATCCATAACACCATAGAAAAGAAGAAACTGAGGCCAGTAGAGATTAGATAACTTGCCCAAGACCATAATATTTTCAAACCTAAGTCTATTTTATCACAAATTGCTGTTCTTTTTACCATAACACAAGAAAACAAATTCAACCCACTAAAGTACTAAATAAATGTCTGGGGAATAAATGAATAGTTGAATGTTTAATGTGGCTTCATTATTTAGTGTGAAAATTATGCATTTATATTATATGAAAGTAATCTGTGTTTAAAAGTATACAGAAATATAAATGTGGATCAAACACATATAGCATCAGAGACCCAAGAATGGATGCTTAAAGAACATTTAGATGCTTGTGTTGGAGGGTGACACTATGGTGTTTAGGGCCTTCAACTGTATGGAGTCTTAGACTTGAAAGAACCTAACATAACTTGTGGTCCCATGTCACACTAGGTCATATTCAGAGAGATTTTACTATTGCTAGGACTACATTGTTTGTGACTTGAACTTCTCTAAACTATTAAGTAGCAGTACCTATTAGTATTGATATTTTAAAAACACTTAGACTGTAGAAAGCTATTCCAATGTACGGAAACATTTTAGTAGGATCATACCCACTTTTTTCTTTTTTTTCTTAGCATACTTCAGGTGTGGCCTTGTTCAATGATAGAGAGCTCAGATGATTCTAGTCTTAGTCTTTCATCTTGTAATTTTACATTTGAAACAGCATAGCCAATGAGGAGGTGGATATCATTGTCCTACTAAACAGAAGAAAATTCTTTATCGGGTAAAATGGCTACATTTTTTTCTGTTATATATGAGAAGCATTATTATTTTCAGTGGAGATGTGCTAATTGGCATACTTAGGCAAGAAATGGACAGCCAAAACTATTATTGAAAAAGTCAAGAACTCAGGGTAATATGTCAGATAACATTTAGACATGTAATCAAACTAGAGCTTGTCCTACATCATCAATTATTGACACCACAGAGAGTGGTTATTCTTCACTTTATAAATAGACCCAAGCACAACTTAGACAGGGGCCCAAATCGGCAAGACTCAGTCAGTCTAATTGGAGAATTTTATTTCCAACGAGGCAAGGATTTCAATAAGTTAAGATGTAGAATCACCTCTGTATCTCTGGAGAAGCAAAGCTAGTCCCTCTGGCTTTACATTGCTTGGTATGCAACATTGTACATTAAAAGCACTGAAAATAGAGCTCAGAATTGAGGGCCTTAGGCTGCACTATCATGAATCTTTCACCTTTGCTAACCTGAACAATCAGAAATAATTTTTTAAAAGACATGTGGGGCAGCATGTGCATAGGAGGAAGAGGTGCCACTTAATTTCACTACCAGGCACAGCGTCGATTTGACCGTTTGTACTTGTCAACAGCCACTGAGGGCAACCTCCTTACTTAACAGCAAAGAAAAAAATGAAATATGTTCAGCTCCTACCTTGAGACATAATCATTATTTAATAATGCGTTTTACATAAAACGCAGGTTTTATTTGACACATCATATGCTAATAAACTCTGGAGTGTTGCTGAGGCCTTTGGAAATGGAGCCGGTGAGATCAGGGCGGTCTTCTGCTTGCATTAGGCACAACCCCGCACCCTGTTGTATCTTGGGGCTCTTGCAAATCTTTATTAACTGATTTATACCCGAGGGGAGAGAGCAACAACTTCTATTACCACTGAAATATGACTGAGGTTCAATAGTATTAAAGGGAGGCTGCATTGTAATGGAAAAAAGAAAGACTTGTCCCAGGAAGGAAGGAATCCGAGCCTGTCCCAGGCAGAACCGTGAATTAAATGAAAGATCTCTTAGACAAAAAGCTTATCTTGCCATTAGTGGTCCCTTTCTCTCTTTCAGTGACCCATGTAAACAGATTTTTCATTTCCCTGAGGCATTCCATGGCTCTGTGCATCTTCCTAGTGCTGAGGTTCCCAACATAGCAAAACCCTCCTAGACTGTGGGACGTATGTGGGAGTTTATCAATATGTTTTCCTCTCCAAGGCTCATTTAGAGTTCAAGGAGGACTTCACGGTCTTATTCCAAAGGTGAGGCTGATAATGGGGATTTCAGGTCCAAGGCAGGCGACTTAGCTAGTGAAAAAGAGGAAGCCGGAGACAATTTGGCTAAGGCAATTTGGATCAGATTGTGTTAAAGGCAATCAGCTGTCACCTCTCTGTGGTGAGCAGGCTCTAGAGAAACGACTGGAAGTCCACAGAGGGAAATACATATGAATGTGCCATAGTAGAGTGAAGCCTTTGAATGTGAGTGGTAGAGAATAGAAATAAATATTTAAGGTGAGTATCCCTTTGGAAATAATGAAATATGACATTCAGTTGGGCTGTGGCAATAGTTTTCTGAAAGAAGCAAGCAAGATTAAGCAAATGCCCTTGCTAGTCATTATTTCACAAATGAAACAAAATATAAAATTCTGGCCAATTCGGCATTGTGCTTCTCAGAGCTACTGCTGGTTTTGATCCTGTCAGTCCTAAGTAAAGAGCAGGTAAGGCTGGAGGAGGTATATGGGTTAGACAACCAGTAACGCAATTTGGGGAAAAAACCTACAGGGAAATATTCATTCATCCCACTTCTTTATTCAAAAAAAAAAAAAAAACAAAAACAAAACAAAACAAAACAAAAAAACGTTATTAAATATATAATTCATAGGCCATATAGTTTATTCATTTAAATTATACAATTCAGTGGCATCCAGTATATTCAGAGTTGTACAATTATTACTGCCCTCAATTTTAGGACATTTTAATCACACCAAATGAAAAACCCCACAACTCTTAGCAGTCACCCCTCAAATTTTCTGGTTCTGCTAGCCTTAGAAAACCACTAATCCACTTTCTGTCTCTATGAATTTGCCTATTTTGGACATTCTATATAAATGGAGTCATAATATGTGGTTCTTTGTAACTGATTTATTTTATTGAGCATAATGTTTTCAATGTTTATCCACGTTGTTGAAAATATCATTATTTCATTCCCCTTTTTGGTTAAATAATATTCCATTGTATGGTTATACCACATTTTATTTATTCATTCAACTGATAGATGTTTGGGTTGTTTCTACTTGTCTATTATGAATAACACTGCTATGAACATTAATATACAAGGTTTTTTTGTGTGTAGATGTGAATTTTCATGTCTTTGAGTATATATCTAGGAGTAGAATTGCTGGGTCATAGGGTAACTTTATGTGTAGCCTTACGAGCAAGTGCTAAACTGGTTTTTAAAGCAGCTGCATCATTTTACATTCCAGCCAGCAGTGAATGAGGGTTCCAGTTTCTCCACATTCTCACCAATACTTGTTATTATGTCTTTTTATTTTAGCCATTTTAGTGGCCTTGAGTAGTATCAGTGGTAGTAGTGGCCGTGTGGTTTTGATTTTGATTTTCCTAAAGGCTAAAGGTGTTTATCATCTGTTAATGTGCTTGTTGACTCCTTTCACTTTTTTTATCTTGACTAGTAAACTTGCCTTAGAGAGCTGTGGCCCAGCACAGTGGAGATGCAATGGCAGAAAAGTTTCAACACTCCTATGTCTGTGGCAAAACAACCACTGGAGTTCCTGCAAAAAGACTTAGGAAGGCTGCATCACGTTTGAAATTTGTTACCTGGGCCCCAGTATTGCTGAAGGCTGACACCCAGTAGTCTGCCACTAGAGCTTGTGTTGCTGAGAAGGGCATCTAGAAGAGCTTCTAGAAAGGGCAATGAGGAAGGGAAGAGGGCTTCACAGTAGGCACCAGCCAGAAGCTGACCTGGAACTCGCATTTCTAGGTGAACATCAGGCAGCATACACCCCATAGTCCTCTTTCATACTCTCCATTTTATGCTCTAAAATTTTACATATTCTGGAACATAGTGTCACTTTTACAATTTTCAGGTGATGTCTGAAACAGTGACAGCATATCTCTTATTTAAGAACCAGTAAGAAAGTTTCGTTTTGTTTCATCATATAAAAATATATTGAAATTGCTGGGATAAACCAGATGGTGAGCACCAGAAGTCAACTTAATATTTACAATAAATATATTACTGAGTAAGACAGAATTTTCTAGGTCAGAGATGCTCCTAATGTAAGAGTCTAAGAATTAAACAGCTTATCATTTTAAGTTCATCGAGAAATAAGAATTGGATCATTTATTCTGGAAAGACCAACAGAGTTATTCTTTAGTAGTTCATATAGATTTTGTTGATATGAAATTATTTGAATGCTGTTGGTCTAAGGAAGTATCTTTTATCAAAAGTGGAATCTAAGAAAAAAAAAACAGGGAAATAAACAAATGAACACAAAATGAAAGATAAAAGGGATAAGTAAGTATAGTTGCTATCCAATTTATATTTAATGAATGATTCCAAAAATACTGGCAGAAATTCAGAAAACTGGCTTGGGTCAAATTGTCTTTCATACTAAGAATAGATGGAAATGTATAGTATTGGGGTTGTTTGGGGTAATACAATAACAATATCTTGGTTAGAATCATAAAAAGAATGAGAAGCCATGCTTACTCTGACACTTTAAAATGTAAGAGCAGTTCTTGAGATATTGGAACTACATCAAAGGGAACAAATAACTAGGGGAAAGAAACTGGACGTTATTTGTACCAATGAGATCTGAGTTAGAGGATATATTAGTTTCCCAATGCTGCTGTAACAAATTACCACAGACTTACTGTCTTAAAACAACACACATTTGTTATCTTACGATTCTGAAGTTAAAAGTCAAAAACGGGTTGGCAGGGCTAAATTCCTCCTGGAAGCTCTAAGGATGAATCCGTTTCCTTACCTTTTCTAGCAAAGAAGGCAAGGCTGTCCACTTTCCTCAGCTCTTGGCCCCACATCACTCAAACCTCTGCTTCCATTGTCACCTCACATCTCCTTTTCTGACTCTCCGGTCTCCCTTTTTCTCCTATACTGATCTTTGTGATTACACTGGGTCTGAATAATCCAGGATAATCTCCCCATCTCAAGATCTTTAATTAAATTGCAGTGACAAAATTTCCTTTGCCATGTAAGGTGACATATTCTCAGATTTCAGGAATTAAGATATGGACATCTTTATGGGGCCATTATTCTACCTACCTCAGGGAAGAAAGAATTTCTCAACCCTTTGAATTATCAGCCTGAAAGTGTTACAGAGTGTGTTTGTTTTATGAGGACTGAACCTGACTCTCCAGGGCACAGTTAAAATCTGGTGGGCTGTCTCAAAATATGATCTTCTAACAATAAAATCAAAGGCTTAAATGGCATAGACGTTCCATGTTAGAATAAGAGCTCACAGCATAAATATGTAGAATGTGGTTTTAATCCACAGTACAGGTAGAGTTCTGGACACAAACTTTAGAATGGATGTTCATGCTGAATTTACTTTATTTACACTTGGAGACATGATTTTGTGCTAAAAATAGCATGTGTAAGTTATTATGGACTTTGGTTTCTACCCGTTCACCAAAATTACCTTGAAGATCTTGTGCCAGGTAGAGAAAGCAATACAAATGAGATAGAGACCCTGCAGTCTAGCAGCCAGAGAAAGCACATAGAATGTAAGGATGTGTTATATTGGCAACAAGAGTTAGCTATGGGACCAGAGAAAGGGTCCAAAAAGAGGGAGCAGAAAATGTAAAACATCCAAGAATAACAATACCCGCTCCAACGTGTTTACTATTTGCCAAATACTGATCTAAGGCCTTTGTATATATGAACTCATTTAATCGTCACAACTCAAGTCTGGTAAATTGACACCCGAGATCATTTCTCAAACACATCTCCACTTTCCCTACCTACTGTTTTTTACCACTCTAGTTCAGGACATTGTATTTTTCGCCAGTGTCTCCCAACTGGTGTCCCTGCCGTCTTCTCTTATCCTATGCTAGTGTGATCTATTTTTAAAGTAAATTGAACTCTGTGCTTCAAAACTTTTATCTCCTCCCCAGAATAAAATGAAGCTTTCCATTCAAAGCCCTCAAGAACCTGACCTGCAGTCCACCTCTTTGACCTCACCTCCACACTCTCTTTCCTCCACTTGCTCTTACTATTCGCAGTCCCAAAAGAGTGGATTCCATCTCCCTGCAGGCAGCTGTGTGTTTCATGCCCTTGGACCTGCCCTCCACACCTCCTTTTCCCAAGTAAATCCTGCTGTTGTTCAAGTTTCTCCTCAGATGTCCACCCTGCCCTTTGCCAGTGCCCTCCGTCCCCTCCCTTCTCTCCCACAATACTCTGAGCACAGCTCTAGCATTTATGCCTCTCTTCTTCCCAGTAGATGTGAAGATTCTTCAGAGCAAGGACATAGAATTTTCATCCCTTCTCCAGGCCTGGCATGTGCCTGGCACCTAAAGGCCATTAAGCCCCTTTTTGTTAAAGCCGACTAAACTGAGCAGAAAAGCACCTCCCTTTATTGTGACTGTGCCTCTTTGACATTCAAAGAGTGGCAGTACAATTCTGGGTGATTTGAAGACACTTAAGAATGGAAAGGGCTCCACATCGAAGGCCTCTTGAATACAGTGAAAATGAATATCAAAGTCAATATGCTGTTCAGTTTAGGAATATGAATAAATGATTTCAAATGAATTGAATTTTCCTCTCAACATAAAGTGGTAGAACAAAATGAATTATTAGATAATGTATTTGAAGTAATAGCTCTCTTCTGACTTCTCCTATAACCTGTTTTCACTTCTCTTACAGACCTCTATGCTGGTGTCATGGCAATCTGAGAAATATTTATCTCCCTCAACCTCCTAAAGATCAGGGACTGTATCTTAGGATACAAATTCAGGATTATTCTCTGGCATCAGTCTCTTCAACCTTTGTGCTACCAAACATCATTTCTTCTTAAAAGATTGTTTTTACATGAGAAACCTCATACTTGAATATTATGGTTATGTAGGGGATGAGTTTAATAATGTGGAAAATGGAATTTAAAAATATGAAAGATTGCCTTTATTTCTCCTTCAAACACACATTGCTTTCCACAGTTAACCTCTAGTAAGAGTATAGCTGTTTTTTTATGCATATACACACACATGTACATACTAGGTACTTAGGTGGTTTGTTCTTTCTGCTGCTGCTTTTTATTAGATGGAATTCAACTCTCAAAATTATTCCGCCTCTTGAGTTGTTTTTTAAATTTCATTTAACAGTACATCTTAGAAAATCTATATCTGGATATACATACATACATATGTGTATAAACATACATATACATGGATGTATACACATATATGCACTTTCTCGTATGTGTTAAATGGATATATGATTTTTTCTTTCAGTATTTGTTTGCTTTTAAATTAAATTATTTGAGTTGGGTTTCTATAACTGCAATTAAAAAAAGTCCTTTCTACTTTTTTTGCTATTACTATATATGACTTTGCTGTTGTTACATTTGGCTTTTCTATAATTGCAAGATTTTTGCTGGGAGTGATTCTAAGGGAGGTTACTAAGTCAGGGAGTATGTGAATTTTATATTTTGTTAGCTACATACTGACAGCTTCAAAAAGAGCTGAGCCTGAATAGTATCTGAGTTTTCTCTTTTCACCACATTTTCAAAAATACTATCAATCTTTTTTATATTCTCAATCTAATGTGCAAATATACTATCTTCTTATTTAAATTTGTATTCTCCTACACTAATGAGATTGATAAATGTTGCATAAGTTTCTTAGCCATGTGTATTTCTTTATATGAATGGTCCTTTGTTCAGATTTCTATAAAATGAATAGTAAATCATTGTATATTATACATGTTTTAGGTATTTTATCCTAGTTATCTTTCAACTTTGCTTCTCATAGCTTTTTCAGTATGGAAGCTTCAATATACATATATATTAAAATCAATGTTTTCTCTTATTTCAAGTCCTTTTATCATTTTGTTTTTAAATCTAATATATGCTGAAACACATCCCTAATATTATTTAATTTTAAAGTTTCTTTGAGATTCTTGAACATTTGATTGTTCCATGCAAACTAAAAATTGTCTGTTTAAATCAATTAATAATCATGAGATTTTGATGAATTTTTTTGAAAATTTTGGAATTTTATTAACTTTGTAGACTTATATTGAGAGAATCAACACGTTTAATATATGAACTCTTCCCACCCAAGAATATGATATATCATTTTATTTATTGAAGTCTTCTTTTATGTCTTATAATAAAATGTCACCATGCTCTTCATTTAGGTGTTATACATTTTTGGTAGGTTTATGCCCATGTGTTTTATAGTTCTATTGTTTCAATGGCTATGACTTTTTAAATATGCTCTTAATGCTTTATTTTTGGCATATAAAAAAGTTAATTATTTTTTATTTTTATCTAACTTACCTCGTATAATTTTTTATTAGACTTATCAATTTTTTATACATTTTACTTATTCTTGCAAAGAATCAGCTTTTGATGTGATTAATCAAGCCTATTTTCTTAAGATTTACTGTCAATTATTGCTGCTGATTTTCTATTTTTATTAATTCCTTCCTGTAACAGTCTTTGGTTTCCTTTGTTGTTTATTACATCATGAAGTTGATTATTTAATTATTTTCCATTGAGTTTTATCTTTGGATTAACCCATTTCGATATGTATTCACTGCTATTTACTTCTAAGCATATTTTGATTTTAATTTTGATTTCCTCTTAATGTCAACATTTATTAAATGTAAATCATGCTAAGCAAAATAAGCCAGGAAAATAAGACAGGAAAAGTTGAAAATAACATGATATCACTTATATGTGGCATATAAACCTGAAAGAAACAAAGGAACAGAACAAATAAACAGAGACTCATGGACATGAACAATAGACTAGTGGTTACTGGAGGGGAGGGAGATGGGGTAAAGGGGTCAAATATGTGGTGACAAAGAAATCTAACTATGGGCGGTGAATACACAATGCGATAGATAGATAGATAGATAGATAGATAGATAGATAGATAGATAGAGATATAGATTTATATTTTTATATATATGCCTTTTGTTAAATTGTACACCTGAAACTTACTAGATTTTATTAACAAATGTCACCATAATAAAATTAAAAAGTAAGGTTTTTTTTTTTCCTGTGTTTATAATTGTAGAGTTACGTTTTTGTTGTTTTTCTTTGTTTTGCAAGAAGGGGTGCTTTTTTATTACTCTAGCTAGAAAATTAAGACTAATTTTTATTTTTCAAATTTACAGTTTTTATAAACTGACTATATATGACTACAAATATTGTTCTATAGATATTAAAAATGAGTCATTTTTTATTGGATGTAAAGATCTAGTGTATATGTTTTAAAACATAGGCCAATTTTGAATATCAAATAATCTGTATATCTATTTCTGAGTACTCCCTGTCATGGATTTTTGAAAGACATATACTTTTAGTGTTCAAAAATAATTGTAAATTTATTTCTCCTCATATAATTTTAATAAGTTTGCATTATGTTTTTGATATTATGTTATTAAGTACATAATCATTTAATTATTTTAATCTTAAACTCAAGTATATTTGCAATTGCTAGTGCCAGTCCTGATATATTGGTGAAACTTCATGTTCAGCTATTCTGAATTATTTTATTATAGATTTAACTTTAATAAATAGGATGTAGTTGAAATTATTTTGTGTGCTCTTTATGGCTTCTATTTTAAATAAGATATTTTAATTAATTCACATTTATTGTGATAACTGAAATATTTAGTTTTTCTATTCTGGCAGTTTCTTTTTTCTTTTTTCTGTATTAAGTTTAGTTTTATGGAGTTTTTTCCATTCCTTCTTTAGTAATTCTGCATTTCATTTTTTGGATATAGTATATGTTTAAATATACTATGCAAACATAGTTTCTAATTCCATGTGGACATTAAGCAATTCTCAAAACTACCTCTCCTGAACTAGACCCTGTAATATGTTTTCCCTTTCCTTCCTTCCACATTCCTCCTGTCCCTTTCTATAATTTATTGAAATAATTGACAATTATATATTCAGTTTGTTTTTAAAAACACTTTCTTAGGAGCTATTCCTGGAAATTGCCTTAAGTGTCATAGCCTTATTACTAACAGGTTTTAGACCTATCAACATGCTTTCTGGTTAAATTATTAACCATCTCTTCTTATCTCACACTTTCACCCTTTTATAGATTCCTTTGCTTATTTTTCTGGAACATATCCTCAAGTATTCCCTCCAAAAAGAACCTATCGAATAATCTATACTGAGTACATATGTCTGAGAATGTTGACTTGTTCTTCACATTTTCAAGATAATTTAAATGTAAAATTCTAGGTTGAAAATTATTTTCTGTCCGAATTTAGAATCTTTGACCATCCAAATTTCTCCAATGAAGAGAATGATGTCAGTCATTTTCTTATTCCTTTGTAGATAACCTTTAGTCACCGCACTGTCTAAAATTGTAGCCACCTATCACAGGTGCTATCGAGCTTTTGAAAAACAGGTAGGAGATTGATTAACTGAATTTTTATTTAATTACATTTTAAAAAATAAATTTTATTCTATTTTGGAATGACTTTAGAGTTACAGGAAAGTTGCAGTATATATAAATAGCCATATGTAGCTAATGACTGTTATGTTAGCATGGCTTTCCAATCATGCATATAGATCTAGTTGTTTCACTAATCTTTATTCATATTCAGTATGGTCTTTCATTCTCCATGAATCATCTTTTCTTTCATACTCTTCCACCCTTTATCTTCATGCTGTTTTGTAGGAGAATCCTTCATTTTGATCTTCTAGTTCATCATTCAATTTTCAACCATTATGCTGATTTATTAAGTTTATAATAATTATGTTTCTAATTTCTGAGAACTCTGCTCATATATTTTTTGTAGCATTCAGTTGCTTCTATCATAGATATACCATTTTTAAATATTTGAGATTTTTAAAAATGTGTGTATATATACATACATACCTTTTTTTCCTTGTGTTCTCTGTTAACGTCTATTTCCTTAGTGATTACTTCTGTTTGTTGACTTTCTTTTAGTGCTGTAGTTTCCCTCAAATGTTTAGTGATTCCTCAATGTTTGTTCATATTTATATCTGACAATCTTGATTGAAAAATATTGATAGTGACATCTTATTTACTTAATAACAATGAAAAATCCCTATTGGCCTAGCAGCAAATACAAGTTCTAATAACAAGAGCCTTGGTTTCAGGGACTAGACAAAGAAAGAGATGCATGACTAGAGGGGCTCATTTTTAAAGATAGTTCATAACTTTTCATCTTGGCATGGGGGACTATAAGTTGCCAGAGTTACTTCTCAGAATTCCCACTTTATAAAGCTATACTTAGAGCTTAATCCTAGGGGCAAACATTGGAGTCAGCGGCTCTAAGAGCAGGGAATTGGCATAATAAACACACATACACACACTGGTAAAAATTGCCTGCCAACCATTCATAGTCTACAACTTCCAGTCTTCATTGCAACTTCTAATTTTGTGGTTAGTTGGGGTTCTTTGGAAAAATTTACTAATTTTAGAGGCTTTCTGTTTTCTCTGTGTAGCTTAGAAATTATAGAGATCTGCTAATTTTTTTTTTAATCGTATGCATTTAGATTTATAATTATATCATATCTTCCTGGTAGATTGGCACCTTATTATGATATGACCTTATTTATCTCTAGTAATCCTTTTCACCTTAGAGTTATTGTGGCTGATGTTAGTATATCATTAGCAGGGTTTTTTTGTTAGTATTTCTGTGGTACATGGTATCACCTTACTGTTGTCAGCACATATCATTTTTAAAAACCTAGGCTGAAAATATTAATCTTTTACTGAACTATTTTGTTCACTTAAATAAAATACTCACATATATATTTGAGTTTATAGCTTATTATTCATTTACTATTTGACCTCTCTGGTTGTTGTCATTTTTTTTTAATGCTAGTTTTTGCCTTCTTTTATATTAATCAGTTGATATTTGTCCAATTTCTTCCATCTCCTTATCAGTTTTACATTTTAAACAAATTTTTAATGGTTAAGAGATCAAAATATTAATCTATGACTTTTATAGCCTAACACAAATGGTTATTTTTACCTCTTCCATAATGATAGAACCTTAGAAAACTTGAACTTCATTTACCCTTTTTGTATTATTTTCATCATGTGTTTCATTCTACATATATTTTAAATTCCTCAGACTAAATCATTGTTGATTTGTACCATCTATATTTAGCTATATTTGTCCACATATTTTTCTTTATGTTTATCCTAATTTTTTCCTCTATTTCCGTATTTGTCTCTACAATTATATTCTGTTGCCTGAAGAACTTCCTTTAATATTTCCTTTAGTGAAATTCTACTGACAATGGATTCTTTTATTTTTTATTTCTCTAGATATGTTTTTACTTCTTTATTTTTAGGTACATTTTCATTAGTTATAGAATGGTAGGTGGACTGTTATATTCAGCACTTATAAGATATCATTCCATTGTCTGGCTTACATCATTCCTATTGAGAAGTCATTAGTTTTCTTTTTGGTGTTGCTTTGATGATTGTATCTTTCCTTCTCTGACTGCTATTAAGATTTATTTATCTCTTTTTCAAAATTTATTTTTCTGTGGTGTGCCTTAAGTAATCCATTTATAAAACATAGTTTTATCATGTGCCTTAATTATTTTTAAAAGTATTTATTCTGCTGGTAGTTTTCTGAGCATTTCGTACATGTCAATTGATGTTTTACTTTAGTTTTGATATTTTTGGCTATTATTTCTTTAAATATTGCTTTTCAATTCTTTCCTCTCTTTCTGATGTATAAATTATGTATATGTTTTGTACTATTTCTCTCCTTTGCTCTGTTCTTGTCCCCTATGCATTCTTTTATCTCTCTGTGCTTCCATTTAGATCTTTTCCACTGTCTGTCTTCAAGTTCACTAATTTAATCCTCAACTCTGCCCAGTTTGGTGTTATATGTATTTGAAAGGTAGACTGGAAGCTGTAGCCATATTGATTTATATTTGGTAGGTCATGCTGTTGCATCTTGTACACAATGTCACTGATCATCTCATGGTTCATCTCATTGGTTTTGGGCAGCAGCTAGGTCTTCAGCTTCTCCTTCTGTTTCAGCTTCTCTGAATTCTCAGCCAAATATGTGATGAAAGTTAAGAGCTTCTTGTACATGGCAATTTCCTTCAAAGTTAGAAGTAGTACAAGACTGGTGTGGGTTTAAGTCCATAATCATTCCAAGTATTCTAGCTCATTCTTTTGGATTTTAGTTTATTCTCACTGTCCTGAACATTACATCTCCCATTCTTTCCCAAATGCTTAACCTTTTAGACATGAAACTCCAGTATAAAACACCAAGACCTACCACATAGTGAATTTTAACCAGCTTTCACAGTTGTGTAAGGACAAATCTCTATAATGAATCATACATACATACATACGCACACACACATATGTATATATATCAATGTTTATATATAATGTATGATAAAATGCTTATATATAAAGTGTTTTATATAATATATATCAATGTGTGTGTGTGTGTGTGTGTGTGTGTGTGTATAAACATGACTAATTCAGATTCCAATTACCTGATATAAAGCTCCATTTCATCTTTTATTCACTATCATTTTTCTTTTCTTGTCCATAGAAATCAGTTATATTATAGTGCTTATAACACCAACATCTGAATCACCTATGAATCTGTTCCTCTTGCCTGTTTTTTTCTCTTGGTTTTCAGACACATGGCCCTGTCTCATCATGCCTAAAATGATTTTAATAAATGAAGAGCCCTGAATATAAATATCAGAGAGACCCCAGGTATGGTGAGCTTGCATCGGAAAAGGATCATTCTTTCCTCTGCTAGATAGATAACAGGAGACGCTATCTGTAAATCATTTAGGAATGAGCCAATATTACTCTGAAAGGAGGTTTTTAATAAACTAAACTAAAACTCAACCTATCACTGGTTTTCCTTGTCTTCAGTCCAGAAGCCTCCACTGCTTGCAATTAAGAGCTTGCTGTGTATATTCGGTTCATTTCCCCTCACAAGTGTTTGTCTTTTCAGCATTGGGAGACTACAGAATTTTTCACTTCAATTCTCCAGGTTTGTCGCTTAGTTCTTTGGCCTCCCATCCTGTATAGCTTCAGAATTTGGCACTTATGTAAGAGGGAATCATGTCTGTCTTGAGGCTTCTCAACTATCCAATTTTATGACTCCATTTCATCTAAGTGCCAAAATACACACTGGTTTCTTTACCCTCAACAGTGGCCCTCTGCCCGGTAAAAGCCCAGGTTCCCAGCCTTCCCATGCAAGAATCACCACAAGCTTCCAGGAAAAATGCAGGTGAAGATCATTTTTACACCTTCTCAAGAGTCTCCTCTTGCTAATTATTTCTGCAGCTGTGTGTACCTTTTTATATGTATTTGCTTTTTAGAAAATAATTCTTCTTTCAGCATATGAATTGGTCTACCAGAAATGAATCTACATGGAACAGAAAGGCCTGTCAATCCATTCTTATCATATTTACGTCTTTCCAAATTCCTATCAGCATACTGCCCTGCTGTTAGGATGTCAAGTTTTCCTGTCTTATCATGACTTTTATAATGACTTGGTATAAGCTCATATCAGTACTAATTAGAGAGGGAAGACAGGTTAACATATACCTTCAGTAAGCCGTCTTAAACTAGAAATCCCATACATTTTGAACCTTCTGCCCTATATTGTCATTATATGATTATGTCTGTCCCTACTACTATATTATAAATTAGTTAAATGTAAACACATATATTATTCATGTTCATACATGCCATAATAGTATATGTAATCACATATAGTAAGTTTTCATCATTTACTTGTTAAATAAATTAGGAAATAAAGGAACGAATAACCTCATAATGTTCATGGTCAATGAAATTAATGATATCTTTCACATTATGAGTAGTATTGCTTTTAAAAATCCAAAATTTTATATATGTTAGAGAAATAGGAATATTTTATTTCTTTACAGAACCTGGTATATTCTATGCCTTTAAGAATGTAAACAATAGTAAAAACAATATTTCTTCAGCTTCTGGGATTTCTCAAAGAGAATTCTTTAAAAATGAAGAACTTTAATCATCTGATCCCTTTAGATCTTATTGTAGTTTGAAAAATATGTTTTTTAAATTCTGATATATATTTGTTCTCTCCTAACACATTTCCCTTTAGAAAAGAAAAAATAAAATCACATGAAAAAAGTAATTGAAGAAAAATATTACCTAACACATAAAGTCATACTTTTCAAAGATTATATTTCCATTTCTACATAATATACTCTCATTACAAAATCATTAGTGCATTTTTTAGTCATAAACAGGGAACTGAAAAGAAAATGAATGGCAATATAAATGACTTTCTGAAAGTGACATCTATTCCAATCTCAGAAAAAAATTAACTCTCTGAAATATTAATTGATCATAATGAGGAGACCAAACTTTAAATAAACAGAGGAGCCAGGGAACATTTCCCATAGGCCTGCAGCTTGTTGTAAGGCACCTATGAACACTGGCTTTGAATTTAAATTTAAAAGTAAATAAAAATAGATCAGACTGTCAGACTGTCAACTTGAAGAACCTCAATTGGGAATGCCATGCTCCTGTTCCTTTGTAATTTAAACACAGAGTAAGAAGAAACATCATTGTACTAGATACTAAAATTGCCATGATTCTTGGCCATTGGGAAAGGAATTTCAAAAAGATCAGCCTCTGTTTCTTTCTTCCCTAACTCAGAAATGAGTTACAAGTATAGGTCATTCCATGAGCCAATGAACAAATGGCCAGTTGTTTTGGCAGTATTCCAGATCTGTCAAAAGAAACTTACTCTAACGTCTTTTTCATAACTGGTACAGGAGAAAACTCCACTATCTACAATCTTAACAAACTTTTAGTCTTCATATTCTGGACTTCTCCTTTGACATTACACCTGAGTATTTCATTTTCTGGGAGACTATTGTTTATAAAACTTGTTTGCAAGGAACAAAACAACTTATTCAGCACAGTTCCTTCAAACACCAGACTTCTATTACCAGAGGCTTCAAATGGACACACACCTCTCTGGAGTGGACCTGATATGTGATGGAGTTAAATATGGAGGAAGACAGTCAAGTTCCAAGTTGAACAGCAAATGCCAAAAACAGTGACAAATTCAGTACCTGTGCAGTACTTCAGAGTATTCAAAAAGAGACACCTAACCTTTCTTCATTGTTACATTGTTTTCTGAAGTTGCTAGCACTGTACTTGGAAAGCATAAACTTAAAGGAACCAAGGCTCATCATCCCCCTTTCCATGTTTTTCCATGATGATAGAACTTTTCCTTCTCTCCAGCATTTACTCTGTTCCTATAGTTCACCATATTCCCAGCTCTCTTCAATGGATTAGTGGGCACACAACTTCCATTCCCAGCACTGTTCATCAAGCAGTGGGCTATAGAGCAAAGTGAGGCAAAGTTACTTAGAATCTGGTCTCAGAAACCTAAAATTCTGTGGTTGTAGCTTCAGGTAGTTTTCACACAGGATGAGCTATAGCCCTTTCCAAATATTCATGTGTGAAGCTCATTAATAATTTTTTCTCTCAGTAACTGAAGATGAATCCTTTAATTTGAAGTGGCCTTAACACTAATGAGTCATGTCATTACTCTTGAATCTTTTAAGTTGTTTTTTTTTTCCCTCTCATTGACTATGTGAAGTAGAAGTTCAAGACAGCTCCCATTAGCCCTATGTGTTCTCTGAAGCATCTGTTCATTGTTGCAAATTGATCCATCCTAAATATTTGTTTGTCTATAAATGCCATGGAGTCAACACTTTACTTTCAACTTCTTTTATTTTCCCCTAAACACAAAATTTATTTTAAAAGCTCTGTCAATAACATCATTTGCAATTTAAATGCTTTAAAAATATGATCATTCCTGCTGTGTTTTTGAATACTTCCTTCATATTTAATTGCTTTAGACACTTCAGTTCCTAATTAAACTTTATTGTTTATGATGCCATCGTCATTAATAGACATGATGGGGGAAAAAATGGCTAATTCTAGCAAATTCTCTGACAGCTAATTCTAGTCTTAATCTTAATACGTTCCATAGCCATAATAAACTCAAGGGACTGAGAGGAGGATGGGTAGAAAATGAGACACAAAACAAGTACACAATTCATGTTTTTGAAGATTTACTAGACACTCTGGAAGACAAGCTTGAATTGGACTTGAATTGAATTGGACTCCTTGATTTGTAGGGGAGATTAGCTTAGAAATAGCATCTCAAGCACTTGCAAGATGAATATCCTCATTTTTTAAGGCTTCTTTCTCAAGCGCATCCCCAGGTTTTGCACTGGTGACAAAGAGGAGCATATATTGCACGCACAAAGCTTGCCCGATCCTCAGAGCCTTAAAAGACTTTTATTGTGAAAGAATGGAGACACTTGATGAATCTGATGGGTTTTGGTCATGGAAAGACTTGCTATGAACCATTGCACCAAGGCTGAAATGCCCAAGAGGCTGACAAGCTTATTGCCCATTTCAGAGATTAAATAGTTTTGGAAAAATTTTCTCCCCTGGCAGTTGTAATTGTGTCTGTGAAATAAGTGTTCATTCTGCTTGAGCACCGTGGTTTGAATGCTTCCTTCTATATTTTCCCCCAGTGGACTGATTCTAAAAAGGTCTGCTCGGATTTCCCTGTACCAATGCAAATTAACCCATGAACTTGATAACACCTCCTCCCAACCCCAAATATCCTTGCCTTGGTCTATGCAAATGGGAAATCAGAAACTATTAAATCCCTTTATCATGGATTATCTTTGTAACTGTTTGAAGAGAGGGAAAGGAGCTGAAAAATCTTCCAGGTTAATAATGTGGTTGTAGGAAATGGACAAAAGCTGCCATTAGTAACCTCGAGAGTCTTAAGCTGCCAGAGTAGCACTCGTCAGTAGGTAAAGTGGTCATTTAGTTGTTGGGACTTCCAAAGCATGTTGGAGAGCCTCAATTGCCCCAAATAAAATAGAGTAACATATCAGGAAGAGGGAAGAGGGTACAAGCAGAAAAACACAGGCTCATAATAGATTATTTATTCCCTAATGTTGCCCAGGGTTACCATTGCATATTACTCTGCTAACTGCAGGCAAATATCTGACCTTTTGAGTAATTTAGAGCATTTCTGTTTCTAACCTGGGTGGATAAAGATCGTTATGTGTTAACACAGACTACAACATATTTTTCTTTCATAGCGAATCATTATCTAGAATTCCTGGGTTTTTCATTTTAAAGAAACCTCAAAATCATACCTTGAAATTGACTGTGAGAATATCAAAGAAACCTGCAGACAGTTAATAATATTATTTTCTAAACATTCATTATATCCCTGACACTGTGCTAAACCTGGGACTATGCTATTTAATCTTATAACAATTCTTTGAGGTATATTCTAGTATTATCCTGTGGAAACTGATACTCAGAGAGATTGAGCAATTTACCTAATTTCACACACAGTTCTTAATCAGTTCAATCGATTTGAACCCAGGTCTTCCCGATTCTAGAATTTGAGCTCATAACTGTATTGCCTTCCCTTTAATTCTCAGTACCTTGCAAAAGCTGATACTTTTTCTAGCTGATGCTAGAAACAAGATGATTCTTTACTAACCAGAAATATGTACTATATGCAGACCTGCATTAGGTCTGCTTTTTTATTCCATTGTATTAATGGAGATGCCTTCTCACTAATTTTGAAAATGTTGACTGTAGCTCCAAAGCATCCTAGGATGGTGTTTTTAGCCTAATTACATGTTCAAGTACCTTTCTCTCTCCAACCTTTGAATTGTCAGTGGTGATCAGCATCCATACCTGAGGAGAAGCAGAAGTAGTCTTAGTAAAGGAGTGAAAAACCAATAGCCAAGAGCCTCTTCGTTCAGGTGACTGGTGGATTATCTCAGCATCACACCCTACCCTCACAGCAGCTGTTAGCCAAAGAGCAAGAGAACATGAAGAAGTCTATACTGAATATGCCAAATAATACTAGATGTTAACATTAGACAGGTCCTTTTTGAGAAAAGTGGAAATTGGAGTGGGCAACAGAACTTGGAATATAAGTATAAAAATATGAAAATTTACAACTAAAAGCACAAATGGCCAATGATATGGTCTAGAGACTAGTATACACACATTTGAAGTCGAAGATGCAGGTCGATTGCTGCTTTCTTACATTTTAATCAGAAGTGAATAATTATTATCATGTGCATATTGTACGTGTTAAGTTTTTGTGTCAAGGGCAAACCTCTACAAAGTCAGAGGATGTTCCTTTCAAATTCACCGCCCACAAGTCTCTGTTATTCTGGGCTGCCTGTGTTTCCTTGCTTGGTTTATCGGATCCCTTTCTTCCTTCCCAAGTCCACCAAGTGTTTAGATACCAGATGGTAGGGAGATGAGAGACAGGTTCAGGAACCTTCTCTGTCTCATGTGGATGTTGTCAGGATTAATGAACTTACATATTCTAAAATGATTTTAAAAGGTGAAGTGCTATATAAGTGTCAAGCATGATTAACTAGCAGCCGATTTATTAGGCACCTGAATATTATGCATCTTTTCTGAATTTCAGAAAAATGGATGTACACATTCATTTTCAAAAGCATTATTATTTGAATGATATTCAGGCACTCAAATCAAAGTCTAGCCCAATCCTAATTATCACTACTTTTCTCATTCCAGTCATGTAGACCTTAAACGTGGCATATTTATGCAACTGTGAGTAAGATATATACAATTACCAATCTTGTGGTGTTTGCAGCGTATCAGGGAAAAGATACACAGCACATTTATAATTGTAATTGTAAAATATTAGTTGCCTTTCAACCTACACTGCATACTTCTAGCACAGGAAATATTAAGGCCTAGTGATTGGGAGTGTAAACCTCGGCCCAGACTGCCTGAGTCCAAAACTTCATTCCACTGCTAGTTAAGTGTCTTTGGGCAACCTGCTTTACCTCTCTCTGCATTAGTTTATTTATGTAAAAACTAGGAACAATAAGAATACCTACTTTGTAGTTTATACATCTAAAGTGTTCAGAAAAGCAGTCCCTGACATGCAGTAATTGCTCCTTAAATGTTAACTGTTGTCATTGTAATTGTCATTAATACTGGCTTAAGCTCCTTCCACCATTGGATAGAGAAATAATAAATAAAATTGGCAGTTATTTTACTAGGACTCATACATGACATTTGGTCCATTTACTTATAATATTAACTTATGGTTATTCAGCACTTGACGCGTGAATGGATCTTCACCTCAACTTGCTGATATAAGTTAGTAGGGTGGTAACTTTTATTTTTACCTGATTTACTCATCAAGGTTTCTATCTACTTTCTTCTGGTAATTCACTCTAGCCTAGTGATCCCCATCCTTTCTGGAACTAGGAAACAGTGCTTCTCTGAGAATCTAATGACTGATGATCTGAGGCGGAGCTGAGGAGTAGCTGTAAATGCAGACGATGCTTTGCTTGCTAGCCTGCCCCTCACCTCCTGCTGTGCTGTCTGGTTCCTAACAGGCCACAAACTGGTACAGATCTGCAGCCCAGTAGTTAGAAACCCCTGTTCTAGCCACTGCCTTTCACCTGAGGTACATGGGTGGGCACGACCCCTTGCTTGACCAGTCATGGACTTCTCATTCTAAGGTAAACATGTGAACCAGCACGGCCAGTCCGAGGCCTCCCCTGGCATACTAAAGAAGGGTTTAACTTGAAAGTGAAGAACAAACAGCTTTGCCTCGGGGATCATAATGCTAGAAGAATGTGCAGTTAAGATTAAAAGTGACCAAGTTCATTCCAAATGGGGAAGTATGGATGCAGTAGGAGAGAATGAAGCCAAGGAGAGCTGGGCTAGGCTGTGAGATGAAGGAGGAAGGGAGTTCCAGTGGCTTTGAGTCTTCATCCTAGCATTTGAGGCCAGGGCCCTCATCCTTTGATTTGGTCAGATAGCTGAATATTCTTTCAAGCCTTGTGAGCCAATAAACTGATTTGTTGTTTCTCTTAAAATAGTTTTCTGTCTCTTGAAATTTAAAGAGTCTTTACAAGACAAGTGCTATAATTTGCCCATTTTTTAGATAAAGGTATTGAGGCTCTGAGGGATTAAGATTTGTTCATGAAAATCAAATCATCAGTGATTTTCAGAGCCAGAACGTCATGATCTGTTTAATGACCCCCAAATGCTTTATTCCAGTAAAGAGAGCAAGGCCACGGAACTTGGAAAAGGATCTGGTTATTATCGAAAAGGACAGAGAGGTTTTAGGGCACCATCAGGTCATGGCTGATGGTGCCCTAAAACTTATATGTAGCTAATTCATTTACTGTTTCATCAAATATTTGCTAAGTCACTAAGAAACAAACCAAGGCAAGTTGTTTAGGTAAAAGAAAGGAGTGATCTGGCTCTCATGAGTAGCTGTCTATTCTCAGCTGCTGTTGGCCTAGCAAGGGGTAAAAGCCACAGAGGCAGCCTACCTGTGTTTCCAAGTTGCTATTCCGGTGAATACAATGCATGCAGAACATGTCAAACACTTGGGTCTCTCAGAAAATTGATTATGGATCTTGCCCCTTCCTTAAAAAGCAAGCTTTTGTTTTTATTAGCATGAGTAAATATGGAATAACTTCTGAATACAAATGTGAATGACATTTTATTTTCTCTGACATGTTTGGAAGCAGCCTGGGGCGGAGTGGCAGTAAATCAGTAAACATCATGGGTCCTACACCAAGAGTTCATCAACTGTGCACACTATTAATGGGCTTAGGCCATATGTTTTATAATAGCATGTTTGCTAATATAGAATTGGGCTGCCTGGTTGTATGACAAAGCTACCATGTCAGTTCCCTGATATATAGAAACAGGCTCTGCTTAGCCAGCTGTGGAAATCTACCAAGGTCATTTTAGAAGTAATTTCCATTTTGCGTGCTTTTTTCCCCCTCATTGACTGTAAGAGAATGTGATGTGCCTCATTACAGTGTGATTCCAGGTGCATAACACAATAATGACCTTTACGCCAAAGAATGAAGTTCACAAAATTGATAAGATAGACTCCCAGTGATGTTTGGAACCATTAGCTGGAGGCAAGAACAACATTAACTTCTTGACATGGGAGGTCGAAGGGTCAAGGTGAAGGCCTAGGATACAGCCATGTCTGGGCACAGATAAAAGAGAAAAGCAGTGCTGTCTGGCAGCATTGGGTTTTGTAGCTCTCCCTGTGAGAGTCAGAGGCATCCTGGAGCATGTGGAAACTTCAGGGAAAGGCATGGGGTCAAGCCCAGGACTGATACGAGAGTAGTGCAACCCAACTCCACAGCAATGGTCTTGAGCGATGGGCCTTTCCAAGCAGGGGAGTTGTGATAACCGTCACCTGTTTCTTTTTTCAGGTCTTTACTAATTTCCTCTGCTTTGCATCTAACCTCAAATTATGCCATCTCTGTGGAGGCGTTACTTCTTTTGCTCTCCTGAGTTCTAGATTGTTGGTGCTAAAGTGGGAAATAAGGGATTTGTTATGGAGCTTTTACAATAACTTGGGAAACTTGAGCATTCTATTTTCACTCACCCAGGGATGGATTTCCTGTCAAAACCATGTCTGACTTCTGCTCTTTATTGAAAATGGCCAAATGAATCAAATCCTTTACTTGGTAATTATGGCCAGGTATTGACTGCCATTTTATTAAACACACATTTACAAATGGCACCTAAACACACGATGCTGCTGCAGCCCTTAGAACCTTTCCCAATGCAGCTTCGTCAGAGCTGCTTGTAGCCATTTCTTACTATTTTAGCTCTTTCTTCTGTTTTTCACTCTGAGTCAGAATGATGTGTTTCGCATCTTCTACAAACTACAAGAACCCAAATCTAATGTAAAAAAAAAAAAAAATAGGCAATGAAAAGAGAAAATAAAAAGGCACATGTCATCTGAAACCTAGAGCTTGTAAAGAAAGGAGTAATGAAGAACCAGAATGAGAATGCATTTGGTCAGAAGGAAAGAGAAGTGGAAGTTTGAGTGTTAAGCAGAGGAAGCAGAATGCCTACGATGATAAATAAAATGGCTTGTTTGTTTACATCTCTTGAGTTACAACTATGTCTGTCTGACTATGGGTTAATAGTTTTTTAGGAGGGGCCTACTATGTGTTTTTATCTGTGTTTGATTTTGAAAGCTTCTCACTCAACCAGGGACAAAGGCTCTTATGTTCCTCTAATGCTCACAGACGAATAATGTCTTTTTAAAATATTGCCAATTCTGCTGTCATTTCAGGACCCCAGAGACTCTGCTTATTAGGATGGCAGGCGAGCGAAGAAATGAGTTGGGCATAGAGGTGGCAGGGGTTAATTTCATATTTGTCACAAGATCTTGCATGATTTCCCTAAAAGATATTTAATTTCCACTGGGCATAATAACTTGCAGCTGCCGGAATATGCTGTATACTAGTGGCGAGTTCTTGTCTTCAGAGATTCATGCAAGTCGTTATTTAAAAATAGAGATCCGGGAGTTACAGCTGGCTAATTAATCTACCACTAAGGAAAGCTAAGCAAGTGACCCACTTAACTGTTTTCAGGAACCACAGCTACACTGAAACAAACTTTCAAAAATGTTCTGCACCAAGAATCAAACTAATACATCCACATCCCTATGGAATTTTGTGTTCTTCTCTATGTTCCTCTTCTTTATCTCTCTTTCCCATGGATACAACTAATTCAGATCCTCATCCATAAACATCTGAATGTTGAAAAATTTGAATTCCTGGATGCTTCGCCATCTGCATCCTTCTTCCCAAGGATGCTGACAGACTTTTCTTCCTTTGTCTCCTCTTTCTGCATCTCTTATCTGCTCAGGAAACCCCCTTCAGTCCATATTTTCTACCACATCAGCTCTCAGGCCTCTGCCTGATTTCATGTTTTTGTTCACATTTCCTCTACTCTCTCCACATGCACCTTCCTCTCTTGGCATAATGATCTCTTCCCTTTCATTCTGTCTCCTCACCCAGATCACCTTTTCCATTCCTCTCTCAGTCTGAGTATAATTTATACATACTATAAAGCTCCACTGTGTCTATCCTAGGCCACTGTGAGTTTTTTCTTTGGGCTTAAGAGCAGAGTTGACGTAATCAGGTCATGACACATTTCATCATTGGTCTGTGCAGACCCTGATCTTATTTTTAAATTAATCAATTAATTCATGTATTTATTATGTTGATTATTATTCCCTTCCCCTCTCTGCATAGGCAGGCATTCTGTTGTTGTTTTATGTGCATCTTTTTTTATCACATGTATCTTTGCCAAATTATTATTGTTATATGCGCATGTATTTTGATTTACACAAATGACAGTTAGATTTCATCTATTTCTCACTTTATTCACTCAGCCCTATACCTTTTAAGTCCATCCATGTCTGTAAATCTGGCTGCTGCATATTCCATGGTAGGCAACCGTCACCTTTACCTCTGCCCTTTCTTTACGATATACACAGCCAGATTCCTCCCACTTTGGATCTTCCCTTCTCTGAAATCCTCGGTATTCATTTAGCATACAAATGGACTCTTAATTATACAACACTTTGTATTTCTCCTGTAAGAGTTTCATGTGTTTTTCCTTGTCTTTTATGTAACTCTCTGGCCACAGGGATGTTCATAGACCATCTCTTGTACTCTTCTCTCCACAACTCCACACATCTAGACCTCTGCAGACCTGCTTTGGAACTGGGTGCATGATCAGCACTCAATCAATGCTTGTTTATTTAGTGAAGTGAATAGCATGACTCAAAGAGGGTAGGTATTTTCTCTGTTCTTAACCATTCTCCATTGTCTAAAATGGTGCTTGGCATGTATTCGAAGCAAACGGGTGTCTCCCATTCACATAAGAAAAGGAATATGGAGTAGAGACTATTACAGGGGTCCAGGTACTAGGTTCTGGTTTCTAGTCAGCCACCGACTATGTATGTGACACGTTTTGTGTCAGATAGCTTCTCTAGGTCTCGGTTAAACTCAGATTGCTCAGATCTTTGTTTACTCTAATTTGCCAAAGTTCTGTGACTTCACTAACAATTTTCAACATGAAATCATCTCCACAGAATATGGAATAATCATACTCAAGGCAGCAGAGCATGGATGAGGTAGTATTGGGTAAAGGTGAGAGCATATTCTATGAGTTCTGATCTTAGGTTCCCAGAATGAATACTAATGGAAACAAAATGAATACTACCCATAAAGTACTTAGAATAATGTCTGGTACATAATCAGTGCCATATAAGTGTTTACTATTATTTTTATAAATTTCCTATAAATTTTATAAATTTAAGAAAACCTACTAGCCCTTGTGATAAGTTCTTATCTGATATTGGGAAGTCTGTTCTTGATGCAGATATGTAAACAAAGCCCCATGAATTCTAGTTAATAGTTTTTTTTTATAAGGCAGTAATTATCAGAAAACAGTCTGGTTTCTTTTAGGCCTAAACTGTTGTCTTTCTGGTAATGGGAAGGTTTTAATCGTCATGGCTGTTATAAGGTGAAGCCCTTCAGGATCATGTAGAAGCCAATAAAGATATTGGAACAAGAATCCTGAGTGCTATATTTGCTATCAAAACAAAACAAAACAAAACAAAACAAACAAACAAACCCTGTTTTTTCTATAAAGCAGTCACTTAGAAATGGAAACAATATGAAATTATTAACATCTTATGTAGAGTTTAAGGAAAGTGGTGGGATCCAAAGTGAAACCAAAGCCGCAAAATCCAGTATAAGAACTTATAAAGAATCCCTTGAATTTAGAAAGCCATGACTCTTTAGGTACTGTTAACAGAGCAGTCTCACCACAGGGGTGGCAGCAGAAACCCATCTGCAGTCAGCTGAGGGGTGAATTTTTTTGGCGGGCGGGGTGGGGGGGTGGGAAGGTGAGCACAGTGTTTATTTGCAGAGAATATTGGACATGAGGGTGAGGGATAGGATGGTAGCTAGAGGAAATGCAGGGTCGGAGCAGGTTATTTTAAGAATGGAGGAGTTGAAGTAAGGTTGGGAGCTGAACATAAGGAACTGATAGTAGGAAAGGTAGGAATACATGATAAAACAGAAAAAAAAAAATTGTGTGTAGCATGTTCCTGAAGGCAGTGAAAAAGGTGGAAGGGGATGGAATTTTTTGCCAAGGGTGGCTTTAACCAAAAAGGGCTTTAACTTTTAAACATCTGAGACTGCAAGGATGGTGGAAGGAAAGGAATGGGTGGGGGAGGAGTGGAGGAAGACAAGTCATGCTTCGTGGCTTCAGGACAAAGGTCGTTCATCTTTACCCATTCCTTAAGGTCCAAACACAGTGACTTAGCAGGTGAATCATCTTCATAAGTCCTTTATGATCCTTCTCAGGGCCGCTCTCCCACCAGCCTTTAAAGCTTCCCTGCTCCTCCCCCCTCTCCATCATAGGCTTTTCTCCAGTGGTGCTGGATTCCTCACATACACACTGTCTTCCCCTTAAAACAGCCATCGATTGTCTGCATTCACTATACTATAAACTATTTCACTCAGAGATATAAATATCTGATACCCAGTTACTGGTCTAGCCTTCCCAGCAAGGAGCATTTTCTTTCTGCTGGACACCCTGGCTTTCAGGGGCCTTGCCTCATTAGACCTCAGCCCTCTATTCAACCTTTCTTCTTATACTTCATCAATATGCACTCCCTACTCTAGTCACACACTTTTTCAGAAAGTGAAGCACAGGGTATAAAAATCACATGGTTGAAATAATAATTAGGACAGTGAAGATTTCCTGAGGCATCCCCATTGTCATACCCGACAGAGGAATGCCACAGGCAGCTCTTTAAAGAAGGGGGCTGCTGCTTCTGATACGGCATATTCCAATATTCTTACCTTTAGTCATTAGAAATTTTAAGCTACAGATTAGAAATACTATTCACTCCTTCTGTCTTAATAGAAAGTTAGGAAAATGTGAATCAGCACTAGTGTTTTTTATAATCTGGCTTTACTGCTGTTTGCCCATTAATGTTACAATCACGGAAGCAAAGGCTAAGCCATTTTCTCCTAAAAGAATTATATATAGTGTTTTTCATTATGTCTAAATGATCTCCAAATGAATAGAAGAAAAAAATACCCACAGGATCTCCTTCGGCTCAGCATCAGACATAGATGCCTAAACCCCAGATGAACCAGCTCTGCCCAGGCTGATAGGATAGCTGGACTCATAATAAAAATACCCCAGAGGGCCTGATCTCCACTGAATTTGGATCTAGAATGTATAACGTTATAGTTAGGGGTACCGGGTTTAGAGTCAACATGATTTGCTTCCTGATTACCACTTACAGTGAGACGTATCTTACAGAATTGTTGTGAGGATTAAGTGTGATCATGGATTTAAAGGATTTAGCCTCATTGCTAGTACATAGTAAGATCTCAATAAGTAAAGGCTGCTACTGAATCATTACTATTAATAATTCATGCTCTGATTTAAGAAACTGCCTGTTATAACTGGCTTCAGGCAGAGTCTGGGGCTGCTTTCTCATCTCTCCTCAGCTATATGGCTATAAAATGGCGAGTTTCCTTTACAAATATGCACACATACTTGCTTCGCTCTCATCACCAAAGCCTGCTCTCAATAGTCAATTAATATGATCGGCCACTTAGGGTAATCGTTTCCCAAGAACCAAGTGGCTTATATTCAGTGGCACCCACTGTAATGCAATTAATTTTTTCCAGTAATATTCATCTAGTAGATAGGCACAGTATAAATGAGAGCCATAATGATAAGCCACTTCCTGTTTGTTTATTTTGAAAAGACTCATTAGGGACAGTGGTCCTTAATGTTAATGAAATGATACAACCTAATTAGGGAATTACAGTTACACACACTAGTGCTAGAATGAGGTAGTATCACTGTCTGCACTCTTCAATTGCCCTCCTTTATTTAATATGCTTCCATGTTAGACCAGACCCTATCCTTTCCTTGGGACGATTTTGGAATTCAGCTATCTTAATGCTGGTAAAAATCTAAGCTATAAATAGCTTGCTTTTTGGTAGAACAACTCATGCCTGAAAAAAGTTGATAATGATTTCAGAATTTTTTTTAATTGAATTTTTAATTACAACGCAGATAGCAAATATCCCATTCACATGTAATTTTGACAAAGATGACAAGCAATTTCATATTCTTTGGAGATTATTTGACAAGTATGAGAGCCTTCAGTTAAGTACCAACTGCCTTGTTTTAGGACAGGAGTACCTGACAAGCACTCACTCAGGGAGGATCAGAAATTGGAGCATCTGAATCTCAATAAACTATTTAATAGAATATCCCAAGTGCTATAGCACAAGCTGCCACTGGGAATGTAAATCCGATTAGCTGGCTTAGAATCTTTCTTTTTTAATTTATAGTCCACACATTATGAATTAGGATACTGTATAGCCAACTGGTATATGAACAAGGTTTTGTCATAAATAAATTTTTCTATCTTTAGACTTTATCAGTACAGCACATAAAATGTGCAAATAAAGTTTTCTAGAATGCAAAGGTTAAACTTGAGATGGATACCATGTTACTTTACTCTTTTCATCTCTTGGTACTTATTTAAGAGTTGCAGAGCTTCAGAACTAGAATTAGACCAAAGAAACTGTTGTACCCCAAAGAGAAGAGAGCCACCTCCAAATGCTTTCCAAGGTCATTTTCAAAAACCATTACAATATTCAGAGGCCCAAGCTGTTGTATCTTTTCCAAAACAGAACAGTAATTCTATGAATTACTGTTTTGGAGAACAGGAAAAGAAAATTCTTCTTAATTGGAGTCCTACAAAGGGTGATCACTTTTTTATTTCACCAAGTAAGGACTGTTTATTGAATACTATCTGCAGCTGCTTAAGTATGCCCTAGGAATGCAATGGAAAACAAAGTTGCATATAAACTACTGGATATAAACTATGCCCTCAAGTATCATATAGTCTGGGGGTGGACAGTTATTAATTACACTAATATATAGAAAATTCACATTGAGGTATGTGCTATGAAAAAAATAAACATACTTCTCTAAGAGCATGCAACACATTAATTTTATATGGACAAAGAGAGTGAGGGAGCTCTTCCTCTTTAAAATTGACCCTTGGACTTAAGAGGACCTCATAGGTCATGTTAAGGATTTTTAACTTTATGCTAAGAGTAATAGAAAGTAATTAAAGAATTTGAAATAGGATATATGTTTTTAAAAGAGACTTCTGTATGCTATTCGAGAATGGATTGGAGAGAAGCATGAGTGGAAGGAGTAAGATCAGTTTGAGAGGAATTTCGGATGTATAGATATGACTAAGTACGATGGCCATGATAATGGTGAGTAGTTGGCTATGAAGAATATTTTGGAACTAGAATTGCTGAGACTTGTTGGTGGATAAGGTGGTGGGAGGAGAAAGAGGTATCAAGGATGACTCCTATATTACTGGCTTGAGCAACTTGCCACTTAATATCTCATTTACTGAAATAGGAAGATCAAGAGAGGAACAAGTTGAGGCAGGAAGAGAGAATCAAGGGTCTCTTTTTGTTATATTTAAGATGACTGTTAGATATCCAAGGCAGACAGATATACGATTCAGAAGATGAGAAGAGTATTTTCCTAGTAGATATACATTTAAGAGATATCAGCATATCAATGGTATTACATCCTGGGAGTAGATAAGTTTTCACAGAAATAAGTATTATGAAACTTACAACATTTCAAGGACGATGCAAGAGGAGAAATATTCAGAGCACCTTTCTATGAAAGAGATGACATTTTAACACCCACAAAATAGAAAGAACAAAATATCAATACTTTAAATTAGGGACATTTAGTTGCCAAAATCTTCTCTTCGTGGTCCTTATCATTCGCATTGTGCTGCAGATCAGTGAGAACTTTGTCATGGAGCAGCAATTGCAAACAATTGCCCTAGAGTTTCTGCAACTGCGTTAGGCAGAAATGACCGCATTTTGGTAGCAGAGGGTATTATTCACGTTCAGCTTCACCTGACCTCTGGGACATTCCAAGTTTAAAAACACATCTAGGGGTTCGGGACCAGAGTATTACAGGATTGAAACTCACAGAGCAACACGAGAACCTGCAGTATGACCTCCATTCCCTCCTATTCTAAAACACAAAGGCAGTTACTTCCTATGCACTTTGTGACATTCTTTTTATTTTATATTTATTTTTTTATTTTATTTTATATTTATATTTTATATTTATTTATTTATTTTATTTGAGAGGGGGGGGGGTGAAGCAACCCTTGGTTGAGCTCACAGATTGCAAGGAACTTGTCAGCTTGCAATCCCTTATTTTTTATTTTTTACACCAACAGCACCTGGTCTTCCTAGGTGGTCTCCCATCCAAATACTAACCAGGCCCTGCTTAGCTTCCAAGATCAAATGGGATCGGGCTTGTTCAGGGTGGCATGGCCGTAGACTGCGACATTCTTAAGTCAGATGACTGACTACATTGCATATTGTAGTGTAGTTATTTTTGTGCATCAGGGTCAATTAATACTTGCATAGCTATCTCCTCCTCCTGCCATTATAGTATTTTCTAGTAGACCTAATAAAAGTTTCTGAATTATCCTATCACAGTGTTCCAAACTACCTTGGTCAACAGGATTGAATGTGGGAGATAATAGTAATAATACTACTAACAATAATAACCATTTTATCATTATACTCACAACTATGATTATTAATAATAACATTCTTTAGACTTTGTGTCATACACTGAACTAAGTGTTGTCCATGCATCATCTTATATAAATCCTACCAACAAGTTAGAAGTTTGGTGCCTTTTTATAGATGAAGTAACTGAGGTAGAAAGATTAAAATCCCAGGTGTACATTTCGTAATTGTTTTTAGATTGTAATCATATGCCATTAACTGCTACAATGGAAACTCAATGGGACGCTATGCTACAATGGAAACTCAATGGGATGCTATACTTTTCCTTTTTGAAACCTCAGTACCTAACAGTATTTAAATGCTTGGCACATTTAAGGAGCTTATTAAATGTTGACGATCATATATAGTCTACAATGATAGAAGCCTTTGGAAGGGCAATGATTGTATCTTAAGTGATTTGGAATCTCTCAAAATACCTAGTTTAATTCTCAATAAATATTTGGAAGGTTGAGTATGTGAGTTTTAAATTGGCTGAAAAATTCCTGTAGATTCAGAAGGTTCTGAGTGGTACTGCTCGTAGATGGATTACTAATGAAGGAGGATTAAGAAGATGTACTACCTAATATGCTGTTTTCGCAACTATGGGTCTGACTCTTATTTAAGCATTCTTATTCATGACCTGGATGGAAAAAAAGAAAGAAGCTGCTCATTTTTTTGGAATTCACTAATGATTCCAATTTGGAAAGTACTGCAAGCAGCTCAGGCAACAGAAATAAAATGCAAATGACTTTTGAGACTGGAGGTATGTAGGCTAGGAATAATAACTTTGTGAGCATTTGAAAAAGGCAAGGCAATGAATATACCTGGGGGAAGAGAATCCAAACACAGAGCTGTTCTCTGGGAAGCGGACGCCAGAACTCAGTGATGCCAAAGTAGGCCCAGGGGGCACAGTGGTCTGCAAATTAAATTCAGGCCAGCCAGGCAGTCTGGCAGGATGAAAGGGAAGTCCAGGTTGAGGCTGCTTGTTCAGAAGGGCACGGAATAACAGTTCCTCTGTGGACGTTTCTAACTGAGCAGCACCTGGCATCACACATTGTGTTCCCACCACCTCATTACTAGGGAAGCTCAGGCAATTTGGAAAGAGTGCAGAGAATAGCAACAAGAGTGAATGAATTCAAGAGCCTGAGGAAAGGACATGGATAAAAGATTAAAAGGATTAGATAGCCATAGTTTAGTTGCAGAAAGCTAAGGGAAAGAGGAGGGAGAGACCCAGAAACTAATAATAAATATCTAGGTCTACTCTAAAATAGCCAAGTGGAAACTTGCAGAATACTGATCAAATTAAGACTTTTCAGATGAAAATAAACATTTTCTTCCAAGCCATGGGCTTCTAGCCTAAACAGGTACTCTGCCTATCCAGGTACTCAGTAAATTCTGTATCTTAAAGTAAACTTCATTTACCAGAAGAGTATGGGATCGAGGAAATAGACCAATCGGAAGCACACTGGAAAATCAGCCAACCCTTTGCTTAGTGAGGACAGGATTAAAGGAACCAGGTTTTTGACGTGTGGTTCAAGTCAGACTCTTTTCAACAATGAACTTGCCTCTTCCCATCCAGATAAATACAAAATAGAAGCCTTTGTAGCACAGGGAATGAATGACTAAAACACTACCTGTGGCTAGGCTCTGGTAAAATCCTATCATTGCAATTTACTTTCCGTCAAGAGATCTGATGAGATGCTAATTATTCCCCACATAGGTGGTGAAGGAAGGGGTAGAAAGCTGTTACTCTGGACTAAAAGTGGACTTGGTGAACTTCACTTTTAAAAGATCAAACACAAATATTCGAGTCAATGGATTTGGGGTTAATTCTTTGTTTTATAGAAAGAAGTATCTGAAAACAGTAACTACCTTGGGTGCTACTGCATTCATCCTTGTTTACAAATCATTATCTATACTTACTATTCCTAACCCGAATCTGAGAAAGAGTCAGATATTCAGATTCTTGGCTGCTGCAAAGCGGTCACACTCCCATTATCCAGCTTCAGCCTCATTGAGCTTCCCTGAGCTCCTCAAACATGCCAGCCCCCTGAAACACTGTTCCCTCCTCTGCTAGTCTCAGTTACCCTCCCAAATCCTTGCCCCTTTCCTGCTTTCTGCAGTGCCGACTCTTTCTTGTTCCTATCCTTTCAATATAAATGTCACCTCTTCTAAAAGTTACCTGTTTGAAATGTTTTTGGCTGCAAATAAGAGAAAACCTGATTAATAGCATCCCAAGCCAGTGGATATTAATAACCTTCTAAAAAGAAGTTCAGAGTGAACAGTCCAGAGCTGGTACCACAGCTCAACCATGTCATCCAGGACCCAGAACCCTCTGCCTTCCTCCCTCCACCTCTATCCCCCACATATGGCTTCCATCCTCATCATCTCAAGATGTCTGTTTTACCCTCAGCATCACATCCGTGCCTCAGGTGGAATAGTGCGGAGTTAAGAAGGAAGAAAGGCTTTCCTTCCAGTGAAGCTTTGCTTTTTTATTCAGACAGGGCCACCATTCCCCCGAGACTCCTAACTATATCTAATTAGTTGTTAGAACTGTGCCACATGCAAGGGGGTCTGGAAAATCAAGATTAGCTTCTCAGCCTCTAGAGTAGAGGAAGACAAAGGAAAAGGGGCAGGGGAAGGGTATGAATAACTTTCAGGCAGTGCAAGCTCAGTGTCTGCTGTAGCCCCAGTCACACTCCACCATCCCGCCCCGGTTATTCTCTGTCATGGTTCCCTACTTCTTCTCTTCATGACATTTGTCACGGTTTGGAGACGTACATTTATAATCCCATAGGAATTCACACACACACACACACACACACGCACGCACGCGCGCGCACACACACACACACTCACACACTCATGGCTGGCTCTCTAACCACCGTTTCACCAGAAACTGGCTTTGTGCCTGATGAATGGCCAGAACTTAATAAATATTGCTTACTACACGGGCTGGCTGGCTGCTAGAAAAGAAGAGAAACTACCTCTGAAATTATCATATAATCACAACCTCCCAGGAGAATGGGATTCTGGCTATCAAAATCTGATTTACATGTAGCTCCTTTTTATTTACTGAAAATTATTTCATACATAAAGAGGTATGTATGGAATAAAATAATGAACATTCAAATACCAGCTATATCAAATTTGCAGATTTTTGCCTGAGGCCCTTGAGGTCTGTTGATACTGCTGAATTTCAGAAACAAAACATCTCAAATACACTTGAAATCCCTGTGTCCCTTTCTCTGGGTCCATGTTCCTGCTCATGCCTTTCTCTGGCTGGAGGCAACCACTACCCTGAATTTGTGTCTGCTTATCTAGCATGCGTTTTTATACTATGACTATCTATCTACATACCTATAAGCAAAGGGTATTGTTTTGCATGTTCTCAAGTTGAATATAAATATTATATTTTGTATAATCACTACATAAATTATATAACTACTAAAAGTATTGTTCTCCAATCTTTTTAATCTCTCATATTACTGATATTTAACCATATTTTTGTATGTAGCTGTGTAGTGTTTCATTGTGTGAATATGCCACAATTTAGTTATCGATTTTTCTCTCGATAAACATTTTGATTGATGGTTTACAGTCTTTTCATATTACAAATAATGCTAGCAACAATTAACATCTTTCTACATATTTCTTTGTTACATGTGTGAGGCTTTCTTAGTCTAAGGCATATATATATAGGAATAAAGTTACAGGGTGAAGGAAGTAAATTTCTTTGATTTTTTTTTATTTCGCCCAAGTGTTCTACAAAATGTTGTACCAACTGAAACTCCCACGAGCAGTGAATGGGAGAGACTGTTTCTGTGTTCAGCACTGGGCAGCATACTTTGATTTTTGTCAATCAATTGGTGTGCAATGGTATCACATTGTTTTATTTTGCGGTATTATTTTATTTCCCTGATGACAGGGAAGGTCGAGGATTTTTCAAAAGGTATGTTGGCCAATCAGATTTCTTCTTATGAAAATTGTCTATTCATATTTATTGCCCTCTTCAAGGGAATGAGGAGTTATATTCCCTTATTGATTTGTGAAGTTCTTTATATATTCTGGATAGCAGTCTTTTCTTATTAAATGTCTTTTTGCAAATGGCTTTTCCCAGACTGTTGCTTAACTATTCATGTTGCTTATAATGTTGCTTTGTGAATAGAAGTATTAAATTTTAATATAGTAAAATTTATCAATGTATGACTTTGTGGTTTGGGCTTTTTTATATGTTATATAAGAAATCCTTCTCACCTCCAAAATCATATTATCTTAAAAACACTTTGAAGTTTTTGCTTTCCACAATTAGTCCAGCTGGAATTATTTTTATGTAACATAAAGGGATCTAGTTTTATTTTATTTTTTCCACATGTATAACTAGTAATTTAACTCACATTATTATTTTTTTTTATAGATTTGAAGAGTTTATTTGGGCCAAAGTTTTGGGGCCAGTCCTAAAAACGAATTTCAAAGGATTGAGATATTGCCTCAAGGAATAGCAGTTTTGCAGTTTATTTTATATAGTAGAATCAAAAGAGAAGCCCTAAGGAAGGTCACATGAAAACCACTGGTGGTAGATTAAGGAGACAGGAAAAAGCAGAGGGGAAATCTCTAGGACTGGATAAAAAGGAAAACGGAGAGGTGCATACTTCTTTTCCACTGGTGGGTGCAGGATAATTATCATTCAACATACATAGTTTACAAAAGCATGCAGATAAAAGGTAATAATGAGGAATGTTGGGGTCATCTTGCTCCATTTGGGGGTGTTTATCTTTTGAGGTCTGGAGAAGAGATCATTCCAACATTTTAAGTATTGTTGATGTAAGAAACACCCAAACCTATAGGGAATTTTTATAAGAGTTTACTTAACCCAAACCGATGACATATCGTGGGGAGCAAGATCTCAAATGCTCCTTCGCTGCATTATTGAATGCTCCATTTTGGGGTCATTAATTGACATCCAATTTCCATTTATGCATGGTCGCTCTCTGATTTTTATATTATGTTTCAGTGGTCTGTTTTTCTATCCCTGTGCCACTACGACACCTTGTGTATCACCATTGCTTCAGAGAAATCATCACGTAGGGTTAAATGCAGGGGCTCAGGAGTTGCCTGCTTGGGTTTGAAACCTAACTCTGCCATTGCCTAGCCATGGTACTTTCAGAGAGACCCGCAATTTCTTCATGCCCCAGTTTCTTTTTAATTTGTAAAATGATGAAAATAATTGTACCAAACTCATAATAAATGAAACGTTCAATAAAAGTTAGCTGTTATTTTTAGTTGTAGTATCAGTACTATTATTACCAATTATGATATATCTGGTATGATATCTGGTAAGTCAGGCTACCTCTACTCTTTTCTTCTTCAAAATGATGTTAACTATTATTGGCCCTTTGCTCTTTCAAATGAATTTCAAGGTTGGCTTATAATGTCTCATGAAAAAAAGCCTTTTGAACATTTAAATGTCATTGCATTGATACATAGATCGATTTGAGTCTTCTTATCCATAAACTTGGTATACCTCTGTCTATTCAGTTCTTTTGTCAAAGAGTAATTTTGTAATTTATTCTACAAAAATCAATACATATTTGTTATGTCTATTCTTAGCTATATTTTAGTTTGTCATTGTTATAAATGGGGTACTTTTTTTTCTATTATTACCCTTGAATGAATTATATCTGCTGTGTAGAAATCCTATTATTATTTTTATGTTGATCCTATATTGAGCCACCTTGCTGAATGATTACTAATTCTAAGGTCTTTAGATTCTCATTATTTATGTAAATAGAATGATCAATTATATAAAAATACTGTTTTGTTTTTATCTTTCTGGTATATATATATCTCATTTTATTTTTCTTGTGTTGACTGAGACCCTTAACAGCATTAAAGAAGAGTAGTGATAGCAGATTTCCTTGTCTTGTTCTACCTCTACTGGTAACATTGTTAAGTTTCATTATGTTTGATTCTTGTTATAGATTTTTGATAGGTAATACTTATCAAATTTAGGAAGTTCCCTTTTATTTCTAGTTAACCAAAAGTTTAAGCATAATTGAATGTTGAATTTCATTAAATTCTTTTTGATATGCATTGAGTTTATCATGAATTATTTATTCTTTACTTTGTTATATTGTGTAATGTATTAAAAGATTTTCCAATGTTGAAACATTATTTCATTCCTAAGAACTCACTCTGGTGTTTCAAAGAAACACCTGGGCCTTTTCCTAAAGAATGAGAACCCTTAAGGTTCTTAAGCAATTATTTTTATTATTATTATTATTATTATTATTATTATTATTTTAGTTCTTTGTATGTTTAGTTCATGATTTCTTTCATTTCATTTTTTGGCATTTCTACATTTTAAAAAATGAAACTTGTATAATAGTAGCAAAAGATATGAACAGTGGGTGATGAGGAGGATGAAAGTATTAGCTCTACTGATTTTAGACCATGAAATAAAGAGATAGAAGAACTTCCGACCAATGAAGGATTTCTGGGGTAAGTTGGTCCAGTGCCATAAATATCTTATTTGCTGAATAGGCGAATCATGCTGGCCATGAATTAAGACTCTGATTCCTGAATTATTTAGGAATCAGAGTCTTAATTGCTCCAGGTAACAGACATACTGCTTGTGAATGAGGAAGGCTTGTCTTGCTAGAAGCTGTCCTAGGTAGCACTGATGATGACTGGTATTGGGAAATACATCTTTTCTTATTCTTTTCTTATTCTTTTGGAGACACTTTTGGTTTTTCTCTGTTTTTATTCATCTTTGATAATCACATCGGTTTTGATGTATATACATGTAAAACCTTTTGTAGTTCCAATGCTTGGCAAAGAAGCTGTGTTCTGCTCAATAATTAGGTCTTTCATATTACAAAATTATTTCAATGTAATTGTTCTTAGTGGCAAAATGCCAGGTCAGTGTAGAAATATGATTTTGGTGGTCATCAAGCGGTCCCATTTCTGAATATCTGTCCTAATTATATGCACACATTCTTACAATTACTGAGACGCTTTTGTACTAAAAGAACTGTATATGAATAGTAACAATAATGTGATGCCCTGATATGTCGGATTTTAAAAAGATTCCAGATATTGATTAAAACATTTAATGTTTTGTTATTCAAGGCTCTGTGAACCAAATACCTTGATCCAATGGGAAATATGTTAACAAAGAGAATATCCTTTTCTATTTCCCTCCTCATCATAGAGAACATAGGAAGAAAGACACTGAACTCCTGGGAGTTATCTCCTTGATTAACTGTGAAGTAATAAACATAGGAAAGCAGCAACAATTCATGAAGTTGGGTACTAAATCTCCACCTTTATGGCCTGTATTTGCCAACTGTCTCCATATTTGACAGATAAACTGCACCTGTGAATTTTAAGCTTCTCAGGTTACAGTTAAGATATGTAATTAGATTTTGAGATATACATCTTCCACCAAAACTTCTGCTACAGGGGAGAAAAGCCAATTAAACCAGCATTACTTAGCTTCAAAACAAAACTTTAACTTGAAAATTGATGAAAGAACTTAACTAACGAGGACACTTCACTTGGGGCATATTATTCGGTGATGGAGGCTGTGCGCTCTGGGACAAAGGCCCTCTTTTGAAGGCACAAGTCGGGAAGTTTGCTTGGTTAATAAAGTTGGTTCCTTTAAATATGTGATTTGATGCAGGGACATTTGGAAATTAGTATTTGGAACATAGTTTTCAAGCATTTTTACTTATTGGATGAAAGTTGGCTTTCTGAGAAATTGTATTAGCACAGACAGATAAATGAAGAGCTATTTTAGTTCTCTGAAGCAAAAAGACATTTCAACTGTGTTTAAAATCTTTGGACTTTGAAGGACTAATTCCTGGCTAAAAATATTTCCAGTAATCAAAATGGCTATGACAATAAAAGCAACTAATGTTTTTGAGCAAATACCACATGCAAGCACTCCTTAAACAGGAAATAAGCATTAACTGATTTAGTACTCACGAAAGGCATATATGCTAGGCACGCTGTCATTTTAGAGTTAGGAACTGAGGTTCAGAAAAGTTGAGTACTTTGCCCAAGGTTACCCAAATGTCTTCTTTGGCAGGTTAAATTCTTTCTCTTCCATGAATTGGAAACAGACTAGTTGATTATTACTTTTTATAAAATAGACTTAATGCCCTTAAAAATAAAAGCTTTCTTGACTAATATAAAAAAGAATTCAGGAAGACACTAGAAATGTCAGCTCATTAGGGTAATCATATATTTCATTGTTAAGAGGCACAGGAAATTCACATGGAATGTAGTTACTATATATCTTCAAAAGATTTTAATCAGGCAGATCAAATGAATACATGAAGAATTACTTGAATACATGAGGAATACATGAGGAAGTAATTGAAAAACAAAATGTCAACAAATACAAGGTAGGAAAATACTTAGAATTGAACTCTGGTTCCTCTGGACCACATTTGTATCAGCCATAAGACTATGGGGGTTGGAGGACAACTATTTCCCTTAAAGGTTTCTTCCTGCTCATGAACTTAAGTCAGCAGTTCTAATGAGTGCTTATGAACAAATCCATGTGGAGAACACAGCAAGTGCCGTGTGCCGGCTGAACAAAGCAGAGTGGGGCTGGTCATTAAAGGTCTCCTGGAAGCGACCTTTGAACCAGATCCAAAGAAGGTGAGACATGCTGATTAGTTTAGAAGGGATAGGGGGCCATTCTGTTTGGGGGATTAAGGCGGAGTAAGGATACTGATCAACTTGAGAAAGAGTGAAAAAAGTAGCAAATGTAAAGAAAGGAGCAGGAGTGGCAGATTGAATTAATTTTTCTAAAGTAGATGGTTCAGAAAAATTGCAGAAAGAAGTTGATAAAGATCACATTTGAATTACTGAGAATCTATTTTTTTTTAACAGCTTGGGTGCCAGAACAACTGAATTAGAAACTCTGAGCGTAGGACATTTTTTTAAAAAACAGTTTTATTAAAATATATAATTCACATACCACTTAATTCACCCATTTAAAGTGCATAATTCAGTGATTTTAGTGTATTCAGAGTTGTACAATGATCATCGCAATTTTAGAACATTTTAATCACCCCCACCAAAGAAACTGAATTTATTTACAGTCACGCCCGGTACTCCTAATACACCTCCAAATAGGAATCCGCTTTCTTTGTAGATTTGCTTAATATGAACTTAAGTCGGCGATTCTGATGAATACTTTAGATCAATGATATCTTACAATATATGGCCTTTTATGACTGGCTTCTTTTACTTAGCATAATGTTTTCAAGGTTCATCCACACTGTGTTATGTGTCAGGCATTTTTTATAATGAAAAAAAATGTTCCATTTTATGGAGTTATACATTAATACATTTTATTTATTCACTTATTAGTTAATGGATATGTGGGTCGTTTCCAGTTTGGGGCTATTATGAATACTCATGTACAAGTTTTTGTGTGAACATATGTTTTTATTTCTCAGGTATATACCTAGAACTTGAATTTCTGGGTCACATGCTAACTCTATATTTAACATTTTTGAGAAACAACTAGACTTTTTTCAGAGCGGCTGTGCCATTTTACATCCGCAGCAGAAATGCATGAGGGTTCCAGATTCTCCATCATTTCCAACACTTGTTAATATCTGTCTTTTGTGATAATAGTCATCCTAGTGGGTATGTAGTGGTATCACATTGTGGATTTGATTTGCATTTCTCTGATGCCTAATAATGTTAAACATCTTTTCATGTGCTTATTGGCCATTTGTATATCTTCTTTAGAGAAACATCTATTCATATCTTTTGCTCATTTTTAATTGTTATTTGTCTTTTTGTTACTGAATTATAATAATTCTTTACATATTTTAGATATAAGTCCTTTATCAAATATATAATTTGCAAATATTTTCTCCCATTCTGTGGATTTTCTTTTTATTTTCTTGACAGTATCCTTTTAAGCACATTTTTAATTTTGATAAAATCCAATTTATCTATTATTCCTTTTAGCATTAGTACTTTTGCTATTATATCTAAGAAGGCTTTGCCTAAACCAAGGGAAGGAATATTTACTCCTGTATTTATTTTTAAGAATTTTGTAGTTTTAGCTTTTACATTTAGATCTACAATCAACTTTCAGTTAATTTTTTAGTAAGATGTGAGGAACTTTATTCTGTTTCATGTAGACATCCAATTTTCTTGGCACTCTTGTCAAAAATCACTTGATCATAGATGTATGGAGTAAATTTTGAAACCAAATATTGTCAGTCCTCCAATTTTTTCTTCTTCTCTCACAAAAGTGTTTTGGCTATTCTAGATCCCTTGCTTTTTTTATATGAATTTTAGGATTAGCCTATCAGTAGGACATGGGCTTTTTAAAACTTCCCAGGTGATTCTAATGTGTAATAAGCATTGCAAACAACTGACATAGGACTGAAAGTGAGGCAAATAACATTTACTGATCAACTACTATGTGTTTAGCTTCTGCACTAGATGCCTTATTATTTTTTAATTACTTGATCCTTACAGTAACCCTATTAGACAGACACTATTATAACTGACTGATCACAGGTAATAAATCTGAGTTTATAAAAGGTTAATGTCAAGCCTGGTTTTTGCATTAATTTTTCTAACTCCCCAAGAAACGTAGATCAGATAGGCTGGGAATTAACTCATACGCTTCTGTAGCCTTTGTATCACTATTATAACATTCATATTATATTAGAATTATATGTATGTTTCTTCCGTTTGGAGAAAGGAATTGTGTGGGAACGTTACAGCCAGAAACAAAGAAGTTAAGAAAATAAGTCCTGTTTGTTCATTATGGATGAACTTATATGGTGGATAGGAGGAACATGACAAAAGGAAGCTCGTTAGAATGAAGGAGCCATGGTGTTTAACAAAACAGACTATGATTAATATTTCTACCAGTACACAGAACGTGAATAAAAGAACGGCAATCTGCTGAGTGTTTAATAAAGCTAAATTCACTTAAAATACCTGGCTACTGAGATCATTTTCTTTCCTGGTTTGTGCATCTATGTAAATACATTACAGTTAAATTATGTAGAGAAAGTATAAACACTATTTGTTTAACTATTGCTTTCCTGAATAATTATAAAAAATTTGCACCCATACATAAATCTCAAATTATTTTACTTTGCTGATTCATGAAGTCTAAGACAAGAAACCACGATCATATGCAGTAGTGTGAAATTTGAATGTGAAGTGAAATGAAGCTCTTAGATTTACATATAAGAAAGATGATCTTTTTGATAAATGATGTTAGGATACCTGGATGTCCACATGTAAAGAAATGAAGTTGGACCCCTGACTTCACATGATACGCAAAAATTAATTAGGTGGATTATATATATAAATATAGGAAATAAAACTACAAAATTCCTAGAAGAGAAAAGAGGAGTAAATTTTCATGATCTTAGATTAAGCAATGGTTTCTTACATTCTATACCAGGAACAAAAACAGCAACAACAAAATAGATAATCTGGATTTATCAAAAAGTTAAAGTTTTGTACTTGAAAAAACACTTCCAAGGAAGTGTGAAAAGATGACCCACAGACTAGGAGAAAATATTTGCAAATTATTTGTCTAATGAGACACTTGTATCTAAAATATATAAAATTTATAAAATTCAGTAACAGAAAGACAAATAATTAAATTTTTAAAATGGGCAAAGGATTTAAACAGTTTTCTAAAAAAGGATATATGAATGGTCATTGGCACATGAAAAATATTCAACATTATTATGCATCAGAGAAATGCAAATCAAACCCACAGTAAGATAGCACTTCATACCCACTAAGATGACTAAAATTGAAAAGGTAGATATTAAGTGTTGGCAAAGACTGAGAAACGGACTCTCCTACATTGCTGTTAGGGAGGTAAAATGGTGCTGCTGCTCTGGAACAGTCTGACAGTTTCTCAAAAAGTTAAAGGTACAGTTGTATATGAGCCAGTAATCTCACTCTAAGATAATGAAAACATATGTTCACCAAAAATCTTGTACATGAATGTTAATAGCAACATTATTCATAATAATCAAGAAGTGGAAACAACCCAAATGCCCATTAAGTGATGAATATAGTGTGTGTGTACATATACACACACACTATAGAATATTATTTAACAATAAACGGTACTAAGAAATGTTCCAGCTTGGGGGAACATTGAAAACATTATGCTAACTGAAAAAAGCCAGAAACAAAAGGCCACATATTATATATTTCATTTATAGGTAATGTCCAGAATAGGCAAATCTATAGAGACAGAAAGTGGTTGTTCTAAAATTAAATTGTGCTAATTGATACACAACTCAATGAATACAGTAAAAACCACTGAACTGAATAAATGAATGAATAATATGATGTGTAAGCTATATCGCAACAAAGCCATTAAAAAAAAAATAGAGTATTGTGTGAATGTAGAAGACAGGATGTTAGAGGCTAAAACTGTAGATAAGGAAACAAGCACACACACACACACACAAAAATGTTAATATAGTCTAAGGAAGTGATAAGCAGAGCTCAAACTAACTTGGTGGTAATGGGAATGGTACAACAGGAACAAGTGCAGAATTATAATGACGTAACTAGGCAGGTTATCCCAGCATCATCCCTAATGGATGGTAACCATCACTTATTTAAAAAGACCTTGAGCTGAAGCCTCTGTCTATTGCCTCCAATCCTCCAGCTGGCCTAGCTAGAGGATCATTTTAATTAACTTTATTGTTCAAGGGCAAAATTCTCTTGTCTGCAACATTTACCCATTGTCTTTAATTCTGCCTTGTCAAGATAGACATGTTGCTATAATAACTTTGGAAAACTTTGTTTAGTAAATGATCAGGATCTCTTGCGGATTATAGAACATATAAATGCTTTACAACAAAGGTCTGAGAGATTAGTTCTCAAATTAGAATTCCGTTTTTGAAAAGCTAAACTGTTAATCAGCTGTGCAGATGAAGAGATCTAACCCGTACGTGGTGTTGGACTGGTTCTCACTCCATAAACACGTTTGAGCTTGCATAAAAGGCGTAGTAGACCCAATGATTTTACTGATGATTTTTACAGATTTTATTGATTTTATTGATGGCATCTTTCTAGAATACAGAGAAGATAGTATCGATACTCCTGACATTCAGCTTAACATCAAGATTTGACCCTTTTATGCAACCCAACAATGTGTTTACATTACCCGGACAGAATTTTTCTCATAAGATTCCATTAATATTTAACTAAGACTACTAAAGAAAAACACAACCAGCAATGTAGTTGTATCGAAATGGGAAATCAATCCATTTTCAGTCTTGTTTGGCAACCCTCTCACTAAACCAGCGGGCAGGAGACAGGAGGAAAAGACGGAAGGGATATTAGGCCTGAAGCCAGAAATGAAATTAAATCTTTGTTGGTCCATCTACTTTACAATCTGCATCGCTTTCCATATGCTGACAAAGGGACAAACTTGGAGAGGCATGTGCCTGACGCCACTCTTTGTCTGGAGAATCAGGAGGTATCTCGGAAGCCATGCTAATTGTTTCCAGCACTTTCTTTCAAATGCTACTCTTTTTACCCATATGATTTTCTTTGAGATTTTCCAAAGGAAGATAATGTAAGGATTTCAAAGTCTCAGCAACACACTGATGACAAAGTTGGGCATATTTAGTAACCAGTTTAACTTTCATGTCCCAAAACAATTGAAGTAATAACTATAATAAAAAATATTTTAAATTTATTTAGCACCTTACAGTTACAAAGCACTTCACAAGCATTCTCTTATTTAATTTACCCAGTGGATAAAACTGTGCTCTTTAACTGTTCAATATATGTTTGTTTGAGCTTATTATGAAAAATGAAGCTGAGATTTTTTTCTCCATAGAAAAATAAAGGCCATAGAATGGTTCTTGGCACAGCTTCCACAAGAATGCTCAGATATGTTTTTTTTCTCGCTTCTGCTCTTCCTTTTACTTTGGCTAACAATAAATATTCCTAATACCTTCAGCAGAAGTAGACAGTAATAATACTTCCTCTGATTTTGTGCAAGAAGGATCCATTAAGCATTCCACGTCCAGGGAGGAGAAGCAGACAGGAGGTATGGGAATGAGCATATGATGAACTTGACCACATTCCTTTTCTCCGAAAAGGACAGTTATAGAAAGAAAGTAGGCTATCTTCTGGTCTGCTAGTTTGCCACTAATTAGACTGTAGACTTAATCTTACAGGATAGGCTCTTACCAAAAATGAGATAACCTGTTGTGATAAACTGAGTACCAGAGAATTAACATGAAGCTAGTGAAACTTGAGCATCAGGGCCCCTCACCTGCATCATCCCCTGTGGGAGATAAAGAGATCACAGAAGAAAAGAAACTTAATCTTCAGGTGTCCAGTAATTTGTTGAGATTAATTTTTTTCATTCTAAATATTTACTTTTGTAACTAATTTATATTTGTAAATTTATGTTTTTCAAAAAGAACTTCACTCCGCCCCCATCCCCCACCCCCACCCAATCACAGGGGATTTAAGCCTCATGCCACATGGATCCACTCTTGCAGAGTACTTAATTCAAAATAATACTACAGCAAATGACTTCAGCCTTAACTGCAAGGCCAGATTGGGATTAAATGCCAAGCTAATGGTAAATCCACTAATGGTGAGGCCAAACTAGTGAGATCAAAAAGTAACACATCAGATTCAAATATGCAAAGTAAATGTGGCCTCTTTATTTTTCTGAAAATGAGCTAATCTTCCTGAGTTGTCATCTTCCTTCTAAGTAGTATAGAAACTTCAACTTGACGGTGTGTTTCTTCTTTTTCTATTTAAAAATACTTCTTTCCAAGAAAATGCTTGGCCTTTTCAGAATTCTTCCCCTCTTGTTTTCTGTTCCCAAAGGTGGTATCTGGGTAAATGGGAGTGAAGGGGTTCCCTTGGTGCTAGTGTTTGGGGGAAGAGGGCCTCTCTGATCTCATTGATGGAGGCTGTGCTTTTTTCTGGGCTCCCAATGACTCCAACGGGGGGCACACCTTCTTTAAAACGTACCACACATTCCACTCTTCCGCTGTCTTCCAGAGTACAGGAGGAAGCTTCCAGATCCCCTCCATACCACATAGGAGTTAAGGAAGATTCCAGAAAGCTAAACACAGGCCATTGCACTTTGGTGGGACCACCTCATCAGTCTCCTCCCAGTGTACAACCCTCCCCACTTCCCCAGGAAACGTTAGGACCCAAGTCTTCCCATCTTCCTCCCCTACCATCCTCTCCCTGTGTATTCTCCCTGAAGAATCCCTCAGAGAAAGAGGAAGCCTTTCCATTTTCTCTTTGTGTCTTGAATGGCCTCCCTCTATGTCATATCCTCCTTCCTGGGGCACTAAGCCTCGTAGCTCAGCTGAAATGGCAGAAGAGATGTCCTCTCTACATTATAGAAAAAGCACAAACATACCCGATTTGTGCTTCAGGCCTTGTTCTTGATGTGTTCACTGAAGCTAACAGAGTTGAGAAAATCCTTTTACGTTTCAGCAGAACCAGTTGTTCAAAACTCTCTTGCTGCCTGTGCCAAAGATCTGGATATTCAGGGCTTCACATCAGCTGTCCCTTTACCTTGTCAGTCCGGCCTTCGCAATCCCAATCCTGAGGCAAATGGTGCCTCCAGAACAGTATGGAGCATGCACAAAGGGAGGAGCACATTAGTATGTTTCAAAATTATTATCTTTGCCATAAGACTGTTAAGAGGACTTGTTTCTATATTTTCTTTTGAAAGTTTCTATTTTGAGCAATGTTGTATTTTTATTTTATTTCAGTTACTTTTCTAAGTGACAGTAGGTATTTTAATATCACTTAGAAACTAGTCAGGTAAAGTACATAATTTCTAGTTGGTTAAAAATATTTTGTTTTAGATAGTAGATATTAGTTAATAGTAAATGACAGGTGCCATCTGGGTCCCTGGAGGCTAAATTCAATCAGCAGGTAAATTATCTTCCAGGCTCTGAACCAAAATAGATAGATGATTGATAGATGATAGATGATAGATAGATGATAGATAGGTAGATAGATAGATAGACTGATGATAGACATACAGATAGATGATAGACATACAGATAGATAATTGATAGATACAGATAGATAGGTAGATAGATAGGTAGATGATAGATAGATGAGATAGATGATAGATGATAAAATAGATAGATAGAGATATATACATACATATAGAGATATATACATACATACATACATAATTATCTCAGACATGACTTGATAGCTATAGCTATCAATCATCTATCTATCTATATATCTCAGACATGACTTGATATATACAGCAGCTTTCAAAGGGGCCTGGCTTAACAACTAGAAGGTAAAGAGGAACTCATATTCAAAACGTACCAGTAGTATAGAGATTATGGCAAGAACTTCCAAACTAGTCCTCCTTCTTCTACCCTCTCTCCCTAGTTTATTTTCTACAAAGAAACCAGAAAGTGTCTCGTAAACTTAAATAACCTTCCAGTGGCTTCTCACTGACTCAGAGTAAAAGCTCAAGTTCTTTAGAGTGTCCGAGCTGGTCCCCCACCTCTTTCCTCCTGTCTCCTCTCACTCCATTCCAGCCACACTGTCCTCCTTGCTGTTCCTCCGACTCTTCCACACACTCCTACCTATGGGACTTTCTAATTACCAGAGTCCTCTGCCCTGAGGTACTCTGTGTATCATTCTCTCATTGCCTTCACACCCTCCTAAAATGTCTCCAGAAAGGTTTTGTTGGATCATATTAAATAACAGCTCTCTTCCTGCTTTACCCATCACTCTCTTTCCCTGATGCTGTTTTATTCTTCCTAGCACTTACTCTCATTGTCAAAATTCATTTTCTGTCTCTTTTCATTAGAAAGCACAGCATAGGGCATGAGTCGGGAGCTGCTTTATCTATTGCTGAGTGTCCAGCACCGGGAGTCGTACCTGGCACACAAGTAGACCATCAGTTGCAGTAACCTACTTATTCCAGTTTGCTTGGAAATTTCTCAGTTTTATAGGGAATTTCATGTCCTTGGAATCCACTCTGTCCCATGAAATCTCTCTACTCTCAATAAACAGTTGTTGAATGAAAGAAAAGGAAAAAGAAAAGAATGAAGATAGGGAAGGAGGTAGGGAGAGAACCAAAAAGGAAAGGAGGGAGAGAGGAAAAGGATATTAATATTTTTCTGTTATATATGTGGAAAGCAAAAGAGATATTTTATACTGTTTTCAGAAGATTCCTGGATCAAATTAAATATGTTTTTTAAAGCTGTGAGACCCTCTTATTTGAGTTTTTGATGTTTCACAATACCATAACACATCTGATTGAAATTTCAATCCCAGGTTTAATATACTATGCACAGTGGTGCAGGCTCTATAATTATGCACATTCACAAGAGCAGTCATGCCCTTTCTTTTGATATGACTGGCAAAATATGTACCAACAAGAGAACAATAATCAAAGAAACAGAATGAGTACCAATTGTTATTTACTTATGACACTTTACTAGAAAAACTCAAGCAAAATGACTGTTTCCAATGATGTACTAAAAGTAACAAAGCAATGTTGTAAAATACTATTTTTTCTTTCTTTTTACACGATAAAATATTTTAAAGCTGCGCCACTAGCCAACCACTCCGCCAGTTGCCATAATATCCAAATGTAAAAATACTTAGTAATATTGCAGTGTTAATTCCTTTGATATTTCAAAGATATTCTTTGAACAGCCTGAATAAAATCAAACCAGTACTTAAGGGAAATAGATATCTCTTTTGCATTCTCATAGCATGGTCCTAAAAACCTTCTGTGTCTCTTCTTGGTGCATTGCAGTTATTTCCTTTGAAAATTCTTAAGTCTGTCCAGGGTTGATGAGTAAATTTGTAATCAGTTTGTGGAATATAGTAAGGGAAGACCTGCCTTCCTAAGCTTGGATCTGTCAGTTGGGCATCAGAACCACAGGGTCTCTATTAAGTATTTGTTTTATTTGACCTAAGCAAATAATAATCTATCTCTCTGCCTCAATAGTTGCATCTGCATAGTGAAAGTAAGGTTATTGCCGCTGGAGGTCTGACAGTGGGAGAAGAGGCTTTAGAAATTAAAGAAAGGAAAAAATACACTTTAAACTCAAAACTAAACACATCTTATTGTTTCATATCCCCCGTTCTGGCAGAATGCCCATCTAACTCACTGTGGGCATTAGGAGGTTGCTTATCTATGATGTCATTCCATCCTGTAAGCCACCCTTTGAAGCAGGTGTTATCACACCCTACTTGTAAATCTCAGAGAGGTTCAGTGGCTTACCCAAGATTAGACAACTACATAGTAGTGGCATGATTCGAACCCTGCCCTTCCAGCTGTAGTCTGGTACTCATTCTAGGACACCTGTGTATTTTTCCAGTAATTGAACTGATTAATATGTTAAGGATTACACATTGTTCGAAGCCTGTCTATAGAAATGTTATGGAAGGTTTATGCCTAAGCCTTACTTCTGTTGGCGTGTGTACTTTCTTCCTGACACTCTCTTCTCAGACCATCTCTATGCCAGCCTGAGAGCTGTCTCTAAACCCCGTGTAGTCGCACTATAATTTAGAATCTCTGCAGGAGCCCCACTGTATTGAATCAATGCATGCATGGATTAACACCTGCTTCGACACACACAGCCATTCTCCACCTACACTGGCACGTTTTACCCAACCAAACAATAGCAGACTAAGGTTCTGCACTACGGAGAGGAAGCAAGGGAAAGACACAGTGAAAACATTGACACACCGTACATTACTTAGTGTGTAGGTACATTAATGAGCCCTTGCCTCAAATCCCAGGTTTGGCAAGTATGCCTCAGCTCACATATCAAAGCAAAGTCATTTCGGGTGTGAGTGGAAACGCCAGTAATATTCGTTCCTGCACAAAACATTTCCTGGAACTCATTACAAGAGATTCGTTTTCCAAATGGGTTTTGTTAATTTAATTTATTTTGTTATTTTTGCAGCTAGAAATGTAGAGGGAAAATGAGAAAAATACATGGGTTAAACTGCCCCGGGGGATGGCTTGTCTGGCCCCAGCACACAGAACAGGCCCTAATAAGTGCTGCTTGTCAAAAGATCTGATAGGCGTTTTGCAGAGTAAAATAACTCCTTTTTTAGCAGTTGATAAACCATTCTCTAGGGAAATGAATGAAGAGCCATATATACTGTCTCTGTTGCCCAAACATACACTCATTTGAAGTGAAGGCAACAAAAACAATACGATAAAAAATAATTTTAAAAATACCCATTTCTCTATTTCAAATTACATTTTCCTTCCAAGATATATTTTGCTGTATTGGTGCAAAACAAGTCCAGTATATGCGAGGAGGAAGTATTCCAGCCTGAAATGGATTTCGGCCTGGCCAAAATGAATTAATAGAAACATAGCAAGTCACTTATTTAACCTAACACAAGGGCTGCTATATTAACCTTATGTGAGCTGAGACAACTAAAGAAAATTCTGTTTGTTCTGCTGTGAAATTAGCCCAGGCAAATCAAAACAAGACTCGTAGGAAAATCAAAATGACACGTTCAAAATAAAATCATGTTAATATGGGTTGCAAATGCAACTTTATTAGCAAGTCAACTTCAGGAGAAGTGCAGTCTGAATGTGAAACCTGATTGCTTGAAAAAAGTATCACCCCTAAATAAATACTCTCCTAATAGAACTACAATTAAGAACACAAAGAACAGCATTTAGAGAGCTTCTTCCTACTTCTCACCCTGTATATTATTTATGGCTGCAGATTAGGTTATACCCCCCAAATACCATATTTCTCACCAGAAACAGCACTGAGTAATTGGGTGCTGCAGGCTTAATGTTCAATAGTGAGTCATTTTGATTAGACCCATATTTTATCACTTGTGCTATTAGCATCAGAGGTTTTTTTAAGCCATGAAACTTCTCTGTGTTTTTGGATTCGATGTTCATAAAATTAAGGAAATCAATTTCTAACATGTGCTTTTCTGTGCAAGAATCAAGTAACATGGCGTTTCATCCATGTCTGAGTCATCCGAATCACCAATCATTTTCTGTCTGAGGCTAGATGTGAACCCAATCCATTTTCTGTAATGAAGCAGCAGAGTTAAAGAAGGGCTGGGCCATGCTCTGAGCTATGGAAGTAATGGATCTAATTTCGATAGATGATTCGGCCATTTCTGAATAGTGTGCAGTCGTGTTGGTTGAGCTAATAATGACCATCTTAAATCAATATGAAAATTAAACTTTTTTGGAATGTCTTTATAAAAATATCTTTATAAAATGTAAACCTTTATGAAATATTATTAAAAATGTATGTGTAGTAATGAGCAAATCTTCTCCTGTGCTTTGGATCCTGTGGTCTCAGACTAAGGATCTTTATTTTGCCTCCCTCCCTCCTTCCTTCCTTCCTTTTATATCTTCAATTATTTTTTCTGAACTGTTGACTTTTGTTTACGCAGCTTATGAAATTGCTTACTTCCATCCATTTTTTTCTATTTTTAATATTCTCAATCCCATATTCTCCTCTGTTTACTGCAATAAAACTCTTCCGTACATCATATTAAGCTACTTTGAAGAGGTGTGTACTTTTAGCGCCTCTCTCCCTAGATTTTCGTTTACTTCTCTAACACATACAGCTGGTTTTTCACACTACCACACCAATAAACTACCAGTGACATCCTGTGTTGCCAAAGAACATTGACAGTTTTGTTTGTTTGTTTTTATTTATCTCCCTAGGGCACTTGACACATTTCCCTTTATCAAACTACTTTCTTCACTTGCCTGGGGGAACATCACTTTCCTTCCTTATTTTTTTATCTCCTTTGGATTTTCTTCTTAATCCAGAAATACCATTCTCCTCTAGACTTTTTTCTTGGTTCTCTTCTTTTCAGTCTATGTGTAATCCTAGGTGACTCCACCCATGACCATGTACCATGGCTTCAGGTAACATACTTATGTTCGTATTCTCAGCTTATGCCCGCAAAGACCCAAAACCAAATATCAGTACCTACTAGACGTCTCTAATTCAATATCTTTGTAGACAACTAAAACTCAAAACTGTCTGAAATGACACATTCTCTTTTCTCCCCAAATCGCTCCTTGGTTTATTTTCCTAAAGATGAGCGAAGATGATGCACATCCTTGTTTATGGACAAGGCATCTTTCTATCCAAGCCTAAAGCCAAAAACTCAGTTACCTAAAATTCTATTTCCTTGTCTTCCATATCCAATTTTACCCCAAATCTTCTCTGTTTTACCTCATGTTTGTATACTTCTTCCCATCTTTTAATTGTCATGTCTACACTGATTATTAAAATATCTTCTGAATTATTATCTCTACTTCTGGTATGGTCCTCTAAAATCCAATCACATCACACCCCTGATTAAAATCTCTTGGTTCTCCACTGTATTAGTCAGGGTTTTTCTAGAGAAATAGAACCGATAGGAGATATAAACGTATAAATAGATATAGATATAGTTGCAGATATAATTTGTCATAAGGTATTGGCTCACACAACTGTGGAGGTTGAAAAGCGCTCCCTCCCCCACCCCACCCAAATCTACCATCTGCAAACTGAAGACCAAGGAAAAATGTTCAAAAGCTGAGACTTAGAGAACCAATGGTGTAGATTCCAAAATGAGTCTAAAGGCTTAAGAACCTGGAATGCTGAGAAAGGAGATAGATGTCCTAGCTCAAACAATCAGGTAGGGGGTGAATTCAACCTTCCTCTGCCTTTTGTTCTATTCAAGCCCTTAGTAGACTGAATAATGCCTACCAGCAGTAGGGAGGACAGGCCTTACTAAGTCCTCCAATTCAAATGCTAATCTCTTCCAGACACACCCAGAAATAATGTTAACCAGCTATCTGGGCACTTCTTAGCCCAGTCAAGTTGATAGATAAAATTAAGCATCACACCCACTATTTCTATTGTGTAACTTCTCTAGGTATTTTTTCGTGGTTACCATGATGCTTCCATAAAATATCTTATAAGCAGATAATTTTACTTATGTATAGAAACTATACACTTTTTTTAAATATTAGTTTCAGGTATATAGTACAATGGTTAGACATTTATATAGTTTATGAAGTGATCCCCTGGGTTACTCTAGCACCTGTCTGGCTCTATACAGTCATTATAATACTATTGACCATATTCCCTACACTGTACTCTATACCCCGTGACTGTTTTGTAACTACTAATTTGTACTTCTTCATCCCTTCACCTTTTTCACCCGTCTCTCCAATCCTCCTCCCTCTGGCAATCGCCAGTTTGTGCTCTGTATCTGTGAGTCTGTTTTTGTTTAATTTATTCCTTTTTTTCTTTAGATTCCTCATATAAGTGAAATCATATGGTATTTATCTTTCTCTGATTTATTTCACTCAGAAGAATAGCCTCTCGATCTAACCATCTTGTTGCAAATGGTAATATTTCATTTTTAATGGCTGAGTAATATTCCATTGTATATATGTCCTATAACTTCTTTATCCAATCATCTGTTGTTGGGCACTTAGGTTGCTTTCATATCTTGGCTATTGTGAACAGCACTACAGTGAACATAGGGGTGCATAAATCTTTACAAATTAATGTTTTGGTTTTCTTTGGATAAATACCCAGATGTACAATTGCTGGGTCAAATGATAGTTCTGTTTAATTTTTTGAGAAACCTCCAAACTGTTTTCCGTAGTGGTTGTACCATTTTGCAGTCCCACCAACAGTATACAAGGGTTCCCTTTTTTCCATATCTTCACCAACACTTGTTTTTTGATTTATTAATGATAGCCATTCTGACAGGTGTGAGGAAAAACTCTACACTTTCACCTCTCTCCCTCCACATTATATATTATAAATATCACATTTTGCATATATTTATATTATATATTCATTAACATAACTTTATTTATAGTTTTCTATTATACTTTTATCTTTTACCTTTTTGAGTAGAATTAAAAGCAATTTATCCATCATTACAGTAATATAGTATTCTGTGTTTATGTATATATTTACCTTGACCAGTGAGTGTCCTACTTTCTTATGCTATCCTGTTACTGTTTAGCATCTTTGTTTTTTCACCTTGAAGAATTCTTTTAGCGTTTCATTTTAGGCAAGACTAGGAGTGTTTAACTTTCTTAGTTTTTATTTGTCTAAGAAAGTCTTTATCTCTCCTTTATTTTTGAAGGATGCTTTTGCCAGGGATAGTATTCTTGGCTGGCAGGGTTTTTGTTGTTTGTTTGTTTTGTTTTGTTTTGTTTTGTTTTGTTTTGTTTTGTTTTTTGTCTTTTAGCACTTTGAATACATCATCATGCACCCTTCTAGTATGCAAGTTTTTATTCTAAAAAATCTGTGGATGGTCTCATGGTGGAGAGTGGGGGTGTTCCTTGTATATGGTAAATCCATTTTCTCTTATTCCTTTCAAAATTGTCTTTGACTTTTGACCATTTGATTATAATGTGTCTTGGTGTGAGGTTATTTGAGTTTATCTTTTTCATGATCCTTTTAGATTCCTGGATCTGGATGTCTATTTCTTCCCCATATTTGGGAAGTTTTTAACTAGTTCTCCTTTGAACAAGCTGTCTACCTGTCTGTCTGTCTCTCTCTCTCTCACTCTCTCTCTTCTCCTAGATAATATACACATTATACTTTATACCATACTATATATATTAGTCCGCTTATACTGTCCCATAAGTTCTTTGAGCTATCTTCACCCTTTTTCATTATTTTTTCTTGTTATACATCTACTATTTCCAGATCATAGTTTAGCAGATGAGACTTTTCGGAACCCATCCTACATAGTTCCCTCTCATCTCTACAGTTACACCAAACTACTTTTATTTTCACGAGTACATTACGTTTTGTTTTGTTTTATTTTTCACCACTCTGTGCTTTTGTGTTGCCCTGGAATAACGTCCTATATCCAAACCGCCCCTCCCCCCACTTTTTGTAGTTATCTCCTACTTATTCTTTAAACTTCTTTAAACATTAGATCTATAAGTTAGACCCCCCTTCTCCAGTTTACATACCCTTCTCTTGACACTACTTCCCTGTAGTCATTACTGGTAACATTTTACTTGCCTTCATATTCCACGAGCTTATCATGATACGTATCTCTTGTTAAATGTTCAGTAAATGTTTTTACGATAAATGAACAAATTAGTGAAAGTGAATGCATGACTGGGCTGCCTCTATATACATCTATTTTTAAAAGAGATAACTTAGGCATTTATAAAAGCTAGTAATCTTTGTCTAGTTGAAGGATTTTCACAGCCATGATTTTATCAAAGGTTGTAAAACTGGATCCTCTTTCTTTTAGAAAACCATGTTTTGTTAGGAAACTATGCTGAATTCTTTACCTCCATTAACCTCTATTTTAAACCTTCAGAGCACTAGAAGTATTTACTATCTTATAAATGCAAACATTTCTTTTTCCTGGATAAAAGAATAGAAATGGATAGCTAGAATTGTACATAAGAAAAGAATTCCCATTGTGCCTGAGTGAATTGGTGCTCTTTGTTTGCTATATATAAAGAGTGACTGAATTCCTTATCACCCTGTTACGTATGTCTTAATTCAAAACCAGTGTGGTAGTCACTGTACTTTGTACTGTTTTGTTTTGATGGTTTGTAAGGTAATGACTTATTTAACAAAAAAAAATAAAGAAAGAGTGAAAAGTGCCCATGTTCCCTTGTATTAGCAGAAATGATTGCCCTTTTAATCAAAATAATGATAACATCACTTTGTATATTCTGTCGTTCTCATGTGTTAGGTATTTTATTAGGTAAGTTATAGCTTTCTCGTGGGAAAATAATCCTTTAAATTTCAACAAAAACATCAGCCAGAATTGTTGCTGTAATTCCTTTTTTTCTTTTTTTTTTTTTTTTAATGTTTGAGCAACTAACTGGTAGATTGGCTTTACAGTTTTATATGTGAACTATTTCTTTCTTACCTATTTCAGTAATATCCGAGCATCTCATTCATTTTTTAAACAAAACTATGATATTCTCTTAACCATGCAACGCCTTTACCTCTTTTTATAATAAAAGAAGATAGGTGACTTTGAGGTGGCTGAAATAGTGCCTGGCACAGAGGAAGTGGTATTAATTGCTCAAAAAATGTCATATGAGTGAATGAACTCAAATCTAGGTAAACATGAGAATAAAGAGAAAATAAGAATGAGGCTGTGATTGGTAGTTTTTTATTCGTTTGCTTTCATATCCATCACCTCCTGGTAGTTTCCCAAGAATAGTTAATTGTCCATGTGACAAGGACTTTATATCCTTATGTCACCTGCCTCTGCTCCCTTCCTCCACCAGTTTTTGAAACAAGTTTACCAGATCACCAGATGTACACCGTTAGCTACTGAAGAATCTCTTGTCTGTTTCTTTAGCTTCTCCATAAATACACACATTTCTTCATTTGTTCTTAAGGCAATGCTGTATGTGTAATCATGTGTGAATCTTTATTGAACACTTATGGAATGAGCCACCTGTTCTTACAAATTAGCTGAGTTCTCAAAAAGCCCCAAATTAGTGAATTAGTTGATGAAGGAAATTTGTTGCAGAGACAGCAGGCAGCTAAGGAATTTTTCAGCTTGTCAAAAGTATTGTTAGTCTTGCAGCTTGGCAAAGAGACAAGAGATACCATTTTGAACAATTCTAGGTAGTGACTTAGTGCCTAAAACTCACTAGAGAAGAAAATGAAATTGCTTGTCTTATCAGTTAAGAGAAGCTTTGCTGATCTCAGACCACAGCCCAGAAAGTTAACTAAGTTTTGTAGAAGTGGATAATTTTTTCTCCGTGATCGATGTGGCTAGATTAGAAGTGTGTTGCCAGGGGAGTTATGGGGAAATGGGCTTTATCATTTTAGTTGTAATTCTGGCTGAAGGCAATGCAGAGCAAACCTCAGAAGACACATGGCCAGGTCTTGTCCAGGAAGCATGCAAGGCACCTGATGATTCCTACAGGCACTTTTTTAAAGTAATTTCTGGTCCTGTGAGTGAAACTGCCTTTCGGGTTCTCTCGCAAGCATCTATTTACTTGTTGAAACGTCAAAGGCAATATGAATCCTCTGTCAGGTCATTGTGTCACCCGCCTCCTCCTACCACACTACAAAACCTGCTGTTGATTGGCATGCAGCATCATCCATCACATTTATTTATTTGTTTGTTTATAGTTTAATAATATATTTAATTAACACTATATGTACAAAATGTTGAAATAAGTCAGAAAGAGAAAGACATCACATATATTTTAAACACCCAGAGGCAGTGTTTTATTTTCCAAGGAAGGAGGGCTCTGCATGTGAATTACATAGTAGTGGGCAACTCAGGGTGGGACCTTACCCTGATCCAAGGAGTCTAAGTGTTCAACTTGTTCGCTGCCAAGATTTTTCTGTGACTATGTGACCTAGATCAAATTGCTTATGCTTCATCCACACAAAGAAGAAGGAAAAACATCCATTTGACTCCATGTTTATGAAGGTATGGGCCAGGTTTGTATGAAGGTATGCCCAACGTGGCATCTTCTTCGCTTTTCCTCTCCTTTTATTTTTGTGTCATATTGGTAATAAGTTCATCATAGAAAAATTATTAAAAATGGAAAAGCACAAAGGAAAAAAGACAGTTATAGTTTGCCTATTAGGTATAAATGCTGTTAACATTTTTTATTTGTCATCTGGTCATATAGTTCATTCTAGGAAGTAATGAGTGGTCTGGTCCTGTTCTTTGAGTACTTAGAGCAATTATGAGTAGGAATGAGTGGGGGGCAGGGGCTGTAGAGAAGGATCCAAGGCAAATATTTGCTTCAGACAGATAGCTCTATTTTTTTTCCTGTCTTCTTGAAAAGAAAATGCTCATCATTTAATCAATATTAATGGAACACCTACTATGTTCCAAGCCCTGTTTTAGATACTAATAATACTACAATGAATAAGACAAAAATGCCTTGTAGAGGTTATAATCTATGGAAAGTGGGGGGAAAGGGTAGAAAAACCCAATTCAGAACTTCAAAATCCAACAAATAATTTGTAGCCAAACAGTTCTAAATAAGCATTTATAGGACCTGGTATCTAGAATAGTTCTGAACAAAGATGTGTTAAATTCATGATCAGGAATTTTGATCTAATTTGTGTGTCTGAAATAGTAGATTACATAAAAATGAGACAGTCATATCAGTCTTATTTCTAGATGATATTCTATAGCCTTTTGTCAATTATTTAAGTCTGTATATAGATAAAATTTATCATTATGAGTCAAATCTATTAGGCTCATAGAATCTCAGATGGAAGAGATGTGAATATCATTGTCTGCCCTCTCTATTCCTACATGCTCTACATGCCTGTTTCCCATGACTGAATTTTCTCCCCAGCATATTAAACAGTAGTTACTCACCTCTTTTTGAAATCTCCAGGCACAGGACACTCTCTCCTTCCTGAGACAGCCATTTCACCATCCAGTAGCTCCAGTTTTAAAAATAATCATTCTTATATGAAGCTGAAATCAATGACCTCTAGTTTCTTCTGCTGAAAGTAATGTGCAAGTCTCAGGAACTGTCTCAGGCAGTGGAGTTAAGCCACGACTTTATTTCTTTCTCAAGCTTCAAAAGTCAACCAGGTAGGAAGAGCCCTGAAAGTGTCTAAGGTGCAAAACAGTCTTCCATAAGACCAATGAAGAACATAACGGAGTGAATAAGGAAACACCAGTGGTATCTGGAAGGACTAGGGGTGAGGTGATCTGGCTTTGACAGCTGTCACTCCTTTGTTAGCAGGGATGATTTTATCTAACATTGGTACCTTCCGGCCTCACTAATCTATATGTGGCCTGCCTCAGCCTGTATACGAAGGCACAGAAGTTGATCCTCTAAGCTCTATATAGACTCTTCTTTGGTCAAGGGTATCTAAGTAGCTGAGTTATTTGAGTAGAAATTCCGAATGTAAAATTACAGTTTGAAACAGCCCAAATACCTATTTTTATAGCTGAGAAGAGACTCTAACATGCGAGGTATGCTGTCGCAAAGAAACCAGTGGTGAAATTTCTTGGTTAGATTCATAACACAAGTTTATCTTTGAGTGCAGAGGAAATGGAATTCCACTATAATTACTAATGGAAAGATAATAATTTGGGGGCTCCTTTCCAATATCCATTGCAAACACACTAACAGTTTCATTTTAAAAATAAAACGATTGAGTTTTCTCTTCATCTTGTGATTTTCAGTAGCACCTAAAAACTGCCACATCTTCTGCCTTTTGTGGCCAGTCAAAAGGAGGACAGACTATTCATCAATTGCATTATCGATTCATTCACCAAACATATACTGAGAACCTAGGTTGTATTAGATACTTTCATTGTGCTGAGGATTTATAGACCAATCAGATAGAACATTCTCCCGTTGCCCAAAGGAGATCGTGGAGACAGTCGAGTAAACAGATAAGTTATTTTAGAGAAATGCACAAGATATGAAAGATATCTGTGAGATGTGTTACCGAGAACAAATCAGAGTTACTGAAAATAAGGGATAGGACATTCCAGACATCGTTGGCAAAGGTTTGTGCATCATCTGCTAGTAGTGCAGAGTTTGAAGGAAGGGAATAATAATAGCAGATTTGTGCTTTAGAGCAATCATTTGGTCTACAGTGTGTAAGAACAAATGGGAATAAGGCTAAGGCAAGGAAGGCAGGTGGAACTAAGAACGGATTCCTACCTATGTACTGTAATCTCAGTGAGAAATAATGAGAGACTAAAATAAAGTAGTAGAGGGTGGGCTGATTGGAGCTAACTGGGTTAGAAGATATCGACGAGAGAGATTTGATGGTGACTAAATATGAAAGTGGGGAAGGCATCAAGAATAACTTGCAGATTTTTGACTTGGGGAGTTAAGAGGGGGGTGCCCCCACAAACACAATTAAGTATAGGGAAAGAGCGGCATACTGAAATCTTCAGGGAAGAGCAAGGACATGCTCACCGATGATGGTGTTCATGCACCAGAGTCCAAAAACTTTTCTTCAGTTACAGAACTTATGGAAACCTGAGCGTGGTGGTGTAGTGGACTGCACAGTAAATCACTGGCATCTTTTCTTTGAAACATCAAGCTTTCTTTTTTTAAATAAGAGATCCTGGTTAAAAGCTGTATGTCAGACCCCATATGGGGCTCTAAAATCTAATTTTACTTAAAGACTCCAAGGCACAGAGGCTAGCCAAGGATCTGAGAAGATATCAAATAAAAACCTTGGAACCAATGGAAAGTAATTTTCATAATTAGGAAAAACGCAGTACCCCATATATCATCGTTAGTCTGAGACAAGGAACAGAAGGTTTGGGGGTGGAGGATGGTTTCTCTAAACAGGGAACAGGTGGCCAGTACAGTCAGGGCCATCTAGGGAAACCTTAGGCAACTCTACTCAAAGAATTTCTCTGCTTCTCCCCTCAAGATTGTCAGATGCAAGAACAGGATTATTAGCTATTTAGCAATGGATATTTTTCTTTATGTTGGTACTTTTATTCTTACAGCAACACAGCCAAAAGCCAAGAGATAGAACTTAATGGCTCCAGTAGACACTATGGAAAATGAAGTGTTTTTGTATCTCTTGATAAACCAAAGTTTGGATATCGCAGAATGTCGAAATAAAAAAAAAAATGGCTCTCATTTGAATTGCTTCCTGCAAAGTTAATTGTTTGCTCCCAATCCATAATTAATGACAGCTTTCCCTTGCTACATTCAAACCAAGGAGTCCGCAGTCTAGTGTAGTGGAAACTAGACACAGAAAGATAACACCCAAAAAGAGCTGAAATAGTCTTCCAAGGCACAGGTTGTGCAAATGTCTCTTGCTTATAAAAGAGATATCCCTTAGAGCTTGTCTTGTAGACTTAGTTTTATAGAAGTTTCATAACTCTGGAATGTACAGGTGACATGTTAGAAGAAATGCCAGAAAGATGAGCTCTAGAGCCTGATTAACCATTTTAACAGTAGTCTCAAGGAACAAGGATTCTCATAGCTGAAGAAATAGATTGCATGTGTAACTAATTCCTTTTAGTGTGTGTGTGTGTGTGTGTGTGTGTGTGTGTGTGTGTGTGTGATGTATATTCCTCTGAAACTACCATTCATACTCATTATCTGGAGGCTGGAAGTTCCATTACTGACCTAGTAGGATCTCTTACTTGTGAAGGTTGCTCCTCCCCCTGTAGCTATCAAAATTCTATCCTCTTCTGTATCTCGTTCAAGCCCTAACTCTTCATCTCTTCTTCATGGATCAATGTTCTTTTCCAGATCACTATAGATGTCCTTGATTTCCTGTCTCCCTGAACTACTCAGAGTCTGTGACATAACACATTGTAATCATACTGAGAGATTGTTCTGTAATAGTTATTCTGCCCTTCCTACCTAGACTGTGAGACCAAAACTGGTTCTGACATTACTTCTCCACTCCCTCAATGTCTAGTATACAGGTACATATGTAATGTTGGTTGATTAAACAGCAACTGCCAAAATCAACACCAATACCACCACAACCACCACCACCCAAAAGGAAGGAAGGAAGGAAGGAAGGAAGGAAGGAAGGAAGGAAGGAAGGAAGGAAGGAAGGAAGGAAGGGAGGAAGGAGGGAGGGATGGAAGGGAAACAAACCAAATTTTTATTTCTACAGTTCAAAGATTAAAATTGTGGCTTTATGCAGTTATTTTTTTGTTGTTGACTTGATGCAAAATTATTTAGCTATGATGGCAAAAAGAGGAGAAATTGTGCCATGTAAATATTTTTAAAGGTTTTCTGTTTCATAATGTTTTGTTTTATCTAATTTGTCCTCATCGAATCTTATTCAACCAAAATGTGTTCATCTTCCCATTACTCTGATTTTGATTACAAGGGTGTAGATGGAGTGCTTTATGATTCCTCCAAGGGAATTGTTTTGTAGAAAAGGCCACCTTAGGTTTCCATCACCACTGCATCCTTCTGCTGCGAAGGTAACCTTTAGCAAGAGCTATGGCCTCTTAATCTTTTAGTGGAAATGGTGCTTGTGAAAACGGGAGCTGATAGTATTTTGGCTCACTAATTCATGCCATGTGGGCCAAAATTAAAGTATTAAAATTTCATAGATATAATATCATTTATAAATCATGTCATAAAAACATTCATTTCCCATAGAGCTTGAGAACTGGGCATATCTTCCTCCAGATATTGCTAAAAGTTCACTACAAGCACAACAGTATTTGTTAAAAATAAAAGCTGTAGTAAAGGGGAAATATTTCCCAGTGACACCTTCAAAGCATTAAAGTGCCGTCCTCTCCTCCACTTGCACACACGACCCCCATTAATAGTAGCAATGGGAACTGCAGACATGCCTCAGTGCAATGACAGAGAACAACGGAGCTGTATTCACAGAGCACGCAGTTCTGGGAGGACAGCTTTTTGACTTTTTATGACCTTATTCTGTTTAGATGGAGAAAGAGACTATTTATCACTTTCCCCAAGTTTCTCTTCTATAAAATTTCAGTATGTTTAGGTGATGAGGACAGTAGACTAATTAAGTAGATGGTCAACATTTGCCACATTTCAAAAAATGACAGATGCTTCTTTTTGCCATTTAGCCTTAGAAAGGAGATAGGGAGTTGATAATTGTTTAAGTTACAGAAATAATTTGCCCTAGTTTACTAGTCAGTTTTTAAAAATTATCTTTGGCTACGCTTGGATAAAATCCTTTTGTGGTTTTGAAATGGTGGAAATTAGAATAGCCACATTGAGGTGTTTCTGGGAGGTACATGACACATGTTTGTTTGGCTTGCAGATGCTAATGGACGTATAAATCACATTTTCCAACCATAAAACCCCTGTTGGTAAAACACTTTCATCTGCAATAATTCACTACTTTCTTGAAACATGCTAATTTGCTCTAATAATGCAGGACCCCTTAAGGGTTTCTCTGTTGTGTAAACAACTAGTTGTGGTAAGCTTTTAGACGCGAGAGGCCATTATATAATAAACTGGACTTTGTTACTTTTCAGGAATTTTTTTTGGGGGGGGTTGTTTTGTTTTAATTTCATTTGTTTAATGTGTTAGCAGTTCACAGTATATTATAAAGATGGATGCTTTGACATTTGATATGAAAAGTAGGTGAACCATATTTTTATTTCTTGATTTGTTGCATTGGAGAAGATTCTCTATTTATTCAGTTTTAAAGATCAGCCCCAGGAAACTTGGAGCTATTCTGAAGTGTGAATTTCTACATTTAATGCATGGTCTCCAGGCTGAAATATATATAGACACAGACATTTGATAGTGTAGAATTCTTTCCTTTAATCTTTAAGGCACAGTGTCTGCATGCTCATTCAATGAACACACTTTGTACACATTACCTACCCATGCCACCAATGTCATTTGTCTGGTACATAATCTATAATGGGTTTTTGTGCTAATGGAAATATTGGTTTGTTTTCAATATGATCTCAGCCTTCCAACAAAGCTAAAAACTGTCAGGCAGAAAATCAAAAAGATGCAGCTGTATGTATACCTATGCACAACACACATTTGAGTGTAAGTGGACATACATATATTCTATGCAAATGTACCAAGAGACTTTCCATTTTCTTTCCATTGTGTGTGTATGTGTATAATATATATATATATATATTCATTGCTTCCATGTGGATATAGCTCTGGCTTTGAGAAAACCAGACCATTAGATGTATGGTAATTTGATTGGAAAACCTGAAACAGTTTAAATTAGTCTTTGGGGGTATATGAGTTTATATGTCCACTAATTTTTTTTCTTTTTGATTTTTATTCCAAACGTATGCAGATATGAACAGAGTACTATAATGAACCTCCACATGTCCATCACCAGCCCCAACAAACATCAAATCATTGGTCAACCCTGACCCATCTCCACCATTAGTCACATCTCCCCAGTCCCACCCTCTGAGGCAAGTCCAAGATCATATTACCTTTATTATTTCATATCTAAATATTTTAGTACTTCTAAAAGATAAAAACTGTTTTTATATGTGACCAAAGTGCCAATATCACACTAAAAAAATTGACCATACTTCTTCATATCATCAAATGTCCAGTCAGTGTTTACATCTCCAATAATCTCGTAAGTGGCATAAATATTTATACTTTAAAAACATCAAGATCTAAATAAAGTGTATATATTGCAATTGATTGATATATTTTTAAGACTTTTAAAAATAGGTGTTCACCTCCTCCTTTTCTTTTTCTTGCAGTTTATTTGTTGAAGATATTTCGCTGTTTGTCCTGTAGCTCCTCACAGCCTAGCTTTTGCTGATTGTATAGTTTAGTGTAATGGGCTCTTTTTCCTTTTATTTCCTATCATTAATAGTTGAATCTAGAGATTTGGTCATATTTAGATCTGATTTTCTTGATAACTACATTTCTGGTCTTATCTACTTAATAAAAGGCATATAAAATCTAGCATTTTTGGAGATATTAGCCATTGGTGTTCAATACCAGATTTAATAATTCATTCGTGAATACAAAATGATATTCTTATTTTCTCATGCATTCTTCATTTATTAGATGTAATGTTTCTATAATTTAAGAAATCCCTGTATTACTCTTTGATTAACAGTGGAACTATTAGTGTGAAAAGGGGAGGGTAAAGTATTGATTCTTTTATTTATAGTTGTCAGAATAATGATTTACCTCCCTGGCATTCTTCATCAGTGCCCAATAATTATTTTTTCAATATCATAAGAACACATGAATATAAACTCTATTGAAATATTTTAATCTATTGTCATTATTATCATTATTGATGCTGAAATTGTCCCATTTTGGGCCAAAAAAAGCCTCTTAAGGCCAAGTGTTTTTTGGACACTTTCACGCCCACTCTTACCTCTGTTCGCAAGACCGTATCCCAGAGACTGTAAATGAACTCCTTCCTCTCCCTTTTACTTAGCATACCCTTTCCATCTCATGCTCACTCCAGGTGTTCTGTCACATGATTCGAATTTTGGGATAGCTTCTCAAAGAGCTAAAATTTAAATATAAAGTCCTCAGATACACAAAATGTCAGAACACATTATTTTTCAACAACCTGTCTTACTCTTCGCATATTTTCACCTTATCTTAGAGAACCAAATTCACCTGGTGTTTGGAATTCTAGTTTTTTTGGTGGTCTCTTAGCCCCAGACTGCAAATGCTGTGCATTCTATGTCTCCTTCATCACTGCCTGTCATATGGTAGCCACTGAAATACTTGTTGAATGAATCAATGACTGAAAGAACAGAGGAAAAAATGAACCCATGATCTCCTTTTACTTTTAGGAATAGATCCAGTTTTAGATATTATGCTGCAAAACTGAGCACATAAGCTGATAGGAGAAAGTTGATATTGCGCAAACGAGATGAGAGTGGATTTCCTGAGTCATTTGGGGGGGGGGGCGGGGCTTCAGCCGAAAACTGTCCCTTGTATGGAAACTGTCCCTGCGCAGACTTTTATACATTAATTTTTATAAGCATCAAAGTAAGACACATACTTCGGAGTGTTATGGGATTTTGTGTCAAGAGGCTGAAATAATTTAATGAATCCAAAGGGGGTGGCGTGTCATAGAATTATGGTTGTTTTACCCATTTCTTCCTATCTGTTTAGGTGATTTATCTATTCTGATTTTCCTCGATTGTTTAGTGCTGAGATTTCATGGAAATAGGTGTTCTAAAAGCCACTAAATATTGTTTTTTAATTACCTCACGGCCTCAAAGGAACAAGTAATCCTCATCTTCTTTTTATTGGCACTAAAATTCTCTATAACTACCAGCTCCCATAAAGATCGTTCTTTTTAAAGCCTTGTTTCTTCCTAAGGAATGTTGATTTTCTAGATAGATTACTGCAGAAGGGAGTTAGGCAAAAAATAGTCATTGTTATTCAAGTCAGTGCTTCACAATATATCCGGGTGCTAAGAGCCACTCTAATTGAAAAAGGTCCTTGTGTTATAATAAAATTATTTATCTCCAGACAAGAAAAGCAATAATTTTATAATATGTCATGTGTCACTGCTGACATATACACAGGAGAGACATACAGTTGGAGAGCAATGGTAGCAGTTCTGCACTTACTAAATTCATGCTTGCAACATGTCTTTTTCCTTAATCGAGCAGTCTACATTCAATTTCTTTATTGCACTTGCTCTAAAGGTAAATAATTGATGAGCATTTAATCTCAATAAATTAGGTTGAACCATATGGAGTTTACATTTTGTGGGTCAAAAATATTTGAAAATTCCGTTTTCTCTTTATATTTATTATTTTAAAATGTACACACATGTGCTACAGTCACTATAGGCACAACTCTTAGGGTGAGGGTCAGTAATTTAGTAGCTATAATAAATCTGTATCTCATATAATCTGAGTAATTTCTGAATTGTTAGTTCTGATCAGATCAGCACTGTTTTTATTCTGGTACTGTGGCTGGCTGGAAGCTTGATCTAGGAGGGCGAAGTGCTAAGCTCTGCCAGTTTCTTGTTATGTGCATGTGTTCGCATTGTTAGTATTTTTTTGTTAATCTGTGGTTTCTTTGCAGGCATCACTTTAAGCCGCTAGTCCATTTTAAGAAGGCTAATTAATAAGTCAAAACAAATAATATAATAAATATATAAACCAATCTGACTGAAAGAGAATGTTTAATATGTTGATTCTTTGAGATATGGATGCAGGATGACTCATTCATTATCAAATAGAATATTGAATTTTACTAGAAAATTTTATTTCTAATTTTTCAAATGACAAAGTAGATATAAATGAAACTTAACTTGAATTGGAATTTTTCTTCCCACATATGGTCTTTCTCACAGCATGGCGGCTGGGTTCTGAAAGAGAACTTCTCAAAAAGTCAGCGTTCCAAGAAAATAAGGTAGATGTCATCTAGACTTTTATGACCTATGTTTGGAAGTCACATAGTATCACTTCTACCATCCTTAATTAATTAAAGCAATTATAAGCCCAGCCAGATTCATGGAGAGGGGACATTGACCTCCATTTCTCTATGGAAGCAACGTCAGTTTGTCAAAATGCCAATTTGTGGCCATTTTTTGTAAACCACCACATCACCCTGTTAATCAATCCCATATATAAGGTCTTTAACAAATGGTCATCCTACTTACTACCTCTCGTGATACGGAACTCATTATCGCAGAATACAAGTTATTCCTTTTTCTGGACAGTAAGAAATAGAAAACTTTTTCTCAAGCTGGACAAAAATATGCTCTGTCATAATTTTCAGGTTTTGGTCCTCATTCTGCCCTCTGGAACAGAACAGAGCAATTCAGCTTCCCTTCTTGCTTGAAAGGAGCTTTCAAGTGAACCACGTTTTCTTTTGGAGGCTCACGTTCCTAGTTGTTCTAAGTTTCCTATATCCTGCACCACCCAGTTATCCCCTAAGCAATCAATGGTTTACCCTTATCCCTCTTAACGTGCTGCTAAATTGGAACACGTGTTCCATTTAATATTGCTTTTTGCTGGCTCAGTCATTACAATACTATTTGTATATAAAATTGTTTCTCCAAAGAAAATATGTGCATTTATAAAACAATTCATTAGAGCTTGCTATTAACAGATAATTTTTCAGATTCTGAGTGCCAGCATACTCTGAGCTAGTGAGAGCTGGTGTGGTAGACAGTTCTATATGCTTTCAGGCAGCAAACATTTGTGCCCCATATGGCAAGTATTCTCAGCCAGTGAGCACTCCACTGCACCATACTGAGTTGAAAGTGTTCGGCAACGTGTGTTATATACCCCTCTGTAGCGTCTCTTTTGCCATAGATATTTGTGTTCTGGTGAACTGCTTCAAACCATAATGACAGAGAAATTGTACGCAAGTGGTAGTGCTGAGACTGAGGTAGAGAAACGAGAAGAGTATCATACTGGGTGTTAACACGTAGGGTTTCCAGCAGCTTGAGAAGCCTTTGATGAAAAGGTCAAGGTAACAGATGGTAAAGATCAGCAGGAAATTAGGGATTGGTGTAAGTCCTTTTGACATTCTGAAGGGCATTATAAAGCATCCTTTTAAGAATAACTAACAGTTGTTTGAAAAATTCCTAGAAGAAACTAAAGCTAGAGCATGTCATGACTTCTAGTGATTTAACAAAATGGAAGAGTGATTTAACAATAATGACCGGAACTCATATTCATAGGGACTCTGTTCTTGGGAGCCTGTGTGATGCAGATACAGCTGGCACTCGTTTTCAGAAAGACATGTCTCATACCAAAAAAAGCATATTTCTGTATTCTGGGTGAGTTTTGATCATGGAAGACTAAAATAAAATTAATTTTGCTACAATATAACATTTTCACCCATTATTTATTATATTTAGCTTTAAACAGCTGTATTATACTGTTGCCCGATAATAAGCTTCTTCAGCGAAGACCTCCAAGATCTTTTTCAGGTGAAATTCTGCAAACCAGATTCTCTTCTGCCCCCCAACTAAATATAACATTTAATCTGGTCACGATTGTAATGAGGCCCATGACAAATGTTTATTGGGCACTTGCTGTGCTCCAGACAAAATTAAATGTTTTTTATTATCTCAAGAGATCTCTGCAACAAACCTATAAGGTAGTTACTTATATTCTCCACTTCTTAGTTTGGAGAGGATTATAGAAGCTATGTAGGTCTTATAGTCAGTAAATGGTAGAGCTGGGATCAGTGTAGCTATTGGGACAACATCAGATATTGAATAAACATCTATGATGCAAAGATCAGTTCTTCTTGATGTAAAACATGTCCATTACTCTTAATTAGTATTAAAACTGTTTTTTTTTAAGTTATGATTTTGTATTTACAGGACTCCATAAAACTGTCTTCCTGAAAGGGTCAGCAGCAGTGAGGCAGAGCAATCCTTTTGATCAGGACATGCTAGTTATCTCTGCTTTCCAAATATCTTAAAACCTAGCAGTAGCCTCAGGCATGAAATTATTTAGTAGGCACTTCTAAAATGAAAAACAAGCTCTAAAATAAGAACGTTCAAGAAATCCTAACTTTGGCTCTGGGTGGAAATTGACATGGACCATGTCAGCTCTAGAGAAATATGGTACCTGCCATTGAAATGATAGACAAAAGAAACAAAGCTGAGATTGTTGACTTGAGCTTTCTTAGTGGTTGGGGAGAGGGAGATCCTGAACAATTAGCTGGGTGTATTAGATTGTTTAAAACATTGCCAGTCCTCCTAACGGCCCCTTACCTATGGAAAGATGATACATTCCCTTCTTTAATGTCAAACTTGGCCAGTTGACTTATTTTTGCCAATGACATGAAAGCAGAAGTGTTGCGTGCTACCTCCAACAGAAAGTTTTCAGAACATTTATGCAGCATATTGCCATATGGCCTTTTCTCTGTCACAAGGCCAGCCATGTCCCAAATAAGAGAGTTTCATTAGCATGGGTCCCAGAGTGAAGACATCTAGCTAACCCATTATGGTCATGTAATACTAACAAGAAATAAGTGGTTATAAGACACTGAGTAAATCCTTACTGCAGCATACTTAACCCGCACTGACTGAATATGCTTGAGGAAATCTGAGCTAATGCTGGAAAAATACATTAGGCATGAAAGGAAGAATAGCATCTTGCGGTCCTAGCCACTTCTAGCAAAGGGAGAGCCCTAATGCAGACACCATTTCTGAGGGCAAAGCTGGACAGACTGGGGACAGAGGCATATGCAGAGTTGATGCACATCCCATGCCAGAACCAGACCCACAGTTGAAGCCCTGGAAATAATATGAAAGAAGATGGTATCTTCCTGAAGAGTGACAGAGAGTAAATAACATTTACTTCTTCTAATCGTATTGCTTCTTCTCTATCATAATCAACCAACTCCATAAGCCCTTCCTTTGAAATATATAGCTCTACCATCTGTCAGTAACTTAAAATCACTACAGTACCTTAAAATCAATCAAATACCAAATGGATTTTTATTTTACTTATTTATGTGTTTAAACAGTAGTTGTCGGTTATACGTGTGAGTCTGCTATGACACTGAGCAGTCAAGTGTCGGAACCACCTGATCCTCACCCTCACCCCCCATAAATCAACTGATCTACTCCACTTGAATCTATTTTAAATATGTGGCTTCTAATTAGAGTTCACTGGTATCGTAACCAAAAATATTTTACTGCCTCAGATAAGGCCACAGAATCATTTCAACTATTTGAAATTAATGTCATCAGATTCTGTGGATTCTGTCCTGGTCTGTCCTAATTTCAACCATTCTGTTCTGAGCATGTGGCAGAAGAATCATCAATACAGAGATAAATATTCATGTGCATTGCATTTTGCTCATGGGCACTGTATAAACTATATTTAGAACTCTGAACGTTAAGATGTCCTGTGTCAACATCGAAATTTAATTACCGTGATGGACTTTAAATCCATGCACCTTCTTGCACTGTGGAGTGAATATTACCTCTTGTGTTTGTTCATTCTCTTTTACATTCCTATAGGAGAAGGTTGCAGAATACCCACCTGCCTTCCCTTCCAAGTGAAGGAAATGAACTCTCAGGTTTACGACTGTTTTATCTTTGTATTGTGAAAAAGAAATATTGTCTTGCTAAATTTTTGGGCACTTTCCAATATATGATATCTCCCTGCTACACCCTATTATCACTCATTCTGGTAATAAACGATAGTGTTCATTGCTAGGATTTGTAAAGCTCTGTCAAGTAAGCCCATTATTTTATTTTAAGCTCAGGTTAAAATAAGGAATTTAGATTTATATAAGCCTGGTGCAGTTTCATTAAGAATCAAAGGCATTTTAATTTTTCCTCTCTTTACCTGAGGGACTTTAATTTCTTAATGTTACATTAATCAGCATTTTAATATTTCTTCAAAATGTATCTATTACCTGTATGTTATTTACTGTCTTTGTCTAAGTCAATGAATAGGAATAAAAAGTATCTACATGATAATACAGAAACTACTGCCTTCTTGGCCCTTATATAATAGTAGGTGAATGGATGCTTTTAAAAATCATCTGTCCATGGTACTTTTCTTACTCCTATATAGGATTTTGATTTTATTTCAAATGAATGGCATAAACCCCAGGTTTGAAAACTAATAGAATTTCTGCATTTACCTGCTGATCTATAACCTTTAGGTTGGAATGTGTATCAGTTTGCAGTCAGTTGGTTGGACGAAGCAATGCTTTAAAACCAAAATGAAAGGATCTTTGTTATACTCCAGCAGGTACCAGATACGAAGGCCAGTTTGAGCGGATTATTATTAGAATGATTTTATATTAGTCTTGATAAGTGGTACAAAATAAGCAGTAGGAAGTAGATACAGCCTCCTAAATGAGAAGAGACAAGGGAAAAAAAAATATGTTTGATTACCTGACACCGATTCGCTCTGTGCGATAGAAGGCTAATTAGGAGTCCAGGGCCTGGGTGTGCATATTGCATAAGTCCTGGTCACTACACTGTTAGCGTGTATACTGTTGCTGGACAGCAGGATGTCCGTGAAGGTACCAGTGCCTATCCAGTTGTCCTCAGCAATTGTGTGGGGGTGTGTGTGTGCATGTGTGCGTGTGCAGAGCTGTGACTGTGGCTTTGAGGTGCCTAATAAAAGGGAAAAGTTCTCTAGATGCTGAGAGTCTGGTATAAATGAGGAGCCACCTGCAGTACTTGTTCTCTGTACTGGCCATTGGGCTGTCTGAGACAATGTAATGGAATACAGCAGTCCTCCCTGATTCTCAGGGTATACAGTCCAAGACTCCTAGTGGATGCCTGAAACTGCAGATAATACCAAACTCTATATATACTGTTTTTTCCTATACATGCATACCTATGATTGTTTAATTTATAAATTAAGCACACTAAGAGGTTAATAATAATAAAATTGAACAATTATAACAATGCCCTATAATAGAAGTTATGTGAATGTAGCATTATTAAGTAAAATAAGTGTTACTTGAACATGAGCACTGCAATACCACCACAGTCGATCTGATAACCAAAGAGGCTGCTAAGCGACTAATGGGCAGATGGGATACACAGTGTGGATACACTGGACAAAGGGATGGCTTATGTTCTGGACAGGACAGAGAAGGACAGAGCAAGATTTTATCACTCTATTCAGAACAGCATGAAATTTGAAACTTATACATTGCTTATTCCTGGAATTTTCCATTTAATATTTTCAGATTGTGGTTGACCACAGGTAACCGAAACTGTAGAAAGTGAAACTACAGATAAGGGAGTCTACTGTATATTCTTAAATAGAGAAGCTAGTTCAAATCCCACTTCTATGACTTACTATTTGGATGATCTTGGGAAAATTATTTAATCTCTAAATCTATCTCTTTATCTGTAAACTGGGAGTTGCCATGAGAATTAGACTAAATAATCCAGACCAATTGTCTAGTCCAACTCCAAGAACATAGTAGGATCTTGATAAACAAATGTTATAAAGAGGGCCTGGCACTCAGGCAGTGAGATTCAGATCTAATGAGTGCCATTGGAAAAAGAGACATGACATATCAGTGGCAAAGCCTGGAAGCTGGGATCGGCGCCAGAGGCAGATACATGGCATCAGAAGGTATGGGCAGATCCTAGTGCTGGCTGTGGCAGCATGAGCTCACTGCAAGCATCCACGAGAGCAGGTCTTTCTGGGTCTCCAGGAACATGAGGAGGCACTGGGCAAGCAACACTTGGTGAGCCAGGGGTATGCCAGGAGGGGATGGAGGTAAGAAGCAGGGATGATGGGTACACAGAATAGACTTTGCTCCTTTTCTCTTTTTGCACATGGCCATTCTACTTCTTTTTAGAACAGATCTCAGTCTAGAGCCCATCTCTCTTTGTACTCTGTATGCCCCTAAACCCATCCTAAAAATGAACGATGGATCCAGGATATGTTCAGTGGTCATGAATACTTATTTTAAGTGTACTGTCCCTCAAAGAAACATCATTTTTTTAAAAAATAAAGCATTCCACCCAGATCTTTTTTAAGTGAAGCCATACTCAAATAAAGGACATAATGCTTTCACTATTGGTCTCCTCTCTTGGCACATCCCCTTCGACCTCTGCTTTTCTTCCACAAAAAAATATCGGCATCTGCGTGTTACACAGGACACAAGAGATGGGTCAATAAAAGTCACAAATAAATATGAAGAAAAGGGGAGGGGAGAGAAGGGGAATGGAGGAAAGGAGAAGAGAAGAAAAGTTAACTGAATTTCAAAGTTTATAGCATAAAAGGAACATGCTTGATATTCGCTGAAGATCCGATGCTGGAGGGCAACGCAGGTGCACTTGTTGGCCACTTGCCTGTTTGTCCTTAAGTCCATTTCCCTGCCTTCTTCTCTTCTAACTATCAATCACAGGAAACATCATTTGCTGCAAAGCTCCTTAGACAAACAGCTTCCTGATGTTTTGGCAGGAAGACTGGAGTGGAAGATGAGAAGAGGGAGAAGCCAAGGTATTTCTCTTTTTGCCTTTGACAGTCATTTGTAGTAGAAACTGAGTCTCCTCTGGCTTCACTGCCACTGGATGCCCCTTCCCGGCTTCTGCTAGGCAGTCTCCACATTGCTACTTGTTCCGGCCTGAGCATATTGGTTTCTGGAAATATCCAGGGTATTTCCTAGGGTAGTGTCTTCCTGATGCTGCTGCATTTTCCCCTGTTTGACTTCAGGTTTTCCATCATGTGTGTAACCAACTCCAATATTAAGTTTTCTCTATTTGAAATACATAGAGTGGTTTCCCTTTCTTGGTTAGACCCTGACTGATAGACTCCACCTGGTGATATAAACCAACTTCTGCCCAGTGACTCCACTGGAATGGGAAAGTTAATTTAATTTTAAGCAGATGTGTATCTAAACCGTTCTGAATAAAAACAAAAATGCATGAATAATGCATCTAGACATTCCATCACAACAAAGTGTTGCTTTGGTCTCTAACATTGCATGCCATTTGCAAATATCTCCTTGTTTGTCATTATGGAGATTTTTTCATTAGGGCTAAACTATTTCACATGACAATCGAATACTTCCACAGAGTTTGCAAGAATTCTTCACTTTTCCAGGTGAGAAAAACAGCTCCAAACTGAATTTTCCCTTCACCCTGTGCTTCATTCCTACTCACCAGAAGTCTTGCCCATTGCCTTAGTGTAAAGGAATTTGCCTGGTCCACAGGACAAATTTGTCCTGATCTGCTTTCTATTATCCTTTTCTGAATGAGAAAACCTGGGAAGAGATTTTTATTAAGCGGTTAGAGAATAAAACTTGCTATTTTTTGTAAGAATTTAGACAGCAGCTTATAAAATGGGCCATTAAAATAATTCATATCTGAAATTCAGCATTAACATGATGCAGCACGTCAGGTGGGGGAGCTGAGTCCTCAAAGATCTAGTCCTAACCTCATGGCTGTTTGAGTAATAGTCGGAGAACCATGTGAAGGAAGTAGAAGTAGAAAAACTGGCTTGTTTTTAAGAGTAGTTTAAATTAGCTTTGAAAATAACAAGATCCCACTATAAGCAGATAAACGGGATATTTCAATACTTAACAAGTTGGAAACCAATTCTTCCTTGACAACCATCACCCCTTCCTGCATACAGCTTTTTGTTCGCACCAAACTTTTCAGGAAGGAGGAGACAACAGTCATCCTTCCTTTCTCCCTGAGCAGTAGAAGGTGGGTTCCAGTTCTCTTCTCATAATCCATTCTACATTCAGTGTCGCCGTCCTTTCACTATGTACCCTACAAACTGGGAACGTATCTTAGTCATCTGTGGCTGCGCCCAGTGGCAGCTAAGGACAGGATCAGCAAGTGGCCGTGGAAAATGTATTCACTCTGTGGTTAAATTGTACTCATGTGGTACGTCTGTATCCAAGATGTGCCTATTTCTATTTCTCATTAACTGAGATCCGCAGAACTCTGTGAATTCAGATCCCATACTTGACTGAGGTTTTGAGCAACTGCTCCATGTGACCATTTTTATCTGCTATTACTTTTCAGTGTCTTTTAATAGGAAAGAATATATCCATTCTATAAAAGAAGCCGGATTAGGATTTTTAAGAAGGCTATAAAATAACATAACAATAAATTCTTCAGTACCCAGTTGTCAGATATGTTTCACTAAATTGCCGATATCAGATTACTTTTTTAATTATTTCAGACTCACCCCGGGAATTTAACAAGAACCCTATAATAGAGGAGAAAATAGGCTTACTTTTTCTATTGTCAGACTTCAGGCACCCACATGGATCTTCATGACGGAGATTTCGATGATACTGTTCATACTGACTTGTTTCCAATCATTGCTGAGAGATCAAAAAAGACAAACCCTCTGTGGATACCCTCATATTTTTTTAGCTTGTGTTTAAAATTAACAAATTTCTTAGCCATCCAAGAGTGAATAATAAAGCTGAGCTCCTTTATTTAAAGTTTTAAAATAGCTCTAGATTAGTTCTTTGTGATAAGGAAGCCAGTGTGCAGAAATCCAGTAACTGTCCCAGGGTTTCATCCCTGACTGTGACCTTGGGCAGATTATTTTATGGTACCCAGTGTCCCTTTGCTCTAGAAAATGCAGATGATAATAGTGTTTACTTTGGGTAATTATTATGAAGATTAAACTAGATCATTCACTTGTTTATTGTTCAACAAATAGGTTTTCAACATCTATGTAATTGTCATGGAGGTTGTCCTTGGAAGGTTTGAAAGGAAAAATAAAATTAATAAAGTAATCATACAAATAAATATGTCAGTAAAAGCTGCAAAAGAAAGATATTTGATGATACAAGAATTTAAAAAAATCACAGAGGACTTCATTTAATCTGGGGAGACAGGAGGATCAGAAAAAGTTTGCTGAAGAAATATAAATAAGTTGAGCTATCAAGGATTGGTAAGAGTTAACTAGACAGGGAGTGTGTGTGTGTGTGTGTGTGTGTGTGTGTGTGTGTGTGTGTGTTGTGAGTGTACAGAGGGAGTGGGGTGGACATTTCAGACAGTGAGAACACGTGCCACTACCCTGAGATAACAATTGTTACCCTTTCTTCCACTTTTTTATTTTAGAAAAAAAAATAAATTTTTTGATCCAGAAATTTGAGGAATAACTTTGACAGTAGAGGGATGTGGGGTGGGGTGGGGGGCGGGCAGGGGTAAATCCTCTGGCGATGTGCCTATATTTTGTAAATATGCAAGAAGTAGATTTCTCCCGGACATGACGGGCATATACTATTATTCATTCAGAAAACATTTACCAGGAACCTATGTAGCGCCAGGCACTACCCTAAACATTAAGAATACAGAGGTGAATGAGGCATAGACTCTGTCCTCAAGGACTTCAGTCCTAGAGTTTAGTGAAGAAGAGAGGCACCGAAGCATATTTTATAATATGCCATATCGGAGCTGTGTATATATGGCCATCGAAAATGGCCTGACCGCCTCTGCCTAGAGGAGTCAGTAAAGACTCCACAGAAGAGGTGAAGTGTGAACAGAATTTTAAAGGAAGTCTAAAACAGGCATTCCAGAAGAGCATGTGCAAAGGTGCCACATCTATATTCCCAGGACCTAGGAAAATGCTTGGCACCTGGTATGTAAACAAATGGCACATTTGTTTGATTTACAAATGGCACAATAAGGAGTTCTACACATTATTTTGAATGGTTCAAATACATCATGCACTTAGAGAATCAACTTACAGATATGAAGCCAGAAATGTAAACTGGGGTTAAATAGTGAAGATTTTTTTAAAGCAAGGTGAAGGATACTAGATTTTATTCTCTGGTCTAGATGGTGGAAAGCAATTTAAGTATCTTAAGCCAAGGGAATGACATAATCAGCTTTGCAATATAGAAAAATCACTATGGCAGCAGTTTGGGAGATGGATAAGTGGGAGGAAAGACAGAAGGCAGAAAGACCAGTCAGGAAGTGTTTACAGTTCTCCAGAAAAAAGAGGATGAGGCTCTGAGTGAAGGAAGAGGGAGGGTATAAATTTCAGAAATATTATGAAGTAAAATCCCGCAGTAATATGTGGACTTAAGATAGAATAAAATGGTGGGGATAATGAGGAAATGTTTGTAGACTACATGACTGCTAACACCATTAACAGAGCTAGGGATACAGAAATGAGGAAAAGGTTGAGAAAATATGCAAAGATCAATCTGGGTCATGGTGTGTACAAGAGGCATGGTGTGCCCATAGGGGACATGTGAAGATGGAGGGAGCACTGGGCCTCGTTTAGATTTGGGGACCATAACTCACTCACTTACCTGCAGATGAGACGACATCAAAGAGAACCTTGGAGCCCATGACTTTTGCCCTATCGCCCTTCACCCATCTTGATCTCAGACCTCCTGGTTACTCCTTCCTGGTCACTGAAGAACTTTTAAACTGGCTCACATCCTCACTCTGCCCAAATTCACGCTTTTGCCCAGATATTGCCCTTGGGCAAATTACATCATGTGTCAACCATTTCAAGGCAGGAAAACCAAAATAAATGTTAAGAGATATCTTGTCCCTCTTATATACCCATCTTGGAATAAAGAGGAGAGGAAGTTGTACCTTAAACAACTTAGAATGGTGGAAATTCAAGAATCTTACAGAGGAACAAAAGTACATTTTATAGAACAATCTACTTTTAAAAGGACCATTTATTTCCACACACAAAGAGCTCAAAATATTTGTTTTGTCCTTTTTTTAAATGGGTATCCGCTCACAGTGGCTAAGTTGCTGAGAATTGAAATGTCGACATAATTTCTTCTAAATAACTCCTTGGGAAAGCACTTAAAGCCTCTATTTATTATCCAAATGTAACTTAAGGACAAGAGTGGAAGAATTATTTCTGAAAGAAAATAATCAATGAATCATTTATCAGTTTTCCTGCCTTTTGTGTAACAAATAGTAATTAGTATGATGTCTTTGTTGGCAAATGCTTGTCAGACAAAATGCAGTCTAGAAGCAAAGGAAGATTCTGTAAAGAACTGTGTTGTTTTGCAGAGTAATTGTGATGCTATCACTGGAATTTTATGAGATTGCATTGTTAATTTTTAATTTGTATCCTTAATAGCAGTGAAGTTATTAGTGCCTACCTAGAGTTCTGAGTATTTACGTTAGGTAACAGAATCTTGATATGATGAACATTTGGAAATAAATATTAGTCTAAGAGAGAAAAGGGACCCATAAGGCTCAGATGACCTTGAACAGGACACAATTTTCAGAAATCAAATTTGACAGAATGAAAAGATATTTTGTCAATTATCTTCCTAAACTACTTCTATATTTTCTTTCTTTGGTAAAGAATGTACCAAATCCTGTCCAGAGTCTTAGAATCACCTCCCAGACTCTTCATCTGAGATTATTTGCTCTACTTTCCTAAAAGTTTATTTTCATTTCAATGCTTACTAGTTGTGATACTTGTTGAAAAATTAAAGATAAAGGGGACCCGGTCTCTTTTCTCAGGGTGTTCACACAGGGATTTAGTGGGAAACACAGACCTTTAAACAGATGGTTTCAGTACAATGTAACAAGATTCTGATGTGGTAGGTCATAGGTGCAGTGAAAGCAAAGGAGGTAGACTTGCTCATTTGGGATAAGTCACCCACTCATTTATGGACTCTAAATATTACCCAGGTTCACACAGAGCCCATTGCAATTATCATAAAAAGGAACCTGGAATAGAAGGAGACCCTCATTCTGTCTTTTCTTCCTGCATTTCATCCACAAGATTGGCTCTAAGCATAGACTGGGAAGTAACTTTCAGTGGCTGCTGAAATCCAGTTATATGTCCATATGATTTTTGTTGTGGCTCTTAGAAATAAATATATTTTTCTGTAGAAAATGAAAAAATACTAACATAAAAATGAAGTTATCAAAAAATAAAGGTAGTTCAATATATCCAGAACTAATTTTGTTTTCAATTAAAGGGATAGCAGTCTCATCAGTCAATATCACAAATATGATATCCCAAAATTTTCATTTGCAATATTATTTATGGATAAACAAAAAAGAACATACTAACTACATCTACCCAAATCTTTAAATGTGTTGCCCACTTTAGAAATAAATATATTTTTTTCTCAATATCTTTCCTGATTTTTAGGACCTCCTAAACTACCAAAGATCTCTAATACCCTCTTGTTACTTCTAGCTTTTCAGAAGACCTGTGTTATCAAATTATACCTCATTATAAATTATTATTAACTATTTTGATATTGTCATCTCATAAAAGAAAACCTCAATAACAATAGATAAATAGATGAATGGATAGATAGATGATAGATAGATAGATGATTAATAATAATAATAATAATAATAATAATAGATATAGACAGACACACAAATAGATTAAGGTGCTCCTTTGTGCCCTTTACCTCTTTTCTTTGATCGTCTTTGAATTAACTATGATCACACATAATTAGCATGAACAAGTACCTATGCTACCACTGATCCTTAAATTGGTTTATATGACCATTCAATAGATGTGTGAAAGTATGTCTGTATGTATGAAAGAAAATATAGTATACCATTTCTCATCTGTCTACAGGTTCTCTGAGGAAGTAATGAAAGAGGTATTCAGTATCTATCAGGCAGTGTTTCTCTAACAGCCTCATACATCTCCTGTAGGCCACACTTGGCAATTTGGTTACTCAGAAAACTCTAGGACAAGAAATACAGCCTGCCAGCAAGGCAGCATCAGCTCTCCTCTTTGGAGGACACCTTACTGAATCCATACAGTCCAGAAGCTATTCTCTTGGCATCCAGGTGACAGCTCAAGTGTAAGGAAATGAACCTCATGCCAGGCAGGTGTGAAAGCTGCCTGTGTTGGAAGCCTTAGTTTCACAGGAGCCAGTTTCTCCTATAACAGCATCATAGGCATAGCTTCCAAGACCCCTACAAGGGTCATCCAAATTAAAAAGACTCCCCACACTGAAGTAAGCCTAAAGCTATGGTTTCCTATCAGGTGTTTATGGTTCTTTCAGATGCAATTTATCAACCAGATGTCATTTTTATCGTAAGCAATATTGGCCTAGAAATACAGATGATATTCTAACTTATTAGGTTATGGGAGAAGAGAGCTAGAAAGGTAACTGAAGTTCAAATTCTCACGTAGAAGGAGAAAGATGGCATTGAATGATGTATTTCAGCTTTAAAACAAAAAGAGACTTTTTTAAAAGATACTTTAAAATCTTTGAAGTTTTATATTTGCTATATGTTGTAAAGATTGTAGTATTGAGAGCGTTCCCTTATAATGCATACCCAGTTTCCCCTATTATTAGCATCTTACATTGATGTTTTTTATTTGTCACAATTAGTGAACCAATATTTATACGTTACCTTATTATTAACTAATTATTACCCATAGTTAATTTAGAGTTGCCTTCATTTTTCAAAAAAGGGGATATTTTTATTTGGTCCATATTCTATGCTTAACCCATCATATAAAATGTTCAGAAACCACTCAGAACAGTATCATTGAGACAGAAATCACTTTGAGTACTTATAACCCCAAGTGTTCAGCATAGAAGAGTCTTCTTATCCACACACTAACTTGTAATTCTCAATGCCCATAAGTGACTATTGCAAAACATCATTTATATATATACTAAGTAAGCCACTTCGGAATCAGTTTATACACTGATTGCAGTTAGATGTACAAAGGTGGAGTTGTGGATTTTAAGCTGTTGTATTATTCTTATATTTTTTTTCTTTCAAGGATTTATCTAGAGTTCTGTTCCAGCCCACACCTTCCCCCTAAAATAACGGTCCCTGTGGCACTTAGAGCAAAGAAGATGGCCTGTAGTTGATTACTAGCAAAAGTTATTCTCAGACCTAGTTACGTAATTCAAATCACCTGGGTACAATTTGTTATGGGCCCAGTGACTGAGGCTAACTCCAGAGATTCTGAATTATAATTTGTATGAGAATTATAATTCTCATTTTTTTTGAGTTCCCCAGCTGATTCTAGTGCACAATCAAGGCTGAGAACCATGACATTGGGAAATGCAGTTTATCTATTTTAATTCAGATAAGCACATGAAATTTAGGCCTTGGTTATAAACATGAGGCCTGGAAGACTCCTGGAGAATTCTTTAAGGACTTCTTGCTTTAACTTTTCATTCCTCTTTGCCACCCTAGGAGAATTCATTACCCCCTCCTTAATAACATATGCATGTTTCTTTTATTTTAGTTATCACATGAAATTATAATTACTCATTCAATGACTGTCTCTCCAGTTAGACTGTTGTTCTCTGAGGTAGAGAACATATTCTGTTTATGTGAGATAGCCTCAGCTTTTAGCACAATTCTTGGCACATACTAGTTGCTCAATAAATGTCCTAGGATGGAAGGGTGGGCATAAATCTGTCAAAAGGACCGCAAGTACTGTGTAGTATTAACTGAAAAAAAAAATATTTTTGGACGAACACTGACTTTAAATTTCAAGAAATTCAGTGTAGATAAATCTGTATTTGTATTGTTACTGATATTTACAAGATATATGCTGGCTATCAAATTTTTAATTAAATAATTTAGCCTACCATCTAATTTTAGAGATTAAAGCAACATATTTTAAAATAGGGATGGCTAAGAAGTAAATGACTATTTCCATGATGCCATAACAAAATTGAAATAACATCAGCCCAGGACTTTTCCCCTGTGTGTCAGAACATTTGTTATGACTGTTACTATCACTGGCTTATACACTTGGCCAGCCACAGTCCAAGGCTTCACACACAGAGACGTATGGGATGCTATTAGTTAGTCTCTTTAGTCCTGAATTCAATTTTGATTGAACATGTTTATACTTGTGAGCTTATAATTATCCCTGAGTTCATTTTAAGAGATGGTTTAAAAGGTTTCTTTATTTTTTTCCTTCTTGCTAACTACCACTGTATTTTCAGAGAGATTTACTAGCCTAAAAGATTTCTGGAGACATTAATAAAATAAAGAAAACCCATCATTTAGTCTAAGCTTGAAAGCATAAAGCAAAGAAATGCTGGGCAGTTTTGTGCTGATTTGTTTTCTCATTTGATCAGTGCAGGAAGCCTGCTAAAGACACTCCTATTCAGAACTATCCATGAGTGGGGAAACACTAATGAAAAAACCTAGGTTTTCCAATTTAACTAATCATTCATTTTGAATCATCTATTTATTTATTCAATAAATATAAATAGTTTGCTTATCATGAGCTGGGTTCTGATGATGATGATGGTGAGTTTACTGCCCTTACTGGTGGGAAGCTAGAAACATCTAGCAACAAAAGGTTCTCACACACACACACACACACACACACACACACACACTCACTCACTCACTCACCACCACTTTACCTCACTTTAGCCATGTAAACCTAAATAGAAGTTCAAACCATAAATTAAGAAAGCTATTTATTTATTTATTTATTTATTTATTTATTTATTTATATGTATGTATTTATATGCCTTATACATTTTATTTTGTGTCTTGAAATTCAGACCCCCTCTACATCAACTCAGGAGTGGTCAAGCATGGTTTGAGAAGCACGGGGAAATAGCCACTGATAAAACCGTTCCCCTGCATGAAGGGTGGTCCCATAGGTTCATAGAGTGTTCAGTTCTGCACCGTGTGAAGAAGTAGGCTGGGCACTGAGTATGGATACCGGAGCTGGCAGTGCTCCTTCTGACTGCTGTGGCTGGGCATTATTTGTGGTAAGAAGGCAAATCTTTCTTAAGATTTTAAATGAGCAAAAAGACTCCCTAACATATATCGATAAGGAGAGAAAATATTACTGGTTTCAAACTTCGAAGGACCAGTTTAGACTGCCATTTTGAAAGAAATTCAAAATATGTTTACTTTGGACTTAAGCAAATGGACCTCTGACCTGCTGTTGAAAACCTAAATGATTAGTAAGTACAGGGTTTCTGTATTTTTATTGTCAACTTACTAAAGAAGAAATTGAGACTTAAAGAGGTTGAGTGGTGGACCCTAATTCACTCTGCTAAGTATCAGAGCTGGATCAAAGATTTTCCTTCTGAACCCTCTCTAAAATAGTGCCTTTGCTCCAGCTTTTCATGCTGTCTAACATGCCTCCTCTCCAAAACACCCTGATTTTAGTCATCCAGGCTTAGTTTAAGTGCACATAACCAGATGCCTCCTCAACCAAGATTCTTCACAACCAGGGTTCCAATCAAACTCCAGAAGGGCAGGGATCCCACGCATTCATGACTTCTGCCCACCCATGGCATCAGAGCTTTCAGAAGGATGAGCTGCCCTAGATGTTTTGCAAAATGCTCCTTACAGATTCTGAATTTAACTGATGGTGAGGCCTTGGGAAAGAAATATGATTCCAATCCTATTTCTGTCTTTCTAGATCAAAGACTTTTTGTATCTACTCCACTGTATTCAATTGTGGGAAAAAGTAAAATGCCTTTTCAAACCTCCACTAATCCTTCTCCCGATCTCTTCTATACTCATGATTCAGGTGTGCCTTATAGACAAGCATGGAGCCTCACTACTTATTCCTGCTATAAATTCTTTAGAGATTAAAAAATAAATGGAAAGCCTCTGTTAGACTGAAAAAGAAAGATCCTTTTTCACTAAGTGCTTAGGCGAAGACTGATTATGGCATTTCTTCAATAATGCCAATGTCTACCATATATTTCTTCTTACTTTTATAAAAAATAAATTTCTAACCATCAACAGAACAAAACGAAAAAATCTACAGAATGGGAAAAGATAGTCGCAAGTGATACATCTGATAAGGGGTTGAAATTCAAGGTGTATACAGAACTCTCACAACTTAACATCAAAAAAAAAAAAATCTGGTTTAAAAATGGGCCGATGACCTAAATAGATATTTCTCCAAAGAGGACATATGGATAGCCAACAAACATATGAAAAAATGCTCAACATCACTAATCATTAGAGAAATGCAAATTAAATCCACAATGAGCTATCACCTCACACCTATCAGAATGGCTGTCATCAATAAATCAACCAACAAGTGCTGGCAAGGGTGTGGAGAAAAGGGAACCCTCATATACTGTTGGTGGAATATAAATTAGTTCAGCCACTATGGAAAACAGTATTCCTTAAAAAATTAAAAATAAGGGTCTTGTACAATCTAACAATTCCATTTCTGGATGTTTATCTAAGAAAACAAAAACGCTAATTCAAAAAGATATATGCACCCCTGTGTTTATTGCAGTATCACTAGTAATAGCCAAGGTATGAAAGCAACCTAGCTGTCCATCAATAGATCAGTGGATAAAGAAGATGTGATACACACACGCACACACTGAAATATTATTTAGCAAGAAAAAAAGAATGAAATCTTGCCATTTGCCAACATGAACCTAGAGGGTACTATGCTAAGTGAAATAAGCCACAAAGAGAAACATAAATACCATATAATCTCACTTATATGTAGAATCTAAAAAAACAAAATGAATAGATATACAAAATAAAACAGAAACAGACCTATAAATATAGAGAGCAAGCTGAAGGGTGCCAAAGTGGGTGGGGGGAGGATGGGAAAAAAAGCGTTAAATTTGGGACCAAGGTCAGAATGATCAGAGCTTCACTCAGGAGGTAGGCTTCACACTTTACTCATCTTAAGCTTTTGAAGATGGGTAGAACTGATGTTCCAAGTAAAGCAGAATAGATTTTTCGGATCCAATTTTTATTCAATATAAACAAACAAACAAATAAATAAATTTCTAGCAAAAAAAAATATGTGAAATCTAAATAGATCTAGTTCTCACTGGATTTGTTTTTCATATAAAGTAAAAACACTTGAAACTTATATGAGTATTGACATATTTTTCAAAAGTAATCTACCTTTATTAGTTTTATTTGCTTCTGTTTTTTTCATGGTTGTAGGTTCATTACATTGCTTTTTTCTTACAGGTATTTTTAGGATTGTTGATTTCCATAAATTTGATAAAAGAAACATCATTAATATTTCTCATTTATTTTTCATTAGCTGTTCACATTAAAATAAGTCATCTTTGATCATTCTCTTATACATAACATAATTGAAATGTTGTATGTGTGTGTGATGGAAGGAGGGTTACTTAGAAAATATTGCAAAATACTTCCATTCTCTATCACATTTTATTATTTTGGGTTATGTACATCAATGAGATTATGATCATTAATACACAATTTTCCATATGCACACTTAGATAGCCTAAATGCTATGTTTATTCTCAAGCTGGAAAACTGATCTAGTGGAAAGAAAGAAATAAGAATTAAAAATCTATTTAAGAGCAAAGGTTGGTTTAAAGATACACATCTGAAAATGTGTTCACTTTCACTTCTCTCAAATGAGTAGTCATATTTCCAACCTACCCTCATTCTTTAGTCCAACCTTCTCAAGTACCCACTCTGAGTACATACATTCTTTTTGGAGCGAGGGATATAAAAACTGAAAATTCAGGGCCCCTGCTCACTTTCCTGTACCCCATTTTCCTCCAAAAAGTCCTGGATCAGGGTTTACACCAGTTACTACCTCCTCAGATATATAAATCTGTTCTGCCTCTGTGGCTTTCACTGTGACGAGAGAACACCGTGGTGCTCCTTGAAAATTCTTCTCTGGTATTTTTTAAAACATGTCAAGGTCATCATAAAAGAAATGCATCAAAGCAACATTTTTCCACCAGTTTTAAATTTATGAATATGGACTGGCTTTAATAGTTAGATTAGAACACTAGTTCAGGAGCCATTTACCTAATGTATTTTTCCAAATCCTATTTCACTGAAAAATTTCCTGGAAATGGTCATCTACAAAATGGACAAAATGTATTGAGGCCAATAAGCCACCTAAAAATCTTCTTTCAGAAAAACTGCATATTAAAGTTCACTAATTTCAGTTCTTTTTGCTTTTTCATTTATTTATAGCTAAATAAATAATAAGAATAAAATGAAATGAGTACGACAATTTGAGGAAAATGCGTAGTTATTTTCAATAAATAAAGAAATTAAGGTATCGAGTTTTGGTTAAGAGAGATAATTATGGAGTAAAAGTATTTCAATCATTAGCTCAAGAAGCGATCGGAATTTATTTTTCAAAGTTGAAAGAGGAAATTAAAGAAGAGGCAATTAAATTAAAAGATAAAGAATATACACATAGAACTCCTATCATGTGCTAGCATGAAGCTCAATTTCAAATACTATGTTTTATTTAATCCTTACAACCTAATGAGTTGGGAATAATTATTCCCATTTACAAGGATGCTGTGGCTGAGAGAAATTCTTCTCTTTCTTCCAAAGCTTGAAACAATCAGGGCAATGCAAATTCCAACCAAAATTAAATACCATTATACTCATGAGATTGGCAAAAATGTTAAGGTCTGGAACATACAGTATTGTTGCTGATGAAGAACAAACTGCAAGAGCTATTGATAAGAGAATAAACTATCTCCAGCCCCTTGAAATATGATTTGGAATTATCTTGTAATTGAACATTTGCTTACCTTTCTACCTAACAATTCTACTCCAAGATATTTCTCTATAAAGAAACACTAGTACAGGTGTGTGAATGTTCATAGTGGTAGTATTTGCAAGAGGAAAAAGAAAACTGGAAACCTCTCAAATATCCATTGAAAAAAGAATGGATAAGTAAATTGTTGTGTATTTATAAATGGATCTTACACTATCATGGTAAAAAAAAAAAAGAAGAATGCACTACAGCCACAAGCATTAACAGAAATAAATCTCGCAAGCAAAGTATTGAATGAAAAAGACAACTCACAGAGGAACACATACAAAATGATGCCATTTATATAAAATTGAAAATTCATAAAAACCAAATAATAACATGTTCATGGACACATACATGTATAGTAAAACTATACTGAAAAAAAATGGAGTAATAAATCCCAAAACTAAAATAATGATTACTCCTGCTGGGGAGACATTTGAGCACAGGGGTCTGAATTGATAATATTCTATTCTTAACATTTTTTTATTATTCTATGGACCTATGAACACATTACTTCTAGTTCTTTGTATGTGTCAAATATTGCATAATTATGACAAATATAAATTTGGCCAAAAATTAAATGGGAATTGAAAGTCAATATAGTAAAAAACTTGGTATTCGTCTATAAACATACACATTCAGTTCAAATATATAAATCTTTGTGACTTTACTCTGAACTACATAGAGAATTGGCTGGGCTTTGCAAAGTCACAGTTCTTTGAAAGAATGGTTGAATATTTGAATTATGAGAGCAGATCAATTAAGTGATTCATTTTTAATATACGAAAAGTACTTGCTTATAATGATTCTGTCAATTTAACTTCTGTACATAATACACAATTACTAAAAGTATGTGGTGTAATATTTTCCAGAATACGTTCTACAAAACATCAACTGTTAAGGGTTCAATAATTGAATGTGTTCAGGAAATGCTGAATACTATACCCACTCTTAGAAATTCGTAAGTGAGCACCTAATCTGGTTGCTAAATTCATTTTCTTCTATTAAAAAATTAATGAAGAGATCAGAATGCATAATTTAAATATTCTCTATGAGAGAAGGAGAGACTATAAATGTAATCTCTATCAAGGTCTGAAGAATCATACATCAAATGACATCTCTGACAGTGTCTTCTCTGTCTTTCTTTGACCCCTTGCCCTCTGCCGACACATCAAATGTTGGAGTTCCTTAAAGACACACTCTTGTTCCTCTTTTCAACTTGACTTCGATCCCTCCCCCACAATTGATAATCTGATTATTTCAAGATTTCTCTATCCACACCTGACTTGTCCAAATTCATATTCTAAATTCATCTTGGAACTTCGCAAGCTGAGGTCCCAGAGGCATCTCACATTGAACACATCCAAATGAAACTGTTATCTGATGCCCTACAGTAACCTAGCCTCTGGATTCTCACTTTCCATTACAGTGCCATCATCCCATCTAGTTTTCAAATTAAAAATAACTCCAATTGGACTCTTTGCTGCATCTTGTTGTACCCATTTTGGTATTCTGGAAGGATGTTTCTCAGCTCTGTCCTCTCTTCTCGCTAACCCTTTGTCACACCTTAGTCTCCATCTTCCTTATGTCTCAACTGGGCATATCTTGTCATTCTATCACCAGTATTTCCCAAATGCAGTTTATAATCCACATAGACTTATTATCATAAAACTCCCATCATGTTATTTCCTAACAAACATCTGCTAGCTCTCCATAGCTTATAAGATACAATCCAAACACAAACTTAGCAAAGAAGGCTCTTTTACAGCCCAAAGCTTCAAATTCTACCTCTTCGGTCTCATTTTCTGCCGCTCCATCATAAGTACTCCACGTTGTGGTGATATTGAACTCTTCTTCAACCTCCGAACATACCACATTTTAACTTATCTCTCTTTTATCATATACTAACCCCTCTTTTAGGAATGCTCTGTTCCTCTTCATCCAACAAGCAAATTCCCATTAATACTTTCATACTCAGAAATATCACCTTCTTTAAAACATTTTCTTGAACATTCCCAATAAAAGATGGACACTTTTTTTTCTAAAGTACAAAAAATCTGTTTGGACCTCCATTGTAGCACCTAACACATTTGTACTGTCTCCTCACCTAAACTCGGCTTTGTTTTTCTCATAACCTAATGGCACTGGGAAGAATCTCACTAAATGTATAAATTCATCAATGGAAGGATAGATTGGTACTTCTATAGTTAAACACTTCTTAGTATCTATCTTACTAAAATTAATTTTGGGTATACACTTATTTAGTCTTTTTTAAGGTTACGTTTCCAGGGTTGTTCTTACTTTGGTCTCTTTGTTTTTTAAAATACAAAATGTTTTATTAATCTTATTGAGATTTATTAAAATTAGGCATTTGGCTCTCCTAACTACTAATCAGTTGTGGCTCTCCCCAGGACTGTCCTTTTTCCCCTTCACTGACAAATGTTCTAACTGTGGAGTCTCTGACGATTTCCCTTTTTCTCTGTCTTCTGAACTGGTGGTTAATTTACAAAGAAAGTCTCCATTATGATCAGGTCCAGTGCTATCTTGTCCCTAGCCTTTATGATGCAATAGAAAATGTTGCCGCCTCTGGGTAAGGGATTACTGAAAGCCATCCCTTTCTCTGGGCTGATGCAGCCAGAACCAAGAAATAAGTCTTGGCAAGCAGAATAAAGGCTGATTTCAAGCCCTACATGTCGCCAGCCTCCCTCCTGGCCCTGTGCCCTTGTGTAGGGGATAAGCTACACAGCCATGACCTACATCTCTGATTCTGACTCAGCAGTCCTGTTCTTTATATGGTCCCATGACTGCCTTAACTAAACATAACATTTGACTAATTATCCTTGGCAGCCAGCCTGCAGCTGGGTGACAATTCCTCTTAAACGACTGCCTTTATAAAAATTCTCTGATACAATGAGATGAGCCAATCACTCAACACAAATGGGAATTTTCATAGGCCTCTGACAGATTACGATTAAGATGTGCTTTTACCCAAAGCTTGTGCCCTTTTTTTTTTAACATGAATTACAATTTAATTACAAAATAGCAAGTTTATCCTAAACCAATGAGGTAATCAAAGGACATGAACATAGGGCACAACACCCTGATGTGAGTTAAAAAGATAGTCACTCATAAAATAAATGACTCAAAATGTCCAATGAATTTAGGAAATACTTAGAATAAATAAAGGAGACTAATGTTATTTATTCATTCAGTCAACAAATATTCATTGAGCCCCTACTAGGTGATGAGTATTACTCTGGATCCTGGGAAAACAGATTAAGCAAACAAATGATGCTCTTAGAATTTACAGGAGTAAATGGGAGGAAAAGGCAATAAATGTCAAATGGTGATAAATGCTATGGAGAAAAATGAAGCTAGGTGAGAAGGCTGGGGGTGAGGAGTAGGGGCATTTAATATTAATACAGGGCAACCAGAGAGAAGGCCAGAGTCCCGGAGCTGGAAGTGTGTGTGTGCCTGCACCTGTGCTCCTTTTTTTCAATGTTTGCCTTTTTGCAATCATTTTTTTAATTAAATTAAATTAAATTTTTTTTTTAGATTAAATTAAAATTTTTTAATTAAAATTATTGGGGTGACATTGGTTAATAAAATTATATAGGTTTTACAATTCAATAATATGTCATGTATATTTAATCATTTCTAAAGAGCAATTTTTTATGTTAAAATGTTAATCCTTTGAATTCCATATGTGCTACCAATGCTTTTTCCCCCACTTTGTCAATGCATTTTACCTCTGTGATAACTTTTGCGCCAATGAAATTTTGACTCAAATTGCATTCAAACTTATTTAATTTGGGGAGAATGGGCCTATTTGCAGCCATCGATCTTCTCACTCAATAAAATTAGTAGTCCCGTCCTGAACGTTCCACAAATTTTGATTAAGATTTTTCTTTAGTGTTTAAAACATTTTTGTTGTTATTATGAATTTCAGGGTTATTTTGGTACATATATTTTCAACTATTGGTTCTGGTTATGAGAGAAAACTAATAGTTTGTAAATATATACATATAGTATTCAACCATTTTGTTAACCTCGTTATTCTAATAAGTTTTAGCTTCCATCTACAATTTTAAACAATTTTCATGTGAATTAAAAAAAAACAACTATTTCTTCTCATTGTTAACATTTCATATCTTATTCCATTCATCAAAATTCCCAGAACAATGTTAAAGAAAAAAAGCTAACAGCATACACATTTTTCTTGTTCCTGATTTTAATGGTGCACGCCTTCTAGCATTTTACCATTACTTATGATGCTGGCCCTGAGTTTTAGAGAGGTGTTCTTTATTGTGTTAAGGAGGTACCTCTTTAGTTATAGATTAAAATTTTTTATTTGGATTGAGCGTTGAATATTATCAAATTCTAGCATCTGTTGAAAAATGAAATTGTGTTTCTTCTTTGAATGAGCGATACAATGAATTAAATTAATATAGGATCTACCAAAAATGTTTCCCAGAGAACACTTTTTTCTACAGGTTGGTCCATGTAAAAAAATAGCTGGGGGAAGATATCGCCATCTGGTCAAGTAACTTGGGGGAATTCCGTTTAGCATATTGTCTTCTTGGAGATTCATTAGCTCACTATCCATCATATGAAAGATGAGAAGTTCAATAATCAAAAAATTTTGTTATATATATTGCATATATATAAATATGATCCTGAAAGTTCTCATCACAAAAAAACACCATTTTTTTCTTTTTCCTCTTTTTTTTGTATCTATATGAGATGATGGATGTTAACTAAACTTGCAGTAATTACTTCATAGATTATGTAAGCCAAGTCATTCTGTACATCTTAAATATATACAGTGCTATACATCAATTATATCTCAATAAAACTAAAAAAAAAAAATCAGCTAACTTTGTTAAATGCACCATTTCCAAACATCACCTGGTCCCGTTCCCTCATATAATACCTATTAGCATCCCACTGACTTAGGGTTTAATCTAACACAATTGAGAATTGCCATATTAATACTTTCCCTGATATTAAAGCATCCTTGTACTCCTGGAACAGAACCTACTTGGCCATAGAGGAAGGGTGTTAAAGTCAGTTGTTTGGGTCTTAATTGAGGATTTTTGAGTCTAGTCATCAATGGGATTGTACTGTCATTTTTCATCCTACCTTTTTTTGGCTTTTTCCTGGGTTTGAGTATCAGTGTAATGCTGGATGGGTAATAGGACTTGGGAAACAGTCCATATTTTTCTGGGCTCTGGAACAATTTATGCAGCATGGGAATTATCGTAGGATTTTACTTTCTTAATCTGAAATATTTTCTGTAAAATAGCCAAAAGAGAGATGAACCCAAACATGTGCTAACTGGTTGTCAGTGGGCTTGTAATTGAATCCCCAGTTAGCTTTGTTTTCTTTACTGATAAAGCTTCAAGTGTCTCCATGTTTCTTCACTGTGAGTAAACACGATTGCTCTTTGCTCCAGAAGGTTAACAGTTCAGGCACCCTACCCTGCTTAGAAGCAATAACTCTTTCCTCTTGCCACTCCAGTTCACCACAGAACAGGGGAGCATCAATGTCAGGTCAGGGAATCAGGAAATGATAGAATCTCAAACAGGAGAATCAAACTTCTTCATGAGAATGTTAACACTGATGCTGGGAACAAAGTGAGGTGACAAGAATGAAGGCCTGGAGGGAGGGAGGCGACAGAGCCAGGTGAATCGTGGAGGCTAGAATCTCAAGAAGAGGGTCGAGGAGTATTGATCCTATTTTTAAAACACTTTCTTTGAAGCTGTGTTGGGATGAGATTGGACACTTATGTTCTGTAAGGGGAGAAATGGGATGTTAAAGACACTTTCTAAATCAATTTCTCCCCAAGCCACAAAACTCTTTATTCAGAGTTGCCACATTATTATACATAGAATACTTCACGGATCTTCCAAGGGCTTGGGTATGAGAACACACGAAGATGCTTATACGTTTTCTTTTTTAATATAGGAATTACTCAACATTAAAAAGCAAAATACCTTAGCTGTGCCGGGCCAGGCTCATGGCAGACACCTGGCTACACTTGGTGTTTGTTACATAAGTGCACGTTTTACACAATCGATGTGCTTCTAAAACATGGGGCATAAATTAAATTGAGAGAAATAACGTTTTTTTCCAAGTTTTTAAATATATATATACGTGTGTGTGTGTGTGTGTGTGTGTGTGTGTGTGTGTGTGTAGGGAGAGGGAGAGAGGGAGAGAGAGAGAGAAACTCCTTAGGTGCTAAATATGTTTTTTATACTTCTTTCATTGGTGTATTTCTTAGCACTGCAACTTTAAATTTCATCTCCCTTTACCCCAATACTCTCAAGGTGTAATAATGGTCTCAGATAGTTCAACATATTAAAAATGAACTTAATATTAAAAACAATTTTTTAATAAACTAATAAGTTACAAATTTTTTTTCTATTTGTAACTTCACATGCTGAGCAGCCTAAAAATGAAAATAATGTGCCTTTGTCTGAAACACAAATTACACATGATACTATTCTTTAACCAAACCCAATGTATTTCTTTAAAGACAAAAAGAACTGCTAAAATTACAAGTCCCTGGGTTATTCTCTGTAATGTGATACATGCCAAAAAGGATACATGTATGTTAGAGGAAAATAACGACTATAAGTAGAAAAGTGGTTCCCTCTCTTCCATATCCCTCCTCTCTTTTCAAAGAAGCACGTTTGTCTAGGCAACTGTTGAAAGGAACTAATTCGTCCATTCATCCATTCATCCATTCAAAGTCTTTGACTTAACAGTGCTAGGCCCATATTAACGTGCTTACTAAAAACTCCTCCTTCTATAGTGGTGGACAAAGGGAAAAATTAATCAAGAGAAGATTTTGGTGGTATGTTGCAATATGAATTCAAGACTTGAATGGCTGTAATATTTTAACCAACACTGACTTCTTTGAAGCTCTTTGATGATCACAAAGCTAAAAATCATTCCTTTCCCTTGATTAGAGAAAAATCTGATTTTCCTGTTGCATTGCCTTCTTGAAAGAGACGATGGGAGAAAGTGCCACGGTGAAGAGCTGAGACTGAATCAAAGAATATTGATTTTGTGTCTAACCTAGCTTTTTTAGTTCCAACACCTCACCGGGAAATACATAGAGGCTGTTTCCACAATAAAGTCACCTGTGACTAGAGAAAATTATTGGTTAGGGAAATGGGAAAACATATCTTTCCTCATAACAGTACTTGAGTGTTTTCCTTTTTAAAAAATTTTACTCTTTCCTACTTCTTAGTTTTGTGATTTTAAAGAAAATGCCAGACTTGAGAAGGGACACCTTGGGTGCTGATGATGGCTCCCTGGGACTGGGTTCCTATCACTGTTGCCACCAGCTCAGCCACCACTTCATGCCCTATTGTTAAAGGTGAATGTAGATTTCATAGATGTACTACAATGCGTAGGTGTACTAATCTAAGGCCTACAATGAAGCTACCCTGTTTCCCAGGGTTTTAAAGTAGTAATGGTATGCAAAAAACAAAACAGATGTGAGAGACAACATGAAGAATTCACACAACCCAGCGACTAACGGGGCATAAAGGATGAAGAGAACAAAGTCAAGTATGAAGGACATAGCCTCAAGAATGATGGTGCCACCATCCAAAAAAAAAAAAAAATGTTAATAAAATAAAATAATTCATGAGCTGGAACCACCTACTATCTGATATATCTGTCGGCTGCATTAATATCACCATTAATTTCCAAAGTGTGAGTGGAAGGAAACAGTATTCACAGCACAACAGTTGTGAGCACTTAGTTTTTCTTCTAACAATGCGCAAATCAGCGGCTTAGGTTTGCAACTTCCAGGCTTGGGTTTTAAAAAGACTTTTCAATAAATCATGGCACAGGCACCATCCTGGATCCATACAGTAGTCCTATAAAAAGCATGCTCATCATGTAGGATTGCTACAGGCCTAGCCCAACATGAATGGAAAATGTTCTTATAGTCAGAGTTGCTCAAAGTGGCAGGTCCAAAGCCATTTAAAAATGGGAAAGTGGCCTTCTGATAAATGAAATGACACTTCTGAGGCTGAACATAATTGAATGAGCTTTGTGCTGACAGAAGACTAAGGAAGATTCCTCCAAAAGGCTACTATGCAAATAGCACTTTCTGGAATTTGTTGATTGTGAAACTGGAGGCCATGGCAGTAAGAGAGATGCACGACTGCAGTCAAAAGCAGGGAGGAAAGAGTCTTGCCTGTGTTTGTAGAATGACCTAACACGTTAATTGCCACGAGATCCAATTAATTATGTGCTTTACAACTTCAGGAAAGTACAAATGACTCTTAATTTTCTCAAAGTTTACTTTGCAGTGAAAATTCAAAAGACTAAAATTAATTTAAATTGATATTTTACCTAATGATTTCAGAGACTAAACAGTGAATACACCTCTTGATGTTGATATAGCTACTGTAGGTGCTGAATTACAAACATTTTTCCACTTTTTGGATCCCCATCTTCATTTATTCCTTTTCTTTGTCACACCGTATGTGGCCAGCCCTTTACTACAATTTGTTATTTATAAAAAGTATAGAGTAAATTTCAATCCTGATGGATGAAATCAGAATGCTGACTGAGCTATGGGTCAACTGACTTTAAAAAAAAAAAAAAAGAGGACTTTAAAAACTGAGTTCGTCTCAGTCATAAAATAAATAAGATCTGAAATCTAATGCACAGCATGGTAACTATGATTAACAAAACTGTATTATATACTTCCAAAGTTTTAAGAGAGTTAATCTTAAGTGTTATCAGCACACCCACATACACATGCATACATTTTAATAATATGAAGGGATGGAAAAGTTAACCTCATTATGGTAATATACTTTACCATTTTGCAATATATGCATATATCTAATAACATTGTACACCTTAAACTTACATATACGTCATTAGTATCTCAATAAAGCTGGGGTAGGAGTTCTGATTCTAGAGGTAAATGGCTACGATGGAAGAATATGAGGCTTACCAAGTTTTGAGTGGTGATTTGGGTTGTATCCTTGACAAGTGGTTATACCTTTAGAAGTCAGTAAGTCTCTCTGTCACAGCATCAATGAGAAAACTTTGGCAAATTGTTAAAAATTCCTTAGGGAAAAATGTTGGCAGTTTCCTACTTAAGAACAGCCTACATTCTAAACACTTTTAAACTCTGACACAAGTTTGACACATTGAGTGCCTACTATGTGCCAGACATAGTTATCTAAGATGGGTCATCTTTGCCAACCAGCATCTCTTCACTAGCATGTTTCCAGGTAGTTTGCAAGTCAGCTATTTATAAATTGGGACACATTTTCCTAAAGAAAAAAAATTTTTTAATAATGGTTAGATTCTCAAGCCAATCCTCAAAAGCTAATTTAATTCATAATGAAGTGGAACTCAACTTCTAATAGAATCCTCAAACCTAACTACTGATTTTCAACCCTGGCTGCACACATCACATTATAATCACCTAGGAATTTTTTTAATAAGTATTAATACCCAAACTATACCCCCAAGACAATATAATCAGAACCCATTATCAGTAGCAGTGGTGGGAACTAGAGCTTGGAAGAAAATTGGAGAGGACTGGAAACAATGCTCCTAGGGAGAGTGGGATCAGGGTTATACTGGGAGGTAGAGGCCAGGGCTCTAGGGGTTAGAGGATGGGCCAGGGTATTGTGGCATCAATGGCTAAAATAAGAAAAAAGAATGCCCCTGGGAGAAGGAATTGGATTGTGGCCTCAAGACCTATAAGAGCTTTTGATCTCTGATAATAGTAAAGGGTTTTCCTAGAGTGGGAAAATTGTGGAGATATCTGGAGTACTCAAGTGTAGGAGCACAAGGATTTGTGCTACAGTGATGGGGAGGGAGCTGGTAAGAATCCAGTTGGCCAACATCATTCACAGGTCCCTTTGTCCAGTTCTTGAGGAAGGAAAACAGCTACCTTCAACTCACTTTCTTACTTTGATGTGAGGCTTTTGCAAAATTTTATGTCTCTACAAAAACCAAATGTGTAGTTCTCTTTATCCTCTTAGCATGATTATGGACCCTTAAGACTAAGCAGACTTAAAAGGAAAAGAAGAGGAATGAGGGAAATCCAGTAAGTGGGCTCCAAAAATAGACGTAATTCTGTGTGTCTACTGTTGCTTTCCAACAGCTTTCAGCGTTCAGGAACTCTTTCAGTAACTTCTTTGCAGCCCTTTTCATAAGAAACATGGCTATAAAGTGTTATCACCAACTGGAGAAAGCAAATATGCTAGATGGAGAATCTCTTCAACTGTTTTTCTGTGTCCTCATTTTTATAGCTAGAAGTAGAGATTTCTGACATTCTGTGACTTGCAAATCAGTGAAGATAACATTCACATTTCAATCAGATGTTCTTAAATAAAAGACATTTTCCAAGTTCACTCTGTATTTCTTCCTGGCATTTTCTAAGATATATTGCTTTAGCTCGGTGTTCTAGTTCCCTCTCTATGGCATTTTGGCTTCTCTGGATTAACAGAATTACTGAGCTTGAAGAATTCCAGAGATACGTGGAAGTTATCTCTTCTGGGGCAAAGTACAAAACGTAATAAACCATCCCTGGCCTAGGCCCTCTCACTATTATTTTTAAGGTCACTGAGAGCATCTCTACCCACTTGTCCTAGACAGAGGCTCTGTGAGATAGCAAGATACCAGGAGGCAGACGGAACAGGCCAAGGTGGAGATCAGGGCTGCTGGGTGTTTTGGGGGTCTTCGCTTTCAATTTGATGCTGCTTGAACTAAGGACGACAATCAGTAATAGACATTTTGGCATTAAGCGAATAAAGCTTAAAATTATCTCTCTTACTGGAAGAAGGGAATTATTGCCATTACCTTTTCTCTGATCAGGACCTTAAAAGGGCTAGAATTAATCTCTCTTCTTTACATTTTTGGATACTTCTGACTTTTTTTCCTCATGTGGATAGAATAAATTATTATGAAACAAAGAGGAGATGCCCTGGTAATACCAGTTGTTGGAGGTTCTGAAACAAAAAATCTTCTGGTATGGAGAGAGAGTGCAAGAAGGACCTCTACCCAGGTCCATATTTACTGTAAGCAACAAACACACAGATCCTTTCCCCATAGATTTCCAAGTGAGCTATGTAGCAACACTATGAGGAAGACGCCACCTCCATGAAAGAAACTCTTCACTAAGCAAGGAATCTGTCTCAATTGCAAACTCTGGATAGACTTCAAAGGAAGAATTTTCTCCTCTTAAACTCAAGAATAAAGAGACAAAATGGAGTTTTTAGGACTGAAATTCCTAGGCGAAAATAAATTGGAATCTCATTCTATTCTAGCAGGCAAACTACTCGTTTAAGAGGTGAGACATTCGAGGCTGAGACCTTCACCAGGTCATCTGACTGAGATGTCGTACTAAAGCAGACTGACCTCCCTTTTAGGAATTTGCTGGTGTGGAAGGAGAACACGATCCGTGCCTGCTTCGATAATGCAGACGATAGCCTATTATTTTTCAAAGGTATTGTGTAAAAAGTAGTCAATCAGTGTCAGCCTTTTGGGAAAATGACAAATAAAGCCTCCTTCTCTAAGTTAGACACTAAAATTCTCAGTGCCTGAGGACCCATATGTCAGTTGTTGCATTTGATCTTTTCTAATTGAATTATCCTTCTTTGGTGAGCCAGATAAAAACAATTTTAATAGATGTGGGAAATGGGGTACAGTTTTGCTTTTCCTATTAAAAATAAATACTCCCCTCGAAATAATTTATTTCAGGACTTATTGAGCTTTGTAACTTAGAAAAGCAATAATAGACTCAGATAGGTAGGAAGTGGCAGCAAAATTAGTCTTTCTTAACCAGAAGAAGGTCAGAGCTGTTTTGTGTTTTTTTTTAATTTTATTTTTCTGCATAGTTGATTGCTGGGGCTCTGGCTGAGGCTGATTTAATGATGATCCCAGTGGTACTGGAGACCTTAGCAACAAGCTTGGATACCCAATCTCCTTCAATGGAGTGAAACCATCTCAAATCTGTCTTAAAACCTTGTTAAAACTTAGCTGTTTAGAAGTTATTTTTAAATGCAAATTTTCATTCTGAAAGAGAAACAGGAGCTCAGAAATCATTTTTTAGCAGAAGCAAGTTTGAGTCAGATTCTGTGCTAGACCATTTCTAAAGGGAAAGAAATTGGCCTAACTCAAGTTCCAGTTAAGTCAAAAAGTTAAGGAAAAGAGAGTCATTCCATTTCTCTTCTAAAAAGGTAAAGTGCCAGGAAAAAATCTTTTATCTACTTAAATATACTCTTACATGATTACGATCTTTCATTTTTTTCTTTTCTTCATTCTTAAAGAAAGTATATGCAGAGAGAAGGGCTGATAAGAGAACTGAAAGAGAAAGTCAAAACTTTTTATTAATTATCAGGTTGGCAGGGGAATAGTCACCTATGCCTTAGGTAGAGAAAGGTGATTAGCATTCAGAATACTGAAGCCCACATCAATTTCGTGAGGGCATGATTTCAAGATAAGTTGAAGGTTAAGTTAGAAAGAAACAACTTTTTAAAGCCTAAGTATAAAACTAGGATCAGATCAAATAGTGATTGTTAATGAACATTAAAGATTCGTTAGAAGCAAAGTCCCTAATTTTATACCTAGAGTATTTAATAAACTTGTTTTCTTGGAAAGGATCTTAAAGGTCAACAAGTCCAACTTCAAATCTTTGGTTGCAAAGAACAGACGCTCCTTCGGCTGACACAAGCCAAAGAGGAGAATTTATTATAAGGTTATAGAACCTAAGGGCTGGAAGGAAGCCATGCCTGGGGAGTGAAGTGGATCCAGGAACTCGATCTTATTTCAGAACTTACCCTTTATTTCTTTTAAAATCGATGCATATAGCCACATCAGTGGCATAAAACTATTATTTGACCATGACTGTGGTTGAAATTCTAGTGCTTCGAATCCCGAATTTATAAACATAAGTGTCTAAAGTAGTGATAGTAAGTCTATGCAAAAAATACAGCTTTGTAATAGAGATGTATAACATGGACTATGTTACTATAACTGCAGTTAAAGTATTTCATTGATGAATGATCCTAAATCTACATAGACCAATCCTCTTATTCCACCATTAAAAACAACAACAACAAACAAACAAAAAACAAACAAACAAATAAAAAAACATAGTCAAGAAAGAAAATTTTCTAGAGGGGTAACAGTAAAATCAGAAGAAAACTTGAGATCTATTGATGACTGCTCTATCAGACATGTGGTATTTTGGACAATTTTGAGAATGATAATGGCCAAGAAGGAACTTAGTCAAGAACCTGAGTTCTCTGGTGCAAGACTGTCCTTGGACAAGTTCTTTAAGTTTCCCTGAACCTTCATTTGTATAATGGAGATATTAATACTCCTCATAGGATGAAGTTATTGTGAGTAGTATATAAGATGACCTATGCCTAGTTCTTGGCACAATATTTAGTACATATAAATGTTCCATAAATAATAGCAGTTATTAGTCAAAAATTTTATTTAGTCATCTTTTTGCGGCATAACAAGCTTGAAAGTCAATGGCTTACAAGAAGAGCTTTATTTCTCACTCATGGGTCTGTGATCGGCTATAGCTTGGCTAGGCTTAGCTGAACTTGGCTTCAACTTTGAGCTTGTATGTGCTGCATGAGTTTTCTCATTCCAGGACCCAGGCTGAAGAAGCACCCCTTACCTGGGATGTGTTGTTCTCATGATGGAGGGAAGAAGTATAAGAAAAGGAAACTATGTGATGTTTCTGAAAGTCTCAACCGTGAACTGGCACAATGTTCACTTCTACTTATGTTCCATCAGTCAAAGCAAGTCATTTGGCCAAGCCCAGAGGCAATGAGGCAGGAAAGTTATTGCACCCAAGAGCAAACCATGTCCAAAGAGAGAACGAACAATAGAATCTAGCATAGGAAGTTGAAAGAAAATTTATGGCCTTTGAGACAAGGGCCTCTATGGTAGCTTGAATTATCTAAAACTAGAATCCACACAGGCTGTCCATGATACCTCATGTCTTCAAAATTATAGGTCATTTAAAAAAACAAACAAACAAACAAAAAACAGAGATCCAGGGAAGACAATAGAGTTATTTAGGGTAGACATTGGGTGTTACGGTACATGGTGTCATCCCTTATAGAAACTTCACAAGGTAGAGAACATGTTACTTTAGAGGTAATTTAGCTCAGCATTTTCAGACCTGAATGGTATATGAAAGGGTTTTCACCTTTAAAGTAGCAATGGTGTCTGTTTTTATTTCCATTAATCAAAAAAACTCAGTAAATTAAATGTTTTTCCCTTTCAAATAGAACAGGCTGAGGGCCTCCAGGTGTATATTGAGGAAACTGGCTTTGTGATAAGCGGAGATTAGTTGAATTTTCTCATGACTTATAACTTAATTTGCAATACAGATGAACATCACACATTTTTTTAATTGTTTTTATTCTTAGTCGTATTTGTTTACATTTTTTCTCAGTTTTGAATTAGTGAGGGATTTGATGAGAAAGAAAAACATAATTCTGCCAATTTTCTCCTAGATACTTTTCTCCAGATCCATAAATTTCCATCTAGCTACATAGAACACCAAGATATCATTAATATTTCAAAACATAATATAAGGAAGAAAATAAATCAGTGTTACTTATGCATCCTGTCTCTAACCAATAATCTATTATGGAAATAAACACTGATGATGCTTCGAGGTCCATTCCAGATTAGAGAACAGATCAGAACTATTCTATATTCCCATTATTTTTATATCTCAGTACAACTGCACAGCCATTCCCTCTGCATGAATTGCTCTATTCCTTCTTCTTTTTCTGCCTGGTATTTTTTATTTAGCCTTAGTCCACACCCAGCTCTTACCTCCAATTGGGTCCAGCAGTATCTGTTACTCTTCCCTCAATATTCCCATAGCACTTGCAGAGGAATTGCCTCCTTGATATCCCTATTTTTGAAAATAGTCAATGAGTGTGTCTTCCCCACTTGACCTCAAGTTGAGATCAGGAGCAACTTGGTATTTCCAGTACCTAGCACAATGCCTCGCACCTACAGTGTACTCAGTATATTTCTCTTGAATGAATGAGAGTAAGCAGAATTGAAGCTTAATGAGATTAAAAATTGGAGGGCACATCGGGGAGAACGCTTCAGGAAGACAGAAAGTATACACAAGTAACAAAATAAAAAGACAGAGGTTGACGTGCACTAGGTTTGTTTAAAGAGCAGTAAATGGACCCACATGACTAAATGAGAGAGTTCAGGAAGAGAAATCCTAGGAAACACATTAAGGAGTTTAGGTTTAAGTGGGGAGGACCTTGAAAGACACCCATTGTCTTAGTTTGCTCAGTCTCCCATTACAAAATACCACAGATTGGGTGGCTTAACAACAGAAATTTATTTCTCACAGTTCTGGAGACTGGAAGTCTTAGGTTGGGGTGCCTTTTCACTGGGTCCTCACATGGTGGGAAGAGAGAGAGGGCTCTGATGTCTTTTCTTAGAAGGGCTTTAATCTCATCATGAGGACCTCGCCCTCATCACATCATATAAAGTTAATTACCTTCCAAAGGCTCATTTCTGAACATCATCACGTTGGAGATTAGGACTTAAACATATGAATCTGGAGAAGATACAAGTCAGTCAGTACTGAGTGGTTAAGAAACCAGTTCTGCCTTAATGAAATGTCCCAAAGACATCCCCCTCATCCATCCCTGCCACTCCTGAGGTTCCATTGTTTATTTAAGAAAGTGAATGAAATCCCAGAAATCAACATTTTCAATCGAAAGGATTTTAAAGCCCAAGGGCAAGAGTGAAATAACCTTTTAATTTCTGAGAAGAATGAACAAAGTAATTTTTGTGAGTGGTATCCTCTGTTTCTACAGCAGCCATAAATCATACCTTTGGGAGCTGTACCATTTTACTTTTAAATGTACATCTTGAAAAGAACACAGTCATTTCTTATTACACTCTTTATGTACAATTTCATTGAAGTCATCACTAGTCAGAGTCCTGTTGATTCTGTGGCAGGAAAACAATTTGTCATATTCACAGTCCAAGAGCCTCCTGATTAGGGCAGGCATTTCTCATTAATTGCTTGGGATAATAGTATAGTCTTATGCTAAGATTTACTGCTTTCTGCATTTACTCTTGGTCCATTTTTTTGTTTTTTTCCAGGCCTAGATTCTTTTCATTTGGCACATTCTTTTAAGAACCATCATCCACAGTATGATGATTATATTCATTTGAATAGTTTGCATCCATTTGCAAATGATTCAGGCCAACATAGAGAATTCCGCTGCCTGATTTACAGAAAGTTATTGCCGCCTAAAGATGTCCTATTGACAGATAGTACAGATATACAGTATTAATATAGCAGGCAAAACTCCAGAGTATTTCCATAGCTCCCAACAATCAAATGATATATAAAAACATATGACTTGGGGACAGCTGAAATTGTTTCCACATTTTGACCTTTGCTTCCATTAGACTGGTTCACAATATTAGATTGAATCCCAAGATATTACTGATAATCATCAGCTGTTTTTCTTACCCAGCCTCTTTGTTTAAATGTATTCTTTCATTATCCATGTGGCTTTTGGGAAAAAATGGGGGAATGAATGTTTTTAATTGAATAATCTGTATTCTGTCATGTATTTCTTTCTCCCCAGAAAGGTATATGGAAACTTACTTTGCTATTTTTATTTATCCTGCCAGTGGAGTATATTGATGAGGTCCAATTGTGTTAAAATAAGACACGAAATATTGATTAACTCTTTTTTAAAATTCCTCTTTTATTCCTAAGTATTGCAGATTTCAAAAGGTGCTGCCGATATTGTGCTGTCCAATAAACCTCCGTTATTAGGAGAGTCTTGATCCCCTTTGGGCTTTGATAAATGATTATTATGCTCAGAGTACTCCAGTCCTTCTTTTCATCAGTTAATGGAAGGAATGAGTAAGAAACGGTAGAATTTAGGCTGCAAACTTTGAGCTGAAGGCCCTCAAAGGAACCATTCCATGAAGATGAGGCAGCCCCAGAGACTAAGGCTACTCTTCTCATCTTTTTTCCACCTGACATTTTTCCTTTTTCCCCATTGCATGCTGGGTCAAGTGAACTTACTGATTCCTAGGGTTGTATTAAAATGTAAGTTCATGATTCAGTATTGGTGAAACCTGAGCGGCTTCAGATAGACTTGTAAGGAAGAGAAAAGAAGCAAGATACTTGGCTGGATGAAGAAAGCCAAGTATCTATAATAAGAATTATAGATAAGGGGAACCCACATTTTTAGGGTTAGGGACATGCTCAGGGCAGCCACCCTAAGCCAAGAGTAGGCACTAGGGAATCAAGAAATCTACTGCCCTCTTAGAGCACAAGTGAGCTTGGGACAGAGAAATCTGGTAAAATGTGAAAGCGAACTTACTGCATAGGACATCCCCTCCATAACAAAGAATAATCTCATTTGATGTGTCAACAGTACCAAGACTGAGAAACCTTGATATAGAGAAAGTGCTATTATTTTGCTCATCAAAGTATAAGCTTCTTGAGTTCTGAACCCAAGTCACTGAGCTAATGAGGTTCAATAATTAGCACAGCATCCTGTGATCAGATAGATAATAAATTCTATGTAATTCAGCTTTCTTTTGAAGAATAGCCATTTCAGTTTCCTCATTCTTCTTTCAAAATTATCTGAAATTAATAAAAGGGAAATGTCACTCAGTAGAAAGTTTCCCTGTCCCAGGCAATAGGAGAAAAATGCTTTGCAGTATGTTTCCAGAAATGAGAAGATGAGAGAGAATGCTCAGGAGCAGGAGTGCAGGCAAATGAAGGATGCTAACAGCCCAACTGTTATGGCTGGTGTAAATAAGGACAACTTGACAGAGAACGAATCCCTGTGGACATGTCATGGCCTTTAGACATCAAGGAACAGGGCTAAACATCAAGGGGCAAGGTAGCTTATATTTTACTGGTAATAAACTAGATGAAAGATTCTATTTTAAATGATATACCTTCAAGCATGTGCTACATCAAGGTGTTGACAGCATCATTTTTCCAAGAGATGAGCAAGTAAATTTAAGTAGTTTCCAAGTGGTAAGTACCTTGATTACTGAGGAGCAGTGGGATGCAAAACTTGGCCGGTGGAAATAAATGATTGATAGCTTCCTCTTACACTCCTGCCTTTACTTTCAACTGCATGGCTCATTATTCTGCCACATTAATTTAAGCTTTCCTATTGTACTGAATTAAGGTCTTAAATTCTCATATCATCCCTATGGGACTCTTGATTGTTTATTTGTAGATGACAATAATTGTTTTTATCGATCCCCAAATGTGGAAGGTATAAAAAGTGCTATGGCTGATGGCCAGCTGGAATAGTTAGTGCCGTGTGCATGCGTGACAAATTACAAGACAAAATTTGGCCCCAGAAGAGACCCTTTTAGAATTTTTTTAAGGCATCTAATAGTTATCACTGGGTCCCTCCAAGCTCAAAAGCATAAACAATTTTATATACATGAGCCTAAGTCTTTTGTTGTTGTTTTTATTGAAACTCAAAAGGTCTACCTGGGTATAATTTATACTATCTCATTTCTAGTATGCTTACACAGCAGGAGAGTTTGGGAATGGTGCATCTAAAAGAATTCCCAGACCCAGCTGTATTCAGGACAATGAGTTTACTTAGGGACACAGGTCACCAGGGCATTTATTCACAAAAATTCCTAGATTAATCTAGCAGTTGCCATTATTCTACTGCAAGTATTATTATGTGGACATGGGCTTCAAAGAATTTTAGAAGAAACCACTTTGCTAGACCCAGCATTGTCTGTGGGTAGGCGATATCACATGATTTCACATCCCAAAAATATATCAGGGGCCCTGGGGAAAGAAAATGCAGCTATCTAATTAAATGCTGTTTGTAGGACAGGGCACTTGGGCAGTATGAACCTCCCCTGGGTGATTATTATGATGTATCTACCTAGAAACAAAATAAATCAGATTGTGCTTAAACATAAACAAGTATCAGGAATGTGGTTATTTTTTTTTTTATGTGGTGAGATGGAAATATCTTTGACCAGATGCCAAACTCTGAGATTCCTCACCTTCTTTTCCTATGGTAAAGAGAAGATAGATATGCAGAGGAGCCACTTTGATGATTGTGCTAATTGTACTCTATCATTTGAGGGTTCTGCTCTGAAAGCTTGTTATTGAACTCTCAGAAATAACTATCTGGGAGAGCATGTTTTGCAGAATAGTGGTCCATATGTTGCACAAATGATCCCTTTTTTATCCTGGAGATATATTGTTATCTTGGTCTTTCACAGCAAGTCCGTGGACAGACCAACTCCTAGAAAAGCATATAAGAAGAAAAACAATTTTATATAATTTAGGTTTATTTTTTCTCTCACTCGAAGTAAGCTTTACCCTCAATAATACTATAGTCCAGTTGTGTCCTCAGTGGTGGATAGCCATTTCAGCACCTTCCATGAGCAGAAGCCTGATGGAGGGAAACATGGAGCTCCTCCTGGCAAAATTTTAGTGATTATAGCCACACCCACTGCAAAGTAAAAACTATATACAAAAATATACATCCCGGATACTTAGTGACATGTCCACCACAGAAATAGGCTTTAAATGTGACATGACTGATTAATGTGTTTATTCATTGCACATCTAACATGTTTGGAACATCTCAAATGATTAGAGGTTAAAACTGATTGACTTTTGAGGGTGACGATCACAGAACCTTTTGATTTCAAAATTGGAAGAAAGCATATATATAACTTAGCTCAACCATCTCATTTTAGAGACAAGGAAACTAAGATGATACAAAGAGCCTACCTAAATAAGTTGTTCAAAGTCTCACATTCAGGTAGTGGCAGAGCTGCAATGTGAAACTTATTCTCAATTCTCCACTACACTCACTACTGACTCGGAAACACACAGGCTTGTTCTTTGTTGTACTATACAGTGCTTCATTGTTTTAACATGTGTGCCTTCCCCACTAGACCATGTGCTCTTTAAGAAAATATGTATTACCAGCTTCTAGCATAGTCAGTAGCACATAGTAGGATCCCAATAAATGTTTATTGAAAAAAATAAACAAATGGGTGAATAAGAGAGACCTGGATTTCTAATCATATACAAACAAATGCTGTAATTTTTAGTAATCTCTACGAGCGCTTGGTCAGCCTAGTAACAAAGAAAGATAGAGAAAACAGAAAGGCAGAAAAAGTAGTATGAGAAGGCACGAAGAGGAAAAAACAGTATACGATTCAGCAGGAATAATAACTGGAAATATTCACTACACAGACAAATTTCTAAATTCAATTTTGGAGCTTGTCGTCAAGAATCTTGCTTCTTCTGATCTCTCCCAATTTTCAGATAAGGAAATGGTACCTTAAGCAGATGGTGCTTTAGGCACTTCCCATCACTGCTATTCTTCCTCAGTCTCCAGAATGCAGGATTGGCTGCAGGTTCGGCTATATAATAAGCAAAGTTGCCCTTTCGTATATTTCGCTTCTCTGTGGTACTTCTTCCCACCCAGTAGGCACCCGTTCTTAACCCATGCTGCTGCTACTATTCCTACTATAGAAGAAAGTGCATTGTTAACTCATTGTGATCCTGTTTCTGGAATATTTTCCATACAGAAAACACACCAGGAGATACACAGGAAAGTACCTAACATTGAGGCATTTCAAATTCAGTGACAAGTAAGCAGAGAGAATGGAGATATATGGGCTAGATTTTCTCTTTTCTTGCAAATGGCCAAAGTCAATGAAAGTAAAGTTTAAAAAATCCAGTTATCAAAGCTCACTGTGAGTTTGTGTTGCTTCTGAAATGTTTGCATGTTGTAATCTGATACTAAGCAGTGCTAGTTTTAAAAAAAAATGAAGGATTCAGGGTCCTAATTATAGCTCACTGGTGGCTTGGTAGTGGAGAGCTGCATCAACATTGGACTTCTTTGCGGAGCAACTACTATCTGGGGTGCTGTATTCCAAGAGTGGTTATCAGTGGCTAAGTGTCAGTTCATAGGAGAAGAGCCAACTTTGCTCCCATATGCAAAGAACTCTAGATGGAAGGAATGAAATTTAGTGTTTTTTTAAGAAATGGTGCTCTATAAATGCCAAACAACCTGGGGTTACCCAAATGTTCCAATGGGGAGAGATTTAAGGAGATAAGCAATCATCTGTTTTGGATGGATTCAATCACCTTGGCTGAAGACAAATATGGAGATCCAGCTTTTTCATCAAACATTCCCGTGAACTATTTGAAACTTGGCAGAACGCTCCAATCAGCGCTACATCTAACTACATCTACCATTTTCCTCCTTGAGTTACGAATCTTCCCATCTCTTTCTTAAGCACACCAAATGTGCTCACATATTTGTGATTTTGCCCTTAGCATTTCTTTTTTCCAGAACACTTTTCTCTCTTATTGTCTGCCAAGCAAGTAGCATCAGTCACCTATCACCAAGAGTAGAAGTCCAAACACTTCTACCCACTGCATCTTAGTATCGGAGTTGCCAAGGAAAACACAACACAGTCAAACACTAGATGGGACAACATTTACTCACATAGAGAAAAAACAAAGCAAGATCAGTTTTAATAGTGGACGTTGGTCCCCCATGGCCAATTGGTCCTTTCCAGCAGCCATTGGCCTGCATGCAACTCTCTGTGCCACAGAATAAAGGACTCTGACCCCCACTGAAGGGGAAAGATACAGCAGTGAGGTTGGCCAGGTACCATAGGCCACACATACTTAAACAGAACAAAGTACACATTAAGTCTGAAACAGGGAAAGATATTCCCTACACAAGGTGACAAGTCCAGCACAGGCTATGAGAATTCTTTATCATTTAATAAAGAAGTTCCAGGCCCAAGGCCCATTCTTTTGTGTGTGTGTTGACTACACACTTGAGATTATCTTTCCCAATGTGGTCCACGTGGCTTCCTCCCATTCCTCCCACCCTCTTTTTCTTTCCAGATCTTTGTTCGCATGATCTAGAATGTCTTCTGTGGCCAACCTTTATTATATAGCTATCTCTAAACCCAGTCCTCTGGACTCCATGAAGACAAAATCTTTGGTTGTTTTAGTAACTGCTGTATCCCCAGCATCTACAACAGTGATGGGTACATTGTAGGTTTTCAATAAAGATGTGTTTAAGAGATTGGTAAGATAGGTCTTACAAAGGAAAAGTCTTATGATGCCCAGAAAACAGTGAAAGAAAAATTTTCAGATGCTTTCATAGAGCAAGGTATTCACATACACTACATTAAATTTACACTTAGAAACCCAACAAGACTTGGAGATAGTGACATGTCCAAGAAAGCAGATAACAAACGCTATTCTCATTCAGTTCCCATCAGAGCTCCAAGCAACTTTTAGAAAACCTGTCATGTGATGTAGAGCACTAATTTGTGTCATTCGGAAAATCAAATAAATTATTTTTCACCTGAAGGGAGCAAGATTATTTGACTTCAGATATTTGCCATATGGCTTCTCTACCATACAACATAGCTTCTAGGCTTAAGGTAGTAAGAATGAGAGCATGCCTATAAATTATTCAGAGATAATTCAAAATACGTGTGAATCTTAGACAGATTGTCAAGTTTCTTAATGCTTTTTCCTGATAGAAAGTGCGATGTTTTTGACAAAAAGTTGCTTGTTTCTCACCACACTTTATCGTTGCTCTGTGTATGTTTTGTTTTGTGTTGTGTTGTTTTGTTTGTTGTTTTTGTTCCCCCCACAGAGTCCAGTCTGGCTCTTATCTCAGCACTGGGTGGTTTACCTTCATTCTAGCCATGGATGCCTGTTACGGCATTCACGTCTACGGGATGATAAATGACACCTACTGCAAGTAAGATCACAGGAAATTATTTTTATGCATCTCCAATTCTGATATCTTGTCAAAATATCACAATTCATTTTAATACCATAAATCTGAGAAACAGATAAAGCAACAATTATTTCCTGGTGTTCTTTGCTGACATGACATTTTATTGTCAGTGCCTCAAGTTATGACTTTTAGGGGTGATAAGAAGAAAAATATTTACCGCAGTCTAATGTCAAATGTCAAAAGAAACACTTTTCCCTTAATCAGTGGCATATCAGGGACTTGCGGCTTAGAAATACAGAACAAGTTTAGTGGTTATTTAATTTGCAAAGGAAATTTGTCATTTCTGCAGCTCTAATGGCTTGATAGATGGCTATCTACTCAATGATTATATTTGATCATGAAGGACAAAATGTCCTAGAGCCTCAGAGGAGCTGATAGCTTAACAAGAATTTCTGGAAATAAGTGAGTAATCTGCCAGATCCTTATTTAAAATAGGTATCTTTATCCACATATATCCCCACTGATGGGATAGTTCCTAATTAGATAATAAAACAAACCTTCCATGCTTCATCTAGGTTATGAAATGTATTTCCCTACCAACAGTTGTACAATGTATTTTAGAGAGTTTTTTAATCATATTGTAAAAATGATAATTAAGCTACAATCTTCATGATCAAATATTTTTACCCTAACAATAAGCATATTGGAGCACAGATGAACTAAAAATCTTACTCTGAAAAATCACAAAGCTTCTTCAAGCTCTAAAAGAGCATCAGGCTATCCAAAGTTTGCTTTCATTATAATACTATTTCCTCCTTCAAAGCATAGCTATATGTTTGAATGTAATTGGTGTGACATATAAATTTTATTTGATTTATTAAAGCACTAAGGACCTGGTACATCTTCCTAAAAGCTTTTATACATAATAGTTTTAACTGAGTTCATGGACAAGAATCATGCATAGGTTTGCAAGTAAATGCATTTACTGGGCACATAATGGATTCTGGTAAATGAATGCTTCATTCTTCATCTCAATCTTTCTTTTTTTTTTTTTTTCTTTTCTAGGACAGAAGGGTATAGAAAAGTCCCCTACCATTACTATGAACAAGGAAGAGATGAATGTGATGAATATTTTCTTCATGAACATGCCCCATATGGAGGACATAGGTTTATCACTGAAAAGAAAGTGTTTGCTAAATGGGCCAAGAAACACAGAATAATATTTACACACCCAAACTGGACATTGTCTTGATATTCATTTTCCTATTCTTGCCACGCCACTTGATATGATAATAATATTGCAACTGTGATGCTAATAATGCTATGATGATGATGGTGATGATCAAGTTTCTGTACGTTTTCAAATATGGATGATGACTCTGCCAGTAATTTGAACTTGGGATTCCGTGGAGGGTGGTTTGCTCATTATGTTCTTTCTGAAGGTTCAACATTACATATTGCACTTTATAATTTAACTGGAATTGCAGTGAAGGCCAGTAACATGACAGCAGTGACCTAAGAAATGAGGAGATTATCTCACAAGATAACTGCCCAGAATCTTGAACAGTGAGTAACTTCTTGAACAGTGAATAACTTCTGGATCTGACCTCCAGAAGCAAGGTTATTGATTGTGTGGTCTCTTCAAATTCAGCAGTCATACCATCTTGAAGAAAGTTTGACTGTCAAACACTGACTCAAGAAAAGTTATTCAGACAGAAGTATCTTACCACCATTACTAGTCAGCCCGAGGGCAGGGAAGGAATCCCTTTTTGACATACCATCATCCTACAGTATTTCCTACAGCTAAAGCCTCAGGCCATTTCTTAATTAACAATGAAGATATCATGAACATTTACCCATAGGCTTACTTGATTATCTCAAACACTTAATTCAAAATGGGCCAAGTAGCAAATCTTAATGAATTTCTTTTTTCACCACTCCATTCTTACTACCCTAAACATGTTACTAGAATGATCTATACTAATTTTTAGTTGAGTCCTAAATATTTCAGAAGCCCATTTAAAATGTAATATTTCAACACTGTAAAAACATATACTGTGAAAACATTCCTTCAACATAACTAAAAGGGTTTACTAACTTTGCTTCAACATCAAACAACACAAAATTATATGCTTTTTAAATGCATGAAACAGGGAAAACAAAGCATATTTTTACATCATTTTGTATCTTACCATACTTCATAATATATATTTGTATATTCAAATTTCTATCTTATAGGCCTCTCCATACATTACATTATCACTGCCAAGTGCCAACTGTTAGACATGGAGAGGAAATGATTCCTTATATTAAATCTGACAGAACTTTTGCCTTCTTGGGGTTTAGTTTCCCCACAGTGTATCAGTTGTTATACCATAACAACAATAATAATGACCTTAATGTCCAAAGTGCTGTGTCATTTAGAGTTCTTTCACATAGGCGATCCCCATGCAATGCCCATGACCACCCCATTTGTCTAGTGCCTATACATTCTGACATCTCTTTAGCAGATGATCTGTAATTTGTTGATTGCTCTGATATAGTGTTTCCCCTTGCTAATATTTGTATAGAATAGCATTTATGTAGACTAGTAACCAATTTATTTCAGTGCCAAATACAATATATTATATCAGAATTATGCAAAAAGTATCACAGGGATGGTCTTGGCCACAGACCGAGAACACAGGTACATTTTTGTTTTTTAATGCCTCTATTTAGGTGGGGGGAAAGATGAGGGAGCAGGAATAATGGGAGGGAATGAAAGCAGAGAAATACAGTGAGTTTTTTGTTTGTTTGTTTTGTCTCAGTCTTGAAAGACTTTGTTCTTCATATATTTACTGCTCATTAAATATTAGAGGATTGATTTGCTGAGAGACCAAAACCATCCTTGCAAATGATTCAAAAGGCCAAAAGCTACACTTAATTTACAGAATGTTTTGGAAGCCCAAAGTAATGATGCATTTCACCTCAGGAGCAGTTTGCAGGTCTTTACTAGTGCCAAGTCCCATCATTAGTCATCATTAAAATGGGCTATGTGAGGAAAAAGCTTCTTTCCCGCTTTCTTCTGCCATTTGGATATTCCAGTACTAATATCCATAAAAATGGCCAAGTGCCAGTTCCATTGTTGAAATTGTTATATTGTTATTCTTTTGTTGTTTCCTTATCTGATTTTTAGTTTATGTGTATTGTTTCTAGCTAATGATGGATAGAAATGCCCACTCCAAGAAAAATAAACGTATACAAATGTTAAAATTGTAATATGAACTGTCCCTCCCACATACACATTGTGATACAAAGTTTCATTTTTAAATAAAAAGGAACCCTTGATTATTAGAATGCTTCAGGGAATGACATAATTTATTTAGTTTTCTGGTAAATGGAGGGTCAATTCTATTTGTCTTAGATCACACTAACGAAAAACTTTTGAAAACTTTCTTGTTCTCATGCCTCAGTATAACCTTCTCTGATGAAGGAGACTTTTGCAGCGCCCTCTGTTCTTCACTCTATGGCAGTAGTTGTGTGTAGAATCCACAGTGTTTTCTTTGGAGGAGCCTGAAAAGTCTTCCTTCCCCTCCCCTCCTTTCCCCTCCCCTCCTTTCTCTTCCCTTCCTTTCCCCTCTCCTCTCCTCCCCTCCCTTTTCCTCCTCTCCCCTCTCTTTCCCTTCCTTCCCTTCCCACGCCTTTTTTTCTTAACTAAACCCCAACTTCTACACTTTTCATTGTTGTAATTCTCTTTTCTTTTTTTCTTTTTTTTCTTTTGTCCTAAAACTTGGAAACAAAAAAACACATTATTCCCAATTTGGAGACCTAATTAGATGATTTCCAGTGTAATCAGCATTTTGAAAGAATTGCATGACTTATTTTTCTCAGCAATCTTAATGTTCTCTGTATCCATTTCCTGTTCTTCTTTCCCCTCAGCTTCCTAATTATAGTGGAAATACAAAATCTAATTTCTCCCACGTTGAGGAGAAATCTAAGATTTACTGATAGGGCAGAGAATGGTAAAGGAGAAATTCAAGAGAGTACTTCGTCATGCAAATTTCTGGTCAATGCCACATATTCTAGTCAACTGCATTCACTAATCACTGTTGTGTATGTATCCCAGAAGTTAATTAACATCTGCAAAAATAAAAAATATTTCAATACCACCCAAGGCTCTAGACAAATGGACTATAGAAAATGGACACAATTTGCTAAATCAGCATAAAAATATGCTAGCAAAAAATAATAAATATTATTTTTAATATTGGAGAATCCTAGAAAAAATAATAAAATTTAAAAAGGGTTTTAAAATAAATGTTTGAATCCTTTCTAAGTTAGTCTAGTGATAAGTAGTGAATGATTTATATTGTTATGATAGTAATAGGAATAAGAAACCTTTTAGAATATATTGCTTTACATTATTACCAAACCTATCAAAGAATAACCAACATGGAAGAATATTTATATATATGTACATAGTCTATTTGTGTGTGTTTGTAAAGGCATACGTGCAATCCTATATTTTTCACTAATGTGTAGGAATCACAGAAAACCTACGTTAGACTTCATCTGAAATTTGTTGGGTTACATTTTGAATCCAGATTTAAAAAAAAAAAAAGCAAACATCCAAATTAACTGTACCAATTGCTAAGAGTACATAAAATCATATTCAATGGCTGGCCAGAAGAATAAAGCTAGAGAAGCTGCTAAATCTGGAACTGAGAACACAATTAGATGCCACAGTTGTCACAAATCAGACCTAAAAGTATAGCAATTTATATCGTAGGCTCTGCCTATTGCAGCTCAGCTCAAGCCACACTGAAAAACATTGCATCAAGTCATTCACACTGAAGTGAGTGAACATCGGCCTCCCTATTCAAATAAGCCTGTCTTTAGCGTAAGCAAACACAGATTCGTATAATTTTTATTTTACGTCTAGAGAACTGTGACCATGTGGGGAAAAAAAATTATATAGGTAGATTGCTCTTTGAGGATTTGCAGTGAATCAGCTGAAATGGGAGCAAAAGTCTGAATTGGGGACTTTGCTGACCTTTTCAGAAGTAAAAAGCCATCAGAAGAGAATCGTTCATTATTATTTCCTTAGGAAAAAAATAGCACTAGAGTACTTCACCTGGTGGTGTTAATTGAATGATAATATCAGCTTCATTTAATTTTAATAAGCAAGAAAATATAATCAAACGGCTTTTTTTTTTTTTAACGTACTCATATAGGGTTTAATGTGGCATGTTAAATGCAAAGAACAAACTATGGATTCCAGTGTCAGTTGTTTGCATGTCTTAGTACAACAAATGATTTACAGTCCCAGAGCTATGAGGGGAAAAAATGCTTTTCCCTTAACTGCATTTTTAAAAGGCAAGATCTCATCATTTTAATAGCATACATAGACCTAATTTCTGAAGGAGCCAGTACCAGCCTTTGTAAGCAGTCTAGACTTTTAGGGCTTCAAGGAGCTTTAAACCAGACAATCCAACCCCTGAATCTTGGAGCTGAGGATGTAGATTTATAGAGGTGAAGTGACTTCCTGTGGCTGTAAAACAGAACAATGGCAGTATGAGACTCATGTCTTTTTCTCTAGTACTTTTTTGTTACTTTTTTTTTATGCATAGATTAGTAGCTGGAAAACTTCATTAGTGACTTTACTGAAAGAGTCTATTCCTGGAAACCAAGGGTTCCACTTAGTGTTGGTACTACTCATGATCAGAGAATTCCCTCACTGAAGTGTAGAAATAGTCACATTAATTGAAGAAACCTATCCCAGTACTTGTCTATATTTTCTATTATGTATGTTTGTTGCTAAGATTAGGGCATATTCTGTTATGAAATTTTAGGACTAGTTTAAACAATGTAAAAGTGAGTTTCTTATTTTTGTTGTTGTGGTGGTTGTTAAGGATGACGAAGCCATCGATACTCCTCAGAACTGCAGAGTACAGAGGCTGCCTGATGTAACTGGCAAGTCTCCCTGTTTAACTATCCCCAGAGCCTAAATATCCTCGTCCTCTGCCCAGTTCAGCTGCTTGGGTTAGTGAAATAGTCTATCTGCACTGGTTGGTGAAGTTACCCTTTGATTTCACACTCATCTCTGCACTGTACATGATCTATGGTCCGAGATACTTTCTGGAAGGTAAATCAGAGCCTCAAATGCCCCATAAGACTCAATTACTATGCAAGGTTGAAAGGGTTTTTTCTTTACAGTCTACTCATATGATGCTGTTAGAAGAGGAAAATTTTGAAACTATATGCACTAGGCTCTGAAAATGGTTACTGTGGCTCAGAGAGAGCATATTGTTCTGTTGCTTGTTTTTGCTGAACCTTAGAGAAATCACTAGAGTAAAATTCCATGTAAATTGCTAAGACATCAAGTCAGAGCTGTCCTTGGGCATCATAACATTGCAGAAAACCTCATTTCCCTTTTTAAAAAATCCCCCTCCCTCGACCCTTTCTTTTCTTTTTTAGAATAGGCACAATTTATTTACGGAAGGAAAAGTTCCTCTTTCACCACAGATATGTCTCCTTTATTTATGCTTTGGAGGCCAGAAAAATAGAAGCTCACTTTCATAAAAGTGAAAAATATCTTGATGAGTAAATAGCCAACTGCTAAATTCACATATTTGCCTATAAAGTGAGCGGTTTCATCTAAGAATCTCTGAAGGGACCAAAACCAGAGCATTCCATAGTTCCTTGTTACCGAACCTACAAAGTACAAATTTCCTTGTGTTTAACTTTGTTGTTACTGCTACTGAGTAAATACCCATTTCTATTACATACAGTATATTTTATGCTTCATTCATTTTTCTGAGTTCACATAATTTTTGCTGTAGTCTCTCATTCACTTTAAAAACCTGTAATTTTCATCTATTTATAGAAGAGACTATAAATGCACAGTTGTGCATTGGGTGAGTTTTTCTTTTTTTTTTTCCTGGCATCATATTGCTTTAATTATAGGCACCATGCCTTAGAATAAAGCTTACTAAATGGCAAAGGGCTACTGGTATCTTTTAGTTTGGTTCACTTTTACTAGACAACTGGGGAGATGTAAATAAAACCAGAGAATATTTGTAATCGAAGGGAAAAAAAAGTGGGGTGGTAGGGAGCAGCTGGGGTGGGAGAATTCAATATATTCAATATCTAAGGCAGAAAGATGTCTAGGAAACTACTGCAGACAATAACAAGTGTGAATGTGGCCCACAGTAACCATCTGACACTGAATGATATTTACTGCCTTGTTGTGTCATACCTGTTAGCAAAGTTCAGTTAGTACGTAAGCTGCTTAAAATAGAGGAGTCTTCATTCTTTCCTTCCTTCTTCTTTCTTCCTTCTAGTCATTCTTCTCTCCTTTATTTTCTTTCTAGAAAACTCAGCACTCTTTCAGTTGAACATTGTAATTGGATAGTTTCTCATTTTACAATTCAGCTTATAATACTCTACCTAACTCTATAAAAGACCCTTATTTGGATATGGTCTTAAAATGAGAGTCTTTGGGAATAAAGTAATAATAACATACATGTATGCCAGGTTCATTAAAGGGTTATATACCTCATTCCATCCCCTCATATATTCTATGAGGTAGGTAGTGTTACGATCACCATTCTACATACAAGGAAACTGAATCACAGAGAGGTTAAGCAGTTTGCCCAACGTTGCATGGCTCGTGATGTGGTGAGATTTTTAACCCAAGCAATTTGACCCAGACTCCATACTTAGTTGGGGTAGGCTAACAGGTATAACCAACAACTTCAAAATTCAGTAGCTTGACAGATTAAGGTTTGTTTTCCTCTAAAATATGAATTTCATGTAGAAGCTCTTCTCCGACCACCTTGTTTCTAAAGGTGACTCGGAGATGCAGGTTCCTCCCATCATGTGGCTTTGCTCTCCTCTGCATCCTTGGAGGTCTCTCTATTTAACCTGCTAATGTAGAAACAGCATGGGTGATCTCGTGTTGGAGGGTTTTACGAACAGGTTCAAAAGCAGTGTGCATCATTCCACCAACATTCCACTATACAGGTTCAGTCATGTGGCCTGGTAGCAAGGCTGGCAATGTTGTCAGTGGGGGAGAGAAAGGAACAAGATTTGATGGACATACAGTAGTCTCTATTATAATATTTTTAGTTATGATGGCATATTGCCTTTTAAAAATCACTCAGTTTTGTGCAACTGTTTTGATGAATTGCTTAAGCTGATAATCCTTTTTAAGAACACAGAATTTTCCTTTATGTAAATATCAGTACCTAGAACTCAAACAAAATAAACTAGAGAGAAAATATTTTTATTCAATCTATTATGCCAAGAAGAGAAGTATGATTTCCTTTACTCAAGGAAGTAAAGAGAGAAACTAGTACTCTGAAATACTTGTAAGCGACTTAATTCTACCTATAGGAGTAACATGACTTTTAATGTCAATGATCTGTGCTTAATGTAAGGTAGATCCATTCTCACCTCTGATCAACCCATTTTTTGTGTGTGTTTCTATTTACTTTTCAAGACGTTGTGAAGATTAGACTCCCTTTTCAACTTTTCTTATGGTCATCAGGTCTATGTAGTGGCTGTGATAATTTTTTAAAGTAAAAAATGAAACTGCTGGTTCTCATATCTTAAATTACAAATATCTTTTGTACCCTGTTTTCTTTTTCTATTTGCATATGAACTTGCTCAAGCAAAAAGGTCCTAATAAGACATAAAAATGTCAGGGCATATTCCTATGGAGAAAGATCATTTTTTATACTTTATTTCTCTTCAGCTTCAAACATTTTTCTTCCCTTCCCAATTCTTTGTATTCTTTGACATTATTTTTTTAAGATATCTAGAAATCATTTTCTCTTAATGTTAGTAGATTGCACATCCTAAAGTTCTGTCTCACCTAATAGGAAACTATTTGCTGTCTTGGGAAAAAATGCTTTGCACGTTAGCATATAAATCTTCTTAGTCTGTCCATTGAGGGAGATTAATTGAGACTCTAAAAACAAAATAATTAGAGGACGAAATCTGCCAATGTTTACCTTCTTCTAGATCAATGTGAAATTCCAAAGAACAAGAAAATATAACACTTGGTTGGTAAATGACATAGGTTTGAATTTCTTTTTAAGAGTTGTAACTGGTAAGAATATCTTAAGTTGCTTTACAGGATTAAATTGAGGTTCTCACTGTCCCTAAATTCATGGCTAAGATTTGCGAATAGCACTGGTATACAATGTGTGTACCCCAGCAGCATCTTACACCTTGCATTGTTAAGAGTTCTAGCATCTGTCATTGGTAAAATTTTTCGAACATACAATTTTTTTTTGCTGATGAAATCACTTAAAAATCTAGGTAATCTTCCACAATAATTTTCTTCCACATGTTTAAATTTCCCCAGAAGCATAATACATGAAATGAAATTTACTTAGAGCGGTCTTCCATCTTCAGTGGCAGTTTTACTTAGAATTAAAATGGCTTATCCAACACATCTTTTGGTGATGCTTATTATAATGGGTTTCGTCTCTAGTTTAAAAAAAAAAAAAAGGCATCCTCTACAACCTTTGATGGATAAAAGGACATTAATGTTGGATGAGGACATTAATGTCATGCAAATGGATCTGTGGATCACGCAGAGCTGTTCAGTATGAAATAATAGAAAAAGGGGGAAAAAAGCATTCAACAGTACAACATATGGGTTCAATGAAACCAAATGAAATTTGACAGGAACAAATGTAAAGCCAAGAAATTAGGTTCAAGAAAGACAGGAGCATGACTTAACAGTAGTACTCATAAAAAATATTTGGAGGTTTTAGAACACTCATGTGAGATGTAGTATTTGAAAGGTCACTATAACCTAAGATGCATACAAGATTCTAAGAACTAGAAGCAAGGGTCAGGACTGACCAGACCACGTCTACAGTATTTTTAGTACTTGTTTTCACTTGGTTCCTGATTATAATGCTATTTTATAACCTGTTTTTTTTAGCCATGGTAAAAAATTGTGAGCATTTTCCCAATGTCACTAAATTATCCTAAAACATTTTGAATCCTTGCATTGTGCCATAATCTGTTTAACCATTCCTCCACTGTCACTTTTCTCTATATGATACAGATGTGTTCATGAATTTTTGAGCACTTCTCTGATTTTTTTCTTTTATTGTACAAACATACAGTAATGCTTGCTTCCTGCATTCTTGCCAAAAATTGGTGTTATTTTTTCCATCTCTGCCAATTTTTCATACGTTAAAAAGGTTATCTTATTTTAATTAGCATTTAATTAATAACTATGGAAATTACACTTTTTTGCATATGTATTGACAATTTATATTCTTTCACAAATTAGCTCTTCCAATATTTACTCCATTTTTTTTTTATTATGGTGAGAGTCACAGTTCTGTAAAGGGACAGAAAAATGAGAATTTATTCAAAAAACAGGAACAGGTTAAGGGTGACCAGGATAAGGTAACTGAAAGTCTTTTGAACCAGAGATTAGAAACATTTAGTTAGCTTGATAAAATGTCTTAGGGAAAACTAAATTCAAACATTTAAAATGCATTAATGTAGATACAAAATTACTTTTAAATTCTGTGGCTTCATTGGATAAAACTAGAGCCTAACGAATGAAATTTCAAATTTAATCTTGAGAGGACATTCAAAAGAGTCTAAAATTAGAATGTAAATTTTTACATTGGGTAAATTTGTGTGATATAGACTTAGATTCAACCACTCACTTATTTAGTGCTTCATACAATTACATAGAAAGTTAGGCTCAATGGTTCCCAAGGCCCCGTCCTAAGCACATGTTCTGTGAAATAGGATGCAACTCCATGTGGAAAAGCAAGATTTGATACTGAAGCTCTGAAAAAGTAAGCATATAATAGTTGAGCTTTGGGAACCCCTTGCCTTACCAGCAGGACATTCAGATGCCATCTCTTAAAACAAGTTATTTCTGTTGATGGCAAATTTCGCCAAATTCACATTCAGTGTTGTTTCCCAAATTCTGGGAGAACATTCCATTACTGGTAGGTACACACATACCACTATTACCAGCACTCCCAACTCTGCCCCTGCTTATCAATGACTTCATTCTCGTAATGCTTCACAAGGAGCTATAATGTCCTTTGTTTTCCAGTGGGGGATATTTGTTCACATTTTATACACCATATTTTTATATACTTGCTGTTGCGCTATGTCTTTGAAATGTAATGACTCAAGAAAATTACATTTAGTATTATAGCATTCCTCATGTTAGTAATTTATGATAATGGATGTCACTATAAATTTAGGAGTCATTTATATTGTCCACCTTTTTCTATTTCTGCTAGATTAAATAAATTCTTTATATTGAGTTTTACTGCATTTTTCAGTTTTCCAGTCTGTACCACTCACTTTCAGTATATTTATAATCCTTTTATCTAGTCTTTGTAGTTTCAAAATGATGCCTAGGATATTTTAAGTTTCGAGCAATCAATACCCTTTCCAAATTGCCCTCTTAAGGTTTTTGTAAAATAATATTCTCCATAATACAACTTTAAATTACCTGCCCTTTCCTTTACTAGACTTAATCCAAGAAGGCTAATTGAACATTAAGCATTTTAATCATCCCACACTGTCAAAACTGTCTTCTCATTACTGAGAGTTGGACAGGCCATGAGCTTAATTGTGTTTCTGGCAATGTAACTAGAATGAAAGCTTGATAATATGATAAATATACAGCTATGAAATTAGTCCTTATTAATATCTATGTAAAAATATTATCTCAACAAATATACATTCAATATAACCAAATACTTCATTTCTTTATGGAGTTTACCAAAGAGTTAGAAAAATAAATTAAAGTTCCAAATAAATATAAGATGACCCAGAACAAAGTAAGGGCCACAAGAATAATGCAAATAAAAATGTCATGTGTTATACAGAAGTATATAAAGTAGAAGGAAATAATGATTCAGGTATTAAAATTGTCATTACATATTATGTTCAAGTAATGTTCAAATATATTTATAGGGTGGTTCAAACTCTCAAGATGACGTAGCACATGGTGGATCTCAGAAAGTGTATTTCAAACTTCAATTAGCAATGCCTTACAGAAATGGCTTATGTAAGAGACAGCCACCAAGACACAAAGACACTTTCATCTAATGCAAGATGAGGCAATAGAATCTTATAGAAGAAGAGTAATGTTTGTTTGAAAATGTAGGAGTTATTTTTGAAAAATTAAATGAAAATGCCCAAGGTACAGTAAAATGCTAATAACGCTCTGTCTTTGCTAGAGCATGCTAGGGGACACCAGGGTTTGGTCAAGGTTATGGTACCAGTTTGAAATGCATTCATTGAACAAATAGCACCTTTCAAAGACATTTCAAAGTTAGCTGTGAATTCAAATAGCATAGGAAGTGGAACAAACGTAGGTGTAAATATGGATCCATTTTATCCCTTTTATCCATGTAGATCAATTAGTCTTGTGTTATTATTCTTGATATGCATTCACTCTCAGCTTTAGAAGTTATCATGAATGTGAATTACCCTGATTATGCGTTTTCTATGACAATTTCATCTATACTTATATACTGAGCTTGAATGAAAATTTTCTAATGTAATGATACTTATATGCATCTAATTGGAGACATAAGCAGGGCTAAGAAACAGACTGGGAAAGCAAAAATCATGATATGCACCTGTCCCGATTTACACCTGTTTTCTACAACTTCCAATGAAAATCTAATAAAGAAGTCACGCTCTTTCATGTATTAAATGGTTTTGATGACTTAAATCACCTACTATGTCTTCCTGGAAGTGACCTATTCCAGGAAAAATTACTGTCCTGTGTGGCAGTCTAGTTACTCTGAGTGTAGTATAAGGGTAAAGGGAGAGGAGCTAGCTAGCTGTATGATCATATACTAATACTCTTGCTTGTCTTTCCACAACTACTGTTTGAAATCTTATATTTCTTTTTAATGGTTCTTCTTCACTATATATTCAGCTGGAGGAGCCGCCCAGGTGATTTCATGAGTTATGGTCCTTGAATCTAGAAAGAGATCCACATATATTTGGACAATTAATTTTCATAGAGATGCCAAAATAATGTATGGAAAAAGGATAGTCTTCAATGTATGGTGCTGAGACAACTGGATATCTATATGGAAAAAAAGCAAATCTCAATTCTTAGCCTCACACCATACAGAAAAATTAACCTGAAATGGATGGTTGATCTAAACATAAAGGAAAAAAACAATAAAAATTTTTTAAAAGAAATCAAAGGATAAATTCTTTATGACTTTGAGTTAGACAAAGATTTTCTAGGATAGAAAAAACAAAACTCATAAAAGAAAAATTAATAATGAGATTTAATGAAATTAAAAATTCTTTTTGAAAGACACTATTAAGAAAATTAAAATACAAGTCAGGTGGAAGAAAATACTTGCAACAGACATAACTGACAGGACTTTTATTCTGAATATATAAATAACTCTTACAGCTCTATTATAAAAAGACAAACCATCTCAATTTAAAATGGTCAAATAAGTTGAACATATGCTTCACAAAGAAGGAAATACAAATGTCCAATAAGGGCATAAAAAGATGCTCAACATCACAATGAACAGGAAATATAAATTAAAACAACATTCTACTAAGCATAAGGGACTCATGGTGAAGAAATTAAAATAGTTCCTGTCTTTATGGAGTTTATAGTGTAATAAGAGATAGAGGCAAGTTAATAGTCATTCACAAAGAATAGGATAAATGCCGGGACAGGAAAAATACAGGTGCTTCAGAAGTGATGATGAAGGAGATCATAACACAGATAAGAGGTTGGACAAAGGGGTTATCATGGTAGGCTTCCTGGTGAGAGTGAATTTAAGCTGAGATCAGAAAGTCGAATGAGAGCAAGTTGAGCAAAGATGTGAAGAAAATAAGCATGAATAAGAAACAATATGATGTGGAAAATCATGGTGAAGAGAGAAAGCACAAGTTCACTATGGCTGTTTGGAGGAAAATCACAGAGGTAAGAGTACAAAATTGTGGTTAGAGAGAAATGAGCAATTTAATCAGAGGTCAGATCACACAATTTTTTCAAGTTCTCATAAGGAAATTAAACTTTATCGTAAGAGCAATGTGTGAAAAGCATAGAAAGATTTTAAAGAAAAGAGTATAACTTGCTTTTTAAAAGGATCACAGAGAGGGAAGAAAATCAGATAACTCACAGGTTTTTAGCTTGAACAGCTGAGTACACATTGATGCTACTATCTGTGATAGGAGATAGAGTAGAAGAAGCAATTGGAGATAGATTGGGTTTTAGACACGGCTAGTTTGAGGTATATCTAGAATACTGAAATGAAGTTTTATATATGAAGATGAGGAGAGAGGTCTAACTTAAAGATATAAATTTGGGAATCATCTGAACACTAGAGAATCAGATGCAATAAATGCTATGATAGAAATATGTACAGAATATCATAAAAGCACAAAGATCATCTCTATTAGCTATCTATTGCTGTATAATATATTTCTACAAATTTAGTTGCTTAAAAACAGACAAACATTATATTACAATTGATGTGGGTCAGGAATACAGGCATGGCTTACCTGGGTCCTCTTCTTAAGATCTCTCACAAAGCTACAATCAAGGTGTCAACCACAGCTGACAGCCATCTGAAAACTCAACTGGGGAAGGTTCCACTTCAAACGCATGTGGTGTTGACTAGATTCAGTTCCCTGATGGCTGTCAGCAGGAGGCTGCTGTTGGTTCCCTGCCACTCCATAAGGCAGCTCACAATATGACAGCTTGCTTCATTAAAGTCACTAAAAGAATAAGTCTGCTAGCTAGACAAAAGTTATAATCTCACCTAATCTAAGCAAGGATGTAATATCCCTTCAACATGGAGGTATTCTAGTAATTAGAATCAAGTTCTTCAAAGGAAGAAGATTACACAAAGCCATGAATACCGATAGACAGGATCATTGTGGGTTACCCATAATCTACCTACCTTTCCATCTCTACCTAGTAGAGGTAAAAAAGCTTACACATAAAAGTGACACATGAATATGAGGGAAGCTATGTGAGTTTTAAATAGTCAAAAAGAGAGACAGACTAATGATGCCTCAGTTTTCTTCCTTATATTTTTTAGTAAAATTTTAATATTTTCCTATGTCAAGATTGATCATGGACCAAACTGATTGCAATATACAAAACTGCAATAAATCTAGTATATAGCTTGAGAGAATCCAGTGAATAATAATCCCATGAAGTTGCCTTTTCAAGGAAAAGCAAGCTCAAAGGGGGAAAAAAGACCATAAGAAGTTATTCTGTTTACAAATGTACAAATGAATGGAGAAAAGAATATTTAGAGCGAAGGTCATTGTGGTAAAAGGAAGCATAGGAGAATGAGTAGGTATGAACAAAGGAGTGTTAATTGTCATTATCAAGAGTTAAGGAAATAAAATCTGTTTCTAAAAGTGTGTTGTTTGTGATTTGGCTTCCTAAAGAGGCACAGATACATTGGGAATTGAGAATCCCAGACACATTGGCACTATATAAGTTCTGAGATGATGGAAAAAGGATGAAACAGTGAGAAATGAATTCAAGTTTTTATAAAACTGGTTCAATGTCTAGAATACTTTTTAGAAATGTATGAGTCACAGATTAGAAAAAAGAAAAGCTGAAATCACATTTTAAAATTAGGGTAAAACATGCAGCATAAATATTAAGTATATAGAGGGAAAATTGCAAGTTCTCAAAAAAATTTTTTTTGATATTTGATATTCTGAATGAGTGATATTTATCAGGTTATTCATTTATACCATATGCATTTAACAAATATTAAGTGATATTTGGAAGTTTAAATAAAAATAGTTTGGGACTTTTTCAAAGCAGGAAACTATAATACTTCAAATTAATACTCAAGCCTGGTGCTAGGTTATCTATATCACAGCTGGAATGTGGCAAAGGGATAGAGAAAAACTGAAATAAAGAGCTTTCAGATCTATACCACCTATGGTTAAAATGAAGTTGAGATTTCCCTTTTTGCTCTAATGATAGAAAATATTCCTGACTTGGGGACACAAAGTGACAGTTCAGAACTCTTGACAAAAAGAAAAAGGTTAAGTTTAGAATATACTATAAGTAATAATTTCAGGAACTTCCTGATTTTAATTTCTAAAAAAAAAATTTAAAAATAACTCAATGGATGATATAGGTATGGAATTGAAGAAAAAACAAGATACTCAACAACAACAACAAAAAGATTAGAAAATTACCTCAGGTGTAATATTTGGTTCTTTTCTTGCATGCCCCATTAATGTTGGATAGCTGTTATTTTTCTTTTCCCAACCTAAATTCTTTTCTTTTCAGTCTCTTTATTTAGTAACAAACTATGTTCATACATGTGGACCTATAATCCAGGATAAGCCCAACTTTGTACCATATCATCTTGGCCAAGGCTATTGGTTTGGAATTGTTTTCTGTCTCAAGCAAGGACAATTAGATCTCTTTTCTGTAATCAATGTACAGATTCTGGGAGAAAGGTACTGACTCTTCCCAGTGATGCTGCTACAAAGGTGTACTAACAGCCTCTCTGGCCAATAGCTATCTTCTCTTCAATAGGAAAATGTCCATGCTACATAGAACTGTAGACATAAAAAGTTAAATCGTTGGTGATATTTTTGAACCCTCAAAAAAAATTGTGAATGATGCTTATTCCAGTATGTTTTTCCTAATTATATGAGCCAATAAATGCCCCTTTCTCTTTTTTTGCAGACAAACTGTTTAAAGACTGAATTGGATTTTTGCTATTTTATTATTTCCTGAAAAAAACCTCTAGAATAATAAATTCTGCCAACAAGATAAATACTCTGTGTTTTGAAAGATATTGTCTACTATATTGTACTTATTATGTAAAAAATAATTTGTTTTACATTTTTAATAACAAAAATTACATCTATTCTAAACTAATCAGGATGAGAACACTAAAATTACTAATTGAGTTAACAGAAATCCAACTAAAGGAAAGAGTGTAATGCTTCACTGACTTTTAGAAACTAAGCAAAAGTATACATATGACTTCTGTGAAGTTTTGAAAAATATTACAAAGGTTTTGGATCTACACGACTACTCTCAGTGTGCTATAGAGTCCAGAGACTCCAATGTGAAAACCACACTTACACAGACAAATCTCTCTTAGAGTACTTACAGTATAATATGTAATGTATGGTTTACTGCCTATCTCCCCTATTAAAGCTTCAGATTTTTGACAGTAAGGAAAATGGTACAAAAACTGCTAGATGTTCCCTAATATCTATTTTTCCATTCTCCTACAGTGACAGAGTCTCTACTTTTTGCCTGAGCTTATATACGGTCCTGAACTTTTCCAGGCAAGTAAGGTCATATTGTTAAGTTATGGTTAATAACATGTAAGCTGTAAGCCTGACTATTGTGTAAACTTGAGGTTAGAACTTTCTTAAGAAACAGCTGACAGTTTTCTGATTTCATTTAAGAAATGAGCATAATCTACCCTGTCTCTCACTGATTACAGCTAAAATTCCTAGTCAAAAAATATATATTAAAAAAAACATTCTGAGAACTCTAAAGTAAAGACTAGCAGTTAGACAGGAATGCAAACAATAATTTGAACATTCCATATAGCAGTAAATTTCTCGTTCATTTTTTTTTCTCTCATAACTCTTGGATTACACTCAAGGCATCCCAAATCCTAGAACAGTATATACCAGCATGGACCAAAAAACCTTTATGAAAAATTCTTTTTCTCCTTCCAACCAGAGGGCTAGAAAGACAGGCTCCTGCAGCATGGAGCTGTAGTAATGAAGATGCTCCCCTCCAGCAGTGGTGGCAGTAGCAGGCGTGGCACTAAAGGCTCTTTTCTCTGAATTCTACACTTCAAAGCGGACCTAGCCGGGGGAAGTGCAGGGCAATCAAGGAGGCTAAAGACTGGATTCATAGAGAGCACACCAAAAAACGGTGCCTCGGAGAGCTAGAGTATGTGGGAAAAATCAGAGAATAAAGAGACGAATTCTTTAATCTGTGTATAAAAGTGCAATCTACAAAAGCCTATAACCTAACATCACAGTGAATGGTTGAAGACTGAATGCTATTCTCCTATGTTTGGTAACAGAGAAGAATGTCTGCTTTCACCATTTGTATTTGGCATTATACTGGAAGTCTTAGCCAGGGTAATAGGACAAGAAAAGGACATAAAATGCATAACATGGGAATAAAACTCTCTCTATTCCTAGATGACAGGATGGTTTACATGTAAAATTCCAACAAATCTACACACACAAAAAAATACTTCTAGCATTAATTAGAGATTTTAGCAATATTGCAGAAAGATTAATATACAAAAACCAATTGTGTGTGTGTGCGTGTGTGTGTGTGTGTGTGTACATATATATATACAATAAGCAACTGGAAACTTTTAAAAGAACATTTCTGAATTTATAACAGCTACAAAAATAAAAGAGAAATACTTAGGTATAAATTTAAGGGAGAAATTTTTCCTTGGGTCTCTCATTTCTACATGTCTTGGAAGCAAGTTACTGGCTGACCTTTGTTCCAAACTATCCTTTCAAGAATATTTATATATTTAAAGAAACAATTTAAAATCCCAGCGGGATTTTTTCGTAAATGTAGGCAAGCTGATTCTAACATTTTATGGAAAGACAAAAGAACTAAAATAACTAAAAGAAGTAAATAACATGATTTTAAAAAACAAACACAAACACGGAGGACTGCTTTACCCAATTTTAAGATAAGCTACAGTAGTGAAAAGAGTGTGGAGAAAGGATAGAAATAGAGGTCAATTGAACAGAACTGAGAGTCTAGAAATGAACTCATACGAATACGTTCAATTGAATTTTGTCAAAGGAGCAAAGGTAACTTAATGAAGGATAATAAAGAAAGGATAGTCACTTCAACAAATGGGGTTGGAACCCTTGGGCATCACTGTGTAAAACAAAACAAAAAAATCTAGGTCTATTCTTCAAAGCACAACAAAAATTAAAATTTAAACATATAAAACTCTTAGGAGAAAATTTTCATGATCTTGGGTTGAACAAAGTGTCTTATATATAACACTAAAAGTATAAACACAAAAGTAATTGAAAAATTTGATTTCATAAATATTGAAAACATTTGTTATGAGAAAGAAACTCTTAAGAATTTGAAAAACAAGCCATAAGCTTGGGGAAAAAATACTTGTATATCACAGATGTAACAAAATATTTTTATTCTGAATTGGTTCAGTCAGCTTGAACCACTATGACAAAATACCATAGACTATTTGACTTAAACAACAGACATTTATTTTCTCACAGTTCCAAAGGCTGGGAAGTTCAAGATCAAGGTGCCAGCAAATTCAGTTCTTGAAGAAGTATCTCTTCTTAGCTTGCAAATGGCTATCTTCTTGTTGTGGCCTCACATGGTAGAAGAAGAAAAAAAATGAGAGAAATGGAGAGTATATTTTGGTTTCTTCTGTAAGGGCACTAATCCCATCATGAGGACCCCACTCTTATAATCACATCCAAACCTAATTACCTCCCAAAAGCCCCACTTTCTACCATCACATTGTGTTAGTGCTTCAACATAAATTTGGGGACACATTCAATCCATAACAATAATATTATAAACATTTCTCAAATTAAATAATGAGGAACCAAACAGCTTGATATAAAAATGGGCAAAAGAGTTGAATAATGTATTAATCGGAGTTCTCAAAGAGGTCAGCCCTTTTCATTAAGGCCTTTAACTGGATGGACCAGGCCCATCCACATTAGAGAGGGTAACCTATTTTACTCAAAGTCTATTGATTTAAATGTTAATTTTATCTAAAATATATCTTCAGAGAACATCCAGATGTGTTGGACCAAAATAGCTGGATACTGTGGCCTATCCCTTGTCCTGAGAACATGAATGCTAAATTGGATCATTGCAACATGGATGATGGAAATTATCTGGAAATAGGCAATTTGCAAGCCCTGTACTGCATATTTTTGGGAGGTTTTCTGTTAGCAGTAAACTATTTTAAATAAAATAGTCAGTATCTTTCATTTATGATGCCCCAGGAATCCAATAATGTATATGTATTTAATAAATAACCACTGGACAAATAAAGATTGATTTAGTGAAATGTTACCTATTAATTATCAAATACTGCATTCCCCAGTTTGGCTAGCTATAAAATATTGTTGGAATCCTTTCACTAATGAGTAGAAAGAGAAATGTTTACTATTGCCATTCTCCCTGGTAAAACGAAGGATTTGTTTGAGCCTGTTCTAGATAAGTCGAGTATTGTATCTATAGATCCACCACACCAGACAGACTCTCTGCTGGCTCAGGTTTCCAGGACTCTGACTGTAGAGGTCTCCTGCCCATATTTTTATGGACTGACCAATTTCATTAAAACTCATATTTTAGAGACTGTGAGTTCTCAAACACTCTTGTGTGTTGTAATATTAGAATCCCTTTCTACATTGCCAAAAACAGACTAAAATTCAGAGGTTCTTTTATTTTGAAATAACTTTACCAAATCCTATGAACTTAACTTTCCATCTTCCTGTGAATTAAGCTCTAAGCACTCCAAACCTAAGCACGTTCTTTAGCAATCAGAACCTATACTTCAACAATCTTCTTGAAATCTATTTGTTCATTCAATAAATATATATTTTTCACGGATACCTTTCAATCAGGAATTTAGAAACTGGCTCCATTTTTACTTTGTGCTGTCTACTTTCTTCATCATATATATCATCACACACACACACACACACACACACACACACACACACAGCTGTCTCATTTTTTGGACAAGGATTCTATTTAATACTTTTTATAACCCTGTCTGCATCCACCTAGCCTTAGAATTGCATTATATTTAGCCCTTGGTAAACACACAAAAAATTTCTTAAGTAACAATAACAAAAACTGTAATTCAAAAAACTAGAACAGGAGAAATAAATATTGTTATGGCAAATAATCAAAGAAAGGGAAGAAGGAAGTGGACAGACATTTTCAGCAACACATTTATCTGTTGTTTGTCTCTCACTGGGCCTTTGGTCTATGCGTTTATGGTCCCTCTGGTGCCATAGCTGCTGCTGGGCTCTAGAGATTAGACCTTTTTTCTGCAATAGATCAAAACCTGATTATGGTTTTGGATCAAAATCAGAAGAGCACTTTGAGGCCTTAAGGCTTCTGAACTCTGACAATACGAGGATGTTGGATCAAAGTATCAGTAACAGAACACTGATTTTGTGTAGAATGAATAAATCCTGGGGAGTTAAAGGTTTTCAGAATTTTTGTGTCTGACTTTTCTGACATTATTTTAAAACTTTGATGCAGTTTAGCTGGCTCACTTTTCTGAGTCTACATCCACTTATCCCAATGATTTTTCAATAGAATCTTCATGAGAAATTTTAACTCCTGAAGAAAATGAGTTTAATATTATTTTTTAATTAGGGGACTCTCGATCAAAAATTTATTAATTTATTCAGTCAGTGACTATGAGTATATACTATAAGTAGGACAAAGTGTTACAAGTGAAAAAGATAACTATCTTCTAGGAGTTTACCACCTAATAATAAAGATAAAATATGCACATCAAAAATTACAATTTGAAAAGCACAATATGAGGCTCTGATTTAAGTGACAGCATACTAACTCGTACAGGGCTAACTCTTACTGCCAAGAACTGGGAAGACTATAAAAAAAAAAAAACATTAAAAATCTGTTGGAAAACACTGGGGAGCCATCAGGAAGGCAAGTTTATGAGGAATTGAGATCCTTAAAGAAGTGACATCCAAAGAGCATTTGCTGATTTGTAGGAAGCCTCTGAGAGTCTGAGAAGCTAAGCAACTAATTATTTTTCAACTAATGGGGCTTGGGAGTAAACAAAAAATAAGTTCTAGGCCCACCAAAGTGAAGGGGCTATGGTAAACATCTAACGCTTTTAGTTGAGCCCCTTGAAGGACTACTCACTAGAAGAAATAGATTAGCCCACATGAAATCAGATTCTAATAATCTCAATCTCTAATTGAATTAAAGTGATTTTCCCACAGCCTCTCTGAAGGAAAATAATATGACTTAGAGTAAAATTATTTCTATGTTTTTAATATGCAAAATCCAAAACATTTTTTTAAATAAAAATTTATTTATTAGTTATCAATATGTGGAACCAACAAAGGATAAAGTAAACAATGGAAATAAATGTATAGAATATATAAATGTTGAAGTTATATATAAAACAAAAATAACTGTGTCAAATATACTTAAGAGAAAATATGGCAAGATGAACAATTCAGAAGATAACTAAAAATCAAATAGAAATTCTGCAACAAAAAAAGTCAAAAAAAATAAAACTCAATTCATGGGATCACTAGCAGACTAGATATTGCTGAAGAGAGAACTAATGGATTGACAGATAGGTCCGTAGTAAAGATCAAGGCTGAAACACAGGGAAAAGATTAATATACAAATCACAGAAGTCCTAGAAGAAGAGAATGAGACTATTTGAAGATATATGACCAAGAAAGACACCAAGAAAAAGATTCAAGAAGAAGTTTAAATTCCTATAAGAATAAATACAGAGACAGCAAAACAAGCATCTCATAATACAATTGGGAAAAAAAAGGAAAAATCTCAAAAGCAAAGGAATAAAAGCATTAATTTCAAGCAAAAAACAATAATAATGACAGATGGCTTCTCAATAGAAATATTAAAACCAGAAAATAAAGCAATATCATATTCAAAATTGCTAACCTTGAACTTTATAACCAGTGATAATATCCTATAAGTATGAACTCAAAACAAAGACATTTTCTTATAAATGATTTTTTGCCAGTAAACCTAATCAAAGAAATCTGATACATCTGAACAAACATCAAAATAAATTTGAAGTCAAGAAGCATCACTAGGGATTGAGCAGGGCATTTTATGATTAAATGGACAATCAACTAGAGAGACATCACAATTTTAAATTTGAGGCTCCTAATAGAGCCTCAAATATGCACAGCAAAAGCTGACTAAAATGAAATGGGAACTAGACAAGTCCACAACCATGTTGGGAGATTTTAGCAAACTATGTGTAGTAAATGACAGAAAAGACAATTTGAAAATTAACAAGGATCTGAAACTTTCAAATAATATACATTTAAAAATTAAAATAATTGAAATATATAGAACACTGTACCTCAAAATAACAGAATATATGCATTCTTTCAAAGTACTCATAGGAGATTTTTCCAAATTGAGCATACGATGAACCATGACATGAGTCTCTAAACACTTCAAAGGATAGAAACTGTGCCAAGGATTGTCTTGTCAAAGCGGAATAATGTTATACAATTTTTAAAAAGATACCTAGAGAATTACCAAGTGTTTGAAAATTACACAATATATATACACTTCCAAATAACCGATAAATCAAAGTCGAAAGTTGCAATGGATATTAGAAAATATTTTGAACTGGATGATAATGAAGATATGGCATAACACTTACGTGATCCAGCTAAAGACATTCATAGAGGTAAATGTAGTGTTTTAAATTTATTGGTTAGGAAAGAAGACTAAAAAGCTATGTGAACATTTATGTCAAGGAAGTAGAAAAACAATATCACAATAAAACCAAAGAAAGTAGAGGATGAAAACATACCTAACTCCAAGACCCCAGTGGGGAGCCAATCACTTAGGTAAAATTCCTTCTTTTATAAAGTTCGTACCATCTGACTCTATCATTGACTGTTTCTCCTAATTTTTTGTTATCCTTCAGCTTTAGGTAACTCCGCATCATTCACAAACCATTGATGCTTCTGTTTTCTTCCATCCTATCTGTTGTCACAATCCTGGCTGACATAGAAGTAACCAGTATATTGAACAAGCAATTTAAGATTATGAGCAACATACAGCTAGGTGCCTCTTGTGGTTCTTTTTAAATTTCATTGAGTAGAGATGATTTTTTCTTTGCCCCAGGACAAAGGCTGAGAATTTTCTGGTCACTTTCAGATAACATAATATCACCTGGTCACTTAAGTCATTAAAAACAGACCTCAGTTCAGAAATTAAAATATCCTGAATACAATTCTGAATATAATTTAACAATTAAGTCATCCTTTCCACCAGCTCTTTTTAGCTTTGGGCTGGATCCTTCTACTCTATTCTTCTGTTAATCTCCTCTGCCATTTGCTGTGCTATTCAGCTCCCCACTGGAGTCTTCGGAGTAGGGATTATGAAGGGAGGAGGGTTAAGGAAATAAACCTATTCTTATCTAGCTGAGTAGCTTCCATGTATGTGGATCTGGAGAATGTTAACCAGATGAGTCCCTTACCAGAGCTCTTCAAGGGTTTCCCACAGGGTTCTGCTCTCCTGTATTTCTTTTGACCTGGTTAATGGTCAAAAATGAAAACTCTAGATTGAGTAATTTAAATAAAAAACTGCCAATATTCTGGGCAGTTTTCTTGCTGTGAGAAGCTGTGGAAGTGGATGTGCAAATTTACTTTCATGGCTATGCCACCAAAGCAGGCAGAGAGTTTTTCGCCCTCCAGATTTCCTTACTAGCAATGGTACCCTAATCCACAATCGGCCTTAGTTGTCATAGGTGTGTCAGGCACCAGTTTTCTGTTCTTCCCCATTTTAATAATAGATTTCAAAGTTCTGAAGTTTCCCTTACTGAGTCTGAGATTAGAAGGTAGAGAGAGATGGGACTCAAACGGGATGATTGCTTTTTCAAAGAAATTTCATCACCAATTTCCTCCACAAAAGCTCCAGTTCTGCCTCCTAGTCAAAAATTAAGTGGAGAACAATGGCATAGACAGTAAAAAGAGGGAGAAGGAGAAGCATACATCAGTCTCTGGCTATACTTACTGCCCCCTACCAGAGCCAGGTTTCAAAAGACTTCAGCCTTTAGGCTAAAATTAGAATATTCATGCTGAACTCTTTCCTGGGATAAACTCTGGAATTTAGTAATTTAGGAACTCACATGGGTTCCATATCAGAGCCTCTCTAGCTAAGCCCCAATGTCCTATGGTCAACCTGTTAGCCTGACTCTTTGCTTAGGGCTCTGATCTCACTCATGCACCCTGAGATTAGAGCCCTGCTTTGAAATGCAATCCGGCGGTAAATTCCTCTCGCAAGGCATTACTCTGGAGTTGCTTTCAGCATCCCTCACATTTTTTAAACAGAGCCATCTGAGGTACAACTCAGGTATCCAGTGGACACTGAGAATTGATGCTTCCAGGAAGCTCTACCACCAGGCATTGAGTTCTCCACAGTTGGAACTCAGTAGGAAAAGACACTGACCCAAATCAGGTTAGAGTTAATTTGGGCACAGAGGATTTGGATTGCGGGCCTTCCCTAAAAAAAGGCTCTTTCTTTGGTAAGTTTTCCTCATCCTTTCCCCATGTTACCCTTAGTTCCTTCCTCTCATTTTTTCCTCATTGGGGATCCTGGTGCACCAACAAGTATCATAGTTTCCTTTTAGAAAACTAGAAAGAAATCTGTGCAGACAGGAAGAACCAGGTCTTCAGTTAATGTAAAGAAGTGATAAGAGCTTTCTGAGAAAAAATTATCTGAGTATTGGAGATTCTGAAGAACAAGGTCCTAGTTCTTGACTTGGGAGGTGTTACACAGGTGTTTATTTTGTAATTTATTAAACTATATACTTACGTTTCTTGTACTTTTTTGTATATTGTATTTAACAATAAAATGCATTTTAAAAGAGTGTAGAAGAGTTCTTTTTGTAATGCCTGGACACAGTAGGAAGGAACATCAGAAGGAAGAAGATAGTTGACAAAACTAAGGGATGAGAAAGCTAGGTGATAGAATTGGAGGCAAGAGAGGGACCATTAACAGGTAAAATTAAAGGAAGCAAAATTAAGAATGTCTATTATTCCAAGCATAAAGACTTTGGAGCTCTCTCTCTTAATCCTTACACCAACTCTGGGAGGTCAGTTCTATCATGATTCCTCCTTTCCAATGAAGAATATGAGGTTCAGAGATGTTAAATAAATTGTTTGAGGTCATGCTGCTAATAAGCAACCAAGTAGAATTTTATTCCAGGTCCGGCTGACTGCAAAGCCTGAGCTCTTTTCAGGTTATCAGGGAGCATATAGTCTAGAGGGAGAGGTGAGAAAGCATGCAGAGGGACAGTGGAGACTCAAGCTAGAACTCTAGTGAAGTCATTTCAACAGCCCAGCCCACCATAGCCTGCGCTCCAGGGCATCCCTGGGGCTTCTAATCACCTGGGGTGCCAGTGTTCCTGCTCCAAAGGCTGAGTGTTGCCCGGGCCTGGGAATTCTCATCACTATGTGACCACAGGACATTTGAAATAAGTGAAAGAATAGATGAAATAGCAAAATGGATAGAAATGGCAGTTGACTGAGAATAATGCTTAACAGGTAAGCAAAGTGAAAAAGACTGAAGAAGTCAAGGTAAACTATAGAATAGAGATCAAGAAGGAGGGAGTATTGGGTCAGTCAGGTAAGTAAGAGGGGAAAGGTCAGATAATCCCTCAAGCGACAGCCATTATTCATTATCAGCTTTTGTGTGCAGGTGGGTGAGCTGGTTCTGATTAAGGGACCAGAGTTAGAGGACTACAGCTATACTCACTACTACTCTTATTACTGCTACTGCAGTATCCACCCCATCATCCAATCTCTAACTGATTTTTTGGCTTGATGTTTTATTTAAATTACTCAAACTAAAGTCTTCATTCTGGTGAGAGTTGATGATACTACTTCAATTTGGACTATAAAAGCAGAATTCAAGATATAAACATATGGAGATTATGTGTCAGGTTGAAAATAAGCAAATAATCTGGGATCAATTTAAAAATACCAGAAATGTCCCTGAATCACCTACTGATAATTAGGCAGACAGATGGCCCTTCTTACCTGCTTTCTTTCTTTCATCTCCTCATCCAACTTTTTGAAGAAATTTCAGGTGCCATGGCCCTCAGCCCACTTCATAGCCTGTCCTGTGTTATGACAAAAAACCCAACCTCAGCTTCCTGTCAAAGACCACACAAATACAGATACTCTTGCTTAGTGAAACCTTTTGTTTATCACTCTGGATATCTATGGTTTCACAACTCCAAAAGGAAGAATCAATGCAGTCACCATTCATTTCCATCTATCACAACACCTCAAAGAGATGTCCTTCACAATGACACAATCTTATTTTAATGCGTTACACAGAGTGTTCTTTTGTCTCATTAATAACTTGACTGACGATGATAAAAGATGCCTTGAAATTCAGCTTCCCTGTCAGTGGTCCTGCTTTCTGGTAATTCCAATTATGTCTAGATGTTTTCCTGCCCTCTCTACCGCCAGACATTCACAGGGAAAGCAAAAACTTTCTCTACTTTACTTTTTGCTGCTGATGGTGTGCTATTCATAGAAAAGATGATTATTTTCATGTTTTCATTGTAGTTTCTGGTTCCAAATTATAAAATTTATTATTAAACAATTAAACAATATTGGTCAACCCACATGCCCGAAGTGACTTTTCCCACTCGACAAATGGCAGAAATAAATTTAGGCACTCTGACCTTTCTCGTGATACATACATACATACATACATACATACATTTAAGAATATATATATATATATATATATTCTTAAAGAAAAAATTAGACTTCTTCTTCTGACTATAACAAGGAAAGACTGACTTTACCTTTTCACCTGAAACAACTAAAAAAGTAAATTAAATATATCAAAGCTTGGTTTGCAAAATACTGAATACCAAACAATAAAGAACAGCAATCTCTTAGAAATGAAAAACAAATAAGGTGAGTTTTATGATTGCCTTGACATACTACTTGAAAGACTTCCTAGGCCATGCCTCAGGAAGGAGGGACCCAAGTAGTCTGGAGAAAACCCTGAGTAAAGAAAGGGAAGCTGGAGTTCTAGAGAGACCAAGGTGACCAGAGTTGGTAGGACAGAGTACCAGAAAAGAGAAAGATGCACAGAGAACTTCAAGCTTTGCAGAGGTTCCCCCTAGAGTTTTCAGGTATGTGTCAGCACATGCATTTGGGACCGGAAAATTAACTACTTAAAATAAATAGAAGAAACAATTCCAGAGTTCTCACAGGATCACGAATAGTGTTCATTCTCATTAGCAAAACTGAAAAATCTCATTATTTATAGAGCACAGTACTCAGAAAGCTCTTGACAGAGTAGTAAGGAATAATTAGACATAGCCTAAAAAAAAATATCTGGAAGGATTAAAATGAATCCTAGTAACTTAACTATGTTCTAAAATAAAGGTGAAGTTTATAGAAATACAAAGATGTCCATTTCCCCACAAAGTCTACAATATCTGATATTCAATAAAAAATTACTAGGAATGCAAAAAAGCAGAAAAATATAAAAAAAACTCAAGCAAAACAAATCTCGAATTGAAACTAATGTTAGAATTGACACAGATATTAAAACAATTATTATAACTTGTCCATATGTTCAAAAATGTTAACACATGAAAAATATATAAAAGACATCAAATTTCTAAATATAAAAATTTCAATGTGTAGGGTTAAAAATACACTGGATGATATTGCCTTACTGCTAAATTGTATACCTGAAACTTACTGAATTTCGTTAACCAATGTCATCATAATATAAATTTTTAAAAAATTACACTGGATGAAATTAATAGCAGATAATGAAGGTAGGAAGAAAAAACTAGTGAGCTTGCCATAACAATAGAAAAGATCCAAAGTAAAACATAGAATTAATAATTAAAAATTTACTCAGAATAGGTCTCACTGAGCAGGTGACTTTTTGAAGCACGGAAAATTTGAAGGAGGAAGAGACATAGCCACATGGATAGCCAAAGTAAGAGTCCTCTGGGCATTACTGGCTTTAGAGAAAGTAAATATAAAATATTGAATGTAGTATTTAGCATTTAATAAACACTCAAAAGATGAAAATTACCACTACTGTGGTTGTCGTTGCCCTTGTTAAACCCTGAGAGTATAGGACAGAGTAAGGGAAAGAGAATTCATGAACATAAGGACGTCCTTTTGTAGGTGTTCATCTTATAATCCTACTTTATATCTATTACCTCATGTAATCTTCACTGTAACCCTATAAAATGGGTAACACTATTTTATAAATAAGAGAACAGAGACTTTGAAGAGTTGAGATATTTAAAAAAGATCTCCAAGAGACCAAGATAGAGGTATGTGATTTGACTTCAGCTTTTTCTGACTTCAAATCTTAGCCACTTTTCATTACTCCATATTTCATTACCACACATGGAATTAGGGGACTTGGAAAAGTTATATGTTCCAAGCTCCCACACATGTCTGTCTTGCTCAATAGTCACAAATTCAGACGTAGCTACCACGATATGAGATGTAGGTGGAAATGAAGCCAGGTTAGCAGCTAATATTCAGCGCTGAGTTAATAGAGTGATGTGTTGGAAGGCACGTCTGTAGTGCTTGAGCTTCTTCATAAGTTTTATCGATACCAGAAATTTATGAAATTTACTTATTTATAAATTATTTATGACATTTCTCTATCTTTAAACTTTCTATGTGGGCCATTTTAAAGATAATTGTGATCTCAAATATGGACTTAGAACCATTTGTTTGCTATCTCTGGTCTAGGTAAATAATTAGTTTACATAATATAAATTTATTATTATCTTTGATTATGAAAATGATGCATATGTACAATCAGTTAATATTTAATAAAATCCCAAAGAATACACAACTGGGAAAAATAATATCTTCAATAAACATTGTTGGGAAAACTGAATAACCACATGGAAAAAAATGAAGTTGTAGACTTATCTTACGTCACATTACAAGAATCAACACAAAATGAAGTAAAGACTTTAATATAAGACTTGAAACCATAAAAATCCTACCAAAAGACATAGGAGAAAAACTCTATGATATTGGTCTTAGCAATGATATTTTTGGATATGATACCAAAACCACAGGCAACAAAAGCCAAAATAAATCAGTGAGACTACGTTAAACTAAAAAGTTTCAGCACAGCAAAGGAAACAGCTGACAAAATGAAGAGGCCACCTACAGAGTGTATGTGTGTATGTCCGGGTGTATTTGCAAAGCCTATATTTGATTGAAGGTTAATATCTAGGATCAATAAGTAATCATACAACTCAATTAAAAATAATCCAATAAAAAATGGGCAAAAGACCTGAATAGACATTTTCCCAAAGACACACAAATGGTTAACAGGTATATGAAGGGGTACTAGGAATCACAGATCATCAGGGGGGTTACAAATTGAAACCATAATGAGATGTTGCCTCATACTTGCTTGAACACTATTTTCAAAAAGTCAAAAGATGACAGGTGTTAGTGCGGATGTGGAAAAGGGGAAAAACTTACATACTGTTGGTGGGAGTGTAAATTGGTATAGCATAAAGTTTCCTGAAATTTTTAAAAATAGAGCCACTAGAGTAACAATCCTGTTTGTGAGTGTATATTCAGAAGAAATAAAATTACTGTCTTGAAGCGATATCTACACTCCCATGTTTATTGAAGCATTATTCACCATAGCCAGGATATGGAGACAACCTGAGTGTTCGTTTATGGATGAATGTATAAAAAGAGTGTGGAATATGAGTGTGTGTGTGTGTGTGTGTGTGTGTGTATTATTTAGCCTTTAAAAAAGAAGGCAGTCCTGCCATTTGCAAAAACATGGATAAATCTAGAGTGAAATAAGCCAGACACAAAATACTGCGTAATCTCACTTATATGTGGAATCTAAAAAGGTAAAACTCATGCAAACAGACAGTAGAAGGGTGGTTATCAGGGGCTGAGAGTGAGGGAAATGGACAGATGCTGGTCAAAGGGTGCAATCCTTCAATTATAAGACGAATATATTTTGAAGACCCAGTGTACAGCATGGGATCTATAGTTAATAATAATGTATTGCATACTTGAAATTTGCTAAAAGAGTGGATTTTAAATATTTTCACCACACACACACACAAACACTCACACACACACACACACACACACACAACCAAATAACTATGTGAGCTGCTTGATATATTAATAAACTTGATAACGGAAATCACTTCAAAATGTATACATATATCAAAACATCAGCTTGCACATATTAAATATGTACAATTTTTATTTTTCAATTATACCTAAGTAAAGCTGGGCGAAAAAAGAAATCTCTAGTGAATGAATAAAATTTGCTAAGAGAGTAAATCTCAGATGTTCTCACTGCAAAAAAAGTAACTATATGAGGTGATGGATGTGTTAATTACTTGATTATAAGTGTCATTTTATAGTGTATAGGCATAGCGAATCATCACATTGCATACCTTAATACAATTTTTATTTGTCAATTGTACCTCAGTAAAGCTGAAAAATATTTTAAAACAAAAAAGAAAACACATAGTGAATGAATAAAATAATCTCTCTTAGTATCTCTAAAGATCATAGTAAACTATCCAGTTACTATTGACTCTGCAGCCCTCACATGTGCCCTCACACTTCTCATACTCTTACTTCCACATCAGCCCCAGGTTGACAGATGAGCCATCCTCTCTCACCAAGATGTAACTCAAATGTCATTTCTGCCATGAAGACTTTTCTCATCCTTCCGTTTTCGAACTTATTTCTAGACTTTCTACCTTCAACTAGAGTCATTTTTGTATTTGTCTCATCCTTCTTATGGAATTGTCATCTGAGAGCAAAACCAGCCTTTTCTTTTTTTGTAGCTTTTCTTTTATCCTTTACAACACATAGAACAATTTTTATAAAAACTTTTTATTATAAAAAATTTCAAATATACAGAAAAGTAAAAGGAACTGTATAGTAAACTTACATTACCCATCCCCAAACTTCATCATTTAGCAATGTGTTGCCAAACTTGTTATACTGTATTTCAATACTCTCTACATTTTCTGGTTATTTTTGAAAGCTTTATTTAGATATATTTAGATATAAAATTTTAAGTGTATACCTCAATGACATGTAGTAAATTAACAAGTTGTGTATCACCACAGTCGAGTTTTAGAACATTTCTCTCAGGTCAACAAATTTCTCCTTTGTAAGTTAGTTGTCAATTCCTGTTTCCCAGGCAACCACTGATCTATGTTCTGCCTCTACATATTTGCTTTTCATGGACATTTCATATAAATTGTACTCTTTTGTGTCTGGCTTCTTTTACTTAGCATCTATTTTGGGAGTTCACTCATGCTGTATTATGTAACACTATGTTCTAATTTATTGTGAAGTAACATAACTTTGTACAGATGAACCACATTTTGTTGCTCATGACCAGTCGATGGACATTTGGGCTTTTTCAGTTTAGGTCCGGGATAAGCGGTAGTGCTATGAACATTTACAGACAACTCAATGTGTGGCTATATGATTTTATTCCTCTTAGATAAACTTCTAGGAGTGGAATTTTGGAAGAATGTAGTGAGTTTGTGTTTAGTTACTTGGGGAACTGACAAATGTTTTACAGGTGGCTGCCTCAGTTTGCATTCTGACCAAAAATGAATGAGGTTTCTGGTATGTCTTCATCTTCTCTGACACTTGATATTGTAATATTGTTGATTATGGCCCTTCCTTTGGGTGCGTGGTGGTACCTCACTGTGGATTTTGATTTGCATTTCCCTGATGATAAATGATATTGATTGTCTTTTTGTGTTCTTACTAACCATTCATATATTTTATTTAATGAAGCTCTATTCAAATATTTGGGACATTTATTAGATGTCTTTTGTACACTTATGACTGAGTTGTGGGAGTTCTTTAGATGTTCTAGATGGATGCAGGACCATTGTTGAATGTATAGTTTACAAATGTTTTTTGACATTCTGTGGTACCTCTTTTTAGTTTTTATGAATCATAGGCTTAATGTAAAAACTAAAATTGTAAAAGTCTAGAAGAAACAAAAGCACGAAACAAAAACAAATGATGAATAATCATTGTAAAAATATTTAAATGATACAAAAAAGCTTAAAAGAGAAAACAAAACTTACTGGAATTTCTACAAGTACAAACACTATGCCATATTTATGCATATTTTACTGGTGTTAATATATATTGTATTAATCAGCTACTGCTGCATTAAAAAAGACTTGAACAGACATTTTGCCAAGAAGACATACATACAATGGCCAATAAGTACATGAGAAGATGCTCGACATCACTAGTCATTAGGGAAATGCAAATCAAAATCATAGTGAGATAGTACTTTGCTTTAAGTAGGATGACGTTGGGGAAAAAAAGGAAGGAACAAACGAAGGAATGAAAGGAGGAAGGAAAGAAGGGAAGAAGGAAGGAAGGGAGGGAAGGAGAGAGAGAGAGAGGAGGAGAGAGAGAGGGAGAGAGGTAAAATAACAAGTTTTGGTGAGGAGGTGGAGAAATTGGAACCATTGCGCATTTACTAGTGGCAATGTAAAATAGTGTAGCAGCTAAAATAGTGTAGGACTGTCTGGATCGTGGAAAACGATCCAGACAGTCCTCAAAAAATTAAACATAGAATTATCATATGATCTAGAAATTTCACTTCTGGGTATATATTCAAAAGAAGTAAACGAATGAAGAAAGGACTCAAATAGACTTTTGTACCCCCATGTTCATGGCAGCATTATTCAAAATACTCAAAAGTGGAAGCAAACCAAGTGTCCATTAAAAAACAAATGGATAAACAAAATGTAGTATATATAAAAAATGGAATGTTATTGAGCATTAAAAAAAAATAAAATTAAAAAGGAAGAAAAAATTAAAAGGAAGACATTATGCTAAGTGAAATAAGCCATCCACAGAGGACAAGAAATGTATATATACTTTTACATGAGTTTCTTAGTGTAGTCAAATTAGAGAGAGGAAGTAGAATGGTGGATTCTAGGAGCTGGTGGGAGGAGAAAATGTAGAGTAAGTGTTTAATGGATACAGGATTTCAGTTGTGGAAGATGCAAAAGATCTGAAGATACATAATGGTGATGATTAAAATGGTAAATTTTATGTTGTGTATATTTATCACAATGAAATCACACATTCCAAAGCCCAATGGCCTATTATAACATTTCTGTTTACCGTCACAGGTCTGCAGGTAATTTAGGGTTTATCTGGAGTTCGGCTGATCTAGGCTGAGCTTGGCTCTAGCCTGAGGCTTGGAATCACATCGGCTCCATATTTTCTTTCATAATTCCTGGATTAGCAGCTCCCTGGGGCATGTTCTTCTCATGGGGAATGACAGATAAATAAGAAAATGAGTGCAAGCACATGATGCCTTTTAAAGCCTTGGCTTTGAGCTGGCCCATTTTCACTTCTGCCAACACTTCATTGGACAAAACAAGTTACATGGCTAAATCTCATACTAACAGAGCAGAGAAATATACTTCAGCTACACTCTTGGGGCTTTTATTGCAAAAACTACATGGCAAAAAGTAAGGTTGTAAAATTAAAACATATGGAGAGTAAAGAATTGAGAACAAGAATCAAATCTACATATATACGTAAAGAAAAGGCATCATGAGTGTCTTGGGTAAGTCACAAAATTGGGAGACCTGGTTCTTGTCTTTAAAATTTCTAAATATCACAAAGCTTATTAACTAACTTAGATACAAGAGGAGGAATAAACTTAAGCTTTGGTTTTTGGTAAAAATCTGATTTTTTTTTTCATTTGCTTCTCTGCACTTGTGAGTTTCCTAGAAATAAACAGCAGTACTTGTGAATCAAAATAAACAGACGTACCAGTAACCTGGAAAGCAAGAATACTATGAGTGGATGCCCTTAACTTTCCTGAACCTATAAAGACGTATTAGCCTATTAAGGAGAGAGATGATTTTCAAATTCCATATGTCCCTAGATATAATGGGCCATGTAGGGAAAATAGGCTATACTTTTGAGATTCTAAAACCAAGGTGCTTCAACTAAAATGAAAGGACTAGTCTAAAAAAAAAAAAAAAAAGTAAATAGAGTAGAGAAGAAAATAGAACCATGACATTTTCTATTTAAGAGGGGTACTTTTATAAAATGCTTCTATTTGCCCAAGATCAAAAACAAGAGAATCTCAGACCTAGTATATTCAGGCCAAGCAAGAGCTTCTTCAAGTCTGAAATATTTATTTCCCACCTATATTATAAGATAGCAGGAGCTGAAAAAATAAATCTTGTATTATCAGATAGCCCTGTTCCTTTTAAAATACAATATATTATATTGATAAAATGAAGTTCCATTTGGGGTCTGCTATGTGACTGATCTTTGTACTTTACTTTTGGGAATAATGCCATTTTATAACAGTGGTGGTGCAACTCTTTATCTTCTCAATGCTTTGGACTCAAAGACCATGGGATTAATTATATACTGTGAGCAACAACTCATGAATATTTAACACACTCATCTATACTTAATGAATAAATTTGCATTTTGACACTATTATTTAATATGCTTTAAGGAAATACTGCTCATTACCTTTCAATTTTGTAGATTAGTTGAATGTAATCAGAATGATAAGGCAGAGGGGATATAGTATTATTTAAATAACATTGTTTTTTATTACTGCTTCTGCTTCCTTGCGTCCTCCAACCGCCCACCCCCTTTTTTTTAAGCAACTGGGTTTATTTTATTCTATTCTGGTTGTTCTGTCTTAATCATTTTGCCTCTGTGCTGCAGAAGGGAGTTTCTTTAGATTCATGGGAAAACAAAGTAAATTAAATAATCAGTGTTTTGCTTCCCTCTGTGTGTTCTGTAACAGGGCGTTCTCTCACGCAAAATATCCCTTTGCAATTGATAGTAACTGTGTCCTGCCTGGGCTGGCAGACTCAGCAAAGTTGCCATGACCTGCACTGCAAGCAGAGGGAGCTGTATCACTAGTGACAATGAGCTGAGGTCTCTAATTTCCCTCGGAAAGGTAGAACCCAAAGGAATTAGGGCTCAGAAAAACTGCCTAACTGGCAAGGATGCTGTAGAAGATAAGCTTTTCTGTTCGTTTGTTTGTTATTTATTTGTTTTTTAATCTTTGGCTCATGGTGTGCCTTTTATTTTTTTCTTTTTCTCACAAGAAACAAATTGGTTGGTTTCAGTTGGGTAACTTGTCTGGACATCCACTTTAGGGAGTTTGGACATAAGAACACATCTCTAGAAATCCTATTTGCATGAAGGTCACATGCTTTTTCCAAAAAGAAGGAAATTTTGAAATAAATGACCAGGCTCTTAGGAATCAAAATTAAGACTACCCAAAAAAAGATAAAGGACAAAAATTGGACAAGCACAAGAGGAACAGAAAAGAAACTAAAATCTAGATGCCAGACACTGTACTAAATGCTTACATTTATAATCCCATGTAATCGTTACCTTGTGAAATCTCCATCATCATCATCATCATCATTATCCCATAATAGATTTGAAAACTGAAGTTTGGATGAATTAATAAAGATAGTGAAAACTAGAGTTCAGATTTGAATCCAGGTCTGTTAGACCTAAAATTCACATGCTTTCAACAGTTCTCAACCAACTGGGGCTTTAAAGGGCTTTGCTGTCACAAACATACTGGGGTTGAGTTAAAATGTCCCTTCCCCAGGGAAGCTTTCTTTACCCCCTAGTCTTTGGTCAGTGTGTGACCAAAGACTAGGGAGATATATATATATTACACATATATATATATTACACATATATATATATTACACATATATATATTACACATATATATATATATTACACATACATATATATATATATATATCCCTCACCTTCACATGCTTGACTGTAAATTCCAAGAGGGTAGGGACAGCTGCTTGCTTACCATTCTGTCCCTAGCACCCAGCAGAGTACCTAGCACAATGTGGGTATTCTGAGTGTGTGTGTGTGTGTGTGTGTGTGTGTGTGTGTGTGTCAGAGAGAGACAGAGATAGACAGAGAGACAGAGAGAGAGACAGAAAGAGAGAGTTGGTAAGTACATGGGCAGTTGGATGGATGATAGACAGTTTCTTCACCTATAAAAATATGTTGAAAAATACCTATCTCTTGGTGAAAATTAATGAGACAATTCATATAATTATCACAAAGCCTGGAAAATAGAGTGCTGAATAAATGGCAGTTTGTTTGTTTGTTTGTTTGTTTGTTGACACTGGTTAATGAAATCCAATAGTGATGTTGAGCATCTTTTCATGTATTCGTTGGCCATTTGTATGTCCTCTATGGAGAAGTGTCTGCTCAAGTCCTCTGCCCATAATAAATAGCAGTTTTAACAAATAAAGATGTATAAGCTAATCCAAGCCAAATACAGCAGTTTTTAATTATTCCTAAGACTTAGGCAACCAAGTGAAGGGAACTATAAAAATATAGGAATGGTAGATTAAAGAAGCAGCTTTACCCTTAGGGTAGGAGGTGAACAGATTAGATAGCTTAACAGGCAGTAATAATCAAATTTGAACTCTCAGTTTTTATTCAACTTCTCTAACTGCTCACTGTGTCCCACAACTTGATTTCAGATATACAAATGTAGTGGAAATTGAAGAAAGTATTTTTAAACACCCTGCCTCACCTCACACTTCCGCTACTTTATTTCCTTAGATGGAGGGATTTTAGCTCTCTGTTTTAGCTTCAAGGTGTAAGTAACAGTCGATTAGATGCTCCAAGAACCAGAACAAGATATGAGTAGAAATGCATTATTTAATCAAATTGCATCGAAATGACTTCGAAATACTGACTGATTGCTAAAAAAGTTCGGAACTCAGTCTCAGTGAAAATAGAGGATGCTTTTACACAAATCACATGAAAAAATTAGAAAAGGTGTAACCTTTGAGTTCTCTATTGACACTCAGACTAATTTTTAAAAGGACTAAACATATCCATATATGCTGCAGAAGGAATGACTTGGATGAATGTATTTCCTTTTTCTCCCCTATAGTCTCAAACTTTTGACCAATAAGTAACATTATTACTGTAGTGTGTCCCAGATGGTGAGTATAACATGAGTATGAATTACTGATCTAGTAACCTTATTTAACCATAGACAAAACCATTCCAGAGCTGGGTAACTGTCTTTTCAATTCTGGAAGTTTTGGAAATAAGTACAGAAATGAATAAGCAACTCAAATCTATAGCTTAAATACTGTTGTGTTAAATTCGAGCTAATCCCTAGTCTTTATTTGAAGTGATTATAGTATTTAAAATAACTTGGCATATTGAATCTGAAAGATTAAGCTTCTGATGCCAAATTTAAATTAGTAATTGATTTTAGATTTATGATTTAAATTGAAATTTCTATAGGAATTTCACCATTTGTAAATAAACTGAAAAGATCATGTGAATTTGAAATTTTCTTTAACTTCCCAGGTTTATAAGGATTACTTAAGTATTTGGGAAGATTTTGGTTGTTAGGATTTTAAATATTCCCTTTCAGACATTTTAAATACTTAGAGGAAATTAAATGTATTAAGTACATATGTGAAGTTTAAAAGTCTAATCATGTTTAATTAATTAGGTCTATTAATAAGACTGCTTATTTAAAGGGTATGTATCAGTTAGGGTTCAGTCAAGAGACAGAAATAGAAGTCACACAGCAATTGTAACAGGAAAAGTGTTAATATAAAGTGTTATTACCTATAAGAGGGGATTGGAGTAATAAGGGATTATCTAGTAACAAGTGATGAGAACTATAGAGAATTTAAGAATATCAAATACAAGTAGTAATTTTATCTTTATAGTGAGACAGAGCACACTAGAAGAAGCCTATCTAGGGTTGAGATCCACACCTTGCTGGAGAAGGCTTACTGGATGAAAGAGAAGCATGCTGCTACAGGACCTTCTGAGGGGGTGCTGTGGGAAGCTGCTGGCTGTCAAGCGTTGCTATCTGCTGTATACTGCAGGTAGTAGGTCCCAGAAAAACCCCACGCACTGCAGGAACCTGGATGTAGAAAAGCCATCTGCACTGAAAGCTCTAGACTTTGGAGAAGCTATTCATGCCAAGTAGATGGAGCACTTGGAGAAGCTGCACATGCTGCAAGAGCCTTCCAAGAAGAAAGCATCGGAACCAGGAGGAACAGCTCCTTCCTGCTACAATGTCTCTCTAGCACCCACTACTGACAAAGTTTAGCATCACACCAGATCGCAAAGGAAAAAATATTTCAAGGGATCAGTTAGGATCAATTTTTGAAGAGCAGGTAGGTAATGTTGAGTGGGGAGGTCCAACTGACAATAGTTACAGAGAATTTAGTCTGGTAACTTAATTGAAATCAATAAATTATTTTCATTTAATGCCCAAATTACTGAATTCATCAATAGATTAAGAACACTTTCTAGTTAAATTGAAAGGCTTAACTTAAAAAAAAAAAAAGGTTTAAAATTATGACTGATTTTAATACATTAATATTAATTTAAAACTCAGGTAAGTATAAATGAAACCAATTTCTTTCTATGTTCAAAAGTTTCCCTTGGATATAAAAATTTCATATTGACACTGCTGTCTCACTTTCTGAAGAATAAAGTAGAGTAGAAAAAAATATGTTAATTTTTTACATAAAGAGATAAGAATGGGGGCAGGGGAAAGAAAAAAATAGGAATTAGGATACCTGTGAGGAGATGCTAGAAAGTTTTGAGCACAAGGCTCAGGAAGCAACTGAGATTGTGAAAGAATTAGAGAGGAACAGACAAGATTTTTTAATAAGTGCTTTTGTATTTTGAATTAGGTCTCTTTTACTGTCCTTCAGGAAATGCAAGTAAAAATTGGAACCACATAACTTTTCAGTTATTGTTTTGTTGCTGAATTGTGTTTCCTTACATGAGATACTACTGGGAAACTCAGCTATGTGAAACCCTGGAAATTTTCTTGATATTACTTAAAAAATTAAATCTGACTAATAATCCATTTGAAAAGCAAATGCTCTGCTAAAGCCCTTCCAAAGTCTATGACATCAGCAGCCTGGACTGGAGAGGTGACTTCCTTTGGAGGGCTGCATCGACGACAGAGTCAACCATCCAGGATGTTGCATTTGGACCCTCGTTTGTACACCATATGATACCGCATGGACTAAAGGAGTGAGGAAAAGCCTTATATACCTCTATATAAGCATTTGATAGGGTTAATCCTTAACAATGCTTTCCCTTCTCCATCCAAGTACAGAATCAATAAAGAGACCTAAAAGTCAGATGGATTATTGATGAAAGCTGATAGTGGAGCCTGGTGACTTAGGTCTACTGACCAAGTAAGCCTGGTACTACTTTGCCCTTATTTAAACAGACTTACCCACCCCCAATCATTGGAAGTGCTGAACAACCATAAGCTTCCCTTCGAAGGGCAGAGCAGAGTGAAGGAAGGAACTGAAGCTCCTTAAGTCACTGTCCTCAAATGCATCAATTATTTGATGTTTCTTCATTTAGAAACATGAAGCAGAAGAAACAAGTTTCTCCTCAGATATTCCCTAACCTAAATGTTGATTAAGGGTGTGATTATTCCCTTGAAGAGAGAAATCATCCTTCACTAACCACTAGTGGGCAGTTTAGATTTTGCCCCCAGAAGACTCTGAAGTTGATCAGAATAGTACAGGATAGGACAATACAAGATTGTTCTATACTCGAGGCTAAAAATTCACTCTGCCATTTAGTTCCCCAACCTAAATCATGTCTAGTCATTATGTCTGATGTAGCTTATTAGTAGTTCTTCGATGAGATTACATGACGGTACAAAGACTCTCCAGCAACAAAAAGACTGTGGCATATTTGAATTCAAATCATTTTCGCTTATGAAATTCACAAGGAGAAAATGAAGTTCAAAGATTAATGTCACGAAGACTCATGGGATGCACTGAACATTAAAGGCTCTTACCTTCCCATTGGGCCCCTGCAGAGTAGATTGTGTACTGGGTACAGCCAGCTCTCAAAGAGAAAGAAAGTGCCACATCAGGCCTGCTCTTCTCCTTCTCCCAAACCCACCAACCAGTGAAACCCTAGCAGAGGTCTCCAAGGAAAGAAGTACAGAGTAATACTTCTCTGTTACACACAATGGAATATTATTCAGCCATAAAAAGACTGAAGTTCTGATATGTGCAATCATATGGATGAACCTTGGAAACATGGTAAGCGAAATAAGCTGGACACAAAAGGACAGATACTGTATAATTTTACTTGTATGAAATATCTGGAATAGGCAAATTCATAGAGACAGAAAGTAGATTAGAGGTCACTAGAGACTGGGGTTTGAGGGGAAGGGAAGATGACGAGTTATCTATCGCTTAATGATTACAAAGATTCTGTTTAGGATGATGAAAAAGTTTTGGAAATAGTCGTGATGTTTATACAACATTGTGCATGCAATTAATGCCATTGAATTAAATTGTACCTTAAGAATGATTAGTGTCAAATTTTGTATTATATATGTCTCACTACCATCAAAAAAACCCCAAAAGATTAAATAAGTGGCAATTATGTCAAAGCAGTGTTTAATTCCCTAAAGATTTCTGGTAAGAGTTCTGATGATGTAATGCAGTTTTCACCAAACACATGGGCTGTACATCTGGAGACCATCTCTAATATAAGAATTCTGTTAGAGATTTCTTTCCATTTTCATGTCTAAATGTTTCACTTCCTTATGCTTCAAGCCAGCTTTTGTTTAACTTTATTTTTTTTTCCACTGCCTGCTTGTGTCTACACTCTTTCTCTTCTGGTCTCCTTTATTCTGCTTGATATTCACATTTTCTATACTTGGAAATGACCCTGAACACCTCAAATCTTTTTTCTGATTTCCTTAGTCTGATATTGAGGACCTGGGGAGAGTTAGAACAGGAGAGAAGAGGTGTTTTCAATGGACTTAGTGAAATTAACAGGGAATTCCATGTGCGTAGTAGAGGCATTGCGGGTTCTTGTGCTCCTCGTTTACCGGGAGAGAAGAGGAGGAATATTAACAACCTGAAACTGTAAATTACTGCAGCCTTAACTAATTAATTTCCCGCTATAATACCTTCCTTGATGATCTCCATACTACACGAGGGCTCTCCTGACACTGACTTCAAATGTGAGTTCTGAACGGGTGCTGCCATACTGAGCAAGGTCAGAGGACCACTCATTACCAGCTTGAGATGGCATGCCTTCTTGTATTTCCTAGACAAGGCTTTTTTAAAAAGTTTGTAAAACTTAAACTGAGAAAACGTATATGTGTCTCAGCACCAAAGGGGGAAAAGATGATTACAGAAATTAGTCTTATCAAGTAAAAACCATAGCACTAAAATTTTTCCTAAACTTATGTCAGCACCCAAAATAGCCTTCAGAAGTGTAGGAGGAAGAAAATTCCTTCAAACAAAAGGAACTTAGAAAAATTCTTTGCCTTTGAAAATGTCTTTCAATCTCTCTCAGATCAAAATACAAAGCTTGATTTGCTTACCCACCTACATATATTTTTCTTTTTTAATCTCAATATCAGAATAACATAATAGCCCTCACATAAATCTGTCTCTGACAAAGCTGATTTATCATTACGTATGCCAATGCTGGACCACACTGTGGCTCCTGTAATATCAGCATCTCAAGGTTAAGTAGGTTGTTAGTCATTGAATTCTAAAAATAGGAATGATATTTCTTGAAATTCATCATGCTTTCCATGCAGCTGAAGGTAATTTTCTCTAGATTTGTAAGGTTCTCTAGATTGGTATTCTATTCACTGACCTTAAGCCCCAGGGTGATCTCTGAGCTACAGGATTTGTCGTTTAAACTATGCAGCTGGCTCTAGTCAAGATGATATTTTTTCCACGTGACCTATTAACATGGGACATGGTCAAAAACTCATTGCCCGCAAGCTATGGGGTTAATAGGGGTACTTCTGCCTGGTTCCAAGGGAACCTAGTTTTCACCCAGTACCCGAGTTTGTTTACCAAAGGAGACTACTGGAACCTGGCTATTGAGCCATCATTTTGGAGTGTACTTTTTATAAAATTTACTAAACTGCTAAAAAAGTAACAACCTTACGAAATAAGTCCCTTTCCCAAAACATTTTTTTCTGCTTAAATTAAGAATTCTTTATAACACTTCTCATCTTCTATCTCCCTTCACTCTCTTCACCTGCCCTCTCCCCCACATACAGCCACAACTTAAACTAATTAAGGAATTATTTTACATCCTACTCCTTTGAGAGGACTGTTTTTGTATGACACAGACACCATTCAAATGTGATATGTGACAACGCTTATTCCATTTTAAGTAGCGAAAGCTTGGGGTGGGACTTTTAATGCAATAAATATATCCAAGGGACAATCAGAGGTGATATGGTAGTGATGGGCACTAGGTGAGCAGAAGAATTAAAATCATACCTTGGGCTCAACACGGCTTTGCAGAGCTAGAAAGGCCTTGAAGACCATTAAGCATTTTAGACCAACGTCTCCACTTTGAAGAAGAGAGTTGCTGAGGCCTGAGAAGCTGAAAATCTGATTCGAGTCCAGGCCAGACAGCTGCCTCTCTGTAATGAGCTCCTTCATGGATACGGGCCAGCTATGGATGGCGCGCCACTTGCTCTCAGTCCCCATCTCTGTGCTGCCTACTGTTGGTCTTGTGACACAATAACAAAAGGAAGGTACAATGAGGCAAAAGTAAAACAGGACTGACCCCTTCCATCACCCTCAAGAATAAACGGGTAACTTTAGAGGTGTTACGGCCTCTTGAAAACCACATGGTTTAATAAATCAGTTCTGGCTTCGGACACAGAAACATAGATCCCAGCCATGTCTCTGGCACCCTGTGCCCTGTTCCTCAACATTCCCTCTGCCAAAGTTTCCCCACAGCTCAATTTCCAACAGGCCAGAAGACAAGTAGGCAGCACAGCATTTGCTTGTACTTATAAGAAAAAAAATTAAAATGTACTTTGTTGTTTAATAGAATGATGACAAGAGGCTTGCTGCTACAAAAAAGAAGTTATTTTATGAGGTTCATCTATCTTTATTTATTTATTTATTTATTTATTTATTTATTGTTTAAGTTTATTGGGGTAACATTGGTTAATACAATTATATAATTTTCAGGTGTACATTATCATTTGACGTCTGTATATTCTAGTGTGTGTTTACCACCCAAAGTCCAGTTTCCTTCAGCTACCATATAGTTGATCCCTTTTACCCACTTCACCCTCCCTCTACCCCCCTATATTTGACCCCCTACGGTTTAAACTGGGCACAATGACTCCATTTCTTGCACCAAGGGTTGCATTAAAGAAAGCTTCATTAATATAGTTACGGTGGGTAAGAAATTTCACTGGCTTGATGAACTCAAGAAAGAAAAAATAAGAAGGGAGAAAAGGTGAAGGGGGATAGAACGAAAGAGAGACAGAGAGAGAGAGAGAGAGAGAGAGAGAGAGAGAGAGTTTTTAAATCCAAGACATTGATTTTTAAATCCAAGACTCTTATTAAGTCATTTTTCCCTGTTACACATTAAGTGGAGTGCTATGGGACTGCCTTACTAGTGGGCAAGTTCTTTTATGCTACTTGATTAAGATAACATCCCTGGATAGGGTATTTAACTTTATGCTGATTTCTAAACTGTGGCAGGTTGCATTACAGCGGTACTCCACCTGCCTTTAAAACACGAAGCAGTCCCAAATTAGCTTTCCTGATGAATCTCAGGAATGGTCCCACTCAGATCTAAACCACTATGTATCCTCATCTGATCATGCTGCTCTTCTCAGAAAGGAGATTGACACCTTGGTCCATATATCATATTCATGGCAACATAATCATCTCAAGTGGTATTCTGTTCTTCCAGTATTCACTGAAACTAATTTTAGACTCACTTAGTATTCCATTGTCAAACACAAAGGAAATTCCATGTCGACCGCGGCCTGCTTTTATTCATGACAAGGAGAATGGTCCAAATGACTAAATGTCTTCCATCTTCATACTGGCCTTGCTCTGATGTGATAACTCAATATCAAAACATTGTCTTTCCATTTCGGAGATCACATGTCAAATTATGTGAATAATTTGCCTTTTCTCTCAGTATACATTTTAATGAAAGACATTTAAAGATGGGAGCAGACTGTTCCAGTGGAAACCACATTGCCTTTGGGATGGAAAACTGGATTTGGATTCTCTTTCATGCATTCAATAACTATTTACTAATGATCTACTCCTTTTCAGGCACTTTGCTGGGAGTTCTGTCACTTACCAGCCCTGTGACCTGGGCATGTTATTTAATATTTCCACACTTCATTTAGGCCAGGACTTTTTTGCAGTGCCAAGCTGCTCAAATGTACATGGCAGCTCAGTCTTAGAACGTCCAATGTCATGCTTTCCACAAAGATGTGTGTGTTCTTTTGCCAGTGACCCTTGTCTGAAAAGTAAGTACAAGCACAGGCTAATCCTCTAGAGCAACTCTCTCTCCCAAACACCCCAATACATACTGTAGACAAATAGAGGGTGGTTCAAGATGGAAAGAGAGGTGGAGTCTTTTTAGCGATATCTAGACTCTAGTCAATAGTCCCTGTTATAAAAGTTTCCCAGAAAGGCAACTGGCCTGGAGAAATTGAGAGTGAACCAATCTATGCATATGTAAAACTCTAGAACATCTGCATGTTTATCCTTAAAAATCATGAAAACCCATCCCTCCAGTGCTAAGGCCATTTACAACATATATGACCCCCAAGTCACTTAACATTCTCAGGTAGCTATGGGGCTTACTGATATTATCATCATCCTCACCTTCATCCTCATCTGGACTTCCTGGTCCAAAAAAACATGATATGGAAACCACCTCCAGTCTCTTCAAGGCAGCCTTTGTGGGTAGTCAGACTGCAGACTGTCTGGGCGAGCTGTGAAATTCCGTTTTCCACTGATGGCTCTCTCAAACATTGAAAGGCTGTCTGCCCACTAGATGTCTATCTCTGTGAATGTCCTCCTGTACCAGCCCAGAAATTTAGGACTGAATGGGAGTCATAGCGACCTTACACACTAGACCCCATTAATCGAGCAGAGCCAGAGCTCCTCATTCTTCTTTTCAATAAATGACAATAAACAACAACTGGGCTGGTCACTGGGCATGACCATCAAAGCCATCGGAGTCTCCACTTCACGATAGGCTCCAAAGACTCAGTCTTCTGGTTATAATAAGGGAGGCAGGGGGTGAGTGGGCATGAGGGCTTCACTGTACTTCACATTCTGAGATGAAGCTGATAGCAGAGTTCTAAGCCCCACCCTTATTTTGAGAAAATCTCTTGGGAAGCCACATAATTGTCCAAGCCCCAGGGACCAGTTGCACACTTTGACAGTGTTGGTAGCTAAGTGCCAAGAGGAAGAGCATTTTTTAGTTCACATATCTATGCCAATGACACAAAAATTTATTTTTCCAGAATGATAGTATCAGAAGCATTACCAGTCAGAGCAGGGAGCCCTGATCCCCTTTATCTGTCCAATGAAGCCTCTATTTTCAATCTGACAGATGAAAGGCTTATATCATTTCTTCAGTTGTATTGAATGCTTGCTTGGGTTTGTACAGCCAAAAGGATGTTTCTGGGAATATGAGAACAGAATCCGAGTTGAATGGGTGGGCATCAAAGGAGTTGTTCCATGTAGTAGAATCCTAGGTTGTACCACACTGTGTGGGTTACACATCCGGCAGCCTTAGCCTCCTGTAGTCAAAGCATGTGTAGTGAAATAGCTCTTACAACTTAATGGGGCTAAGTGTCTAGGCCCCTTTTTGGCACATTAGAAACCAGTGTATTAGCCTTGAAAATTAATAAGGCTGACATAAAATATTTTAGATTGATAGACAAAATGAAAAGAAAGATTTTAAGCGGGAGATTTGGTAACCTACTAAACCAGTCTCTTTGAGTAATAGCCTTCTACTTTTTTAATAAACTAATTCTAGAAGAAACTATGAGGGCAACCCCCGCACACAACATAGCTTTACTTAAGGAAGGAATCATTTACGACATCTATGCCACCCAATCCTCTCGTCAGAAAATCTGTCCAAGCCCAAGCCCGCCGTTTCTGTCAACAGGCCCACCCTTGCTCTCACTCTGGCCACATCTGTCATCCAGGGGTGGGCATCTCTGTCAAGGGCAGTCCAAAATAAAGAGACCAGCCACTCATGATTTATATGACCAGGCTGAAAATGTTTGGGTGAGCTGAGCCAATGAGATTTCTCTATAAATATTTGGAGCTGGGAAACTAAGAGGCTATTTTAGTTTATCTGGGCCACTGCGAATAGAATGATGCAGGTTCAGGGAGCAGAAACATGAAGAAGCAGAAGGAGATGGTGAGAGAGGGGATTGGAGCAGGTAAGAGCAGAAAGAAAATGCTACCAGGAGGGAGAGAGAAAAGAAAAGAGAGCCGTGAGCTATGCCTACTCCCCTGCTGTTCCTGGCTTGTACATTCTTTCAGGCTACTTCTCTGTTTTTGCAGAGCACACACACACATGCTATATTTAAAACACTACCTCGGGTCACTCCAAGGACTGGTGAGCCGGCATTTGCCAGGTGGTGCACCTGGGAGCTCTAGGGCCATGTTTCTCTTTCAGTTCCCAGCTAGATGGGGGCGTCTGGTCTCTTACACTCCACAATTTTATTTTCTGTTCTTCACAGGCGGAAACTGATATGCTTGCACACTCTTGACATTAAATATTTGGTACATGTTTCCAGGTCGTTTGGTGGAGAGTAGTGACCTTTACCCCAGAAACTGATTGTTTGATCACAGACTTATTAGAGTTGGAAAATATCACTTTTGAAATGATTCTTTACTGCGGTCTCCACAACAGTCTCATTTTTCTTCCCAAGGGACACATTTCAAAGAACCAGATGGCGCATATGCTGTAGCAGAACTCTGTGTTCTCTCCTCACCCCCATAGATTAGCTTCAAACACTTTCTTTTCCAGAGAAAATATTTATGTGCATTTGTTTACCACTACTCTTCACGTGGCCCTCAAGCAATGAGGTGATGGAAGTACATGAGGTTTTATTATTTAAAATGAGAGGCCTAAGTCACGGAGAAATATAGTGATTTACAGAAAGTCACAGAGCACTGACAAATAGAGCAGAGAAGACTTGAATCTAAGCCTTCAGAAGCATATCCAGTGTCTTTTCCACCGCGACAGAGGAAATTTCTGATTTTATTTTCTACCAAAGTTTTTTCTTTAAGTCAAATTTCTAAACATGTGATTATTTTGAACCAGAAGTCCTTTTGCCTTTATATAGGATATCTTTAGGGCACACATGTGTGCTGAAAAGAAGGGTACGCACTGGGGCTCCTCTCTGCTTGTCTGTGAAGGCGAGAACTCAAACCCATGACCCTTAATTGCCAATATGTTAAAAAACATTTAAGTGTTGATAATGTCAGTTGTAGTCCTTTAATTATTCATTTACTTAAAATATACTTACTGAGTACCTGCTATGTGCCAGACATGATTGTAGCAGCTAGTGGTGAATGTGAATAAAATGAGATAAAGTTCCTATCTTTATGGAACTTGCATTTTGGAGTAGAGATAAATAGTAATAAGGAATTAAATAAAGTCACATATAGATTAATGCTATGGGAGGTGGAAAGAAGCATAGTAAAGAAATAGAGAGTGATAGGGAGACCATAAGGTGGTCACTCAAGGACTGAGAAACTGATGTTTGGGTAGAGATCTGAGTGAAGTGCAGAAGTAATGTGGAAATACGGGAAAGAGAATTTCGGGTACAAGGAACAGCATGTGCAAAGCCCTGAGCTGAGAGAATGCTTGGTGCGTTGGAGGCCAGTGTGGCCAGAGCTGCATATTTAAAGGAACGAGTGGTAGGAAATAAGGGAAGAGAGTTAGCCAGGCAGGATTGTACAGGCGATGGTAAGGACTTTGGATTTTATGCTAAGTATGATGGGACGATAGCACGTCATTATTTGGTTTATGATTTAAGAGGATCACACTCGGGGAATACTTGGAGTAAAGACTATAGAATGTGAGAGGGTATGTAAGAAAACGGTGAGATGCCACTGTGGTGGTGGAGGCAAGAGAGGATGATATTGTGCACTGTCGCCATGAGCACACAAAGATATACTGCTATTTCTTCCATTTCTCTTGACCTCATAACCCCTACCAGCTACTGCCTGACTTCCCTGCTCCTCTTTGTAACAAATGTCCTCCAGAGAACTGTCTGTATTTGCTGTCTCCAATTTCTCTGCTCTCATTCTCTCATAAACTCCTAACATTCGTGTTTTTGTGGCCACTCCTCCAAAAATCCTCGTGTCAAGGTCATTCATGGCATTCATATTGCTATATGCAGTGATCAATTTTTGGTCCTTATCTTACCTGATCAGCAGTGAGGGTTACCATGTACCGTTGTGCAGGTTGTGCCAGCCACAGGACACCTGGAAAGGCAAAGTCTAGACCACATTGCCCCTGCTGACCTGAGGGTTTGCAGGAGCACATCTCCCCAGAGAGGGCGACTTTTTCTAGGCACTATCTTGTTTAGTGACTGTCAGTAGCAGTTGATATAGTTAATCACAACTCCTTTCTTAATACACTTTCTTTACCTAGTTTATAGAACCCTATTCATTTGTTTTTTCTCTCAGCTCACTGTTTGTTCCCATTAGTCTCGTTTACTAGTTCTTCATCTTCTCTTAGTGAACATGGTCATGTTGGAATGCCACAGCACTTTAGATTCCCACCTCCCCACACGCACACACACACACTTATACATAAATAATCTCATACAGTCCCTTGACTTTAATGCTATCTCTATGTCCATGACTCCCAAAAGCCTATCTCCAGCCCAGACTGATATTTACTGGGCTACCCCTGAATTCCAAGCATTTAAATCCAACTGTATTCTCAACATCTCCACTTGGAAGTCTAATAGGCACCTCAGACTTAACATGCCCCCAACTAAATCCTGATCTCTGCCTCCTGAAATCTGCTTCACCCAGTCTTCCCGTCTTAATACTAGGCAACTCTACCCTTCCAGTTGTTCAGCATAAACATCTTGAGTCACTTTTCACACTTCTCTTACACACTACATTCTATCCACCAGCATATGCTGTTGGCGCTACCTTCAAAATTCATCTACAATTGAACTCTTTCCACCTTCAAACCTGCCCTGGTTTGAACCATCATCACTGTTGCCTGCTTCGCCATAGTAGCCTCCTAACTAGTCTCCTCTCCCACCTTTGCCCCATACATTCTATTCTTGACCTAACATTCAGGCAGCTCTTGTGAAAATTGTGTCACTCCTTTACTTAAAACACTCTAGAGATTCCCAATTTCCTTCCGAGAAAAAAATCAAAACTCTCGATCTTTTCTCTTTGTTTCTCTGACCACGTCTTACTACTCTCCTCCTATAGATGCTCCAGCTGCCGTGCTGTTCCAATTATATTCCAACTTTAGGTCCTTCGCATTGGATGTTTCCTTTGCCTGAAACATTTTCCCCAAAATATTTATGTGACTAAACCCCCTCTTCCTTCAAGACTTTGTTTAAATTTCATTTTTTAAATTGTTACTCTAACTTTTCCCCTAATTCTTCGATAGATTGTTCCATTTATGTAGCTTTATTCTCCTCCATAGTGCTTATCATCTTCAAACATTTAGTCATTATGCTTAATTTGTGGTCTATCTCCCCCCCCACTACAATTTAAATTCTTTGAAAGCAAGAATTCTGTCTGTTCTCTGATGAAGCCCAAGTATCTAGAATAGCCTTGCACATAGTAAATGTTCAAAAAATTAGTAGCTAGATGAAAAATTGAAACTATATTATTAAATGTTGTCTAATTTTTATTCCAAATGTGTCCCAAAATGTAATGCTAAGCAGTCATGTAAACTGTTAGAATATTTAATAACCTGGAAAACTATTTACAACCCAGTGTTAACTTTTGAACGATCGGGTTTCAGAAGAGTAGATGCACTATAATTTAATTCTATTTAAACGATGTATGTATTTGCATATAAAAAGACTGGAAAGAAATAGTTAACAAATTTTTCTAAAGTGCCTACTATGCACCAGGCATTGTACAAATTAACTCTCCCTAGGGTGAAATTATAAATCGTTTTTACTTCTTTATGATTATCTGTATTTTAACCATAATCATCTATTAATTTTACAATAAGTATAATAAAAATGAGTGTTTTTATTTCCTTGTGTGTTTTTGAGTGATCTGTCTTTGGGCAGCTCTTTTTTAGGATACAAGTATGACCCTATGCACATACTGGTTTCCTACAGCAGCAGTCTCCACCCCTTTTATCACCAAGGACCAGTGCTCCTATGAGGATCTAATGCCTGACGATCTGAAATAGAGACGAGGTGGTGATGCTAGCACTGGGGAATGGCTGCAAATACAGATGAAGCTTCACTCACTCGCCCACAGCTTACCTCCTGCCGTGCGTCCCAGTTCCTAACCAGCCATGGTAATGGTCCGCAGCCCTGGGAGCTGGGGACCCTCGTACTACAGTAATAAAGAAAGATGCAACAAACGGGGTTTTCTCTTAAAAGCCACTAACTGGAGAAAATCCAGATCTCATTGCCTCTTCAAACAACTGCAGGGACAGCAATGACATCAGCAATCAGCACTCTGCCAGCAACAAAGGAAATATTCTAGACAATTTGTAGATGACTGAGATGAGAGCACATGTTTCTCCACTGCCTACCATCCCTGGCCTTGGCATTTTAATTGCTCGTTAGTAAGACACTTTGGAAAGCCTTGAGTATGAGAGAGACAATGCACTTTAAATTTCAGTAAAATTTCCTTGTATTCATTAAATCGCTGCCAACTTACACATGATTTCCTTTGTACAGAGGGTGCACTATTATTCTGAGAACAGTATACTCTGTGTACAGGTTTGAAGAGCAAACTTTACCTGGAGTTTATTCCCTAGGGGTATTTCTACAACATGCTATTTGAAGATTCCTCTATTTTAATTTTTAAAAACTTCCATCTGCAGATGTTGAGCTAGGCTGTGAAATTCTCAGCATTAGAGTGGGACAGATGTTTTCCAATGCTGATTTTTTTCACTGGTACTTTGTGCTTTGTTATTTCAGTCAGATAATGAAATAATTAATTAGCACTTTTTCTTTTGCCATAGGATCATTTTATAAAATGGTAAATTAAGAGCTTTGAAAATGAGACATCTTCATTTGGCATGCAAGTCTCTAAGTCCAGATGTGTCCTCTAGCCATCTTGGTCTAATCAAAATACTCATGCAGGGGAGAGGGGAGCTTTTGGTTAGACATGAAACACAAGACTTCTGCATAGGCTTGGTTGCCGGTGTGGTAACCACATCAGCTCCCCTTCCTGGGCAGCCCAAATATCGATTGTTTTATCTGTAAATAACAAATGAGGGCAAATCAACAAGTGTGGTCCTTGTTTCTGGGAAGATACTTTCAATGAAGTTCACTCTAGGCTACTTAGAAGCTTTGTCTCTCAGACACATCGACAGCAAAAGTTCACCCATGTTAACCGTACTGTACTGAGCGTGGTGAGCAATCCAGAGGAAGAATCCATAGTCTATTTCCAGAAGGTTCTTCTGCCCCAAATGCAGGTCTCACTGTCAGGTATAATCGAGTTCCTCTACTTCTCAAATCTTAAAAAGAAGTCATCATTCTCTCCACTTCATCCACCTCATGGCCCCATGGCTCCCGCTTATGTGGTTTGCTCATTATACATGTGATACACTCAGCCACCCACCTGTCCTCATTTCTTTTTCTGTTTAGCCTCTTAGGCCCTCATTATGAACAAGGGTGTTTTCTGAACAAGAGAAAATTTTATCTGTGGTCAAACTCAGGTTTCCAGTGTGAGCTCTTCTTTTTTTTTTTTTTTCCTGTGGCTGGCAGATAGTTACTCAGGGGGAAAAGCTAGCAGGCAAATCAGCTGACACATTGCCTAAAGTGTCCAGTCAGAAAATAAGACCTCAGAATGTTGCTCTAACTACTATTTTCAGCTAGAAGAGATGTTCTTTCTGCTAGTAAAGATGGCAATTTGGTTGGGGTTAGGAGGCGCCACAGGAAATAAGAGCTCAATGCTGATCACCATTATGCACCCCTGGATGAAGACTCATGCAGTGATCAGCTGATTACATTAATGTATCAGAGCATTTGTTTAATGTAGTCAAGGTCAAGGAGGTCTGTTTCTCAGTGGTGCTAGACAGGAAACTCAAAATATTACGTATGCCGGCAACAAGTGCCATGATTGATTTTTGTTGTGGAATTAATCTGTCAAGAGTGCAATTTCAGGTTTGCTGCCATGAAGTATATGTCCAGTTCAGCTGAAAGACACAGTGCTGGAGAAAAGGGCTAAGCCATCTTTGGTTATTGGCCTCAATTGGAGCTTTAAGTGCTTGCTGCTGCTGTTGATAGGGAGGTAGATGTGAGGGCTGGGGCTGAACATCATTCCATGTAAATTGCAATGAAAAAGACACTCTGCCCCCCTTCCCCCCCCCCCATCCCTCCTCCCCTCTGCCACCACGGCAGCCAGACTAAAAGTGGATGGAATAGTTGGGTTCAGTATCTTAACCTCTGGTTCCAGCTGCAGCTGCAGAGACTGATTGGGGTGTGTATGGGTGGAGCCCAGGGAGCTACATTTTAACAAACATCACGGATGGCCCCCAGGCTCACTTGCAAAACAAGTATAAGGTGTCAGGACTTCACAGTAGTTGATGATGAGTCATTAGACAAAGAGTTTACTTGTCATACTGTAAACCCTTGAGAGGTGTTAGGTAGAGGCGAATTGGTATTTTAGAATGAACACTCAGGCAGTAGTACACAAATGGATTGGAGACGGGGAAAACAAAAACAGTGGGAACAATGAGGAAGCTACTTGCATAGGGAATTATCGCATTCCCTAAAGGTGGAGTCACCCATAAGAACTGTCATCTTGTCCCCTGACAAAGCAAAAGGATGTACTCACCATGATCAAAAGCGATCAGTCTGTGTTTTGAATATGTCACACTGTAAAGTAGTTTTATAGACAGATCTCTTCTGAAATAAATTTAATTTTGATTCCCATCTTTCTCTCCTTGCCACCTCTCTCCCTGCTGTTCCTAGATACCCAAGTGTGAGTTTCTAGGGAGCCATTTTCCTTTGGGGCTCATAAAATAATTATTCCAGTAATTGTTCAAACAAGCTATTCATTACCATCCAAAAGAGGATGGTCAAAAACATTTTTTTCAGAGAAACGTAAATTTTTATTGTTGTAGTTTTGTTTTTCAAAAATGCCTCAACCAGTGCTCAAGTGATTGGCAATTTTATTACTTTAAAGGCAGAGAATATAGAAACATAGGATCATGGGATCTCAAGGGAAGCAAATCCATTACTGACTATCTAACCTAACTCATCTAAAGCATGAATTCCTTCTACAACATCCCCTCCAAAAATATTACCACTAACAATGTCTAAAACTTACAGAATACTAATATGTCTTATTTATATTTGTTAATTATTTAATGCTCACAACAACCATATGAGGCAAGCATTGCTTTTATCTCCATCTTACACTGATGCACAAAATAATAAAGCTTGTAAGGAACAGAGTAGGATTTCAATACAGGTTATTTGTCTCCAGAATGTGTGCTTACCCATTATGCAATACTGCCTTCAATCATGGGGAGGTCACTGTCCCAGAAACAGCCTCCTTCATTCTCGTTCATTCTGGTGGTTAGACATGTCTTCCAATGAATTAAAGTCTTCTTTAATATCGCTACCTGTTAAAGCCTCTGGAGTAATAAGAATGTTTAATCTGTCTGTTGCTAAAAATCTTTTCCTGGGAATTGAAATTTGTCCTTCAAGACTGAATTCATGTCATTTTTCTCTAAGTTTTTTGTGTTTGGCAGTTACAAGTTGGTGTATCTTTCTTCTTTTACAAGTTCTCTCTGTGTGTAATTACTACTGCATTTGCGTGTTTGGTGATTTTTTTTTTTTCCATCATAGAAGTAGAACTTGATATTTCCTTATTAAATTTCATTCGGATAGAGCCTATTTGCTGTAACCTATTGAGATCTATGGCTGCCCCAAAATATTGTCCACTTGTCCAAGTTCTGCATTATCATTTAATAAAACATGAAGAAACCAAGGCTCGGAGAAGTCAAGTTGCACAAGGTTTTTCTAAGTGGAATTTGCACCAGTCCTCTCTAACTTAAAAATACATGCAAATCCATTTGCTTGCTCTTGCTACCAGGTCTGCTTTTCACTACATATGTTTTGGCTTGCTTCATGCTCAATCTCGGGCCCTCCCCACTAATGTGATAGGGGCTTGGCTGCAGAGCATTTCCTTGTCTCAGCAGCCGCCCCACTCTATTCTTCATTTTTATTTGACTTGAATTGTGAGAAAAGGTGTTGTCCTGATATATTGCCTAATCATAGTGTAGCTTTTGGCTTAAAACGAAGTCTTTTTTAGCCATCTCAACTGTATTATCTGTGATTATGGTTTTTCAAAACTTAATTAAAGTCATAATGAAATTAATTTACTGCTGTGCTAATGTTCAGATAAAATTATTCCAAAGACTAATGTGAATTAGTAGGAGGGTTTTTTTAAAAGCTCTATTATTGGTCTAGGGGATGATACAGAGTCAAAACTGTCAGCCTTATTTTTTCTAGACAAAATAATGCTTATGAAGATATTTGCAAGTTGTATAAACTAGATAGAAATATGCAACTGTCAAGCAGTATGACAGCCTGTACTAAGAAGGAAGGGTGTAGTGACAGTGGAGATCACCTCAAAGATCACTTTGAATCCTAAAAATAAGAACAGTCATGGCGGGGGGGGGGGGGATAAAAATAGAATTCTCTCTGCAAGATCTTGAGGTAATTTCTAATCTTTAATATTTCTTTTTCTTCCCCATTACCAAAATACATCTATGGCCATAGGACATACTTTATGACCATTTAAGAAGTATTTGTCTCCTTTTTCATCCTAAATCATTTTCTTCACCTCCTTTCTTTTCTAATCAACTTAACAAGGTATTATTAGAAACCAACTATGATCTTAAAACCATGCTACTTATTCTGAAAGATTCATAGAAAAATAACTATAGTATCCTTTTTAGAATTTTAAATCAGTTGGTAAGACAGATTCTATAGAGGAGAAACAGCCCTCCTGCTGATATATGCAGTATATCTTCCAGGAGTAAACCCATCATGTTAGATACATATGTTATAGGAATCAAAGAATTTAATCATTTATCCTAAAGACATTCAGTGAATGCCTGCATGTGTAGTATTCTGGAGGAGGCTTGGAGAAACAAAGATAAATCAGATAGCTCCCTGACCTCAGGGGCTCAAATGCTACTGAGAGGAACAGAAACATAAACAGATATCAGAAATCGCCCTGGCTGGGCTTTGTGCTAGGCCTGGAAAGACAAGTAGAATTTTACTAGGTACAGAGCAGAAGGAAGCTGGTAAGATGGCACAATTCAGCTCAGCAACACAGTAGAAATACAGAAGGGTGGAAACACAGCCTAGGGAGGAAAGTGGCTTTTTGTTTGGAATGGGATTGGAGAAGGGTGAAGAAGTCAGACTGATTGACAAGACCACCTCACAGATATGGCAGTTAGGGTGTTGCTAGGGCCCTATGTTGGAAAGAAATGCAGTAAGATGCTGTGCCTTACTAATAGAGACACCTAAAGCATTTATTTTTATGACTTTTGTTTTACATACACATGCATTGTCTTATGACATTATTTCAGACACATATAGCAGTAGGGTCCTTCCACCCCCAGCACTCCATCCCTAACATCTATAGGATCCAGAGTAAGACATAGAATATGTTTAAATATTTGCAATTTCTAAATAAATCTAACAAAAAAAATTAAATAAAAACTATCCTATCTTCCTGCCTTGACAAATATACCTTCATAATAACCTGGAAGATCAGTTTTAGATTTAAGAGTTCTTAATATCTTCCAAGTTCCATGCTGAACTATGGTGCGCTGGGGAAAATTTGCAGGTAGCCCACTGCCCCTATTCCCACACTGTGGGATGTTAAAACATATCTGAACACTTCTGTCCACTTGCCAAGCTCCATCATACTCCCACACCACCACCCATTGGCCAAATCTGAGGTCTAGAAAAATGTTCATTTGAGGTATGATCCACTCTTGGGAGGACAGAAGTCTACATAAGCCTTAGTAATGGATTTTGAGCCATGGCTTATGAGTACCCAGAATGTGGCAGAAAAGTCAGGGTGGGGTGAGATGCAGTTCCTGGTGGGCCTGGTCCTTTGCCAGTGGCACGCCTACTCCAGTAAGGAAGGACAGAAGAAGGGCCAGAGTTGTGCAGGGCACATGGCAGGAGCCTCTCTTAACCACTTCTAAGGGCACAACTTCCCCGACCCCATCTTACGCTGGTTGAGTTATCTTTAGTTCTTTAGGTGGATGGTAAGAACTGAGGACTTTTTATGCAGGATATTCCCAAAGCTACCGATTAGATGGAGACTTAATTCAATGGTTACATTTTAATCTCCCTTTAAAGTCCTGTTTATTGCAACCATCTTCCTCCAAGCTAGAGTCAACAGTTCATTTGTGTGTGTGTGTGTGAGCATGTGTGGGAAAGAAGAGTGATATAGAGAACTCATCTTTCTTACAGGCCAAACAAAAATCTAAAATTGTTTAGCTCATATTTTACATGTGGTTCTCCACCACTGTAAAGAATACCTCTTTTTGCCTTTGAGGCTAGAAAAGGAGTAATAGCAAACACTATAGGCAAAGAAAACAGCCCAGTTTCTTCCTGCCACAAGGAAGCGTGGGCAGGAGACCATCACAGGAAGGGAGCAGGTGGTTGTCTGTGAGAGGACCCTGCTATAAATTCCAACCTGGGAAGTAATAGAAGGGCTTTGAATTATGAACCAAAACTCTGAGGGCTCAAGGACTCTTGCCTCTGTCTCTTTACAGACACCTGCTGGAGATTGTGCAAACCACAGTGGGCAGCCCCTTCAGAGTAAAAGTGGATGACCAGCAAGGTTAGCAGAGAACAAGAGCTTTTGATCAGACTCCCTTTCCCTTGGCCCCTTGATAGAAAAGACAGGACCCCAGCACCCTGAAATCACACATAGATTTATGCTCTTATCGGTTGAGATATATGACTCCAAGAGCTTTTGGGTTTGTTGTTTAATTCCTGGTCCTCACCTTACTTGACCATTCAGCAACATTTCACACAGTTGACCAGCCTCTATTCTTTGAAAAATTTTCTTCACTTGGCTTTTAGAATATTACTCTCTCTGGTTTTATCTCCTGCTTCACTAGCTTCTTCTTTTTTTTCTGTTTTCTCATTTTTGTCTATTCCTCTCCATCCCCCTAGCCTATAAATACTAGGGTGCTCCATGGATCAGTCTTCTATGCTTCTTTCTTGTTTTCATTCTTCATGTGATCTCGTCCAGTCTCTTGGCCTGAAAAAATCAACTACATGCAGTAATTCCTAGACAGGCATTTCCACATTGGACCTCGTCTCTGAAATCCAGACTCATATATCCATTTGCTTATGCAACAGTTTATTTGAAAATCTATTAAATTAAATTCAAACTGAATATTGACAACCCCCTATTATAATGAGGTACTTATACATAATTTTCTTAATAATTGGTAGAATAAGTAGTCAAATGTGAATAACAATAGATGAAATTTAAATAGTGCAATGAATTATTTAGGACTAATAAGAACATTGTACCCCCAAACTCCAGAATACACATTTTCTCTAGTATACATGGAATATTTATAAAACTCAATGATGTGCTAGGCCATAAAGAGAGCCTTAATAAGTTTCAAAAAAATTCATACTGTCATCATTTATTTTCTAATCACAATGCATATAATTAGAAATTAATAACAAAAAAAAAAACCTAAAATCCCTAAGTGTTTGAAAATTTTAAATCATCCCTCAAAACAACTCTTGGTGAGAAAAATCCTAATGGAAATTCAGAAATATTTATAACAATTTTTAAAACAGTATTCACCAAAAATTGTGGTATGCAGCTAAAGCATTACTTAGAGGTGAATTTAGAACCTTATATGCTTAAATACACATATGCAAAATTTCCTTCGGCTACATCTAGTAGTGGAAATACTAGGTCATAAGCAATGGAAATATTCAAATTCACTATGTAATACCAAACAGTTTTCCAAAGAGGCTGTACCAATTTACAATCCTACCAGATGTATATGAGAGTTCTCATTGTTCCACATGATCACTAACACTTGATATTTTTCTACTGTTTACTTGGAATTGTAATACATTATTAGATAAATATAGTAAGCATCTTTTTGCCAGCTTTTGAATCCTCATGCCTCTCATCATTGTGTCTTTTAGTAAACAGGAGTAGAAAAAAATTTCCATGTAGTAAAATGTATTGTGTTTTATTTTATACATTGAGCTTTTATATCTTGTTTAAGAAATCCTTACTATTCTAAAGACATAAAGGAATTGTCCTGTATTGTTTTAAAAGTTTTATGATTTTTCTTTCACATATAAGTATTTAAACTATGTGGAATTGATTTTTGTGTCTGGATGAGGTAAGGGTCCAATTTTATTTTTTGTTTAGTGAAGAACCAATTGTCTCAGTGCCTTTTATTAAACAATCTGTCATTGCCACACTATTCTGCAATGCCGGTTTCCTCATATATCATGTTTCTATATTAAATGGGTTTATTTCTAGGTTTTTGTTGTTCTATTTATTTATTTATCTATGTCTGAGCAAATGCAAAGGTGATAATTGCTATAGTTTTATAATTTAGAAAATTTTATTTTATTATTAGTTTCAAGTATACAGTACATCGGTTAGACGTTTATATAGTTTATGAAACAATCCCCCTGATTATTCTTTTTCTCCTCTGGCCCTATACCTAGCCATTACATTACTGCTGACTGTATTCCCTATGTCATGCTCCCCATCCCTGTGACCATTTCTGAACTACTAATTTGTACTTCTTTAACCCTTCACCCCTTTCTCCCAGTCCCCCCAACCCTCCTCTCCTCTGGATGTCACCAGATTGTCCTGTATATTTGTAAGTCTGTTTTTGATTAGGTTGTTCTTTTTGTTCCTTAGATTTGCATATAAGTGAAATCATATGGTATTTATCTTTCTCTGTCTGACTTATTTCACTCAGCATAATTTTTAAAAATATCTAGTAGGAAAATTTTCTCTAATTTTCTTCTGTGATAAACAGGCAGTTATATTGAGTTTTCTTTTCCATGATCATGGTACAGTTCTTCATTTATTTACATATTATACATGAATGTCCATAGCAGCAAAACCTAGAGAAAAACCACTCTCATCAACAGTAGAATGGATAAATTGTGACAGATTCAAAATATGGAATAATATACAATAGTTAAAATGAAAGGAGAATAGAAATATACATAATTATATATAATTATATAACAAATAATTATATTTTAATTTTCAAAAATTATATGTAATATATAATTATTTTTATATCAAATATATTTAAATTGGTTTGATGCATTTCACCATAAAAAAAATGAATATGAATGTCTTGGAAAATCTTAGTAAAGTTAAGTCATTTTAAAAAATGACTTTCAGATTAGATGTGGGAGAAACAACTGTAAAAGACAGGGAGTTGGAAATTTGCTCCTTTTTAAGAAAATTGAAAGTGACAATTATAGAAAACACATAGTGGATGCAGTTTATGCAAGAAAGATAAAATGCACTTAATCAGTGCATCCATACACAAATGAAGGTCTGTCTGCATTGATATAAAAAGCTAGGCCAAATAATGTATATTTATGTTTTAAGTTACTTTTTTTTTAAGTTAAAATCCTTAATGCATTTATGAATCTATTTTTATGATATCCTGCCATACTAAGCTTTTTCAAGTAACCAATGGAAATATTGATAATGAGGAGATCAGATAAGACAGATTCTATGATACTGTATCACTCAATTGAACTAAAATCTAGTTTCTTTTCTTTTCCTATTACCCAGTGGGTGGCAACTTGTGAAAATAGTGAATAACTAATGGATTAAATATATATCTATGTATAGTGTGAGTAAAATTTTAAAGTCCTGTTAACACAAGTATCATGTTTTCTGGGACTATCATGTCTATTTAATCTATGTTGACGACTGTGACAGAGACTGTTTTTCTTTGTCTAGAATGATCTAGAAAACATTTCCCAATCTCCCTTGCAGCTGAGTATGGCCATATGACTGAATTTCAGCCATAGAAATCTAAGTAGAAATGATGTTTACAACTTCCGGGTCTACGAAAACCCTACCATCAAAACCTCCCAGGTAAGACCATCTATGATACCTTCTCTTTCCGACTGACTTCAATATAGATGATCCTACAGAGTAACCTGGGAGACACGAGTAGAGGCAGTGCAGCCTTAAAATGGAAGGAGACTTAGTCACTGTAACGCAACTGGCTGAAGAGCCTGCCTGACCAGGAACACTTATGCTGGATGCAATGTGTAAGGAATAAACTTCAGTGATAGGATACTTAAAAGAGATTGAGGTTGACCTGTAATAGCTGTTAGAATTTATCCTAATCAATACCAGGAAAGCTATTTAAGAAGAAAGGAGGAATGAGGCTACAATTGAATCTTTTTCTTCTCTCTAGAGAACAGATCCAGAGCAGTTCCCTATACAGCAGCTCTCCAGGCAGAGCCAAAGAAGGAAGAGGGCAACTACTCAATGATCTTTACAAAGTGTTACAAAGTAGTCTGTGGCCAAAGTTATATTATTACCAGTGGCCTATAAGCCAACCAATAATGGTATGCAAGGCTATTAAAGGCTTGAATTGACTCAAAATGCATTAATGGATGCAACAAATATTTATTGAGCAACTATTATATGCTATAAACTGTAAATTTTTCTGATACAGTTTTGTAAAAGTGCTTTCCAAAGCGAAAATACTCAGCATTGCTAATGTTGTAATTACTGATATTATTGAATGTCTAGAATTCATTAATCCATAAAGTTCTCCATACTCTGAGGAAAAAGGACAATTTTTTTGGTCTTGTTTAACTACACCTTGAATTTTATTTTCCCCCTTCCCAATAGAAACAATTCTAATTTTTCTTAAGATATAGCTGATGGTTTTGGTACTCAGCAAATATCCATGTACTTCACTGTACTTCCTGTATTTCTGTCCTCATATATTTAGGTGAGCTCATATGACTAATTCCTGCTAGCGGATAACTGAACAAGTATGCACCCCTCCTTATCTGAAGTAGGTAGGAGTAGATGTGCTTTCTCTACACATGCTCTCTCTCTTTTCCAGCTAAGAGGTTGGAAGCAAAGGAGTTAGAGATTCCTGAGCTGCAAGATGGAAGTGTCCTGTTCCACAAGTTATAGCTTGGTTTTGAGCTATGCATGTTATCCACATGACCCACATTGGACTGTACCATGAATGAGAAATAAATATTAATGGTACTAACCCAATGAGACGAAGGTTTTTATTTGGTGAGCAGTATCCTGATAAATACTAAAGAGTGTGCTATATATTAAGACATAGGAAAGCAGTAAAAGATGAACAGGATTTAGTAGAATATTATAAAAGAAACTAAGGGAAAAAGTACTATATCAATCCCACTTGTATTTTACTGAAGAAGGATCTTGTTGAGATTCTCAGCCTCTTGTAACACCTCGGGAGCTTACTATGCTCTTCCTTATGACTGATCACAAGAATGCCATACAATCACAAAAATTTACCATATCTCTGTGAAACTCTGAAAATTTAATATTAAAATAATTGGAAATTTTTGTGAGTTAACGTGGAATTACTAATGATGTCTTTTTAGCGCAAGGGAATTGGTTTAATTGGGAAAGAGAATTAAAATACTTTATTAATGTTGCTAACATAATTATCATTAAATGTTATTAATACATCAGCAGTGATATATGCAGAGATATGCTAGCGGGAGAATAAATGAGAAAAAAACAAAGGCCTCGCATCAATTCGTTAGATTTGAGAGGGTAGAGCTATTCCCTAGTGCAGGAGTTTTTATATTGTATTTGTAAAAGAAATTGGTTATTGTCTAAAAGTCTTCTAAAGATGAAGGAAGCCAAGAAAAGTTTATACTGGATGTAAACAGCTACTTTCTTCACCATGAACACTGAATACTAGCAAAGAAAATATTGAAAAGATGATGCTGCATACTAATAAAACAAGTTTCTGTGCTCTTTTCTGTAAAACATAGTTTACCTAGAGGGCATAAGCTAGGAGGATTTCTTCCGAAAATTTTTCCTTGCCTTTGTTTAAATATTTCTTTCAATAATCAATAAAGCTTCCCCACTGATTAAGAAAGAGTTATGTTTATTCTTTAAGCAATATATAGAATTATGCTACTATCACTCTGTTGACAGCTACATTTATGAGCCAATTCCAAATCCAAAATATTTGCCTCAGATATTAGCTACAGGGAGTACATATTCATAAAGATACATTGTTCCCACACAATTTCCTCTCTCTTATTAATCATTTTTCTGAGCTCTTTGTTTGCCAAACTTTAGCTTTACTTCTGTATTTTCTAATCAGCAAAATAAACTTCCTAAAAAAAGCAGCTTGTACCATTACTGTATGCTTGGAAATGCTGGTGCAAGAAACACGGTTGGTCGTTGCTTTCAACCTGCTCCCACTGTGTTATGATAAAATGTGTCTAAACATGTAATCATAATCTCCAGAGGTAGGCTATGGCTGGCATCAGACTTTTAAAAATCTCATCATGACAACCTGGGAACGAACTGCATTCTTTTGAGAAATTTGCATAAGTTCTTTAATAATCATAAGCCTTATTTCTTCAATGATCCCTCAGCCCAAGTTTCTATTACCTCTATATTACATGCCAAGTGAAAAAAAGCTGCTGATATATTCAGAGATACAAGAGCTCCACAGTTCCATGTATGGATAAAAATATTAATTTACTTTAGAAATGTTGATACACCATCCTCAGACAATAAAATATGTGAGATTGAGTTTTTGTGTCATGTAGCACAAATGACATCATATCGAAAAATACTTAAAATCACAGCGCCACAAACATTTAGATCTGGAAAACTCTCATGCAAGTCACAACTTAATGTCCTTGTTTTCAGAGAAGGAAACAGAGCTCAGAAGGGTCAAGTGACTTATTCAAGATCACACAGCTGTTTAAAGATAGAGCTGGGTTAGAAATTCACCTCTTTCAAATAGTCAAACATTTCTTTTGTACATAAAATGCACAGGGTTAACCAGATAATTTATGAGTGAATAGAAGCCTATGCACTACTCAAATTATTCATGGGGATACATGTAGGTGGAGCTATTCATTGATTTGCTACAAGCATTTGGTGAAGAGGGGCCTGAAAATACACCACTCTTAAAACTCACTCACTTGAATGGAATATAACAAATGTTTATGGAGACCCTACTATGTGAAGTCACAGAATCAGGGAATTTGGGCACTTTGTGGTTTAGCATCTAATAAAACCCTTTAGGATATTCTAATGGAAGCCACACATGTCTTCTGCATATTTTAATTGGCTTATATTCATCAGCACACAATCAGGCAACAGAGAGCAAAAGGGAAAGGAGCATTTTAATCTTTGTGAGGAGAGATTAGAGGGCACAGCAAAGGGATCATGAGGAAAGATAGACTTCTCTTTTTTCCCCAGTTTTTCTGTCTCCTTTCTTCTCCTCACCTTTGGTTCCCTAGGGCTTCTCAAAAATAGATGGAAGATTATTTCAGAAATGGATAGATGTCTGGAGTATTTCTGTTTAAAAAATTTTTTTGAGGCTCCAAATACATAAAAATAATGATAAATTAGGATAGGTGTGTTAAATGTTTTTAACACATTGACAAATTTAACACACACACACACACAAAGCAAAATAATTGCACTATTCCTAAAATGATTATGATCTTCTTAAAGAATTGTTTCACTGCACACCAAGCATCATAATCTGAAATGGTGCACAAGCCTAAAATTGTAGAAAGAATGGCCTCTTTCTAACCTGCGTTACTAACCTCTCTCTAACTTGTTCATGTTATAAGATAAGACACAGAGGTTTAAAGATGAAGACTTTCATGTATATGTCAGCAAGGTACCCTGGCCTCCCTCCTTTCCTCTTACCCACCTTAAGAAATCACCATCTTTCCCTTTCTTTTGTTGCCTTTACCCAGGAAGGGCAGTGCACAGTACTCCAGGAAGCAAAACATTGGCACCACTCTCAGACCCTCTCACTGGGTTTCAGATCTGGGCAGTGGAGATTAGTTGAGCAGCTACCAAGTGAAAAGGGGAGTTCATTCAAGGAAGTACCAACAACTGCTTTGAGGGAACAAAATTTAAAAGCAAACCACATCAGAAAATAGGGTAAGCATTATTTCGATTTTGAGACTGGACCCAAGGTCCAAGGAGAAACCCATATGAAGGGCCAAGGTATGTAGATGGAATAGGATGGCTATTAAAATTAGGTCAGGGCTGCTGAGACAATGGAATCCACTGTGGAAACTCCACATTTTTATTGGCCTCTCTGACAGAAGGAGTTTTCATTCCTTCCCATTGTCTCAAACTTAAATAGGGAGAAATTTGGTTCAGAGGTGAGGCCAGGATTGGTGGGAAAACATGAACAAAACCTGCCTCTAATCTTTCATCTCTTTCTTATCTCAAGATTAATAGTTGACTTTCATTACTCAGGAGCTAGTCATCTAAAATCCTCTTTCTTTGTCTATACACTAGACATTTGTTCTTCATTGATCCTCTACCAGAGTAAACTTAGGAAGAAAGAGAGGGTGAAATCCAAACCAGTTATAATCTGACTTGCTAGGAAGGTAATAAAACCATTTAGCTATAATCATATATTTTTTAATTACATGGATTTAATTCCACCACTGTCATTAGTCTCCTTAAATCAAATATTTGAGACCTGGCAGTTGTGCAAGCTTTATCTGGATAAAGGGCTGCAAAAGTTGAGACTGGCCACTTTTTGTATGTAAATCTAAATATAGGAATACAAGCTTCCTACTATGTTTTTAGCCCTGAAATTTCATACAAAACTAGAATGCATATGTATTTTTCTGGGTTGATTGTCTACAGATTCCATTAGATCTTCCAAATAAATCTGTGACCCTAAAACTATAACAACATCTTGTTGTTTTATAGCCTCCCATTCATTCCTTGCCTTAAGCAACTTCCTTCCGGGTCAAAAGATAATTTACTTTGTTTCTTTACATGTGTCAGACATCAAAACGGTCCTAGACCAGGCAGAATACACTGTTGCCACATAAGCTTATTATCTAAGGCATACTGAGCACAGCTGGTTTGAAGCTCCAGGCGTGTGACAGGATTGTTGCAAAATGTAGCTTGGGATGGGTGGGACATCTGTTCACCACAGTTATGCCGGGAAGTTGAGTTTCAAGTCCTGGTCACCATGCTTTAACATTGCCCTATAAAATTATAGGAAAGGAATAGGAAAAGTGACCCTAGTTGGAGTTCCTAGCAGACTTTCCCTACACAAGGGGAGGTAGGCAACTGTTCTGATTATCATAAACACTGAGTCTTCCCCCATGAAAGACGAAATGGAGGAGTCCCTCTGTCTGTTTTAAATAGCTTGAGTATGGTCCTGCCAGTGGGCAGAAGGATGGAGCAGAGGACTTTCCCGAGGATCTCTAAATTTCCAGCATTTTGTAAAGTTTAGACTTCTATTTTATATTCTATTAATTTATCTTGAAAATGGCCAGAAATGACACCTTGTTGCAGGAATGTATCTTCATCTCCAAAACCAGTTTTTGGGCAGGCATCTAGGTCTTGAGGGGCCAAGTTCTTTCTTCACTCTGTCAAATGCACTTAGGTAGCACACTTTTCTTACACTTCGACCCCGCTTCAGTGCCTGACCCTTTGTCTAGATCATTGTTTTCAGCCATCCTGGTGTTTGGCTGACTCCCAGGGATCAGATAACTACATTTGGAAGGGTATATCTGGAAATAGAGAGGGCCATAAAAATTGTACTTAGAAGTGTACACATTTGAAAATTTAATAGAATACATCCATCATTCCTGGACACAAAAATGATGATTTCATAGATCATGTAATTGTTATGAACACTTTTTCTTGACAATCCTCATCTTTGAACTTGTAGCTGTTTCATTTATTACAGCTATTTGGATCATTTAAAATTTAGTCCACTTTTCTACAGGTGATTTATTTAGTGTTTATAAGTCCATTTTGACATCTTCTTCCATTTCTTCTACCAAAAAAAAAAAAAATCTCATCCTTATAGTCTTAGTGGAGGCATCATTTACAGCTAGAGAAGCATATCTGAAAATGCATTACCTTTAAATAGTAGGATTCATCATATCTGAGTTCATATGTCTGATAGCCAAAAAAACCCCATTTCATTTCAAAAGAAAAATTGCTTCTGTCAGTGTAAACAGAATGCATTATCCTCTTTTAATAACCATTCTTAAGTATTCTGCTGTATTACTTTTTCACAGCTGTATTCCAATAAGCTGTAGAGTAATTGCCAGTTCTCCTGTCTAATAGGTTCATTATTCTTTTGCCATAATTGCAGCCATTAAATGTTCAATTGTTAAATTTCCACTCCTACGTTTACTTAGTGTTACATTTTATAATGGGGCATGTCATTACAGCACCCCAGTGGCCATGGCTGTTGTTCAAAGTATTTCTAAAAGTCAGTGAGATCCCTGTGAAGTATGTCTTCATTTTTCACTTGTTCAGGTAGCCTCCTCCCACCTTCCCCTTCCCTTTTTTAGACCTTCTAGACAGTCTCTTACAAATTGGTAAATTTCACCAGAAGTTTAAGGACCTGACCAAAGCTGGGAAACATAAAGATGAGCCCTCAATGTCTCTGAGCACTCCTTTCTCACTTTAATGTCATGATTCATATATAAGAAGGTAAAAGGGTAAAAATTCCACTAAGGAGATTAGATTAACACTTAAGCCTTAATGATTTTTTCAAGAGCTCTGATTCATCTTTTATCACATTAAATTTGTGGGGCTTTTTCATCAAATGGAAGATACATTGGTCAGAGGTTACATAACTGTTAACCTCCAGTCTGCGATGCTCCTGGTAATAAAGCAAATGCCTTTGCTTTATTGCTTGACATTTTTGGATTTGTCACATTTTGGGTCCTGAACTCACCTATTCTGATACAGTAGTTGTGTTACCTTAGGAGGCTACACTGATGAAGATGGATAAAGAAATGGTAAGAGATTTTAACTCACTAACTGTATACAATTGAGCATCTGATTGGTTTGGTTTGTGTGTTTGTTTGCTTTGAAATTTCAGTATAGGGCTGAAAGGTCTTTGTAAGACATCTGGTATTTCTTAAGTACTCAGATATTAGCCAAAAGCTTTGATCTAGGTCATGTTTCACTTTTAAAGAGATTTCTAATTATCTATTCATTGATTAATCGTTACTTTCTAAGTGATCTTATTTTACTTCCATTTATTAGGTTAGCTTTTATTTCTTTCTAAAGCCTAGAAATAATTTTTATAGCCAATGGGTTAGCTTTGTAATTTTGTCTAACTCATTTCAACTCTGTGTTCTTTTGGGAATCTTCTATAGTTTACAGTGGACTTTTTTTTTTTTTGATAAGAACGACAAAAGCCTTTTTATAACATGGTTCATGATATCAAATTTGATATAGATCAAGTTATATCCCCTATGTCATAACCATTTATTCTATTCATCCACTTCTTCTGCTCATTTGCCCTGATATTAGTTAACAATAATAACTAACATATGTTGAGCATTTACTCTTGTTCTGTCTTTGTACTATATGATTATATCCATTTTCTCATTTAATCCCTATGAGACAAGTACATTTATTATTCCCACTTTACAGATGAGGAAACTGAGACTCAAAGAGGTTAAGTAACTTGCATAAAATAATAGCTATTAACTGAGTTAGAGCTCACAGTCTTATACTTCTACTCAACGTTTTTATAGAGGGAATACTGCTATAAACAGTGAAAGAAACTTAAATGTATTTATGAGGAAGCAAATGTTAAATAACTTAAAAATTCTGCTACCTTCTTAGGCAAACATATAGAGAAAATGAATTGCCAAAGGTTACAGGGTAAAATGAAGATCTAGGACAAAATTTTTCCTCTGTCTGTTTTCCTCCACAATAAGCCTGCTCAAAAAATAGAGTAAAGGAAATAAGTGTAAAAATGACTTGAGGGTGGATTATAGTGTATTAGTCCAAATAACTTTTCTACAGAAAAATAGACTTAACATATTTAACATAGTTGTATCCATCCAAAAACTTTATCAAAGTGTTCAGATGTTATTGTCTTTCATATATCAGTGATATAAATTTTGTAGTAAGACTTTATAATTTGATTCCTAATTTAAAAAAAAAATGACACTTCTTTTTCTCTGGCTATATTGGCTTTGCAACAAGCCCAAAAGTGCATGTTTGTTCCTGTCAATAAAGCAGTCAGCTGTGTCACTTGGGGAAGAGATGTATGGAGTAAGATGGTATTATTTTGACAATCACTTTCTTCCAAAGCAGTACAATAGATGTATCTTATTTTGCTCATTTACTCACAACACAATGGACAAGATGGAAAAGTAAAGAGCACAGCATAGGGACGATCGATAAGAAAGCCATATTGTGTGATTAACAAAAAAAGGGCACATTACCTGATGAAGTCAAAGGCATCACCCAGGGAGAATAACTACAAGGGCTGCAGAAAAATTGGAGAGGAAGTGAAAAGATAAGCAACCTCATGTCTGAAAACAGGTTTCTCACCTGTCTCATTAGGTAGGTAATCTTTTGGTTGTGCCAGAGCTTAGAAAATGGTCAGCTAACAAAAATAGAAGTCGTAAAAGATCTGCCAATCATAAAATAACTATTATTAGAGCTAATTTAGTGTAAGATAAAATTGGCCAATCAAGTTTTGGAAGTTTTTTTGAAAGGATTGAGTATAAAGTAGTTAAAGGAAAGGCTGCCTTTTTCTGCTCAGATGTTCTCATCATTTGAGATGTCACAAAGAATTGACATAACTAAAGAAAATACATGCAAGATCCATCACTCTAATTACTTAATACATTCAAAAGCTTTTATCAGATCATTGAAAGTTAGCTCCAATAACAAACTGTGCTCATTTAAATTAACTATTCTAAATGAGAGTGTTAGGCAAAAAGGATTCATTTCAGATATATACATATAAGGATTACAAATGGTAAAACAGAGAAAGGGATCATATGGTGTTTTTTTTGTTGTTGTTGTTATTCTATAAAAACATAATGGCTTACACTCCTTTTCATATCCTTGTTTCTTAAAAGAAAAAAAATACATAAAAGTTAAATATGAGAGTCAAAAAGGTTTAGAAAAGTCTAAACCGAATCTTTCTATTAGATGGAAAACTTACCTAGATGTGATTCCATGTTGCAAGACCAATTCCTAGAGAGGTGCAGAGAAACCATAGAAAGATTCATAGTGCTAAAACATTACAAAAGCAATATGAGACACTCCTGGAGAAACAGAAGGTAGTTGGCATGGAAAGAGGGCGGGAAAGCACCTAGAGCAGAAAAGGAGCAGGGAGACGGGGTAAAGTTATCTTATATTGCACTTTCCTCCATCTTACATTGCCCTAAGTTAGGCAAAAACTCAGCAACTCTAACTCAACTAACTGAGGTTCTGTCTATTGCTGGTAAGGAAATGCAATCTTTCTTCTATTGATCTTGTATCCTGCACATCTGCTAAACTTTTATATTTAAGCAATTCAAAAGTGTATCTTTTTACACATTTAACATCTCTGAAATTAAAATGAATCTTAAAATCTAATTTATAATTGCTATTTTCTAAGTAGTAGTCATTATCTGTGAATGAATGAACGTGGTCATATCTATTGCCGTCATTTCAATTACATTGTGTATAGAGTTAGTTCTACATCTGATGAGTATAACTGTTAATTAAAATGTCTTTAAAACAGTTATGCTGTTATTAAGTTTTGGAAAGAAAAGTTATTGAGTACACAAAAAGGCATAGGAACAGCACAACAGAGCACAAACTAGATATTAATGTAGTAAATATTCATTATGAGAGGAATAATCAAGATATCATATTTACTTGTGAAACAATAGCCAAGTGCTCTACAGAAAGAGAAAGAAAGAAAATGTCTGCAAGTAGATAAAGTTGTTTTGTTGGTTATTACTGCAAAGAGTGCAAAATAATTATCAATTAAACATCAAGCAATAAAATGGAAGGCAGAATTTCCCTAAACTCTGGAAAGACTGGAGAAACTGACAAATCATTGTATACAAGTAAAGAATAATTCAAGCAGTATGCAGTGCTATTGATAAGGCAGAGTCAAAATTAAATTGACACCATTTGTTTTCCTTAGTAGAAAGTAATGATGAGTCTTAACTGATAAAACATGATAAACTCAATGTTAAATAATATGGATTTTAATAATACTCATTATCATTATTAAAAGAAGAACAGCCGAGTTTCTTTATAATCTTTTAATTTATTTTTCCTGCCTTATTGTGCTGGCTGGGATCTCCAACAAATACTAAAAGAGAAAATGGCAGCTTGTTGTCTTTTAGTGACTCAAGGCAAAGCTTTCAACATTTTACTTTAAAAGCAGCTTCATAAAAATTGTCATAAATACCTTTATGGGTTAAGAAATTTCTCTAGTTTGCTTAGAGTTTTAATTATAAATAGATGTTAAATACGATTGTCAAACAGTTTTTCTGCATTTATGGAGATACATATTTCCCTTTCATCTGTTGATGTGAAAATTACATTCATTAATGTGTCTAGTATTAAATCAATCTTGAATTCTTGGATTAAACCCAATGGTCATAATATGTTATTATCCCTCTTATACATTGCGAGATTCAATTTAATATTTTGTTTAGAGTTTTTTTCATATGTGTTTAAAAGCGATCTTTTTTCTTTCTTGAATAATCCTTTTCAATTTATAGGATCAAGATTAAGCTAGTCTCATAAAGTGAGTTTGAGAACCCTTCTTCTTTTTCATACCTCTAGAATTATTTGCTGAGGTTTAAAAATACCTTTTCCTTGAATGCTTTGTGAAATTTGCTAGCGAAACCATCTGGTCCTTGAGTTTGCAATGTGGGAAAATTTTTGACTACTAATAAAATTTCTTTAATGTTTATAGCTCTATAAATGTTTTCTTTTTTCTTTTTTTGAGTTGGAATGGTGAATAAAACCTATTATGGAACACAATCTATTGTGTGTATATTTTTATACTGTACCTTATATTTTAAAAGAATATAAGCTATTTTATCTGTATTTTCTAATTTATTTCCATTGAACTACCTATAAATTAATATTTTATTATCTTTAATGTCTGTAGCTTCTATATTTTCACATTCTTAATGTAGTCTACATGATATTTTTTTGGCTGCTATCTTACCCGCAGATTTGTCAATTATATTAGCCTTTTCAAAGAACAGTTTGTCTTTTTAAATTATCTATATTATGCATTTAATTGTATTCATTAATTACTATTTATTTATGATTCTTTGAGCTTATTGCACTGTTGTTTTTTAATTCTAATTGGATGACTAGCTTATTGATTTTTGTTGTTGTTTTATAACCTTTCGAAGGTCAAAATTTTTATGCAATAAGGTTATATACTTCCTCTGTTTTTTTTGTTAAATTCCTCAATATTTGTTCATTTTTGTCAGTTCTAATTTCCAATGTGATTTTTTTATTAATGGATTTACTTTACAAAAATATATTTTAAATTTTTAAATATATAATTTTTAAATGATCCATACCTATGTTAATTGCATTGTGGTAGAAGATGTGTCTATATGATTCCAATCATTAGATATTTGTTGAGATTTGTTTTACTAACCAGAAAACATTCAAATTTTGCATGTGTCTGAATAGAATGTTTCTTGTAGTTGTTGGATACAATGTCTATATATGACCATCGCATAAATTTGTTAATCATATTGCTTAACTCCAGGAAAACATCAATGAACGTAAGTGTAATGTAATTGTCATTAATGATGAAACCATATGGCTATGAGTGGTTTAGAAATCATGCACATATGACATTTTGTCCACACTTTGAGTGATGTGTTCAATCTCCAACATTAATCCAAAATTACTGGTCATAAACATAACAATATTGGACCACTTCCATATTTCTTCTTCCACCAGTAAACCTACATGACACACAAGAGATTTTGGCATACTTTTGTATTGTAATTACACAAAATGTTTTTAAAAAATCATAAAGCAGCTACTACGTGTTAATAAAAGAAACAACAACAAAAACTTTAATACTATACATTGCAGTGAAAAATATCAATAAAGCAGGATGTGCTAGAGCTCAATTAAATAATTTATTTGTTGTAAGCTGCTAAAGAAGCACTCAAAATCGCGTGCCTGGAAAATGTAAGTATTTCTTACCTGACACCTGATGAAAAAATTCTCCAATCATTCTAGTCAAAATAAGAATCTGAAATTGTGCATGCAGTGAAAGCTGAGATGCAGATGGAAATTTCCATGTGACCTTTTTAAAAACCTTGCTAATTACATTGCTACACTGGTTTATTTCTACACTCAAGGTTTAAAAGATAGTATTTCCTCAATTTGATGGGTATAGGAAAAATTAAAGACAAAAATAGTAGGAATAAAAAACATATGTGAAGATATCAGCCTTAAATCTACTTCAAAAAATGGTCAAACATATCTTCTTCAAATAATTCCCAAAGTTTCAATAAAATTGCATCATCACCATAGACCAAATTTTTAAGTTCATGAGTTGAAATGAAGCTATGTTTTTACAGAAGACTTTTGTCATTAGAAATAAAGGAATGTATAATGATAACTGGTGCCAACATTCCCATTAGGGAGCCCCTATACTAGCTCTGATATGCTGCTTCTCACCTGATCCTAATTCAAAGTGTCTAGTGTAAAAATGCAATACGGCGGCTATAGTGTCATCAACAGAACTGATGTGATCACCAGTACTAAGAAATTATTGCACCATTTCAAATATTTAAAATGCAATAGCTAAAAATTTTAATATTGAAATTATGATAACTACATTTTTATGCAAAATTTCAGATTTTATTTTTGTAAAATAGAATTGATTCTATTAGGTTAGCATTTATGTTTGACTTCAACTTTGGTTGAATATTGATTTCAATATCCTGCTGAAATGTACACTTAATGTAACTCTAGGATAAATCTAGAGAAATTCCTATATGTGTGCATCCAGAGAAGTGTTCAAAATTGTCCATAGCAGCACTATTCATAAATTTTAAAAACCAGAAACACAAATGTCTATTCACATTAAATTGAATAAGTAAATCATGGTATATTTATACAATCAAATGCTACTTAGAGGTAAAATAAACAAACTAGAGATAAACATATGTATAGGAATGAATCTTACAAACATAATTTTAGTGAAAGAATCAAGTAATTGAAGAATGTATGCAGTATAATTCCATCTGTGTAAACTCGAAACCAGACAAAATTAAATATATTGTCTGAAGATACATATGCAGATATTAAAACTATTTCTAAAAAGAACAACAACAAAAAGATTATATGCAATTTGGGATCCTGGCTACCTCTAGGAAGGAGAATGGAATTAAATAGTTGAGCACTTCGGAAGCTATAAATTAATGGTAATGTCCTAGTTCTTGGGTTAGGTGATGAATTCATAATTTTTATTATATTATTATTAAATGAAAGTAACAGTCTATTGTAGACCAAATATAACAGTGTGCCATGAACCAAGAATTATGGTTAATACAATTTTGTATACCTGGGATCTATAGAAATAAAACAAGCAAAACCAGGAAATGATTATTCCAGAAAATCAAGATTGTGCATCCTGCCCGTGGCTACCACTTCTAGATGAGAGAAGGGGACATGATTGAGAACCTTTAAGGGAGGCGTCCCAAACCCCAGGCTACAGACCAGTACTGGTCTATGGCCTATTAAGAACTGGGCTGCACAGCAGGAGGTGAGCAGTGGGCAAGTAAGCAAAGTTTCATCTGTATTTGCAGCCGCTCCCCAGATCTAGCATCACTGCCTCAGCTCCATCTCACATCATCAGGCATTAGATTCTCACAGGAGCACCAGTCCCTGGTGCCAAAAAGGTTGGAGACTACTGCTCTAAGGTACTAACAACATTCCAGTTTCCAAGTTAGATGGTGGTTATACAAGTGTTCACTTCATAATTATTTAGTAAACAACCTATACAGGTTTTGTACATTTTTCTGAATATAAAAATAGTCCATAATTTTTTAAAAATAAATATACACAGAGACAGACACACAGATATAAATATATTACATATTCAATCATATATAGTTAACACAGGAATAAGTTTTGATGGAATTGGACAGTGGTCATAGTTACTGGGGACAGAGAATCAGGAGCCAGCAAATCTGTTTCTGACAAGCTAGTGGTTTTGTCAGTTCTACTTCCAATCCATCTCTGTAACTGATGATCATGGAAAGAAAATTGTACACTTAATGCCAAGGCTTAGAACAGCTCCATTGGACTCACATCACCCATATAACCATTTTTATTATTAAAAAAAAAAGTAATTTATAGTACACATACTTACAGTGATTTTCCTCTGCTAAAATAAAGCAACAAAATTTCCACAGGCATCAAATAGTATAGCCTTATATATCCTCTTTGTCAATTTTACTCTATCATTTGCTATTTCTTTATCCCTTGACCAGTTCTGTTTCCACCAAACTTTATTAAAATATAGTTATCATTTATTAAACACAATTTTGAAAAAGAAAATAAATCATTCAGAAGTCCACAAACTAAAATAATCTTATTAAATTCTGCATATTTTTTCCACTTACATAGTTTAAAACAGTTGTAATCCTAATGTACATAGTATTTTAATTCCATTTTCCCCCTTAATATCATAGTATAAACATTTTTCTTGTTTTTCAAGGGTCTTCATAATTATAATTTTAATGGCTGAATAATATTCTGTGGACTTAATGTTCCATAATTTACTAAACAATTTCACAACTGTTTTATACATATGATTGTTTCTCAGAGACATTTTTGTAGTTGTTATTATAAAGGTGTTATAATGACCATTTCCGTGCATATAGATGATTTGCTTCTGTGGAATCTTTTCCTTAGGACACATCCCCAGGGTGAGATTCCTGGGTTAGAGGATATGACTATCTCTACAATTCTTGTTGTGTGGTGCCATATTGCTTTCAAGAAAATCATACTACTTTACAATTGTCACTGGCAACGTACGGAAGTGGCCATTTGAATGTAACCAGCTGGCATTTGTGGGATTTATCATTTCTGCTATCCTAAATTCTTTCTCTCAAGATGGAAATTTTAGATTTTGCTTTTCTCCTTTTTTGAAAAATTAGAGCTCCCTTGAATCTGGCTTATTCAAAGTTTCTTCACTAACTTAACTGATCACCACAGAAATTTGGATTTGAACCAATATCCTATGGCCTCTCCAACTCCACCACATGCTGTTTCTTCTGTGGTAGGAGTTCACACTGGCTGTATCCAGGCATTTGTTACAAGGAATCCACGTTGCACCGGATTCCTACTTTGCCCAAGTATATCTCAGCAGTTTCTTGAAGATATTTTTTAGATTTTTATTCACAAGTGGACTTTCTGCATTGGATAACATTCTTGTTTTTCTGTCTAAATCTTGAAAATTTTTCTCTCCTCACCTTCAGTATGTTCTGTTTCTATTTTACTCTTTTTAAAAAATTTTTTTAAGCATTTCTTTTCAAAAGAGCTCCTTTTGAAGTATTTCAACATGGGAAGTGGCTGTTTAAACTAACTTCCTCCCATTGTTTCTTTCTGCCATCCCCATTTTGAAGCACAAGAATATTAGAACCCAGAACAATGATGCATTGAGGAAAAACACAAGCCTCAGCTTCTTTGTTCAAATGGGAGCTCCATCCACCAGCATTCTGGGGATATCAGCCTGCCATTCCTGGGTCCACTCAAAATACCCCCATCATAGTGTCCACATACCTGCTAGAAGAGCTTAAAGAAGACACCAAAATTGACACCAGAAATTTGGAGACAATTTTACACTGTTCTCTAATGTTAACTCCTAAATGTGTATTTTTGCACATTTTCTTCTTTTATTTTATTCTTCCAAACACTTTTAGCATTTTTTCCCCTTTTATAGTATACAATTGAACTCTGCAGTTGTCTAGAGCTCCTACAGAAATGAAACCCTGGTAAATTAATTTCAGCCATAAAGATACATACTTAGCACTGAAAATAGTTCATGGTATAGTCGTAGAGAGAAATACCAAAAAATATTGTTGATCGAAGTGTTTAAAGGAGTACTTGATTGTACACAGTGTTAAAATCTCAAGAGGAGGTACCTTACTCTCTTCTCATCTTCCATGTATCTATCAAATGTCTGTCAGAATATGCTACAGTAGAATGATATTGAAACTTGCATTTCAGAAATCATATTCTTACAAAAAGCATCTACCCCAGATTATATCCTCTCTTTTTTTCCCTCTTTTCTGCTAAATGTTTGGGAAGGAAATAACCATTTCTATGCTGTATAACTTCAGACGTACTAGGCTAAACTCACATACAAAGGCAAAGCTGTTTCAATTGTGCCTTCCATAAAGTGGCTTCAATTTTAATGACATTATGTAATCTGAGAACAATTCACAAAATTAAAATGAGCATTGCAATGCTCCCTTTAACATATTATCACCCCTAATATCATTCTTTTGTGTTTATTTAAGCATCAAATTAATTTTCATAGTCCATAACATTTACCAGTAAGTATATGTCATCCCATATTGGAACTTGGGTTTCTACCTTAACCATTTTTTTTTAAGATGTAGCTGCAAAGGTGATATATCTAATTGGAGAACATTTGTATATTGAACTCTAAAAACCTATATGTTATAGCAGATAATTCTCTGAGATACAATTTTTTACAAGGAAAATAAAACTTTCAGGTTATATTTTTATGTACAGCAAAAATTACTGTTGACTAAATAAGTAATACAGGCCTTGTTCACAGAACACAAAATACTCTAGAAAAGGAGGCAAGAATATAGTCAATAATAGTGGGATAAGTTTATATGGTGACAGATGATTACTAGAAGTAGTGGGGTAATTAGATTATAAGGTATAAAAATATTGAATCACAATATAACTAATATTAACTAATAATAAACTAATATAACTGATATAATATTATATACCACTATACTTAATTTTTTAAAAAAGTAGGCAAAAGCCATTAATAAACTGGATGAGGAAGTTCAAAGTATTACAGAGGCCATAGACAAGAATACTGGGGACAAAGGGAGGCCTCAGGTATCAGAAAGAGCCTATAATCTTTAGGGGAAACTTATTTTTCACTGCTGTTTTTTTTTTTTTTTATAATACTATATTTTTAAAGTATCTTCCTGTATCCTCCTCATCAAAGCAATTGAGTTTTGCTTCATGGAAGATATGTATTTTAGAATTCTAAGAAAAACAAAATTCTAAGTGCTTCTAAAGAGATAAAAACAGACTATCAACAAATCCGTATTAGAAATCTTACATGAAACACTGGATTTTGGAAAACAATTGAGCAATGCCTTTAAGCTATGTCTATTTTGAACAAATTTGTTTGCCAAGCCAGTAAATGAAGGAATATACTTCTAGACATACAAAGGTTCAGAAGGCATACCACCCAAGACTTTCTTCTGCCAGAATATACTTCTGCCAAATAAAAATAAATGCAAGCAGAAAGAAAGCATAAGAAAAAATTACCAAAGGACCAGAAGTGACTGAAGGACCAGTAAGACAAAGAACTGTTTACATTTATGCTAATTAAAATGTTATAACTACTTTAGCTTCTGGCCATGATGATGTATCAGGGATAGATTAACAATTATACTGTAAACAACTAGAAAACTAGACAAAACGTTGGAATGTTGGTTTTCAGTCATTGGACAATGGGCAGCACAGGATAGTGCTGCCTTAAATTTTTAAAAAGAACAAGTTGAATCCTGCAGTCTTCCTAGTTTACTGACTGGAATGAGTTTCCAGGCCTCAACGCAGGAAAGGGAGAGAGAAGCCAAACATCTTAGTCGTATTGCCGAGCTGATGAAACCTGTTTCATAATTCAGAGGTGGCAAAAATCTGTGGGGCAGAATATGAAAAATGAGGGAGGTGCACAAAGACTCAACTCTAGAATCTGCAGAAGGGGCTCGTCAAATCATTGCCCAATCTGCGCATGCGTGAGAAAATTTTTTCCAAATTCGGAGAAGTATTGGAAGGGTGTAGATGGAATAATCCCTGGAGCTCGCACAGGGATGAAAGGAGTCAAGACTCCAGTCAGCCAGGGTGGAAACTCCACCTAATAGAGAGGGCATTGGATTGAGACCTCAGACGAGTACTGCATTAGTATGGGAGCCAAATTAGCCCCTGATTCAAGACTGCTTGGAACCTACCTTCACAAAGCTTAAAAGTAAGCCTTGAAAGAATCAAACTTATCCCAATGAATTTAACTATATCCCAGAACAAACCCTGAGAGATACAGCAAAATCCAGCACTAAATATTATAAAATTCACAAAGTCTAAGCTTTAATAAAAAAAATTATGAGGCATGGGAAGAATCAGGAAACTACAACTCTTTAGCAAGAGAAAAATCGATTAGAAAAATGACATTGCCAAAAATGTCAGAGTCAAGAAATCCAAATTCCAAGCCCCCTCCTCTTCATGAAAGCAATGAAAAACTGGCAAAAACTTTCAGAATGAACATTTTCAGAACTCTGGAAATTAACCAAAGGCTTGCAGCAATCTGGATAGCACTTATTAAAAAAAAAATGGCTGATTCTCAGTCAGAACTCAGGACTTTTGGGTATCTTATCTGATCCCAGTTCCATCCTCTGCTTCTCAGCTCAGCAAGCAGTAGCCCTGAAAATAACAGCCCTCATACCCCATTTTGGAGGGAACAGGGGGAACTCACTTGCAAAGACTTGTAATTATTTATTTTGACTTATCTGGTCGCTCCCTGGAAGACAGGTTCAAAGGGCTTATCCTTATGATTTGCCCTCGTGCTAAAAGTGCTAGCCAGTGGCTCCAGCAATCCTAGCTGAGGCCCCAGACATTTAAAGGGGCCCAACTAAAGTAGACGAACCCTACACAGACCAGAATAACACCAGGCTGAGCCCCGTCCAAATTACCAACAGATTTGAGAGCTAAATAAAATCATTGCCTCTATGTTTTTGGGTACATAACCAATTTAGAAAGGTATTTTGTTTGCAACATCACAGGATGAGACAACTTTCCCTAAGCCGCAGGGAAAGCTCTCTGTTTAGGGATGTATTAAAGTATCTCTTACTCACTCACTGGTGATCAGGCCTCATTTAAGGCATAACCATGGTCTGGGGGATGATATGTACCAATGTAGGGGTCTTACATCATTCTGCTTAATCTCAGTCTGATATCCACTGGACTGCTCTATCCAGCAGCTTCCTTTATCTCCTGAATTAGAGAGCCGATGGTGGTGCCAAAGGCAAAGGAACGTCAGCTGGTTCTTAGGGTTGCATTCAGAGGATTTACTTAAATGTGACTTCAAAGTGTCACGGAGTGCCTTTCAAGCTGAAATTCTGGAAACTACAGGCCTCAGTGACTCAAAGATAAGCAAGAGAAACAACATGGTACACATAGAAAAATTATGGCTTTTAGAAGTCAGGGAAATTCCTTTTGAATTACAACTCTGATAAATAATAGATGTGTGTCCTAGTCAACGTCTCTGAGCTTGAGGTTCCTCACTAGCAAAAGAGAATTAAATCATCTATCTCGAAGAGTCACCGTGAGAATAAAATTAAATGTGGCTAAGACTATTGGATCTGGAGTCAGACTGCCTGCCTTAGGCTTGTTATGAATCTCCCTGTACTTCCGTTTTCTCATCTATGAAAAGAGGAAAATAGTAATACTCACATCAAATTCTTAGGATGCTGTCTGGCACATAGTAAGTGTTCAATAAAATGTTACTTCTTGATCTCGTTGTTTCTGCCTTTCTTCCTTATTGTATTCAATAAAAGAACAACCTAGAAAAGGACCCTAAAATCCTACTTTATAGAGTAACTTTGAGAATTAAAGAACAGAAAGCACATCTCATGGTTCCTGGCATGTAGTAAGCAATCATTAAATGGTATAAAAGAAGAAGCAAGGAAAAGGAGCAACAGCACCAAGACAGAGAGACAGGACAACTGACAGGCTGGTCAAACAGGACACAGTGAGTGTATCAGACTAGCATGACCCTCTCAGCTTCAGGGTCTTGTGTTCAGGTTTACACTTTAAATTTACACACCCTAGAAAAAGTACGGATTTTGCATCCAGATAGCTTTGAATTCAATAGGACTTGGCATGTTATTTAAAAATTTTAACCACGAACTGGGGATAATTGTTCTTAACTTTTGGGTGCTTAAAAAAATATTTAAACTGTCTATAAAACATGTGGAACATAGTGGATTCTTAATAAATCACAGAGTTATTTGTCTTCTGAGATTGGGAAAGCAGTATTATAGTCCTTATAACTAAGCATTAGAGACATCAGGGGTTTGCCTGTGGGCACACAGCAAATACATGGAAGCACTCAAGCCCCGATCTCCTCTGAGTCTCTTGGGCTTCCACTGTGTGAGCCTGAGTGAGGCAACACAGCGTTGGGACTAACAGCACAGATTTTAGCGTTTGGCTGCCTAGGTTCAATTTTAAGTCAGCCCCTATGTAACCTTGGAGAAGTTTTTTAACCATTTGGTGCCTCACTTTACTCATCTGTAAAATGGGGAAATGAAGACTGCCTACCTCACAGGGTTGTTGAGAGAATTTGTGCATGTGAATGCTTGGTGCATAGTAAGTGTTCAATAAATGTTAGCTATTATTACATTATACTGCTTCATCCAATCAACCTGGATGGGTCCTTGTTGTGGGGTGTTTTATAGCCAACTTACTTCTCAGCAACTGTGGAGCAGGCTAAAAATTATTTCCTTAAAATCAGATTATGCTGAGAAGAAACCATAAAACACAACCAACACCATAAACCAAATCTCCTCTAGCTGTGTGACTTCCTGGGCACACCATGTGTGAATTCAGCTCCAAATGCCAATCAAACTGGCTTTGCTTAGCCAGTTGCTAAGGCCAAGGTGTTTTCTCCCGCCTCTACTTCTGGGCAACTCTAAAACTGGTTGAGTCAGCAAAAGCATTTCACTTCCCTGACAGTGTTTATGTGTAATTAAAAGTTTACCCACCTTCTTTTAGCAGCATCAGAAATAAGATTGGGATTTTGAACAACTCTGTCCTTTAGTAAGACATCTTAGCATAGTTCTTGGTGCTAACATAACTCTTGATGTGTAATTACCTTGTCACCCTTAGGAGCTATTGGTTTCCTTTTTTCCTTCCACGAAGGACAAATGCGAAACCCAAAAGCATCTATCAAAATGAAGGATTAAAAATATTTTAAAAGGTGTCATTATTTACATACTACATGGCCCATAACCAAACTGACAGATCCAAACTGTGGCCCAATGAGCTGACAGCTTGAAATCTCAAAGCTTTATCCACCAAAGAGTGGCAGCAGGATTTAGTGGACAGGACAAGTGACAACCAAGAGAAAAGAAATAGTGCTTTGGTCTATACATATGCAGATGTGTCCGTGTAAAAACTGGCTTCAGGGAAGGAGCGCTAGGCTAGCTGTATAGCCTGATTAACAGAAAGCAATGAAGAAAAGAAAATGACTTTGTTGTGTAGTAAGGCATTTTTCACAATGATGGTATCTATCCTTCACAATGGCTCTGTAAAATAGGTAATGCTACCACTATTTTGCAGATGACAAAACCAAGGCCCCAAGAGAGGTTACATAAAAGACAAGGTCGCAGAGCAGGTGTCAGACCCAGGATTCAAATCATTATCTCTCTGGCCCCAAAGTGCCTGGTCTTTCCACAACTTCTGCTCTTCCTTACATTAAGCAATTATCCTGTGAATATAGGACTTTCCCAATTACTGCCCAGATATTTCAGGTAAAACAAGAGTTACACACATTGCCCACCTAGAAGACAAGTGGTCTGAGTGAGGAGGCAGTAGCTTAGATTCTAAATTAACACCTCTCCTCTCTCTCTCTCTCTTTCTCTTTCTCTCTCTCTCTCTCTCTCTCTCTCTCTCTCTCTCTCTCTTCCACTGTGGAGAGGGATATGAACCAACAACATATGAAAATAGATAAAGGCAGTGATTAGAAGAAAGGCTGTGAAAGGAAACTATGAGAAAGCATGAAAGTAAGGTTCTCTACTTATAATTGGCTTCAACTCAGAGTTAAGATAATGAAAGAGATGCTAGACCAAGCCCTTTATGTATAATGATCGGGAGAGTGGTTCTGAGATGACATGTTATTACTGTACATATCTGCTCCTGCCTGAGACCCTGTACTGCTGATTTTCATATTTTAATAAGATTCCACCATAGTTCAGACAATAGAGCCCTTATAACTGTGAACAACTCACCGGATTCCACCCTTCTTTTCAAATGCCTAACGATTAACTAATTTTACTAACGGCATAATGTTGGAGGAGGTAGATGATTTTTGTCACAGGTGCCACTGAGTAGAAATTTTGCTCCCTTCTGTCTGTGGTTTGTGTGAGAGCGTAAGTGACACAATAACACACCGAGACAGCCATGGAGTTGAGCAGAAATCTAGCTGACAATGAAATGCCTACCCCAGGAAACATCCCCGTGGCACTTTCAAACACAAACGGAAACAAGGTGCATACAAATCACATGAAACTGTAGCCCCTAGCAGAAAGCTTGAGACGTGTGGACACTCAATAAACCCCTGTTGAAGAGAATGGAATATTACAGGGTTTATTGTTCACAGTAAAATAAGAGGCAGACCACACAGCTGGATGTTTCCATCTCAGGACAGCTCTGGGGTTCTTGCTCTTGGTAAAATGACCTCATCGACCTGTAAACTTTGTGGTTTGAAGAGGATGGAAATCATGGAGAAAAGTGAACGCATAGCCTCGGTATTATTTTGCTGTCACTTCCAAAATATTTACTTCTCACTTCACCATAAGGAGCTAGCAAAATGGCTCATCTGGAAAAAAAAAATTAGATGCTTTTGATCTTTGCCTCTCTTAACCAGTTCTTTAGGGGCACATGACATTCGGTGGCAACCGCTGTCATTTTTCCTTTCTCAGCAATGACAGTCAAATCAGCTTTGGTTATGTAATTACGCGGTTATGCAAAATCAATTGTTCAATAGCACAATTATCAGCTATTCTGAAGAAATTGAATTTATCAATGTGCGTCAGCAAGTCTGATGTATATGATATATCAGGAAGAAAAGTGTGAGTTGCCAAGTGTTCAGAGAACACACTTGAGCCTCTGCAATTTTCATTATGATGAATTGTTGACCCAAGAAAGATTTTCTAACCTGACGACCATCATATCGTTCTGCTAGGGCAATTCCATTCCAGACAATGGTGGCTGTTACTTGAATGGAGAAAATGACACTAAACATGACCAGGTTAAAGCATAGTATGTTTTCAGATCAATAATCAGCACTCGTGTAAGTGCAGTTGGAATATAGAGAATGAGCCACTCTGATTTGTTGTTATTAAGGTGAAGTGGGTTTTATTGCAGCTGTTATGATCAACTGAATGCAAAAAAAGGAGAAGGAAATCTATACAGAGGAGAGGAAGTTCTCTCAAGGGCAGCTAGGAATCTGTCATGTCGACCTAATAGCACCTGACATACTGTGATCCCAGTGACGACTTTCACCAAAAGGGTTCATTCCCATCTGGACACGAGCAAAGGAAACTGTGCCTGGTTTTGTGAGCTTCACAACTGCTGAAAGTTCCCTGTAATTTCTCATTCCCAAAATCTTACTTAAAAGTGTTGTGTATGATAACAAAATGAACAATCTTATGGCTGAAGTCAGAATCGTAATCACATGTTTTCTACTCAAGTTCAGTATAATTATGCTCAACTCCGCCTGTGGGGAAAAAAGGAAGTGGATCTGTAAACAAACGATCCAGATTCATGAAGTGAAATTGAAAAGCAGATGGGAAATGTATGATTATTTCCACAAACATGTCAATGAGGTACCAAGAAGCCATGTGACTCAAATTCTTTTCCCTTCAACATTTGTGCCACCTCAGCTTTAACTTGTTTGTGCTGGGAGTAAGTGATCATGTCAGCAACAGCTTAGTGCGGTAAAGCTTCATTAAGTCCATCGTCACTTACTTGAAGTTTTCTGCATTTGGGAGCACTTCGTTTCTGACACTCTCTTCCTATCCTGGAAAGCCTTGCTTTCTGGCACTGCCGTGTCACTGTTTATGCTGCCCACCCTAACTGAGAATGCGCCTCACTGTACGTCCATCGGTCACTGTCCTACCTCACCTGTGGACCCCACTCATTCCATTTGCCTCCAGGTGGCTATCCCTCGGCTCCTCAATCAGAACTTCTCTCCCACTCTCCTGTCCTCACACTGCACTTTGTCCTTGATCCTCACCCAGTATTCACTTTATATTCCTGCAGTCATTTTAAGTGATTTTAACATCTCCAGAGGACCAAGCACTATTTCCTTCACCTTCTACTTTAGTACCTCATTCCCATGCTCCTAACTTCAGCATCATTTTCACCAATAACAAGCACAACTTCTCAATTCATTCTACCCTCTAAATATTCCATATACTCTTCCAGCTCTCTTACTCTGATCCCCCCGATCCAGCTCTTTTCATCCTACAGGAATGGTGAGTCTACCAACCCCTCCACCACCACTGACTGCCATGTACATGATTTCCAAATTTACATGTCCAAACCCTGACTCTTCCATGAGCTGCAAACATACATTTATGACTACCTATGAGACATTTCTCTTCGGATGTCTAAAAAGCGACCTCAAACTTAATGTCTTAAACCGAGCTCTTAATTTTTATCTCTCAAACTTGCTTTTCCCTAATATTCCCCATCTCAGTGAATGGCACCACTGTTCAGGAAGTTATTTAAACTAAACCCCCTAAATTGCCATCTTTAATGTTTCTCTTTTTACTGTATCCTTCATTTAGTCCTTCAGTAAGTACTGTCAACCCAACTGTACCACTTCTCCCCATCTCCAACTTCTAAAGCTTCAATTAGCTCTTGCTGAGACTAATGCATCATCTCCTAATTGTTCTCCTGTTTCCTTTTTGTCTCTCTAATTCTGTGCTCCACATGGCAGGCAGCCGGAGTGATCTCAATGCTTACATTAAATCACATCACCCACCACTGTCTTTCCATCATAAAGGCATTAGGCAAGGTTTAATCTTCCGCTGACCTCATCTCCTCCTCCCTGTCTCTCACTTAATATATTCTAGCCACACAGGCAACCTTTCTGATCCTTGAACACATCATTTTCTATCATGTCTCAAGGTCTTTGCACATGCTCTTTGCTCTGCCTGGAGTTCTCTTACTCCCATGTATTAGTTTAACTATCTTCCTGTCATCGTTGAGATTTTACATCAAATAATATAAATGTAGAGATGTTCCCTGACACTCACTAGCATAGTATTGTTTATAATTGTTTTAAAAGAACCCACAGTTCAAATAGCCCTCATTCCTCTAGGCACTCCCTTTTCCAAGTCCTTATTCAGTTTTAGTGATATAAAAATGCATTGTTTCGACAAATCTTCTATCTCATTATCCCTACCTACAAAAATAAATGAAAGCTCCATGAGATCAGGAACTTGGGACATATTGTTCATGCTATATCTCATAGACATGAGTGCTGAACATCAAGAAAATTTTCAGTAAGTATTTGTTGAAGATGAAATCAATAAAACTAAATTGAGAAATGGCCTACAATTTAATTTTGTACTAATAAAGGTGAAAGTGGTATGCTTCCAGAGCAAAGAAATGTATAAACAAGATTTCAAAGAAGATGTTTGGCTATGTCATAGAAATAAAGTTCTCAAATATATCAGAACCACCCATTTTCATACAAACTTTGTGATCATCTAAATGCTTATGCTGATACTTCAGTTTAATAGCTATGAATATATATTTTTTTATTTCTGTGTTAGCACAGGACAGCTGTTCAGCAGCACTTTGGTTGGCATGATTTCTGACATGACACAAAGGGAGCATAGTATTGTTTATAATTGTTTTGAAAGAACCCACAGTTCAGACATTTTAACTGGAAGCATTTTATTAGACATGATCTTTGCACTGTATACCAATGTGACAAGGTTTATTTTATATAACTAATACTGGGATTGTTAAAAGAACATTTCAAGGATGCACATTCTACCCAGCTGGTCAATGACAACAAACCAAATATTGGTTAGTAGCCACCACAGTTTTAATCTCTGTCACTTTTTAAACATGTGTCTATGGAAACATAAAAAAATGACTGATGAATTCTTGGAAATCATTAGCTAACAATTGACAGAGCTTGAATGGAGCTGTGCAGAGACTGGAAGTGTACTGTCTCCCTAATAACTGAATTTACTCTATACCAAGTGTGTTTATGTAGTACCAGGACATGCTCAACAGTATTCATTTTGTTTGGAAATTGAAGAAAGTGTGAAAATATTGGGCAGAAGGCAATTGTCAGAAAGGTTAGTTCTTACTGAAAATTATATCCTATAAAAAATAAGATAAAGCTTCCATTGTAGTTTTCTCCACTTCTCTCTGTGATTGCCTAACTCTTAATACTATTCACCATCATCAGGTCACCTGTGCTGAAACCTTGGTGTCATCAGAACTTAACTCTCTCCCTCCCATTGCCTCTTAAGTGCTCAGATTTATTCTACTTCATTGATTCTTACTTCTGTTTTTTTTTTTTTTCTCTAGAATTGCAGAAATCACCTAATGAAATTACCTTCCTACCTGCTGTACCCAATTCTTTCTGCTCCCAGCATTGAGGATTGAAGTATAGGAGATGGGAGGTGTTGCAGAGAGACAGGACTAAATTCCTAACGGCCTGGAATTGCCAAATGCCCTCATCACCTCATTAAAACTATAAGGTAAGAGGACGCAATGAAAAAGTCCCCGCTCCTGCCCTGTGCAGTTCATCACTGCGTGATCAGATCATTCATGTCAAGTAATCTGCATTGAAGAAAAACCTTATGAAATAGAACAGAAGTCTTTCCTGGAATGCCATCCCCTCCCTGTGGGAGGTTAAGTACCACTCCCCTATGCTTCCTTAGCACCTAGGCACGGCTTTGTCAGGGATCTGACTGGCACATTATGGAGCTTATGTAATTAAAGCTTTGTCTGACCTACTTGAACCCCTAACACCAGATAGTTTATCATCATTTTATCCCTGGTACATATTACAAAATCTAGTACATATTGGCAACATAGATAAGCACCTGTCATGTAACAGGTGTGCAATAACTCTTTGGTTAACCAATTACTTAATTATTGAATGATTGATTAATTAACCAGGTTGTTTATGCTTGAGGAGATGAAATCGGGCACTTAATGACCTATTTTTTCATGTACATAGACATGGCATCAAGAGTTCCAAACAGAACTCAAGCAGCTGATGATCTCAGTGCTACTGTGGGAGAAAAACATTAGTTTTTAAATCCTTCATTGTTACATAACAGGAAACATGTGCTAGGCATAAATAGAAGTAAAGTCTTAATTCTCTGCTCATTCTATGCTTCTTCAGAGTACTGTGGATGGTACTTTATACCTGGACACTGATTCCAGCCAAATGGCCTTGACAAACAAGGTTCCCTACTGGGCCAGCACAAGAAAGATACTACTTTCTTTGTAATCTCACCATTTCCACCCGTGGCTTTTTCCTAAAACATTTATTAAGCACATACTGCACACTGGGCACAGCAGTCATCCCTTTAGATGAGCTTAATCATCATAACATTCTCATGAGAAGGTTTTATTATCATCTAGATTTTACAGACAAGGAAACTGAGGTTTAGGAAGGTCGAATAATTTGCCAAAGGCCACAAAGCTAGCAAGTGCAGAGTAGGAACTCTAAACCATTTCTGTCTTCCCCCTAAACATTGTCTTAAGCACCATGATATTCTGCTTCTTCATCAAAGGTGAAGGTAAATATAGAAAATAGAGGGGAGACAAATGATTGTTTTCGGAACAGTACTTTTAGGTAGTGCCAGAATCATCAGTCAGGCTAGGGCTAATCCTGGTGTTACCAATGGAGAACAACAACATGGATCTCTACACTGAGTTGGCCATAGTAAGTCATGTATATGTCACTTATAAATAGTAAGTCATGTATACATCACTTATAAATGAACATCTATGTATATGTTGTAGGGAACAAAATCAGCAAGACATGGTACCTGCTCTGGAGAGCACCTTAATGTGAAAAAGGGACAAAGATAAGTTTCAAATTCTCAGAAAATACCAGCAACTGTCATTTGGTCCAGACTGGAATCTGGAAACACTTCCTGGAGAAACCAGAGCTAGTAGTGAGGTATCAGAAGAACAGTAAGAAAGGGTTTTCAGGCTAAACAAACAGTACATAAAAAAAAAAAAAAACTTAGAGGATTGAAACCATATACAGAAACCTGAAAATACTTCAGCATTGCTCGACTATATAAAATGGAAATTAGAGAGTGAGCAGATGAATAAGGTAAGATTTTCCTGGATGGTACAATTTTATACCTGGTTTTCCATCTAAGTCAAATGTGAACATTCCTCAAAAGCATCCTGGTTTGGGTGATAATTTATATGCCAACCCTATAATCATCCTACAGATGGATGAAGTTATAGAATGAAAAATATAAGTCAAATCATAGAGAGTCATTTATTTCATGCTAAAAAGTTTCCAAAAATATACGAGGTTTACCACAGGTTTAAAGATATGATTTTAGGTAATACACAAACTTTAAAAAATGTTAATAGTTATATATATACTTTAATGCATATGAGGAGAAAATATACCTAGCACATCCATCTCATGATTTCATAGATATTATTGCTTTGGATGGACTAAAATAGTTACTGCTGTAGTGATCACCCTACATGGACCCAGTATACTCAGGCCCAGTGTTCTGGCAGGGATGTTTCAGATCCTGAATGATTGAAACTTCTCTCACAACATTTAAAAGGTTGGAAAGGACGCATGATATGGGTTGGCATATAAATTCTCCTGGACCGAATAATGTGGGAATCAGTGTATTTGTTAAATTATTTTCAGGGACATGAGACTACGGCAGCACTATGAAAGGACTAGGAAGTGGCTGAAATCTGGGGAGGGGATGGGCTTCAGGCCAATGGCTTCCCTGGGAACATCCTTATTTTACTCTCCTGCTTAAAGCTCTTCACTGAGGTTCCAGGTTGGAGTTAAGGAAACAATGCTAAAAGGAGAAAATATAGAAAAAAATATTTGCATAATCCAAATAAATGGTGGTGAAAACATAAAACAGAAAAGGTAGTGATGGGGTGGAGAAAAGGCAATTTTTTGAGATACTCTGTGTAGGAGCGAAAAAGCGACAAGACTTGATGATTGGGCATAAGTGGGAAAGAGGAGTAAATAGTCTAGTCTGATTCCTAGGTCTCTAACTAAGACAACTGGGTAGAAAGCGCTTCTACCAACCAAGACCAGGACTGTAGGAGAAGCAGTAGGTTTGAAGCAGATGACTGTGCATTCACCAGTTCTTCAGCCACAGCGTGGAAGTGGGAAGTAGATGAGATGTTCAGA